>NC_134175.1:29654218-32516577 GCF_964188355.1 Buteo buteo
GGGTTATTTGAATGGTGCCATAAGCCTCCACCCTGAAAGATTTTGATAGTTTGTCTCCTCTACCAATAGTCATTCAGCCCCTTGTCTGCAGCTAGCAGCAATTACCACTGCTGTTAGCGGAGCTGAAGACCTGTTAAGAGCAAGAGACCTTGGTGTGAGACCTATACTTTAGATACATTGAGCATATATTAAAAAACAGTTGAAAGTGAAGTATTTCTGGAGCATGTTGGTATGCAGTTTTATATTATGCAAAAAACTTAATTGTTTTTCAAAGAGCATACTTGGAAATCCTGGATTCTGTTCTGGGGTTTTTTTATTTTTTTCTTTCAGAATTTCAGTGGGAAATGAAGTTATGTCAGTATTCTGATTGCTGACTTTTGCTTTGATGAACTGTTGAACAGGCTGCTATATGCTCGGAGCAGCAGTATTTATGATGATCTAATGAAAAAACATCCTCATAATATTGTGTATATTTGCATACATGCAAAATTAAATTAAGTACATTTATTGAAGGTGTTTTGACTTTTTGTAAGTAAGAGTTAACTGTACTCTAGTTTCTTTTAAGGGCAAAAATAATAGTTCACTTCTCAGTCTCTCGTTTTCTGCAGAGTAAGGGAAATCCTCTTGCTTGGTTTTAATCTGGCATTGAGAGGCTTATGGACGTTAAACAAGCTACCTACATGTCATCCTAGGATGTGCCCAGTAGAACTTCACTGCACCTCTGGGTAGGGTACGTTGTACCCTGCAAAGGTTAAGAATGGAGATGTCATCTTGTACATCACAGCTTGTACAAGCTGAAATTAAAATGAACCAGTGCAAAATATAATATTAATAAGGGAATATTATGGAATTATTTCATAATAATCAAATGGTAACAGCTCTATTCCTGAACAGGAATCATTTTTTGTACTGCAATCTGTATTAAGGGTTTATCCAAAAATAACACAGGAAATACTGTGTACAGTTACTGGAGCAAGGCATTTCTGGCAGATTTCCATGGCACGCTCAAAGTCTGTGAACTGGCCTACATTTGTCTTTCATTTAAAAATGTGGAAAAGATTTTGATAAGTGCTGACTACAGCTTAAACCCCTACCTACTGAGCAGAGGGTTGAAGAGTCACAAGTTATAGTTAAATAAAGGAGATTTATAAATTTGCAAGTAGAAGTGTCTTGTGCTAGTGATGTCTTGCTTATACAAGACAATGGATAATAAATTATTAACCGAATGAGGTAAGTAATTCCATTTCCTGCTGTTTCCTGCTGTCTGTAACAAGTAATTTGAAACCTGGGAGTTCCTAATTTCTCAGGACCAAAATGCCATCTAGTGGTAACTGCTGAATATTTTGAGCAAATACATACTTTATACTGACATAAAGTTTTCATGTATTTTTTTCCCCGATATTCTACGTTTTACAGCACATTAAGGTCCTGAGAGAAGAGGATAGCGAGGTTGGGGAGAGGTACAGCTTCCCCAAGTCTGCGCCTGTAGTGGCTGGGACACAGCGCTGCCTGCTGCCAGCCTCCCTGAAAACTCCCTCCCTTCCTCTGCTGCCAGCCTTGGGCAGGTAGTGGAGTTTTCCCCTGCTGAGGGTTGAATAAACTTTCAGACAGGGTTGGCAGGCTTCACCTTACTGTTACTTGATAATAAAATACAAAAATATTAATTTGGCCAGTGCTGTATGAAAAGAAGCTGAAAGCCATCACTACTTTGCCAACTCGAAGTTCAAATGTCCATTTACTGGTAGGAGGCTTTTCCATCTGGTTCTTCATTCTCCAAGGAGATAAGGGGAAGCCATTCCCTCTCTTCTTCTGATGAACTACCAGGGAATGGCACAAGCCTCTTCACAGCACAATTTGCCTGCTGAACTCCTTAGAGAAGAATATAAGCTCTTCAAAAAAACCAGCAAAATTAAAATTTGGCCTCTAGAATAGACTCCTGAAAAAGTAACTGCCATAAACCGACTTCTAGAGTTGAATAACAGACTTTGCTTGTACAGCAAGAACAAATACTACACACACACACACCAATTATATTTAAATGTATTCAGCAATGTGAACTGGGGATAGGAGACAGCAGTCACACCCTGCATGCGATTTGAGCCCACTGATGAAGATACTCCTGCTTTATAAATAGAGCTGACTGAAGAGAGCACTGCGGAGTTTCATCTGTCTATGGTTTTTGCACTTGGTTGTAATAGGGGTTTTGTTGTTGCTGTTTATGGGTCTGCTTTTTCCATGCACTATTTGAATTTCTCCGTCTACTGGTCTGTGTTAGCCTGTTTCATTGCAAGATGCTTGCAGCAGCAGTCACCAGGGCTGTAGTTAGACCAAGGGTCTCTGAGATGTATCCTGCAGGCTGGTGTAGAAACCTCATCTGCCCTGCTGATGTTATTGTAGAAGTCGATGGAGATGGCATGACATCAGTTTGATGGGCTGTGAAGGAGCTTGTGGATGAATAAAGAAATCCTTCATTTTGATTCTTGTTTTGTATGATACTTAAAGTAAACTGCAGCAGACTGAAGAGTCTGATTAACAAGGGCACTTGCAACACAGCTCACCAAGAGGGTCATTTGAGAGTTCCCGCTGCTGTGGGCTCACTGCCTGTGCTGTGATGCCAGCACTGGCACTCATGGACTCATCTGGCCCTCGAGGAAGGTGCTGGTTGTCTCCCTAGGCCATGGCATTGGGCAACGGCCAGTGCAGCTGCAAAGAAAGAGGGAGCAGAAACAGGACTACAGCAGCACTGGTTTAGGTGGGTGTAAATTGTCATGGAAGAACGTTTAGGTAGGTGGAACAGGAAGAGTTTGGGCAGTGTTGGCAAATGCAGTTTAAAAAGCATCGAGAAATCTGTCTTGTTTGTCCTAGCTAAAAATACACGAGGAAATCCCTAGATCTGGGACAAATTCTTAAAGCTAGAATAGTGGCTTTCTCTGAGTAACAACTGCGTTTTTGCAGGTGGTGTGGCTGCATCTGCCCTTCACTCTCAGGTTTTCAGAGCAGCAGGATGCTTTGAAGAGGATGTGATTCTTCACAGGCAGAAGGAAGGTGTTCTGTTGTGTGCACAGGAAAGAAAAGAAATCTTAAGAGCAAATGGCCATGCAATCAAACCTTGAAACAAAGGGGAAAGAATGGTGAAAACAATCTGATTAGTAATGATCCATCTGAACTTTGCATCTATGTTTTCTGAAGCTATCAAGCTAAATACAGATTTAAGTTACACAATGTTTTTCATTCCTCCAAAGAACTGGACAGAGCACAGGCAATGTTACTTTTAATGGGGTTTTTTTTGTCTTTATATGGGTAATGATTATATGCTATAAAGAGGAAGTTAATTTTAATGCTGTGTAACACGATAATCTGGATTAATGCTTTCAAATTTGACACTCTCGGAGAATAAACTAATTGGATTTTTTTGTCCCATGTTCCCTTAAGACAGCTTAAGACACATTCTTCTCAAAAATACATCCATCTGGGAGCAGAAAGGAGAGCAGTTTTCCCTTGGTGGACCAAAGAAGCTGTTTTCTAAGAACAAGCATCAAATTGGCAGTTGAAACTTTGCTGCAACCCACTGAAATGCTGACGAAATGGTGGGGGCCTGGGTCCCCCTGCTCATACAGTACTGTACAGTGTTTGCCCAAGAGCTTTGCTTGGTTGCATCTTTTCAATGTGTATTTCCTTGACTTACTGGGTTTTAAGAAAAAAAAAAAAAAGCTCTTTGGAAACTGCTCCCCTTATCAGTGACTTGTTGCTGCAGATAAACTATGAATTCTGAATTCATTCTATTTGCACAGGCTGAAAGCATTGGTATCACATCTCTCCTGGATGTAGAAAACCACTAGGAACTGAATTTTGGAAGGACTAAACCAGGGATTAGTTTCCTACATATCTGTTTGATCGGGGATTGCATGAGTTCCTAATTGAATGCGTGAGGTTGAATTCCAGAGCTGAGGTTGGTGCAGTGATGTGCATAGTCAGATTGCAAGATCAGTTGTGTGATCTCTGATTTTGTTTAAAATAAAACTGCTGCATGCACAGCTGAAAAGTTGCCAAGTCTTAGTAATTGTCTCTGGCATTGCCAATTTAGGACCTGGATATCTGCTAATTTAGTTTTGCCTTGCTGAGGGGCTTTCCACGTGTCTTGGTTAACAATAAGCAAAATGTGCACAACCAGGGGATGTAATTATTTTATTATTAAAGAATAATAAATGAATTATTATCAAAGATAAGATTAAAGATTAAGAATACTATTAAAGAATAATAAATCACCCAGAAAAAATCAGTGACATCAGATACAGAAAAGACAAATTTCTCTCTGTGTGGGCCATGTAATAAATTATGCATTTTGGCACAGATAAAAGGGCTCAGAAGGAATCAGATAATTTTGTCCTTTCATAAGGAATCTTATTGTTGTAAACTCACAGTTCACTAAAACTGTTATAAGACTGGCAGATCAATTAATGAATAGTGAAAATCTGAAATCCTAATTAAATCTTGCTATTACTTCTAGGATTCGTTTATCTCCTCTCCAGGAATGCTTGATTTGAACAGCTTGTTTAACAGGAAAAGCTATTGATCCCTTCAATAACACTTCAAATCATTAAGAGGAAAAACTTTAATGTCCTTCAGCAATTTGAAGTTGCTTTTGTTAATGTCATCTCTCTGCTATCCTGAAGAGCTAATGCTGGCCTGGAAAGGCATTTCCAACACTGTTCTATGCTGCTTTTTGCGTCCTGCTGCCGTTACCTGCCTGCCTGCAGAGTTAGCTGTGCTAACCGCAGCAAAGCGGAAAGGTACCACTAGTGCATGTGCTTACTTGCTTAGTTTGGAAGCTTTTATATTCTCCTTCAAAAGTCTTCCTGGTGGAAGAAAACACACCTCTCAGACATCTGTTGAACTGCAAATAAGTTATCCAGTGCTGCTCCTATCTCAACACTTGGAGACTTGGACTTAGAAGCACCCGCAGGTCATTAAAGTTCATTCTACAAAGGTACTTAATAACTAGATTGCGTATGTCTATACAGCAGGAGATTCTCAGAACATTTCCAAAGTCCACTTCTTACTCCTACACTCTGTCTTCTAAACTGTCACATAAAATTCAACTTCAAATCTGATGCAGTTCACCTTGCCAGGGCCCATACATCCTTGTGCATATAAAGCACATTACTGAGCTTTAAACTATCCTTAAATATTTCATGTGCTCTAAAACTTGGACATTCTTTCGAAGAACCCTGAGTATCCTAGAAGATGCAATTCTGTCTGAGAAGCAAGTTGCATGGCATAACTAATACCCTTGTTAAAAATACTGGTTTTGACTGGCTTCAGTAACATGTACATTCACTTCTCTAAGAATGCAGAAATCACTTTGAGGGCTCTGGTATTAGAAAAACAAGTAATTGCACAAAGAGTGTGCAAGTTCTATATAGCACTTCAGAATTGCAGGTTTGGGTTGCTTATGAGAATGGTTAGTTTCTTTAGCAATTCTTCAAAGCCATCCAGTGGATCTAGCAGTCTCAACTGATTGCATGAAGAATCACTGCCAATTCTGTGGCATAGCTTATGGCAATAAGTATCTGCTCAGGGTTAAAGACATTTTGAAAGTCAGGACTAGAAGTATCTTGCAGGTCGGGTTTTTTTGATGGCTAGCTTTTTCTTAGTTTTTAGTGTTTGTAGATGAAATTATAACAGTTTATTCCTAAGACTATTTTGCTAGTGGCTTGCCTTCTGTTTTTTAACTTGCAATTACCAAATTTTCTTCAAATATATACAAGCACTACTTCAACTAATGCCTTAATATGTATTTCTAAGCATGGCATAAAAAAGGAAATATTATGGAAGTTAAATAGGAGCTATACGCTGCATTTTACAGCCAGTATAAACACACTTGGGTGTTTTATAGGCATCCGTATTATCTCCTTTGACACTTGAGGCTTGTCCCTAGGAGACAGAAAGCAGAAACTTCCTGGAATTTCTTTAATTAGCCTGTTCATTTCGCTTAATAAAACAAGCAATCAAAACCATATTGTGTTTCATACACAGAACTCTTAAAAATGTAACTTAGAGTACGTAGCTCTTACATCCGAGCAAAAGTGCAAGCAATTTTGAAATTTCCTAGTATATTAATAATTCTATTAATAACTGATCTCTCATTAGAAGTCTATGCTGATGTGCGATATGCTAGCAAGTGTGCACACGAGCAATAAGAAAGCTCATAAAAAGTCTGGTGTTAAAGTATATTCAGACCGGCTGCAAATAAAAACACCCTTTTGCAGTTGTAAATAGTTTAGTCATTCACCTATTTTGATATTGCTTGCTCTAAACATCACCTGGAACCTGTTGTGAGAGGAAAGCTCCAAGTGTCAGCATAAACCCCAGCATGCTGAGCAACCACAGTCCAGTCAGCATGAGGGTGACAAGCACCTTGTTTATGTGCTTGTACCCTCAGGAAGCTCACACCCTAGCAGAAGGTAAGTCTCAGCTTTGGTTAAATCTAGCAATCTATGTAATAGTGATTATAAAAGAAATTTGGATAGCTCTGGATTTTCCCTTTCTATATAGCACACCTCACTTTCTAATCCTTTTCCAGCCTCCGTCCTTAGGCATGCGGGAGGCAGGAAGACTAGTCCTTCCTCAACACAATTGCAGTGCTGGAAGTACCTGCAAATTTGTGCTTGAAAGCATTAGAGCAGTCTGTTAATGTTTATTAAGTAAATAGTAAGGTAAAGGTGAAAGCTTGGAAGAAAATAGGAATGAGGTAGTTCTTGACATGAAAGACAGGGCAGAATACCTGCCAGCGAACCTGAAAGTAGCCACCTAATTCAGAGGGAAAGAAGGTATATTTCAGATGTATGTAGCCCAGCATTTCACATTCTCCAGTCTACTTACATCAGCAGTGTCAGAGCAGAGATGTTACTGAGGGGGCAAAGGTGGATGTTCTTGGAAAGTGCTGCTGGTTTCATCTGTTGTGTGGGAAAAGCTGGCTATGAAGAGTCATTCAGATGAGGGTTTTCTTTTGAATGGAAATTACATCAAAGATTAAGATCATATGATTTTGTCAAGATACATAGCATCTACTATAGCCTATCCATAGTACCTGTTCATGATGTAATTCTCATCACATTTATGCGTGCCTTGGAAATCCAGTTAAGTGGGTGCTATAATGTGAAAGTCCTTAAGAATTATTTTGGAAAGGACTTTACTCAGGAAACATAGGCAAGAGGGAGGTTTTTTCCTTTCATGCAGTTCCATTTAAAAATGGCATAATACCTCATCAGTCTAAAAAGAGCAAATTGTTTAGACATTAAGCAAACAGCTTTAGTTTAGTTTTAGAATTGTTTGTGCTCCTGTGCTGCTTCCCCTTGCATCTTGTGACACTCACTTCTAACCAGAAAAAAAATCTAGCTCTAAAGGTTGTCATTGTCACCTATGTCTGTTAAACATTTTTTCATGACCTGAAGAGCCAAAAGCAGGCATGTTAAGCTCATTTTTCATTTAATTGATGTACATCACCTACTGTGTAGTAAACTGCTCTAAGTTGTTATGGGTTATAGTGTGATTCCTATTGATCAGGATAGGATGCCAAATGTGAGTTTCTCATGTGGTAGTTTTGATTTAAAACAGAAGGTATGGTGGATATGTTACACATACCTCACTTTCTTTGGCAATGGCCATAAAATTCAATGTGCAAGTTCCTCCTAGCAACTGTTACTTTGCTAGTCTGTAGCCTGTAGATAAAAAAAAAAAAAAAAATTACCACCAGAATCTACAGACTAGCATAGATTCCAGTAAAACAGTGATTATGTCTGGTTTGCAAAGGTTGCTCATAGCTGCTGTACTTGATGCAGGGATTCTCTCTGTGCCTGGACACTGCTGGGTAATACTGTGTTTAAATTACTTTTTGCCATTAATAACGAACAACAACATCCAAAAGATAAGCTCAAATGCCAGTTCTCTCATCAAAGGGAGAAAGATTATCCAAAATGCTGGTAACGTGCAGTGACAATTCTGGGTTTGGTGATAAGCTTGATGATGTTATGTTCAAATAGCTGTCATCTATACAAACATTAATTTTAACTAGCAAGCTTGGTAGTCAGTCTTCAAACTTTTTATTGATGACTTTTAAATTAGATAGAACAATTGAATTTATCTTACTGAGCAAGTGGTAGAAATCTGCCTTGCTGTTTTCCAAGGAGTAAATGTTCCATTGCAAATACTGTGAACTCTGAATCTGCTCAGTAAGGTAGCCCTTGGCTGCCTCCCTGCCTGCCCCCAAAACTCCCAGCAGTTACACATTAGAAGCTAAATCAAATTCTGCATGTGACAAGGCTTCTACAGTGCTGTCTTCCTGCTGTCAAGGGGGTCTGTTGCAGGAAGATACTAACTGTGATAAGATGCTACCCTTATTCATCAGGTAACATTTCACCGTGTCTTCACTTTTACTGCTTCCCATTAATACAGGACAGCTTTAATTTATGGGTTTTTTTTCTTCACACAACATTGTATTTACTAGCTGAGAACCTTTCTTTACAGTTTTGTATAAATCTTAAAAAATGTCAGTGATTAATTTTAAAATCTCATTTATCACTATATGATTAGTGAATTAGTTTAGGTTTGAAGAATAAATGTCTGATAATTCGAAGCAATTTTGTACCAGACCCTCAGACAAGGTGATGGATCAAAGAAAGGCCACTGTGGAAAATGGGCCATTGCTCCCGCAGTGCTCAGCACCAAGAGTGAGGGGGCAAAAAGAGAAAGGCCAAAATAAAAAAACCCTAAACACTAGAAAACAACCCCAAATCCCAGTAATGAAATTCTACATGAAGAACAAAGCTGTAGTAACTGACTGCGGTATTTAAAGAGCCTTGAGGCTTGGGAGACGAGACGAGAAACCTACTGAAGGACAACGAGCAGGCCAGAAAATAGCATGATATGTATATATTTCTCTTCTGGAGATTTTATTCTTGAGGTACACTTTGTAAATACACCCCTCAAATATCAGGTGGCAAGTATAATAGTGCTTTTTCTACCTATGTGATGCTAACAAACCAATTTTGAAAAGGAGGGCTTTTCAAGGGCTAAAGATCCAGGGGAACAAGACACGAAGCTTGTCCTTGCTGCCATTTAAATCAAGGTCGTGCAAAATGGGGTCCTTTTTTGTGCTCTCCCCTGCAAAATAGCAAACATACAAGCTGGGGTCTCTCTGAAGGAACAGCCCCTCTGACCAAACAGGGCCAGGCTGGGACTTTGTGCTAGCTGCTCCAGAGCATCTGCATTTCTTCCCCTGGCCCCTGCGCAAGGAATTGGAAGGTTAGTGCTCAGTAAGCTCCAGCTCTCTTCTAACAAAATTCCCAGAGTTGTAGTTAAATCTTTGTTATTGCTGGTGTGCTAAGATGTGCTGGCCTGATAAGGCATTACATAATTTTAAGATAATGTTGTTGTTAAACAGAAATCACCATGAGGATTTCATGTCCATTCAAAAAGCAGGGTGTGGGGGAAGGGACCTTCACCTAGTGAACTTCAGGCTTTTTTTTTTTTTTTTTTTCCCTGATTTGCACCTTTGATTTCTTCCTGCTGTGTCAAGGCTATCAGCCTTTGTAAAAGCTAGAGTGGCCATCAGGTAGATGGTATATACCACGTATGGCCACTCTCCTTGCTACCCCCAGCACCTTTCTTGTGTCAACACCTTCAAGGGCCAGTAGAGAGCTCTGGGTATGAGCTTGCCTGTGAAGTCCTTCCCAAAGCTGCTGCTGTTCTCTCCAGGCTGCTAGAGCCCAGGCCAAAACATCCTCCCAAACCAAGCAAATAATCTAATCAGAAATAATGATTGAGCTCAATTTGTTTTGAAAACTCAGATCAGCTGCAGAACTCTCCCTGGCACAGTAAAATATGGCTCTAGTAACTAACTGTGAAATGACCAACACACTTCCCTAGGTTTGAGCCATAGCTGCATTAATAGCAAAGGCATTATTAGACAATTGAAATGACTAATCAAATTACTCAGACTGATCTTAACAACTCTAGTAGTGATAATGCCTATCATGAAAAATAGTGTTACTTCCTCTGGACAGGAAAACATTTCTAATGTAAACATACAGTTCAGTAGATAGGAAAAAAGATTCTGGAGTAGTGGAAGAGTAAAAGCTGGCTATTTAATTGAAGGAAATTGGAATGAAAGCTTGGTATTTAAGTCAAAGAAATAAAAGAGGAAAAAAAATCTATATGAAGATCCAACTTATTTCCAAAAGGCAAAGCAAAACACTCCGTCAAAGGTCAAATCATGTAGGCAGAGCGGCAGAGATTTTTTGTGTGTTGCTTTTTTCCAAACCATTTTTCATCTATTTTTAACCTTCCTTAGTCCTGCAATTAAAATATTATTTCTCAGTAGTCCAGCTGCTAAATAAATGTTTGCACTTTATACATGCAAAATGAAAATGTTTTGTGAAATCAGGTCCAATGTGATAGAATTCATTTGGGAAGGAATAAAGCAGAGGAAACGATCCCTCTGGGATAAAATTTTTTTAAGTTTGCACAATAAGCAAAATATATCAACATAAAACCCTGTGTTTTGAAACAGTTGACAGGCATAACAAAACCCCATGTTTTTTCTTGCTGTATAAAACAAGATTTAAAGATATAGAAAACTTCCCCACACAATCTTTCCCTTTTGTTCTCTACAAAAAGACTAGGTAGAATGCAGAGTATGAAAACCTGCGTACAAGAAACTACATACAACACCCATTCTTCAGACAGACTCTTAAGTTTCAGCTGCCTTGTTGAAAGAAAATGTTTTATGTACTTGCTGCATTCACGCGACTGGAACCATTAGTTGCAGCAGCTGTAGATGCAGCCTACGTACACGCTCTTCCTCCTTCAGACTGTCCCATGGCAAAAATCTTGTCTTGAAGTCGTGCCTCCCACCGCACACCCGCTGTGGTAGCCACCACAGTGCCCCAGGCAAAGGTGGGGCAGGCTGTCCGATGCTCATAAAAACACCTGCACAATCTGCTTGCCCTGGCTGATGTCTCCGAAGCCTCTGCTGAAGGTTGTGGATTTGCACAGCTGCTTGAGTAAACAATTTGTGTTGATCATGCTCAGGCTGGATTTGAATTCTTGGCACACACAGCTTTGGTCTGAAAGGTGAAGTAATACCTGTAAGTGAGAAACTATTGTATCACTAAACGAGGCAGGTCTGATTATCCTGCTTATGCTGGGGAAGATCTGCTGAGTACTAACTAACCACTGTTTTAAATACCCGGTTTCAGGTTAAAAAAGCAAACTGTATCAATGAGTTACACTGGGCATGGTGCTGTCTTTTCACTTACATGCTTTTAGCTCCGAAATTTACAGTCCTGGACAGTGAAAAATGATGGCAGGTGGGCCGGCTGAAATTTCTCGCACCACAACGTTTTGAGGGGAATTCCACAGTTTTGCTCTCTTGCTGCTTGCTGGCATTTCAGTGGAAACGTTCATCTCGCTTTAAAAAAAGTCACGTTTCCCACAAGACCGTTGTTTTTTCTCCAGTACCAGGTAGGCGCAGCCCTGCCAAGGCTGAAGAGGCACAGGCCGACCCGGCTGGGCCGCTCCCCGGGGGGGGGGGCAGCTGCGTACCCCGGGGCTGGTACCACAGAGAATCTCCTCAGCGGAGACGAGTCGTCCGGGACGGCCCCCGGCGGGTGCCCGAGGGACGAGCCGGGCGCGGCCGGTGCCACGTACGTTGTGAGGGGGATGGGGGCCACGGCCGCCGCCGCCCCCTCCCGCGGCCGGGCCCGGCCGGCCGCCCCGCATGAGGGGGACGACGCTTCCCTTTGTGCCCTGGCGGGCCGGCCGCGTTGCCATGGGAACCGTCCCGCCGGCTGCGGCGGGAGGAAGGCGGGTCGTGTGGCGGCGCAAGATGGCTCCCCGAGGCGGCGGGCCGCAACGTGAGCGCGGGCGGGAGGCGGCGGGGGGGCGGGGGGGGAGGCGGTGAGCTCCCCGCCACTGCCTCGCGTCCCTCGGCCGTCGCCCCCCCCCCCCCCCGGCTCTCCCCGCCCCGGCCCAGGGCTCTCCCCTCCCCTCCCTTGCCCTGCCCTGCCCTCCGCCGCCGTCTGCGGCCGCCCCGCCCCGCGGCAGCAAGTGGCAGCGGCCGCCGGTGCCGCGGGGCGCCCTGACAGCCCCGCGCCCAACTTGTGTTGCAGGCGCGCCCCGCCGCTGATGCGAGAGCTGCCGCGCCAATGCCAGCCCCGCGCCGCCCGGCCAGCCCCCGCCGCCCCCCGGGCCCGCCCCGCCGCCGCTGCCGCCGCCGCGATGGCTCTGACCTTGTTCGGTGAGTAACCGCCGCCTCAGCCCGGCGGGCGCGGGGCTGCCGGCCCCCATTGTCTGCCGCGCGGCAGCGCCTGGGCGTGGGCGCCGGCCCGGAGGGCTGCCGCAGGCCGGGGCCCGCTGCGCCGCCCCACGCCCGGGGCCGGCGGTGGGGAACAAGGCGCCCCGGGGGCGGCCCTCGGGGGCGGCCGCGGCGGCGCGGGCTCGGGCTGCGAGCCGGCTGCGGGGCGCGATCGCCAAATAAAAGTTACGGTGCCCCAGCAAGCCGAGCCGGCTGCCCGGTCGCCTGAGGAGCTGCGCGGCGGAAGCCGGGGGCCGGCTAACGAGGGACCCCCGCTCTCCCGGGAACGTCGGGGCGCGGGGCTTAGTTGCCCGTAACGATCCGACGTGTTTCTGTAAAACCGTGTTTAATAGCACGGCTTCGGGAAAGGACGGTTTCGGGAGGTCGCGAGCGTTGCTGTGGTTGGCTTCAGAGCCGGAGACGGCGTACCAGCGTGCGAAAACTGTAGTTTTAACTGTTGAACGTGTGGGCTCCCTGAAGTGAGGTTACTAAGCTTGCTTATGTCCAATATGTGTAATTTTACGGTGGGGGGAAGAAAAGCTGCAAACTGCTTCTAGCCACATCGAGTAAATGTAACAATGCGAAGGAAAGCAGAAATTAGCACGACTAACATCAGTACGGAATTAACGGGATAACCGGGATACTCTTTCTCCTAAGACGCTGGTGGACCAGAAGTGATTTCTAGTGAATAGGTTTAAGTGATGGTAATGAAGTCTAGTCGTAGCGTTTAGACTGTGGATTCTACTTCCTGTGTAAACAAATGACTTGCTTTCATTCATCTGGTGATTCTTGGGCTGGTACAATTTCTTAAAAGAATAAAAAGGGTTTCGTGGGTTTTCTTAAAAGTTGATGCCTGTTGTATTATTGTGGCACATTAAGCCTCATCTAAAGCTTAGTATGTGTTGCAAGGTCGTTCTCCATAGATAAAATCTGTCCGGTATTGGATTTAGCATTTAGCTACAGTGCTGTCACGTTTCCTGCCTGAGTTTCTTCTCACAGTGCAAAAGGTGGTAAATCGTAGTTCACAGTGGAGTAACCTGTCTCTGTCATTATAGGCCTGATCTTCTTGTTGAGTTCACGTGAGCCCCTGGACTTCTAGAGGAGTTGGTGCAGGTATGGGGGCCCTGCATGTTGTCAGTTGCAGGGTGGGCATCAAGGTCTTTAACTTAAAAGCACAAGTGAACATGGAGAGTGCTCAAATGGCAGATTGGCTTTTGTAAAATAGCCTACTGTGCATGTTATATTGTATTGTTGTAAGTTCAGCTTGTTAAGAAAAGGTGTAGGTTGTTACACAGGCAGTTGAGGTAAATATTGTAGTTGTCCCTAACCAAAAATCAAATTTTTTAGGATATTGAAAATATACAATTCTTCTGTGGTGAGTAGTTAATGTGTCATTACACTCTTTGGCTGCAAAAATTAAGAATATTTTAATTTCAGCTTTTAAATACGGTGGCATTCCTAATTAAGGTACCTGTTTTTTTAAGCTTACGTGATTCTTTTTTAATTCACATCTATTTTATCTACTTAATGACATTTTTCTATTAATATAAATTTGCATTACAAAGTAAATTGAATTAGATGGGTTTGTGTGCTGTCACGTCTGTTGTTAATGACACTGATACGTGTAAAAGATAATAAGCAAGGAGAAGATAGAGTGGGGTACCCTGCTGTGTGTAGGTGTTGAACAATATCTTGCCAAGGGTTAAACCTCAAGATTTCACCTTTTTAAGAAAACAAAAAGTGACAGTAAAACAGTGCAACAAATAAGGCTAATGTGTGTCAACGAATGTGGTGCCTTTCATAAACGTAAAAGCTTTAGAGTATGTCTTAAACTACGAATGCAAGAGTGTAAGTGTAAGTTGTGTAAATGCAGAGAATGTGCAATTTGTTTGCAGATGAGGTTGTGATTAACGTATGGTTGAGTTGGCACAGCTTACTGTGTTGCTGTGTGTCCTCTGAGCTGAGGTAGCTTGCCACACTTTGTCTGGTAGTATGTAACAAAGACCACAAGGTGCTGGCTTTGAACTTAAAGAACAGCATTCAGCCTTTATCTTGAATTTTGGCTGCCTGTGGATTGTTGCATTTTCAGTTACTGCACCACAGCTGACCCATAGTAACTCATTCAAAATACTAGAGAGAGTCATTTTTAATTTGTTTCAATGTAAGCCCCTACCAGAGCAACATCAGCAAATCTGGGGAAGGGCAGAATAAATGTGCCTGAATTAATGTATCTGTTTTGAGGAATTAAGCAGCTATAATTGTACTATTCTAAATTCACACCTATCTTACACCAGTAAAACTGTGCTGAGCAAACAGGTCCTGAGGGAGGTGTTTGCTTTGGTTCTGCTCATTCACATAAATTCTAGGCTCAATATTGCATTTTTTTCTAAGCCATAATGGTATATCACACTGAACCAAATTTCACACGTTCTAGGACTGCTTCTAATAGGATGTGCTACAAAGCATGTAAAACTTGGGATAAATTGCCATGTCAGCTTGAGGGGGAAAATCCACCAAGTTTGCTGGGTTCCTTTCAATTAATGTGTGTATGTGTGTGAGCACAGCAAGAGAGAGGAGAGGGGAGGGAAATGTCATAACATGCTTTCTCCATGCTTTTGATACTGTTTTATGGCTATTTTGGTGCATAGTCCGAAGACTGTACTAAAACGGGACAAGACTAGAGATCAGGGTGACGTTATTGCAGACTCTGTATTAAAACAGACATGAGGTTATCAGGCAGTTGAAAGGTCAGGTATGCTTTATTTTTTCTACTTGGTGGAGTGGTTGGGAGTTTCCCATTCCTGTTGGAGGTTGCCCTTTGCCACTGTCCCCATAACAGCACCATGTAACCGCTGGAGCACTAACTGCAGTTTGTACCTTTGAGGTGGCACCTTGAGACTCTTTGGAAAGCTGGTTGGAGAAAAGAGCTTCCAGTGTATCAGCATTTTTCTGCTACAGAAAAAGACTGTTACCCTTGGGCTGTATGGGTCTTCTGACTTCTTATTCCTTTTCAGTTACATCTTATTGTCCAGATTATGATGCAGCATTAAAGCACAGAGGAGGAAAACGTTAACACTCTTCACTTTCTCGGTTTTAGTTATTTTAAAATTCTTTTCTTCATCTTGTTATATGCTCCCAGTCGTGACCTTCAAAGGTATCCTGTGCTCACTGTTGTCTGTATGGAAGGTCGTAGGGGGCTGCCCATGTTCCCACAGCACGGTGGTACCGCTGATGAGTCAGTGTGTAGTGTGGGTTATGCGGGAGAGGAGGTCAACTGCTCCACAGAGATGGAGAGGAAGAGCAGCCCCTGTCAGAAGCAATCAGAGATAAGAGAGCATAGAAGTTGTTGGCTGAAAACATACCTCTGTTACCTATCAACCACTTCGTCTACCTCGGGCAAGAGTGTCATCCCAACAGGGTTCATAGTTACACAAAGTTATGGTGGCAGAAATGGCCTGTTGTGGCCATAGGTGGTCGCTCATATCTGACATGGCTTTTTGTGATACCAGTAGAAGTAGGGTTTCACCAGGACCTTGAGTCTGCGTTCTAGTTGCCGAGCACTGAGAGTGCAGGTTTGATCTAACAGAAGAAAGCAGATCCTGGACTAGGACCACATCAGCAGAAGACTGGAAGACAGTCAATATATCTGACAAGTGAAAAAAAAAAAAAAAGCTGCCTGATCCTGTTGTTTGTTGCAAATAATAGATGCAGTGAATTTGATATCCATGTTAGTGAATTGCCTACCAAGAGCTGGCAGGGATTTTAAAAATGTCTTTGTCCACAAAACAGCGTAGACTTCCACACCCAGTGTATATAAATGTCTGGAACTTGAGCAGATGTCCAATTCTAGTGCTGTTTTTCATCCTACGGCAGATTGACATTCCCTTATACAAAAGGTTGTGGTGATTACAGGTTTAGCCTCCTTTTTCTCTCTAACCATTTGTTCCTGCCTGCTGCAGCAGCTGGAATGGCCAGTGTCCATCTCTGCTGTTTCAGCACAAAGTCTAGCAGCTTCATGCCCAGCGTTCGTGGAGCTGGGCTGAAGCCACTTGCCTGGCTTAGCAGGGAAGCGGCTGAAGGGTACCCACCGGTTCCATTCTGCTGAATCCCTGCGAGGGGTAGCAGCATCATAGAGATAAGAAGAGCAGTCAGTTACATTTCTATGGCTAGACTTCCTAGAGCCCATCTGTTAATACCCTAAGCTGTGGGATCTTGCAGTGACAGGGCTGAGGTGTGTGCTGTCATTCTACTTGGATGACTCAAGTATGGGAAAGATAACAAACAATGTAGAGGAAAAAGGAGGGGAAGTGTTAAGTTATCACATCACTACTGCTGCATGCTTGTGTCTCTGGGTGTCCTGAGGAGTGTTTAAAGAAAGTCAGCATTGTCCTTTTGAAAGAAAAATATCTTTTTGTTATGTTTTAGTGCCTATGAGTTGTCCTTATGTCTTATGAATTCCCTTTGCTCATTTGTTTGCTCATCAACTCTCTTGTGTGAACAAAGGAAGACATTTCAAAACAGCCAGGAGAAATCTTCCTGGACATATTTGTCATTAGTTATTCATGCTCTTGCCTTCTTGCTCAGAGCCTGCCAATGGATGAAAACTCACCCTCCTGAATATTGGTGGTTAAGAAATGAGAAGGGAAGCAATTCTCTTTTAATCTTTGAAGTGCTTGCACTCTGATGAGTGGCTGCAGATGAATGGGATTGGAGACAGAGCTGTACTCAGCATGACAGATACGGTTATTTAAGGAGATGATGAACAAGGGGAGTTTTAACAGAAGTTTATAGGGAAAATATTAGATGAAAAGAAACAAGCAATACATTGCTGCAGTCAGGAAGGGTAGGGACAAAGAAACCAATTATACCTCCATTTCAGGTGTCGTCCATACATTGTTGAAAGAGCACGCAAATATTCATTTGCCTGCTTAACAGAATTCCTTTCCACAGCTGTGAGCTCTGGTGTTGTAATGCACAGAAGTAATTTTCTGTTAATCTATCTACTACTATGGGTATGAGGCAAACCTTTTGAAATAAGTTCTTCCATACTTGAAATGCTAATTAATAGATTACTATTTTAAGTTCTAGGCATCTGTGATTACTGTTCTCCACACACAAACTATACTTACTGTCTTGCGGCTGCTTCAAAAGGTAGGGTATGCTCATGTTGTACAAATGCATATTTTTCTAATGTGACAATCTTAAAGATATTGTAGAGAAATTAAATCAATTCATTGTTCCATAAATAAATGTTTTGCTTGCTTAGGGAAGGCTTTTAAATTTTACAGTGCTTGGTTAGCTTAGTCACAGGTACATAGAAAGTAAGTGTTCCTCTAAAAAATGGCTCACAACAGGTAATGTCTGCGGATTCTTTGCAGGATAGGAAATACTCAAAAATTAATCTGCTTATTCCTTGTCTTATGTGCAGAGCCTTCTAAAAACAGGAGGTAAACAGATGACCTACAATTAAAGTTGTTCTCCTCTATATTTTTATATGTGTCCCTAAACTACACTTAAAACTTGTGGCTAGCTGTGATGGTAAAAGTTTACTGGCAGAGCTCCTTAACTAAAGAGTCAGTTTGTGCCAGAAAAGTGTTCTTTGAATCTGTACCTTAATTGAAGTAGGTAATGGAAGTTTGTGGAATTGGGGCATTTATAGTCAGGCTTTTGTAGCTACAGGGAACATAAATGTGGAGTGCCATAGGAATGGTACCCATCACTGGTTCTTCTAGGCCAGAAAAAAATGAGTAAAGAACTTCATTGCTCATCTTACGCTCTTGAAGCAGTTTTCAGAGTGAATACACACCCCACATTGCACTACCTATGCTAGATCTTTTTCACCAGTAAAGCAGTGAATTCGAAGTGATCTTTTTAACCCGGTTGCAGTAGATGCTTTTGAAGTGTTTAGCCTTTGCTTAAAATACTTGGACTTCGTTCAGTACCGACTGACACAGGCTAATTTTCAAGGAGATTTAAGCAATTCAACATCCGTTCACAATAGGAACTTCAAATAGTTTAATTAGACAAAACAATTTGGGGATGTTGTTAAAAAAAACTCCAGACATTGTACTAAGATTTAAAAATGAGGGTGATTTGTTAAAAATGGAAACCATGTTAGAGATAAACTCAATCTTCCGATTCCCATTCGTGTATCTGGGAGGGAAAGTGTCCAAGTGCTGAGAATTGTAAGATGATTTTCTCCTAGGTGCTGTGCTAACCTTACCTAATTTATAGAACCTAATGGAGCAAATAAGGAGAGCAGCCGTGAGAAGGTTTTGCTGGCAATGCAATCTCAAGAAAAAATCAAAAGGGAAACCTGCGTAGGAACTGGGAAAAGATGATCTGTTAACTAGTAAATTGATATCAATTGATCAAAATATCAGAGAAGTGATGCTAGCACTTATAAATGAGGATGAAAACATTTCAGTCATGGCTTATCAGCTTAGCACTTAGAAGTGTGCTTCATGCAGTGGCTAGTATAAAATTATGTTTTCTATTAATTGTGTATATTGTATGAGAATCTTAAGGAATCAGAGGTTTCAGGATTGTTGCTGAAGCTGGAAAGGTCAGGTCCAATTGTGTGCACAAGTAATGAATTAAGATGAAGTTTTGGAATTTTCTCCAAAGAGATTCGCTTGCGGTATCATCAGCTCAGGCACACCACTGAACAAATGCATCCCTTTCCTCCCTGGCATCAAGTGACCTGCTAGGAAATAGAGACAGCCTGCGTAGCACAGAATCTCATCCAGCGGTGTTGAAGTGAAATATGCTCTGGATCCAAGGATCCGGGAAGAGTTCCCAAGCTTTGCCGATGCACGCTTCACGTCAGCCGAGGACTGATGTTTCAGGTGTAAATCTGGGTTTTCTTCTATGTGTTTTGGACTCAGCTGATCCTTTCTACATTGTTGGGTTTGGGGACTTTATTCTCTTACTAACTCTCTCCAAGAGTTTTTAACTGTTTTCTCAGATGTACTAAAAGATTTCCATGTGATAGAAAGCATGTGTCAGTGTCAAGAAAAGAATGTGTTTACATATAATGGAAGTACCATAGTTAAGACTTGAATACTACTTTAATGAGTAAACTCAAAACATAAACCTAATACAAGCCTTTTTTGAAGACTTATGTTATTTGTGGCAAATAAAAGCACTTTAATACGGATCCTCCAAGGGTGCAGGCATAGGTAACGTCTCTAAAAGTGCATTGTTAGACGATTCTTTTCCCTTTTTCTGAACTTGGGGCTTGGCATCTGCATCTCAGGCTATTTAGCTGCTCCACCTTGTGGACAGAGATCGTACAGTTCTGCAGAAACGTGTCTTCAGATGAAACGAAACAAAACAGACCCCAGGACCTGGCCCAAGGGCAGTTTTGTAGTTGTTAAAAGAATATGGATGCTTCCTGCTCCCTTGTAAAATCATAAACTGGCTTGGTTGTCATTTCAGTGGGCTGGATTGTGTCTGCCTTGTACGCCTTCATAAATGATGGCAGAAGATTAAAAACCCTCTAGATTTTGTCTTTTCGAGTCTGTCTTGAAACAAGGAAAAGTATCGTTTGAAACCAGTGAAATATTTGGTATTCTAAAGCATATAACAATGCTACTAGGACTTTGTAATTGCATGGCATCTGGGCCTTCAGCACCCTCACTGGCCAGACCCAAGAAGATGCTGGGAAGAGTTCCTGCAGTTCTCCACGCTGTTCCCAAGGATTTAGCTGTGTGTCGGAGTACTGGGTCGATGCCCTGGTTCCAGTCAGGGGCAGGAGGGTTGACCACCCCTGGCTGGGAAGCCTGGAGTATTCGCCATGTGTACAATAGCCTCTGTGAATGTGAAAGAGCTGATTGACATCTGACATTTCCAGCACTTAAAATATTTGTTCATCCTCTGTCTGAATGACAAAGATGACATTTCTGAAGTGATTTCATAGTTTCAGGAAAATGTGCCCATAAAATCCTATTTATTCCTGTGGGAGTCCGATTTCCATGATATATTTTGATACATTGGTCCCCAAATATATTTTGGTTTTTGCTAGCAGTTCTGTGATAAGTATCATGGAGAGACCGGGGGCTGCTGTGACCATCAGGGCTGGTTAGAGCTTCTGGTTAAAATTTTGTTTAATGGTGATAGAATGTGATAATGTGGTCTGGCTTTTCACATGACCAAATCTTGGTCCCTGGGAGAACGCGTTAGGAAAACTGCATCCTCTGGTTATGGACCACTGTCGAAGTTGCAAGCTAGACCTTACTGCTCACAGTGAGGAGGTAACTGTGCTTTTGGTCTCGGTCATCTCTGTGAGGAAGCCCACAGTCACATGTTTGGTGCAGGTGGTAGGGTCTGGCTCTGTTGAATACACCACATGGTTGGGGATGGATGTTCCTGGTGCTGATGGGAGGTGGTGGTTCCCTCTCTACTGCACTCCTGCTCCCCATCTCTGTCTCCTTCCCGCTTCCTTTGTTCCAAAAGCAGCTGCTTATAGGTAGCCTTGCTATTCATGAAGCTCAAATAAAAACACAGTTTCAGACCCTGATCAGAAACTGAATGTTCTGGGGCAGCTTGTTTGTGGGAAATGCCCACTCCAAAGGTAAAGCTAAAACACTGTTTCCTAAATACTGGAATTGTTCTGTTGCCCACTGCATGGTGGTGTGCTACCATGGCTAGCAGAGCCACAACTGCAGCCATTTAAATTATATAGCAAATACAATAAAGCATCATGTAGCAAGGTCTTGGAGTACTGCTGCAGCAATGGAAAGGGAGGTATGGAATTATTCCTCGTGCAGAATAAATGGGGGACTGTGAAAAATGGAGTAATAGTATAGTTCTGAAAAACAAACCCAGTGCTTTAGCACAGGACCTAACCATTCCTTG
Source organism: Buteo buteo (assembly GCF_964188355.1). Taxonomy (NCBI): domain Eukaryota; kingdom Metazoa; phylum Chordata; class Aves; order Accipitriformes; family Accipitridae; genus Buteo; species Buteo buteo. The sequence goes on from NC_134175.1 coordinate 29,675,433, forward strand.
CTCTCACATTGGCAGGGTACAAGCCAGTCTCCTCAATGCTGAATTAGTATCTGCTAAGTATACAATCCAGAGCAGACTATAAAAGTTGCTGATAATTATTTGGTAAGGCCAGTCTACCATACTTTTTCATCTGCATTTTATGGTTTCCATATGAATCTGGACATAATGCTTCAGTGCAATGTTGGATCATTTTTCATTAAAAAAAAAACCCAAACAAACAGGATGTAGCTCTTCCTTACCTCTGCCTTGCTGGCTGAACATGCACACATGCGTATATCCTTCCAATAAAGGAAGCATGATTTTAACACAGCAATTAATTTTACTGATTTCCTTTTCAGGTTTTTCAAAGGGTATTTTTATAAATGGGACTTGAAAGTGTTGAAAAAAAATCTTCACTGGTTTAACAGAAGCAGAGAAGTATTTCAAAATAAAATAGCGATTCTTCTTCCTGGTGAGAAAAACGTTCAGAAACTTTGTGTTGCATATTATTTCAATGCCAAAACTTACATGGTAAAGGAATTACGTCAGGTACTTTTTTATTGAGAAATAACATTTGTTACTGCAAGGTAAATATTTGCAAGTATGTAAAGGAAAATCACCAACCCAAAAAAACAAGAGAAGGAGACGACACTTAGCACGGCATTTCCAATGGTGAGATCATGTGCGTATAGCTGTGCTGTTGTTTTATTGTGGCTCTCAGGGAGCTCCTGGCTGCGCTGTGTATCTGCCCACTTTGACATTGTGTGAAAGCAAGCTGTGGTCACAGCCCCCTCCCAGCATCCCGGCTTGCCCCTCCTCAGTGACAGAGCAGCAAGCTCATCAGTAACTTGGTGGAACATCTCTTATTCCTTAGCTTTTATTGAAACTGTGCTCTGTAAGAGGATACCCCCCCACTCCGATCCACCTCCAGCTGCATCAGACCAAAGCAAGATGATCATTTTTTCCTAACTTGCTCTCTGCAGGTTCAGAATTTGCAGGAGGTGAAACATAGCCCCTGACTTGCTGCCGCACCGAAGCATGGTGAGTCCCAGGGTGGGACAGAGTATGCTGCACTCCTGGTACAGTAACTCAGGGGGATACCTCAAAGCAACCTCTAAGATGAGTGAGTTGCAGACTTCTCTGTCTGAGGGAGAGCTCACACTGGCTAACTCAGCTGCTAAGCTTGTTGGCATTTTTTTCCACTTAGTAGAAAGGTCTGCTTGTTAAATGCTTTGTTGAAGGGGTAGCCCTGCTGTTAGTATGACTTAAATGTAAAAACTCTGCCTTTTTTGGAAGGCATCTTCCTTCTCCCATTGCTGTGCAAGAGCAGCCATGGAAGACACAGGCAGGGCTTGCCGTGTCTCAGAGCTGTATTAGTATTTTGCCCTTATTTCTGTATAGAAATCCTGTGTATAGCAATCCCTGACAATTGCTTGCAGCATTCTGCCTCCCAGCAGTTCCCGTGTAGCCACATAGGTAGGCCAGGACCATTTTTAAACTATAAACTGGATTTTTGATCTGTTACATCCTATAGCTCTCTGTGTCCATCTGTACATGTTTTCCTGTGCTGCCAATTGCCATGATAGGGTTCTTTTTATAACATCAAAGTGGACCTAAAGACACTAAAAGAGCTGTTGCCCAGAGAGGCAATGCTGGCTGGGGGACTATTGGGTTGGCAAGACTTGGGAATAGGGATACTGATCTTTGATCTGTAGGATGATCTCATCTACATGGGTGTCCTGATTTCAGCTAGGATAGAGTTAATTTTGTTCTTAGTAGCTGGTACAGTGTGTTCTGGATTTAGTGTGAGAATGATGTTGATAACACACTGATGTTTTAGTTGTTGCTAAATAATGCTTATCCTAAGTTAAGGATGTTTCAGTTTCCCATGGTCTGCCAGCAAGGAGGCGTGCAAGAAGCTGGGAGGAAGCATAGCCACGACAGCTGACCCGAACTAGCCAAATGGATATTCCATACAATAGAACATCATGCTTAGTATATAAACTGGGGGGAGTTGGCTGGGACTGGTGGATCGCTGCTTGGGCATCAGTCAGCAGGTGGTTAGCAATTGCATTGTGCATCACTTGTTTTTTCCGTGGGTTTTTTGGTTGGTTGGTTTCAGGTTTTTTTGTTTGCTTTTTTTTTTGAGATAAGAACAATTTAATAGCAGCAACCTCGGTTTGAATCCAAGTCATGGCACAAAAAAAATAAAATGCAAGCAAAAAACAAGTGATGCACAATGCAGTTGTTCACCACCTGCTGACTGATGCCCAAGCAGTGATCCACCACTCCCGGCCAACTCCCTCCAGTTTATATACTAAGCATGATGTTCTGTGGTATGGAATATCCATTCGGCTAGTTCGGGTCAGCTGTCGTGGCTATGCTTCCTCCCAGCTTCTTGTACGCCTCCTTGCTGGCAGACCATGGGAAACTGAAACATCCTTAACTTAGGATAAGCATTATTTAGCAACAACTAAAACATCAGTGTGTTATCAACATCATTCTCACACTAAATCCAGAACACACTGTACCAGCTACTAAGAACAAAATTTAACTCTATCCCAGCCGAAAACAGGACAGTGGGCCTCTGCTGCTCTTGCCAGCAACTGTTCCTATTTTCTGTTTAGACATCTTGTTCTGTAGGACGAAGTCTGCTTTTCACTTGTGGACATTCCTGAGGGATCTCAGTTCCAGTAAGGATGCATCAATATCAGAGAAATGCAGCTGATAATTGTTGAAAACCTCCTGTTTAACACGTTGCCATGATAAAGTGAGAGGTAATAAACCCAAGTTTCTGTTATTTGCAGACCAATTTGTCTTTCTTCTAATTAGTGGAAAAAAGGAGAAAGAACTTCAAAACAGAGACAAGAAAACCATCTGAATTAATTTCCTGGAACAGAAAAGAAACGTATGGAGTTACGCAGAAAGGGACTTAGAGGTTATCTCCGACCATCGATCATATTGAGCTTTCTAGCCAGCAATCCCATTCCTGCTGGGTGGTGACAAACCTTTGTGTTCAGCTCTCCTTCCAGCAGCCTGTTCCCAGCTCCCCTGCTCTGCTTTCACCCTCCTGAATGCAGAGGGAACTGAGGACAAATGATGCAGAAAACCTCTCAGTCCTTGCAGAGCTGCTAAACCACCTTCGAGATGGCTGGCTGTTGCTCCAGCCCCACAATGCGCTGGGTGGTGCAGGAGTGGACGTGGAGCACAGCTGCTCCATGGACTGGACCTCACACCTGCTCTCTCTTTCTCTGGTTCCCGCCTAGTGCAGCAGATGAACCTGGTGAGGCGGAAAATATATGAAAAAGATGGTTTTAATGCTATAAATGGGGAGAGGCTGGTGGGTAAGTGTCTTTTGCCATAGTTCTTTGGCTGCAGTTATAATAGCAAGCCATGGAATTGCCCAAAAGGAATGTGAAGTTTTCAGCTTTTCTGCCAGGAGCATCCAACTTTGTGCCATTGGAGGCCTCTTAGGTATTTTATATGAGAACAGGAAAAGGTAAGGAATGACACTTGCAGCTTTCAGATTGGGGAAAAGCTCACAGCAACTGGAGAATGACTTTTGGAGTAAAAACTTAATTCCAATTCAAAAAAAGGCATCCCACCACATTGTGTCCATTTCCCTTTCTCTGACCTTGCCAGTGATGTTTTTTTTAGGAGTTTCCTTCATGACACTGTAAAAAATGATCATGGTTCCAGGCAAGAGTGCTTTACTTGGTAGTCCGTCCTCCTCCTTCCAACCATGAGTGTTGATGCATTACATCTGTTCTGGAAATAAGGATGTAAATACAAGCCATATTTTTGCATGAGCAATGGCGTGTGTTATTGACGACTGTTTTAGAAAATGAAAAATCTGTTTCTAATAAGAATTGTAATAGGTTTGTGTTAACTCTGATGGTCTAAGAATTTAAATGGGTCAAGTTTGAGGAAGGAGAAGCAACAGCATCTATTAGACCATCTGACACACTTAAAGAGAGAGACATGCTTTGGGACGCATGAGTCCGTCTTGAGGCCAGTTATAACAGCAGTCAGAAATCAGATCTGCTCTTAATTTTCTCCGGGTGACTCTGATTTTTGCCTGGGCTGCTAATGGGTGGTTTGGTTTTGTTTTGTTTTGTTTTCCCCCAGGAGGCTAATGAATGCACAGCAGCTATATTGGTCTCAAATGCCAAGGGAGGACAAGTTCTCAGCAGATTTTTACCAATGGATAGGGAGGCAGGGTCAGTGTTGTGTTCTTTTGTTATGGTTCAGCTTTTGGTAAAACCACAACTCTCCGTTCAGAAGTGGATTTTAGAGCAGGAAAGTGAATGTATGTTCATTATCTCAGTGCTGTGTGTGGAAAAAAAAAATTTCAAAGCAACCAAGCGAACAGTGATAAAACATGCCTCCCCATTCAGCAAATTAGGGCATTATGCAGTGGATGGAGGGGTTGTATTTCAAAAGTGCCTGAAAGCTTGTCCTTTATTTAGGGTCTCTTCTGCTCAACCTTGACTGGGCAGACTTCTTATTCAGGGGAGGGGGTTAATTTACAGCTAGAAGACACTTTTATACCGTATCATATTGTTCTTTTTCATTATTAGGGTGACTGCTCAGAATATTTGTGTAATCAAGCTCCAATCAATATTCCCTGTTGGATGTGTTAGAGAAATCAAGACAAAAACGTATTTTTGTGAATGCCTTGAGGCTGTGGCTATAACAGTTGTCACTGGCTTGAAGTTATGGTAAAACTGATGTGCCCTTGTTGGTATTATTAATGCTTGAAAGAAGTAAAACAACCGATGGGAAATGAGCTCAGTCTCTGTGCAGGCAGACTTTTAAAATGGGAGACAAGGAAGGATTTCTGGAAACAAAAAATAGGAAAGGAAATGTTGAAGGGTAAATGTTTTCTCCTATATTATCCCTAGCCGTGGTTGGAACGAGAGCAGTGTAAGAACAATAGCCTTGACAAGTATTTCCCCTGACTTCCAAGCGAACTTCACTGACCATGATCAAGAAGACAGTGTCTCCAGTGAAAACCAGTCTGGATTTAAACCAGGGAAGTGTGATTACAGTGTTCAAGCTTGTGTTACCTGATGTTACTCTGAATTGCTCCAAGACTTTACTGCGCTGATATAGAAGATACTTAGACAAGTTATCTGTCAAATCTAAAAGATGCGATTCATCCAATAAAGGCATATTTCTGTCAATTTTGAACTTGCAAAATTAGTTTGCAGATGACCTTTCAAATAACCCTTAGGGAGGATGGGAAACTGCTTAACTCATTGATCCAGCACTTCGGGGCTGCAGCCAGACACAAGTCAGTTTTGCCACAATGAGTTTAAAAAAAAAAAAAAAAAAAGCTGTTTTTCTTTGAAATGGATAATCAAAGAAGCATATTTGATTTTGACAACATTTTCAGTTGGAAGTTGTTTACTGTGTAAACCAGACATTTCAGGATACTTATAAGTCTGTAGAGCTATTGTAACTGCTGTAGTGATGTAAATCAGAGGCTTACAGACAGCTGGCTGTCTGACTCTGTTGTTGTACCTACAGCTAAGCCCCAGAGCCATGTTAGGTAGCAGTTCCCATCGTGTTTGTCTTTTCTCAGGAAGCAAAGATGGTGTTCCCATAAATGCTGAAAATTGGCTGCAGCCTGTTGTCTGGAGCCTGAGATACCCTGCTGGAAATGGAAAGCAACATTAAATTCTGTCTTTGTTAAATGCCCACAAGGTGGCACTTGTCATCTTTTTACATCTCTGAGGTCTAAATTTTTATACTTGCAGCAACACCAAGAAATTATTTTAGAGGTTTGGAAACTTTTCTTAAACAGTAAGCTAACTGTGCTTTCATGGGAGAGGTATTTGCCACCCCTCCATTAAACTACAGTCAAGAGAAAGAGGACAACAGCTGTGTTTTGCTTGTTACCATTGCATATGTGAAAATTCCAGCTTAAGATTAAAAATTCATTTAAATTTTTTTGTTATAAAAGATTTTTTAAATTTTTATTTGTCATTACTCGTGTAGTCATATGCCACTATTTATCTGGCAAAGAGGAAGAAAAATGAATACATGCTTCCCTTGCGTTGGTTAAATGAAAATCTAGAAACAGATCATTTGCAACCTGGTCTAATCACTTAGAAGATGAGTTCATTTAACAGCAGCAGTGTCTGTGATAGGCAAAATATTACCCATTAAAATTTTCCCATCGTTCATAAAGAGGCAGTAATAGTAGACCTGCTAATAAAAGGCATTGAACTCTAGCTGTTTTCAGTGGGTCTCTCATTCAACCCCATTAGAAGCATTCCCACAGAATTTATTGTTGTCAGATCAGACGTTTGTAGAAACCAGGATGGTAGTGTGGTCTTTTTTTCTCTTTCTCCCTCAAGACTGATGCAATTATTCAGAGCATGCCCTTCTTTAAGCCCCTTCACTTTTGCTGAGAGTGCTTTCTTGTCTTGTACTTGGTCACATCAGAGAAATGACAGCAGCCCTTGTAGCTTTCTGGGGCATCATTCACACCAGCTTTCTCTTAATCATTTTTACTCCAGTAATAATTAGAAACCTAATTGTACTTTTTTGGAGTGGTAAAAGCAAAAACATGTGAGGACAAAAGAGCAGAGAAAAAATAAGTTTTGTTCCATTAAAAAATTCCTGGGTCACCATGTGTGTGATGTAGTGCTATCCTGCAGCCAAAGGGATGCTTTCATTATCGTTGCCTGTTTTCACTGGTTTGTATCTTTCCCTTAGATTGTATTGTACTCTTGTTCTCCTCCCGGATGGGAGTGCCTTTGGAAAATGTGAAGAAAGTACATTCAGCTGTTTCCTTGCTTAAATAATTCAAACGAGGTTTAATTTTAAAGTCCAAAGCTGACCACATGCATGGGATTTTATGGGCATTAAGGAGTGTAGCTACCTGCGCCAAAGGTCAAGGCAAAGGAGCAAAACTTTGCATAAGGAGAATTGTTGCTGGTGGCTGTCCCCTCTGCCCACAGGCTCAGACAAATCCCTGCGGATGGATGGCTTTAGTGGTGGAGCGACTTTGTTGGGTGCCAGCTTCTCCAGGGATGGCCTGGAAACAGTTGGGTGCGGTTGAGCAGGCTACTTGTAACCTCTGCCTGCAAGTCGCCATCCCCTGGCAGGAGGGGAACCACATAAGCTGGTGATAGCTCCTTTTTGGACCTAGAGGCCATTTGTCTTTGTGATCAGACTGGGCTTTAGTTGAACACTTAACAGCTACCCCACGTGTTGGCAGCACAGCAGGCTGGGAACAGGGGAGCCTCTGCTGGGAGGGTTAGCTGTCCCCATGCAGCTGGGACACGTGTCGAACTCTGACATGTTAAAGCGGACACCTGTCTGGCAGCTTTTCTCCACCTAGAGAAGGTGGAGAAAATAGATGGTGGTTTATTTGGAAGCTTTTGCAGTGAAGCTCTTTACAGTAATGGTGTCTGCCTGCCTGAGGAAGAGTCTTGACATGTCTAGAAGTTTTCAAAGCTTTTTTCTTTTTCTTAATTCAAAGGAAATAGTGTACCAATGATAACATTAAAGTAGCATCAAAGACTCAATAACGGTCTAGAAGTATCAGTCATCGTTGCTGAACGTCATGCAGTATATTTTATATTTGGGAATTGGGAGAAAACATAGTGCTCACGGCCTGGGGTGTTCTCAGCCTTGCGGGGATCTTCCCATAAACAACAGAAATTCTGTGATGCCCTACTTGTGAGACCCTGTGTGTTTTCCACATGGGCCCAGGCCATGTGTGCCATGACATTCTTGTCATTAATGTCTTTGGTTTTAGGGACCAATAGAGCAACATTACTTTTGGATTAACATTATTTATTCAGTCACTTTTAAACCCCAACATTTTTTTTAAAACAACAGTATAAGAGTTTTTATTTAAGAGAAAGGGAATATACTAAAAAGTTCCCTGAGATCTCTTAAAAAGCACAATGTAAGCCCGTGCAAGGTATTTTGGTCAGAAATAAATTGTTTACCTCTGTGCTATGGAAAGGCAAAGACAGGACAAGACTGAGCCAGAGGATCATTTCCCTTTTTATATTCATGTGGAGGACTTGAATGCTGAAGAAGTGTTTGTTCCTAAGAAAACATTTCATGCAAGACAAGAATGGTTGATCACAGCTTTCTCTCTCGTTTACCGAGCTCTGGCTGAAATGTACTTTTCTGCAGCCTTTGGCGGCACTGTGCATGGCACCCTGCTTGCCAGGGAGGAGTGCGTTGGTTTCTGCAGGACCTCGTGTGATGGGTAGGTAGCCACGCACAGTGCTTCTTGCTCTTTGCATGAAGACTCTGCCTCTGCCCGCCACCCCATTACAGACCGTCGTTTAACTTACCAGCTGCTGGTAGCAGAGGGGTGGAGAGAGGCTTTGTGGAAAAAAAAAGTGGATCCCAAGGTCTTGTGTAGGAGTGACAAATGACCGTTCATGTGTGCCCTTCCTTCTTCAGTACACACGCAATTGACGGGGATATTTTGGCTGTTCTCTGCACCCTCTGCCCTGCTGCCCCATCTCTGGGAGCTGCCCGCCATCGCCTTCCCCTCCTCCGGCTGCCAGCGGCACAGGGACTTCTGCAAAACCCTTCCAGCACAGCTGGGTGCTGCCACAGCCAGAGATTAGCTTCTCGTATTTACCCTGAAACCATAGTATTGTAGCCCATCTGTTTTACTACTGCTGCCTAGGGCGGTGGTTGTATTCATCCTTTAATTACCTTAATGCTGTTTGAGTTTTATTTTGGTTGGAGCGCATAAAAGCCCTCACTGCTAGGGCCTGCTTGGCTGCTGCTTAAAACATTTCATGATGGCTTGAGCTTAGTTTCTGAAATGCTGTTGGTACTTGTACTCTGAAAACCAGAGATGAAATTGCATTTTCTGTTCAACTGCGCTGGTTTTGTGGCTTGAGGATCTCACCAGCAAATAAACGATGGCTTCATTTCCGTAAGTCGAGTGATTTTATGTGCATCCTTTGGGCATACAGAAGGTGCTAACAAGCAAGATTTTGAGGCTGAGGAGGAATTTTCTAGAAGTTGTTTTCTGGGCACAAAAAGGAGCCTGTTGTATGGGTCAGCAAACGGCCACGTCTCCTGGTCATGCATCTCTCCAGGAGTTAAATTTCGACACACGCTGCTGCCAAACAAAGCAAGATTAGCATCTTAAAACACATGTTAACGCTTACTGGTCAGTGCCTAGGCCTTAGCTTACAGAAGAATGTTTTATACTTTCTTGCGTCTTTTCATATTTATGACTTACACCATTCCTTGGGCCTACATAGGTTCAGAAAATGTGAAACTGGATTTTCTTCTCCTGATCATGTTGAAGTGTGGTTCATGTGGCTAAGAACTGGCGTCTTCCATGAGATTCTCCACCTGAGGCCTCACCTGTGTTCAATAAGGGTATTGCTGAATAAAACTAAAGTTTGGTCAAGAGCTGCTGTGTCAGTAGGTAGCTGATTATTTCCTCCCAGACAGTGTTAAACTAATCCCCAGCATGATGTTACTGATCACCATGCTGCAGGGAATGACATACAGTAAAAGAAAAATTAAACTGAATTCTCTACAGGAAACCTTACCAGTAAGTCCTAAATTGCTTTATGGGGTTACCAGGCATAGTTAAGCTGCTGCTGCTCTACCCTAGAGCTTGCAGAACTTCGGTGGGGAGAGAGAAAGAACCATTTCAAGCAGAGGTAAACATTTTTATTCTTTCTATAAAAGGAATACACAGAGACAAGCAGTCTAAACAGTTTGAGGCAGTAGTAACAGTTTTTCTATCTGCAGTTAAAATGTACACTCTGAAAGTACTACAGTTGTCCAGATTTATATAAAGGCTAAAATGGAAATGGGTAAGAAAGAAGGAAAATAACGAAGGGAAATGCTACGTTGTAATGTCACAATTAGTCACATTTGTGTTTATGGAAAAATCTGAGATGCTCTCATAGCGTTTGTGTCTGTGTATGAACTTCTTCTAAATGGCTGTATGATTTTCTATTGGCAGAAGCCCTTTTCTATGCAAGCGTGTATTTCTGATGATTGCTCTGTGCTTTTCACTTCTTAGTTGCAGATGGTTCATGCTCAAGATGCATGGTTTAATTTTTCTTTCATTTATTTGTGTGCTTAAAGGAGGGCACATTCCTGCCCTACTGTGACATTTCGGCCTGTAAAGGGGCTGTTGCCAGAAGCTGCCTCTTGTGCTGTTCTGGGCTTTTCTGCCTCTGTTTTCTCTGCATTTAGGCAAATTTCAAGGAAGCCTTGAGTAGAGATGAGATGGTTTGAGAATGAGATGCTGAGGAGATAGAGTGGGCTGGGTAGGTAAGTCCTAGTAGGACAGCAGTGAGGAGCAAACCAAAGCATTGCTCGGGGATGAGGTGCAGGTGAAGATTGCTAAGGCTGGGGGAAGGCAGAGTCCTAGAAAAGAGAGGAGGAGAGTGTGTTTGGGAGAAAAGAAGATAACCACAAGAAAGTGCTGGGAATTGTTTAAGAAATAGGGATCACTTCTGTCCTTGTCCATTGGAGAGAGAGAGATGGGCTGGCAGACTCTTGCTTGCCCCTAGAGAAGCTGAGAGACAGATAACCTGTCACGTAAGGTATTCAAGAAATGTAGGTTCATGCCTGAACTAGAGGCATCAGCTGTTACTCTGTGGTAAGATGCTTGCTTTGAAGATGAGTTTGATTTTGCTATTGGTTCAAGAGCAAAAACTGATGCTACAGGGTAAAGGACTGTAAATATATTTTCATGTATCCTGCAGCATTGTGTCCCCCCACCCCTTTACCTTGCATATAACTTTGGGCCTCACTAGGATTTCAAGTGATGTATCAGTTTAATATATTCGTACTCTTTTCTTTATATATGCATACATATTTATATTATGACAGGTCTATTTAGGAGCTTAAAAGTACGGGTTTGGGCATACAGCTGTTTCTTTTCTAATCTGTTCCAGGCTGGAAAATTATTAGTTATCAGTATGGATTCAGGGTAGAGAATTTGAGGAAGTCCCATTATATTATGTAAAAATAAAATCTTGTACATATACCCTTCCAGTCAGAGCAAAATTCTGAAGAATTAAAAAACTATAATTGCTTGGGATAGTAGGATATTATCAAACATTTTCCCTTTTAAAGGTTAGGAAGACTATTCAGCACCAGCATCTGTCAGTTTGAAACTGGGCTGGGTTTGAAACTGTGATTTATGTGCATGGACAGTGTGCCTGATCTAAAATGTACTTGCTGATGAGAGTGCCCTTGTGCTAGCAAAAGGCTCACCAATGCTGGCAGGATCAGTTTATGCATTTATGTTTTCTGTAGTGCTCCAGACCTTTGGAGAAGAGCAGCTTTAAGCTGAATTGCATCTCACTTAAGGCAGAAAATACAGTTAAGATAAAACATGATGCACAGCTTGTAGAAAATTATTTTATTTTATCATGGAAATATTTAGCAGAGCTGAGATACTGTGCTGATGGGAGCTGTAGAAAATCTGAGAACTGACAGCATAGAGTTTATTGCGTTAATTAGAAAGTGGTGCAGCGTTAGTGAGAAAATGTATTTTGGGTTCAGCATTTTCTGTGGGTTTTTTATCATGCCTTAAAGTGCTTTTTGAGTACTTTGGATGCCTAATTGGAGATGCTGTATCTGGAAGTCTGCACTGTCTAAAAATCAAGCCCTTTTCCTAATAATGCATTTCAAAATACTGGTAATGTGTTAAATGGGACCACAGCGATTAATCTTTAAAAATGGATAACTAAGAGACTGGTCTGATGTTTATGCTCATTCTGTTTTCTCTTTGTGTAGTGCAGTGGTTTTAGCAATAGAAACATTCTTGCACAGAAACAAACACTACAGACCCTCTGCTTCACCCTTGTTACTGCGCTGTACTTGCTGCTACAGTATTTTATATCAGATAACATTTTTTTAAAAAATCACAATAGAAATGACCTTTTGTTTTTTCATTACCTCATGTGGGATGACCGGAGGGTATTCTCACACTGTAAAGGCAGTAAAGCTCACCGACAGATTTTCTAACAAAATCCTTGTGCACAGCTGCATAACATAAATCATTCCTTCCAATTTCTGAATGTTAAATGTTTGTTGTATGAAAGTTACTGCTGTTCTTGCCTGACTTTAACAAGGCTTGGGGTTTTTTGTTTGGCACAAATATTGTTGTTTTTCAGTTTTATAATCATGCTGCCCTTAGTTGTAACAATTATATGGCTGGAGTGCGAGCAAGTATAGGTTAGACTGCCAAGATATTAGTATTTTCATAATAGTCAGCTCATATTTTACAAATACAGTGTGTGTTGTACTTAAATTATTTATTTGTAAATTCAATTAGTGCATATATTGCCAAAAAACAGGCTATAGCAAAAGAAAATTCAGCTAGTGGGGTAAGAGTTGTCTTCTGGGACTAAACCCATTATTTTTACTTCCAAGTTTTGCCCTTTTTCCATGTGACACTGCAGTGTTAAGGGATCATGTTACAATGCTTCTGGAATGAATCAACTTGCACTGCCTTAATTAAAGGTATCAAAGTAGGAACGAATAACCATGGCTGCATCTGTTGCTGCTGATTTTCTTTCACTTACATAGTATAGTGCGGGCTACTGAAGTCTCTGTACAGATTCGAGGTGCTCTGGCCGATCCCCAGGACATGGTAGTGCATCTGCTGAACCTTCCAAAGATCAAAACCCATCATATTCTGGGGGTTGGCAGTTTGACCAAGTGCTACCTTAATAAAAAAGTCATAATGAATTGTATTTATAAAACCCACTGCCACCGAAGTAGTGTGTAAGGACTGCACCATCTTCATGCGTAGTGCTAAAATACAAGGTAAAAAATCGAGCAAAATGATAGCTCAGAGCAGGGAGCGTGCTGGGTGGGTCTGGGGAGGGTATGGGCAAGTCTGTGCCAATTAAACTGGAAAATATTTCATTCCACTAAGCTCTAATTTAGAGATATTTTGACATGACTGTAGGTGGGAGAGATGGACTATAGCAAGTAGCTGAAGAAGGCAGATTGCTTATCCTAAGGGGAGGCAAAGCAAAATCCTTTCCCATCTTCAGGCTCAGTGTTGGAGGCCTTAGGGAGTCTCAAGTGGAGATGACACTCAGGCCAAAATTCAAGCAACACATTCCCAGATTGTTTGATCTTTACGTAACCTCATAATAAAAACTAGAAATTAGGGTTTTGTTGGATGCAGCAGGTAGTTCCAGTGAGCAGACAATTGCAAACAGAGCTCAGAAATGAATGCTGCGGTGAGAAGAGGCTTCAAACAGCAAGGTGGGCTGTGTGGTTGTCTCAACTTATGACCCTGTGGTGTAATGAGTACTGAGTAACTCCTACCAGCTCCAAGGCAGATAAGCACAGCATCTTGCAGAAAGCCTCAGTACCTTGTAGCATCAGAAATGAAGCTGGTCAGAGTGGTAAAACAGTGGATCAGAGACAAAGTTTGCAACAGAGCCCTGAGCTGAAAATGTCAGATCAGTTGTCAGCAAGTCATAAGGGTGACAAAAAACACTGGGATTTTTATTTTTTTTTTTTTTTTTGAGAATTAAAATTTGAGATTAGAAATATGCTGGTACTTTTAATACATACTGACTGCTTCCAAGTAGTATGAAAAAGACCCCTCCTTTTTTGCAAAATATTTCATACTACTTACATACTCTGATTTTATTTTAGGAGTTGTTAATTCCTATCCAGAAGAGGAAAAAGCTAATGGCAGGGATAAGTTGGATGAAAACTGGTTTATCGTAATATAAACTGAGATTAAAAAAATCTTTCTGGTGTAATTTAAAAGGGAACTTACGGATATGTACATAGTAAAACAGTATGCATTCCCCTTCCCCCCCCCCCCCCCCCCAGTATTTTGGCTTCTGATCTGCATGTTTGCCATTTTGCAAATGTATTTCTAGAGTTTTTATTCTAGCTGGTTAAAGAAAATACCTTTTCATATTTTCAGTTTAAGTAAAGAGGGGGAACTTTTAACATGTTGTCCTATACGCTGATCATAAAAAATAATTTTAGAACCTACATGCAATATTTATCTTAATGAATCTGCAAGTGCTTCTGCGGGGTTATTTCTGTGTTAAAGTATTTCCAGCGCAACATTAAGATTTTTTGTTTTTCTTTCAGATACTGATGAATACAGACCACCTGTTTGGAAATCTTATTGTAAGTATCTCAATGGATTTTTTTTTCTTTTTTTTTTTTTTTCCCCCAAGCTCAGAGGGAGCTGGCCTTGCAGGCTGCCTTAGTCAGGTGTGCAGGGCAGTAGTCCAGGCATGTTGCCCTGAGAGCAGAGCACTACTCCCTTGGGAATTTCACAACTTGCTGGTTTTCGTTCCTAATAAAATAAAAAAAACCTCAACACCCTCCCCTCCCCCCCCCCCCCCCCAAAACCAAAACCAAACCCAAACCAACAATCTAACGTTTTTAAATACAAAAAAATTCCGTGTAAAGGAATGACCTGTTGTTTGGCAGCACTGATGGAGGTTCATTGAGATTGAAGAGAACACCTGAGACAAATGACACCATAGCAAAACATCATAGCTTTCCACAGTGTCTCACCTCTAAACTCTACTTCTTTGTAGACAGAAAAGCTAAGGTGTGAGACATTTTGAGACTTGAGGAACCACAGCAAGAAAGAGTCTTCTGTTAAAAGCAGATTTCAAAAGCAGAATGTTTGTGTGTTTAACACACTTAACAGTTTAGGGATGTCAGACTTACATTTGCATTTTCTTTTGTATATATTCCCAAGGCTTGGTGTCTTCAGGCTAAAGAGACTTGTTCAAGCAACATTTCACATGATGAAGATGTTGCTCTCTAAAGGCTGGGGAGATTTAGCACCTGAGAAAATGCAGTTGTTTCAAAAAGGTTTCCATCCTGCAGTGGGAGATTGTTTTCAATCAGAGATTTTGCGTTGGTCTTAAAGGCTTGGTGAAAACCATGTTTAGAAAGAGAGTTAAGTGTAAGAGAGCAGATGAAAGTATTTTTGTCAGCTAAAATACATGTAGTAGAATTAAATGAGCATTGGAAAAACAGCTTTTCTGTCACCTAGACCAGTCTTCTGTTAATGGCTCACAGAGGTCAGTTGTTTCTGTTCTGTCCCTGCCATTGCCAACCTGATGCATTCAAAAATCACAGTTAGACCTTAAAACTCATAAATCGGCCTTCTTGTTTGGGTTTGGTTTCCAATTTTTGAGTTGTTAAAGTGATCATGAGTTACATAGTCAAGATCTTCTATGAAATATAAGCATTAGATGACTTCCGTAAATGAGAACATGTCTCATAAGAAATTTCAAAGAGCTTAGGCTGTAAGTAAATAGCCAGATATTGTGAAATTTGTAGTAAAAATTACAGGAGTTGGCAAAACTGCTTACGCCTTAACAGTCTAGGAATGTCAGGGTCTCTTAAAATACATTTATGTTAATTGAAGAAAATAGAAAGGCAACGTCTAAAAAAAGGCTGAAGGCTTTTAATTTTACCACCTTGAGTGTTTTCTTTAGATGGATGACTTTCAACAGCTTTTAATAATTGCCAACATATGCAATTGCTGTCATGTAATTGAGACGGCTGGGACCTTGGTCTTTTTGCGAATCTGGTGGCAAAGCCTGTCTGTGCCTTTTGAATCATCATATATTATACCAGTAGCTTGTCATATGCCAAGTCAGCCACTTAATATTAAAGGATTTGCACACTGAACGATTTGAACAAGCTTTTTTCTTGCAGTGGAGGGCTAAAAGATAAAACAGACATTTCACTCCTTGGTATTAAACAATGTTGGTAATGATTGTGATACATTTTCATACTTGTTACCAAGATCTGTGTAGTTTGCTCCCAGTTGTAAGCATTAACAATGAATCACAGGTCTGTACCTTCTGTGAGCTCAGGGAACACTGCCTCTTTGTTTGGTTTATTCCATGCCATAATCTGTAACAGGGGGTCCAGCCTCTCTAATACCAAGTCTTCATTGGCACCTTGCCAGGAGCTGAAGGCTTGGGCGCGTGCAAATGTGTATGTACCCACTCTCCTACACTGTCATGCTTCGCCATAGTGAACCCTTCCCATGGTTCAGAATGAAGTGCAGAGTCATGGGGTTTGATTATATTTCTGTTTCATGATGAATGAAGAGGAATGTCTCGTTTGACTTCCCTGGCAATAATTACAGCAAGGAAACTGGTGTTGAACAGTTTGAATTGCATACATTAATTAGAGGAGGAGGAATGGGCATCCTGTTTTGTAACTTAACTAGTCTACCTGCTGTGCTTCTGACTGGAAGAGGAGAAAGGTACTGCCTTTGGAGAAGAAGAATTTCCTTCCAGAAAATCTTTTCAGCCTGGCTTGAAGTAAGGTGGGAAACAGTTCTCAGTTTTTAGCCAATTTTGGCAGGGCATGCTGATTGTGATTCTCCACTGTTCTTCTGTGAAATTCAGAGAAATCCATATTCGCTCTGTGATTATTTTTTTTTTCCTTTGAACTTGACTCTACAGTTCTCAGAATTAGATGTGGACAAGGTCCAGTGCCATCAAATATGACTTTTACAACAGAAGCTAGGGAGTCTGTGTGCTGGCAAAATAAATGGTCTTGCTATGCTTGAAATGAAAATTACTGGTTTTTATACTGGTGTGCTGTTCTTCATCACCTGCAAAAATCATTTTTGTAATACCAATACAGAATGGTAAGGATTGATTTTAGTAACATCAGGAAAAACCATTAGGTTTTTTGTTTTGAACAAAGGGAGTGAATTTTTCCATTTTATCTTATGATTGCCATATCATCGGGCATCTTGCCATTTGCTCCGTTCCCATGTAACTTAGCACATAAATACAGCATTTGTCAGTGGAAAAGACTCGTGATCAAATGAAAAGTGTAATGAAGTCAAATCTTACTGGTTAAATCAATCTATGGTCTTATTACCTGAAGAAGGTGACAGCACATATTATTAGACCTTGGTGTTAGTACTAATGATTGAAACAAAATTTTATTTTAAAAGATTACAATTCCAAATGTCCATTGTATCAGTTCTAGAGTACTATTCAAATACTGACTTAGTGTTGACAGCCTCATTTTGAAGGTGACTTGCCAAACCAAACTCTTTTTGGGATAGAAGTTGAAAGTCACTCCTATAAGGAAGTCTGCACATTAGTACCATTACATTTACAACTGGCTCCTAAGATTTATTCTGGCTTGATGAGGCTTATTTAAAAAAAAGAAAAAAAGGCAAAAAGAGGGAGGGAAGATACTAGTAAGTGCATGTCATAATTTGGGCCTTAAGAGTTTTACTCTGCTACTCAACTCCTGATTTCTTTAGATCTGCAAATGCAAAGGCCATCTCTCTCTCTGTTCAGGAAGGTCATCACTGACCAGTGGCAAAAGCAGAGGGTTTGATTCTGCAAAGTTCTGAATGATTCTTGTAAAGTCTTGACATATTTCAGGTGACTGAGTGTGTGCCCAGCGTAGTAGGATGGGACTCCATCTGCTTAGTGAAGAAAGTCTGACAGCAGCCTGATTTGACATGTAATAAAATTTAATTTGTGTTTGTCATGATTCCTTTTCTGATCTAGTTGATGGAATCTTGACTGGTCTCACCTAGTTACTCCGTAGTACTTGATGAATTTAATTGTAAAGATCATCAGTAATCCCATTTTGGCTAGCAACATTCTTTTTTCTGACCACATGTAAGTAATTTTTGAGACCTTCGTATATGTATCCTTGCATTAAATCTTGCAGAAAGTCTTCTTTATTTAAACAGCAATATTTAGTGTTCAAATGCCTAATTTATACAATGATTGTGTATTAATCAGAATTTAACTTCTGCCTTCTCCCAGTGTATCAGTTGCAACAGGAAGCTCCCCATCCCAGAAGGATAACCTGCACTCGTGAGGTGGGTATTATAAAGGTTCGGTTTTATAGAGTCCAGTAATTCCAAGTCTATACTTAATGGCGTCCAACCCAAACAGCGGTTCCCTGGGACACTTGGTGCCATGATGAGAGTAAGTAGCCTTGGGGGCACTGGTACCTGGAAATCCATTTGATCTAAAAATAAATTTTAAAAGCGTTTTGGGGATGATGTGTATACCAGAGAATCATTTACTGGTTTTTGATTCTTAGGTACATGGAAACATGCCTTTTCTCCTCCTTTTTCGGTCAGAAATTCACAGAAGCAAGAGCAGAGCTGTACAGGGGAACTATGCACCTGTTTTTACAGCCATTGCTGCTAGATGTGTGCAATAAATCAACAGAGGGAAGACTGAAACCTCCTCTGATTCTGTTATCTGAGTCGTAGTACTTAAGACTCATTAATACTAGTAGCTAAGCTATGCAGAGCCACAGATTTTAAGGATCCAAATAGTAACAACAGGATCCTGTTGATACACAGTGATACAGAAGCACCTGCTCACGGGGTCAGTTGTTGTGGCAGACCGCAAATTGCTAGTGTACCCTTGAGCTGCCATCCAGCAGCGCAGCACCTCTCCAGAGCTATGGTGCTGGAGGGTTTAACTGATACCAAACATCCGTGCCAGCAAGATTTTATTCATAACTGCGTCTCCCTTGCAGCTTCCGTTAGGAGCCTGGGAAGCATTAATTTCAATTTCAAAAATGCTGAAATGTTAGGCTTGACTTGTTAAGCAGTATTACAAAACACAGCTCTTACTGAATAACCACTGAAAGTTATTACATTGCTGCAATAGAACTTAAGCATTTTTAACATGTGCCAAGAGAAAGGAAATTAATCTTTGAAATATTTTAGTCACTTTGACGTAGTATTACATACAGAGGGACATAGCACTGTCAGGAACATTAATAGCTTACAGTCTAGATCACAAGGAGGATTACTTCACAGAATTAAACAGGCATTTCTCTGTCATCTTTTCAAATGCCCAATTGTGAGTCTGTGAAGTAGTCTGTCAATTTTTAAGATAAAAAGTAGAGACTTAACAGAAGTGAAATACTGCATTTAGTGGAAGCACTCTTGTTTTCCTTTGTTAATTTGATAGATTTGTAATTTTATGAAAAGTATAGCTATAGCTGATTGCACTTAAGCAAGACATAGCTATAGGAAAGAACAATACATGAATTTTACAAGAAGCATTGTAGAAAAAGGTTTTGTTTTAACCAGTGTTTCCACTATTAATGAGGGTCCAAGCAGTGGTATTCTTGTTAAGGTTGTTGTGCAGATATCTTGTGTACATCAAATAAGGTGGGATGGAGCTTTGAAGGAGAGATGTGTAGAAGATAAGATCTGAGCCATGAAAAAAAATTGAGGCTTTCCAGTTTTTTATTCCCATTGCAACATTATTAGGAAGGTTCTCTTCTATTTTGTGTTCCCTATGATAGGGTTTTTCATTACCTTAATATACAAAATATCTGAAGTCTTGTAGGAGCTTAGTCTTACAATACAGGTTTGTGATTGTATAGAGACTGTACAGAGTGCTCACCTGGATAGGATGAAGTATTTTACTCCCTGCCTCCAAGGGATTGTGTTTATTGTTGTTAAGTGCTGTTGAACAGTTGCTTTTTCCTTCCTCTCCTCAAAAGTATTTCACTGGTGGAAGAAGTGCTAGTGTGTGTGTAGGTATATATATATGTGCATATTGTAAAACATATGAGGGCTGTTTGGTAGCCTTTTGACACTGTTCACTGAGGTGCTGACATTATGCCTGTACAATCACTGTAGTCTTTTATTTGCTGAGTCTTATCTCGGAGCTTTGCTATTGTTTACTCATGTAGTGACAAACTTGCATGTCGTGGTCGAGACGGACAAATGACAAGTACGCATTCTCATAGTACAAGCAAAGGGGTTTTTTATTACTGCAAGCCAGCAAATTTATACCCATTATACTTGTTGCCTTGTACATATGTCTGTCCCTTATTGGTCAAAAAGTTGTCAGAAGTTGTTTTTCTCACCCCTCATTGGGTGACTTTTGCAGGTTCCTTATCACAACTGCAAAAGGTCAACACATTCCTTAAACTTAGTTTCCCAGGCATGCTTCTCATCCTTTCTTGTTCTCTCACAGGAACACTGTAATCTTGTCAAGGTCAATATCCTCTCCAGGCCCCTCAGTCCAGCCAAGGTCCTCCACAATTCCCCCTTTTTGTTTTTGCGCTAAATATGCCATGTGAATTGTCTGCGGCAGGGCCCTTTGCAGTAAGGACAGCACACATGGGAGGATGCTCAATACAATGATAATAATTGCCAATATTAATAATCCTGTTTTCAATACTCCCTTTAACCACCCTTCAATCCCCCGAGGTCCTCCCCACTTACAGTGTATGCTTATAAAGTCGCCTGGCTCTTGTGGTGATGAGCAACAGTTCTTCAGTTTCTTCAGTTAGATGCTTTGAGAGCCTCAGTTGTGAATGTTTTAATTCCTACAGAATTAGAATCTTCATTTTTTCTATATAACTTTTGGTTTCTTTAAAAAAAAAAAAACAACAACAACCAAACAAAAAAAAAACCATAATAGAAATGTAAGGAGTGGGAAAGTACCATCACATTAAGGAAATCTTAAAGCAGATAACTTAACAATTGTAATTGTTTTGCATGTCGACTGCACAATGCATACGTACCCTGTAGTCAGGGAAAAACTGTAAACTGATAAAGGGGTCCAGCATATTCAATAAGATCTGTTGGCACTATATCACATGCTAGTTTGACTGCAGAGAACTGCTTTGGGGTCTTTCTGCTCTAGGTGATCAGAAGTCACAAGCAAATTTTTTACTAAGTTCTCCTTCACAGTATTTCTTAGAATGCTATTAGCCTATCCAGTCAGATAAACAGAGATATAAATGTGTATTCAGTATCTGAAAATCAAAAACGTCTCCTGCCTCTGGAGTGCTGGAAATCCTTCAGCTGTTGATCTGATCCAGATTGGCTTCTTTTTAGAATCAGACAAGAGACCTACTCTTGCCAGCCAAATATAAAAGCAACTGTGTAAAGCTTCTTCAAATACAAATCACACTGACCACTATAATTTTCTCATCCTTGTTATCACTGAATTGTAATACTGTTAATTATAAAATTTTATTAGCTATTATACAGGTGGCAAATTGAAAAGTTGGACTGTTTTAGGGAGGAAAATCTGCTGTGGGTGAGTGGTGTCCTGCATGAACTAATCATCCAAGCTCTTTGGAGGGTATCTGAACTTACTGCATCCCTACATAGAGAGGTCCTCCTCATCTAATTCTATAGGAAGTTAGTCTGTTAGAGTCAATGGAGAACTGGCAAAAGTACTACAAGCAATCAAAATACTCTGCTAAGTCCTGTCATCACTGAAGGAAGAAATGCAACACATTAGTAGTGTCTATAATATCATATTTTCATTAATTTATTCTAAAACAAGATTATAACATATGACAAACTTTAAGTGTAAAACTTTCCCTGTGCCAGAGGGAACAGAAAATGAAGAGAGACATTCTGTGTTCTAAAATAGCATTATCCTAGCCCCTGAGCTGCAGAGTAAACCTGTGTCTGCACTATGAATGTTGTTGTAGGAACTGAGAAATAAAATCTGCAGGTTTTAGAAACTAGTGAGAATTGAACTAAAGAAAATAGAGCTATGAAAGAATCAGTCAGTTGCAGGTATTTAGCTGCAGAACAGAACATGTTAAATACACGTTTTCTCATTAAAGAATCCATTTACCAAAACAAAGCTCTTTGGAGCTTATTTTTACCTAATAAAGGTAAAATTGAAAAAGAATACATTATCAGTATGCATTTTCCTATTTCTGCATTAATTCGTTATAATGCAGGCAAGTGTTTTTCATTATAAGTATTGAACAATTTATGCAGCTGAGCCAGTTTTGAAGTGAAAATATATTCAGCGAGCAGTAACATGTTTAACCTTTCTCTCTGGTCTCAGCCTCTCCTGCTAGTGTTGAGCTTTGTGATCTGCTCTTTCTCAGCTGGGTTTCTATTAGCAGCCATGTGTGAGTCAGTGGGGAGCAGAATCTTTTCCTAAGTGGTTGAATTATTCAGCTGTGTAAACAAATTCATAAATATTAGGAAGAGAATTTTGGTCCAGAGAACATCAAAGAGGTCAGTGGGAGGGAACAACATGTAATTTGGTAACATATTAGCACCTAAATTGCTCCTCTTGCCTTATTGTATTCCACTTGTTGACATAAGCAAGAGTGATGATTAGGGGAAAAAGCACTTGTTAAAGAATAATTGGAAATCACACCATAAAAATGCAAAGGCACGTGTTGTACAAGTGCTGATACTGAGAGGAGTATTCAACGGAATGACCTACTTAACATGAAATGCTTCTCAAATACAGAGAATTCAAATTTCTGCTCTGTTACACCAGTTTCATATCAGAGCAACACACAGATCAGTGGAGTGGCACTGAGGTAAAAAGAGCATTGCATTCATTTGGGATTTTTTTATTGTGAAGGTGCAGCAGAGCCAAGGCTTTTAACACTGTATGATGTTCATTTGTAAACTTGATGATTCCATAACATTCTAAGGATGTCTGACTTCTGCGTGAGGCTTACATCCAAACTGTAATGTTGTTTGTCCAATTAATATTGTATTACCTCCCTGGAACTTGTATTTGCTGTGCGTATAATCTTTTATATACACATGTGTGTGCGTGCACATGCAGGCATATTTATAGCATCCTTGCCTGCTATATGAAGGCACTCCACGATAAATTTTAAATAACTATGTATGAAAAAATATCAAACAGACAAATGATGGAGGTAATTAAAATCACTGGCCTTTTCCATCCTATTAGGAGGCTTTGTTGTAATTCTGTGCTAGTAGTTAACAAGCCTGTTAAACAGCATCTCTATGTAGTCTTGTGAAAATGGCCTCTGTGAGTAGTCAAGAAACATAGCATAGAGTGGGCATATATAATCCACATTCTTGTTAGAGCTGTTCTCAAAGATGGCTTTACCAGTATGATATTCACCCAGAATGACTTCCCAACTTTCATGGTAACTAAGCTCTTTTCTAAAGGAACGGCTACTGTAAGGCACTTGCCAAGTCTGCTCCATTTATCTGTTGGTAAACTTGGTTTCATTGGCTTCACGCCTCAGTTTGAATAAACCAGGAACAAAACAATGGTGAATATCTTGCTGACCTTTGTGTTTCTTGCAGGTATCATAGTGAGACCTGAATTTTTCCTGTGGCCTCTGCATCAGTGCTATACAAATAAGCACATTGAAAACAAATATCTCACAATTTTTTTTTCTAAGTTAGAAGCAGTTTTTAAAACTGTACCAAACACAGGCTAAACAAACCACAATAGGAAATGTTTTCCATAAATAGAAAGTCCTGAGAAGTCCAAAAGCTTAGCATTTAGCTGATCTTCACTGGATACAGAGAAAATGAAGTAGCAAAGGCTGCCTCTACTCATGCTCAATGAAACTTTGGTCCAAAAATACTGCCAGAGCAGAAAGAAACTCTGCAGAGGATAATTACACTGTACTGCCAGCTAACAGCTTTACTTAAAATGACCGATTTCTTGCCACTGCTTTGATTTTATTTAGAAATTTATTTCCTGTCTCAGGTGGGTTTTAGTTCCAGTCCAGATGGATGTTTTGGTTTTGTCTCCTTAACTTAAGGCTGACTGAGTGTGAAGGTTAGGGTAATGAAGCTTCTGAACTGTTTTGGCTTTCAGTGCTCATGTGCAACTGGAGGGTGCCTGCAATTGCAATTTGTAGAAATACAGTCTGGCAGGAACTTTGTGAAGTCCAGGCGGACACAAAAGACCAAGAAAGCTGCATGTCACTTCTAATTCTGGTGCAGCTAGGGATACCTGAAGGAAGAACAAATGCTACACCGCCTTTTATACCTAAGTTGCCATGAGTATAGTTGGTGTAACGACACTTGTAGGAAGCATTATAGAAAGCTGGGGAGCAGTGTTTACTGTCTTGTATGGTAAATTTGACGTATGGGAAATCAGCGTGTTTTCCTAAGTTCACATGCACTGCACTAAGTGTGTATGTAGCCCAGCTAATTCTGAGTGAATTAGAAGGCCCCTGCTGAGTTCTGATGGAGTTGCCTTAGAGTCTAAATGTATGCATTCAATCTAGATGTCAAAAAACCCTAATACTATCATAAATTTAAAAAATTATGGAAAAAAAACAGAACACCAAAACCCAGGCAATATAACTCAATGAATTGGGGTTCCAGTTGCACTGAGCCTTATACAAGCAAACAGTGTTACACATCAACATTGATACTGAAGTTTTTGTGACTTGGTAAAACTGATTAGTAGAGACTCAGTGTTAGCAGAAGTGGTTATTTTCCTCTTTAACTCATCATCCACCAAGATGAACTGCAAACCCAGCTACAATTGCCTGGAAGTCCAGCAGAGCTTTTCTCTGATGCTTTGCTCCAGTCATCTACAAGTTCACATTTTCAAATGTTTGCACACAGAGTATAATACTGTAATTTGTCTTAGGATTTGCAAGTACTCTGAGGATGCCCTGTCACATTACTAATTCATTTCCAGTTCTGTCATATAAATTCACTGTATTCACTGAGATAAATATAATATCTCAATAGGCAGACAACACAATCTTACTCACGACAGGATTCTTTAACAACTGCCTGAGTCTAGTGTCTTGTCTTGAGGGTTTTAGTTAGGAATTGTTGCAAGCTTCTATAATAACAACAATAAAATATTTTCGCTTTTTCTCTGTTCATATTGCTATCTTCCTATTGAAGAAATAGCCTACATTTAACAAAAATATGTAAGACTTTTTTTTCTTTTTTGGAATGATCCAGTCTTTTCAGGCCCTTTGAAAATAGTTATCACATTGGTCAACTCTTGTTTGCTGTTATGTAGGAAAAGAAAATCTTTTAGAGCATTATAAGTCTTTCCCGTGATGGAATGATTTTTCAAAAGTGATGGACCATCACAATAGCTTTTTATTTGCTGGGGATATGGAAGAGTTGTGATTAGACTATACACCAGGATGTATTTTTCATTGTTTTGGACATCTGAAATCTTTTACACTCCACCGAGATAACTGGAGAGAAGTGCTAATTTTAATAGGCTTTTTTCTGAAAAGATGGAAAAAAGAAACTGAAGTGGCAGTTTACTGTGAGTGTTTTGTGTTTTATTATAGCTGGATCATTTTATACTCTTGTAGTTCAGGTTGTATAATTGTTGAATTTTACTCCCCAAAGAGTTTTTCCTCCTTTAAATTTAGCAAGGAGGGATAATCTGGTGGTTTAGATTATTGAGCTGATTTCTGGGAGGTCTGCAGTTCCTCACTTGTCTCTAAACTTCCTGGACAATTGCAGATTAGTTGCTTTGTCTGAAATACTTAGGAGGCAGATTGTGTTCTGACACCCTTGCATGTTGTGTGTATTTACTCTGTATGGTCTCTAGAGCATGGACAGGCTGGTGTTACACAGCATAACGCATGCATACCTGTTGCGGTCTTTTAGGTGATACTACAGATCACACAGTTTAGTGAAGTCAAGAAGTGCAAGACTTAGGCACTTGATCATTTAATCTACCACTTGCCCTCACTCTGAGGGGATATGGTAGCGGCTTAATTTCTCGCAGCAGTGGCACCAGCAGCTCTGTGATGGAAGATAACTTGTAAATTTAAGAATTTTATCACTGAATTAGTGCACTTAACAATATAGCACACTTACACCCATGGAATGAATCTTTTGTTTCCCCTTTTTGGGAATTTGTACGAGGAATACTTAATGCCATCAGTTTGTATTAGCAGAGCCCCGAGAATGACATGATCCAAGCGGCTCATTCTTTCTCGCTCTGTTTTAAGCCATTCAGAAGTACAATGTTTCCCAAAGGTTTGCCTTTGGTTTGCCTATATTCCACACACAGGGAAAATCCTGGGATAGTAGGTGATTTTTGTCTGTACTTTCACATTATATCCCTTTCTATTTTTAATACTATATTATGGACAGTATGCTTACTGTATGGGTTCACTTGTTATGAAACATTACAATTTCTGTTGTTTCTTCTAGGTAGAGAACAGACCCAAATATTATGGAAGAGAGTAAGTAACATACATCTCTGAAAGTGATTCATCCAGACATGTTTGTTGATAATAGTTACAGAAGAGGTTGCAAGTGTTTGCTCTGGGCCCCTTGTTTCTTCTATGTGTTTTACAGCAGTGTGTCTTGCTCACCCTCAGATTTTTATGGCAGTACCATCACTTTTGTCTGCCTAAAATTACAGCTGCATTTTCTGATGGATACGGATATCATTGAGTGCTACCTTAAGTGAGAAAAACATAGGTTTCTGTACTTTCAAAGGGTTGTCTCTTTCTACCCCCACCTCCAGTTGGCTTTTGCAAAAGGTGTTTGTGTGCAGGGAAAAAAAAGATTTGGATCACAAATGCTATATAAGTGTACAGTATATATGTGTCTTCTATTGCAGACTGCTAAGGCAAAGATGGTTAGATTGAGTGTGGGGAAAAAAAGCAGATCATATTTGGGTTTATTTTGGTAAAAGATGTGTAGTATTGCTAGGTTATTACACCAGGAATTACTAAGATTATATGCAATCCCCAAGATTTTAGCAAATTGCCATAATATCCCCGAATGCTGCAAAATGTTGTATTGCATGCCACTAGCACAAAACATGTGAAGCCAGCAGGAGAAAATGGATTTATTTCTACATAACAAATTGATAGATGCAGATTTAAAAAGCGATATACTTGTTTCATAGATATTTTTTCACAGAAGCCTTTCTAAACCATTTAAAATGACTTCAAATGCAGGCAGAAAGGGAGATTAATTTAAGGCATAGACTCCTAAAAATCAGTCATTTTAATGTTTGTTTCTTTCTTAATTGCCATGGTTGGTGGTTTTTAAAAGAAGAGGAAAAAGTGATTTAAAAGTAAAAAGACATGTGTTTCAAAAAGTCTTTGTTCCTTAGATTCCATGGGATGATCTCAAGGGAGGAAGCTGACCAATTATTAAGTGTTGCAGAGGGAAGCTATCTCATTCGTGAAAGCCAACGGCAACTTGGAACCTACACTTTAGCATTAAGGTTGGTAATTAATACTTCATTTTTAAATTTATAAAATATTCAAAAGACTGTACTGTGTTGTTGACCTTAGTGCTTAAGCTTCTTGTGATTGTTTTAAGATTTTTCAAAAATCATG
Organism: Buteo buteo; assembly: GCF_964188355.1. NCBI lineage: Eukaryota > Metazoa > Chordata > Aves > Accipitriformes > Accipitridae > Buteo > Buteo buteo. The sequence goes on from NC_134175.1 coordinate 29,702,490, forward strand.
GTGCTTTTTTACCCTAGTTACAGATTTGGTATCTTTAACCTTCCCTAACCCTTTCTGAAGTGTAAGCATTCCTTACTGTTTGCACCATCAGGATAATAGCAATTGTGGTTTTTCTGGTGGTGCTTCATTTCGCCCTTCTCCCACTATGTTACAGATGTGACCCCATGTAGACACTGGGAGAGCAGGTGGTCAAGAAATAAAAGGCATCTTCTGAGTTCACCTGACTAGTCTACTGTGGGTTACTTGCTAGCTGGCTAGCTAGCTGTTGCTGAAGAGCAATTAGTTCTCTCTAGTCCCTCTGTGGGATGGCCAATAAATCAGGAGGGTTTTTTTATCTGAACACCTGTTAGCTAACAATGTTTGCAGATCTGTTTCCTCGCTCTGCAAAATTCTGGCAAGTGGATCAGATATAAATAAAAAACTGAAATAAAACCTGAAATTAGAAAACAACTTAAATAGTTGTGAGTTTTAAATAGTTTAATTACTTCTATGATAATGGAGGTTATTTTGGCCTGGGCAGTACACCTAAGTACTCAGATGGGAGATGGTGATTATTAGCAATGTTTTGAAACTAACTGGGACAGAAAAACGTTGAAGGAGAAGATGCAGTTCCTGAAAGTTTTATATGGGTAAAATAAGATTACAATTAAAATAAGAATATCTTGAAATAATAGGTTGTGATGAATTAGTTCTCTTTTTCGGGGGGGGGGGGGTGTATATATGTTACTGAGATATTTGTTTTTGTAGTAATAAGAATCCAAATAGAAACATTATTGACATTTACACTGGTTTGCATTAACAGTGTGAATAAATTGGTGTTGCTTATTAGGGCCTAATACTCTATTTCATCTACTTCTGCACTTGCAATATTCATTTAAAGCTAAAAAGAAAACAGTTGTCATAACACCTGGCTTGAAGACAGAACTCTTGCCCCTTGCTTCTGACAGTGCAGAAGGCACAGGGCCTGTAGGCTGTGAAGGATGAAGCTGCTGAGTGTCTTGCAGGATGCATGATATAGCTTGTTTTACAAATGCACCTCCAGTCCAGCAGGTCAAAAGATGGGTCTTTTCTAGGTTTGATGGCATCTCTTTCAAACTGGAAAACCTTTTTGAAAGCAATGAAGTCTATTTTTACACCCAATAGAAAAGAGAATGGATAGCTGTTGGTGATCAATTTGGGAAACAGCTTCAAATGATAGCGAAGCTGTTATCATTGATTTATTTTGAGGAAATTCAGCATTTGGCAAAACACCTCAGTATCTGAAACTGCAGCACGTTGCAGCCATTTCATTATGTTGAAGCACTGGCTGAATGACTTCTATATTAAGGGTGGTAGTCTGAGTGGCTGCTTTCCATCCCACAGGAAGTAATGCTCTATTGTCTTGATGTTGGCCTTGAAAGTACACGAATGAGGGTCTTTGCTCTCATACCTTAAGTGAAAGTTCTCTGAACTGCAGCGCTGTGTCTTCCACACGTGGGAATTCTACCACTAGGATTTTTTTTTTCTCTCTGCTAGGAAGCGTAGCAGGAGTCTGCGTTTCCATTGACTGGAGGCAGAGTTTAGCTCAGTTTTCATTGTTCCTCTCCCTGGAATAATATATGCAGGATATACCCATTAGGCAATATTCCCACTGACTGTGTTGCTGACCTTGTAGCATCTCTTAAAGACTAGGTAATTTCTGCAGTCTGTCTGTTCATCCTGACTGTAAGAAGTTTGCTGTGATTGCCATGATGAGTTTATGTAATTTTACCGGTATTTGATAGCAGTTTTTGAGACCATCATTTGTATTTGTGTCACTACACTGGCAGACGGCAAAGGTAGCTGTGTCCGCAGCTTAGATAATCCCAGCAGGAATTTCAGAATGTCATCTCCTTGGCCAGAAACAGAGCTTGTCAGTAGGGTGGTATGTATGGGAAAAACCTTTCCAAGTTTGGTGGAAGGCTTTGATTGACTTCAGGGTCTCCAATTTCACCCTTTCTTTTCTAGCTGTGTGAATCAAGTTTGGTCTTTTCATACTAGGCTTAAATGCCACTCTGTCATTCAAGCAGTCATGTTAATTTTAAGATCACTTCTGTAGGATTTTTGCTTTTCCTTCTTTACCTTTGTTTTACCCTTTAGAAGGTGTGGGAGAAAAGAAAACTTGGTCAGCTGTTAGTTTTATATAAAGAAACAGACACAGAACAGGTTTCACATCATTTTACCAAGTTAACCCAACAATGCTGAAGAGGTGCTCTAATCCTGCAATAACTACCATAGTGACAAAACTTAAAATGGAATATCCATTTTTTATGATTGTTTTTCAGGCATGCTTTGGAAAATGAATGGAAAATGTTGAATAAAATTTAGATGTTTGAGGGTACCCATTGACTCTTGGCATAAATACTTGGTTTCCTCTGTATTTCTGTGTATCTACTGAATCTATCTCTCACTGTGTGTGTTTGTTGCCTGATTTGTCTGTCTTTGACAGTCTGTCAATTGTGATTAGGACAAATTGGAAACTACCTATGAAGTATGATTGCATCATAAAATCCCAGTTCATTGAGACCTAAAAGTCTTGTGGAAACATTGGGTAGGATCAGCTGCTGTTGAGACTGAGACAGGGTTGTTTCCTGGATGTATTTTTTTCTGCTGGGTGGCAGGCAATTCAGTAATACAGACAGCTCCGCACGGCCAGCTCTGGCAGATGTCTTCTTCCTGTGTTTGTGTCAGTGTGCCTGGGAATCCTGAAAAACCCAGTGCATCCAGTCGTGAAGAGCAGTTTAGTGAAACAGGATCATAACCCTTTCTGTGGCAAGGTATGATGTCTCTGTAATGAAATATTTCCGGTCTTCATTTTGGCAATGGAAAAACAAGCTTTTTGTGCTTTGTCCTGAGGATCCAAACCAGCCAACTCCTCAAATCGTCATGGAAGAATTTGAATGCTACATTTGATTCCACCAGCTATTGTAGCTGATGTCTAAAATTTCAATGGTATGTTCATACCAGCCATTGGTGAAGTTTTGGATTTAGTTCCAATTGTAGTTCTGTTTGTCTAATATTTTGGTTTGGTGCTACTAAATTAAGTGAAGGCACTGTGTCCTCTGCATCCTTGGAATTCAAAAAGAAAGATATCCTGGTGTTTGTTGTTTGATTTATTTATTTTATATTACAGTTTATTTAATCAACTTCAACATCAGGTATCTGCTGTGTTGGTAAAGTTTCTAACATAGTTAAATTCAAGTTAGAAAAAACGCTAAAAATAACCCTTTGGCTACAAAGCAAGCTAGGTGAGACATAAAGGTAGAACTCAGAATCCTTATTATGACTGCCCAAACATATTTGTGAATACATCATCCTCTATGTTGCAAATCTGATAGAGATTAATGAACACTAGCTCAACTTTGTAAAGTGAGTATTTATCTTCTTCTGGAATTATTAAAGAAGATCATCTCACAGAGAGCTATATTATAGGAGAAAAACAATTACATTCTCTCTTGTTCTGTCTTTATCCTTATTGCTCGTTCCCTTCTAGACTGTACTTACAGTGGGCATCTTCCAGAGATGCTCAGATTGTCTTTGCTCTTTACTGAAGATTTCCACTTGTTTAACAACTTAATCCTTCTAGAAGATAAAGAATAAACTGTTAATGCCACAAATCATAACTCCTTTGTAGGCAGACAGAATTCACAGTTTTAAAAACATGTTTTTGTGAAATCTGCAACAGATTGGACAATCACACTAAGCTACAGCCTTCAGCTACAGCCAAAATGCACAAAATGCAAATGCAGTTGGTGCATTAAGGTTCTTTTATGGACTGTTCTACTCCTAACACGGCTCTTCTGCATCTCACTTCTTTTTAAGTTAGTGTAAGGGATGCCTTAAGTCATCATAAAATGGGCAGATCTGGGGAGAGATCTGGGTAATTGTTTGCAAAGAGCTTCTCCCCACTTATGTATCTCTGTTACTGTATTAGCAAGTTCTCTGACTATGAACACACTGGGTCAGATCAAAGGACCAGTTCGTAGTCCAGTCCAGTATCCACTTTTTGGTAGCTATTAATAGCAGACGTTGAAAGAAAAGTGTTAAGAACAAGATGAACATGTAGTAGTAGTTCTCTGGTGTGCTCTCCCAGCTGCTGAAAATTTGCTGTTCAGGGACTTCTGAGCAGAGTTGTTATCTTTGCTATTTTTTCAGGCTTTTGATGGAGAGATTTTTGATTTTTGTCTAGTGGCTTTCTGAGCACATTTTCGAACCCTCATAGACTTTGCTGTTTGCAACTGTAGCATGAGTTCCGTGCCTTAACTAGATTTCATGGGAAGCAGCATACTTGTTGTTGAAGATTCTATCTCACCATTTTATTGGATGCTCTCTTGTTTTTGTATTATGAGAAACAGTGAACAATTGATGTCCATTTACCTTTTCCGTGCCATTCATGTCCCCCTTATTGTTCTTTTTATAGGGCGATGAGTCCTAGGCTATACATTCAGGTTTTGTGGTGAAGCTGTTCCGTACCCCTCCTCATCTCTGTCATCTTTCTCTGTGCTTTTCTCTTACTCTTGTGATGGTCTTTTGCAGATGAGGGGACCAGGACTGCACATCCTGTTCAAGATAAAGTGGGCCATGGAGTTTTCTTTCTTTGTTCTCTAAACCTTTCTAAATGAATTTTTGACCACTGTGGGGCATTAGGCTCTGATGCTTTTATAGAACTAGCTTTAGTAGATCTAAAAATCTTGTTCCTGAGCTGCAATAGCTACCGACATAGCCTAGCACCGATTAAATGACCAAATATAGGACAGGACAAATAATAGCTTTTGCAGACTTAACCAAGGCAGTCAAATAATCTTAGTGCAATGCTGTGGAATAGTTAACTGAGTTCAAAGTGAAGATTTTGAGTATTTCTTCTTCTTTAGTAAGGTAGAAAAAGTGATTCTTACCCCAAAAAACTTTTCAGTTATTAAGGTTGCTGGTGAGTTACTGTAAAATCTGCTTTCCACTTATATAAGAAGCTGCATTTTGATCATCTTCTGATGAGCTATTTTTGTCTACTTTCATCCATTATTGTGCAATTAATTTGCATCATGACTTTTAAGACGGACCACCTTTTAAATCTAAATTTGAAACAAAAGAGGTTTTGTTTTCAGAAAACAAGTTTCTCAGAATTTGTAACAGAGGTAGAAGTATGTTCTTAGGGAAAAAGAAAATGATAATTTAAATGTTGTTTTAAGTGTGAGTTTGGCTAAGTATTCAGAGCTGTCCTTCAAATAAAACTGATGTTCAGAGCCTAAGAAGGCCTGTGAAATTGTATCAGTTCAGACACCGGATAAAAGAGAATGAAGCATAAACACAAATGACAGCAGCAAATCAGCACTCTATATATTTAATGCCTGTACTTAATCATGGATGTGGTTTCTCATAGCTTATTTACAAAAAAAACCCACAGCAGAATTCAACAATGTTTACTAATTAATTAGTCAGAGAATGCCACTGAAAATGTTTTGCAACCCTGAGGTTTAAAAAAATTACTAAGAGAAAATTATTGTAGGTGTGTATGTGTGTCCGTACATATCAGCAAGTCCCTGTGACAACAAAGATACATAAAATACATTGTAATGTTAATTAGGTGTTCCAAACAGATAAGAAGAACTGAAAATTCCTAATTAACTCCTGGAGGTATTAGATCTGCTTTTAAATTTGGCAAAAGAGTAGTACAGTGCTTAATGCTAAGACCTATAGCAAATGACAGTAACAATAAGACATGGTTTGCAATGTAGCCTTTTGTGATTGAGAGCTTGTTTAATAATTAGGACGAGGATAAAGAGGAAATGGGTAGAGATTGTACTAGTGGTAGGCGTTGAAGTGTGATGGTACTGCATGTTCTTTTGAGCAGATATCTGCTGTAGCACGTTTAGTTGGTTACCATGGTTTCCCTTCCTGCAAATTCTATTGTGATACTGAGAATGAATCGAAATAAGGTTCTGCAGCATGATTAAAAAAAAAGGTAATAAAGTTAGCCGTGATTATGAGTCAGGTTTTCTTTATGTTTGGGGGTTAGGGCACGTTCAAGATTATGTGGCGTCAGGAGAGAATTCTTGAGGCAAAATAAATGTCAAAAATTAGTAATCCTTAGTTTAGTTGACCAACTGCATGTATTGTGCAAGAAACTGATACACATGTTCTCTCTCCTTAAATTATGAATTGCGTTAAGAAACTAGCCACTGATAATTTAAAAGGAGACATAATTGGTAGGCTATTAGAGCATAACACTGCAAATGAGCCTTTTTCATTTCAGAGGACAATTGCTTTGGTAGCCGAATGCTGTTCATTTTCAGGGGGCTCTTTTGGTACACATGCTCTTCTAGAACATGTGTTGATTGCCATGGGATTACTTACGTGTGTAAAATTCAGCATCTGCAGAAGGCTTCTTGAATTCAGAGGTTAAAACTGTGCATCTGCATTCTGCTGGAAAGCATCGTTGTACAGGCTGGGACATGGGAGAGGAATTGGGGAACGAAGAATTGTTTGAAACAAGTTTCTCTGTGATAATAGCTGAATTACATTTTTTTAATTAAGAATGTATCAAAATTTGGTCATAGTTTATCCTGAATCCACAGCAGATCTATAAGTAGTCAGAAGGAGTCCAGCAAAACAGTAGGTGACTGCATCCCTTCACTTTACCATGGTAACACTATTCTGACATCATGCTAGTTGGTAGGAAAAAATGATAAAGACCATTTTAAAGACTAAACTTTGCATATCTTTCTATCTGTGTATTTTTTTACCTGATTTGCAAATGCAGTGATTGACAGTAGCAAGGGCTGAATTCAGTTTCTAGAAACCTTTCTAAAATATTCACTCAATATTCCCCGGTTGCTAGCTGAAAAACCTGGGAAACTATATATACATATGTGTATACAGACACACGCACAGACACCAACTTTAAAGCTTAGCTGCATTAAATAGAATTGTTGCAAAATGTGATCAAACCTATCTGTGGGTTAAATATGTTTCAGCCTGACCCACTTTGATCAGTTTTCTTTATTCTGCATGAAAAGGCAAAAGAGTGCTCCTTCCTCTGTGGCCAGGTGAAGCTCTCAGGGAGGGACTCTTTCTTCTCCCCCAGGCGTAGCTCATCACACTTTCATAGGCGCAGAATTCAGGCGAGTTTCAAAAATTGGTCACTCAGGTATCTGCAGCTTCTTTTAGGTGAAAGGAACAGTTCATGCTTAAAGCTATTTTAATAGGCTAACACAACTGGTATGCCAGCTAATATGCTAGGCTTTTTTTTTTTTTTTTTTTTTTTTTGTCTTGTGAAGAGCCAAATATTTCTTTCATGAAGGCTTAAATTCTGCTGAAACTAAAGCTGTCATTCTGTTGGCTGGGTACATCACACAAGCTAGTGCTAGCCCCAGGGGAAAGCGTGCTGATAAATTTTGGAGCTTGCTTTTCTGCTCTGAAGTAAAACAACTGGACCTCTATTTAAATGCTCTTCTATGTAAAAGAAGTTTCTTTTCCGATATAAAATTTCATACTAAATAACATACTCTGTTACTTTGTCAATAACGTGGAAGGTTCAGCTACCAGTAAATAGCATAGGAGTCCTGCATGTTATCTGCCTTATGTAAGTGTAACTGGACACTTCTGAGGTGGCTTCGCTTAAGTATTTAGAATAATAATAAATAGCTACTAACCTTAATGAGTAATTAACTGGCTACCTAGGCCCTCCCACAGACTCAAATGCTTTTTTCCTTATGGTTCACGTCTTCTTGCTGTGTTCCTGTTCTCCTTCCCTCCTCTTCCCATCTGTTGTTGTTGTCAGCTCTGTTTTCTTTTGGCTAGAGTGTCTAATTTATCTTTGGCAATTCAGTTTGCTGCAGTCTTTCTCCTGCTTGTGTAAGTTCAGCACTTCTCAGAGGAATATTCTCTGCTTTGGTGGTGTTGTGAACTTTTCGGTAACTTGTCCAAGAGCTGTCTGTGCTCAGTGCTCATGTTCATTTTATGCCATGTCCTTCACCTCTTGACTATAGCTTCTGCTGCGCCACGAAGATCTACTGTAATCTGGTGGACAGAAGAGGCATTGGGCTTGTGGTGAGGCACTGTGGTGGAGCTCAGAAGATCAAGGCTCACTTCTTGGCTTCACATATGACTTGGCTTGAGGCTTTTAAGTCTTCCATGCCCCATTTCTGCATTAGAGAGGACATTTTCTTTCCTATGTTGTCTCACATGCCTGTTCAGTACAAAAGTCTAGGATCTCTTAAAAATGGCCCAGACAAACCGAAAGTTGTACACCATCTCTCAGACTACACTGAGTCACAGCTTCTGAGCAGGAATCTGTGTGGTACTGTGCTGATTTTATGATGTATAGTCTGCCTGGTTTGAAGCTTCTAGGCACTGTTGGAGTTGAAGTAGTAAAAAGTCAAATTATAATGCAATCTGTTGATAATTAAATTGTGTATACATGTACATCGCATACGTTGCACTCTTCACCCCTGTTCTCTCCCCTGTCAAAAGGATACATACCTTTTCTGTCTTCTGCAGGTTCTACTGGAATGCCATTTTGCTCTATTCCTTTTAGAAAATGCTAGTTAGAAATATATCTCCAAGTTAGTCCTTTTGGCTGGCCTCTTCTTTTGCATGCTTTTGAAATACATATTTATTAAATTCTTGTGTTTGGAGAAACAACTTTTTTCCTGTGCTTCATCAATAAACAAAAAAGTCCTTCAGCTGTAAATATTATGGATGCTTTATGAATATGTTTTCAAAATAACACACAATAGCCTCATATTGTTGTTTAATCTCATAATTGTTTTCATCAAAACATTTCTGAATTATTCAAGCACTAAAACAACTGACAAATAAGTGTTTTCTGGCCGTTTTCCTCTTCCTTCTCCCTCTTTTATACTCGATGTAGCTCAGCTGAGTTAAGTATAGTTCCTCCTGATTTGATAGCTGCTAGGAGAAGAATCAAGCTTTTTTTTTTCTTTTATAACTTGAGATGAGTAAATGAACTCTTAACAGTTTCAGTAATAATTTGACATCTGCCCCACCTACTGCTGCGTTTGCACAAAGGAAGAAACTGTATTCTAGAAAAACAATGTAATAATAGAAAAGCTATCAATCTGTATTGATGAGCTGTTAGTAGCCCCAAATTTCTAACAGTGCATATTGTATATGCAGGAACCATTTAATTTTGCATTATTGTGCTTGTTTATTGTTAAGGAATGCAGCTTTGAGGAAAAACCATTTTAGAGAGCAGGATTAATATATTGGTGAATCTCACTGTTTGTGAAAAAAGTGGTGAGCGATTACTAGAAGATCAGAGGTAGAATACGTTGAGAAAACAACTTAAGTAAGTAGCAAACTGTGTAATAGCTTTAAGTAAGTTAAGTAAACCTGCATTCTAAGGTTGGGATCAACAGCGGCTTAAGGCAAATCAGATTTGACAAAGTCTCACTGGAACAGAAGTCTTACTCTAGATATTTTTAATCTAAGGGAAATTTTAAATATATTTTTATTAAAATATAAACTTTGAGACCTTGAACAACAACCTGTAGAGTGTACATTGAAAAACAAAACCAAAAACAGGAACAACAACAAAAACAATGTTTTCCACTCTGCTCTCCAAAACCCCTTTTTGTGCTTGCAAAGCTATTTTCTTATAAGGACATTTCTTTGGGTTTTCACTTGATGTCTTCCACTCAGGTTTCCTTGATATACTGAATTAAAATACAGATATTGTCTTAGTAAGATAAATTAAGAGCAACTTGCTTTTAGTGTAAGAAAAACTGTAGAAGCAAAAAAGAAATGTGACAGTCATGAGTAACTTTTAAAATAAAGATGGTAGATTTTAGATTTTTTTAGAGTGAGGGTGGTGAAACACTAGAACAGGTTGCCCAGAGAGGTGGTAGATGCCCCATCCCTGGAAGCATTCAAGGTCAGGTTGGACAGGGCTCTGAGCAACCTGATCTAGTTGAAGGTGTCCCTGCTTGTTGCAGGGGGGTTGGACTAGATGACCTTTAAAGGTCCCTTCCAGCCCGAAATATTCTATGATTTTATGAACTTAAACCCTTGTAGGAAAAGCTGCTGTAAGGGAAACAAAAATGAACGTGTTTGAGCATTATGCTGTGGCAGTTCTCTCTCCGTATGATGCATGATTGCAGTGGAATTTCTGTTACAGATCTGATGTTGTTCTACTTCTAACTTTACCAGAGAAAACAATGTCATATATGACCTAAAATGAAAATGTTATACATAGGCAGAGTAAAATTTGCATGCACATGTTGAAGTTTTCTGAGCATACACTAGTGAGGGTTGATACCTTAGCTTGGAAGAATTAAAACACAGTTCTGCTTTAAAGTAATACAAAAGCTCCAGTAGCATGAAGTCACACTGTAGAATTAACTCTTGGAGAACATTTCTTCAAAATTTTTGGTAAAGAAACATAACTATTTGCTTAATATGAAACTGTGAAAGTTACTAACATTCCTGCTAGTAACATTTCCAGGAGGCGTTTATTCCAGTCGTGTTGGCATAGGTTTCCAAATACTGCTTTCATTTAAAGAGAAGATATCAGGCTCTTACTACTTTCTTACTACTTACTACTTTTCTTTCAGATGCGTCTTACTAACCACAACAAGTATTTTCCCAGGAAGCACAGAGGTTTCATCGGGTAGAAAAAGCAGTAAAAAATTGCCCACAACATTGGTCTTGATTCTGATTCAATCATCTAATCAGTTCCAGGGACTTAAATGGAATAGGGCATGCAAGCACAGTCCTTGACCAGCTGATGTTTGTTCAGAGTTTGGGATGGTGAAAATCAGCTGTTAAAAGAAAAATAAGACATTGAGACAAAAGAAGACTTTTCTTATTATTTTGTTAGATTTATTTGTGAAACACACCATTACAGGTACCAACAGCTGGTAACACTTTCAGTCTTCGTTGTTTTCAGCAGCTGTTACCTGCTGCCGATGCCCTAGAGCAGTTACTCCCTTTCACTTGTGTTGTCGCTGACAGCACTTGTGATCCACAGGAAAGTGCCATTGCTCTGGTCCTCACTGACTGCTGTTTGCAGCAAGCTATTTGCATGATATTTTTTCCCTCTTGGACAAGGACGTCTGGGCAGTGATTCTGGGCAGTGAGGCAGGTGAACGGTCTTCAGTCGCGATTGAGAGAGACTGCTGGGAAGCTGTTGTCAATGATACCGCACCAGCTCTGATTTTTTTTACTTGATCCTGATTAGGCAGAGCGAGTTGAAGGTTGTGTCTGCATTGGCATGGGGTAGGCACATTGCAGTTCCAGCTCTGGCATTTGTTTTCTGTTCTGAAGGATGCCACACTTTTTCCATGCTGAATTAAGCCATGAATTTCCATGTGTTCAGCCAGCGCATGGGTCTGACCAGGTTTTAGGGATAACTTTATGCCTAATTAATGTTCATCAAGCAACAGTCAGCCGGCTAGCCAATGCTGCCCTTCCAAATGGCATAGGAAAACTATCTATAGTGACTGTACTCTGCCATCTTTCCCAGCCATGTTAGACAATGAGGGGGTTTTGTCTCCACTTGTATAAAATGCACCTTTACATTCAACCCCTAATGCATTTGATTTCATTTATGCGTATTGTGTTCTTATGAACTACTGCTGAGGTTTTGGAGATGATGCTATTTGTCAGGCAAATATTCTGGGAAGATGGCAAGTTCCACATTTCCCTGGCCATCCTCAGAAATGTTGTTGCCAATAAATAATAAAAAACAACAACAACAACAAACAAAACAAAACAAAACCCAAAAACAAAAACCAAAAATGAGCTGTTTTCAGGAGTTGGAGACCTTCAGGGATAACTGTAGAAGAGGTTTTGGCTGCATGCAAGACTTGTGTTTCTTTGACAAGGAAATGGGCCAAAAGAGGATCTGTGGAATAATTTTTTTCTTTCACATGAACACAGCATGATTAGGAGACATTCCTGATTGCAAGATCGCTTATATTTCTGTGGCTTTTTATGGAGTGTTGGTTGAGAGCTTTCAGAAGTTAGAGTTGAAATTCTGGCACCTAATTTTAAGTGAGACTTCTACCTTCTGGCTGCAAAGCACGTTAAGACACTTTTTCTTCAAGGGAAGATTAAGTCCAAGTGACCTTCAGGCGCATGTACAGAACTTAAGATTTCCCAGCTCAGTGTATGAAGTTGCTTGAAACTAATGAGGACACGAGCAGCCCCGAGGGGCATTAACTTTGTGGTCTGGTTGCAGCTACACATTTTAAATAATGCCTTTGTGTAGATACTCTTCTCATCATAAAATAGCCTGTGAAAGAGGTGAATAGCTACTGTACAATTCTGTGTGTGGACTGTAAAATCCATCTTCTTAGATGGTAAGAAAGTACGGATGGGCTTTCAGTCTTTTACTTCTTCCTTTTGTTTCATCAGTGAATGCTGCATACAGAGTAGGTGGCTGAGCCTGAAGCCTCTCTCTCTCTCTCATGCTATGATACCTAATTCAACTCCTGAGTCCTTTATTGCTAGCCACATTTGCTCTGCCACTTAATACGTTTTCCCACGTTATCCACTCTGCCCCACTGGCAACCAAAGGGACTAGACAGAGTGATTGCTTTTCAGACAACTTGGAATAAAAAAAAGTCTTTTATCTGTAGTCCTGCTGCTTGCAAACAAATGCACAGTGGACACAATGAGGCTGTTTGACATGTCAGAGGTCTATTTCTTTTTCTTGGAAAAACATCTAATGTTCCGCTGTTTAAACCAAAAGAGAACATACGTTATCTGTGTCCTGCTTTCTATTTCTTAAACAAAAAACAGCTGGTACTGGTGCTTGCCTTTAGGAAGACACCATCAGGAAGTTGAAATATCAGATCTTGGCTCTACTTAGTTGCCACAGTAATGTATAATTAACCAGGCTGCAGTAATGTTATTGAAAGTAAACATAAGGAAATATTCTTGCTAATGGAAAAATTTAAACCGTAGTTTCAAGTAAGACTGAGGGGACTGAAGATTAAATTTTAATTGATTATTTGCAATTGGACGTGTATGTTTGCATTTATATTGTAATTTGATCAGAGTAGTATCATTGTGTGGTCAGAAAGAAATAAAACAGGATTCCAAGATGCATTATTGATGGTACCATCTTTGTAAGAGATTGGTGTTTAATTGATTTGTGGGGTTTTGGGCTTGTTCTTTTTTTTCCTTCTTGTTGCTAATAGGATTCTATTTGAAAAACAGTACATTTCCCCACAACGTATCCAATAAGAAGTGAATAGAGAGAAAAAAGTTTGATTTGGAACAAATGGGAAATCAGATAAAGGCAAACCATTCAATGTTCACTTCTTGCAGCTGATAAGCAAGCACCTTTTCCAAGTGGTTATGACTCTGATGTGGAGTAATTTGTTTGTCTAAATACCTTTCTTTAAGTGGTAATAGTTAAATTATCCTAATCTATTTTAAATCAAGAAAGTTGAATGTACCTTTGGAAGGCCACACATGCCAAAAGAAATTGATGTGCAGTTCCCCAGATCCATACAGGAGGAAGTTTATGTCTGTTTGTGAGGTTGACAAGGGAGATGAGTTTAGGCATGGGATGCTAAGATGTTAAAGAATTAAAACTGTGGAATGTTGTCTATGAGATACTCATGTGCTGAAATGTGGGTCAGGAGCAGTGAGATAAAGATTATGTACTTTTGGAAATCCTATTCCTTGTAGTATCTCTCAAAGACACGCTCCATGTGCAGCAGTCTGAACAGACGTGCAGCGTAGGGGCTACTCAGGAAAACATAGCTGGGGTAGAACCATGTACCTACTGACCCTGATGGGAAAAAGATTAATCCTTTAAGAACTTTTGTTTGTTCTCTGCATTTAGCCATCTTGTTCTTCAGAACTTTGTTTTAGACTCTGAAGGATGTTACTAAAATCAAGACACCATGTGTACTTAGTAATACGTCCTAAGAAGCTTTTCTGTGCCTTATCTTCTCTTGATAAGATTAGTGTAATACTTTCTCTTCTAGAAAGCTAAGAGCCATAAGTGACCTTCAGCTTGTTTAAAACTGCTATGAGTACTGTCAGAGCATATGTTACTGATTAGAGCAGCAGTTCACCTGCTACATCTCTTAAGAAAAATAATTCTATTGCATGTTGTCATTTAAGGTCCATTATTCTTCACCTTCAAACTTACTCAGTTCTCCTGCCAAATTTTAACATCGTAGTGCTTGTATGCGCTCCATGTGCATTATTCCCACTGACTTGAGCAGAAGACAGTGAAGGTTGCTCACTTTGGCACTGCAAAGTGCTGAGCACACTTGGCTCATGCTGACTCCTCTGACAGTGGAGGGTATGCAAGGAGCACGTCTCATGGTCAAAGCTTCTTTGCAACACGCTACGTTGAGTAGAAGGATGCTCTGAAGAATGGGCCTGCACATGTTCCTATCCCTTCTGCTGTAACTTAGGACATTCTCTTTCTAGTTTCTGAATGACTTACATTCACTCAGAATTGCATCCTGTGATGAAATTAGCATTGGGTAAAACTGTATTTCTTTCTGTCATTTTGTAACTTCTTGCTTTTCAGTTTGATTCAGTGGACTTTTGGTTTGTGCGGCATAAAAATGTGCGTAGAAGTACCAGGTCATTTCCAGTAAAAGGCCCAGGTAGTTCATACACATCATGTCCCCTTTTCATACTGAGCAGGACAGAGATTCCTGAGGGCCCGCTCACATTTGAGCATTACATAAAAATAGCAGCTCCTGAAGTTATAGTCACTGTCAGATTATTGATAGGGGGATGGGAAGGTTGGAATTTTGATTCAGAACACAAGAAAAAAAATATACATCACAGAGCAAGTGTTTTTGCCCATATTTGCAAAAAATTTCACCTGAGGCAAGGTCTAAAATTATGCTTTCCCCTGTTTGGCAAGGCCCCATTGAAAAGGAGCCACTTCAGCAAAGCACCAGGGTTTACTCTGTTGCTTAACATCTCCTGTGAAGCATTGGATTGTAAAGTGAAAGCAATCCATCCTTTCAAGTTCAGTTTTTAACACTTATTTGGCAGATCTGACCTCACAAGGGGGCCCGATACCCTGAGCAGCCACCCTTGCTGCTGTCTGACGAAGGAGTAACACTGGAGTGAGCTGTGAAAGCAGCTGCTTGCCTCCATCTTCTCTGCAGGAAATGCGTTGGTTGTTGCCAAGTGCAAACACTGGTGTGTTTTCACATGTTTAGATTGCTTTTAGGCAGAAATTTGTTACAGACTCTTAAGTACAGTTTTTGAAAATATGCTAATATTCAGGTGAAATAGGCATTCTTACGGTTGCTAAGAGCCTGTAGCAAAACCCTATTGCACCCCAACTGCAGAATGGCTAGCATCAGATAGCTTCTGTGTTATATATCCTGTATATTACAAAGATTTGCTTGAAGCTCAGGACTTAACAAGCATAACACAGAAGGACTTTTGTACAAAGCTTGAAGAGTTAGTCCTTGGCCTTTGGCCAGGAATAAAGAATGCTTGCCCTTGTGCCATTTTGTCCTGTGCTGCTCCAATTCTGGCAGTGGTTCTGCTTCAGTGTAATTGTTGGCACTGAAGCTCAGCGGAACCCTGAATGGCCTCTTCCTGCAAGCAAGCAGGGGCGCAGAGGTCCGAGACGGCATCAAAACTCCGTATTGATCAACTGTAATAGAGGACTCTATTATGAGAACTCTTCATATCAGAGCCAAGCAAATTGACTACAGCGATGCAGTAGTAAAGTACTAAAAAAAGCCATGAAGAGTGTGAAGTAATTTTCAGTTTTTCCACAGTATAATGGAGGGGCTAAAAGAATAAGAGAACAAACAGCTCCTTCTGGGACAGTCACTGTTTTGGCTATCTGTCTGCGGTTGTTGTTGATCTGTCTTTCCTATCTGTGCGAAGCAGTGGTTGAGTTTTTCATTCTCATCTGGACCAGACACAAAGCATAGTCACAGCATTAAGTGATAAAGTGTTTTTTATTGTTTGCAAAGGCTTGCTTACTCTTCTTTATTCTGCTTACTGTTCTTTATAAAAAAAACTTTCCCATTTCATTGAGGCAGATTTGGAAGTCAAACCAGAAACTTCAGACTCTACTACGATGGAAAGCACTTTGTTGGGGAGAAACGTTTTGAGTCCATCCATGACCTGGTGACAGATGGATTGATTACTCTTTATATTGAAACGAAGGCAGCTGAATACATTGCCAAGATGACAATAAATCCAATTTATGAACACATAGGATATACAACTTTAAACAGAGAGCCAGCACACAAAAAACACATGCCAACCCTGAGAGATGAACATGATGGCAAAGAGTCTACAGGAGAGGATGAGGTAGCAGAAAAGAGGGTAAGCAATTGTTAACCCACACTCTTTTTTCTGTTAGACCTTTTTATTTTGTGCTTTTAACCCTCCTCCTCTACTATAAAGTGCTGAAGGTATCTGTAGATATTTAGTCTACATATTTATTTCCAGTATTGCATTAGTAATAATATTTAAACTGTTGTAGGGTTGTAGGGTTTTTTAATGGTAATCTTTGCATATTGCAAATTTCTATGATTTGGTGGTTAGTTATTTATCATTGCGAGGTTCCTTTCTTCAAGTATTTTCACAGTTATAGATGTTACCATTAAGCCACTCTTTTATTTCAAACAGGCTAAGAATATTTAATCTTAACATTGTTTGCAGTTTATAAGACAACTGCCCTTTGGTCCAAAATTATGTTTCTTAACACATTCAGCATTCCCCAAACAAATGCATTCCATAATCTATTCAGCAGTCTGCATAAAATGACAGTAAAGTTGTCCACATTATAAATAAGACTGTTCATTAAGTTGATAAAATGTTAAAACATTTCACTTGGCTAAGTTCAGCCTGTCAGAAGCTGACAGAGCTATTTTTGGCCTCAGCCAGACTTATGAAGAAGGATTGCTCTCTTCAGAGAGTTGCAGTATCAGCTGAGAACTAACTGCGTCCTGGATTATAAAAGAAAAATGAACAACAAAGAAATCTTAGAACTGGTGAAAATAGAAATATTAAAGGAGGTTGGGAATGGATCAGGCAGACAAAGCAGCTGCCTGAAACTTCATTTCTGTGACAGAGACTAAACTTAAAAAGAAAACATAATGTAAATTCCATCATGTTAAGCTAAATACTTTGTTTATTGAAAAGCTGACATATGAAAGTCTTTTTAAAGTGTATTTTCACATGTGTGTAGGTGTTAATGCATGTATAATAGTCTGATACGCTCCCCTACTTCACAAACTTCAGAATGACATTAGGAGTGTCTAATATGCTTATAAAGCTTAGAAGAAATGCTAACCTTAGTTGGGATCATCTGTTTATCTTTCCAATCAGAAATATGTCTATGATTTCAGTTTTTCTTGAAGTGGAGGAAAGGTCTCACTGACAATTTCCAACATACATGACTATTACAGTAAAACTAAGCTCCGTACAGAGTCCACAGAGAGAGGAGGCTCATAGCTTTGGTCCTTCAAATCCTTCTCCAGCTGGGTCTGTCATCCTGCATTGAATTTGCTGAGAGATGAAGTACCCAACTTAGCTTAAAGTATGAATCTTCACTGTTATCAGATCACTTTGACAAAAGAAATACTGGTGGGGATATTGAAGCTAGCTGACCATATTAAATATCCGATTTCTTGCCTGTTAGGTACCAGTAGTAGAGGGGTGAGTTATCAGGTACAGCTCCTGACAGCCACTGACTTGCAGCATGCTGTTTCAAAAGGATTTTTTTGCATGTTATCATAGGGAGTTCATTATAATGCAAAGCCTGGGTAAAAATCTTCTGTAAGAGTTCTGGAAGTCACTGCTTTGGGTTTCTTTGGTAAAATTAACTCTTCCTGCATTTAGCAACTTTCAAGTGACAACAGAACTCTGTTCTGTCACAGCATTTTTTAGACTGTTGAAAAAATTTTCATAGGAAAGGGATTTCAATTATTATTATTGAAAAATGCTGGTTTTTCCATAGATGACACGGTGTTATGTCAGACTTACCAACAAGGTATACGTATTGTTTTGAAACATTTTTCATGAAATAGCGTAAGAACTATTAACTATTTCTCACAGATTGAAATTTTAGGTGAAAAACCTTTAGAGAGGTTAATCATGTAATTGCAACATCCCACTCCCTTTGTCTGGGAGTTATAAGGAACTCAAGTGGCTTCATCTGCAACATTGTTCAACAGCAGTGGTGTTTACTGGCCTGAAGCCCAGCTTTTGAGCCTTTTCTCTTTATTTGTCTTGGAACCATGTTTATGTGAAGACAATGAGGCACACAGACATCACAGTATAGTTAAATGTGGAGATTTCAGTTTAATATTGAAGTTGTGATCCAGTTGGGATTACTACCCGTGGCTGCACAGGAGTGGCACAGAGGTGACATCTTCACTGCCTGTACACCTCTCAGGGTCTTTGCTGGAAGATGACACAGAGAGTCCCGAGTGTCACTTCACCCAACCAATCTCCAAGGAGAATAAGGCATTCAACCCCATGGCCAACACCCGATCCCAGTAGCAACCTCAGCATTTGGAACAAGCCCCAGCGTCCAGCTAAGGCTTGCCAAATCCTTTCTCCCTCCTCTGTAAGTCACAGGGTGTGGGGAGCATGGTAAGGAGGAGGGATACGGTGGTGGCCTTGATGAATGTCTCATGGGGGGGGGGTGGCTATGTGCAGTAGGAGTGGTGGGGAGAGGAGGCCTTGGAGGGTTTTTCCAGGTATCTCCCATCACTGTCTGGGGGACTGGACTACTTGCACACCCACTAAAGCTGTCACCTTGATAGCCTGGGAGAACCGTTTCAGGTTCAGTGAGGTGAACATAACTGACTGGCTGGAGGACTGAATCATGTCTGGTGGTTAATTTTGTTAAAAAAAATTGAAATGATGATATATATACTTGTTTGACAAATAATTTGCATTTAAAGCATGAGTACTGGATGAAAGGAAATATTTCTCTGGCTTTTCTAAAAGCCTACTTACTATAAAAAGTTAACATGCTAGCAGCAAGGAACACAGGAGAGATTACATCTCCACTTAAACAGAAGACTCAATCTCTCTGCAAGTTTATAAGCTTTCTTTGGTAAAATAATAATAATGAAATAAGAAAAATATACATATCCTTGACTAAATTGCTCAGAAGGTAATTTTACCCTTTTTGTGCAGGCTCCTGGTTCTTACTGATACTTACTTGAAAACTTCAATTAATAATAACATAGTATTTACCTTATTATGAATCATTTAACCATGATATAAGGAAGCTTTCTTATAGGACATTTATAAATAGGCCAAGTAGTTTTTCTTTCTCTCTGGTGGGAGGGATGGCAGAGTGATTCCTCTTGTCCAATATAAAGAGATATCACTGAATTGATACTGACAATTCTAGCAAAGAACTCAAAGAAAATTGTTCAAAATCCAACAAGAGTAAAACATTGGCTTATGATCCAAACAGCAAAATCTGTGTGCTACAACATTAGGCTATTAGCCCCTTGGTGAGGATGAAAATTTCTGCAGGGTACAGTATTTGGCAATTGATGTCTCTCAATCAGTTTTATACTGTAGCCACACAGCTTCTCCCTATACTGTATGCTTCTTCCTCCATAAAGAGAGGAAGAAGTCTGGGTCTTGAACATTGATCATCCTGAGCCAAAATACATTCCCAGATTTGCAGACTCTGAGGTTGTTCAGATCCGAATCTAAACTTTGTGCCTGCGACTGTTGCCCAGTCCTGTGTGGGTGGTGTATGAAAGATAAACCCTTCAGAAGAAGGAAAGACACACAGGCTCTGGCTGGGGAACAGCTGGTGGGAATGTAGTTTCGCTTTCTGCCATAAAATCAAGTGGAGGAAATTGGGCAGCCAGAGAACACATCCCAAACTTGAGAATGAAATATTAAAAAGCACTTCACCTAGCCTTGAATTTAATGTGGGGCAGTAGCAGGGAACGCCACAGATTTGTGTTAGATGCCTCCTCCCAGCATGCACTAATAACACTTTATTTGTTCCCCCCTCTTTTCAGCAATTAATTTACAGTAGAAAAATTCAGCAAGTGTTGGGTGGCTTGTCATATGCAATACATTAAAAATGAACCTTGGTAAAGGGGAAGGATTTAAAGACCATAAAAGATGAAAAGACAAAAATTATGCAATTGTTAGATGAGGTTTGTAGGACACAAATCACAACACTCCTGAGTCCTACAAGAGACCATATTGTGGTGTGATTTAAGATACGCAGTTTTTAATAGGAAAAGCATGAGAATATAATCGACTGCGCAGCATGTGCTTCACTGATTATGGGAAGGAATATGACTGGTTAGCATGTACAAGTATATATTAAAAATTAAAATTAAAATTCCTGGTTAATAGTTTATGATTTTCATAACCTATGAAAGAATTAATAAATAGTCAGAGATAACTGGAGGAGTGGAAAGTGAAAACAGGAGAGTGCTTGTCATGCTTGAATGCTCTGAATAGATATTTTAGCTGCCATGCTAAAAGGTAATGCTGGTTCCCAGAAGAGTCTGCAGATTGTTCAGAACTCAATTGTGCAGCCATCGTGGTCTGTGTGTTAAGAGAGAGCTAAGATGCATTTGAAAGAGGGCTTCCCATGTGGATTGAGTCTGTATGGCCTGGTGTGGAAGTGGAAATAATACCCAGTATCACAAGATTTACTATTCCTCCCGTGCCTTGAATACTGATGGATCTCTGAACATTCTCCACTCTCAAAGGTAATTATGGCCTTGGAGCAGATGACTTGATTCAGTTAAATACTTTATAAAAATGGTAGCTCTCAGAAGTTCATAAAAACCTAAATACATAAATCGAAGTCCTTCTTGAAAGCCCTGCAAAACATGATTTTTTTTTTCATTTTGACATGCTTTTGAGATAGTAATGTAAGAAGTTGTATGAGTGATTTAATCAGGATTTAATATCTGCTATGAGAAAATGAAATAATTAGGTGTGAGTTATCCCGTCTTTCAGAATGAAATGCTGAGGTTAATGTTAGGGTAGCAACTGAATCACATTTATTCATGTTTACTTTGGTGATAAGTGCTATTTCTTCAAGAAACTTTGGTGGCTGCAAATCAATTAAAGACCCCTTCTAGACTGTACTACTACATTCAGTTTGATTCCTGCAGATGGAAAGAATTGAGAGAAGGTTCCTGGCAGCAGTCACCCAACAAGAGCACTCTTTTGTTCTATTTTTAATGACCTTAGTGGTGATACTATTTTTTCCTCCAGGGCGATGAAGGCTGATTGTCTGCAGCCCTGTGCAAGGAGATCTGGAAATGTAATTCCGTGTCATTCTAGTAGGAAACATGCTTTTAAGCCTGCCTCCAAAGATAATCCAGATCACAAAGTTAATTGCAACCTCTGTGTACATTTCTAACAGATTCATAAGAGCCTTCACATAAAAAATCAAGGGTGTTTGCAGACAGACCAGTCTCACTTTCCAACCTTGAACTGACACTGGTATTTTCATTAATGGCACTACTACTTTTCTACTTCTGTTCTCGGTCAAATCTGTTAGTAAGATCTGCTTTAAACCTTCCTTCACCAAAGCTTATTTTATCTTCAGTGAAAGGACATCAGAAAATGTAGCTGAGAAAGTTACAGTAGTCCATTGTAGAAGCATAAGCCCCCTTAGCAAGGTCTGTGATGGAGGAAGACAGCTTCGAACAACACTGTTTGGTGTCCAGTAATGCCAGTGCTGGGACTGATAAGAACTAAAAAGAAGATGTGGTCTTAATAATCAGGAGGAAAGTGTGCTCTGAGAGTGAAGAAATCTTGATGCTGGAAGTTCTATTTACTCAAATTAACTTAATTTTATTAGAAAAGATGGGTGTGTAATATATAAAACTCTAGACAAGCCATAGCTATAACAAGGGTAGCAACAAAGAAATAATGGTTTTAAAAGTACAACTAATAAATGTTTACTTTAAAGTACATTTAAAGACACAGGAGACTGAGCACTGAAGAATCCCATGGGTTAACTTGAGGAGATTGTCAACTCTTTTCTCAGAAATGTTCCTTTCCAGTCCCTGCGCGGGTGTCCATGACAATCACTCTGTAAGTTTAATGTAATTTATAAATAAAACATAACTCTGTGGAAGGCAAAAACTTCTATTTATTTCTTCTGGGTTTAGCCCATCTTTCAGCAGAGACTTCAAAGCACAGACAATTTTGTCAATAGCAAGAAAGTTCCTACCAGGATGAAAGACAAGCCTACTTTTTAGGTAGCTGCTCCAACATATCGGCAACATTGTCCTCTGTGGAGATTGCCCCAGCCTCAATCTTCTTTATCTTCCCTTTGTGCATTAGCATTTATGGTGGTAGGGATCTAGTGTCATTTATGTCATTATGTATGGCATGTACAGTTCAAACTAAGACTGCAAATGGTTATGATGCCTTTTTATAAACATATATGTTTTTAACTTAACTATATGTTTATTAAGACCCGAGAAACATGCTGTCCAGTGTGCAGACATCAGCACAAAGAAAATTCTTTTCTCCAAACTGCAGGGTACTTTTTCTACTCATAATCACTGACAGTAACCTAAGTCTTTATTTATGTTCAGTGTGGCAGTAAAATTGATACACTGGAAAGATTACATAAACTGATCATGTTGTAAGATTCAGAGCTTCCAAATGAAGCATAAACTTTGCTAATTTAATTCCCAGGTCATAGAATATCTCATTTTTCTCTTGTCAGTATCTTGTGCTTATAAAGGATAAATTAACAAGCCAGACTTGTTTTTTAAGGGTTTCTTACTGGACCTGTAGCTCAGCTCTAGTGCTAAACATGGTCCCATAACTCTCCTGTTTTTCCCAGGCCAAATTCTTTCTTCTTCTCTCCTTGCCAGCTCTGGTCAGTGCTCAGCTGTGCTCTATTAGTTCCTGTGGGTTACAAATGGCATCCCAGCTGATTCCAGTAAGCCTTGCAGGACCTCACCTGCCTGCCTCTGTGTGTATGCCTGTGCCTCCAAAGCACATTAATTTAATGCTTACACAATAACATGTGGGATTAATGTGAAATGAAAGCCACATGCTTTTGTTGGTAGCCTGATTGCCTATTGCTGGTCTAGTATTACAAGGTTCAAAATAAATAAGGCTCCACAAACTTCAGACAGTGAGGAGTGGCTTAGGTCAGGTTCCATTTCAAATGCATAGTGTGCTTCCTGTCACGATGCTACTCCTGTAGAGAGATTTCCTCTATTTTGCAGGTAAGCACAGTTGAGGATCAGCATCCCACTTCAGCCTTTTGTCATGAGTACAAGTCAATTGACTGCTTGCTGAGATGACTTTTCACGTTTGTCGTAGTTTAACCCCAGCCAGCAACTAAGCACCACACAGCTGCTTGCTCACTTCCCCCGCCCCCCGCAGTGGGATGGGGGAGAGAATCGGGGGAAAAAAAAGTAAAACTCATGGGTTGAGACAAGAACAGTACAATAGGACGGAAAGGAAGAAAATAACGATAATAAAATAATTGGAATATACAAAACAAGTGATGCACAATGCAATTGCTCACCAACTGATGCCCAGTCAGTTCTTGAGCAGTGATTCCTCCCGGCCAACTCCCCCCAGTTTATATACTGGGCATGATGTCATATGGTATGGAATACCCCTTTGGCCACTTTCGCTCAGCTGTCCTGGATGTGTCCCCCCCTTCCAGCTTCTTGTGCCCCTCCAGCCTTCTTGTTGGCTGGGCATGAGAAGCTGAAAAATTCTTGATTTGGTATAAATGCTACTTAGCAACAACTGAAAACATCAGTGAGTTATCAGCATTCTTCTCATACTAAATCCAAAACATAACGCTATACCAGCTACTAGAAAGAAAATTAAGTCTACCCTAGCCAAAACCAGGACAATGTTACTTTCTGCTTTTTCACGTAAGTGTGGCTCTTTTATGATCTGGCATGTGAAATGTGTACACAAAGATGAAGTCTTTAGAAAGTCCAGTATCTAATTATGCTGAGACAGGCAGCTGCCATGTGAAATCAGGGGGTCTGGTCTCTCAGGCTCACAGACCAGACCCTCAGCAAAGTGTGAGGAGTAATTACGCTCAGTGTATGCCCTGTGCCTGATTGAGCCTTTTGTAAAATGAATAGTGTACATAACTGTTAAAAAGGCTGTAAAGCAGTACAGTTGCTGTGCAATTAAATCTGAAGAATACTGGTTGTGTTGCTACTGATAAAATGAAACCATTAGCAATGAATAAGCTATTATTGTTTTCCCGTGTTTCTCAGTGTTTTGAGGTAAGTCAGTGTGAAGCCCTCTACCATCACCAGCAGTTCTTCCAGGGTTTCTAATGCTTGGTGGTTTGCATCTGGTTACATTTTTAATGCCTTTCAAAAAGTACCGTATAGCCTTAGCTTCTCTTAATGTACCCTGGCAGAAGTTTCCTTCCTTTTTAACTGGGATAGGCTAGTGCAAGGAGGATCGCAGGGAGGGAGGAAGGAATCTCCCTTAGCTCTTGAAGAGCCAAAAATGATAGCTTTCTTTGGGTGCTCTTCAAGGCGAGAGAGATTTTTCCCATCCTGGTGGACCTTAGTATATGGGACACAGGAATAAATGTCCAGGTCAACTCCTGATGAGCAATGGAGAGCTGTCATGGCTTCAGTCCTAACACGGTGTAGGAGTCTGCTGCTTACCTTCCCTGTGGGCCTTATACTTGAGGTTTCCAGAAGGGCTGCCTAGATATATGGCAGGGAAGCCTCATAGTCATATGTAAGGAAATTATAAACTTTTTTAAAAACAACCAACCCTGTGGTTTCCCTTGACTTTTTATGCCTTCTCACAACTGAATAATCCATGCAGTGGCCTCAGAAAGGAGAAGGTGGGTCTCTTTCAGAGCAGTCTCTAAAGCAAGCACGTGGTTGTCATTTACTGCTTATGCAAAGAGCTTCGTGGACAGTGAGGGACTGCAGTGGGTTGCTGGCTGGCAGCTCCCTCATTTGTTGTTCTCTTTCCTTAGCTGTGCGAGTTTTGAGTCTTTTTTTTTTTTTAACTCCTCCTCCCATCTGGCATCTCCTAATTATTTTCTATTACTAATCACTTCTACAGGAAACAGACTGGACTGTTGAATTAAGAGCCCTATAAAAGGATAATTTTGTTATTTACAAGTTTCTTACCTCACTTAGACTTTATAACGTGACACTGTATAGCTGGTGATAATCACCTTGGGCTATGATTGTGTCTAATCCCATAAACTAGGCAGGGTCAGGTCTGGTCACTAGTTGAGTTGAACATGAGAGTCCCAAGGAAAAGCCAGGGTTGCAGAAAGTGGAGTTGGTAGCCCCTTTGGCTGTGAACTAATATCTGACATGTCTTCTGTTTTATACTCTCTGCAACTCTGTATCCTGCATAAATCTGTGCTAAGAGGCTGACTACCAGGGGATTTCTCCACTTACGTCTACCATTATTCAGATAAGCTCCGTTATCCCTTACTGTTTGCAAGGGGTGGGGTGGGGTGTTTTTTGTTTAGATGGGAGGGAGGAAAGCATTTTACATTGGTTGCCGTTTACATGCTCATAAGTACAAATACATGTCATTTGGCACATGTACAACGATGGAAAGGACATGGAGCTGTGGCGGTCTGGTGTGTCAGACCCCGTTTGGTTAGAGAAACCCCTGATAGGCAGGCACATCTGCTCCCCTAATAATTGCTCATTCATAAGTGGCTACCAAACCCTTAAGACCCATAAAGAGTGAAATGCTTGTTTTAGAAGTGGTAGCAAAAAAAGAAGTAGTTAGAGGTGCCTAAATGAAGTATTAGACTGTGAAAGAAAAAAAGAACAACCATTTATCCTGTGGTTAATGTCACAGAAGCTGATCTGTTCTAGTCCTTGTTTCATTCCTTTTAATCTTTCACGAGAAAAAAGATATTTTCAGATAAAACTTCTCATGCTTAGTTTTAGTCTCTAGCTGAATGTTTTTCTTTTCTGAATTTGAACAAAGTAAGGAGAGCAGTTTTGTTACTAAGCTCAATAAACTGCTTGCTCTTATTACTTCAAACCTGTCACACTCGTCATCAGCGAAGACAGCAACTCTTGACAGTTTTGCAAAGTCTTCCTTTGATCATTAACTTTTAGAACATTAACATTTTCCATATTTAACCTTTTTTCTGCATGGCATCAGCAGTTAGAAACAGTGTTGCTTCTGGCATTCACTGTTCCTACAGTCCTAATGTTTAAGCAAGGTAACAATCATCACGCCGAATAATCTGATTTTCGGTTGATGAACAGTTGTTGCGCTAATCCTCGTCCTTTTAGTACTGATATTCCTCACACCCATACAACTTCCAAGATAACTACAGGATAATGTGTTTCTAATCGTGAAGTTCATATTATAATGCACTTAGACTGTATTGCTTTTTTGTGGGGATTATTATTGCATTTGGTTAGAGCTGCAGCAGTTTGAAATAGTTTGCCTAAGGAACATTAGAGCTAGTATCACAAAGTATAATGTTCTCTATTAAACCTTAGTCATATGTGTATGTGATTTCCAATTTGTGAATTAGATTAGTAGTACTGGGAGGCAAGCAGCTTTTCTCCTTCCTGAGAGAAGAGGGGAGGAATACTGTGAAAATATGAAAGGCTGTATTCCCAATTTCCATTTTGCATGTAATGATGAAATATTTTAAAAGCTCTATACTTTATATCATGTATCAAATAGTTTATTGGTTGAAGATCTCTGATGATTTTACATTGCTGGAAAAGTCTTGAAGCATTCCCAAAGTTAATGTGATAGTGAATTACATTTGCATTCAGGCATTTCTGTGAATTGGCTGATGATTAAATTAATGACGTGTTTCATACAAATGCACAAAAATTTCAAAAAGTACCATGTGTTGTTATCTTTCACAGAATTTGAAGTGCTCAGTCTCTTAAGTGACAGCTTCTCATTCACTCCAGCTTCCAAATCCTTGCTAGCGTTTGCCGCAGCGCTGCAGCCTGGTGCCTGGAAGCTGCCTATCACTTTTGTCACACACTGGAGTTCTCAAGGCAGACTTACTGCACAGCAAGTTGATAGTGCCAAGAGCTTACTGGATAAATTTTTTTTAATGGGCCTTATGGGTTAATTCTCTTGGGCAATTTTTATTGTTGAACATTCAAACAACCTCAGTGTTAGAAATCTTATGTGCAGTGTCACTTAAAGTGCTAGCTGATGGTGGCAGTACAAATAAAAAATTGCCCTGTAAGATGAGATGAAAAACATGACTAAGAAGAAAGCAGTTGTGCGGGATAAACATTTTGTTCATTGCCAATAATTTTATTCTTTGTGAATGAATTTAAGAAGTGGAACTATACCCCAAACTTAGTCTTTTAGCTTCGATGTGCCCTATACTCAAAATAAGAGCTTCTCTCCAAAGATCATATTATGCCTCTGAAATCCCAAATGTCAGATCTTTGAGTTACTGATTGGGACTTAGGACTAGTGTATTTCATTTCAACTGAAAATAGCCATCAACTAAACATTATGTTGTAAGAAAACACAGGCTCACTGGGGAAAAAAAAAAAACAAAACCAAAACAAAACAAAAACCCAAAGTCCCTCCTGTGTAACAGAAGTTGTATAACCTGTCCACATGCCAGTGCCTGCTTCTCCCCCAAAAAGTAAATAATCTGCATAGCCCAAATTTATGATGGGGAGTTGCATTGCCAGCCCCATTTTGAGTCATTCAAAATGATTCAGTTTTCCAATCAAGACATTATTTAAATTTGTTTCAAAGATGCTGGGTTTGACCATTTGAGACAATGGTTTCATGAATGCCTGTCTTAAGTAAGAATTTTTAACAGTTATAGCTTCCTCTAGGGAAATGGTTTGCTTCCTGCTCTTATATGAAAATTTTCATGGCAGAGGCATTTTAAAATGCTAATTAGGAAACTAAGAGGGAATAAATAGGAAAGATGAACCATATGTGGAACAGGAGAAATGAGAAAATTGGAACACTGGTCAACAGAATGTAAAATGAGCCTTTTCTGAGAATGTGATCAGGGATTAGGAGATTTTATGGGTGGCAATAAGCTGATAATTTGATAATAACTGATAATTTGACTTTGGGAGCAGAGTATAATTCCACTGCCAATTCCACTCTGTTTCATTCATTGCAGGTTTCACATCAGTCCTGATTTAAATAGAGATTTATGCAAGGATAGTGGGAGCCTACATGAGAGACTTGAAGGATGATCAGCCTGCCTCATTTTCTGAGTTTGCCTAATTGCATTGTATAAAATGAATGTAGAACTTGACCCGCAGCGCTGGTGCAGCTATACCCAGGGACACACATGCACCTAGAAAACTGGTCATCAGGGTCTGCAAGGAGTGCTGATGGACACTGGGGGTTACCTCATTTTATAATTTTTCTGCAGTGAGGTGGTCCATGAGCAGGTTTTCACCATTATACATTTTGCAAGAATGTTGCATGTCCATGTCACAACTCTAGTATTCCTTCAGGTTAAAAATTGTTTTCACCTTGATTAATGGGGTTGAATCAAGTGATAATTAAGGATTAGGAGACTTTGCACTCTTAGTCTTATTTATGCTAAATAAGTATGATTATGGACTGAAAGTATGTTGAAGAAAGAAACTGTGACAGCACATGTATCATAGCAACATAGCTTGTTCAGGAAGAAGTGGATGGATTCAAAATAGAGGATGTGCCAAAGGAGCAGGTGTAGTCTGAAATACAAAGAGTGTTTAGAAATTAATGAGCTGCAGTTTTCAATTGTAACATACATTGAATTACTCTAAATTGAATTACGGTGTAGAACAAAAAAGGCTGATATTAGACACATTAGACTGCCAGACAAGACTAATGTGAAATGAATATTATACATCAGGTAATAAGACACAAAAAGATATTTCCATACCGCTTGCCCGTTTTATACCAGTAGCCAAACTCCTGTTACTTGAGGATTAAATGAAGAAAAAACGAACTGATAAATACAATAATAGAAAGACCTTGTGGATTACATGATTGTAGTTATCCCTAAGTGTATACATTTTCAGTTACAAGAAGATACAGAGGCCTATTATAAAAACTGCTCTTATCAATATGATTCTTAAATGGATATCATAAAGAAAGTGTTGTAAATTGTTTATTTCATGAAGTTTGGCCGCTGTTAACATTTCCTTGCTATGAGACGGGTAAGGTTCCTCATCAAAGGATACGGTTAAGCTTTTCGACACGCCTTCTCTTTTTTTTTTTCCTTTTATTTGAGGAAATCCTTATAACAGTGTGGTTCAGATGAGAAATAAACTATCACCAGTCCCTTGTGGTTTCAGAAGATTAGTCTAACAGCCTGTTTTCTCTTATGATACTTAAATGTAGTGTATTAGTAACAAAGAGCATTTGCCAAAAGAGTAGCATTCATGCGGCTGCCAATTTGCATTACATTTTGACTGTTATCACTCCTATAGAGCACATTGTCTTGTGGTATTTATAAATGACTTTTAAGGTCTTTTTGGAATACAGTCTGCCTTGACGTGTGACAAGTCAAGAGGCTTTTGCTGGAGTGACCCCACTCTGCAATGAACGTCAATCGTGCCTCGGTCACAACGGCACGGTTCCCTGCAGGCCAGCAAGGAAGCACGCTACAGACCAGGGAAGGGAAGAAAACACGATGCTGTTAGCTGAAATAGAAAATGCTGACTAAATGGGAGTGAGCCGGGGAAGCTGCTGAGGAGCAGGCTCTGCGTGTTGCTGGCCAGTGTGAGGGTTGCTCCCTTAGGCAGAGCTCCTTGCTCCATCAACTCCTCTTCCCATAGGTCTCATAGCTGCAAGACAGACCTCTCTAGCCCGATCTAGCACTGCGTAACAGTGTAATAGTTAACTTAAACTGTGTGAGTAGTCCTTCCAGTCTCTCTGCTTCTGCCTTTCCTGGGGAGAGGAGTACCTGGCACAGGCGGCTGCCTTAACTCCCAGTTTAGCTTACCGCCTCCATGGCCCAGGCTCCTCGCGGGAGGACAGGAAGATAGGATGGACCAAAACCAAAACCGTGATGGATGGAAGGTGGATGGAAAGGACTGAAAGCAAAGCTGTAAAGGACAGGCTTCATCTGAAGGACTTATTGGAGACAAATTCTGGTGTTTTGTGATGCTTTTCTCCTTGCTCATGAACTGTCCTGCACACTTTGCCCAGGAACAGTGATGCTGCCAGCCCCCTGAGGCAGGGAGGTGGCATCTTCTGCGCTCTACCAACTCTCGGTCCCCTTCTGTACTTGCTGAGTTCAGCTGGGGTTGGCCCCCTTTTAATGCAGCTTGTTTTCCCGAGAAAAGAATGGGATTGTGGTAACGAGCTGCTGCAAAGCAAGGAAAGAATTGCTGAGGCTGATACCTCAGCTTGAACTCGTGGTCATGGGGAACTGCTTTCCTAGCGACAGTCAGTTAGGAGTGAAAAGAGCTTGTTTCTTCGCTTTCTGGGTAGCTTTCATCATGGTGTTTGATCGGCATATCCTGCCTCAGTGTCACACAGCTTGGTGGCAGCTCAGCTTTTGTGGAGCCATCGTATCTTGCCCCTTGCGCAGGCTGGTAGTCTCTGTCTTTAAGGGAGGGGCTGGAGCAGTCAGTTATTTTAACGGAGGCAGCCAGGGCCACGGGGACGTCCCGTGTCGTTGTCTGCAGGGAAGGGCCCTGTGGCTTCGGCCGGCCCAGGACCAACCAGGGCAAGGCCGGAGCCCCGGCAGGGGCGCAGGACTGCGCCACGTCCCCAGAGCGTGACCCCGTGAGGAAGCGTATTATTATTTATACAGCACAAATGAAGTTGTAGCTATTGCTTGTAAAACCCAGCTCGGCACTGTTATTGATTGTGACATCCACGTCCCTGCCTGTGCGCATTCCCACGTGCCCACGTACACCCCCGCAGTGGTATTTGTACCTGGGGAGTGTGAAGGAAAAACCCAGAATTATCCCCCCTCCTTCAGCAGCCACAGCAGGCTGGTTGCTGACCTCGCTAAAAGCTAAGTTGCTTGAAGTTAGCGAAGTCCTCCAGAACCAGACCAAAAGCATAACTTGTTCCTGGAGGGACTGTGAAATTTTTATTTTATTTTTGCCACGGCTAGATCCATGGTTATATACCAAAATAGCCCCCTCCCTAAGGAAAGAAACGTGTTGTGTTTGCCAGTGAAAAGTACCTTGCTTTTGTGCCACTATCCAAACAGCAAATGTTAATTGTTTCTGTCTTGTCAGTTACTGAGAGGAATGGTCACAGTGGATGCTTTTTGCCAGTGCG
Organism: Buteo buteo; assembly: GCF_964188355.1. NCBI lineage: Eukaryota > Metazoa > Chordata > Aves > Accipitriformes > Accipitridae > Buteo > Buteo buteo. Next base: position 29,733,699 of record NC_134175.1, read on the forward strand.
CGGTGCCCAACTGTCATTTCCAAAGGCCCATATCGGTAACTGCCCGGAGCAAATCTACAACCCGTCATGCCACTAGGAACAAAATAAGCTGGCTGACCTAGATCCGGATCAGCTGCAGTGACCGGTAGGTTACAGGAGTAAAGCTATGGAAAAACAACTTTTCTGTTGGCTTGCCCTAAGATCTCTCTGCTTTTTTATGAGTATGCTGCCTTGTTATGAAAACAAGGGTACTTCAGGGTATTTCTGGTAAGCACATCAGCGCGAACATAAAATCTTTCCAAATAATGCTAATATGCTCTAATTGTATTGCACAATACAGTGCCAAATGAACTCACTTTTTATGCAGTAGTTTCTAGCAGCAATATTGGGCAACATTTTTTCCATAATTTAAACTTTGGTTTAGATTATTTAATTTTTGTAATTCAACAGTCATACTTTAAACCAAGCCAACACTTTGGCTGAATTTGTTTAATTAAGGTTTTAATTAAAACATTTTTTTTAAAAACTTTTTTTAAAATTCTAGATATAAAAATGTTTATTACCTGCTGTGGAAATCACATGCACTTTGATCAGAAAAAAAAATTCAAAAATATAAATAGCCATTTCTTTAGCTTTTGCAGTAAGTATTTCATGGGAGGTGGGGGAGAAGGTCTGATTTAGTTAGAAGTCAGTCTGTGTGGAAAATTTTGTTAAAAAAAAATAGAACTTTTCTCAGCAGTAAGTTTTCATCATTCAACCATGTCTTAAATCCCAACTCCCCTGTGGGTAACTGTGGACTCAAAGTGGGTTTGTGTGTTGCCTGAAGATCCCAGTATACTTTGAGCATTGCAGGAGCGTGATGCTGTCCATGTGCCAGGTAAACGTGGCTGTGTTGGAATGGCAGCAAGAGAAATCTTGCCGTGGTGGCTGAGACTGCGTGATGGTCCTTCCTATCCAGCTTCTGAGATGTCACCTTTCAGGTTGAACTTCTCTTTTAATAGCATTCCAACCCTCCACTCACACCATTTATCTGTGGGCAGAGGCTATGCCTGGCACTAGCATGTCTACAGGTGAAGAAAATTAAATGAGAACAGCTTATCACCACTTTTAAATAGAAAGTAGAATTTTGGGCTCCCCTTCCCCCCTTGGAACAAGTCTGTGAAAGATATGACTGGGAAAATTATATTTAGCATGGAACAAGCCTCCACCAAGAACAGCATTGAGGAAATTGGGCTCAGTTTCACAATCTGACTGATTAGCTCTTGAAAATCATGTACTGAGCCCATAAAATATGTTCATTAAGTGTTCAGGCAAGGAAGGATTTTCTGAGCATATACATTTGGCTAAGTTAGCCATACAGTGAAACAGAACACGACAGAATATATGGTGGCTAACTGCATAGCAACCCAAATATCTTGTTTCTTGAGATATGTACAATCATCTTTGATTTTTTTAAAAAATGCATGCAATATAACTGCTGGTTAATATTATTATTAAAATACATTCCTGAGAGGGAAGGGATCATATTATATATAAAGTCTGAAACAATAAAGGCATATTTAGTCATAACAACATGAAAATACCATATGAGAATGAAAAGCCTGCAGCGTACTGCACATGCATTCCCGAGACTGAAGAAAACACGATACTGTGTTTGAGAGAGGAGCCAGGTGGTTTTGAAACTAAACACTCCACTGTAGTGGGAATGCACGTGGGCTTCAGGAGGTCTGATCAAGTCTAATCTGGGCATTTTAGGACTTGTGAGCTTAACCTGACTTGAATTTTTCTGGGTTTTTTTTCTGGAGTAATTTTAGTTTATTACTCAACAAATGGGAATGCATTGATTTGCCTTTTTAGAAAGATAATTTGTCCGATGTTGACTGAATTGTGTGACTGGATTAAACTTACGTAATGTGACTTTCAGAGAGTGACTAATTGGAATTTACTGCAAGCTGTGGATGACTTTAAAATCAATTCTGTGGAGTCTTCATAATAAGACTTACTGATTGTGAGATTAGTACCAGAAAATATGCATACATTATCCAGCTAACACTGAGAGCAAATAGTGCTCAAGAAAACAGCTGTTTCTCCCATACCCTGAAGGATTACTCCAGGGGGAAGTACAGAAAGCAGAGTCCCAGTAGGACCTAGACTGAACCACTCTTACAGTTGAGGTTTTAGAACAAATGAGAACATTTGAAATAGCAGGTTACAGTCATCTCCCCCCCCCCCCCCCCTTTAGCCCATGTGTACAATGTAGAACCTCTAAACAGATGTCTTGGTTTAGAGGTTGACGTATTGCTGGGTTTGGTTTTTTAGTGCTTAGGTCACTAAAATGTAAAGGGCTGAGAGGCTGCTCTGGTTGCGTGCTCTGCTGAGAGGTTGCTCAGCTATTACTTCCAGTCATTCCATTTTCAGTTCACCTCAATCCTGTGAAATCACGTCCTTAAATTAAATTTAAAAAAGACATCCCTGCAGTTTCCTTCCTCTTGGAGTCTGCACAGCATATTGCTCCCTACACATGCAATGATTGCAAATGTCTGTCACAAACAATTAATAAAAAAATAAAATCAAGACTTTACTTAGAAAAGGGGAAGGGAGAAGATTTTCCTCCCCAGATTTTACCTCCTCTTCATCCGGTATGGAGCAGACAGTAACTAATAATTATCCCCATTAAGGTAGACTTTAGACAGAGCAAGTTACAAAGATAACTGTTGGAAAATGAAAGGGCTATGGAGAGGAGATTTTGCTGGTGGGTGGGAGTGCAGGAGCTACCGGTGGAGAGCAGGCATTGAATCAAGAGCCAGCCAAGGGTGTCAGAAGAGCAGGACCTGCAGGCTTGCAGGCTGAGAATAGAGACAGCATAGGGCACCTGGAGCAGGAGAGTGCGTCGGGAGAGAACAGCTTCCTGCATGATTTGAGTTGAAACCCCAGGTCCGTGACTTCATTTGTTTGCTCTCAGGGATGGTGACTCATCTCTGCAATGACTAGGGCTACCTGAGGACAGTGGCTGGATCTTTCTTACTTTATTATCTCAGGTACTGGTAAGCTAAAGATCTGGACCTGCCTGATGACCCAAACTGTGGTCAGGAAGGTGTGTACAACAGAAATTTCATTCTTCGTTTTGGTTTTCAAAAGAAAGGAAGTGGGCTGTGTTAAGAAAAGCACTAGCTTGCAATGCCAAACTCCCAAAGTTAGGTGATGGCAGAAAAATGAGCATATGTGTTATAGAATTATGTCACCTGAAACCAGTTGTATGAATTTTAATTACAACACTGTGTTGGGGAAATATATATAAGAAATAGAACAAATATATAGTTTTCATAATTTTTTAGTTGCTAGCTTTATGGCTTTAACTTTCTTTCAGTCTAGGTTTTTGGTGTGCAAAACTATAGTCCATATAGCACATGTGAAGGGCTGTAAGTGTAGTGAGCCCAGTATTCCTATATTTGTAAACAGCAGAAAATGCTTTGCACTGAACAATGGGAAGCTGATTTATGTAAAACCAATAAATAGTCTGAGTTAGATTACTGTAACACAAAGTAATGTTAGAATTAAAATTCATAATCTTGTAACTACTTTCCTGATTATAACGCGTTTTCATAATTACAGCCCTGAGATAGGACCTTTCCCTGTTGGGTAGTTTTGCTTACCTTTTTATTGGCATTCTTAAGATTTAATTTTCCAGGATCGAGAGATCGGTTTCTACTAACATGACTCTAAAGTGCCATTGAAAATAAATCAGTTCTTCAGAATTAGGAAAAAGGAAGCAGACAATTAAGGAATAAGTATGTCAACAAACAAATATGCGCTCTACCAACAATTGAAAGGAAAATTCAGAATGCTTTATCTTGCTTCTTAAATGAAATTATGCAAAATAATAAGGGTTGATTCTGATAGTAAATGTACCCTTGAAAATCGCTGGGTTATTTATTTCCAACAAATTCAGTTTTCAGTTTTCACAATTTGCTTCCTGAGCCTGTTGTCACTCAAAGCTGTTTGGAGAGGATGAATCCTCTGGGGCAGGTTTAGGTCCACCTCATTCCATGAGGACTTTTACCTGATGTAGTTCTTGGGAATGAAACCATGAAGTGGCTTTAGCTAGAATGAAAGGAGAGAACGAGCTTGAAAGCGTGTCTGCTTCCTCCTCCCCCGAGTCCCTACTATTCTCAAACTTCACATAGATGAGGTAGTCAGTTTTTGCCATCTCTTGCTCCTCACCTCATTTTTCTTGATCTCCTATTGCCATGGAGCGTTACACTTAGAAGGGTGCGCAGAAAAATGCAAGGGGGGCATTTATTTACCCGCAGCAGAAATGAGCGGTTAAAAGCAAGACAGGCAGATTGAAGCAGCTGTTGGAAAAGCATTCCTCAATAGGATGGATCTACCAGCCTCCTGTTTGTATTGAAACTGGGAACTGAGCCAGATACTCCAAAGGCCCCTGTATGAGCCACTAATGCCCGACAGCTTCATCCTGTATAATCTATAGCCAGTGTTTTGATTATTAGCTATTAACTTGCATTGCAGATTAGTGGTTGGCGAAGCACATATGTTGATCCTTAATCTCTGCAACCTGGCCCTGTGCTGAAACCCAGCAGATTTTTAAAACCTGTAAGAAGTACTGGGAAGGTACTGGTGGCCATGCAAGGGGACAGAGGAGGGGCTCACGGTGAGCATTGCTCTCAGCCGTATGGGCAGGATGGAGCTAAATGGTAATGCTGTGATCCAGCTGCAAAACGCACACCAATTCCACCCAGAAGCCTGTGACAAACTGTGCTTGTCTTTGGTTGTTACTGAGTCATGAGAGATAAAAATACCTTTGCTGCAGAAGGGTGAGCGGTTGTGGTGCTGCAGCCTGTGGCAAGGGAAGGGAGGGCTGCACTCTTGGCTAGCTGCACGGGAAGGCTGTGCGCTTGGACAAGTGCTCTTGTGCCCTAGACGTCGGGGGGGTGGTCAGCCCCACGGTGTAAATCGCTGCCGTAGTCAGTCAGTCCGTCAGACCAAAGGTCCATTTCTGCAGTCTCTGACAAAGACTGTTCACAAATGCTTGGAGAGCACTAGAAGAAAAAGGGCAGGAGCCGAGTGGCCATCGTGGTGTCCCCTGCCAGCTGTCGGCGTGCAGCTGAGGAGAGCCTCCCTGAGCTGGGCTGCCCTGGTGAGCAGCTCCGGGTGGATATGGCATGGCTTGCCCTGGTCCTGCGTGAGCCCGTTACACTTCGACTCTGGTGCATCCTGTGGCAACGCTTTAACGATGCTGGTGTGGAATGGTGTTTCCTTTGGCTTGTGTGAGGGGTAGCGAGGACCAGATTGTCCCGTGCCCATTTCACCGTCAGTCCAACGGCAGGTTTCGGTCCGATTTGAGACTACGTGTCGTTCACCTTCGGTTAACGTTCAGGAATCCCTAAGGAGAGGCAGCACAGCCACTGGGGTTTGGGTCTTTGGTGGGAAGGGCAGCGTGATGACCTTTGGTGGCATTTGTGTTCACATCCCTACTAGAAGAGGCTGTTAGGTGGCGTGAGTTTGACGAGCCTCTCTTTCTACGAAAGGCATTGAAAAATGGAGTTTTAAAGGAAGAGGGATGAGCATCGACGGTTGCGTTAGCTGCTCCCGGCCTTACCTCCTGGCGCCCACCCCGTGCGGGGCGAGCCGCTTTCCGTCGCGTCCCCTGGGGTCGCCGCATCCGAGGATGCCCCGACCCGCCGCCCCCAGGGGCGAAGAGATGCCATTTTGCGGCGGTGCGTGACTCATCCCTCGCTGACAGCCCTCCCGCTGGTACCCCTCCGCCGGGGGGAGAGCAGCGCTGCCCGCCTCGCCGGGGCTCCATTGGCTGCGGCCGCCGGGGGGCCGCGGGGCCGCCCCCGCCCGGCCCCCGCCCCGGGGGCGGTGCCGCGCCGCGTCCCTCCGCCGCGTCGCCCCCCGAAACGGGCAGCGGGGAGGGAGGAGGGCGCCGAGGGAGGCGCGCGTCCCCCCGCGGCCCCGCCGCCGGCCGCCGATGGAGGGAGAGGCTGCGGGCTGCGCCCCCCCGCCGCCGGCCGCCGCACGTGCCCGGCCCGCCGGCCGCCCCCCGGCAGGCCTGAGCCCCCGAGCCCGGATCGAAGCGGGGGAACCCGCCTCGCTGGGTTAGCCGCGCGGCGAGCGAGTGCCCTGCCATGGCCACGCCGCCCCTCCGAGCCGTTTAGGTGCCCGAGATGGTCCTTTCGGGTTCCGCGAACCGAGCCTGATAGAGAGAGGGCGCAGATCGGCCCGGGGGGCCGCTCCTCCTTCCCGTCCGCTCCAGCATGCCGTCCAAAGAGTCCTGGTCAGGGCAGAAAGCGAGTAGGTCTGCGGTGCACAACTCGAAGCAGGAGAGCCGTCAACAAGATTTACTGATAGCGGCCTTGGGGATGAAACTGGGTACTCAGAAGTCGTCTGTGACGATCTGGCAACCGCTTAAACTCTTTGCTTATTCGCAGTTGACATCGCTTGTCAGAAGAGCGACTCTGAAAGAAAATGAACATATTCCAAAATACGAGAAGATTCATAACTTCAAGGTAAGAAATTACGCTGCTGCTTTCCTTTTAAGGCACGGGGGCTACAGGTTTTACTTTAACGTGGGGTCCGCTGTTGCAAGGAAGTAATATATATGCAGGCTATCACTTTCTGGGAACTCGGATGCCTCAATTGAATCTCATGGCTAGTTAAATCAATTAGGCATCTTTAGAACGTATCAGCAGAAGAACGAGGATTTTGTTGTTGATTGCTTGTGTGCGTGTTTTTGTTTCACTGAGATTTTCTGTATCTAGGTTATCTCTTTTTATTTAGAATTGTTTTATACTGAGAGAGATGCTAAAGGTGAGAAAAACTGGCAAAGTTTTCTTTCAATTCAAACGAATGTAGTTCAGTTTTACTTATGTTGATATGATGCCAAAAAATCTTTTAGACCTGTGATTAGAGGATTAAACTGATTTTATCTCAGTTTGTTGCTGGTAAATAGCTTTGGAGGTAAGAAGCATGTTTTACTGCATCTGGATTGAGCAGATGGTCTGCATTTCCCTTAGTTCCTGGCTTTTCTCCTGTGTTAATGAATTGAGTGTGTTGAAAGCAGCATGGCTTATACCATGGGGCTATTGGAGCCGCTGGCATTAGCAACTGTCTTGAGTTTTAATAAAATTTACTTAGTCTTCTATGTAGCTTCTAATTATTGTTTTAATTATTTTGAATAAACGATGCTCTTTGGTAAGAGACATGTGTCCATACAACATATGCATGTTTTGTGTCTGTATCTGTAATAAGTGTCCAGTAAGGATTTAGTAATTTAACCTTTTGGCAGTCAAATGCATTGCATAATAGGCAGTCTTTATTTGTAAGACTAAGTGAATTGGTGTTATACTGAATTCCTGTAGACGACAGTACGAACTTCATATATACTACCTGAAGCCCAGATTTTATCTTTAACGTGTGGGGGTTTTTCCCCCGTGTAGCTTTGGCTTTTATTTATTTTTAGGAGAAGGGGAAATCTTTAATATCATACAGGTATCTGATGATATAAGCATCTGTTAATTGTCTCTTATTTTCAGTTTTTATTTCCATCACATGCATGTGCATGTGTGAATGTACACATGTGTGCACATATGTATATTTACCTGTCGTCCATCTGATTTTGTTTAAACCACCTTCTGGCTTTTGAGTTCAGATAACCACTAAAATTGGAAACTCTGTATGATGAGGATGTTTTGTTTGACTTGGGTTCTTCAGTAAAGCATGAATTTGAAAACCATGTACAAAACGTTACATAAAAAAGTGTTTTACATGAACACTTGGCACAAAATAATCCTGCTGGCTGTCAGTTAAATGCAGAGCATTTTTTCACAGGCTCCTGAGGTGTCCTAGAGATCTGAAATGTCTTGCAACTTCCATTTGTTCCTTAGAGTTTGGAGATACTTCTTGCAGATGCCAGCAGATAGCAATTTTCCATGTATTACAGTGTATGTAGGATAATACGTATTTAATTTTGTGCACGTTTGTATTCCTTAGTTGATTTCCTGTAACAGCCTGAAACATGTCTGTTTTGAAAATAATCCGATAACCTGATTTTCATTGGTTTGGGTTTCTTTATTTGTTTTTCTTCCATAAACTGTTTCTGGAAAGTTTGGAAGTGAGTTTTCCAGTCTTTTTTCAAAAACAAACTGTGTGTCTGATCCAAGGTCATAGCTACAGCACAAACTTTCCGCACAGATTGTTTTCTTTATAATAGTTGTGCTGTAGTTCCTTTATACATGCAGTTGCCAGAAAAATATGCCTTGAGAAGTAACTCTTTTCTCAAGTCAGTGAAATGGAGTCACCTTACACAGATAATTTTTGCTATAAAAAAATAGAGGGTAACAAGCCCCTTGCCCCTTAAAGGGTGTGCAGCAACCAACCTACCCACTGAAGGAATGCTGCTGGCATTCACAAGCTCTAAATGTGGTCGCTGTCCCATTTTTAAAGAAAATAACCATAAGCCCTTCATAATTACTGCGTTATGGATCTGAAATGAATGGCCATCATTAGCTCATGTGCTTCTCTCCTTTATCATTCCTTGCATGTGTCAAATTTTTCTTCTCGCACGTATAGACGTCACGATTTAAAATGTCTGCAGAAGTCTCCTAGGTTGCCTGCCAGGCAGCAGATGTGCCACCTGTGTGGGAAAGAAGGAACTGTCAGGCCCAGAGTCTTGAACCTAGACTTCTGAAACAAAACAAGAAAAAACAACCCAGAAATGAAATACATTTATGTAGTTCAGCTAAGCAACAGTGACTGCTGTCCCCAGAGGCTCCACCAGCAAAAAGGAGGGCGCACGCCGCTTTTGTACTTCTGCGGCTAATCCTCTCTTCGTTATACAGGCATGAGGCAACAGGTAGGGATGCCTAACCCTTTTCCCGGCTGCTTCTTTGATCAGTCACAGTGCTAGTCACACACATGAAGGGGTCTCAGAAATCCTTTTATACTGCAAATGCTGTAACATCCCAGCAGAGGGAGGAGAAGTGAAGAATCATTAATGCAGGACAACTAGCGCTGTTGTCTTGGAGAAGGGAAGAAGACAGCAGTAGCCGCTCTGGAGGCGGGCTGGGGTCAGCAAATGCCCAAAAGCCTTGGCCACAGGTTCGGAGACCTTAATTCTCCCTCTGCCCCTACACCTTCTGTCCCCGTGGGATGGGTAGGTGGGGACGCAGGTGGAGTTTGGACCCTCAGACTCTGTTGCCACCAGCAAAGCTCAGGTAGAGGAACATGGTGGCAGAAGAGCAGTGTGGTGATGGTCCTCATGGGGCTGCAGATGCCTAGGTAGGGGGTGAGCCCAAAAGCAACTTTTAACTCTTTAAATCGTCAAGAGGTCCCCTGAATAAATCCATTAATCTGTGTTTTGCTCCAAGGGTTGTTGAAAGAAGAATGTAAAGATGGTTCTGCTAGGAGTGATGACATGGCTGAGTTTTTGAAAGGTTTTAATCTTATTTAAATCTGCTGGAATGTGAGTTGTCTCCTGCCTGAAGTGAACAGGCTGGCTAGCCAGCATGACAGGGAGCTCGGTGGGCAGACCTGGCCAGTAATGATCTCCAGCTCCGTAATATTCTCCTGACTGGGGAGGTCTCGTCTCTCATGAGCACATCTCAAATGCAAATACAGAGTGGCTGAATTGTCTTAAATTAATCTCTATAAGTAAAGAAAGGGATGATGATTTATAAATGTCAGATCTGATTGAGTTTTTAATACCTATTCCTCAGGATGAGAGCTAGGTATTAAAAATATTTTATTTTTTTAAGCGTATTTGGGCTTTTTCTAATTTATAAAAAGTTTTCAATTAATATTTCTGTGTTATCCTCTATAAATCTAATATAAAAGATTAATTTTCTGTTAATTCAAATATATCAGCTAAAAGAGATTGATGTTGTTCAACACAGGATTTTATTTAGCTCTAATTGAATAATGGGATTTGAAGGTGAGCTGGGACTGTGAGTGTGACTTGATTGGGTCTGTCTATTTGCATATTTGATTTCTTTTGCTTTCCCTCCATATACTCTGCTTTTCTCAAATCGAGCACGCTGAATGAGATCTCCTGTAAAATGAATCATCAGGCCAAATCAGGACAGTCACTTCACCATCCTCAAAATTTCAGCCCCACCTTCTTTCACAGAAAGGCTTTTCCTCTCTTTCAGTTTCTTACCTGTTACAGGGAAGAAATTTCCCCCCACTCTCTGGTACGCACGTATCTGCATGGGGGTGTGTGCGATGGATATCAAGTTTGTTCTTCCATCCAGTGTAGATGAATAATAGCATCTTCTATTTGGAAGCTCTGAGGGATCTGTGGCGTGCTCTTTCAAGTGCTGACAAGGAGCATAGCTGAAGCCAGTGGTGTTACTTTCTTACAAAAAGAAGCTTTATTATAGGGGAAAGTTCTGTAAAATTTCATAGAAGTGGACAGGGTAGATTTATGCCTAATTGTTCCCATAAATTTATTCTACAGCTGGACTCTACCAATAAGAATGCTTTTTTCTGTCACTTATAAATCTCATATTTGCTTATCTTGTCCCCAAAATGCAACAGCTGTGACAACTTGTAAATTAAAATACAATTTCTTACCTAGCTGATATCTGATCCATTCAATTATTTTAAGGGGAGGAAGCAACTGGGCACCTCCTGGGCAGGCAGGTGAAGCAAGAGCTTCAGGCAACAGCAGGAACCTCAAATTTGAGGGGAAAAGGGGCCTGTGGCAAGGTGCCATGTGGATTGAAACAGTCCGGGTTGGTTTTCGAGAGGAGCACCGGGGGAGCTCTGGGTTGGGATGTGTGAGGTGGGCTTTAAGCCAAAGGACTTACACAGCAGGGGAATCTGAGTTGGGTTTAAGGTTACCCCATCTCTTCTCTCTCTGGTGAGGCAGTTTTTGTTAGGGTACTAAACACACAGGATGCCCCTTGCTCAGTCCTCCGGACTTTCCCTCTTTGCATCTTCTCGTCTCTTTATCTCCCCCCTACATTCCATAGTTTCTTGCTGTTAAAAAAAAAAAAAAAAAAGAGAGAGACAGGCCTAATGAGGTGCCTTCTGCACTGAGTCCATCCTTACCTGACATGGAGCATCTTCTGCACCTCCTCCCCACTGGTGCCATGCTTTGGACCTGGGCACTGACGTCGTTCCTTTGCGGGCTGTTTGTGTGGGGTTGGAGAAGACAGTAAAACTGTGCTTGAAAAATGTTAATGGCAAGGAGGGCAGTCATGGAAGAGGAGCATTAGCTGGGATGTTATGGGATGATAGCTTAAAAGGAAGAGGAAGGGGAACATTTGAGATTAACAGCAAGAAATATCCTGGGTGGTGAAACTTGTTAGTCAGTGCAATAACCTCCCCATCACTTGGCAAATTTAAAATAAGCCTGGACAAAACACCTTAAAGGTCTTCATTCCCCTCCAGCTTTTGTGACTCATGGGCCCTGAGGAATTTTTAGCTCCCTTAGCTGATTATAGGTATTCCTTCAGACACCTCTTGTTCCTGATGACTTGAGCCGGCGGAGCATTCTGCAGGTGTTTCGTAACTGCCGATAGTCCAAGGCATAAAACCACTCTTCTGCCTAGATTAGTGCCGTGGTGCTTCACTGAAGCAAGAAGGTGTCCGTGCCTGTCAGAGCTGGACTGAAATCTGTGTTTCCATGCATCATTTGCCCTAGGATATTGTCTCATTTCTCCCTTGCTCTTCATGAAATAGATATGTCTCCAGAAGACTATTTTTCGCTATCTTTCTGTGCAGCATTTGGTACTGTCATGCTGTTTCTTAGTCACTATCTTACTAATGCCTGAGACGGCACAGTCAATTAACTGTAATAAATAACAGTTGCAAGGCTGTTTGGTGAATCTGTGAACATTCAGAACATAATTCCCTTTCAAGCCAACGCTTCTTCCAGGGAGGAGAGATGCTTTTCCACGGTTGCTTAAGCCAAGTCAGCAGAGATGCCGATGAGTCTTGTTTGTTGAGATTCCTCATCTCTCTCCTCGACCGAAGCAACATCCTGGCTTTCTCTTTGAGGATGACCCATTTGAAAGGCCGAATGGGGAGCTCTGGAGCAGAGACAATGTGCTTTCCCACAAGTCACTGGGGGAAGAATATAGCCTTAAATGTGCACAAAAAGTGATGGCTCAGGTGAGGACCAGCCTTTACTGGAAAGGCTTTCCCAGTTTAGACAGGCTCAAGCATCACTTTAATGGAGAGACTGCTGATTTTAACAAGAGTTACTCTGCCAGTGAAATTTGTACTGCCTTCTTTGAAACAAATAAGGTAACCTGGCCCTGGCCCAGATTTTACCAGTGTAATTGCATCTGTGCTAGGTGCTTTGCTAATGTAAAAAGTCACAGCAAATAGTTTCCATGCCAAACCTTATTATTCTAACAAGAGCTGCTCAGCAAAGCTGTGCTTAAACACTGGGAAATGGGGAGATGGAAAGTGCAGAAGAAATGCTGCATAAAGACCAGAAACTATAACAAACTCTTACTATATTAAGCAAAGCCCTCTTTCTGTGACTTCCAACATGAACTTGTTTCTATTTCTGATCTTCGGAAAACTGGGGCAGATGCCGATTTGGGGTAAATTGGTCTAGCTCCACTGAAAAGAGGATACTGATTTTTTTATTAGGTACAGACCTGACGCTGAACATATTTTCAAAACATCTTTAAGTAAGTCACTGTACTCAAATGAATATTCAGAAAAAGAGCTGGGTGCCTCTAGCACAGTCCCCAGGGAGAGTCTCTGCCCATTCTCACAGATAAGAAAACCTCAGGAAATTTGATGTTTCTTTTAGACTCCTAGTACTTGAGGGAAAAAAATGTTCAAAGGCAGGGAAAATATCTGGAGAACAAAGCTGAAGAAAAACTTCCACAAAACTTCTGAGAAGATCTCATCAGCTCTATGTTGTTGCTTCAGAAACTCATGGTGTATTATAAGACAGTTCAAGCCAGGAAAGCTTTTAGGTATTGATGGATTTTAGTCTCCTAAGGTATTTATTTAATGTTACTTCTACTTTTTTGGAAAAGCCAGGGCTTTTCCAAAGCAGATTCCAAATAGCACAATATTATTTAACCCTTTCTGGTTTCTTAGTGCTAGTCGCTGAATTCAAGCTTTGCCTCTGTTTGGGGGGGGGGGAAGCCTTTTTTCTAAATCCTTAATTTATTGAAGCTGTAATGCATTCCCGCCACACCAGTAGTTTTGTGAGTCCCCAGATGTGGATCCTGTGAGTATTCCCTGTGGACAGCCCCAAGAACGGATCAGCTCATGTCTGTGGTGAAGCTTAGAAATGCTCTGCTGGGGAGGACTGGGAGTTTGCCTCAAGGAGCACGTAGCGCATGTCATGCTTTCTCACCATCAACAGCTTTACCTCCAAATTAGCATCATTGCAAAAGCATTTCTTTAGGAATCTTTTAGGGGTTTATAGTCTATATTCATCATTACATATATTATATTTACATCATTACATATAGCATATGTAGTATGTGTGTAAATATATGCAATTTTAATTCTAAGGGTTTTATTCAATTTTCACCTCTAGTTTCAGAATTTTTTGCATGAACACAGCTATCAAGTAGCTTGGGCCTGAAATAAAATGGACGATGTTCCAGTTTCTAGATAGCAATTTAAAGAAAATCTGCTATTCCATCCTGAAAGAAAGGTGGCCATTTTCATTGAATTTGCAAGCAAAAAAAGCCAACAACCTGCTACTCTCCATCTTTTTTGCTTTGGCTCTTGTAGAGCATGACCTAACCACAATTTCCAGTTGTTCCCATCTCTGCTGACATGATCAGCGCAAACCAGAAAGCAAACAAGACGTGACAGCGCTTCTGGCTCCATGTGGGTGAGGACCTGGAGAAAGGTTTGCCTGCTCAACATTGGTGTCAGTGTACCCACTGGCAATAACGATGCTATTTATACTCCATGCTCTGAACCATGCAGTGTTCAGCCAGCATCTCTCCTCTCAAGAGCTGCTGGACAAAGTCGTTCGGGTGGTCCCAGACTGGCTCCCCACAGGTAACACCCCAGCTGGTCTAGGCAAATCAGCTCTTGTTTTGGAGAAGGTATGTTCCAATGGTCTCAGTTACTGTCATTTCTGTTACACCTTTGCATGAAAGCTATTATCTTGCAGATACGGCTCTGCTGTGTGGGTTGTCATGGCAGTCTTTTTGCTTCTCAGATTACTCATCAGCAGCAATATTTGCCTCACAGGAGGAATATCATGTGCTAGAATATTGGGAGTGGTTGAGACCCTTATTTTAGAGGCACTATCTAATCATCGTAATATATGCAATGATTAAATTGAAGCATTGCCCAAACTGATAGTTGAGTCGATTGGCTTTCTCACTGATACCTCTTCTGTACCCTTCGCATCCAGGCAATCTTTGCCTGGACCAGGGATGGATGGAAAGGGCGTGCGTGTTGGGTGCCAGCACTGGTACGTTCAGTGCCTGATGAAATCAGCTGTGACAGGGAAGACAGACGTTAATAATACAGGCTGAGCTCATAATTTTAATTGAGACTTACGATGTCTCCCATATCCAATTAAAAGCTTGGTAGAGTCCCAACAGGCAGAATTCAGTTGCTGGAATTGCAAGTCAGCTAGGACCACTGAGCTGACAGCTTTCATCAGCAGTGTCCTGTCATCCTTGGGAATTTGTTTGAAAGACAGTATAGCCAGCAAAACTGTACCTTTGGAGCACCGCGCAGCACAAATGCTGGATGTGTGCCATTTATTCAGTCCCCGGTCAGCTTGGTCTCCTCCCTGAGTACCAGCAAGGCTTCTACCCAGAGCGTAGGACTCTGGGAGCCTGGGAGGGTAGATCTGCCATGGTTTTTTCCATCCTCTTTCAAGTTGATGTATTTCATCCCAACACAGATGGTAGTGCCTGGATTGTCCGAAACGCATTATTCTCACCGGCAGTTCAGCATGGAGGGCCATGGAAGAAGGTACACTGGTCTGTACAGAGCAGGGGTCCTGATGGAGCGGGTGCTCAGGGAGACCATGGCAGCAGCCTCTTGGCAGGGAAGGGTTTTTTGTACACCGTCACAAAGACTTTTGTCTTCTGTGTTTGGTGTTGATTTTTCATATCCATAGTTTGTCAGATCCAGCCTTGCTTTCTTCCCGGGAGTAGCTTTGCTAAAGCTCTGCTGATCCATCATGCTCCTTCACATCATGTTTACACAGCACTTTGCTGGTATTTCCTCATTCACTTCCTCCCTGCCTTGACAAGTGATACGATGTAAGTCTCCCAGTTAGGAATACTAATTATGTGCTGGCTCATTCTTGGTTTTCAGATAGCAATCAAGGCTAGCTGAACAACTGCCTAGTAAAAACCAAAAGCATTAAAAATAAGTGGAGTTACAAGATACATGAGTAACTAACTTCAACAGTGACCTTTACAGAGCCTGAGAAGTAATGGTGGGAGATCTGCTTGAGGAGTTCACAGCTTGTAGTATAATCTGTTGTCAGACCCACTGGATCATTTTTTATTTGGTTCTTCTAAAACTTCTGGCTCTTTTTCTAAGTATTTTAATTAAATGCAAAACAAAAATAAATGAAATTCTGTGACACTTATTAATCACAGGAGTTAAGCTATTTTTCCCCATGTATAAGAAAATGTCTTTCAAGTCCAAGCAAAATACTGTCCTCCTATGTAAGATCACAGTAGTTAAATGTTTGTTATACCTTGCTGATGTTGCGGGAGAGTTCAACACAGAAATGCCTAGGTCTAAGCCCAACATGAGGCTCTTTTCTTACCTCAGACTTGCAGGACAGCTTAGTAATAGGATTTTATCTAGTTTTTGAAGCAGGTATTTTCCTTTAAAATTATCTAGATTTTTCTTTTAAAATTAATACTTCCCCTGGCATTTCACAAATTAAGATTAAAACCAGTTTATCTTGCTCTCCTCTCACCTATTTTCCACATTCTTAAAAAATCATTCACAGTTGAAGCCTTATGGAAAGAGGGAAAAAGATTTTTGGGGCGGGAGTGAGAATGGAAGGGTTGGGAGATATAAAACCACAGTTGGCAATCCTGCTCTCTC
This sequence comes from Buteo buteo, assembly GCF_964188355.1. Taxonomy (NCBI): domain Eukaryota; kingdom Metazoa; phylum Chordata; class Aves; order Accipitriformes; family Accipitridae; genus Buteo; species Buteo buteo. The sequence continues at coordinate 29,749,722 of NC_134175.1, forward strand.
ACATTTCATAAGACAGTAAAATCTGCATATGGCAGATGCTCTTTTTATAAGGGGAAAGAAACCCCTTGTAATTTAAGTCAGGATCTCTGGGACTCTGCTGGGTGTGTTTTCAGAAATTTTTCTGGAAAGCATGTTTTAGTTTTGAAAACAAGCAAGTCGCTTGGCAGATTTTTAGAATGGGGAATTAAATATAAAAATCAGAATGCTATATTAAACAGTGTCATGTAATAAATGCAGTATTGTTTGCAGGTGCTGGCTCTTGAACTAGCAAAGGGATGCAAACGTGTTTCTTTTTAGCATGCTGCCAGGCCACACTCTGCAGGATGAAACAGGATTAGAGACTGTTCTGCCCTCAGAAGACTAATTTTTTGCTATTTTCTGGCATCACTTACTGTGTCTGATTTCATTTCCAGAGATGGTGTGTATTCAGACCAGCACAGGGTTAGACATCCAGTTCCGCCCCATGGTAGTGGGAAGATTAACGCTCCAGCACCACTGAGCTCTGGGAAAAGCCAGCACCGCTTACAAACCCCAAAAGAGGCTTCAGAGCTGATCCTGCTTGGTTTTGTACACCGGGGAGGGAAGGACATTATGGCCTTTGGGCCTCCTAATTAATATTGCCAGAGAACCTCCCTATTGCGTGTCAGACAAAGGACAAAGCAAGGTAGAGCATTATGGAACATAGAAAAACCTACCCTCACCACTTAATTTGTTTTGAGTTTGCAATCAGTATAATGGATAAGAAAGAGTAATTTGGATGGGGCAGTGTAAAGCTGAGCAGGCTCTGGATGAATCTTCTAGCAGAGAAGATAATTTCTTAACTGATGATATGGAAAGGCATTTCAGTATTTGGATGAAGCCTGGATGCATGGCATGAGAGAACAGTGCTAATGATGCTGAGACAATGATCCTGAAGGGCAAAGTCGATCTTGGTCTTGTGAAGGGTGACCAATCACTCAGTGTTGGTAGGGAAGAGGAAAGTCTGTTTTGTCCTTGTCATTTTTAAGTTGATGATGAGTCATGTAAACTTCTCTGAGGGGTGAGCTGAGAGCCAGGATAATGTCAGGGGAACTGGCTGGAGTAGAAAAGGTAATTTATTTATTTTTTATCTAGGTGGATAGTAGTTATTAGAAACATAAGAGAAGCTGAGCTCATTAAAAAATTCATAATAATAAAAGAAAAATGAAGGGAGGCAAAAGGTTGGAGTGGCGGATTTGAGATGTGGTAGACTCTGCAGAAGAGTTCCTGGGGAGAGTCAGGAGGAGGAGGTGGAAACGTGCAGTCCGTGGTGGGGAGCAAGATGCCAAGAAGGAGGGATGTTCACCACTGAAACAACAGCCAGTTAGAGATTGGGCACCTGAGGTTTGGTGAGCAGCAGCGCTGGAGATGGCCCTGGAGAGACCAGGATAGGACCCCAGCACCCAAGGAAAGCATTAGCAATGCTTCAGCAAATGGCACGTTCGGTGAATTTGATGAATTGAAATTAGCAAGCAGAGAGGCACAGGATAGTATCATTCTTTTTATTTGGCAAGAAATATTACCGTGTCAGAATTTGTTCTTGTTCTGCCTAACGAAAGAAGCTTTCAAGGAACAAGACAAAATTCCCCCTCCTTTACAATCAGAAATATTAAAAAACCAAAAAACCCTAAACTCTTATAAAACTGAAGAGGATTCTGAAAAAAGATTATTTATTGCTCAAACTTTTGAACTGTCATTTTTATTTCAATTTTCCTCAACAGGAATTTTGAGAAATATTTTAAATAAGTGTTTGTAGGGGTGGAACATTCCTTTGACCAAAAATAAAAGATGGTAACTGAAAAGAAGGTTTTTTTTTTCCCTGAAAAAGTTCTGTTAGTCCTGCAGGCATTAAAGCACAGTGTTTTGCTTGAGGATATTAGAATGTGCTTATTCTGGGAAGGGAACGCTGCCAAAGACCTGGAAAAAAACCCACAAGGCTGAGGAAGAAAGCCAAGAGGATGTGGGTAGTGCAGGTGGGTAATGGAGAAGAAGGTGTGAAAAATCTCTTTGTGGTGAGAGGAAAAAAGAAAATGATTATTACAGCTGCCAACAGTCTTGTCATCGTTTGCTTTGTAGAAGTCAGCTGGAGCTGCAGGGAGAAGGGACCTCGTGGAACACATCGCACCTTCAAAAGGCGCGTGGGAGTGGGTGCGGACGGCAGCTAGCACGGCTGGGGGGAGGCAGCCCGTGCCAGCGCTGGGAGAACAGGACGCTTCGCACCATTGCACTTCCTCCGGAGATGCTCAGCAGGGTAGGGCTAGGGGCGATTATAAGCCTAGCTTAGCACAGACGCACACGTGAATTACTTGGTGAATTCAAGAGCAACTTTCCAGACTAACACAGTAATCTACCTTGCTGCTACTTCGTGGGCAGCAAATGCCCAGGAGGCTGCAGACCTCCCCGTAGCCAAAACCGAAACGTGGTCTGAATTGCTGGGTGCTGCTCTGGGTTGTCACCTGTTCGAGGTAAGTGTCACCTGGGATCCAGCTGCTGCCGAGATCAGTGGTGCAGGGGACGCTCACCACCTCAGTCAGGTGGTGACACTTCGTGTTTTGCTATTTATAACCAGAGCTCTGCGTGGATGTCAGGCACGCGTGTTTCCACCAGCTCCTTCTCCTGCTCCACGCTGATCTGACCAGGCAGTGCACGTGCATGAGGTTACTGCCTGCTCTGATACCCACTCAGTAACTCTGGAGAACCAAGTGACTTAAGCCTAAGGCATTTTTACTACATTTCACTGCAAATTTCATTTCTTTATGATCATCAGTTACTGATTTTTTTTGTCAGCCTCTCTATTCTAAATAGAGGCTAAAAGCCTTTTATGCTGGGTAAGGAAGTAATGATTTTCTCTGTAAAGAATCCTGTGGTTTCCTACAGCACGAACTTTATCAGAACAAAATCAGAAGCAGCTAATGGTGGCTGCAGGATTTGTAACAAGCATGTGAGCTGGGATTGAAAGCAGCATTGGGTTTTTTTCTTCTTTAGCTTTCAATTTTTTCCTGTTTCACTGGATTCTTTTTTCCATTTACTAGATTCATTTGGATTTTCAATACATAGCATTAGTCTGAAGAGAATTAATTTCCTTTTAGAGTTATTCTAAACTGGAAAGTCCCTAAGTGCGTTTGCAGTATTTCTGTGTAGCACTGGTATTTTTGCCTGGCAGGACTCCCTCCGCCCGAGGCAAAATCTTGCAGCCCCCTACGCGTTTCACACAGTACCTTATGGAAGGGAGGGCAAAGCAGAAGACATTTTAAATTGAGAGGTAAACTCTTGCGCGGTTGCTGCAAAAGCCTCACCTCATGGCCAAAATCCTGCCCAGATGGAGGGATGCCAAGAGGTGGGAGAAGGGCTGTGACCTGCCATTGCTCCTCTGCCCCACGTGGTCTGGGAGCAGACCCCCCCGGACCCGGTTCTGCTGCCCTGGACGGCTTGGGGTGGAGAGCTCCTGTTTCCACAGGTCTGCAAGAGTCTTGGCAGTTAAATCTTTCTTACGTTTCTTCCTTCCTTTCCTGCGGTCATAAAGGGAAGCTTCCAGAGACTGCACATGGTGCCTTCGAAGAAGAGGAATTCTGCCTTGTTTAGACACATTGATATGGATATCACTGATATGAAACAGTTGGGTTATTTTCTGTAATTTTCCTTTCTGCTACTGTCTTCCAGGTGCACACGTTCAGGGGCCCGCACTGGTGTGAATACTGTGCCAACTTTATGTGGGGCCTCATTGCTCAGGGAGTAAAATGTGCAGGTAATAGTCATTCAGTCTTCTTTTCCTAAGACAGTCCTAATGTTATTACTATTTAATGTGCTGCCTGCTCCACCATAACGCCGCGTGGCAAGGGTCCGATCTGGTCCTTGTTAAAATCGAAGAAGGAAATGTGTCCCCTCTGCTGCTGAAGGTTTCAGGTACCTGTTCCAGTAACATCACTGCAGTGATGCAGATCACCTCTCGAGCGCTCACAGAGGGGAAATGATACTCATCATTAAAGAATTCATTCCCCCCCCCCTTTTAGAATGGAAGAGAAAATAGGTAGATGTGTTGTTAGCTTTGTTTCTTTTATGCCACTTGGATGTATTGGTAGGTGTGAGAGACTCACTGAGGATCTCGATGTGCAAGGTGGGCGTCAGCAAATTTCACACTGCCGCCATGAAACAGGCATTCAGGTTAATTTTACGTACCAGCCAGCAGACTCCCAGCGTGTCATAGACCCTAAGTTATGTCTCCTACTTGCAAACTGAAAAGCAAGTAAGAAAAGGGATGATGAATAAAGGATGTGTACTGAAATGTTACATAAACATTCAGGTGCTAGTAGAAATGTATTACACACATGGGTATCACTGCAGGCATTTCTAGGATAAAGCCTCTCTGAAGTAAAACAATTTGACAGTTTTATTGATATGATTCTTCTGAAAAGAAAGGACAGTGAGCTTTTTTCAAAGGCAAAAAGAAAGGATCAAAGTGATCAAAATAGTTTACCGTATTTAAAAAGTATTTTCTGACATTCTAGCAGGCAACCACATTTATAAAAGTGGTGCAAAGAAATGTTGATGTATGAAGACCTGCCTATGTTGCCCTGGAAACTGAATTTTCAAGCTAATTTAAGAAAATCTCCTCTGTCTAAAGCTTTCTGAAGTCTTATCTCAAGCAAATAAGAGGGCTTTTTATGACGGAACTGCAAAATAATGTAAAACTTCAAATAATTTGTAGCCAAATAGGATTGAAATATTTTAAAATCCTTCTCCCATAATTACGTGAATGCAATATTCTGTTGTTATCAATAGACTCTGCACTGTCCAGGATGTATTAGAGAGTGCAGCTCTGTTTTAAGAAATGATTATCTAAAAATGCCATTTCCTTCCCTAGTATTTTCCTCCTACTAATTATTTAGGGTTGCAGCCATGTCCTTCACTTATGAATGAAGATTGTTAGTAGTTTTTACTGCTCTTGATTTTGCACAGGGTGTACAGTGCTAGAAGAGAAAGAGGAAGCCTAATTTTGTTCTTGAATTGTTTTCTTATTAAAGTAGTCACTTTTTGATAACACATGAGCCACTAAGTGTCCCATCTTCTTTCCTCGCCTGAAGTAGATTCCTCAGTTTTGGCATTTAGGAGAAATACCAAGTATTTTTCAGATTTATGTTAAGTAACTTTGATCCAGAAAATCAATAAAAAACAAACAGTATGAAGGCTTGCAATGCTTCATGGCACTGTGGAATGAACAAATGACATTGCTTTTATAATTAAACCCAAAGTGCTTATGATTTTGTACTGCCCCCCACCCCCTTTTTTTTTTTAACTAAAGTAGAGCTGATTTTCTGGTTTTATGCAGATTTTTCTAAATTACAAATTTCCAAAAGCTTCTAAAGTCTGGTTTTCTTTCCTCCTTATGAAGATGGTAATAAGTACTGCATGTCTCTTTCTCCTCCTTGCAGTGTAGAGGAACATATGTGTATTAGATGACTTCATAGGTTCAGAAACTATAATTAGGGCTTTCTATCTTGTGTAAGGTTTCATATCGCCATTGGTAGTTTCCAGTAATTTCTATGATCTTATTTATATTTTAAAATCCCATGTTGTACAACCGCACTTCCTTGCTGAAGCATCAGTGAGGCATTGGGGCAGGGGGAGGCTGAGGTTTTTCGGGCCATGCTCAAGGTCATTGGGTACAACCAGGTAAGCTGCTGATATGCAGCATCATCAGCCGGGGTGCAAGGAGGAGCAGGCGAGGAGCCGTGCGGTGGCAAGGCCGCTGAGCAGCGCTTCCGCAGCCTGGCAGGTCTGCTTGCTGCAACGTGTCCTGCGTGGCTTGCTTGGGGTCGAGGAGCAGGAGAGCCGGGCTTTCCCAAGGGCATGGGTTGCAGCCGACCCACCTCGCTTGTCCTCCCCTCACCGCGAGGCGAGCTTTTAGCCACTGGCCAACCTCAGCGATAGCTGACGGAGAACTAGGGGCTTCCCAGATGATTTTATTCTCATAAATTTCATAGAAATCAGCAGCTGGGTGGAGGAGAGGGGCTCCAGGCAGAGCCCCGTGGAGGTAGAGACGGTAGGACAGGCTCAGCAGTTCACCAGTCTGCCTTGTCTGTGCCTCACCTTCAGCAGTGTCTGCCTTCTCCCATCAGCTGAGGCTGTACAAGCCATCAGAGCCAGAAGCTGTACAGATCTGGGCATTTTGGAGGAAAGACAGAGGTGCACAGATAAATAGTGAAGACCTGTGTAACCAGTGTTAACATACTAGTGTGGAAGAGCCCAGGCTTGAGTGCCATGAGTTTGGCTGAGTTTACATGGGTCTTGGAGTGTGGGTTTTTGTTGTTTGGGTTTTTTTAAAGTAATCATTTTGCTTCTGAACTGAGCCATTTTAATATGGAAACAATGAGGCACAGTAAACAAGGAGCCACATGAGGCTATTGCTTTTCAGAGTGCATTCGTACTTCAAAAAAATTACAGCTCTTAGCAGGAGGCAGACCACTTGCATTCGAATGGGGTTCAATGCCACTCCAGGGAAATCCACAAAATCTGTTTGTTGGTCTGTATAATCATTTTATTGAAAATACCTATGAGCAAAACTGCACTGATCATATGTAATTTTATACTTTTTAAAGCACTTGCTTTTTACAGCAAACAGTTGCACATCTTGAGAGGACTCTGTTTACTGTACAGAAGTGATAAGTTTAACAAATACAAATGGATTAGTCCATGAGCTGCTCTCAACCATTTTAAATCCTCTTCTCTGCAGAAGGACAAAAACAAGCAAGATCAGTGTGGGACAGTCCAAGACTGGACCAGAAAGATAAATGTCACCCATTTCAGAAAGGAGGAGGAGCTGGAGGAGAAAGTGGAGCTTATTTCTAATGGCTGATAGCTTAGTTTGTTACACAAACTAAGTCAATCCTTTGAAAAATAATAAACCAGGACTAAACACTCATAACAGTACACATGCCATAGCAACCAGCAAGGATGCCTTAGCAACTTGAACTGCCTTGATTCATGCTCTGTTGCAGTCCAGCATGACTGGATGTGTCCTTCTCTGCCAAAATACAGCCTTGAGTGCATTCAGTATCTTGTCACGTACAGTCCTGTATGATTAACCCCTGGAAGATGGATTCTCCCTAGCTTATCCTTGTTTGGGTTTCACGGCAGACAAAGAAGGAGGAGTACATCTTTTCCTTCCATAAAGACAAGAGGTAAATGTAGGCACCGTGTTTGCCACCTGAAGGGTGGTTATTGGTTGAAGGTGTTGGCTGTCATCTTGAGTACAAAGGTTTCGGGATTAATGCAAGCCACCAAACATGGGAAGACTTTATTGTCTTCCAAAATTAAGACTTTGAGTGATGTCCAGGATTTGGGTCCTATAGGAAATGAATTGGTGGGCTTAGTCTGACTTCTGCTGGAGGTATATCCAGCAGAACAGGAATAATGTCTTTATCCTTAAATGGTATTCTCTCAAATTTGATCATTATTTCACCAATTTCTTTAAAGACAGACTTGCTTTCTTAGAGTGAATCCTTGTAGTAGGCATCTGCCCTACAGCCTCAGAGGGTTGTGCTTCCAATTTTTGCATCCTAGCCACAGGCCCTTAAAATTTTTGAGAGATGAAGACTCATCTGTATGCAAGGAATATGCCTTTTCTACTGGCATGCTCCATCTCCAGCGTGCTTTCCTGCAGGCTTTTGCCATAAGTAGAAATGACTGAAGAAGTGTTTGAAATTATAATGCCACCAGCTTGTGTAAACATTGAAGCTCAGCAGAAGCTAATGAAGACATAAGAGTTTACCCCCACTCAAAATCCAATGCATGAACTTAAAAAAGTGTATTCTTAATTACATTCCTCCTGTGTAAGGCTCCCCCAGACACACAGGGCTCATCCCATTGACCAGAATGTGTTCAGGAGAGAAACTTTAACAATATCCAAAGAAAATTTGCAGATATGCACCAGGGGGTTCATTTTATGAATTATACAAACACATAATGCCCAGTAGCATTAACAGAGAATAGTGTGTGTTCTCAGAGACTAAAGCATGGCATTAATGATGCTGTTAAGTGTACTACACAAGTAGACTTGTAGACAAACACACTAGTAGACTTGTCAAGCTGCTGCATGTGTCCTGTCCCTTTCCCGAGCCCACCAGAACTGTTTAAGTTAGTATATAATCTCCCCCTTCCTCTGTACCCTTTCTTAATGAATAAGTGATTTAATCAGAAGATTTTTTGGAACAGGCTGGTTTAAGAGCATTAATTGGCTTATCTTGAAGGAAAGATAAGGGGTTTTTACTGTATTTCACTGGATGCTTTTGATAGTGTTTTGGGCTGCTCCTTTTAAAACCAGGCAGCACCACCCTCTGAGGCTGTACGTGAAGCACCATTTCTGCTGCCTGGATAGATTTGCTCTGAACTATCTCAGCCTGCCACCCATGTAGCAGTTGCATATCTTTTGCTTTCCTTGGAGTAGGTAACTTCTCTCTGAAGAGCTGATAGAAATAAACTTGCAGCTGAACTATCAGTGTGGCAGCAACCAGCTGCCACTGGCTGAGCCCAAGCAATATTGCTGCCAGCCCTGACCACGGTAAGCCCCAGGAGTTCATTTTCAGAACAGTTAAAGTACAGTCTGAAAGCAGGATTGTTTTGTGAATTGCTGCTAAGTGTTTAATTTCCCCATTTCATCCGGTTCCTTCTCTAGCAATTGAAAAACGTACAACCACCCCATTTCCTTTGCTGTTTTGTTTTGCCTTGCTATTAAATCCCTCATGTTGGACCCCTGTGTTGCTCCACTGGTGTGTAAGGATGAAGGAGACAAAAAAAGAGCCTGCCCATCCTCAGGCATTAGCTGTGCAGGGCACAATGCTCACATTTCTAGTGCCTGGAAGAACAGCTGATGCTCCCGTGACGGTAACGCAGCTAAGGGGAAGGCAAGGTGTGCTCATCGTGTTGCCCACTCTCAAGGTATTTTGCGTGCCTTGGTCGTAATAAGCTCCTGTTCTGCCCACACTTGCACCTTGAAAACACATTCAAGCTTCTTCTGAGATGTGCTCCCAGATTGTGCTGGTTTCCCTGACCCTATAGGGCACAGGCAGTCGGCCCAAAAAGTGAACAAGAGCAAAGCAAAACCACAGAGGTCAGGGGACTGTTTGGAGAACAGTCCCTGCCCACCTCAGGCAGGTGGAGATGCTGTTGGAGGAGATGTGCGCTGCCTGACAGGCTGTTCCACCAGCTCAGGATCTGGTGGTGTTCCTGTGAGGAGTGAGCTCCAAAATTCTGAAATGCTAATCAGGCAGCAGAGCTTTGCTGCAGAGCCGTTCCCATGGGGAAGCTATTCTGGAGCTATATATTCTTGAAACTGTAAGTCCTAAAAGCGGCTTTATCTCCAAGCCCACACAGACCTAGAAGCCTTGAGCAAGCCAGCGGCCCATCAGGGGAGCTGTCGAGGAGGTAGGCAGGTGTCGTGGCAGGAAGCCAGGGAAGCTTTTGAACAAACTGACCTTTCAAGACTTCCATAAGATCAGACCATCACCACCAAACGTGTCCAGCTTTTGGACGCACAGACATATGTATTCTTTTGATTTGGGGTAAGGGACGATTGGCTTGTTTAATGGGCTTTTTTTTTTTTTATTTCATAAGCCCTGATTTTTCTGTAGTATTAGGTAATTTTGTTGCCAAGTAACTAGCTGGCCTCTAGAAATTCCTTCCTAAATAATAATGTACCCTATAGTGCATGATCCAGTAGTATGAATGATAGCAGGTTTGGGGGAGGATACACGTATGTTTGGAGGCAATTTTTGCCATGGCGCTGCTTAATAAAGTGGCTTAACATTCTGGTGGGACCAGGGTTACTTGCAGATGTGCATTGCACATTGACAAATGGCATGTACTTTAAGGCAGTGTAGCAGCTCCAGTGTTGCCATCCAGGCTGGAACAGCCCTGCCAAGGAGGAGGAAGAGGGCAGACCTTCATAGCACCCCCCTGCCTTGTGTATGGAAGCACAAAGTACAGCACGTGAGGCCAGTGGGGTTGCTATGTTCACGTGCTTGTTCGCACACGCTGCATCTGAGAGAACAGATGACATTGCTTCCTCTGCTGCAGAAAAGAGCACTAAATTATTAAAGGAAAGCTACTAGCTCATCATTGATTTATGAGAGCAAATTCCCTTCTAACCTTTTCACCCTTGCAAAAGTAACAATGCCAATACTTTGTGCTTGTGTAGAGCCCGTCATCCTCACCTGTCGGCTTACCAAAGGTGAGGGTGTTATCCCGTCTGGCGGTACCGCAGTGGACCTGCCCGAGGCAACGCACAGCGCCAGCGCCCCGGCTCCGTGCTCCCCACCCTCCCACGCTTGCCAGAAACCTCTGAAGAGTCTTGCAGGACTTTTTGTACATAATGTAAATCTACCGTTTAGCTCTTAAAGCTGCTTCTCAGAGTGACAAAATGCTAAATTTCCATTGGGATAATTCAAAAATATTATTAGAGTGATGTATGTAGCATACGGTATCATTCCAGTGGAGCATGATCAGCAGCCATGTTAGCCAGTAAATCATAAACCAAAGGAAATCTAAAACTGACTAAAGTCAAATCAGCAGTATAACAAAAAGCGACAGCTAAGTATATTTTAGTCTCTGCAAATATTTATAATGTGTGCTCATGGGGTGGTATTAACGTACGTATATCTTTTGGCTCTGCTCATGCATTAATATGAAGATGTTATTTGTTCCTTCAGCCCAGTGAACTAACATCAGTATTAGCTGTTTCTAAAACATTACCAAACCTTTTTCTAGGCATCATAGGAAAGTATTGTCCGGCTGGTTTTAAATTTAATATCTCTCATAGAAGTAATGTCACAGCCCACCTGAACTCCTAGATCAATATGCTATTAAAGTCAGGGCAGCTTATCACAGACTTTTAAACCTGTCATGTAAAATTAGTCGTCTTTTTTTTTTTTTCCCCTAAATTTCCAAACTTCCTATAAACTCTTGAATTTATGACTGCATTTTTTTTGGTCACATTTGGTATATTTGAAAGGTGGCCATAGTTTGATAGCACTGTAAAAAGGAGTAGTAAGCATGAGAAATCATCTCTGTATAAGGTGAAATACTGATTGACTGAAGTCAGCAGAAGTTTTCCTATTGACCTGCAAGGGTTCACAACTGCATCTTTTAAATCTGTCCCATATTATTATAGGATTTATCAGCAGATACAGTGCTTTAGGGGGATTTTTCTTCAGCTTCTCACCAATTTGTATAGCCAGCCAGCAGGTAGGCTCTGATGAACTTCTGTAAGAAATGGATAAGGCTCCTGGTTACTTTAGATCCAGAGTAAAGCTGCTAACACCATCTTAGCTATTCTGGATTTATTTTGATATAACCAAAAGTAAATAGACCCAAAATCTGAAATCAAATGAATCCTCTTGGTCTTCACGCACCCAGCCAAATCATGAAGCTCATGTGCAAACAAGGCAAGCAGTCCTGAGACTTCACCACGTGGCAGCACAGAGAGATTCCAGACTCGGCTTTCTTGTTTCTTCCTAGTTGATTCTAAAGTAATGGGTTTCGAAGCTTTCATGAAGCATCTGCAATGAGAACAGAGGACATTTTTATTTAATAATACGCAATTTGCAGCATAATTCCTATCTTTTAGTACTAACAAGTAAGCCGAGTATAGTTAGACTAAAAGGCTGGCACATTCCCAGTGGTCTGTGGAGAGGAGGACTGATGTCCTCCTGCCATTGTGCTTTTTACCTTGTTGGAGTTAACAAGACATCATCCTTCATCCTAAGTTATCAACTGAACCAGAGACTAGTGACGGAGACATGGCTCCTCTGCCTTTCATGAAGTATTGTTAGCTGTGGAGAGGGGCCCACCTGGTAGGAAGCACAGCATTGGGGAGTTTCAGCATCTTTGTTGGAAAAAAATACAATTTTTCTGTTGCAAATTCACTGGAATCTCCTAGAAGTATTCATTGATGTGGAATTGCTGAAGTAAGGTGGTCTCCTACGCTTACACAAGAGGCAAAGAGCCTTGATTATTAGGATACTGGACAGCCCAATAATATTGAACGTAGTGCTCATGTATTTTCTAAGCATTAAGTATCTGAAATATTTCTAGGTTTTAAATGTTTCTCAGGAGTGTTTGTAAGCCCTTAAGCAGTGGGGCTGATACATGAAATCTAATCAAATGCAAAGGAAGAACAAACAAGAGAGAAGAAAAGTTAACTTTTGCATTTGTAATTATTATTCTGGTATTAATGAGGTCAGATCCAAAGCCTGTTTGAATCTATGGGATTAGCAATAACACAATTATTTTCAGAAGCAAGGTTTTCACATTGAAAACATCTCTGTAAGTTAGATATTTTAATGAAATGAAACTTCCTTATATATAAATATAATTAGGATGATCTCAGTGAATGCGATAATTGTTTTAAGTCCAGTATAAGGTACTTGGAAGCATGTTTTTCCTTTTTTTATATATATTTTAATTATCCTTGGATTCCCAGAAACATAACTCTGAGATATATTGCTGTCTGTGTGAAGCAGCTAATTTGCACTCACAAAATTGCTTGTGAGTCTTCATGAGTGCGATGCTGCCATTCCAGCCTTGTAGACATCATTTTTGACAGACATACTAGGGCATTTCCTGCATGTTGGAATAGGTGCTTCTTGCAGCAACTTTGGGAATTCTATGTATAGTAATTATATTTGCATTTGTAAATACTATTATTGCAATGTTAAGGTTTCAAAATAAAGGAAATCAAGAATTAAGATTTCCTATGTGGTCTTAGTTTGCTTCCCTTCTGTGTGTGCATTAAGATGTTGCCTCTAATTATTTGACTACTTATTATTTTTACTGCACAACTTCATCTTTATTCTGAAAGCAGAATGGATGGTACTTGCTTAGTAGCACCTATTCCATATTTTGTCTTCTTGTTATTAAAAGTGCTGGTCTTACTAACAGCACAGTATTCAGACTTCACACCGAAGATGAGTAATTTTTCCTCTGCATTTCTGCAAACATGTAATGAATTTGTTTCTACAAGACCCAGAGCTGCTTCTTCCCATGTTAGAGTTGAAGCACTGAGGCACTAAAGGGTTCAGGTCACATGTTTCTAATGAATTTGGGTTCCTTATTTAAAGCACAGAGGGACCTGGTTTTTCAAACTTCAGACAAAATGTAGCACTGGGCATAGATATTTAAAGCGTAGGTGGAGCGCCCCTTGCCTGCGCTGGCTGGCATGCTCAGAGTTTCTTCCTTCCACAGCCCAGAACCACAGGCGGGGTAGATGCTGTGCATGAAGAGGCGGTGTGGTCATGCACCTTCCAACCTGGGGTCTTAGACCACTTGATTAAATGTGGGATTTAATTAAGTGCTCAGGTGAAGGCGAGTGCTTTGGCTGTTCCTATTTCCTCTCTGTCACGAATGAGGCAACTGAGCAAACACTGAAGGAACCCAAGTGACCAGACTGAACTTCTCCACGCCTGGAGGGACAGTGGTTGAGCCTGCCACCGCCCAGGGCTCCAGGACAACCAGCTGTGACGTGCAGCTTCTGGGGCGAGCCCAGAAGAGGGCTGCGGGTCAAAGCACACCGCCGAGGCTGACCAGAGTGGGCCCCCGTGGTACCCCCGGTCGTGCTGCTTGTTTGCAGGGTAATGGCCTGCATGGCTTTGCCCAAGGTGGGGTTCGCAACACTAAATCACAACCAGGTGGGAAATTCAACATTCCCGGCTCCCTGTCTTGTGCGTTAACCGATCCTCTCAAGGAAGGGAGTTGCTCCTGCACAGAAATAGCTAAAGAGAATTTTAATTGGCCATTTCACCCAGATCGGGATCTGTGCGAGTTTTGACTGATAGAAGGTGACATGCTGAACTTTAATTGCAACCAGAGATTGAATGTTTTACAGAGGATCCTAAGTGACAAAGCTGGTTGCTTTACAGGCCTGTTAAGTAAACAAAGTGCTTTTAGTGGCAGGCTGCAGCTGACTTAGTGGAAATAAAACTTAGCAATGAATTCTAGGCTTTACTGGTTTGGAAAGAACAAAGTCAAATAACCTGTGGAGCATTAATGAAAATACAAGCATTGGCAAAAACAGCAGGAAGGAAATACGAAGGGAATCTGTATAGACAGATACTCAGTACAGCGGTGGGAAGGGTAAGTACAGATTTTCATCAAGGCATTGATCCTTCAAGCTCCTACGTCCCTTAATTCTGCAGAAATCCAGGGGACTCCAAATGGCAATGCAGCGAGGTACAGAAACGCTCGCAGAACTGGAGTCTGTGTGTATACCGAGTGCATGTCAGAGCATGGCAAACGCCCTGACTGCCAAGTGCCGCCTTTCTTGCTGGTTGCTGTTTCCTCTCAAGCACCTGTGAGTCTGCATGGCAGAAAGGGCGGTGAAAATGGAGTCACTGGGAGCAGTGCGGGAGGCTGCTCCTTACACGGGCCTGCTGCCTGATAGTGTTGATCGCAGTGTGTGCTTAGCTTAAAGGGGACTGTATTGCTCTTCCCATCTTCACTGTATAGTTGGTGGTGTTTTCCATGATTTTTCCTCCCCACACCCCGAGCATTATGTTTTGAGTCATTTTGAGGCAGAACAAACATTTTTCTATAACCTGATTTCAATTAAGTTTCACTTAAACTAAATCTATCTCCTTCTCAGTATGTTTACAATAAAGCTGTGGTGTTGTTTGTTTATGTTTAAAAAAAAAAAACCAAATTTTTCCCAGGTGATTTTCAAAGTAAATAGCATTGTTTTGGTGCTTGCCAACGCTTTGTTTCAGAAACACACTGTGAAACGGCATCAGAATTGCAGCCGCTGTGACTTAGCAAAGTCCTTTGTAAACTGCTTGGTAGCAAGAAAGCACCAGCCAGCTTGGTGACCCCTGTGCCTGTTTTTCAGCTCCCCTCCAAGGTGGGGAATGAGCCCTGTTACTAGCAATGCTAAGCCTGGGCTGCCGCACCTGGCAAGAGCATGGGGGTCCCTGAAGTGGGTCAGATCTCGGGCCTGCCTTGCCAACGTGTGCTGCAGAGGGGTTGTAGCCTTCCAGTCCCTGCCTTCGTCTCCCCCAGGAGGTGTCTTAAGTACCACAGTCCAGGACTATGTTAAAGCTGTAAGTGTTAGGAAATCCGCAGCAGCTTGGGAAGAAAGTTTAGATCATGATAGCAACGTATGTAATAATGGTGGGGAACGTAATTGGCCCTTAGATCCTGATTTGAAAAACCATATAGAAAGTTTGTCACTTTTTGTGTTAGATCCTCTAGGGATAGAAGAAATGTCTTGGGTAGAAAATCTGTCTGTCTTCAGGTTTGTCCCTACCTCACATTTGATGGTTAAGCGGTCTCAACAGAAGTAGTAGTTGCGAGATCAGGTCAGATCCTGCAGGAGCCGTACGTACTCCGCAGTACTGACCTCGGGATGCATTTTCACCGAACACCAGCCTAATCAATTTTTCCTTTTTCTCTCAGATTGTGGTTTAAATGTGCACAAGCAGTGTTCCAAGATGGTCCCAAATGACTGCAAGCCAGACCTGAAGCATGTCAAAAAAGTGTACAGCTGTGACCTTACAACGCTAGTAAAAGCACACTTCACTAAGAGACCAATGGTAGTAGATATGTGCATTAGGGAAATTGAATCTAGGGGTAAGGCATAGTTAATGGACTTTTGTTGCTTTACTGATAATCCGTTTAGATTGATCTGGGTCATCTGGGTTTCTGCTGAATGTATGATTGCTCAAAACAGATTTGCACAAGACATTTTATGACTGCCAATTACCCTGCACAGCTAATATTATACTTTGCATTATTCCATGGTTCATACCCATTTATAATTTTTATAGATTCTGCTAGAAGTTGCTTAATGGACAATTACTGCTTTATAGTTCTATATTGGCACCTATCTTTCCAGTAATATTTTTATTTTAAAAATTAAGTGAATGTGCTAAAACAAAGGCAGTTACTGTTGATGTGTTCCCTCTTGCTAGTTCCCCTAGCCCACACTGAGTATCCTTTTCTAGAATCAGAGTATTTGTTTTCATTCTGAAATAATGACTGAACATCAAGTATGCTAATCTCAGTTATTTTTTAATCGGTTGTAATTGGTTTAATATGTTTCTTCAGCTCCGACATAATTTGCGTAAACATAATTTAGTGCTGGTATAACAAGGCAGCTAATGCAAGGGTCAGGGTTAAAAGGCCAGTATAGGATTTTGTTCTGAAAGAAAAGCCTGATAAGGCTTTTAAAACGTGTCTGCTTTTTCTGCCTTAAATGAAGAACCTGGCAAAGGAAGAACTGGATGGAAGGAAACTGTAAAATTAAGGCTAATTTTAATCTTGTTAAAATACTCATTGCAGGTCTTAATTCCGAAGGACTATACAGAGTCTCAGGATTTAGTGATCTTATCGAAGATGTCAAAATGGCATTTGACAGAGGTACAGTCTTTCCTGCATGCTGGCATTTTGTGCTGATGTATTAAATATAAACAGTTTTTCTGCACAGACTCTGTCTGTCTCATGCTCCACTGCATCAGTGGTCTGAAGGAGTCCAGCGGCTGTGCTACCAGAAGGGGAGTCTCCCCATCAGAAAAGCGTATCAGCTTCACTTTGGCCTTCATTACCAAAGTCTACTTTTCTCCTTCCATCAGTATCTGGGCTTCAGGAATGATGCGCATAGGAAAGGACAAAGCTTTCTGAACTACTGCCCTAGTTTGCAAGTAGAACTACACTCAGGGGGTGGGGGAGAGATAGAGGGCAAGTGGTCAAGTGCCTTTAGAGGGCTGTGCAACTTAAATCCATCTTTCTGGATGAAAGCTCCAAAATAATAAGATGAATACAATAGTGCAAACAAAGTTTGAATTGTTACAGTCCAAAAGAAGGTCAGTGAGAACAAACTCTTCTCTCTGAGAAAAGGCAGTGGGAAAATTAAAGGCTTTCCAGCTGCCGTCCCCCTATCCCAGTAGAAATCAAGGCCAAAATCCATGCTGGAAACTCTCTCTCCTGTTTCTCCGGAGGACTGGACCTATTCAGACAACATCTGCCTCCTCTGCAGCATTAGCAGGGCGGAGATGCACTGGAGAAGCCAAGTTCTGGATCTGTGTCTACTGCAGTCAGGAGTAGGTAGTATGCTGTAGCTAAATGGTGAACACATGTTTTTCCTCTGTTCAGGAAGGCTGTGGACTAAGTTGGTTTTCTTTCTTTTACTTTTTTTCCCAGACTCCCCTGATTTCTCATTCAGTGCTCGCAAATGTGTTGTTTGGCAACGCAATGTGTTCAGAAATAGCTAAACTTCCACACGTTAATACAAGATAGATACTGCTAGATTAGGCAGGCGGGTTTTTTTCCCAGAAAAAAACCCTGCATTTTTTGTAATCATTTGAAATGAAGAAAGGATAGGTTTCTTTATAAAATGCTTGAGGTTTCCACCCTGAAACAATGAACTTCACAGTCCAGTAACTCTGTTTTGCTTATAAAAGCCAAAATCTGTAGCTGTGTCCTTTTTAATAATGTTTGCTTAAGCAAGTTGTTATTTTTCTTTCGAATGCTGTTTTACATCTGTTTACATTTCCAAGGCTTTAATGTCAGTGTCTTCTCCACACAGATGGGGAAAAAGCTGATATTTCTGTGAATATGTATGAAGATATCAATATTATCACTGGTGCACTTAAACTGTACTTCAGGGATTTGCCAATTCCACTCATCACGTATGATGCCTACCCAAAGTTTATAGAGTCTGCAAGTGAGTGTAACACATTTTCTTCCTGGTTTTTATTCGCAACCTTTTCTTCTCCTTTTTGTGCAGTACTTGCCTATTCATTTAATAGCTGGCCCATCAGCTCTTACCCTGCGTGCCCTATTTAGTAAGGATTGCAGGAGTGAATGTAGCACCACGAGGCCATAGTGTATGTGATCATGGTTACATTTTTCTTTGCCTTTGTCACCAGGAATGCTTCCTTTTCATCACGCATTATGGATTACATCACTTTGTATGTCTTGCATGAATCCCTCATACTTGACAGTGACATTTAAAATCTGTTGGTTTTCTGTTGCCAGAAAGGTGATCTATGAAAATGTTTAGAAATAAGAAGTCACTTGTTCTAGAGGTGTCCGTTTTGAGTGTTTTCATAAGCTGATAAGCACCCACCTTTAAGGCTGGCCTTGCAGACAGTGAGTCTGCAAGCAGGGCAGTAAGCCCAGCTGGAACATCTCTCCCAAGCACCCTGGCTGCCTGAGGCATCTCTGCAATGTAGCAGTCACATCAGCCACACCTGGAAAGGTGTGAGGTAGCCATGGGTAGAAAACAAGGGCTGGATGCTGGCCTTACTGCTCCTCTGGAGAAGGCTCTTTCCAAGCAGTGTGGACACAGCCAAAGATGCTGATGGCAAAGTTCCCAGTACCTTCTGCTGTTCCAGGGTTGCACCTGTAGATAATTTGTGCAAAACTAGTCCAGTCAGCAAGGATTGCCAGGGGAATTTTTTTGAGTAGGCTGCAGGGAGTCTTTCAGTGGAGTGCAGTTTGCTTTGGGGAGTTTTCTTTGTCCAAAGCCAGGCGCATCCTGATGGTGCTCTGAGCTCCTCTTTGGACCGGCAAAGCCGCCACTGTGAGGTTTGGATAGGTTCTGGAAATCGGTAATCCAGCAGAGCTGTGAGACCCTATCTTCTCTGCAGGCCACCGGTGTTGTCTTTCTGTGTGTGAATTCTGGCTGTGCGTGTGGTGACAGCTGAACATCTGTGTTTCAGAAACCACCGATCCGGATGAACAGCTGGAAATTCTCCATGAGGCACTGAAACTGCTGCCGCCTGCACACTGTGAAACGTTACGGTATCTCATGGCACATCTGAAGAGGTGGGTGGACTAGCTGGAAAGAACTCTAAGCCAAACTCATTTTTAGCAAAGTCCATGTTAGGACCTCCAGAAAAGTCTGGGCAAGGCCCACCAAATCCTGGAGACAGACTGTGGCAGGGGACGATAGTCTGCATAACAGCAAATATCCAAAAAAGGGTATTGGAGTTTATTCTACTTAAAGCACTTGCAAAGCACTTAAAGGAAATAAGTAAAAAAACCCACAGTTTTGAAGCACAAAAGTCATCTGCCTAGCAAATTTGCTCTATATTTAAGGTTACAGTAAATATTTATGGTAAAAATGCCATTTGTACCTCTGGGAGTAAGTCGTCACTCCCTGGGCAGGGAACTAATACAGCTTAATGACTATAGACTGATGTCTTTTTCTGCTAAGTCTCATCTACTGACACCCTAAGAAAGACCACACACACTAGGCTGGAGCTGACGCCGATTAGGCACAGTGTTAATTGGCCCACCAGCCACACGTCTGGTGAGGTCTGCCAGCTATTCCTCACCAGCGTGGAGCCCCTTGTTCTACCTGCTGCCTCCTCAAAACTGTAGGAGCATAAATTCTGTCTGAGGTTTCTCCTGCTCCCTGAGACATGATTGAAGTTGGTCAGTAGGCTGAAAAATTGTTAGGGAGAGACTGACAGATGAATATCCAGTACAACAGCACAGGTTCTATTTCTTTCAGGAAAGCAGGGGAAAAATCAATGTGGCATGTTAGGGTATCCATTTTAGTTTCTCAAGTAACATGAATTTATTGTCAATATATAAGAATCATTCCCTTTCCTTAGAAAAATACTTTATTTTAAGCTCCGTTCTGCTTTTTTCCTTTTGTAGTTCTTCTACAAGTAGGAATACATTGACTCTGCTGTGTGCCTCAGGCAAAATTCAGCTACAGGGTTTCTGCCTGATTTGTCCATTTATTTCCATGACATTTCTAATGGATGTTTTAGAACAGACACAGGGATGAGAGATGCAGGAACAAAAAGAACCCACCTAACTGCTTGTGAAGTGTGAAGTTAATTTTTCCTTACCCTGTTCGAGAGTAGCTGTTGCTGCTCTAGTTAGCAAGTTGCTTTTGCACTTCATATTTCTGGTATAGGTGAATGATAAGGTAGAAAGGTGACAAAATTCACTCTTTTTTAAACTTCCTTTTAATACATTTGCTAAAAAGACCTGTGGCGCTCAACAGGCTGTTGTCTTGCTGCTGAATTCAGGTAATCAGACACAGGTCATAATTACAGACTGAAGATACAGCAGCTTGGAAATATCGATCTGACTTCTTTTAAAATAAAACTAAGGCAGAAGGGGAAAAAAGAAAGAAAATTCTTGCCTTTTTTTTTTTTTTTTTTTTTTTTTTTTTTTTGTATACCAAAGGATTTGTTCATGCAACGCAAGATGCCAGAGTGGAGAAAAGAGAAATAATTTAGCCAGACTCCTTCAGTTGGTGTCCCTGGCTTCTTAGTTGTTCCTGAGAATCCTTATGGATTCTTTAAACCATAGTGTGTATTAAAACATTTGCATAACCTAAGTTTGTTCCCTTGAGTGAGGCAATTCCCCAGGATAAACCAAGGCAGAAGCTTCGGCTTCAAGGCACGTTTGTGTCTGCTGCGTCTGTTGCAGCGGGCAGCAGCGATGGGCGCGCTCGGTGTCAGGGTACCCCAGGCAGGCTGTCCTCCTCCCCCCCGCCGTGGGGCACCCTGCGTTCTCCGTGCTGAGGCAGAGCGGCGCAGGAGAACACAAGCCACCTCTGAGCCCACATGAAGAAATACCATCCCACGACGCCGGAGACCATCACGTTTGGGCAGCAGTGACCCTTCTGGCCTTTGCTGAGCAGACGTGTCTCTGCAGTAGCCCCAGCAGAGGATGCCTCTCCTGTGGGTGTAATTCTTGGGCAAATTACGTTTCTGGAGGTGGCCTGCAACCCTGCGCGGCGGCAGGGCCTGCGCCCACGGCTTTGAAGCGGTTGGGTTCCTGTGGGGCGGCAACGCGGCCTCCCCGCCTCCTCCTCTCCCGCGGATGGGAACCAGGCGGCGGGAGGCTTCCCTCAGCTGGGGGCTCGGCTGTGTGGCAGCTGCCGAGGACCCCAGGAGAGGGAAGGGTGGAAGCGGGCCTGTCAGAGCACGGGTCTAAGGACCTGCTCAGACTGCCCTGAAAATGAGGTTACAGGGAGGGAGGCCCTGGCGGTTTCAAAGCCGCCCCAAAGGGGCGATTCACTTTTTTCCAGTACGCGCCACGGGACGTAATTTGCCTTGAAGAGGAACCAGGCGTCCAGCTTAGCACAGTTAGCCTGTCGTGCCCAAAGGCAGGGAATTCACATGTGATCTGCCTCACCCCCGCTGCCGTCGTGTGCGTGACAGAGGAGCGGTGTGACCACGGGCAGCCATGTCACCAGGGGAACCTGGGCAGAGTCCCACCCTGGTGGGCACAATAGCACCTCTCTAGTGACCATCAAACTGCTAGCATAGTGACAAACACAGTCTGTTCCCCATAGGAGCGGCCTCCAAATGGTGCCGCTGTAAAGAGCGAAAGCAAAATTGTTCTGATTTGTCTGAATTCACCCCTCGGCCCCCTCCCTTCCTGACAGCGGAGCCCCGACTCCTCCTACAAGTAAACACGGTCCGAGGACAGAGACCTCTGACTCGCGGTAAACCCGAGCAGTGTTTGCACTCACTAACTTCCATATGTATCCTGCTGGAAACGGCTTTGGGGAAAGGCAAACTTTTCTGTCCAGTTTCCCTGGTCTTCAAGCATATGCAGGCATAGTTTGGCATGGAAGGAATGTGAAAAACACTGTCCTTTTTTTGCAGAGTGACACTCCATGAAAAGGAAAATCTGATGAGTGCAGAGAATCTGGGCATAGTTTTTGGACCAACTCTTATGAGAGCGCCAGAACTGGATGCGATGGCTGCATTGAATGACATCCGTTATCAGAGACTTGTGGTGGAGATGCTTATAAAAAATGAAGACATTTTATTTTGAATATTTTGGGGGGTTTGTAATAAAAAAGGAAGCAACAGTGTTCTATGGATGAAGGAATATTTTGAAGTAATTTAATGGCTCTTGTCGCTGAATTCCATATTTGCTAGAGCTTTCGATGTATTCAGGATAAAAATGAAGGAACTCTTTGTCGTTTCTGTAGTGCCATTCAGCTGATGTTGAAAAAAGGTTAACACATACTTTCCAGTACTAGTAATCCTGGGTGTTTATCATGTTAAAATAAAAAACAAAAAGCCTAAAGTTATTGCATGATTTGCTCCCTGTTCTCCCTGTTCTGGTGAGACTCATTCCATGAAGAAAACAACTGAACTGGTGCAGCATCTTTGTTCTGGATAGTTTGTGATTGTAATTCAGCATGTTTCTCCGTGTAAACCTGTTGTGAATTTGCTTTTATGTTCTATGTAATTGGTTTCTGATACTAAAAAGAAGGCCAACTTATGTGAAATGGAGCCTCTGGCAGTTTATTGACATTTCATATCATTCTCTGCCACTTGGGGGGCTGATTTCTTCTTGGGTTTCTTTCAGTTTTTTCATCATATAGTAATTTGTTTTTAACAGAAACAAAATGTGTATTTTAAATGTTACTTTAAGTAATTCTCCATGATGTTTATGGTGGTTGCAGTGAAATCTGCAATGCTGAGCAGTGTTCCTTTATTATTATTGCTATTTCAATTGTAATTTTGTATTTTTATCTGGCATGCATATATTAATTTATTAAATTTTGCTTTTAGAACTCTTAACACTAAGCTATTTATTTTTACTTAATGAACATGTTTCAAAAATACTGTTCGTTTCATTTTTTACATTGGCACTTTAACCTTGAACAACCTCTGACTTAAAAGAAGTGAGTTAGAGTTTTACTGGTTTTGACAAGACCATTCTGATCTAAATACTTTGGAGCCTGACACAGCCTGAACTAAGGCTCCCGCAAATTCCTTTTTAGTTTGAGAATTTCTTTCTTCATTGTCCGAGGTGCCTCTCAAGAATGCTTCAGAACTCTTAAACAAACCAAAAAAGTATTGTCAAGCCATCTACTACTACGTATTTTATATCTCTATAGTTGTAATTAACCTGTATATGAACTGGAATTGCAGTTTACCATTACACGGTTGTTGCTGCCCAGAGTAGATGGATACACCACTGAATTTCAAATGCAGATATGTCCCAGAACACTTGCTTTGTGCTTAAAGTGTTCAGCTGTGGTGCAAGCACTTCAGCCTGCCCTGCAAACACCATCCGGAGGAGGAGGAATAATGCCCTAGCAGTTGCAACCAGCTGTGCTCCCTTCCTGTCAGCAATAAGGTGCCTCCCTGTATCCCACCCCTTCCCTTACATGCCTGGCCAGGAGAGGAGAGGGGAGAAGGGAGCTCTCCTACAGCTCCCCTGGAAGTGGGGAATGAAGGATCCCAGGAAGGAAAAGGTGAAGCTGGGGATGCACGCTGGTAAGCACATGGGGAGCGCTGCTCTGGGCTGGGGGGCTGCTGGAGAGGCGGAGTGGGGGGAGGTTTTGAGAGAATCAAAAGGTTTTTGGTTTGGTTGGGGTTTGTTTTTTTGTTTGGTTTTTTTTAAGTATTCTGTAGTACTAAAAGTGACTTGCTGCTATAACTCCTGTATTAATTAGTGCACATTATCACTTTATTTATCCCAATGAAGTGACACAGCTGGAAAACTGTATGTCTCTGACCACAGCCAAGCCCCCCCCCAGCCCCAGAGCAATGGCTCATATGCTTCCCAGTCACATCTGCCTTGCACTCTCCAGCAGCCACATATGTTCACTGCTACCTTGTTCCAAGCCAACTCCTATACGTACTGCGTTTCCCCCCACTGCCTTGACAGCATGCGATGCACTTTCTTATTCCTGTGTTGCCTAATGGCCCCGCGTATCCCAGTCCTCAGACCGTCCACCGCTCCTCCCTTCCCTTCCAGGGTACCTTGCAGTGGCTGTGGCTGGGCTTTTGCAATGTCCTGTTGCTGCCATCAGCGCTCAGCTCCTTGTCACCAGGTCTGGGGTCAGGAGATAGGATTTTTTTCTCAATAATGCTGGCAAGGTTTTGCATGCACGTTTGACCCGCTTGTCGCACTGCAGTGTTTGCATTACTTGTTACGTGCTTGTCCCTAACACCTGATGCCACCACAGCCAGCCGTGGCAAAAGCATCCTTTTCTCAAAGCGCCCAGCAGCAGCTGATAGAGGGCACGGCCAGAGAAGGGCATGGCTCTGCCTCAGCAGCTCTGGCTGTGGTGGTGGCACCCTGTGTCCTTTGGCAGCCCCGGTGAGCCTGAGGAGCCCTCCGCTTACCTGAGCAAAAGGTGTCTGCTGTTCCCCGTTGCTGCGCGAGCAAACCTGAGTTAGGTAGTTGAAGTCCCACTTCTAAAGCATATAGCAGGAAGCATGTAGTAAATAGGAGTAATTAGGATAATTTCATTTTCTTCTTGTGTGAAATACCCAGCTCCTCCGTCTTGCTGCAGCAGCAGATGGGTGCTGCTGACACTAACGTCTGCTCCCCTGGCTTTACAGATGCTTTCAACTGCATTTAGAAGTAGCAATGGCCACTGAGAGGTGCAAAGCTGGATCAGAGTCAGAGCAAAAGCACCCAAACCAGCAAGCCTAGATTTGCTCTGGGTATAGTCAATCTCTCCAATCCATGCAGGGCAAACAAGGTTTGTTAGCTACTACCAAGTGCCAGTCTCCAGCTCGAAATGCCTTTTTTCCAGCAGAATTTAACAGGTGATTATAATCATGGGACAGGAAAGGAGAAAACCTAGACGGAAACCCACCGCTGGGAGAAGAGCAGTCAGTTTGCTGACCAACTTAAAAAAACAACCAAACAACCCACAAACAAGCAAACAAAAAACCAACAAGAAAAATCCCCAACCCCCCCAAAACCCCAGTTTAAGAAACATAACTTTCCTTAATGCCTGTACACCCCCTCCCCTAAAAGCTCCCTAGTGAGTAGTTAGGGCAGCTAGTAGGCACAGGAGCTTAGAGGTCAGGCAGCTGAGTCCCTGCCGTAATAAGCACACTTTATTTTCCCTGAATCTCACATTCTGATGAAATATGAAGGAAACAGCATACCAAGAGATGATAAAGCATCAGAATATGTTTAACACCAAATAATCTCAATATTCAAATAATTAAGGCTGACGGTGTCTGCTAACCATGTTGCTCAGCCTACGTGGGACAAAACCGCTTCCCCCGAGCACGTGTCTCTCAGGTTCAAATATGTAGGTTGTGTGTTGCATTAGGGACAGGAACGTGGGATGGAGGACCCCAATGGTCAGTGAAGTACTTGCTTGACTCTGAATCCCTGGAATCTGTATCCAGTGACTTTTTTTTTTTAATCTCTTTAATTTAATTGTGATTTTTCATTTAGTGTGTAGGCAAAGCCTCCATTTTTAATCTCATTGTTGTTACTATCCTAATGAAACTCTCATCTTCCCTGAGTGATAACCATTAAAGCAGGTAGTGCAGACATAAATGTCTTTGCAGTGAATTTCATACTTCTTTTTGCTAACCAGGAAGATACTTTGCATGGGCACATAAGCAATTATGTGATTTAAGTTTAATTTATTCAAATTCTTAATTAAGCGCAGAAAACTAGTATTTTTAGTATTTGTGTTAGTTAAATGGCAATACAATAAATAACCTTGGTCTATAGGAAGTAAAGGTTATCACTAAGTTGATTTGTACTCTAAACAAATTGATTTCCATGATGAATGCGTGTTACGTCTAGTTCGGGCCTTGACCTTACTGTCTCCAGTGCCGCAGGGTACCTGTCTACAGCACAACGTGGGGCTGGGCAGAGACACGGGAGCTGCCGCACTGGCAACATCTTACCAAGAGGCAATTGGCCACAGCCAAAAACATAGGAAAGAAGGGATTAAACTGAGAAAAACTTCTTCATCGGGCTTCTACAGAAGAAATGAGGCGCACTGGCAAGAAGTATGAGTTGGTAGCAGTCAAGGAACTTGCATAGAGCATGAGGGAAAGCAAGTCTTCAACAAGGATAAAGGAAAGCAAAATTATTAAAGATTATGGAGGCAGTGAATAGCTGTTAAAAATGTATGTCTAGCAAAAATTTAATGTCATCAGAACTATTGGGGAAAAGAGCTATTTAGGATAGTGCTTAGGGGTGTAATTAGGAGCCTTAGGATGAAAAGGGAAAAAGTCTCATGGCAATTTCAGGAAAACGTCCCAGCAGTTTAGCACAGCGTTACTTGACCTCTTACCAGCCGGGCCAGGCCTCCGTAACTCGGTGCAAAAGCTGTCCCCCATGTCCTTGGTCCAGGCCTCCTTCCCAGCAGATCCGCAGCGACGCGCAGCAGCCTGGCACGTGCGCGGTGCATTGGACCCGCTATGCGTGTCCTGCGGGACGCCCCTCGGGAGAGCAGCACGCGTGTGTGTCCCCCGTGTCCCTGGCCTGGGTGCAGGGCTCCTTCCCTGGATGGGGGCCGCGTCTGCCTCCAGCTCCCTGCCGGAGGGAGGTTTCACCGTCCCCATTTCAGACCGCGGGGCAGAGGGAAAACACTGCGTGTGGAGGCTGTACGTGGGGAGCCTGCGACGAGGCTTTGGGAGATCTCTGCGATGAGGGAAGCAAGCTGCCTTCTGACACAAGAATGCAAACTTCTGTTTATGCCAGATTAGCTGACAGGATGGAAAAACCTGTTGTCTATGATTTTATGCAATACCAAACTTTCCTGCCCTTCCCCCCACAATGGCAAAGGAAGAAGTAAAGGCTCTAAAAGGCATATATGATATACTCACTCTGTTCCTGACCTAATTTTTGCATGCTGATGAATGTTCTGCAATGTTTTTGTTATAGCTATAATTATATTGCAATAAGGGAAAAAAACATTTCGTGAACCTAGCAATCATGTATTTCTTTTTTAGTCACGCAAAATTACTGCTTAGCAACTGCACATCAGCCCTAGAAAGCTTATGTAATGCTAGAGAAGGAGGGTTAGGAAATGCATTGTGGATTAAAGCGACTGCTGAGCAAACCATGTAAGGCACGAGTGCTTCTGCTTCGGTCACGTGTAGCAGGAGTGGAAGTAGACGGCAGAGGATGCGTGCGTGAGAGCGGGGCGTGAGAAGCTGCGTGCGGGGCTTGCTATTGCACCTCCAGCAAACTTCCCCAGTGCCCCCTCTCCGCAGCACTGGGCTGGCTGGGCACGAGCTCTGCCTCCAGCAGAATCCGAGGACCCCGGGCTGATGTGCCGATGGGAGGAAGCCTTACATATGCATCAAGTGACCCACCTCCTCTTCAGTTCTTCAGCACACGCTTCCTCTGTCTCTGGTCACGGGCTTTTCAGGTTATGCTGTCTCCAGAGCCCTTGCGTAGACTGATCGTGTCTTCATGCTGGCCTGATCTGCTCTCTGCATGATCTGGGACACACCATGGAGATGCTGCTCTTGATGCCACCTTCTGTATGTCAGTTTGGACAGCACAATTCATGAAATTCTCTGATGTCTATTGCTGGTTTCATGGTCAGAGTACTATTTTTTCTTATTTGATCTCTCCCAAGAGTCATGTCAATAAGCTGCTCAAGGAATTTGTTTAAGAGCTTTTAGTTAGGTATCCTTTCCTATTTCTCATGTAAGTATTTTGTCTCAAGGACATATGTAGCTCCTTGTTTTACTCAGGTCTTTATCGCTACTCTGCCTCAGTGAATTGGAGCAAACGGTTCTTAGGCCTCTGGGAGCCTTTGATTAATGTATTTCCTGAGGCAATTAGGCATTGTTTTGAAAAATACATTTGGCAGCCAACCAGGATTCATTTTCAAGCACTATGTTGCCTGTAATTTTTGTTTCTTGCCATCAAGCCTAGAGTTTGAATGCTAAGCTTTTTCTCTTTGCTTCTTTTTTTCCATGCCTTATTACTAACTGTGTCAGTAATGCAAATAGGATTGTCCAAACTATTAAAATTACTCATTTTGTAGATTAGTATTCTTAAGGTAGTGTATCCTAAAGCTTACTTGGAAGGATCACTCACTAAACCCAGAAGAACTTAGCACAGCATGATGCTGTTGCTCATTGTTCTTCTCCAACACTTGGTCTGTTCACAAAAAGGGGAAGGGGAGAGATTCCTTTAATCGCTTTTTTTCTTTTATCTCCTTTCATGTTCTCCAGCATCATGATGCTGGACATATGTTGTTTGTACCATGCAATAACTCTCACATGGTATCTTCCAGTAAACTACTGGAATTCAGGTACACTGAGATTGCTGCAAGGTGGGTTAGACACCACCAATGTGGTGCAGTACAAGATACCTCACAAAAAAGAAGTTCAAAGCCCAGCTAGGCACCTTTATTAAAAGTAGGCAGAGGCCAATAGTCAAATACATGTGGAGGAGTCATAGCATCATCTATTGCAAGCTGTTCCCTAGGAGAGTTGCAATGATGCTTGCAAATCACTTCCTCACAGGAAACTGTGAACTTCTCCTGGAAGTAGTTCCCCAACCCACACCTAATCTTGCCTTTCAGAGAAAAGGCATCATTTCCAAATGTGTTACAATACAGTGGATATGTTGGTTTTCAATCTAGTTCAAAAAAAACCAAAACCAAACAATAGTCCATGTGCGGCAGCCCAGATACTCACCCTTCTTAATCATTTCAAATGTGATGCAATGCTGAGTCTCTACAGCTCCTTCATGCCCCCTCACTGGGGAAGAGTTGTGGTCTGCCCATGGCTTGCTTTGAAGTTCTCTCTCCATAATGTAAATCAAGAAGTTGGTCTGAAGTTACAGCAGAGAAGTGACTTGGCGTTGCCTGGTGAGGATGTTGGCGGTGGAGGAGGCTAAAGAAGGAGTTGGAGGTACCGTCGTGGAAAGTGTAGGCTGGCTTGTTCTGTGGTCTGTGTCCATCCTTGGGTTGGAAATCTCTGCTGGCATTAGGAGGGAGCTGATATTCCCCTTCTTGCACTGGTGGGAGGAAAACCCCCACTAATGTTCCCTTTTCCATCTGCAGCTCTGATATCAGGTTTAGCCTCTCTCCTAAGCCACCGTGTCAGTTTACTAATAGTGTTAATTAAGAACAGAAAACTAATCTGCCAGTGCACCTACACCCAAGTCTCCTTCTGTTATGAGTAACTTCAGCAGTGTGCTTTGATCTAGCTAACCACCCTCCTCCCACACCCTCCCCCCCCCCATGCCTTTTTGAGCTCCAGTCAAAGACTCCTTTCAATATCGCAAATAAAGAGGCAAATACGCTTTGGAAAGTGAAGGTAACAAACTGAATGCTTTGCTTCACCTAACAGTGCTGGCTGAGAGCTTCCCAAGTGACTCCCGCTGCTGGTAGGCAGGGATCAGAAGCAGCGCGAGCGTACTGGCACCGTTCCTTGCCGTCTCCCTTAGTGGTCCGAAGAAGGCGAGCACGGTGTCAGTGGGGCTTCCCACCCTACAACCGCCCACTTCTTGTAGGTATGTTAATTTTGTAATGGGATGGAAGGCAGCTAATCTGTCTGCCGGTGAATGTTTGCAATGTACACGGAAATTGTATTCTCGGCATCATAAAAAGACTTAAATGGCCCAACCCTCCCTCTTCATTTCCTTGGTTCTTTTTAGTCTGCTTATATTTACCTTTAGAGATACTAAGAAGAACTTAGGAGTGCAAATGTTATCCTCTCTCAGCTGATCTCTGCTGAATGGCACCAATGGTCTGTGTACCCAAATGTGACGTGTTGATTTTTTTTGTTTTGTTTCTTTTTTCCTCATTACACTGGCATATGAGTACACGGGAAGCAGCCAGAGAAATGAGGCTTTTGCTGCTGTCCTAACCCTCCTGGAGAGCCAGCAGTCAGTGTAGCATCTCTCCTAATACCCATCCCAGTACATCACCACTGACCAGCACCAGTGTGCAAGGGACACAGAAAGAGAAGAAAGGAAAGATACCATAAAGTTTTCAAAATTGATTACCTAAAGTAGCCAGGAAACCTGACCAAGGAAAATGGTCACGTGGAGTATTCTCTTGTTTCATAGCAAAGGCAGTATGGATTGGCTGGAAGCTGTTCGGAATGACACGTATAACCTGGACCCAAAAGGCTGCTAGCACCACGAAGCCGCTTGCCACGCCGTGCTCCAGTGTGCGGTAAGCTTTCATATGTGAACGCAGACTGTTTGCTTGAAAACAAAATGCAAACTCAAGGCCTGTGTGACAAGTCTGTGTGGATGTGGCCTGCGTCTGCTAGGAGGATGAATTTCACAATTAGGCTAATCTGAAAACTAGACTTTGTTAAGAATCGTTAAGCTGGAACTCTACTCTTTGTTTCAACGCCAGTTTCTCTTATGTGGCTGTTACTTGTCCTGCTTTTGCTCCTGCGCGGCTTGTGTTACACTTGCGTGGCTCCCCGTGCCGTGTTGCGTGTTTACCAAGATATTCCCCCAACTGTCTTGAGTGTGGTGTTTTGAACTCCTGTCAAATCCCACATATTGGCGAGCAGGGAAAGCTGGAATTTGGCTTTGTGTGCAATCCCAAGTACAAAGTTAGTGCGGGCTGTCAGAGGAGCGGGAACCACCTCCCGATTTCTGTCCGGCGTTCAGTCCCACCCAAACGTGCCTTGCCGCCGCAACCCCCACCCCTCCTGTGGGAACACAGAGCTGCCACGCGCTGCAAAATATACTCCAAAAGTGGGGGGTTTTAATACTTCAGTTATCACTCGGAAGGTGTTTCTTGAGTTGAGGGTATGTTTTTGGTTTTCTGTTTTATCAGTTATAAACACAAGCTTGTAAGTTCCCTGTTGTCCAGCACAAGAGGAACGTGGCAAAGATCTTGCAGCCTGCCACGGAGGCAAAATAAACTTCTTGTGACAGGTGAGAGCTACACACCAGGAACCACAGAAGTCAGTATTTTCCACTAATTACCAACAAAATGCTGTGCGTGTGCTGGCAAAGATCCCAAAATAAGCAATAAAAGCACGTATTTTGGCATGAGGTCAGTCCTGGGTAAAGCACACATTAACAAATCCAAGTGTGTCATGTGCAGGAGCAGAAATCCGTCCCTGGGAGCTAATGGACAGCACGGGTAGAGGATGGTGTTTCCTGCTTTAAAACGCTGTGGTGGCTCAGATAGCACAGTGAGGTAAATGTTGACTTTTCAAAGCCAACTGCTGCAGCTCTAGGTGACAGGGATGCTTTGCAGAGGTCTCCGTTAAGTGTTTTCTGGGATCAGGGAGGGCTTAGGGAGGGGAAGCACTGTGTGCAAAGGAAAAGAGCGCTCTGCTGCTTGGCCTACTTGCAGAATTAAAAATAAAATAAACATGTTTCTACATGTTTATCCAGCTAATGCTAGCAATGAGAGAATCTGCACCTCAAAGCTAGATATCCTGGGGCTCTTGCAGGGTTATGGAGGTGTTCTCAGGATCGCAAAAGTTTATCCTAGTTGCACTTACTGCAGGTGTGATGTGGAATGGTTTAGCATGCCTGCCTCTCACCATGACACAGACGCTCCATGGGAAGAAGATGATGTCCAGATGGATGTTTGTGCTCTCATCCCGTAACTGGGGCTATATGGGGAATGTGGTATGGGGTCCTCCATGTTCCAGGAGTTAATTGCTTTTGTATTTGGGAGTGATGACATTGCAAAAGGGTTGTAGTCAATTATATCCTTATGGCCCAGCAATCAGAGAAAAGCCTGAGTCAGTTAAGAGCTAAAATGTGATTTTTATCTCCCCCCCCCACCCTGTGAACTGGATAAGTGAAGCAGCTAACCAGTGCAACAGCTTTTAAGCATTAAAATGTACTTTCCACATTGCCAGTTCTTCTCTTCACTGGCTGTGTAGTGCAGCTCCCCTCAAAACATCTTCAGGAAAACTCTGAACTACAGAATACTGGCCAAAATGTGTCAGACCTCATAGGAGCTGAACAAGCGGCTTGCTTTTATGTAAAGCTAAATTTGAACAGCCTGTATGGCAGTTACTCCGATGGAGAATCATTTGCTTTTAGAAACAGATATGTATATTTCAACATGTAAAAGTGAGCATCCAGAGATATACTTCAGGCTAAATGCTGTCTGTGGTCCCACTCATGACAGCCACTGTATGAAATGGGGTGGGGGCATGATATGATGTATGGGCATTTGCAGAAGTCAGGCAATGCCAGGCTCTACTTTCTGCACTGGTAGTAACTCAACTATATACTTACAAAAGCAAATCAGCATCGGAATATGTACCCAAAATATAATATGATGATATAATGCCATCTCCAGAAGCGGACACTTCCAGGAGAGCGCTTGAGTGCCCAACACTTGTTTAAACATTGACTTGGATGTCTCCACTGTCAGGTTGTGGCAGAGCTGTCAGTGCCCACCTGGATCTCAGCTTTGACACCTGAGCCACCTTCTCTGCCCAGTTTTACTATCAGCTGTCAGACTCCTGTGCTTTGTGGAGATTTTCTGCATTGGCAGAGAGAAAAATCATGCCTGAGGTTTGCAGATGAAGTTCAGAACCGGCAGTAGTAGTGGTTTGCACCAGGCTGAGTGCATTTTCCAGCCGGTGATTTGTGCTGCTGGGAAAGGGCAGAGTTTTTAATAAATACAGGTGTGACCTAGCTGCATGCAAGTATGAATGAGATTTTCCTCACCACAGAAGCAGAGTATCTGAGGAGTCCTGCTGTGCAGGAAAGTCTTCATGAGAGAATGGACCAGCAAAGCTGTTATTCGCAGTCCTCACCACTCTAGCACAGCTCAGGCAAGCTGCTGTGCTGAGAGAGTGGCCTGCAGGAGCAGGACAGAGCAAACGTCCCGTCTAATGGACTTGTCCTCTTTCGTTGTCTTGTTTGGCTCTCCAGCATGACTCACCTAGGGCCCAAAGATAAACCCTGGTACTCAGGCAGGAGCCACAGAAGCAACCTTGTCAGGGATGATGGCTGGAGTTGAATTTACCAGTGCTTTATTCAGCAACTTTATTCAGCTCCAGGACTAGTTTCCTGGCGTTTCCATAACAGAAAGGCAATGCAAAGCTGCAATCTTCTTGCAGATTCCTCTGACACTTTGTGGCTGGTCAGCTTGTGCCTGTCATCTCACCTGACTGTGTTTTCAGTTATTGCTGGTCTGCATTCTCACTGCTGCACCTGCATTGCTCACGCTGGGTAAATGAGCCTCCGTTGCCAGTGTCATTTTTGTCTGAGCAGCGTGACCGTGAGGGTTGATGCCTGTTTAAAGGGGAGCAGTGTTTCTCCTCACCTGCACTAGGTCAACCCTTGTGCCACTGATCTAACTATGTATTTTGTGATTGTGGTTTCTCTGCTTGACTGTGGACCTGTTCCTCGTTCTCTTTCTTTCCAGACTCAAGTCCTTTTTTTCAGAAGCATCCTTCTGATTAGATAAATGTGCACCACGTCTATGCTATAATATGTAAGCTCTGTAACTGCAGAGGTTAAGACCACCACTTTTGAGTAAATTTTTGGTATTTTTAATTCCTTTGGCCTGTGTAATAGAAAACAAAGAAAAGATATGCTGAAAACAAATTTGCTACGAACACCCATGGGGATAAAATATATTTGCAGGATGGCTGAGGTGTGTCTCGGTATGGAAAACTGCAACTTTGAATTTCCTGATTTGTGGAATTAAATCCTCTCTGTCAATACGTACTAATGTGTATATTAATGCTTAGCTTGTTCTTCTGAGCGGTGGAGTAAACAGGGGAAGTACAGGCCATTAGCATCTCAAGACTGCCGTTAATTCCTTGAATGCATTTCTTCTAGGAAATATTTACTCCCTCCGTTTTAGTCTTGCAAAGGATTGTTTGCGATCGTTCTCTCGCAAATGCCCGGCGTGTGCCCGCTGCATCTTTTTTAGCCATCTGTTGCCATCTGGTGGCAATCGTGTTGAGCCGCCAGCCTTCTGTGAGATGGCTTCCAGCGGGAAATGTGTGCCATACTGTCTATAACTCGGGGCAATCTGGTAACAAACACATGGCAAATTCACAAATTGCTTATCTAACCATCTGCCTTCTCTTATCCAGTGCCGCCATAATCCACTGTCACCCACAATGCCATTTTTCTGATACTAAAATGCATTTAAAAATGCATATACTGCATTGGAAGCTAAAAACCCCCAAATGAACGCTGCTATTATTTTTCAGCTTTTGTGCCCTTAATTTCCCTCATGTAATACCTACCGTTTTCTCTATTCTTTTTATTAATTTCACTTCTGCTTCCCCCATGCTGGCCCTGCTGGCCCTGCAGCCGTTAGGGCCTCCTGCGCCTGCTTTTTCTAGTTGGGCGTTGCGTTTACGCACGCAATTCTGCGACAAAGACTTCGGTGAAAATCTTGTATTCCTCACTCTGCCAAAAGCATTAGGGATTCTGCTCACTTGTAACGTGGCTGTATGATACCGCCCTGCCAAAGAGACTTACCTGCAGCAGCACTTGTTCGTGGCTGGCTGACTTCAGGCTGGAGCGGGCACAAGCCCTGGCAGCATTTGCTCCTGGTACATGAATGAAAGGAGCTGTGCCCTAAATTCAGCAAGCGGTGAGTTCTGCTTCTTTCCAATTGATAGGAATGAGACTGGTCTGCCATTAGCATGGTGGGAAGTGGGTTTGGCTGAGGTCGAGGTGGGGGCTCACAAAACAAGCCAGAAAGCTTGGAGTCGAGGTAGACATGAAAAGGGGAACAAAACAGTTGTCAAAAAATCTCTCGATGCTCTGAAGGTAAAAAAAACCAAACCCCAACCTTCACAGCAAAGGATCAATTTCAGGCACTCGGTATAGTTCATCCCCTCCCCTTGCTTTTTCACCTCAGTCATGACAGGTCGCATTCCCCCGCCAACAACAGGCAGCATTCACTTCTCTGTCCGTATTTAACTGCAGAAGCTCAGGTTGCCTTGATTTTTGGGGGAGGGAAGTAGTCTTGTGTCTCTGCCAGTGAACATGCCTTGCAGCCGGGCTGTCGCTCCCCAAAGGCCTTCTCCAAATACCTGCTCCTGCCTCTTCCAGCGCGAGCTCTGACTCCCAGCCAGAGAGGAGGAGCTGGCTCCCAGGTTGGGGGGCTGTTCTTGGGTCAGCTCAGCTGCAAGAGAAATAATCCATTGCTAAAGCTGCAGACTTTGTGGGCCTCCTACAGATTCTGCATCCTGCCGATTCCAAGCAGCCAAACCTTTTTTTTTGGCAGGGGTGGGGATGGGACAGAAATTTATGTTACCCGAGAGCTACAATTTGCGAAAGACCGTGGTAACGCTCTCCTACATCTGTTTCGGGGCGAACCTGCCAGCCCTGCCTTGGGTGGGCAGGAATGCTTTGAGAGACCCCGAGAGGATCAGGAGGGCCATCGTCAGCATTCCCGCAGTGCCTCCGTGCAATTGTATCTCCACTGGGCACGGCAGCTGCCCGGCCCCGGGATAAAGGTTGGAAGCAGCCAGCCGCTTGTTTGAAATAAGATAGCTGCAACAACGGGAGCTGCTGGCCAAGGCACAGGCCACGGACAAGGCCAGAGTTATGTAGATGGAGAGCTTTTACTGGAGGATAAATGGGAATGCGGAGGCTGAATGCGGAGTTGGTGAGGGGGAATGATTAAAAAAAAAATAAATTAAAAAAATCAAAATAATAATAAAGGCATCCAGCATGAAAGACCAAACCAGCTGGCAAACAGCACAAAGGATAGCCATAAGAAATAGAAAGTACGTCTGGTGTCACCCAGAGGCAGAGCTAAGAAAGGTTTTTGTGGGGAATGTTTTCTGGAAAAAGACATTTGGAGCAGTGTGTAAGAATGATTGTGGCAGGTCACCTAGTGCAATGTCCTGTTTCCAAACAGCAGGTGCCTAGGGAAAAGTGCAAGAACAGCTTAAGCATTAGGCAATATTTCCCCAGGACACTGTCCCAGCCTCCTGTGACTTGTGACTCTGGGACTTCTGTGACAGACTTCTTTGGTTTTTGTTTGTTGGTTTTTTTTTATTTAATAGCATGAAATTAATTTATCAAACTGATTTTTTGGAATACACACAAACTTCTGGCAACCAGACACTCCTGTGGCACAGCGTTCCGCTGCAGTCACGCTGTGTGAACGAGCATCTTGATTAAGCCTGCCAACTCCAAGTTTCCCTCGATGCCCTCTACTTTTTTGCACTGGGACAGCGAGTGAATCCAAATCTGCCTTCTCCAGACCATTTGGGATTTTACAGACCCCATCAAAGCTCTTTCTCTTCCTGGCTTCTCTTCCGGGCTGAAGGTTTATACTACCTAGCTGTTCCAGGTACGGAAGCCAGTTTGTACCATGGATGTCATTGTCACTTTCTCCTGGGCCTTTTCCAAGTCTCTTTTTGAAACCAGAGGACCAGAGCTGCAAAGAGCATTCAGGGACACCATGGATTTATAGTTGCATCTTTCCAGTTTGCTTCATCTCCTGTCCTAGGAACTGATGGACTGGCTTTTCTCATGCTGCTGAGCACTTCACAGAACTATCTATTTCAAGCTTTTGTTCCTGAGTTGTATTGGTGAGCTCAGAGGAGGTCATGGTATATATATGAGATAGATAGATAGATATATAAAAAACATATATATAAAAAATTCTTCAGAGTTGGTCATTTTCTTTGCTAGCCTGAATAACTGATTATTATTACCAAACACCTCACTTTTCACCCCTTTTCCAAGTGAGTTATGACAATAATGAGCAAACACTAGCATGCCCTGCAGGAATCCACTGGATCTGCCCTGCTATAGAAACCAATCATATTCCTACCTTTCACAGTTCAGTAAGTCTATAGAGGTATCTATGGGAGGATTTTTCCCTCTTACTTCAGGATGCTTGGGTTAGTTAACTGCTTTCAAGGGGGGGGACTCTACTGAATACCTTCTAAAAATCCCAGTAGATTCAAGGAGATTGATCTCTCTTGAACATATTTGTTCATTTCTTCAAAGAATTCTCATCCATCTGTGAAGCAAAGGGGGCAGCCTCATCCCAGTGTGCAGTCTGTACTCTGGTGAGGGTGCACCAGAAATAAATGACTGCAATCTGTTTTCCCTTGGAGAAACAAAATCCCAAATCTGGCAAGTTGCTCCGGTCACAAAGGGTGAAGCACAGCTTTGGTTCTCCAGCTCGGGAAGTTTCCGAGATCTCACCAAGATGTTCAGTTACTCTACAGATAATTCTTTCTTATCTTTATTTATATATTTGTTTATTAAGTCACAGATCACATTGCCACTTGGAAAAAAATGACCTTCTGTAAACTGCAGAAGATACTTGACTGGTGAAACACATTGTGCTCCCATTTCCAACCCAGCAGTGCAGTGGCCCTCAGCTGTCATTCCTAAAAACAGGTGCTGTAAATCAATACCTCGGTGGTTATATTTCGCCAGCACCCTGGCAGGAGGCAGCACAGCCCTCCTCTGAAGAGACCTTAAAGGCGCCTCGTGTGTGCCTCCGTCCGTATGACTGCAGCAAGAGGGAGCCGGGATGATGAAGGTGCATCGTGTACTCCTCCTCATCTCCGCAGGTAAACATGTTCCAGCCATTGCCTTGAATGGGGGTCAGCTCCTTCCTGACTGTGCGGGACTAAGGCTTTGCATATACATTGGTATGAGCGAATGTGTGTTCTGGGAGCAGCCTGTCCTGCTGATAAGGTTTTATGAACACACCAGATCTGTTCAATGAGAGCTTTGGAGTGTGTTCGTAACAGCTCAGATATTTGTAATTTCAGACACCAGATATTTTGAAGTGAGAAGTTTTTGTGCTTAACTATTTTTCTCTCTGGCATCTTTTGCCATGTTCCTATTCACTCTAGTGCTACATGTATTTCAAAATGTATGAAAGGATCTACTAAACGTGGCTTGAAATGTAAAAATTCATCACAAGAACCTTCATTAAGTTGCGGGACTGCTGACAAGGAAGCAGAATTGATTTGCAGCTGCACGTGTTGTACCAGGATAATTCCTTTTAAACTGTCCCTTAAAAGAATACGTATTTTGTGATCCTAAAAACTTTTCACCAAATTCAAGCAGCATACTAAATTCCTACCAAGCCACACCAGAAGGTAGCAATGGGAAGGATTTTAATTGGATTAATAAAGCATAGCAAAGATATTGACTTAAGTTATGATCACAGCATCATATCTAAAAATTGAAAGACGACTCCTGCCCACCCCAGCCCAGCCTCCTGGCAGGGCATGCAAGCAGTGCTTGGCTGCGACTGACAGCTTTTCTCAATGGCATCCAAGTATTTTAATATCATCTCATGGCAGGACAAGGCCGAGACAGAATCCTTGGAATCTCAGCTCAACTGTATAAAAGGAGCTGATGAAAAGTCAGTTAGGAAACAAGGGGAAGTCCTGGCTTAGGTTGGAGTCAGCAAAATTCTTGTTGACAGCAATGGCCCAGGATTCAAACTGAGAGGGGAAGGCAAGGATGGGATCTGCCAAAAATGCTTGCGGCGAGGCTCAGCTGTTCTGTTCCTTCTCACTACCTTTAAAAGGGGGTACATACAAAAACATCCCCAAGCCCCCATTTCCATTTCCTTTACTGCCCTGTAACAGTGAAGCAGCTACAGTCTGGGTATGTGATGCGGCCGCTTGTTCTGCAACAGGCGGCCTGGAAATGGTGTCCGTCTGTTTTTCTGTGAGGTGGGAATCTGAGCCCTCACCCCTTGGGAGTACAATGCCACGCTAAAGCTGCGCTAAAACAAAGCTGTTACCTATTTTCACTCATGATGCCCTTCTTACTAGGGCTCTTTCATGTAGCACTGCCGAGTCATGCTGAGCACTCTGTGGGCAGATCTCTCCAAGGACAGGTTGAGACCTTCCCTGAGGAGAGGGAGATATGAGACCGCACTGTGAATGGTTTCCTTCTATCTCACCATGAACACAACGTGAGCGACTGCTGTCGTGGAGAGGAGCTCCCACTCTGCTTAGACTTCAGGTGCAAGGAGACTGGATGAGGCCTTCACCTCAATGACTGTTGTGCTTGGCCCTGTCCTTTAATGTTACTCTTACAGGCAAGTCCGTGGAATTGAAGGTGGAGAAGACAACATCAGGAATCCCTGATTATGGGTATTCTGTGTGCTTAACTGTCCACAAGTATTGCATGTAAGCACAGTTGTGGGTTGGGAGACCCTGGAGGAGATTCCTAATGCTCAGTCTGATGTCCACAGTCATGGATGGCTATTTGTTTTCACTCATCTCCTGGTTGGAGGCTGTTGTTGCCTTACTCCTAAACTGACCTCCAGATCAGATAGGTAGTTACCCCTGCTGACAGTATTTGCAATGCACATAATGCACACCTGAAATGAGAAGTCACACAGAGGTCTTGGAGTTAACCCATCGCCAGTGGCTTGCTGTTGACACTACTTCCTTCATGCCCACCTCAGACTGATGGTGCTGTAGCCTGTTCCCTGTCCCATCTCACTGATGCAACCCCTGCTGTTCTGCAGCTGGCCTGGCCCTGTGCTATGAACACGAGACTCGCCTCGTCGAGGACTTGTTCAGGGACTACAACAAGGTGGTGCGCCCAGTGGAGGACCATCGGGACGCCGTTGTCGT
Organism: Buteo buteo; assembly: GCF_964188355.1. NCBI lineage: Eukaryota > Metazoa > Chordata > Aves > Accipitriformes > Accipitridae > Buteo > Buteo buteo. The sequence goes on from NC_134175.1 coordinate 29,789,009, forward strand.
CACCGTCGGGCTGCAGCTCATTCAGCTTATTAGCGTGGTATGGTATAAACGCATGGTACATGTTGAACCACTGGCTTACGTGATAGTGCTGACCGGTGTCGTTTTCCTAAGGAAACAATTTTTCTCTTTTAATCCTGATGTTTGCTGCTACTGCCTTCTTTTCTTTCTTTTTTTTAAGGATGAAGTAAATCAGATTGTGACAACCAACGTACGCCTGAAACAGGTAACTCTAAATATTGCTAACCATTTCATCCAATTCAAATAAATGCGTGAGGCACAGCCAGGAATTAACTACTCTGTTATACTTTTAGGGGCAACTTGGACAGGTGGGTCAGTTAGCAGAGCATTTCTTCTTACTGGGGTCTCAAGAACAGAATGTGCTAGACACTAAGAGCTTTAAGGAAAGCATTTTGTGTTGTATTTCAAAAAGTACACTTCTGATATATTTAGCTTTTTTTTTTTTTTTTTTTTATGAGCTTCTTAAACCAAAATTTAAGTTAATGTAAAAAATTAGCTGGGGGTCCCACTAGTGTGTTTGTGCTTACCTGCATGTCCCAAAGCCAGGGAGGTGCATGTTTCTAGGAAGTACCAAAACTACCCCCAGAAGTGCTGGAAGAGGGTCTCAGTGGCTGAAATCCTCCCTCTTTAGCAATGGACAGACGTCAACCTCAAGTGGAATCCAGATGACTATGGCGGCGTGAAAAAAATCCGCATCCCCTCAGACGATATCTGGCGGCCAGACCTTGTTCTTTACAACAAGTAAGGGGTGCCAGCTGCCTGGGGAGGGAGGGGTAGCTCTGTCCCCTGGCACCACTATGGCAGGGCTGCTGTCCCACGGCATCTGGGCCCATGGGCAGCACACGTCAGAGCAAGCTTCTCCAGGAGTGGGCACAATGGCACTGGGGGGACCAGTCAATCCGCAGCCAGAGAAATCCTTTTGTGACTATGTTAATTATGCTGCCCATATTGCTGTTAATGTCCTTGTTCCTTTTGCAGCGCAGATGGTGATTTTGCCATCGTTAAATACACCAAAGTCCTTCTGGAGCACACAGGCCTGATCACCTGGACGCCACCAGCTATTTTTAAAAGTTACTGTGAAATTATAGTCACGCACTTCCCATTTGACCAGCAGAACTGCAGTATGAAGTTGGGAACTTGGACATACGACGGTACAATGGTTGTTATTAACCCGGTAAGCAAGGAGTTTGTAATTGGGAAAAGCAGTAAAGACGTGGATATGTTTTTAGGGAATTCTCAGATTTAGAATAGAATAAAACCTTGTTTTGACTGAAAAAACAACCAGGCACTACCTGTAAAATATAAAAGCCCTATTTATAGATCTAGCACAAAATTTCCTGCTTTGGCTTCTAAAATCCTGCATACACATAATTCCCGTGCCCTAACTAAGTCTCCTACCTGTCCATCCTCTGACAGCTTCACGCCACTTCTTATGGTGCTGCCTGTTCTGCTTTTGGGTTTTTTTGCTTACTTTTTTTTGGGGGGGTGTTTTTTCTCTGCTTATGACTTTCCATTTCCAAGGACTCTTTCCCTGTCCCCTCAGGTACGTCTCCTACCTGTAAATATTTAATCAGTCTTCCTCTTAGTTGACTATCCTTGACTGTTTCTGTAAAATATTTAGTTGAATGCTGTGTAGAGGATGATACTCTAAGGCAAAATAACATACACAAAGTGGTTTGCTCACAAAAACGCATGAAGTGTCTGAGTTATTGGCAATCCTGTTCCTGAGCCACTACCAAGTTTTGATTTTGTTCAGAACATCTAATATTAAGAACTTGGGGGTTTTTGCTGTCAGGAGAGTGATCGTCCAGATCTGAGTAACTTCATGGAGAGCGGGGAATGGGTAATGAAGGACTACCGTGGCTGGAAGCACTGGGTTTACTACGCTTGCTGCCCTGACACTCCCTACCTGGATATCACCTACCACTTCCTCATGCAGCGTCTGCCTCTCTACTTCATCGTGAATGTCATCATTCCCTGCCTGCTCTTTTCCTTTTTAACCGGGTTAGTTTTTTACCTACCCACAGATTCAGGTACGTGAATTTATTCATACTATTGCCATAGAAATTGTTCTTCTAACAAGTTTCTGAGATATTCTGAGTATTTGAAATCACCAGCCAACGTGAAGGGCAGCACTTACTAAAACTGGACATTTCTGATCAGAATAATGGCTCCAAACATTCTGCAAATAAAGCGTAAGCGCTGAAAGCTGAAACTATTCATATAAATAAATTGAGCTGATTTCCCACAGAAGTCACTGCTTAACTAGCCAGTTAACTTCTGCAAAACAAAGATCTAGCTAGTTGGTTTTTATGTTTTGCCATAGGTAGGTAGTTAGCGTGTTAGTACGTCATGCAGTAAGTGAACACACAAGGGGTGAGTGGGGCCCTTTGGTGTGGTATTAGAGCAAAGAGCTTGTTATCCATTCACAGAAATTACCTCGTGTGACACAAAGAGTAATGCTGGACTCTTCTGGCCTCCTTTGTCCCTGCTGAGCAGCTCTTGCTCCCTGCAACCATTTCCTCTGCTTCATTCATTTTACCTTGTGTCAGCTTTTCATACTGCTTAATTTCATTAAGCCCCTTCTATGAAATACTTGAGGTATTTTTTTTTAGTGGAAAACTTTCTATAAAGTTGAACTTGACAGAAAAAAGATGTGTGAATCATGTTTTGTGGTTTGGTTTTGACATCCTACATACTGGAAGACCTCAAAGAGCAGCTGACCTCTGGTGTCAGATGTGATTTTTGTCTGCCTACTCAGCCCAGCATGAGCCTGCCAGAGAGTAAGGCAGGCAAGCGAACCCCCAGGAGGCTGTGGAGCAAGCATTAATCAGGTGCATACACTTCATCGTTCAAAATGCGCAGCCCATGAAGTGCTCCTGGCAAGTAAGCTTTCTGTATGCATCACCCATACCTCAGCCCAGTCATAGGTGGTGATTCCCACTTTAATGCTGGAGCTGATGCTCTTAGGCTCTCAGGTTTGGCCCGCCTAGTTACTGCTTTGGGTGCTGGGAGAGATGATTGCGCTCCAGGTGCACACACATGTACTTCTGTGAATAGTCTGTACTGAATGATAGGAGCAGCAATGGTGTTTTTTGTTGCGGGGTTTTTTTTTGTTTGTGTTTTGGGTTTTTTTGCATGGCAGGTGAGAAAATGACTCTCAGCATCTCTGTCCTGCTGTCTTTGACTGTGTTCCTTCTGGTCATTGTGGAGCTGATTCCCTCCACCTCCAGTGCAGTGCCTCTGATAGGCAAATACATGTTGTTTACAATGGTGTTTGTCATCGCTTCAATCATCATCACGGTCATCGTCATCAACACCCACCACCGCTCCCCAAGCACTCACACCATGCCGCACTGGGTCAGGAAGGTGAGCTCTATGGCTTTCCATGTTTCCTGGTTTCCACTGAGCACTCCATATTTTATTGGCAGGTTTTCTAATAAAAGTCAACAAGAATTGGGGAAGTAAATGCATCACATTAAATCTCTCTAGGCACAAGAGCCAGTGTTAACTACTTAGCTGTGCATAAAGTCAGCAAGACTGCTAAAGTGCTCCTTTAAGTAACAAAATTGTCCACTGGGGTAGAGTCTTGCAGGGAACAGATGAGGCAAAACACAGGCAGCTGAAAGTACAGGGAAAAGAAAATGTCCAGCTGGACTCAAATTACATTTCCCAGTCTGATTCTCCTGAAGGTAAAGCTCTGCTGCCTGCCAGTGGCCAAATGCACCAGTCCATGTGAGTGCAGACAGAGCACAAAGGCCATTGGAGATACCTGCGTTCCGCATCCCATTTTGCGAAAGACAATTTAGCAAAAGTTATGATCATCTCCATGCTTTTCCAGTAAATACAGTTGCTCTGCAGTTCTTGGAAGCAAGGAGATCCTTGCACAGTAGTCTAAACAGTAACCACAAGATGCAGAAAAAATTGGATATCTATCATTCCAAGTTCTTTGTCAGGGAGACAGTACCAAAGAGGACCCATTCAGTTATTCTTGCATTTTTTTAAGCCTGCCTGGGTGCATATTAAACCATGACATGAATAGGAGATTGTTCTGTGTATTTCTAATTATACTTTTAAGGCTACAGCTTACATCAGATTCATTCTGCAGCACAAACAATCCCTGCAGAAGGGAGATTTCAACAGGCAAACACTGCATGTGCTTAAAATCGCTCTGGCAGCAAGCTTTGTTACTCCGAAGGAAATTATTGTAAATCTTATATGCACGTATAACAAACATTTGTAATAGCAAAGTCAAACATAAGTAGCCAAAAGAGATCTTTTGTAGTCCACTTTTCAAGCCAGATTTTTAAGCAATATGTTCTAAATTAGATGAGATTGATGGAGCTCTGTCAGTTCACACCACCTGAGGGTCTGCTCCGGGATGTCGCAGCCCCCTTCATGTGTAGAAGTTGGCTATATGGCAGGGCAAAATGGTTTCCAGAGAACGTGTGACAGGCCTGCGGATGCCCTAATCTGCCCCAGGACATAAGGCTGACAAAAGCCCCAGTGTGACTGAGGCACGGGCTGTGACATGCTCTGAGAGGGAATCTGTAGCCGATCCACCACGGGAAGGGATCTGTGACCAGAGAGGTTTGCCTTTGTTCAGTACGCAGCTGCGTCTGCAACGCAGCCCCGCAAACCAGCAACTGTCATTGTCTTCCTCTTTGTTTTCAGATCTTTATTGACACAATCCCAAACATCATGTTTTTCTCTACAATGAAACGACCATCCAGGGATAAACAAGACAAAAATATTTTTGCAGAAGATATTGATATTTCTGAAATTTCTGGGAAGCCAGGTTCTGTGCCTGTCAACTTCTACTCCCCGCTTACCAAAAATCCAGATGTGAAAAATGCTATAGAGGGAATCAAATACATTGCGGAAACGATGAAATCGGACCAAGAAGCCAGTAACGTAAGGCATTTTTTGTTCATGATTCATTTCTTGCTTTCAAATTGCTACATCTTATTTTTTTGGCAAAATATCCCCACCTTAAAAAAAACCACTCCAAGCCCTGGTCTGGCTTTAGCAGGCGACAGTCTTCTCCCCCTGATGCAGTCAACGAGGAGCAACAAATAATTGTTGCAGATGACAATTGCATCTTGGCCCCTGTCGTGGTTTAACCCCAGCCAGCAACTAAACACCACGCAGCCGCTCACTCACTCCCCCCCCATCCAGTGGGATGGGGGAGAAAATCAGGAAAAGAAGTAAAACTCCTGGGTTGAGATAAGAACGGTTTAATAGAACAGAAAAGAAGAAACTAATAATGATAATGATAACACTAATATAACAACAACAGTAGTAATAAAAGGATTGAAATGTACAAATGATGCACAGGGCAATTGCTCACCACCCGCCGACCAACACCCAGCCAGTCCCCGAGCGGCGATTCCCTGCCCCCCCCTTCCCAGTTCCTAAACTAGATGGGACGTCCCATGGCATGGAATACACCGTTGGCCAGTTTGGGTCAGGTGCCCCGGCTGGGCATGAGAAGCTGAAAAAATCCTTGACTATAGTCTAAACACTACTGAGCAACAACTGAAAACATCAGTGTTATCAGCATTCTTCACATACTGAACTCAAAACATAGCACTGTACCAGCTACTAGGAAGACAGTTAATTCTATCCCAGCTGAAACCAGGACAGCCCCCCAAAAAAGAAAATTTGAAAAAAAAGTGTCAGTGCTAAGGTTTTCTAAACGTGGTATGTGAAGCCACAGAGATGAGGTGTCTGTGAGTAGCAAAGCAGTTTCAAGAACTGTAAGCAAGTTCCAAAACACATTCCTCCTGTCTCCCACTCGGGCATCTTCCCCCTGCAGTAAGCAAGCTCCTGTTGCTTTTGAAAAGCCAGGAAGCAAGCCAAACTCCAAAAGGCTAGTAGTTTTATCTGAGAAGTGTTATATGTAACTTACAAATGATAATTCTTATTTTGACAAGGTTTTGTTTTATTCCTGTATGCTACAACTAGTCCCTGCAAGTGAAGTATGTCATGAGCTACTCTGATGACTGACTTTTTCCACATTGCAAGCCAAAGGAAGGATAAATGCGTGTAGAGTCACATATGGCAGTGTTCCGCAGGAAAACCTAGCTCTGCCTCCTTCTAACAGATTCAACACAATTAAGCCCCTCTTTTATTTCAGTTATCACAGCTCGCACAGCTTTTGCATGGGTAATTCAGTCCTGGGACTTCACTTTCTAAGTGATCCTAGACCTTTCCTGTTGAGCTGCAGGCTAGCCTGAAGATGGGGAGAGAGTTCTGTGGGACAGTTACTTGGCCATGCTCTTGGAAAGGAGGCGCCTCCTTCCCATGGGCAGGATTTGCACCACAGTGTTTGTCCCTGTGACCGAATTCCTGGAGCATGTGGAAAGGCTCTGGCTGTAGTCTCATGTTCCACATGACTCCTGTGCCTCTCTGCAGATAAAGTGTTACCTTCAGCAGGGCTGGCGTGGCTTCAGTGCCTCTGGGCTTCGCTTCCTCCTAGGCTTACAAGGAGGGTCTTCGGGTTACTGGCAAGTGCTCGCTTCAGAAGTGGAGCCCAGATGCTTGTGTCATCTGGGCACCGCTGATATCACTTCCAGGGGATTTCAGAAGTCAAGTTCCCCAAATAAACTGAAGGTTGTGACTTCTGAAGGCTGCTGCTTTGTTGCATTCACTTAGGCGCTTATGAAGCACCTGAAAAGAGTATCGATTATCAGTGTCCTCTAGATAATTTACAACACCCTCTTCTACTTGTGGGGCAACTAAGGCAGAAGTAGACAGTGTCTTAGGCCAGTACGTATCGCTCCGTAAGGCAGAGTTACAGGGTGAAAATCCTGTGCCCTGCTGCATTTAGCATCTCACGCTCTGCTCGATCTTACGGTGCTGGGTTCCCACAAAAGCACCCAGTGAAAAGGTGGTCGCAGAGTAAGTGGTCACAGTATCCCACAACTGGAAAAAAGACTAAGGGATCTACAGAGAAGGTTTTCCCAGACCTTAGAGTGTATGCTAGGCATGGAAAGCAGAGACTAGAGCTAAATTAACGACAATTGCTTAGGTATCCCAAGAGAATGAAAAAGCAATAGAAAAACAAAAGCCAGTTAGATCAAACAAGGTGTTTTGCTTTCAACATTTTAAACTCTCTTTCAAAAGCAACTGTTTGACTAAAAATTAAGCTTTTCAACACTTCTTTTTAAAGAAATTGTTCACCAAATTGCCTGGGATTCTTAACAGTTTAGTCTGGGAACTTGCATTTCTAGGTAGCTTAGGCTTTCTCAACCACTGACCTGTTTTTGAGAAGAAAATGAGTATTTTTTGCATAATAATAGTGGAACTTAAGGCAGACCCTTTCCCTTGTTCAAGGGGTAAGTTACAAGAACACCCATAACAAACATGGCTCTGCAGAGGTTTTACCATCTCCTTTGTTTCTTTCCCAGGCTGCAGAAGAATGGAAGTTCGTTGCAATGGTGGTTGATCATCTTCTCCTTGGCATATTTATGCTAGTTTGTATTATAGGAACATTAGCTGTATTTGCTGGTCGCCTCATTGAATTAAATCAGCAAGGATGAACATCAGCTGGAAACTATTTGCTACCCTGGTCAGCATCTGAAAACATCTTAACCATCAAAACCTGGCCAGTCTCTGAAAGCTTCACAGACAGGAATTGGTCCCTGCTGGGAAAAAGCAGGGATAGTAAAACGTAAGGCTCCAAACTTAGCACTTCTGAGCTGCTGCTCAGTGGCATTTCATTGCCAGAAAGAAACACTTGCATTACTGGTAGACTGAATGGCTGTCAGCCAGCTTTTGATCCATTTTACCATTTATTAAAAATGTTAATGTATTAATAAGTCTGTCTGACTTCGTAACCCACAGATACAATTCCAGTGAAATCAATAGCAGTGTTAATAAGCTTTGGCTGAGCTGTAAATCTCTATCCAACTTTAGCGTTCAAGCTGGTTTTAATATCTGCTCTGTGGTTTTTGTATTGGCAGAGTCACAAATGACTCCTCTTATAACACTAGATGTAACTAGCAGAAATATCTCAAACTCCATGCTTAAGCACTTGATTTTCATGCACAAATCTGAAATGACTGACTGTCATACGTGACTCTACCTGTAGAAACTCTTGATACAGCAAAGAGGAGGGACTGTTTCTTACTGTGGGAAGGATCCAGCCTCAGCCAGTTGGGTCCCACTGGTATTTTTTGCCATCAAGTCGCATGGTAAAGGACTATGTAGAGGAGGACTTTTTGCTTTGTTTTATCACTGAGCCCTGCTCCCTGATCATCAGCCATCCCAGTGGCTATGTTGCAGTCACTGCCCTCTTATTTTCACCTGTTGATATTCATTATAAGAAGCCCCACATTCATTATGTATTAATGCTCAGGATTTTCTGTTGTCAACAGAGATGTTCTGCAATTGCATCCTAAGGGAAAAGTTAAGGCCAGAGGGGAAAGGATGGTATCCATAGGTTGATGTCTGTACTCAGCCTACTCTGCTCCAGGAAAGTTGGTTTCCACTCTCCATTTTGAGTGATGACTAATGTGGGGGGGCAGCTTCAAATTTGGGGGTGCTTAGAATGACATCTTAAACACAATTCTCACTGTCTCCTGCCCTGCTCAAATAGATCATGAGCATTAAAGTCAGATGCAGCATCACAAAGATCATTCCTAGCAAAGCGTGGGTCTCAGTTTTACTTATGTGTAACAAAATGACAGGACACCTCCTCTTCTGAGCAACACAAATAATTACCCAAACTTTATTCAAATGTTGAGCAGCAGCTCACTCTAGTGGCTAAAAGAAAGTAGTGCTGCTTTTGGCCAAAGAACTTTGAGTTTTAGTAAATACTCAACATAAGCAACAAGCCTCTGTGTGTTTCAATAATACAGCATGGAAATACTAGCAGTGCTCCCTATTTTCCTCAAAAATAAATAAGGAGAGGTGGGGCAACTGACACAAGTTACTCATCTTTCCCAGCTGGTTGTCCAAACCAATAGGACTACTTTGCTAACAGCTGTAAATAATTTGCTGTGAATTTAATAAAATTATTTGTATTACCATAATGTTCTACAGGAATGTGTCATGTCTGCAGACAGGCATTTGAAACGCTCTATAGGGAAAATCAGGCACTTGTGCAATACTTCCATCATTGCGTAGTGTTTGCTGGACAATGTTTTTGGTGAGCTGCAGTCCTAAGCAAAGCAAACAGTTTGTATGGGGCAATCAATCACTTGTAACACTCTGCTCAGCTCTTACTGTTTAGATGATGGTAATCTTTGCCTCCCTGGATGATCGTTAACCCTGTAAACGATTGCTGAAGATGTATGCTGGGCAAAACCTCTGCTGACAGATGGAGTGTTTGCTACAGATCTGTTTATCTACAGTGTGAGTTCTCAGCTCTCGGTCTTCAGAGGGAGTCACACAGTTCCCCGGCTCTCCAAGAGAGAAGCTGCAGCATAATGGTGCCTGGGACTTAATTTGGGAGATGGTGATTGGCACTAAAATTGACAGAACAATCCTCTTTGAGCAGCATGTGGTTGAATCTTAGCATTAAAAATAAACATCAGGTAACAAAATTCATGGTGAGCATCCGCAGTACCTTTGTTCAGCTCGCCCAACTTCCTTGAGGCAGATCTGGGTCGTGGCCTCCAAATTCCACCTGTGTGCTGGGAGGTGTGTGCATGTCTGCTTGCTTCTCTAGCTCTCCTTGTACATAGCTAGCTACAGTCTTGCAGTGTTTTCTTTCCACTTCCTCAGAAAAAGTTTTGAAATTATTTATTTGAAATTTTTTATTTGTGATAGTTTGATCTGTCTTATGGGTACAGCAGATCTTCTGCCTTCCCATTGCTCTGAGTCTTGATGAACTACTTGCATGTCAAAAGATGTGATACCAGGCAAAAATAAATGCTAACAGCTTCCCTTCTTAGGTTGCAGAATCTGGGCATTGTACTTCAACTCTCCAAACAGATGGTCCTCCAACCATCAATAAGCACACTTCAGGAGAGAGTTCATCTGCATCTTTTTTTGCTTTGCTTTGAATACTCAGGCTGTCCCAGCCATCTTTATTCTCTGTTCCTAGCTCACCTTTGTGATATATTTTTCTTGCATACCACTAACATCACCTGTTACCAGTATCCATCTACTGAAAGAGACCATTTCTTCTCATCTGCTACTGCCCTTTTAACATGTCAGCACATCTGTATGCCTGCTAAAATAGTAGCTTTGGAGGTTGTAAATGTACTATCTCAGTCACTGTCAAAGATAATTTGTTGTCAATGCGTAGGTACATATTGTCTAATGATTTCTCATTTACAGTACTGTAGTCTCTCCCTGCAATCTTAACACTAAACTCTCCTCTCTCCTGCGTGGGTAGCACCAGCAGCCCCAGGGAGATGGTCCTGGATAATACTCGTTGAGACCCGCGCGTGCCTCTCTGCTGCCTCGTTGCTTTCAACAGGCAAATTTCGGCTCTGAGCTTTGACTAACAATTCTCATGATAAGCAAAAGAAGAAACAGGCCTCACACACTCATTGTTAAATTTCTCTAATAAGTGTAAAAAATAATGAAATGCAAACACTGTGGTGCCGAAGTAAGCAGACCTCATTTAAATGAAGGCAGACCAGGGGCCTCTGGGTGAGAAGGTGTCGCTTTCATGGTGATAGTACCCCAAGCAGTTAACTTGTCCCTCTTTTAACTGCCATCTACTTGCTATTAAAGCTGCTCTTGTTCACTCTGAGCTTGTTGATAACACCCTATTTATGTCCTTAATAGAATAGCTCTCTGGAACATCTCCATCTTCTTCAGACTGAATCTCTTTCCATTTTTTAAACAATTTGGCATTTAACATTCCCCTTCCCATCCCTTTAGCTGACCTTCAGCTCCTTTCCACTGTGCCATGGATATTTTGCTCTCAGGGATGCAGTCGCCCCCAGATCTCTTTCCCCTTTGGCACTTGTGTTATTCAGGAGACCTAACCTTTCTGAGGGGGTTATTTGAATTTTTGAAGTCCATTACTTTGTACCAGCTCCAAGGGAGCAATTTCACCTCTGTGTGAGTCTGTAATCAGAACAGGCTGCTGCTTTCCATTGTCACCAGGCAGATGAGCTAAACTTGATGGCCTTATTCTGTCTATTCAGCCAGCTGGATCTCGGCTTTGTAAAATGTAGTTGAGCTGATCAACAGAGTGAGCAGAAAAATGACATTCACTGAACTTTAAATGCTTGGTCACGAGCTTGCATATGCCAGGTGCGATCGTTCACCTGCAACTAGCGCTTGGGTCCTGAAGTCCCCTTCAGTTTGAGAGGTTTTAAGAATTTGGATTATTATTTCAGGCAATTGTGAGACAATTTAAGTAATCATTTTTTTCTCCAGGATACAAGTTGCTGGCAACCTCCTTGCTGTGGCCATCTCCCCAGAGATGTGTGAAAGCAGCATGAGTTTCATCAGCGTGCTGACTCAGCAGTTCCTGTTTCCACAGCTGAAGCAAACCACAGCGGGTAGGGACAGCAGGGTGAAAGAGTATGTGTAGCACAGGACCCGCGAAGTGCATAAACACTGTGCTGCTATTGGAGAAAGGAAGCACATTGCCTCCCTGAAAAGTTTGCTTTCTGGTATGGTGGCACGTGAGCTGTCGCCTTTAAAGTCACGGATAATTTAGCACATCAGAAATGCTTTGGACTTTGGACACTTTTAGAAGGTTGCTGTGCTTGGATTCAGTCACAAGACATCACATTTTCATGGGTTTACTAGTGCTAGATAAAGTCTAGCACAGCCTCCAGGCCCCTAGGTGTGCTCCTGGGTGTAAATTCCCTCCCTCCCTCTTTCTCTTGTGAAATTGGTATGAAGTCTCCCAGGCTTCTCTCAGATGAATGTTGCACAGACACTGGCTTCTAACAAAGCTCTGGAGTACTTCCTCCCTTTCTGGAAATCAAATCCCAACTACAGACAGGGCAATCATGCACTGCTTTGCAAAAGATTCTCTGAAACAATCGTACTTCATTCCCTGAAAAAGTATAAAAGAAAGACTGGCAGAGCTATGAAAAATAGCCAACCTGCAAGCAGCCATTTCCATGCTCATTGTGAGAGCCCTGCTGAGTTCCGTTGGCTGCGGGTGGGTCATCTACAACAAGGACAGGACAATTTCACTTGTCACGGTGTGACAGGCCAGACTGACCAGCAGGCAAGAGTCCAAAGGAGTTTGTAGGCTACTGCAGGACAGTGATGGTAGGTCACTTGGTGGATTCCCCATAAAGGGAGAACACTTTCCTAGCAAGGGTTGTCACCGTTTCCCATCATCCCAGCACAGATCTCCCATCGCAGCACATCTTCCCAACAACTAACAGCTGAGCAGATCAGTATCCGTGTTTGCTATTTATCCCACATGGAGCCTGGAATAAACACATCACATGGTATTTCCCCAGTACGTAGACAAGAGGAAGCTGTTTGCCTCTACGTGACTTTTCAGCTAACCAATGACCCAAATGCAGTATGCCGTGCTTAGGAGCCTCATGTGGATTTGTGACCCTCTTTAGGGAGCTTTAGGTCTGTAAAGGCAGTAAACACAAGAGTACCTGCAGTTTTTCCATTTGTGAGCTCCATAATTTTTGCTTGCAAGCTAATCTAGGTTGGGGGGCAGGTTGTCAGAAGAGGGTAGAGAGAAAAAATTGAACCTGTTTTTGTGTCCATCTTATAATGCTCCAAGCATGCAATGACACAGAAACAGAGAAATTACCTACATAAAAGCCTGGCAAGGTTTGAAACCTTACACTGAAGGCAAATCAGTAATGCCATTGCTCTCAGGGCAGCATGTCTCACCATAATGCTGTCTTTGGGCAACTGGCCATCTCCTGGTCAAAACATGAAAGTAAATTGTAGCAGGTTAGCTCAGCACACAGGTTACTCAGTCTTTGACCTTGCTGAGATATGTTGCTACAAGGGAATCAAGAACATGTTTAAGATCTTCAGGACTCTTGTCCCTAACATTCATATATTTTAGACAATGGTGTTATGCAGCTGTTTGGCTGGAGCATGTTCATGCATGAAGTAAACACAAAACGTCCAAATACCTCTAAAATGTGAAATCCTGCAGAGACAAAAGCACGTGGGATCAATGTGTTGGCTCACATAGGCACCCAGGACACAGCTCTCGTCCTTCAAACCTTGCTCCTATCTGCCCAAGCTACTCTGTTACATAGAATTTGGGCACTTTTTCCATTCAAGACCTCAGCGCTGGACCTAAAAACATTAACAGAAGTTTTGTTTCTAGCAAAAACTTAGTCAAGCTGAGAGGGAAAAGGAAGCAGAATCTATTGCTTGTCTGGCAAAGCAATCTCTGCATGAGTTAATTGAGGTAAGAAGCACAAATGCCGTTTGGGGCATCACGTAGAGAGGGGTAATTGACCTTCCCGCACCTCTGCATACTGCAAACCTTAAAAGGGAAAAAGCAAGTGCCTCTTTCCCACTGTTTAATCACATTTCTACGCCACCGTGTGTGTCTCTGCCTGCTGCCTTGCCATTCCCCAAGCTCCACTACCCCTCCCCTGCTGGCTGCTATCAAGGCCGTCGGAGGCAGGTGGGGAAAATGGAGCGTGTTGAGAGCTCTGCAGTCAAACGGAGCATTGGCAGCTGGGGGGAGAGGAGACCCTGCTCCACCGCCTTTGGGGGCCGCGGCTTTCCCGAAGGCCGGGTCAGCGCTGAGCGGGAGCGGGGCGGGCGCAGCGCACCTCTGCCCTCCCGCACCGCCTGGCAGCGGGCGCAACGCAGGCCGAGAGGTTGCGGAAAGCAGAGCTGCCCGTGCGGGGAATGGGTACGGCCGGGGGGCCGGGGCGGGTCTGAACGGGACGAATCCCTGGAAAGGCTGCCAGTGCTCACGGTCGGGGTCGTTAGCCCTTGGGGACCTGAAAGCCGTTCCCTGTAACGTGGTTATCATCTCGTTCACTCCCACTGGTTTTAACTTCCATTGAACACCTGGGACAGCAGGACCGCAGGTGCGGGCGGGGGGGGACGGACACGGCCTTCGCCAGCACCCCCGCACCGCCCGGGAAGGACCAGCCCACGGGAAAGCCTCGCTCCGCCGGCCGGGCCGGGCCGGGCCGGGCCCGCTAGCCGGGGGCCGCGACCCCGGGAGGCGGGGGCAGACGGGGCGGACACCCCCCGGCCCCTCCCGCCCCCCGGGCCGGCTGACAGCGCCAGCCCGCCCCCCGCTCTGCGGGGCCGGGGCCTGCGCGGCGGCGGGGGAGCGGCGCCCCAGAGCCGCGCCGCGCCGCTTCCTGCCGCTATAAATAGCCGCCCGGCCCAACATGTCCCGGCCGCCGCAGCGGCTGGAGCGCCGGCGGGAGCTGCCGTCCCCTCCCGCCGCGTAGCCCGCCCGGAGCGCGGTAAGGGGGCTGGCGGCGGCCGGGGCTTCGCTGCCCGCGTCCCGGCGGGGTGGAGGGGGGGTCCGTCCGTGCGGGGCGGGCAGGGCAGGGCCCCCGCGGCGGAGGCGGCCGCGCTGGGGCGGGGGGGGGGCGGTGGCTCGGGGCCCCCCGGCCCCGCGGGGCGAGCGCCCTGCGGGTACAAGGGTCGGGGCGGCCGGCGGGGCAGCGTCCGCGGCTGCCCCTGCCCCGGGAGCCGAGTCTCGCTTCGCGCCTGTTTCCTCTTTCTCTCTTTTCTTCCAGACTGCTCTGTCTCGGGCCGGGACGCGCTCCTCCTGCCTTCCGAAGCCGTCCTCGCGGGGCTGGGATCCCCCCCTGCTTCCCCCTCGCTTTCCCGCTTTCCCCGGGGTTGGGCGCGTGCCCGGGACGGAGGGTGGCGTCGGCCTCCGGACGCAGCCCCCGGCCCCTCCTGGCAGCTCGGACCGTGCCTCTGCCCGGACCCCCAGGGAGGTGGCTGGTGGCACCCGTGTCCATCCCTGCTGCGGCACAGCCAAGGCCGTGAGATCCCGGCTGGTGTGGCAGGGTGGGGAGAGCCCCACCGGGGCCACGCGTGGGGTGCCCAAGCAGGGTGCCGCCGCGGGCACTCGTTCGTGCAGGTGTCTGTGTTGCAGCCTTCCTCCCTCAAGTGCTTTCGTCGGCAGCAAGTGTCGAGGTGAGCCTCGTAGTTAGGCTTTGCGGTGAAGGCAACCGAAGCAGGTCGTCTGCTCTCTCAGCTGGCTCTTGGGGGCTTTCTGAAGGAGCTGGGTTTGGGAACCTCAAGTAAACAGCCTTAAAGTTTTAGCTTGTCTTCCCCTTTTTTTGCCTCTGCTGCTCTAATGGCTGTGCTTCATCTTTTAATAAACACCTACTGCCGTGCAGGACTACATCCCTTCTCTGAGAGTAGGTGTTCTTCAGCTGCTGCCACGTGCCCTGCTCAGGCCTCTTACTTAAAACAAAAGTGACACAAATACCTGTCTCTGGCGCTAAGGTGTGCTTGTTCAGGAACCCACTGTGAGGTGCTTTTAAATCGCTCTTTTATTCTTGTGCTTCTTCAGACGGGGCTGTAATAACCAGCTGTTCTCAGTTGTCTTGACCTCCGGAGGATGGGCAGTGTGTTTTGCTACTTGTTCACACCCTTTTTCGCTCTCTTCCTACTTTCCCTCTGTTTCTTCTGTGCGTTAGCTCCTCCAAGCCCCATTTGGGAGCAGACGCCCAAGAGGCCGTGTGAAAAAGAAGAGGTCCTCTCGGAGTGTTTGGCTTCTGCATGTTCCCCACAGCGTGCCTTGCTTGGGAGCCTTGCCCTTCAGTAAAGGCGGGGGGATGGCAGTGCTGCTGTGGGGGACCCGCTCTGGCAGTGCATCTTTCCAAGTGCTGTGAAGCACGAGGCAGGCTGAGCTGGCGTGTACTTTCCCCTCTGCTGGAGCGGGCGAGGGGAAGGAGCATGCGAGGAGGAAATACAGCTGTTCCAGAGCACTTCTGTCCTCCGTGCAGTGGGAGCACGTGCAGGGAGGACAGAGGCAGAAAGGGAGATTCAGGAAGAGAGTATGAGAGGGAATAGGGGGGGACAGAGGAAAGCTACAAATGGAGAGGAAAAGCTTTACATATGTGCACAACTGTCATTTAAAGATCTGTTTAGCAAGGCAAGGGCAAATATCCTAAAAGTACAAGATCATATCTCTTGAGTGCCTGTTATTGTTCCTCCAGAAAGCACTGCTTTTCATTCCTCAAGTATTATGTGTGTCTGCCTTACTCTTATAGGCTCTTCAGCATCCTCTGACTTCAAGCTGAGCAGGACGTTGCCCTTAGCATCTGCCTGTCAAATGTGTAGTTCTCCATGTTGTACATGAAATTATGATTTCCATAGTTGGTTAAGGCAAGTTTCCGAGGAATGTGAAGCGAGAGGCACGCCAGTTCCTGCGGTTGGCCTTGACTGGAGTGCGAGCTCTTTGGGGCAGGGGCTGTGCCCTGGAGGCAGTGGTTTCTCTACACGTTGCCCTTGGCAGCTTAGGGATTTCTGCCTTTGCTCCTGTCCCTCCCACCCCTCTCATTTTTTTTAATTGCTGCTCACCTGTTCCTCCCCCTGTGCTGCAGCTCATTCAGCCTCTCCCAGTTATCTGTGGGGTTGTGCTGTAAACTGAATTGCTGAAAGGTTCAGCAATCTGGGTTAAAAATCGCTGGAAAAGGAGAGGGGGGAGGAGGAGCAGCAGCTGCTCCCTCTGCCTGTACAAAAGTCCCTGATCAGCCCTGTCCTGCCTCTCCCCTGCCTCCTGCTTTGAGATCACTCACCCCAGCAAATGCGAATTAAAACAGTTGAAGCTCTCTAGCTGTGTCCTAACTTCTGCTGCTGCCTTAGTGTATCTACTGAAATTACACTTTGAACTTTCTACAGCATTAGTTTACTCTCTGAATGGCAACAGGTAGCAAGGTACTGTCTTTGGGGGCTGCATTGCTGCAAGACTATTAGACCTCTCTCTCAAAAGAGAGAAATCCAGAGTTATTACAAAATTGCATTAGGGTTCTACTTGTGCACTAGAGTCAGGATTGAAAGTCTGCATCTAGAAAAAGGTATTAACTATAGAAGGAGCAATTTTCCACCTGTGACAACAGGTATGACCCTTACATCTGATGACCTCCAGACCGTCCTCAGTGGAGAGGCCACTGAGGAGCATGAGCAATGCTAACCCCTTTGTGAAGGGAACACGCTGCAGTATTGCTCTCCATTATCTAGAGTGCATAAAGTCCTAACAGCTATTAGTTTTCTGCTTTGCTTGTATAAACACCAGGCTTTTCTGGAGGGAGAAAAGAGTGTATGTTGGTGTTGTCTGACAAATATGACACAAGGACAGGAATTCAAAGGTTTCCTTTGGAGGCATGTATATTGTTCTTGGTGTATATATACAATTTAGTGAAATGTCTTTATGCAGCAGCCTTTAGAAATGTTCTGTGCTTTTAACTACATTGAATCTCCACCCGGATAATGGACTTATGTATGGAAACCTTGAGAAATAGTGATGCAATGAAGAGGGGAGGATTTCTTTAAAGTTTGTGGCTTTTGCCCAGGTAAACATGTCTTAATTGTAGCTTCTTAACAACAATGAAGTGTTATCAAAATTCAAATCTAATTAAATGCTTTTGTGTTTTTTCTGCTGACTTCTCTTATTCTTGGCTCTAATGTGGATGCTTCCTCCTTTTCTTCATGTGGTGCACTCTAACACTTGTTCTGTTGGATCTGTTATAAAAAGGGACTGTTGCGTATCTTGCTTCCAAATCCATGGTGCTAGCCCTATTTGAGTAGGGGTGGGGAGAGCATTCTTTGTATGGGGAGGTGGTTAAGTTTTGGGTTGGTAGAACAGATCTCAGTAGTACCAAGGGTGTGGATACTGGAAGTGGCCATAAATCTTCAAGGCAGCTGTCTCTTTTGTGTGCCATTGGGTGTGCAGTTAACACCTACTTCTTGTTCAGCTCCTTACTTCAAAGATGTACGTGAAATTCTGTCTGTTATTGAATAATAAATGCTGAACTGTTAGTTGGCAAATAGCCCAGAAAAGGGATTATTTAAAACTTAATTTAATGAAGATGTCTAGAATTGTGCTGTAGTAGAAGGTTTTGTTTAAAATATTTTGGCCACTTGTGGTGACCAGTATGATAGCAGTGTAGTGCTCTCATGTAGCACCAGCTACATGTGTGCATATGTCTAGATATCTGAAGAGGAGGAAGGGAAAGGAAATCAATCAACTGTTTACTATATTAGTACTCTGTTGTGCTTCTCCGCAAGCACTGTGCCGCTGCTGCTGAGTTGTAAGTGAAACCTAAATTGTAAAAAGATTATTTTTTCGGTGGAAATAACCCTGAACATCAGAGCTCTGAAAGATACTGCAGCCACTCTTCAGCCTCGCAGGCACGCAAGTCTGAAAGAGCAGCTGTCCTTGGGCCTCATCCAACTCTGTTCACAGAGATCAGTGAAGAGTGTCTCTGAGGCTGGAGAAGCAAGTGGCGAGGGAGCAGTTTCATCTAAATCTGAGAGATCAAAGGAGTTCAGAATAGAAAGTTTTTTTTCCTTATTCCTGGAAGGAGATAAATGGGAAGCACAAGGAGTAGTTCAAGAGCCTGTTTTGTAACACTTAACTCTGCTGTAACCTCGTTGGTGTTCTTCTACCTTTGGTTCTGATTACACATAAGCACGCTTTGGAGTTAAAAAGTATAATTTTGTAACTCCTTAAACTGCTAATGTTGCAGAAGCAAAAGTTCCCAAGATTTGAGCTGTTTGTGGCACCCCTTACCTTTAATCTCTTCAGCGTGTGTATGTGTGTAGCTCCTGCCATTTCCTTCCTGGGACTAAGTCCGTGTGAAGGGCCTGCCTGTCCTCCTGTGCGTGTTTTCATGAGAGGGCTCTCCTTCTTGTCTGAGCTAAACTTGAGTACGTATCTCCTGCTGAAGAAACTACAGGACATTCTTTAATGGGAAGTAATACAGAGGTTAAAATAAATGCTCTTAGCAGCTTCGGTGAGCCCAAAATAGCTTGTGCATGTTCCTCTTGTGATAACTTCAGGAAGTGGGGTGATTCCCTCTTCCTCCCACTCTTCAATAGTTTTGATGAATACTGTGCTTGACTGCTGATATCTTCTTGCTATGAAGAGCAGGCAGCGTGGAGCAGGCTTCTCTCTGAATTTTCCTGGAGCCTGACTTAACAGGACCAGAAGTGAGCCCTAAGAAGAAATTGCATTCCTCGGCTCATTGTACTGCTTCCTATAAAAATTGCCAGTAAGGTCCTCAGTGGTGAGGGTGGCTAACCACTGAAACTGTTTGTCCAGAGAGATGGTGGAGTCTCTGTCCTTGGAGACAGTCTAAAAACTGGACTGGACAAGGCCCAAGCAATCTGCTTTAAGCCAGGTTAGCCCTGCTCTGAACTAGATGAGATCCAGTTGTTCCTTCCAGCTGGCTGTATGCTATGTTTCTGCATTACTGGATAAGCATGGCTGCTTTTGTCTGTCCCCAGAACATCTGGGAATAAAAGTGGTCTCTAAAAATCCAAAAATGTCCTTGAGAAGTCTGAATAAAGACTTCAAAAATTGGAATGCATTGAGAAGCATAGTGTGGGGAAATGACTTTGCCCACAGTCTCATAGCAGCAGGTCAGTAATAGTGCCGGGAGAGGATCATAAATCTCCTGACTGGCAGACTAGTGCCTTAGTAGCTAAAAGACGTTGTTTTTAAACATAAACCCATCTCGTTTCCCTACTCAACTACTTTCAGATCACTTGGCAACAAAGACTACTTTTACCCTCTAAAAGATAATTTTCTTTTTTTTTTTTTTTTTTTTTTGCTTTAGCTGTCATATTCATGGAGGGGTAGTACTAAAGAACAGTTTATTGCATTGACTTTTTCAGGAAACACTGAGAACATCAGATCTGGAAAAGAATTTGGTGAAATAAAGACAAGAGCTGCAAAGGAAATTTTTAGAAAGTGATGTTATTCCCAGTTTGCTGCATAACAATTAATCTCTTATTTTTAAGAGAGGAAAAGAGCAGAGGAAACTGTACACTGAATCCCAGTTTGAATCTCTCTTTGTTTAAAAAAAAATAAAAATCACTTGAAAACATTTTAAAATCTGAAAGCTGAGAACACAGATCAGCATTTTAGAGTATCATTGAAGGAGTTAAGCTTTGAGTTAACTGCATCTGTGTTTCAAATCCAAATGCTGTGAACAAGGCACCATTCAGATACTCAGTTATAAGTTATGCTGTGTTTGTTTGAATTCTGTTGAGAGGAGAAAAAGAAAATCATGGCAGATTAAAAAAAAATCATTACTCTTGTCTTGGTAGCTTGTTTTTGAAGTGATGAAGCAGGATTCTCCTTTCCCATTTTTTTTTCCTTTTCTAGCACTTATGCAGGTCATCTGCTAATTATTAGCAGCTGTGAAACTATGGAGTTACATAAGCATAACTAAAAGTCAGTGGAGCCTCGCGTCATTCAGCAGATCTGTCCATCACTTATTCACCACAATAACAGATCAGTTTTGTAACTCGCTTGACATGGGTATCTAAATACTAAGAGGGCAACAGCAGGCATCAAAGTTGGGAAATCCTTTAAGTCACAGAAATCAGATAGGATAATGTGTTATACTATTGTTGCCACAACCTGTTGTCCAATTACACATGTGCATTTTTGCTCTGTGAGGAGAGCTGTGTGTCACAGTAATGCCCTGAAACAGCTGAGCCTGCCAGCTACATAAAGCTGAATTGTCTGGGCAGCTTTGCTTGGAAGATAGGTATGGGTGCTATGCCTGGCTGCAGTGGAAGCAAGACAAGTGTGAGTGTTTGTGAATGTATCCCAAATTAGTCATGCTCAGTGATACTGCTGAATACAACAAACTGTCTTAAGCATTAGAAAAGGCATCTTTACAATGGGACACGTGTAGAACTGAGAAGTTGGGATTTCTTGGCAGGGGAAATACCTGCAGTGCACAAGAGCGTTCTGGCACGGACAGCCCAAGGCTGGCAGGTCCAGACTCTGCCCCCAGGTTTATAACACTGGCTCAGCACACCGCAGGATTTGGTTAGCAGCATGATTTTCTTCCCACTGAACCTTGAAGGTATATAAAACTTAATCTCCTGTAGTTCTGAGTATTAAATCATAGACTATGTAATGAATTTTCTGATCCAGACTCTGGTCTTGTTTTCAGATTATTTTTTTTTTGTGTTGTCTTCTCTTTTGCTGGTTTAAAGATCTTCATAGGTGAGAGAGACCGTGAAAGGGCGAGCGTGGTGTTATCAAATGTGCAAAATACGATCCTTAAAATACTTGTTCTTGGGAATAAAGAAGGTAAAATGAGTTCTAGCAGATACAGGGTCCCTCCAAACCAGTCTGTGCACCCAGTGGCTCAGAGCTGTGCCCTGGCCCCTTCTTTAACAAGTGAAAGAAGAGTTTGCCTGAGCTTCTGGGTTTTTTTCCCCAACTCTTTTCTCTTTCCTTTTTTTCTTTTTTAAAGCAGTGATGTGAACAGTTAAGTTTGAGAACTGTTGCCCTATATGTGGTGTCTCTGCTATTTCTGCTGGGAACAACAGATGGTGCCTCATTAGTTCACCTCACCGGCAGGCTCTGAAAATGGTGGGACCTTATAGCCACCCTCAAATTACCCTGGTCCCTGAGGAAAGATGTAGGTGCTTGGAGGCAGCTTGCAAGCTCCAGCTGCTGAGGTAGCACTCCAGAGCTGTAAGAGGGTGCCGTGAATCAGGAACATTCCTTTTACGAGTAGCCTAAACAGGATGGTAACTGGTTTTGTAACTAGCATCAACTAAGTAGATTTTTAGTAGGAAGACATGGATGATGAAAAATATTGGCAGGGGGGTGGAGAGGATTGCTTATTTTCCCTCTCACCACCTACATGAGGAAATGTTCCTCAGCTAGTAATTCAAGGATACTGCTTTGACACTCTTTTGGATTACTTGGGATTACTTACAGTTTGGCCAACATGGACAGCATCAGCATGCAGTACTAGGCTTTACGGTCCTCTCTTCAATTTACCACAACTCATCAGTCCTCCCATGGCCATCACATCAGTCACTGCTCTCCTCATGTCCTGATTTACCCAACACAGTCTGACCAACTTTGCCTAACATATTTCCAAAAGTATTTTTTCTTGCATGAAATGCAAAATAGATAATTTTCACTCTTACATTCACATCTGAAACTACTGAAAACAATTTTTAAAGGAACTATTAAATGTAAACCATAAAGGGTGCTGTGTGTTGCCTATGTTGTAAGCAAGCAAACCATGTGCTCATGCATAAAAGTGAGTTTGCATGACTCAATACATTGATCTCTTTATATGCATCTCTATTTGGTCAGATGCTGCTTCTTGTTTTTCATATGGTTATACATCTTGTCTTTGTTTTTAAGACCTCTAAGATAGGGAATACATTTGATCAATGCCCAGTAGAAAACATTTTCTATTCCAATGGGAGAAATGAAAAAAACAAATTATAGCAATGAGGTGGTAAGGAAGGTAGGCAAGTATGACTATTTCAGTTTTAGAGAGAATGCTGTTCGTCTGAGGCCACAGAGGCAACACCAACCAGTATATCATTATTCCTGTCTGCAAATTGTGTTTTCAAATCACCCCAGACTAATACTATTTTGAGAGAGAGATATTCCTTAAACGTACAACTTTTCCAGTCAATAGTTCTGGTGACATCTTGGAACCTGAAACTCTCAAATGGCAGCAGACAGCCCCAAAACTTTGTTTTAATACTAGGGAGCAACAAACCACAAGGAAATAATTCTCCCTTTGACCTTCCTACTGTATTTTCAAATACAAGTTCAGCATTTGATCTGGATAGGTTGTTTAGGGAGAGACAGAAAACTTGTTTCAACTTTAAATAGATTATTCTTAATTGAAGTGACTAGTGTCCCTTGGGTGTAAATGAACAACTTGTGTTCTTGTCTTGTTTAGTTTTAATTTCAAATAAGATGATACTTTTCAAAGTGAAGCATCTTACTCTGAAGAGTTGCTGCATACTTATACTTTGTTGTGGTTTAACCCCAGCTGGCAATAAAGTACCACGCAGCCACTTGCTCACTCCCCCCACCCAGTGGGATGGGGGAGAGAGTTGGGGGAAAAAAAAGTCAAAATTGTGGGTTGAGATAAAGACAGTCCAATAGGACAGAAAGAAAGAAAATAATGATAATAATAAAATAATCAGAATATACAAAACAAGTGATGTACAATGCAATTGCTTACCACTTGCTGACCAATGCACAGTCGGTTCCTGAGCAGTGATCTTCCCCCACCCCCCCAAGGCCAACTCCCCCCAGTTTATATATTGGGCATGATGTCATATGGTATGGAATATTCCTTTGGCTAGTTTGGCTCAGCTGTCCTGGCTGTGTCCCCCACCCAGCTTCTTGTGCCCTTCCAGCCTTCTTGCTGACCGGGCACAAGAAGCTGAAAAATCCTTGACTTAGTCTAAACATTACTTAGCAACAACTGAAAACATCAGTGTGTTATCAACATTATTCTCATACCAAATCCAAAACACAACACTATACTAGCTACTAGAGAGAGAATTAACTCTGTCCTAGCCGAAACCAGGAGAACTTACTTGTCCCCTTAAGTGGAACCAGAGCAATATTTATTTCCTCATTTATTGGTTATCCTCTTCCTAGCAGCTCCCTGCAGGATCAGTGTCTCCAAGTTTTATTGTAGCTCTTTCTTTTTTTCATTTGTGCATCCTTAAAAAAGTGTGCATGCTGACTGGAGTCAAGAGAAAGACAAATTAACTTGCACTGCTATAGGGAACTAGAAAATGAAGTGTTCCATAACTGACAAACAGCTTGAGATGACTGGACAAGTTCCCTCTTTATTCATTTAAAATGCGCCAGTTGTTTAGCAGAACATCCCTGATAATGCGAGTGAGTTGCAGGGTAAAACCCAGTTGGATGTCATCATATGCGGTACTTAAATGAGAACACTGAGGGATTTTGTGCTTCCAAGGGGAAGAACTGTCATTGTTGTCTTCTGGTTTTTTTGTTACTTTAAAAGTTCCCCAAGAAAGTTTCCTCTTAGGAGGAATAATGGAGTTTATAGTTGTTTACAGTAAGAGTGGTATATGACTGCTCTTTTTTGCTTAGACAGAAGGCTTTTATTCTTCTCACAAATATGTTGGTTCACTGTCCACTCACTAATCAGCAAGACTGATGAGGCATTAAAGAAACCATGGTAATGATACCACATGGTATATAATACCACAGCATTTACAGCTTCCAAGGCCTTTGCTCCAGGCCATCTGCTGTGAGGTATGGACAGAAGCAAGTGAAAATAAAATTGAAAAACCCTGCAAGAAGGGAAAGTAAAAAAACCAACCAACCAAAAAAAAGTGTATTTTCACCTTCTTCCCTTTATATAGACATAAGGAATTTTCCCACTGCCATTTCTTAGCTAGGCATGACTTTATGCCCTAGGAAGTAAGAACAGACACACACACACACACACACACAATCACTCTGGACTAGCAAAAGGGCTGGTAGGTGCAACTCTGGGTCCAGTCCTGCCCTTGGTGTAAGGTTGCTGTGGGGGATCGGTGCTGAGAGGAGACCAGTGGAGCAGGATTGTTCCAGGGAAGGTCAGGACAGCATTTCCTGGGGCTTTTTCTCTGGGCCTGTTTTCCATTAGGCTTCTGGAGGTGCTCCCTCCGTTCTCTGGTGGACACTGCTGGTTATTTTTTAAAATTACCATCCAGAAGGTAGGATCACTCTTTCTTTTGCTCTAGAGCTCCAGTGCCTTTGACATATTTCTTTTAAAGTTTTGGAGGGTCCCTGTGATGTGACTGTACCAGGGAGGAAGAAACCCAAGGTATCTGCAGGCATGTTTGATGCAATAAACCTCAGTTCTCTCCAGTGAAATGCTCACAAATCGCAGTGTCACTTCTCTGTATTTAACTCTGGCATCTTCAGGTCCTGGTTTCTTCATTTCTCAGTGGAGCACATGACCCCCGGTATCGCTGTTGTTTTCTGTAACATACATCAGTGCAGGATCTTTGACCCTGTCACTAAGAAATCTTGTCTGGTATAACAGCAAGTATAAAATAAGGGATTTTCTAAATAGTTTTTAAGGATATAATTATGGAAATAGCCTCCTGGACAACCAAAGGTCTTCAAAGCCGGAATTCCCAAGAGCGATGTTAAGGTGGTGGCTTTGGCATTAGAAGTTGAGAGAACAGCCCTTGTCCCATTTAGCAGCAAAAATGCCCAAAGTTAAATATGCCACAAAGTTCACTTAAATCCAAACTATTAACATCATGAAACCTCAAGTAGGTATAAACAGCCTGTATCACAGCTGGTGTAGCCGAGCCCCCGCTGGCTGCGTGTAGCGACAGGGAGGCGGGTGAAGAACACCTTTAGACTCCTGCAGCATGTGGGGATGCTTCGAGGCATTGCCGATGAGAGCTGGGGAGCATTGGCTCACAATTCATCCTCCATGAGGGACCATGCCGGGATGTGCTGGCTCTGCTGGGACGTGGCCCACAGACCAACTGGAAGCATTGGGCTCTACCGAAATGCTCATGACTAATCTCACCTCCCCCAAGGGGCCCATGCTGTAGTCTCCCCCTTACTCTGGAGCAGCTGTAATTTTTCAGGCCAAGCAGGAGGGTTTTAGGAGGCCCCTGCTGCTTTCCTCTGTGCTGTTCTCCTAGGTCACTGCCACGGCGCAGCCTCGCAGGGGAGCCAGCCAGCTTTGCTGAATAGTCTAGAAATTGGACTGTAAGGTATTTCTGCTCTGTTAGCAGCAACTTTTCAGACAGCCGTGCTTCAAGATACACAAAGCCAGGGTTTTCTGTTGTGCATAGGTAATACCCTCAGAGCCATAAGCCATATATACAGCTATAAATTGAATTATTCTGTTCTCTACTGAGTACCTGGCTTTTTGCTATTGGGAGAGGAAGGAAGAAATAAAACACATGCAGAGTGGGATATAGACAGGTGATTACAAGTTCAGTTATATTCTTGTGTGGAACTTTTGCTAATGAGGGAGACCTGGTGGTACCAAGCTGTTCCAAGCCAGAATATCATACTACTGCCTCTGCTCTCAATCTCAGCCTGCACGTTTGGGGGCTTATCCTGATTGCCAGTTCCCAAGCATGTCATGGGAACTTGCATAGCCAAGGCACCAGAAGCCCAGTTTCTTTCATTTGTTTAGCTGTGGGGCAACAGCGTGTCCGCATACCCTTTTGAGGTAGAGGTGTTGCTTTATGTCCTGTGAGTGCAGTCTCCTGATAACTGATTCAGTTGCAGCAGTTGATGAAACCAGGTTTTGATGATTAGCAATACAGGGCATTTTATTTCTAGATCAGCAGTTTATCTCTAAGCCAGGTGAGCTGTGATTAAACATTGCTTTCTATCAGGTTTAGCATAGTCTAAGTGCAACGAGTTGGTAATCCCAGCTCTGCAAGACAAAAGTTCCTGCTCAAAATGGCATTGAATGACTTCCACGCTGAAAGCCATCATGAAATAGTCAGATTGTGAACAAGGATTGAAACTGTTCCCTGATGGTTAACAAGTGATCCTTTCAGACCAGGGCCAATACTGGGTATAGTGGTGTGAGCAGTCTCGCTTGGATGTGTCCCATGTAGCTACCCCTTACGTGTAAGTGAGATGTAGGATCTCCCAACAGGGCTGAATTTTTCACTGCCTAAGGAAACTGAGACTTTTAGTCTCCCAGGCTGTTTATCTGGGTGCTTTTCATGGACCCTGCAATTCCCTGTTACTTTTTTAACTACTGCTGTCCTAATTCATAGTAATTGCATAGCTAATTAAATGACAATGTGGCATACAGTGGGTATACATATTCATATACCGAGCCTCCCTTTCTGCTGTTTATTCTTGGGAGAATGTTGTTTTCAATAAATATTAATGAAAGAAAAACACATGATCTGATCTTGCTCACCTTACTCAGGCATAGTTCCAAGCAGTATGGGATTGCTGGCAGTTGTACCGAAGCAAGGAATAAAAGATTTTATCCATTATACAGCAGAGAATCTGCTTCTATTTTATAATCACCCAGCAAGCATGCACAGACTCCAATCTGTGGCTATATTTGGCATTCAGATATTCCTGATGTGGAATATACCACCCATGGGAAGAATGCAAGAAATGGACTAAAGTTCCCACTGATTAGGACTCACTTTTTTTTTTAAAGGGAAAATAAAAGGACATGAGCTTTGGATAGGATGTCCCTACTATAAAATGGTGCACAGCTCTTTTGCCTCCAGTGAAATCATGCCAATATGTACTCCTGTATTATCCTGCTTGTAGCTAGCTCCCTTTCTATTTTCTACCTAATCACAAGTTTTCGGTCCTTCCAGTATGAAAATTCAGAATTTAAAGGGGAAATAAACTAAGCAGAAGTAACAGCTTGAAACTATATGGCCTGTGTCAGATGAAGAAATTGCTCTTACCAATGAATGTTGTTTTTGTGGCTTTAAAATGTGTGGATGTTGTGGTAGGTCATGATTTCTAAGGTGTAGATTTGTTTAGCTTTGTATATAAATGTACACGAGTGCTGATGGGAAGTTTGAATATAAAGTATTATTCAGATTTAAGTGTGATCTTTTAAAAACAGTTGGTGTTTTCTGGTGAAATAACTAAGTATATAAAAATTCTTCATCAACTTATTCATGCCTGAAACCTTAAGACTCATGCTAATAGCTAAAGACAAATTGCTCAATAATAAATATCTTTTAATATCGCCATCATAGCAATGCTCATGTATTGAAAAAAGTACTTGAAGACTAGACGTGCCGTTGGCAAAGTATAACAAACACTGGTCTAGAAAAACAGCTAGGCAGTTTTTACTGGGCAAAAAGTGTTGAAAAACTCTTTGGAAAGATAGCATACACTGTTTCTTATGTTCGTGGACCTATTGAGTAATCCCATATTCTTTGATCAGGTCAAAGAGAAACTGTGTCTCAAGTTGTTGTATAAAAAAGCTACAAACTAAGAAACCAGGTTTTATGTGAAATTAAGTATTGTAAGAAAAGACCAGCACCGTTCCTTTTAATAAAACTTCCTTTTTCCTTCCTGAGAACATATTAAGGTTATTAGAAATATCTATAATGATGTGAAAAGACTTCCACAAAGATAGAGTTCTCCTTTTAGAAATATATCTTATGATATATATCAGAATACACATGCAGTGCAGAACTTTTCTTCAGGAGTTTGTTAATGTCTATATTATTGGGGCAGGGAGGACAAGTAACTTTCTGAGAGCAAGGTTTGTCAGTTCAGCAGTTTTCACTCAAGAAATACGTAGGCGTTTCTAGGCATATTACATTTTCTTAGTAATGGCTTTTATTTAGGTGGCTGTCCTCTGAAAGGGTAACCTGTGGCTAAAAACAAGGGTGATAGCTGAAAATGTAATGTCTCATACACACGTAGCTGTGTAAAGGGTTTTGTCCCAGAGTTTGTTGGTTTGGGGTTTTTTTTCCTGGTTTCAGATAGGACTGGAGCAGTTTGAAAACTCTTCATCTTCAACACACATGTGACTACAGAGGGGGAATTTGCCAGAAGATTTTTGACCATCAGATATTGTTCACATCCTAGATGTAGGACAAGATAGATTCTCTGTTTTATCTGGTATGATTCTCCCACCTCCAAGGAACGTGTTAATATTTCATCATTCTGAAGAAACATAGTGGGCAACATTAAATATTTACATCTCTCTACGAAGTCACACGGATGCCACCAGGATACCTAGCTCTACATCACACATGCTCTAATTCACCCCAAACACCCACTGTTTACTAATCTTCAGCCCCCGTCTGTGCCGATAATGAGCAAGAGGAAATGGAAACAGCAGGGATTATATGCTACTGAGAAGTCCCAGTTTCCATGCCTGGTTGTAATTCTTTCAACAAACTCTTGCCGACTGTGCTCCTGCTTTGAAGTTTGAACACCTCTGTATTAGTGCCTGGCTCTGGTGATTTGACAAACAGATTTGGGGGTTGGGGGGAGAGGTTGTAGTTGCGTATTAGCAGCTCCACACGATGGCTTACTCTTGCACTCGCATGTGTTGTTCCTGCTCGAGGTCAGGAGTACAGATTGTTTTGCCCAATCACTGAGATCTTAATTGCTCATATTTGCTGGTGACAGGTACCAGATAGAAAACAGTCCCCACCATACCCACTATTCTCTGTGTGTGTGTATACTCTTAGCCATATTGGTGAAGGGGGTGAGTTTCCATATAATGAATAAATACGGCCCATTTTTATAAGGCAGGTCTTATGAGTGGGTTTTGAATGCTGGGATTCAGCACGCTCCATTAGCCTGGATTACCACGTCCAGTATACTCAAAGGTGTGGATGTAGGGTAGGGCACGTTTCTAATCTAAACCAAAAAACCTCAGAGCCCATGATTGTCTTTTTATCCCCATAGCACAAGACAGCAAATTATTGTGTAAATAGCTTTGCAGCTGTGTCTATTAACATCCCTGTGTAGCTTATCTGTCAGGCCACTGTGCAACTTGTTATTGCTGCCGGGGTGGTCCTTTATCCATAAATCAAATGCTGTTTGATCTCGTGGCAAGCGAGGGGAAGTCAACTGACAGTCTTAAAAACAACTTGTGCCATCTGCAGGGTTACTAGCACATGCCTTCATTACGTACCCAGGTATACATAAGGAAGAGCTTCAGGTATGCTTTCCCCTCAGAAGAAGACAAAGAGATGGTTTTGTCTTCTGTATATACGAGGTGAGATACAGCATTAGTTACAAGCAGTTGGCTTATCACGTAAGATTACTGCCAAAAATCCTGTTGAGGCTTTGGTCCTCTGGAAGGTGCCAGTCAACAGACTCCTCATCTGTGACAAGGATGGAGAAAGAAGTGGTTTGTTTACAGAGGACAGAATTTATCAGGCTTCAGCTGTTTCCCTTCATGTCTTAATGCTCCGTGGTCAGAGCTGACATCCTCTGGCGTCCGTGGTGGCTCAGCAAACCTCGCTGCGTGAGAGCTCTGTGGACACGGCAGGTCCCCCCGGCGTCACGCAGCTGCCTTTGCTGTCCCCGCAGTGCCTCCTCCGTCGCCCCGCTGGCGGGCATGCCAAGGTGCCGCTGCACTCTGAACTTGGCTGAAGCAACACCCTGGGAGGCCGTTTTCCTTGGGCATAGCTTAAAAGCATCTGGGAGACTGCTGCGAGTTACCTGCTGGGCGAACAAATTCCTCCCGTCTTGAACAACCCCGGGTATCGGGGGGGGGGGGGGGGGGGGGGGCGCGGATATAAAGCGCATTTCCCCCACCAGCGACTCCCAGCACCGCTCCGGCACGGCCCAATATACGCGGCTAGATCCTCGCACGGCGGTTGACACATTAAAAGTGGCTTTGTAAACGTAGCCCCTTCTTAAAATGGAGAGAAATAACCCATCTCTTGTGAGGGATTGGGGCTGCCCGAAAGCCGCTGGGCGAGCAGCTGGGGGAGGACAAAGAGGCAGTGTGCTGAGAGCAAACATGGCCGCTTCCTGAACTCTTCAACTTCCCCTCGGTGCCTCTGAAGCTTGGTGTCCGGCGTATCGTGTCTCTGCACGCTTACCGAGGGGAAAACGCTTAAGCCGCGTGCATCTCGCGGTGCTCTCAAGTGTCTTCCAGTGTAAATAATACCTTGGCCATTTGGCCCAAAACTTTAAATGGGGGCAGAGCAGGTGCATCTGCGGACATGTGTTTGCACATGAACTCCTGCTACAACCGCAGGAGCTCAGGCGTGCGTGCACAAGTGGGCGTGTGTGCACCCAAAAAGAGTCTGATGCAAAAGCGTCCATTTTGTGGACTAGTCTTTTTTTCAGTCGCGCGTGTATTTCCTTTTGTGTGGGTATCCTCTGTATGTTTACACATAAAATGCTTACATCTCTTATTAGATGGGTGTGATTTGTTCAATACTCAGCTGCTGCTCTGTGAAATCCTGTTGTTTGTCGCTGCCTCTTTGCCAAAGGTCACTACTTCCACATCTCTGTGGGTAGGAGGCATCCTCAAAACCATTGCCACTCGATTTCCAGCGGGATCAGTCAGATTACTTTAAGCCACCGATAAAAATTATTGGAGCTAATTTGGCTCATTTGATAGCAGTAAACTGATGAGCAGTGGTGTGAAGCCCTGAGGCAGCAGATGGGGAGGTAATCCCTGGCTGGTGGTCACCGGGAGGCTGCTCACAGCACTGATGTCTTCATCTGGCACAGCTTAATTTAAAAGATGACATTTTTAGTGGAAACCTCTTAATTTACGTACAAATTACATAGAATGCATCAACCAATGGGCAAACAAGAAGCTCCCATTGGTTTGCTCTGGGCCTCTCACCGTAAACTGTGGTTTTGCGCTACAGCCTGGGTAACAACAGAGCCAGCTTCATGCTAGCAGCTGTCTCCTGCTGCCTGAGAGAGAGAAAAAGAAAAAAACCTAATCAACTTTTGAATACTAGATCAGTTCCTTGATACGGTCCATGGCACAGGCTGTGGAACCACTGTGCCAACACACCTGAGACAGCCGTGGGAGAAATGAATGGCAGTGGGAGGACAGCCATAAATGAGCGTTGCTGCTGAAAGCTTTGCATCCCAAATGTGCAGCACCACTGTCTGTTTGTTCACTCTTCCTGCCTTCGGGTTCTTCACGCCCACGCTTAGGTGCAGCTAAATCCAATCAGTGCCCCAGCCCAGATGTCTGCAGTCAGTCTGGAGGGGAACCCCTCTGGCTGTGTGACCCATCCGCCTTCACCCAGGCCTCGCCAGGCCCATCAGTGCCCAGGCATTGGCTGTTATTTCAGCTCTCACTAAATAAAGGGACATTTAATTGATCTCCACCCCCTCCCTTAGCCTAATTGAAGGGTGTTTAACGTGCTGCACAAGGAGCATCTTCCAGCAGAGCAGTATCTCCTTGCTGACCTTGGTAAGACCATTCTGCCTCTCCCCTGGCATGGTAGTCTTCAGGCTACCTCCAGGCTGTGTCAGCATTTCTGGTGTTGGTACCATTGAAGATTAGATTGCCTTTCCAAAATTCACGTGTCTTTAAAAAAAAATTCTGCTAAAGCACCACCTATTGACTAATCCTGTAAACATACTCTTCTAATCCAGGACTTTACTGTCCTTCCTTTTGTGACATTACGTTCGGGCCTGTTTGTCCCATCCCTAGATGATGATACGTGGATGCACACTGCTACAACTGAGAAGAGAACCTCTACTCTTCTGAAGTCGTAAACTATTTTTCACAGGACTCAAACTCCTGTGAAAGCTGTTTGCCACATTCATATGAAAAATATTTCTGAAAATTGCTGATAACTGCATCTATTCAAATACATCAATTCATTACCACTCTGAAAATGTGATAAACAAATATCCTTGTACTGAAATTCCCACGCCTGCAGCGTAATTACGTTCTCCACTATTGCATTTGTTTCCCCTTTAAAAGAAGAGGGGGGAGCACTGAGCATACTGTAACAGAATCACATTCAGCATTTGGTATTAATACAAAGAAATAGTACAAAAAGGTCCATTGAATCATGGAGTGACTCAGAAGGCAATAGAGGAGGGTTCTTTGGCTATGCAGAAATGTCAGTGGTTCAACATGAGAGCAGAAAGCTCTTAAACATGCTGTAAGGGACAGCTAGTTTCTTCATCTGGTTTTTAAAAGTAAGCGAAGCGAGTCTAGCAAGGTGCGGTGAGGAAGTGTTGGTGTCACATGCCACTCTACAGGAAACGAGACTGAAGCTGCTGGGGAAGTTCAGAGCTGGGTGACCTCCAACGGATTAAAATACTGCAGGTTAGTTCTCTTAAAAAGTCTCTGTAGCTGTCCTACAGGGGTTCTGCATACCTATTTTCACAGATTTCTGGTGGGGGTGGAAAAGAAGTGGTCCATATGGCACTTGTGTTAGCAGGTAGTGAGCAACGTGGGCTTTCAGAGTAGGACCATATGGGGCAAAAATAGGAGGCTCATCTGTGAGCTGGCTTGGTTTGTGAGAAGCTTGGAGCCTGCCTTGCTGTACAACAGCAGTGTGGACCTGAGTCGCGTTAGAAGTGTAAATGAAATCTTCTCCATCTTGTTAAGACTTTCATATAATGAGCAAAAGGTCTGGATTTTTAATAGAAGTGTTCAGTGTTAATAAATACCAGAAAGTGGTTTTCCAAGCACAGGTTAAAGCTATTGACTATAGTGAGAACTTTACTTTGTTTGTTTTGGCTGTACCAAGTATATTGCTGTTCTGTTTGATTTTACTGGTGTAGTCTCTTGTTACAGTTTTCTCTCATTCCTGGTGATTTCTGTTGAGGAATTCCATCCCAGCTTTTCTGTGCTGGAGGGTTTTGGCTTGGGAACGTACCGTATCAGGAATGAAATGGCACTGTTTTGGTGCTGAAAAACTTGGGAGCTCTCAGGGGGAGGCTGTTTAATGGGACGTGCATTTTGTATTCCTGTGCAAAAATACATTCATTACTTTTAAATATTACTAGGCAATTGTGATTAATTAAAAATATTGAATGCAAAGTTGGAGTGAAAGTTACAAAGAAAATAATGATAAAATGTAGAATATAGTAGTAGTTCTGCACAGAATCTGAACTAAAACTAAATCCCAGCGTGGGGCGCACGTGGTGCTGGGAGAGCGTGGGGGGAAGAGGAGGTGACGCTCTGCAGCCTGCTCAGGTAGTGGCGGCTGAAGGCAAAGGTGCTTGCTCTGTGCGGAGACTCCCTTGCTCGCTAGGCAAGGTCACAGCTCGTGAGGCGGAGGGGCTTGGACAGTGGTAATGGCAGTGATCTAGCACAAAATGCAGCTGCTGGGGGTGCTGCACCGATGGCGTGCCAGACATTAAAATCAGAGGTTTGAGTGTCAGGCAAATATTCCTAAAACTGTCCATACTTCTCAAATCTTCTTAAAAAATATTTCTCTGATTCTGTAGAAAAACAGACTGAGTTGCACTGCTTTTTACCCTCTTCATACCACCTGGTGCCTTCATCCTGATCTCAGCGTAAAAACATCTACATAAAATGACCGCAGCGGCTCAGGCAGGACCAGCCTGCACCAGTGGGGAAGTCCTCACCTCCTGCTGCCCGGGAGGGGGATGCCGGGTCTGGCTCTGCTGCAGGGTGCCGAGGGTCTCAGCAATTTGGGAATAGCAGGGCCCTGTTTCTGAGCAGTTAACAGCTCTGTGGCTCTCACACTCTGCAGCCTTGCAGAGCTTGCTCTCGTGTTTTGAGCTTTGCAGTTTTACATGCAGAAGTCTCTGGCCTTAGCTGGGCTCCTCTGCTTCTGTAAAACCGGCAAGTTTTGCAAAGAGAGCCAAAGTCCTGCCCAAAATCAGCCTTTCTGCTTTATTAGGGTTTATAGCCTTCACCAGAGCACTGTGAAACTGTTTAACTAAGAACGTGATTTAAAAGCAATTTAGTAAAATCCCGCTGCAGACATTTTCAATTCAGCCTAATCCTGCCTTATAGCAGCTCATCTCAAATAGATCAGGAGTTGTTTTAAGCTAAATATAATGGCTCGTAAATAATATATTTGAGCCTCCATGCAGTGGTTTGTGCCAGGTATTTGAAATTGAATTAAAAAATAAACCGACACACTTTCCTAAATAAATAAAGCCTAAACGCTTTTACTCTGCTACCAGGAGTGAGCACAGGCAACCAGGACTGAAAGAGGAGGGAAAGAGCGGGAGAGGGTGTAGGAGGGCGGGAATTTCTGAACGGGCCCATTCGACCAGCTTGCGTTATGAAAACCAGGGAAAGAATGTTTCTTTCCCTAACAAACTAAAAAGGAAATCTGCAAAAAGAGGAAAGGGAATAAAGAGTACAGACTAAACAAAAGGAAATAAATATGGATTGGAATGAAAGAGAAGGAAACCAAAAAAAGAAAATAGTAAAAAATGGAACCAGATGGGGACAAATTCTGTGCTCAGGAAAAAACCCTCCTCTTTTACTGAACTTTAGAAGGAAGGGAGACTGTGTGTATGTGTTTGCACATATTCATAGCATCTATGGAAGAAAAATTAATTTTTCTGTATTTTTTTTTTTAAATTATTTATTTTGGTTTCTTTCCCTTGGGCAGTCTTTGTATAAAAGTTTCTAAGTTTGAGAGCGCTTCAAAGTTAGATGAAAGCAACTTTTAAATATCCTTAATTCTGCAAACAAACAGAATAAACCACTCAGAATGCCACTTTAATCGCTGGCCAGTTTGCTCCCCAAAACCTACTCAGCTGCATTGCTCTGTTGACTTTGTGTCCACTGTGCACTTGGATTCATAGCACAGGGTTGTCCTACTCTCTGCAAGGGAAAAAATAGGAGTTAAGATGTGCAACACCAACTAATGCAAACCTGAAGTGCATGGGGCCAGCTTCAGAGAGTTTATAGGAGGATCCCCTTGTGGGTTTCATTTCACCACATAGTATATGCAAAGGTTTCATACCAGGGAGGGATTGGAATCCCGAGACTTTGATCTCTAAATAGAAGTAAATCCTTAAAATGCTGAATGGTTACTGTTCTTATATGTTATTTCAAATTGACTGGATTGTTAAAGACATTTTGTTGTTTTAATATTAAATACATCAAGTGGACAAGGGTATCTTTTGCTGGGACATTATTTGCAGCACATCTCTGTCATGTCTTGCTGGCCATTCCCTTCCCCTTCCTCCCCCCCCCCCACTTGAATGCAAGTTCTGCAAATCATTTCTGTAATTAGCTGTTAAAACCATCTAGAGGTTGAAGGAGGTTGGTTTTACTTTTGTTTAGTTGATTTGTTTCAGCTTTTGCATGCATTTTTCTGTAGCCTAAACTATAGAAACCTCCTTACTACAAAGCTGGTCGGTGAAGCATGGCTCTTTTGGGAGGAGCAACTGTAGCAGTGGATAACTCTGTTCAGTCTTACTGCCACATCCATCCACACAGGTTTTTAGGTTTTTCTGCTTTCATTTCACCATTTATATTGGCTTTTACTATGCTATGCTGAAGTTGGGGGAATTATCTTAAATTTGTTTGAGAACAAATTGGGCCCTTTTGCGTCAGGGACTGATATGGAGAGCACAGTCAGTGTGTTTTCCTGTTCTGATTCCTCTTTAGAGGGAGGCAGTCTTTTTACACGCTGCCAGTTTCTCACGCAGAATTTCTACTTACGCAAGGAAATGCATAATAGATACATACCCAGGCTCTGTGGTCCACAACGTTTCAGTTTTGCAATTAATAGTTCTTTTTTTTTTTCCTTCCTTGCAGGAATGTGCAACCTGGGAAATGTTATTGCAATCTAATTAACTTCAGCAAGTGTATTCTGGACTGAACTTGCCAGGCCTCCTTTTCTGTACAAGCATCTCTCCTGCTGGTGACAAGGTACAGAGCCCACGGGGTTTGCACTGGGAGAGGGATGGGAGTGGGGAAGAGTCACTGTGTGAGCAGCAGCACAGGGAAATGCGTCTCTGGTGTGTGTCATCCCTGGCCTGTAACAGTTCGAAGGCATAGAGCCATCTCATGTCTTGATTTGCAGTGTGACAATATAGGAGTTATTCTTCTCCAGGGCAGGATTAATGGCAATGCCAGTTTACTGACATGATCTGATGTGGCACACCTTTCCTAATGTCAGATTTAGGTGCCTTAGGTTACATTTCTGCCAAATCCACAAGCTTTTAACACATGCAGTATTTTGGTTTTTTTCATTCCAGTAGGACAGGGCTAACAGTAGAGGGATTTAAGACTTCACAAGTAAGTCAGGAGACCTAAGATAGGATTTGACCAGGCACTGCGAATTCATAGTTGTCCTGACTCAAAGCAAATGATGTTGCACTTGAAAACTGCATGGTGAAGGCTGCAATGTTCAGAGTTTGGTGCTAATGAACAGAAACAGTATTACAAGGTCCACTGAGACACATAGTGAATCAGAAAGAAAGAAATAACAGCGAGTTTACTTTTTAATTTTCTTTTCATTGCAGCAGAGTCTCAAGCAGAACGCATGTGCTTCAGATAGGCTG
Source organism: Buteo buteo (assembly GCF_964188355.1). Lineage (NCBI taxonomy): Eukaryota > Metazoa > Chordata > Aves > Accipitriformes > Accipitridae > Buteo > Buteo buteo. Next base: position 29,825,862 of record NC_134175.1, read on the forward strand.
CAATGTGCTGACCTAGAGCTGGTGCAGTCCAACAGATCAAATATTATTTCATGTCTCAAATGCACTGTGTTGTAAGCCCTGACTGTGGCTTCTTTGTGAGTAGTGGGCCAGGTATGATGCCGGGAGGGTGCCAGAGGTGCTTGGGATTTTGGTTCTCTGTAGACATAAGCAATTCTGGGCTTCTTCTTGATAGGGTCTATTGCTGGTTCATGTGGGTTGATGCTTTGGTGTAGTTTCAGCAGTGTGCTTGCTTTGGAAACCACAGTCTGGAGAAATCTGCGTGCCGGACTTGGGACATGTGAGAGGGAAGAGTTAGCCTTAGGAGCAGACAAGTGTCTCGCTTCATTTGTGGCTCTACAATTCATAAGCCTGATGAACTGCTGCCAGGATGAGGACTGGTGCAAACCTAATATTTGGAGAGTTATTCCACATTAGAGGACCAAAAAAGATGGCACTGCTGTGTGATCAGTAGTCAAACACACCTGTTTGGACGCTGCGGGTTAGAAAGGATGGCCTGTTTGAAGGAGGGAGACATGCATATAGGGAAAATATGAGTATTTTTAAATTGGCATTAGTAAATTGGATGCTCAAAAGAACATACAATGCAATACTGAGACAAAGATGGTGAATTGTGTCACTCTCACCGATTTCAAATACGATATGGGATTATGGAACATCCTGGGAACAGCAATAATGATGAGAGGCAGAAGAAATACAGCCCATGAAGGAAGACTGGAGAAAATACAATTGCTTAGCCTAAAGAAGAGAAGATCAAACAGGCATGTAAACAGTTTTCAAATAGCCATGAAGAGGAAAGGAATAAATTATTCTGCACATCAGTTATACATAGAATGAGAAAGAGCAAATAAGGTTTAGATTAGGTACTGGGGAAAGCTTCATTAGCTGTAAGGCTAATGAAGTAGATGACTGAGGGATACTGCAGAATTTCCATCACTGGAGATTTTTAGGGAGAGAAGAGATAAATACCTGCCAGGAATGATATAATTGATAGTGACTCAGGGGAAGGATAGATGCCCTCTTCCAGCCCTGCTGTCTGTTGTTCTGTACTTCAGTCTCCTTGTTGACAGTGACTAAATTTTTCTGGTTATTGATGAAAGCTGAGTAGTTATTTTACAGGCAATAAACACTTCCATATGTATGGTACAGTGTATCCCATACTGCGCTTTTCAGGGAAGGAAGGTGACATGCTGTTTCTGAGTTTCCTGAGGAAATTTTGCTCTTCTAATTTAGGAGTCAATGGGTAAAACGAGTGCTTTATACTGTGCACTGTGGGAAAGTATTGGTTGTTGTCACTAGCAGCTGGCAACATAACTACCAGGTCAGCTCCCGGTGTAAGAGGAAGACCTGAAAAGTCAGGCTGTGCTGCTTTCTCAGGCGAAGAGTTGCGGGAAGGCAGAAAACAGCTCATTTTTATCACGGATCTGAAAATGCTGGTACTAATGGCAAACTGCAAATTCCCACTGGCTGTGCAAAACCAGTTTGGTCTGCATTGAACAGTGTTTCCTAATAGCAAGTTCTGATGGATCAGGGCTCGCCTGAAGCAGCGTCTAGCTGCAGAGTTCAGGCTTTGTTCACACTGCAGCCCTGGTGCTGCTGTACCACTTCTACGCAGAAGTGGAGCTTTTTCTCTCCGTGGTGGTGCCTGGACCAGCACCACGTACAACCCAGCCCTCTGCGAGCCATCCCGCTTATAAGAGCCTTGGCAGGTACAGAAGAAAACGGTGATCCTTGCAATAGCACTTGTTTGGGGACTGCCCGTCATCAGGACTGCAGTTTAAGAGAGAAAGTAGACTTCTTGAGAGTAATAATGTCTTATGACCTGATAAAACCAACACAAAGCTTCCTTTCAGCTGTGGGTTTGATCCAGATACAACAGCTTTCTGAGTTCGGAAGAAGTTTTCTTTTTATCTAGAAGCTTGTGGCCTCAGATTTGAAGTGGTTCTTAGCTCTCCGTTTAATTACCAATTCTGGTTTTGAAAGCAGAGATGTTAGGAGCCATATTTCAGTCTGCCATATGCTAAACTTAGTCTTCAAACTTACTTAAAATAAACCCAATTTGGTTTTGCCCATGCAAGCTCGCCAAACCGTTCAGCCAGTTTGATCAGGGTTTCAGCCGTATTTACAGGATTCAGCAGATGTGATGCTAACTTTAGCTAGGGTTTAACAACTGTGACAACCACTCTTATTACAAAGAAATTAAAGGGGAGATTGGCTGCCACTCTCCAAAACCTGCTGTTTCAGGGCACCTGCACTGAGCACTCCCGCCTGCAGCGACCAATTTGTTTTCTCCTCTGAGCTTTTGGTAGATTGGTATTAGCAAGGACAAATTTGAGCAGTCCTGTGGAGTAAGAGGACTTGCTGATGAAGGTTCTAAAGAGGAAATACAAGTGTTGAATGATGGTGTGTGGATGCTTCTGGTTTTGTGGGTATTTTTTTTCGTGGCAGTGGTATGCCATACATACTTTTTCTTTTTTTTTAATTCAACAGTACCCAACTACTACTTTTTTTGCAAAAAGCTGCATTTGGAATACCAGCAGCAGCTCAACTAGACCTGCTGTCTTGCATGGAGGCAAATAACCTCCAAAACCAGCTGCTCCCTGGGCTCACAATGAGCTCCTGCACGGCCTGTGGAGCAGGCTGTCTCAGAGCTACCAGCTAACATGAAGGTGCGGTGCTGGCTGGGAACCGCTTCCAAAAACCTGGCAGGAACCAGGAGCCGCTGCCCGCCCCGGAGCACCTTGTCTCTCCCCAGGCAATGGCTTGCAGCTACCACTGAGTTCAGGCAAGATGTGGATTTGTCCCTCTTAGCATATTCACCTGCCTAGCACATCCACCCGGGTCTGACCTAGGCAGTCAGCTAGATATGACCTCATGTGTGATGTCACTACGGTCCCCTGAGCCCCCTGTGCCCTCCAGGGCAGGCACCCACATGACACATTGCCTTTGACTACACTTGCTGCATGGAAACACTTGGTTGTCCAAGATCATGGAAAATGGTCGGAGATATAAATATTTAAAATAAAATGCAGATAGCTGAATGGAATCGCTTGGGTTTAACCAACAATGACTTGGGCAAATGCTCTCTCTTAATGTGTGTGGACTTGACCAGATTCACAAGTAGAAGGTGGGGGGTGCTGCACGTTTCCTTGGGGTCCAGCCCGGGTTGCTGCAGTAGGCAGTGTGGCTGCACTGTTTTCCTTCTCAGGAAGGCAACGCAGGACATGCTGCCTCTGCGCAGGCGAAGATTGGATTAGTTTTTGTGCTAAGCCGCGAAAGACTTGGCCCTGCCTATATTTTTGGCAGAATCCATTAATAATCATTCTTTCCAGCTTCTCTTCTTCGCTCGCTATGTACTTGCCATGTGCAGCTGTAAAAAGTTGTTTCCAAAGAGAAATAAATTGGAGCAAAGACTTCTGTAATCAGAGACGTGGAGGAAAGCAGAAGGGCGTTTTCACTTTGTTGTCCTTGGTTGCTTTTGGTTTGATTTGTGCCATACTTTAAACTAGTCCCCTTTTACAGGGCTTTGGGCCCCCTTGCTTGACTGCATCTGTGTCCTCCCAGTCTTAGCTCTAGTAGCACCGACTCACCCCGTGTCCTTCCCGGGAGCAGGGGGTGATCAAGGCAGTCAGGAGTCAGTAAGAGAGACCTGTGCTGGGTCAGCAGCGCCATGTCAATACACTAGCAAAGCTATGAAAACGTAAGCCTCTAGCAACAGGATTTAGATACCTAAGTTGGAAAATTTCTGTTTGGATATCAAAGTTAATGATCGCAGTTATAGTTTTTCAGGACATTTTTATTGAAAAGCTTTTCTAATTAAAGTCCTCAGTTTATCAAAACGTATTTTTTTCCCGGAGATCAAAGGTGAATTTGACACAAAATTTAGATTTCAGAAATCAGAAAATTCTATAATTATCTTTTAAAAGAAATTTGAAATACCTAAAGCAAATGTAGGCTCTGCTTAAATTTGCGCTTCTAAGATCAAAACCGGTTGTTTGGGTTTTTTTAATTCCTGATTAAGACAGACATCTCTTCATGTCTCAAACTTTGACAGGACATAAAATTAGTTTCCCACTTCTATTTTTTTTTTTCCCCCAAAACCCCACCCATTATTAAATCCTGTAGTATACCAGCATACACGAATTTTGATGCCTTTCCAGGTGGAACAGGGAATCTAAATTCCTAGACTGAGTTAGTCTTTCATAGAACATTAGAATTGCTTTGAGTTTCAAAGAACTAATGCGAAACAGCACTTGTACCTTGCCATCTATTAGATAATTGCCAAAACAAGTAGAGAAGAGTATTTCATAAATGAAATCTTCAGAATCTATCTTTACTTATAGGACTTTCAACTGTACAATGAAAACCTTAGATTAGGTATGGACAGCTTAACTGTGTGCCCTTACTGTAGGTGTTTAAATTGACATCATCTGCTGCAGATGTGTACTGTGTACTCAGATGCATATGTGCAAATTTCATAGTCCCAATATCAATGCTCAGTCTTCAGCTAAAGTGCCAGGTGTAAAATCTGAACCCTCTGTTTCAATGTTCTCTCACCTATATTTTATAAATATCTGTATTTCACAAATATCAAGCCCTGCTGCAAAAATAGATGAAACTCCAAGATTTCTGTAAAAATGGCTTTATAAAGCTATTTTGAGTTGAATTTTTGTTGTAGCTCTACTCCAGTAAATGAAATAGAATGTAATTGCGGCTGGTCAATACTCTGTTCTCCGGTTGGCTTATAATGGTATAAATATGAAGAATATTAGTATGGCCTGGATTTTACTCTTTGCATTTTGGCAGCTTACTTATGAAATAATTGAAACATCTCTGAGCTGTACCTTTCTTTTCCAAGTGACTTTTGACATTTTTTCTTGCCAAAAGGCAGCGTTGGAAACACTTAACAGAAAAATTCATCCTTGTATTACTCAGGATGTTTTCCAGATTGGACCAAATGGAAATTGTCAGTGATAGGAACAGCGCATGAGCATCGCGAGTGACTTGCACACATGTAAACTCAGATGCTGAAAGCTAAGGTCTCTCCTATTACACCTGGAGAGGTATTCAGTGCACTGTGCGTTAGATTTTTACTGCTTCGTAAAGAGCCAAACTAAATCCAAATAGAGGAGGCAGAGTTTCAGGTCTGTCCTTCCACCACTTCAGCTGTGAATGGGAGTCTGAGATAGCAGCCACCAGGGCATCAGGCTTCTTGCCTGGGGATGTCTCTAAACCCAGCCCACCGGTTCCACCTCCCTCACGTGGCTTCAGGTCAGGAGGATGATCTGGAGCTCATCTCCAGGCTGGCAGAGAGAGAGGGTGTCTCCAAGCCCCCTCCTGCCTTTGCTCCTCCACCCATCCCTCCGGCTGGTCCCTGGCTTGGAGGCGACCTTCTGCAGGGCAGTAACCGAACCACTAATTTGCTCTGGAGCTGCTCTTCCTAAGCAGCGAGTCTAGAGCAGGAAATCCTCTGCAGAGTTGCTATACGTATTTCCATAAGGTAGCAGTTCGTTTCATCCAGTAACGGGTCTTGGAGGCGGGGAAGTGCTGGTCAGCTCAGAATAAGGCATGTGGTGGATTCCGTGGTTCAGTATCGCGGGAGGAAAAGACAAGTCTTTATCCTCCCTGCTGGTAGTCTGCTTTAGCCCTAGAGCTTCAACTGGCAGCCCTCATCATTTATCATACAGATCGCATTACTACTTTTGGACCATATCTTCCTCTGGTAGAAGACTTCGTAGGTCTGGAGTGAGACTAGAGCAGTTGCTATCAGCTAAGGACAGCTGATACATTATTTCACTTTTATTAAAAAATTAGGCTTTTAAAATTAAGCTTTTCTTGCTGTAGTAATAAAGGTGGTGGTTCAACATGATTAATATGGGTATGTTATAAAATCTGTGTTTTTTAAAATAGAGAAAAAGATGGTCTGATTTAGTAGATTTTATACATGATACAAAGAACCAAACAATATAGAGATGATGGCAACCTTCAATCTACTTTACTTAATAGTTATCTGGTCTGTTAGTTTTGTACAAGCCATCTAAAGATAGTTTTTTAGTTGTCTTATTGAACAATTTTTAATAGCAGTAATGTATTGCTTCCTCTGTCTATTTCTCTGAAGTAAGTTGCAGAAGTTTCTTCCTGGATTCCAACCAGGCAAATAATCTGGTGGTGCAGGAACATAACATCTTGGACTTGGTTTTTAATATGGATTAGAACAAGACATCGTTTGCCAGTACTGCCAGGATACTAGGTGATCATGTAAATTTGCATGTGAAATAATGTGTTTTCAGTAACAATGTTGCTTTTCTTTGTTGTTTCTCAATGAATCCATTTCAAACCAAAATATGTATGGTAGGATATTTAAGATTAAGATGAATCTCTTATCCTTAATTCACCTTGGGTTTTATTTTGCTTTTTTGTTGTTTTTTTTTCTTTGGATGCAGTTTCTACAGTTTTGTAGACCCTTTTGAAAAGATGATCACCTTTTGGCCACGGTATCCGAGCAGTCTGGGGTGACCTAAGGTTGGCTCCAACATGAAGAAGGGGTGATTGAAGTCCTCGAGTTTGGGGAGGGGAGGAGTTGTTTGCTGAAGCAGACCCTCTGTTTCAGATTACTTTTTGCCTCCTCTTTTCCCTCCCCTTTATTACTTCCATCCTGATTTTAAAATCCCTTCCACAGATTTGTTTTTATATTACCAAGAACCTTTAAAAATAATTACTGAAACCATAGCAGCCCATCTGAAAGCTTTCTGAGACGCAGTATGAACTACACAGCAGGCCAAACCTCAGAGGGCAGAGGCCCTCTTCCAAGTGAGCAAGAACGGATGCTGTGAGTTGCTTTGATTGCTTGTGCAAATGGACACTTTGTCGTCCAACTCCCTGCATGTGCAGATACCCAGCGTACGTTGCCCAGCTTCACAAATGTCAGGGGTTTTGGGCTTTGAAATTGGTACTCATTTTTAATTACTGTAAGCTACTTATTATATAAATCATGTAAAAAAGAGTTCCATTCTGTAGCTATTCTCAGAGGAGGATCTATGACAAAATACCGATCATAGTAAATACTAAAAACTCTGTAGTATGCAAAGTAATGGTATATTTTGTGTATATTCATTTATACCTCAGTAAGGTGAAAATTTTCCATTGCTTTATTTGCAAACTTGCCTTAATTCCTTTGGGAATGTGAATTATAAAAAAAGTGATTGTTTTGTAACAGCCCAGCAGAGTCAACAAAGAACTTAACTTTCCCTGATCATGTTACTGAAATAAGCATTTAAATGGCAGATCAAATGTTATTATATAGCTTTTTGCATTGGAGGTTAGAGACAGTTTGCGAACACAGAGGATACAAGTCATATGCAGAATGAGTCCTCATTTAGTATCGAGTCAGTTTGTAAGGTCTGATGTGAGTTTCTATTCAGTTTGTGGTCTGTGAGCGGGGCACAGAGGGAAAGTTACAGGGAGTTTTTCAGTAGGTCACGGTACTTTGAGACAGATGACAGTATATCTTGCCAGTTGCTCTCCCCACGTTCATGAAGCAAGATGCCCGCAGTGCTGAATACAAGGGATGGCATCTCTGTGCAGACTGTGGCTGTGGTCCTTGCTCCACCAGCCTTCTGCATCCAAAAGATAGTGTTGTGGGAGCCAACACCAACTTTGATTGCTGTCTGTGACACTCCTCAAATTCATTACTTATGTGCAAATATGATTCAGTGCCTCACGAATGATTTGGTTTAATGACTAACCCCGAGCTATAGTGTAAATCCCTGCACAGCAGAGAACGTCAAGGGACTTTGCAGGATGCAGTCTTCTTAATCTTCAAGTCTGATCATCCCAAATAATTCAAACACTTTCAGCAAAGTCATAAGGTACAATGGGTCTCATCCAGCCCCCTCTGAAAACTGGCCTGAGCCTTTCCACGAGCTCTGAGAGTAAAATCAGACTCTCCACCTCCACCCCTTTTAGTGGAGGTTTGGAGTCTCGGCACTTTGCAGCCTCAAATCATCCAAAATTAACTTTTGGAATGGAAAATAATTTTTTTTTCTTTTTAATTAAAATCTCTACCAGACTTCATTGCCTCTTTCTCACAAAACTGATTTATGGGGCTTACCGCACTGAACCGAGGCTTTTATTGACAGTAACCTGGCTCTGAGGTGGTATTCGTTTTTCTGAACTGTCTTTGGCGGAGCAGGCTGCCTTACATTATGAAGATCTGGGGCTGGGTTTTGTTTTGTTTTTCCTACACTCGGGGCAGATCAGTCTTTGATTGTGGCTCTAATGACAGGTATTCATGTTACTCTCTAATTCATGTCGACACCTGGGCTGTAAAAACTAATGCACTCGTGCTTGTGTAGTTGCTCTTTCCCTGCTGACTGCCCAGGCCGCTTAACATTTTGTTTGGGCTTTTGATGTGAAATCTGAACTAATCTCTGTGCACTGTAGTTTTTCAACATTCTTATAGGAATATTGCAATATTTACAAGAGAGAAGGATTGGAAAATGGTGTTTTAAATGAATTCCACATGTCTGGACCTTATATGCCTCAGATTTCCCCTTCAGAGGTAGTTGCTATTTTAATATTATTTTATAGATGCTGGCTTTAGTAGACCAGTCACAGTTCACTGCAGGTTTAGTAAGACTTAGCTGATGGTGATGAAGAAAACACTTTATGTTAAAAAAGCCTATTTGAATGCTGAAGCCAACTGAATTCTAAACCTACGCCTACTGAGAAGTAGAATAATCTGACAGTGTGTCAGTGCCTTGATCCTTTTCTGTATGCCTTCATTATAGTAAAATGCTTTCGACTACAGCTTCATGTCATCCTGTTGGTCAGAAGAGAAAGGTGAATGAACGCAGCTTCAGCAATGGCATTACGCAGGTCACAACGTTATTAATTTAGTGCCCTGGGCACAGAAAGGATGTGGCGTGGGATGTCCTTGAGCTCCCGTGATGTAACCTGTGGCTCCAAACAGGCTCTTTTCATCCCACCCTCAGGATTTGCAGAGAGAAGTCCCTCTCCTTATAACAGCTGCTGTGAACGGGACCCATGGCACGCCAGTGGGCAGCTGAGGTGAGCAGAAGACCACCAGCAAAATCCCAGGGCTCGCTCACCAAATTTGGTTCCTATGACTTCTTTCCATGCTGGCTGAAAGTTGCAACAGCTCAAGTGTCCAAAAAAAACCATTCAGACTAATTCCTGATACTTTTTGGCCTGTCGTGCTAGAAAACAGTGGAGAGAGGGGAAAAAAAAATATTTTCCAAAATTCTGTCAATTTGATTCAAATGGCAGAATTGCTTTCATGCTATAGAAAGGAAACAAGTGGTCAGACCCATAGCAGCCTCAAAAAAAACACCAATGGAGCAATAGGTGGAAAGGCAAAAGGCGGGGACACTGACGTGAACTGAAGTTATTTTCCCATGGTAACAAGCTGGGGCTCCATGGCCCAGCCCGTGCCTTTCCGCCCCTGGGTCACCAGGTGTGGGGTGTGGGAGACATCCCTTCCTGCCCTCCGCCTGCCTCTCTGCGCAGGCTGCCTGCCACCCTCAAGCCACAAATGACCCTGTCCGGTCGGAGAGCTGAGCGGTGCCGCATTGTGAGGATAAGCTGGTGGAAAGGGTCCTGCTCTTCGGGACTTTCTCCAACTTATTGCAATGCTTTTTTTCTGATTCAGGACCCAGTGAGCTAGAGGCAATACTCAGAAATCCTTAATTTCTGAACTAGCCTGGTCACCCTACTAACAGCTCCTAGAGCTTAAGATGGCTAAAGTTTTGGGGAGAACGCCGTGCAGCAAAGCGCATGCTGCTGAACAAGCCACATGACACTGAGTGATCACCTCAGCAGTAATGAGACACTGGAAAAAGCAGCCCCATCGGAGAGAAGATCTTGGTCTATGTATTAGGAACAGTAGTTTCTGAAGACAAAACGTTCACAAGGAGGAACAGGCGAGGGAATAAAACGAAGAGAGCCATCAGGTCCTTGTTGCCCCGCGTATGTTGTCCCTATGTGGAGAGGTTGTCCCTACAGCCTCTCCAGAGCACCATTACAAGGGTCCCTTTCTTCAGGGCTGCACGCTGAGGTCGCCTCCGGCCCGGGTGAATCCCTCGTTGGCCGCGTTGGGCAGCGTGCCTAGGATAACACAGCCTTGTGCGTTGTTTCAAACGCTCGGGTTGACTAAAGGCTGTCTTGGGTGGTACATGATTGAATATTGCAGGCAGCTGTGCTCTGGACGGTGGAAGTAAGAGCTCAGGCACAAACAGCTCGGTCCTTAACCATCACTTCTGCCTGGGAGAGAGGGTGAAGCTGTTTGCTGTAGGGCTTTTCTTTGTGGAGGGGCTGGGGGAAGGGCTTTTCGTTTTTTGGCAGGGAGGCAGGAGTAGGGAGGGAGCCGTAGGAGGTTGCGATGTCTCAAGTTGTGTCCTCCTGTCCCGTGGGCTGGGATACAGCCCAGTAACTCCAGATTTCTCTGCTGCATTTGGCCCCAGACCTCCTACTGAGGAATGACACATAGGTACTTGTTTTAAAACACCGACGAGGCTCCCTCCTGTGGTGCCTGGTGCAGGGGCTTTGCTCCACGCGCCATTTGCATGGCTGAGGTCCCGCTCCTCAGGGCAGGGTCGCTCTGGCGAGTGGCCTGAGCCAGTTCTCAGAGTCTGAGCGAACAGGACTATTTCTGTACATCTCTGGAAGCACTGGCTGAAAGAAATTATAGGAGCATGGGTTGGATGGAAGTAATTTCTGTTTTCAGTGAGTCAGAGACATACTTTCTGCTATAGTGTATTTGCTCTCACATTATCAGCTTTTCTCGAGTCAACATCCAAACACTTAAACTGACCAAAAGCTTTGCTGCTTCTTTCAAAAAGTGACTATATTGGTGACTGGGGGCAGTCCTCCAAAGCTACCTATTGCCTATGATCCTCTGCATATCTTGAAAAATATGTTACTGAAAAGAAAAAAGCTTTTTAAAATACTTGGATTAAAACAACATTCTGACACCACAGCAGCCTATTTCTTAGCTGTAATTTTCCATGGATGCAGTGCCGCTGGATTTTCGCCATATAACTCCTGCTTGCCTTTGACAGATGAGGGTTGCTGGATGCAACTTGTCATGGACCCCACAGTTGTGTGCTGGCTCAGTGGTCTGATAGTTCACTTGTCACTGACACTCCCCAGTAACCTGCTTTGTTACAGTTTTCCTGTGATGGTAAGAGGTAGATCGAAAGTGTTTAGGGGGTTTTAAGGCTCTGGGGAATTGCCCAGTGTGAGCTGCAGCCAGTGCTACCTGCAAGGTCACTGCACTTGGCTGGGTGCTCGGGGATGAGGGAGGTGAGCATGAAGGGTGGAGGAAGATGGAGATGCCATAGGGTTGGCAGGGCGCGGGTGTCTGGGGTAACACGTACAAAGATGTGAAAGCACCTCATGACATCCTCGTTTTTTTTCTTCTAACTAGTCTTGTGCTTTGTTTGTTGTTGTGGTTATTTATCTTACTTTTCCTCACTACCCCCCTAGCACCTGCATCTCTCACATAGCTCAGTTGCACTGTTTTAAGTGGTAAAAGATTAGAACTCTGCGCTTTATTGAAAAGGGTATGTCTAAAACAAAACAAAACAAAAAATATATCATCTCTCTGCAGCCTAAGTAGGGCTGAAAAAATGCTCATTGTGATACTGGCCTGACATGTGTTTCTTCCCCAGGAATGCCCAGTGCACTCCTGCCAGAGACCTCCAGGCTCTTGCTTTCCTCTTCTCTCCTTTTTGGCCCCTGACCGTAGCAGAATGGCGCTGCATCCCCCCAGGTTGGTCACTGCCGAGTTTGTAAAGACGCAGTTCCCCGTGGCAGATCTTCCTGTTCTTGTCAGCTCCTGCGTGTCATTCAGGTTGGGCTAAGTCCTATTTTGGGGCCACACAGACCTCATCCACTTTACACATGTGCCCATGAATGAAGCCTACCATCCATCACCCCCCCGAGGGCCATTTGTGGAAAGAGAAAGGAAGGTCTGACTTGGGGTCCGGGCAAGAGCTCTCTGCCATCGCTGGTACTGGCTGCTTTCTCTGCACTGGCATTTTGCGTAGGGGATGGCATTTTTCAGTCTGGGTGGAAAGTCATACCACTCATTTCAGGTACTGTGGAGAGTTTCTCTGAAATGTGAAAAGTCCCAAATAAAGCTGGCTTCCTCTGTCTGGCAGCAGCAGCTCCCCAGAATTTCCCTGTGTGTCATGCATCCAAGTAACTTCTCCTCTGTTGGTCTGTCTTTTGGCTGTCCAGATCTCTGCAAGTGGTTTTAAGGGTGAAACGTTAGTGCCTCCTTTCGCTACCATGGCTTCCTCCAGACAGGACAGGACAATTTGCATTCTCACACCCTTGTAATGTCCTTTCTCAGGCCACAAAGTCTTGTAATCCCTGCACCAAAAGAAGTGTCGTTTCAGCCAGAAACCATCCTTAAAAGACCAGTCACTGATGTTAAAGGACCCAAAAATACTGAGAGTAACATTTTAGGTGTCACTTTCTTCCTCCAGAGCTCCTTGGCTTCAAACACACACACACACACACACCCCGTGACACACACACACACGTGTCTCACACACACACCCCCACACACCCCGTGTCTCAATTAAAACTTGTATCAAGTTACTTTTGCAGCTGTCAGGCTTTTCACTGCTCTGTGTGTGAGTGACTGAGGCCAGAAAGTCTCCTACATATTCTTTCTTCACCCTGTAGGGGAATTCCTCTTCAGTATATTCAGGTAGCTTCATGCTGTACTGGGTTTGGTTTGGTGCCCTTGTTGAATTCTTTAGGGCCTTAAAACCATCTATCTGTATATTTATTTATAGGTCTCTACATATTTAGAAACTTTTATAAAAAGAGAAGAAGAAAAATACCTGATTTTTTTAGATGGGATTTACTGGCATGGTGTTGCACGGGAGGAGTGTCTTCAGCATCCTCTAAAGCTCTCGCTCACACCTTGCTGCGCTCCTGCAGCAGCTCTCTGAAAGCAGAGAGCCCCTATGGCCTTTGGAGGATACGGTGGTGGAACATGGGACGTGTAGACTTACTGATGACTCGGGTCCACTGAGGAAAGTGGGAGCAGGGGGACTTGAACAAATTTCATGACATCTTGGTAACACTTTTTATCAAAACAGTTTAATAGTTCTGGCCTCTGTTAAAAAACAGAAATGAAAAAATATTGTGGTCTGTATGAAGCTGATTTTAAATGATTTTCCAACTACTTTGTAATGTGTTTACAGTTAGTTGTCCTTTTCGTTTTGAGAGCTACCTTACCGAAGTACTTGGTAACCTAGCCCAGTTTCCTCAAATTCAGATTTTAAAAAAATTTCCCTCCTTTCATTAGCAGGAAGTAATGCATTTTGAAAGAACCAAATCAATACTGATTTGGAAGTTAGGTCCTTTTGCATAGAGGGCCAATCAGCATTTTAATGGGCAACTTTGGGTTTTTTTCCCCGGAAGTTCTATCAGTTCTATTTTATTTCTACAGTTGTTTGTTCCTTCCTCTTTTTTTGCTTGGAAATTAATCATGCAGGAAATGATTAACCGCAGCGAGCCGTCTGCCTCTGACTCAATGTGTTTAAGAGGGGCACCTCGAAGCAGCTCAAAATGGCTGACTAGATGCAAACAGTGCACTTGCAGTCCAGTTGTTCGCACTGTCCACCCCGCGTTAAATGTCACATTTCTTTCTAGCATTTGTAATGCTCCTGAAGTGATTTCTGAAGTACCAAATTAAATCTGAAATGCCCAGAATTTGTGTTTGACGGAATTCAGTTTAGTGCCACCTTTGCTTATTGCTCTTCATGGATTACTTCACGGAGCAAGGGGCTCTTTGCAGAGTGCAACGTATACTTTCTCTCTCCCCTGTTTTGGTTTTTAAATGAAATTCGTTTTTACCACGATGCGTTGCGTATCGTAGTGTTTTAATACCTTTTCTGATAGCGACTGCCGGGTGTGCCTGGTGGCTTGCAAAGATCAGAGCTTCCTTACGCAGCTCGGATCGTGTGATTCACCTGGGATTAGGCGGGCAGCTCCGGGGCATCTCGTTGGCTAACGGCTGGCGTGACTTTCTTAAAAGACAGCAGATGCCGGCTGCGTGCACACCCCTCTCGAGGAGGTTGCCCGTGGCCTGCCGGCCGGCTGCCCTGGCACCGGGGTCGCGGCGGAGGCGGCGCAGCGCAGGCGTGAGGGCTGCGGCGGGGTGCCTGCTCACAGCCATGGCAGCCCCGGTCGGATCAGGGCTGGACCTCCGGAGGAAACGGCAGCGTGCGTGGTGCTGCTGGCGCCTGCCTCGCCGTGGGAGAGCAGCTGCCGACGCTGCTGCCAGCTGTGGAAATCCTTCTCTCTTGCTGACAATACAGACCTTTGTGTTCGCTTGGGGCTCCAGGGCCGGCGCTGCAGTGTACGTGTGTGGGTTAGTTACCATAGTCCTTTCTGTTGCACCACCAATACTCATCTAGATATAACATTTCCATATAGCTTCTCAAAAGCTGTTATGATTTACACTACTGCCTAGAAAATATGCAAGGGCATGTGTCCTGGCTTTCAAAGTACCGATATGCCTTCAGCCTTGGTCTTTTCAAATTGGTTCCTTTTCAACACCCTGCAGCACCGAGTGTTATCAGCAACTTGGTTGTTAACAGATTTGGTAGGTAAAATTTATTACTGGGTGGATCAGTCACTATTTTAGGTATTTTATAGTGTCGGCTGTTAGCAATTGAACATAACGTCTATTTCTTCAATCCGGCTCTTTCCCACTGACCAAAAGCAAATAATGAACTGAGTCGATTGCTGAAGTGTAGGACAGTAACCAAAGCTTTCCTCTAATTGTAGAGTTACGCTTAACATCTTAGAACATCTCTATGCTCTGTGCAAAACAGTGATCCTGCGAATTAATGATGAACAAAGCAGCTGCGGAATTCAAGGTCAGCATTGTGCTGACTCAGCTGCTTTCGTTCTGCAGCCCCAGAGGTGCTGCTCATCCCAAGGGTCAGCCCCAGCACTGCCCTGTGCTGTGTGGGCAAGCCCCCAGGTCGCTGCATCTCTTCAAGTACATTATTATTCTTCCTACAGGCTTATAGTGATCAAATTTTAAAATCCAGAGAGCACCTTTTTTTTTTTTTTTGCTTACAAATAGTCAAAGAAATAGATTGTACAAAATCTAACAACCGAGCAACAAGAGGGAGTTAGAGTTTCAAAGACAGAGGTGCTGTTTCTTTCTGCAAAGTTTCAGCTTGAGTTTCTGAAATTCTCTCTCAGCAGCAGAAGCAGAGTCAGAGTGTGGCAAAAGAAAGAGTGAAGTAGTATCATAACTTAAGTTTTAAGCTAAAATTTGACAAACTAGGGTGTTTTACTGGCTCTGTAAGTGTATGCATTATACTTTTGTGTGCAGGCACACAGGTCTCTGAGTCATGCCATATGATCTTTTTTCTGATGGCTCCTAAAGGAAGTGTGTGCTCTAGAACATCATGAGTAAACAACTCTGTGGGATGCTTGCATTAAACTTCAAGCCAGTTCTGCCTGAGTTTGGCCTATTACAGAAGCTTGTCCTGTGCTTTCAAAATGCCATTTTCCAGACCCCCCTGCTAACTGCCCTGGGGGTTACAGGGCTTGTTCAGCAGTAGCTAAATGCTAAGTTCACAGTGTGCAGCTGTGTACTTAATCTCCACTCCGGTCCTGTTGAGAAAGCCCTTCAGTACCAGAAGAGGTACTAGCTAGTGTGCCACTGGTGACTGCAGGTAAATCAGAGGTTGTCATCCCTCTGGAATATGGGATAGTGAAAGAGGGGGCACCCAGAGCCTTTCTCCCCCTTACCTCCTTGCAAATAATGTGTGCAGGGAGGATTTTGGAGGGGCTGGATGTGTTCATGGGTGGTGGCTTCCTCTTAGAGAACTCAGGCTTTGAGTGATACCTTGCTTCCCCTCTGTCCCCACCAATTCCTTAAGAAGCTGATCTAAACCAGCCCAGTTAAAAGGAAAAAAAAGTAGACCAGACCACCACAAGCATGCAGAAAGCAATCGCTTAACTGACAGGGAGGTAGACAAGTTATGGCATTTGTAAAAATACTGCTTTTTAGAGAAAGCGCTTCACAGACCAGCTGGCTCACTTGCTGCATTCAGGTCTGAGCTGCCTTAAGGAATTCATTTAAAAGTCTGATATCAAACCAAATTTTATTCTGCCTGCTCCAGAAACTTTCCCATGGCACATGGAATGTCGAGGAGACTCACGGTGCATTATCCAGACTGCTTTGGCCTCTTATCAAAGCAGTGCAGAGAGCAGAATTTCTATTTCTCTTTTTAATCAGTTGAAGGAGTTAAAAGCTTGGTGAAATAGCCTAATGGCACAGTTATGCTAGAGACAACTGCAGCTGTGAAAAGACTGTGTTAAGAAACCGGATGGTTGTGGTCTGCTGTAAGAAATAATTTTCCTGTTGACTATTTTTTTAAACAGGAAGCTGAAGAACAAAGCAGCATTAGTCTTGGTGCTTTTAATAGGCTTCAGATTTCAAATATTGCATTTAGGATAAACAGATCGGGAAATGATAGGGCTTTGTGCAGAGTTTTATGTAACGACTGAGAGCTAGAAATACAGAAGACAGGAATATAACTGAATTCAAGCAGATCCTCTGAATGTGAAGCTGGTGCTTCTCGGGAGACGCCTTCAGATGCGCAGTAACGCACCAGAGGACGGATGAGAGCACACTGGTCCATTTGCAGGACTGTGCGAACGCATGTGTTTGCGCAGCACTGCACAGGCTTGGCTTCGCACAGTTTCCTTTTTGTCAGTCAGTCTGTCCATCTGCCAGCTTCCCCTCTGCTCTGCTTGCTCTTTCACAGTAACTGGAAAGAGAAACAGTTTCTGCAGTACAGGAGAAGAAAACCTGCAAACACCAGAGACAGTGCTAGTGCCTCATGCCACTTTGAACTCCATGTTTTTTTCTAGATAGTCAGGCAGAGCGAGGGGCGATGTGTCCAACTCCTTTCCAAGACCTTTCGTCCCTAAAGACTTTAGACAAAATCCATCAAAGTCTTATTTCAGAAAAGCTTTCTTCTGAGAAAGGTAGCTCAGCAGGTTTGTTGGTTGGTTTGGTTTTTTGGGGGGAGGGGTTTATAGCTGTATTCTAATTCTTTTGAAGCATGAGCATCTGATGAGATAAATCTGTACTTCTAAGCATTTTTTTCCTCACACACATATCATGGATCATCTCAGAGCCATTACAGGCTTTGTAGGTGGTGACTCACCTCAAACCCTCACTGCAAATGTCACTTTGTTCCATTCAGAACATTTTCCCAATGCTTACTTAAACTGTAAAGGGTAGTGTGCCTAGCATGAAGTTGATTTGGCAGATACCGTGCTATTACGCTTCTCCTTGGTTTTATCAAAAACAATTAAGTGACTTCAGAAAGTAAGAGCTGTGTATTCTTGTAAATAACTGCCCTGGGGAACTTGGCCATCAGCCTAGGGTTGTCTGGAGAATAACCCTTATTCCTATTCCCGTTGTGTTTGCCTGTCTTGTGCAAACATTATATAAATGGTGGCAAATCACTGTTACTAAAGCTGGCTCAGGCGAATGGGCAAGAGCAAAGCACATCCTGAAATGCCACAGCCCCATTAGAAAACCCCTGGAGCCTCCGATAGGCACAGTTCTAGCGAGCAGTGTGCCAAAATGCCACAAAAAGCCCTTGTGACTTGAAAAAAATTCCTCGATGCTTGTCCTTTCTTTTTTATCGTTTAATATTTTTGTTGTAATGAAGTTCTACATCTCAGGTGTGACTCTCCTAGGATTGCCCTAGGTTGGAAGTTCTGCTTGGGGTGGGGAAAAACAGGAGCCTGGTCTCCAGCAGGGAAGCCCGAGCTTTGGCAGCCAGGCTTTTCCCTCTGCAGCAGCGTGTGGACGAGAGGCTGGGCTGCCTGCTTGCTCTTCCTCCTCTGGGAAAGTGCACAGAGCAAGGCTGTGTGAGCTGCTCCTGAGGAGGAGGAAGGTGCATTCAGAGGTGATGATGGAGCTTGGAGTCTTCAGAGCGAGCGGGGAGAAAGGAAGAAACATGAGTCTTTCCTAGAGTTCTGCTGTTCTACCCTACCCATAACTCTGTGTGTGTGTGCATGTGTGTCTATCTTCAAGCAATTTAAGGGCTTTAAAAGGTCAGCATCTCTTTCTGAGTATGATCTTAAAGAGATGATGCCTTCTTGAAGTAAGGGTTGATGGTATAGCTATGGGATTATCCTCAAGTACTTCCACAGGAACAAGACTGCTTTTTTGTGCATTGCCATAGCAATGCATGGGTTGCGTACGTTGTGCAAAACTGGATATGTATCTCTGTGAGTTTGTATGGCAATGGGGATCATGTAGGGAGCCCCTGTTTAAGGATGCAGCTGGTTTCCATACAATGAAACATGAAGGGCTTTTTACAGACTATTTAGACTTAGAAAACGTAGCAGATAAACCTGCTAGCTGCAAGGATGTTTTTTAGCGGAGTAGAAATTTATTTATTAAGATGTATTAATCTCTGGGCCTTGTGTGTTTCTGTGTTTTGCTATACAGGTTTCTTAGCAAGACCAGACAGAGCTCAGCCTTCCATCATGCCTGTGCCTCCCCCTCCAGCTCCCCCCCCCCCCCCAACTCTGGCCTTGGTAAGTTTTACAGGAGGTAAATGTACCATATACACTGTCCTCTGTTGCTGCTTGTCATATTGAGTGGGACGTCCAGAGGCACTGAGGTGTGGACAAGGGTATGCATGATATTTGGGGAAA
This sequence comes from Buteo buteo, assembly GCF_964188355.1. Classification (NCBI taxonomy): domain Eukaryota; kingdom Metazoa; phylum Chordata; class Aves; order Accipitriformes; family Accipitridae; genus Buteo; species Buteo buteo. The sequence goes on from NC_134175.1 coordinate 29,844,630, forward strand.
GCTCTCTGACATTTTGTTTACGGTTGATAATTGATCCTACAAGAGGGACTATCACTTCCACTCCCTTCCAGTGCCCATATGGATGTCACTAGCCACATTGACTCTCCCTCCTCCTCTTCCTCCCACACTGGTGGTTTGATCTGGTGTAAGGATCCTGGGTGGCGAGGCACAGCTCCGCAACAGCTTGTCTAAGTCCGGAGAATTGAAGTCTTGCTCTCCCTTTGCCTTTCTCCAGCCATGTACTCCCACCTTCTCCCTTGTTCTACTCTAGTACTTACATGACCCGAGCTGGAAAAAATCAATCCTATTGTTTAAATTTGGTAAGGATAGTTCATAGCCAGCATAGCTGCCTTGGCCAGCCAGTGGTATGAGCACAGGATCCACTGCTGGCACAGCATGGTGGGTGAGACTACATTGGACCTAAGTCAGCCTAAGACGAAATAGAGTTTGTGCTGTGTTTGCCCTCCGACAGCCAGTCACCTCACTGAAAGATCCTCACCTCACAAGAAAGAAAAAGGCTTCTTGAAATGCCATTGTAAAGTACTCAGATATTTTCATAGCAAAACCCTAGCTGGTTGCACAGATAGGTCGGGCTGTGCTGCTGAAGAGTCTTTCCCTCATTTTCCACCACAAGCAAGACACGGACTTTGTGCTTGGTCCCTCCGTGGCACCTCTCACCACCTTTCAGGAAATTTCCATAACACTGATCTGCTAAGTTAGAAAGCTTTTCAGGAACCACCATTTCCTAGAAGAAATTACCATATATGTGTGTGTGTGTGTGCGCGCGCACGCACACATATATGTGTATGTTTGGGGGTTTTTTTTGGTTCTTCCTTGAAAAACTGCATCACCAAAACAAACTGAAAAGGAGGACCATTGAGAAAAACCTTATGCATCTAAAGGTTTTATTGGGTCTATTTGAAGAGGTCTATATTGTTGAAGTGGTGATTGCCATTTTAAAGTATTTCTATCAAAACTAAAATAGTAGATAAAGATCCATCTTTCTTCTGATTTATCCAGAATTTGTATATTAGGAGCTTTCACTACAACTTTCAAGAATGTCCACCTTTTTGTGTAATCAAATTATGTGTGTAGTCTGTTCTTGTTCAGTCTCCAAAATGGCAATTTGCTACAGATGTGCCTTGGCTTTAAAAGATCAGAGACTCTAAATCTTGAGTTTAAAAAAAATGTGAATTTGGATAAAACTGTTCTGTTTCCAGTGAGTAGTGTGGGTTAGAATAGCAGCAGTGTTTGGGGCCTCAAGTCAGTACCAAGGCCGGCTACCTATAACATCATTCACAAAACCAGACGTGGTGTGCTACCCACTCCAGTGCTGTTAGAACAGAAATTGAGGTCTCAAGTAACTACCATATTTGAGCAGAGCTTTGTAGCTAGAAGTTGAGGTTTATTTTTCCTCCTCATTTTTAATTTTATTTTGCAGGCAAATACTGAAAAGCCATCCCTAAGCAGGTCAGAACAAGCAGGGCGAAATGCTCTACTATCTGATATTACCAAAGGAAAAAAGCTAAAGAAGACTGTTACTAATGACAGAAGTGCTCCGATTCTAGACAGTAAGTATGATTCTGCATGTTGGAGTTTCTGTATGCGTGAATGGTTCTACATACCTGAATGTAGAAAATTATTTTGTATATCATCAGATGAACTGCCATGAGACAAGTAAGTAAAATAAAATGCCAGCAGCTGGCATGCATAAAAATAAATTCTGTTCATCATGGATTAAGTCAGCTGAGAAATCAAGTATTACTTATGAAATGCGAGTGTTAATTTGTTTGCTGACTTTAATAAAGCAGTTTATTTTCTATTTGCTTAAATCAGAAAACTATGCAAACCCAACTAGGAGCTCTGCTGAGGAGCTGCAGCAGATCAGGCAAACAAGACCCTGTCAGGACTGAGGACAGCACAGAGAATAAAGTGGAATTTCAGACTCTGCTTTCGCATAAACAGTATAAAGGCACCCCTGGCACGACACCATTGGCTTGTTAATGGCCCCAGTACCACTTAAAGCAAAACCAGAACCAGGAGCCACAGCCCCACTTGTGTGTCATGGCTGCACGCAGTTTTGCCACTTCTGGAGTGACTCAGGGGTGTGAGCTTTTTGGCCGAGCCTTGTTGCTCAGCCTGCCTGGCGGTGCTCTGGCACAAGGCAGCTGCTCCACTTACTTGAATGGAGACAAGGTCTCCATCCAGCTGTGCACTGTACATCTCAGCAAGTGTTGAGAGGAGGCTGGAAAAGCCCATGTAGCAAAAGCACTGGGAAGACAGAATAGATACAGGAGAAGAGCGAGGAGCAAGGGCCTGCTGCGTCAGAGGAACAGCCTTTATGGCCTAGGGAGAGAAGACACTTCTACAGACTGATTAGCAAATGTGACACAACTCAGTCGAGGTCTGGCCATGCAATTAAAGGCTGGACTGTGATAGGAAGATGATGAGGAAAGAAGGAAATGCCCAAAGGAGTGTGACCAATAAAGAATAATTAAAAAACCACATACAGTCCTGCAGTCAGCCAGATACTTTAAACACTTGAGTATTATCTCTGAAAGCAAAGTTACATGTTCTAGGTATTGTAATGAGCTGGAGAAAAGCATTAAGGGGATTAAAGGAGGGGTAAAAGTAAGATTAAAATGATGCAGCCTATTGTTTACATGAATTAACAAATCATGATGAAAGACTAAACCATAGTAGCAGGATTTCTCCAGAGGTTCACACCCTATGTGAGTCAGAACTGAACTGAGCTAACATGCTTAAGAAAAGAGAAGGATGATGTGAAACATTCCCCCATGAACACATTCTTCCTCCTTTTTTCTGGGTGGGATTATTAGAAGTGCAATCTGATGCATCCACAGGTTTCAATTACTTTGAAGTCAGTAAAATTTTTACCCACCCGAAGTTGTAGAAGTCAAGATGCCAAGAAATTAAGTAATTGATCCTCAGCCATGTAGCCCATCATCTGAGAGCTGATGTCCACAGATATGCCAGCCTGTGGGCCTGCTCGTTTTGCAGTGATGCTATGAACAGGGCTCTTCCCTGTATTTGTAGCTGTGAAAACACTTTCATTTTACTTCCAGCATCTCAGTGTTGTCACAGCAGAAATATTTACGTTAGAGAGAAATGGGAGAGGAAGGGAGGGCTGATAAAATTATTCCTGTCTATTGGAAAAATTAGCAGCTAATGATCCTGTCACTGCATTTCTGGACCTACAGGAAAGTAATCAGAAATGAAATCTTTTTCCACACTAGGCTTTAAATAAGTAGATATGTTGCAACATCATCAATAGTGACAGAGTTCTGTGCCTTCCCAGAAGTGATCACCAGAGACACCTCCAGGAGGAAGGAGACCTCTGTCTTTGTCCTTCCTTCCTTCCTCACTTCCTGAGATTGCCCTCTCGGTTTGCTTATGGAGAAGTGGAGGGGAAGGATAAGACAGCAAAGGTATGAAGAAATGGGAAGCAGCTACAAAGATGCTAACAAAGACATGATATTTTCAGAGGTCCCATCCATGCTCAGTTCCAAATTCTCCATAGTGACTGTTTCTCAGCTTTCTAGTCCAGAGCAGGCTAAAGAAAAGTGATGGCTTAATAAAATACAGTGGCTATGTTTATTGCACCACCTCTTCCATGGTGCAATAGTGGTGGTGATGGTAGCTGTAATGATCCAACCTGAACAAGGACTTGTGTATTTTGAAAGCTCGTCCATTTTTCCCCAGCTACAAGTGTTGCTCTAATGAAAGAGATGACTTCGCAGGCTCAGTCTCGGTTCTCTGCCTAATGTGGGGGATTTTTTTCCCAACAGAACCCAAAGGACCTGGTGGAGGTGGCGGTGGTGGCTTTGGAGGAGGCGGCAGTGGCAGCGGCGGCGGGGGTTTTGGTGGTGCCGGTGGTGGCAGCTTCGGTGGTGGAGGACCACCTGGCCTTGGAGGCCTTTTTCAAGCAGGAATGCCAAAGCTCAGATCTGCTGCGAGTCGAGATGCCGGTAAGAAACACCTTGCAGTTCCAGTGTGAAAAAGGAAATGACAATGCTTAAAACCTTCATAGCACTGCAATAAATTACCTGCTGGGATTGAAGAAGTCTTCAAATATAATAGGCTCTTAGGAAATGTAATTTTCAGCTTGAATCTTGTTTTAATACTAGGTTTTACAAGGGAGAAGTGAGACTCCTCTTTCCACCCATCCTACTAGTTATTGATGAAAACTAAAGATCTCAGCAAAGTTGAATTGCTACCTGCAAAGTACAGTCAGGCAGACTAGGTCCTGCCTTAGCTGTGGGTGTGCAGGACAGAGGGGAGCTTAAGAGGATTCCAGGTTAATTCTCCTTTGTGCACCCGGAAAAAAGATCTACTTTCCAAATGGAAGGTACATCTGCGTCAGCTCCACAACAGCATGATTTACCACTTCGGGAGCACATGAGGCATCCCAGCTGGCTGGTACGCAGGCTGCAGCTGGAGGCTTGTCTGGGGGCATGCACTGCATTCTTCTTCAAAACAGCTGCCCAAAGCCTCGTGCCCCTTGAAACAAAGGCGATCTGGGGCCAGTGAGTTTTGTAAGGTTAAGGACATAGGATTTCACACTTGTTGAAGGGGGACTGGGCAATGGGGGTTGCAGGGTGTTATGAATCTCATGTATTTTATAGACTAACGTAATTTTTCAGCACACGTACAAAACAGTCTCTCGGAGCTGGTATTATTTTCTATTGCGTCACAATCTTATTTTGGGAACTTGTATTAATACAAAAGTTCCTGGCATCACAGAACAGTACTTCTTCAACTGCAAGGCTGGCTGCCTTCTTCCTGACGAGCACAAGTACATCCTTAGATAACAGCTACTAGTAAGGGCTGAAAAGAGCCTTTTGCCAGACTGTTGTAAAGTATCATTTAAAAGCCAAGATTCCTTTGCTTGCGGGTTGATGGCATCAAGCACTTGTTCTTGGTGCCCCATTTCTTCCCTCCCCACCTTAGTGCTGGCTGTGTGGCAGCCGCATCCCTTGCGTTTCCTTGCGGCCACGGTGCTCCCTCGGGAGTCGTCCCTCGTAAGCGTTATCGGGAGGTAACCTGCTGCTCCGGAGCGGTTCCCCGACGCTACCAAAGCTGCTGGTATAACTGTTCCCGGGCGCCCAGCCCCGAAGGCGTGCGGGCCCCTTGCCGAGGCCGAGGCCGAGCCCCTGCCCCTCGGTGTTCGCAGCCCCCCAGGACGCCGTCGGGCGAAGCCGCTGCCCGACCGGTGCTGATGCCCTCTCCCCTGTCCGCAGATGCCGGGGGAGGCCGCCCGCCCGCCCTGCCGCCCGGAGGCCGCTCCGCCGCCGCCAAGCCCTTCTCTCCGCCGACCGGCCCGCCGCGCTTCCCGGGGCCGCCCTCGGGGCCGCGGACCTCCGCTCCCGAGCCGCAGAGGAGCCGCATGCCGCCGCCGAGGCCCGACGTCGGCTCCAAGCCCGAGGCCGCGCCGCCGCCGGTGCCCAGCACCCCCCGGCCCGTCGCCTCCAGCCTGCACAACAGGGGGTCGCCGCCGGTGCCGGGCGTGAGCCGGCAGCCCAGCCTGGGGCCCTCGCCCCCGCCGTTCCCGGGCGGCCGCAGCGCGGGGCCGGCCGGGCCCCTCCGGCAGCCCGGCCCCAGCGCGGCGGCCCCCTTCTCCGGCCGGCCGCCGCTGCCGCCCACCCCGGGCCGGCCGGCGGAGGACAAGCCGCCGCCGCCGCCGCCGCCCCCCGCCGGGCACCGGCCGCCGGCCGCCCGGGAGGCGGCTCTGCCCCCGCCGCCGCCGCAGAACAGCAAGCCGCCCGTGCCCTCCGCCCCCCGGCCCGGCCTCGGCGCCCCGGCGCCCCCGCCGCCCCCCAGCCGGCCGGGGCCGCCCCCCGTCCCGCCCGTCCCCGGCGGCAGCGACGAGATGCCGCGGCTGCCCCAGAGGAACATCTCGCTGGGGTCCTCCTCGGCCCCCGGCGGCGGCGGCGGGGGGGGCCGCTCCGGACCCCTGCCCCCCCCGCCCAGCGAGAGGCCCCCGCCGCCCGTCAGAGACCCCCCCAGCCGTTCAGGTAGGGAGCCGGGGTGGGGGGGGGCGGGCGAGGGACCGGAGCTCGGCGGGGGTGGTTGAACAGCTGGGCGCCGCGGGGCGAAGCGGCGGCGCTTTAGGGAAGGGGGGGAATGGAATCGGCGGTTTGCCCGAGGGTGGCGCTGGCCGTGCCCCTCGGAGCTCCGTAGCCGCCGATCTCTTGCCCTGACAGACCCAGAAGGAGGCGGCGTCGGGGAGCTCCGGCCGCGGCGTCGGGCTTGGAGCGGAGCGGGGCGCCGGAGGAGCCCGGGGCGGGGGCAGCGCCTCTCCCCGCCGGCCGCCGCCACGCACGGCCCCCGCTCTGCGTGGGCGACCGACGGTGCTGTCGGGCACGGGGGGTTCTGCGGCCGGCGAGGAGGGTGGTGGCGTAAGGAAAGTCACTGCGCGTCGCCAGCCTGCTCACGTCTGCCTTCGCAGGTCTCGGCGGCTTTCCTCGTAATTACTGTAATTAAAAAGGGCTGCAAACGGGGTGGGGGGGTGGGGGTGTGTGTCCCCCATTCTGTTCTTCGGCGCAAAAAAGCTGTTTTATCTAGCTTCTGATAGGTGACAGCGTTTGCCTTCCTGCGTCAACTGGCGTGAGTTAATGGTGGCGTTCTGATGAATGGAGGTTTGCAGAGCCCCACCTTCTACGTGTTGGGAGACACGAACGCTTACAGCCAAATACAATTATTTTAATAAAAGACCTAGCCAACAGTTGTTAAATATAATGGCAGTTGTTACAGCGTGACTAACTGTTGTTACTTACCATATGCAGATTTCAAATAAGGCTGAAAATAGAATTGTCTCCTTTGAGTTATTTCATAATATACTTTGTCCTCTGTGACAACTGTTGTTCATAACTTTTAAGAATTGCACATCATAACTTAGCTCTCCTAATACCTGAAGGTTTTCCCTTTGGAGGGGAGAGAGTTTAGGCGCAAACAGCCAGGCCCTATAACATCAGGAAGGGAGAAGTGTTGCACAGAAGGCGACGCTGGGAAGCTCCATAGAGTTGCCTTTCATTTCATCCTTTGGAACAAAAATCTGGATTCATCTCAAACCCGCCCAGTCCTAGACTATAGAGATGAGTGTCATGGGAGCTCCCACAGGTGACAGGCATCCGTGTTGCTTTCCAGCTCCTTGAACCAGCCTGGATCCCCCATAGCACAGCACCTGCAGCAGCTGTGCAGCCACAGAAAATACTGGCCCCGGAACAGTGCTTTGTGAAGCTGGTTGCCAGCCCAAAGGATGGCACAATGCCAGCGCAGCCTGCAGTAAATAAATCAGAGAAATCTTGTCACATTTGACTGGGAGTGTGGATCAAAGCTGCAGAGAGCGTCTGCAGTTATTGAGACACTTCCAAGAGCTTCTTCCGTGATGGCCTCTGCTTCCACCAGTGCTTTCCTGGTTGGCTCTTTTCTGAGGCAGATGGCTTGAGCAAATCTGCACTACCTTTCTGCAGGCTTAATAAGTAGAAGGAATGGTAGCAATAAATTATAAATGTAAATACTCCTGTTCTGCAGCGGTTCAATACAGATGATGCGGTTTAGGTAGGTTTAGAGAGAGAGCAAGCAAAACTATTCTGAAAGTTGCTAAATGCTTCTCATTCTTAGAAACCATTCCCTGAAGGCAAACTTTAGTAATTTATAAAAAAAAAGAAGGAAAAAAAAAGGGGGGGGGGGAGGACACCCACAAAGCACAGCATTTTTCTTGAAGCATGTTTCAGTGCTTGTTGCTGGAGACACAATATCTGCTGCTCCCTTTTTCTAAGTGCATGTCTGTAGCTAGATTTCATCAGGACAAGGAAGCATTTCATAAAAATGAACATAATTGTCAGTTGCCCAACTGTGCCAAACAGAGGTAGTGAGACCTTTGAACAGGCATAGCCCTCCCCACCCTCTGCTTCATCTCCTCATGTCCTAACCATGGGTACCTCTCTCCTTGGCAGCAGCAGCTTGCTTGCCTTTATTGACTGGCTCCTCTCAGAGAAGCGCCCTTCCCCTGCCCTCAGGGCAACCCTGGTCCGGTGTTACATGGGCTGTGCCTTCATATTTGACCTGTCATGTCACCGCGCCAGTTACTCAGATACACGGACACTAGGAATGCCAGTCTACGTGTGAGGTCTGTTTCCAGTTTAGCGGGAGCAGCTACTGAAAAACCTGGCATGCAGCGCATGTTTATAAATGAGCGAGCTGATGCCATGCAGCTTAACGCTGCTAGTTCTGGGCTGAATTCCCCTGTGCACCACCACAGACCCTGGCTGTGACACCCAGAGGGGACCACTCCGATGGACAAAGAGCCTCTGAGGGTAGCAGAGCTCTTCTGCCACGTGTCCTCTTGCCTTGCAATGGTACATGGAAAGGAAGTGGGCTACGGTCTGGACCTCCACAGTACCCTGAATTCCAGCTGTAACTTCTGCTCGTTGTGGCCGACATAACTTAGAGTCGTTTAAAAATGGCTTCAGGGACCAGCACTCCACAGAGGCCTCTGTAGCTGAGGGAAGTAGGAATATGGGCCCTGAGGTGTATTTATGCTTAGATATACGCTGCTCCCCCGATCTCTACTCTTCAAATCAGCACCAACTCCCTAGAGAGCCCTGGAGAGCAGAAGAGTGGGTGCTGAGGGCAATTCCCCCTCGGGCTGAGGGTCCCAAGCCAGCCCACCCTCTCCAGTTTGTTAGCAGGAGGCTGTGGGACACAGGCAGCGGCTTACCACCAGCAGAATAACCCCTGGTGCAAACGGTGTTTGTATGCTTGCCTCTCGTCTTGCTCCAGGTCCGCTCCCTCCACCTCCTCCCATAAGCAGGAATGGAAGCACTTCGCGGGCTTTGCCCGCTGCTCCCCAGCTGCCCTCCCGGGCAGGGCTGGACAACCAGAGAGGTGGACCACGGCCACCGCTTCCCCCTGACCGGCCGGGCTCGGCAGCACCGCCGCCACCACCACCACCTTCATCAGCTGTCAGAAACGGCTTCCAGGATCCAGGTGATGGTAAGCCATCCTCTTAGTTGTTTGCCTTTGACAGAGACCGTGTAGTGGCTTTTGGCCTTAATACGTCAAAAAAGGTTTGGGATAGAGGCTTTATTTCTAGTGCAGACCTTTGATTTCTGACCAACAGAGGTGTCATTTGGGTCTCAACTAACCCTGCCAAGTAAGAACAGAGTAAATATGCCATACGTAGAGCAGAACTGCAAAGTCGTCCATACAGTCTGCAGAATAACCCTTTGAAAAATAGCCTGAAAAAAAGAAAGGTATTTACCATGCTTTGCTTTGCTACAATACAGAAAAAAGGCCTGAAGGGATCGTTCTGACTCTAGTACGAATTCAAACCATAGCTACACTAAGACTCTTTGGAAGTCAGAACAAGTTAGATGATCACTCAAAAGCTTAAAGCTGAAAAACAGATGAGGGAAGAGATTGTCAGGACACTGCTGAAAATGTCAAGTATCTCTCTTTTTGCTAGTCTTTATTGAAAAGGTGAGGTGTAAGATTGCTGTGTTTTAAAGATTCATCGTGCTTTTCTTTTTAATTGTTTTTAATTATTTGCAAAGGACAGATAAATCTTTCAGCTAATTATGGGAGGCCAAAATTGGTATTTCTGACATTTATAAGGTTAGAAAAAACAAGCAGAAAATAAAACTGTAATTCATGCTTTTGAAGTATCTTTACACATCAGATAAGGCAGGTGGGTCACAGACGCATTTTTTCCTACACAAGTCATTTGCAGGGTTCAGAACCTGCACCTTTACACACGGGTTCCTAATTGCAACCATTGGGAGTAAACATAGAAAAACTGGATCCCAGTGAATAACCACATGTACAACTGCTGGGCAAAAGTTACTCAGCTGTTCATTACATTATGCAATAAAATATAAGAATATTGCAAGAAAGTTATGGTTGCAAAGTCCTTAAGCAACCAAGTGAAGAAATGACAAAGTTTAAGATAGTCCACACTTTCTTCCTTGGGCCTCCAATTCCAGTGCAGAACAGAGCTGCGTAAACATTTCTTATTATTTCAATAAAGAAACGGATCAGCTTGCTTTATTCTTTGCAATCCTATAGACTCAGTAGGTACATCAACAGGGCCCCTGTACTCTCAAGAGATATAGTTTCAACTGATGTATTTTTCCATTTTTGACACTAGTTACATATGGGTTTCTCTGTCATCGTACATTTTATCATAATGGCCCCAAATTTTCTTTTTCCCATATAAAAATTAAGAAAGAAAAAACACTGCCTATAGGTCAGTGTGCTTTTAATGATGCTTTTGAGCTCTGTGTATCAGTGAAGTATGAATATCAGAAAATTCTATATCCAGGAACAAAATACTGTTCTGAAGTAGGAGACACTATGCATTTCCGGTAACACATATATATGTATATGCATGTGTATGTTAAAAAAGCAGTTCTATTGTACATGGAAAGGAACATAGCACTTACTTCTGTGGAATTATGGCCGTTTTCCTGATCTGTGATTTTTCGTTAAATTGGCTAAGTGATCAGCTAAAGTTAATAAGGATTTTCATTCTCAAACTAACCTAAAGCATCTTCTTCCCTGACTTCCCAATAGGATGCTGGTTCAATACTCAGCTATGTAAGCATTTTGCAATATAAAACATGTATTAAACATGATGTTAATGTCAATTTACTTTCCTGAAGCTGTATCACAAAACTAACAAGTAAATTGCATGGGATTTTTTTCAGATGAATGGGAAAGCAGATTTTCTTTTCATCCGATATCTGATTTGCCACCTCCAGAGCCATATGTACCTGTGAACAGGAGTTATCCCAGTAAACTAGCAAGAAATGAAAGTAGAGGTAAGTTTGTTCCACCTCTGCTGTTGGAATTTCAGCGTATCATCCTAGAAACAATGTGGATGGGGAAAAGACTGGGTGCTGAGGTTTCAAAACTTCTCAGACTAACAGCCTGGTCACCCTTCTCCACCACACAGGAAAAACTGAATGCAGGTTTGCAGGCACAAGCCCTCTTAAACTTGTATTTGAGGGAGTAATCATTTGGGTTTTAAGTTAGAACATGTATTGTAAGAGACCACCTCTGCCATTATATAGTCAACCCTTCTGCTACAGGCAGCCAGAACCACAAAATCTGCTAGGACTTCCTCCTCATTTCCCATCTAAATTCATGCACAACTCATTCTTGTGCTAACATCCTTGAGTTCAGTTACCCTTCCTCCTTGGTGTGTTAAACCCCTAATATTTTTTAAGACAACAGTTGTACCCTCCTCTCAACTTTCGTTTTGCTGGGCTGATTAAATCTGGATGTACTATGCTCTTCTTCCAAGCTATGTTCTCTGATCATCAGGGTTGCTTCTGGATACACCTCAGTTTGATTTTGTCTTTTCCAATCAGTGTTACATGCTGTTCCAGTTCAGGCCTCAACCGTGTCTTCTACAGCAGTATAAATGTTTCCTATCTTCATTAGTGGTATTCGGCCTGATACACCCAAGGATCAATTTACCTCTTTCACAACCAGTGACATCGGTGGCTCATAGTTATACTGTAATCATCTGTACACTCAGATGTTTCTCTCTCTCTCCTGTTTCCAAATGATGAGGTTTTGGTTTGGAGCAGAAATTCCTGTTAGTCTCTGATCTTTCACTTTGCCCTGTTAGCTTTCATCCCATTCGTATTACTCCATGAAGAAAGGCAAAGTAATATATGCATTTTTTATGTTTCCTTTCATGAGTTTGCAATGAAAATCCTCATATTGGGAAAAATGTGAAGAGCTTTGAAATGTTACTGCATTTAGAGCTTGCCACTTTCATTGAAATTTGCATGTGTTGCAAGTATGTCGTGGTTTAACCCCAGCCAGCAACTAAGCACCACGCAGCCGCTCACTCACTCCCCCCCCATCCAGTGGGATGGGGGAGAAAATCAGGAAAAGAAGTAAAACTCCTGGGTTGAGATAAGAACGGTTTAATAGAACAGAAAAGAAGAAACTAATAATGATAATGATAACACTAATAAAATGACAACAGTAAGTAATAAAAGGATTGAAATGTACAAATGATGCACAGGGCAATTGCTCACCACCCGCCGACCGACACCCAGCCAGTCCCCGAGCGGCCAAAATCACTGCCCCCCCCTTCCCAGTTCCTAAACTAGATGGGATGTCACATGGTATGGAATACACCGTTGGCCAGTTTGGGTCAGGTGCCCTGGCTGGGCATGAGAAGCTGAAAAATCCCCGACCATAGTCTAAACACTACTGAGCAACAACTGAAAACATCAGTGTTATCAACATTCTTCACATACTGAACTCAAAACATAGCACTGTACCAGCTACTAGGAAGACAGTTAACTCCATCCCGGCTGAAACCAGGACAAAGTAGCGCTGAGAAGGTATGTGTTCACATAAAATAGTAAGGCTAACAAGAGCCATCAATGTGTTTTGAAAAGGGGACAAAGGACTAAAATGCATATGCTTTCCAGACATTTGGGAATAGCATTAGTTAAAATCTTTTTTTTACACTGTTTGAAGTTCTGATGTTGTTTAATAAACTAACCAGAAACTCTACAAAGATTTTTTTTAGTAAAATGGCTAGGCAAAAAAATGAGTAGGTCTACACCAGTTACTGAATTAATGGCTTAGATGTAAACTCCCACTTTCAAAGAAACCAGGAGAAGTGACACAAAAAACTTTCTTTCTCTTTTAGGTGGCTCTGGCCGAAAAGAAAGAGGTGCCCCACCGCTTCCGCCTATACCAAGGTGAAATGGGTTCTGGCCCATCCTTGGGCGATGTCTGTTTTCCAGTTTCCTTCGAGTCAGCTCTCCTGTCCACATCATTGGAAAGTTGTCTGTTTTGCTTTGTTTCCACTTTTGGCTTGTCAGCTGGAACAAACTTCAGTCTCTATTACAGAAGTAATAGATACAGCTTATGAACTATAGTTGCTCAAAGCTATAAATTTTATTTGCTTATACTGCAGGCTGTCATGAAAGGCATTTTGTGGACCATGCATAACATACGTGCATCATGCTTACTGTGTCCAGCCCTGTCCTCTTGAGAGCTCCATGGGAGGTGTGGCTTTGAATTTAATGAGAGCTGGAACAAAGCTGTTTCATTCACTTTGGGTACAGTGGCTGTATTATTTGAATGATAAAGTACAATCTATTTTCTGTTTAAAAAACAGTTGCTGGAGAAAACCGTGTAGCCAAGAGTCCCCTGGATCCTTCTTTGCATGCCTAACTTGGCCCATCTGCTTCTGCAAGCCACAGACCTACTACATGGTGACCAAGAGTTCATCCTAAACCTTTTCACTTCAGCTTAGCCAAGCAAATCCTATTTTAAACAATAGATAGCACATCCCACCCCGAGGATGGATTGTGTCTGGCCTTCCTTTTATCTGCAGAGAGTCTTTCAAAGAAAAGCACAAGTGAAGAATTCAGCAGCATAAAAATACCTTCTTTTTATCCCTCTTTCCTTGTTTTTTAATAGTGTTACGCTTTTAGTCACCTAATTCTTTCCTACTCTGATGTGGACCAACCCACAGTCATCTGTGTCCTGGATTATTGTAATGCCGTCTACCTGAGACTACATGCGAAGAGTCCTCAGAAAGTAGTCTTGGTGAAATGCAGCAATTATTGTAGTTGCAGGCTCCTTCCGTAAAGCATCGCTAACACCTGTGCTCCACAGACTGCTTTCCAGTTGTTTCTTTGGTACAATTAAATCATGGGTTTTGACTTAAAAATCTTCGCGGGGCTTAGGTCACAAGTCTCAGAGAGACCGTATTTGACCTGCGTTACGGTAGAGCAGCTGAGGTAAAAAATGTGCATAAGTGAAGGCCCTTTGATGTAGTGAGGGAGGTCTGGGGTTTGTGCGTTCAAGTGGGAGCATCAGCTCCAAAATTTGCTGTCTGCACTGGTTCAAGAGAAATGGGAAGATTTGCCCTTCTGAGTTTGCCATGAAGCCTGTCCTTTCAAACTTTGTTGAAAGGAATCTCTGCAGAGAGCTGCAAGGCTTACATTAATAGAAGAGAGAGTAAACTATTCTAACATTGTGACGATTGGTTAATATGTTTAATGGCTTTTGAATTTTGTATATGAGAAAGGAGTTCATTGTATGAGTGCATTTTACAAATGGATCTAAATGGATATAAAATGCCTTTGGAAATTAGAGGAAGATTATAATTCTGGATTTGAAATATTGCTGAATGATAGCTCTTTGTTAATTGGGCGTCTGAAGGTTAGCTCTGAAAAATTTCTCCTGTCTCTTCAACAGTTTCTGTTTCTTCAACGTACTCCTTGGGATCCCTGTATCAAGCCTGTGTCAGCAGCCATGCTCAAAAAAAACCCCCACCATAAACCAAACCAAAACAAAAACTAGTCATGTAAGTTAAGAAAATGTTTCTCTAGCATGGGAGACATGATCCTAAGTACGCTCTGCGGCTAGAATGAAGTCAGTCCTTGAAAATCTATGGAATTTAGCCGAAGAGAGTCTGGACCCCACTGAAGCGTTTGTGCGTAGGGCTTTTTGCTCTGTCAGTCAGTGGGGAGGGGCAGATCCCCTTTCTGCCCGACAGCCTGGACAGCCACAGTGAAGGGGATGAGACAGAGTTGGATTTGGCCAGATCAGATTTAATTTGGCCTTTTCAGTGTTTGTTTACAAAATCTTGTTAGCTGTGATAGCATTTGATTACGTACCTGTTTTTTACATTTTTATATCTAATGACCTATATTAAGTTACTATTTATGGTCTTGAACCTGCAATTAAATGCGCAGGCGCAGGGATGTATCTACATCTAATTGCAGGATCGTGGCTGTAAGGGTTTCTTAAACAGATGTTAGTGGGACCTCCATGTGACAGGTGCACCTTGGGATCAGACCTAGCGCAATACTGAATTTGTATATGTATTTTATGGATGTCACTTAAAGTGCCCCTCTTTGGGATATTATTATGTGAATAGGAGTCCAAATAAGATTTTTAGGATAGTAACTTAAAGGATAAATTATTGTATTCATGTTTTTAAACTGAAGCACTTAATAACTTTCTAAGGAACAACATTTTGAATTTAAGAATACAATATTTTCAGTACCTTGACCTGCCAAATCCTTATTAATATCCAAATAACTATGCAGCCAAAAAAAAACCCCAAACTTCCAGAAACTATACCTTTTTTGTAACTTACCTGCTTCCAGCATGACTGTTTTACTTTGAGTAAGTCAATGAAAATGCTGCACATTGTTCTGCCAACTCCCTGCATCATTCAAAATACCCTATATTTGATGTTTTGAGCAAGGTTTTATGACTAGAAATTCTGGACCACTACCAAAGACTTGGCAAACCAGCTTCAGTCTCACTTTAAAATGTGCTGTGTAAAAGGCCCTCAGTCAACAAGCCAAGGAACCTGAGCTGCTTGGGTTTTAGCACTTCTTTGTACTATAGAAACCCAGAATGGATGTTTGGCATATATGTAAAATAGCTTAACAATGCAGAAAGAGGTATTTTTTTCACCTAACAACAACTTACTATTTATATCTTTTCCTATAAAAGTCCCTAGATATATTCCAGAACAATGCAGCATTTTATCATTCAATATATTGCTTCATATATCAGTAGCTATTTACAATAAGATCAGTATTAAAGTATTTATTTCACTATGTAGTGTTAAAAAGAAGAATACAAAACAGATTGAATCAATGGTGCCTTATGACTTTTTTAGTCAACTTTTCTGTCTCACTAGAAAAATGAATAGGTGTTGCTCTTCCAAGTCCGAATGTAAATAGTGCCGACAGTAGCATTATACAGCGTTCGAGCCAAGTCATGCTGTTGCAATGTGCTCAGTCTGCTAACTTCAGATTGAGCTCAGTGTATGGAGAGACTATTGGATCAGTCTTTAGGTGAGGTGTAAGCAGGCACTGGTTAGCCTCACAATCAGTTGTTGGTATCGCTCTTGAAATTTAACCCTTTCCCAAAACCAGTGTCTCACGCTGCTGTCCATACAGCCCGGCTGAGTCCAGTGTGGTTGCAGAGGTTATTAGAGGACTAAGTTTGATTCACTGCTTGCACAGAAGATTTACTGGGTTTGTTTCAATGGCATTGTATTGTAAACCTTCAGACCTCAAACTACCTTTTTATGTCATCACTAAGACTCGCATTGTGTGACAATGGCCACAGATGTTCATTTTTGTTTAATTCAAGTCAGTAAATAAAGTGGGAATAACTTTTGTACCATGTGACAATAATTTCTGCTCAATATTTTTGGAAGAAAAGCACATGTTATGTCTGTTATGACTTTCTGCACCAGCCATTGGGAGTAGAGGTCACAGTGATTAATGTTCAGAGTTGTTAAAGGAAACTCAGCCTGTGATTCAGGAAGCATGTATTTCTGTAAATGAACTACTTCAATAAGGTCGCAAAGTTCTTGTTTAGAAGCCAGCATTTCCCAACACTAAAAGAATCATAAGAACGACTTTGGTTTTTTTCTGCAAGACTGAACTATTAAAGAAGTTCCTTAAATTGTCACTTAAAAAACTGGACAGTAGTTTCTCCTTGCAACAACAACTGTTTACATGCCACTTCTAGAAGTAGGTCTTTGCTGGAGCAGAGGATGAGGGAACTAAACTGCTGTCGTGCTTCACATATATTGTAACACAACAGTTTTCTGTGCAGAAGTATGGAAACAGAAAGGGTACTTTTTGCCTTGGAAGCAAAGAATAGAGTTGAATGATCAAACTGGGATTATTTCCAGCAGAGTGTCAAATGTCAAGAGACCTAGATAGGGCCCCTCAGCCACAGGATGCTGGAAAGGAGAAGATTGCTCAAGGAAATAAAAACCAAGTGGCTGAATGTTGCTATCAATACTAGAGTACAAATTACAATATAAAATGTGCATGTATGTAATACCACATCACAATAGTGTGAACATCGTTGTCTCACAGTCAGGTGCAAATAACCTGTTATGGCGGTACATTGACTCTGTATAATATATATTGTATGAACTTTAATCTTTCAAATGGTATTCACCAGAAAATATGGAGAATCTCTTACCTAAGATATCTGGTAACACATTAAGTGTAGCTAGTTTGTGGAATGGTTCTTCATGTACATTGGGAGAAAACAGGGATCTTGCAGCCTATAAGGTGGAAGTGTCTGGACCATTCAGTTAAAATGTAAACATGGAGCATTGGCAAAAAAGGGGAGTGTTGGAGTTACTCAGCAGAAGCAGGGCACATGTATCATGTTCTCAGTGAGTGAGTACGTGGCAGGTAGGTAGGCAGACTAAAAGAAAAAAATGGAAACCGCATGTCTTAAAAAAGGGAGTAACCCTTCAGTATGTTGCCATTTGGAAATACAGTTTGTCTGTGATAAAGGTTCTTTAGTGTAAAGTAATGCATGCAAAGGAAGACCTCTAAATTTGGGCTTCCAAAGCCACACAAGACTATGAAAGAGAGGGAAACATAACTTAAAACATAGGCTGAGCAGAATGTAACATGTTTTTATCAGATGCTTAAAGTTTGAGCTTTTTATAAAATATTAATCTAGTTCTGTGAATATTTTTTTGCTCAACATTTATTTTGTATGTGGTTTTGTTCTCTTTATTTTTCTGTCCTATGCCAAATAAATTTTACTTTTATTTAATTGGTGGTGCAGACTGTTACGTTGAGAGCAACCACAGTTGCTTCCTTGACAGAAACACATGTCGGCCTTGGCAGGAGCATTGACAGTGAGTCTGGCGGGAGCTGGGGCAGGTTGTTCTCCCCTCCTGCCTGCCGTTGCGCAGCAGCGCAGCAGTAATGCTCAGAGGACTTTGGGCCTCCGTACAGTGAAGATTAGACACCTGCAGATAAGGAGAAATAATGAGTTTAGTTTAGGATAAAGAATGATTGAAAACCTACGGTCAGCGTCGCCGTGCTTGTAGATGGCTGTTGTGTGAGCTATGAGCATTGGCTCTTGGCAAGGCAAGCTAGGCACTTGCCACGGGGAGGTGACATGGAAAATCACTCTAGGTAAGCACAGATTTTTGTTCCTCTTATCTCCACTCACTAGGCAGAAGGCTGCCAGAGAATATCAAACAAATGAAACCTTCCTTTTGACTTTGGAGCCCTGTTCTTGATCTCAGATGTTAACCTTTTCAGGTAATTTGGACTGGGTTCATCACAGAAAGGACCTTTGATGGAAGTCCAAAGGAGGCTGAAGTTCAGGCTGCACTTCCACCTTCTCCTCAGAAATTAGAAAGGTCATTTAAAACCCCGAGCTAAAAAGCTCTATGCTGTAACTCATCCAACTTGCAAAGACTTAAGCAGCAGGTTTCCTCTTACACAGATGGTGGATCCCTTGACGTCTGTGGGGACTGCTTGTTGATACTTTCATTTTACAGACCGACTGGAACAGAGACCTCGGCTTTCTTAAAAGGCCACAGGACACTCATGGCTCAGATGTAGCCTACAAGCCCAGCGGTCCAGGTGCCCGGGCTACGTAAATAGAAGAGCCATGACGGAGGGCGGCAGCTGGGAGTTTGTGCGCTGTGAAGGAGCTGGCTCAGCAGGCTGAGAGACCTTTGCAGATCTTAGTGGCAGTAGCCTTGAACGAGAACGTGGAGGTATGAAACTAATGATCAGCTAGTAGGACTGTCTATCTCATGTTTTGCCAAAGGAAACATGATTCTTTCTGGTTTTCAAGAAATTAAATTACTTGCTTGACTTCAGGAAGAGGAAATTGAACTGAGCATGCTGTGACCTAGTCATAACCACAACATAGTCCTTCCTCCATTTAACTCAGAAAATGTTGTTGCTTTAAAATAAACCCACAGACAACACTGTAAAACAGTTCTGAGTGCTCCCTGCAGTTGCAGGAAGGCTCACGTGTTGCACGCAGCACACACAAAAATACCAAACTCCTTTGATCATTGTTCAACAATTTCCAATGACCTTCCTGCCTCGGACACACAGGCTGCTCCCTTCTGCCCTCTCACCTAGTCTGACTCCATTTCGCACTGAAAATAGTAAATTGGTCCTAGCCAATTATCGATTTGGGAGCTAAATACTGGCCCATACATCTCTGTACAACAATTAATGTATTATTTAGGGTAACTAACAAAATAGATCAAGAGCCTTCGGGATTTGTTTTTCTCTGGCTGACAGCAAGTATAAGGAGCAATTCTTAACAGCTGTTTCTGCTGTCTTATGGTTCTCTGAGAATTACCCAAATATGTAACATGACGTAAGCTTGATTCCAAGTTTCATTTTCTGTTACACTCTTAGAGGTCCTATACTTTTTATTTTATACATAATGAAAGTGTGTGGTTTACACTTTCAAAAGAGCTCATCCTTTTCACTTGTTGAATAGGAGACTCTGTAATCCTCCTAAAAAGTTCATACTTACTCTTCCAAGCGGTGAGGGTCTGATGCATACAGGGGCATGCCAACTTTAAAATCAAATAATTTTTTTTCATAAGCAAAAATGTTTCTCCCCATACACATTAACTACTATCTACAAACAGAGCTGCGCCTGAGCTCCACTCCCCCTTTCAGTTATAGCACAACAAGAATTGTGCAGAGCACACGAGGGCCTCAGTAACCTTTTCTGTACCCTGCTGGTTGTTATGCCTTTGGGGTAACTGTGCTGCTTGGTCTACGTGTGTTTACACAAATACAGACTGCTAATCAAAAACTTTGGTGAAGCGTAAAAGTAAACAGAATGGCACTTCGTCTCCACACTGTAGATATTGCAGCAGCGCTGGGAATAAAAAGCAATACAAATTTCTGTTTCTAACATGAGCTAGTAAAAGCCTCTGAACACATGGATTACATCCACTGACTAATGTACAGGTCTTATAAAGACACCTCTGAGCAGAATGAGTGTTTCACATTGTAGGATGATGTACTTGGCTTCATCAATAGTAACTTGTCTTTTCTGTAACTCCTGAAAGCATTCCTCTAAGAATTAATTAATGCTGCCATAAGTCTTGGAAGATACTCATCTGACAACTCCCTGCCATTGCCTTTCTTGTGCAGAGGAAATCTCCCAATACAAGCTTCGTTAGACCAGTCATTTGCATCCTAGGAATGTAAGTGCACTCTTGTATAGCAGACCCATGGTAAGTAGCCCTGCTATCACTTCCCAAAAGGAGGCAAAACTGCTTGTTGTCTATCTTACAGCCCTCAAAGGCTGTAAGGTGGCAGCTTAATGGAGAAGACAGTATCTCTGTTGGGTTAAACTTTCAGTGGTCAAAAATCTCTGGGAAAGACTGCATAACGGATTCCTTCTGTAGTGGATTTTTCAATCGTTACATTTAAAAAAAAAAAAAAAGCTACTGGTTTATTCTGTTCTTTCATAGATAATGGAAACAGGTATTTATATGTTAAAGTTTTGATACCCAAGGATGTTCCTTTCAATAGAATTAGGACACAATCATTTGAAAACAGTTATGAGCCTGCATTGGCAATCAGGATCTTAACCTATCCAAAAATTTCAACAGCAGTCCAGGTACAGAAATAATCCTGAGGAAAGGATTACTTAGACAGAAATACTTTGATTAAAACACAGAGAATAACTTGGATGGCTGCTGCTAATGCTACCTGTGTCCAACATCAACCTGTCTACTGAACAAAAATGTCAGTTCAGGTAATCACTACTTCAATCTTAAAGCACGTATTTATGGCTTAAGATACAGCTTCTGCAGAAGCTACATTCAAAATATAAAATAGAAATCTATCATGAATGCTGTCCATATGATATTGTCAAACTTTCTCCTCCACTACAATAGGGCACTTCTTCATTTTCATAATTTTTCCTCTCTGTTTTTACCATATTTTTTTTCCTTCCTCAATAAAAAAGTTATCTCTTCAAGAACGCGAGGGTTTAGCCTGCATAAATACCTTTCTCATTTTGAATATGGGACTATTCTTGCTATTGCATTTTTTGCTAGAATACAGCAGAACTCTCTGCTTAAGCACCTCTAAGGTAAAGGCAGGCAGAGGGGCTGAGGACGGAGGGGCTGTTGGTTGCTGTTCATCCTTCCTCTTGCCAAAACAGGAACCACTGATCCCTCCCTGCAGCTGGGACATGGCTTTATCACTGTGCAACTCCCTTTTCAAAACCATTCTCTTCCCAAGGGGGACCGCCTTGGGTACATTTTACATTCACTTGTGTGCACAATCGTTTGGCTCCAGGCTTGTGCGAACACAAGCCTTACCAAGGCACATTACCAATTCAGTTCTGAAAATGCTTTTGTGTTCACGCAAAGATGGGTGTTGAGGTAGTTCTTTATCTCACATCCTACCTGACTTAAAGAAAGCATGTGAAAATGAGTCTTTCCTGTCCTCCATTCTAGCAGAAATTTGAGTATATTCAGAGTTACCGGCAAGCCCTCGCGTGCCCCGCTGAGCAGCAGAGCCTGTGCGGCTGGAGGCCGAGCACTCCCAAGCCATGAAACTAAAAGGCAGCTGAAGTACTCAGAGCGCTTGTGAAGGGACAAGGTGAAGGCTACGGGTGGAAGTCTGGGCTTGAAACCCAGCCTCTGTCATATGTATATTGATACTGGAACTAGCATACCTCGTAAATAATGTCCATTGCGCTGCTTGTCAGAGGCTGCAGAGCCCCTTAGTGCTCTCTGTGCTGCCTGAACGCCAGCCCTTGCTGCAGACTGCTCAAATCCTTCTGTTGAGGTTTTTTTCCCTCCCTATTTAAAACAGAAACTTTCACTTCTGCTATTTGGCTGGGAGCTTGGGTTACTTGTGAAACCCAGGAACCTTTGTTTGAAAACATACAGATATCCCGTTCATTTCCTCTAAATATATAGTTTATTCTCCTCAACTGTGACTGCTACTGCACCTTCATCCAAACGCCTGTCAACTGTGGGGTTGGTGTGTTTGCTCCAGATTATTGCTGCTTTAAAAACAAAAATCCTTCTGTGTGCTTTAAGAGAATTGCCACATGTCCTCTATGCCAGGACCTTCATTCCTCCTTCTCATACAGGTACCAGCCACTTGTATAGCGGGGGGGGGGGTGGGGGGGTGGGGTGTGTGTAAATCCACCTTTTAGCTGCAAACATTTCTAATGTAAGTCCAAGTACAAGCTTGCACCAGAAAAATGAGAAACCTTGCACATCTGTGTTTGTTTCTAACTAAGCAGGTAAGCAGGTGGGAATGGGTATGATGCACCTCCAGCCTAAGAATTTCTCTTTGTGCTAAGAAATACTCTGCCTCTGATGCAAGAGAAGCTTTGTGTCCTCTAAGTTATCCAAACTTTGCATTTGAGGCAAGCAGAGGCTTGATACATTATGGAAGAGCATGTTAGACAGTCAATTAACAGCAAGGACCTTCCCTGCAATCATTACCAGGGAATTTTATTTTAAACACTTATTTCTAGAGCTGCCTTGTTTTATTATTTTTTTAAACCAGCTGTTATCTCCCCCCACCCCTTTTCATATAGAAAATTCCTTATTTTTATGAAGGGCTCTAGCTTCCACAGCAGCTGACAATTATGAGGCCAAATGGCCTAGTTCGCCAAGCCCTGCTGAAGCGAATGGGCGAAATGAGGGCTTCGCTGAAGCGAATGGGCGAAATGAGGGCTTCGCTGAAGCGAATGGGCGAAATGAGGGCTTCGCTGCAGCCGGGGCGGTGGGTCCCTGCCCTGCCGAGCAGCGGGGGTGGGCGCAGGGCTGCGAGCGCTGACTCAGAGGCAGAAGCTCGTTTCAAAACCACCTTCGCTCGCTCGCTCGCTCCCTGCCTCGGCGGGGTGACGGCAAGCTCCGCCGACGGATCGATCGCCTCTTCTTCCTCTTCCCACTCGGAATCCCCGACTCCTTCGGGAGCTGCCTGGGTTTCGTTGTCTAGCGGCTGCTTCCCAGCCGGGACAGCGAGGGTGGCATGTTGCATCAGGAGGGCACTAGGTGGCACTTTTGGCTGCTTTGCTTAATTCTGCGCTGCCCGGCCGCGAGAGCATCTTTAGCGCCAACGTCAAAACTCGGGAATTACGGCAATTACAAATGTTTCCCTCCTGTTTCATTGCTTGTATGGGAAGCAGTTCATAAGCTGTGGCCCTAGTATTCAACTATGGACAATTTTGATTGTATGGTTTTGGTTATGAGCGTACGGCGACGTATAGTTCATCGTTTTAGGAACGCCACACGCCGTTTTGCTGTTGGTACAGCAGCGCGTGCGCTGCGGACGTATACGGCCTGATCCTCCGTGCGGTTACACAACTCTTAGGCAAGTAAAGTTCCAGTATTGGCATAAAAATGATGCAACAGAATAACACGTCTGACTCTACTCTGTTTCAGTTCAACCAAAAGCAGCGTGCCATTAGACCTAAACAAATAAAGTCTTTAACGAAGTTTAACTACAGCTGGAGAAGAAGGTAAGAATTGACACAAAATACCTTTTTTATTGAAAATGTCGAGTGGAAGTAACAGATAGCTGTAAGAAAGCCACTCTAACAATATTGCAGTCTTAAAAACCAATATTTACTCAAATATATAACAGAAGAAAGAAATTCCTTTATATTGTGAGTCAAAGAAATAGAAAACACAATCAGTCTGGCAATCCATATGAGATTAAAGGATTGGCCATGAATTTAAATGAAATGCCGAATTGCTGAACATAATCAGGAAAAGATATGAGGAAGAGAAAATGTCAAGGAAGAACCTGTAGGTTACAGAGGGAGAAGTATGAAAAAAGTATAGGTACAGTAGCTTTATGCAGAACAACTCGGGAAGAAGAGGGTATATTAATTCACTCCTGAGACAAAGTAACAGAAAGGATTGAATGCTATAGCAGTCGTGAAATGAAGAAGAAATAAATGAACAAACAACTACTGGATTTCTGCCAAAGGAGACAATACACTGCAATCAATACATTTGTTGGATAACAAATTTAACTGTTAACAGTTTAAACTCTGTTCATGTAAGTGATAAATAGTGGCTTGAAAAATGGTGGGATATGATGTGATCACAAATGGAAACTTAATAAGCGGAGAGAGTTTACAGAGATTTGGGTCATATTCTGAAACTATTTCCAAAGCTTTTAATTTGTGATGCCAAAACTGTTTTTGTGGTTTGTTTGTTTCTTTTTGGTTTTTGGTGTTTTGGGTTTTTTTGTTTGGGTTTCTTTACTAATCAGTTGCTTGCTGAATAAGCAACAGGTGCAGCAGATCACACATCAGAAACTGCTTATTTAATCAGTGCAGCTTGCTTTAAGATGGTTTTCCTGAGCAAGGCAGTATTTACTAACTTGTATGCAATATGGATAGCTCTTCCTTCTTTTTTTAGAGGAATTGGGCTGACTTTGAGTAGTCTTACAGTGACTGAGCACTAACAGTACTAAGAACATGTAAGTAACAAGCTGCTTATGTCAAAATGAATGAATGGGTGTTCTTGGCTCAAGAAAGAGCTGTAACCGTCATGCCCTGTTCTTAATAATTTTACCACATACTGTTAGTCATGTGGGTATGTGAAAATGTAAAAAAATATTTTAAATGCCTATGTATAGTAGATACAGCTCTAACCTTAATATGAGGCAAATGGACAAGACTTGATAATCATTTTCCAGATAAAACATTTGAAACCATTATTTTAAAATAGTGATTTCTTTGTTTGACTTTTGTATACGTTCCCCCCCTCGCCCTAGTCAGACTGGTTACCTTGTTAACTCATCTTTGAGTATTTGTATTTGACTTCAGCAAACTTACCTTCTTGCTGAGCCAAGTAAGAGATCGATACCCTAGTACCAATAATGGAATTTATGCATTTAGGAGGTCTCTGCAACATTGTTTTGTCTCTGCTGAAAGCAATTTCAGAAAAAATCTCATAGTATTGAAAACATATGGGGCTATTCTGAACCTTAATGATTTCAGTGCAATCTAGTTTGAAACTTTTTTCTATACTTTTTGGTTTAGAGGTGAATGTCACCATGCATAACGTTTACTGTGCTTTCTTACGAGAACAGTCCATTTCAACAGACCTGAACATACATCATTATTGCTGAAGTTTTAGTTTGACTTTCTGCAAGCTGACTGTATTAGCTTCATGTATTTTCTTTTGGCAGATACAGTATTTTGAAGACTATAATTGTACCTACAGCTCTGTGACATACTAGTAGCACATGCCCTCATCTCAGCCACAGAACAAAGTGGAAGTGAGTGAGTGCAGTACAGTAAACCTGGACTTTGCCAAACCAGCTTGAACATAGACATTGTCTTACAAAAGATACTATACTAAAAATTCCAATTAAGTTCTCATAACCAACACAGATAATGAGGGGTACTACTGTGAAATTGTAGATAAATAACTTTCTTGAGAAGGAAGATGTTTTACAGAAGTGCTCCAAGGTAATCGAAGTGAATGTAAACATCCAGTGCATCCCTCATCATTTCTGCATTAACAAGCTTCAAGCTTATGGAGAATAGCATCTGGCTAGGCATTCTCCCAGCCTCTGGGTTAGATTGCTCGCTGGGACACAGATGTTGGATTTTTCATGGTATTTAAGCCTCAGAAGTTTGGGAAATTATTTCATGGGACTGTTAAGTGCTTTCCCCTTGACACTCCCCTCCAGAGAAGAAATCCACGGGCCTATTGCCTGTCTACAGATTCATTTTCCTCAGGCTTCCCTTGTTGCTTAACTGCCTCATCAAACATAGGTATATTGTAAGCTATAGTTTATTTTCCAGTAACCACGTGAGTCAGTGTAAGTGATCAGACACATCTAGATACAGATAAGCACTTCATGTTCTTCCTGAATATCCCACGCACAACTGCAAGAGAGCAGACATTAGAAACCAACAAACTTGCCAGATTCTGAACTACATTTTTAGGTAACCAAAGTTAGACATGCATTTTTCAAATGGAGTCAGCTAAGAAAATTGAGGTTGAGCACAGGTCCCTGCCTTGTGCATTATATCAGCCATTTACTTGTTAAGCAACGAGCAGTATGAGAACAGTACTTCTTCCAGTACTAGAGTTACAGTGCTGTGTTGTCTGTAGGCATAACTCAAATTTTCACATAAAATTTGGCTCGTTGTCAATAACCAAGGAGCATTGAGTAAGTATTTTTCCCGTAATTGAATATAATGAGATTACCTAAGAAGTGCTAGTCTCTCCACCCATTGTTGTAATTACTGTGTTGGTAAGATATTTAGATTTTTCCATGCTGTTGAAAATTAGGTGCACAGCTGTCTGGAAATCGCACTGAGATTATACCTGTAGATTTCCAGACAGATTACATCCTGATGCATTTGCCAACATTCTTGCTGTCTGCTCATCCTCTCTGTATTTTTTCTGTCTATTCTTAGAAAAGTCACTTTTTTGTAATACCCTACTGGGAGATTATTTAGATGTTGGTGCTACATTTTCAATCAATAGTGCTGCTTTGAAGCTCACTTGACACTTCCTATTATAAGGCAGTGTTGACTTTCAGTTATCACCACACCCTAACGATTTGGCTACAACTTCCATGCTAGCTCTTTGACTCTTCTAGAAAAAAACACTGTTACTTTTAGTATTTTCAGAAACAAACTGGAGAAATGTACTTGCTTACAGTAAATTCTTGAGGGATTTTCTTCAGAATACTCCAGCATTTCAGGCTTTGCAATAAGTGCTTGCAGCTTACCAGCATAATAGCCTTCACATCAAGCACAAAGATACATTTGTGATCCTCTGAAAACCTGTCCAAATTGGCTCAGTTGTATGCCTTTGAAAAATATGTTTGCACGTGGTCACTGCTAGATCTTAAAAGCTAAATTATCTGAAGCCTGAGAGAGTTGAGCGTCTTGCAGCTCCTGTGTGGGGCCAGCCTGTGTACGTGTAATTGTCATACGTAAATGAGTATGATGAAAGCCACAGGTCAGCAGGATGACTCCTGTAATGGTTGCTCCAGCTGCTTTTCACCGGCTGAGCTGTTGTCCAGATAAAAAAGCAGGAACCCATATACTGTCCCATATACTCAGTTGACTACTTCGATGGTGCATAAATGGATGGAAACATCCAATCTGAGTGAAAACAGAACAAAAAATCAAGGGGGAAAGCAGTTCATGATTATGTAATGGGTGGTATGGGAATGCTCAAGAGGATCAAATTACGATTTTGGGGACAACTTTCAGTTTTATGTTTATTTAGTAGCTATTGGAAAGTTTGGCTTTGCAATACCAGTAATGGTGTTTTCTGTGATCTACAGTTAAACTGCCAAAGTTGAGCTGCCAGTGGTGGAGGATAGCTGTGACCAAGAGCTGATGGACTGTATAAATCTGTCCTCTCAGTAGTTTATAGACAGAAAAACTTGCCTCTCCTGTACATTAGTCACACTATTATAGCTATGGTCATTGCTAGTCTGAATGTTGGGGTTTTTTTAATTAATGCAGGGCAGCTTTTTGATATTTCTATGGGTTGGGTGAAACTCCATGAGATCTGGTGTCCATGACTGTCACCCTTAGTTTACGAAGATCTTAAAAGGAAAAGGAAAGTAAACTCTGTTATAAGCCCAGGGTGCTGGAAAACAGAGAGGCTCCACCCAAAACAAAGGTACATTCAAGGCCAGAGAAGAACATGTGGCTCAAAGAAAAAGTCTACAGAGCTTTGATTAAGTACTGGGGGAGCAGGGAGGAGGTGTCGAACAGTGAGAAGGTAACTGTCCTTTGCTGTTCTGGGAAGCAGGACTTGGTACGGTCTTTGGGAAGATGCAGGAATATCCTGTGTATTCAGTACTGCATTAGAAAGAGTTCTTGACTCCAACATTAAGTTATCATTACTAATTATCCAGGTCAAAAGATACTAACAAACTGTGTTCCTAACAGTTCCCAACCAAGTGGAGAACCTGTCCTGTAATCCAGTGTTTTAGTTACTCATGGTGCTGTTCTGGTGGTACAGTCTGGTTAATAAAGTTTTTATGTTTCTTAACAAGGTATGGGGTCAAACTCTATTTTCATCTCTGTTCATCTCACAAATGGCTGCGTGTGAATAACAGATAGTTGCTAGGCTGCTTATAATATGTTTAAAAAGAATTAAAATCTTCAGGAGGAAATGTGCTGTATTAAGTCCTAATTATTTATTTCCGTGCATATAATTTGCCCTTATTTTTTCTTAGACAGCAGCTATAATTCACACCACTTTCTTTAAATAATTTATCTAAATTCTAAATAGAATTTTACTGTATTTTTCTAATTTTTGTCTCACCATGTGCCTTTGGTACTACAATTTCATAGTTTTGAGTATTTCCATTCCTTGGTGTTCCCCAAAAGAAAACACAAGACTCAAGTCAAGTGCGCTTTCCTGATTTAGGAGTGTGTACATGCTAGAGCTGAGATGGGAATACAGCCCTCTCTCCTGTAACTGCTCATCCCCTGGAAAATCATGCTGTTGGTTGGTGGATATCAATAGCAATCAATGAGTGGCTTATCCAGCCAAATTTATGCTCTTGTAAAATAATGCACTGAAGGATGATCATGTTTTAAATACTTTATTAAATGCTGAATCACTAGTGATCTTTTTAAGAGGAAGAAAGAAGTTCAAGAGAAGGGAAGGCATAAATTCTTACCAAGATTTCTTAGTACGGCCTGGTTTGCCTCCCTTGCTACTCCCCAGAGCATGTCACTCCAAGGCATGTCATTTCTATAGGGAAGAGTGCAAGGCAGAGAGCCAAAAATCTGAAAGATCCCATTATACTGTACTTCTGAAACCTAATGCAAATCAGTTTCAAGGTGGCCTTTGTCAGGTGCCAAACAGAGAAACTTTAACACTGAATAAATTAACAGAAGAGTCTTCTTTATTACTGTTTGCATCAAAAAGTCTCACCCTAATGCTACAGTAGGTGAGTGTTACCCAACAGGCTGTACCACCTTCCAGCAGCAGTAAATGTACATTTGCTGGCACGGCTTTGGTACAACCCCCTCAGTGGTCTTTCGGCTGGGCTGTGTTGGCCCAGTGTAGGGACAGGATGGGGATGAGAGGCAGAGGGGAGGCAGGCACTGACTTCTGCATCAGCATTGCTGCTAAATGTCAGTTGGGGTCTGTATTAAGTGTGTACATTTTTAATGCAGCAACACAAAAATTAACTCATTAAGCAACAGTACCTTTAAATTAGAATGAATGCAGACATACAATATCAGCAATACAGTACCTTCTAAAAGTTTTCAACAGTGATTTTTTTTCATCCGCACAGGTTTCTATCCTTGTCTGTGTTCTTTATGGGATTTTTCTTAACCCTTTCCTGGCCTCTCACTTAATTCCCTTAACTGCTACTTTTGTTGTTACTACTGACATCACTGCTCTTACTATCCAATTCGTTTCTGGTAAGGTTCCTGTAAGCATTTTCATAGTAGACCTTGTAAACTGAACTGACCATGTGTTTATTAGATGATATCTGAGATAGCACTTCATAAATTGTCCATCGGATACAACTTTTTTGGTTGAGATAGATCTCCCTTCCCCTCTGTTTTGGTCTCCTTTGGAGGTTACATGAAAGGGGAAGAGGAGCGGTTCTTTTTTTGCTTGAAGTTCCCAGTTTGGAGGGGGAAACCACTGAGCACACAGATTCTGGATGGCATCACGTCTGCCAGGAAGGCTCACTTACTCCCGTTAGGACACCTATTGCCATGTGTCTGCCACACTTAACAAGTAAGAGAAGCTGATCCGGGTCAAATAAACTATGGAAGAAATACAATAGACAGAATTTCACACTTGCTCTATATGTGGCAGCAGTATTGGGCTTAGTTCCTAGAAAATGGGCGGCCCCAACTGCTGTCTCCTCAATTGCATTCAAAATGGGAAGCCACGGGAAACTTCATCCTCTTTTTCAGCAAGAAAACCTTTGCCTATCACCAGTGTTTAGTTTTTACTGGGGAAACCGCTGACTGTCCGACCAGCCTTGAGGAACTGATGCCATGCGGAAAACATGGCATTCCGTTTCAGGTTTTGCTTCTGAGCGCTCTAAACTGCTAAAAAAGTTGGAATTAGTGCAGGAACTTGCGGGATCGGGGCTGCCCTCGCCGCGGGGGGAAGGCTGGGAGCCAGCCCCACTATCGGCCCACGGCGAGCGGAGGGCGGCAGCCCTGGCTCGGGCAGATAAGCGCCGGTGAGCCCCGCGCTGGCCTCTGCTGAAGCCGGGGCCCGTGGTTGCCCCGCGTGTGAGTGGAGGCTCTGCCCCGAGCCTCCTCACCCCCGCGGGGAGGCAGCGCCTCGCCGCCGGACCGGGGCCTGGGCCCGGCTGAGGGCAGGTGGCGGCAAGGAGCTCGGTCTGCCCCGGGGAGAAGCCGGAGGCGGCGGGAGCTTGTTCCGCTCCCGCCAGGGAAGGCGGCTCCCGAGAGCGGGAGAAGCCCTCGGGGTAAAGGACGCGGCGGGGACACGCCGCGCCCGGGCCGCCCTCCCTCCTTCCCGCCCGCCGCCGCCGCCGCGGAGGGCTTCTCCCGCCGGCTGAGGGGCTCGGCCGCTCGCCGCCGCCGCCATCTTGCGGCTGATCCCTCCCACCTGCCGGCGTCCGCCGCGCAGCCCCGCGCCCCCGGCCGCCCGCAGCCCGCCCGCGGGCCCTGCACGGCGCGGCTGGGCGCCGGCCCGGGCCTGGCCTCCGGCGCACTGGGCGAGGGGCGGTGCGCGGCAGCGGCGCCCCCCCCGGGGCGGAGGCCCCCGGGGCCGGCCCCGCCGGGTGCCGAGCCGGCTGCGAGTGCCGGGCTGGTTGGGGCGGGCCGGGCCGGGCCGGCCCTCCCCTCCCCTCTCGGGCCTCGGTACCGGCGGCCTCGGCCTTGGAGAGGTTCTCACCTTGGCAGAGTACAAATCCTCTATACGTACCCTTGTGCGGAGGCGCCTACCAAAAGCTAAGTAGGTAAGCTGCCCGCTCCTTCCCCCGACTTCTGGCTTTATTTTCTAGCGAGGTAGCTGTCACACAGGGCAGTGCTGTTATTTTTTTCTCTCTCTCGGGTGTTTCTGAGTGAAAATGCTGTGTGCTCGCTGGTAGCTGGGGTGACTGTGGAAGGGAGAGAGCAGTGATGGGCAAGAAAGGGGCAGGTGAGAGGTTTTTGTTTTGTTGTGGCTTTCTCACCATAAGTCAAAGGATGTTTCATCCCTATTTGGCAAGTGGGGTAAGTGAGGTGCTTTTTAAGGGGTGCTAGCAATAAAATAGAATCTCTTTTGAAGAATGTTTTGCTGTTTGCATCAGAAGCTAGCTATCTGTTTACAAGCCCTAAGATGAGCCTAATTGAAAATTAAGGGGAAGTATGTTTTCCATTTGTTTTTCTGGCTCTACATTTTGTGCTGTTGGCAACTGTTGCTTCATGTGGTCTTGTCTGAACACCCACACTGGCAAATTTTGATGTAGCTGTAAGCGTTGCCGTTGTGAGCTCTGCCAGTCGCGTGCTCAGGGCAGGCCTCGGCTTCGCCGGGCTTGCTGTACACGCGGCTTCCCCCGCTTGTCTGCTGTCCAGGTGCTTTCTTGTAATGACAGCGTAGAAAAAAAACTGAAAAAGGAAGTGTGATCTTGAGAGACAACTGCTCAGAGACACTTAAGGTCTGGTATTTCTTGCAACACTGTCTGGATTTCAAGGTAGGGGTGGCCCACTTCTTTGGTTAATTGCTGTTACAATATTGTCCTCTATCTGCTTTCTTAGCCCAGTAAAGAGAAAAGTAAAAATTGCGGTTAACTTGCAAGAATAGGAACCACAGTAATCACTTCTTCCCACTTAATTTTATCATTGTAACTCTCTAAAGTTGCTTCCTCTTTGACTTACTGTACAAACTTTTACATGAAAATGCATATGGTACATTCTTACCTGAACTGAGAATGAGGTGCTAGAGCTGCTGCAAATGGTAACCCTTCCTGCCCTGATTCCACTTTCAGCCTCCTGAATAAAATAATGTGTCATCCTTGGGATGTTTCTACATTGCATTAAAGTAGGAAATGAGGTCACGTTGTGGGATATTATTTATGAACAACATGCACAGCCTTGCCAGTGTCACCAGAATTATCCTGAGAGTGATTACCAGCTGAAAGCTTGAGAGCGAGAGACCAGAGAGATGATGTGCCTTGAGGTATCTCTTCTATTCTCTCATACCATCTTTAACTTTCATTAAAAAAGAAGATGAAAGGGATTTTCCTGCTGGAAAAGGGGACTACTACTCTATTTCAGTACTCAGAGAGGAACCTAACATTGCTTAACTCACAGCTGCTGGAGAATTGAGTTTCTGGTCTGGTGAATTTTAACACTTTACAAATATTGACAACCTATGAGAGAAGTGGGCAAATATCAGTGCTCCAGTTTGTTTCAAGGGAATTGTAAATTGCACTTGTTCCTTGCTCTCTGTCTATTGTTGGTCTTCATACCAGGCTTCCTCTCGTGCTGGCTGTACTGTCCTTCCTTACAAATGCAAGCTGACCATGTGGCTGCAAGCAGGTATGCTTGACACAGTTGACAGCAGATGGGGCAGTGTTATTCCTAAAAGCTTTGTCTTTACTGGCCTGCAGTTCCCAACAATGCAGCTGTAGCTGAGTTTTCAAAGATTGAAATCTCAATCCTCAATCCCTGAAGGGATAACCACAGATCATATGTCCTATGGAGTCAAAGCTAAGTGCTTTCCTTTGGAACTGTGTTATATTTCCTTATTTTAGTGTCATTTGACTAGTCAATTTGTTACATCTACTATAAGAACAGATGAGTTTCTGGTAGAATATATAAGGTTCTGGTTTTGCATCAGATCAATATCTTTGATTTCATTAAGAACTATGAATTGAAGACATTTTCGCTCATGTGAGATGCTAGCTTGAGTTAAGGCCCAGGTGTGATAAGGCTGTATGTTAAATCTGCGATTAGTCATTACATAATCTCACAACAGTTATGTAGATGCATGTATCCTATAGAGCAAAAGGGGATGAGAGATGTATTCACTGCGTTAAGCAGCACGCTGTGCAAAAACTTGCATTTCTGGAAAATGCCCACTGCTCTGCAATAAAAAAATCTGTGTTAAATGTGAATGTTTTGGGATGTGCGCATCTCTGGAGTTGAAGAGATGATTCACGTTCAAAGCCCTTGGAGGAGTGCCAGTAGCAGCTTTTACTGTGATGCAGTTTCTGTCTTTGAAACTCATGTTGTTCACCAAAAATTGGGCCTGACTGACTTTACAGGGTCCCTTGTAGTGAATTTCAAGGTCAAGATAGCCTGAAGGAAGGCTGCAGGAATATTTGTGGCACTTTTGTAAAGACGGTTTTAGGATGTGTGGGTGTATATCCATGTCAGTTTTGATGTAGTGAGGAAGATATGGGATTTAGCTGCTGACTGATACAACTAGAGAGTCAGTCTTCTGCATATTTACTTAAGTCCTGAATTATAACATGGGGACAAGGGCACTTGTAGTGATTTTATGAGGAGAAATAGTAATTTTAATACAGAGGCAAGAGA
The DNA here is from genome assembly GCF_964188355.1 of Buteo buteo. Taxonomy (NCBI): domain Eukaryota; kingdom Metazoa; phylum Chordata; class Aves; order Accipitriformes; family Accipitridae; genus Buteo; species Buteo buteo. The sequence continues at coordinate 29,877,987 of NC_134175.1, forward strand.
GGTGTTTAATTAATTTAGGCACAATTTTGGTTTAAAAGTATGGGCTTGTGTAGCTATATTGATAGTCTCGCCTGTGAAGGCTTAGTCTGTGCAAGCAAAAAGCCTGGACAGCTCAAACCACTTTTCAGGAGAGAAAGAGAGGAAGGAGATGTTATAGTGGTAAAAGACTATATAACTCCCCACTGTATAACTGTATGTAGACTGTGGCTTTTGTGAGTAAGAATATCAGAAAATAAATGTTGTCACTGGTTTTGACACAGTGTTAAAAGATACAGCCTTGAGTAGGAAGGCACAGGGGATGAGAAGGAATAGTAGAATTTAGGGATAGATACAGCCAGAATATACTTCTGCTACAGACCGAATGTTGCATTTGGTTAAAAAAAGCATCACAGTTATCTTACTGCTGAAGAAAATACCTCAACAGAGCAGGGAGTAGGTTGAACATGTTGCATTGCCAGGAGCTTTACCTCTATGCAGTGCTGCAAGCTTGAAGAATTTGAGGTGGGGCTGTGCCAAAAACGTGCTTTTCACCTTGCAGCTAATGTAGACTGTGGCTGGCTTCTTTCAAGAATTCAGTGTTGGAAATCTGTCTCTGATCCTCTTTTAGACATTTTGCAAATCCCAACAGCTTCCTTAAGTTTTGCTAGTAGAAGAAATGGTTTGTTGTCTGCTTCATTTATTGAAAGTTTTTCTATCTTTCTGTAGTAGGTAATGCTTTGAGCTCCTGGTCCAAATACATATAGGTGAATGTATCATCTATAACATCAGAAAAATACAACCTTTAAAATAAGCCCTATTTGGAGTGAGACTCATTTTCCTTAGGAGAAGAGGTAGCCAAGGCTACTGGGCAGATTTGGATGATGCAGCTGCTCAGCCCAGATAAATTACAACAGCACTGTAGGAGTGCTTACTAAAAGGCTCAGGTGTAAATAAAAGTCATCAGTCAAAGAGTTTGTGCTACATGTGAATGAATACGTGTATGCTGGATGCCAGGGTCTGAAATAGAGCATACAAGATCTCACCTTTGCTCTGACTTGATATATTTGCTTATTTACCTGGCTGTTATGAGTTCTCTATTCCCTGCAGGTAGGATACAAAGAGACTGGGAAGACTCTTAAACCAGTTGTTAATTTGCACAGATCTAGCCATTATGCTCTCCAAAGGACTGGTTTGGGAATTGGGAATCTCAGGTTTGCCACTGATATGTTAAATGGCTTAGAGCAAATCAGTTCACTTTTCCCTTATTTTCTATCTCTACAGAGTGGGGTAAGTTATATTGACTTCCTTTCCAGAGTACTTTAGGATTTAGTCATGTCAAAATTTTATACATAGAGTTAGCTGATGGACTACACATGTTTCAGAGCTGTATCACCAAAGCCATGTCTGTTTCTGGCAAGACCTTGCTATTGACTGATGAATACCTGTGTATTTGTCCTTTCTCTTCATCTGATTTGCAGACTTTACATGTCTACTTGCATATAGAACCTGCTGTGTTATAGTCAGCCCTTTCAAGGGGGATCGCTGGTAACAAGTGAATATCAGGAGTCACAAGACGTATCTGTTGTACATAAGTACTTAATTTAACGCATACTTAAATTTCACTGTTATGGTCCTAAAGAATTGTATGTAGGAATATGGGTAAGCAGTAGTGTGATTAACTAGATTATTGGCCACTGTGTCATATGTGGATTCCTTGCAACTGGAAAGTCTATCATTAGCACATGATACTGAAATGTTGGGAGAGGTCAAAGTTGCACAAAGCAAGGTACAAACTTGAAGAGGGATATGATGATTCGATCTCTAAATCTTTCCTGAAGGTAGAGAGGGCCTTGCCAAATGTTTTTGTGCCAGAGTGGAGAAGCTACAATTTTTGTTCAAATTTATCTTCCTTGCTTGGCGCTCATGTTCTTGTAAGGGCTCTTGTTATTCTGTAAAAGATTAAGAGGGCATAAGCTTATACTGTAAAAGAAAATGAAACCAAGTGGGTTTTAATGTGCAGGGTCGTCTGTGGAAGGATGTACAAAAAAAAGAACTGATACTGATAGACTGCAAAGATTTTCCTTGCAACAGAGTTATAGATGAATACAAGTTTAGCAGGTTTGCATTTCCTCCAAATGAGAGGATTTTGTAACCTTTGTCACTCGCCTCTAGCAAAATAGAAACACGGCACAGAGTAACTGAGGGAGCATCTTTTGGGGAGAGTAGGAGGACAGTTTCAGGCTCATTGGACTTGACAGCAGGATATTCACAAAAGAGATCTTGGAGATAGACTGAAATGATAGTTTTAACAGAAGAAAATAGGTCTGGTTAGAGAGATCTATGAGTCATCTTCTTGTAGTCAAGTAAGTGCTTATGAAAATACACAGGCAGAGGACGTAGGGAGACAAAAGAGGAACAAGGAAGGAGCCCTATCAGCACCCACAGAAATTTAGAGGGATCCTCCCATGTAAATGTTATAGGAACAAGTAGAGATGAGAGGACAATTAGGAGGCACTGTAATTACAAAAGATATGGGAAAGGCAAAATTTCAAGAGGAGGATGATTATGATAAAGGTGTATGATGGTCACAAAGGATGAAGATGGAACACCAATTCTGAGAGTTTAAGAAGATTTTGGCCTCTCAGGAGTTTGGTAAGAATTGTTTCAGGGGCAGAACCTGGATTAAATAGGATATAAAGATGGAGGTGAAGGATGACTCCCAACTATGCATAAAGCAGAGGTGAACAGCAGTTAGTTAAAGAGAGGTCAAGGATGGGATTTTGATATTTGGAGTTCGAAGTGTGTTTTTATTGTGAAGGAAAAAGAACCAAGTATGACATGGTTTAGGGAGGACCTGAGATAAGATATCCTGGGGCAAACAAAAGGTGTTAGAAAAGAAAACTAAAATTTGATTGTTGAAAGCAGAGTATGTGATCATTGTAGTTGGGAATTGACAGGGAGCTGAGAAGGTAAGGAAAGTTACAAGCTGCTAATGAGTATGTAAAGAGTCTTGTGCTTTTCTGTTGGAGAGTTAACTAGGCTTGTAATGGTAGTCTGGGAAAGTGAGGAATATACACTGAGAATTTAGCAGTTGCTGTTTTCTGAAAGGACTGGAAAGTGCTGAAAGTTTGTAATTTATTCTAAATGATGTTTAGATCCTAGAATAATAACAAAACCATCCTTGTTATATCTCCTTTCCTTCCAATGGATTTTTTGCATTTTGAATGCCCAATCTACATTTAGTTTTAATATTTTAGCGTTACCCTCAAATTTCTTTGGGGATTTTTGGCCTCTGTCAATTGTCTTTTTGAATTGCGTGGAGTTGTGTGAAGATTATGTGTGTATGGAATGATTTTTCAGCATTCTTCTTTCTCAGAGTTGTTTCTCTTTAGTTACTTATTATTTGTCTCTCTTTATTTGTAATGCACTTGTAAGTGTAAACTCTTCTGCTAGCAAGCCTAATACCATAAATATTCACAAACACAGCTCTGGAAGTTAATAAACAAATACTTTTATTTCTTTTACAGATGAGATCATCTCATGCTCTTTTTTTGGAAGAGGTGATCAAAGAAAATGGATAGCTATTCAGACTTCAATGCAAAGAACCTCTCATCTTCAGCTAATATGTCTGTTCCTTTGCCTGGACAAGTTGGATTCAATACCACTGGCGGTACTCCTTCTATGTCAATAAGCAGGCTTTTCCCAGCCCTGTTAGAATGCTTTGGAATAATTCTTTGTGGCTACGTAGCTGGAAGAGCCAACATTATTACATCAACTCAGGCCAAAGGACTGGGAAATTTTGTGTCCCGTTTTGCACTCCCAGCCCTACTGTTCAAAAACATGGTGGTACTTAACTTTTCTAATGTGAATTGGTCCTTCCTGTACAGTATTTTAGTTGCCAAAGCTGCCGTGTTTTTCTTAGTCTGCGTTTTAACATTGTTGGTAGCCAGTCCAGAGAATCGATTTAGCAAAGCAGGTTTGTTCCCTATTTTTGCTACACAAAGCAATGACTTTGCACTGGGATATCCAATAGGTAAGTATGCTTTCTTCTTTAAAATTATTTTTCAGTGTTCTAGACATGTTTGCTTTTATTTTTCCATAGTTTGAAATTGACTTCTGAACTGAAGTTATGAGTTATCGAAGCCATTTCTCAAGTCACATTTCTTGACCTCAGACCATGTGCGTTTTAGTAAGGGAAGAAAACTGCCAGCTGGTGTGAATGAGACAGGATTTAAAACAATTCAACTACCATTGTCTATATGATCTTGTCATGTTAAAGTAAATCAGATTAAAAATAAAAAGTATTTAAAATAAAATTTCAAAATTGGTATAAATTACCTTACACTTACTGCAGGCAATTTTCTGTATGGGAAATTGCCAGAGTTTCCCTCAAGACCAAAATTCCTTGCTTTGCAAAGTATGAGCCTGTACCTCTGGCCTCTGAAATAGCTGTAGTGGGTTTTTTACTGATTTGGCATTACCTCTTAGTTTAGCTGAAAGAAAACATCCAGCCATAATGTTGGTGCCTACTGGTTGTGGAGTGTGTGTGACAGACTTTAAATCTGTTCAGAAGAAACCTCTAATTTTTGTGCTGCTTAACACTATTTATGTAGCCAATTATGTTTTATCCCTTAATCTTTATTCTACTGTGGCCAGTAGACATGCTTTAGGATATAGTCTTGGAAGAAGTCAGTCTTTTAAAAGCAAGATTGCTGTGTGATTTGTGGTAACTTGCATTTGTGTGTATCAAATTGGAATTTTATGTGGCTGTGGTATCATTCTTGGGGTGCATAACTAACCACCAGTCCAGTGGAGCTAAAAAACAAACAAACAAAACACAGAGAGGCATTCAAGAGTATAACTTGTACAGATGTGTAGTCTTGTTCTTGTAAGCCTATATTCTGAATTCCAAGCAACATCAGTTATTAAATTATTTTATCCCAATCTGCAAGACTATTATTTGCTTCCCTTTTGATAAGCAAGATTTTTTTTTCTTTTTCCTTTTTATAGGTTTTCTTAATGGTATGTTAATATGCTTTTAGCCATGCATACTGTGATACTTAGGACGATCTGGAGTTGTAGCAGGCTTCTCCCACCTGCTACTGTCTGAATTGCAGTGCTTTTTACCTGCCTTGGGAGGCTGTTTTGTGTCAGTGTAGCTTCCAGTGCTACCTCTTCCCAGGCTGACCTGTGTGGCTGATGTGGGAAAGCACACTGCAGGTATTGGGATCTTCAAAATACACCTTGAGTGGAAGGCATTTGGAGAGGATGCCTGGACTGTTTTATTTGTTTGCTGCTCCCTGAAGAGAAAGTACTCTGTGCCTCTCAAATTCACTCGAGATCACTCATCATCTAGACAAGGTTAAGAACAAAAAAAGAAAGAAAGTTTGTTCTAGCAAAGGAAAAAGCAAGTTACTTGATTACAGAATTGAAAATACAGTTACAAAAGAGAAGCTTAAACATGCAATTCCAGATTATACGTAACATCAGGTAGCTCTGTATTTTAGATTACTTGAGGAGTTGGCAGTTTCTTTCTCCCTATTCCAGGGCAGTATGCTCAGGACAATCTTGAATCTTTCTTAGTCTCTTCAAATTTGCTGGATATGCATAAAATATAGAAAAATTCTTCCTTGGATGAAAATACCCTGTTTCCCTCAGTTGCATCTCCTGAGATTTATTCCTCTTGAGATAAATCAGAAGTATATCACAAATAGGGTTGTGAGGATTACGTCTCTGTTTCTTGGTACTGAATTAAAATGCCAATTAGGGTTTCTCTTTTTTCTATTTTGAGGTTGTCTGAACATATTTCCATTGTATCCTTCTAATTAAAACATTCTTTCTGCATTGAATTACTTTCTTGTCAGATTACATGTATTTTCTTCAAGTATTTCATTATTTATGAGATGTGATTCATATTTTTTCTATGTACAATCTGGCCAAATTCACAACATTTAGTTCATTAAGAACTTTACTGGAATACTTAATGCAAGACTGTAGATGCTTAAGGGTTGTTTATTTCTTAGAGCTGTTTATTTCCTATCCTGTCCTTTCCCTTCTCCCACCCCCAAATTTTCACCAGTGTTTGGTTCACACTGTCACGAGTGCAAACTTTTTACTGTTAGTGGCTTCTCTGAAGTGTTTGCAGGACTGGGCAACAAAGAATGTCTTGCTTATTCCTTTTATGTATGATGATAGGTAGTGTTTTGAGCAAAACCTGATCTTTTAAAGGAAATAAATTTTTAAAGGCTGCTTCAGTTGAAATTTATAAGGGAAAAAAAATCAGTATTGACAAATCTGTGTATTATAATAACATTATTTGAAAAGGCAGTTTGAACTCTTAAATAAATAATGTCCTGAGCTTTCATCCCATGTAATTTTTTTAATAACCGCTGTGCTATTTTTTGCTGTTTAACAAAGATTTGCACATAGGAAAATTAAAATGCAGGTTAAATTTTCAAAGATCACCACTCTGTTTTTCTCTAAGCACTGTTGTGATACTTCTACACTACAAACTAGTGTTGGGGTGAAAAACAACTGTTACAGAGGTTTACTAGCACACCCCCGACACAGATAGAATTACTATGATGAAAGCTTTGTCTGTTTGGTTTTTATTACTGGGTGAGATGATACAACTCTGACAGAACAGCTTCATCTACTCCTGTGCTGTATTGTTAAAGCACAGGTATAGCAGAAGTGTTGTGGGGATGATGGCTCAGTTACCATGACTTTAGTGGTGCTAATTGTATTAAGCATGAACTAGTGTGTGATTTATATGTAATTTTGAGCAGCTGGGATGTGGAGAATTAATTTTTTTTTTAAAGTATTAAAGTATCTTTGATTTCAATTTTTTGTTATGATCAGCAAGCAGGCACCTTGATTTAAATAAAAAGAAAAATTTTCATCAGAGATAGTTGTGGATTATTTTCACTATCTTAATGATTCCTTAAGAGTGTTTTCTTATATTTTTTTTTCCACCCACTGACTCAGTAATCTACATTGGTTCCACTTTTTGCTACTCAGGAAAATGCATTATGACTTCATAAATCAGTTAAAGTACTTATAGACCTCAATATATTGTATTAAGTATACAGTTTCACTTTGCCAAAAAATAATGATTTATTACATTTTTCACTCGGGCATTATTTACATGTGACTCATGTTGAACTGCATTTGATTGAAATGGGCATTCTGTATAAAGGAGGATAAAAACATCACTCTAAGGTTTGAGGTTTTAGAAAAAAGTTTACTTAAAAAGTGTCCAGCTGTTTAAAGTGGTTTTATTTATCAGAATATATTTAGTGCTTAAAACTGGCTTGTTAAATGTGGTAACTAAGCACAGGTTGGTAGTTCTGTTCAGCAGTTTATTCAGGATTTTAGGACAGGTAGCTCTTGTATATGTTCTTTAATCATGGCCTGTAAGAGGAAAAGCAACTTTAGTGCCTTTTCTTATATATTGGAAATCAACTAATTGAGAATGTCAGTTTATTCAGTCTAAGGAGGAGATTGTTTACAGTAAGTGCTGATTTAGCACTTAGTAGATCCTGTCATTCCAGATGCTTGAATAATATGAAGGTAAAAATCTTTTGGATTTTGAAAAACGTAGTCACAAGGGAAAACTTTTTCAGAAACAGAACAGGTTTAGTATACGGAGAAATGGAAATACTTGCAACAGTTGGCTGTTTAGTGATCTTAAACTTTATTTAGTACTTTGAGTGCTAAGTTATCCCATAGAAAGGTCTAGTAGGTGTATTTATGCAATAGTGCTTCCTTTTCTTAATATTCTTTGTAGTACAAGTAGAAGGCACCTGCATATTAAGATACTTCTGCCTGGGGAAAAAAATGTGTTTCTCTCTAACTAGGGTAGGAAAAACTAAAATGGAAAGCATTACTTTGCGTATTTCTGAAAATTACTTGAAATAATAACATTATAAGGCAGGTTAAAGATAACATCCTGCTTTAAAAACATTGGGTTTTTTTAATTCACCCTAGAATGGAATCTTGTATATCTTTCCAGAGTCTTTTCATGATTTTTGAAGTGCTGTTAGTACAAACTTGAAATAAGAAGCAATTCTACCTTGACTCGAAAGTATGTAGTAGCAATGAAAACAAATGCTTGTGATTTAAAGTTCCTTGAGGGACCAGAACTACAGCGGTAACTCTTGTCCTGACTAGTCCCACAGAATGAACTAATAATTATATGATAGTGTATTTTTTATTTGGTTGTTGCTTTGCTGTGTTGTATTGAATCAATGTAGAAAGATCACACCTGACTTACCCACTGAAAACTGGTTAAATTCCAGAGATGTGAAACTCCCCTAAGATGAGAAGAAACTTATGTCCTGCAAAGGTGCATTTAATTCTCCACAGCTCTCATGTTTCTGGGGAGGAAAAGCAATTCAGATTAAACCCAATTTTTTTTCAGCATTTGGGATGACTCAAAGGGTGCATGGGATTGCTATATTGTTTTCTTTCTTTTTTTCTGGAAATGTTGAATATTTGTAGAATCATTAAATAGTTTTGGATAGTTAGTCTTTGGTCTTTAATGTGTTCATTAGATGACTGTGGCCTAATGGTGATTTGGCATACTTCTCTTCTCTTACTACATCATCTTATATTGATTGTAAATGCAGTTACTTCTGAAGGATTATTAAATAATTTTTCTCTAGTTTTCAGACAGCAAAATTTAATTTCAATATTAATGTATTTTTGTACTGAAATGTTATCACTCATCACTTTTCATTTCCTGTCTTCTAGTTGAAGCTTTATATCAAACCACTTACCCAGAGTATCTCCAGTACATTTACCTAGTGGCTCCAATATCTCTTATGATGCTAAACCCTTTGGGGTTTATCTTCTGTGAAATCCAGAAGTGGAGGGATAACCGCACTGTGTCACACAGCAAAATCAAAATAGTGGGCCTAGCACTCCTTCGAGTTTTGCAGAACCCAATTGTATTCATGGTCTTCATAGGAATTGCCTCAAACTTTATTCTTGGCCAGAAAATTCCTGAATACCTTGAAAACTTTCTTGACGGACTGGGCAGTTCATTTTCTGGCTCCGCACTTTTTTACCTTGGACTAACTATGGTGGGACAAACAAAAAAACTGACAAAGGGTATGTTTGTTGCACTGATCCTTCTCATCACAGCTAAACTGTAAGTTTGATTTATGTACTTCTATAATTTTGTTCTCTAGATGTTTTAAGCTCTGAATATACTGGTCAGGTGGCTTTTTTCCCAAAATCACTATAGTGATAGTATGTTTCACTTCCAGTATTCTGGGTGAGTGCTTACCAAACTCTTTGGTAGCACACAACTCTTAACTTCTAAAGGAAATTTAGCAGACCCCAGACCTGTTAGCAGGCTCTGCAGAGAAAAAAAATTAGGGGTGCTGTGGCTTTGTGGACTGCCTGCAGGTTATCTGTCACAAATTGGGTGTTTGGGGAATTACTAGCTTAATTTAAAATTTACCAGTTAAATAGTTAGACAAATGTGAGTTTAACTATTATTTTATTAGTATTTGTCTTTTCTTTGGATTACACAATACATCTCTAAATTACTTGGTTTTCCTTGCTTTGTCTATAAATCTTTGAAACTGCTATATTGGAAGAGCTTAAAAATGATCGCTTTACACCCTTAAACTGACTTTTAAGCATGAATAAGTGACAATTTGTATTTAGAAATTATGCCATCATTATCTTCCCTTGAATATATCTCAGCTACCGGTGAACAAAATATTTTTATTTGCTACAGACCTGCAATTAACATAATAGCACGATTGTTTGGTGGTTAAGTTTATGCTGTAAAATTTGAAAGTGCATTTGAGTATCAGTACAACTAACTAGCAAACGTAAGGACCTAGTTTGTAAACCAGCTCAATGACAAATTTTGTTAGAACATGAGGAAAAAACAGTTTTTAATGTTACCACTTTGCTCTGCTGGTGAGTTTATGTAATTAGCCTGTGTAAGGCTTACATAGTGAGTCTATGCGAGATCTGCGTTATCGCTAAAGGCGAACAAAATAGCATTGATGCAGGGTTTTTTTTGCTGGCCAAAACTTTCAGAATGGGATACTTAAGCTTGAGCCCTTGTTGTATTTCAGACAGCTTGCAGAAAGGTGGTCTAAATTTCAAAGCTGCTGACTGCTTATAGCTACTATTACTTTAACAGTTGAAAAATGAGGGATTTTTTTTTTATATTTTACCTCTCTGAATCTGAGGTTTATACAAAGAATGTGTCTGTATAATCAGAGAATGTGCTTATATCCCAGAGTTTGTTGTCACGTTTACCATTTTTTCTGTCTGTGGGCTTTTTTGGTTTAATTGGTGACAAAATTTTTAATCAGCTGGTAAATGTCACGTTAACAGTAAAGGCAGTCATTCAGAGTGATGTCAGTATTTTGCTTTTCATAAACAGGATTCAAACAAACCTCAATTTTCCTTTTGGTTCATTTTCTGAGTAAAGAAGAGTCTATTGCTATAGCTTGAGTAATATTTTTATAATTACTTTTTTCCTTCTCTTTTCAGACTTATGATGCCATTTCTCTGTAGAGAAATGGTAGAACTCTTGGACAAGAGTGACAGCATAGTCAACCACACCAGTTTATCAAACTATGCATTTCTTTACGGAGTTTTTCCAGCAGCACCTGGTGTCGCAATATTTGCAAGTCAATTTAATATGGAAGTAGGAATTGTATGTATTTAGCTTTTCCCAAACATATACTAACTTTGAGCTTAATTTTATTGATGAAATACTTAAATAAATGAGTAGGCTTTTCTGTAGTGTAGACTCCTTAGATTTACTTGTACTCCCTAGATCTCAAAGGTAGATTATATTTCAGATTATTAATTAAGCAAAGTATTATTTCCTGATGTCTCAAGTGTCTTGATTGTACATGTTCATAAATAAGTCCTCATACTTTTCTTATTTGTGACTCTAGTAGGAAGAACTTGGATAACTTTATATTTAAAGAACTTGTATCTTTGTTGTGGGTTTGTTGTTTGTTTGTTTGTTTGTTTTTCAAAAGACCTTATCTGTAGGAAAATACTTAAGTGATGTTACTGACTTCAGTAAGAACAGTGTTAGATTAATGCTGAAAATTTATGGAAGAACGTATGCTTTAACTGATTCTGTTGTGTTGCCTTTCAGTTAAATCTTGCGATAGAAATGCGTTTTACTTTTTTTTTATAGTAGAGGATATCAATTATCTTTTCAACTTAAAATACAAATTTTGTAACTGTTTCCTTTCTTCCTCTTGAAGTGACATTAAAACATTCCTGTTGAATTCCATTGTTTTTAATGTTACCTATTTTTGGTTTGTTTAGTTTATTTTTTTTTAAGAAAAGGGGAAAAAAAAAAGAGGACACTAAAAGTAAACCTTACAAGATAAAATCTTGAGCCCAAAAAAACTCAGGAAATTTCTTTAAAACAGAGATCTGTAGTATGAGTATCAATTCACACTGCCATCACTGTGCAAATTCTAGAAAGCAGAAAGACAATGGGAAGCCAAAATAGGAATCACTTAAATGTAAATATATATGGCTGCTCATGAATTAGTGCATATTAGTATTTGCATAACTACATGTTTTCTTAATTATTTACGGTGTGAATATTTGCATCCAAAAGTAAATTGTGACATTGTAAATCCACCCCTAGACTGTAGTCATTAGTATATTTGACACCCATGAAAAAGCTCTGCAAGAATTTGCAGCAGGGAACTCTCTATTCCTACTGTTTTAGAAGCTTGTTAAAATTTTCAGTTTCACTGTATGTATAAAATGGATACTTTCTGGCTCAAATTCTAAATAATTTGTTATAGAAACAACTCGGTGATTTGTTAAAGGTCTATGTATGTTTATTTCAAAGGTACAATTCTGCCAGTGGTTGTATTTCTGGAAACAGATTATTTGGCTTGAGATCTGATTAACTCTGATTTTGTTTCTGTTTCACTCTTTGCAGATTACCTCAGGCATGGTGATAAGCACTTTTGTGTCTGCACCTATTATGTATGTTTCTGCATGGCTGTTGACCATTCCATCTATGGATCCCAACCCACTGGCATCTGCACTGCAAAATGTTAGCTTTGACATAAGTATTGTCAGCCTCATTTCTCTGGTAGGTGTTGATGAATTGAAATACAAAAGCACACTGTCATGTCAGGGTAGTTTTAGTACATAAGCAGCAAATTGAGTCATGGTAAGATGAGACTCATGTTTCCTTGTCGTATCCTGTTGCAGAAGGATGAGGAAGGAGTTAAAAATCTTCTTGATTTAGCAGTGGGTCAGCTGGAAAGCTGCACTGTAGAGAAAGGTGGGTAAGTGAATTAGAGCACTAGTGCAGGGCTTAAAAGTTTGTCCTTTTAGTTTGGGGTGGTTTTTTTTGTTTTTGTTTTTTTTTTTTAAATAACAGGGTGTGGGGGAATAACAGTACTAGCTTACACCACAGGGAATAATTACATCAAGCCATGTGAGGTGCTTGGATATCACAGTAATGGAGGCTGCGTACAAACTTCAGTTCCAGAAGTGCCAGTGAATATTTATTTAATGAAGTATTAATAATTATTAATTAAAATGTTTCGCTTGGAAGTTTTAATTTAGCTTTACCAAATTCCTTTCCTAGAAATTCTGTTCTTGAAAAGTGGGTTGATAATCCAGAAGTCCAATATAAATTGTGTTTCGGCTTTATAGGCACTACAGATAGTGTGTTTATTTTGTTTGCTTTTTTACAATAAAAATATCCATGTTGGGGGGAGTTGGAATTTTCTTAAGTTGTTGTCTCACTGAAGTCCTCTTGTCTTGAAACTGTGCCTCAAGGGAAGCCACAAGTGAATGCTGCCTCTTGCTGTCACAGACCATTTTAGGAGATTCAGGGTAGGGGGAGGAATTTTAAATTCTAAATTGCCAGGCTACTCTGTGGTCATTTATGTCCTGAGGAACAACCAGGCTTCTGTACACTAGAGGCAAGCTCTTGGTGCTTCCTGGAAATATTTCACCATCATGAGAACACAAAGATGGATTGCTTTTTCTGGCCATAGTTGCTGAGGCATAAGGACTGGCATCAGATGGTGTGGAGCTGACTACAGTAGTCATGTTGCTAAGAAACTTTTCAAGAAGATTTGCTGTATATTTAGTTTCACCATAGTCTGCCAGAATACTCATCTTGTTCATCTGGGTTTTGTTTTACTCTTAAATTAAATTTTTTCTTGTATGTTACAGATCTGGTCTCTTATTGTTGTTCTTCTGAGTAAGAAATACAAACAACTTCCTCATATGATTACAACAAATCTACTTGTTGCTCAGGTCAGTAGTAAGAAGAATTCTGTTTTGTGAGTTTTGGTTTTTTTAAAGTCTTACTTTTAACATTTTTACAAGTTTGGTTTCTATAGTGATATCTTTGTAGCCCTCTATGGAGGGCAGGGGAATCTAATCTATGACTCGTCTAAACAATTTCTGTGCCTTAAAATACACCCTTGAAGAAAATGATAGTTGATGCTGGTAGTATGGTTCTCAAACAGAACTATAAGCAATCAGAATGGAGAGTGGCTTCTGAAATATATTTTTAGTTACTGCCTAATACTGTTGAGTGCAATTCTGTATCAATTTATGCCAGTCTGAAAGTGAGCAATGCCAGGATCAGCAGCAGCATGTGTTCGACTCTATGGTGACATGATTCAAGAAGCTAAATAGAAAACTAATCCCCATGCTGGTTTAGCTCCCTGAAGTGGCTTGCTGAGGGATCAGATGGGTGCCAGTGCTGATGCAAAGAAGGGGTGTGGGAATGCATGGCTGGTGGTTAGGGAAGGGCAAAGCCAAATAGCTCTGGATTAATTTTAATTGTTATTTAAACTGAGAGAAAAATACAAAGTACATGTTCCTTCTTCCCTTAAAGTCAACTGCACAACTGCTGTTAAATTCAGTGAGAGCAGTCTGTGCTTGTAATATATCTGTGTGGTAGTGCTTTCTGAAGTGTTCTGTAGTTTAAAAAAAAAATTATAGTAAACTCTCTGAGGTCTGATCATGGAGTCACGTTTGAAAAAAGTCATGTATGAGAGTTGCAGGTGCTTCTTGTCTGTAACAGCAAAGTTAGCTTTCATCTTAAAAAAATTTTCAACTATTGTGTTACTATTTCCATAATATTTCAGCCTATCTTTTCAGATTCCTTCAGTACTAAAACTGTAAAGAATTGTATAATTTTTGGCTGAACAAACATCTGTTGACCTCAGCTTCATGCCCAAATTCTTTCAGATAAATGGTTTATACTTAACAAAAGCATTACATTTTTCTTATTATAAGATATATATATAAAGATTATATATTTTTTTCTGACTTGCCTTACTCTCAGTTTATCTGAGCCATATAATTGCTGTCAAAAAACCCCCCTCCTGAAAATAGGGTACTATAGTCAGTGATATAACTGTAATACCGAATTTACTGCTGCACTGCTTTGCTGCTATGGGAACTATCTAATTCATAAAATCACACTCCAGTGCATCTGGGGATGGAGTTTTGAAGCTTATTGTAGCTATATTACACTGTGTTCAGTTTTTCTTGTCATCCTGCTTTCCCAGTTTAAATGATGTCATCTTACCTTTCTTTCCAGTTTATTGCTTGCATTGGAATGGTGGTATGGAATTTCATTGTTAAAGAGAAAGACATCACCATGCAGATCCTAGTATTTATATTCCTCTACAGCTCACTTTATGGTACCTACCTGTGGACAGGTATGATTTTTCTAGGCAGAACCTAGGTAGTGTAATAAAAGATTAATGTACTGAAATAATTTTATTATATTATTCAGAGTAATTGTTCCTTCACTTGTATGTAGTTCTACAAATATGCATACCTGTAAGCTGTGCCAGGCTGCAGCACTAGCAACACAGGGCTCAGCGTCAGACACTGCTTCTGCTATTGGAAGGTTATACCTAGAGCAGGTCTAGATACAGCAGCCTTGCTAGCTTGTAGCAAAAGACAAGAACCTGCTCTTGAGACAGAAGCAATTACAAATAGAGTGAATGTGGTGGGTTGCCCTTCAGCTAGTCAAAATCTTATTGGCGATTTTTAATTACTGCAGAGTTTAAAAATTGATTATTCAGCATTAAGTAGATTTTAAAACTTTGTGCCTCAAAAAAGTAGGAAATAGAGAATGAAGGGAAATACCAAAGTAGCTTTAACTTTTTTTTTTTTTCCCCTGGCAGTTGTAGTTTCTAAAAACAATGTGTGGGTTCTGCAGGTGTAGATGATTAATGAAGGCATTACTTGAAATAGGCAGAATTGAAAGATGCATCAAGAAGCTTGGAGAACCTTACTGTATGATTAAAAAGGAGACTTTGGGTATTCAGGAGACTTTTTATACTGTTCTTGAGTCCAGAAGTCTAAGGGTTTAATTCCTGTGGTGTTGTGGTGGAGTAAGTTGTATTTATGTTTAGCTGAAATAGGTAGCTCATGATTAGTATAGCCTAACATAAATACTAGCTTTGCTTCAGCATGGGTAATGTTGCTGAGCTTCTGAGTTGTGAATAGAATAGGCAGTTCCAGAAGATAGTCCCATGTATAATTATATATGTAAAAATATGTAAAACTTTTTTGTTAAATTTATCATTGACTTTTTATAAAGCGCTAGTCAGTGTTTCAAGAAATGATGTAACAGAATACAATGTTCTTTGTTGGTTAATTAAGAGTGTCAGTCTAGAACAACTACTGTTGATACCTTAAGAAAGTAGTTACTTGTGTCTTAAATATTCTCTTGACATCTTTTATACGTTTGTGAACCTTTCTAAACATTTATAAGTGGATGTTTAATATAAAATGTCCTGGAATTCCTTCAATGTTTCATTATTAATATGATTTTTTTAATATAATAGGTGTTTGTATTTTACTTTCTTAGAATACATCTAGAAAACCAATTTTGGACTATTTGAAAGTCGGAGAAGAATGTCTTGGTTATTGAGCAGGTTGCATCATAGGGTTTCTAGAGTCTGTATTTACCAGTTCCCTTTTTAATAATAAACAAGGCATTTCTTTTGTTTTTGTTTTTTTGTAGGTTTTCTGTCTTTCTCTTTGTTTCTGTTGAGGAAGAGAGAAACAGTAAAGATTCCCATTGGGTTTATTATCATAGCTGGATGGGGGTAAGTTAATTCAGATGTTTCCCTGTAGAATTAGTGGGAGCGTGCTAAATAGGTTACTTTCTTCCTATTTTGCTCTTTCAGAGTCCCAACACTTCTGGTGGGAATCTTACTAATTGTTGGTGAACGTAACAACACTAGTATTGACTCTGCCTTTTTCTATGGAAAATATCAGGTATGAAAGTGTTCAGACTTCTGCCACTTCCAATACATTACTGAGAAATTGTGTTTTCTGTTTGCTTATTTAAGTAGCTTTCAGTCAAAGCACAGGTTACCATAACAACAGTATCATTATAGAATGCTTATAGATTGACACAAAAATGTATTTCTGTAATGAACCATTAGGAAAACTTGCTTGAACAAGGACCTTCACGTTTAGGCAACTATGACTAAGAAAAAGAGGGAGTAGGCTTCCCAAAGAAAAGGATTAGGAGTGGTAATGAATTGCAGAGCCCTTTTCCTGGTGACTAATTTGTCTGCTCACTTGATAATTATCTAAAACTATTACTATCCAATAGCTAATTAATGGCTTTCAGTCTGTAATAGATAGAATCTACATTAACTGTGTAGCAGTAACTGCTTGCACTGCGGGAGACTTCTCTGCACAATCATGGGTTGAAAGTCCCTGAGCATGAACTACCATTTTTACCAATAAATAGTTCCTCTTATCAGAGGATGTAAAATACACTGGCATCGGTATTTGTCATGTTTTCCTCCATCTTTCTTATGGATAAAGAGGCTATGAGTCTCTCAGGATTATTCATGTGGTGCTTTCACAAGTATTGAATAGCCTCAGAGTGGACTCTGGGTATCAATGGCAGATGATTAGAAGGAAAGGTTAATTAATAGCATGCTCCCCATTGGTGAAAGCATGGAAATTAGAGCTGTGCCAGAGGGTGACAAGAACGCATTCCTCTTTGGAATTAAAAGGTACCAGAACAGAACTTAAACTGGAGCACTAATGATCCTGAGGGGAAAGATGATGATGATGAGGGGATGGTTTTGGATTGTGTGGGAAATAGGGGTCCCCGCTTCAAAAAAAACCAAAACCAAAAAACCAAAAAAAACCCAAACAAAACCCCCCTGAGTTACTCAGGCAAGGAAAATTAGTTAAGTCTCATGTACTGATTGCTATTTCAGTGCTACAAGATGCAAGAGCAGTAAATATAGAAAACTGTCTTATTCAGATGCATGTTAGTTATTTAGGAAACTACAGAAGTTAGAAAGGCAGATATATGCAACTATTTTCCTTTATTTTGTATTTAAGTGTATTTTCCTTGCTCTTTTAACAGATAATTACCACAGCAGTGATCCTGTTCATCAGTATACTGATGGCAGGTATCTCACTTATGTGCATGAACAGAAATAGGCAAGAGTCGAACTATGAGGTATTGAACCCATACTCACCACGTAGCCAAGTGGAGGAGGTTGAAGTGGAAGGGAGTGAGGGGAATCGAGTTTCAGCCACTGTGCCTCAGCCTTCTCCAGGATCTTCTGCACAGCCTTCTCCAGGATCTTCTGCACAGCCATCTGCAGAAAGAGGTAGAGAAAGTAGATTTGTAAAAGAATAAATGGCTCGGATGCAATAAAATAATGTTCCAAATTTAATTCTGACCTGAGAAGGACAGTTGTTTACACCTTCAGGTGTTACACTAGGACAGAAGAAAATCTAGATATAACTGCCTTAGGATTTAGGTTTATGTTTCTAAGGAAAGTTTGATGATTGTCACTGTAAGGGTGGGGGAAGTAGACAGGAAAAAAAGCATATGTATGTTTTTTATGTAAGTAGTGGTATCTTGATAAGGATGTGATAAATGCAGTCCACTAGGTGTCTTAGATTGTTTACCCACTAAATTGTCTCTCTAAGAATGAATTATATGCCAGAGCATTGCTACTCAATGTGTTTCTAATCCTCCTTGTTTGTATGTAGCCTTTTTGATCACTTACCATATGTTTTCCCTCTAGCTAAAAGTACTTGTGTTGCTTCCATGGTGGTAGTGCTGTGTTAAATATTTCTATATATTAGTAGTGTAACCCATTCACCCTCTCAGCAGATTGGAAAAATTAAATCTGCTTTCTCCTTTTGGGTTATTTTTGAGCATAGTAGTTAAAGCTGTATAGAATATATTGTTATACTTGGAAAATAAATTATGGTAGTGAAGGAAGCTAACTATCCTGTTACTGTATACTCTTAATAGGTTGCTGTTCTTGTCAAACAACAAATGGTGACTTGTCCTGTGCTAGAGAGAGCAAAGCAGTGACAAATGTTGTTGATAGCAAGGTTCCTGCAATTGAGACAGGTAAAGCAGTAGTGTCTCCTTGTTTTAATACTACAAACTCTTCCACAACATTTATGTGTGTTGTTCTCACAAAGAAACTGTTTGGGCTGTTGTTCTCTCAACTCTACCTGGATAACTTATATTAAATTCAAGCATTAGGCAATATGTTAGGTGTTTGTTTTCTTCTGCCTGATAGTTATTAGTAATCTTTCAGTGCTCAAGATGGACAGTTGTTTTGGTTTGGGTTTTTTTTACCACTAAGCTACTTTAACACACCCTTCTGAGCATTCAGACTTTACCTCTCCATCATTGCCTTCTTTGGATGCTGAGAAGTACATAATCCTACTTTGCCTCAAGTTTTCAACTTAAACACGCTTTTTTACATTCTCATATTCACATCTTGTGTCTTCTAAAAAGGCCTTTGAAGGCTTTGTTGTAATCATGCACAGGTTTTGCATGAGAAACCTGAATGAGATCTAGAGGAGCAAGGACTTACTGCAGATTAGATCAAGTGTCCATGCTGCTGTACTATTCATGTCTAGGGGAGAGAGATAGAAAAAATTGACTAAGGGGGCCTTAGGAGTCACTGAAATAGGAAAACATGGATCGGATCAAAGTGACTGTTCAGCACCTGATGGAAAACTGCATGCTCAGCCCATTCTCATCATACATCACTTTCAATAATCAAAGCTAGCTGCAGCGCAGCCTTTCTCTTTTTCTTATTTTCTTGGCTTTTTGCATCCTTAGCAAAGAAGTTCATAGCCTTATGCTTTGTTTGGATGCAACATAACTTTCAACAAATCTAAATATTTCACACTGAAACATACTTAGTTATGTCTCCTCTCACAAAATGCAGCTTTCCACTTACTGCCAAATATTTTATCTATTAAGTAATTCAGACAAGCATCATAAAAATGTCTTCCAATGATAGAGGAAGGCCAGTTTAATTTTCTTATCCTAAAAGATAAGGTAGAAAATACTTCACAATTGAGTGGAAATTTTTTCGACCTACTGAGTGAACACGTCAAAACTATAAATGGGTAAAAGCAAATTGTAATGGATACACTTGTGTAACTTTGGCTGCAATAAAAACTAATCCTTCTACTGTCCCACTGAACTGCTATGACAGGTATCTGGTGCAAATTCTTAGGTATGTCCTTGCCAGGAAGATTTTCAGTGCCATCTAGAGGAAGGTACTCGGAATTCCTTAGAACTCTGTAGCTGGAAGACAAGCATCCATTCTCTGTGTGTTTGGCTCTTTTGATTGATAGAATTATGACAGTGTTCTGATATACTATGTTCAAAATACAATCACAAAACTGAAATAAATAGAGCTCAACAACGCTGAGATACAGAGTAAGAACATTAGAGCTGACGGTATATTTGAAATACTTATTCCAGAAACTAATTCTAAGTTTAAAAACTATTCTGAGAACTGGCTTTTTTTTCATTATTTCTAAGTTTGCATTAAACCTTTGAAAGAAGAGTTCTGTTGCAAAAAGTTCCTTCATTTTAGGAGCACATGTAAACTACTGTTTCATTTGAGAATTGATGTCTGAACAGGTTATTGTCAAAGCTAATATTAAATTTTGTGTGTGTGACTTCAGTACAGATACTTACAAGGTAATTTAACTCAGCAAGTTTGCTCATGGAGTTCGTAAGTTAGAAGCCTAATGAAAAATTCTGGTTTGTTTTTCAGCTGATCAGTGTGTGAGTCATTGCAGTGCTCGAACCTGCGTATTGGCTCAGGAAGAACAGCTTCTACAGACTGGAGACAAACAGCTGGCCAGACATGTGCTGCTGTGCTTACTTCTTATTGTTGGCCTGTTTGCTGTAAATATTTTTTCTCCCCGTGTTGTTTAACTCACTGAGGTGGAATGATTCTTAGGAAAGCTATGTAGACAGTCCAGTAAAAATCTTCCAATTACTCATGTAACAATTCATTAAATAAATTAGAGGCTTTAATTTGGTCCCTTACTGGAAGAGGGATATCATAAAATTAATTTTTCTGTGCCACATCATAAATTAAAGGGAAGTTAAGACTGATGGTGTTAGTGAGCAAGCCACACTGGAGAACCCTAAAGAGGGAAAAAATGGTATTATATCATTTGGTAATTAATTAATCACTACTGCCCCTCTTCCCATTTTTCTCAAGAGCTAGTCTTCTTCCCTAGACAATAATCAATTAAAAATATAAAGTAAATTCTGAAGGAGACTGTACAAAAATTGTTCCATCTGATCGTGCTTTTATTTGGAACTTGGATTTCTGAGGTGCTTTAGTAATGACGAATGATGTAAGACTTTACTTGAAATGGGAAAATGCAATTTTGTTGCTTTTAGTGGGGGTTTGGAGGCAATGTAGCTAAGCTGGTGTTGCCAAGCATCATTACTGACTAGATCCTAGTTGTGAAGGTGGCTGCTTGTGTATTAGGGATATAATTTGAATTTTTAACAAAGATGAGAAACAACTTTTTCTGTTTGAATGTAATTCTCAAAGCTGAACTTCTTGTGGATGACAATTAGGGTGCAAGTATTTTTATTTGAAATGGAAAATACTATGGCACAAATATGTAATACTGCAAAGGACAGTGTGGCACAACTATGTAGTGTAATGAGTACTACTGTTGCTTTTCAGGTTCTGTTAGATTACAGAATGGAAGTTTTCCCTCTCTCAAATTTCCTGTATCATATGTAAAAAAACATATTAGCATGGAACATCTTCTGTATTTAAGAGGTATCCCAAACGTTAGCCTCTATTTTAATTGTATCTGAATGATTACATAGATATGAGACCAGTTACATTAAAGAATTAGCCTTTATACCCAAAGGGGTTAACTTTGGAGGTTTTTTCCTTGTCAGGCATCTAAAATAGCTGGAGTGGTATGTGCTTCAGCTTAATACAATCTTAACTATGCAGAAAATATGTAGAAAGCACTGGTCTCAGCTAAACAGGCCTGAAGACAAATAGTGCAAACTTGTAAGGGCTAATATTGTCTGTATTAGGTTGAATACCCAAGTATGCTTAAGGCAAGTTCCTTGTGTAAACATGTAAAGGAACAGGACCTCTGCACTGCTATGTTTTGCATTGTTTTGTTTAAAAAGGAACAAGCCCTTCCCCCTCCCTCCTCCCAGCTATTAAGCCTAACTACAATGATGGTTTAAGGTATTTATTCCCTCTGATTTGTCTTTATCTGAATCATTTGTTAAACAAAGACAGTGAAAATTGTGCAAGAATCTATTAGCATGTGAAGAGTAAGAAAGTGTTTTTGATTTTTAAAAATCAAATTAGTCTTGTGGGTTTTGTTGGTTTTTTTCTTAACAGAATCTTTCCAGTTGTTTGTGGTGGCTGTTCAACCAAGAGCCTGGAAGGCTATATGTGGAATTGCAGTTCTTCTGTGCTGTTTTTAATTTTGGTCAGGTACTTATCAATGTTTGTTCTGAAAATTACTTTGTTAGTGGGTGTTGCAGCAGATGCTGTTACAAGCACTGTAAGCTGAAGTCCTCAAACAATGCTGAAATCACCAGCTCCTTATGTTGTTTTGCCTTTTTTTCCTCAAGCTTTTTCTTTTGCTTTGATAGCTTTCTTATCATAATGCACGTCTTTTATGTGCATGAACACTTTCAAAGGTACAAAGGACAATTGAATGCCAAATGCCTATGGAAACAAAGTAGGATTTTAGCCTTATTTGTACCAGAAAGCTTTATCGGTGTCGCTTCTGTGGAGTTACACCAGTATAACTAAATAGGTGCAAGGTGGCTACGTGGATACTTTTGCTATTAAGGCTTTAAGTTATTATCTCTTCAGTTTCAGTTACAGCACCATTGGCTGATAGCTGACAGTTAGATGTTTAATTGTTCCAGCTGCACATGGCCTATTTCAGTGCAAACTGGCACAAGGTAGCTTTGTTATCTATGAACGTGAAAGCAAGGTAGTGTTAATACACGTACTAATGTTTTACAGATCCATGGATGGGTGCACCTACAAGATGCACTGCCGTATCAAGTAATGATAGTTTTGATACAAAAGTGACACAGAGAAATGAATTAACTAGAGAGAAGTCTAGCATTCAAATTACAGTAAGTCAGTTCTTCAAAGACAGATTTAAATAACTGGCTATGTAAGCTTAGCCGTTTATCCTTAAGTGTCAGGTGGCATGTCACAGCATTAGGTTTACTGAACTGTTTCTTGAAGAGTTTGTTTCATGGACTGTTATGTATTAATCTGTCTTTCTAAGGCCCAAATTAAAAATCAAAGCAGAAACAAAATGTATTTTGAATGGTATCTAGAGATGAGGGATACTTTTCACATGTGTTGTGACAATAAGTTTTTAACATTTTATTTCTGTTCTTTAGAAACAAAAGTTTTTGCTTAACGTTGCTTTTTCTATATTTTTTCCTCCAGGGTTTCATTTGCTTTGGTATTTTTGGCTTAGATAAGCATTTAATCATTCTACCATTCAAGCGAAGGTAAATAGAATCTGTACACTTACACCTACAAACTTAATTATTAATGATAATAATTTTTAAAAGGTATTGGCTGTTCAGTGCCATTGTATTCTATTTTCTATTTGTTTGGTCTTCCAAATTTCTTTTATCTCCCAGTTGTGGAAAGCTAACTGCAGTTCACTGTGCATGAGTTTTTACTGCTGTCCTAATGACTCCCAAAGACAAAAATCCCACAGGCTCCCTTATGACAAAATCTTTGGCAAATGATGGTGAAGTATGTGGTTGGATCAGTGAGGTGAGGGATCTTCAGAAATAATTTCAGCTGATAATTAAAACTTAGATGTGAATGCTGAACCAGATTATATCATTACTGTGTTAAAGTCCTGTATTCATAACCTCATGCAAGTTTGTTGTGTGGATGGACACTTTCACTGTGGACGTGTAAGTTGTACAAAGCCATCTTTAACTTAGAGTTAGCTGGCTGCAGTGTGATTCCAGCAGCTAAAGCTGGCTCCCAACTACTCTCTGTCTTTCCTTCTGCCTGTGCCTAGAATAAAACCTCTCAGTGTTCAAAGGCCATACAAGTATATTAGGAAGATTGTAGATAAAGTATTGGGCACAAAACCAGTAAAAGAGTTGTGACAAGCTTCCTATGAGTTCCGTTCTATTATTTGCAGTTTCCTTAAAAATGCCTCTGGTTGATTTGCTGGTTTTAATTTATTTTCTTTCTTTTTTTTTTTTTTTTTTTTTTAAAAAGACTTGAATTTTTCTGGGGAGGAAGAGAAGCAGCAGGGCATACAGATCCCTCTGTACCTGAGGAAATCAGGATGACCTGTCAACAGTTTGTTCATTATCATAGAGATCACTGTGTCAAAAGTATTGTCAGAGGGAGAAGGTAAGGTTCCTCCCTGGGCATATAACCTGTTACAAAGGTTATAACTCACCTTTTGGAAATAATGAAATGCGGTTTTATCTGTCTGTGGGCGATTCCTGTTGTGGCATATTTGTTCAAACCTCAAGGTGAGGATTAAGAATTTAACAGTAACAGAGAAATGTTTCTAGTCTCACACTGAAACATCAAAGTGCAGGTTATTACATTATCCCATCTAGGTTTTATATAAATTATAAAAAAGTTTCATATCGTTAAGGCGTTGCCCCAGTTTTTCTATTTAGCTGTTCAGGAAAGAAGATCTTTCTCAAGAAATGGAGATGATAGTGCCTGTAATAGAGTGCATATGTCTATGAGTTTTGTCAAACTTGAGACCCTTCATTTGTTTTGTTTTGAGATTAAGAAGGTGTCAGTACTTATGTGATGGAATGTTTACTAATAGCTTTTACAGGAGGTGAAACTGTTGAAACTAATGTCAGTGTGTACTCAGAGGCCACTCAATATGTGAGATTATAGCGTTTTTGGGGGCCCTTACACCTTTTGAGTTCATACAATTTCTTTTGCTCATTCCTCTCATGAAGCCTAAACCTCAAATTATGAGATCAGCAAAGCTTTCAGAGGCAAATTATCATACCCAAATCAAGGATTATGGATTCAGGTGGATGAGAAGAAAAATGTGGACAGAAGCAGCAGGAACAAGAAAAAGATTCTGCCTTTATTTAAATGTTTACTGTATGAAATGGAGACATGAAGAATTGTTCTAATAGGACACTTCTACTTTTCTTGTCAAGTGAGCTTTTAAGTAGGACTAGGTTGGTGGGATGGGGTGGTCTTTTAGTGGTCAGGTAATCCGAAACCATGTTCCAGAACTGTTTTTGACAGCGTCATCATTTCATTCAGTCTCCTCAGAAGTCAGTAATGTTCCATAAGAAATAAAGTAATAAAGTTATCCATTTAGGAGAAATGAACTATGTCAGTTCAAGGACTTGCTTCTTTCATGCCAGGCAGGAAAGATGTATCAGAAAATATTTTGAAATAGGACAGGCTTTACAGCTGTGTTTCCTGTGCCTCTACTGCTATGTGGTTTCTTGGGCTTTGGGCTGTTCATTTGGTTGGATTTTGTGGGTTTTATTAATCATATATCCACCTGAGAATACATCAAAATCTGACATTTGTTGCTTCATTGTTTTAATATTATGTTTATGCGGAACTGGTTTCATGTCTTATTTCTCCTTGTGAGTTAAAGCATTTATCTTCTCATTTTAAATATTCATCTAACTTGATCCTATCTTCTTTATTTTAAACATACTGTAACTGAGACCTCATAATCATGTATTTTTTATTTATTTTAATTTTTGCTTCTCTGCTAATAGATGTTAACACTTGCTCTGTGTTACTGCTGCTTTTAACTTAAAAAAACTAGAGAAAGAAGTTTGGGGTTTGCTGTCTTGTGTAGCTGTTAATCATCTTCAGAAACCCTGCGCTTGGGTTCCATAGAGCAGATTTTAGATAACCAGAAACATTCATTGCTGCAGGTAAATTTCCGAATGGTATTTTTACTGCAACTAGGTAGATTTTAGTGGCATTGCCTCGTAAATATGTAAAAGAAAATTAGTTTAGTCTTGTTGTAAAGGTTTTGTTTATTCATAGTACTGCCTGTGTGGTAAATATTTAACCAGATATGCAAGTTAAATGGTTTTTGTTTCCAATGTATGTAAGCAGTTAGTGTCTGTTTAAAGCTGTAGAGAAACTATAAAATGGAATGAAAGTGCAGATTGAGCCCCTGTTGCTGCTTCATGCTGCACTCAAATCAGATATTTTGTTGCAGAAATGGTCATGCTAATGAGTACATGGGAAGTAAGTATCCAAGAAATAGAATTACACTGTATGTGTTTTTAGGCAAAGTGCTGCTTATGTTCACTGAAGTTTATTTACACAAGCCTAAAATAACTTTGTGCTTTCATTTTGCTTCTCATTGAAGTATCTGTAGGAAAAGGTAGTGAACATTGGCATGTCCCTAATATAAAAAACTTGCAAATTCTTTTCTAACATGCTCTTAACTATCATGATGTCTTTCCTTGTTTCCTGCTATTTTTCCTTGCCTTTCCCCATCATGCAGTGGTGATACCAGATTTACAGAACATGTGGGTGAATCATTCCTTTGACATACAGGTGTGGTGCAAAGATCTCCACTGGCATCTTCTTTGGCTGTGACCTGGTGAACTGGCTCATGCAAGTTGGCCTTGCCTCTGACCGTGGTGAAGCTGTGATGTATGGAGACAGACTGATGAAAGGAGGCGTCGTCCAGCATATTACGAATGAATTTGAATTTCGGGATGAATATTTGTATTACCGCTTTATTCCTAAGAGATCAGTTGCAGTTGAGAGCCGTTGACTTTAGTGTGTAGGCAGAGGACAGGCAGTTAGGGGTGAGTGTGACCTCCTCCTCTGCCTTCACCACTGAAATTGGAAGTATTTCTTTCTCAGGGCTCTCAGAGAATAGTGTTGTTCTCTCTTTTTAAGAGATGTGATTCTACGTGTGTCTATTCTGAAGGAAATAGTAGCAAGTGATATTTAATGAGCGTTCCAAACAGAATGCAACTAGAACAAAAGGAGATGCTCTGGATTTAGAGCATTTTTTCCATTTTGAGCAAAACAGATAGTAAAATGATATGTGTCACTGTTGTATTATAGAGGCATTATACCTGCAGCTTTAGTGACTGGTGCCACAATGAAAAAAAACATGACTGAGAGGTATTTTTCACGTTGCTGTATGTCTTCCATATTTTAGTGTGATTAAATATCGATTCCTGTTTACGATCAGGCTTTCCCCGACCTCGTAGAAGTAGGATTTCTTCTATGATACCCCAGTTTTTACTCCTCTACTGTTGTCTAACACCACGAACTTTTTCTAGCTGTTTACTCCTCAGATCAAGTGGTTTGTTTCTCCCTTAAAGAAAAAATCTCCATTTGTAAAAGTAGAATTGTTGTGAAGATGATTCCAATGTCAGAGGATTAAAGCTGAGGAAATAGAGTGAAATAAATAATGGTTTTGTACAAATTTACCAAATATTAAAAACATAAAAATACCCACTGTTCCCCCAAATTAGGAAATGATATAGTGGAATTTCATATAAACAATTGGTTTTGAAGTTTTGCCTTATGGTGGTAGTAACAGCTTTGGCAGGAGTAGATTTTTACCTTCTGAAATTAGCCTTTCCAGTTTAATTCAGAAGTACCAGATTCAAATGAAGATGTTATGGAAGCCTTGGATACCTGTGCAAGTCAAGATGAAAAATTTTATCAAATCATAAAACCTTTTAAATGAAATACAATGACTTTTAAATCTATTGTATAAAGAATCCTAACTGAACATCCAAGTTAGGGTTTAGGGTAGCTAAAGATACTAAAATTTTAGTATTGGTTGCCTAACACAGGTTTCTAATAAGCCTCAGGTATCCTCCTACAATGTTTAAATAGTTACTCTAGTGTCATTCAGATTCCTGTGCACTGAAGGCAGAATCTGAGAATCTGTATGTCTTCTGCAGTATTTTGAAAAGGTTAAAGACAAACTGTAGTATCTGATAGCCATTATGCTGCCCTTTTAAAACTGCAAGAACAGCATTTATATGTCTATATAAAAATTTTATATAGTGGGGGAAAGGAACCTAGGTATTAAAAAAAAAAAATTTATTTGCTCAAGCATATGAATAACTCTCCTCATCCTTCTTTTAAAAAGTCTTTCCCTTTTTTTTTTTTTTAGTACACAGATTTTTATTATAGCTACTTATGCATCTACATTGTATGAAGAATGAAAAGTGATTTTAGCAGCATAAATTATTGTTCAAGAAACAGTTGTTTTGTGGTAGCTATAACTCCATGCAAGACTTATATTGGAAAAATACTTCCTTTTACTGTCAGTCTTATTGCACTTCTGCAGTGTTCACAGAAACGTAACTGCATCCTACTGCATATGTATGCTATACAAACTGACATATTTTAATGTTTTCCAGCAACAAAATAATTGACATTTGTATCAGGCTGTGGCCACAAAGGAAAATAATAGCATATTTCCATTACAACTGCTGAAGACGGCTACATCAAATGTTTTGGAATAATTAGATATATGTGACTTAAGAGCAGAAGCCATGAGTATGTCTGGCTTCTAAATACTGTAACTTGTCAATAAATCTGGTACTTGATTTCAGAGTTCTGAGCTTTGATGTGATGTGTCAGAAGGTTATGTGTGCATGTCAAGATTTATGACAAATGTGTTTTTCTGAGAGATTTGTTAAAGTGGCTCTTGGGTTTCAAATTGGGTATTTCTTAAATCCACCCTTGATGCTTTTTAAGTAGGCAGAGGACTTGTTAATGGGGGTTCACATAAAGATACCAGTTTTCGTCTAACAGCCTAAACAGATCTTTAGGAACGTTTCACATTATCATCTACTTAGCAAATACAATTTAAAAAAAAAAATTTCTTCAAATGTTCAAGAAGTTGATCTTAGGGTCAGTTTTATGGTCCTATGCGAGGTCATTGTTCTTGCACTCTTGTCTTTCTCATTTTCATCATCAAGCCCTGCCCTTGCCTCCCGTTTTTATAATGGCTCTGCTATTCCCTAGATTTGAATACAACACATCTGGTTTAAGTAAGAAATTGCTCAAAATTTATGCTTAGAGAAGGCTCCGTGTTACAAATCTAATGAAGAGAACGCCTTTAATTAACAACCGAAACCAAATTCTGTTAGATTAACTGTTACAACATTCTGATTGCTGATATCATACCCATTAGTCCGATGAAAGTTTATGATGGTTAATAAATAGACTAAAGAAACCCGGAATGAAATACGGGATATGATAATCTAAATCACTGGGTACTTCTGGAAGCTAAGAATAGATTTTTAATAGCTTTAGAAAGCTGAGTAATTCTTTTATCTGATAAATACTTGCTTCTACCAGGGAGTACCGGCAAGTTTTAAAATAGTTGACAATTTGATGTCTGTCAATAGTTGATCTACTGATGTGAGAATTTTTGGTGGTTAGAAATAGCTTTGCTTTAAAGACATGGTCAGTGATGCAATAAGTTCTTCTATTTTGAAGGTGGATTATTTTGGGATAAGTCTCAGTTAACTTGGAAGTTATACTTCTGTGAAAACATCCTCTGAACAAGTAAGTTGAGACTCCAGTGGAACACTGGATCTTTTTTCTAGCACTAATCTCAAAATAATTGTGATAATGGACAGGAGTGGATATAAAACTTTACGTTTTCTAGGTAGCAATTTTAGTACAGTTGTTTTGTTTTTTTTTTAATAATGATCCTTCATAAATCTCTAGACCTTTTAAAATAAGCTGTAAGAGGTATTCCTAGATGAAATACATGCAAAGATTGCCCTCTAGAGGACATTCTGATTTTTTTTTTTTTTTAATGTAGGGTTGTGGGAGGGAGGGTTACTTATTCCTCCTGATCTCATCTTCATTTTCTGTTTTTACGCTGCGTGTATACTAGGAGGATAAAATCCCAGGAAAAAAAAGGTACGAAAATATCCTGTGTGTTTGGACATCACTTGATCTATCTCCACACATCACATTGTTTTACTTTGTATCCTGTAGACCAGTAAATAAAAAACAGCACAGAAGCTAGAGGAATGATTGGACTGTATCTGCCAATATTACAACCAGACCGAGACGCTTAACAAGGTTAATTGCCACACCATGATTAAGTGGGCAAGAAGTTCACTTAAAGGCCTGCTCTACCACCTTCACTACTTTCATTCCTGTGGAACTTCCCTATAATTGCATTGTAGCATAAAATTGTTTCTCTTGTTTTGCTATGCTACCTGTAAACTTGACTAATACTTTGGTTTCCAGCAGTTTTACCTGGCATTTATTGATGCTTTGAAGTTATCAAAGAGCTAGTGTGGAACAGCTCATGATCAAAAATAGGACAAAGATACACACAGTTGTCAGATATAGACATCCATGAGGAAAATGGGTAAATACAGAAAAAATTTATTAAATATACCTCCCAGTTCACAAACATCCACTGTACTATTGAACTTCTACGAAATTTTGTGGCAACACAGGCACAAAAGGTTCACAGTCAACTTGAGCTTACTTTCAGTCTTACCTGCTACTCAATCTTACTTGCTACTGCCACTTGGTACATACAGGATCACTAGAACTAGAAAGCTCAAGAACCTTTTCTGACCCATTAGTTTATTGCTGTGGATCTGTATGCCAAGTTAACTTCTGCTTTCATTGTAGGATCAGGAAGAAAAAATTCTGCAAAGCTCTCAATTTTCTTACTCATTCTGCTTTTGTTTGTCTATACTTACTTTTTTTACCAGTGGGGTGATTGATAGAACAGTTTACAAAATGAGAAAACTGCATGTGTGTAGCCCCATCTTTAGCATTTGAGATGACTCTAGACTATAGAAAAATCATCAAAGAATGGTCTTTCTGTTGTCTGCTGTGTCTTTCTGTGGGGATGCTGTGTCATGTCACATACTGCTACTGCAGCTCTAATGCTCCATTTCATGTTAGATGTTCTCTTCTGAAGGTTTACAGAAGTGCTGGTTTTGTTTGTTTGGTTTTTTTTCTTCCAGTCATACTTTTTATCCTGCTTGATCATGTAGTAAAGCCAGAATCTTCCTTCTGTTTGCTCAGTTTGTCCCTTGCCACAGATAATAAAAGTAGCGTCACATATTGATCATTACTTTTGAAGAGGATCAGGGAGGAAGAGCTCCTGACAGGGCAAAAAGCTTGATTAAATTAACTCCATAGTCTAGTAATTTTGGCAAGACAAGTCGTGGTTAAAAGGCTTTATATGAAGTGAAAAGAAAACGTAAATGTCCTTTCAAGTGTCCAGCTGAGTATATGTATATACTTGTGTACCCCAACCTCTTCCTTTCTAGTTGCCCGATTTTAAAAAAGTAACAATTCAAGAAACATTAAAAAACTCCCACATGATGTTATAAAGTGTATTGCAGAATTAATTTGACAGTAATCATATTGCATGTAAATAAGTTAGTTTATTTTTTGGTATCAGGGTGGGGAGAATAGACAGGGAAGTGAAAATTGTGTGGTAACTTGCAGGATGCTTGCATTGTTGAATTCCACGTAATCAGACTTAACAACAAATCATGATAAAATTGTAACTGATTTAGTTTTAATATACCTTGAACTCTTAGCCTCATTTTACATTGAAGGAGTAGAAGGTTCATATATGAAATGTACCTTAGAATGGTTTTCTCAAACAGCTGAATATCAATCCTACTTGACTTGCATATCACTTTCCTTTTTATTCAAGTGCAAGTAATACTTTCTGAAATGTAGAACCTAAGTCCTTCAGCACGGCCATTTCAATTCTTGGAATGTGAAATTCTGCTATGATTATCTTGACTATAAAAGCTACATGTGTGTACACTAGAACTGAGTTCTCCAAATCTGAGTTAGTGTTCTTCATCCAGAGATGGGGTTGTTTTTAGTCCAGCAATTACATTCTAATTGCATCTGTTTGTTGACGAAATCTATCTCTGCTAACAGCTTTATGCCACATACGGACGAAGCCACTGCCTAGCTTTTAAGAGCCTTTTCAGCATTGCTTCATACAACCGAAAGCTGTTTGGCCTAAATATGAATCTGCGTTCATACTAACCAGTATATTGAAAATAAGATGTAATCTATATAGCCACTTCATTAGAAAAGTTAATCATAAAACTGAATTTTACCACATTCAAATGGTAGTTTTAGCTATATATTTTAAGTTCTTCTTCTACACACTGTGAAAAAAGGTTAACCAGTTGGTTAATGTCAAAACATGCGTTTTGCAGGATTGATTCCATTTCACTTATCTTCTGTTTCTCCAACTCTTGTATCTCTTTCAGCATTTCTTTACCTTGGCCCTGCAAAAAGAAATGTCTGTATTTCACTAAAAAGTATACAGAGTATGCAGTGTTCACCCTAACAAAGTTCTGTTCTACTGTCTGTACTTTAACCTTTTAATAGTTTCTAGGGTACAATTTGTGTTGGTAGAAGTTAGCACCGTGACAGGTTTTCTTAGGTATCTTTCCCAATATCTAGCACTCACTTCATCTCCCTGCATCCTTGTCTGATGGACTGAAAATAAACAAAGCTGTTTTAGGTATTTATGCTACCAAAACTTCAGTGGGCATATGTCTTATTTTTTAGAACATGTATCTGTAAACAGGAGAGACACTACTGTTAAAAGTAAGCAATTACCTCCCTGCTTCACCTTTGTGTCCAGCTATCTTTGTGACCTTGTTTCCTTTCCTGTCTGTACCAAGCCATGATAAAAGGCATGCCCTCCTTACTATCTGAGACCAGGGTCCTAAAGAGTTTTAAGTACTCTTATCAGGAGTTGTATATTTGCCTGTGGCTGCTCAAGCATTTCCCCATGATCTGACTCGTGCAGGAGTATGTGTGGCCTGCTGCTTTGCAATATGAGTGGCACAGATACTTGTCTGGGGCTAGGCCTGGGAGTACAGCAAAGTGCTAGTTGCATTTTTTAGTGTTTGAAACATATGCCTGCCAGATGCCAAGACAATGAGCTTCTGGTGCACTACAATGTTCTTTGCAATCCATCAAAGGGCATTAAATGGTATCGCATTAACAAAATGTGAGCAAGGAGCTTATATAAACCACCTGCTTGCATTGAAATCTAATTTAATCAACGTACCTCGATAGTTTCCATAACTACAGCAGCACTTTCATGTTTTTTATAGAGCTCATGTCTTCGATCTGGCTTATTCTGAAAACGTGGTTGCTTCTTAACTGGATCATCATGACCAAATGTAGGGGAGCTAGTTTTTAATAACTGAGTAATATTGGGCACAAAAATGAAAGGCTTGAATACAGACCTAGAAAGAGAAAATAGAACAGAGATCCTTTACTGATACAGTTTTGTTAAAATTGTTGAGTCAGCAGATTGCTGTATTTTCTTCCCATTCTTCTAATTCCTTCATTTAAGAAAGAAGTCTTAAAAACCAAAAAAATCTCCTAACTGATGTTTAAGTCATTGTCATAGCAGTGTTTCACTAAGTAGGTTGGTAGATAGCATTAAAATGTACATAATATACATTATGTTCCTCCTACTTTCTGATCGTGCTTTTTCAGGGGAAAAAAGAAAAGCAGAAAGGAATATAATTAGACAAATTGCAACACTTTTTCATTTAGATACTTGCAACCCTTTATCCTAATTACTTGCTGCTACATCACCTCGCAGGATCTGGAGTTCCAGTAAAGTAGTGAATACATGGCAGATTAGGCTGCTGAGGCAATACGGACACCATGCTTCCAGTTGTCATAAATCCACCTTCCATATTAATGCCACTCTCTTTGTCACGAAGAATTTGCATCATTATTTCAGAAGTGATAGAACCTATTTAAGATACAATACAATTATTTACACACAGTACTACTTATAATACCAACTAAATGGCATGTTCTCTACAACTGGCTTTTCCCTTTAATAGGCAATGCCAATTTTAGTTTGTCTGTGTTGGCAGAAAAAAAAAAATCATCCTAACAGCATACCTTAATATGTAACACACTTAATATTATTGTTTTCCCCAAAGTATTTATTTCAAAGAGTAGGTGATAATGAACTATAACATTTATGACTTAGAAGAGGGGGAGGATAACAACACATGATGTTTCCCAGAAAGGTAGAATACATATGGCTAGCACAAGGTCATTCGCACAGTAACTTTTCAGATGAAAATTAGTAGCTTGGATTAAAGGTTGAACTTTCTGAGTACTGTGTGGAAATTAAGATAAATCACTATAATAGTATTGGTATTTGTACACAGTTAATACCACTATGTTGCTTTGGAAATACAAAAATAATAATAACTGTACATGGATTTTGTGTGTAACTTTGAAAATTAAACAGCAAGACTGTCACTTTTGGTTTTTTTAATCATCTGATCTTCCAAAGCGCTTAGGCTTCAAGTTGACAATTGAAAGGACGCACTGGAGTAACAACATCTTCTATACTCAGAATCAACAGAAACTACAACAGTACATCCATTTGTAAAGAAGTCTTAATCGACTACCTGTGTGAGGTATAGTGCCAAATGTCTCTATGAAAATAATTCTTTCTTCTCAATTAGGTGAAACAAACCCTTTCCACATATGTCTCTGCATCTAGTGTTCAAATTATATAGCTGTTCATGTGTAGCCATACACTGAAGTTTAAATACTGGCATGGTATCACCAATCAATCCAATATTCTAACAGGCAGCACTTGCAGTAGTTTTCAGATTTAGTATACCAGTTGAGCGTATGCTTATGGAAGAAAAACATGAGTTCATTCACTTTTTTTTTTTTTTACTTGAAGGTATCATCTACCATTTAATCTTCTAGTGTTTCTCTCAATGAAGTTCTAGCTGCATAAAGATCCTTTTTGTAAACTGCCTTGCTGTTTTCTCTTAAAATAATTACTCTGCTGCTAAGTCAGATGTCTCCAATGTTATTTTTTTTTTATACACGATTCAAATAATTGCCTGTAGACAGGCACACAGCACTACATTTCAGCAAGGAAACACTCTTAAGTATTCCCACAGTTGCCTGGGAATGTCAGAGAATTCAAGAAATCAGCAAGCTACGCGTATCAAAAAAATTAAAGAAGCAACGGTCAGTTTGTCAACTGCAAGTTGGCAACTTGTCTAGCTAGAAAGAAGGTATTGCGTATTTTCCACTAGACTTTTTTATTATTTTGTATTCCTGAAATACATTCCCTAATTTCTGGAATACAAATAATGTATATCTAAAAATGGTCTTCACATGGTAGGCAGCCTGGAAAAAAACTGTAATGTCACTGAGTGAAAAAGCTGGGAAGGGTAGATTAAGAAACCAGTGATTTTACTGATGCTGTAAACCAAACAGCTTTTAGTTAGGGCATTATTTAAAATAAATCTAAACAAACTGAAACCATATGAGGCTGATAACCTGAACACCTAGTGTGATTTTTAAAATGGCTCAGGTAAATGCCTGAAAATGAGGATTTAGGATGAAAACTGATAGAATCTCAGCATTATTATAATACAAGTAAATACAGGTATTATGAAAATGCTTTCAGTATTCAGAACCTGCAATTCCCAACATGAATGCAGGGTTTACAATGATCACTAGAGCAGGATAGCAAAAGGTAATTCATTCTGACACATTAAATGCTAAACCTGGTCTGGCAGAGCTCAGCCAAATAAATAAAAAAAACACAGGGGTGCAAAGTAATTTTGGTTGAGATTAATTACTTCAAATGAGCAAGTGAATACAGATGCAGCAAAAACCTGCCAGGTGGATGCAGTTAGAAGAGAAGTAATAGCTTATTTCTGTAGAGGTCTGAAAAATAAGTCAACAAGTTAGTGATTAGGAGTACCTGCTTAGAGTACAGAAAATTATTTTGTTCTGCTCTCAGTGTGTTTTATTAGACTACACAATGTTAGAGTAGCAGTTGTAGTGAAACTACAAAGATTTAAAAACCAATCTCAAAAAATAAATGCAAGATATCTGAATGCTGTGCTGTTGTCTCAGGCCTATATGAATGGTACCAGACTGAAGTTGCTCATAAGGTTCTGTTTGTGGCTGCAAACCACTAGGAGTCTGTTTTAGCCTCTTTTTTTTTCTTAGAGGTACAGTAATAATATATAGCCTATCAAAATGTTTCAGAGGAGGTCTTACAGAGTATTTAGCAGTATGGTCATAATGTGACCTCTCAGTGTTGTTACTGTGTGTGACCCCGTTTTAATTTTTCCTCATCAACAAATTGGCAAAAATGAATAGAAGACTTCAAGTTCAGCATTTCTCCTTTAGGCAAAAAGTTATTCTAGTAAGTTCTGGTTCACCAAATCATGTGAATGATTGCCCGCATCAGATGTCTGATAATATATGATTTAAATTAACGTAGCTCACTAAATGCTTTGCATATCTTAAAAAAAAAAAAATAAATTATACCTTTGTGTTTGTTCAGAAGTTTATAGCCTTCACAATATCGGCCTCTGGATGTCGTCATTCTGGCAGTATTTACATAAGAATATGTGGCAGCAAAATCAAATTCCTTTTCCCCGTCCCACCAGCCCTTGCTTTTAGCATATTCCTTCAATTCTGGGTGTTCTCTGTCAATCTTGGTTGTGATAGAGAGCTGGTTGGAAATATTCCGTACACCTCCTGTGTATAAGGTGAGGAAGGAACCATTTTAATACATCAAATGCTTTCTCTTGGTCTTTTGTTTACAATTAGCTTACTAAAGCAAATTATGCACTGAAGAGTTTCCTACAAGATCTGAGAGTTCTGTGGTTTATTTTTGGCCCTCTCTCCCTGGCTATATGTATCCTTCTGATTGAAATTCCACTGCCACTCAGTTCTGACTCATTTACTTCTATTGCCAACATCATATTTCAGGTTTTGTCCTGATTATTCCCATCTTTACATTCTTCCTCTTAGACCTCCAAAGACATAGCTTGTCCCTCTAAGTCCACTGGAAGGATCAGCCACTTCAGGCCCCAATGCACCAATCCCGTCAGTGTTACCCTGTCACCAAATGAAGTTGTCATCAACTGCCACCATCCTTAAGACCATATGTACTGCTGTCATTCTCATGCTGACCTTCTTGCTGTCCTCTCTTTTCCAAGTGCAGAAGTGGTCATCTCTGACTCTGAAAAGGTCCCCCTGTGACTCAGCTCCTCTGAAACTGCTAGCCACTCCACACTGATGCCTGAGGAAGCAATTCCTGTTGTTCACAAGCACGTGTACATAGCTGGAGGCTAGTTTGATGCCTTAATGAAATGGTAAATGAAAAGTGGAAAACTGCTAATTGTCACTGCGTTTGAAATGTTTAAAACAAAGAGCATCATCCATACCTTCTACTTTTTCTGCTGCCCAGTATTTTCCTGATGTCTCCAGCACCCATGCTTCCTTTCTGTCGGCTATCAGAAAACTGTTATGGTATGTAAATACCATGTGGCTCTCCATACAGTTTCCTCCCTGTCCGTATTTTTCTAGCAAATCAACTATGACAGCAAGAGCCTTTTCAGCTGTGTCCGCTCTCTCCAGTCCAAGCCTAAAACAAAAGGAAGATGATATCGTTGGAACTACAAACTTTACATACAGCTGTTCAGCCCAAGTATTCAAACTGACTTGGAATGCTGTTTCTCTATGTACCTGATGCTTGTATGATCTGGTAAGAGAAAGGAGCAAGTCACTTAAAGGGCTTGTTTGAAGTGCGTCCTCTACGTCCTTGGCATGGGCAAAAACAACCCAATGGAAATACAGAAAGGCAGGGAGGGGGCTTCTAGGAACCGCCTGCAGGTCCCGTGTGGGTATCGGACTGGGGGAAACAGTACCAAGAAGAATTGACTGACTGCTGTAGGTTAGCAAGGGCTACACTAGCACCCAGCAAGGCAGGCACAGGAAGCTGTCATTATTTACATGGAGATGCGTGGCTAAGACTCAAACTTAAAAATACGTCCGTGAAAGATGGGGGAAATAGGAAATCAGTACAGGCCCTAGAAGAAGGCCTGACTGCTAGTTCCTGAAGTCCAGCTGTGCTCTTGTTAAGAGTCTTGGTTCAGTTTAGTATAAACTTTGTGGAGAGAAAAACGTTTGATGATTTCCTTGACAGATTCTGTTCTAGCACCTGACACCTTTCACGGGCTCCCAGCTCCTGGCAGAGACCTAATGCCTGTGCCAAGGAATACTTATTTTTAACCACAGCTAGAACAGCAGAAGAGACCGACGTGTCTTCTGAAAGTGAAAGCACCTCTTTCCGCACATAACTCAAAATAAATGTTTCAAAACCAAGTTCCGAATTCAGTACCATTTACCAAAACAGCCTGTGCAAACCTTACGAGGTCCATGCCGAGGAGAGCTTCATCGTCGCAGATCTCCTCTCTGCCCCACACCGCTTCGTTCCCGATGCACACGCCGTGTTCGTTGGCCCCCATCTCTGCCCCCCAGAGCCAGGAGGGACGGCTCAGGACCACGGCGTGGGTCTTTTCCACTTGATCAATCTTGATGTAGGTGCACTGCAAGAAGTCAGAGCACACAACAAATTACCTTTCGCGCCATCGCTTCGGCGAGCGTCTCCCCCTGATTAATCGGCCACGGGCTAAAAATACACAGAAAGGGGGATGAAAGGTTGGGTTTTTTGGTGGTTTTTTTTGCCGTCTCCCTCCGGACTCGTCGTGCCCCGCGGCCTCACCTCCAGCGCGGCGCCGGGCGGGTGCGCGGCGGCCGGGCAGTAGACGACCTCCTGCACCTCGTCCGCCGGCCGGTCCGAGTTCTTCCCGAAGACGACGCGACCCCCCGCCGCGGCGGGCGGCAGGGCCACGAAGGTGTCGCAGGAGCGTGGCGGCGGCCGGGGGAACATGCTGGCGGCGCCGGCGGGCGGCGGACGCTCCCCGGGCCCGGCGGCGGCTGTGGCGGCGGCGGGGCGGGGCGGGGCGGAGCGGCGGCGCTGCCGCGGCCCGCAGGAAGGCCCGCCCGCCGACCCGGAAGGCCCGGCGGAGGCGGCCGGCCGAGGGCCCGTGTGAGCGCGGGGGCCGCTGGCTCCCTCGCCGCCGCCGCCGCCGCCATGGGGAAGTCGTTCGCCAACTTCATGTGCAAGAAGGATTTTCACCCCGCCTCCAAGTCCAACATCAAAAAGGTGAGGGGGGCCGGGCCGGCGGCGGGAGTCGTTGTGGCCCCTGCCGGGCGGCTGGTCTGAGGTGAGGCGCCGCGGCCCCTCAGCCGGCCGGCCGGCCGCGTCCGCTGCGCACCGGGGGAGGCCGGGAGGCTGGGACGGGGCCGGGCGGCCTCCCGGGGAGTGGGAGGTGGGGATGACGGGGTCCCGGCACCGCAACGGCACGGGTGGGGCATGTCGGCCTTCCTGTGGTGGGACCGGGTTGGGGGAGGGAAGAGGCAGGGAAAAAAGTTGGGAAATACTTGAAGCTTCGGGTTTACTGGCTCACAGGTGCGTATAACTATCGCCTTTTCCTGGCTCCAGCTTTTCAACACCTGGTTCTCTGGATAAATAGGCACCGTACACCGTCCAAGAAAACTCCCACCTGTCACGATGTGCTCGTGCTTTCCCAGTATTTCACACCTGCCTTGACCTGGTTCCAGGTCTCTTCCCCAGAACTGTACCGTTCCAGGAGCTCCCAAGAGAACCTGGGGTTTGGGGTCTGGTGAGACTTAGGTGAGGAGGCGTCACTATGGGGAAGGCAGTGGGACACCCAGGGTGTTTTCTGAGCCTACTTTTCCCTTTGAATTACTAAACTTTCTCATATCTCTTCAGTTCTTAAATGCTGTTGGAGTTGTAGCTTATCAAAGTTACTGCTTGTGTGAGGTTCGTTTGTTGAAATGCTGGATGAAAATAATATATTTTATGTGATTGGGATGGGAATTTTCTCCTGTTAAGTATTTTCATTAGAGTAAGCCAGTTAAGTATTGATACATGAATACGTTTTGCAGTAGTTTTTGTACTTGTTTAAAGCAGAAACTTACTTGTTTTAACTAGGTATGGATGGCAGAACAGAAAATATCATATGATAAGAAGAAACAAGAAGAATTAATGCAACAGTATCTGAAAG
Source organism: Buteo buteo (assembly GCF_964188355.1). Classification (NCBI taxonomy): domain Eukaryota; kingdom Metazoa; phylum Chordata; class Aves; order Accipitriformes; family Accipitridae; genus Buteo; species Buteo buteo. The sequence goes on from NC_134175.1 coordinate 29,917,288, forward strand.
AACAGGAATCCTATGATAATAGGTGAGAACTGGCATAAAATCACACACTTCTTCCTACTGTCTCTTGTTTTCACGGCAGTGAATGACATATCATTGTGAATTATTTGAAATGCTGTCTCCCACTGGCCATAGTAGTAGGAGAGGATGTCGACTCATAAATTAGTGTTTGATTAAGCAGAGGTCACAAGAACTTCTTTAAAAGTGGCTTGTGTGTGTCTTCTAATTAATTTCAAAATACGTTGCATTGCACAGAACAGCAGGTAACCTTGTATAACGATACATTTGGGTCACACAGAAATCTGGCTTTAATAATTCTGTAGACACAGAGTTACATTTCAGTTGTGATTGAAATGTGTGATTTTTGGTACACAACAGAGCATGCAAAAGTATTGACTACTCTCTCTGGTTTTTTGATGTTCAGCTTTTGTTACTCAAATTAACAAATGAAAAATTGCCAGTTGTTATAACAATTTCCTGCCGCACATTTCTTTTTTAGTATCATTATTAAGTAATACCAATGTGGTTGTTTTGTCACCCCAAACTCTGTCCTTTTTATTTAGATTGCTTATGGGTGATGAGCGTGTGAAGAATGGTCTTAATTTCATGTATGAGGCCCCACCTGGAGCAAAGAAAGGTACTGCGGTTTCCTGATCGTGAGCAGACAGTACTGCAATGCTAAAAACCTTCTGAAGAAAAAAGCACAATGTCTTTTATTTTAAAATATTGTGCTTATAGTGAGGTAATGCTAGAAGGTATGATTTTTAGTTCTTCCTGTAGCAATATGCAGGCATACATAGTATGTAATAATTTTGATCTCACAATACTTTAATTTCTTTCAGACTGAGAATGGTTGGGGGTTTTTTTAAGCAACAGTTCAACATGAAGGGTTAAAAACAGGTATAATATCTTTCCTGGCAACAGCAGAAATTCTGTCCTTGACCAGAGGTGTTTCTTTAGCCAATTATAAAGCCATTGGATGGGGGGGACTAGACCTTACCAAGGCAATGACTCAGACAACACAAACCTGTATTTTGGCCTACTCTCCTTTTTAGAAATAGCAGGGTCACCTTTGCTTAAAAGTTCTGCCCATAATTCAGCTTGATGCACATCAAACGTAGGAGATACCAAAGCAAGAAGTTAATTAGTGGAAGTTAAATAAATAACAAATACTGAGATTCTGTGGTCAAAACTGCTGGCTGACCTGACTCTGGTGGGTCTGACTGTGACTGTATTTAGTAGATTCATAAACAGAAGTTACTAAGTACCTGGTGGATACTCATATCAGTCACTTAATTTTAGCAAAATCTGAATATAAGTGCAGAACTAAGAAAATGTATTCCCTTTAAAAGAAAACACATTCCCCTTCAAATGCATCTTTCCCATTTGCATGAAAACCCTTGGAAATGCTTGGGTGGGCTCATTCTTGTAGAGCAAATTTTGCAGTTATTTACCTTTAAAAGCTCTTAAAGTAATCCCTTAATAGAGGAAATGCAATTTTAAAGTAGTGATTTTTTGCTTAAAAATCCTTTTTTTGAAGATTTTAAAATTAAGTATTGTTGCTACTTTTGCGAGAAGAGTTTAAAGTTTTTTGTACTTGTATAACAAATCAATATAGTTTTAAAAGATGATTCTGGTTTTACAGGGTTTGTAACCATATAGTAGAGGCCAATTATTTATAAGTGCACTCTATTTAATTAAAGTTACTTTTTGAGTATTTGCAGTATTGTATTAGTATAAACCATAAAATGTTTTGTCTCCAGCTTAAACACTAGCTGCATTTTACATGCGTAATTAATGTATCGTGTCTTTTCTTTCCATGATTTCTGAAAATTCAAAGAGGAAGCTAAAGAGGTATTTCATTGCATTATTTCTTTATGTTTTCTTCCTATTTACTTAAAATGTATTAAAAAAAATTTTCAAACTTACCATGTTTTCTGTTTTATAGCAAGAAGGAGAGACTGAATACAAATTCGAATGGCAAAAAGTTGCCCCTCGAGAAAAGTAAGATGTCTGTGTTCTATCTGAATAAAAACTTTTTTTCTTTTTATTTACCTTTTATACCATTCGTATCTTTTTTTTTTTTTTTTTATACTCTTATATTTGAGCAGGTCACTTGTGTAATCCTGTCATGTCCTGGCAGTTAATTAGTAGAACCTGTAAACCTGGAACTATTTTCCTTGATCAACTTAGTTTTTGTTTGAATTTTACATCCATATTTGAAAATATGTTAAAACTAACATTTACCAGAAGTATATCTCTGAAACGGATGTGCACTTAACAATAAAAGGTAGTTTTATATGTGATGGCTTTAAAAAAATAGTGAATTGAGTATTTGCTTTCTTTTGTGTTTGTGTAACAGGTATGCTAAGGATGATATGAATATCAGAGATCAGCCATTTGGTATCCAGGCAAGTTACATAAATTTCACTCTGTGGATGTCTTGGGTATATTTCAAATACTATATAACTGCAGAACATTCACATGGACTCTCTTAATTTTATCATCTGTTTCTCAGTGAGTTTAAAAGCTTCTCTTACGCCTAGTAACATAGATATTTCTGTAAATGTTAAGCTGTATTGTTAACTAAATTACGTCTTTTTTTTTTTTTTTCCCTTTTAGGTGCGGAATGTGAGATGTATTAAATGCCACAAGTGGGGTCATGTAAACACTGATCGAGAATGTCCCTTATTTGGCCTTTCTGGAATTAACGCGAGTTCAGTCTCCAGTGATGGTTCAGGTAGGCAGTGAATGTCTTTTAAAGGTGCTGGTTAGAAATTTTGGGGGAACTCATCATGTTAACTTTAGAAGGTTTAAGTTTATCATATTTCAAAGAGTTGATGAAATGGGGAAAATGCTTCTTTATTCCTGTCGTGGTTTAACCCCAGCCAGCAACTAAGCACCACACAGCCACTCGCTCACTCCCCTCACAGTGGGATGGGGGAGAGAATCAGAAGAGTAAAAGTGAGAAAAATCGTGGGTTGAGGTAAAGACAGTTTAACAGGCAAAGCAAAAGCTGTGCATGCAAGCAAAGCAAAGCAAGGAATTCATTAACGACTTCCCATCGGCAGGCAGGTGTTCAGCCATCTCCAGGAAAGCAGGGCTCCATCATGTCTAACAGTTACTTGGGAAGACAAACACCATAACTCCAAATGCCCACCCTCACCCCACCCCTTCTTCTTTCCCCAGCTTTCTATGCTGAGCATGATGTCATATGGTCTGGCATATCCCTTCGGTCAGCTGGGGTCAGCTGTCCTGGCTGCGTACCCTCCCAACTTCTTGTGCCCCCCCAGCCTCCTCGCTGGTGGGGTGGGGTGAGAAGCAGAAAAGGCCTTGACTCTGTGTAAATGCTGCTTAGCAGTAACAAAAACATCCCTGTGTTATCAACACTGTTTCCAGCACAAATCCAAAACATAGCCCCATACTAGCTTCTATGAAGAAAATTAACTCTACCCCAGCCAAAACCAACACAATTCCAAATGTAGGATCCGCAACTTCAAGTTAATTGTTTCAAGTGACAGGGACCTAATTTTCTAATTAGTAACACATTTTAAAAAGATTACTCAATGACTGTTGCTTTGATTCTATCTGTGGCAAAAATTGCGAAGCTGCAATGAGGTTGTTTACATCAGAATGACATTTGTGTCACCAAAAAAAAAATTAACGTAATGGATTGTCAAAGACTGTCCCAGTTCAGATTCAGGCAAACTGCTTGGAAAAGCTGGAATATATCAGTATATCTTTGTTAATCATTTGGAAAAAAGGAGAGGTTTGGGGTTTTTTTATATACATAATTGTGCTTCTGTAAGTGGACAAGTAATTGAAACCTAGATTTCCAAATGCCTGGTTTCCTTTCAGCTGGCTTCTTGTTGTTTTCTGAACTACAATTGTTTTTTCCCTCTATTAGCTTTCCTGTTACTTGAAGTCAGCATTTGGTGTTAGATGAGGTTTAAAGAAGTGGATACAAATATTCAAATTGAATAATTTTTTTGCCTACATTACTTTGTAAGTTGACCCAAGTTTGTAACACTTCTAAGATTCTTAAAATTGTGGCACGTTAAAGAAACACCTGGTAACATGGGTGAGTCTTTAGCCTTGCTGTACTGCGCTTTAAGATCATGTGCCGTGTTGTGTATTCAGTTTTGCAGGGATACCATTACAATTGCACACTTGATAACATCTGGTTTTCTTCTGTCTTTCCTAAGGTTATCTATTTTACGTAGCAGCTCTTAGTTTTATTACATATTTAGCCTACCAACAATCTTACTTTTCAGAATTAGATCACCTAGATATGTCATTTCTTTGAGATGAGGCTTGGAAGCCTTAAGTTAAAGGAAATAGTGCCTCTTACACTCCTCTGCTTTTAGGCACTGTCTGGTGATTATACCATTGTATTAGCCATCCTGTAGTTGACATTCTCAGCCTTTCTATTTGGTAGGTTATAACATTAAATTATTTTCTTCCCTCATTCTTACCTTAGAAGAAACTGTGCTTGGAGGATTTGGTGGGTAATAGAATTATGCTGAGCAGCTCTTGCATGTCAGATATGCTTTTGTGCTGCAGAAATTACTTCCCCCTCACTGCCCAGTTCAAATGATGTGGTAAACTTTAGGAGTGTTTGGCTGGGAAAGTGGAAAATAGTTGTACGTGCTTGCACAAACTTGAAAATGGACTCATTATTCATAACAGTGTAATACAGACACTTTGCAGTGTCAATATAAAACTAACTGCTTGCTTCAAACCTAACTGAACTATCTAGGTATAGGCAACATTTGACTGCTGTGGATGTTTCCAAACTGTCTTTCTAAGCCTAAAGAGTGGAATTTAGCACATATGATGAATTTTGCATGAAGGAAAGTGCTGTAAAACTACTTGGATATTCTCAGACTCCACCAATGCCCTCTCATTTTCGACTCTGGAACTTGGAAGACAGTGCGCTATGCTGAGCATAGACTTTTTAATAGGCTGAGGAAGGATTTCAGGGAGTAGGGGTGGGCGACAGATCAGGGTTTGTATATATAATTTGTAAGACACTGTTCTTGGATTTGAATAGTCAGCTGTAATGGTACTGCTACTTTCTCTTTCTTTCAGGGAAACTGTGTAAAAACACTGTAGGTAAAGTTTAAAACAATTTTAAGTTCTTGATTTAATAGCAGATACAAGGCTTATAGGAAGTGTTAATACAATTAATCAGATCATCAGATAAAAGGTTGTCTGCTTTTTCTAACCTCAGGAATACAATCTTTTAATCAACTTTTCTAAAACTTTACCTGATCTAATAACAAGCTAAATTACGCTCCTTTGACTTCTGGAAATTCCACATATGTAAATGAAGCACTACAGTTAAGTGGGAACACAAGTTATTGAATTCACTAATTCTCTTAAGACTCATAATTCATCCATGTCATGTGTTAAACCTTATGTCACACATTAAAAAAAATTTTTTTTTTTCTTTTAATAAACCCTGACACCAGTCCTGTGTTGTCTGGGCTGGGAGTAAGTCATTATCTTTGCATTGCTGAGAGTTCTACCCAGTTGTTAACAGTGCTGTAGATCTGCAGTTAGCGCTGTAAAATTAACCTACACTGAGGGTAAACCAGTGTTTTTACATTTCCTGAGAAGACACTGCCACATTAAAAAGACAAATTCTATCATGTTCTGATCAACACCCCCCAAGAATATAATCTTGTCTTGACCATTTCTATTTTTTGCTGTTTGTTTCCTATCATTACTTCTACTTAATGGATTGTTCCTAGCCCTAGTGCTGAATCGGTATCCACCTCTAAGAACCTTCTTCTGTTCCTCTGTACAACAAATCTCCTCAGTTGCTGCTTCTTCCGGCTTCTCTTTATCAGTAATTGCATGCACTCCTAAGCTGGTTTTATGTCTCTAGACTAAATTCCTAATTATTTTCTGATTATTTTATGGTACTGCAAAAATGTCTGTTGCCAGACTGTTCTTATTTAGATTGCGTAGAACTGCAGAAAATACTTCTTTGTAAGGGACAGAGACTTTTTATGATACCATCTTTTTATGAAACCTTTCTGTGTTTCATGAACTGATGATTAGGTTTAAAAAAAAAAAACAAACAAAAAACCAAAACAAACAAAAGCACTTGAATTGCTTTTCACCCACCCTTACACCCCCCTGGCATGTGTCACAAATAAGTGTCTCCTCATGCTTAGAAAACTAGTAAAAAAACATGTAAATAGTCCAGAGTTTTAATTTATTGTGATTGTCAGTGGCAAAGAAAAAAAAAAAAGTACAAAACCACTTGGCTTCTAAGGTCTGAACTCCAAAGAACAATTTTCAGAAGCTGTCTGTTTGTTTCTAGAATGTAGAAGAAAACATGCACCTCTGAAGCGAACAATAAATAGGGATTTCAAGGATAGGGAGTGATTGCTTATAGTACACAGCAAGTCTGGAATGTGTATTTGATTTATTTGACTGGGCTTTTTAATAGCTAAATGTGTAAAAAATGTTTGCAACCAGCTCTCAAGAAAGAGTTGAAAAATGTTGAGCTAAATTATTAGAGCAAATAATACTTTTAAAGGTCAAGAGGTAATTCCATATGTAGAAAGTCAGCTTTTGAAAGCTTATTCCTAGTTTGCGTGTCAGGAAATTGAAGTATAAAAATTGTCTCATAAATGAAAGGGTACATCTGGGAAATACAGATATAATAAATAAAGGTGAAACCAGAATAAAATTTTAGTACAGTAGTCAATATAGCAGGACTCCAATTAGTTTATGAAATTAATTGCATTAGAAGGACCAAATTTAGGCTATAAGTCATTGAAACTTTTTTTTTAAAGAGCAAATCTTTGGAGTTTTTTTGTAAAGTCTTTGAAAAGAGGTCTATTACTTTGAAGTGATTTACTTGATAGCACTTTATTTCCTCTGATTTATAGTCTTTTCATCCTAATAAAAGATGATCTCACATCCTTTTCTTGCAAACTGAACTCAATCTTTTTTTTTTTTTTTTTCTAGGCAGTGCATGGTAGTTACACTACCTAAATTTAGTTAGGATCCTTCAAACTTTGAAAATACTCTCCCTTGTTAGAGCATACCATGCATCGGCACAGCATTGGAAGATGCTAATCCATATACTGCAAAGTGTCCTGGCTGGTAATGAATCTCTAAGCAATCGGTGCTTGGGAACCCTTGGCCTCATGGTTCTGAATCTGATATTCTAAGGACATTGGCATTACTAATTTCTGCAGAAGGAGCTTTTAAGAAATGCTCTGGGTTCCCTGTAGGAGACTTTTAACAGGCCTTGTTCTTATGAACGTTGTTGTTCTTTTGCTTTAGAGAAGCACACTTAACACACAGGAAAATAGGTGACTTTTTGTTCACTGCTGTCTTCATGCATTTACCCAAACGTGTTTCTAACCAGAGAACAATAATGGGAGAAACTTCAGATGCTCTGTTGTAAAGAAGGACTGAAACATCTCATACATACAAGTTCAGGAACCACAGAAGTTTATTACATACTAATTAGACTCATGACTGAATTCCATCATGTAATAACTTTGAAGTCTTTAGAAATATCTAGTGTGGAAGGGTAGCTGCTCTCAGGAACGCTACTGAACAGGGTTAATTAACCTGGAAAGGAGACAGGGTGGTTTAGTCCAGGTAGGCAGCTCAGCCCCACACAGTGCTCGCTCACTCCACCCTGGTGGGATGGGGGAGAGAATTGGAAGGGTAAAGGTGAGAAAACTCATAGGTTGAGATAAAGATAGTTTAGTAGGTAAAGCAAAAGCTCCATGCACAAGCAAAGCAAAATCAGGAATTCATTAACGACTTCCCAGCAGCAGGCAGGTGTTCAGCCATCTCCAGGAAAGCAGGGCTCCATCATGTCTAACAGTTACTTGGGAAGACAAACACCATAACTCTGGACATCCCCGCTTCCTCCTTCTTCCCCTGGCTTTTATTGGTGAGCATGATGTCATGTGGTCTGGCATATCCCTTCGGTCAGCTGGGGTCAGCTGTCCCATCTGGGTCCCCTCCCAACTTCTTGTGCACCCCCAGCCTCCTTGCTGGTGTGGTGGGGTGAGAAGCAGAAAAGGCCTTGGGTCTGTGTAAGCACTGCTCAGCAGTAACAAAAACTTTCCAGCATTATCAACACTGTTTTGGTCACAAACCCAAAACATAGCTCCATAGCAGCTACTATGAAGAAAATTAACTCTATCCCAGCCAAAACCAGTACAAACAGTGATAACCACAGTATTGCTAACAAATCTTTATGCACGTATAAAGGATTGGCACTTACCTAATTGGAGGGACATTTTCATCTTTCTCCTTGGTCAAAAGCAAAACCTTTTGACAGAAAATGCGGGTAAAAAAATTGATTTATTAGCATAACCAAGTTATTGAGTTAAAACCAGCAAAAGCAGCCTTTCCCCATCCTTCCCTTTCTTCCTCCAAAAAAATGGGCCTTCAAAGGTCTTAGCTGAATGGTGACTTCAATTTAATAAAAGCCCAAGGGGTAATGTTTTGTGGTGTTTTGTTTTTTTTTTTTAATGCCCAAACTGATAAGTTTCAGTAGAATGTAGACTCCTTATTTGAATGAAAAAAAATTTAAGTAATGCAGGAACCGAATTCAAGAGCACTTGATACAAGTTCAGTGTGTGTTTTGTTCTGATTTCTTCCTGCTTCAGAGAGGGAGTAAAACAAAATGTCTTATTTGGACTCAGACTATTTTTTCAGCCTCAGAAGAAATGTTTGAGTTCAAATGAATGAAAATGAAACTCCTTTGTCTGATAGTTGCATTATCTAAAGTTCCTGCTCTGTTTCTCTGTGAGGAAAAAGAAGAGTTATTGATCACCTATGTACATTTTCTTTCACATCATAAAATAACCACCAATATAGGCTTTTTCTTTCCCATAAAAACTATAAACTGTGATTCTCTTATTTCAGCAGAAGGACGCTTGTCTTTGAATCTTACGTGAAGACTGCATTGTAATCTTCCTCTTTGCACATAAACTGATTGGGAATTGCTGTTTTGGATTCAGTGTTGAATATCTTGTATGCAAAGACCAGTCATGGACTTCAGTTTACTCTAGTGGAACTGCTGCAGGGCGAAAGCATGTTTGTGGCACAGACCTGAAAGACTGCTGTCTTTCAAGATGTGACATACACTACAGCGCTCCAGCAAACAAAAATAATTACAATTGGTACCTTAATTTAGGCATGGTGGCTTAGTTATTTTGCTTCTGGGACCATTTTACTAATCTAGCTGGTAATTCATACAAAAAAAAAAAATAATCTTACCATTAAAAAAGCGCCTATTGAATAATATCTCACCAGTGAATAGAGATTATTTTTGCAATAAGGCAATTTCAGTGGATGTGGTTATCATGGGATAATCACACCCCTGGGGTACAGCCTTGTCTGTAATCTCCCAGGAGTGTAATTATTTCATGATAACTGCACCCCCTGGTGTTGCATTATTTCCATTATGAAATTCTTAGTTTTAGATATAGAGTAACTTACTTTGATCACTGGAAACTGCAAAGTAGTGTTAGAATGTTCCAGCTGTGAGGCTTACAGAGACCAACTTATAAGATTTACTTCTTTACAAAGCTAAATTAGGCAATCAAAATGCTTCTTTGGGCTAAACTGATTTACAGGGGTTTTTACTGATAAAATCCTAACTTCCAAAGTTCAGACAAGATGAAAACATCAGTTGTGGTTCTGACTTTGTGTGTCACTGTGTATATATGCATGTATAAAATATGTAATATATACCAGTAAAAAAAACCCAGGTCACTAGTGTCTAAAAGTTTGCCTGTTTTTACAATCCTTTTTTATCATTAACCACTAGCATCTGTTGATTTTTGTGCTTTTCAGTGCTTTATTGCTGAAGCCTGAAAAGCCTTTGACTTTACTAGCAGCAACTGGTAGGTTTTCTGTGCAAAATATTTTGAAGTAATACTGTTATTCCACTTCAAAATTGCCTGCAGCTTTCTTGGTCAGGTAAAGTTAGGACAAACTAAATACCTCCCACCCCCCACCCCCCCACTTCTGCCAAGCAACCTGTCTTATTCAGTGAGGGAGGGGATTGCTAAAAAACTAGGAAACCTTAAATGCTTACAACTTTTATCGTATGTTTTTAGAACAAATAACCTACTAGGAATCTATTACTATCTTGTGAAGAAAGGTATTGCTACCTTAAGAAATAAGGCTAGTGCCTCAAATGGGGAGGTAATTTTATGAATGGAGTACTTAGAAGAAGTTGGATGCTAAGACTAAAAATGGTTCTTATGCTCTTGGCCTATGAAACCGAAGCCTGGAGAGCGCTGGGCATCCTTCTCTGCTATGGACTACTTTGAATGTTTTACAGCTGACTGGCTCCATATGTGATCCATCCAGTGAAATTACTGAGAAGAAAGAGTACTGTAAAGTGATTAGCATGTTGTGGAAAATTCAGGCAAATAATGGTAAAAATGTAATGGAGCAACATGTGTATGTATCTAGTGTCTTATCGTCTACAAAGATAAAGAAACTTAAGGTATGTCTATGCAAATGCAGCCTTCTAAAGACTCATTATCAACTCCTAGAGTTTGTGCCCTCTCTTTTCATTGCCTGGGTGCCGTAAAACTACTTGTGGTTGTGGTTTCCATCAGGCTATCACTTAGTGTGTTCAACTGATCTGTAGCTTTTGGGTGAAATTCCTTTCCACAGTAATTGTTGAAATTATCAGTCACATGGAGACAGGAAGAAAGGAAATCTATGTCTGTGTTATGTCAGTATCTCACTGCATTTTTTTCAGTGACAAATATGGTACTTTTTTGTTTCCCAACAGATAAAAATCTGCATTGTATCAGGAATGCAGGAATTGATTTAAGTGTTCTCTTGAATCTATAATAACAAAGAAAAAGTATTTGAATATGTTAACTGTGAATATTTGTATGAATGGTCACCTGTAGAAACATACAGTGTATGAAACCTTCCTTTATGATCTGCAGCTGAGGCCTTTGATTGTGAACAGTAGGAACCTTAACTAAATCTTCACATAGTTTAAGAACTGTCACATTTTAGAATAATCCTCCATTTATGTTTCAGAAGCCTCTGTATTTGGTGTGAATGCATAAAATACAGATTTCTATTAAAAGTCTTGTGCTTGGCATTTAGGCAATAAATACGGATTCCTATAGCAGTCTGATAATGTTAAATGGTTTCTACTACTCAAAAAAAAGTAAAAAGAAAACTCAGGATTCTCTGAAGTACCCTATGACAAAAGCACAGCAAATTATACTGAAATTCTGTGCTGAATTGTTAAATTCAGTTAACTGCAGACCCTCTGAAGAAGAGCTAATTAAAAGCCAGTTATTTTATTCATTGATTTCTCTCAATGCCAACAGCAGCAGTTGCTTTGAAGTGTAGATATGGTCTGAATGCAGTCATCTCTGAAATAAATGAAAAAATTATTAGTAAAAAATAATCAATTCTGAATTATTAGAGGCAGCATAAATTTGCTACGTTCTTCATGACCAGGATCATGATCACATAATTTTGATAATAACTTTTTGTCCATTAGATAAATAAGTGACTGCTCTTACTTGTGTCACAACCACAATAAAAGTTCACGGACGATACAGTGTGGTTAGGCTCAGTCTGTAATTTTTTTCTATTTTTGTTCAATTTCCTTTTAAGCCATTAAAAAAACCAACTACATATGAAACTTTGTGGACAGCACAAAAAAAGTATATGGATGTATTGACAAAACTGTCTATGCTAATTTTATAGTTAGTTCCTCTTATAAAGTAAAACCTAAAAAGCCTTGTATCATATGTTATGCCTTTGCTGCCACCCAGAGAAGGCAGCATTCTGAATTCAGAGTATATTCATTCTTCATGTGATTGTGTGCTAAACTAAAACCCACAAGCAGAGTGGTTTCCTAAAACCTAGTTAATGAGAAAGAGCTGTTTGCATGCTCCTTGGAGTATTTACTTATTTATTTTTCAACAGCAGAGCGTGGCTTCAGTATCACTGTTACATAGAAAATCAAATATCAATTTGGAAGAGTTATGGCCTCATGTTGTCCAAGATGCATGTAAGAAGGAATGAAGGCAACATGCTTTAGGCCTACTTTGTTAACAAAAATTAGGTAGAAATAAAGGCTAAGCCTTGAAAGTATCTTGTCCTTGATTCATAAATTAATTTTTAAATGTGGTAGAGTGGAGTATACTGAGTGTGACGTATACTGACAAATTGATAGCAGATATGCCAGTGTGCTTTGTTTACATTTATGTTCATGTAAATTATCTCTCTATTACCAAGTCAGAAGTCTGATAGTATAATGATGGTGATATTTTTAGATTAAAATGATCACATCTGTAAACTAAAAGATGTCCCACACCAGAACACATTCTCAGGAAGGGGAAGCTCTCAAAAAGCCCTATTCTAAATATTCTGTTTTGATGGTACACAAAATAAGCATGAGTTAAAATAAAGGTAAAAAAGTTGTAATTAAAATGACACCATGAAGAATCTACTGCCTTTTTCAGTAACTTTTACACTGAGTAGTCCATTTCATAGCAATACATAACTGCACCCACTACCTAAGTACAACTGGTTACTGTAATTTGCCCAGCCACAGGCGGGAATAGTGGTTACACTATTACTGCTTCTTATCTCTTTGCTTTCCACGTGTATTCCACAATAAAAATCCATTTAAAACTTAATTGATTGCAAAAGAATAATTCAGTTTGCTCATCTGCACTGGTGACAGCAGTGAAAGCTTTTATCAATAAATTGAGCAGATACTGTCAAGCCTATGCATCATGAGTAGATAGAAGTAAAACTGCTATTTTTGGTGAGGCTGGCAATCATAACATTACGGTCTGTCCTTACTGCCACTGAAACTGTTGCAGAAAAAGTGGTATTTAATCACAGTCGTTATGAAAAGAGGTTTTAGCATACTGTTCTCTAATATTGGATAATTTGAAAAATGTGCTTTAGACATTTTAATGGAGGCCTGCTAGATGGTGTGTTACGGTGAGCATTGTTCTCCTAAGAGTCCTGGGCCCATGCCCCTTGGAGGAAACATTCTGGCAACAACAGAGTGTTATAATACACTCTGCATTTGTAGCTTCAAGAGAAGTACAGACAGAATTGAAAATTAATTGCAGCTATAGGTTTCTCTTGTTTCTGGGATGGGAGTGGGGGTAGTAATGCGGGGTGGGAGAGCTTGCTGTAAGCTAGGCATTTAAGTAACTGAAATCCAGAATTATATTTCCTTCCCTGGTTGTTTAATAGAAGCAAAACTGATTCTGTAAAATTTATCTCAGTTAAGCGTGATAAGAAATTGGAGTGCTCTTTGTTACAAAAAAGCAAATTTACAATATGTTGTAGAAATCCTAGTGTGATATCCTTTTGCAATCCAGTATAATTGATGCTCATATAGGCTTCAGAAAAATTCTGTTTACAGCTCTTCTGTTTATTTAATTATACAAATATTATAAAGATGCACCAACAGCTGTCAAGCTAAGGTTGCACTCAGGTTGTACTTTGTGAAAAGTAAAATCTTTCCCTTCATGCTTCATTGAATGGTTTGAGTTTCCAGATTTTGTGTCACAACTCTGAGTCAACTGAGCTATCTGGATTTTTTCCTTAAATAGTATCTTAAACAGAAGATAACAGAGAATGAACACAGCAAGAACTTCTATGGGAAGTAAGAAGCAGGAAGAAACTGTAGCCTATTTGCCTGACAACACTATTTCTTGAGAATTATAAAGGCCATGAAAAAATATTTTAAAAACCCTTTGGTGGGTCCTTAACTATGGAGCCTCTTTTGTGCAAGCTCTTAATATAATTTTAAGTAGCTGTAGAAAACTTACCAAGTTGTCAGTTGTCTTAATGCATAAAAATAAGTATGATATCAGCATGCAATTAGTTTCACTATATGGTAAAAAGCTTTTCTGAGACTCTGAATTAATTTTAAAGCAGCTAAATGTTTTAGTTTTAAACAAGTGTCATCTGGAAAAGTTTTAAAGGTTTTTTTTCTTTTCTTTTTTTCCCTATCAAAATGTAAATTCCAGAAAATAAGCTTGACAATCATATTCAAAAATAGCAAGGTACTGTATTTGACTTGTTTCAGAAAGAATAAGAAACAGATGATGAAACATTGTAACTTTGAACTTATTTTTAGTTTGTTGATGGAAGAATGTTGAGAGACTAGTCAGAAATTGTAGCAATCAGCTATTTTTACAGGATTCTTGTATCTAACATTCTCTCAACTCATGGCGTAAGTGTCATCTCTAGGTGTTTTCACCTGCATGAGTTCAGACAGGTAGCTTCTTCACAGACTGTCTCACAAGTCCATCAGGAATGCATATATGAGGACATCATAGTACACAAAGTATTTTTCTATGCCTGATGTAGGAGTGATTTTTTTGCAAGTTGATGGGTGCTGTTCAAGAATACTTAGCTAACATCAGTTCCCAAGATTTTAGCCAACTGAGAGCCTCTCAGCTCAATCTTACAATCTGTTTTACAGTTTATGACTTAATTGGAACTTAACCAGATGAAGTTATATGGCTATCAAGTATATTAGTACTGTTTTGTCTGAAGATCTTGGAGGGTGATGACATAAATGTAGTCATAAGCCAAAGACAGGGTGAAAAGATTTACCTCTTTGGCTTACCAGGCAAACCAAGTTTGATCACCCTGGGCAGAGTTGTGTCTCCACCAAGCAGGACTCCACAATCAATTCATAACAAACAAAGGAAGAGGTGCTCTACCAGCCAGTATACTGGTGGCTCCAAAATTTAAGCTTTAGCTCCTAAATAAGGAAGCCAAAGACACTTCTGAGAAGTTGAGTTTTTCAAATCTCTGTTAAGTGAGGTTCAGTGTTTGGGATTTCTTTTAGAGTTTTTGTCTCACTCATTTGTATTAGCCAGGAGAAATCCCCTACTTAATTTTATAGTGTGGAAATGGGAATGTGATTTTTTGCTCACACATTTAGGCACCTACATCTTTTAAGACTCTGTGAAGAAGCAGCCCAAAAAGAAGTGTGTTACAACCGTCAATGCTGTCACATAAAATAACTGTGCCCAGGAATCCTGGGAAACCTCAACCTGTCACTGATATTTCAAAGAAAATCAGATCTGCTTATCAAAGTCATTAAAGCATAAATCAAAAGCAGTCTGTTGAGGCATGGATGGGAAAAGAAAGTCACCAAGCACTTGATTCCTTTGATTCCAAGTAAAGGAGTTTAATTAGGAGAATAAAAATTTTTCTTGATTCTCATTGTTGTGTTGCAGAAAGTAGATAGTAATAGAGGTTTGCTATTAAGTTGTGTGGCCATTGTCAAATATAATGTCTTAATTGAACTTCTTAGCCTGAGCTTGTAACCAGATAAAAACCAGTCTCTTTAGACTTCCCAGATCAGATATTTCTTTTTCCCTACTGTGGTCTAGCATTGCTACCTGAACAAAGGTAGTGATGTGGTCTTGCTGTTGTTGGGCAGCAGAACTTCTGAGAAGTTCAGTGGCATCAGCTGTTCAGAAAAAAAGTGTGAGGAGGTTCACCTGTGTCGTTCCCTCAAAAATGTTAATGTCTTTTAAACTGCGAAGATCACATGGTGCAAGAGAGTCCTCTGTAATCAACCATAGTGGACAGCGTGCTTATGTCGTACCTGGCTGGGGTCTGCACACAGAAGGGTTGTGAAATAGGGCTGTGTTTTGACTCTACTTCCATTTATGGCGTTGGTTTATTTTCTGAATCTCATTTCCTAGTGTTTTCTAAAACCTTTAGTTGCGGTAAAAATAATGTATGTAATAAAGCTTCATGGAGGTTCTTGCATCTCCTCACAAGCTAGGCTGAGCCTAAATTACTGTTTCCCTCACAATTAAAGGGAGACCAAAACATGAATCATTTATTTCATAAACCATTTTAGTCTCAAGGTTCTGTAGGTGCATTTGATGTAGCTTGTATACATCCACAAAACAGAAATAACAGTGATTTGTTAACTGTCCTTGTCATGGTAATACCGTGTTGCGACTAAAATGTTGTAGATGGAGCTATGAATGTCTCTTTGATGTCATGAATAAACAAGGAAACAGAAGTCTCCTAAATTTATTTTTAGCCTGGCTTGCTTTCCTTCTAAGCATACCTGTGTTTTTGTTTTTTAAACCTAGTGCTGATTTAATCTCTAAAAAGCACGTGGAAGCTAACTCCAAAGTTTGCATGTGGTTGTGTGTTGGATCCCAGCTTGAGCAGCCACTCTGACAGGTCTCTTGTTCACTCGTGTGGATCTCTGTGTTAGAGCACAACTGACATCCATTGGGCACAAATGCACAAAAATCAATCGTACTGTGCGTTCATTATAAGCTTTTTATGTAAAAGAGGAAATTATTTTGCTTTCCTCTTTCCAGTGTTATGTACAAAGAATGCCTAAAAGATTTGTTTCTAGAAAATACTTCTGAACTGTGCTTTTGAAGGCCAATATGCCTTCATACCTTTCTGGTCGATTCTGCCCATAGTCCTCCTGTGGAACGACAAAGTTAGGGCTTCTGTCTTAGTTCTTTTGCAGATCTCCTGTATAGATTTGGACAAGTTATACTCCTCTATTTGTCTAATCATGCTAATGAGAATAATTAGGTATCCAGTACACACCAAAATGTGTACAATGCTGTGACACTGAAGGGGGAACACCTGGTAAGTTAGTTAGGTTACTTTGTTAGGCAGCGACTCTTACTGCCTTTGAATAACAGGGGTATTCCAGGCTTCAGTCTGGTCAAATGTTTTGGTTTCTTTGGCATGGTGAAATCTTCTTTCATGACTCTACACTTTGTCTCCATTCAGCTTCCTCATACAGGGTATTTGGCTGAACTGCATGGCTGGTTTATGTGGCCTTTTCAGATCAAGACATCAACTGGTACCAAATTCTGTTGTTAGGTTTCTGTCTAATGTCAGTTTCTGTTCCAGCCAGAGTACATTTCAGCAAGCAAAGCAAGGTTTTAAATTTGAAATAAGCAAAAATGTAGACACTGGAGCCCGTATACATTCATTAACTATCAGTGACCTTACAATTACACCATAACACGTAAAAAGAAAAAGCACTTTTGGTAAAATACATGGGAGGGGCAGGGGATAACCCCCTGCTTAATAAAAATGTAAACTTCAGGAAAGAATAAAAGGTATCTCATTAGAAAATCCTTTTGACTGGCAAAATAAGGAACTTGTGAAAAGAAATTCAGTAATGCAAGGGCTCCTTAAACCATTTTCAAAGTTTTATCTTCTTCCTTCCTGCTTTACATATAGGCCTGTTTGTTTCTGTAAGCAGTGTATTATCCAGATATCCATTATATCTGTATAAGAAGTAGTTGATAGTTTTTTGAGAAAGTGCTATTTTACTTTCCATATATTTTCCATAGTAAAAATCTCCCTTTACTTTCCATATTTTTCTGTTAAAAATCTCTGAGTTTTGTCCATCTCCACAACTAGGAAACTCTTAAAACCACAAAGGAGGATCAGTATGTTTCACAAGACTAGTAATCTTACCATTTACAGTTAGTTTACTGAAGTAATAGTAATCATGTGCTCCATGCTCTTGTTTTACCTTCCTTATAATTTAGATTTACCTTACACAGTGGTAATTCATGGACAGTAAGGTTAGTGAATGAACTGGTAAGGAAATTTACTGAAAATGACCTAACAAAAGACTGTATGTTTAGGGTGAAGAAAAAGTACCTAATCAGACAAGTATGTGAGGTTCTGATGATCACAGGTATTCAATTAAAGCAAAAGAGTGAGTTACAGGGTTTATAAATTATGCAGTCAACTCTGAATGATTCAAAATACATTCCGTATTTTGTTCCTTGTTAGATGTTTGCGAAGAAAGATAACATATACCTAGCCCCAAACACCTACCCTAATGCAATATGTAGTGTATTTTTTAAGCTGATAAAACAGAAATCTCTGAGGAGGTAACAGCCTAGAGACCCGGCATATTTGGGGGGTGCCTGGAATAAGTAAGGACATAGATAATTTTTTCATGTATTTATTTATTTTCCATATGTATACTGAGTTTCTAATAATGGTTACTTTCTACGTTTAAGTTGAAAAATTTGTGTCATTATGAAAAATGCCTTATTAGTGACATATTAGAAGTGCGTTTTCCCATTGTTTTGGGGGAGCAGAGGCACCTAAAAGTCTTATTTAATGTGCTTTCTTTAGGTTTCCCATGCTTTTTTACTATAACAAAAATATATTACTAGACTTACCTAAATATATTGTTTTCAACATGACAAAGTTACATAAGAGAATCCCCTTGTACTTAAAGAAAAATGCAATTATTTTCTATTCTGAATCTCCAGACTGCTGTTTTAGAAAATCATATCTGATTATTTGCTCAGCAGAAGATTATTGAGTTGATTTAGCTGTGATTTTACTTAACAAAGCTTCAGCTGAATTCCTACTGTGGAGTCCAAAAAAGGTAGAGAGATATAAATGATACATTCAAACTGTGATTTTTGTGAACAGGGCCATCAATGCACCCCTCGGAGCTAATAGCGGAGATGAGAAACAGTGGGTTTGCACTGAAACAAAATGTACTGGGGAGAAACTTGACCGCAAATGATCCATCACAGGTAATGATCTTTTTACCAGTAAGCTGAAAATGTCTATAAATCTAAATGTGATTGCTTGTGAATTGCTACTTAATGTTTTCAAATATGCATATCCATAGGAAAGCTGAATAGCTATACCAGTAGAAAAATGTCCAAAACTTACTGTTTTCCAGCTTTGTTTTAGTCAGAATGGTGAATCATAAATTCCTTATTTTAAAACCACATATAATAAATTAAATCTCTCCTCTGCATGACTAGAAATTGGATTTTTCATAAAGGGGATGGTTAGGGGTTTTGCCACTTACTTCTGATGTAATGCTAGCCTTTGGATGAAGTTTGAGGAAGTATGCACAAATAATTACTGCCAGGAATGCTGTATCTGAAGTTTTTTTTACTTGATTGACCATTGTTACGTTTATTATTTCTGGGAGTGAATATGTTTAATTGTCTTTACATAGACTGCACAGGCTATATTTCTAATTGAGGTGCTTTAATAAAAATGTAAAGTGAAAAATTCATATACGCTCTTTGGGCACCATGAAATAACCTTTGTTCATATGGCAGGATAGTCGAACCACTAGTAGAGAGGGGACAACAGCCCTCAGCTGTTGAAATCTTGAGAAAATCAACAATTCATTCTGTCTCCACAGATGAATATACCTTTCCATTGAAAAAAGCTATGTACCCCAGAAAAATGTAGCGTACGGGCACTGTCAAATGTATCACAGTGATATCAGTATGTTTGGTTTATGTTAGGTGTGGTGGGGTTTTTTTGGAAGAGCTTTTTAATCTTTATTTCCTCTTTCCCCTCCTGAGTGTGGCTAAAATTAAAAACATCACAGTGGAGAATTGTAGTGTACCAGATGCACATAATTTGAAGAATTCAGGGTCTTCAAAGTAGCTATGCTTTGCTGATTGCGTTACTGTATGTAGATTATATGATTACAGTATTTTGCATTGCTAGAACATTTTATGAACATTTAAAGACTAATAACACAACAGTGAGGTAGACGTGTTAATACCCGTTTTCCTAATGACTAAACCGAGACAGAAAAGTAATTTGCTTAAATTACTCTGGGTTTGAGCAGGACTAGCATCTTACCTATTCATCCAAGCATGATAACAATGGAGTGACTTATCCTGGGGAATCATGTGGGCTCCAAAATTGGCTCATTTTTATTAACTATTTCAGAAATGTTTCTTTCCCTAGCAGTGATTTTTTCATATGTTACTAATAACTCCTGTTGTATAACCCCCACATTATAACACCTACTCAGCTTTGAGACAGAAGCGGCAAGGGAGTTCACTTAGTAGCGAGGTTGCTGCTCTTTCCAAAGAGTCTTAAGCTGACTTAGTAATACAAATATATTTGTACCTGTGCAAAAATAAGGTACATAGAGGCGTCACTTTTAATACAGAAGTCTGAATAAAGAGATTGTTTTTATATATAAAAACTTAATGTCTTATCACATTTTCCTAGGAATTTGTTGCAAGTGAAGGAGATGATGATCCAGAAGTTGAATTTTTAAAATCACTGTCAACCAAACAAAAACAGAAACTTCTAAGGTAAGTGTGGTACCTAGTGGAGGGGATCTGTATCACCAATAGTTTGGACTCCATGATTGTCCCTGTAACTCTTCTATGCCATTGCAGAATTTAGTACCATCAGTACAGAAGAAAATCAGCTTAGTTTAACATACGCTTGACCACAAATGGCATTATGCAGCATGGTTTTTTTAATCCGGTTGTTTTGTTTTAATCTGGCTGTTCTAATCTAGCTGCCATGCATTTGCACTGTGGCTCATTACCAATTTAACTGGGATACGGAAATAATAATGATTGGCTCACTGAAGATGCTGTCAGTTGCTATTTTAAAATATTATTTTGCACTCCATTGTTTACAGTATGTTCTTCCCGGATTAAAAATTCTGTGTTCTTGTTTACTGGTTTACAATTTGGCAAAGTTTGTTACCTTCTCCTGTGAGGCTAAACTGACATTGCACCCCAGGGCCAAGGTTAGCCTAGCTCCACGCTGCACTCGGATCAGGGTTTACAGTTTGCTGCTCCAGCAGTGGGAGCTCCCCGTGGTTTTGTAGTTCCAATAGAAAGTTAATGAGGTTTTGGTTCTTTGCTTCTATCCTACTGATTGCACGTGTCAGATGACTTACATTTTTTGTCTCTGTTAATTTGCAACGTTATCTTGAAATAACCTGAAAATGCTTAAAGTGAAAAATACTAACTACTGCCTGGTAGGTCCCATACGGCCTAAATGGCCCATACAGTTAAAACGGCCTTTTTGGTTAAAGGATGTTCTGTATATGGGGAGTGGGAGGAGGGGAGAAAGGTGAATGGCTAAGCAGGCACATGAGTAGGTAGGTACATGTGGTATTCGCATATATAATAAATAATTCTCTGAAAATAGGTGGCATATTTTATGTTCCTTTTAAGTAAGGAATGTGTATGTAGTTTGAGTAATTTAAAATGGTATTTTGCTTGAACTTCAGCTGGCCCAACACAATGAAATTTCAATACTTTATATTTTGAAAGTTGAAGTTCAGTAAATATTTGGGTAATTTAGATTTTACTAGTCTGAAGGCATTTTTTTTTAATACACTGAAAGTAGTTTCACTATTCAGTCACCGATTTTTTGAGAAGAATAAATACAGAAAGCAAATAAAAACTAGGTGAAAGCAGTCAAATAGCAGTGAATGCATGTGCATGATGGAATATTGTACTTAACAGCTAGAAAATGTAAATTTCTAGTTGTGACAGAAGAGGTTATTGAAAATATCCATATTATTTGCCTGGAGAACTCAGAGATGTAGGCTTTAGAGTCTCAGTTTCCATCATTAATAGAAAGTGAATGCTAATTGCGTTTTTTTCATTTTCAAAATCTCTTATAAAAATGCACAAACAAAAGCAGCAATGATTTTGCAAAGTCTCCAGAGCAGGCTGACAAGGAAAAAAAAGCACTGCTGAATGTATTTATTCCTAATTACAAGGCCAAAATTGACATATCTTACTTTTTAAAATTTAAGCGTTTTTTAAAATTAAAGAATTAAAAATCATATTCCTCCTGTTTTGAGGGAGCAGCTGTGGATTACATGAGGATTCTTACTATGGTTAACGTCAGGTTAGAAGTTTAAAAATAATACTTTGCTGAAAGAGGAGAGGAATTCAGCATGTTTTTATGGAAAATAGTGTTATTTACTGTGTAGGTCATCACAAGTAATGAACTTTAAAAGACGATGACTTTGTAGTTTAGAATATCTTAACACAGCTGATTGCGCTACTCTTCTATTTTGAAAATAAAAGGAAGTTGGATCGTCTGGAGAAGAAAAAGAAAAAGAAAGACAGAAAGAAGAAAAAGCAGCAAAAGAAGAAAAGCAAAAGTAAACACAAGAAACATAAGATGAGATCCTCTTCCTCATCCTCCAGTGAGACTTCAGTAAGCAGCAGTGATAGCGAGACTGACAGCAGAGATAAAGCAGCACAAAAGAAGATGTATTCTAAGAAAAGAAAAAAAGACAAGTTTTCAGAGGCTAGCAGCAGCAGCGATTCAGAAGGAAAGGCAAAGACTAGGAAGGAAAAACTTTATGAAGATCTCTCCAGTAGTCACGGTAACAAGGACAAAGATAGGGAGAAGTACAGACTTTTAAAGCGAGATAGTTCTACGGAGAACAACAAATGGAGCTCCTGTGAGGGGGAAAGAAAGTCCAAAAGCAGATACCATACCACCAACAAGAGAGAGACTGAAAGAAAGGACAGGGATAGTAGAAGCCAAAGCATGGATGAGGGGAGCAGGAGAAGCCCTTGCACAAGTCACAGCAGTTCCAGGCAAAGGCAAGTAAGAAAAAGTCCAAGTCAAAGCCCTGGTGAAGAGCGGCACAGGAAAAATGAAACCAGAAGCCCCGGCACGGATGTGCACAGAGAGAAGAAAAAATGCAGAGGGAGCTATGGGGACAAGTGCCGTAAAGTGGAACACAGAGAAAGGAGCAGACGCAGTAGGAGCAGAAGCAGAGAGAAGAAAAAACCCAGATAGTATAGGGGACAGGTGCAAACAAGAATGTCTCTGGGTTTTGATGAATACCTTTAACAAGGGCTCAATTATGTATTGCTGTTCATTTTCCAACCTCTGTAACTAGCATTTCTTACATAAAGCCAACAGCGTCATTTCTATAATGTTGGAATATTTGTAAATTAGGTATAAATGTTATGGTATTTTTCTTACTGTATAAATATACTTGTTGGCAAATACCTCTTGTAGACATGCAGTAATTCATAGACCTGATTTTAGGGTTTTAAAATACTTCAGAGCAGCGTGTAATATTCTTGGTTTTGTCAATGATCATTTCTGTTTAGATGCAACTGTGAGGGGAAACAGAGTAATTTGGGAAGAGTCCTGGGATATGCTAAATGCTAACAAACGTTTGAGATAGTTCTGGATAAAATCACAGCTTCAGATATCAAAACATTGTATTGTAGAGGGGTTTTTTTTCATACTGAAGCATTTTTCCTAAAGTTCCCTGTAAGAGATCAATTTTATGAGTTAAAACAACAGAGAGACATAGTTCACTTAAGTGTCTAGCCAACATTTTTTGACCTCCTGCAGTGTACAGCTTGGTCAGGGCTATCTAAACATCTTGAACCCCTGTTGGTATGTGTCAGTACAATGTCAAGTTATTGTTCAATAATCTCTCAAGACATGAAAAGAATATTTACTGCCTCAACTGTTTCAGGTATTTCATTGTTTGTGGTATAAAGTTAGTGTAAATAGTCATCCTTTTGTTTTCATGAAACAAACATTTTGGTTTTTTAATGATTGTCAGTCATTTTCTGCACACATTGTTATGAAGATGAACTTCCATAATAAAATATCTTATTCTTTAAAAACAGTCAGAATTGCCTTCTTCTCCAGAGTTCCGAATCAGCAGCAGTGCACAAGGCAACACTTCACCAGGTTTTTATTGCAAAGGAAACACTTCTCTGCCACTTCAGGGTGGCAGGTGGAACCACACTGGTTAGTGGTCAGGTGAAAAGGCATCACCGTACTCGGTATTCTGGCAAGCAACTTTCTTCCCCTCCTCACTCAGAGGGCAAATGGGACTATCTTTTATTACCAGTCCACTTCTGCTTCTTAAAACGGTCACTCAGAAGTTTTTCAGTATCACACAGAGTATAATATATAGTGGAAGTGACCTGGCTTATCTTTTAAGTGCATGTGAATGAGTTTGAAAGGGCGAGCCATTAAGGGATGTCACCTTCTTCCTTTAAATGCGCTTGCATTAGGTTGCTCCAGGCGTTCTTGCTGAAGTAGCTGGGAGTTAAAGGGCGTGCACAATTCAGTAGAGTCAGGCCCTGTGTTAATGTGTATGTGGAAGCTCTGATTTAGAAAGAATGGGAGGAGACTGCCAAAACGCCCGTATGAACAATCTAGACAAAACCTCTTGTGAAGAATTCATTATCCCTCTGTGTAAGAGAGGCCAGAGTACTGTGACAGGGCAAAAGGCATCTTCTGGTAGAACGTTTTCATGTCACGAGGATACGAGGAATAACCAGTAAGTACTGGAAGGTGCCTCTACTCCAAAGAAAGGTCTCCTGCTTGCAGGTCGGTCTGATCGTTGTGCGCGCGGCACAGGAATCTGCCAGCTGCAATGAACTGAGTTCTACCCGAAGAAGGAAGGACGGCTCAACATGTACAGTTCTAGGCATTTTTGCAGGCTCTGCGTTTTACTTGTCTGCACGTAGTTCGCTGTACGCTATGTACATCTTGCCCGTTGGCACAGGAAAAGACTGGCACATGGGATGGGTTCATTGTGACGGGTGGCCATTGTAAGTGAAAATTAAAGCAGAAGAATAATGACATTTCGGATGCATCTGTCTCACAGACTACCTGTTGAAGAGCTTTGAAACAAAACGCCCATCCTTGCGAGACCTTTCCTGCTTTCGGTGCCGCCCCGACAGCCTTGGGGAAGGTCGGTGCAGCGTCGGCGGGGGAGGCTCCCCGCTCTCGGTACTCCCCTTCGGACAGTTTGTGCCACCTTACCGGTACGAGGCGCCGTCCTCGGCGTCCGACACGGCGGCCCTGGGAGGGGTGGGCCTCCTTCACCACCTCGGCCCTGACAGCCTTGCGCCGGGAAAAGCCGGTGGGTTCAAAACCCCGTTAAAAGAAGACGGGGAAGGGTGGCTGGGGCGACGTTTCGGCGGCTTTCCCCGCCCACGCTGCGGGACGCCGGTGAGAGCCCTCACGGCGTCCCCTGCGGAGCAGCGCCGTCGCCCGGGGCGGCTCGGCGCGCCGCGGCCCCGCCCCGCCCCCTGCCCGCCAGGGCACCCGCCCCGGGCCGCCGCCGCCGCGGGCCCTCAGCGCGGCTGCGAGGCCGAGCGCGCCGGGGCCCTGTAGGAGGTGCTGTCGGTTCACAGATTGACGGTGAGAGCATCTTTTCTTTATTATTTTTTTCCCTTTTCACTTAAAAGACGCGGAATAGGGTTAACCCTTTGCCGCACGGCGGGGCTGGGCGGCCGGGGCCGGCGGCGCCGTGAGGTGGCTCCCTCAGCCTGGCGGGGAGGGAACGGGGCCCGGCGGCGCGGCCCGCCGCCGGGGTCGGAGCTCCCCGGGACCGGAGCGGGAGAAGTTGGGGCCGAGGGAGGGCCGGCGGCCCCGGGCGGGCGGATCTGACGAGGGCCGCTCTCCTGCCGCCTGGCCCCGGCGGGCCCGGCCAGGGGCTCGGCCCCGCGCTGAGGGCGGCGGCGGGACGGGACGGGGCGGGCTCCCGCCCCCGCCGGCTCCGCCGAGCGGCCCTCGGGGCGACCGGGGCTTCTTCTGGAGCTGGGCGGCAGGGAGCCTCCGTCCTCGGGCGAGGGGGCTCCCGGGCCGCCCTTCAGCTCTGCGGCACCGACCGTTTAACACTAGCGCTGAACCGTGAACGATTACTGTTCCGAAAGTAAATAAACAGGTGACTTCCAGATCAGGTTCCTGCTTGGATCGTTACAATAAATATCCCTAAAGGAAGCTCTCTATTTATGTTGTCATTGATTAATTCCCGCTACCTCATTTGATTTCGATTTAGAACGATTTGATTCTAATTTAATTAGCATGTAATTTGGATGTACATAATTACTGTAATTATGACATTCAGGTAAGGCAGCTTTAGGCTGAAAGGCAATTTCAAATTTTCTAGCAACCTACTTTGTACTAGGAAACGGACAAGGACTTCGCGCCCTGCCATCCAAGTAGCAATTAGCACATCTCGGAAATAGGCACTGCCGCCGGTTTGTGTTAAAACAGCGGCGCGAAGGCGGCGGCGGTGCCTCGCCCGGTGCCCGCCGCCGGGTGCCCGCCGCTGGGAGCCGCGCCCGGCCCCCCCCCGGACGGCCGCAGGTGCGGGGCCGGCCCACAGAGCCGCGGGCTGGGCGGGGAGCAGTGACCCACCCCCGGCGGGGCGCCGGCATTACTTGCTAAGGGCTCGCCCGCCCGCCCCCTCCCTCCCTCCCTCCCTCAGGGGACGGCCCCGGAGGAGCCGCAGAGGCGAGCCGGCCGCGCCGCCGTCTCCCCTCAGGTGGGTGCGCGCGCGCCCCTCCCGTCTCCCGCAGAAGTCCCCGGGCGCCCGCCGCCCCCCCTCGCCTCCCGCCGCCGAGCTTCTCGCCCCGGCCCGGCCCGGCCCGGCCCGGCCCGGCCCGCGCAGCGCCGCCCCCCCCGCGGCGGGCTCCGGCCGCGCCCCCGAGCCCGCCGCCGGCCGGCCGCGGGAGCGCGGGGCGGCACGCGCCTCTAGGTGGCGCCCGGGAGCCGCCGTGCGGCCCCGGCCCGGGGCACCGCCAGGCGCGATCGCAAATCCCCGGGTTCGGGCTTTTTTTTTTTTTTTTTTTAATGTGTTAAGAATGTTATTCCTTGAGGAAATTTGAGGCTAAATTATTCCGACTTAAAATAAACACTTAGTGCACCAATTACCCAAAGGGGCGGGCTTTCCGTGAGATTCCCCTCATCTGCGTTTTGGAAGGGTGGGAGAGGATCTTGGCGAACAGATAATGGCTGCAAATAAATTACAGCTCCCGCAGATGAAGTTTCCATTTGAATTGAAAGACGCAATTAAGAAACTGTCCGGGCACCGGATCGGGTGTTTATCTATTATCTCATTAGGACGAAACCATTAATGTTGCCTTTTAAGTGTAAAACGAGCCGTTGGGGCTGTAATTCCCGGCGGGGGGCAGGGGACACGCTTCCTGCGAACCGGGGCCCCGGCGATCGAATGGCATTTACCGAATAATTTCTGCTGGCATTTTACCTTTTCCCGTGGGTTGGCGGGTGCTGTCGCCGGCTGGTCCTTAGCCGCCTTTTAGGGGGCTCGAGGAGCCGGCGCGAAGCTGCGGCCCGCGAGGTGTGGGAAGGGGAAGCGATCGCTCCAGCGAGCTGCCAAGGGGAGCTCGGCTCACGGGCGAGCCCGGGGCGAGCGGGGCCGAGGCGGCGGGGAGCCCGGCTCTCCCCTCCGCCTCCCTGCCCGCCGGAGCACGGGAGAGCATCTCTCTCTTGCCCGCTGCTTTCCTGCTCCTGGGTTGGCGTCTTCGCCCTAAAGAGGTGCCGCTGAACTACGGATTCAAAGAGTGAAATCAGATTTATTTTTCGGTTCTCGCACCGCCTGTCCTTTAGTTTTTCTTTGTGTAAAAGTTCCCCAGACCATGTAATTATCGCCAACACGTACGAAAGAATGGTGTCATTTATTTTTAAAAAGGTGACATGCTTTCTATTTTCCTGATTAAACGAACCGGCTCTGCGGCCCAGAGCTGCTCCCTTCGTCGTTTCTGGGGAGTCTGGAAGTGATGGACGTTTTCTGACCCGAAGGGGCAAAGGCAATGCAAAGAGGTCCTTGATCATTGAGCTGAGAACTGTAACCCCGGCCTGCCAGAAACTGGACCTGGATGGTTTCCCTTTGATGTGTTTTATTATAAATCGAAAACAAAGCTGACTTCTGCCCAGCACCCCGCGCGGGTGCATTCCTGCGCAACCCCAACACTACCCGGCAGGGAGGGGAGCCGCGTCCCGCCGCCCAGCCCGCTGTTTATTTTACCTCTGCCCGAGCACGTCCCCCCTCGCCCGCTCCCCTCGTCCTCCGTCCCCTCCCCTCCCCTCCCATCCCTTCCCGTCCCGTCCCGTCCCTTCCCTCCCCTGCCCTCCCCTGCCCGCCGGGAAACCTGCCGGCACCCAGCCGCCGGCGGGGCGGGGGCGGGAGACAAGGGACCTCGCCGGGATGCTTTCGGCCAGCAAAATTCCGCAGCGGCTCTCGGGGAGGGTGCTCTCGGCAGCCGGACGCGAGGTGCATCTCCCGGGAGGTTTCCTTTCCCCCCCGCGTCCGCGGAAGGGCCCGCCGGGCTTCCCGCCGCCGCCGCCCCGGGGCAGAGGCGGTGTCGGCGCTGCCCGGTCGCTTTTGTGCGACAGCGGCGCGGAGGAGGTGGGACGCGGTTATTAGTATTCACGGCAGATGTATTTTCTTTAACGCAACGTCTTCATTCCAGTTGGTGGCCGACAGCAGAATCCGTTTCCCGATGTTATTTACATTCCCTGTTTTATGGAGGATTAAAATATTTGTATTCCTCCAGGCAGACTAAATTAACTTTTTTTCCTTCCCCCCCCCCCTTTTTTTTAATAACACAATTATCTCATTTAACAATTTGCCTTTAAAAAAATACTGTGGCTGTTAGGTTGGTGGTCAGGAGACAAAGGGAGTGAAAATAATTTTCATTTCAATAATTGCCTTCTGGTCAATTTAACTGTGCCTTATTTTGAAAGAGCCTGTCTAAATGAGATTCCTGTCCCAAATGTGTTCCCAGGCCTTAGCCCAGCCTTTAATTATTCCTGAGTTTTTTTTCTTCGGAATAAGACGCTGCACTGAGTAATCACAAAGAAGTCAGAGAGCATCCTTGAACCTTTTCAATAGCAGAGCCACTGATATTCAAATAACATGCAAGGACCATTTGACTGCATGGGGACATAAGCATTTCCAATTCAGTATTTGCATAGATCAACTGTCTTTGAAAAGGAAAGGAGCAGTTGTCTTCCATAACATTAAAAAGCCTAGTTATCAAATCAAGTGCTTAGTTTGGGGCTTTTAAAACGTTTACATTTTATCTCAGGTTGCCCTTTACCGTTTGACATGCAAATTTGGTGCAGTTAATTTGGACAATTAAAAGGATCTTCAAGGGAGCTTTGTCACCGAGAATATTCGGAGTTTTCCCCGTGGACCAGCTGAGATAAAGTTGGCCAGAACAAATGATGTCTAGGAGATTAATTAGATATTTGATAAGACATGAATCCCTAATAAGGGAATACAAGGCACAGGGGGCTGCTGTGTGCTCTAAGTCAAAATTAATAACATTTAACAAGATTTTCATTTAGGCATGAAATGTCTTTTCCGGAGTATTGACTCTAGCGATTTATTCCCCCGAGATCACCTCCCAACCTAGGCAGCCTTGTGGCGCTAAAGGCTTTTTAAATTAAATAAATAGTTCCTCAGCACAGTTCGCTTTCACGCAGGTTTAGGGCCGGTTTCGCTAAAGGCGCTTAGGGCTCGGCGTGGTACCCGGCTGGCGTAGCGGGGCTCGGACTCGGTTTAAATTTGTTGGTTTGGTTTGTTTGGGTTTTTTTTGTTTTGTTTTTTTTTTTTTTTTTAAATAAACCAAAACTAAAGCGGCTTGAAAAGAGCGACCAGAGCGCTTCAGCGTGCCTGGCTCGGGGGCCGGTTCCTTCCCCTCCCGGCCATCAATGCCCGCTGTATTTTTAATCACGGTGCCTGTAAGGAGGACGGGGGGGGGGGCGGGGGGGGGGCGGCGAAGGCTCCCACTAAAAACCTGACCCCTGCGAGGGCTGGGCAGGGGGAAGGAGGGGGCACGAAGAAGAACAAACCCGCGAGTACGTTGTTCAGAGTCCTTTAATAATACCAAAATGAAAATATGTCAAGATTTTTTTCCATACAGATAAACGCATTTAATTTCTTTAAGAGACCTTAACTTACGTGTGTTTGAGTGAAATGTTAACTCAACATTTTAAATATCTTTTACATATATACTGACTTCCACAAAGTGCATCAGAAATTTAAAATAAAAAAAAAGTAACCAAACCAACCCCCAAAACATCCCTGAATTTCAGGAATTCACCAATTAAAAAAAAAAAATCCCCAACCCCCCTATCGGATCAACATTTACAAGAAAAATAAGCGAACACGATCTGGTTTTTTTTTTTTTTTTTTCTTTTTTGAACCCTATTTGTACAGATGTTTATGAGATACAGAGGAACCGTCTCGGACTTGCAGCGTGACGTCTCACCTTAAGCCTCTCTTAGGACGCCTTCCTTCCCACAGGAGGAGAGGAGAAGAAGGAAACGGAAGAAAGTGTCACTCGGTACCTACCGGCCGGCCGGGCGGGACGGGACAGGGACGGGACGGCGCGGGTCGGGGCCCGCGCCTCTCCGGCCCCGCCGCCCGCCCGCCCGCCCCCGGGCGCCGTCCGCGGCGGGGCGGCTCGCGTCCCCCCGGCCGGCGCGGGGCAGAGTCCGGGCGGCTCCCGGGGGCTCCCCGGCGGCGCGGGGCCGGGCGGCGCTGCCCCTAGGAGTCGCCGGGCCCCGCGGTAGGTTCCTTGCCCGGTCCGCGGGCGGCGGCGCCCACCCCCTCGTGCAGGATGAGGTCGGGGGACTCGGAGCGCGGCGTCTCCAGGTTGCTGGCGTCCGTGTCGCTGTCGCTGCCCTTTTTGCCGCCGCCGCCCCCGTTGTGCGTTTTGATGTGTTTGCTCAGGTGGTCGCTGCGCATGAAGCGCTTGTTGCAGACGGGGCAGGCGAAGCGCTTCTCGCCCGTGTGAGTCCGCAGGTGCCGCTGCAGCTCGTCGGAGCGGGTGAAGCGCTTGCCGCAGAAGAGCCAGTTGCAGACGAAGGGCCGCTCGCCCGTGTGCCAGCGCAGGTGCGCCTTCAGGTGCGAGGTCTTGCCGTACACCTTGCCGCAGCCGGGGATGTGGCAGCTGTGCAGCCCCTTGCGCCGCAGGCTGGCCCCCGCCGGCCCCAGCCGCTCGGCCTCCTGGCAGTTGGGGCAGTCGCAGGTGGCGCGGCCCGAGTAGCGGCGGGCGGAGCGGGCCGAGCCGCCCCCGGCGGCGGCGGCGGCGCCCGAGATCATGGCGCTGGCCGCCGCCACCGCCGCGCTGGAGTCCGTGTAGGAGGGCAGCACGGGCTTGAAGCCCTCCTGGGTGAGCAGGTGCTGGCTGGTGGAGAGCAGGTGCGAGGCGGCCGTGGAGCCCAGGCCGGTGGAGCTGAAGGCGGAGTGGGTGAGGGAGCTGAAGTCGGGGTTGTAGGTGCCCAGCTGGGAGTGCAGCGAGGCCTGGGGGGCGCCCGAGTGCAGCGAGCTCTGCAGCCCCCCCGCCGGGTTCTGCACCTCCAGCCAGGAGCCCGGGTTGGTGTGCACGTCCCACCAGGAGGAGGCCGCCCCGTTGGCCACCTCGCCCGCCGAGAGCGTGGAGTGGAAGCCCGACTTGTACCAGGACTCGTAGGGGTGCGCCATGCCCACCCGCGGGTAGAGGCTCTCGGCCGCCGAGCTGTGCACTTTGGAGATGAAGGCCGACTGCCCGCCGGGCTCCTGCGGGGACACGCCCGCCGCCGCCGCCGCCGAGTTGGAGAAGAGGCCGCCGTAGTCGCTGCTGAAGGCCGACGAGGTGGGCGAGGTGGAGGCCAGGCAGAAGGCGCTGTTGGCGGTGCCCGTGCCGCTGGCCAGTCCGCTGGAGCCCCGGCTCGTGGCCACCGTGAAGCCCGAGAGGCTGGAGCCCAGGTTGCAGCTGGAGGTGGAGCGTTTCCAGGGGTGGAAGCCCCCTTTGGCGAAGGCGCTCGACTCGGGCAGGGTGGTCAGGGGGCTGGTGTTGCCGATCTTGTTGCAGGTGGCGGCCAGCATGGCCAGGGGAGTCGTTCCAAACCTCGGCTCTTCCTGCGGGAGAGACAAAGCCGGCCCGTCAGCCTCACCCCTGCCGCCTCGCCGGGCTCCCGCGGGGACGCGGCGGCGCGGGTGGAACCGCGGCGCGGCGAGCGGCACCGCGGAAAAGTTTTCGCTGATGTCGGAGGAAGGCTCCGGCCCTGCCCCGCTCGGCACAGCTCGTTTTCCGCCGGGGGCCGGTCTCGGCGCCCGAGGGGTTCACGTCGGAAGCGGATCCCGGCGGGGACGAGCGACACGCGTGTTCCGAGAGGGTGGCTCGGCTCGGGGAGCCCCGCGCAGCGCCGGGCCGCTCGAACCTACCGCCGTTAAACCAAAAATCCCGTGGGAACGAAATGCGGCGTGTCCTCGAGCCACCGTGCAGGAGCGGCGGAAAAGCGAGATGGCAGGAAGGCAAACGGGGTGCGGAGCCTCCGACCGGCGCCACTCGCAAAGCCGAGCTAGCAAAAATCTTTGGAAATTTACCGCAGCACTGCGAGTTTAAAAAAAAAAAAATTAAAGAAAAAAAAAAATCAGAAAACAAAAGAAAGCACAAGCTCTCCGCTCTCCGGCCAAGCGAGTTTCCAGCCCAAACTCTTGGCGAAGGACCCGATGGGGAACCCGCAGCGAAATCCCCCGAGGCGGGCCGGGGTTACCTCTCGCCCGCGGGTCAGGGCGATCTGCGCCCGGGGCAGCCGCAACGCGGCGGCAGCAACAGTTTTTTTGTGGGTTTTTTTTTTTTTGTTGTTGTTGTTTTGTTGGGTTGGTTTTTTTTTTTTTCCCCCAGAGGGCGGCGAAGCCGCCGCCGAGAAGCCGCGAGGAAGGGCGCGGTGCCGACTTACCCCGAGGATAGACGTAGCCATAGCACGTCCCTGGGCTGGGCGGTGGGGCGGAGGGGGACGGCGCTCGGTGTGCGCCCCGCGCTGCCCGGCGGCACTAAGGACACTCCGGCGCGGCGGGGCTAAACTCTGCCTAAGTGCGGGCAGCGCCCGCTTTGAAGTACCGCTGGCGGCGGCGCTCGCCCAATGAGGGCGCGGGCGGAGCGGGCCGGAGCGGGCCGGCAGCCAATCAGGCTGCGCGGAGGTGCCGGCGCCGGGGCTCGGGGCGCGTGCCAGTCAGTCAGCGCGCGGGGAGAAAACTCCCCGCTCCGGACTGCGGCGATGGCGCTGCAATTAACTGCGACCCCCCCCCCCCCCCCCGCCCCCGGCCGCCCGCCCGCCCGCCGGGTTGTGACTCCCGCCGGCAGACGCCGGGAGTCGTGCGGCCGGGGTGACGCCGCCCCGGCACCGGCTGGCCGCGGGGGAAGCGGGGAGAGCCGCAGAGGGCAGGAGTCGAGAGCGGGGGTCAGCGCCGGCGGAGGGCCGGGGTCGCGCCTGACGCCGCTCCGCCGCCGCCTGCAAACTGTGCGGGAGGCTTTAGATTCCCCCGCTGCTCGCTCGGTCACCTGCGATCCTCGCGTCCAGTAAACCATACCTGCACTGCTTCCATTCAACAGGCCCTCGGCTTCCTTCACAGGCCCTCGGGCAGCTCTGCCGTGCCGGATACAAATAGCCTGACAGCGCCTAATGACGTTTTACGAGAACACGCTCATTTTTTGGTTTTGCTTTGCTAAATACTTGACGCGATCCCGGGCACAACGTGTTTCTGTCTTACTTTCGCTGCGAAAGGAACGGAGGAGGCTTTTGAGTTACGCAAAGCGCCCAAACCCCCAAAGGCAGGGAACCGACAGGCATGCCCTTGCTCTGGTACCGGGGCGGGAGGGGGGACGAGGGGCGTGTGGCACCCTGTCGCCTAAGAGAGAGGATTTTATTTCGCAGAGCAGTCCCCGGCAAAATACTCTGAAAGTCAAATCCGCAGCCTGCAGCCCGTTTTTCAAGCCTCGCGTACCCCCGTGGAAAACAGTGCTTGCTAATGGCAGAAGGCTTGCTCCCTCCTAGCAGGGCTAGGGCGCTGCTGGAATAAGCCTCCCCAGCACTTGCCTGTGGCCTCTGCGCTGTGCACACTCCACGCGCCCCAGTGAGCGACAGAGACTTTACCTGCTCTCTGCATGTGGGAAATGTAAGTCCAAGCCTCGGCTCCTCAGTGTCTTGCAAGCTAGTCCCTTTGATTTGTAATTATCGGAGGCTTCATAAGTAATTGGCTAGAACTTGCCCGCGCTGTGTCCGCGGAAGATCAGTGGGCGTGCAACTTTTCATCATTGCCATCGTCTCTGTGAGGCTGGGAAGAGGAGCTTTTCCCTCCGCTTCTGCCGTCCCCAGTGCAGCTGGGTACAGTTCTGAACCAGAAAATACGAGTGCGTTCAAGCAACGCCGGGTGCCTGCTCTGCTTTTGAGTCAGTATTTCCTTCTCCTCGGTGCCGCCTCAGCCATCCGGTGTAAAACCTCCTAGCAGATGCAAAATAGGCAGCGCTGAGGAGCAAGATGGAGAAACCGCGAATTTGAGAGGATTTCGCTTTTCTTTACTTGTTCTGCTATATTTTGTTCCCGTCCTTAAATCAGGCGGGCATTGCGTTTTGTTGCACATTGTGTTATGCAATCTGCAGGACGCCTGCCACGCTAGGAAAGGATGTCCCTGGAGATTGTCTTTTATTTAAACGTCTAAGGCTATTTTCAAAGGGCGCTCGCCTTTTTGTCGCCGCGTATTACACAGAGTCGGGGCAGTAGGAAGGAAATACTGTTCTGCGCTTAATTCTTTCCACATTGACTCGCAGCCAGCGCTGGGGTCCGGGGAGTGCGCTGCAAACCCTGTTTCTCCGAAGGGTCTGCCTGGCGCAGATCATAAGCGGCGGCTTTACCCGGGGGGGCTGTAGCTCTCGACGGGTGGAGGCGATTGAAAGGCGGTGGCGGGGGGGGAGCGGCGTAACCCCCGCGGGCGAGGCGAGGAGTCCGACAGGGGCACCCGGGAGCAATCGCCCAACAGGTGACTCCTTCCTTCCTTCCTTCCTTCCCTCCTTCCTTCCTTCCTTCCTTCCTTCCCTGCTTCCTTCCTTCCTTCCCTCCTTCCTTCCTCCGGGGGGAACCCGCTCCTTCCCAGGAGCCTGCCGAGGTGGTCGTCAAGTGGCAGCGAGGCGCTTCTGGCCAACCCCGGGGCGGCGGGGGCGGGGGGGGGCGGGGGGGGGGAGAGGGTCTTTCCCCTCTCCTTGGGGAAAGTCATAAATAAAATAAGGCTGGAAGGCAGCTCGAGAGCGTGACGTTTAAAAATGCTGCCTCTGCATCAGCGAGTAAAGGCATCCGCTGCCCGCTTGCGCTCCCACAGCAAAGTGAGGTTTGTGTTGTGCCTGAAGGCAGCCGGGTGGCTCTGCCTGCCTCACATCTATCTCCTCGCCCCCTTTGTAATCGGAAAAGTAACTAAAATCCGCAGGAGCGAGGCAGGCGGCGGAGACGCTGAGCGAATGGCGGCGGAAGGGGGAACGCTGCTAAAATCTTGAGGGGGTCAAGTATTTTCTGACAGATTTTTCCGTACTCCAAAAAATCGAGTTTTTAAACAAAGATCAATGTGTTATGCTAAAGTGTTGAGCTGACTGTTAAAACATTTGGGGGGATAATGACAATGTAACAAAGGCCTGGTTTGGAGTGAATCATCACCCTTTTAAAAGTTAAAGCAATTTTCAGGAGAATAGCTTTCAGCAAACGCTTTACATTATTCAAAACGGCCAAATAATGCTCTATTATAGCGCCTGAATGCTGCCAGTCAGCCCATAAGTGCAATTTGTGCAAAGGCTCGGTGCCTTATCTCCACTTCTTTATAAAGAGGTGAATATAAAACAATTTCTTCCAAACCCAGACAGAGAGCACGAAAATTGCTTCCCTTTCTGCAATCAGGGCAATTTAACTGGAGTGCAATTAGCACTATTAAATGTCGATTCTGCATAAACAAATCTGACTAAGAAGCGAAAGTGGGGTGAGAACCTCATATAAACTGAAACTGATTTTTTAAAATTATGTATCCGGGTCCTTTACAATTGATCCGTGACGTTTTCATCTCGGAATATATTTACATCATAAATACATTACGGTTAAATCAACATAAATCTTAAAGAAAAAAAAAATTCTCGGTATGAATACTAATAAAGAAGAATAGCCTAATTAAATGCAACAGTTCACTTCCTTTGAACAATATTGTTTCCCATCTTCCCTTTACGCGTGTCTTTTGATCTGTGCAACTACTAAAGTTGCTGTCCTTAGGAGGTAAAGCTGGGAAACAATTCGTTCATTAAAGCTGATTGGGAGGCTCCTGGGTTCATATTCAAGAGCGTCAGATGAAATGGCTCTTCTGTTCAAACAGAGCTCTGGGAAAGACCTGCCAAATATTTTCCAAATAAATCGATTTAACAGCAGTTAAATGTAAGGTTGCTGTACAATTTCCCCCGAATCCTAGGAGGGACACGGAGTTTTACGCATGGATGTTGCGGGTGGGAAAGGGGCAAAGCCTTCCAAGTTCAAGAGAAGCAGCCTCATTTTCTGCCAAGCAGAAGGGACCTGGGCAGGAAACAGGCAAACTGCTCATCGCCGAGATAAATAATTGCGTCCTGCCAGATTTTTTTTAATTTTTTTTAATTTATTTTTTTTTTTTAGCAACAGGACTTCCGTGCGAGCCCCCCTCCCCCCTCTCTCTCAATTACACTTTTCATTTACGTGATCTGGAAACCACCATTGATTATCAGAGCAACGCAGAGGGGGACCTGGTGATAAATTAATAACTTGAGTTAAGAAAAGGCTTCCCCACTATTCTGCCCAAAGAGTCGGTATTGAAAGGGGGAAGGATGGAGAGAGAGAGAGTGTTAAAATACAGACCTCGGTGCCTGTTGAGTCCACTGAATTCTTTCTGCTGTGGAGTTTTTCATTTGTGGGTAAAGATGAAGTGCAGCTTTTGATTAGAAGGAAATCTTTTATAGTTAATAAAAAGGGAATGAGCACGGGGATCAAACAGATGATGGAAATTAAGTGGAAATTATGGCACTCTCCAGCAATTTCTGCCTGAGCTTCCACGCGGGGTTCGTTCCCTAACGCGCTCCCCGCTCCTCCTGCCCCCGCACGCCGCGCCCCGAGGTGCAGCGCCAGGCTGGGCTTTCCCCGCGTCCCCCGGCTTGAAGGTGACACCGCTCAGGAGCAACAGGGCGGGCGACCCGCGCTACCCTGCCCGGAAAGAAAAAGAACCTGCCGGGCAGCTTTAGAAAGCCTCTCGGCCACCGAACGCCGTCAAAAGCGGGTCAGTGGAACCAATTCCCTTCCGCTGAAGGTGCCCGGACCGTGTAGTCCAAGCCTCCCTCGTTCTGTTTATCTCAGGCGAAGACACCTTAACAATTCAAGGGAGGACTGGTGTCAGAGGAGGGAAGGTGACTGCAGCCCGTGTGATGATTTTAATTACTACAATTATTGGAAGATTATTCAACAGCATCATAGATCTGTTTTCTGCCTCGGTAGGGAAGTCTGAGGAACACTGTGTGAGGCACCTCGCAGGAGGATTTTCCCCCCTGGCTCGCGTGCCTTCCAGTGCTGCTACGATGCACAGGTTAGGCGCGACGCGCTCGGACCGCAGCAGGGCTGAAACCCAGCCAGGGCTGGCGTTCGTAAAGCTTCCTTCGAGGGAAGCTGTTTCTAAATAGAAGGAGCTTAATTAGTAAGCGGCCGGACCCACGTCGACAGGGCGTGAAACCACCTTTTCGCACGGGTCTCTTGAAGAAGCTCTGATGACTTGGGGCCGGGGTCTGCCTTTTAAGCAGGGGAGCAGTGGCCGCAGGCGTGAGCTGGGCAGTCGCCCGGCGGGTCCCTGCCCGCCCGGCCGGAACCTCCGTGCCCGCCCGGTCCCTGCCCGCCCGGCTCCTCCTCGGCCGCCACGGCTGCTGCCCGCGGGACCGGCCGGCGGCGAAGGTGAGCGGCAGCCCCGGGCGGGGGGACGGAGGGCAGGCGGCTGCCTCGCCGCGGCACCCTCGCAGCAGAAGAGCCCTCGCCCCGCTCCGCTCCGAGCGGCCCCTTCTGATACCGTCCCGGCTTTTTATAACCACGTTTTTAGCCAGGCGTGACTCAGAAGGTTGGTTGTGATTAAGCAAGCTGTCTATCTGCAGATAGAGATATGTGGGAGCGTAATAGGCAGGATGATTGACGTTACAAAGTTCTCTTCGGTCCACGATGACCAATAAATCCTCCCGCAGGCTTCGCCCGTTAATGAATGGCTGGTTGGGAAGAGGAAAATACGCTGGACCCCCCATTCGTATGCTCCCCTCTCCCCCCTCCCCCTGTCCTGGGATTAGGGCGAGGAAGGACTGGGAACCGTTCATTGTGCTCCTTCTGTGTTCTGTAATTACTGGAGCTCGGGCTTAAGGTGAATTTCAGCTCAGATCATGAACCATTTCACGTTCAAATGCAAGCTTGCAGTACTTTCCTAGTGGCAATTAGGAGCCTATTACAAGCCATTAGATTGATCAATGTACCTTAAACAATGTGAATGATTTATATGGCAAAGAAAAAAACCTTCTTACATCCATTGTGCTGTTCCAGCGACCAACCTGGCCCTGTGTCTCCATTCATCACAGCTTTAAACAACAAAAGCGATTTATTTAGAAAACTTACAGGCAAAGAAACAGGCTCAATTCCTTCCTCTGGAAGGGTATCCGAGCTTTATCTGTCTTTATTGTCAAGAAATGTAGGCTGGAAGAATTCAGGGATGTGGGGGGAGGAGGGGAGGGCTGGATTTGCTGGTTTCCAAACGGATTAATTCACCTTGTACCTGAAAGAAGGAAACAAAGAGATTCCTGACTGCTTCCTAAACAAGCCCCTAATCTGCTGTGCATATGCAATGCAAGGAGGAAAGCAGTGGCTTAGATGTGTGTTCAACAAAGTGTTTGAGGGTAGCTCTTTGTAGCCTTTTAATGACATCATGGACACAGAACCACCAGCCCTGGAAGTTCCAAGGCTGCTATGGAGCGGAGAGCGGGCTGGGACTGGGACGTGCTAGGTGGTGGAGGAAGGGGGTACACGCAGCCTTCTTCACCGTGGATGATTACTCTAACCGTTCTACAACAAAGAAATGACAAAACATCAGCTGCTATCAAAGCCAGAGCAGCCGTCCTGTAGGCCTTGGGTCTGTCTGCATTTCTCTCCTTTCAGAAGATCCAGGGAACCTCTCACGCCTGGGAAATTCCTCCCAGCTCCTGGCAGCCCCGAAGTGAGGGGCTGGGAGAGGCTGGTGGCTTTGTGCTTGCCAACGATTTGTTAGGGGTACAGAGATTCACGTCAGAAGGAATAGGACCGTGCTTTACCATTCATTCAATGGACGGCCTCTGTTTCTTGCATTTTCCTTACCTTTTTGCTAACTTTATTCACCTTGCTACTTAGCACTGCAAAATCACTGGCTTCTCTGTAGCTACAAAGTGGCTGAATGTATCTTTGGCTTGGTGTTAAACAGTTCTGACATGTTCTGAATAAAAACTCCTAAGAAAAAAGACCACACGCATGAACTAACTAGGCCATTCTTTAAAATGGGACTTTGATGGGACCTGTGTAGCCTGCGACAGTGTTTGTTAGAAAAAAAACCCAAAACATTTGTAAGTCTTAGTTCAGCTGGAAATTTATTTTGAGATATCACACGAAGGAGAATGTTGTTAATTTAAGATCCCAATTATCATTTGTGTTTCAGTGGCAATCTGGTCTACTATTTTCTACATTCTGGTCTCTGGAAATAGCTGCAATGCTGGCCAAAAGTCACCATTTTATCACGTCGTTTTCTGCGAGGAGGTAAGCATACAGCGCATCAATATCGGTACAAAGAAAAGAAACAACGGATGGGTGTCAAGTCGTATCAAGAGATACAACCCTTTTGTTACAAAGCGCGGGTACAGCCACTGCAGAATCTGATTTTCCAAGTTGTCCATATGGGGTTGAGACTATTCACTTACTTCTCTAGTTATCAGCTGCTTGCTTTCTTGATAAAAAGGGATTAGTAAAACGCAATGTCTGCCACGTAAACCGAATGATAGGTGCAATAGGAATAAGAGCTGTCCTCCCCCTTCCCTATAGGAGATCCCATAATGAAAGAAGGAATGTTTCTACTGAGTCTGTCACAGACTAAACCCAGTTCTTCCCTTTCTTATAGACCCTACACCATCAAGAGCTTAACACATTGAATCAGCAGTGTGTCCTGCTTAGCTTAAACTTGTTCTTTCTCATAGAGGTGACCTGAAAGAAGAATAAAAGATGTGGACGCCTCTTTCAAAGGTTTTGTAGAGATTGTCCATTTAGTCACATTGTGCTTTAAAGTCTTTTTCCTTTTCCAGAGCTTTGTATTTGTCACTTTGCCCCAGAGAATTGCTGGGCCAGCCTTCTCAGGACAGGTTCTGGTCTTCCTCTACTTTAAGTATCTCTACAAAAACTGCCTACTTGAAGGGCTTTCTGCAAGCCTTAACCGACACATGTACACCCTTTTGTACAAAAGCAGCCTATGCTTCCTAACATGCTGCTTCAGGCACTTACATTCCATCTGGGTTGCATTGCCCTTTAATTATCAGTCTTCTTATTGTGATCAAGTGAACTTTTACTAATCTCCACATTTATTGTTAAGGTAAATAGATGCTGCTTTTAATCAATATGGAGGGCCACACCAATGCAGTTCGAAGTAACTTAAGTCAACTGTAAAGAGTTCAATGTGTGTAGAATTACAGAGGACATCAACTATTCACTTTGGTCTAATTCAGTGTCTCTTTAGAGTCAGACCTCTTCCTTTTCCTGGTCCCACTCTCACCTCCTTTGCTCCCTCTTCACCCTGCAAAGCAGGCAAGAGGAATACAGCAGAGGCCAAGCAAGCAGCAGCCCTGCTGAACCTCAGGCTGCTTAGTGGATTGAA
Source organism: Buteo buteo (assembly GCF_964188355.1). NCBI lineage: Eukaryota > Metazoa > Chordata > Aves > Accipitriformes > Accipitridae > Buteo > Buteo buteo. The sequence goes on from NC_134175.1 coordinate 29,957,624, forward strand.
ACTGCTAGGTGGATATAAGCATACGGCTACAATATAACACCTTCTTCCAACAAAAAAGATTGATTGCATCTTGGCCTTGGTATTAAATGCGCTATTATCAGAAGAAGCTGAAATAATGCATACAGTCACTTTAAAAGAAAGCAGGTTTCCTTTGCGAACATACCTATTATTTCAATAGTACTTGAGAACTATTTCAATAGTGGCCAGGTTGTTGCTTACTAAAATACATTTGAATTGAATACGTATATATCGAGGTTTTTTCTTAATTTTAGTTTGAACTAGTCCTGAAGTTCTCATTAAATTTACCATTTGTAAAGGACAGATTAAATGAAAATGGCTTTTAGAAAAATGGAGCTGGAAATTATTTTGGCCTTTCTGACCTGGAAGAGGTGATAATTTGCAGCAGCACTAGATACTGGACATGTCTGACATTTTAGGTATTCCCTCACAGTTTCAGACCTTTGTACAGGTGAACTCCATCTGGGACAACCCAGCAGTCAACTTTTTGTTACCTTAATGTAAATGAGCAGACTACAGCTGTCTTAAGCAATCTACGCAGACAACACCAATGGAAAATGAAACTCAGGCAAGGGCAATGCTCAGAAAAGAATGTCTATTATCCACAATAATGCTCCTAACATTTTCTAAACAGCTATTACCTGTGTCTGTCCATAATTGTCCTTGTTACAGTAACGGTGCAATCTTTCTTTCAGAACACTTACAGAAATCTCTCTCCACTGACTTTTCCAAATGTAAACAACCTATACAGCATTTTCTAATGTAAAACAAATGTGGTAAGTAGGTCCCACATTAAAGAATCACTTTGACTGGAATGTCTGAAGTGCTCAAGGGATTTTTGAGTGTGTTAGAAAATACCACCATTTGCATTCGGTTTCCAAACGCAGTCCCATACGTACATAGGAGTGTCAGTAGGACCTATATAGCACATTGTTGCGAAATTTGGATGGTTGCAGAGAACAGATAGCTCACTTTCTCTCTTGCAAAGTGATGTAAAGTAAGCTGTTGTGGATTTTTGCTATCAAATATTTCTCGTGGCTTTTATTGCACATGAACATGACTAATTTTCAGTGTTGACACTCGCAAACATTTGCCTATTTCGAAAACAACATGACTACAAAATTCCCAGTTAGAGCAAAACAACTAGAAGCCAACATCTGTATCACCCTGCCCCCCCCCATTTGTAATCCTGTTAGATAAACCATGTTAGTTACTCTCATTAAAATGGGACTCTCTAAACGCAGGCTGTTAAACACCTCAGAGGGATTGAAAGCAGTGAAACAAAATGCGTTTCTAAAATCTCATCCCTGTATTAAGAGATAGGATGTTCACAACTCTTACGCAGTACTTACACAGTGTAACTTGATCCTCCATTATGCAGTTTGGAGGAAATTCAGCAAAGCTCCTAGGGTTGTTCAGCCTGAGACAAGTACCACAAAAATGTATGCTGTTCGTCTGTTTTTTTGTAAACATGATGGCTGAAAGCATAAGTCTAAGAGGAAGAGGTGGCAGTGTCCTCCAGCTCTTTCATATTATCCATGTACATATATCAGTATGTAAAATCAAGTAGTCAGACCTTTCAGTCATTACACAAGCCGTTATGCGCTGACTTCAACAGAAGCTTTATCTGAGTGAGGACTACTTACTTTGAATAGGAGCATGATGTTGAGGTTAGTGCATGTAGGAACTTGTGCTCATTCAGAGAATATTTTCTAAAAAATTGTGCAAAACACAATTGCAGGCTTTGGAAAGGTCTGTTGCTGCCTTCTGCAGCATTAACTCCTGGAACCCTGTTTTCCCAGCAGTTGGGAAGGTGCTGATTCCCAGACTGCAGAGGCGCTATCCTGCACTTTTCCAGGGTCTAGCTGTGGTACCCACAAAGAGACTAGCCGTATCCCGTGAAGCAACAGGAGTGCAGGAACACCTCTTTGTGCCAAAAGTGCCGACTGGAAATGCTACAAAATGTGATTTTATTGCCATGTGAGGGGGGGACTCAGCCCATATAACACTGGATGTTCTAGTGATGTGTAAAAAACTGCGGTATCTGGAGTTTTGCAGCTCTGAGACTGAAATTCTACAAACACAAATTATTTGCAGATGGTGTCTTACCTGAGCATGCACACTTACACTTGTGGCTGCATAAGGAGGAGGGAGGGGATCTCTGTAAATAAACTGCATAAGAAGAAAACCAAATAGTCAAACTAGCAGCTTGGTAGTTTGATATTCGATTGCCTTTTGTTACAGTATTTTTCAAATAGCTGTTACCATAACAACATAACATATTTTTCTTTTAATTTTTTTTAGCTGTTTGGAAAAAAAAATATTCTTGCCAGGATTCTTCCATAATAGCTTCCATTAACTGCCGTGACTTCTATTGGGGAGGCCAGTGCTGATGTCTCCTGCTGTCACAAGTCACTCACAAATCTAGCAGATGTTTTGTTTGATAAGGCCAATTTGAGCTTTATGAAACATGTTGTAGTTTTTTTCCGTCCCCAAAGAGCAAATATCAGTTAGGATGGGTTTCAGAACTGATCATTTGCCAGTAGACAAGGCGCTTAATACCTGTCAGCAGACTGTGCCCCATGCTTGAAAAACTAGATCAGACTGAACTGCAAAGATTCTTCTTTAACATAGCAATAGTGTGTACCAAACACCAAGAGATAGACCTTAGAGACATATACAACACAACAACAACAACAACAAAAAGAAGGAGAAGGAGGTACAAATCCTTTAGGAGGCCAGTATTTTTTTCCCTATTCTGTAGTACATATTTTGCTAAACTCCTAAGGTAAATGTTGTAGATGAGAGTGGTTTATCACAATCAAACAAAAGTTACTATAAAAACAATTGGAAAAAGCAAAAGAAAAGGGATCTACTTTAAACATTGATGCTGCCCCAGAAACACTGGCAATTTTATTTTGGATTCAAGTAATTTGCGTGACTAAGAAATAATCACTTTTCCAGGCCCTTCACACACTGGACAGTAGCAAACATGTCCAGATTATTGTATTTAATAGTTTGCCTGTTAATACCATCTTTTTTCTGGAAACAGGGACAAAACTATTTATTTTTTGTGAGGCTTATTTTATAATAAACTTTTTATAATTTTATAATCAACTTTTTATAATTTTATAATCAGCTAGAACCATGTTTTAGTGTAAGTTGTTTGATTTTTTTTAAGCAGTTAACACAGAATAAGAAAAGGTTCCATGAGTTACTTCAATGTTGTTATCTAAAATTTCTCAGAGGAGAGAAAATTTAACTGTATGTTATTTCTATGTTGATTACCTGGATCAAAATGACTAGCAGCTAGCCAGCCAATACTGGCATGCTACTTTTCTAGGGGAGGTGTGCAAGTCTGTACATCCGTATGTATGCACGTGTGCCCGTGTTTTCTTTGTACTAGCTAAAAATAATATTTTTAAATCTTTAAAAGTAAAAAGTGTTGCTAAACAATATGCTTTAATTTCCATACTCTTTTCTGTAAAACTGCATTCACAAGGGTAGTTTAAATTAATTCCAGAGAGGATATTCCAGATTTGCACAAGTGTAAATGACATCATTGTAAAATAAAGTGGTTATCTGGTCATAAGGCTTCTGTGAGACTACTGCCATGAGATTGAAGCTTCTGTTTAGCTTGTGAAGGTATCAGACATTTCAGTGAACCTGAAAACAGCAGTGTCGAAAACAGCATCACAAATCCTGTCACTCTATTTAAAATTCAGAATAGATAGCAATTTTTTCCTGTGTCATTCATGTGGTTTTTTTTCTAACGTGTAGCTGAAAATATTTCTGTAAGTAAATTAATTTCCTCCACATTTCAGTATATTTAAAAGCATACACACATCGATGTATTTCCGCTTTTAAGAATGCTAATTACACTTTTAAGAATGCAGCAAGTCCACCATTAGACTGTCTGCTGGAGTATCTCTTTCTGGTTTAGCAACAGAGCTATGTTGGCGTTGATCTAACACTCCTTGATCACACATCACTTGATACAAAAAGGTGAAAGTAGCACTACAGATGCCTGCAATTTGATTGATAATGTTAAGGGTTCATCCACACAACTGCCCACTAGATTTTATTTGCTGCAGTGAGATTACTCAGTCTGAGATCATTTCACAGAGGCAACAAATCCACAGTTTTGAAATCAAGTGACAAGTACCACATGCTCCTTTTTTATGCTCCATATTGGTTGTATGTGCATGTAAAAAACATTAATGAGACATATTAAATTTACTAACAACTAAAATCTCTTGCATTCACACCACTCTGCTGTAACTAGGATTGAGAAGAGAAGCTTTAAACAAAAAGAGCTTTCATACCCTGCTCCGGTGTGACCAGTCATTGTAGGTTGCTCTAGGACTCATAACTACCAAGGGGACTTTTGAAATGGGCACTATTTGAACTTCTGAGCATAGTCTATAATCTTGCTTAATAATTACATCAACCGTGACAGTTTAATTCAGTGTAGGTATCCAAAACTATTTCTGAAATTAATAATAGGCATGCTTTATAGCTTATACATGTCAAAAGTTATAAGACAAGTCTCATCATGGAACTTAACTATTTTAACATGACTTTTTAAATAGTCCAACAATTTGAAACAATTACATAACATTTTTTTCTTTCTAACTTTTAAAACAAAAAATGTTTCATTGCATTTATAGGGTTGACTATAGTTAAGTGACCTCTACAAAAGGCTTCCTCTTTGAAGTGTTCTCTGAAGCGAGCTTCAAGGCAGCTGAGTGTCTCAGATTGTGATTTTGTAAGGTTTTGATGCTAGAAAATTGTTTAACAAACAGCTCCAAAATATGTAGATTTTGATTAATAACACACAGTGCCGTGCCGTGGTATTTAAATAATATAAGTATGAAATCTAACATGTGGCAGAAGAGTATGTGTTCCACATGGTTAGGAGAATAGGAATGGGGGCATACCAATATCTGAGCAGGAGGGAAATAGTTATATAAAGCCAATTAAACTATTCTTTAGGAATGTATTAAACTGTTGTCTCTACTTGCGCCAAAACGTTTCCTCTAACTTTGTGGTTGGAAAGGATTCTCCTTCAGCAGGGTAGGGAGTGCTGGTTACCGTTGCTTTGTTCTTCAAATGTCCGCATTGTGTATGAGTCTGCAGAACCCTGGATTTGGTTAACATTGACTTCCCAGCAGAGAACAGTTTTGGGGATATTAGCCAAATTTCTTAATACAGTGATATACGAATAATACTAAGTAATATATGAGTAATACTAAGGGAAACTAGTTGTGTATGACTATCTTGAAGAGCAATGCTCACACTGAAATCAGTCATAGGGCCTCAGAACCTTCGACTGTAATTAAATTCCTATATAGTTTCACAATCTTCTCAAATGTTGAACCTTTACTCATAAAAGAAGCTTTACTCTGCCAAAATAAGTTTTACTCTGTCTAAGGAAGTAAAATACTACAGAATTTGGAGTCTTTCCAATGAAAGGACTTGAACTGACGTTAAGAGATACTGAACTGGCCTACGCTGAAGGGTTCATTTAAAATCCCACCTCATTTATACCCTAATTACTACTAGATTAGGATCACATCTAATCTCATAGTAATTACATATTAGCTGTATATATTAGCTCTAGGATGAGATCTGGTGTTTGCATACAAGTATTTATTTTACTAAATGAAAAGGAGAAAAGACCTACCCAACTCTGGCATCATATGTGTATACCTCATTTGCATATATATCTTTTAAATTCCAAACCAGAAAAAAACTTTTAACTATAATTTCTATTTTGGGGACAAGCCAAAGGGAAAAAAAAAAAAGCCAAAAGCATTGATTTTTTAAAAATCAATTTTTCTATGACAGAAGCAAAACGCAAACTAATTCGTTAGTTGCTGTGAATACATTAACATTGTGAATATGCAAGTTGCCATATAATATGCCAATGCAGTGCTGCAACTGTCCAGATGTAACACGGTCAGAACATGAGGTGCACCTGTAATTCTTTTTGATTTAAACATTTTTGTTTGTTTGTTTATAATCGCTGGAAGTAGTATGTAGCCACAGAGATATGTACAACAGAAAAGATTCCTAACCTGCATTTTTGAGCAGTTTCACATTTGATCTCAGTTTGAAAAAAGTCCTTCCAAACGCAGTTCTCCATTAGTGATGTGTAGTGGTTACAATATGAATATGCTTTCAGCAGTGCACTACTGTCTAAAATGGACATTGACACTAAAGTGATTCTGTCTTCAGATCAACATAGACATGACTGTTAGAAATGCAAGGAAAAGAGATCATTCAGCGAGCCGTACTAATTATATCTATCCCACATTTGCAAATTGTTTAATTGTAAGCATTCCTGGATTGGTATTACTAAATCTCAGGGATTATTTTGCAGTTGTTGGTAACAAAGTTAAAAATAGTCTCCATTTAATCTCTTTCAGAAGAGTTGAAGCTAGATGTTGTGAAAACAAAATATAAATAGTAAACAAAAGCCTTAAAATCAAGTGTCTTGACACCTAACCAAATCATTATCTAATGACTGGAATCCAACTTCAGAATCAATTACAGAACTTCTTTTTTTAGCGTTCATTCACCCCATCACAGAGATAATATAATAAAGATTGTAATAGAACATTTTTATAGGCAGGAATGTGACAAATTTTTGTGATTCAGGGTTTTGAGACTTTAGATTACCATCTTTAATCTCAGCTAAACAAAAGAGAGTCTCTCAAGCTTCTTAAGCACAAACACGTTTTTGTGATTATCCACAAGAAACAGTATTTAGGGCTTTTGAAATCAGGAGATTTTTTTTTTTTTTCCCAGGTGCTTTCCCTGGGTGAATTCCCAGTCTGTAGATGCACACACCTACTGCAGCTCACAATCTATCGTGATTTCACATTTAAAAATTAAGTAGGCTGGTATTTCTCCAGGCAATAATGCTGAAAGGTACATACTGAAAAAGGGAGAAAGGCCTCAAAGCCTTAAGATAGCAAGTATTTTGAAAATGCTTAACTCTTGTAGTCTCCAGGAATTACAGGAAAATAAAACTGCAGTACTGAAGTTGCTGACAAAATGCTTTTTACTAGTGGGCTCTTTGTCAGGTACAGGAAGACTAATCAAAGCCTGAGGTGGCTGTGTTTTTGTTATAATTTCTTCTTTCCAAGAAGGCTGGTCTCTGAGGTACTGGAGCATCAGTTTTTCACCTGATGGGTTGCTGACTTAAATGACGAGGCTTCACAACCAAATCCTTCTTAGCATGTGTGATTGACAGAGCTGGCTCTAGGCAAGTTCAACTTAAGCTATTTGTATCCGTGTCACTTTGGACGTGTCATGTTTTGTGAGCAATTAAAAAAATAGGTCATGTTTTGTACTCTAGAGATACTGCTGTTTGTGGTTCTCCCCAAATTTAAACATTTTGCATGCCTCAGACCACTTCAGGAAGCTTGCACGGTAAATGGAGTCCCCTGCTGAGCAGCTAATAGGGGAACTCACACTTTCAGGAGAAGTGTGTCTAATAGCAGGGGATTACTATAAATTTCCTGGTTTGATGTACACCCTTGCTTAAATGTTATAGGAGTGGCTTCAGTATCCTGCAGCTTCTGCATCCCACTTGTAGCTGCAGCCAGGCATATTTCTAAATTTATTGGAGGCTTAGATTTTTAAAGAGGACTTATCAGCATTCCTTAGAGATGCAAAAATAAAAAATTAAGTAAGTCATTGGTTTACCTTTCTCCTCTCCTTCAAAATGCTACATGTTCTTATTAGTTTCAAGTCAAAGTCACAACTTCGGGGCATTTTTGAATGGTGGTTGAACACTGAATGCATACATATTTATTCAGCTTTAAGTTGAGAAAATAAGAGAAGTAAAACTACTTTTGAAACTACTTTATAAACAATCTCAGTGCATAGCATATAATACTATGTTGTGTACTAGATAATATTGATATGAAATTGACCTCTGAAGTAAGAAAAAAATCCAAACCAGAAAATATTTATTTTGTAAATGTAATGATTACATTTGTTCATGGCATACTTTTAGACATAGCATCTCTCAGACAGTGTTTGTGATTCACGGACTGATGGGACCTTTGGGTTATTTCTAAAGGAATCTCTGAAAAATGGCTGAGAAACTAAGTTAATCCACAGAACATCACCTGTAATTGTGCAATTAATGGTTTTAACTCATCTTGTGGTTTCCTGAAACACTAGAAAAGCTTTTTAGATTTCTAAGCTCTGAGGGTGCAAAAGTGTCCTTGAGCGTTGGCTGTTTCCCAAAAGCCCTTGCTTGGGTGTTTCTAAAACAGCTTATTGTTTCTCAGCTGGGCAGAAGGCATTCAAGCAAGCGCTAAGTGTAACGAGGCTAGATAAGAGCCCAGTTTGGGTTTTTAATCACCTTATTCCTTGCCTAGCTTTGAGAAGTGGATGCTGCATCATGACTGCTCTGTCATTCTTACTTCCAGGTACAGAGTGGGGAGGTGGCTGGGATTTGTATACAATATATATACAAACAATGTGGGTTTTTTTTTTTAACCAAGTGCTTTACCAAATCTGGCTATTAAAGATATTTTTGTGGCTCGCACTGCTGATGATCTGATAGTAGACATAACTTCAGCTTCAACGCCGTGGAGGTCATCTAGCCCCTCATGTTATCACAGCAGTGAGATGAATCTGGCACTAGTGACCATCACCTCTTTCCTGACTGAATGCTGTTCTTAGGCATTTTGTTCTTGACAGTATGCCTCTCCAGAGAAGTGGGAATCTTAAGCTCAAAAGAATCCTGAGGCAAATGGTATTTCAGTCTCATCTAATTCCAGTGATAGACCAAGTGCTGAACAAAAAACCCCCAGAAATGACAGAAGAAATAACAGGAGAAACTTGAGATCACCTTTGGCCTGAATCAAGAGGAGTTCTTACTCTGCCTTACAGATAGATCAGTTTGCAAATGTTGCTGCTGCTGTTGCTAATTCCCTTGAATATATGACCCATGAGATTGAAAGTGAGCTGATAGGAGATATCCTGTGTTGCCACATGCTAACAGCTCAAAAATATGCAGAAGGTATAGGCAGAATATCATCATTGGTTTCCTACAAGAAAATGCTGTGAGTTGGTAAGTGCCTTGAGATTAGCATTGGGGTGGACTCGCAATGACTCGAAATCTTTCTTGATTGTGGAATGCCTTTAAAAGTAGCCTGTGTTTCTGCTGGTATAATGCAGAAAACATTAGCCAACATGAAAATTAGCATGGATAATTGCTGTGAAGATGGTTAACTTTATCTAAGATTCACCTGTGAAGTCATCTGGATTTCCAGTTTTATCCAGTGACATAAGCAATGAACGTGTGAGCTCCTGTTTTTGTTCTAAAGTATAGTGGCTATTGAGGCAAAATTCTTGATCACTTATTTTCTTCATTTTTAACTGCAATTTTTTATACTGTGAGCCTTTTTCTCTTCTGTGTATTTCGATTATCATTTTGCTTTGAAAACAAGACATGGCTTTGCTTGGCTCTTTGCGTAACAAAATCAAGACCTTCATCATGAAGTTTCATCCCCGAGTCTGCTGAGTTAGAGAAAACAACTTAGATTCATTTGAAACCTTTTATAACTTTTTGGCTGACATATGTATTGAGATTGATAGGGATAGTGGTCAAATACTAGTCTTGCCAGTACTTCTCTGAAACAAAGAATCATTGGGACTGAAACTTGTGGATTCAGACTGTGCAGGTATGTTTCCAATCTAAGGGTTAAGAAAAGAGAGCCAATCATTCAAGTTATTATTCAATGATGGACTGAAACTTGCATTTGAGAAGCGACTTCATAACTTACCCCAGCTAAAATGAAAAGAGAAATATCCTTACCTGGAGGATAAAACCCAGTAATATTGTTCTCAACCATCTACTTAGGAAAATTGGGTACAAATTGACATAAATTGGGTATTGAAGCAGAGGTACCATTGAAACTGTGGCTGATTCTGTTAAGTCTTCTCCCACTTTGTGCTGCAAAACAATCTCTATCTTCTCGTTAGCATGGTCGGACACAGCCCTGTAAGTGACTGTGGATTTCTTTTCCAGAGGCTGTAAATGTTTCAGATGCGTCTGTCAGACCACATACCAGTTACGCTTTAGCATTAGCCAAAAATAAGGACACTTCATTGTTACTGAACTAACCTAACACAGTTATTCAAACTTGGCCACCTACCTATGCATTCCAACCTACAAAACACTGTGAGGGAAGAAAATTGGAGTGGGATCATCGTTTGGCAGATACATATCATAAATTAGCGATCTTCCCAAGGCTTTTCACTGAACCAGCAGCGCAGCTAAATAGCTGTCATTGAGGCACGAAGCTCGCATTGTAAAGGAACGTAGTAAGAAGAAATCGTTAATACAAACATTATTAAACAGTCACTGATTCTTTGGAGGATAAGCTGAATGGGATAGATAAACATTCTCAGCTGTATGTTTCAGGCTAAATCAAGGCACCATGGTAAAGAGCGTCAGTTATTGAAAGCTGCTTGAGTCGGGGCCCCCAGTGACGGGTAAAGGCCCTGCAGCCTCCTCCTGCCCGCCCGGGGCCTTGGCCCTGACGGGCTGCGGGGTGTCACGGGAGATTGGGGTGCTCGGGGCAGTGCTGACGGGCTGTGGGGTATCACCGGGGATCGGGGTTCTTGGGGCAGCGCTGACGGGCTGTGGGGTGTCACCGGGGATCGGGGTGCTCGGGGCAGCGCTGACAGGCTGTGGGGTGTCACTGGGGATCGGGGTGCTCGGGGCAGCGCTGACAGGCTGTGGGGTATCACCGGGGATCGGGGTGCTCGGGGCAGCGCTGATGGGCTGTGGGGTGTCACCGGGGATCGGGGTGCTCGGGGCAGCGCTGACGGGCTGTGGGGTGTCACTGGGGATCGGGGTGCTCGGGGCAGCGCTGACAGGCTGTGGGGTATCACCGGGGATCGGGGTGCTCGGGGCAGTGCTGATGGGCTGTGGGGTGTCACTGGGGATCGGGGTGCTCGGGGCAGCGCTGACGGGCTGTGGGGTATCACCGGGGATCGGGGTGCGGTGAATAGGGCTGCGAGAGAGAGTCTCACCGGGGGCTGGTTGTCTGTGCTCGAGAGCTACATTTAGGGTCAGGTGTGAGGTTGTAGGTGTGCCTGCCCCTAGTTCTGTGAGCTTTCGCGAGGGTCTCGTGATCCAATCTCCAGCCTGTTTTTTCACTTGGCTACCTGGCTTGACCACAGACCTGCTTTGTCACTGTGGGCTTTTCTGGCAACTGGGGGACTTCTGGCCGATCCTGGTACCAAACCTGCTTCGCCCTTCTTGCTCGGGGATGCGGGTCCCGCTGGCCTTGCTGCCACGCGGAGTGCCCGGCCGGGTGCTGCGGGTGGCTCGCCTGCTCCAGGCCACCAGCTGCCCTGGTGGGAAGGGAGCAGTGCCTCCAGCCCCTGGGCCCTGAGCCAGAACCACCAACTGGTGCACTGCACTCCCCTAGGGAACTTCAAGGAATGTGGAGACGGGTAAGTCAAATGGAAGGGAGCAGGGCACATAGGAACCAGGTTTTCTCTAATTCAAACCAAAAGACCCATTTACTTTGGTAGGAAAGACTGTAGCCAACTGTAAATACCACTACAAATGTTTTCGGAAACAATGGTTTACTTCTGCAAGCCACCCCAGATCTTTGAGACCTTTGAGCTTTACAGGTGTCATCCAAAATGAAACACTAATGGATATCATTTAACAGAGGATGTTTTTAAAAAAAAAAAAAAAAAAAAAAAGTACTGCTAAATGCTAACGTCATCGACATATTTGGTTAGTGTTTTGTAATCAACTTTTTTTCCCCCTTTACAACCCCTAAAGGACTTTGTGGACTAAGTTACTGTGCCACTACTATCTTACCACTAAGGTAAGAAATATTTTATCATATTTTGATCCCTATTTTTACTCCAATTTACATTACGGCATAGTAAAGATTTCTGTTATTCAAATCAGTGAACTGACGTTATTCATTGAGATTTTACCCCTAAATATTTTCACACCTTTGGTTTCCATCATGTATTTGACATAATTCAAATGTAACTAATTAGTACTGAAGTACAACTTTTCATTTATCACATTTTTGCAGATAGATTTTTAAAGCATTTATTCTGATTACTTGTTTATCATTACACACTGCTTCAGATTAGAACCTTGACTTATTTTAATAGGGATTCTGAAATCTATTAATACGTCCTGCTTGTAAAAGGCCTAACAAGAATCCTGTTATTTCCATAACATAGTGGTATTGCTGTAAACATCGCAAAGTGATTATGTTTTCACCGTTTTATTCAAAGATGCGCAGTGCTAATACTTATCCCTCAACTTCAATATCATTTTGGAACCACTATCCTGAGAAGTAGATAATGTTAGAAAGCAGGCAAATTATTAATGCAGAGTGGCATAGTCATCAATAGGCTACAAAATACACTTTTAAAATCATGCTTTTACAAACATGGCACAGACTCTGCTGTAGCACTGTATGCTCTAAAAGCTGCAGATATATTTTAGAAAACACTGATGAAGCCATTACTGCTCCATCCATTTGTTCATAGTATATATCATTATTCAAGAAATTTAAGAACTGTAATGATGGAAAATCACACAGAAAGAAAAGAAAAGGAACATGGACTTTGTCAGAAACAAGGGCTACATTTTTATTCAAGAGGCCCATAATGATGGAAAATCACAGTGAAAGGCAGAGACGAAACAGGGATCCCATAAAGGACTGACACACCACAGTGGCACAAGTAGTAGAACAGTCATAGCAAGCAGATAAAAATAAAGAAAACAAAATTAACTAGAGAAGAGCTGGACTCAGGGATGAAGCACAAACCAGAAACAAATCACAGCAAATGCTGAAGATTAATTTCAAAAAATCTGCTGAGAATGAGTGGAGAGACAAGTTGCATCAATATTAATGAAGCTGAAATAGAACTCCAAACGACCACGAGTACAAAATGGCACACAAAGCATTTTCTTTTAAATAGGTTGGAGATTGGATCATGAGACCTTCACAAAAATGAACAGAATTCACAGAAGACATTATCATGGGAAATGCGATAAACAATCACAACATGAATCTTAAAAAAGAACTATAGAAATATTAATTACCAGCACATACATTTATTTTAAATCAATGGTTTATAGATTAAATATTCAGGAAAGTAAGAGGAGAAGTGTATTTTCTGATATCCAATGATCTATAAATGTCTTAAAGGGATCTTATATTTCTTAAGGTACCAGCCTTTGATTTTTCTCGAGCAGTCTAGGAGAGCTAGGCATCTCAAATCCTTAGTAATATTTTCCACTTTAAGTTCATATACTATGCAAGGAAATATTATTGCCCACCTTGAAATGAAAAAAAATTAAATATATGTTATATGTAGGTTGGCAGTCAGAGCTCTGTGCAGGCAGAAAATAAACTTTTCTTCCTAAATTACTTAAGCTACCCACTAATATTAGACAGCCATGACTACAGGCTATGGAGCTTTCAGTGATTCTTGGATTCTTGACATTAAAAATTTCTGCCCTACCAGCTGACAACTGTATTCACTTCTCGTCAAATAGCCTATGGTTAGAAACAAGGGGTCACACTTTAGGAACCTGATTTCTAAAAAAGACCAACACAAATCTGTAATTTCTCAGATGATGTTGTCAGGAGTCCTGTGAATTGTAACTGGCACGTCAAACGTCGTACGGTCTCCCTTAGCGGGAAAGCAGAGCAAGTGAGTACCTTTCCCAACAAAGATTGCTCTTCCCTATGAAAATGGCTCGTGACAGGCAAAATTTCAGTGTCGCAGAGATACAATCAATCGATCTGTTTCACTTCTGTAACAAATTAAACTATTAAAGGTTTTGCATCTGACACGAGTGGCCGCATGTTTTTCCTTCCTCTCATAGCAGGTCACTGACGGTATTTCAGTGCCTTCCCGCAGCTTATCAGCAGTAGTCTTCTCCACTTAAGGGTTCTCACTGCGCTGGCTGTAAATGCGCTAACCTTTCTTTTACGTTGTAGTAAAGACGTAATGATCTAAGTAAAGCTATTGAGAGGAACAAAAATACTTTGTAAGCCGAAGTTTTGGTTTAAAAGGGAGACTGGGATATAAAATATTGGCATAAATGTATATAAAGATGTAGATTAGATTTGGCAGAAGAATAGTTATTTGTAGTAGGCCATGCTCTCGTGTTTCTTCAGGAGGGCAGGAATTACATAGTAGCAGCCCGTAGTTAAACTCTGGCTGAAAATCCCTATGTGGAATTTATTTGGGTTCTGAAATCCATACATACAGCGAAATCTGTATCCAAGCATCCACGCTGTTAAGCCATACTTTGGTTGTACCCACAAAAATATTAGGATTGTGAGGCAACAGGATTTCCGTGTTCATGTTTTATTTCTTACCATGGTCTTAGTAAACTTCACCATCTGATAAGTAATTTCTCAGTGTTTGGTAATAGGATTTCATTGCCTCTCCAGAACTCCTCCACAGAGGTGTTCTCAGGCTGTTGGCAGATCAGCGAGCACTCATGGCGTGCCCCGTTCTGTCCTGCTGCGTGCATCCTCCATCCCAGCCACTAGCAGGGCAGGACAGTGATCTCTTCCTATCTATTCCTACTATTGACGTGAATGTAATTCTCATTTTGGGAAAACAGGGCATGGGTTGCAATGGAAAGGTGATTGCTAAACATAGGTTTGTATTCAGCTCATTGGCACCTTAACAGTTGCTGCTGGATGATGGTACTTGCAAGGCAACTGTGACTGTTACTGACCCATAGCGATGAGGACTGTTAGGATCTCTACAATTGCTGTGGACTCTTAGTTTATGCTGGCACCACCAAAAGTGTGCCTATACAAGTTGTTTCCTAAGTTACAACAGGGCAAATCCCACATTTACAGGTCAGAGTACTGCGCAGTTTGGAACAGAAAGTTAGGAACAACTTTGTAAGTAAATTATGGGGAAAACGTTGGTGTTGAGTGAAGCTTTGCTGAGCTGCTAAGCTTTTCCAGATAGAGAATTACAAAGTTATGAAGTAGCTAAGAGGTCCTTTCCTGAAGGCTTAAATGAGGCATAATTGTATTGTGACTTTTTTTGAATAAATAAGAACACTACCATGAAATGAAAGAAAAATAATATATATGACCCAAGATTTAAATTGCTTTTTTATGGGATTTTTATAGTATAGTAGCTGAATTACTAGGAAGTCATAATTGTATTCTTGTCGTAACCACAAGAATACAATACCAGCAGTTTGCCGTTAGTATTTACATGTAAACTGAAGCATTCTACAAAATAAATCTCCACTGTGTTTACAGAAGTCACTGTAATCCTAACGTAGAGCAGAAACTGTCATCCCACCTTCTCTAGGGGTGCAGTGCCACCACAGTATTTCTGAATTGCACTGATGTATACACCCATTTGATCATCCTAACAGTGTACCTTCATGAGGCAAAACTTCCAGATGATTGCTGTTGTAAACTCTTGAAATTTTATACATTTTCATATGCGACCTCATCTTGAAGGTGTAGACTATATCCCTGTTATCTTTCTACATGCACAGGTACGATGCGCTTTGGTGCCTTAATGAATAAGCCCAGAGGAACATGCCACAGCCCCTCTCAGTGTACTGCGCTGGGCTCAACTTCCAGCCAGTTACTCTCCATCATTCGGTAGCAAGAGCTGCAGCTGTTGCAATTGTTGTGAGAACTCTGGCTGACCTGGTAAAGGTTGCAGATTCTCCAGAGCTTAAAGAATTCTTTGCTGCTTTGCAAATGGTGTCCTAACTATTGCCCATGAGTAACTCTTTTTCCCAGCCTCGAGAAATGTAGGTTAATAGTATTAATCAGTTTTAGCTGAAGTCTACCGGTTATAAAATACTTTATTACCCGAAGTTATAAAGTAAAATAAATAGAATCTAAATAAAATTTAAACCAATCCAAGAATTGTTGCATGATGTCCTTCAAAGATTTGTTTGGTTTTCATTTTATAGTCATTTTGCAAATTATATGTACTGTATAAAAAGTATAGTTTTCATTTTACTTATGTAGTTTATTAGGTAACTCATCTTGTTCTTCCATCAAAATAGAGTGTATCTTATCAGGCTAGAAAATAACTAGCTTAATGTGCGTTAGGCTAGGCCCAGAATTAGGTTTGTGGCTTTTTCTCTGAGAACATGTTTTTGAATTCAATTATCTAGATCTCTCAGTACATTTTTGTATTGTGTTCAATATATGAAACAAAATGAAGTCATTGAATCTATCATAAAAATATCACATCACAAACATTTTTGTGCCCTAGAAGAGAAACATGGACTGTCTTTGAAAGCTAGAAAGAATCTACTATTCTTGCATGAGCATTTAACTGCACACAGTTAAAAATCTAGACTAAACACCAAATATTATATTATTTTAGCTTTCTATGTTGTAACTTCAAACTCACACCTCGCACAAAATCTAGAGCTTATAGACAAGTTATAGAAAAAAATATAATTTTCCCTAAAGTTTCTTCCTTGCAGGTATCTCCCAGGCTGCTGAACATGCCCAAAGATTTATAGAAAACAGATTCCAGAATAAGTCCTTCTGTGGGCTTATTCCTAGTCAGCATTATTGCAGTTTTGGTGGTTTGTTTTTTTTTTTTTAAATCAGTATACAGGTATAACCCAAATTCAGAGACAGAAGTCTCTCTACTTGTAGATTAAAGCATCTCCTTCCATGTTCAGTAATACCCTTCAAGGCACAAGAAATATTTTGCACTCATGTTCCTTTCTCATACTTAGTTGTTCAACTATCAAGTATCTTGATTAATCCACACTTCAGTGCTACCATCCCCAGCATTAAATAAAATGAAATCTAAACCTTTGTCTGAGACAACTACCATTTCTTTTCTTCTAACAGTCCTTTCATGTTTTAGGGTTTCATTTGTAGAAAAAAAAGATATGGTCATGCTAGAATGGTCCTAGCATCTTTGAAGCCTAGAAAAAGCCTAGTATTGCCCACTCCATGATCAGTCCCAATTTAAGATATTTTTCTCTGTTTTTATTAGTAGTAATCACAGAAGTATTTTTATTTTAGATTGGTACTTGCTTTTACACTGTTATTTTGCTAGGCTACTGAAAAGTTCAAAGTAGACCTGTCATTTTTGAACTAAAATTTCATTAATTCCCAGGTAATTTCTCCTACTATAATACCTCTCCCTTCTTGGCCTTTTCTCTCTTTCTGTGAGCAAATCTGTCTTTTACTATTCTCACTATGAAAATCTCAGTATGCATTATGCCTGCTAGTGACATCGTCCACGTTAAAGTTATGAAATTCAGCTGACTTATGATCTAGAAATATTATTAATATGTGGCAGATCAGACTGTTCTGCATTATATGCTTCTCGCCTGCCAAAGTCTGGGATATTGCAGAAAGGGGTGAGAGATGCCTTATGCCACCACAGCAATCCTGACTGACTTTGGAGCAGCACTAACATCCTTAACAACCGATTAGCATTCTTAAAATTGGGACAGTTAGCACAATACAAAAGCATGAAAGTGAGTAAATATAAAACGCGAAGTATAGTATGAGTTTAAGCATATAAAGAACGGTATGAAGTTCGATTCTCTATGAAAAAGGATGAATCCACAGTTAAAAGAACAAACCCTATTGAACCCTACCAAACACAACATTTAAAAATACTGTATTAAAGCACAGTTCAGCCGCATGATGACTACCGTTAAACTTCACAGAACTCAATGAACACCGTTTAGTTTAGACCGTGCCCTTGAGTAGTGTTTCTTTTTAGCTCTGAGTGTATTTATTACTGGGAGCCATCCAGTTCCCTCCCAGTGGCATGGACCCAAGCAATTGGGGAGCGGTGGTGTGCAAAAGCAGCTGTGTTCTTCTCACCCCCTGGGTAGCACGGAACGTCGCCTGGTCACAGCAAGGATCAGGGGCTCTGTATTCTTTCAGTTCTACAAAACCACTTATTTTTGCAGTTAACGGTGACTTTGCAGTAAATACATGTTCTGGGCAGCAAAAAGCAAAGAGTATGTTGGTGGCACAAACCACAAGGTGTTTGTTTTATTACTCTCCCTTAAACATTGTTTTTAATCAGGTAGAGTTGCTCCAGGGCTGTTTGACTTCTGCGCGTGTTCCAGCTGTACAATAAGCTGTATTTGTGCAGTGCTTCTGTGCTGGAGAGTTGACATTGAGATGACTGCTCTCTAGATGTTTTTTCCATTAAACTTATAAAATGCGTTTTGAATGTAATATGGATAAGGCTTTTATGGTTTAAACTACGTATGCCAGTTTAAAATGAGGTTTTCGCCATTATGACAGATTTGGATAGAAACATTCTACCAAGTAAGGTAACCCATGACTCTAAAAGCAACTTGAAATCAAAAGCATGCAAGATGAAGTGTTACATTGCCAAGAGGCGATTTCTAGCTGAAGGAATCAAATGCTTTAAAGTCCCGTACCTGCATTTAGTGAAGTGGCCATGCTAACAGTAAACTAGACATAGAGATTAATGGGTGGGTGGGGGGAGGCATTATTACAGTATGTTGTATGAAGAACATAAATTAAAAAATTATATTCAAACTTGTGAATTTTTGCACACACAGCACTGACTTTTGTACTATATGTAGACACACTGAAGTACAGCAACAAAAGTAGTCAGGACCTTAACAATTTCTTTTTCTCTTCCAGAGTTCAGCTGTTTTCCCAGATAGCAAAAATCAGAAATAAACCTATTGTAGGCTCTATTATTTTTATTTATATATATCTACACACACACATACACACACCTATATATACACACACACTCCTTTACTTCTTGTAGCAAACTGCTTATGCCTGTATTGTGCTTATGAACTGGTGAGAAAAAAAAGTTAAACTTAACTGGCTGCTAGATAAATACCAACTTTCTGGTCATAGACAAATATTCAGCAGAGTTAAATATTTTTATTTTAAGAAGACAATCAAAAAGTTTATCTTCTGAGAGCTATCATGCCTGCACTAAAAAGATGGACAACAAAATTGTCTGACAAAATGTTAGGATGTTGAGAAAATTTAATAAATGGAAAAGCCCCCAAAAGTAGCCTTTCAGAAAGTTTGTGGTCTTATTAATAGAGCTAGACAAATCCATCCCTTCTTGTTGCTGTGAAATAGTCTTGCATAACCCTACTTTCAGGACAAGTATGCATGAAAGTAGGCTGTCTTGAACTTTAGAAGGGTGGAAAACTAAGATATGTTTATTCCATTCCTGAAAAGGAAACTAATTTTGGTTACTGAAGTTTGTAATTTAGGGTTGTGGAGGATGCAGGGGCTGCTCTGCAGTTATTTATACATATTTTTGGTTAATTTCAATATTTCTGAATGTTTGGTCTAGTAATCCATTAGCTTCATTCAACAGCGAAGTAACTGTATTTTAATCTGAATTTGTTGGTTGATATTCTTTTTTTTCTCTTAAATGTATCGTGTGAGATTTTAAGAGTAGAAAGAACCATATAAGCATGTTACCAGCAAGAACTGACTATTACTGATTATCACTATACTAATAGAAAAGCTCTGAACAGATAATGGGAGTCTTTTCCTTGACCATATTGTTGCAAAAATCCCATGTCACTGAAAAAAATAAGTTGTAATGGCCATTTTTTATGTGTAATTCCAAATTAGGCTTAGTAAAAGTGTCCTTTCTTAGAAAAAAGAAAAAAAAATTTTTTTTTAATGTTCAAGATTATATTCCTTTTATTGTGACAGAGATGATATATAATCTGATGATACTCTCACCTTGACTCCTTCACTCTGGTGTTTTTCAAGTTTTGAGAATTTTATCTTATGGACTTAAAATAGGACATGCTATAAGAACAGTTTTTACTGCCTTCTCTCCTTCAATTTTCTTAGCAGGCAAACACTTGATGGTGCCTGTCTTTAATGGTTCAGCGAAGTGGAGCCTGAGTTAAAGAAAATGTCTTTAATTTTTTGAAGAGTCCTGGTCTGACTTCTATAACATTCCACAACTAATTTTTCATAGATTCTAAATGTTTCATCTTTTCTTCTTGAAATCTCTATTTTATTCCCAGATCATCCTCTCTAGAGGATGATTACTTTGTTATTTATTAAATTGCCACGTCAATTGTTATAAATAAATCCCAATATGTTTACAATGGGCTCCTCTTGAACATATACCATCTTTATAAATATCTAGATAAGCATGAGCAAAAGTCCAGTACTGTGCCGAACTACCGGAGCTCCTCTGAGTCCAAAAAGCATATGGATGCTCAGGGCACTTCCCTGGCCACTGGGTATTTCACCTTTCCAGTGCTTCCCACTCTGGTGCAGGATTGTTGGGTCAGGAAACAGACGACCAGGAAATCTGAGCCCACGTCTCTACGTGCAGTGAACAGCGTTACTCTTTGTGCCTTGATGCTTCCCTTTCATTTACGTTATTATTTCCACAAGGGTTCAGGTTCTTGTTCACAGTTTCCTTGCAAGCCATAATCATCTCAGAAAGCTTTTGGAGTTCATGTTCACTAAAAAAGCCTGTAGAGAAGGACATCCTAAATAATAGCATCACGTATTTTGACAGGGCCAATTTAAGTTGAGAGAATTGTTGTTTTCTTGCTGAAGACTTATTTATTTATTTTTGGCAAATTCTTTTAACAGAACTTAGATAAAGTTAGATGAAAAAGGAATTATTTTTCAGTTAAAATATTTTAAAAGACTCACAAAAGGAAACTGCACATACAACTAAGGCAAGTATTTACATTCTTGGTAGTTTCTGAAGATAACGTTAGCACAGATTTATGACAGAAGAAAAAATTGATCTAGACACAGAATGCAGACAAGATGTAATCACTATTGACTCATATTAATTTAAAATCTTTTTTCTGTACAAATTACATAATCAAAATAATGCTATGCAGGGGAATCGGTGATCTTAATGACTCTTACAGATGGTTAATGACCTTAATTCTGTTTACAGATTAAAATTATATACTTGTTTGTTTGAAACAGCAAATGGAAAAAGAAATCTTTATTCCGAGAACTGTCAGTGTAGCCCTAAATTTACATGCTGTGTTACCTCATACCTCCTAGCAATACTGACTTCGAAACCGGTTGCTTCTTCCCGAAGTGACCTGAGGGTCAAATCTAGCCTTGCATCCGAAGACTGAATAAACAGGCTTTGCATTCCTATGTTCTTCTTCTTAGGGACAGCAAAATTGATTTTGTAGAGCCATTGCTGAAGCAGCAAAAATGCAGGTTATTATACTAATGATCACTCATTAAGCTAAATTCCTATTTACAGGTTAAATGGAACCCCTGTGTGGAGATAATTATTCTAGCACAATTGTAAACTCTTGCAGGCCCTTTATTTCTTCCTGCCCATTTGGGTGGATTCGGCTGGACAGAACCACCACAGCAGGGTTTAGTGCTCCCCTCCTGGAGGTGGAGGTTGGACGACCCATCCGCAGCAACTCTCCCTGGGGTTCTGCTCTTGCCTCCAGCTCTGAGTCACCGGGCCTGGGAAATCAAATGGCTTTTCCCCACCTTCCAGTTTTCTGTACAGAAAGGATGCAAATACCCACTTTTGTAAAGTAGCTGGGCGTCCTGACAGCAGGTAACAGTTAACTCTTACAAGCTGTTATGGGGAAAACCCCCAGACGGCTCATTGCGCCACGCACCCAGGGCTGCAATAGTGCTTCTGCCCGTCCTGTTTGTGCCTTATTCCCACGCTGTGTGCGTGCCGGGGAACTGGCAGGGAACCATCCTTCAGAGAAAGGGTTACACACAGCGGTGAGAAGGGTATATACCTCAGTGACTCTTGTCGCCTGTACTCTGGAGATACCCGGGGCCAGTGAAGACCTTGTCCTACTCTTAGGGCCGGAGAGGGTGAGGAACCCTGGGAGGATGCCTCTTTTACGCACGGATTCCTCAGGCTGGTTTTGCACCTCACGCAGCCCCGTTTTGGTGTTTTTTTTGCCCCATCGCCTTTCTTTGACCAATTTCACCACTTGGCACTTCTTCCCAGAGGCATGGCTCTGCGCCTCACTGATTTTTGGGAGAGGGGATGGAGAGGGCGGGGGGCCAACTGCTTCTTGCAGGAATGAAGCTCTGGGTGGCCAGTGTTCTCCTCAGGGCTCGCTGCTGTGGCCACTAGCCCTCCCACCGGCCGTGGGAGCCCAACAGCCACCAGCACCGGCCTTGCCCTGAGCCCCAGAGCCGCACGGGACCTTCCTGGTTTCAGCTGGGATAGAGTTAACCGTCTTCCTAGTAGCTGGTAGGTGCTATGTTTTGAGTTCAGTATGTGAAGAATGTTGATAACACTGATGTTTTCAGTTGTTGCTAAGTAGTGTTTAGACTGAAGTCAAGGATTTTTCAGCTTCTCATGCCCAGCCAGCAAGAAGGCTGGAGGGGCACAAGAAGTTGGCACAGGACACAGCCAGGGCAGCTGACCCAAACTGGCCAACGGTGTATTCCATACCATGGGACGTCACATCCAGTACAGGAACTGGGGGGAGTGGGGGCAGGGGATCGCCGCTCGGGGACTGGCTGGGTGTCGGTCGGCGGGTGGTGAGCAATTGCCCTGCGCATCATTTGTACATTCCAATCCTTTTATTATTGCTGTTGTCATTTTATTAGTGTTATCATTATTAGTTTCTTCTTTTCTGTTCTATCAAACCGTTCTTATCTCAACCCACGAGTTTTACTTCTTTTCCCAATTTTCTCCCCTATCCCACTGGATGGGGGGGGAGTGAGTGAGCGGCTGCGTGGTGCTTAGTTGCTGGCTGGGGTTAAACCACGACAGCACCGAACCGGGAACCCGGGAGTAACCGGCGTGGCGGCCGCTTTGGGTCTCTGCAATCACAGCGGACAAACATCAACATCGGCTCCTACCACTCCTCTTCCATATGTTTGTATCGGGCCTTATTTTACCAAGAAGGTAAGATAATAATTTATTATTGACGAAGGAAACATTAACGTTTGAATTACATTAAATTATAGGACTTGCGCCTATCTTGCAGCACGGCCGTCTCCCCTCTGCGGACGCTCTTCCTAAAACTACCGTCCGCGCTATCTGCGGGTTTGCCCTACGGCAAACGAGCCGCCGTTCGAGGCGGGCGGCGACTCATTAAGCCGATGCAATTAACGCTCGAGCAGGAACGCCACTTTGGAGGAGGGGAAGGTGAGAGGGAGGGCGGCGGTGGCGGGACGCGGCGGCGCGGAGCGGTCGCTCCGCGCCGCCGCGTCCCGCCACCGCCGCCCTCCCCTCCGCGTGACCTTTCCCCTCGCGACGCTGCCGGCCAATGGGCGGCCTCGGCCCCGCCTGTTCCGCCGGCGTGTCCGCGTGCCAGCGGCCGCTCGCGCCTTCTTCCTCTCAGGCGGGGGCCGCGCAGCCCGGCTCCGCCAGCTGAGGTGAGGTGAGGTGAGCCCGCTCGCTCTTTCTTCCTCCTCCTCCTCCTCCTCCTCCTCCTCCTCCTCCGCCGGCCTCACGTCCCTCCGCCGGGCTGGGTGGTGGGGGGAGGGAGTGCGGTGAGGGAACCGCCGGGGCCGGACTCAGGGGTTGCCGAGGCCTCCGGTTGGCAGCGCGGGGCGGGGGTGGGTGTTTCTCCTCCTCGGCCTTTTCGAGGCGGAGGCCCCGGCTCGGCCGCCGAGCTCTACCGGGAGCGTCCCTCGGCGGGAGGAGACGGGGCGGAGGCTGCGCGGCGGGACCCTGGGCTGTGGCGGGGCCTTCATCGTGCCCTTCTCTGTGCTTTCAGATGCCCCCGAAAAAGGGAGGCGACGGCGTTAAATCGCACCCGATCATCGGAAGGTTTGGGACGTCCCTGAAGATCGGGATCGTCGGGCTGCCAAACGTTGGGTAGGTGCTCAGGGCAGCGCGGGGCTGGGGGCCGGCGGCGGGGCGGAGGAGAGGGCCCGGACCGCCCGGCAGGCTGGGGCTCCCAGCTCTCCTCGAGTTTGCTTCTGCTCCAGGTAGAGTGACCCGGCACAGTTTCTGGGTGAAGAGAGGCTCCCGTAGATGTATATAGATGTAGATGGTTCACCTGTACGAGCTGGGGGAAACGATCTAAGTCTTTCTGCTCAGTGACAGACTTGCATCTTTAGCTTGAACTACGTAGAGCTGGAGTGACGCAAAACACTTGGGTAGCGTGAGGCTGGTATGTGCAAGTCTGGACAAGATAATAGTGAGGGATTAAAAGAAGAAAAAAATGTCTTAGCAATTGCTATGGTTTATAAAGTACTATGTCTTTTGCATTTCCTTACATCCACTGTTGTGTATGTGTAATGCACTTTTTAATCCAAATACATATGCATACATGCACATGCATACAAGTTCCTTTTATGTTTTATTTTTTTGGAGAGGATGATGTGCCCAGGAAGGAGTTAATGATACCATATGTGTCATTAGCAGTGAAGAGGGCTTCCATTCTTGAAACTTCTTCAGAGTTTGTAATGAAAAAAGTTGTGTAAGTTACAGTTTGGGAGAGGTGGTGGAAGATGAATCGTTGTTCTCTTTCATGCTTCTCATCCATAGTTGTTATAGCTCCTCAAAGGAGCTGTACTTAAGGCACTTAAAAAGGATGATGAATTACCTGGAGAATATCTGTGTGAAACTATTGGTATTAATTTGTGTATCATATTTACTAAAAGAAGTTAGCAGCATTCTCAAACTTTAAATCTTTAAAAAATTAGAGGAAAATTCTTTGAGCATGTCTCGGAGCAATAAGTACTGCTTTCTTGTCTTTTGGTTATTTATTTTATTTTTCAGGGTGTAGGTAAGCTGCACACCAGAAAAGAAATAATTAGCAGTAACATTGTATAACATCTCAACTGGGAAAAATAGCATTTGCAGTTATGTTATGATGTAACTTTCAAAGAAAATTGTGACTGACTTTTGAGCATGCTGGCTGTATGCAGGGCAGCTTTCAATTTGTTTTTTTTTCCAGTGGCTGAGAAGTTATGTGAAACTAAACACCACCCTCTCTTCCCCAAAACCCAGAATATTTATTGTAGAAGATTCAGGAGTTGAATAAGAACTCTCTCTTAGCAACAACTTAAGTTTCAGGCATCCTTATCGGTTTCCTGCTTTGTGCTTGAGGAAAATGAGTAGTGACCAGTAGAGCTGTACTTTGCTTTTGACTTAAAATTTCTTTGCTAACTGACATGTGCAATATGGTCACTTAAAGGAGTTTTCAAGGGCAGGGAAGAGAGGTAAACGTCATTGGGTTTCAATGGGACACTCCGTATACATATTTGAAAGTTTCTTGTACTAGAATCAGGGCAGTGGTCACTGCTGTTGAAGTAAAGGGAAAGTTCAGTATTGCTTTTGTGTTGGAATAAGATGTGTTTCTATCCAGCCCTTTTAAATGCTTCTGATTTGAACTACTTTAAAAACATGTGTATTTTGTTTACAGGAAATCGACTTTTTTTAATGTGTTAACAAAGAGTCAAGCAGCAGCAGAAAATTTTCCTTTCTGTACTATTGATCCAAATGAGAGCCGAGTACCTGTGCCAGATGACAGATTTGACTTCCTATGCCAGTATCACAAACCTCCAAGGTAACTCAAATTCTTTACGTTTTTCTTTAGTTAAGCAGCCAAAATAGTATTACTGAACCCAAACTTTTCATAGAAGTTTAATGCAACTATAATGTCTTTAAGTTTTTACTGGCACCTGTTTTAGAATGTGAAATTATATATGTACCTAGATTATACACACCACCACCACCCCCCACCCTGGACCTGAGTATGACCTTTGTGGTATGAGAATGAGAAATCTAGATGCTACTAGTCGTTGCTCGGCACCGTTTGGTGCTTGGTATTCCTGTCTTTGAAGGTAGTGGCTCCCAGGTGACTTGGAGGATCTTCTGAAGAGATTTGGAAGATGAACAGTAGTGGACATAATGTGTCATGAAGTTGCTCATTTGTAAAATATCCACCCTGTATTTTGCATTGTTCAGAATACTGTGTATGCTGTAGGTAGCCGAACAAATATCAACGTACTTGTGTCCTCCGTCTTTTGACAGTAAGCTTTATGGGCAGCCTTTTTTCTCCCGATTCTTTCTCTCCTTTTTATAGGCTTTGCTACTTGTTACCTGGTATACTCAGGGATATTCCTACAATATGTCTCTTCTAATTGTTTCCTTATTCTAGGAGTGTATTAATTTTGTCACATCAATGGTTTTAGCTATTGGCTGTGTCTGTAATCTGCTTTATATGTTCGGTGTGGTAACTGGATTTTTGCTTGAACAGCAAAACTACAGTGCTTTCAGAAAACAGAAATGTAAATAGATGCAACTTGTTAATTTCAATTTGCAGTTACTTGCAGAGGTATCTTGAATAGAGTGAGCGTACATAAATCATAGGGCAAATTAGCATGCATGTCTGTGCTTTTGTTCAACACTCAGGCCTCAGTTGTAGAGCCAGATCACACCCACAATTAAAAAAGATTGATTAGTCACTGATCAAAAATCCATTTGTTAACTTAATTTTCAGGTCTGAACAAGTTGCTTCCATCTGTAATTCCTGTGCACTTTTTAAACACTGAAAAATGCATTAATAGGGAGGTGTTTAGGTGGATTGTTATAATGTGTTACCCTGTTTTTCCTGCTCAAGTGAATATTAAGCGTACTTGTTGCTGTATGGGTCAGAAACCAAAACTGCTGAATTTGAGACAAAACTTTCTGACTGTTGATTGTGCAGAGATAATGGTGTGACTTTTAAGTTTTGTTGACAAATTTGTTCTAAATTGTAGTGTTATTGCTGCTTTGGCCTCATCAGTAATCTCTATTTCTTGTCACTTAGCTATGACTGGCTACGTCTAAATTAATAGTTGAAGTGGCAGATTATTACCTCTCCCCTCATCCTGCCTTTGGCCATCTATCCTTACAAGGAGTGCTAAGACTGTAAATACCTGTACACGTGTTCTCAGATTCGCAAACTCTCTCTGTCTCTCTGGAAAAAAAAAATCACCCTAAATATTAAAGAAAATAATATATTTACTGAATCTGTGTTCAGGAAAGGTACTGAATTGGATAAGCAGCTGATTATAAATAGTAAATCAGCTTTCATTTGAATGGTCTTTTGACTTTTTAAGGAGAGTATTTGTTAAAATCAATGGATGTGGGGATTAGTGGGTAGTTTTAGCTCCTGAGTTCAACTTGTGCTGCTTATATGATTTTAATATTTCACTATAACAGTAATAAAGCAGTGATAATTCAGTAGCACAGGAGACTGAAGTAACTCTTCTTGGGCTGTTTTGTCTGTCTGAGACTCGGGAAAAGAAGGCTATGGTCGTGAAGATATACAAGTGAATTGTAATTTAAATTCCTTAATTTCTCTTGTGTAGTCTTGATTTTGTTCTTCATCTTTATGTAATACGTTCTGTGTTAATTTTCTACTTGTTCAGATTAGTAGATGTAGTCAATATGTGCATGCAGGATGTTTTATAAACAGTGAGTTCTCTTTAAATTAGACTCTTGTCTAGCCTCAAGGTTATTGTCTTTTAAAATCTAAAGCATTCAGGTTTTTATTTCCCATATGTTACACTTAGTCATCACATAACTGTGGTCATTGTTGGGAGGTGGGAAAGAAAAAAAGGGGACTTTGTCTTAACTAAAATAATGTATGACAGGCCAAAGTGATCTTGCCTTGATGCCTGCTGTGAGCAAGGGAAGAGCGGGACTGGGCTGGATTGGCAGTCGCTGTCTGTCACACTGACCTGTGATTGCTGCTGCTACAGAGAGACAGACTCTATTGCTGAGAATATTGCTAGTATGAGTTTGCAGCTGTTTTGCCATTGGTGGAAGAGTTAGGCTCTTCAGATACCATTTGTTGCTTGAAGATCCTATCTCCAAAAGAAGAAAGCATCAGGTTGGATGGGACTGGTGTGCAGTTACTTGCTAGCCCATATTGAAAGCTGACTGGTATTACTTAATTGGAAATGTAAATGTTTGTAAATGGTATCATGTAGGCAACAATTTAGACACTGTTAGGTAAAGGTAAATCTGTACTTAATAGATTAAGGTACACTGTCAGAACTTACAACCTATGCTTTTTTCTTTCTGCAACAGTGGATGATGTATATGACTGTTTACAATAAGTAAGTTCAGTGATATAGACTGTACACAGAAAGGTGGGCTCCAAGAGCTTTCAGTAAAAACTACTGTGTTGTTGCTAAATAAGTTAGATGAACAAATTTCCTTGAGCTTTAATGTTACCTATTGCTCGCTTTCTGGTGTGAATGAAATTGTGGATATTAAAAAAAAGAAGAGACCTTAATATATTAAAAACAATTCTGAATGCTTGTTACTTTAAGGTCTTAGCTTATATTCTGTTACTACCTTAATTTATGTATTTAAACTACTTACTTGTTTGTTCTAACTTTTATACAGTATTCAGTGAAAACTCATATTTGTTACATTGTGCCAACATATAGCTTTTTCAGAAAAGATAGACTCTTCGCTTTTTATTTTGTTGTCCTCCTACCACTGTTCCCTCTACATGGGTACTTTCAGGCAAGGTTTGACAGAGTAATGATTGAATTAGTTCTAATATAGTAATTGGAAAGAGAATATTTTCCTTGAACTGGTTCACTTCAGCAGGAACTAAAGCAGAAAGGTGTTGTCCTCCTCCCCTCGCCCCAATCTATGAATCTTAAGCAGGTAGTAGAGAATGAGATCTGCTAATTCTAAAATAGAAAAGAGATATTCTTCATCTCAGCAGGTAGCTCCTGCCTTGAAAATTGGGACTTGGAATCCAGAGACAGTTGATCTGTTAATTTTAACGGAACATTTTGTGTTTAGAAGTGGTAGGTTTCTTACAGAAGAAAAGAACTGTGCGTGTAGCACATCTAAAGAAAGTTTAGTAACTTAATAAAGCTATTCTTGTGCATTTTTTGTTCTAAATTTCATTAAGATGCTGCTTTGTCACCTTAAGCCTAAAAATATTTTTTAGTGGAAGTATGTCAAACTGATGTCATTTGGACAAGTGATTTGTGTCATAACTCACAAATATCTTAAGCCTCTGAGTATATATACCCACCAGGCTTAGCCTGTACAGTCCTGCCTACTAGCACAGCTGTAGTGTACTGTGCCGGAGCAGGAGATGTTTCTCAGTGGTGACATTTAATTGAAGCCTCAAAATTATTTTGAGTGAGGGGGTGGAGGAAACCGTTATTTACTCTTTTTTTTTTTTTTTTTAAATTTTGTGTCCCAAATAATCTCCTCACTGCAATTATTTGCATTCTTTCTTCTTAACTTTAAACTATACGATTAGCTGAAAGAAGTACTCGGGTAGAAGCGATGTAAGCCTAAGCTGTGTTTTAACTGTAAATGGTTAAACCTGAAGGACTGTATTGGCTGATAGTAATCAACCTGTGTGAAGACATTAATAAAAAAAGTGATTTTTAAAGTGTATGTTTCTGCTTCCTCCTCTGGTTAAAATCAATTGAGATGATAAGCAGAAATGTGTAAAATGTAAGTAGTTTGGTTCATCTGTTCTCAAGTTACCAGTATTCATTTAATTCCTCATTTGTTTGCACCTGTAAGTGGGTGTGTTGCCTTGCACATATGTATTCGCAAAACACAATGCTTTATTGCAACCACAAACATTTCTATTTAACTTAGACTGGTTTTAATTTATCTTGGATGTCCTTTTCAAACTTAAATTTTAAAGCAATCCTGGTTATCTCTCAAGAGGATAATATGTAAAGTGCAACTACCCCTCTTCAGCTCTAGCGGTGTCCAGTGTACTTCAGGATCTCTGTCCTTTTTGTCAGCTAATTGCTTTGGTTTGTTCGGTTGCATTGTAGACTGTTAAAATTCACGCGTTCAGATCTTTAGTGCTGAAGTGATGGTTACTGAACTAAATCTGCGTAACTTCCATTGTTGTCTAGGTCATGAAAGTCCTGCGTAATAATAAATAAAAGTTCTCTTGCACTTACTGTAGGATAGCATACTGAGATACTTGATAAA
Organism: Buteo buteo; assembly: GCF_964188355.1. Lineage (NCBI taxonomy): Eukaryota > Metazoa > Chordata > Aves > Accipitriformes > Accipitridae > Buteo > Buteo buteo. The sequence goes on from NC_134175.1 coordinate 29,987,606, forward strand.
GTTTTTGAAGTCAAAATTATGTAATTGGCTGGTGGAAAGTACTGCCTAGAAACCAGATCAGCAGTGGGACTTTTTGAATGACATCATGTGGGACTTAATCTAGGCTTAAAAAAAGAATTTATGTAAATGAAAACCACCTGTAATTCCAGAGTGAAACATGAATAATTTAGCTGGATGTAACTCTGGCATATCAGCATCTGTAAGAGAATCCCATTTTTTACGGAAAACAACTGAAAATTGGCAGTATGTCCTGTTGTTAATGTGCTGCTTTCTTTGGTGTTACTGAGTTTGCCTGCTCTTCAGTTATTTCTGAGCCTGTGTAAATCAACTTGGCGGTGATGCTTGTTCTATTATTGCAGATGAATAATTTTCCAGCAGTGAATGAGAGACCGTAAGTAGGAGTGACTTGAGCCATCTCTTCTGCCTGGTGGGAGAAGGCAAAATTTAATTAGTGGTATTTTGTTGGTGTAATAACTTACTGAGTAGGTTGAGAATGCAGGTGTTTGATATACGCGGGACACTGACTATGTGTCAATCCACACTGAATCTTCGACCTTTTTATAATTCATGTAAGTAAAATTTAATTAGTAGATTTTTCACTTCTGGTTCATGTGCTATTAGGTTGAAGTCTTTTTTGTCAGTACCATGGATAAAATGCTATTTATCAAATTGTTCTTGCGTAGAAATGACCAAGGTTCATCTGCAGTACCTAGTTCTTCAGAAGCAGATTCCTTTAATTGCTCTGTGAGGTATTTTGCTTACATTGGTCAAAACTGCTTGCAAGATTGACTGCAGAAGCTGTAATAGGGAGTACAGTCTCCTGGAAGAGAGAGGGACTGCGAACTGTTCCTTTTCTGTTTGGAAATGAGCCAAAAATAGTGGTGAGGACAGTCTGAGAGTTGAGTGGCTTTCTAAGAATTTGTCACAATATACATGTTCTCCTTCTATGTTACTACTTCACGTCATTTGTGAACTCTTAACAGATGACTCCTACTTAAGTTGTATGAATTTTTGGGAAGGAAGAAGAGTTTCCCCTTTCTAACAGATTTCAAATAACAGCTTTTAAAGGTGGAAGAGCCTGTGCTGGAACCAGGAGATGAGTAGCACATTTGGCTTTACCAAAGAGAAAGGGGGAGCTGGACATTTTACCCTAATACTGAAGAAACTGGTCGTCTTGGTATGTGGGACCTAGGATCAGGTACAGTTTGAGTTGAGAGAAGTTTCTTGAACTATTCAAGAAATTAATAAAAAGCAAGTGTGTTATGGTAATTATCAACCAGGCTTCCTGGAAAATTGCTGCATTTGAACTTACTTGAAGCTGTCGTGTGGCTTTCCAGGGCCTCCTGGTGGATGCGAGATTTTAATAAACTGTAGTAAATGCTGCAGAGAAATCACTGAGGTATTGTTTTCATTGGAGAAGAGAGACTGTGGAAACCTAGAAGAATAAAAACCCAGGGAGAGAAACAGCGTTTTTGTCATGATGTTTCAGTCTAAGTCGAAGTTCCAGGTGTATACTGCCTGTGAGGTTTCTCAACTAAACAATTACTTGTGGAAACTCAAGAAAGAAATGTATGCCTCTTCCCCTCAAATTTTAGAAAAAAAAAAATATGTGCACAACAAATTGTGGATACCATATATGTGTGCATTTTAAAGGAAAAAAGGTAAGTGGTTGCATGGTACTACTGCACTGAACAAACAGGTCAGGTAAAGAAACACCTCTTGCCTCTCTAAATAACTGTTTTGGACAGAAGTTTGAAACAAAGTTGGTGACAAATAGGCCTCCTCCCCTGCAAAATGCATAACCATATGGATGTGTAAGTCTCTCATTCCTGAGTAAGTACCCTAACCACTGGACTACAAAACTACTTTCTTTGGCCCAGCGAGTCTTGTGCATTTTTGTGTTGGTTTTGGCTGGGATAGAGTTAGTTTTCTTCATAGTAGCTAGTATGGGGCTATATTTTGGATTTGTGCTGAAAACAGTGTTGATAATTCAGGGATGTTTTTGTTACTGCTGAGCAGTGCTTACACAGAGTCAAGGCCTTTTCTGCTTCTCACCCCACCCCACCAGCGAGGAGGCTGGGGGTGAACAAGAAGTTGGGAGGGGACACAGCTGGGACTGACCAGCTGGTCCCAACTGACCAAAGGGATATTCCAGACCATATGACATCATGCTCCATATATTATAAAGCTGGGGGAAGAAGGAGGAAGGGGGTGGGGGGCATTTGGAGTGATGGCATTTGTCTTCCCAAGTAACCGTTACATGTGATGGAGGCCTGCTTTCCTGGAGAAGGCTGAACACCTGCCTGCCGATGGGAAGGGGTGAATGAATTCCTTGCTTTGCTCTGTTTGCGTGTGTGGCATTTGCTTTACCTATTAAACTGTTTTTATCTCAACCCATGAGTTTTTCCTCACTTTTACCCTTCTGATTCTCTCCCCCATCCCACTGTGAGGGAGGTGAGTGAGCAGCTGTGTTGCCAGCTGGGGTTAAACCATGACATTTTTGTTGCACAGTAGCTCATACAGTGAAGGTAGTATGCTAACACAAAAACACTGTTGCTGTATTTCTAATGAGATAAAAAATCCTCGCTTAAGGATTATACCTACGCTTAAAATATAGAGATACTTCTGGATTTGGTAATCTGTTTCATATTAAAAATTCCTGTGACATGCTTTATGGTAGATTGGTGTTACACTGATTTGTACAAATGATCAGTTGATGCCACCTGTTCCTGATGATCATTGAGGCTCAGTGAAATTATGCTAATGCTGACTAACGAATCTTAAGAAATGGAAATTAATCTGTTTAGAGGAGGGGGGGAAAAAAAGAACAATCCAGTTAAGTCGTCTACATTTAAAAGAACTAAACCACACTTGAGAAACATGGTTCTTTTCCCCCATTCTTTGTAGTGTTTTCTGCTTGTTTAGTTTCATAATGTTTACTCTTTGTCCTTCAGACCATAGTCAAGTGTGATTAGTTTGTGCCTTTTTCTACTTTTCTCTGTATTTATTTTTCTACGATGAAATAGAGATTTAGGCTTAGGAAGGGGGCTGTGAAGCATGAGGATGGTTTTATTTTGCTTAGAGTGTAAGCTTTGTGGTACCGAAGGTGAAGGTGAAAAAACTTCCTGGATACTTGTCTTCAAAGGTCTCTTGCTCCTATTAGTCAACTGTGAAATAAATGTGCTGGGGTTTTCTTTCCATTGTCTAGCAAATGAGGTTGATTCTGGTGTTAGAGTGGTCCATCTGCATATGAAGGTACCTGTCTTGCTCTAATGTGGCATCTTTGTAGTGAAAGTGAGTTCTTCTGATGGCTGGCCGGGAAGTTAATCCTACCAGAATGGTGAGAGGGGAACATAGAAGGAGAACATTTCTAACACCGCTTTTGTTTTTCTTAAAACACAGTTTAAAATGACAATGGAGAAGTGCTTTAAAGAGTGGCATTTTTCTACCTTGCTGTTGACTTAGCTATGTGTCAAAAAGCAAGGAATGATAACAATTCTGACTGGGAAGTTGCTGCTGTTCCTTCTGAGGTATGTATTAGCTCTGTGGTTCTGTAAGGCAAAAGGAGTTATTAAATTAATGCATTAAAAGGGTTACTGGTTCCTGTCTTCAGAATGTGCATTACTGTTGGTAGTGTGTTAAGGATTTGCTGTTTTTGTTTGAGTTTGTTTACTGGTAGTTAAAAAAAGATAGTTTGCTAAGAAAACCATAGTGGGACAAAAAAAGTGATATTTTCAAAGTTTGTTTACTTCAGAATGTACTTATATTCATGTTCTTTCTACTGCATTCAACAGCATTAACTTGCAGTACACATCTGTTTTCCCAAGGATGGGCCCTTCTTTTCATGGGCCTAGTGAAGTTTAAAGCTGTAAGTCAACATACTGTGTATCTGAATTGAAGTAACTCATGCTGTGTTGTAAATATTTTCTTGCGTATTTTTTTTAAACTCACCCTTCTGGGTATTGTGTTCTATTGTTCTAAGCGCATCACAAAGGTATTAATGACATGAAACATGTCATTGAGTTCCTAATTTATTACACCTGACAGGTTTAGTGATACTTTGAACTTTACCTTGGTAAAGAAAAAGATTTTGTCCAGATCTTGTATTGTGAAATTAGCTTACTTGAAAGAAACCATTTTTCTTGGGAAATGTTAGAGGAAGATCAAAAACAAAAGCGGGATAAGATCTTTTGCTTTTAGGTCACCACACTTCCAGAAATATGTTGCATACTAAGACAGACTCTAATGGATCATCTCTTCCCATATTAAGGAGCTCATTTCAAGTGAGGCAGCGCATCGGCTAATATTAAACTGCGTGTTGTGTTATTTGCAGTCAAATGGAAGTGGGACAGCACTAAAAAAAATAATTGGAAACTTGTTTTGTTCTACTTAAGCCATTGCTCTGAGCAGAGACAATGATCCATAGATTTCCGTAACTACAGCTTTTTCTGTCTAGGCCATAGCTGCCATACCAGGCATCAGGATAAGAAGAGAAGGGTGTTTTTCTGATGCTAGTGGAGTTTCTGCTGTTACAGATTTGTCATGCTGTCAAATATTTCAATATTTGAAAAACCCAATAGATTTATCAGCAGGCTGTTACACTAATAAAAAATAAAGCTCAGTTTGGGCCATGGACAATAAAGACTTCAGAAGTGTAACACTGTTCAGAGAAGGTTTCTGTATAGGGTTGGCTAGGAGGTCACTGGCTAGGTCATCCCTAGCACGCATTCACACCTATGTGGCTGCTTCCGTCTGTGAGCAGTACTGCAATGGTAGGTCTCTGGAAAAGACATCTTAAGGTAGACCACAGGATTTATATCTTTGGATTTGAATCTCATGTTGAAGAACACTCACCATAAAGAAAGCTTTTCACTGCTTTACAGATTGGCACTGTATGCTTATGCAGACTTTGTAGCGTAAGTCACAACCTTCTCATTGTTTTTATTAAAGCTATGGATTTGGGTGTTTTCCATTATACTTACTGTCAGTAAAATAGTGAACAGTTGTATTAATCTTAGCATAGTGCTAATGAAATATAATTGTGGTAACTTTAAAGTGTTTGATGGAAATTAAGTAGTGTTCCAGTTACTTATTATGAAGCCATCAGGCTGGAGATCTTGATGATCATAGTGTGCGGGTTCTGGTCTTTTGCAAGTGAGGAATTGGCAGCCTTTCAGTGTGGTTCTGTCTCTGCCACTGTTTATGATGGTGTTGTCATTTGCACAGACCATATGAAGGTGCTTTTAGTCAACACCTTATCACAAAGTTTTAGTGTGGTTTTTTTCCCTGACTCAGCTGGATTTTGAAAAGTAATTTGGTTTAGAATATACCTGAAAAGATTATTGCCTATTAAGTTATTTGCTCATTTTAAAACAACTTGAGAATTTGCAGAGGATAAAAGGCTTGCTGTTTATAAATTGCTATATACATTTCCTATAGCTCTAAAAGCTTTTTTCCATTTTTTGTAAGCTAATTTGAACTTCATGACTATTCTGTTGATGCTATAGAAAATGGTTTGTAGACATGTCTGCTAACCTGTTGCTGTTAACTATGGTGGAAAACATCATAGCTGTTTACATTATAATGCCAGCTTCATCTTAACTTGTTTTCTGCTTTCTTTCAAATTGTTTGCATAATCCTGATCACTGCTAGTTTTAATCACCACTGTATTAAAAAAAAAAAAAAGCCTTTGTCTTCTGAGAAAATTGCTTAACTTACTGAACTAAATGGTAACCTTAGAGGTGTGCGATAGCAGAGTGCAATGGCTGTTTATGTGTCTTATACCTTTGGTACTATGAAAACTGCTCATTACAGATGACTGACTTCATGCCTCAGTGTTCCAGGCCTGGTTGATTATTCGTATAGTTGTCAGTATGATTCCACACTTCAAACTAGTTTACTTCATTTTACATGAATAATGACAGAGAAATTAAAGAAACGTTGATGTTTTACATGGGAGGGGGGGATCTTTTATACATTGCGCGTTGAATAAGGAATAAAGCTACTCTCACGTATGACTTCTTCTAGAATAAAGAAACATTGTTTTTTCGTGTTCTGAATTTATTTCTGTGCCACAAGTTTTGGCTAATATGCCTCAGTAATGAAACTTTTAACTTTTATATTTCAGCAAAATTCCAGCCTTTCTGAATGTGGTGGATATTGCAGGCCTTGTGAAAGGAGCACATACTGGCCAAGGCTTAGGAAATTCCTTCTTGTCTCATATTAACGCCTGTGATGGGATCTTTCATCTGATGCGTATGTAAACTTATTTATATGTTCTCTCTATAACTTAAGGACAGCATTGTTGTACTCTAAGAACTGTGGAACAAATATCTATTAAAATTTTAACTTTTACCATTCAATTCAAAGTCATCAGGTTTTGGGTTTTTCCAACCAAGAAAATCCCCATCCTCTGCTATGTAACAGGTATGTCTCTTTTCATCGGCATTGTGCTGAAGACTTAAAAAGGAGCTGGGTTTTGGAAGTCTGCAGTAATGGTTTGTTGTTTTCTTTTGCCAGTAGTGCATGGCACATTGTTTAGTTTTATAAAGGAGGAAGAATGGAATGTGATAATAAAAGGCTGAAATGGAAGCAGAAAATGAAAATATGGAGTTAGTAGCAGACTCTGGGATTGTGTTCCTCATGGGACAAGCCTCACTTCTTTCCTTTTCCTGATTTCTGTGTGACTTATATTGAGTCTTGAACACAATGCCCACCCCCCATCTCTGTGAATTCTGAACGTTTCTCAGTTAGACAAAGGGCTTTGATTCTTTCATCACCTATTGCCACAATACAGAACTGGCCTTCAGGGTCATATTAACAGCACTTACAAACGTGACGCTTAAAAGCTTGCTGAAAGCGTGTGTTGGTTTGCAGTACACTTTGAGTGTTGAAAAATGCTTCTGGTCTGAAAAGATTGAGCTTAATAATGTTTGTGCAGATTTGCAGAAACTGGACACCTTTGTTGCTGTCTTTTGGCCACTGTTATACAGTGAGTGATGAAACATTAGAACAAGATAAACAAGAAAAAATAGAAATACTTTTTATTTGGTGATTGGAGCAAAAATTTTTTTGTGGGCAGGGTGTTTCTAAAACAAAACCCAAAGACATGGAATATTACTGTCTTATAGTACTGATTTAGATGCTAGAACCCTTGTTCCCATGAGCTTGTTTTTTTGAAGCATATATATACAGAGCAGTGAACTGATGTGCCTCTACAGTCTGCATGTTTGGTGAATAGGTAGGTATGCTACCTCAGTCAAATGGAATTTATTATGCATCAAGAATACCTGAACACTGATTTGGTGCAGAGTGCTGGTACTGTGTTTTCAATCAAGTGAGAAAAACTTTGTGGGGAAAGGTATTATGTTCTTAGGCTTATACCATTGAAAGACAGGACATGCTTTTGGTAACATTGGCCTTTTTTTAAGATTATCTAGTACCTGGAAGCCTTCTATAACTGTGCATGTGTGGAGCATTACTTCTCTTTTGAAAACGTGGCCTTATTTATATTTTATATCTAGTGCTACTATTTTCTGTTGAAGTCGTTTGACGCATGCTTTCAGTAGAATAGAAAACTATGGACTATTGATTGTAGCTAAGCAGTTAATAGTATTTAAAACTAAGACATTTTGAAAAGGCAAGGCCAGATCCTTACTGGGTAGAGTGAAGTAAGTCTTTTGAACTTAATTTTAGGAACTAGTTTGATATGTGAAGGCTGTACTAACACATTTTAAGTATTTGTAACTACCCAAGAACCATTGCTACAGTATCCCTAGAAAAAAGGTGAGGATCAGTTTCCCCAAATCCATTGCTATTGTGGGATTGTAATTACTGTTTTGCCTGGTGTCAATTGAGAACAAGTGCTAAATTCTTTATACTTGCTCTGTTTTGTTACTTGTATCATAAATGCTTGTTAAGGAACAGGTTGATATAATAGCCAGTGGAGAAGAAACTTTTAAATCTATATATTGAATAATCCTAAGCATTTGTTTCAGGTAGCTATTATAAGGGTTAACACCATTTGTATTTTTCTTTGGAGATTGAAAGAGGAATGAGACTATTGTTGTGGTGTTTTAAACCATTTGGATGCTTATCCGTTTCTTCTAATCTAGTCTTGCATTTACTTGTTACATGTTTCAGTTTCTTTCAAGGATTCTGAAATGTAATGGTTGTGAAATGATTATTGCTGTTTTTCTTCTTTGGGAGAGAAAAAAAGATAATGGAATCACTTTTTAAATAGCACTTTTTAATTTTTCTTTTTAAAATCTTAACCTTGCCTCTTATGTTGCTCTTGCCTAGACATTTTAGCTAGAATGCAAGCTAGTGAGGAATTGAGGTAGAAATTCTGTGCGGTGGTTGCCCAATAAATACAAAGATCTTTCAAAATATTACTTAGGGATGATGATAATGATAAAAAACTAATGCAAAATTTTGTGGTTGAGAGATGTAAACCTACTTCCTCCCCCCCCCCCCCCCAAGTGCATATTAGTTCTACTTTCCTTTCCCCACAGTACTATAAAAATGAAGATTTGGCACTAAAAGCTAGTAATAGCCCTCTAGTAAATTAAAAAAAAAATAAAATCTATTGGTTATATAGCACAAACTCTAGTTAAAACCTATAACTCACTGAAGTTTTCAATATACCATGCCAACTTGTCCTTTTATATGCTGTAATGTTTTTACACCCACCCACCTGTCAAAATTATTTCCAATTTCAAAATCCCTTTTTATGAGTCTGTGGCATACCTGGAGTTTGCATGGTTTCTATCAGGATATAGAAACTACCTGAACTGTTTTTGTAAATCCTTAAACTTTCCAGATCCTGAGAAGATGAAACTTCTTTGTTGCCCTTTACCAGGGTTTGGTCCAAGTTCTTAATGGATTGTGTGTCTTTAGGAACCAGTCCCTGAGACCGGCCCTCAGTTTTTCAGCCTGGCAGGTAGGCACTGAATTTCTGCAGTCATGTGGAAACTGACTTAAAAGGCATCTAGACAGATTGCTCCTATTTAAAGGGGATAGGCAGTGGACTGGAAGGTGAGGCTTTGTATGCCAGCAAGCTGGAAAGGAGGTGTTGCTGAAGATGAAGAGAAGATGAGAATGATAAAATCTTCTTAAGAGATGCACTAGGAAGTGATCTGGGGACCATGCTTTTTCAAAGCATGAAAAATTTAGCCTTTGTTTTCACTAAGATTTTGAGTTGATCTGGAACAAATTTTCACCTTTGAGCACTGAAACTGTTGCTCCCTGTCTTTATGGTGTTGTAGTATGCACTACTGCTACCCATGTTAGTGGCTAGCATGTGAAGCAAAGCCCTTTGGAGATTTGGTCTTGTCTTATTGATGGATGCCAGGCAGAAAGTCAGAAGCAGGTCATTGTGGGGTTTGTGCTGTAGATTTCAAGATTGCAAGCCTGAGTATATTTAAGAAAGGCTTGTTAAGCTTTGACTTAGCTTGGTTCAGTTGGTATTCTTGCAAAAAGCAGTTTGAGAATTGACTCACTCAAGTTGTATTAAGGTAATGATATGCAGGGGAGTGGCTAGCTAGGAATGGAGAGCTTTTGTTGAGTATGATAAGCCAAACTTTGGGAATCTCACTGAAGGTATTTTATAGTCCTAGGCTAAAGGTTTTGATCCTGTTTTCTTTATTCATTGCAAATGTGTTGAACTGTGTTTTCTTTAGGATGAAAGGTTTGTGGTGTTTTTTTTTTTTAGCTGCCCTAACAGAATTCACTGTTTTTACCTCTTTGTGTTAAGAGGTGGTTTTTAAAGATGGTTGCCTATCAGTTTATCCACCACAGGGCACATAGGTGAGCTGCAGCTGCAGTACTCTCAAAGTAATTGTAATTACATTTCTGTTGGAACTGTGGAAGTTCTGTGTGGTATTTACCTAGACTATTTCTTGCATGGTATAAAGCTGAGGAGAAACGGGATTTATTTCTGTCTGGCTAATTCTCTACTTTCCTTATTTCATTTAAAAAAGGAAAGCACCTTCACCTTGAAATGGCTATGGATTTTCAGCCTTCAAATTTCCATATCCTAGATACACTGTTACTTTCCTTGGGGTAGACAGTGTTCATTAAATCAATGAAAACATTGTTTTTATGTCTAAGGTATATTTTAATATATCTAAAGAAACAGCAACATGTGTGAGAACAGCATATGGTAGGGTAACAGGACAAGTAAAAGAAGAGTTAAGTTTGTGTTGAGCACCACTGTATTTTTGTACGTGATTAGCAACAGTATGAAGCAGATCCTCTTAGCTCAGCAAAAAAGGTAAATAAGTTCTCCCATACAGAATAGAGCAATACATTCTTGGGTTATGGTACTTCCTATAGTTTTTTTTCTATTAAAGTGGACAAACTGAAAATTAATTACTGATATTTAAAATAAACCATTTGATCTCAATACACTTAAAAAAATATTATTTCAGAGGTTATCCCAGTGTCTTAGGGGCAGGGGTGTGTTTTATTTTTGGCTAAATCCAATTATGAAAACCTCAAACAGATATACCTGCTTACTTATTAGCTGAGTGAATGGGGAATTTAATTTTAAAACTGTTTTCTGTCCTGGATAGTGGCATCTACAGCATTAGTACCATAGTAACCTGACACATGCTTTAAAGTAGTTACAGCTTTTGTTCATGTTCTGAGTTTCACTGTTTAATTTGAAACATTTCTGACAGTTCTATTTTCCATGTTTCAGGTGTATTACAGTTTTAACTGAGGCAGCAATGTTTTGTGGTGGCAGAAGACAGGCTGTTTGAAGATTGTAATAGTGTTTCTTCCCAAGTTGCATGGCTTTAACCACCTTTCAACTTTTATGGCAGATCAGTCACAAGTACTTGTAGAAAATTACTTTCTTTGTATGGTGGACTAAAAATGGCAACCTTGTTACAAGTGTAAATTTATAAATTACTCTTAAATAATGCTTTGGTGAAGAAAATGTTAGATGTCAGTATTTAGGCCCTGCTATAGCTCTGTCAAGTTTTTGAATGTACTGGATGTTAAACAGCCAGAGCTCTTTATGTTTTTGAGTTTCTCTTCCCACTGATATCCCGCAGTCCTAGTTTTCTAGAAAATATGTTCCATATTTTTCTCTTATTTTTAGTTTCTTTAATGAAATCCAGTCTTTCTCATCAAAGTTACAGAAATTGGAAGGAAATTTGTCTGTAAAAGTACTTTGCTATGAAATGCTCTTTTTTAATAAATAAAAAAACTTTAAGGTTCAATGCCCAATGTTTGAAGTAGGGCAGGCAACATTGGCTTTTGTGGAAGAACTTGAGAGTTCACCTGCATGCCATCACCTGGTCTTCCAGTCCTGCGGAGGAATGTGTGAGCCGCCTGCACTGACATGGTGCTGGGGGAGTGCAGGCAGGTAGGGGTGGGGAGTTCCTGCTTTGCTCCTCTGCCTGGAAGTGCTCTGACTCCACAGCAGAGGAGCTGTAGCTGCCTTTTAGGGGCAGGATGGGGAGTTTGGTAACTGATAATCCGTGAAATGTCGTTCTTTGTGACGAGAGTGAAAGAACCATGAAGCTAGGTAAACATCCCCTGCGGTCTTATAGAAGTGACTGGTGTGACCAATGTGAATGGGTTCCTAAAAAGCTTTAATAGCTTTTACTCCAGTTTTATGTCTGTTATAACTGGAAATGTTTAGTACACCCCCTGGTTCTGCTTCCCTCAGGGTTTTAGGGAACTTCTAAACCAATTTGCCATCATTTAAAATTTAGATATGAATCATGTGAGCTGAATGTAGTTTATTCTTGTTTGAAATAAACACTAATCAAAACTGAGTTTGACAATATTCTTACTGATTTTTGCTCAGCATCTAAAATCAAGTTGATTTTGCTTTAGTTTTTATCATGAGGGTTACTGGGAACTTGTGGTAATACTGCCAGTGTTTTGATTTGCCTGTAAAAATCAAAGTGGTGATAACTAAGTTATTTAACTGAATAAGATGCATCCTCTGTTCTGACCTCACTTTTTGACTTTCTATAAGAATGTGTGTATTTTCTGTATAAAGATGCTAATCATTCTGTAGCTTTTGTGTACTTGAGGCATGATGCATTTTTTTCCCATGTTCTGTAAGAAGAAATCATACCTGCCGATTGCTGTTCCTGGAAGCTGACTGCTACAGAGAGGAGGCATATGATGATATCACTTAGCCACACTCCACTGCACTAGCATTTCAGTGAACAAAGTATGAGTCACATTTCATTCCTTCAGCATGTGTATTCTATGCATTGGAAATCATAGTGGCTCTGTTTATGCAGCTGTAGCTTGGCTGTGTCACTTCTTATATCTGAAGCTGTTTTTTCATCTTTATAATGTGTCAAAATTCACCTTGAAATGATGTAAACATAGCTGTCTCACAAAATTTTGTCTTCAACATATTTTGGTTCAGTTTTTTGAAGATGCTTTGGTTTTGTTTTATATTACTAAATGTAATTGCCACTTGTTAAAAAAGAAAAAAGTTAGGGTTCCTCATTTACAAATACAAACCTTTCACTGCTAAGCTACCAAAGTTTAGAAGTAGTTTGCACATATTAAACTTGTTAGTGTTACACAATCAAGATGTATTTCTGTATGCTAATGAGTAGATAATAGTTCTTACTGAGGTTTTATCTTCCTTCTTGTTTGTTGTTAGAGTAACTAAATTAATGTTTAATAAAATATTTAGAGTAGCTCACAGTTCAGGTAAACTTTCAGTTATCTTTCAGTGACTTCTCTGTATTAAAAGCAAAAATTGTGAAACCTTTCAAATTAAAGTGGCAGTTGTGGCCCTGTGAAACATTTTAATTATTTTAATGCTTGGGGTTCTGGTTTGGTGGTTGTTTGTTTGTTTGTTTGTTTTTTGTAAAATATTGTAAAGTGTTTTGATTCTGGGTAAGGTTTTGCATAGAAGATTTGTTTTTTTGTCTCAAAGTTGTGAAAATGGCATTCCTCTACTCCTTTTAGCAAAATCATCACCAAAACTGAAATAATTTTTATTAGCAAGGCTATTTTTGTATTGTACGCTGCAATTTCAGAATATCAGGTCACAAAAAAAACCCCCAAACTCAGGCTAATTTGTCTTAGGCCATGTGTTAATCTGTCTTTGAATTTTACCTTTCAGCATTCAGATACTAAGCCCACCACCTTGAAAGGAAAGGGAGGTTAATAAAGATATTCCTGGAGATGCATACCGATTCACTTATTAGTTTTTCCTCGTATAAAAAGAAAATGCTTTTGTTGCAGGAAAGGAAGATTTTTCAGAGGCTGCTTAGCTTTATTTAACTTCAGACCTTTTGTTCATGTAGATGATACAAAGAGAAGCAGCAGAGTGCTAGATTTCTCGTCTCTTCCTTAGAGTGGTTTTGTACCTGCAAGCAGAAACACAATGCACATTTAATAACCACTAGCTGAATCTAATCAGGCCTTTGCAACCCTCTTGATACTGTACCGCATTCTATGTGGTAATGAACAAGACTGGGGGAAGTGCCTTCTGAAAACAGGTGAAGTTAAGTTCTGAAGCAAACAACATTGTATAGAGGAATTCTACGTGCATACAAGTCTTCCTTCCCCTTTTATGTAATGTGAAGCAGCCAAAAGGAAGCACATTTGCATAAAGCCTTTTTTTCTTTTTTTTTTTTTTGGGGGCGGGAGAGAAGTCAGTTTGAGGAAAAAAACCACCACCAAAAAAAACCCAACCCAACCCAACCACAAAATGCCCAGTAAAAAAGGGATTGGAAGAGGCAATGAGTTATGGAAGACCAATTTTCAGGACATACTGCCTTGAAAAAAGATTTGTTGTAGGGAAGCACGTGCAGTTGTCACTAGTGTCATGTTACAAACCTTAAGCCATCTTGGAGAGCTAGTGCTGTCTAGCACTGTTGGATTTTTTTCTCTGGATCCAAGGGTGGAAGCACAGCAGTCTTTTTGCTCAGAAAAATTTTTCCTAGAGAGAAGAAACATTCATACAGACACCTGCTCAAAGAAGCTTCTTGAGGAGTAACCATGTAGGATTGGAGTAAGCGTTTGTGCAGAATCTAGCAGCGGAGACAGTGGATGTAAGTGAAATTAGGAGTAGATTAGGGGTGACCCCAATGGCTGTTATCTTTCTCATGTGCCTACTCTTCAATACAATGATATGGGAAGAGGCCCTGGGCTGAAGACTGATGCTGCAAAGCAGTTATCTATTGATGTAGTCTACTTTGTAGAAGCACCTGAAGAGCAGAAGAAAACCTTGTGTTTTGGATAGTAGTACATTATTGACCAAAATGTTGGTAGTGGAATTAAAGGACCAGGGTGGGATTCTTGTGAGTCTTCCAACATGCAGCTTCAAGTAGTGCTACCACTAAACCTAAACCTGCAAGAGGGAGATGTTTTTGTACACCCACATCCTGTTCAATAGATCAGTGCCAGTGCAGGATCAACTAGCTTAATTTGGCCAGCTGTAGAAAACTTTTACCTGATCAGATTTTTCACTTAGGCAAATAAGATTAATACAGGAAAGACAATAACCCCCTAAGTGAAACTATATTTTGCAAGGCCTGTTGTTGTTCTTACTTGAATGTACTGTAAGTGTCTCTGAGATCTAGGAAGTCACATTGTAAAATCACGCTCATCTCCTGTTTTATAGCTGCTGTTTGTTTCCTTTTGGTGTGCATATATGAACAAAACTTACAGGTTTGTACCTCAAAACTGTTTGCAGTATGCTCTTTGCAGCTTTGGCTCCCACAGAGGAGGGAATTTGTTTTCCTGGGCATGTGGGTGCAGATTGTGGAAAAGGTGCTGGAAAATTGTCTGCATTCTAGTGAGTTAGTCTTTGTCTTTATTGAACAGTAAATTACATCGCCAGGCTGAGTGAAGGTGATACCTGAGCTTTAATCCATATTCCTCTAAAGTCAGGTAACTGCAATTTAAAGCACAAATAAACTCAGATAAGGGTTTAAATAGTCTTTGTTCTTAAATTTGTTACAAGTAATTGTTATTCTGAGAGCTGAATAAGCCTCTCCAAATATATGGGTATGAGGACCAAAAATTTAGACATTGCAGAGTGGTTTCATTTTAATTCCTGATAATTAGTTAAATGTCTCTCAAGGATATACTTCAGAAAGAGTAAGATGAGAGCTGTGAATGTTGAAACATTTCTGTAACTGATCAAAAACTCCGAACTTTGTTTTACACTGAGGTTGCCTCTTGATGTCACAAGTTGACTTTTGAATGTACAGTACCTAGGAGGTTTCTTTTCAGTCTCAAATATTGTAAAGTCTGTAATTTTAGTTAATTACTTATGCTCATTGAGAAGGAAAATTATTGTTCTTGCATTCTTTAGCCTTTATCGTAGTTTGATTGTGCTAGAATTGTAAGTCTTATGCTAATTGAAGTTACAATAGATTTTGGAGCCTACTCTCTCATTCATCTTTAGCCTAATATCCTGTGCCTCTCTATGTCCAATTCCTTTTTCTTATCAGAACAGATGAAAACATAAAAATTTCTTGTCTAAAGGCCACCACCCTTGCTAGAGTAGCAGCGTCTAATGCCATTCTATTTATAGATGGAACTTGTTAAGCTTCCTCAGCAGGGACTTAAAGCTATGACCTCGTAGGCCAGAAACAGGAGAGCTACCTACTGAGCTACAAGGGCAATCGCTCAATTGTCAAGAATACATAGAAAATTTCTAATACACTGTACTGTGAGTCATAAAGTACTTGACCAGTAAACCCCCCCCCCCCCCCCTTGAGAATAAAGACCAGGTAGGTTATCTTTACTGAGTCGTTGCCGTTATTTGACCTACAACTACTTTTATTATAGTTTTGTGTGTCATATGGCAGCATATAATTGCTATTCAGGCAATACAGATGAGACTTAAATATTTCTCTGTAACACTTTAAAGAAATTATCAATATGTGATAGTGTTAGAGGGTGTTCAGGTGACTATTTTTGAAATGTTCACCTGTTTGAGTGGGTGTCTTTACTGTAGGGTATCCTGGCTTTAAGACCGTGATAGTTTAACACTTTATAAGTAATTTCTTTGTTGTGCCATGGACTTTCTTGGAAGCTTGAAGGGAAAAATACTGCAGGTTTTTTGGTTGTGGTTTTTTTTTTTTTCCTGGTTGTAATATGAAATGTGCATGTCTGTTTTCCTTTGGTTGGGGGAAGGCCATCTCAGACAAGGTAAAATCAGTTCTTTGCAAGAATTTGGGAACAGAAAAAGCTAAGTAGCTGTTTGTCAGCATCAGTTTAATTAGTTGCAGTGATTGCATCAGAAAGGTGAGTGGTCTGTAGACTGAGAATATTATACCTTCCCTTTCAGAAAGTTGCTTTCTCAAAAGTGCATTCCTCAAAAGAGACAGGGAGGTTTGTTTTGTTGTTGATTTTGTTTGTTGGGTTGGTTGTTTTTTGGTTTTTTTTGATGCAGTGTTTTAATGAAAACTTTGAAATAGGCTTTTAGAAGCACTTCTCTGTTTCCTAATTTATGAATAGATGGCCATGCTACTTAACACAGCTGAGGGCATAGACCTGTGTTGGGTTTGGAAGCAGCAGTAGGAGTTCAACGTTTGCACTCAGGGGCTTTTCATCACTGTCCCTCATTGCTCCAGAGTTGAGTATGGCAAGTGAGTATGTGAGTGTGTCAATATCAAATGAGCTGATTTAATTATTGCTGAGGCTGATGTGAAGTTAGGTGACTTCATATTAAAATAGACAAGGAGCACTTGCAGAAGTGATTGTGGTGCATCATCTGTGGGAGTGGTGGTCACCAGGTGAGGGGAACCAATGCTTCGGCTCCTGCTAGAGCTACAAGTAGTATAGCTTTTAGTGTCTTGAGGCAAGAGACTAAGTTACTCTGAAGATATGTCTCTTCCTCTCTTTAAATAGGAACTAAAGTCTAAGAATTTTAAGTAAAAAAGTCTGGAATGACGGTAATCTAGTTGAAGAAGGGATAAAATATGTTTGAAGCACTTGTGAAGAAGAGCAATGGTGAGCACTGTGAGTGCTCTTTTTTGCTGACTTATTTTATTTTATTAAAAAGAACTTTGCCATGTCATGGGCTTGTGTTCAATTCATATTCCTTAAACAAATGGGTGCACATCATTGGACATATGTTCATTGTATTTGCATTTATAGCAAGCTTTATGCTTGCAAGTTATTTTGAATACACTTTATGCTCTGCTAGGTCTTCTCCCTCAAAATGTATGAATTAAATTCTCCCTAATCGTCTGGATTTCTTGTATTGGTATTTCTGTGATGTATGTGTGTGATACTGCTGTGTACTGAACAGTGGAGTAAATACTGCAAATGAAGACCAGGATGAAGCTGGCTCTGGGTTTCTTATTCTGGCTGTAAGTTACTTATCCTAGACAAACTAAACAAGTCTCCTAGCTTAGTTAAGATATGTAATTATAAGGCTTAATTAAAATATAATTACTTTTTTGTGTGTGTCAAGCAAATCTGTCTGAGATCCTTGGGGTGTCAGTTTAGAATGCTTCCTTTTTCTTTGCCCATAGTCCCACAAGTGCTTAAAAGTTGCTGGAGGGAGTTACTGCTTTAGGAAGAACTGCTTTAGGAGTCACACACAAGCAAAAGCTCTGTTCAGTAATCCAATTCAGATGCAACCTTTTTCAGTCTATGAGACTGTTTGTTTAATAAACTGACAGAAAACCTTTTGGTTCAGTTTTCTTTCAGAATTGCTATTTATTGGAGCAGTCCTGGTTTCTACGATGACCAAAATGCCACTTCTAGAAAAATAGGTGTCTGCCCTTTCCTAAGTCATACTTTGTACTTGTACACTGGATAAGTATGTCTTTTGGTAGCTGAAGCAGCTCCGTACTCCATCCAGCACTTTTTCTCATCTATATGCTGCCACTTTCTTCTGTGCTGTTGGAACTGATTGTAGAACCATGCAGTAAAAGGACTTCTGGTTTTTAAAAATAACTATATTCTTCTTGCTGGGTTATTTTAAAAATAGGTCATTTCTCTAATCAGGTTTAACATGTAATCCAGCAAACAGTTGTGCTGTTCTAACTGAGGGAGCATTAAGCTGATACAGTGAGTTGAAAAATGTTTGTAAAAAGGCAGCCATAGGAAATATGTGATGCAAATTGCATCCTTTTTTTAAATTTGCTTTTGGGTTTTTTTTCTTCCAAGTCTGCAAGACTTAAGACATGTTTTCTTTCAAACCTTGCATGTTGTCCACTGGAGTCTGAGGAAAACTGACTTTTTGATGACTATTATATATGCTGGAGATGTTAGTGAGATGAGGATTCAGTTGCAGATGTGCCTTTATGCTGTTGTTGTAATGATAAAGTATTGATGAGGAAATCTGCTGACTTCTTTTGGTGAGCCTTCAACAAAGATGGTATTTTTCTGGTATGCTTTCCAAAAGTACTCTTCCATCCTGATGAAGCCCAGCTTCACATTGGCTAAGGATGAAGTTTTACTTTTCTACTTGGGTTTACAGGTGCTCATTTATTAATCAGTTATCAATGGCATCTGAGCAGAAATTCTGATGGTTTGGGGTTTTTTTTCTGTTTAGAAGCTGTCACTCTTGCATTTGCTACTCTCAGGTTTCTCCCAGCTATTTTTTAGTGTAGTTCAGGATTTATTTTTATTCTGAAATCGTAGATGGAAGAACAAAATTAGCATTGGGCTGGATTTAAGTACTGGATGTTTATGTCAGCAGTAGTTGCTAGAGATGCTTTGAAAGCTGTTTTAGTAATGATGCTAAGAGGTCTCTAGCCCCAAATGACATCCTGAAGCCTCAGTGCCTGGAGGCAATTAACAAAATGCATTAATTATCAACCCAACCATTTGTTCTTGTGGAATACCTCAGAAATGTTACTTTCAGTTCTTATTTTGAGTTTTGCAGTTAAAGTGGGGCTTCGTCTGTTGTTGCATACAACAGCAACAAGATTCTTCAGAACCTCAGTATTTATCCTTAGATATGGAATTAATTTTCTTAGTATTCAAGCATTACACGGTTAATTTCTTTTCTGTTAAAGTTAGTTTAAAAGGCTTTCTTTATAAAATCAGACACCCCTTTTTCTTCCTTCTCTCCACCTTTTTCCTTCTCTCTCCCCTCTCCACCCCGTCGTACAGGTTTTTCTCCCAATAATGGTGATGGCAGATCAGCTTCCATACCTCAAGCTCACTTTACTACTTAAACTTTTAAAATTTGTTTGAGCATAGGTTTGTATTTCAGTACTTACTGAGATAGCTGTTACTGAGATAACAGTTCCCTGAGGCTTATTGAATATTTTTATGCACCAAGCTTTGGTAATTTGTTCTGAAAATTGATGTCCCAAAACTAAATGGCAGTAGGAATGGGAAGTCAAGTGTGCGAAAGAGTTGCAAAACGGGGGAAATGCATAGCTACAAGAATGTAGGCTGCTTGAGAGGGACTGCTTGCTTTCAGAGAAAATATGGAAAGAAGCAGAGGGAATCTGAAAGATAGGCAGTCCAAGACTAAGTTGAGCTGCTCTGCATTGCTCTGGAGTGTCATAAAGCAGAAAGATTAATCCAGTGAACATCACCATAGAAATTGTGTGTGTGTGTTTGTATATATATATGTAGCGTACAGGATAAAAATATTGATGTGTCATATTTTTTAATTGTTAGGGATGGTATGGTAAAATTGCTATGCAGAGGAAAAAGTCTAATATCTTGGTATGTGCGTTTAATCTATCCAAAACAGCAAACACTAAAATGTTTTAATCATAAGCAGATGGTTATTTCACAGTTTAATTACAAGGCAGAATATAAAGATTGTTTTGGTATGCTTATTGCATTTTTGCCTTCTCAACTGATCTTCCTTTTTTTTTTAAAAAATGTAACTAAATCAGTCAATACCACTCTAAGTTCCTTTTTTTTTTTTAATTTTAGTCTGAATTATCTGTTTTTGTTGTGTCTTTTATTTTGCCTGCAAGTCTTCTGCACTTAAATGCAAGTGTGAAGTATTCTCCTGCATTCTGTGTAGTGTAGACCTTTAAATTATGTTTTTATAACTCTCTGTGTGCTTAAAGAAAACAAAACTGTTCATTGGACTGTGTGGTATTTAGAAAAAAACCAACACGTTTCTGTAATGCCACTCTTGGCCCAAAACTGCATCAAGCAACAACTGAAACACATAACTCTTTCAGTTGGTTTAAAGACCTGAAAGTAAAAATTTCTTTCCAACTGTGCTACAATATTCAGCTATTGTTTGAGATGGATATAGAAAAGACAGTCAGCAAGAAAATATAAAATTTCTTGCATTAAATTGATTTAATTTATATATCACAAGGTACTGTTTAAATACTGAGTGCTTTGTGCAACTACAAAACATTGTCAATGTAGGCAGAGCTCAAGTCAGTGGGATCCAGAACCTTACCTCAGTTTCTGCTTTTATCAAAATAATGGATAATTTTCCCTGACCCATAGTTCATCTTTGTAGCTAGTATGTTGAGCTTTTATTTGTAGAGATTGTTTAGTCATTATGATAAAACATATTATAAAAATTTTGATAATGAAGAGTTAAAAAGCTCTCAGTGTTTTCTTTTTATAAGCCACCTGTTGCCTTAGATGCGTAAGTATATAAATTTGAACAAAGTGCTCATCACTTGTCAGCCATCGGTGGCAGCATAAAAATTACTTGTGGTGCTTGCTTTGCAAGAAGTTCTTTTGTGTTTGTGACATCAGCTTTGTTTTATACAATTAAAGTATTACACGCTAGAATAATCTAAATTGCAACCACTAAATGGTGATGTAGTTCTTTTTTCATAGAGCTGAATTTGTTTACTGGTTGTATACAGCTATTGACTACTGTTTAACATGACATGTCCCTTTTGCCTTGAACAATCTTTGGAAAAGGTGGTTTTTTGTGTCCTGTTCTTGTCTCCCACCCCCTCCATTCCTCCTCCCTTCTCCATTATGGAAGGCTTTTCTCGTACTTTTTTTAACAAGTAGATGTAAATACATGCTAGGCTTCAGTATTTTTTTTTTTTTTCAGCTAGCAAATTAATGGCACATGATGATATTGCTACAGAGAAAAAAGCCTTGCAGTAAAGTGATCTGGACTGCAGGAGATGTTTTGTTCCATATAACACATTTCAATACGAACAGAATAGTTTTAGTTTGCACGGTTTAAAATAAAAGCCAAAAGCAAACCCTGGTTTTGATAACACACACAGGATTTTCTGATTCTGACCCTACTGTACTAATGACTGTACTGATACCTACTGAATGGCTTTCTCTGGAAATACCTGATCTGTGATGTTCTGTTCCTCTGTTATTGCTGTATTTTTCTTTTATTTACATGTCTTTCCGCTTCAAAGTGAATGGGAAGAATTTGCATGTGACTGGGTTATGATTTCTTAAGTTGTTTTCCTTGTGTTAAAACAGATATTCAGTGGCATAGAAATTTGTGGAAAATACTGCTATGTCTTCCTCAGATTCTGTAGTCTTGAGTAAAGGAGGATTTTTGTGGAAAGTTCAATAAACCAGGTAAAACTAGTATAGTTCTTTGTATGCTGGTTGTGTTAAGTATGCAATAGGCCTGTGTAGTTACACATAACCTTAGTAAAGGAATAACATCTCTTCAAAATTTCCATGTACTTAAAATTATCTGAGGCATAGTTCCCATTTGAAGAAACTGGGCTATAACAAAGCTACATCATTACTGATTTTTATATTCAATTGCTTTATTTTTGTGGGGAATACATGACAACTGTGTAATTCTATAGTAATTTGCATGCAGGAGTTACTGCCTCTGCTGAGTCTGTGATAAAATCTCTGTGGCTGCATATTAGTCCTGGAGCATTGAAGGATGCCTTTAGTGGTCACCCCTCCTCTGTCTTGGGCTAGAAGAACTGAGGAGCATATAAGCTCAAATTTCCTATTCTTTCACATAACGTTGATCTAGTAACTTATCCTTCTGAGGAATACTGCAAATTAGGGGCCACTTGTCCTAGCAATTCCATTTTTTCTCAAACCTCCTTCCCCTTGTACTGATGGTGAAGTGAAATAAATCCAACTCTGCTCATGTGTTCCAACCACTTTGTATGGCCGTGGTGGAGCAAGGAGTCTGTACTGGTTACAACTGGGACAAAAATCACTGAAGCTTTATACTGAATTTCTTAAAACCAGCTGTCACAATGTTGGCAGGTTTCTTTTACTAGTTAAAGCTTTTACAAGGGAAGGGGAAAAATATGCAATGGTATTTCAAGGTAATCCCCCAATCTACAAATAAAAATAAAGTTAAAAGTAGCTTACAGTCGAATAATGATTACAGCACTGTTCCAACAATAATCCTGTAGTGATGTGATATGAAAATGATATAAATGCAAGCTAAAGACCATGCAGAACAGTATTAAAAAATGCAGCTGTACTCATATAGTCTTTTTTCCCATGCAGTGGCTTTGATAAAAATGTGATTATTTTAATGCTCACATTTCATAGTTATGATTAAACTGATAAACCATTAACAACAATCACTTTACCAAGCTGATATTTTTTATTTTATTATTCCAACATCATTCTACACTGCTAATTGGTAAATTACTCATTCTTGCTCTCATCCTTTCAAATGTTTTCCTGTTGTTTTTCTTGGAATGTGTATGTAAGCAAGTAGGAAGAGGGAACAAAAGTGACTCTTAAAAGTACTTCTGTATCCTTTCTGAGGGCACACTTCTTTTATTTAGTCATACTGTGTTTGTGATTTAAATTCCATGAATTGCAGTCAAGTTCTGTTTGGTGTGAATAAAGATGGCGTGGTCTGAACCTAAACTCATCAGTATATATTTATAAAAAATAAAAATAAACACCCTCTCCTCCTGTATTGATTACATTTATAGACTGACCTTGATGTGTCTGTGCCACATAGAACAAATAATTTAGTGTATGAGTTAATTGATCATTTACAAATACACATTCTTCTTGTGTGGAAAGAGAGAGAATGTTTCCTTGTAGTTGATTTATCCCATACTGAAATAAAGTAACAATGTTGGTATGCTTGTTAAGTTTTTTTTTCCCCTTCTCTGTATGTTTTCACTCTGAGTGGTTTTGAGTATTAATGGATGCAGTTGCACTCTTTGAGTAAATAATTGGGGAGTTCGGTTATGTGCATATATTTGCCTTTATGTAGAAGCGTTACAGTGTCGCTGTTGGACTTCTCTTAGCTGTTGTTAGAACTGGGGAGTGCCTCGCGAGTACGCCTAGTAGAGCAAAGATCCTGTCAGCCGAATGGGCTTCTCAGCTTTTCAGGTGTCTTTCTCATCAGGGCTTCAGTTATTAACAGAAGAAAAAAAACATTCAGCATTATTTAAAAATTTGTTTTTAATGAAGCCCTATACTTTTTTGTAAAGTGTTAGATATTATTAAGTTTTCATTTCCTCCTGTGCAGTCAGTGTAATGTTGTCGTGCAAAGATATTTTGATTTGAGCATTGTTGTTGAATAATATGGTGGACCGGACACTTCAAATGGTAAATACATCGTAATTTTTATCTTCCTAATCGGCTGCTGTTTCGGACAAATATTTCACAGCTTTTCCTAGTCTTGCCGTAGATGGGAATGTACCGCTTGCTGTTTAACGAACTAAGGGAGCCAATGAAGTCCAGGAGCACAGTCTGTACTAGTGGGGTCTGGATACTTAAACTGTGGTTCTCCTACTTGTGCCATGCAGATGTCTCTGTATCCCCTATAGTAAGGCTGATAAGCTCATGGTGTACAAGCTTGTTCCTGTCTGCCGTGCGCTCGGTCCTCGCTGCTGCAGGCTGGGCGGCTGACTCGATTTCTGCTCTGTTGTCCTGTGTCAGGAGCGTGTCAAGAGCCTTTCGGGCCACGTTCGGGAGAGGGAGCGTGGCATTCCCAGGAAGGGTGATGCCGGCAGCCCGCAGGTGTGGCAGGCACTGCCTGCCCTGGAAAGTGCCTTCATACCAGCAGGTTGTTGCAGTCTGCCATCATTTCCAGCTTGTGTGTGGAGTCACACAAGGAGTTCTTCATGGCCCTTCATCTGGTTCTCATAAGCGACATCCAAATTCCCTCCCTGCTGGAGAGAAATGCTGCTTTTGTCAGCTAAAAACCTCAAGTTACGCTTTTCTCTCATCTCTTTCTGTTTATGGAGGGTTTTTTTTGCAGAATTCCTCTGCACGTGGTAGTAGTTGCTGATTTGGGGTTTTTTTTTTGCCTTCCTACTTTTTGTTTTTTTGCAATGTAACAGCAGGGTGATGTTGGTTAACAGGATTTTGTACGTCAGTAGTGCTATTTACTAGAATGTTGTTAATTTATTGTACTAGAGCAGGGAAAATATGAGAAACAATAATTTGTTTGCAGTCTCAGAGAGCTAAAAGCTTCTTGACTAGAAAGATATCTTTGGGACCACTGCAGCTATATGAAAATTGTTTTAAATTGAAATGTTAAGTTTGGTTGAATTTGGTAGGTTAAGACCTAGCTTAACATGACGAAATTTCAAATCTCGCCCATAAAGCCAGCGTGAAGTTACATTTTTTTTGCTGTGTTTTAAACTTGCCTTGGAGAACAAATATCTGTTCTTTGTTTCAGAACAAGCATAATTATGTGGAAGCGTGTTATTTTTGTATTATACAGGCACTGCATGGAAATATTTCCATGTAACTAGAATGAAATATTCAGCACGTTTAAGAAGAAAGAGCCTTTTGGAAATCTTTGGTAAGGGAAAAGATTACTCGTATGATGCAGTTTGAATGCGTAAGTCAGTCTCATATGTATGGTATGCCACCAGTTTTAATATCTTGATGGAGTGACTGGATGGGTAAGCTGGGCTTGTGGACCGCAGTGTGGGGGAGGAAGGCAGATGGGGCTGCATCCGAGAGCCAGGCAGCGTCTTCCCATGGAATGCAAACAGGCTCTAAAGGCCTCTCTTAGGAGGAGGGGATATTGTAATATTATCAGCAATGTTGTGTTGAAAATTGAAAACCAGTAACTGAAAGCACATTGTAAAGAAACAGATGATTTTAATGACTCGGAGAACGTTTTTAAGGTTAGTAATCAGCAAACCACAAAGAAAATTGTCTTGTGATCAGAGTTCTGATTTTTCACCGAAATCGAGAGCCTAGTCAAAGGTAATCCATCTTCTGTTCACTTAACATATTTTTTCTTAGCTATACTGCCTACCAGTTTATTTAAAGAAGAAGATTTTATATATGTATGTACTATTAAATAAATGACAGAACAGAAACTTAACAGCTTTGTAGCTTTTTGGAAGTTCCTCTCTTCTGCAATAACATCTCATAAAACTTCAGAAAAGTATTTCATAGAAACAAATTGTTTGAAAAATCAGCATTGAGTAAACACTGGCTTGCTGATAGTAAAATGCAGCGTGTTTTTATACCATTGCAGTAGCTATGCTTTCTTCAAAATCTTTTTTTTTTTTTTTTTTTGGTAGCAGAAAAGTCTCTTGTTGATTTGTGGTGTGTTTTTAGCCTTTTTGAAGTTTCTGCATGATATTTCATAAGCTCTGTACATCAGGGTTTTCCTGCCAAATGAAAGGGAAAGAATCTTAGATGGGTAACATTTTCTTTCTGTGTTACTTGATATGGAATTTTTTTATCCCTGGTCCAATTTAGGTTAGAACATTTCATTATGTAAAAAGGTATGTATAGTATTTGTCAGGGTGGTTACAAAAAAGGGAAAAATTGAACAGTGAACTGTGTCTTCATAACAAAGTTAAACCGGTTTGAAATTGTAAGGTTACTGAAAAATAGGATATAACTCCTCTTAAGAGATCTTCTTTTCTGTCACATTCTCCTCTTGCAACTAGCAGGTGATGTGAAGTCTGCCAGGACAGTTCTGGCCTCTGGCTTGCTCCTGTCAGCCCTCTTTCCTGCAGGCAAATGACGAGCAGGCTGCAAGTTGAGTGAAATTTCATGAAGTGATGATGGTGCTTGACTTGCTGTTCTGGGGAGCCATCGATAGCAGCAGCGTTAGAGGCGTCTGTGTAAATACTTAAATATTGTATGTGCCTTTTTCATGTCCTTTGAAATTTGGGGGGCTTTTTGTCATCTATCTTTCATCTAATGTGAAAAAGTGTAAGTATTGTGGTTCAACATCTACCAGATGAGAGTCTACCAGTTTTAGAGACCCTAAAATAATTCCATATATTTTTATAAAAATGATAGCCTCTTCAGGATAGACAAGGTCCATGACAAATGCTACATGATGGCTTTTGGGGAAAAAATTGCAAGGATACAGTGATTGGATGAAGATGATTTTTTTTTTTAAATAGATTTAAGTGCTAACGAACAAGGAATTTCTTCAGGGACTTCAAAAATTGCCGGAAGGATGATGGCCAGTATGGTCCTTTTCTTCTGGAGAGTTTCTTTGAAAGCCAGAGTGTTTTGGGCTGGAGAAGATCTTCATTCTGTCTAAGAATGATTTTTAGGCTTATTTTATCAGGAAAATAAGACCAACGTCAAACCAGACCTTGAACAAAAGATGTTGCATGCTGGAATTAGCAACTGACATCATCTTTTTTGGAGTCCTTTCTGACTGCCCATGAGTTTGACAGTTTATATCACAACCTATTAAAAAAGTTGTGGTAGCAGTGATGTTTAAAAAAGCAGTGGTCAAGTGAAGGATGATAACATTAGTATTGATTATTTTTTGATTATTTTCCATTCTGAAATGTTTGGATTTCAATTTTTTTTTTTTTTTAAATCAGAGACGGAATGTTTTAAGACGCGTGTTTCCTCATGCAAAGAGGCAATTTCTGGTGGCCTGCTTTACTTTTTGGTGCATTATACAAATGTTCATACCAACATTCATATGTAGAGAACTGGGGATGTTTACTTTGAGAATTTGAGCGTACCTTTATATAAGCAATTCTTTTGGATTTCAAAATTTAAAAAACCCTGCAAAGGTGCACATACTATTGCCAGCTTATAGTGACTAAGAAACTAAGGCAATACTGCTGAGACAGACAGTCTGCCATCCATTCAGTGTTGACCACATGTTTTTGCTTGTGCACTGTCCTGTGCCTGTATGTGAGCACAAAATTAACTGTGGTTGTGTGCCAAACTTTATGGAAGGCCCGATCTTGTTTATTACTAACCAACAACTAATTTGCAGCTGTAATCCTTGTGTTTGCCCATTCAGTAATCTTGAAACTGTGGAGAAAGCTAATATACCTTCATATGCCCTGCGTTTGGAAAGCTTAGCAAAGAATGTGAGTGACACAAAATAATTCCTGATGTTGAAAAATTATGTTAAATAATAAAAAAATGTAATAAGAGATTAGCATATATAGAAGCTGGTGAATAATGGTGGGATACAAATAGTGGGGGAAAAAATATCCGAAGATACTTTCATATGAAAGTGCTGGTCTCCAAAGAGCCTACTTGCTAAGGCTGTATGTGTGCACACAGTTTTACCTAGCAAGCATTTTTAGGTGTTACTGTTAATACAGACAAATATGAATTGTAAAATGTGATGTAATATATATATATAAGGCGGGTTTAAAAATAGCATGTAAAGTAAAATATTGCCAGTGTTTTAAAGTGGTAATTTAATTGCAAAACATAAAACAATTACCTAACAAGGTGCGCTGCTGAACTGACGTTGCAAACCAGGGCATTTAAAAGAACAGAGCGGCTGTCTTGGCAGCTCTCCCCTAACTCCAGCCCAGGGTGCCATCGTCGCAGCTCGAGTTGTTCTTTGCTGCTTGTCCCTAGCTGCAGTTCAGGTGCTGTGGTGATGGCAAAATACACCTTACTGCCATGAAAACAGGGAAACTGTATCACTGCACGAATAAGGAAAATACAGAGGTTGGGTGTGTTTGCAAATGCTGATCCGTCCTGAGGGGTGCAACAATTTGTATTAACGGTGCTTGTCCTCCACGAGCCACGTGGTGAAAGGGTAAACCGCTTACCTAACCGTGCGTAACTTGCATTGACTTTTTAATTCATAAAGTACTGTAATGTCAAATTCCTAAGTTGAAGTTTTTAATGTTTTAAACAAAAAGGTTTATAGCAAACTGTTCCTCATGCTACGGTATTTTATAACATCTTTGTCTTTTTCTATCATTAAGAAAAGTGTTTCTGTAATGTTAATTAGCTAGTAACTGCTGTTTTCAGTGTGCTTTAATTACCGTATGTTGCTTGATTATATGTTATGAAATAAACTTAAGGTTATTCTAGATTGTTAAATGGTGAGCTAATATATAACTACTGTGCTTAAGATGAGTTTTTTTTCAGATACAGTGGTGGGGATTTGGGGAGGAGGAAAAGCTAAAAACGCTGTCTCATTCTTAGTATATGAAGACAGTTTTAAGAATTGCCTCCTAGATTTTAAAATTACTATTTATGAGAAATATCTGGTAAAATACCATGAAAATACTTTGAATCATAACTGTGCATAATCATAGAATAGATTGTAAAGATGTAACTCTTGGGTGATTTGCATATGTGTTACTAATAGGCATCCTTTGCTGACAAGTCTAATTGTACAATGCAAGAGACTTATCATTTCCTATCACTTAAGAATTCAAAAAAAAATGCTCCTGTTCAAATTACATTTAGCAAAAGTTACATTATTAGTAGATAAATTACATGTATGTAGTTCTGACTGTGCATGTAAGTAAGTATTGCTGCAGTGACAGTTGTACTTTTTAAATAGCAAGATGTTTAAATAACTTGGTGCTCATGGGCAGTTTTATATTCGACTCCAGATAGAACAATGCTAAATAAAAGGTTGTACTTAATGGTTATGTTATGTTTGGTCAACAGACCAAAAAAAGTAAGCTAAGCTTTATAGATGAGTTCAAACTTATGATAACAAATACATTTGATTACCTTCCCTATTAAAATAAAAAAGTTGAAAAAAATTTTGAGCAAAATTGAGTATTGTATCCTGTAACTTTTTTGTCTCCTTTAGGAAGATATTTGCAGCAGTTTTTATATCGGCTATTGATGTAACTGATCTAACACTGGAAACCACTAAGAACTTTAATATTGTTCATGTATAATTGCCTTAATCTCTGGTCTTTGCGGGAGATGGTGCTTTAAATACTCAAGAGGTTTTTTCCATGATGTTTCTTTCTCAGATTGCTAGAAGAAAATCGGTATTTGTTTCAGTCAATTGTACATAGAAATAAACAGTTTAAATTTTCAGTTGATGCATAACTTTTTCATTTGCTTTACTATATATCTTAAATTCTAGCTTCATCCCTAGTTAAATTTTGGGGGTTATGTTCACATATTTCCTCTCAGATCTTCCAGAAGTTCAGTGTAAGCAGCTGTATAGCTCTGATCATGAGCTAACCTTGCAAATGGTGCAAAATATGTGAAGATAAATCCTGTATTGTGCCAGTTTATTCCCCCAAAGATTTTTGTCATCATTTCTTTTACAGAAATGTTTTCAAAATGACTTTGCCAAAAATATTAACTCTCAATAAACCACCAGTCAATAAATCATTATATTCAGGATCTTTTAGTTTTATGGGTTTTTAAATAAGTTTCTCTTTTTAAAGAGTTTTTCTTTGAAGTAGAGTAAGATTATGGCTCAACAATGTCAATACCTAGGAGGATAAGGTCAGCTGGGGGGGGTGGTTGGTTGTTTTTTCTCGTAGCCTAATAAAATGTGGCATTTTAAGTGCTGTAGAGAGGGTCTCAATTGTGGCTGCTCTGGCAGTTAAGTAACTGCTTAGGGACACTGAAGATGCATTTTTTCATTTAAAGAGAATAAAACCAGTAAGTGTTCCTGCCTCTACAAATGTTATAAAATGTAACATACCTGTTAATTTCCCTTATTTTACTATTTGTAGTGGGGCTTTGGTACACAGCAGTTGTTTTAAGTATCAAAGTCTCACTGTCAAGTCACTAAATGGCAGTATTTTTTTCTTTTTTTTTTTTTTTTTTTTACTAAACTTACTGCTGATCCTGTTAAATGCTGTTGGTGGCATTTTTTTATGGACAGTTCCAAGTCTTCTGGATTCTTTAGTCGCCAGATAACTTGTGTTTTTGTAGTTAGTGATTATTCACTACTGCATTTTGATGCTTGGCACTTTGATGAAAATGTTGTAACAAGAATATAAAGTACTTCTACAGTGAACCTTACAGAGTTGTTTGGGGTGGGGAAGAGTATCTTTGGGGGCTGGGGGAATGGGAATTTGATGAACTGCTGTTATTAATATAGTAGGCAGTGTATAACCGAGATTTTAAAATGTTTGAATTTAACTTGTATTTAAGGTTGATAAAAAATACGAGTGAATCAACCTGGGCTTTAGGTGAAAAGATTTTCAAATTTAAAGATTTTGTGCCTCTGATGGGGTTGTTTGAGTGGTTTACTGAAACATTTAAGAGAAGAAAAATGTTTCTTTAACTCTAAACAGGCGGAATTGAGTTGGGAATTGGGAACAGAGGGAAGAAAAAAAACTTTAAACCCCCCTTTGATTATGATTATCTTGAAACTGAGCTTTGCTTCAAGATTTTAACCAATGCTATGTTTTCATAATTTAATTGGTATTTATTTTCTCAGATGTAACTGATTTGGATTTCTTAGAAGATGTCTGTAACAAACTGGATCCATCAATAAGTAACTCATTTACGGCATTATTGTACTCAGTCGTGAAAAGTTTAATTGCAGTTTGCTTCCATCATTTTTCTTGACAGCTGTTGAAAATAATGTGGCAGAATTGGATTTATACTGACTTTTAGGAAGCAGATATTTGTTCTAAAGCAGTCAGGGAGTGCAAAGATCCATGCCAATATTCAGAATTCATATTTCCCTTGAATGGAAGGTTGTGATAAAATGGTACATGGTGTGTTTTCATTGCCTGTTGAAAGACTTTCATGCAGTTAAAATAAGCATTTTGATGGTGGTTGAATTAAGAGTTTTTGTCAGTCTCTTCTCATCATGGATGATTAGACTAAAACGTCTGCTTGTCTTGACTTGAGATCACCACAGCTTCAGATAACATGCTTTGTGATTGAAGGTCGAAATATTTTGAATTCTAATAGGCTGCCAGATGAATTGCTTGAAATAGACTGTAAAATTTCAAGGCTTCCTTTTCCATCTGCTGTGAAAAGAACCATTGGGAATGGTTGAGCTTGATGATCATAGAATTACGGGATGGTGATTCTAAAACCCTCAAAGGGAAGTTGCTATGGAGATCTAGTTCCAAACTGTGAAATGATTCACCTCTGAAAGGCTTCAGGGTCTGAGAAGCTGAACACATCATTGTTCAGGTGGTCATTGGTTAGGAAATTGCTGGTGCCTGTGTAATCAGCACTCCTGTGGTAGTTAACGATCTAAAAAGGTTTGTTCTGAATGATGTGGGACAACAGCAATGTGCATAAGATGGCTTCTCTCAATCATAGTTTGCTCAGCCTGGTGCTTGTAAAAATACAGTGAGCTAAATGGCAGAGAAATGAACTGCTTCATTGAGGAAGTCTTTTAAAAACAAAATTCTTTTCTGTGATGGATTTGACATCTAAAGTAAAAGGAGAAGAACTGTTTCAGCTTAAAAAGCTGTGGTTAGATGTTGCAGAAGTGTCCCATTTATATATTTATTTTGCAAGGGGCAGAATGGCAGGGCTGTGTATTTGTATTTGCTTGCGGGCTAAAGGAGTAGTACTGTTGGAAATGAAGATTTCTACCCAGTCACACCTCGGGAACATAATGAAGTAGACTTGATATGTTCATATTGCTGTCCCCCTCCCCCTGCCCCCCTCAGTTTTAGGGTGTACCGGACACTCTGCTTTGACAATAATGGAAAAAAACCCACCCTGGATATCCAGGATTCAAGTTAATCAAAGCATGTGTTTTCTTTCTTCATTTCTAACTTACTTGCATGTTTTCAGGATAGGGAAAGGGAATAAATAGAAAATGTTTGCATACATGCTTAAAGCAATGTTGTCAACTGGTGCTAAAATTTGCCAGCAGATTCTTAAATTACTTGGAAACTTCAACATACACGCAAGTATTTAATATCCTTTTTCAAGGAAGGCAGAAGGCATTTGCTCAGTGTACAAGTAGCTAATGACTATAGCCGTCTGTACCTAATTCAACATAAAACATTTTCTTGACCATATGAGATTCAGATAAAGAAGTTTGTGTTATTATTTCTTGCATATCTGCTCAGTATCACCCTTGTCGCAATCCCTTAACACAATCTGTTAATGGGATTTAGTAAAGAAGATGCCAATGGCTACTAGATGGTGCCAGATAGTTACAGAACACAACTGACATGTTGCCTGATGTAGTTGCCATTGAAGTAAAATGTTACTGGAAAAAAAAGCAAATCCCTGAGTGTTACGGATTACTTCACTAAAATAATGTACACAATAATGAGTTCTTTACTTCCCATGTAACTGGTCAGCCAATCTATAGCAAGTAATATGTTTAGTTTTCTGTTGGGATGCTGTTTTGAGTTTTATAAGGAAGAGGAAGGGACTGACATCCAAAGTAAAATAATGTCGAGTTTTATCTGGTTAACTGTTACATTAAGATTTGAACATTGAACAGGAAATATTGCAAACCCGCTTTATCAGGTCTAGCATCTCAAATAAGATGCAAATTATATATTACCTTTTGTTTTCAGTCTTTCAGGAGCTGTTCTGAAAAGATCATTTGATATATCTTGTGATTCCAAGCCTGTACCATTATGTGAGGTCCTAAGAACTGTGGCATTGCCTTTAATTTGTTGAAAAGTAATCACTGCATGTGAAAAATCATGTATGAAGAACAAACTGTCTCTTAACCAGCTAATGAATAAATTTTTTTCAAATTATTGTTAGCAGGCAGCACTCTTATAAAGTTTTAATTTATTTGCAAAGGATAAATCTGGATGAACTGTATTGCTACTTTGCATTAAGTTTATATATTACAGTATGAATGTGGGCCAGAATGTCCAGAGGGAAGGTTGTATGATGAGGCACATTTTTATAAGGTAAATTTACTGAGAGGCTCTTTGCTTTTGTTTTTAAAGATATTTTATTCATTTAGCAACACAGCACTTCATTACAAACTTATGTAGGGCATATGCATACATAATGGCACTGATCAGACAATTTTTGCTTATTTAAGTCTTTATCAACTCTCATTTTTGTTATACATTGGCTGGCCTTTCCTCAAGCATGTTTACTCCTCCTCACCTCCTCCATTGTGCAATGGAATAGATCCTCAAAGGAGAAACACTCAGATACGGAGAATAAGGTTCTTTGTTAACAGTGGTGATCTGAGTTTACAACTCCTTATAAATACCCTTCTTCTAAAAACTCAGTTACTCTTTTTGTAAACAGTGACTGATCTGTAAACATAACTTATTTTTTTTCCACTCTGCCAAATTCCATAATCTGTTTTTATAGCATTTTTGTGAGGCACTGCGAGAA
Source organism: Buteo buteo (assembly GCF_964188355.1). Classification (NCBI taxonomy): domain Eukaryota; kingdom Metazoa; phylum Chordata; class Aves; order Accipitriformes; family Accipitridae; genus Buteo; species Buteo buteo. The sequence continues at coordinate 30,020,924 of NC_134175.1, forward strand.
GTTTGACAGTTTTGTAGTGCTCTTGTTTTATCATAACAACAATGTAATTTTAAGTTTCAGAATATTTGGGAACTGCTTAGATAACTGACTCCTTGTAGCTGAAAACTTGTCATTACTGAGTTTTGTCTAGGTATTTATATAGCTTAAGACAGTGCTTTAAATATTTTTGAAGAGAAGTTGCCTTACTGAAACAGCTTTACACCCTTCTTGGTGGGTTCCAGGAGAGTTGTGGTTTTGCATTCTGTGCTGAATGGAACTGTCTATTCATTATTTTACAAAGACTAATAACCCTCCAGGGTGTTGAAGAATGCAGAACAGAGAGTTGAGCTAGCTCTGCACAGGAGCCAAGGTGGGCTCAGCAGAGTCTAATGGCTTGGACTTTGTTGCAGCATTAGATATCCAAAGTGGTTCGGTAGGACTACAGTCATGGTAACTGCTATGCCAGGCCCAATAAAAACTTCAGGGCTCAAGTCTATTTTTTTTTTAATATTTCTGCAGCTTTGGCATAGTCAATCTGTGACCCAGATAAATGGTCTGTGAATAATTAAAATGTTTCCTGTATATCTGGTCATTCAAGGCCAGATAGAGCTGCCCTGTGGGTTTCTGCTGATGGCTGCTATTTGCTATTCGTGATCTGTGTAAATATATTGTCTTAAAAAAACACAGTTAGTGTTAGCCATTATATTTTGTCATGGTGACTGTCAGAGATTGTAGTTAAGACTGACACCGTAGAGGTTGGCACTGAGTATTACTAAAGAGAAGACCTTGATGGCTGACCGTCAGAAAGAAGGGGTAAAATGCACCATGGAGATGGTGGTGGTGGAAGTCATCTAAATACATAGTTAAACGTATAGGCATATTCCTACTTTCCGAACGGTTTCTGTTTAGGAACCATGTTTTTGTACAGCGTAGATGCCATCAGATTGCAAATACATGAGTTCCAGTCTACTTTTGAGTAGAAACATTGTCTTCTGTGGCAAGTGTCTTCTGTGGACAGTCTGGATATGTGGTACACAGAGGCATGTTAAAATTTATCCACCGATGTTTGTGGCCAGACCTTCCTGCGTGTACTAACCTTTATGCAGGCGGCGCTGCCGTGGGAGCGCTCACCGGGGAGGGTGATACTGTGGAGACTCTCCCTTGTTCCCGTTCGCTTCTCTGTTCCCACCTTGAACTCACAAAGGAAGGGTTTCAGTCATTAGAACAGAAAGTAACATAACGCAGAGCCTGGCTGAGCTCAGGTTGACAAGAGCACTTGTCTCTGAAGCAAATGTTTGCATTCTTCAGCCTTTTTGGCTTTTGGACATTTTGCAGTGGTCCAGGCTGGGTTCCAAATGCCCCTCCTTCTTCCAGTTAACACAGTTGTACTTCGGAAAAATCTGAACACAGAGGCTTGTTTTTCCCAGGGAATTCTTATTTTAAACAATTTATGTGGTATGTCAGCCATCTCAAAGTTTTGCATCGAGTGCTGCCCTTCCTAGTGTCTTCTGATAGTGAGTCCCTGCAAATTACCATGTGCTGTGATCCTGGGTAAAGTGTGCTGCAAGAAGAGTAACCAAGGAGTTTGTCCCAAGCACTGTTTGGTGGGCCGTGCAGTGATAGTATTTCAGATATATGATCAAGGGCAGTCAGAGTGAGCCCTCTGCAAACACAGGCATGAAGGGCTCAAAGATTTATTCCTTCAGCTGTCAAATAATGTCCTTTACCCAGTGTGACCAACTTGATAGCAAATCTCAGCAGGTAGAAGGTTTTGCCTGCAGAGTGTTGACTACATCCCAGTGGTGCTAGGATGAAAGAGCAATGGCAAGTAAACACATTTTACATCTGAAATAAATCACTAATATTTGTCACACAGACTCAAGGGTAAGGGCTCTGGAACAGGATTTTACAGATAAGCTCACTGGAGCGACTGTCTTGGTAACAACTTTCCTCTGTTAAAACTGCTTCCACCAGGAACAGAATTGTGGTTTCTTCTGCCAATTTACGTGTCCTGAAGTGAATTGCTTTGCCTCAGTGTTTCCTGAGGAGGTTATAATTCTCATCTCTGACCTTGTGCAGTACTCACTTGATGAGTACTTTTATGCAAATGTAAATTCTTTGTATGCTCAAGAAGTTGATACTACAGTCATTTAAAATCCTGTATTGCTGCTACATGCTCTCATTGTGTGTCTGCCGGTGCAGAAATAGACTTGCCCTTTTTTGTCAAATACTCCCAATAGATTTGATATTGAAAGGACTGCCATTCAGCTGCTGTTTCAGACTTTTGGGGAGGGGTGCTTGATTTGCACTCTCTTGACTGGTGTGATATTAGGGCTCAGCAGGGTAAATGTAGCTGCTTATCTTTTATATAGGTAAGTAATGAATTTGAGTCCTAATACCGCACCAGTCAAGAGAGCCCAAAGCAGCTGCTTTTACCATCCTGTCTCTGTATAGCCATATGGTACACATAAACTGTAACATTGTGTTTGAAGTAATTAATGCTGCAACTAATATTCTGAACTGTTTTTCTGTTGCTAAGATCAGCTAAACTTGAGAATAAAAACAAGTGGTTTTAATGGGAATTAAAACCTTTTCTTGTATTTCTACGATGCAGGTAAAACAAAATAATTATTGCCACAGTGACTGCTTGCATTTTAAATAAACTTATACATATTATTTAAAAAAAAATCTAGTTAACTTTAAAATATGTAAGTTTTCTTGTCATTTAGGGTTCTGTGAAGCTGATCATCAAGAGGGTTGCAAATCATTGGCGGTTTCTATTTTCAGAGTTCCACATCCCAGAGTAATTTGCTTTAATTTCACCCAATTTAACCTATACTTCACACCATCACCATTCAGCTTTAATAGCTATGTTCTATGCATAAGAAAAGCAGATAAATGTCCACAATTAGACTGTGAGTGATTACAACTAGTTAGGGCTTTATGAAGACAAAACTTAAAGGGCTGTAGCACAAAACAAAGCCACAAAAGATGTCTGAAAAAATTCTTTCTTCAGAAGTCAAGGTTTACTACAGCATTTTATTTAATGTTTTTTGTACTTGATTTTGCTTATGTTGAAGATGTAGGCAGGTGCACCTTCTTCAACTGAAAATTACTCTGCTTAAAGAATATTAGGTTTGTGTTACAGGTGATTAATTTCACTTGAAATTAGCTTGCAAGGGAAAACATGCTAAACCTACTTTATTTGTTGGTTCTTTGTTAACGCGTGCTACGTTTAAGAAGCTGTAAAATGTTGACTCTGACAGTATTCTTTTGCCCTTCTAAACATATGAGTATGCATAGTAAAACGTACCACCGTCAAAGTTTAATATGTTCTATAATGTTAAATGTACTTGTACCTCAGTCAGAAATAGCGGTATCTTTTACCGTTTAAATCTTTATAATACTGATGATAGCATGTCAAGCCAGTCTAAGTACAGATATCATTTATAATTTAATGTTTTTTGACACTTGTAGTCTTGTTTCTTTTGATAGCTTAAAGAAATACCCTGCTTCCAGCTCTCACCCCACCCCACCCCACCTCCAAGTTACCCTATTTTATTTCTTTTTGTTCTCTCCCCCATCCAGATAGATATTATTGCTCATTTATTTCAGGGCTTATAACAGGGTATGTATGTGTATTGTGATGTGCCATATCAGTCTGTGATGAGCAGCTCTTTTTGATAACAGTTGTTGAATGTGTGCTGGAGAGGAAGTGCAAGTATCAATTATTCTGTATGTCTGGTTTTTGGTGGTGTTAATAAACATTCTCTTATAGCTTATTGACAAAAAAGCCTGGTTGTTACCCTAAATACCAATGGGAGTTTCAACTTGTGATGCAGTTCGGATTCTGATCAAATTGTAAATATCCCTCTTAATTACAGCATAACATATACCAACACAGTTGCTTACCTTTTGTAAATGAATACAAGATGCCAAAATGCTCTTATGTGGAGCTTAATATTAGCCAAATATTTTGTTCCATTTTACTGTAAGGGTAAGGATAATTAAAGAAATGAGGCAACTGATATATCAAATATAAATTAATCTTGAAGATATTCCTTAATTTCCATAATTGCAATTAGGAGCAGAATAAGATAAGTCTAGTAGTATTATTTTGATTTGGTTTTTAGTGTCTCAGTGGCAGCTTGGAGTAGCTAGAAACAATAAAGTTTAGGTTATAGGCAGCTTCGTTTTTGTGTCGAACTAGTTTTATATGCTATATCATAAAACTTTCAGTCCAATCAGCAACTACATTTAAATACTGCAAATTGTGGCAGCAAAACAATAATTCTGCTGATTAGCCCCTTTCCATTTCTTGTAAGTGAACTGTTTATGCTGTTGAGTACCTTTTGAAAAAAGAAAAAGCCAAAACAGCCTTGATTAGTCAAGGAGTAATTGGATGACTTGATTTTAGCAAGAGAATGAATTGGTTGATGATAGCCTGTAACTAAGTGTAGTGGTTCTGTTCAGATGAATACATAACATACAGTCATCAGACCTTGACAGGTATAACATAAGCAATGCAAAAATCTCTGGAGGCTGAGAGGTAAATTTTGTCAAAGAATTTTGAAGCTGATTCTTGAAAGAAATGGAAAGAAATGTGCATGCCATTAGATGATACTGTTTAAAATGTGGCATTTGTTACCGCTGTGCTGTATACATATTTATCTACTATTACTTTTGCATGTGAAGAAAAGATGTGGTCTGTGTGTCCTGGCTGCCAGCAAGACCTGACAAATAGACAGTTCCTGTTCTTCCTCAGGGAAGAGCTAGAGTCAGGTTTCACATCTTCTCCAGCCAGTTATTCCGCTTTCTTGATCTTTTTTATCTAGTATCACTTGAAAGCAAAGTGCAGAACCAGCTATCGCTGCGTTACTTCTTTAATGCCTCTTTTCAAATATTTTTGGGCCCACCACACTTGGATCCAAACAGCCCAGATAAAGTGCTCAGCCGAAGATAAATCCTTCCCTGAAACTGAAGAATCCTTTAGGTTTGGGTCTACTGGCAACAGAAGAGGGAGCTGGATGTGGCAATGATCATTTCCAAGCTCCTCATTTCTAGTAACTTCAGGTTAAGTCATTACTTTTGGTGCTGTTAGATGGCAAATGAATTCTGCTGCTGTGTTATGCATTACTACTATGACATGGGAAGAACAATAGATTTTCATTATATTCATTGGAGAAGGTCCTTGTCCATAGCTCATACTGTCTTGAGAATGCAGTGGTGTGGCTAGTTTTGGAGAAGTTCATATTAAATTTTTTTTTTCTGGAAATGAAAACTTCAGAAGCTAGACCACAGAGGCCAGCAGCCAGTAGCCTGGCAGGTGTGAGTATGCTGCAGAGCATAGTGTAGAGACAAGTTTCTGATCTTGGAAAGGTCCCTCATAGTTACAGAAGTTGAACCCTCATTATGTCACTAAGAAGACAGACACATTGTGTTTGAGGTTCACCACATTTAAACACAGTTCATAATCAGGATGGGTTTTACCTCTGACAGGTGACTCTGTTTATTCTCTCTGTTCTTCTGCAACTATCCCATTCTGGTCCTTTTCTTCCTCACCTGGATGCCCTGTTAGTATGAGTTTAGGGAACCTTTCTTCCCCCACTTTTCTACCAAGCTCTCTCAAGCTAGTAATTAGCTTGAGATCAAAATAAGACTACTGGATCTCCTTTTCTCTCTCTCCCCATTATTTTTACTCACTGATTCTGTTGTAGCCGGTGATCAGTATGAGCCAAGTGAATATCAGCATTTCTTTGTCAATGTTTATTTTTCATTTGCCTTCTTCAGAGAGCTACATGTCCATAAACTAACTGGTGTTCTTTTTCTGTGTGATACCCGAGATAATCTTACCTGTTCATTCAGAAAACTGGAATTCTCATCTGTCTGCTGTCATCTTGCATCTGAAGACCTACCTCTCATCCTCCCTGCTTCTTCCAATTCAGCATATTTTAGTGGGTCCTTTTTATTTTCAACAGGCTGCTTTGCTACATAGTGCTCAATATCAACTACTGATACTACTGCTTACTCAAGGTTCATGGCCTGTGTCCACCTTGTGCATTTTGATCATCGTACAGGTGTTGCACTATCTTTAATTGGACAGTGATGTCCTTCTCAGTTTCCTATTTGTTGTATTTTAAAATAGAGTTTTTGAGCTTTCTGTTTTGCTGCTGTGTATGCTGGAGGGAAGGAGGGGTTATTGTATCATCTTCCCTAACAAAAGGCCTTGCTTGACAGAGGAATTTCACTCACTAATAAAGCAAAGGCAGAGAGACATTAACGATCTATATCAGGTAATATTTGGATATTAATATTATACTCCTTATTTTCATCTTTGTGAGTTGCAAATAATATACACATTTTCTGATACGTCCTATTTCTTGAATCAGTTTTACAACTCCATTTTTTCCTACTACTTTACATTTCTGTATAGGCTGCTGTACTTTTTCCAAGAGATGTCATCTCTTGCACAGAGCCTAATTCCTAAGGTTTCCACCAGTTCTTGCCTGCCAAGTCTTCATTCAGCTCTGCAGACAGGATTGAGTTCCCTGCAATGGTCAATATGATTTGTGTTAGACCATCATTACAATGCAGGCTTGAGGCTGGCGTAACAGATCGCCCAAGATACATCCCACATGGATCTTGAGACAAAGTTATAACTAAGGCTTTTTCGTCATAGCAGTGTCTCTCCCTTTTCGTTTCCTTCTTCCTTGAGTATCCCATCATCTCACTTCTGGCTAGGCTGTCAGTCAGAGGCTGATCTGTTGTAGGTTGATGACTGAAGGCGGTATTGACAAACCCTGAATAAGAGATTCACAAATAAAGCTCAATGCCTGTTGGTTGTTAAGAAGAGTCTCAGTTTATGCCCAAATCTGGACATCAATGCCAGTTTGGCCTTTTGTGTGTACAAAATCTTATACCTACCACTTCCTTACGGACTCTGACTGTCTCAATGGGAAGATATTTAAATTTCTCTCCTCTAAGTGTTCCTGATAACTTAAGAAAAAAACCAAAAAACTGCCATGATTAATTTAATGGATCACCTGTCTATTTAAAAGGGAACTGTATGACCTTTGCCAGCACACCTGTTAACAGGTTTTCTTCTCTCCAAGTTAGGAAAATGCACTTTTCCTCTAAATATAGAATTGAAAATTTAAGCTCAAAATCCAGTGTTTTAATGGAATATGTGACTAGTGTTCATTTCTTCTATGAGATGAGTCAAGCAACCCAGTGAGGAGGAGAGAAAGCTAAATCGTTGCCTTGAACGGGAAATCATCAGCTCAGTAGAGGGGCTCCCTACTTGACCATGCAACCGCCTATTGCCAGATGGGTCTCTTGTCATCGATGTTGCCTAAATGAGCTGCAGGACAGCAGCTGACATGGGCATGAGGACGGCTGACGGGAGGAGGAGATGGGAAGAAAACTCTGGCAGAACGTTGGAAGTGTCTGTGGGTTAAAGCGTTTAGTGGACTGAGAAGAGAGCAATGGTGAAATGTATATATTCAGTTTTATAGGGGTGGAATTACACTGAATTAATTGGTTTTGGATGAATAAAGAACTGGATTTTTTTTTTTGTGAAAAGGAATGGGAAAATATGAAGAAATGAAGATAATTGCTGGAGAAGTATTTTACTGTTGTTGAAGAAAATGGAAAAATATAACTAATGTATAAGTTGTGTTTTGTTATTACTGGCTAATTCACCTTACACTGGCTTTTTCAGAAAAACTTCATTCTTCCTTAAGACCAAAACAAGCTGTTTACTTTACTTTTTATTTTTATGTTCTAAATGCAAGATCTTTACAGTCGTGGAGCTTTTCTCTTGGCTTTAACAGTGTGGGGGTTTGTTGTTGTTTTTTAAACCCATGGTCACCAAATGCAGAAGGAAGATGTAAATAACTTGAGAGTTTATTATTTAGATGGTAATGGAGACTTTTTTCTTGATACAAAGGTAAACTTCTTACTTTTTTAGCTGCATAACTACTACTCACCTGTTGAGAAGGCGGGGCAGGTAGACTTTGACGTCTTCCTACTTTTTTTCCCACTTTTTATTCAGTATTTTCCTTGTTAAATCACAACAGAGCTGTTTAAATTGTTTTCTACTATTTGTTCAGCCGAACAGCCCATGACTCATTGAGTCAGGTGCTGACTTTAATTGCCTGGCATTAGTATGGGTTAGTGTAGTGAGTTTGCATTTGACAGAGCAGCCTGTTCTCCCATCACGGCCACCATCAGAGTTGGATCTATTGCTGAGGTGATTCTCCTTGTACCAAGCAAGCTCACTGATCATCTTTGGAGAGAGACAGCTGATGGGAAAGGAGGGAAATTCTGATAACCACTGTTTTAAAGACTTTTCATAAGTTTGTGTGAAAATTATTCTGACATTTGACTGTCAACAACATTTTAAACCTGTGTACCATGTGTTTTGATGTAAAATCTTTATTGCTGAAACCACTGATTTCAGAAAGTTAAAAGAAAAGATGAAGTTTAAGATGTGCATGACAACAAAGAACCCCAACTTTCTGTATATCAGTTAAGGAATTGTTTGTAGTTTACCCTGTTTGCTATCTTATATTTAGTACAAGAAGTGCCTTGGGGGTTTTCTGCTGTGTTAAAAAAAAATTATTTTCATTTTGGTAATATTAAAATTATTTTCGTGGTTGATTTCTCAGGCCTATCTTTAATGTTACAAGATAGGCATGCAAACGGTCTGAAAAATTGATCCAGGAATAAGTAATAAACTGTTTTTAATTGTTAATATTTTTATTTTTTAAATATGTATTGATTTTTGGGGGGTGGGGTGTTGGTGATGCTGCTTATCTGATAATTTAAATCCTGGTTGAATTATGTTGCCAGATTGTCTTCAGAAGGGCATGAAGTCAGCACACATGCTTCAGTAATATCTGGTTGTTTTACCCTTATGTTTCCAGTTGGCAATTTGAAATTATGGCTTCAACTGCACTTTAAATATGTGATAATAGCATGTGTTTCTAATAAGGGCCAGCACCATTTTGTTCAGATAGTGTGAATGGTTGTCACTCATATATGACAAATGCACCTTCATCTGCTTCTTTGATGGCCCCCTAAAAACCATACCCTCAAATCAGGCCGATGAAATTAGCTGCTGTGTAAATTGTGTGTCTGAGTGGTTCATTATCTAATCACCGTCAGAACCACAGTGATAAAGTAGATTGAAACAGGGACGAGGTCTGCCAGATGATTTCAGGCCTTTTTTTCTAAGCTCTGTTTCCCTTGGAAACACTAAGAGTCGTTCAGAACTTCAGAATTCTTTGTCTAGAACTTCTTTTTTTCTTAATGCATAAAATTGGTCAGCCAGTGAGGGCTGCCAGGGTGATTTGTAAGGTTTTCTTTCCATGAGTCTTTTAGTCATTACTGCATGTATTATAATGTTCTGCAACGTTCAATTTAGCTACTATGTTTGTTACTACTAGGTTAGATACTATTAAATACAGTGGTACCTGTTTTCAGTAAAGTGCTCTAGCCTGTTCCTATTTAGAAGAAACTCTTAAAGGTGTGTTAAGTGCTCTCGTGAAATGGCAAAGTGCTATGCTTTGTATATATCTTTATAAAGCTTTGGATTCTGGAGTTGATATGTAAATTAACAGACTAAACCAGTATGATAGAAAATATTGCAGGTGACACTTGCATGTGGACAATATGTCAGACCTACTGACTTTTTCATCTCAAACTCTTGTGGCTCTTAATAGTGTGTTGTAAATATATATTTCTTGTCTTTTATCTTAGTAAGTAATTTAAGTGTTCTTTTGTTTTAGGAGCATTTGAAGATGATGATATCACTCATGTTGAAGGAAGTGTAGATCCCGTTCGTGACATCGAAATAATACATGAGGAACTTAGGCTTAAAGATGAGGAGCTGATCATGCAGAGTATAGACAAGCTTGAAAAAGTAGCTGTAAGAGGAGGAGACAAGAAATTAAAACCTGAATATGTAAGTAGAAGTATATGACCTATAAAAGTAGGTCATTAAGTACTCTCTGTATTGAATTGAAATTTTTGTATTGTTGGGCTTTGTTACTGATCTTCCATGTGTATAACATGAAACACTACTACTATTTTTATGTGTATGTTAAAGTAATTATTATTATGAGTAAAAAAATTATTAGAATGAATTATTTGCTGTGTTGACAGTGTGAGATTTCACTGATAAAGCTAATTGTAACTTTTAAAATTTAACTGTTATTTTCTTGCTGACCCAGCTTTATATGAGAATTGCTAATGCTTCATCAAACTTACATCAGTGTTTAGTTGTAATTCAAAGTCCAGGACTCACTTCTGAATTATTCTTGCTGTTAAGTTCTAGTCTGTTGATACTAGTATTCCTGTAGCCACCGAGTGAATATATTTTCTTGGTGTGGTTGTGCTTTGTGCCTTTCAGTGCATGTTAAATAAAGACTGCTAGTTGAAGTTAATTTTAGAATGTTGTGGAAAGCTGCTTAAATGAGCTCAATTATCACAGGGTAGTAGTGGTGTTTCTTTGTAAATTAGAAATGTATAGTAATTATCAACTTCAAACTATATTTTTGTAAATGATTATTTTACTGCCACTTGACTTTTGAGTCTGCTACACTTTGCCAGTAGTCTAGTTATTAATTTTTCCTTTATTTCATTAATCTTCTGTAAATATTTCAGGTGGTATATAAAGCACATTCTCTAATTATTACAGCAGTGTATCAGTGTGGAAATAGACTATTTATGCCTAACAATTAAGTAGTAAAAAAATACTGTTTTCTCCCATGGCTTTTTAGGTAGCAAGTAGTTAGAAAAACAATGTCATATGAGTGCTGGTGCTTTATTTTATCAGTATTGAAGTGCAATGAAAATTTGTTGGCCCTACCTAGTGTTTGGAAGTGAATAGGAACTGAAAGTGAACATCCTTCTCCAAGATACTCATCTTCATGATGCAGTGTTAAAAAGCACTTCTTTGGTAGCTTCTGTTGGTGAAAAACTAGTCTTCATCTGGCTTGAAAAGTATTTTATTCCCTGATTGGTCTAAGCCAGAAAAAATAGCTATTGTTGGATGATTTGAAGACTTGCACATAAGCCCAGAGAGAGAGAAGCAGGTATGCTTCATTTAAGGTCTTATCTGACATGCGTCAACCCAGCCTTGGGTACATGTGAGCAGTGATTTTTCTTTTTTACAAAAGGTTGCACCTGCTTAGAGAAACAGTGCTGCTTGTGCCTACAGTTTCAAATAGCATCCACATAGTCTTTCACCTTTTAATTCATCTTAAAGGAAGGGGCAAGCAAAAATCCTGTCCATGGTGAATTCAAACTTCAGCTTAAGGCTAAATTTTATATTGGTTGTGATGCTGTTCTGCCCCAGTCTTTAGCTCTTCTCACTTGCTTTCTTGTGTTGCTGTCTTTGGAAACAGCTTTGCTCGGCTCCTCATGAAGGAGACGTTCTTGTCCAGTTTTTGAGTGTATCTCTCTGGGTGCTTTGAGAGTTTCATATCACCCTCTATGTTCTTCCTGTGCTAAGGAAGAAGTCTGAAGTGTGTTTTGAATAAAACTCTTAATAGTCATCATATGACTGTAATGGGTGGTAGGTACAGTTACTGTTGTATGACAGAGCTGCTCTTACTCTTTTTTTTAACTACAGGAAGTTGGTATGTGTTTGAAAACAGAAAATGTCAGATTATTCTCAAATCAAGGGAGACAGTAAATAAAACCCCCTCAAATCTGGAAATGCAATTTAAATTAATTAAAGAAAACTTTTAAATCTACATTATTAATCTGTCTTTACCCAGCTTCAGTTCTCATCCTTCTCTCTGCCTCTTCCTTCAGTCTCCAAAATATTACTTCATCTGTAGTTCACCCGTCAGAATCACTTGTCATCTTGTGTTTGTAGCTTATACTTCCCGTCATTCCTTGGGGTTTTTTTATCCTTTCTTTATGAACACATGCACAGAAAACACCAGGTTCTTGAAGTCGAGTTGCTCCGCCAGTTCTGTTCTCAGTAACAGCTGTTACACTTGACCAGTCTCAGCTGAGTTTGTCAACAGCAGTAGAGGTTTCAAAGGTATTAAATTCCTTTGTTTCATGGAAAGGGGTGACTGAACAGAATGGAGAGGCACAAATTAACGCTCCCCTTGAGACAAAGGCTGCACATAGGAGCTACAGTCTCTAGGGAATCTCTTCAGGGAAGTGCTGTGGGGCATCACGTCTGTGCGTCCTGCTGATCTTGGACCTTCTTGCTTGTCTTCCTTTGACTTGTATGTTTGAATTGTAAAGTAGACAGTAGACCTTAGTAAAATGGACTTTTTTAATGGTAAAGGCCTGTGAAAGCTCTGCCTGGTTACTTTTCTTTTCCTGGTACATCATTCCTTAGGCCTAGTTACACAGCTTCTACAAATAGATTTGTGTAGTTGTAAGATTGTAATAGCAATTCTTGGGCTTTCCCAGCCACTAGATGGGTTTATTTAGATATTCAGCCACTGGGTTGTGAGGCACTCCTGTACGGTTTGCTTTGTCTCTTTTCCTTTAACATTTTGTGTTGCAGAGAAGACCTATGGTTGCATTTATGTAGTATACTGTGTGATAAACTGTGTGGTAAATGACTTAACGGGTCTAGGAGAGAAACCAGATGGGATTGGTGAAAAAAAAACCCAAACAGTTAAAGATTATGCTTTCCTAAAGCAGTACCCAAATGTTAGGACTGTATTTTGGCTGTTTGATCATTCTGTACTTTCTGAATCCTTTGCATTTTGCAGTTAGCTTGTTGGGCACAGAGAGAGTTCCCTGTCCAGCACCATTTGTAATGTTTTTTCTATGCAACTTGCAGCTACTGTTTAAGGCTTCCTCTTTCCAGGGCAGAAGAGTCATTAAGAGACAGTATGGACTGGAAATAATACTTTTTTTCAAACAGGCTGTCTTTAAAAAAAAAGGGGGGGGGGGGGGCGCAAGGGAGGGGCTGGGAGAGAACTTGGCAGGATTTGTCTTTTTATGTTATTTCCCGGTATAATACATAGCCATTGCTAATACTCTGTTCTTTCCATAGCAGAGGTGCCCAGCAAATGGGTCTTGCTGTTGTCTGTGCTCTGAGTGTTCCCAGTCATTTTCCCTTTCAGGAAAACTAGAAGGTTACAAGGGAAAAGACTTAGTATTTGTAGGTTGTTTTGAGTTTGGTTTTTGTTTTGTTTTTAAGGTGCAATGTTAAAATTTTAATATCTCTCTTTTTCATTTTTTTCCTTTTCCCATCCTTTTGGGAGTAATTTAATGTAAAAACACTTGAGAATTTCTGAAGAGTTGTAACTGGTTGAGAGTTGTGAAAGTTCTGTGGTTCATTCAGATAAAGATATTGCAAGCTTTCTTACCTGTATCACTTTCAGACCTTTCACTGGCTTGCTTTCCCCTGCTGAACAAAAACATCTAGCACTTGAATTCTGTTTTTTGTTTCTTTCCACTTTTTTTGAGAGCACTTTGAGATTTATTGAGGAAGAACACTATATAAGATTAGGGGAAGAAGAATAAGGTGAGGAAAGAAAAGAAATTATATTGATCTTAGTCAAGTATGTTTTTCCTTTGGTAGTTTGCTGAATATAACAAATAACCTTAATATGAAGGCTAAGGAAAAGTTACTCATTTCAGAGAGGCTACAATCTCCACGTGACCTGTGTAAGCTACAGTTGGCATCGAAGGGGATTTCACTGTGTGTTTCATGGAACCTAACTGAAAGTAAAAGTCATTCTTATTTCATAAATACGAATTGTCTGCTTTAGAGGATTCTCTTTATCAGTAAGCTTCCACAACTGAACTTGATAGTCTGAAATCTCCAAAAGGTTTAGGAGGAGAAAAAAAAGAAAATTGTCAGTCTGTATCAGTTAACAGTTTTTAAATCTGAGATTTGTATTTGTCAGCCTTCTTGCACCTCTGTTGTAACTTGTTAATTATAATTTTCCTTCGCATAAGCCCATACTGCATACAGTTGGTAAGTTCACCTTTGTGCGGTGAACTGGCTTTGCAGTTGAATACAATGTTAACTGTTTATCCCGTCTCTCAGAGAATTGATTTCTCAATCCCCTGTCAGGAGAAATAAAATAGCCAACTGCTGTTAAGGAGCCATCAATGAAATAACTTTCAAGTTCTACTTAAAAATCAGTCACACAATATGGTCCAAGATCACCAACATATCATGTTGACATAGGCTTGGAATAGCTTCCTTTACATGTATATTTTTGTCTGTTTTGCAAGAGTTCTCACTGCCTTCTTAGAAATGACTGTCTGCTTTTACTAAGGTTACTATTCTTTCCAACTCAGTATACCTTTAAATATTATTTTGGCTATAACCTTTAAAAGAGATATTATAGAATAAAAATACCCCTGTTATTTGCATGTATTAAAACAGTGTGAATATCATTTCAGAAAGCAATCAGAGTGATTTTGATTTTATCTATTAAATCTGTCTGGTGTTGGTGTCTGCAGAGACATGAGAAAGATATTGGCGCTAACCTTTATTATTAGCTTATTCATCTGTCATTTTGGGTAGTAGGAGATTTCAAAGCAAAATGCAAATATGTACAAATTTATGGATCAGGATGTTCAAATTTTAAAACTTGTTTTAAAAATATATATTTTTTAATTTATGTGATTTTCAGTCCTGGAGACAGAAGTCTTCAAGTTGATAGAATATAATATAGTTAAGTGAACTTTATGGTGAGATTCACCTCTAGTCCTTAGAGATTGACCTTCTGCAGTAGATAGCTATTCCTTCAGCCCTTTGTTAGGGCACCAAATCTTGAACTCCAGCACAGAATAATTCTTAGTGGTAATGGTATTCTGATTTATATATCTGACCACAAGAATATTATTTATAGTTGAGTTCACGCAGATTATTGATATTAGTGATATGAAGTCAAAATCTTTAGGTCAGTGTTAATGTCTGCAGTGTTTGAGCTTCCAATTTTCAGTTGAAAGGCAGCTTTTACAGTAGGTCATGATCAATGTTCACTGCATTTGAACCTCCAGTTTTCAGTTGAAAGGGGTGCTTTTACAAGTCCTGTGAGATATCTAAATTCCATTGTTCAAGTCTGTCAATTTAAAAATAAGATTAGTTTTTCAAATCAAACAAATTTTGTAAGAGCAAAAGTAATTGCAATTATGAAAAGAACAGTTAGAGACTCCTTTTTTAATGTAATGGTACCAGAACCATCTAGTGCGTATTTAACTTCCAGGAACAGCATCAAGCTTTGTTTTGTTGCTGCACTGGGCGATGAACTAATCATTGATACAATGACAACAGGCATTGAGTATGTGTATCTGTCAGCATATATGTACTATGAGGAATAAAGCAAAATCTTCCTAATGATGTTTTAAGTAGATTTAATCCTTTCCTCCCTCCTCCCTTCCATTTAACATCTTGGTCCTGTCCTGATAATACAGTAACTGTTTGAAGGATGTTTTTTCATTCATTTCAAATTACCAATACGGTGTGGGAGATACTTCACAAACGACAAAGAGCTGGTAGATCCAGTTTCTTCTCATTACCAATATATACTAGGTAAAAACAGGGTGACAATCTTTCCTTCCTGCAATATTCTGATGAATGGGATGGCACCGAGCAGAATTTGCTGACCTCGTGCTGCAAGCTGCTCGCCAGAGTTCTCATGGATGGATGAACTCTTATTTCCTCTAACTGATGATGTCAGTTGGGAATTTTCACCTTTCTTTCGTTCCAAGTTGAAGATAAATACAGTGGTGAATTGTTTGGGGGTTTTTTGGTTGTTTTGGTTGGTGGTTTTTTTTTTTTTTTTTCCTCCCAGTTTCTTTGGTCTCTTTTTGTGAGGAGAGTTTGAGAGGCCAGTTTGTTCCACTGGAGATGGAAGGAAAGGAGCAGCGTACGCGTACACTGTTGACATACTTTCTGCCGATGGCTGTTACAATTAGTAACTTAAATCATAGAGAATCGAGAAAATATTTATATTCTTAATGCATATAATTATGCCTAAAATCTTTAGTGGACCATTTACTGTGCTTAATGTGGTATTTAGAGGAAATTAAAGTTCATTCTGGAGAACATTTTGAATGTAACAGGAAAATATTCATGGCAGATGTTTGTGAATTAATCAGTAGGAAAGCCTGACTTAAAAGTACATAATGTGTAAATACACGTTTGGATTTCTTTTGGTATTATCAGTACACAAAGAGAAGTCAATGCTGAAATACTTTCTGTCAAGGCTGATCTTTCCTGTGTAGATTTGAACAGTGGCTTAAAGTAATTACTTTTGTAAATAATGCCTGTATGGGTATGTCTAGATCCAAGCTATGGTGTAATTTTTAAATAGTATATACATATGCCAAAATAACTCCATATATGAATACTTGTATTCTGAAAAAGTCACCTTTTTCATTTGGCTTAATTCACGTCCAGAACAAATGCATTCACATGTGGGTTTATTTGGAAATAAGTGTGTATAGACTAATGCGGTAAGAAAAGTTTAGTGGAACTCTACGGAAGATGTTTCATTTTACTTTTCAGTGCAATTTCCCTGTTCTGAATTTCTGAACTGCTAGAAATAATCACTTGTAGATGGACTGCTTTCTGTATTCTTGCCTGCTTTTTTCTTTGAGAAGCTACAAGTGACTGTATCATTTTATGTATAATGCCTTAGAACCCACAAGGATGACCCACACAGGAGAATTTGGGGATTATTGACATGAATTACATTGCCTGGAATGCTTGTAGGATGTTTTGGGTGAAAGTACTTGCCGTGCTTCATAAACATTATTGGCATCTAGCTCCGAGTAAATCTTATATCATGTATAGCTTGTACTGGCTCTGTTAGAAGGTATTGAATAAAAGAAAGGATAATACACTTGTCCTAAATCCATTACTTCTCCCATTGTATTTTTATTAAAGTCAGTGAGCAAGGGAATTGTAAGAGATTAGACATTGTTTTGTACCACAGAGGAGCTCATTGTCACTCCAGTTGATGTAGTACCTAACTTGTTCTCTTTCTTGCACCCAGCTGCTACAGCTTATTTAAGCACTTAACACAATTGAAAAACATGATCGAGCCTGTTTTTTGAAAATGCAAAATTTGTCTTAATTGTCCTTTAAAAATAGGACTGTTTCTAAACATTGTTTTTACAATAAATTCTTACTTTGTCTTACTTTAAATTCTTACTTTTAAAAGCCTCATGCTTTTAAATTGCCAGAAAACCTCCAGGAAAAGCAGAGAGCCTGAGGCTATGCTAAATAGAACTGAAAAAGATTTCCAAGGGAAGCCATGAACGGGAGGACTGTGGGCACGGTGCACGTTGTACACCTTGTGTTAACAAGGAAATTGGTGTGTGCACAATAAACTGGTTTTAGTGCAGCAGAGTTTAACTAGTTACGAGTACTCTTTATTCCAAGTAGCATAGTTCTCTATCTGTATCTGAAAAACCATCACAGCTATTTTGAAGGCCAGATGGAATACTAATTATTATCTAGTTTGATCTCTTGCATATCCCAGTTTAATTCTCACAATTGTGGTTAAAATAGAATGTATCTCTTAGGGGAAAAAATTAACCTTTATTTAAATATTTTCTAGCTGGAGATAAATTACTGTAACTTGCATGAGCTGTGCCAGTGATTAATTATCTTTACTATTTAGAAATAAGATACAGCTTTAGTCTGTATTTGTCAAGCTTCAACTTTCAGCCATTTGATTTCTGTATGGTAGTGTGAAAAGCCCTGTACTATGTGAGGTTTTTTGTTAATTATATATGTATACGAAATGCAATAAGAATAAAAGCATAAGATTTAAGCACACTGAGTCTTCATGTATAAGCACTTTTTCAAAACCTCTTATTTTTCCTCTAGTTTTTCAGTATTTCAATAGAGATAAGTGTAGAATTATTCACATTGAACATTAGCCTATTTATATACTCAAAGATTGTATTTTAGTTACAGAACATACAGTTCAATTGCTTGTGACCCTCAAGTCTTCTCAGTCACTCTTGCAAGGGGGAAGTCCTCTACCTGGTAAATACTGTATCCACCCTCCCTTCTCCTCCACCCAGCAAGTGTATGAATTTGAATTTATTGTATTGAAAAACATTGTTTGTTTTCACTAAATCTGTCTGGCAGTTCTGGTCACTACACACATGATTCACGTTGTTAGTAATGTACTATTCTCAGAGTCTGTGTCATTAACATCGTCTTTTTTAGGCTGTTGATGAAAGATGATAACTAGCGAAATGCAAATAATTTGTTTGGAGTGCCACCAGAAGCACACTCATTGGATTTTCTATTTACAGTTACATTCTGAGACCTACTGGTTAGGTGGTGTTGACTCCCTTTAGTGTGTGCAATGCAGTGGTTTTTGAATTAAATACTTCACGTCACTGAGCCAGATTCCTTAGGGAAATCTGAATATATTACACAGTACTACCTTCATTATTGATATGCTGTGCTGTTGGACTTCTGTATGAAATGAGAGGAGCTAACTAAGAGCTACAGGTAATGTTTTAGGTACTCCTGATAGCTTGTCTGAGGAGCAGAGCGGTGAAAATGATAGAATTTTGGGCAATTGAAATATTTTAATAAAAAGTATTTAACTGCTTTTGAAGTGTTTACAGGGAGCTGGTCAGTTATTACATCTTGGAAGTTTTGAAGGGAATGAATAAGGTGCTGAGAAACATTCCGTACTTCCCAGAAACATCTCCCTTGGGGGTGGCGGGGGGGAAGCCTACTGTACTTACAGTTACTGTCTGTAGTCGCGGAGACTTTTGCACTGCCTGCAGGATCACGGAGAATTCACTTACACTTTGAAGTGTGAAGTGATAATCCTCACAACTGCTTACTTCTTTATTAAATTTGCGGAAGTTAATTACATGCCCTGCTAATTTACAACAAAAAACTCACAATTCTCTGATGCCAAGTAGGCAAGTGAGTTTTCCAAGCTTCAGTTTAGTCCCTCATGCTGTAAGAAGAATTTGGCATTGGCACACATTATTACTATCATCCATCCAGAGAGTTTATTAATGTATGCACATTTTTCTATGCAGTAGTGTCTCATGAGCATGTCTTGATAAATCTCCTAAATGCAATTTAAATGTATTTCTTTATAGTTTTTTATACTATTGGGACTTACTGCTAAAGTCCTGCTTAGCATTTGTGGGTTGACTACTTGCTGCCTTTGGAAAATGAGACCAGGACATAAATTAAAATCGCTGTATGGCGTATGGCTAAATATACTAAGTATTCACATGTGCTAAATATATTGCCAAGGATATATTCGGAAATTAACCAATGTTTAAAACAGTGATGTGTGATATTCATGAAGTTTGCTATATTTCATATGCCTTGACAACTGTAAGTAAATTGGATTTTGGAGGGCTTTTGGGTGGCTTTTTAAATGGTGCTTGCTATAATGTTGGTAGCTGAAAACCAGAACAAGAATACCCCCCTCATCAAACAAGGAGAAGTGGATCATTCTGCCGGTGTCAGATTGACCTCCAAGTGTGCAACTGGGGAGGACAGATCTAATGAAACAAAGTGGATCATTGGTCTGTATTCTGTTATTAAGCATCTCGGAGTTAACTAGAGTAGTGATTAAATGTGTTTAAATGACTGTTACAGTGATAGTGAAGATAAAAAGGTCAGTTCATACTCTTTCACCAGGCCTAAACAGAAGCAATTAATAAAACTAAAAATGGTGCTACGTGAGATATAACCTGAAAATGTGCTTTTTCCTTTTTGTGTGTGTGCTTATAGTATTGGAGCAGCTGAGTGAAAAAAAAAATGTGGACATAGTTGCGTTTCTTCATATTGTCATTAGTATTTAATGATTTCTTGTTAGGGGATCATATTAAATCTCATTTAAATGGGACACCACCCTTGATGCAGGGGAATCTGTCCCTTTTTTTCATTTCTGGACTGTCTGCCTTACATTCTGCGTGGTGTGACTGCCCAGATAGGCCATCAAAGAAAATTTTACTTTGAATAATTATTTCCAAATTTTTTCTTTGTGTCTTACTGCCTTACCAGCTTCAGACATAAATGCTGTGTTTGCTTATAAGTTTCCATCCTTTTATCTAAAGAAAGTTTTCCAATACTTTGCCGCCTTCTCTGTAAAACCAAAATAAAATTGCAAGTATACAGCTGTCGGTTCTCCCCAGCATATGGAGTTGTTGGTCAGCCTTCCCTGTGGAAGTTAGGTGTGTAATTACTCCCTTAGAACAATAGTTGCAAACAGCATCAAGTCAGGTACCTAAATGAGAACTCTGAAAAATTAGGTCTGTGCCAAAATGGGTTTTGATGTGTCACCGTAGGTAGCAGGTGAATGTGGAAGAGAAGTTCTGATTGTCAGCTATGTGCTTAGGTAGTGCTCTTTAGAAAGAGCAAACTTTATTTGCTGCGTTGACGCTTGAAATTTTCTGGAGGTTCCGCGTCATGTAGCTACCCTCACAATGTGCTTAAAAACCATTTCGTTACTGCTTAAGCCTAAAAGATTGGCTTTGATAACTTGTGCTATAATTTTTTTCTGTCAATTTTTTATCGACTCCAATTATAGGCAATAATGTGTTGTTACTGGGGGGGAATTGTAGTGCCAAAAGCCATGTGGTACGTGCCTACAGAATTAGTATAAAACCCGAAATAGTGTGTAATCAGAATTCCTTCACTGCTGAACAGGAATCTTGGAGATTGTGTTGATTTTTATATATCTATTTGAACAAAAGCTGAGGATAAAGATCTTAAATGAAAAGTACCTATTGGTAGAATTGCTTCCCTTATCTTGTTTATACTAATTAAAAAAATAAAAAGCACATAGGGTTAAAGATAAGATGGTACCACTGTTTTCTTCTTTATGTGTAATCTTGTTGCATGTCTCTACATAAGCCGTTCTGGCCACTCATCATAGTAACCAGCTGGGCCATTTCACCTGCTGGAGCCATTAAAGAGGACTCTCTCCCCCTAGATTAATCCCCTCCGACATTAGTTTTTTTGCTCTGACAACTGGAGCAGGCATTCAGAATTTGCAGGTGGCCAGTGTGACGCACATAATTGCCTACAATTTTAGGCAATGAATAAAAATGGTCTACATTACTTGTCAAAGGTTGTATATGCAGTGCCAAGTGAGATCTATGGGAAGCCTTTTAGGGTTTAAAGAACAGTTAATAGCAAAGCTGCACAGTGCTTTTTTAATCATAATGCATTTGTAATATAGCACTTTGATCTTCTCCTTGTAGGAAATGGTGTTATATTAGACACTTTTAAACATTTATGAGTGAAATTCAGTTATAGGAGAGTAAAAGTGATTATTCTTAGGCAGAACATGTTAGATTTCATTAAAAGTTTTAGCTTGCCCCTTCCTTGTTAAAATCTGTGGGGAGTCCTGTTCCTGGAGGGTTTCAAATCAGGATCTGAAGATTTAGAAGAGCTTTTTCTTTTTTTCTTTCTTTCTTTTTTTTTTTCCTTCTCCCCCCCAACTAAAGCAACTGCAAGACTAGGAAAGACTGTAGTAAATACTGATGTTATTTGCGGTTGTTTATAAATGTACTTCAGCCGCATAGCATTAAGTGCAAAAAATGTTGTGTGCTCAATGGTTAAGGGAATGTTTCCTTGTATTTTCAAGATCTTAATTCTCAGTTGCGTCAATTATAACCTAAAAATGCATTATTTAAAGCATGATCATAAATTATCTACAACAAAAAATAGGCGACTCTAAAATGTACTACTCCTAGAAGAGCCGAGTTTGACCTTTCAGACCCAAGAGCCTTTTATTAACACCTGCCTGTAAGGAGAACCGTGCCACACGCAGCTTTCGGATTCATGACCACAAAACTGATGAGGAAAGGCTTGAAGGGTTCAGTTTGTGTCACTTGCTGTTTGCCGTTTCCATTTCACAGATGATTAATCTTTCTGTGAAGAAAGGCCAGAGAAACAAAGCACATTGGGCTCTTCCTGCAGTTACTCCTTCTGAATGCACACTAGCTTGCTAACTAAAAGGCCTTTAGATTTCCTGCCGAGAGAGATGTTCTGAAAGTGAATGCAGCTGGTTGGAGGTCACCAGTGCAAGGCTCTTGCCATTGTGTAATGGAGGCTTTGGCAGGTTTCATTTTGGGGGGGAGGGAGAAGGTGTTGGCGAAAAATTAATGCGGAATAAAAAGGGCTTTGGCCATTTGAATTAATTTCTTGAAGGGTGGATCATCAATAATAGGCTCAATTTCTTTTGCTCACAATTTAAAAAAAAAAGATATTTGCCGTGTTTTTTCCCTCCCATTCCCTTTTCTTAATGGCATGTTTATATTGTACGTGGTCTCTCCTGCTGGATGCTGAAATGTCGCGTCTTACTGAGTTTGAAAAGCAATCTAAAATGTACTGATTTTTACATATGTTTTATGAGCTCTGCTAATTTTCGTGGCGGCGAGAGGTGATACTTGAGTATTGTATATTTTAACTTCCTCATTATGCGATTTGTATCGCTTTAATAATCGATACTGCTCTTTAGTGACTTTTAAAGCAGCAATTTCTATTTTTCTGGGAGAGTAAAAATTTGTTTTTAAACGGTGTTATCTAATTTTTAATTTGTGTATGTTTTGAAACTTAATGTAGACACGCCTTGTTTATGGAAGAGAATGGTCTGATATCCAGCTGAGTTTTTGACTTTGTTTTTTCTTGATCTTGCGTAGGACGTAATGTGCAAAATCAAGACATGGGTAATAGATGAAAAGAAAGCTGTCCGCTTCTATCATGATTGGAATGACAAAGAGGTAGGCTGTAAATACTATCCCATGAATTGACTTCTAATTTTACTACCTGTTACTGTCTTTTTTTAAAGGTTTTTCTTTCAGATTTCATATTTATAGTGTATTGAACGTTAAATTTATCAGCCAATTCTGTGTTTATTAGTGGCCTATATATTACACTTTAATCATGTTGCCTTCTCAGACATGCCGTGAGGAAGATGGTCATAAAATTAACTCAAGTTGGTATAACTTCTTTTTAAAATTCTTCTCCTATATTTTCACTTCTAGATTGATGTTTTGAACAAACATTTGTTTTTTACTTCAAAACCGATGATCTACTTGGTTAACCTCTCTGAAAAAGACTACATTAGAAAGAAAAACAAGTGGTGAGTGTGTGCAGGTTAAATATCTAAGTTTATGCTTCTATTCCACATTTCAATGGTAAATAATTCCTTGCACATTAAGATCACTAAGGATATTAATTAAAATAGGAATAAAAACTAATGTTGCACTTCCGTTACTTGTTACACTCCCATTGACCTGCTGCTTGAGTACAATGCATATGGCGAAACCCTGAATGAAAGCGCAGAATAGAAAAGAATATGCTTTCCTTCCCTATATTTTTACATGAATCCATTAACTGTGAAGAAAAGATATTTGATTTAGAAGTACTGATTTAAATAAACATAAGGTTTTATCATGTTATATAATGCTGATTGTCTGAACAACATCTTTTTCATTCCAAAGGAATGAATTGAATGCCGGAGGACTAAGGCTGTATGAGTTGCACAGAAATCTTTCAAACTGTGGCAAAATTGCCCATTTTAACAGTACTCTTCTGTTTGCAGTTGGGTGCCTGGCTTCCTTGCCACTGCTTGCACTTTGCTTATGGTTTACAGGCCTGTTTTGATGAGCTTTAATGCCATGAACAGCACAGGTTTTACTCAAGTATTCCTGACATCAATATTATGACTTAAGTACATGTTGGTTATGAAATCAATCTATCAGACATTCAGTGAACTGCATGAAGATCGAGTCCTAACATGGTAGGCATATGGTGGGAATCTGCTGTTGAGAAGTACAGCATTTAGCATGTCACTGGAACCTCTAGGTGGGATGAATACTTTGTTTGTGGAGGAGGGAACGGATTAAGTAGTATACAATGAAGAAAAAAATCTATAGCTGTATATTTAGTTTAAAAAACCCAGCTAAACAACAAACCTTTTCTTAGTATTCAGATCCTTAAATACTGTACTTGTGAGATACTTTGAAGATGTATAAACGTATGTTTGTGAACAGATATATGCGTGTAGCTCATCCAAACAAATCAAAAGTATCTAAAGCGGAATATCTGAATTCTCCTAAAGTACACCCTCTGTTCCTCCCTGTACTTCATTAAGTACTTAGATGCACATGGTTTCAATTTTCCATTAAAAATTCTCATTTCCATATGATATCAAAGAGTGAGAAGGCTTTAAACTGAAAAATAAACATTCATAGACTGGAAGCCAAAACAATAATTAATGTCAGATGGTTAACTCCAATAAATCATTAGAATAAATTCTGTGAAATTACTGCAACTAAAACTGTCCTTTTGATACTCCAAGACATTTTGTGTTAGTATTGAAGAACAAAATTTAACCTATTTAATAGCAAACCCTCTCATCGCAAAACACAGACTTTGGGATAAGCTTGGTAACCAGTGTAATAATGTAAGCTTTTCATATTTTGCCAAATTTTATAATTTTAAATTAATTTGTTCCTCCTTTGAATGTTTTTTGGGTATGACGATTTAAACATTAAAAGTGGTTCTACCCAAGGAAGTCTTTAAAATCAGAATAGTAGTATTTGCTCTGTTATTGTCAGATAAAATTTTTCCGAAGTACGAATGTTGAGATTTCCTAAAGCTTGCTATAGCAGTACAGACGTGGAAGTTTATGTGAAAATGGATGTGTTGGTTTCCCTGTCCAAAAAAGGATCCTCGCACCTGTATTTGGATGATTACAGGTAGAGCTCCCTGGCTCTAATTGTACAGTAAATACCGTTTCCCAGACCCTAATGGTAGACAGACTACTTAGGAGACGCCAGTCTGTGATTTAGCTGTCGCCAGTCACCCCATGTTTTTTGTGAGACTAGTTGTGATGATGACATAGTTAAACCCAATTGAAAGCAAATCTTTGTATAAATTGCAATTTTTAATTTGTAAAAAGTCAGATGTTTGAGTTGAGGAGTCATATAATGAAACGGTTTAACTGTTTCTACTACAATTAATGATTTAGTTTTTAAAAAGTATATCCAGATCTCATGGATGTGAGTGTAATTGTAGCTGAAAGATCAAAGCCTGGGTAGCTGAGTGATGTTCCAGAAGAGAATTTACCACATAGCCATTTTCAGTACAGTTTCTGCCTCCTGCTGTTCCTATTTTCCCTCAAGCTAGCCATTGACTACCCCCTGTGCATCCCTGCTCGTAAAAAATGATTGAGGAAGTATTTGTCATGTATTTATGAGTGGGAAACATTGTGTGATAGGGAAAGGCATCTACTAGAACCAGAAAGATTGCCATTTTCTTTCATTCAGCCACTCTGCCACAGCTTTAAATCCTCTGTTTATGCAACATAGCTTTTATATTTAAGAGTAGAATAAATGTTTTCTATGAAGGATGCTAATGGTAGGCTTCTGTCATTTGTGTGATGCAAGCAGATGTAAATGATTAGAATATATTTTACTGTTAGATGCCACTTAGTTTGTGATTTTTGTTATTATTTTGAGGGGTAGAGGTTCATATTTGAAATGCAAGCCACATTTAGACTAGCCGTTCAACTTGAAAAAGTTTATTTCTGAGCTTAATTCATAATATTACTATAACAAAAGTAAGGTTAATGCAGGAAATGCTCGGCAGTAAAATGTTTTCGTAATACTTTTACAACTATAAAAGTGTTTAAAACAGCAAAGGCGAGGAGAGGCTTTTTGATTGTGGATAGAGGGGAAAACTAAAATTGTCTTTGTTTTACTGGGTCACTCTTTCAGAATTAATGAACATTTTAATTGTTAGTTAAAACACACTTACATTTAAGTGCTAACATGTTATTTTTCAATCCAAGAAAAGAAGAAAACACTGTGAAAGATAGGACTATTGTGTGTTTGAGTAGGTGTATTGACCTTTTGAAAGATGTAAAAACTGGAATGGCTCCAAGCAGTTACTTGCTGGTTTTAACAATGTTGAATTAGTCATTCAGTTGATTTATGATTAAGACCTAGCCCCTGAAGAGAAGCTGACATGGCAGCTGTGTTAGTCGCACTTGTGTTATGATCAGATGACAGTAATCATGATGTTGTATGGGGGAATCCACTGAAACCGTTCTTACTACATATTGCTCTGCTCTAAACGCATACTTAAGCTGTTCATTTACTAATTCCTAATGGTTTTTATATGGATCTAGTACCTTAACATGGTATGCATGTATTCGAGTTTTACCATGAAAGTATTCTAAATAAGCCTATTAATTTTCAGTTAAGGCTGCTTTCTGAGTCACAGGATGTCACATAAATCCAGGACATGAGATTTGTCAGCCCTTCATCTAATTAAAGGTTTTCATTTTAGTCTTGCTGAAGAGGGTGCTTTTAGCAGGTCATAATATGGATTCCAATTATGAAATATATCGAGCTAATTGATAAGCGTATGTAGTGGACCATGCTTAGCATACTGTTCTGTTCAGTATTTTGGACTTACACTTTACAGTGAGCACCAGGAGTACTGTATGTGTCAAAGCTGCATAGACTGATCATTTGACTCAACTTCTCAGGTCTAAACAAGTGAATTTTTTCATCCTATGCACAGACTGTAATTTAAAGAGCTGGCTATGCTGCTAAAGATTTTTCTAGTATCTATAGCATCATAACTAAGTCATCTGAAACTTGATATGGATTTTTGAACATTGCTTTCTCTAATATAATTCAGACTTTTGAGTATCCAAATGTGTTAATGTTATTTTCAGGAGGTTGTTTCTCAAAATGTTATGGTAGACGTTCTGTTAACAAAAATAAGCTGGGTGTTGATGGGATAGGGTACCTCTCTTCAAGTACCTTACTCCTGTGTATTTAGAAAGGTGGCATATATGTCATAATAAATAACCTTTTCCCTGTTAATTTTTATAGCATTTTTAATGTTCTTAAGCTAGGAGAGGCATAATTAGGTCAGATGAAAGGTCTGTCTTTTCTGGTATCATGTTTCTGACAGGCCACTAACAGATGTCCAGGGAAGATTATAGGAACAGATTAAGCAAACAGAGTGTATGCATCCAGCTTCTTGCAATCTGTTATTGTAGAACCGACTAAGCCAGATATGATATACTTGTGGTTAATAATTTTTCACTGATTTTCATTCTACGAATTTAGCCATTGACCTTTTGAACTCAAGTATACTTTTGGCATCCTAATATCCTGGAGCAGGGACTTCCACAGTTTAACTATGTGCTATATGGAGAAGTACTTCCTTATGCTTGTTTTGGATCTGCCACATCATAATTTCATTTGATGCTCCTTAGATCTTGTAGTATGAGAGTGAATAATCCTTTTCTATTCATCTTTTCCATATTGCTTCAGATGTTCCAAATATTAAAAAAAAAAAAAAAAAAGCTGGGGAAGGGAGCGGAATTTGACATGAAGAAAGAAATATCAAGGGTAAAGTACAAGGAAGACTCAATAGTCTTGAGTATGAATTAATGTGCTTCACTCAGCCTTTCACTTATAAACTAGTTAGGAAAGTTGTTATCTGGTGGTAAATGGAGACTTCTTGTTCTCGGTTATATTTCCGTGGGTACATGCCCAGTGGTAGAATAGGTCTAATAGTTGTGTGTTCACTGTCTTAGCAAAAGACCAAGGCAATGTTATGTGCTGGCAGAGCAAGAGGATGGTGACAAGAGAAGTGCTCTCCAGAAGGTTTTCATGGCTTTAGTACACCTGTTAAAAACAAGAAAAGAAAACTTAAAACAAACTCAACAGCAAAAAAACCCTATGCTCCCAAACCTCCCCTTCCACCCTTAAATAATGTCTGATTTTGGAGAAGTCTTGGAGATACTGTTTTTGTACACTCTTCTTAAACTGGTTAGCAATAAATATTTGACCTCTATGTAAAAAAAAAATATTAGAATGGAAGTTCTTCCTTAGCATTTTACCTGCATTTTGATTTGAGACCTTTCAAAAAGACATTTTAAAAACCAAAAGAAATAAAGAATAATGGAAATGGTAATATTAACGTGACATGCCTTGAAGCAAAACATGATTTAACAAGCAGTATAAGGATATGGATATTTAAGAATCTTAGTAAACAAATTCACAGGAAATAAAGTTAAGGGAAAGAACAGCTGCAGGCCAGCTCCATCTCTTTTACAACTAGAAATACGGTGACTCAATAAAAGTGTGAAATATCTCCATCTTAGTCCCACAGAAACACAATCTCCTTTCACCGTCCAAGTTTCAGCCCTTTTCACCTTTCACCCTTTTTCCCTTTTAAGCCTGAAATAGGTTAACTTTGCAAATTTTGCTAAAACCAAAAAAATTCCCATTGGGACCCAATACCTAAAAGTCGTTCCTCTTCTAAAAGGAGGGATGCTGCTGTTAATGAACCTTTGCAGTGCAGAAACAAACAGAATTACATCACTTAGAGCAAACAGTTACTTGCAAATACCAGCATATTAGTCATGTAGCAAGATACCCAAGTGAGGGCAGAATGCAGGTTTCACTACCTTCAGCTTCTGAATTACATTTATTTTTCTGAATTACAGTAAGTGTATATTTAAATGTACTGTAGGTCATATAGTCACGGATATTTAGGCAGGTAAATTTTATTCTTATAAATATATTTGAAAATGTATTTGATGTAGAATTCTTTAAATCATAATTATAAGTTGCAATGCCACCGTAGTATTGAGATGTTTTCTTGACATAGCCACTTAATGATTTTAAGGCTGTCTTCTGTGCTGACAGACTTGGAAAATCAATGATTTTTTAAAATATGTTGCACTTCTTGTCCCTGCCTCCCAACTGAAATGTTTTTAAAACATTTATTTATATTATCTGTGTATAAATGGAGTTTCGCACACACAAGTTGTGAAGTCAGATACTCGAAGTTAACAAGATCCAGAATTTAGGTGTCCTGTTGCACCTTTACTGCCTGATCGAGAGAGAGTACCTTACAGCTCGGGTTGTTTTAACTAGAGGATGGCATATGTTTTCCACAGAGCGCTTACCTACTATAGCAGGGGATAGTGCATGCTGTTTGCTTAATAAACAGTTATTCTTTATTATGTCTTACACAAATTAATTAATGAATACAAATTAATTTGTCATCCATCAACCTAATGGCAATCTCTTTTCTTTCCAGCACCATTGCCTGACATTGCCTGTTGACTTCTTGTAGTCTTTTGTCTTACCAATTCCAGTGACTTTTCATTGAGTTGTTCTGTCTATCCCAAACTTTTTTCCCCAACCCTTTCCTAGCTGACTTGTTTGTTCTCTGTGGGTCTTTGCCAGATTGTCTCTCCCTTTTCTCTGATTTCATCCCGTTCTTGTTGGCTTAGTTCCAGTCCAGTCCTCTGGTCTGGATGATTTCTTTCACCAGACTTCCTGCTTTGCTTTGCTTTGCTTTGCTTCCCCCTCTGGAGTCCCCCGTCCGTTTGAATGTGAATGCATATTGTTTGGGTAACAGCAGGTGTTGGGGACATGTCTCTACGCATGGGGAAGACGGGTCCCTGCTCTCAGCTCTGGTGTGTAACCTCGCCCCAGACACGAAAACACCTTCCAGGAAAAGTCTAGCTTCACTCCAGCGCTCTGCTTGCATGCAGGTGCTGTGGATTATAGAAAGAGATTAAATTGCTGCAACTCTGCAGTGTTAAATTTGAGCAGTTTTGCTACCGAGGACGTGAATTTCTGATTTGGATGGACTTTCGCACAAGTGCAATGGTTTATCTCTGATACTGAGTTGCTCTGTGCCAAACGTAAAGTCTTGGCTCCTAAGCATTAGGACAGTAAAATTTTTCAAATAAAATGTTTCTGGGATGTTTTAAAAATGGGCAATGCTGTATGGTGAAGCTGTTTTCAAAAATTTCAGTCCACCTGGTTACAACATGGCACTTATAAATAGCTACAGTGTAGGTTGCAAAGTCAGGAAATAAAGCCTCAGTAATTTACTTAGGATACATGGAATTTTGAAACTGGTAAGGGCGGGGGGGGGGGGGGGGGGCGGTGTGGAGGGGCACCTCCTGGTTTTTGGGAAGGCCTGTCCTGGGCAGATGAAGGTAGCTTCAAGCTATTCTTACAACTCATCAAAGGCTGCAGACTGTAGAGAGCAGGATGACCAGAGTAATGAAGAACAGTTTCTGCAACGCTGTGAGTGATACGTGACAGCCCGGCATACCACAGCACCGAACACCAGCCCAACACAGCCGTACCCCGGCGAGCCTCCTGTGTTCTCTGAGAGCATCCGTGTGCATCACGCTGATTATACTATCAGAGTAACACAAAAGAACTACCTATTAACACTTCATATCAGTAAGGCTGTGCTGAGTGAAAGCAGCTATGAGTAACTTTTCAACTTCCTTGCTGTGTGTATGATCCCTGTCTTACCAGCTGCATGTCATACCAAAGCTCCTTTTGAACAATTCGGCTTTGCTTCCCATCTTCTGTTCCTTTTCTTCTTCTCTCTCCAGATGCTTTTCTTGGTGTGCTTATTTTTTTTCCGCTGTCATCACCATAATTTCTGAGCTGTTTATACACAATACAGTGGGTGCAGTTGTGACATTGAACAACCGCAGCAGCTTTGAGTTTGGATGCTCCACCAGTTTTTATAGTCAGCTTGTGTAGTCTTATGAATTGCTACCTTCTAATGATACTTTTTTTAATCCGCCATGGCAGTCCAGAGAATCAAGTAATTTGTGTGAAATTTTGTTTAAACACTTGGATTTTCATAGGCAAAATCTCAAACAAGAGATGCTAGCTTTCACCAAGCTAAAACTTAACCACTTTTAAAGTTACCTCAACCTGTGCAGGGTAAGAAGGGGCATCTTTATTTGTATATACTGTGTGAGTACTTCAGAAACTTTGTTTCTTCCTGATGTTGGTTGGAATTGGGACTTTTCAATAAATATTTTTGTCAACTTTATAAACACATGCTACTTAACGTATCTAGTACTAGGGGAGAGACTGATGTGGCACTAGATTAATTACACGACTTTGCTGCATTCGATGTGTAGATAACATGAGCGGTGAAGAGAGGGACTTCCACAGAAAAATGGTATGTGGTGACGTTGTCAGAGACAATGTTGTAAACTTGGTTGCAAAACCATTGCAGTGGACGTGTTCCTAAGTCTGGATGCATCCTAAGGTACAACATCCTTTTCAAACTTCAGTCTGTTTAAAAAACTGAAGAATGCTTAAACTGCTCAGAAACAAACCTGAGATGCAGAGAGATGTCTGAGTATAGATTTCGTTACTGCATAGTGGATATGGAGAAAGCAGAGACTAATAAATAACTGCTCTTCTTTCTTCCCAGTACAGTGTGTAAAGCGCTTACTTCAATTTTCTGCTACTTACTTTCCACTGTTTGGAAAGTTTGTGCTTTATGCCCCGGTTTTCCTTACTATTTCCCTAAAAGTGTTGGTGCTGGTGAAATCATAGGCAAAATGTTTTTGGGAAATGTTCTCTACTTTACAATCAAGTTATCCAATAAAAATATTGATATTATCTAGTAATTGCATATATTTTTCTGGAATTGTATCAGCGATTTATTTCCTGAATGATGTCTGCAAAGAAACTATGTGTTCTGTCAGTCCTCTTTTTCAAAGGCTTTCCAAATGTGCTTGGAGTGATTTGAGTGTATGTTGTATGTAGCTGTGGTCCTTCAGCGAACGCTGCTGTCACAGACTTCGCTGGCTAAGCAATGTCTGCTTGCTTGCCTGAATGCAGACTTCTAGTTCTTTGAATCAATTCTTCTTTAGATTGCTTGCCTCTTATTTATTGTAGGTTAGAGCATAGCTTTTGACAATGTGTGGTTTCATATAGTTTTACTACATTAGTTTTACTGGCAACTAAATGAGTTTGGGAATTTTCAGTAGCTTGATATCTTTTTTGATACTCTAAAGTGAGATTTTTAGCTTCAGAATGTCTCATCTTGCTTTTTATGGCTTATGTTTTTAGATTCAGACTAGCTTCTATTTAGGAGAATAGGCATCTCTCTCTCATAGTACTCCGAGCCAGTGAAGTCTTAAACACTGAAATGGAAAAAGCGAAGGAGAAACAATGTTTTTCTCTCTTGTCTTTGTTACAGAATGGAAGAAAGGGGAAGGGTAAGCAACTTAGGAAGCCAGGTTTTATATTGAGGACCAGATTCTGTAATTTACAGCATGTTGCAGTTCAGGGTTGTTAGTCCTGAGGATCATCAATACAACCCGATCAACAGGTCCTCAGGGATTTTGGAGGAGACTAGGGTACTAACCACCATATCAGTGCTGTCATCTCTCTACAGTATCGTTACCTCAAATCCTACTTCCAATGGTAAATAGTTCAGTAGTGGTTTCACTCTTACTCATTTCAGAGTAAAGCAGTTTGACTGTGCATGTAAGCCTGTAGATGTTTGTGTCAAAATCCCTTTCACATTTCAAGTTCCTGATGAGAAATATTGTTACTAATGAAGAAATAGAACACTTTTTGTTTCCTTACTCTTTTGTGTCATGCCTATTACAAGCACAGCCGCCTTCACTGCAGTGATTTTTGGGTGTAATAATATTGATAAGAGAAAGAGAAGGAAGTAAGGTGAACTAGTCTACTCAGTTAAATTTCCCAGAGATAAAAGATTATTCTTTGATTGAAAATGAGTGTCCAAATCTACTTGGAGATGATGAGCTCTGTTCTGCTGCATTTTTCTGTTTATTGTTGACTTATAAAAATATTTTCTCTCTCCTTTGTGATGCAACTTGCAAAGGTCCAGTTACACTTCTCTCATTGCAGTTAAAATGCTATCTGCTAATGTGCTGCAGCTGAATCAAGTTACCTTTTTCTGCATACTTGAACCTCAGGAGAATTTTGGCAGGGAAAGAGGGGTAGAGACTGATCTACATATGCCATGGTTTGGTTTATGAGCTCAAAGAATAACTTGAATTTGTCCCATTAATGAGCAGGTCTCATCCTAGACAGTAGGATTGATTGATTGATTGATTGATTGATTGATTTATTTATTTATTTAAAATAAAGGGGGTATTTGCCCTTTCGTGCTCTACAAATTGGCTGATAGAGAATTGTACAAGAGATTATTATTCTTGATAGCAGTTGTTTATTCTTAAGTTATTGTATGTTATTTATTATTACTTACTATTATTAATTTATTGAGCCCTGTGCCTTTCAGAATGAATGAGCATTTTTAGCCTTTGTCAACTAGACAACATAGAAACAGAAGCTGTGCATAGTCCATATAGCAAATAAATTAAGTCTTTCAAATCAAGGGGAAGATAGATACTATGGGTAAATGTCCCCAGCTTTTAACATCTGTTGGGTCCTTATTCCTATACCTGACATGTCATTTAAAAACCACCAGTTATTTTTGTGGGGGTCCTATTGAGAATTTGGAAGGCGGAGAGGAAGGCAGTTGAATGACTGTAGAGGGGTGAGTGCCTGTGGTCTCACTTGGCGCGGTGGGAGCAACGTGAGTAGCTCCCTCTCTGTGTTAGGATCTGATACCTCATTGCTGCTTGTAACCGGTGTTTTCTGAGAGGAAAGACAGCCTTTCATTCTAAGGGTAGACACATCAACAGTTGTAATGACTGGCAGACGAGCTTTCATTTTAGAATTTTTTTAAGCAAAAATCCCCTCTGATAATATTGTCTCCTATTCTGAAATAATAAGAGAATTACTTGTATTCCTTTTGGAATAACATCTGTATGGGGAAATTTGGATTGGGCATTGCAATCAGTATCACTATAGCAGTATCTCTTAAACAATGTCCAAATTAGTAAGTAACTTTCCTTTCATAATCTGTTACTCAGTATTGGTGTATCTGATTTGCAAACAAGTACATGTATGTACCTCAAATTCTGCTTATTGAATTTGTCTGTCTGGATCATGTCTTGAAACATGTCTTACTATCACATGCTACAGACTTCTGTTAATCTCTTTAAGTTCTCATAGTTGAAGTTAATTTTATTTCACCTACTGTTCTTTATCTCACTGCAGTTAATATTTGAGATATTTATGGGGTCTGGGACCAATACTCATCTTGAAATTGTTCTTCATGAATGGCCTGCAGCATCTCCATTCTCTGGGGGAATATTTTATGGATTATTGTTCTGTTTTCTACAAATAGGGGCTAAATGGAAACATCAACCAATCAAAAAATCATTTATTATAAATAGAAAAATAATGTTTAAGAAGGAAGATTCTTTTATACAATTGGCAATACAGGCTGCAATGGCTTTGGTACCCATTTTTCAAGTTTACTTTTGCTCTGAAGTAAATTCTTTGTTTCACAATTGATAGACGCATTTTTCACTGATGATTAATTTGAAAATGTGATGCGTTTTATTTGTTTGGGTTTTAAAAATAGTTTTCCTTTTAATTTTATAGTTATTTACAGCTCAATTTTATATATTAAGTATATGGAAATAGATTTCATTTAACTGCTTGTTTTTCCCAAGAAAGATCACTTACCTTCTAAAGTTTTGGCAGAGTATTTTATTTTCACAACTTGAGTTACTTCTAATGACTGATACTAATGACTAATGTTCAAATGTTGATAGTCACTAGTTTTACAATGAATAGAACTATGTATCCTTGTTTTGAAACCAAGAATAGATGCTGCTTCATGTTTAAATTGGAGAGGAAAGTTCATAGGTTATATATGTTTAATGGAAGAACTGTCAGATGAGACATTTGGTATGGGTATCTTACTATCCTTTATGACCAATGCTTGACATTAATTATTGTTAATTTGGAGAGAAGTTAAATAAAATAATGTTTGGGATTTGCTCTGGCAGTAGTTTCTAAAGCCTGAAGAGATGTTTAGAAGATAAATATTTGAAAGAGAGTTAAGTGCATGTGCTGGTTTTGTACTTCATTGAGTTGAACAATGAAAATTCATTAATCAGATTCACTGTATATCAAGTCTTGCTCTTCTCATGCTCTGGCACAGTGTTACACTTCTGAAGTGAAAATGTATTTAAATCCAAACAAACGGCTTTTATTTAAAAAAAAAAAAAGATAAAATCTTGCACCTAATACATTGAAAACCTGCACAATGTTGTCGATCTAAAACATGTGATGGTTCTTCCAGCTTATGTTTTATTTCAGAGGCTCGTTAAATCCATACCTGTTTTTATTTAATAAAATCTTTATGTTCCAGGATACTCAGATGAATGAAGTGTGTGTGCATGTACATGCGTGTTCAGATTCCCATAGGATTTTTAAATTATTATTATTATTATTACTATTATTACTATTATTATTATTATTATTTAAAAATAACTTTATGGAGGGTAAATGTTTGTCTTTGGCTCCCTCTATCTGCTTGTCTTTACTTGTCTTTGTGAATTAATGCTTTTTCATAACTCAATCCATCAGATAGTTTGGAATCAGCAGACAAGATGTCTGCAAGTATTCCGTATAGGTGTTTGGTAAAATAAATTAAAAAAAAAAAGAAAAAAAAAAAAGGTAAAGGGACATGGAGGACTGGTAAGGATTTTAGTTATTCAAGCTTAAAAAAGCAAGGTTAATGTCTTTGTGCTTAGGCAGTATATTTCTGAAATATCTTTCCATTCTGGTCAAAGTCTAATTTCTGTATTGGTTTTTCCATAAAGATGTAGCTATATGCTCAAAGTTTATTAAACAGAAACGTGGTTTTAGGTGCCTGTCTTGCAGTAGTGTGTGGTTGTGTGATAGCCTTTTGTTTCTGATTTCTAGTTATTTTAGTACCCTATTGACATAGAAGGTAACTAGATTGTTCTATTAGTGATTTCTGACAAACAGAAATGATTTGATATGCTAAAGCTATTTCTGACAGAAGATACAAAGTTTTGACAAACATGCATGGCACAGCAAGTGTCCAATTCTAAAGAGCAAAATAAATGCAAACCACCATTATGGGGAACACAAACAGCCTGAAAGCAAGTTATCAGTAAGCAAATAATTGTTGAACTGTTATGAATGGAATAGGATGTTGAAATAGGGCATGATTGGCTGATGTTACATATGTCCTTGATTACCTTCCTTGTGCTTTTATCCTAGTAAGTGACATTCTTTGTATTCCCTTGGATGGCTAGACAGTCTGACACTGAAGAAGAATAAATATTGCATGTGGTACACATTAAGCTGTCATCTAGGACAGCATTTATAAAAAGTAACTAGAAAAATTCATAAGAAATTCTGCAGTGCTACAGTTTTCTGGCTCCAGTCATAATTGTCAAAGTTCTTGACACATTCAGGTCTTCTGAAATGATTTGGGTTTACAGTTACTTGGTGTATGAATAATTATTGAGGATTCATTTTCTCTGATGATGCAGACTGTTAATGTTAGTTCTCAAAATGTTGCATTTTCATTAAAGGCCATGTAGTAATAAAAAAAACCAAACCAAAACCACAAAAAAAGTGTGGTGTATGTAGCTAGTCCTCTTGCAGAAGTCAGAACCAGGAGATGTATATGTGTAAAATAAAAGTGACTTGATAAAATTAAAGAAACTCCTTTTCAAATGCTGTCTTTGAATCTTGGTGGAAAATCCATTATGAGCATGCATCGTTACTATTATTCTACTTTGGAAATAGACCTAATTTTTTGTGTAAAATATCAGTCTTCTGTTTATCTTCACTGACTTGAAATTAAGACTCAGAAGCAACATAGCAGGACATCATCATCTCTGCAAGGGCAATGGAGAAAAACCCTTTTGAACTATCTAAGCTGATGAGTTAGTGTTTGAGTGGTAATGATTTTAATCTTTAATTTTGAGAAGAGGGAAGTGTAGTAGTTACATTCTTCATCCTCTTAAGTCTCTGGATTTCTTGTGACAACTTGTATGTTGACCAAGAAATATTCAATGGCTCCTTTGTCTTTCCATGTATTTGTCTATTGCCTAACATAATACCATGATACTCTCTGGAGTTTGACATTAAATGTCACTATGAATATTTTAAAGGATTATTACAGCTCTATCACTGACCATGTCAGCGGAACATTCTCGCTGTATACTGTATTCATGGTATAATCTGGTTTTGCTGCATATAAAAATGCGGCCTTCTTCCATTTGTGGGTACATGTCTCTCCATTTGTGACAGTATCATCTAACTCATGTGATTGTTTTTTTTATTATTTTACTGAATTAAGAACACCCTGTAAGGAAAAATAGCCTGTTGCCACCTCATCATGTTACTTGAGGACTAACATAATTTTATAGGTGACATTGTGCTTACTCTCATCCCTCTTCCAAGTAGCCTATAACTTACAATACCTCATTGTGACTAACTTGGAATGGGAAAATAGAGCCATTGGCTCTTTCATAAATTTACATTTAATGTTAATTGAAAGCCTTAAAGTAGTTCTTAGAACAGGGTTGGAAAAAAGTGTATTCATGGGAACAGATAAAAGCTGAAACACCTCTTTAGGTTGAAGAAAGTTTTCTCCAAGTATAACACTGCTCAAATGTTACAGGTAACTGTTAACTCTGTAGACCACTACAGAGCGCAAAATATTTGCCCAACTGGTAAATTGAACTGTAAGTCCCACTGTGGGAAATTGCTTTGCTGTGCTCCAAACAGCAGTTATCTTAGTAATTGTACCTGAATTCTTTTGTGGCTAATAGACAGTTGATGTCCTTCTTACCATGACAGAATTATTTTGTTGCAATATTATTAATTGTAAAAATTTCAGGTAAGATGTGTTCGTGTAGTTTAAGATGGGCTGAGTATGATTTTTTTAATTGGTGCTCTGAGAGTACTGGCTTTTGAGTTGAGAATGTGCATAACCCCACATTTCACATTCTAAACCGGCGCTCGCAACAAGGAGCTTATCAGAGCAAATTGTCTAGTCCATCCCCTTCCTCACTCAAAACCTAATGACCCTTTATCATCATGGTTTAGATTGCTGGACACAGATGTGAGAAAATACAAGTAATCTACAGGTAACTACAGTAGCTGCACTGATGTTCTCAGAGAACTGACTGCTGGGAAGATAAAAAGCTTCCCACAGAGCCTGTGACTTTCCAGCAGCAAAGCACATCATGAGCTCATACATGAAGTTTTATTTGCTGAAGATTCACAATAAGATGCATTAGGACATTCAGCAGGGTCCCTTCTTAGATGAGCACAAGAATTCACTGAGGTTGTTAGTTGATGCACTAGTGCATGGCTTCACACTAAAACTAGAAAGTCCAACAATGCCAATAATGTTTCTTTCTGAGAACATCACAAACTACAGCTGTAATATGATACTGATGTTAACGTAGTTTGTTCCTTGATAGTAAATGATCTAATGTCGTTGGACTTTTTTTTCCTTTTTATGGAAAATATTCAGGCAGGAAGCAAATGTTCTTCAGGAAAACTAGCTGCTGGCTGTTGAAATAGAGTTAGCGGTACATGCTAGATGTGAAGGTAGAAGTAGAGTCTTACATGAAAAGACTTGCGTGTGATTAATTACCATCTTTTTTTCTCAGCATTTTTTGTTGTAATCATGAAGTAGATCTAAAAATCGCTGTGTATGTGATTGGATACTTTGCCAAGTAATGGGAAGGAAATAGAATATTTTTCAGTTAAATTTCATGTACCTGAAGGTTAAGAAGGTAATGATCTTGTTTACTATTTTAAAATTTTTTTTTGTAATTCAAGAAGCTGTTGTAATACAGTTTTTATTTTTAGTGATTCAGCAAGGTTGAAATGTATCTATTAAACCAGATGGGAATGATCAATGTGAATCAGTCTGTCTGCACTTTCATTCTCTTCTTAAGTAACTTAAGTATAAACACAGTTACTTCTGTAGAAAAATGAATTTGGATGCTGAAATGCTTCCCCCCCCCCCCCCGTTTTTTTAAATCATCTGTAAGTTTGGGTTTGTGAAGAGAGAGATAGCACGTTTTATGAGAGGTACAGGTCCTCCAGAAATGAGGATCCACAGAGGGTGGTATTAATTATTAAGCAGCCAATAAGTATTAGAGTGGGGTCTTTACAGAAAATGCTAATCCTGCAAAAAGCCTAAAATCCAAGCCAAACAAAACCTCTGAACAGCCTCCTCCCACCCAGAAAGAAACAAAAAATAAATCCCACAAACAGCATCCCCCCTCCTCTGGCAGTGCAAATGAGACAAGCTTAGGACTGTTTTTTTAATTTTAAGTCCTTCCACCCTCTTCAATCACCCTCAAGACTTCTGTGTTCTGTTACTGATCTTGGGGAGTTGCTCCATGGGGATTCAGTGCTGCTGTCGGTGGTGAACCTTGGAGCAAGAGCAGGCAGGGCTGGCTGTAAGGCTGTGCCTCTCGAGCTGCGCCAGTGACCACAGCAGCAGTCTCCTTAATCTTCTGTTCTGTCACTGATCCTCCACCAGAGGAAACTAGAAGGCACCGTGAAAACTACATACTGGTCGCTCCTCGTCATTGTCACTTGCCTCTGTTCCACTTTTTTGTGCCCATTTTCCAGCTTATGCATATCTGAATGGCAACAAGCAGAACTCCATCCTGCAGAGCCCAACAGACACTTGCTAAGAAATTATTTTCAGTGATTACACATACCTTTTGGTTCACAGTAAAGACATGCAGAAGTATTTTCTCTTTTTCACTAGCAAATAGGAGCTACAGGAAGAGAGATACATATTCTCTTGTTCCATTTTGTCTTTTGCTTGGGGAAGACAAAAGTAGTAAAGGGGTATACGTTTTGTGAGATTGATTTCCTCTCCCCTTCTTTTTTTTAACCTTGAGATTAATTGTAATGAAATACATGTACAAATTGCAGAATACTCTTTATATATCCTTTTTATGATATATACTGTGTTTCATATTCTGTAGTGGCTTTAATTCTCAACTCAAGTAGACATATGGAAAAACAGAAAAAATGTTGGCTGTTACAAAGTTTTGTTTGAGCTTTTTAAACTGAGTGATTAGCAGAAATAATGACCCTGTCAGCCTTAATCACATTAAAATGTGGTTAACATCATTTAATTTTTTCCACTTAATATGCGAAAATTTCCAGTAGATTTGCAGTGAAGGCCATTGAAATTCCATTAGAACAAGAATAAAAATTTCAGGCATCATTTATTCAGAGAGGGAATAAAGGTCTCGACTGAAAACTGCTGAATCTTTCTATTAGCGAAACTATGAATCATTGCATTGAGCAGTACCTTCAGCTTCTCTAGTACTGAATCTGGGTTGCTTCTGAATGAATGGAATGCAGTTGTAGTGTGGTGCTTTTCTGAAAATTGCAGCATGTAAGTTTTGCACGGATTCAGTAAGTGCTTTCTTTGTAAAGGATTATTACGTAGTATTTTATAACTGCTGTAGATCTGGGGAAATAGTTCTGGTTTAGCCACCTCATCGCCATGAAGTTCCATACTTCACATTATTTTCATTAAAGCATTAAAAAAATGTATCCTTTTTCTGATTGATATGTAATGTATAGTTCTGTTTTCTTTGTGGTAAATAGCAAAATGAGGATATGTGCAGCTATGACTAGAATATTAAGCTGTATCAGGTCTCCTACACGCTTGGCATTTCTTGTTGCATGCTCCACAGGTATATACCAAAAGTACAGCATACAGTAACTATATGAAAGCACTAGAGAAACTATCAACCACGTCTTTTTCTGAGAGAAACTTCTCTTTCTAGGAAAGATGCAATGTTTGTTAGCTTTACTGTGTTTCACTCTGTTCCATTTAGGTTCCCATTTTTGGTCCTTTGCCTGTGTAAAGAGAAGATTTCATCTGTTAAGTTGAGGCACTAGAAGTACAACTGCATGTTCTGTGCATTTCTAGACTCTACTGAAGTACTTGAATATTTCTTTAAAACAAATATTACTGTATGTATCTGATAAGATATAATACCTTTATTGAATTGGCTTGTGTCTCTGGTACTTGAGTAACTATACAATGGATTGGGTTTTTTTGTTTGTTTTTTTAAATTGGTATTTTGTTCCTAAGCCTAGTTTATTTCAGCCTATTACATAATTACTTTGTCCTCTTTCTAGTGGGAAAAATCATTAAAATGCATTGGATTTGTGCAGAACACAAATTTTAAAATTTCCGTATTTGTATGATTTATTTTTTAAACAAAATGTAGTGGTAAATATTAATGTAGTGCTAAATACTGTGAGATATACAGTGGCAAAGGAATTTTT
Organism: Buteo buteo; assembly: GCF_964188355.1. Classification (NCBI taxonomy): domain Eukaryota; kingdom Metazoa; phylum Chordata; class Aves; order Accipitriformes; family Accipitridae; genus Buteo; species Buteo buteo. The sequence goes on from NC_134175.1 coordinate 30,061,961, forward strand.
CTTTGAAACAGCTGTTACTAAACTTAAGAGTCGAGCAGACATAACAGGAATTTGGAAGTGCCTCTGATCCAAATATACCTCTGTATGTTGAGGAACGAAGGAAACTGAGTAGGAGGTGCGTCCCTGGCCAGGACCAGAACTGTTAACCCTGCAAATGAGATAAAAGGAAGTAGGAGTGTGGGAGTGACCAAAAGCTGGGGTAAGAGGGAGGTGTGAATTGAATGAAGAGGTGTAAGTTTTGGGGCTTGCATTTGGAAACATCTTGCTAAACTGCTGTTGGACCAGGATGGAAAGCTTTGAAGACTGGAGAATGACGCTGGGAAAATAAACCAGTGAGTAACACAATGTGAAGAACTGTCGGATGGGAAGGGAAGGTGGCTGTGTTTTAGGAAGAAGGGTCAGAAGAGACTGTACTCACTAGATTTTTCTCCTTACAAAGCATGGCATGAAATTCAGAGGTATTATGTCTTTTTGTTTCTCTGCTCATAGCAAATCTGTGACATCTTATAGCAGAACGCCTTACCTCTTCCCAGTTTCTAGTCCATTGAGGAGCGAATGCTCATTGTAGTTCCATTAGCTCAAAGATAGGTTTGTGTGATGGGTATGTAATGAGTACATTCAGTTTAGAATTTAACATGTTTGTTGGTTGCTTTTTTAGAAACTGGAAATTACATACAGCTCTATCAAGTGTCTTAATGTTGCAATGGGAAACACTTTGAAGTCAGAAAATGTTGGAGTGAAGGTTGCCAATGCATTTCAAAATCCGTGTCCTGCCCCAAAGGGTTGTCTGCTCATGGGTGTACCAAATGGCTCCCTTTCCTTTATAGCCAACCTTGTCTTTCTCCGTGCAAAGGACAAGCTTGCTCTTGCAAGAATGCAGTAGGATTGGGTAGGATAGGAGACTTCTGATGGTGGGATTCCCTTCCTCTGGAGCAAAACTCGATACTGATGTGGAACTGGAGGAGGACAAGGGATGGCTTTATGTTAAAGGCATTTTACATGCCTGGAGATTTGGTGATGGAGAACTGGATTTTACTTCTGTCTGGTTTAGATTTCTGTTTGTGATGCCAAGTAAGAAAATTCCATTAAAGTTTTCACACATCTTTAAATAATAATGTTCTTAATTTTCTTCATTTGACCACTTAAGATAATGAAGTCCAATGTTCTCATTAGTGCTATTTTAAAAATGCGTACCTTGCCCAAATTTTGAAATTACTTACTGCCAAGCTGTGATACAAGTACTGCAGCTACCTCTTCTGCCTTGCCCATGCTGTCCTCATCAGTGGTATTGGTAACTATACATGGTATTATGGGCTAATTTTGGCTTTTATTACATTTTATTTTGGAAGACCAGAACTCATGAAGTCTAATTTTCCAAGAGGTTGAGTTCTGAAGTCTAGTTTTCCAAGAGTCTTGTTTCCTTACAACAGTGACTCCTAACTTATACTTATTCTTCAAACAGCAGTGACATGGTTCTCTGTACAGCAGGTAGCATCATATTCTGTGGCTCGGGAGGACTTTCTGCATGATGATCAGTCTGCCAGCCTCCTGCTGCTGGTCAGCTGGCTAGCTCCAGCCAAGTCAACTATGTGGTGGTTGAGTTCTTCATACCTTTTCCGCGGTGGAGGCATTGGTTTTTACAAAACATGCAGGAAGTTGATTTGTATGAGATTGAGACCTCTTTGTCCTCCTTTTGCATTTCTGCATAGCCTTTATGTACTTCTGAATTCACAAAGTGTAGTGCTTCCTTGTAACTATATGGTAATCCCTAAATTACTTTAATCCCTCCTCTGCATTCAGTACAGAACCAGTTATTGTTGGTATCTACACAGTATAATGACTTTCATAAATTAATTAAGTTTGGTTGGTTTTTTTTTTTTTAACAGTAGCTGATTGTTTTGCATTTAGTATTGGGAGGCTGTTCTCAGAACCTTGCTGCTGCCTTGAGTTGAAAATGTTCTGCTAATTTCCAGCCTATGTTTTTCCATGGCTGGCTTATTTCATTGGTAGTTCTGGCAGCTTTGTCCTGTAGATTAAATAGTATCTTATCTAATTGGTGTTTACCCTCAGTACTTATTTAAAGCAGGCATTATCAATTTTCTCTCTGTCTCTGTCATTTACATGAGGTTCCCATTCCTCTGATAATCTTAGACCTGTTCTGAATTTAGCTGACCACAGCTGCATGTAATACTCCACATGCTTTCATGAATACCTTATATGCAGACGTAATGCATCCTGTTAAACAAAGGGAAGCATTTCCAGTAAGATCTGTAGATCACATTTGCCTTTTCCCTGTTGCATTGTCTTGGTGGCTTGGAGTTGCTCTGAAGACGACTATAACCCATCGTGATCCCCGTTCTGTGTCACTTCTGATTGGTGATGACTTCCCTTGAGGAAAATGTCTCTTGCTCTGGTATCGAATGTAAACTTTGCATGCAACTAATGTTTGTGTCAAGGTCATTAATGTATTTAAACAAGATCAGTCCTAAGTTTGATCCTTGTGAAACTTGATTAATGATATCCTTAAACACCTATTTGTTCTCCCGTTAACAGATCCAGTGCATTACTCGGCACATGGTCTGAACGAATCCACTTCCCCCTCTTCTCCAGCTGAACGAGTAGTTTCACATGCAGCACACTATCAAATAGTTTATAGATGTAGTTCTCCTGCATAGAAAATCATGTGTCCTATCAATGAAAGAATAAATTTATCAGGGCATGCTTTATTTTTTCCTTTAAACCAAATTACTTGTGTTTACCCAGGTTATTTTCTGTGATCATTTCTTCTTTGATGGTGTCATTGCTCGACCAAACGAAGTCTAAAATAGCATTGTATCTGCTGATGAAGTGACTCTTAGGTGGAGAAATGGATAGACTATCATGTCCCAGAGAATAACTGCCCCCTATGACTTTTTTAGTATTTCTCCTTTGGCTAGGTCTGCTTTTAACCATATATTACCTACTAGGGCTTTTGCCTGTTGAGCAGGCCTTTTCCAAACTTACATTCTATGGCACTTCTAAAATAGAAGAAGAGTCCATTTGATAGTTAAAATAGGAATGGTGCTTTTCATTGGTTACTGAAACTTTTCTTACAACTCGTGTGCTAAAAGAGTGCAAGTGATTGCTTTAAGCAAATAAACAGTGTTTCTAATGGTAAGAAAATGTCTGGATGCAAGTTGAATAATTCACAACTTCACTATTGCTTCAGGTGTATGTATTATTTCAGTCTTCAATTGCATGATTGGGTGAAGTGTTTTCAACTGCTATTTTTGCACAGAAAGGATGAATAGACAGAAAGTAGAAATCATTTTATACAGGCTGTTAGAAGTCTAGATTTTTTTTTATACTTGAGAGCTGATTAATGTTTTAAATTAATCTTTATTTAAAATACATATTTATGTCATAGTTTTTTTCTTTTTCAGTGTAACTGTAGAGCAGGCTATATTCCTTATAGTAAATCCTGTGCATTTGAACTACTTTGAAAAAGTGAAATGATGTGATGTTTAGCTACAGAGAAATGTCAAAAACAATGCATTTATATGATATGAAAGATTTGCAAGCGCAAGCTAGCAATTGATAGTAATATTATAATTAGCTCTTTATACAGCCTGTTTTTTATTCATGAACATTTTCATTTATGTTGACAATGATCATGTATGCCACTACACATGGAGCCTTTTCTTTACTCAGAAGAGACTGAACATGCATTAGTATGTTTTTGGGCTTATGTTCTGACTTTCTATTGAAACATGGTTTCTGGGCCAAGTCATAAAAATTAAAGTAGCTTGCATTTTAGGTTTGGCTTTTTGATCCTATTATTGTTAGTGCTAGTGTTTGTAAGGGTGAAACATAGCACAGAGTGCCATAACTTCAAGGTGGAACTTCTTTTCAGTCAAATAATTTTTTGTGCATAGAATTGCTGGAGGCATTGAATGCATACTAATTCCCTAATTGGTAAGAAAATGAAGATAGGTAAACTAGTAGTTTTATAATAAATAAAATTTTAGTTTTGTGTTTGTAAATAGAAATGTTTTGTACACACCCACCCACAGAATAAGAGTATTTCTGACAGAAATTTACTTTGTCATTCCATATTCAGCCATAAATATCTTCATGTCTAACAGATCCTTTACAGTCTGTCAGATAGATGGAGCGTAATTTCAGACACTGATCCAGATACTTATTTTTGCTTCTGAAAAATATCAAAGTTAGTGTTCCCCTAGGACAAGTATGTTTTAGCAGATGATTCAGATATTGTTAATTTTTTTTTCATTTCACCATAGTTTAGACAGGTAAACAGACTGTGTCTGTAGAATTGAACATTTTTGTGACAGCTTTTCAAATTAGTGAAGTGCGTTTCATACAAGGCATCTCTGCACACTGTGAAAATCCCTAACTCATTTAGTGTTTTACTTGGACATGGACATGTTCATATGACAGTACAGTATATGCTGTTGTATTTATTAGGCAGTATTTTGGGAAAATGTATCAGCAGGAGGTAAGACTGAGGCATGCCACAGAATTTTACGTAAGCATCTTAGGCACTTAAGGTCAGGGTTAGTTTCTAAAGCAGCCTATGAAAAGGGGAGAGGGAACATGCTTTAAGAAGAAAGTGGGAACAGGAGCCCTAATTTAAGTGCTCTGAATTGCCCTCAGAAGAGCCTCCTGCTTCATTAACTATATAGGGAGCAGAACGAGATTAGGTATCTAAATCAGGTGTCTGAAATTAAGCCTTGTATTCTTTGAGTTGCTGTAGTTTGAATATTAACCATTCAACTAAATAACTCTTTCGTTATTATACTGAGAGCTTAGATGATGTTGTTTCTCTGGATAAATATCAAAGTTAATTTCTGATTTATTGAGTAGCATATTCCAGCCTAATACCAAGTTTGATCTTTTCTTCATCAAAAACCCCCCACAACTTAGTCCAGTATCTCCAGCTTCTATGATTCTTGTTACTAGCCTCGTTAAAATTGTTTCTTAAAACATCACTTGTAGTATCATGTGATCACAAAATGTTAGTACTTGGTAATGGTCCAAGGGGGTGGGGAGAATAAGCAGGGTTTATTATTTTAAATCTCGTGTTCTTATTGTGGTAATATTAGACTCTTGCAATTTTAATACTTATAGTTTTTAATAATTGATGGAGGGAGGAAGAGAACATTCATGTGAATTCTGTGGTCTGGAGAGGCTCTGCAATTAAGATCACACTGACTGATTCTGGAGAAGTGAGGAATGCATTTCCCTCTATCATGTGTGAGTGGGAGAGGATATTTTGTTAAGAGAAGTAGGGGGGAATATTCTGACCCAGTTTGTGTAGTTTTCATTAAATTGTGTGACATAAGCGAAAGCCAAAACGAACCCGTGTTGTAGTGTGCATTTGTGTTACTCATTGCAGGATTTTTAATTAGCACTAGTGGATTAGCACTCTTTATAGTGTCTTACTTCAAGTGTTGTTAGTATATATTTATTTCAACACACAGGAGTTTTATGTAGATCATATTTTTTTGTTTGGGAGTATGGCCTTGCTTGTGTGCACACAGTACATAGAAGAATCAAAGAATATAAATTTAAAATGGTGTTGTCCATCATGCATTTCATGTAAAGTTTCTCTTGTTAAGGTATCACATGTTTTTTTGATCAAATATTCTATTTATGCGTGGCTTGTAATTTTTTTATGGGATTACATGTTTGAGACTTTGCTATAATAGCTTTGATATGAATTGTCCTACTTTTTTTGTACAGGACCCTTAAGAATAGTTTTCCATGTGACATAAGAAGCCCTGTCAAGAGACAAAAGTTAAAATTATCATGCCATAATGTAAACCTGACTATGGAATAGGGATTCTTTCTACTGATCTGTAGTAGTTTCTCAATCATCATCATTTTGCACATGTCTTGTGACTGGGATTTACTCCTTCTGTTATAATGTATGAACGAGCATTTGTTAATTTTTTTTATAGTTTTCAAGATAACCTTTCAAAACTCTGCATTTTATAAATGATAGCAGAAAGAACAACAAGGTGTGACTTTCCAAAGGCATCTTTTCTGTCCAAAGTATACGTGCTGCAAGTGGAGCCTGTTACGCCTGTAACTATGAAATGTAATGTGCATGATTTATTGCGGTTTGCATTGTTACGCAGTTTCATCAGTAGTTCGGTCTTGAGTGTGCTTGATACTTGTTGACAGCAACAGCCATGATTTTCATTTGTTTGGGGTTTTTTTTGTTGGTTTGTGGGGGTTTTTTTGGGGGGTGTATTTTTTTTGAGTTAAGACAGAATTAATTTTCAGAATTGGCAGACCAAGGAGAAATAGAGACTGTAAGCCTTACACGTACCAGCAGGTGCTACAGCAGCAGTGTAGTACTGTTTTCATTGAGTCATAATTGGTTTTGATCACTTTAATGGGGACCGTAATTTGGATAAAGAGATATTACTGAAGTCTTGAAAATTAGATCAGAAACAAATGTTTTAAAAATGGATTTCAAGTTCTTTATTCTTCATGAATGATCCTTCTTACAAATGTTTAAAATAAGGTTACCTTGACTGACGTTTTGTTAGATACAATTTACTGTATAAGGTACTGAAAAAATCTTTTCTTAGTGGGAACTCTATATAGATCAGCAGAAAAAGTCATTCTGGATTCTTTCTCTCTTTCTACCATCTTGCTATTTTTTAATTCACACTTACTTGTAGGTCATCAGCTTGGTTTTTTCTATTATGCATGCTTTATTTCTCCTAGTTATAAAAGTATTTTGTCCATTAACCACTGTCTGTACTTGATTTACAGGTAATATCATGTTCTCTGGTATTATTTCTTTCACATTTCCAACATCTTGCAAACCCAAAACAGCTAAACAAGTTTCATGTCAGTTAAGCCAAATCTTTATATGAAATACGTTCAAGAAGTGGTCAGTAGTATAAAGTTGTAAGTGAAGTGTTATGTCCTTATATGTTTTTAACATACCATTAAACAGTGAATATCTCCAGGTAGCTTTCTAGACCAGATAAACTGAGAACTGTATACTAATACCATATTATGTTAGACAATTTGTTAACAGAATTATGTCTTAAGGGCACAAGGTGCTTTCATACGAATTTCCAGAATATTGCCTTGATCCCCCCCCCCCCCCGCCCCATCAATTAATACTGGTTTTTGCCTTGAAGAATCGATTTTTAAGTGATCTCATATGGGGTAATTTTTACTCAGGAGTCATGCCATATACAAGCATTCTCCAATAATAAATGCTAAAATTCCTGATTGAACTTGGCTTCATGCCATTGCTCTTTTTTGGGTGGTAGGCTAACTTAAGGCATGCCCATCCTTAACAGTCTTCACCTGTTCCTGCACCACCCTTCAGTTATATTGGCACAACCAGTTGTAAGGATACATGGGAAAGTGAAATGGTCCAGCTTAAAAAAAAAAAAAAGAGTGGGGAGGGGGATATGAAAGAAATAAATTCTCCCTCCCTCCCCAAACTGCTTTTTGCCAGATTATTTTTGTTGGTGAACAGCTTGAGTATGCTTGCAGTGAGTGCTGGTAGGGTCCATGCTCCATGTGCAACTGGTAGCAGAAAAGCAAGTGTAATATCTGGATGGATAAGGAATGGGATGAGAAGCTCATGTCCAGATTATGAAAATGTTTCTTTAGAATCTGGGATGCAACATGAACTAAAATAGTAGGTGCAATACTGGTCACCCCATCTAACAAATGATTTTGCAGAATTATAGGGGATTTAAGATAATGGCTGTGATAGAGATCAAGGCCCTGGAGAAACTTGCTTTGACACACACGAGGCAGAGAGCCTGGGATTACTTTACGTTTCAAAGGAGAATGTTAAGGAAAGTTACAAACCCATCTATAATAAATGGCAAATGACAGTGTTGATCAGGAACTTCTATTCTTCTTTTCTCAATACAGTATCAGTTGAAATTACAATGAAGATAAAAACTGTAAAGTCCAGAACTGGTAGAATGAAATACTTTATATACCTATTCTGTCATAAGGCTCCTGAGATCATGGAAGTGTTGCAAGCCCCCAAAAATGTTGTGGTAAAGAGTTTTAAGGACTATTCCACTGCATGTTTCAAGGCTCAAGTCAATCTGTGTTGGACATATGAGTGACATCTAACGTGTGAGATAGATTCTCCATGTTGGTCTCTTGTAAGGTTCATCCCGTTGCACTGACTAAATACTGGAGGGGGGTATGGACATCGGACTCTAGGAAGGTATCAAGGAACTTAAAGCATTCAGGATGCCCAGGATAAATGAAGTTCTGAAGCTCTTGTCCTGAGGGCCTGAGAGGAGGCTCCTGGCCAGGGAGCAGCCCAGCGTGTGGAGGCAGTGGTTTTGTTCTGAAGTGTTACTAGAAAGTATTTGCAGGTGGCGGGTGGGAAAGGGCCTTTTGAAATCTAAGGATTGCTGTGTTCCTCCTGGCCGTCTGGGAACGGGGAATAAAAGAGTAAATTCATAAATGTCACTGATGATTTGAAATGAGATTGCCTAGGTCAGTAACAGGTACTCCCAAACCTTCTGTAGATTTGTTGGCTTCATAAAAAAGCAAACCAGCATGGTGAGGAAGAGAGTACCTTTTTATTCTTTAATGTTTTCCAGTTTAGTCTTCCTTTCTCTTTATGTAGTGCAAGAAGAAAGGGATACCCTGAAAAAGGCAGGTAGCAGTAAGAGCTACAGCATGTTAATCTGTTACAGCAGAGTACCACGCGTGCTTTCTGCTTCCCTTTCTTAACTTCTGCCACTGACCTATTTTGTGGTATGGAATTATTATATACATTGGTTTCATCATTTTTGCCATTCCATTCTTTGTTGATTATATAAATTTGGAGTGAAAACTTGCTGAGGCTGTGAATGTTTCTTATTTATATAAGAATACTTGCACATATTCATCCATATATGTGTTGTACAGCACTGAACAGTGGGACCTGATCTTTGTGGAGTCTATGCATGCTAACAGAATAGAAGGGAAGGACATCACCTATGAACTGTGTGATGCAGTACTGGTGCTTAGGTAAATTAGATCTTCCTCTCCCACCCCAACAAATCAACTAAACCTAGTGGTACTCATAGTAGAACGTTTTGGGACCTGGCAAAAAAAATTAATCATTGCCTAATTTATCATCATTTTAGATAACTTGTGGATAATGGGCGAGGCTTCCAAAGACAAAAGAAAGCCACAGAGAGGAAGGAAGAAACAAGACATTTTTAAGTCAATTAATTTTCCTTCAATTTCAAGAAAAGCGTTGGAACATTCAACTGTTTTAATCACCTGGAAGCAACCCAATTGTCTTCACAAATTCATGTTGGCTATTTATTACTTGTCTAAATTGTCAGGTGACTCAAATATTTTGTTTGTGATAAATTTAATGGTCTTGCATATAGTGAAAAAATATACTTTACTACATATTGGCATTTTTATTAAGCCTTTAAACGTTTCAATGCCTTACAACATTCTCATAAACAAGATAGAAAATATTGGCTAGATGGAAACTACTGGAAGTTGGGTGTGCAAGACTGGTTGGAAGATAATACACAGAGCATAGTAATCACTGGTTCACTTTCCAAGTGGAAGAATATCTCATTATGAGATCTGCAGAAGCGGCTGCTGGTTGAATACCCTTACGTATTTCCATTAATGAGCTGGATGATGAGCGTTCTTGTTAAATCTGTAGATGACCCCAAACTAGGAGATGTCCAGGTATGTATAGAACAAAATTAGAATTTAGAAGCATCTCAAGAAATAGAAGAAATCATTAGGAAAAAAAGAGCTAGGGTGCAACTTCTGAGAAGGATTTTTATGCAGGAATAATCAACTATGCAAATATAGTATTAAGAATAGCTAGTCAACCAGGGTCATACAATAAGTTATACACTGAGCATGAGATAATGTTGCAGTGCTGTCACAAAAAAGCAAATGCTATACTGGGTTTTATAAACAGGAGAATCACCTGAAAAATGTGTGAGTTTATCCTCTAGCTATTTTTAATGCTTATAAGACATTACTATTGAGAGCTCTGAGGAGTGCCTTAGGTACTGTGTGCTTCCAGGAACTTTTAGACCAATTGGAGAGAATCCAGAAAAAGGTTCAAAGTTAAAAGTAATATGTGGGGTTTTAAGTCTGTAAAGCACTGTTGTAAAGAAATAGGGAGTGTGTATTCCCAGTCCATAGTGTAGGCTCAGTTAAACTGGTGCATTTAAATTGAAATGAAGGTGGCTTAAGCTACACATATGGAAAACTTTTCGACAGTGGGGAGCAGAGCACTAAATGGCTTGAGTTTGGAAGGTTTTAAAAATCCGGGGTTGCTCAGAGCTGCCAACAGGAAGAGCCTGTTGGAATTGTTAGGTCCTCTTGTTCTCACTCCCATCTGTAGATCTTTTTTTTCAGTCTTTTGTATATTTTGATCACTTAGTTTCATCTTATCTCATTATCTACATTTGTTTCTTTCCTTCTTGTGGTGCTGCCTGGTATTTTCTTCTTCCCTGCCATGCTGTTTTGTTTCTGCCGGTTTCTACTCGTAGTTAGGTATAGAACAGGAAAACAATCGTTTCTTTTCCATGAGTTAGATGGGGGTTTTTTTTGGTCTTGCTTGTACAAAAGCATACTTTCACAAGTCTCCTTTCTTCTCAGGGGTCAGTTTTTCAGATCATCATGTCTTGCAGGTGTCCACTGAGCTTAAGTTCTCTCTGCAGCTTCCCTCTTCCATCACTACTTCTGATTTCCATCTGAACTCTGTCTCTGTTCCCAGCTGGATCTCTCATGTGAAACTCTGTCAAATATTGATTTGTAGTTCAAGCACATTCTGCAACTTTTGTACCTCTTTGTTTTGGTTTCTTCTGCCTCAGAAACTATCACCATTTTAAAGCAAAGGCACTCCCTTCTGCACAACTCCCCTTTCTGGTGCTCTTTGCTCATTGGCCTTCTCAGTGAGCACCCTCATTTTTAAACCTTTCCCCGAGGTCTGTTCTGCATCCTGATTTAGTATCCAGAGTTCACTCTGGTGGTTGTCCTGATCCTTCTGCACTTGAAGTCACTGGCTTCTTTCATTTACTTTTTCCTTGTCAGTCTGATGCAGAGTTGAAAACTGGAATGCCCTGAGATGATGCCTTCATCAAATTTTGGAATCTAGTAGTGGCAAGAAAACGTCTTGGTCTTCACAGCTTTTCTGAGTCAGTAGTAGATATGCTGACATGCTTTTGTCCTTCCTTACCTCCTTATCAGCCAAGAGTAACAGTGTTAGGTGGAAGTGAGCATCTTAACTCCTCTTGGCTGGTTTCCCTGGTCAGAATTTTGAGTGCTGCCTTCACTTGCAAGTTGTTCAGATCTGGTTTTGTTCTTGTGTCAGGTTTTTACACAGCTGTCTTTTTAACTGAGTTTTCAATTCAACTTTTATTTAAGATTTTCTTTTTGCCATGACAGAATGAATGGTTGTCTTACTGTCTCTTGGGTCTATATATTTTTCCAGAAAGACTATTTTGTCCATTAGTGGTGAATAGAATCAAATTGCAGTTCAGGAACCCTCTGTAGCCGCTGTTGGCACACTCCCCCTCTCCACAGAGTTACCTGGAGGGAAGAACCAAGCCACCTCAATAGGGGAGGGCTGTTGGATGTCCAGAAATGCTCCGAGAGATCCCTTGCTGTTATCACTGAGTAGTACTAGAAGAAGCCTTTCTTCTTTCTGCTTTATGTTTTATATTCAGCATTTAGTTTTACCTCTGCTAATAACGGCCTTATTAGAAACCTAATTAGGAAAGAGGATATTTTTAATTGCTCTTACCGTGTACACTGTTTCCACATAGTTTTCAGCTTACTTTGTCAAGAAGGGTTTTCATCTTGAGCGCTTTCTGGTTTCTTGAAGTAGTTTCAGCTGTTAATCATTGTCATTGGTTCTGCCAGTTCTACTGTTTGATGACTTTTTTTTTTTTTTTTTTTTTAACTTTTCATTTTGTTACATTTTAGTGTTTGGTTTGTTTTTTTAAATTGAGATTTTCTTAAGTGTTAATGGTCTTTTCTCTCAGCCTAAAATCCAATACCCTTCAACATTCATTATCAAGTATAGCATGAAATAAGAGAGATACTCCAGGATGTGCTTATCTTAACAAAGGCCCAAACAAGTGTACTAATGCTGTCCTTTTACAAACAGACAGCATTTCCATGGGAAAATTATGTGCTCAAATAAAACAGACTTTGACATTAATTGTTACCATTTGGTAAGAGAATTTTGTTTTGTTTAGCACACTTGGTTATCCCTAACAGGAAAGCAAACTTGCACTATTACTTTATTGATTATTAGTCAAGCATTTTTACTTTGGGGGAAAATTTCATTGAGAAATATATCAGTATTTATATTTGAGTATTTACTTTTGTTTTGTTTTGTTTTCTTTTTTCGATCACCATTAGGGGAATTCCTTGGTACTTTTTAGTAATTCCTGTGACATTGAAAGTCACGAAAGTGAAAGACTCAGGCAGAGAACCCGACTGTCTGTACAGAGTGGGATGCAGTACCTTATTCTTTTAGTGAGGCTGTAGCAGGTCTGATGTCAGTCACTTCAGAGACCTTTAGACCTCAGTGCTCATTTATTGCTAAAATGTACCAGCTCTGCTCCTGCATTATGAAGATCATCTGTCAACACTTTGAGATATTCTCCTTTGTTATTAAGCTTGTGATGCTCTACACTGTCAGGTTTTTTGCCAATTATAGTTAAGGTACAATGGTGTATTCACTGGATCAAAGTCTCACACTGGCGGTAGAGGAATGATTTGTAAGTCTTTATTCATCTGAATTGTACAATAGAATACCTGAGGAATGCAAATAATCCCTCTAAGGACTCAATAGAAAAGCTGTTAAAATGACAGTCAAAGACTATTATTATTCTGAATTGGTGTTTTAGCCAAAATAATTATTTCTTATCTTGTTGTTCCACAATAGTTCTTAGTTTATTAGTTACGATGACCATATTTACCAAACAGAATTTGAATCCAATTTTTGACATTACTTCCATGCTCATTTCACTTTTTCAAGTTTGCGTGTTTCATTCTGTCTTTCACTTGGTACATTATTTAATTAGTCTAGAGACCAATGTTAGGTACTTTCTTAAAAAAAAAAAAAAAAAGATGTGTGCACAGATGTTGAAGTACACTTATGAATAGCAGATCCATTTCTAGATACATTTTCTGTAAAAGGTTGGCATTTATAAGCTCTGAACTTTGGTATCCAGTTTGTTAGCCAAAATAAATTAGTTAACTACAAATGTCAGTTTTAGAAGTGCTGTTAAATGTCACATGTCACATTCAGAAATACACCTTAATTGTGATTTTCAGTTCAGATGTTCCTGAAGGCAATAGTGTTTCAGTATCAGTCCTGGAGACCAGACTATATTTTCATTGGATAACTGGAGGAAAAAAAGATTAGTATAATGAGGATTGAAAACCACTGATGGGGTATTTACATAAGTAAATGATAGAAGACCAGCCTTATATAACAAACGTGTGAAAACTGTTGAGTGAACTTTTATATTCTTTGTCCCATCTAAAACCCTACTCAGTGGGCCATGCACTTAATCTCATAATAGCTCTGATCCCCTGCTATTTTCTTTGACAAATGTGTGTTGATGAACTTGTGGTTCAGTTCATTTTTTTCTGAAGTGACATTTGCATTGATTATTTAAAGGTTTGCAGGCCACAGTTTCAAAGCACTTTAGTATAATAGCAGTTAAAACCTTAGTCTAAATCTTGGAGATTAGTAGGACGAAGAAAAAGAACTCGGCAAGCGTAAAACCCTGTGCTGCATGGTGGGTGCTTCAGGTCTGAAATATCTATGGCACCCAAAGTACTGTATTTTGTACTTTGATTCTTAGTGTACAGGAAGTATTCCCGTGCCTCTTGTGTCTTCTTGCTGAGCATACAGAGTTGTCATTCTTGCCGTTCACACCTGTTCAGAAATAGTGCCCTTTAAATAACATTGAACTCCTTACAGGTAATTTATTAATGTTTCCCTTAAATTTAAAATAAATAGTACTTGCAGTCATGAATGTGATGCCTGTGTTTAAAGATTGTTTAAACATCAGCTATTGCTGCAAAGATTTTCTTGATTTTAATAGGATATTGAACATTCAAAAACTAACACCACAAATCTGTAGCTCTAAATTTGTAGTTTCATTCAGCTAAAAAGAAATGTTAGATGTACAGCCAACTATTACTGATGATGCCAGTTATTAAAGATGAAGAGAAATAGGAAATTTGATTCTTTATTTAAAAATAATAGTAGTGTAATATCTAGAAGCTTTGTCCTGGGGAGATAGTAGAAAGGTGGGAGAAACTAGTGGAAACACAGCCCTGTATTCACTAGCTATGACATACTCCAAGATCAGGGTGCTGCTTGCTAACTGAGAGTTTATAGTGTGGTGTTCTTTTCCGTCTGCTAATATCAGCTGCCCTAGCCACTGAGATGCTTTTTTTTTAAATTTTTTATTTTTTATTTTAAAAGTCAGAGGAAAAACTGGAGACCCTCAGTTTTACCACATTTGATCTATATCACTCTTGGAAGTCTCAGAAAAATGTACGTCCACAGATCTACAAAGTTTATTTCAGTTAGCATTTTAGATTGCAAGTATTTAACCTTACCAAAAACCTAGTTATTGTCTCAAATTATGCCTATTTCTGATAGATTAAATGCCAAACAGAAACCAAGAAACAGTGAAATGTTAATGGAGTACACCTGAAGCAATTGCTGCCTGTTAATGCCTTGACCTTGGAAAGCAATACACAAAAAGATGGCATCATAAAACCGTGCAATTCTTATGAATATGTATGTGCTACTTGATAATAATGAATGTGGTACAGCCATGCATGCACTACAAGATAATGTTGTGCCCTTTGTTGTCTACAGGTTGATAAAAATTAAAGAGTGGGTGGACAAGCACGACCCGGGTGCTTTGGTCATTCCTTTTAGTGGGGCCTTGGAACTCAAGTTGCAAGATATGAGTGCTGAGGAGAAACAGAAGTATCTGGAAGAGAACATGACACAAAGGTTAATTAGCATTCATTTTCCCTACACTTTATTATCAACTATTTCCTTGCAGTAATTTAATTGCTTGCGCTGATAGAATAATAAATGACAGAGTAATTACCATTATAAAGAGAGAATCTTCTCCTTTCTTTACCATGAGACAGAGTGAAAAGATTTATTTTAAATTAAGTTTTTAACTGTCATCTGTCATCTCTGTACAGTGTTTTAATTATAACATAGGTATTAGTTATGTATATTTTTGAGAAGGAATGATCACCAAAACTGTTTCGTCATCCATGGGGAATAGGGACGGTGGAGAAAATGTTGCCATAATTTTTCTGAAGAACTATAATAAATTGTTTCAGTATTGAATTTCAGTCAAACAGTTATGCTTTCATGACCTGGAGTCCTGAAAATTGCATGAGACCAAAAGTGCTGTCTGATAGGGTGATTTAAATTTATCCCATATTTCTGTAGCCTGCCAAATAAACAAATCAAAATACCGTCTTTATGATTCTGCAGTAAAAAAGTAGTTCTTCTGAAGAGAGTTCAAAGAAAAAGGCTACTGCGGTTATTGCTGTGTTTACCAGTAGACCCGGTGTCTTCAAAATGTGATGTCTTTCCATGTAAATTGATTACTTGGGGCATTTAGCTGGTTTATGTGTATATGTTGAATGAATTGGATTCTTTTTTTTTTTTTTTTTTTTTTCTTCAGTGCTTTAGCAAAGATCATTAAGGCTGGATATGCAGCACTCCAACTAGAATACTTTTTCACTGCAGGCCCAGATGAAGTGCGTGCATGGACCATCAGGGTAAGATTCATACTTATTCATCAGCTATATCCAGTTCCACACTATTGAATTCAGATTGATATCACTGACTTTGAAGTTTGTCATGGTGGCGGTTAGCTAGTCATTACAGATGAGGTTTTTGTCCAGGATAACTTTAATTATTTGTGAGCTGCTGAACAGTGAAAGTGGAGCTGCATTGATTGAGGCAGGTAACAATTGATTCTGCCTATTACATAGTCTGAATTTCTTCATCCTGTAGAATCTGTCTACCCTCCTCCTGTGGTCAGAGATAAGACGTACCAGTATTGTGCTTGCTTAATCTGTGTGACTGGGTTTGTCTGCAGTGAAATTGATGTTGCTTTTCATTTTGTATTCACTAAGTTTGTTTGGGTTGCGGATGGTTCATTCCTCCTTTGCTTTGCTCGGATTACATTTTCAGCAATAAAAGCAATATAACATCATTATATTCCTCATGGATACACAGTTGGGCTCAAAAACCTAAAATCAGTGTGCAGTAATTCAGGTCTTTTACTGACTTTAATATTTAGACCTAGTTTATTTTGGTAGTTTTATATGTTTATCTGGGAACTTATGTAATGCTAAAATTATATTATGTATTTTAAATATTGATGTAGAATGATTATAGCCATAGAGATCGACTAATTTATTCCCAGAGGACGGTAAAAGCTGAGCTGTAGTGGTTTGCCTTTGAATGTAAATATGTTATACTTTAAAGATTAGTATTGAAAAATATTTTGAAATGCATGTAGTTACAAACTCTGTCTTAAAAATTACAAAAATTTCAACTTGGAGTTGCAGATCTGTCACTGAGCTCTTATTTATTGCATCAGTGTATTTAGTGCTGTGCAGTGAATTTCAGTGCTGTATTTAATTTCATTCAAAGGAATTAATTTGTTTTCATTAATCAACATAATTTCCAGTAAATTTATATTTTTATTAATACCGCTACAGATGTTTGTGTATATATTTTAGGACGTTAAACTTACTTTCTTAGAAGCACGTTTATTTTTTTTAGCCTTTTCATCTCTTCTCCTTTTACATGATAACTGCTAGCTAAAGTCCCTGAAATAGCTACCAAAATAATAAAAAAGCAGAAGTTTTGTTGCTCTAATTCTTGCCGTCGTTTTTAAAAGCACATTCTGAAACTCCACTGTTTTCAGTAGGAGAAATGGTTGCTCTTTATTAGAAAATTTGAAAGCTGGTTTATCTTAAGACTGATTGTAAGTATCTTTGATTTAATGTGCAAAGATATTTAGTCAGGTAAGCATCAGTGAGTAGCCATATTAACCCAATACATCTTTTATTGTAAAAACTGTGCTTTACAGTGTCAGACTCCTTAGCACTTTAACATGCTTTATTAAGCAGCCTTTAGGTCACCATTATTTCTCAAATTTCTCTCCATGGTTGTATGTGCACAGAATGTATGTCCTTGTAATTTAAAGCATGCAGTTATAATGCATTCTCCTCTATTGCATAAACTTAAATTATCTTATAATAGTTGCCCGTGATTTTTTTTATATTTTAGTGATTCAGTTGTTGACATTTTGGTAAGAATACTAATTTTGTTCTATATTAGACTTACTAAAATTACTCTGAAATAAAAATAAGCTAATATGTCGGGCTTGAGATCCATAAATCGTTTTTTATTATAAATGTGGTTTGCCAATGAGTGTTATTGTTTAATTGAAATTATTTGGACGTAAGTAAAAGTCTTGAGTAATTCAGATTTTAAAGTTATTTAAAAATCTTTATTTTCCTCACTTTCTGTGTGGAGAGCTAGGGATCGAAGTGAATCTTGCAACAAAATACAATCATAGCTTCTAAAATCAATACTGCTGTTGATACCTATTAGGAAAAACAAAGCTGCCCTCCTTTAATATCAGTTGGTTTATCTGTGGCAAAGGCATCTATCCGTATGTCCCAATATGAGAATTACCCAGCTGTATGCATGACATTTTAACTGATATGAAACAAAGTTTCAGCAGATCCTGAAAGCATATAAAAAAGGAGGAACCTCTTTCCTGCAATCAATCTTCTTAAATGCAATTAATTTTCTTCTGGTCTTTCCTTTGACAGAAAGGGACGAAGGCTCCTCAGGCAGCAGGGAAGATTCACACAGATTTTGAAAAGGGATTCATTATGGCTGAAGTAATGAAATACGAAGATTTTAAAGAAGGAGGTTCAGAAGCTGCTGTCAAGGTGAGCTCCCCATCTTTTTCTTCTCTGTTCCTCCATATGTGCCATTTTTCCATTTTAAGTCTATTTTTCACTGGGAAGAAGTTCTTGATGCTAAGCGAATCTTAATGGTCACCTCTAGCAATAGACCAAAATCTATTTTCATCTTTTACGTAGGAAAGAATTGAAATTCACCAACTTACTGAACAGGAATGCAACTATTTCAATATCCAAGATATGACAGCTTATGGACTAAACGTCAACACTAAGACCAAATGCTATGCTAAATTTTTTTCTCTGTTTATGTGTTAGTGTTCAGAATTTAATAAGCTTTAAAATGAACTTGTTTTTTAAAAAATCAAATTTTTAAGATGAGGTAGGAGATTTTTGAATCACCTCTAAGAGGAAATGCAAGAAACGCAGAAAACCTGTTTCTTCTAATAATGTGTCATTCTGTTTTGTGCTTGCAGTGAAGGTATTAGAAATGTCAGATGTAAATGGTTAAGAAAGTATTACATTATAAATTTTTTTTTCAGGATTAGTGGATTCCACTCCTAGGCTCTGATAAGCATTAATTAGAATCTTAAAATTTACCATTTCAGTATTTAATTCAATCACCCTTTGATGTCTCATTCAAAAATGCCATGCCTTACTTTGATTGTTCAGGATGCCAGTAAGAGTTGTATGTAGTCCACGAAAATATATTACAATAGGTGAAGGTTCCTAGCTACTATCTACTTGAATAGACAGTGAAGATATTTAATGAAAAACTTTTTTCTTGAGCTCACGCTTCTTTGTAGTGACACTTCTATTAAGAACAGTTTTATCTGCTTTCTCAACACTAGAGGGCAGAGACTGATTGGGTGCCCAAAGTTGTGCCCTTCTTATAGCTGACAAATTATATCTGATTTGAAGTTATTAAATATGAAATGAATGTGTACATGGCAAATAAATGTCATAAGAAAAACTGTTCTTCTCTGCGCTGCTATTGCATTATTTCCATCTTCTTTAAGCAGAGAAACACCCCTTTATTTCATACACATTTGATTTCTCGTTTGGCATTTTTGATGTTTTATTAAGGTTTGTATTTTATAAAATGGTGATTACAAAGCACATTAGTTTGATTTAATCAATCTCAGTATTTGAAGGTTCCTACACACTATAATATGTTAAAGAATTTAAAAGGTTCAGCTTTATTGTTTGCTATTTGATAGCTTGAAAGGTATGCAAAATTATGATTTGAAATTCAGCTTATTCTCAGTGGTATCACTAAGGAAGATCATACTGAGCAGCAGGACTTTAATAGGTTTGTTTGAACCCCAGGAAGTGAGGGAAAAAAAATCCCAGTATAATTGGTTCGTTGCGGCATGTGAACTGCCGTATGAAAAGGGAAGTAGAGTTGTAGTTGTAAAGTGAAACCACAGCTACAAATAAATCTAACATTCTGCAGTCAGAAACTACTTCATGTAACCAAGATTCAAATTTTGCCAGCAACAGTTTGTGATGCTCAAATCTGAGTGTTTTCCTTGAGAAGCTGCATCAGTTAATACCTATTAAATTAATCTATAAGTATTTTGCTTGTATATTTTTATTTGCTTTTCACTATGTGAGATTCTAAACATCAAGCTTCCATGTTCAAATTATATTTAATGGTTAAATTTTTATTGTTTTGATCTATCTATGAAGCAAGCCTATTTGCATTTGTTACTCAGTTTTTAAATCAAGGCTAGAAAAAAAACCCTTGCTCTTAGAAAAATGTGTTATATTACTCTAGTCTTTTCTAATTTGCATTTAATACAATGTTTCATGCCATACACAATACTAATTACTTTTATATTGCTGGTAAATTTCAGAATTAAATTTGGGAGCTTTTAGGAGTCAACTGAAATAACAGTGGTAATGGGAGTTGCTTGCTTTGTACGTTATCAAGTTGATCGATTTTTAAGTTTGATTTTGTGTGTGTCTAACACCAGTACAGCATAACTAATTTAATGCCAGTGCTGTGAACTATACACTGAATAGCTCTGTGTGGGCTTTGTAGTCTACAGGGATATCACATTATTAGCAATCATATCTGCTTAGGCAAAGCTGGCTTCTACAGATGGCTGCTTTCAAGTGCAAATGAACTGGTTAGACGTGTCTTGTTTAATACATACTCAAGATTCACAAATGGGTATTGATTTTTTTCAACCAGTGTTTCTGATAGCAATGGAAATGGATTAAATGGTCTCTAGAGAATTTAAAGGAACACTGTCACTTTTAATTAACTGTAAACTGGTAACAAAAATACATAAACTTGCATTAGTGTGTCAAAATGTATTTAATTCGAGAAGTCTATGCCACTCTGACAACCTGCAATAGCGTCCTAAAAAAAATCTGCATTGTTACTTTGCGGAGGTCAGTTTTTTCTACAAATATTTGTGAGTAATAAATGTATTCAACTGTAAAATGTCTCTGTACCTGTGCCTGCAGCTTACACTTGCCGATGATTTTTACCGCACTGTTTTATTAGTGTTTATGCCATCAATTAGTCTAATTACTCTTGACTTTGAGCGTTATTAGGATCTTCAAAGGAAAGAACTACTAAATCTACCTGAAAGTAAACCTTTTACAGTCTAAACAGATTTCCGAGGGGGGAAATATGAAAACGTTTGCAAAGTACTGTTTATTATTTATCGATAGTGTCATATGGGATAAGGTCAATTACTATTGCACTATATATTTATTGTCGAGGCTATTTTATTTGCAATTTTCTGTAGGCTAACATCACTGGTGATAACATTCAAATAAGGAATGACACCAACAAGGTTATCGAGCCTCTAAATTCCTAGACAGCAATATGGGGAAATATGTTGCTTTACAGAGCAGGTTTTGTGAAAGAAAGGTGTCTAAGTTAACTATGTACCAGTAATCTGATCTGTTCTACTGCAACTAAGGTCATTAGTTAACAGCTTTCCTGTAATGGGATCTTAGCATGCCACCACTGTGATAGTGTCATTGAGAATAATGGCACAGTGAGGTCTTGCATGGAAGCACTTTCTCCTGCAAGAGAAAACTTCAAAACAGGAATGGTTATTGAACTAAAGCAGAAGCTCTCAACTTTTCCATATTGTAGATCACTTTTCAAGATAAATGCTTCTGCAGACCACCTCCCGCCCAGTCTGTCAGTCCTAATGCCACAGCTTCTCTGTAGCCTCTATAACACTAGGTTTAATTACGACGAGATAAAGATAGAAAAATATAATAATAAATTCTAATGCGGAGAGTACTGTTATTTAATAGCTTCCTTGCCTATTTTCTGCTCTCCTCAAGTACAGCATTTTCATAACGAATTTCCTTTTCATGTCTTTGGTCTATATGCCTTCTCCTGTATCCTGGTTTCACAGCTTATCTGCTCTTATATCTGTCCTTCTGAAGCAAATTTCTTCTAAAGGAAATTTCTGACAGAAAAACTGAGCCTGTATTTTGTGCTCCTCAGTCCTTCATTATCTGGGCGCAAGCAGACAAGAGAGCCCCGCTCGAAGCACAAGGCATGTACAGTTGTGACTTTTGCATAGCGTTCCCATCTTTAGTTTTGACAGCACTCGCTCGTCTAGCCGCTCAGAAGTAGTTCATATACCAGTTTAATAGCCACGCAGCCATGATGCAAACTGTTGCCGATCGCCCTTTCCAGCAATACTGTTTTAGATTCTTGCCGCCAGTGTTTGCCATCTGCAGGTTTTTTAGGTGAAGAAAAAGAAAGCCTGAAAGCTGGGGGGGGTGGGGAATTGAGTTGTTTTAGTGTCCTTTATCTTAAGACTTGCCAGGGTTTACAGATTTACCACTATGTAATGCAGATGGCATTTAAGCACCACCAATTCAGTGGAGGTTAAATTATTTTTGTATATATTTCATATGTATGTAAAACCAGATTATGTCAAACTGAGGAGTATTGTGGCTGTCAAACTCTGAAGCTGTACTGTTTCTTTACCAAAATGTATTTAAATTATTACAGTTTGAAAATACTATAAAATGTCTAATGAAATAACCCACTTTCCTTTTGTCTGTTCTATTTACAGGCTGCTGGAAAATACAGACAACAAGGCAGAAATTACATAGTGGAGGATGGAGATATTATCTTCTTTAAATTTAATACACCTCAACAACCCAAGAAGAAATGAATATCAGATGTTGTTCATTGCTCAGAAATAAACTGTGCTGCTTCAAAAAGCACATGAATTTTTATTTAGGATGGAATATCTGGAAACAAAAAGCATACAGTTTCTACCTAGGGAACCTCCCCTCCCCCCACTGAAATTATTCTTGTTTGTTTTGAATTAAAATATGGCACCTCCAGCAAACATGCAAGTTCACTAAATGTGAACAGCTTTGCATTTCAAACGATTAAGACCCTACTCCAAATTGTAGAAGCTTTTCAGGATCCATATTACTCTCATGATACTTCATTAATCTCCATCATGTATGCCAAGCCTGACACGTTTGACAGTGAGGACAATGTGGCTTGCTCCTTTTTGAATCTACAGATAATGCATGTTTTACAGTACTCCAGATGTCTACACTCAATAAAACATTTGACAAAACCAGCCTTGGTGTGTTTGGGGATGTCTGTATTGACTGACTGTGGTGTGCTGAATGCGATACGGCACCTGGTGGATGCTGATTACAGAATTTTAAGACGTGTATGATACAGTAACTGGCAGTGTGGGGCAGCTGCAATTGTATCTCGAAAGTGAGTCTTTCATGGGAATCAGAAGATTAGGATGCCAATGATTTGTCTCAAAAAAGTTAATGAATTTGTAGATGGACATTCACTGAAAGATGATGGTAAGGATAATAAGAATGATGCAGCGTAAATGATTTTTACTGGAGAGAGGAAATACATGTAGAAAAATCACGTTATCTTTGAGACCGAAGCTTTTTTGTTCAAATCATTTTGAAAAAGTATTTCATTCTTGCCTTGGAATTATTAAATTGTGGAGGCTGGAGCAGCGGTGCCTGATGTTGTGTGTTGTCCTCTCAGGTCTGGTTTTCAGGCCAGCGGAGGGTGACGCAGATAGTGTTGTGACGGAAGAGGTCACACTGTGCTGGATAGGTAAGCTGTTCTGCTGAAATAAGGTTGCAGCTGTGGGTACTTTTTTATACCTTTAACCAGGAGGGAGAGCTGATCTCTTTGGATAACACAGAAGAATAGGTGGCAAAAATAAAACCAAGTTTGTACTTCTAATGCAAGCTGTAGGATTGCCCTTAAGTGCAGTATGTTTAATGTATTTAAAACAGCCTGACTTTTTCTGAAGTGCCTGTGTGCCTGTGGTTTCAGCTACAGATTCAGTGGGGTCAGGGCTGGGAGAGATGCTGATGTTACCTCTGGCTTCTTGGTGTGCCAGACCTCTTGGGTCTTCGTGATAAATTTGCTTGCTATACATTTTGAAAAGGCAACTTACCACTGGCTAACCTCCCCCCTGTGTTTAAGATATTGGGAGCGCTGGTCATGTCCTGCTCCGAGGCTTCCCTTGAGATGCTGCCGTTGAGCTTCACTGCTCATTTCTGAAAGAGGAAGGCATGGGTCAGCCAGAGCCACGAGGCTCATTGTTGAAAAGTTGGCATCTTGCCTTTAATTGCACTGAGAAGACGGAGGGAGGGCAGATGACTTCAATACGTAGTTGTTGGGTTTGTTTTAAAGAACGTCTCCTTTTTTCATGGTGGCAGGAGAGGGGAGAGTATTGTAAAGCAGGGAAATCAGGACTTCAGATGTTTTGGAACCCTTGAAATTCTCTTCTGTATCGTCTCCCTGGTGCGGCTAGTATTTGTTCTTGGTGTTATTTTCTTGTTACATAATTGAGGAAAGATTGGGATCACCAAATCTTGTGTTAAAAGTCAAATCCAAAAGAAGAACAGAGCCTACCTGTTTCTCTTGGAAGTCAGCAACATGCTAGTAACAGAAGGGCTCATGCTGGGTTTTAGACACAATGAAAGATGAGTGAGAAGTGGAGTGTATGTGTTGGTGAAAGAGAAGTAACCTCTTTACTGCACTAATACCTGCTGGAACGTGTTCTCTTGTCCTGTCTGAAATTCATTCTGGTTTCCAAAATATTCCTGTGCTTCCTAATGATTACCTGTCAGTGAAGAAGTTAGAAAGGAGAGCACAATTAATGGATTGCTTTGTATTTTTGCATCTCTTGGTTACATTTAAAAAGCCGTATTTGTTTAGATTTGAATTCTATAATGTTTTATGTTTCAGCTTACTAACTTGCCTGAATAGCTTATCTCTTCAGTTGTTTTAACTAATGTTCTTTTAACTACTGAAGCTAATCAATTATTCCAGAATAAAACCAAATTTTATTAAAAGAAAGAATAATCTGATAAGGTCTGTTACTCCTATCACTGGTGACTTGTGGCAACTGCCACATGAAATATGTGCAGCCTGTGTTTCTCCTCAGTGGGTCTATGTGTTTAAGATGTACAACTCCTAAAAACTTGTAGATATATGTAGCGTGTTTCAAGCACTCTGTTTTAAATAGAATTGTGGTTTAACTTAAGCCAAGCACACATTATTTATGCATTTCAACCTGGGCAGGTGACTCCAGGTACAATATATCCATCCTACTCACATTTGATATTTAAGAAAAAAAAGTGAAATCTGCCTGCATGCTCTTCACTCTTGGTGACCTGTACTCACTGGGCACGATGATGGTGAGTAGAAGGAGACGTTTTGTTTCTCCAGCTGGAGAAGGGTGAGAAAACATTATAGGCACTGATCTTCCAAAATATGGGAAGTAGGGAATTTTGCAAAGGAGGAGGGGTACTAACCCTTCCTCTTAAATTGCATTCCTCAGTCCCTAATAGCCGTGGCATTGATGACATGTTTCTGGGATTAGACAAAAGCTAGTGGAACGGGGGAAACCGCTGCTGCCTGCCTCCAAACTGACCAGAAGAGAGTCCCGAATGTGATGTGGAGATGCCAGTGAAAGCAGCTGTGCCTGCACTGGCACGTGGGGTGACTCTGTAGGAGTAGATCTGGAGAGCGAAGCGGTTGGCACGGAGGACCTGTTGTTCCCATGGCATGTATTTGAGGGGTTACCTCGGACTAGTTGCAGGCTGGTCCCGTGAGGAGTTAGAGGGCAGTTTTCACTTCAGCCTCGAGAGAACCAGTTTGCCATAAGATACCCAAGGGATGACCAGTTTGCCTGCTGTAAGACTCCTGTGCAATGCAGAGCAAAGCAGGGAGAGTGTGCGTGAAGAGGCACGATCTGGAGATTCACTTTCAAAAGTATGTTCCTGGTCAAATAAAAACATTGCTGTAGACAAGTGAGGGCTTACTGCTGTCTTTTATTGGCAGCATCAATAGCAATATCTAGGTGATGTGCTTGGGCACCCCAATACGTGACATTTCAGACCATTAAGAAGCACAAAGAACAACAGAAATTTAACTTTTGAAGACTATTTGTACCCATGGATACCCCTCATGTAGGATATAGTTATCTGTCCTAATCAGCGTTTCCCAGAACAGCACAAGGAGAGCAGGCTTGGGCTTTCTGTGTGGGTTAATGTGTCAGATAAAACATAGTATTTTTTTCCATAGCATGTTACTTAAAGTAAAACAGTGGGTGTGCTCAGTGGTTGGATGAACTAGAAATAGCCACGTAACTGCCTGAAACTCAGGTGTGTTTGTCCGGCTCTTTGAAAATTGAAGTAAACATTCTAGTAGGATAAGAGCCACCAAGATGTAGCTGGCCATCTCTTGGCTGCTGTTTGAGCATCTTTGGGGTCAGAATATTCCACAGAGAAACTGAAGGATTTCCATGTCTTCGTAAATTCAGTGCTTAGGCTAGTGTGGGTGACAGGCTAAAACAAATACTTATTTTACATGGTTTCAGCTGTGCACTTCTTGCCATAAGATGATGTGGATGCTGAAGGTGAGCAAGGGTTCAAAAATGCTCAGACAAAGCCACTGGGGAAGAAAAAGGAGGTTAACTGGGAAAAAAACTCCTGTTAAAAGCAGAGGTATCAGTTCTGCTTTTGGAGTAGTCCTTTAGTCACAAATCACTGGATGCTGGGAGAAAAACTGGTATGTATACCTTATCTCTGTCAGGCATCTGTCAAAAACCGGGATGCTGGACTGGATGGGCCTCTGATCTGACCTAATACCACCATTCTTGCCTCCTCTCCAAAGCAACTTTTCTTCAAAGGCTATCCCCAAACACCAGTAAAGAGCACGATTTCTTTAATGTCCTCCCTGGTTCTGCATTTTGATTAAAATCTTTATTTAAAAAAAAAAAAAGAAAAAAGTATTGTCTTAATTTCATGTTTATTTGCTCTTTCATTGACCGTGTCTAGCCCTGTAAAGGTGGTAGCATTATTGTTAATAGTTTTAAATGATTTACCTTTCCTGAAGGATCCTTTCTGACCTGCTGCAGGTTTCCATCTACCTTTTCCCCTTCATCACCCAAGTTCACCCTGATCTCTTCCCAGACCGCAGGGCCTGGTCGGTCAAGGATTCTGTATGCCAGAGTGCCTGCTTCAAAAATGCCGTGTTGTCAGCCGTTTTTTCCTTCCTCCTCTCCCACAGAACAAGCTTCCAGCTGGAGTGGCTGCATTGCACCTGGGGTAGCTTAGCTGAACACCTCCCCACGCTTTATTAGGGCTGCTCCTGATTGCCCGTCGGCACCTGCCGCGGGCAGGGGCAGCCCTGCAGAGCACGACGTGCCCCCGCATGGGCTCCCGGCCAGCCGGCCAGCAGACCCCAGGCATTCAGCTCAGTGGCAGCGTGCTCCGCTCCTCCCGCCTCTGCCCCAGCAAGCTGGCAAATAACCCCTGTAGCTTCGAAAGTACCAGGAACGTGCTTTCTCCGTGCAGCGTTTTATGTTCCTGTGGCTGCCAGGCTTGTTCAAACTGTCCTTGCAGAGCTCTGTCCGTCCTTATCGTGGCAGTCGGCAGTGATGCTGCATGCCCTGTTCCGTTGGGTGGTTTAAACACTGAGCGTTTCTTCTACCAGGTGCCGGGTAGGACTGTAAAATTGCATTCTGCAAGAGCAATGTGTGTGGCAAGGTTTTCAGTTTAAAAAATGTTAGCTAAATTTTAACTTTTCTCTCCATTCATGAACTCAGCTCACAGAGGATGAAGGGGGGGGAATCATTAGAAGTTAGTAACTGTTTAATAATAACTAGTTTTAATTTTTACTCCCCCCCCACTAATTCCATATGTTTGATTATGCTAATCCACCATTTCACTTCAATTAAGCCAGGAAAACCACCAGAGGCTTTGAAAAAATAGTAGTAATAATCAAAGTAGCGGTATTCATCACAGCATCCCAGTGGATTGAAATAGCGGTATGCTGGTAGGGCTTTGAAAGTTTTAAAGTAAGTTCTGCATTTCAAGGCTGTCTTTGAAGCAGTTATTTCTTGGCTTCTATCTACAGGTAGTGCCCATTCCCGATCCATGGGAATAGACACATATGGCAGCGTGTTGCATATTGTGAAATAAGTTACATGTGTGTGCTTGCTGTCATAAACCAATGATTTGGTAGGTGCCTGCTCATCAGAGCTCATTATGGCTCTGCACAGTTACAGAGTGCCTGTAGCGTTTTATTTTCTACATGCAAAATATATGTGCTCAGCACAGAAAAACTTTATAAACCATGCAGAAAATAAAATCTGTGGCTGTTGCAAGAGCACATGTGATGTGTAAGTTAACAAAATGCATTCACCTGAGTCTTGGAATGTAAGTGGGCAGGCAGATCCGGGCTGGTGGAACAGGAACACGGGGATTTTCCTGCCCTTCACAGCTCCACCGCTGCTGCGGGATGGCTTCGGCACTGCTGGGCCCTGCGGGGCAGGAATTGAAAAGGCTAAAGCTGATACGTGGGGGTATGTCCAAACACAGATAAGTAACACGCCAAGGGCTATTTCGCTGAGGGTAGGGATGGAAGAAGTACCGCTCTGTGTTGACGAGGTTTTTATCCCCAGTGACCCAAACCCTTCATCTCGAGCAGAGCCGGGTGCGGGGTGCAGCGGCTGCGCTGCCTGCGGGCCCCCCGCCGCCACAGCCGCCGGCAGCACCCCCCGCCTCGCCCGCGGCAGCACCTCCAGGTCTGACGTTGCGGCTAATTGAAGCCTGGACTTGAAAGCGCAGAGTTAAAGCCCCGCGCTGCTTTCACCTCTTACACCAAGTTCACTTGCTATGTTTCAGCGAGCCTAATGATTGCAGCAGCGTGCGAGGAGGAGGAAAGGTTTGTGAGGGGGATTTGGGAAAGCCGTTTGTGAGGACCTTCACCACCTCACGGCCACGGACGCACAGAGGAGCTGCCTGCACCTCCGGTACGGCCTGAGGTAAGCACACGTGGCCCCAGGTTTGGTACCTACTCCTGACAACAGAGAGTTAGATTGCGCAAAGGGGTTCGTAAAGTTTGATTTGTGGTAAACATGTCAGAATTTAAAGGTTAATAAAGTCCTTGCTCAGTAATGAGGAAGGCTGTTGCCCACATAAAAAGGTTCCCAGGAGCGAGCCGGAGCAGCAGGACGGGCTCCGAGGCAGGACACCGCAGCTCGGCATGTGAACGCCGGCGCGAGGGTTTAACCGCACCCAGCTGCTGCAGCCTGCCCGAAGGGCGGATGGACGGACGGATGGACAGGACGGAGGTGATGTGGGTGCCCTGGCCGAGGACGGGGACCCACTCCCCTCTCTTGTCCTTTGCCAGGAAAACTCACCTGTGCCGTGCAAGGACAGAGCTAGCTCTTGCCAGGGGCTCTGATGCTGCTGAAGGGCCACCTTGCCAAATTTGTCAGCAAAAGATGCAATGTTTGCTCTCCTTTTGAAAACTGCACGCAAAACCATTTAGTTGCCAAAGAGTTAAACTTCCCTGAAATCCGAATCCTGAGCAAAGTATCCAAATTTGGTTATAAATCCTGTTTAAGTTTCAAAGCACAGCATTATTGGAGGTAGCAACAGTAACATCAAACAGCCTTGATAAGATCAACAAATTACTAAGTATAATTGTTTGTGCTGGGGTGTGTGCAAGGAGATAAATAGCTCATAAATTAAACACCAGTGCCTGAGGGTGAGTCATTCATGGATTCAGAGCTGTCCTGACACTCACAAGCAAAAAGTAATTTTCTCTTAGTTCAGTAATTATGCAATTCAAGATCTGAGATCAGCAATCAGTGCTAGGTGCGCTTGCAAAGGTGGAAGGGTACTTCAGCTATTGGAGTTTCCCATACATTGATTAACAAGAAAAGTCTGTTGCTTGTCTCTGTAGTGGCGGAATATTCTGACTGAGGTACAATTCTTCAAAAAGATAATGAAGAATGAAGGGATTAAAAATACACTAAAGGTCAGTTTTAGCTGATACAAATTGGCAGCACTCTCTTTGCTTCAATAGAGCAGTACTAGTTTATACTAGCAGAAAATCTGGCCCAAATTATTAAAGAAAATCAACAACCCCCCTGTGATAACTGCTGTTAGTCATCCAGACTAGTGCCTGTTTCTGAGAGGCACCTGGCACCTTGCTGGCTGTGCTGCAGCTCGTATGCTCTCATGCGGGGTCATTAAAGCCCCTTCCTGACTTATTCATAAGACCCCGTGAGGATCTTGGTCTAATCAGGGTTTTCCTAAGGACAGAGAATAGTAATGTAATCTGTTATTGTAACAACATCATCTTGATCTGCTTTTATTTACTAATGTTTTGCCAGCCATTAAATATTTTTCTGCCAAATTCAGATAGAGATCACACTGAGAAATCGTATTTTTTGGAAATGTGGGGTAAATCTCACAGCTGCTCAACAATAGTCGTTGCTGGTATAAACTCCCAGCCTTCAGGAGACAACTTGCTGTGTAACCTACAACCCTCCTGACCACTTGGATCTCAAATAGCCTTCACCCCGTCTGTCTGTGGAGTGTCGTGGTGGGGGAAGAGCGGTGGGAGTCCTTCTGGAGAAGGACAGGAAGCCTGTGACAGTCTTTAGGCTTTCCCACACAGAAGGCTTTCATCCCTTGACTCTGGGCTCCACCCTGGTGAACCAAATGTTTGCAATCGTCTGGCAATGCAAACAGGTACACCATGAAGTAGGCAAGGATAAAGACTAATCAAAATTAAAAATTATTTTGTAAGAGTCTCTTCACTTGTCACGTAAGGGTGAAAACGTTTATACGAAGATGTTTTTACTTCCTGACTAGCAGCCAGACCCTGCTGTCTCCTTTGCTCTTTGGGCTTCAGTCAAATCCCCAGATTGGCAGTGTCCAGCCCATGGTCCCTCAGCAGGTTACGGGGCTGGTGCGTTCAGGGCTGCCTGGAGTCTGGGCTAGTGCTAGAGCAGTATGTCACTGCACAGGGATGCCCTGCACAGACCGCAGGAAGGACTTTTCCCTGGAGCAGGAGTGTCTGTATCTCCATTCCTGCCAGCCACAGCTCCCATCCCTCCTCCCGCAGGCTGGGAGCATGTAGGGGGTGAGACAGAGCCGTGAGGACACTCCTTACATGGAGAGGTGCTGGAAGTCTGTGCAAGGCATAAATAGGGTTTTCAAGTTCCTACCAAGGGATGGCTACTATTTAAGTCCAATTGTTGACGTATTTCTATTTTTTCATAAATAACAGCGGGATCCTGCCCTTAATGTTTGTGGAGCCTTTCACAGAGCAAAGACTTCGACTGTCAGCTCTTCCTTGGGATGAATTCCCTCACCCATCAGGAGAGCTAATGGTGCATCGGTTTTCATCCAAAGTTATATAGGAGAGATGGAAACGTAACTGGTGTAAAATTACGTCTATGACGTATGATGTACGTCTTCTCCATTAAGCGATGCGTTCTTCTTGTGACGTCTCCAACCCTTGGCACACAGCTGGCTTTGAAGCCTTGCCCGAGTTTTCTGCAATTTCTGCCAACCCAGTGGTATGGTCACCTGGCACTCAGGAACTTGTCACCAGGTAAGGACGCTTCTCCTATTGTAGGCTGCCTTTTATGTGCTGTGTTGAAGGAAACCCTTCGCCTTGGGGAGGTTTGTGTCTATACCAAGCGTATTGGTTTGAGACACACTTGCGGAAAGTGTTCGAGGTCAGCCCTGGCTTCACTGGTAGATGCCACTCTGGGAATGGAAGAGAAATGTTTGATTTATATTTACTATTTAGGAAAAAAGCTGTAAGTGTGCTCTTTTATTCCAAAATAAAAATGCATTAATGACTGGAGTGTTTAGCCCACTGGGGATGTCATTGTTTTCAATTACGTGCCATTCTGACGGGAGAGCGCAGATTCTTAGGCTGAATGGAGATTTGTGCTGCAGCTATTTGTGCCTTTTAAAAGAGTTTCTTTACTACTTTAAGAGAAAACTGTAAAATGGCAATAATGACATATTATTACAAGTAAATTACACTGTAAAATAGCATTAATATTGTAGCTGAAACCTAGAATTTGAAATAAGATGGAAATATTCATTTGCACACAGCTTTTGTTCTTATCAAAAGCGATTTGGGTTAGGAATGAGATTTACTTAGTGCCTGCACTCGCAGGCGAGCTAACGCTCAGTCACCTGGTTGCGGCGCAGGCTGTCAACCTCACCTGTCACCAGCCGCCACGGGAGCCTGGGGCAAAGCCCGGCACACCCCGGGGTGGCACAAAGCGTCCCACATCCCGGAGGGAGCGGAGATGCTGGAAAACGCAGCTCAGAAAGGCCTCGTGTGTGCAGCAATGCCTGGGGCTCGGTGCCCGGGGAGCAGGCTGGACAGCCAGCGGGAGCGGGGACGGCCTCCATTTTGTCTCCATGGCAGGGGAGGATCTGAACCGCTGCACGTGAAACCCGCTCTTCTCCAGCCTAATGAAGACAGACTGATAGGAATTAGAAAATTAATAAAAGCAAAGTGGGTGCAGGATAGTAATCGGGGACCTTGCTCTAGGGAGAGCGCTGAACAATTTAATACTCCATTTCATGAAAATTGTCCCTTGAATTTGACAAGCCTGTTCTTTAAAGGTCAAGGGTTTTTGGTCTTATTTTTCCCCTCCTCCACTCATACATGGAAAATTGCCAGACCCTTGAAGGGTCACTTCTGTACAGAGAAATTTTGCACTGGTAAGGTCTGCAGGAGAGCTCCTTCAGAGGGGTACGTAGAAGGGATGGGGTATCAAACTGCATTTAAGACATATTCTTCTCTGGGCTGCGTTGGCATTAAAGAGTAAGGAAGAAGGGAAACCATTTTCTCTTGATTTCAACGTAACCCCTTCAACTGGATTGCTCTGATAGTAGACCTGCATTTCCAAAGGCCTTTGTTTGCCTCTTGCGTATCCTGCAGCAATGTTTGCTCACATCCATCACCTACCTCTCAAGTAGGACATGCTATTGTACATTTAATTGGGACCACTGGCAATGCCCCATGAACTCCCTGTGGCAATGGCCCTCAAACCCTGCCCTCTCTCCAGGCTCTGTCCCCAAACAGAATGGACCTGCCCCTCCTTCCTCACAGGACCTCAGGTGGGGGCGGCCAGCTTGCCCACCATTTGATGGCCACAAGATCAAAGGGGAAATCCCAGAAATCCAATCACCTTTTTGTCACAACTTTTCTTAATTTGTATTCCCATCAGCACAAAAAGAAGAGCAGTAAATGCAGAAGTGATCCTTTAGGCAAATTCTGTTCAACATTACCCTTCTAGCGCTTCTTATCTCTGCCAAATCGAATAATACAAGGGAGGCACAAAATCTCTGTATGTGGAATAAGGTGGAGAGTCACCAGTATTCCTATAATGTTTCTTTGCAGCAGTGATAGAGATCTCAGTTTTCTGCCTTTGCAGTAATTTTGCTGTGGCACAGAGAAAACGAACTGCCAGTCGCTGAATTCTGTCTTGTGCTCCTCATGACCCCACACAGGGGGTTTGGGCCATTGATGGCGTCTGTGGGAAACAGAGGATGTGATGCTGCTGCTGTCCTGGCTCTGAAAGGTAAGCACCAGGCAAACTTCCCTCTCCTCTGGATAAACGGGGCTGCAGGGAGGTCTACGCTGCAGCTGCCAGACTGCTCCTGGTCCTGCAAACAGCCTGTTTACTCCTGCCCTACTGACACACAGGGTGAGCTGGAAATAAACCAGTGTATCCTTGTCAGAACCACTCTTATTCAGTAATTCCCAGACTCTGAGAAAGCGCATTTGGCAAAGGACGGAGAAGCACCTCGACCAGCAACCTCTTGTAGCTGCGTCCTAGTCCCCAGCCCAATGCCTGGGAGAGGAGCTGCGAGCACGACACGTCTGCGCTCCCTCCCACCTCCCCCTTCTATTTCTGCAGTGAGGAGGGGGTGCTCCTGTAACAAATCAGGCAGTGTTAACATTTAACGTGAGTTTTAGGAGACAGGAGCACCTTGAAATTATGTCTGAGCCATTAAAAAAAAAAAAAAAATAAAAGAAATGAGGATGGTAATGGGAGTCGGAGGAAGCAATCCCAAGGGCTGCTTGGGGAGCTTGCAGGGTGCCTCTGCTGCGGTGGCTCTGCCTCCCTCCCCTGCTTCTGCCATCAGCTGTTCTAAACCTGGTCATAAATATCCTGCATGCTCCCGGGCGTGTTCTAGTTGGCAACAAATGAGCAAAGCTAAGTGACGCTCAGCCTTGCTGGTACTCTGCTGCTGTTCCTGCACGATCAGGTGTTTCTGATGGGCAAATGACTTATTTTGGCAAACTCTGCAGTTTTGAAACATTTTTTCAGTTCTTCCGTGAGAAATAATGTGAAGTTTCATGTAAGACAGCCTTATAGAATGTGTATTTCCTAAGTGAGCTCCTGGAGTGGTTTGGAAGGGCATTGGCATTGCAGCCACTCTGAGATGGGTACATCCACTCTGAAAACAGTAGTTCTGTCTTCAAAGGCAACGGAGGTCTATTTGCATGACTCTTGTATTTTAATACTATGGCAAATTGTATCTTAGAAGTATTCATGTATTTTTTCTAGCAATCAGTAAAATGTGTATGTAATTTGTTTTCCATTTGATGCCTTTACTTGGGAGGAAGTATCTTTAAACACATTAGAAATAAAGATGTACCATATCCCTGACGGTCAAGGCGGGCACCTTCAGAATAAGAGAGCTAATTTCTTTTTGGGGCCCAAAGACTAGCCCATGAGCCCAAAGGCTTTTGGTACCTGAGCCTTGCTGGGGGCCTGGCTGAGGACCCCAGTGCCTGGCAAGCATGTTGGTTCCCTTAGGTGTCTTCTCATTTCAATATGCAATCTACCAAGCAGAAATATCCGTCTGTCACACTACTGGTTCCACGTGTCCCCTTTGGCTGTAGGAAGTGACATCTAGGAATCAGTTTGGGAATGAGAGGTGTAAAAATAAATGTCCTTCATTTGATGCTGTTGAAAAACCCCAAACCTCAACTGATTAATCAGTTTTTGAAAATGTCTCTAATAAGACAGACATTTAAAAGCACTTTAACAAAGTTACCTCATTAAAACAATGAGCAAATAAGCAAAAAAAACCTGGAGAGGTCCTGAGATAGGAGAGAGAAAATGTTGTCTAGTTCTTCCATTCTAACAGAAGAGTTTTTATGCTTCATATCTGAAATAACCAAAAAGGAAGGCAATGTCTCAGGCCGCTTCTGTTATGGTTTGCAGGCAAATGCAACTTTAATCATAATAATCCCACTGAATTCAGTGAAGCTGTTCTGTGCTTAGAGTTACAGATGTTCCTAAGTCTTTGCCTAAAGACGAATACATTTTTATAAGCAAATTAAGAGTATTCATGCTCTAAATCTTGGTTATCCTGGTTAGTTAAATTGGGCACCAAGGGAGCTTTTCTGGGTCAGAATCAGAATAGACTTATGTATCTTAATTATCGAAATATTTTTAACAAATTTGATATTTACCAGTGCTCAAATGTTGAGTGGGTATGTGGGAAATGCAGTGAAATATTAAAATGTTTGTGGCGTATTCTTGCATATTTAAAGATTTATGGGGTTTGTTCATTGGCTGGGTGTGGTGGGTTGACCCTGGTTGGATGCCAGGTGCCCACCAAAGCCGCTCTATCACTCCCCCCCCTCAGCTGGGGGGGAAGAAAATATAACAGAAGGCTCGTGGGTCAAGATAAGGACAGTTTAATACAGTGATAGCAAAGGTCGCGCGTGCGAAAGCAAAGAAAAAAAACAGATGATGTTATTCTCTACTTCCCATCAGCAGGCGATGTCTAGCCACTTCTCGGGAAGCAGGGCTTCAGTACGCGTAGTGGTTGCTCCGGAAGACAAAATGCCCCCCCTCTGTCTCCCTTTACTTAGCTTTTATATCTGAGCTGACGTCATATGGTATGGAATATCTGTTTGGTTAGTTTAGGTCAGCTGTCCTGATTGTGTCCCCTCCCAAGATCTTGCCCTGCCCCAGCCTGCCATTGAGGGGAGGGCAAAAAATGTTGGGGAGACAGCCTTGATGCTGTGCCAGCACTGCTCAGCAGTAGCCAAAACACTGGTGTGCTGTCAACACCTTTCTAGCTACTGATGCAGGGCACAGTGCTATGAGGGCTGCTGTGGGGAGTATTAACTCCATCTCAGCCAGACCCAATACAATCTCCACCCCTTATTCCATACCATTTGCGTCCTGCTCAGGTCCCACATAATTTAATACAGATATCTTCTAACCATATTATTGTATTTAATTCTCATTACTGAAATCCTTTCTTACCAACACTTACAGCTGAAACTACGTACTGAAACCACTTTTATACCCAATGTACAGATTTATACATTCTTATTAATTACTATCCCTTGTCCTTTAAAAGATAGATATTCCATGGGCTTCTTCCACTCCTCCAGATGTTCACACTCAGGTTATGACTTAGGCCCCATCCATCAAGATGAGTGGTCAGGACAGGAAAAGCAGTATGTTCGAATGCTGGGCACCAACACCCGCTTGGTTTGGGTCACCGATGCACTTGTCTGGTTCCTTGCGAAGTTCACTCCTCTGCAGTTCAGGTCATTCCTGCTACATTACTTCCTACAACATACAACTCACATCACAGATTATTTTTCCCCCAAGGTTAAATGTCCTTGAGGCACACACTGGGTCTCCCCATCCTTCCGCATTACCCACCAAGTACACCCAGGTCCCTGAGCAAAGACAATCCCACGAATGGGTTTGCCTTTTCCCGTGGGAGGTGCAATCCACACTGCCTTCCCCAGCCACTTCCCCATGTGCACTACGGGGACCTTATCTCCTCCCACAGTATGTAGGGGTTTTGTTTGGGCAGGACCATGACGGTTAGCAGATCCTCTGGTGTTAACTAGCCAAGTGGCTTCTGCTAAATTTGTATCCCAATGTTTCCATGTCCCATTGCCTAGCGCTCTCAACATAGTCTTCAACAGTCCATTATATCTCTCAATTTTTCCAGATGCTTGCGGGTGATAGGGTATGTGGTACACCCACTCAATGCCATGTTTCTTTGCCCAGGAGCTTATGAGGTTATTTCGGAAATGAGTCCCATTGTCTGATTCAATCCTTTCTGGGGTACCGTGTCGCCATAAAATTTGCCTTTCGAGGCCTAAGATGGTGTTTCGGGCAGTGGCATGGTTTACAGGATATGTTTCTAGCCAACCAGTAGTTGCTTCCACCATGGTGAGTATGTAGCGCTTGCCTTGGCATGTTCGTGGCAGTGGTCCAATGTAGTCAATTTGCCAGGCCTCGCCATATCGAAAGCCCAGCCACCGCCCTCTGTTCCAGGGAGACTTTACTCTGGTCGCTCGTTTGATTGCAGCACATGTTTCACATTCATGAGTGACCTGTGTGATGGCCTCCATGGTCAGGTCCACCCCTCGATCACGAGCCCACCTATATGTTGCATCTCTCCCTAGATGTCCTGATGTCTCATGGGCCCATCGAGCTACAAATAGCTCACCCTTACGCTCCCAGTCCAGGTCCACCTGAGCTATTTCTATTTTGGCAGCCTTGTCTACCTGTTCATTATTTCGATGTTCTTCAGTGGCACGGCTTTTGGGCACGTGAGCATCTACATGACGTACCTTTAGAGTCACGTGTTCTACACGGGCAGCAATGTCCTGCCACAATGCTGCTGCCCAGATGGGTTTACCCCTGCGTTGCCAGTTGGTCTTCTTCCACTGCTGTAGCCACCCCCATAGGGCATTAGCCACCATCCAGGAGTCAGTATAGAGGTAGAGTACCGGCCACTTTTCTCGTTCAGCAATGTCTAGGGCTAGTTGGATGGCTTTCACTTCTGCAAACTGACTTGACTCGCCTTCTCCTTCAGTGGCCTCAACGACTTGTCGTGTGGGACTCCACACAGCAGCTTTCCACTTCCGATGGTTCCCTACCACACGACAGGATCCATCAGTAAACAAAGCGTAACACCTTTCGTCTTCTGATAGCTCATTATATGGTGGTGCCTCTTGGGCACGAGCCACCTCCTCAGGTGATGCTCCAAAATCTCTGCCTTCTGGCCAGTCCATGATCTCTTCCAGAATTCCTGGGCGGTTAGATTTCCCCAGTCGAGCTCGTTGTGTGATCAATGCTATCCACTTACTCCATGTAGCGCTGGTTGCATGATGTGTAGAGGGGATGTTTCCTTTGAACATCCAGTGTAGCACGGGCAATCGTGGTGCCAAGAGGAGATATGCTTCTGTACCAACAACTTCTGAAGCGGCTCGAACCCCCTCATATGCTGCTAGTATTTCTTTTTCAGTCGGGGTGTAGTGGGCTTCTGATCCTCGGTACCCCCGACTCCAAAACCCTAATGGTCGACCTCGGGTTTCTCCTGGTGTTTTCTGCCACAGGCTCCAGGTGAGACCATGCTCCCCAGCTGCAGTGTAGAGTACATTTTGTACATCTGGTCCTGTCCGGACAGGCCCAAGAGCTACTGCACGAGCTATTTCCTGTCTGATATGCTCAAAAGCTTGTTGTTGTTCAGGGCCCCATTCAAAATAGTTCTTTTTCCGCGTTACTCGATAGAGAGGGCTCACAAGCTGACTATAACCTGGAATATGCATTCTCCAGAACCCCACAAGGCCTAGGAAAGCTTGTGTTTCTTTCTTGTTGGCTGGTGGAGACATAGATGCTATCTTGTTAACCACATCCATTGGGACATGACGGCGTCCATCCTGCCATTTTATTCCCAAGAATTGAATCTCCTGTGCAGGTCCCTTGACCTTACTTTTCTTTATGGCGAAACCAGCTTTCAGAAGAATCTGAATTATTTTTTTTCCCTTCTCAAACACTTCTTCTGCCTTGTTGCCCCACACGATGATGTCATCTATGTATTGTAAATGTTCAGGGGCATCGCCTTGTTCCAGTGCCATTTGGATTAATCCGTGACAAATGGTAGGGCTGTGCTTCCACCCCTGGGGCAGTCGATTCCAGGTGTATTGGACACCTCTCCATGTGAAAGCAAACTGTGGCCTGCATTCTGCTGCCAAAGGAATGGAGAAAAATGCATTGGCAATATCAATTGTAGCATACCATGTGGCTGCCTTTGATGCCAGTTCATATTGGAGCTCTAACATGTCCGGTACAGCAGCACTCAGTGGCGGTGTCACTTCATTCAGGCCGCGATAATCTACTGTTAACCTCCATCCTCCATCAGACTTTTGCACTGGCCATATAGGACTATTAAAAGGTGAATGAGTCTTACTGATGACTCCTTGGCTCTCTAGGTGATGAATCAGCTCATGGATGGGAGCCAGGGAGTCTCGGTTTGTCCGATATTGCCGACGGTGCACTGTCCTGGTAGCGATTGGCACCTGCTGTTCTTCAACTTGCAGCAATCCCACAGTGAAGGGATCTTCCGAGAGGCCAGGCAGGGTAGATAGCTGTTTGATCTTCTCTGCATTTACAGTGGCTACACCAAAAACCCATCGGTACCCCTTTGGGTCCTTGAAGTACCCTCTCTTGAGGTAGTCTATGCCAAGGATACAAGGGGCCTCTGGGCCGGTCACAATGGGGTGCTTTTCCCACTTGTCCCCTGTCAAGCTCACTTCAGCCTCCAGCATAGTCAATTCTTGGCATCCCCCTGTCACTCCCGAGATCCAGATGGGTTCTGTGCCCCTGTATCCTGATGGCATCAGTGTACACTGTGCACCAGTGTCTACCAAAGCTTTATACTTCTGTGGGTCTGATGTGCCAGGCCATCGAATCCACACAGTCCAGTATATCCGGTCATCCCTTTCCTCCTCCTGGCCGAAGGCAGGGACCCTCTATTGCTGTTCCTCATCAGAATATTCACTGTCCGATCCTTGCGGTACCAGACCAGAAGTCCCCTCACCAGAATCAAGGGAGGTGGTTTCAGTTCTTCTGCGCTTGGAGGATCGCTGAGTGCTTTCTTGGGCCTCTACAGCAACTACGCTGACAGCCTTCTTCTTGGGTGACCCCTTCTTAACAGCTGTCTTCCCTCTCAGTTCACGTACGCGGGCTTCCAGCTTAAAGGTAGGTTCACCATCCCACTTCCTCATGTCCTCCCCTTGGTCACGCAGGAAGAACCAGAGTGTACCACGTGGCATACGCCTTGGGCTCCCTTTCCCTCTGACTTGGGCAGGAGAGGACTGATTTCTTGGAGCATCCCTAACAGCCAAGGCACTGTCCTGTAGGGATGAGGAGGCACAGAGATTTTCCTCAAAGTTTTGGAGCCAAGACGACACTTTCTCCACAGTTGGTGTTTCCATATCTGGACAATACATTGCTGCCAAGCTGTTAGAATACGATGCTGGGGCACCTTGAATCACCTTTCGCCACATGGCCCGTGTGCACAGGACATCCTCTGGATCTTTGGATACTTCCTCATCATCTAGATCACTGTAGATGACTTCCACCACTGCTAACTCTCTCAGATACTGGATGCCTTCATCTGCAGTAGTCCACTTTTCTGAGGAATTCACAAGATCTTCCTTGAATGGGTATCTTGCCCTCACACTTGAGAGGAGCCGGCTCCAGAGACTGCAAACTGCTGCCTCTTTTCCAATTCCTCTTTCAATTCCCCGGTTTCTAGCGAGGGATCCCAGTTGTTGGGCTTCCTTGCCTTCCAGTTGCTGACTATCAGCCCCGTTATCCCAGCATCGGAGCAGCCAGGCAGCAATCCGCTCACCTGGCTGGCGGCTGTAATCTTTCCGCAAGTCCCGAAGTTCTGAGGACGTCAGGGACCGGGTAGTTTCCGCTTCCTGTTTAAGCTCCCTCACTCCTTCCTCCAATTTCTTTGTTGAAGGACCAGCTTCTAGATCAAACCCTTCCTCTTCTTCTTCTTCCCTCACTAATCGATGGTATGGACCCGTTGATCTCCTTGTCCACTGCTTCCTTTTCACTACTGGGGCAATTACTGTAGTTGTTGTTGTTTGGGTCCCTATCTCGAGCATGGTGTCCTCAGATACAGTCTGGGTCCCTGCCTCAACCATGGTCCTCTGACAGTGTTGAACTATGGCTCGGTAGGCATAGGCCAGGCCCCAGTACAGTGCAAGAAGCTGCTGGTTTTCATTGGGATAAGCAAGGCACCCTTCTATCAGGTGGCGTGTCAGTTTGCCAGGGTTACTTGCCTGTTCAGATGTAAAGTCCCAGGTTATGGGAGGTGATAACCGTCCTAGGAATCTGCCCAAATCCTTCCATATACCCTGCCACCCAGGGACCGGTCGCTTGAGGGCACATTTCAGTATTGCCTCACCTAAAACTTGCCTTCTCTTATACCAGGATGAGACCAGATTCCACAATACCCATAATATGCCACCAGTATTAATTATTAGTATTAAACAGCTCACATAAGGGTGAACAAGGACCTCGGGAGCCTGCATAATAAAACCATTCACATCAATGCCTGGTAGGGAGAGGGAGATGTGTTCTCTCATCTCCTCCACAAGATAGCTCCCACAACACAGCAAAGCCATCAGCGCCAGGACAAAACACATAGACATTATTTGTATTAGCACGTTCCCGCGTTCCTTCGTTCTCCCCACAAGATAGCTCCCACAGCACAACAGAGCCATCAGTGCCAGGACAAAGCACGCAGCCATTATTTGCATTAACATGTTCCCAAACTCAGCAAGCTAGAGATAAGCAAGCAGCTAACAAGCTCGGTGACCTGCACAGGAGCTTGCCACTTAATAACTAGCTATAGAACGCTTAATGCAAAACTGCCGTTGTCAAGCCCCACGTTGGGCGCCAAAAAGGACTGTGGTGGGTTGACCCTGGTTGGATGCCAGGTGCCCACCAAAGCCGCTCTATCACTCCCCCCCCTCAGCTGGGGGGGAAGAAAATATAACAGAAGGCTCGTGGGTCAAGATAAGGACAGTTTAATACAGTGATAGCAAAGGTCGCGCGTGCGAAAGCAAAGAAAAAAAACAGATGATGTTATTCTCTACTTCCCATCAGCAGGCGATGTCTAGCCACTTCTCGGGAAGCAGGGCTTCAGTACGCGTAGTGGTTGCTCCGGAAGACAAAATGCCCCCCCTCTGTCTCCCTTTACTTAGCTTTTATATCTGAGCTGACGTCATATGGTATGGAATATCTGTTTGGTTAGTTTAGGTCAGCTGTCCTGATTGTGTCCCCTCCCAAGATCTTGCCCTGCCCCAGCCTGCCATTGAGGGGAGGGCAAAAAATGTTGGGGAGACAGCCTTGATGCTGTGCCAGCACTGCTCAGCAGTAGCCAAAACACTGGTGTGCTGTCAACACCTTTCTAGCTACTGATGCAGGGCACAGTGCTATGAGGGCTGCTGTGGGGAGTATTAACTCCATCTCAGCCAGACCCAATACACTGGGTTTCTGAGCCTGCAATACTGACTGAGCATTTGTGCTTTCGCTTCTTCATAAATCCATGGAAACTTTTCAGAAAAGTTTTAACTACAACATGTCAATGAACTATAAAGGAAAGGTTTATTTTGTATATACCCTCTTTACCTGAGGTCCATGGTTAGACCCTGCATTAGAGCTTCTGGCTCTCATGTGCTCAGTTTGTGCTTTTGATCATGCCACTCTTTGCACAAAGCTGAAAGAATTTCTGCTTCATAAAGAGGAAAATACAGACACGTTTTGATGTCTATAGAAATGCATGTTTGCTCTTATTTTTGAGGCAGGGGAACTTAGGGTTTAACATCTCTACGGTTCTTCCTAGGTCTCTGTTCAATCGAAGTTTCCAAGGAGGACTTAATGGGGAATAGAAATCATTTGGTTGTGGTGGTGATGGTGTACTTGGTACATTTTTCTTTAAAGGTTGTACACTGATAAAAATAGTAAGTAACCTAGTCTACTCATGACCGCTTCATCTTTAAGTTCATGCAAGTTTAGGGAACTGTAAGTGACTAAAAGGATGAGTGGCTTAAGATTCACTGAGTGATACTGCAAATACAAGGACTGAAATACCAAAGGAGTAAAGGATATATAGACCTTTGCCCATTACATCAAGAAAATGAAAAAGTTAGGAAGGGGGAGGGGGGATTCCTGTGCTACATTTTTCAAGTCCTACTCCAAAAGGGGTAACCAGCCCATTAGTATAGGTGCCAGGAAGCTCGCTTTTGTGACATCTCGCCAAACACACCTACTTTCACTGGACCATAGAAAGATCAATCCTGTCTGAAAACCACCCATTACCTAAGACACCTAATTTATATTAGAAGCTCACTAAAAGGCACTGTCTGGCCCCCAACCTTCACTTCCAATGATAAAGAGGATGTTTTACACCGTATGTGACACTTAATCAAAACCGATATTCTTTAACAAACCCTTAACCTCTAGCACACAGGAGTCATATGAGGCCAAGGGACAAGACACAGATCCAGCTCAGGGTGGCATATCCTTTGATTAAGATGATACAGATTTCCCATTTTTCTCAGGGTTACGGATTCTGGATATATCCCTTTTTGATTTGTCAGCATTAAATTTCAGTAGAGGTTCAAGCCAAAGAGAGACCAAGACTAGTTCTGTCTTCAACTGCGTATTAGGAGATAATTTCTCTGAATCCTCTGCAGTAATGATCCTCAGATCTTCTGATCTTTCTGTAAGCAAGTTTTCCTGGGAACCTGGATTTAAACTATGGCACAAACCTTGCTTGCATCGGGGTCCTTTCTTAAGGAGGAGTATCTAAATACACTTATTCTGTGAGCCCTGAAATGGACCTTTTTTTCCTTTCCTCAGGTCTTTTTCAAAGAGGCAAACCTTCAAGTGAGTTCTTTCACCCTCCCTTGGATTTCTGGGGCAGGAGGTTTTACTTACGGAGTATACAGTACTTTAGATGAGGATTGCAAACTTCAGGGGGTTAGACAATTTTCACTGCCTGCAGTACATTGGAATCTCAGTATAGTTGACTTTACTCCTGGGTGATTTCCCCCCCCTTTTTTTTAGGTAACCCTTTGTTCTAGCATTTGTATGTGGCTGATTTGGGCACGGGGAAGTCTCTCAAATTCCCTGACATGGGGGAAGTTTGGCTGTTTTCCCTCTTTTTAGTCAAATTTTTAGGCTGGAGGTTTAGATTTTGTTAGGAACATGGTTCTGCAGAAATTATTTCTAGTCATTATTCCTTGAAAATAATGTGCTGCTTGATTATTAGTGTGTAAAGATGATCTTGGAAAGGGTTTTGGTTTTCAGTTGTATGTTTTTAAACACTGAAATGGCACATCTGTTCTGTGAGGCTCTGTGGTTGGCTGGAGAACTGCTGATACAGGCTCACTTCTGCCGAGTGCGTGATATCCTTGTTCAGCACCCAGAAATGTTTCTTATTTAGACTGTTTTCATTTTTATGATCATTACTGATACACTTAAGAAAAGCTCTTTTTGTGAGGAACTGCCTTTCTCCCACTTTTCCATAGGAGCAAGGAAGCCCCTCTCCCCTTGCGGGGAAGCCCAGGTCGTCTACAAATTTCTCTGGCAAAAAAAAGGAAGGACAAGATTTTGCATGACTTTAGGATGCCAAGAAAAAGAGACAAGCAGGAAGAGTTGGATCTCAAACATTTCAGGCCTTCCCCCCCCCGCCCCCCCCAGCACTGTGAAGGAAGAAGGGGCAATGTATATAAGCTACTTTTAAGAGAGAACGGCAGTTGTAGAGAGAGACCTGTAATCATGTTAAATTATCTTTAAAGGCAACTTCTGTTTAGTAAATGTAAAGCTGACAAGCAAAAATCTGGAGGACTGGTTCTAGTTTATGGCATATCACATACATCAAAGGTCAGCCTTTTATTCTCCTGTAACTTGGTTTTTAAAACTTCATTAATAAACAGAAGCATAATCAAGGAGAAAGACTCGCATCTCAGCTGCTGCTCCCAGTT
Source organism: Buteo buteo (assembly GCF_964188355.1). Taxonomy (NCBI): domain Eukaryota; kingdom Metazoa; phylum Chordata; class Aves; order Accipitriformes; family Accipitridae; genus Buteo; species Buteo buteo. Next base: position 30,106,149 of record NC_134175.1, read on the forward strand.
CCTTACCCATCTCGACTTCTTAATCAGAAAATTAATTGGGCCTTGAAATCTTATTTTTTCTTAAATCTCTTCAGATTTAATCAGAGTGTTCTGCTGGAAGCAATCTTTCACTTAAGATTTCATAGCAGTGTAGCTAGAAACCATGTCATTTCCTGCATCAAATACATCAAAGTTGTGTGTGTTGGGTTTTTTTAAGTATGTCCTATGCTATAGTTTCAGCCTCTTTGCTCTGAGGAAAGAGTGTGTTTTATTTCTTACTTCTGCTGGGGGGGTGAATCTGCTCTACTGCAATGCAGTCTAAAATTAATAAATTCCCAGGGAAGGAGGAGCAGACCCCTCCTCCTGTGCAATGTGCTTGGATGGGAGCTGGCAGCAGTGGCAGGCGTACTTGCTACAACCAACAACTTCTCTGTTGCACGTGGTACGAAGGAGAGCTTATTCGTACCGTTGTCTAATTAAAAGGCAAGCTCTGCTGTGACTGAGTGCTAGCACCGATCGTTAACAACACTTTCCAAACGTGAGTGCTTTATGGGACAAAGCAATAGGTAGCTTGTGGGGAGCCTGAGCTGGGCCCAGTTTTACCTGGGATGGAGAGATGTATGATCACGTAGCAAAGCTGAGCGGGTTTGAAGTGGTTCTCCTGCAAGGACCACAGCGGTGAGACGTGTAGCCTGCCTTATCCCTAACTTGGACATTTGGTTTACTGTTCGTTGTGTCCTGGCAAATACTTTTATCCTCTAACGAGATGGGAGGGTAGTTAATGTTTCCAGACCTAAAGCTTGCTGTTGCAGAGATTTGGCTCCGGAGTTCGCAGGAGGAAGGTGTCTCTAGGGGGCTGGAGGGCTGGATTAAAGTATTTAACAGCCCACTCAGGTTGACATTACATATGGGGTCACTTAAAAGCTGTGCAGTCCCGTGGCAAGGTGCCAGGCTTGTGTTTCATTTTAAATTGAAGCTTTTTAAAGAGGCTTATGAATGCTGGGGGAGGTTTTACTTTTTTGGCTTTGTTTTAAACCCAGGATTTGGCCCCAATGTTGAGGGCGTTGCCACGTGAGGAGGGAAATCTTGCTTGGCTTCACTGCACAGGTACAAACCCCATTTCCAACCCCTGCCCACGCTGCGACTTTGGGCTCCCTCTGCTGACCCTCAACTCGGGGAGCCCGGGCAGGGTCCTCGGGGATAGGGGGTTCCTCCGAGGCTTTGTTAAAACCTGATTTCAGCCCAGCTGAGGATACATGGGTGTGCCAAGGGTCCCGGGTCACAGCTCGCCCCTGCCAGCACCCCCGGCGCAGGCATCCCCACCCAGGTGAGGGTCTCCCGCAATTACCCTCCCATCCGTTTACCCCCTGGCTGATGTCCTCAAGGGGCGGTCACTCTGGGTTGCGGGGCACCGCTGCGTTTGGGGCACCCACTTCATCCCAACCATCTTTATTCTGTGCCTGAAAGCAGGCGCTGGATACCGAGGGGCTGGAAGTCGCCCCTTGCTCTGTGAATGTGGAGCTGCTGTAAGACAGGCTGTTGGACTTGGGTCCCCTTTCCCTGCTCTTGCCCCAAGAGAAGCCAGCAGCGACTGCCTTTCTGTTCTCTGCAGTTCCTCTCCTTGCTGGCTTTGCGAACCGCTTGACTACTGGAATACACAAATTTCCTGCATGTGCCCTCTGCTTTGTAAGGCACAAATTAGGAAATAAGTAAACACCGCCTGTCTGTTCCAGTGATCACAATAGCGTCCACAGAGCATGGACTTTTGTCGGTGTTCACAAATATTAATAAAAAAACCCTCTTTCATATTTGCCCAGAAAGCAAGCTGGAGCTCATTATAGCTCCATGCTTTATGGGAACTTTAAAAGTGGTGAGTACAACATACCTGGTAAAACTTTAACAACATATAATTAGATCCAAGTTGCCTATTTTCTGAAAAATATATTGAATTATTTGCCAGTTTTGGCCTTGGGATTAGGCCATAATAGAAAATGCTGAGAGTTTTGAGAAAATTCAGGAGTGAAAATACAAACCAGCTTGACACAGACTAATAGAAATAATGATAATAAAAAAGGCTATCTTAAATGCTGGTGGCAGGCCAATATCAGTATTTAGAAATTAAATCCTAAATCTGATTTGTGGACTAGCAGGAGCTTGTGATGAGTGCTGCAGGGGGACCCCTGTGGGGTCCCGGCTCTCCATGAGCTTTGTGGGTGCCCTCTTTGGGCTGACTCTGCCAGCACTACCCCGGCGGCAGTGCAAGCTGGGCAGGGGAGCTCAAGGAGGGCTGCTCTGCCCTCTTTGACCCAAACCACCCAGTGGATTGGTCGAGTGGCAAGTAAAATAAGAAAATTGATGACACTGCTGCGGAAGGATTAAGACGTCTGTTGATGCCCAGCTTGACCATGCAGCTACAGCCCCGCTTTTGATGGAGCTGAGACCCTGCTCCGCTGGCTGTACCTCCCTCCACCACTTGCAGGTACGCAGGTCCCACAGATTCCTGTGCATTTGAGGAGGGTGAGGATCTTAGGTCTTGCAAAACTGACCAGGAAAACAATTTAGAGTAGCCCTGAAATGTATCATGAGCCCACCTATGGCCGGTTGATGGATGCGAGTACCGAGAAGAAGGATAACTGATTCCACGGGAGACGTAGGCTATGGCAGATACAAGGCTGGAAAAGACGTGAGCAGGTCACTCCAGTGCTTGAGGAAGGACAGTGCGGCTGAGGACCCAGCACACCTGCGTGCCGTCAGGCCTCGGCTGCGAAGTTCCCTGAATCTCCATCATGCATTTCCTTTCACTTCCACCGCTAATTGGCACTTTTTACCCATTTTTGCATGTGGAGTGTGTTAGTACAGGATAGGGTTATTATCAAATTAATTAGGAGCTCCCTCCAATTATTCCTGCTGTGCCTGACGGGCTCTCCCCACTCCCCCCGACGGGCTGATTGGCTACTATAAACTCTCCTGCTTTAAACGACTGAGCAGTGGCACGGGCTCATTAACGGCGCTGCCTCACCGTGCTCCCCTGCCCCGTCACCTCCCCATCGGTGCCAGCAGTGCCGCTGCCGGTTGGTCTCCCTGATGCCGGTGAAGCGCCCGGGACCCAGGGAGCCCTGGAGCCCGACTGGAGTTCCGATGCTGCTCCAAGAGGTGAGGGTGGCTGCCTCGGCTCAGTCCCGGGGAGCTCGGGGACGGTGCCAGCTGGTGAGTGACCCTTCTCCTTGCACACACAAGCACTGGTCTTCAGGGTGGTCCTGCACCCTGGCAGGGCAGGGCCGGTTGAGCGGCATGGCTTTAGCTGGGGGATGCGGTGGGAGGGGAAGCGACAGGAGGGAACAAGTGCAGTGGAGAGGTTTATCCTGGCACCAGCACCGCTGCCAGCGAGGGTGAAGCTGCAATACCTGCTGTCGGGAACAGCCAGCTGAGGCTCTCGGGCAGGGGGCAGGGATTTATATACTAGATCTTGCAACATACAAACCCACAAAAGCAGCTAAAGCCAACCAGGGTGCGGAGATTTGCTTAATTGAGAAATAAGCACATAGTTGTGGGTCAGTGACTACACAGCTGATTGGCTGAGGCTATTTTATTTTGGAATAATTTACAGTTGTTAAATGGATTTGGAAAAGCCTTAATAGTGGTTATTAAACTATTGACTTAGCCTGACGTGTTTAGTGTAGTAATCCGTGTTTGTGTTTGTCGCTGTGATGAGGCTGCCGGAGCTGGGAAAGGTGCTGGAGCGTTGTCAGCCCCAGGCAGGGAGTTGTGCGGCCGGCGGGGCCGCAGCCACGGGGCTCCTCCTGCGAGCCAGGGAGGACATCAGCAACGCGCTTCAGATTTCACCTGGGTCAGAAGCGATGCTTTGTTTCCCCATAGTTACAAATTCACTATGTGCATCTCCTCCATCGTCTATGGAACCTAATTTAACATCAAAAAACCCTCCCATACGAGGAGCGGCATTTTTGCACCTGTGCAGAAGCAGACTCATTTCAAGTGCAGTACTTGTCGAGTGGCCTTCTGGCCAGCAGTTAAAAATGTTACACATTCATTTATACCACAGTGCAGGATATATGTTCGCTAAGGACTACAGAGCGCATGTTTTATGATGCATAGAAGAAATCCCTGCAAATGAACTAAATATCTCCAATTCATCACGTCTGCTGTCCACAGGTGATTTACAGAGCAATTCTTATTTTCTTTATATTGTTTTCTTTTGCATGATGGCTAAAAAGGCAGTAGACAGATACTTAAAAGACAAATCCCTTTTTTTTTTGCTTTGTTTAACCCCCCAAATGTGCACAGTACTAAATGTTGGTCTTGCCTGAAACGCCGTTCTGTGGGCTGGCAGCTGTGTGTTTAGTACAGAGGTTTTGCTAGGAGGAGTGGAGCTCTTGGATGTTTTAAAAAAAGCTTGTTTCTCCGAAATGTCAGTTGATGACTGAACTCCAGTAGACGTTAACTAGGAAGAAGGAATGCTAAGCAGTCAGATTAAAAACAGAAAATAAATAAAAAATGCATTTTCACCTCTTGACTTTCACTCCCTCATCTCAGGCAATATTATTGTTTCATTAGTTGCCCAGTTAGCCAGAACCCCTTCTGGGAGAGACAGGACCTATATTTCGAAAGGAAAGCAAACAAATAAACAAACCATCGTGCAGAACCTCTCATCTATCCCTGCTAGTTTTCAAAGAAAAAAAATTCAAGACTCCTTTAAAATATGATAGAAGGGCAGGGGAGGTCAGAGGCTTGCGGGCTGCCTTTGGAAGTCACCTTTGAGGGCTGCTGCGCTGCAGTCGAGGACTGCAATGTTTTTATTCCCCATCGTCTCTCAAGATCGCCGCTTTGGAAACACACCTTCAGCGTGAATGACTGGCTGGACTAAAAGAGGATTTTTAGGTTGCAGGGGAGAAGAAAAAAAAACACCTATTCAGTAACAATTACAGAAATGGTGTGAAGTCCATTGTCAGGAGCACTGGTGTGAAGTACCCATGTATGGCCGGCCATGTTTCCAGCTTCAGCAAACCCTCACTGGCAATGGGAAACTCCCTGTCATGGCCCATCTACAGCCGGGACTCCTACGCCAGCTCGCGCTGCCTGGCACGCTCATTGGCGTACCAGCAATCACGTTATTGCTTTTCCAGCCATTTCACAGGCTCAAGGTCAGGTCAAAAGACTCCTTTTCTGGCAGCTTTCCCAAGTTTTCGTGTGTGCTTAGCAATGCAAAACCAAGTAACAGCAGCCGACAAAGCTCGCCACATCCCGATCTGGCTATTGCACCTAAGCAGTTGCGTCTCGATACGCTCTGGTGATGCATGTGCGTGCCTGCAATGCGCAGCCAGGTAAGAATTGGGCAATTTCTGCAGTAGATTCTGGAACATCAACATTTTTGGGGGCTGCAAAAAAAAGGGGAAAAGGTGCTTTGTGAGTCAGCAGCAGAAGTGCACATTTCCCCAGCCCGAGTCCTCTCTTCTCTTAGTCATCTCCTGGCAGCTTGGATGAGAATTGAAACTGTGGGCTTTGGGAATGGTCCCAAGAAAACTTTGGTTTATTATTATTATTTTTTTAATCTATCTGGATGTTTTTTCTTCTTTTTGCCTTTTTTTACCAACGGTCATTAATATTTCTACTTTAAAAAGACCATATTCTCATTTAAATTATGCTACAATTGGTTTTTAGTCTTAGAGTTGAGAGATATTTCTGTATTTTGTATATATAATGTATATACGTACACAAATACACTCAATAGATCTATATACACTACTGCAAATGGGAGTTGCAGCTTTTCACACTCACTTAGCTATCCAATAGTAAAGAACAACATGTTAGTTTTCTATCACGCAATGAAAAGCACATGCAAATTTAGGGCCCCTGTGTATTTCAGAACTGTGTAATGTCATTGTATTTACCTCCAAGTACTCTGTGAAGTATCCTGTGTGAGGGCACTAATCTAGACAGTTTACATAAGACTGTGGAAATTCAATTCCAGAAATGAACCTTCGCATCTCTAGGAACAGCTGGAGAGGCTCAGGTCTACTCATCCTGCTCAGAATGGACAGGAGGAATTTGGATTAGATGCAGATGGAGTAGGGATTTCCTTAATGACAGAAAGAGAGGCAAACATGTTGAGGCATAACTGCCTGAATACGAACGCATAATATCTGTGTATGTATTTCTGACTTTAAACTATGAACACCATAAATATGCTATCATGCAAGAGGCAAAGCATATGCAAACGTAACAATATCCCATTACCTCTCCAGCAAAAAAGAATTTTCATAACTCATTCATACCCCATTGAATAAACGCTAAGATCCACTGCTGGCTGTTAATTATCCTCTACAAAGACCTGGTTATTGTGTTCAATCTTAGTAAAGGCGCAGTTGTTATTGTAGTGTACATAGAGAGAATGGTACCTGAGGGAGGGGGGAGGAAATATGCTTGTGCAGAATTTTAACAAGGAGAGCTCTGTTGCACAGAAAGGATTCATAGGGTGGGATTTTGATATGTGCTTCAGGAAATTAAGCTTTTTCAAGACAAAAACCTTGCTGTGACTCTCTGAATACATGATATTGCTCAGTATTTGAAAGACGCCAGCCACTGAAAAATTGCTTGCTGTTCTTAAAAGAATTTCTAAGACTACTTTGACTGAAGGGGTAGAAGGGAGGAACTGGTCTGTTTTTCCCCTGAAGTCCACGACCCCATGATCATATCAAGGTCAGTGTATGCAAGAGCTCATAAGGCCCATTCATCTCCCTGGGGTTTCTGAGGAGCACATGGAGACCATTGGCCAAAGGCAGCAACCCACCTCCCCCACACCAGCAATGTGGAGGAGCTGGGACCTTACATGGGAGCTTTCCCTGCAGGTCCCAGTGCAACGGCACAGCAGGAGAGCGCCAGCTGGAACTGCCCTTTGGGCTGGGTGCAATGCCGAGGCCACTGGGACTCATCAGACTTCAGAAAAAGAAGAGCTAGGAACAAAGGTGATTTATCCCAGGTAGCCATGTATTTTCTGCACTGAACTGTTGGAAGCACTGCAGCCGCTTGGCATTTCAGCAGGCCCAGGAAAGATCTGCTGAAGGTGTTATTTTAATGGGTGAGTTCTTTCCCACATGCCCTCCACTATCTGAATGTCAGGCAGGAGGAGGCAAAGCCTTGTGACATTTAAGTTGCTAAAGTCATTGCTTTTTGTATGGAGTGGGTTGGTGGCTCTAGGCTCATGTGGGAGTACTAGCCTTGCTCAGAGGCAGCACGGTGGCTGCAAGCAAGTCAACCTCTTTCCCTATTTCTTTTTCTCATTTCTACTCTATGCCCCTCTTCTCCTTGGTTGCGCAGGGACAAGTAGAGAGCTCACACAGTTGTGCTGCTTGTTCTGAATGTGCATGTAGAAAGGAGAGAACAAAGCATGTAGCTTCGGGTGGAAATACTGAGAACAACAAGAAAACAGAATAAAAAAAGCTGAAGAAAAGAGAAGCAAAACTTCTATAAATACCAAGCATACCTAGGGATGAAGGGAACAGAAAGAAGGTATCATAGGTCAGGAAAGTGAAGCAAGAACTTTGGGGTGGGATATAAGAAACTGTAAGACATCGCAGGATGATCCGCTGTTGGTCCAGCTTACCGAGACGCTGGCTATGGCACAGCCCCGCTGAGGTGCTCTTCCCTGCAAGGCCAGTTGGATATGACTCTGGTAGTCCTGCCATTGCCTGCTCGAAAGGCCTTGAACGGGATGGGATACTTTTGCAGTCCCTAGTGGCTAATCCAGTATAGCAGTTAAGAAAGCGACACCAGAAGACACAGTTCACGTAGGAGATGCTTGGATCCTTGCCATGTGTTGAAAAGGGAAGACCTGGGCAGGCTTCCCCCAAAATCCCAAACTTGGTCTGACTGTAACAGTGAAATAGATGGATTATACCTTCTGCTTATCTGTTAGCGCTGCGTTCAGCATTAAATCCTCTCTGACCTTTGAGAAGATACTGGTTTTCTTTGCACCTCTGTAGTTGAGAAGACTAGTATCAGTTCATGCTCAGAGACTTCCAACTTATAGCAGCTAGAAACAGTCATCAGCTAGAAACAGTTCATTAATAAGAGTCTAGATAGTGTGCTATGTGGTTTCATTTGCTTCTTTTAAGTTCCTTGAGACCAAGCTGGGAGATGCCTGCTGCTGGATGGCCAGCAGGAGCTGTAGAGTCTCTCTCCTGTGGTGAGACCTGCTATTTAAACCTGATGTTTGCTGCTCAAATGGTCTATGTGAACAAGCAGGATCCCAATGCATTTCCGCTATTCACAGCTTGGGAAATGTTGCAGGACCATTTTGTCTGTAAGTCTTCTTGTTACCAGAATTATTTTTTGCATTTTGGCACACCCTTGGGTTAGAAGAGAAGACTGTCAATATTTTGGGGGTTTTAGTAGTGTTACTACAAACTGTGTAGTATTCTAATAGCTGCTTGCAAAGTTCCTGTTTATTTGTGAGCGACTTGTAAGTATCACATCTGTATAACATTTAATATTAAAACATCTTGAGAGGATTTTTAAGATTTTTTTCCTCTGTTGCTTTTTGTGATGAGTCAGAAAATAGTTTTGATGCCCCTTCTGCCTCTGATTTTCTTGACCCCCAGCTATTGTCCTGCAGCTGTAACAGACACACACTGCACCTCCTGGGGTCCCACTGGCAGCACGAGCAAAATAGCCCTCAGCAAAATTCCATGGGAGACATGCTGTGCTCCATGTGTAAAGCTGGTGGATCAAAGATGTAAACTCGGAGTATGCGGGGGCTTTTTCAGTTCCTGCAGGGGGGTAAGACTTGCCTTAACTAGATTTACCTTCTAGGAACGCAGTGTCAGTGTAGAAGAATGCTGAGTCTTCCCGCTTCCTCAATGTCCGGATTGTATTTATCAGCCTTATAATAACAGGATACCAAAATGAATATGCAAAATATTGCAAGGCAGAAGCGATCAGCTGGCCAGCATCTAAGGGATGTATTTGTATTCATGTCTCAGAAGTGCAAGCGTGATAACGTTCAGGTGCTCAGGCAGAGCAACAGAGCGGACAGACTGTCAGGGCTCCGACCCGAGGAGTGGTGACAGTTTGCTTTCCCTCCTCCCCTCCATTTTTTTCCTTCATTCAACCAAGCAGTATAACCCCCTAGCACTGCAGCATTTAAGTGCTATTTTGCAACAGATGCACACAACCCAGAGCATGGGCTTTTCTGGTATATACATTGCACCTTGTTATTATGACTCTCCTAATCTATTTCTAAGTGTGCTACTCCCAGTGAACGGCTGCCATTTTCTTAGGGCTCAATTCATACCGCAGTTAAACAGTACACAGCAGATGAACAATCCATTTGCTTGTGTAGCCTTCAATTTTGGCCTGAATAGGGACTTATATATGGTTAGTCTTTACACACGAGGGAAAGAAACACCAAGGCAAAATGCTGTCTGCAAGTCAGAGAGCTGTCGAGATGAGCTGGGACCTCTGAACCTTCAAGCAAATGTGCATCAAAATGCAGAATACCTTATCGCAGTGATATCTATGATCTTGCTTTTCACACCTTGTGTTGCAACAGCAGAGGGTATTTGCTCAAGGGTCGCTGTTTCCTCGTGAATGTTGTGCCTTAATATGATTCAGGGCAGCACTGATGGGAAGGAGCAAAGGAGCCCAGCTGGGACCGCCAGCTCTGAAGGGTTTGGGTCCCTGCAGCAAAGCCTGGATCAGCCCAAAACACCTGGCTCTTCTCCTGGAGGAGACTGTGCATGACTGGAAGAAGAGCTAGAAGAAGGAGAAGCTGTATCGCTACCTGAAAAGTAGGGAAGGATGTTGAGGACACACCTGAAAAGAGCGAAGCCTAAGCAGGGCCGGCACACAAGATAGGTGACCACAGCTTCGGGCACCTGATACACAGCTGGTTTGTGCTGCACAGCAGAGCTCATCACTTGGGACTTCAGCATGGAAGCAAATGCCTGTGGAAAATAAACGTGTATCAAATGCACAGGTGATGGATGGAGTGAGTAATCTCACACGATATGTGAGAAAAACACAGAGAGGAGATCAGCCACAGGGGAAGTAGACCAGGGACTGGGTGAAAGTGGAAAAGAAACAAAGGGAGGGAGAGTTATCCCTCCTTTTTTGACAGTTTTTGGGACTAAAACAACTATCTAGTGTGAGCACTGAATCAGAAATGTTTTCTTCTTCTTCGTGTGAAATAAACTAGAATGTTTTTTAGATCAAGAACTCCACTAAAATGTGAGCCTGCTTCCTGGAATGGAAAAAGGCAACTTATACAGCAAGAAGGGGGTTTAAAAAGTAGCAGGAGGAAGGACTTTATCCCTCTCCTACTCATTCTTAAGCTTTTCCTAGGAACTACCTTTCCTGATGGAAGGATCTGTCCCATAACCCATGAAAATTGGGGTTTTTTTTATCATGATGTCACTTCAAATGTAAAAACAAATGTGCCGCCCTGGGCTCTTTCTGGGCTTCTTGCGCGAGTGCGTGTGCCTAAGGCATGCACCACTGCCTTACCCACCGCCCCGCAATGCTCGGTGTTGCAAGAGCAGCCAGAGAACAACAGGGCAGCAAGGCAAGGGGCCGAGGGGGCACTGGGTGCCTGGGTCTGGAGCCCTGGTGGGAGGGGAGCCGGTAACGCTATTTTCTACGTGACAGAGGCAAAATATTGGGACAGAGCATTTCTGTGACAGCCGGATATGACGACAGCAAGACCAGTCACTGAGACCCACAGTGCATCTGGACAAGGGAATGTTATGTCTTTGTTTTGGTTTCTTTTAATATCTTCCTGTTATTAACAACGATCCTGCTGAATGCCCCTTCCTATATGCAAACAGGCTGCTTGACTGCAGGCATGCCAGCACAGTCCCTCACATAGCCGGCGGCGTGCGAGGAGCCCAGCCCATGGCCGTGTGCGCGTGTGAACACCTCCGTGCCCCCCAGGAGTCTGGCTGTACCTCATACGCCTACCCAGGCGGGTGAAGTGAAGGTTCATGTGGCCACCAAGGCCGGCTGTGGGGGCATTTTAATTTAATCACATCTCTCATATGGTAAGGGGTATCATTGTATTTTTCAGCTTTGCTTTTTCCAACAGTTTTAGATACCTCATGCAGGGAAAGTAGTATCTTTTAAAGAATACATTCTATATTTGGTAATGATTCGAGGCACCGATGTGTCTGAAGGAGAAAGGCTTTTCAAGTGGCATGCTGATGGCTCAAAGGTTCCTCAAAAATTCTGCCAGGCTCTGCCTCTGAGCCAAGCTGCCCTCTCACCAGCCTGAGCCTTGAGGGATCAATTCGGGAACTGCTTGAGACTCTGCACGATATTCTTCAATGGCCCCTTTCTTCTCTGGAAGAAAGATACAGGGAAACGTCAGAGAGAATTAACAACTTAGATGGGCGGTGGCGAGGCTTGAAAACTGTACAGAGATGACTGAGAGAGGAGCACTGTCCCACAAGGAAACAGTTACTAATACTGCACAGGTGGACTTGGAAATACTGGTTTTGGCTTTTACGTACAGCACAACCTTAAAAAAAAGAAAAAAAGAAAAAGAAAGTGGAAAACCAGATCTAACTAATCTTCAGCCAGTATCTTGGCAATAGCACTAATTGACAAAATGTTGGGAATGGCTTCCATTAACATGCAGGCTGAAAAGCTCAAGTTGGCTATAACGCCCAGGGGCTGTAATGATACACCTCCTACGCACAAGTGTGCGTGAAATGATCCAAAGCGGAGAGCCTGGGCCAGGTGGCGGCAGGATCTGTGGGGGCTTTACAGGATTCCCTGCTCGGACACCGAATCATCCAAGAGGACACCGAGTTGGCGCTGAATTCAGAGCCGCTCCCACCATTAACACCTTGAGTCGTTTTCCTTCTGCAGAACTACAGACACATGGTACCGGCAGAACCTGGGCTGGTGCTGCCTGGCCTGCTGCTTCCCCAGGACGTTAACTGACACTGTGTGGCAGCAATTTGCAAACTGTGAAGGCATGTGTATGTAGAAAATCTGCAACAGGAAGGAAAAATATTTTCCGAAGAACAGAATGGAGCAGTAGTCAAATAATCAGGCTCTTACTCCAAACAGAGGACAAGGAAGAATGTTGTTCCATTTTTGTCTTTTGAGGTGGAAAGATAGTGAAAGGGAGGATGGGTTGGGATTGAAAAAAATGGGAGTTTATTTCTTGGTTCTGCCATGAGACTTCATGTGTGACTTCTGGCAATGCTCTCGATACTCCTGCACGTCTCACTCATGTCTGTGAAATGGGGATAATCTCTTCCATGATCAACAGAGATTTTATGAGAACATCCTCAATGGACCGAGTCAGACAGGGAGGTAGAGCCATATCAGAGGGAGTTCTCCAATTTCCTTTTATAATGGGCACCGCTAAATTAGATAAGCAGCAAGCCAGGATTTCAAACAGTTTTGGAGTTGAACAGTGTTGGTATCCAACAAAGAGCAAATGTTTCATATCAGCAGATAAGGATATTTTGTTTCTTACAGTGTAAACATGAAAACATTTGTCTTTGTAGATTAGCTGCAGCAACGAAAATACTTTGCATAGTCACTAGTTGGGAGTTCTCAGACTCTGTTAATACATCCCAAATGGTCTGGTACAGACTGGAATGGGGAGTTGAATTACACGTGAGATACTGGGCAGGTTGAGGCCTTTTCGCTCAGGATACAGCAGGTTATGTTCTCTGTGAAGTCTTCTCTTATAATCATTGTACTGATGACTTGTGTATCAAATGTGGACAAGCGGTAGACGAACTGATGAGGAAATGGGAGAAAGGAACACTAGCTCACTGTTGTGTTGGCTGCATTTGCGTTTGATGCATGAGTGGCTGCTTCTCTGCCCCTGTGGGAAATCATTAACATACTTTAATTCCTATTGATTTCTATTTGACAAAAGTAGTACCTAACTCACTTTCTACTGAAGCCAGGTTGGGGGTCTTTATGTTGACTTTGACCAGTAAGTTTCTTTTCCCCATGGAAAGCCCAGAGGCGGATTACAAAGCTTCACTGATCATTTTGAAAACCCTAAAATTGTGGTTTGTTTTGTTGGGTTTTTTTGTTGTTTTGTTTTTTTTTTTTCTCCTGTGGCCTTTAGAAACCTGCTTCCCAGCCAGCCTCCTTCATTGCCTGAAAAATCACAGGAATAAGAAAATATTTTCTGACTACAGCACTTCCAACTAGGAGCATTATCGTGAATTACAGAACTGTGAGGGTCTGGGTCCCAGAAACTCAGACATCAAGCATGTGTTTAACTTCTCTAGTCCATGCAGAGTCCTACTGCCCTGGGGCCTTAACTCCTTAGGGAACAGTAAATAAGAATAAGGCAGCTTTCTCCCTCTGGCCTAGAATTAACTTGCAGATTTAATTGACCTGTTTTATTGCAGATGTTTATGTTGAATTGTCCTACTGCAGGAATTATCATTCATCCAGGAAATAAAATGGCTCCAATGACTAACTTGAGTGTCACATAAAAAAAAGATAAGAGTACTGCCAAATTTCTAAGGTTTTATGATACTGTTCCCTTAGATTGTTAAAATGAAAGTCAATGTTAAATATTTACTTATTTGACAAACATGCTGTTCTAACTTCCTCTCTATATCCTTAAGTAATGAATGACAGAGCACAAAGAGAAGGCTACTTGTCTAACTTCTTTTAGATTAGTGTAGGAAAAACAGGGACTGACAGGTATAATGTACTGAAGAGAATGGGTATTTATTTTCCCATAAAATTGCAAAATGTAGCTACTTTAGAAGACTGTAACTTGATTTTATTGCTCCAAGCCTTGGAGATTCTTATTACCGTGCCAGGTCATTATTATTCTCTTAGCAACAAAAGATTAAAAAAAATAAAAAGTTCATTAAAAATATCTCAGGCTAACCTCACACGTGTAGCAGCAAGAATAATAATAATGCCACACACATCCTTTTGTCACCCTGTGACAAGAATGGGTGCTTCTGTTTTTCTTGGAGTTAACCTTTTTGGGAAGAAGAGGGGAATAGCAGGATTTGGCTGTTGAATTCTTTCATTATCTCTCCTTCCTTTGTGTAGGGTATGAAGGACTGTGAATCAGAGCATTGCTAGATATGGCTACAGGCATCCAAGGCAGCCTAGGTGCATTGATTGCCTCAGCACCTACGAGCAAGATTGCTGAGCTTGAGAGCCAAGTTTCCTTGCTACACAACATGAAGAATAAAAAGTTCCCGAGTTGTATTTTTAGAGACGTGAACGTGCCTAGCAAAGGAGGGTCTGAAGTGTACAGTGCAGAAGAGAGGTATAGATGAAAGATGAGTTACTGTGACTAGGACATAAAAAGGCAGGCAGTCGTCCAGAGCGGATTGTGAATGTTGGAGTACCAGAGTTTGTCCCTGAATGTGTGACTGATAGGTGATGAACATGCAACCCTGGGGTGAAGTAAACAAACCTTGTCAAATGCACCCCAGCTACGAACAGGGAGGAAATGTGACTGAGACAAGCACTATAGTGGGTAAGTGTCTTGAAGATGGTGTGTTTATTGGTACATTATGCAGCACCTGGTTTGGACGCTCTCTCTCTTTCTTTCAGCTTTCTTTCGGCATCCAAGCGAGATGCCAAAGACGCATGGCACTGGCATGCGTGTCTCCAGCATTCCAGCAGAGCTGGGGACCCTGCACTGCACTGGCAAGGGACAACAGTGCCAAGAAGCCTGACTTACTCCTTCCTCCAGCTGCGTCTTCTGCATGGATGCCACACCTGTATTACAGAAAAATCAGAAAAGTCGATAGACCTAAGATGTGTGTTTCTCACCAAACTTTTGAGAATAGTTAGACCCTTGGACGTCAGTGATGTGACAGGTTAGAAAGTGGGATGAAAGGCTTTTTAACAGCACTGGTTCTTGCTAACTTGAACAAGACCAAAGTCCAGGCTGCCAGGGCATGAATTTTTTCTCCAGTTTCCAGGGTCTGAGAACCTGAAGATGCCGTTTTCTCTTCGTCTAGTGTGCTGCATGTGGAGACTCTGGTGAGAATATCCCATGGGGTCTTTAAGAACAAATTCTGGTCCTTCCTTTCATCTTGGGTTTCAGCTCATGAGGATTGAGAAATCTGTATGGAAAAAAAGTATCTTTTCTTCCCCAAAGTCGAAGGGCAAAAATTGTGTATGCCATCTTCAGAGCTGGACAGTGATGGATTAGAAATCCAGCACAAACTAGTAGTCCCATGAGCTACAGATCTGATGGGGTTTGGTTTCCCTTGGGTGATCTCTTGTTTGGATTCTCCTAGGTCTACATAGCTGGAAGCTCCAACTGCAACTTTTCCTGTAGGTGGGTATTCACAACATCTTTCATCTTTGCAGCTTTCTTGGTGTTTAATAAGGGTTTAACTCAAACTGCAGTAGGTCTCTCTTCTTTTACTTAGCAGCCTTTTTTTATGAAATGTATAGGAATGTAACATTTTTAGCCTTTTATTACTCTGTCAGATGTGGTTAAAATTGGCTACTGTTTGTTCTTGTTCCCTCTCTTGCACAACATGCAAGTATGTACATGCACGTACGTGTGCACACATGTGCACACACACAGAGATTTATTATACATATGAAGAGATAATGATCTCAAAACCCTTTTAATTTCTGTAGGAATCCAGGATAGGAAAAAAAGTATTGTAATGCTTTTTCTTTGGGAGAGGAAAAGGAAGATGAACTAATTTTTTTTTTCTATGCAGCAGACAGAATATTCAATTCACCCTGCTTAAACATAACATGTTGCTTAAAATCTGGTGCTACTGTTGTAAAGTAAAAGATGTAGTGGGATCCTTGCCCTGGAACTGGATACGTGTGCTTGTGCAGGGCACGCGTGCTTCACTTCCAGTGCCTGAGTGGTCCTGCTGAGACTGGGGGAATGCATAGGGAATGTAGGCTTGCCATGAGATCCTGTCTCCATTACATCTCTTGGAGTTTTGCCACGGAAAGGAAGGCATTTTACCCTTCATTTGTAAGTAATTAAGATGACAGTGGAGTTTCTGAGTTTTCCAACTTTGTGAAAACAAACTAATAGCAATGATCCACTTCAATAATTCAGATATTAATTGACACAAGAGAGAGAAACAATACATTAAAAAATAATTAACTTTCGTTAATTAATTTTTAGAAATAGGAAGGACACCTGCAGCAAGTGCAGACGTTTGCAAGTGTCATTAGATTGGGAAGGCTGTGCGGTAATTCTGAAATGAAAATAGGTCAAAAGGACCAAGAGTGATCTGCAGCATGGTCTGAGAAGTAGTGTGGACTGTGTGATTGCTAGTGAGCTGCAAAAAAGGTAATGAAGATATGCATTTTTTAAAGATGTCTATAGAAGCCAGAGGTTAATTAGCAGTTAAAAAAAATGTCTATTGGTGTTCTATGCCAGCACCACCAGTGTGTTAATTATTGTCATTTTTCAAGCCTCAAATGTGCCTCTTTCAAACTTAAGCTGAAACAGATTGATGATTCTTTTACGGAGACATTCTTAGATAAATTTTAATTAGTATCTTTTTTTTTTTCCTCCCTGAAAACAGTTTTTTTTTTCCATGAGCAGAAGTGGAGTTTCAAATCTCACTCAGCTTTCTCTTCCTTGGTATTTGTGACGCAATTCCACTTGTCTGTGGTATTGCAGGAAGGTAAGGTGAACACATTGTTACCATAGTCTTGTCCACATTTTAAACTGACTTCTCTGCAACATAGACACAGATAAACTTGAAATGAACCCTACAGCTTTCCACCTTCTCTTTCAAAGTTAGTAAGTAGAAAGGCACAGACCTAATTTGTTCTGTTGCTCTTAATGCTTTTGTCTACTTTAATGAAATCATGCTTGTAGGAAAAACCACAAAGGCTTTATATGCCATGGTGGACATGCCAGAACTCCGTTCAACTGTGGTTTCTCACAGGGGAGTGAGAGTGGAGCAGGCACCTCAGGGGCATCCAAGCCAGCCCGTCTAGAGATGGTATGCGCTGAGTGCAGTCCCCTAGTGCCAGCTAAAACAAAATGCTGAGAACCACTATGAGGTCAGGTCGTTCCTGCATCAAACACCTCCAGGGGAAGGTTCTCCTGCCATAGATGGCCCCCAGCCCTCTTCTGGAAGACACTGTCCACGAGCCCTTTTTCAAAGATCCTGTCAAGGATAATTTTTTTTTTTTAAGAAACAAAAGAATTTCCCTCATGTAAAGATATGTTAAGAATGCAGAGCTGTCATGCAGGTTTACCAATCTCCTTAAGGGGACATTCACTTGATCCCTCGCTGTTCAGACCCTGTGGCCTTTAGGCTGCTGGAACTGCGACTTGCCAGAGACAGCACGGGATGTGGTTTGGACTGTAGCCCCAGAGTTCCTTCTCCTGGAGGGAGGCACAGCCTCCTGCTTGCTCTTGCTCTGGGAATGGGAATTCAGACTGAGATTCCTAAAAATAAGTCACTTTATCCCTCTAAAAATATTTCCTTTCAGAATATGTAACTCCTGCTATTAAGTTTTCAATTTTTCAGTAAACATATGTGCATGTATATAATTTGCCAGTCTCTTTCATTTCCACAATGGCCTACTTTTCTATCAGTACTATTAAAAATAAAATGCCAAATTGGGAGAAAGACAGAATTACGCTAGGCAAGAAGTACGTAAGAAGACATATTTTTTTTTTTTAGGTGAATTTATGTATGTATCTATTTATTTATTTCCATTCCCATTTTGTGATGGGCTACAAAGAAGGACCCTTAGATGCCATATTACTGATTCTGCAAGTCATGGTTATGGACTTTTTCTCTGAACAACTTTTCTAACCTTAGCTAAAGGATCTATGATTTTTTTTTTCAATTATTTCTATAATTAAATTCTATCTGTTGTGATGACCTTGACGGGTAAGAATTAAGCATTAACAAACAGGATAATGATGGGGCCCAAACGCAGTGACTTTTAAGAAGCTTGAATAAAGAGGTATTTCTCATTTAAGCGAGGTGAAAGGAGAGCGCTGTCTACAGGGATTTACCTGCTAAAGGGCAAGTTTTCAGCTGTGTAACTATCTGCTTTTTCCTGCCACCTCTCTCCAAATGGGAGAGAGATTAGATGAATTCATTTCCTCTTTGTAAGAAACAAATTTTATTATTGAAAAAAGTTCTTACTTAGACAGAATAAGCTGCCAATTGCATAAAACCCACCCAAATTTTACAGAGAAGATATAACTAATATACTCTTTATTTATTTGTATACACAACTAAAACCAAGACAATACAATTAATGGGAGAAAAACCCTCATGCAAGTACACTGAAGTTCTTCTCCTGTCTTAGTCACATAGTTTAACATGAGGAAGAAAAACCAGCAGAATTAATTTTCTCTAACGTGTTATTAAGGACAGAGCCTGTTTACCAGTCAAATATTAGATGTCCCCATGGAATCTGACAATTTGCAAAATACACAAAAATATATCACCCAGGGAGAGTTGCAGCTGTAACAAATGAAGAAGAATTTCTGACTAAAAGGGAACATGACTTATTTTGTCCTAATTGCTTAAAAAAATTCATAAATACAATGACTAGGCTAGAAACAATGTTCCAGAGGACTGTCCTCGCACATCAGTGTGTGTAGAGCTTGGACAGACTTTCTGCTGGCCTCATTCTTTGAAGATCTGTCATCTGTGTTGGTGAAGTCACAGCCTTTAGATTTGTGCGCAGACTGGGTTGGTAAGCTACTTATTCACAGGTTCTTCCTCTTACTGTGGCTAGGTTGTGTGTCTCAGACCTCTAGTCAAGTGCAAAAAGTGCCTGGAGCTGGTGTATTCCTGATGTGAATGCTGTGCTGTCCATTAGTTTCCTAGGCCTTTCTTTATCCCGTCAACAGCTTCCACTGGACGTGAGCAGATCAGTGGAATTAAATGTCTCCCAGGCTAACAGCTGGATCCAGGTACCACAGATTTCTCTTTGACGTCTCTTCAATGGAGTTGTTTCAGGCAGAAAACTAGTATTTTTAGCATTGCTTTCCCACTTAAAACAGAAAAACTGCTCTTCTAAAATCCAATTTCACTTCTAATAAATACTATTTGTCTTTTATATGGTTACACTTGGATACCATCACACTTGTGCAGTGGACTATACAAATGCTTGATATTTCAGATGCTCTCAAGTACTGTTTGTGCTCCTCTAGAGGCTAGAAATCCCAGGCTACTGACAGGCACTTTACACAAACATAGCCAAAAGCAAGTTCCTGTGCAGTCTAGCAAACTTGACACTCTGAATTAATCTACTTGCCGCTGCTGAAGGGAGTCTTACCTCTCCTCATCTGCTCCCACCCATGAAGCCCTGTCCCCCACTGTGTCTAGTTTGACTCAATTTAGCTTGCAATGTGGGCAGCAGTATTTTTGCAGGGTTTGTTTTGTTGTGTAAGTTGATTAAATTATGGTGAGGTCAACAAGCTATTAGGTTGGCTCAGCTTCTTCTGGTCAAACCACACCTACTGCTCAAGCCTGCTCCCACCTTGCAAAATTTGTGCTTTCGTAGCCACTCATCTCAGTCTAGGGAGGTGCTTTCTGGGGGATGATGACATGATGCCACCCAACACCTTTCTCTGACCACTGCTGCTTCCTTGCTGATTTTACACCAGTCAAGGACTCATTTCTCTGTTGATTTCTAAAGGGATGAACTCAAGTCATGCAACTGTCTCCAACTACTACATACTGACTCAAGAAACCTCACAAGTTAACCTCCTGTCAGTCCTGCCTGCGGCGCTATATAAAAGTCTCCCAATATTCTTAAGGAAATGAGCCCATATGTGACACAGAAATTAAGAGTGTGATGTCTAGGACTAGTAGCTAGATTCTTTTTCCCGTTTGCTAAGACTTAAAACACATTGGAAAGGAAGGCCAAAATTCAGAATGAAGTTGAATTCTAGTAAGTTTAATAGGTCTGATTCAGAACCTTGTAATTATCTTGGTTTTGTAGTACCACGTAAATGTTTGGCACTTGGAAACCAAAACATATGGCCCTCCAGATTCTACTGAAATTTTAAGCAGATGACTAAAGTAAAAGAAGGTACCTCAACTTCAAAAGGATACCTCTCTGAATTGTTGTTTTTTTGTGTCCTAGTTACTTTTTCAGGCATGAGATTTACAGATAATTCTGCTTGTT
Organism: Buteo buteo; assembly: GCF_964188355.1. Classification (NCBI taxonomy): domain Eukaryota; kingdom Metazoa; phylum Chordata; class Aves; order Accipitriformes; family Accipitridae; genus Buteo; species Buteo buteo. Next base: position 30,126,255 of record NC_134175.1, read on the forward strand.
GCCCCTTCAGTGAAGGCTGTGTTTTAAGGTAGCTTGCTGAATTGAATCCCTACTGATTCTTGAAATGTCATTTTAAACCCAGCCTTTCAAACTAAAGCACCCCGAGCCTGAGTTTTCCCAGTGGTACAGAACACACCACAGCAGAACGCGTTCCTGCCAGTCTTGTACAGTTGCATTCTAGGCTTCAGCATGGCAAAACCAGCACTTTACAGAGGAACGGAGTAATACGGATGTGAAAACTGAACTGGACTACATACCAACCACCCTTAAATAATACCTTCATTTAAATAAATGCAAGGTCACTAACAGAAAGGACTACGAAAGACAGAAATATATGTCACAACTCAGAAGTTTTCAAAGGAGTATACAGACAGAAAAGACATTTCCAGTATAGCAGGCACTGTACTGGAAGTTGTGTTAGGTGGTGCACTTCCTTCTGAATTTGTATTGAACTGATATCCTCACAGAGACTGAGCTCCAAGACTTAAACCAAAGAGATATAAGTTGCAGTGGCCAAATGCAGCATTGAGCTTACAACCAAACTACAGTGTAGATGTTAAGTTTTAGCATTCTTTCCAATTTGCATCTTATTTGATCTTTCAAAACCTTCCCTGAAGTTTCATCAGAAGCTGGTAGGCATCACTTCCTCTCCTGAACTCTACTGCTACTTACCGCAAAGGCTGTATCTCAGTTCTGATATAGCTGTATTTTGGTATCTGGTAGAGGTGTTCTCAGTATGTATAGCCCAGTGTTGCTTTCTTTATATCTACATAGCTCAAATTACAACACACCATTTTCAGCAAGTGGATTCAGAATTCATTCCAGGACCTGCAGTTCACCACAAGCAGCCTAGAAGCAGGAGGCAAGGGCTTAAAGAGGCAAGGCTCTTTAATAATAAACTGGTCACGGTTAGTTTATTCAGATCACATACTGATACAGTACATCTGGTGGGTAATCTCAAGAAAGAGGAAACAATGGCTCCTCTAATTGGGCATGGAGCTCAATCTCTGTGGGGATATCGGCACAGTGGTAACTCAGCAGGAAGACCACCACCTAACAGAACTTCCATCCAGTATGGATACAATGATCTCCCCAGTACATCTGGGATTTTTCTAGTGAACGTCTAGATGCTAGCATATTGATAACCAAAAAGCTACAAATAATGTCTTTTCTCATTTCCTTTCTTCCTTGAATCTTTTTTGCTTCTCATGTGTTCTTAATCTCCACTGGGAAGTGGTAAATAAACACACTTTATTTTTATTACCCATCAGTTTCTATTTAACATTTCTGACTGAGTCTCCTCTTTACAACTCTTTTTCATAATAGCATACCTTTTTTTTCCCAAATTTCCTGTAATTTATCTTATTTTTTAATAGTCTATTTATATTCTATTATGTTTTGCTTCTTTTTTATCTAAATTTAATAGGACCATCAGTGTCCCCCTAATTTTAGGTACTTGACTAGAAAAAGTTGGTCCTCAACTAGTGTTGTCAAGCTTATTTACATTTGAGTTTTATTGCACTGAAAAACTCTTTAATATATAAAACTAATCCCATTATTGATATTTCAATCCTTCTGTCCTAAAGCATTGCAGTTATGTCCCAAGCTTGCACTCAGATCCATACAGGTAAACTACTCTATTGACAACATCTCGCTGAAGTCACAGTTCTCTCAACATACCTCCAATTGTAGAAGAAAGACTGACTTTCATATTTAGTTTGAGTCCTGGACAATATAATCTTCCTAAAGCAAAACACCATTGATAATGTTTGGCAATACCCTGCTGATCAGTAAGGGCCAGTTTTTAAGCATCATTCCCACCTTCCCAGCATATGAACAAGAATGATTTCTCTTACACATCAATCTTTAAGTGAACCACTTCCTAGGTTATTGGAAGTCCAAAGTTATCTGTAATACTTCTGGTTCCAGGATGTCAGGCTATCATACATTTCACTAACAACTTCTATTATTGCAAAACAAATTGCAGATTTTATAGCAGCTGTAGAAGACTTTTTTTTAGATACTACACTAGTCTTGTGGATCATGTAATCTTGCATTTTCATTTTCTCCTAAAAATTGCTAACGTATACATACCGGCTCATTTTTAAAGGTTGTGTATTCTACCTTTTACTGGCTAAAAATTATTTCTGACGTTATTATATTAGGTCAAAATAAATGTGACTTCTGTCCCTAGCTACAACTTTCGCTTCTCAGAGTGTTCTGTTATTAAAATAAAAAATATGAATTGCAAAAAAAGCTTCCTCTCCTTTATGGCTATGTTATTTAACTTGCCGACAAACTGATTCTAAAGTAGAATCACAAGAGACTATGTAAACACACACAGACATTTTAAAACCAGCAGTGGGGTTTGTTGTTTTTTTTTAACTACCCTGCAAAAAATGAATTGTGACAAACAGCTTTGGGATTAATTTACAACTTACTATTAAAAGTCACCTGAAGGCATTCTCAACATACCGACAAAAGTAAATGGGCTTAAAATAAGACTACACACAGTAAGAGCAATCTTCCACGACAGGGAAGATAGTGCACGCAGTCTTCCTCCATCATAACTTCCTGATATTAAATTCACATTTTCTCAGTGTGTTTTTTCCTGTTCTGTAATAGTTTCTAGGCTAAGCCTGGGCAGTTACTGCAAGGTCATAGTGCTGGACTGATTAAAAAGCACTGTTTATTCTCTGCTCAGAGAAGCTGTTGAAAACCCTGACCGTATTCCTGGGCTTCCTAGTTCCTAACTTCTCCATGGGTTTATCAATCAGGTTAGCCTGTGACTTCAAATACTCAGCACAACCACTGACATACCAGAGACTATGCTCACTAGTAATTCTCAGTGATAAATACATTAAACATTGTAACAGGAAAGTAGGCTTGAGTTCTTCAGTCCACTGCTTTTCAGCTTCATTCACAGACTCCCTGGAACACCACGTGAAAGGTAACCAAGAAAAGTTCATTCATCAGGGAAGTTTACAAGCTTAAGGGTCAAAATCACCGCCTCAGCCTACGCGCCGTCCTATCACCCTGCACGTACATGCGGACGTGAGGGAAGGCCAAGCTGAAGTAGCTCCCCGTGAAGGGGAAGCCATCGCAAGCTACATGGTGTAACAGAGAAACAGGCCCCACTAATAATTATTTCTGTATCATCATCTACTTATATAATGCTTTAAACATATTTCCTGCCTTAGTTCAGCAAGCCGAGAGCTCCCGGTTTCCTTTGTGTTGCGTAAGATGAGCGCAGCAAACTGGCGCTGAGGGGAAGCTTATTAATTCCCCTTAACATGGCTAAAATAAGACCTGCTGGCATCAGTGCTCGGTCTGTGCTAAGGCTTGGCTGCCTAGCCGAGAGCAGAGCACGTTGTCGCCGTCGACACTCCCGTCGGAAGGACGCGTCGCGTTAAAACCTCACGCGCGGCCTTATCCCCTCGATGGGTTTTGCTTTACAGAAGAGGCAAAGGCGCTTTTTAGACTTAGCCCGCCCGGGCGAGCCAGGAGCGAGCCCGCGACGGCCGGAAAGCTTATGCAACGGCCCGCGGGGTCGGCCATTGAGGTGTGGCCGCCGGGGCCGCGCCGCCGCCGGCCAGAGGCCGGCGCTGACGCGGAGCCCCCGTCCCGCGGCTAGGGGCGGCCTGCCCCGCGGGCTCCGGCAGCCGGCGGCGGCGCGGGGCCGCCGCCAGGCAGGGCCTGCCCGGGCGGGCCGGCTCCCCTGGGGACGACGCGCCGACATCTTAGTGCCGGCGGGGACAAAGCGCGGCGGCGCTGGCGCTGGCTGCTGGCAGGGCGCAGCTCGGCCGCCGGCCCGGAGCCGCGGCTGTCGCCAGCCGTGAGTGACAACCCCCGCCAGGGCGAGTTCAAACGAGCGCGGCTCCAGCCCGGCGTCTCCGGGGCACACGCGCACCGCGCCGCCACCACGGCGGCGGGGGAGGGGGGGGAGGGGGTGACGGGGACGGAACGGGGAGGGGGAGAGCGCGGCCGCCGCGCAGCTGTGCCTCTGCGCCGACCCCTGCGGCGCGGGCGGGCGGGCGGCCAGGCCCCGCGCGCCGCGCGTCGCCCCGTCGCGGCGGCGGGGGAGCGCGGCGGCGGGGCCGCCTCCCCCCGCGCGCGGGCCCGGGCCGGGGCAGGCCGCGGGCTCTCGGCCGGTCCCGCTCATTGTTCCTCGCACAAGCCCTGGCAAACAGGAAGCCGCCTCGGCATGGGGCGCCCCCCCCGGCCCTGGCGGGTGACTGGCGGGCCGGGCGGCCAGTGCGAGCGGCGCCAGCGGCGAGGCGCAGCCAATGAGCGCGCGCGCGCGGGCGTAGGCGGGAGTTCCGGGCTGGCAGGCGGGCGGGCGGGCGGCGGTGTCGGCCGGGCCCCCTCTCCCGCTGCAAGCCCCACCTTTCGGCTTTCCCGCACCGTCAATCAAAATAGGAAAAAAAACCCCGGAGTAGGCTCGGGCCGCCGCCGCCGCTTCAGCCCGTGAGCACAATAAGCATGTCCCCGGCGGCAGCCGCCTAGCCCCAGCCAGCAGGGCCTGTGTGCGAGCCAGCCAGCCTGCCTGCCTGCCTGCCTCCCGCCCAGCCAGCCAGCCAGCCGGCCGCTCGCACTCACACCATGACCGGTACGTACGCACCGACCGAGCCGCCCCGCGGGGCTCCCTGCTCCTGCTCCGGCCCTGCGCTTCCCCGCTCCGGCCCCGGAGCGTCCGTGTGCGAGCGAGGCGAGAGCGGCACTGAGAGCAGCAGCAGGAGGAGCAGGGGGAGGAGGGAGAAGAGGGGCAGGGGCAGCAGCACGGGGAGGAGGAGGAGGAGGAGGAGGAGGGCTCCGTGCGGGAGGGCGGGGGGAGCGCTGGGGTTAGGGGGGGGGAGAGGGAGGGAGGGAGGGAGGGAGAGGGAGGGAGGGGGGTGATCGCTCCCGTCAGTGACTCTCCCCTCCCCCTCCCCGCTGTGCCCGCAGCTCCCGAGAAGCCCGTGAAACAAGAGGAAATGGCTGCCTTAGACGTGGACAGCAGCAGCCACAGCGAGTATCTCCAGCACGGCAACGGCGCCGCCTCGGCCTCCGCCGGGGCGGCCGCCCCCCAGGTAAGCGCAGGCCCGGCCGGGCGCCTTCCCCCCCTCCCCCGGGTGACACGTTGTGAGCGGGTGCGGGAGCCGGTGCCGCCGCCGCCGCTTCCTGTGTGCGCGTCTGCGAGGAGCCCGGTCGCTGTCCCGCACTAACCGCCACCCACTTTCTCTCCCTGAACCCGCCCATTGTGGGTAGGACGCTCAGCCGTCACCGCTCGCTCTGCTGGCGGCCACCTGCAGCAAGATCGGCCCGCCGTCGCCGGAGGAGGATGAGGCCGCCGCCGCCGCCGCCGCCTCTCACTCTGCCGGAGCGGTGAGTGCCCGCCCCGCCGCTCTCGCACGGCCTGCCGGGGGGAGAGACAGCACAGCCAGCCAGCCCGCCCGCCCGGGGGGAGGGACGGGACACACGGCACTGCCCGCCCGGGGGGAGGGACGATAGCAGGGCCGACCTGCCAGGAGAGGGGTCCCCGGGCTCCCCTGCCTCTCCAGGAGGAGCCGGGCTCCCGGGAGGAGGAGGGAGCCTAGCTCCCCCCTCCCCCGCCGCTGGGAGCGGCGCCTTCATTTACTTTCAAAACCGGGGGGAGGCGGGAAACCTCCCTCCCCCGGCCCTGGCACCGGAGCGGCTCGCTCGGCACCCGGCGAGGCTGGGAGGCATCTCGCCACCTGCGCGCACCCCCGGTATCCTCTCCTCAGCCGTCAGCCTGGAACCGCGCACCCAGGCAGGAGCACAAAATGAAGGCTGGCTGGAGGGAAGGATGTAGTTAGAAGTAAAATGGCTGTTTAGAAGCGAACGCGGTGGTGGAAAGCTGCTTCCTGTATCGACGCTGTTTTTTCTAGGTGCGGTTATCGTGCAGTCCCTCGTATTGCAAACCGAATTTCTGTCCTTATCTCTCACGCGCTGTCGGCTCTGAAAGGAGCCGTGATGACCTTGGGCCCTTGTGTGATGAGATGGGTCTTGCGGACTAGAAACATAGTCTTGTTGAAGCTAGTTTAACAATCTTCATAACAAAAGCCTAATGGAAACTCGGATGTTCCTTAATTGGTCTAGCTAAACTCTCTTGTTGACGTATGCTCGTAGAGTTAAAAGAGATGGTGCATTTCTAAATAGCCGATACCGAAAAATACCGGTATATTAAAAGGGAATTCCAAAATACCTTTTAAAATGATATGACAAAGTCTTTCTTGGCCTTGGTCCTTGGGAAATTACATGTATTAACTCTAAAATTTTATTTTACAAAAAAAGTTCTAAAACAAGAAAAAAAACACCAACAACACCACCACCCCCCCCCCCCTTTTTAAGCAAGTCTTGTTTTTTAAACTTGCTGTACAACGGCCTTGTATGTTTTTAGGAGTCTGCAGATAGGAGGAAAAACTGCAAAGCATTGTACTGGTGGACGAAGTGGCTTTGGCAAGCTTTTAACAAATATCAAAATGTTAATGATAAATGTTAAGTTTACTAAATACTTGAGTGCTGAACTTTAAAATACTTTTCATCTGTACATTTCGGCTTACTTTACATAAAGGGAAGCTGAAGCAAAATAGTTGTCTGAGGTCACGCAGCAGGTTGTAGACTAATGACAGAGCTTGAAAATTTATTAAGCTTCTGACCCCCTTTCAAGTGTTCCTTTCTGCTGAACCTGTTTATTTTCTTAAGTAGCATGTTTTTAAAAATCTTTCTGGATGTTGTTAAGTGCCTGATACCTCTAAGATTTGTTTCATAATACCAGATGCATACAGTGCTGAAAAGCAGAATGTTGGATCTGTCTCTTGTGTAAACATACATACTGAAAAATGAATGATGCATAAATGATAGCTTGCTTTCCTATATCCACCTTAAGGTTGTTCTCATTTCAAAGCTGGAATTGTGCATCTTGAGGATGGGTTGATTGCTTAGCATGAGCAATGCAAGGTCTGAGGGGGTAGTAGAGTGCTAGTACAGGACAAAAGGTTCCTTATAGTTCAGAATAGGCAAAGTGGTTTTGAAGTAGTACTTCTTTATTTCTGTTAAATTCATCTGTTATGTTTACGTATAAGGGGCTTTTCAGGGCAAGGCGGAAGCAATTCAAGAGAAGCCAAAATCTTAGTTAAATCTAAATATGAATATAAACTCAGTCACTACTTTTCATACATGCAGATAGGCCCCTCCTACATACCTGCTGTGAGTTAGGTTATAGCATTCTGGTAATTTTTACACTCTTACAACATAGCTCTTGAATGATTCAGAATATTTTGGGTGGAAACTAAATATAAATTGGAAGAGATATATACAGTAGCTGAACTAGACACTGGAGTTAATTAAGATGACCTTAATAAAGGGAGGGGAGGGACTAAAGTCCCTGAAATATATTCCTTGTGAAAAACAGAATGCCGAAAGGGATTTAATGCAGTAAAGATTTTTTTTTCTGGTCCCCTGAGTGTATCTTATTGGGGGGGTAGAAGAAGGAGGCAGGAGCTAAAAAGGCTTAAATTGTAGGTACCTCATAACTCATATGGAAAATGAAATCCATATGCATTGACACAGACAAATTGTATTCCTGGGGTTTGTGATGCTCATCCCTTTCCCAGGAGTATAGATGAATCAGTTTGATATCTCTGTATGGGTGATGGTGCCTAATGTAGCAATGGGGAGGCTGCCCTCTCCCATTATCTTGTATACCCGGACTACAGTTCTGACTGCTGAATGTCTGGTAGAACTCTTAAGCCATATAGATGGATAGTAGAAGTTAAACTAGACGTTTCCTTTTAGAAGCATTTGAAGAGCTTGCATGTATAAGGATAGCGGGGCTGTGTTTTGGGGGTTATTTTGTTAATGCTTTACTGACGTTCGCTTGGTAGGAACTGGCAGGGCTGGAGCCAGTACGCTAGGCTAGCCAGTTATTGCACACTGCTTTCCTGGCTGAAATGGTATGCTGCAGCTGCTCCCCAAGAGACCAGCAGTATGATTTAAAAGCAACAGCAACAACAAAACTCCCATAGGAACGCAGGGAATATTGCGTGTCTGGGATTTGGGGAAGAGCTGGAGCAAATGTGATTGTGTTTGCTGTGATCTAGTTGGCCCTGCTTGGAGCCCAGGGGTTGGACCAGATGACCTTCAGAGGTCCTTTCCAACTGAAATTATTCTATGATTCTATGGTGGTATCTGAATCCAAGCCTGCTGTTTGAGTGGATGCCACTTTTATGCCACTGAAAGAATTAGTATGGAAATAAAAAGACTAATGAAAGTGGCAACTGCTTGGTATGGAAAACAAATGAAGATGACAGTTGACAGAACTAAACTCAACCCTCTTTTCCCATCCTGTCAATGAACTGGGAAGGCTGTCTCTAGTCTGCAAGGTTTTCAGCTCGGCCCAGGATTCTGGTTAGAGCTATATTTACTTTTGGATGACAAAATACTAGCAGGCATTACTGCTGATCTTGTCTTTGTGCATTGATGGAGACTGCAGTCTTTCAGCTTAGGCTTTGACACCGTGATTTATTCTGCTTACAATCATCAGACACCAGTGCTTTGTGTTTTGCCTGCTAGTATTTGGTTTTAATGTAGATGGTCTTGGGTTTGTGGCTTGCTTACCCGAGAATCTTTTCCCTGGTTGCCATACTGCTGCATCTGTGGTTGGCTCAAACGCTTGCCATGGAAACTTCCCCTTGAATATTGCTGCCTGCTGGTATGTGTGAAAGCCTTGCTGGGATGGTATGCGCTACTGCCTGACCTAGAATGACAGCTCATATGTTTTGACCTCTCTGGATGTCTTTCCCTCTCTTGGGAATTTAAAGTCTGAGAAGTTTTAGTCTGGGTCTTGCTTTTTCACTGTTTATCATTGGCTAATAATTTAACTTTAAACTTTCATATTTAGGATTCTTTTTCATTTATTTATAAATACTCTAGTTTCATTCCAGCTTAAACATCTGCGAAGACTTTAGCATTAGGTGAAAGGGAGAAGGAAAGCAGAAAGTGGCAGACCTGTGCATGCACAAGGGAGAAAACAATAGAGGAAACATTCTAAAATTTAGGTCCAGCAAAGTCTTGATGGTCAGTTGTATGGTTGTTGCATGATCAGATGATTGTTTAAGAAGCTACAAAGTTGAGATGATAACCAGTTTTTTATGTTCTCTTAACTTCATTGCAATGCAAAGCTCAAGATGCTCTCTGGAACTATCATGCTCCCAAGGGCCATTCTTATGGTTGTGCTGGGCATGGCTGGGGTAGGTGAGGATACAGTGCAAGACGGATGGGAGTGCGGGGTGGGAGGACTGGAAGGCGGGTGAATTGAGAAAAGTGGCAGGCTGGCTGAGAAAACTGTTGGCTCTGAATGGGACCTGACAGAGATGACTGCCCCAATTGTGGTATGTAGTTGCGTCTAGTGCACTGCAGGCTGCACTGATTCTTTATAGTCTTTAAAAAAAAAAAAAAAAGAAAAAAAAAAGCGGGGGAAATGATTTATTAGTGTTGTTGCTCACCAAAAATATGTGGAAAACATTTGGAGAGGTTAATAATTAGCAATGTGGGGAAGATGAGTATTGTTTCTCTGCTGTAGACAAAGCATTTGTATCTTTTACAAATAAAGGTTGGAGTATTACAAGACTGCTTTGGCATATCTTGAGCTTTAGAATTGAGTATCAATGCTTCACAGAACTTAATGAAAATCTGGAATTCCGGTTTGTTTATGCCTCAGAACATTACTTTAATCATCTGAGATGCAACTAGCTTAACCTCAGTTTAGGTGGAAATAGGAATAGTGCTGATAGGGAAATACGAAGGTGTTTTAAATTTCATGTTTTCCACTAGGCAAAAATATGGATGAATGCCATGTGTCAGTGTTAGCTGTGCTTCTCAGTTCTATGTCCTATGTGATGGTTTTGAGGAAGCTCAAAGTTATTCTGACATTCATTTTCTCCTTTATGGGTGATAATATAGCTTCCTGATGCTAAGTTTCTGGACATGAACAGATGGACCAGAATGTGTTCAGCCACCATAGAAGAGTCTGCCTGGGACTGTCTTGCTTCTCTCTGATTTATACTTTTTGCATTGCAATTATGTCTTCTTAGTGCTGGATCAGAACCAAGTGTAGAAGTTCCTTTACAGGTGCTTTAAGGATGTTCTTAAAAAATTTTGTTTTATTTCTCTCTACAGTTTTAGAGAAAGTAAGAAACATGTTTTAAAACATTTCCATATTTAAAGTCAGCATAAAACGGAAAGTTCTCTCTCTGATATTTAAACATTAGTAAGAAGTGTAAGATTTCATAGAACAGTTGAGGCTGGTAAGGATCTCTGGAGATTGTGTAGTCCAACCCCCTTGCTCAAAGCATGGTCAACGACAGCAGGTTTCTCAGGACTGTGTCCAGTGCCTTTTGAGTATCTCCAGGGATGGAGATTCCACAGCCTCTCTGGGCAGCCTGTTCCAGTGTTTGATCACCCTTATGGTAAAAAAAGAAGTAGTTTTTTCTTATGTTATGCGGGATGGAGTCAAAAGCCTGACTAAAGTAGCGATAAATATCCCCTGCCTAACCCCATCTACCTTACCAGTTGTCTCATCATAGAAGGTTGTCAGGTTACTTAATTAATCATCATTTCCCCTTCCTAAGTCTACGTTGACTACTTCTGATCATATTCTTTTTGTTTTTTTTTCCTCCCAAGGTTATGTGAAGGTTCTTTTATTTTTTTTCTTCAAGGTTATTTTCAAGGTTATTTGCTCCATTGCCTTCCCAAAGATCAAGTTGAAGCTGACTGGCCCCCAGTCCTCTTTCTTGCCCTTCTTGATGATTTGGTAGAGCCTTCAGCACCAGAGTTGAAGGCATGAGGAAAATGAGCCATTTCACACAAACTTTTATGCAAAATTCTAGTTTGGCATGCAGTTATATAGAGATTAATACACATACATAGATTAGTAATTAATAAACAAATGAAGTTGCATACAATCGAGTTTAAAATGCCTCCTTGTTGCCATGTGTCATTCCTTAACACTGCAGCTTTCTTGTTTCTACTAATGTCAGGGACATTGTATTGTCTTAATTTAAATAGGTTCTGAAGTTCTGCTGATTAAAAACAAGCTATTAATGTTTTGGGTCCAGTTGTCCATCTCAAGCAAAAAGATGTAGATGTTTCTTAAATGAGACACAATTAAATGTTAGATATGTTTCACCTGATTGGAATTGTCTTTTAAAATAACATTTTAAGCAGCCCCAGATATACTTTTTACCTGAAATATTCTTTGATTCTCTAAACTTTTGATTTGGGCAAATGTATTTCTCTGAATTGAGTGGCTTCACTGACAGAGGGCTGAAACATGCAACAGAAATTAATTTGCCTTAACAAGCAGCTTTGTGTGAGCTGAACCACACTGACTGATGTTGAACATGTTTTTAACCTATGGCAAATACAAGTTAGAATGTATTAGCTCATACCTTAATGAAAGAGTTGAAGCAAGTGCATTTTATCTTATATTTGTAATGACCTAAGAATGCACAGATCGTTTACTGTAGCTTGGTAAACACATGATGTTAAACTCGTGCACTAGAGCCCTAACTCTTTCATAAAACAACAATTTGGATGAGGCAGTGGCCAATCTTCTTCGTTAGGTGTGTGATTTTTAAATGTTTAGGAGCTCGTGACTCATTATCTGTCCACCTCTGCTCGTTTTGCTGATGCTTTTGCTCCAGGACTAAATGGGGCAAAAGTGACTTCCTGAAAAGTGCAGCAAAAAGCAGTCCACAATAGACTGGCACAGATAAACGTTTGATAGTTCTTTAGCAATAAAATACTGATGGCTAATAGCATGTGTCCAGTTGATCACATTTGACATGTTGAAATGCAGGTGCCTACAACATACACCAGTTCTTACAGGGATGTTTCTGCTATTTCCAGTTTTACTTTGGTGAAGGATGTTTTATTTTTTTCAACCCAAGTCCCATCCCTCCACATGGTTTAGATCACTTTTTAAAGGTATTTTGTCTTCTGTATGTATTTTTCTTATCTCCTTCCACATTTGACTTAAAGTTGCTTTAATTTTCTCTATAAACAGATTGAACAAGACAGTTAACTAGATTTTTATTTATCACGACCCCTCATTCTTCAGGGATGAGAATTTAGGCTCAGAGAGATCACTTTATGTTACCCACTGGAAGTTCTACAAGGCTTGTCAAAGAATCAAAAGAGAGGCTGAACAGTGGTTGTTGCTTCCACTCTTTGGTGGTACTTGACCTTTCTTCAGGTGGACGTATCATTTGATTTTAATTCTTCCCATGCCTTGTGCCAGCTACTCTCTTGGCTCTGTTCCTGTCTCTTTCTCTTGTTTCCTGATACTGCTTCCAGTGAACTCCCCCTTGCTTCCTGTTCTCTTCTCCTTGACTGAGTAGTGCTAATGCTGAACTTTCCTCAGATCTTTGTCCCTTCATCTTGACACAGAGCCTTTGGATTGCAACCATCCAGCCTTCTCTTAAAGGAGCAGCTTCCAAATAACTGCTGTCTGAGTATCAGTTGATAAGGAGAAGAACTGTTGCTTTACCGCTACCATCTAAGTATTTTTCACGGATGGCCGAGAGACAGCAAACAAAACTCTGGTCTATTAGGACTGCACTGTAAAGATCAGTAAGCGACTGGGCTGTAGATGTTGCTGCTCATACATAGTGGTAGAGCTTTGAGTTACTACAACAATGCTTAATTGATTGAGTATGCAGTGAAAGGTTACTACTCTTTTTAGTAGGAAAAGGAGTCCAAGAAATGTCCTGCTAGCTCAGCAGACTTTGAGAAATGGTATAAGAGTCAAGCTTGTTATGGCAGGTTGATAACCAGTTGAGGTTAGAGATCATCCGCAAATGCTCTTTGCCATGCAGGGTGTTTTCATGCTTTAATACTAGTAATTTTGATAGCTGCCAGATAGCTTCTTGAAAGCCTCACCCTCTTTTTGCCCCTCCCTCCTCATGATTCATCTGGTAGTGTCTGATACAGCCAGCTGTAAGAGCAACATCTGAATAACAGGCATTTCATGTACTATGTGTAGCAGTAGCTTCATATCCATGTGCATGGCTAGCCTGGACTGACGAGTGCATCTACTAAAAGAGTGGCTCTATTGCGCTAAAACCCTTACCGAGCAGGATTTGAGGGAAGATTTCACTAGATCATGAAAAGGTGAGGAGAGATGTGTGCCCAACTTGAAAAGGGCAAAGGCCATTGAATGGCAATATGGAAATCAACATGTTTGGGGAGGAGAAGAGTATCGTAGGTCATCTCCGTATCATGAAGGAGACAGGTTCCCTTTGAACTATTTCTGTGGAGGATACTCACATGTACTACGTATGAGTAGACATAGACATAGTATTGTGTATTAGGTCAGTCCAGTTATAGTCTAAACATTCAACATTTGCCTGTACATAGTCTTAAATCGGTGAGAAATTATATCAGACTTGTAATGGTTCCCATTACTTTATCTTTCTCTCTTGTTCTAACAGATACTATCAGCACGTTACATTATACATTTATTTAATAATGACACACATTAAACATACAACAATCATATTTTTGCTTTTGGTATTTTTTGACTGATGTTTACCCATGACTTTTATGGATCTTTTGATACTTTATGAAACCTGCAGTATTTATATAGTAGTGAATTGAGTAGTTATGAACTTTCTTAGTAGCATTTCAGCAGCCGGTACCTATGTGTAAACAATATTAAATGCAAGAGTATAAAGCTAATCTGGTAGCAGAGGAAAATGGAATTTTTTGCCTTTTTCTAGATAAGATGGTGTGATATTGAATATTGCATATTTTTTTCTAATCTCATAAATTATAAGCTTGAAAGACTAAAGGATTTAAATATATTCTTTAAATGAAAAGCTAATGAGTATAGAAGGAAAATAATAAAATGGAATTACCATTACTCCTCTTTCTCTTTCTGATCCTTGAAGCATTAAGGCCATAAAATTAGTTTTGTTCTGGTGATGCTGTATCTATTTACTAATGAACTACCTGAAAGATTATATATAACTTTGAGGGCAAAAGAAGGCTAGCATTCTTTTTTATTCACAATTGTTATTTGTACAGCTCTTGAGAGGAATTTAGAACCAAGATGTTTGTTTCCTTATTGGAAATGAAGCTTGCCAAGCACAGTAAAACTTTTGAAATAAGTACTCGGTCTTCATAAATAGAGTATTTTTCTTGTACATGTAAACATTTTAGTGTCCCAGCTTGGAATAGGATAAGAAAGTGAAAGTAGCAAAGTCCCAGTCTACACTGTGGACTAAATTCACTCGGATGCATGCCGCAGGATTCATTCAGGCTGGCTAAGTCTCAATGCCATGTTGGAGAAGAATAAGCTGTGTGCTGTATTTTGCATATCCAGGTTTTATTCTAAAGGACGTCAAGAGTGCAGCATGAGAAGGAAGCTGCAATATGCTCCGGTAACTTCCCTACCAGGAGTGATCACAGGATCAGTGCAGAAGGACAAACTAGAGGGTTTTTTTTTCTCTATGTGGACTCTGCCAAAGAGACAAAATTTGTTTCACAGAGCTGAATGAGTTTTTAGACAAGTTACTTACTTGCTGCTAAATATTAAGTTATTCCATTGGTTTACTGTAGTGCTATAAAACAGATAAGGAGAAACTTAACTACAACTTTTTTAGATTGATGGTTGTTTACAATACCAAGTTGGTTGACTACACAAATCTGTGCTAAGCATTGCAGGATGTTAAATCTAATTCTTAATACTCTATTCTGAAAAAGCTCGCTTTGGTAAAGAAAGGTAAGTGCAATTTACCTTTTCTTTACTGAATAAGAAACAAAAGCTTGCTACCTCAGTCCTTAGGTTCTTCAGTCTTTAACCATCCGGGGGTCTGTTCTGAAACATTGACCTTTTCTATTGTTCCAACTTCATGAAGATAGATTTTTTTTTTTCTTCCCCCCCCCCCCAATGGATACATATGACTAATCCAACTGTGATTTCAGTGTAAAAGTCCTTAGTTTAGAGGCCTTCTTCCCTAGTGAAACAGTAACTCATACAAGCTTATAAATACTAGGACTTTGTATTATGTGTAACTTAAACTGAGGCTATCCAATCTTTCCAACTGTGTGACTAAGTCACCTCTTAACACTCTTGGTACTGCTGAGAGTAACAATGTGCACATCTATACCATATATAACACAGAGTCAAAAGGCGGTGGAGCTCCAGGAGATACAGGTGACATTGGCTTCACAGCAATTCCTCCACTTCTGTGCAATAGGTGCCGGGCTAGGTAAAGAGCGTAGCTGAGTCCCAGGGTAATCTGGTGATGACAGCTCCAGCAGCCCCTGCCAGCTCCCTTCTTCCCACAGCCAGGGATTTGGATTACCCAGCAGCCCCCACACCAGAATAACCCTGCTGCTGGTCACCTGACGTAGCCATGGCACAGGAGCTGCATTTGACCTGCTCGCGAGCAACATGCAGCTCACGACCCACAGGTTGGTTACCCTGACTTAGGCATTAGCTCACTTACAAAATCTGTATTTCATAGTTCTAATCCGGTTGCTGTTGTTCATATGGGCTGCACTGCATGTTTTCTAGTAGTGTATCAATCTCTAGTGTTGGAACTGCATGACTGTTCTAGCATATAGTCTCTAGGTCTCTTGTTTTAATTTTGTCTTTTCTTTTTTCTTTTTATTCAGACAGGGGATTTGGCTTCTGTGCAATTAACAGGAACTCCAAATAGATGGGAGGTCTTGTCTGCAGCTCCTGCCACTATAAAGGATGAAGCTGGTAATATAGTCCAGATTCCAGGTGCTGCCACAGTAACTTCAAGTGGGCAGTATGTCCTTCCTATTCAGAGTTTGCAAAATCAACAAATCTTTTCTGTTGCACCAGGATCAGATTCGTCGAATGGTACAGTGTCTAACGTACAATACCAAGTAATACCCCAGATCCAGACAGCGGATGGTCAACAGGTTCAACTTGGCTTTGCAGCCTCTTCTGATAATAGCAGTATAAATCAAGAAACTGGTCAAATTCAGATCATTCCTGGCTCTAATCAAACCATCATTGCCTCTGGAACACCTTCAGCTAATATTCAGAATATCTTATCACAGTCTGGTCAAGTCCAGGTTCAGGGAGTTGCAATTGGTGGTTCGTCTTTCCCTGGCCAAGCACAAGTAGTTGCTAACGTCCCTCTTGGACTGCCAGGAAACATTACTTTTGTACCCATCAATAGTGTTGATCTAGATTCTCTGGGACTTGGCAGTGGTTCTCAAACCATGACAGCAGGCATTAATGCAGATGGGCACTTGATAAATACTGGACAGGCCATGGATAGTTCAGATACTTCTGAAAGGACTGGTGAACAAGTTTCTCCTGAAATTACAGAAACCGCCACTGATAATGACTTATTTGTGCCAACATCATCTTCATCACAATTGCCCGTTACCATAGACAGTTCAAGTATATTGGAACAAAATGCAAACAACTTGACTACAACTAGTGGTCAAGTTCATAGTTCTGATCTTCAGGGAAATTACATCCAAACATCAGTCTCTGATGACACACAGGCTCAGAATATTCAGGTCTCCACAGCACAGCCAATTGTACAACACATACAGCTTCAAGAGTCTCAGCAGCCAACCAGTCAAGCCCAGATTGTACAAGGTATTGCGCAACAGACAATCCACGGTGTGCAAGCAAGTCAAAGTATATCTCAACAGGCTCTTCAAAATCTTCAACTGCAGCTGAATCCTGGAACTTTTTTAATTCAGGCACAAACAGTGACCCCTTCTGGGCAGATAACCTGGCAGACATTTCAAGTGCAAGGAGTTCAGAACTTGCAGAACTTGCAAATTCAGAATGCACCTGGTCAACAAATAACTCTAACCCCTGTGCAGACTCTCACACTTGGTCAAGTTGCAGCAGGTGGGGCGCTGACGTCAACTCCAGTTAGTCTAAGCACTGCTCAATTGCCAAATCTACAGACAGTTACAGTAAACTCTATAGATTCTGCTGGTATTCAGCTGCATCAAGGAGAAAATGCTGGCAGTCCTGCAGGTATTTATTTTACTGTTTTTGCAGAAAATTGTTTTTTATTATTGCATGTGGTTGGTTTAAATGGTGATAATCGTAACATTATTGTCTTGCTGCGGAAGCCTACAAAATACAGTGAGTTGAGTGTAGCGATCATAGATTTTATTTGAAACTACTGTTCCATTAGAAACTGCTGTAATAGTAGAACATAGTCCCACCTCACTTCTTTTAGTATAAGCTTCTGTAACTCCCAGCTGGTCATATTAGTTAACAGCACTTCTAATACAATGTTTATCGGTGCTTATAAGTCTTACCACACAGAAGATGTGAATACTAAATTGAGAAGGAGGAAGGCTGACTATCAACTGCCACTCTTCTATGGCAGAAGTATCATTAGCATAACCCATTCTTCCCACTCCTGAATAGATGACGTTTTCACGGAAAATCCAAATATTTCTGTTGATGCAGTTTTTTTCCCCTGACCCCCTGAGGTGCTGTTGTTCATCTGCCGTTTTGTTAAATTCGTTTCCTACTGATTTAATATCAGTGTAACTATGATGTACAAAACTCATGTAAGCAGAAGTGAAACAAGCATGTAAATATCTAAATGGAGGCTGTGCTTAAGAACATACGTGAATTTCCAGTGCTGTTTATTTGCATTATGTTTCAGAATGTACAATTGTTAATGATAAACGTCACAGCGTGTTTTATCTCTGTAAGCAAGGAAGAAAAGCTATTTTCTTAAAATAGGTGTTTCTTAATGTGGGGAGAAAATAAACATGCCTGTTTATTTTTGGTAACTTTGATAAAGTGCATTCCAAATTTCAGGGCGTAGCTACCTAAAAGAAAGAATGAGAGGTGATTGAGGTTCAAGACATTTTGCTGAACTGGAAGCCATTTAATCTCATCGTTGCTGGGTTGTGCCCAGGCTAGTTATGAGGGGCAGAGTGAGCTGTAGAGGTAATTTGGGAGGGAACTGCTACACAAAGTAGCTTGGGAATTGCTGTTTTACTATAATCATGTGATTCAAGGCTCTGGTTCATTAAGATACTGAAGCATAAATGTTTAAGTAAAACATAAATGTTTTGTACTGTGTGGCTATTCAGCATGTGAGAAGAATGCAATGTTAAGTGAAGAGTGCCTAGAGGAGCTGCTGAACTGGGTTTATTTCAGAAGTCTACTGATTATAATGCTTACATAGTTACTGATATTGGTATAGTCTATGTCAGGAAGCTTGCTTTCCCTTTGGAATCTGAAATTTGAATTTAAAATAATAAGCTGGGATTTTTTTTACTTCATTTTGTTTTGGAAGTGACTTCTGTATTATGGACTTAATCAAGGCAAAGTTACCCAGACCTAGATAAGCCTGCTTCTCGTTGGCTTGTAGGCAACGGCACCAAACAGATGAGTGTGCTGTTCACAGCATTGGCTCTGCTGGGTAATCTTGATTCTTAAATTTTCTATTTCCAGTGACCACAGAAAGTCTTGGTTTGTCTGTATCACACCTTGTTACCTATCAGGACATGGGGTATAGACATTAGTAACAAAAAGCAGGTATTGTGCATGATAATACAGCTAAAC
The DNA here is from genome assembly GCF_964188355.1 of Buteo buteo. Classification (NCBI taxonomy): domain Eukaryota; kingdom Metazoa; phylum Chordata; class Aves; order Accipitriformes; family Accipitridae; genus Buteo; species Buteo buteo. The sequence continues at coordinate 30,144,859 of NC_134175.1, forward strand.
TCAGATGTCAGAATCCAGCTCTTGGAAGAAGGGCCCTGTGGCTGATACAAAATACAAGGAGGATGACAACTTCTTTATTTCTGAGATTTATATTTGGCATGGGATCATGTAGATAATGTTATTGCTTGTGGAGTAACAGCAGAAGCTTGAGAAGAAACATAGAAAGGAAAAGGAGAGAGGAACCAAAAGAAAAGACACATGAAGAAGAAGTTGAGCCTGCTGTGTATATTAGTTTGTCTATTGATGGTCCTTGAGAGTGTTTTAATGGTGGTTCATAATAAAATGCAAGGGAGTTCCATCAAGCATTCTTTAACTGTATTTTCCTGTGAGGAATTTCACATGGGAAGGGAACAGAGTAAATGGGATATATGAAATGTGATTAAATAGGTAGAAGCAGTAGATGAATAGCAGAAACTATTGCCTGAAGTGAATAGCTATAAACACCTGGTTATATAAAAGATAGGGTGGAGATTTATAGTGACATTTTCCTACTTGCCTAGGAAGAGTAAATGGACTGGAAGGTATTAAAACTGCCATCCCCTAAATTTGGGGAGAATTTAATTGGTCCCTCCTTTATGTTACAAGAAACTCACTTTTCCAAAGTAACGATCAATGTGAAACTGCTTCTAACGAACAGAATCAGACTGAATTATCTTGATTGACCTTCAGTGTCTTTTCCATATGCATCTGGTATTTTGTCTATATCGAAGTTGTCTGGGATAATCTTTTTCAGTGATGTTCCTCCCCTTCTTATTTATAACCCCTTACAAGATGGTATGGCACCCTTCTTGAGGCTGAAGAATAAATATGCAATTAGAAGCAGATAATTAAATTGTAAAACAAATGTTTGCAGTCAAAACTGTATTGCTCTTCTGATCTGCAAATGAGGAGAAACAGTTTAGTTTTAAACTGAATGAGGAAGGTATGTGGAAGTGACAGCAGAATGAGAGAACTTAAAGCTAAAGGGTGAGAGGCTACTTGATTCCTCTTTTCTGCAAATTACCAACAAGCTTTGAAGCAAGATAAGAAACGTTTCCCTGTATTTTTTCCCCCCAGCCCAGGTGACGCACTTCCTTCCATAACAAAGACAATTGGGCTGTATTTTGTGTTTTCATTTAGCAAAACTTTTCTACCTGAGGCAAAAATAAAAAGAACATATTCCTAGTCTTCAATCAGAGATGATTGGTAATTATCTGAAGTCCAAATAATGTAGATCGCTGTTTTAGCAGTGTAGCTATGAAAACTGTGGGTTAGATTTTAGATTTTGGTAGCTACAGCCCATTGTGTGGGAGGTGTTCAACCAAGCCTCGCTTCCCAGGTAAGCAGCAGAGGACATCTTTACTGTTTTCATGAGTGTGCCAGAGGGAAAAATGTCCTCCCCTAGGTCCTACATTTTGTTTAAATAATGGAAAGTCATCACAACCCTAAACCAAAGCTAATAGCTTTGTCCAGTAAATGCACAGTTTTCTTTGAAAAATGTCCAGAAATTATGCTTCTACCAAAATGTCCACCCAGGCATACATATGCAGAGATTTCCATTGCACTGAATTTGTTCTGAAAGTCTTGGCTGAGCTTTTTTTTATTTTACAGTGTTTATTAGAGCTCATATTCCTCCTCATTGTCCTTAGTGTTGCCTTGTGGTAGAGAAGAGAAGGGTATTGATTAGTCACAGCTGAAACTTTCTTCAGCATTGCTTTTCAAAACAAAAAGCTATATCAAATAGTATCTACATGTTAAACACTGGCAAAGAGGTATCTTTCTCACCTGTGTTCTGGCTTCAGTCTTCTGGTCTTGAGAGGAAGTTAAACCTGAGAAAGCTCTTTAGTAGTCTACTCCTTTTGTTGGCAGTTTGTAATAAAATACTGCATTGTGTGTAACAAAAAGCCATTACACGCACAGTTCACGTTACTCTTTAGCAACTTACCTGTTCAAGAAAGGTATTTATTTTTATTAGCATGTTTATAGATTTCTTCTTCAAACATTTCATATAGAGTAGCATTCCTTTTGGAAAGATACAGGGTACTGAAATGTACCAACTTGGTTTTAATGTTTCTGATCCTATAAGTTTTGTCAATTTGAAACAATTTTTAAGTTACTGGATTTTTTTTTTCCCTAAAGCCATTGTCCAGACAAAAGAGACTTAACAGTGTTAATCAAAATCTAATTGTAATAGCGTCTCAGATAATTGATTAATGTACTGAACCAGTTTTGGATTTGTTATTTCCTGAAAAAAGGCAATTTTACCAGGTCTTGTCTAAGTTGCTTAACTTTTTATAAGATGCTGGATGCATTTTTTGTTTTCATGCTACTGGAATAGTCCAAAGAAGTACCTGAAGAAACTAGCAAGTGACCTGAAAGAAAGTGGCATTGGCTTGAGAAGGGACTTTGCTGCTTATCAACCCAGACACACTCAGCTGGAAGATTCATTTATTTAAAAATAAAAAAACCTACGAACAGTTTTCCAGGTTGGTCTACAGTTGGAATAAAGTCAGAGGGTTTCCTTTCAAGAGTTGACTCAAAGTGCCACTGCAAAACTAAGCTCTTCATTTCTGCATCTTTCTTCCCACCTCCTCCTCTGCAGGAGTATACACAGCTACTTAACGGACTCATCTGCCTGCTGCTGTTGAAGCTTACAGTCATGCCTGTTGATGAACTTATACCAGTTGATAGAGTGGGAGTGGTTGGCTATTTGTGGTGGGGACTTCATTCCGTTCCTGCCAGAACCTGAAGTCTTTATCATGCTGAAGTAATTTAGCTATTCTAAATTTGGCCAAAAAATTGGCTGACAATTTTCAAGGTAAATAGTTGCCCACGTGACAACTTATCTTTCATCTGCTGGTATCTTGTGAGCCTTTGGTCTAACATCTGTTACGTAAAACAGTCTAAACCCCCAAACAGACAAAATTAAAGATGGAGTATTTACAGTTTTACTAGCAGGGATGGTCATTTCAATGTTTCAATGCTTCTGGTGAAGTAGTGCAGAATGCTACGTAAAGCATAGCTTTCTTCTGGTATCCAGAACTTTATAAAAAGTTCTGGCTGGTTTTTAGTGTTACACAACTTAGTTATTTCACTTTCTTTTTTAAGTTCCAGTTTTTAACCTTATTAATTTTACTTTCAGTTATGCACTTTTTCCTTCTAAGGCATTCTTTATACCAAGATTTTGAGAGAAGGGCATGGTGGTGTTATGAAATTGAATCTGATTATTAAAAAAAGTCTTATGAAATGCATAAAGTAAACTGAAGCAATGATGTTAAGTAAGTATTTTCATCTGACAACATCTGTTTTGGGCTATCCCATTTACATTTGAAGCATTTAGTTTGCATGTTTTAAAATCAAAATAGTTAAAAACAATTCCCTCACTGTTTTATTTTTTTATATGAAAAATTAAATTGGAAACTGACAAATTTAAGTTAGTGCAGGAATTAGCTATTCATGTGCCAATCTTGTGTAAATAGTTTGCTTTCAGCATGCTTAAATTACATTCCTTATTTTCTCATCATTTTCAAAGGAAATTAATAAATTGTGAAAGAATTAGACAATCATGCTTGTATGTGTTTCACAATCTTGGTTGTAACAGCATATACTCAACTATCTCACTTCAAGTGTAAGAAAGTTTGCATAACTTCAGTTAGTCTGATTACTACTTTAATGTAGTATCTACTGCTGTGGAATAGAACTGCGTTTTTCTTCAAGTTCTTTAAAAGATTGAATTGTCACATCCTTCCTCTGTGTCTGTACTTAATGTGCTTTTCTGCTCTGTGTTCCAAAACAGCTCAGAGTGTAATTCATTTTCTTAAAGCCCATGGTGGTGAGGTGAAACTTTGTTGTATGTATGTTACTCTTACGTGAATATTCTGTCATGTATGCGGGGTGTCTGGTGATGCAACTTAGATTCTTAAGGTTAAGAAGGTTAGCCTGAGTTATCTTAAGCTCAGATATCCTCAGGATGTTCACAAAAGACTATATTCTCAAGTTTCAGGTACTCGTTCCTTTTTCATTTTTCAGATACCCTTTTTACAAGATACTCCTGAAGCAAAAGGAAAACTCTCTTATACCTGTGGGGATGTATGGCAAGTATCCATGAAGTGAAAGAGGCAAGGGATTTTATTTCCAGTACTGCTTCAACTTAAAAAGAAGGCTGGAAACTCATCCTCTGTCTTTTTGCAGTCTCGGCGCTTTAGGTCCATTGTTTCAGGTTCTGTGCAGTTTTCTTGCCTTTTGAACCTCTTGGCAGGATCACATACTTTGATTTTGATCTCTCAAGCTAACTTGTCAGTATCTGAAGTTTCTACCAAGGACAATGGCAATCTTTTCCTAATGCCAGGAATGCTCACCAGGATCCTAGTTGTGATTGCCCTCTTGAAGATAAGGCTGGGTTGTAGATGGGTTGTCTTTCGCTGCTTGTAGAAGGCATGTTTTTTTAAAAGGTAGTAATTTTTAAGGACAAAAGGGGGAAAAAAAATACATTGTCAGTGGCATGTCCTCATTATTTATCATACAGAAATGATAGTTCTTAATCTGCATTTAAACTTCATGTCAGTTTTTAATCCATGTATTCCATGTATGTTTTGTACTTAATTTTTCTCAATCAAAATGTTTTACTGTATCCTAATAAGTCACTTGCTGTGCAGAACTCTCAAGTATATTACATCAATAATGGTGTCATCATTGATTTAAAAAAAAATTACTTTTGAATCTAATTGTTCCCATAATCCCATTTTGAGTGGCATTAATTCTTCCCCTACTTCTTTGAGTCTTTTTTTACCCTTTTTCAGTATTATCACAGTGCTAGCTTTTTTCTAACCCACTGGAGCATTCACATGGTCAAAGGCTTGCAGCATTAAAACTGCAGAGAGCTCTTCAGCCTTCTCTTAAAATTATTGAATGAAAATTTTCCTAATCTGTTGATTTATTAAGTGTTTATTTCAATAGCTGTTTTTACATCTTCCTGACTTACTGTCAGTGGAAAGCTTTTCATTCTCATCTAGTGATAGGACCGTTATTTGGCTTTTACCTAAATACAGAACAGAAATACTTGTTGAACAGTTCTGCCTTCCTGAATTGCTGCTGACAATTCTGTTGTTTGACCCTAGCAGCAGTCTAATACTCTTTTATGTAGGAATACTTAACCCCGCTGGTCACAGAATTCTCTATGTCCTCCTGCAGTTCATGGCTTCTTCTGTATTGAGCATGACCAACTCTTCCTCCCCCTCTCTAGTTATCCCCTCTTATATTTTCAACTATGGGAAAAAAGAAAAAAATAAGGGTATGCTGCAGCAGGCATTACTGTCCATAAGAATCCAAAATCTTGAGAATCTGTAGACAACACATCTCAAAGAACTGCAGTTACTCTGGGGTAAGTAACTGTTCTTTGTGTGTTGTGGTAGCGCTGGCTTAAGTACTTTCGTGATTCAAATTTTTAAAAAATCGGCTTACAGTAATGCATAGGATCACTTGGAAGTACAGTATGTGGCATTTCTTGCAAGAAAAGAATCTACAGCTCCATTTTTAATCATTTTGCTGGTACCGCTTAAATACTTAGTACTGTGAGGTCCTGCTCTTAGGCTTGGACACAACAATGGTTTTCCTCAGTAACTTAAAATCTGATTTAGAGCTACTGAAACTAGATGATAGTCTTTTCTTCTGAGCTGAGGTTCACAGGTATTTCAAGATGACATTCTGTAGTGTATCTTCTGTTGCCTTGTAATTTATTACATAATAAAAATGCCTAAATTCACATTTAAGTTTTGGGGAGCAAATCAGAGTAGAAATCATTAACCTTGTTGAGCTCCTGTCTGAAAGACTTGCACAGCTGGCCAATTAGTAGGGAGAGTTTAATTTAGATAGTTTTGTTTAGGAAGCTTAGTTGAGATGGGAATGAATAAAGAGAGTGTCTAAGAAAGTTGAACATCTTTATTAAAGCTTCCTCACATCCAGAGATTAAGGCAAGATGAGTCAAGATACTGAGGGAATGTGGGTTGCACTGTAGAGAAAACTGAAAACAAAATTAACAAGAAAAAGATGGGAATTTACATCTGTTTTCTTGGGAGGGGTGGGAGGGGAAGCATCTATTTGGAAAAATAAATGAATAGGCATGACTGATTACAAGATGTTGAAAGTGCAGACAGTCAATTTGTGATGCTGTGAGGAAATCTGTGTGAAGGTATGTGCAGTGCTGCTGCAAATCTGTTTTCAGTTGAAAGGCCATATTTCTGCTTTTCAGATCAGGAACTTGTAAAGTTTAGCTGAGTGAAATGGCAGGGTGGCTTTCAGCATCTAGGAAAAGCAGCTGAACTGGAAGCCCGCAGTTTGGAGACAGTTACAGGTAATGTTGAGAGTGCCTTTATGTGACATTGTGCAGAGGCAGATACATCAAAAAAATTAAAGGGGTGGCATAGTTCTCAAATGAAGCGTTTTTGCACTGCATCCTCCTCCCTTCCTAGTTTATCCCTGTTTCTGTGGCTGTTGGTCTGTCATAGATGAAGAAAATGGCATTTTCTTCAAGTCCTAGATGAAACAGACCAAGATAGAACATGAAGCTTAACTGTTGCATTCATCTGATACATGGTGAAGTAGGTAAATGACCTGGCTGGCTGTATCAGTGGGCTGCAGTAATTCTCTCCACACTAGATTATAGTTGAAATGTACTCAAGAATAGTTTAAGCTGTATTTACATCTGCATAGTTTCATCCTGTCAGTTTAGTTATTCTTCTCTGAAGCGCTTTAAACAAATCTCTTGGTTATTGTTTTTATTTGCCAAATACACTTGAACTTGCTGCATATTGTAGTCAGCTCTGGGCTTTCTGTGACTATGAAATACTACCTTTGGAAGAAAATTGTACACCAAGATCCCAATTTCCATGCTCTAGAGGAAAGCAAAGCCTAAAACAAATCTAGCTCACTAGATACCAAGAAGAACTTGAAGAGAATATATGGTTTTCAGAATCAGTAGGCAGTTTGAAACAGTATCTGTCTGAATTTCTCTTTCATACTTACCTAGTACTAGGTGTTGAACTTAAGAAGTAAGGGTATACAGAAATTTGAAAGCATGAAAATAAATAGTAGTAAAGAAAATGTAACCTTCATTTAGCCTGTGTTTTATTGGTAGAAAACAAAAGTTGCCTCAAATTTACCAGTGTTTGCATTGGCTTCTCATGACTTCAGGGATTATGCAAATTTTTTTAGGCCCAATTTTTTGCAGAGTGCGTAAAACCTAGTATTCTGTCAGTTGAGGCTGAATTAGAACAGAGCATGTCTAGAGGAACACCAAGGGAGAAATGTGGAATCGTTGCTATCTATATGAATTTGCATAATCTCCAGTTCTATTGCACTGGAGAAGACTCTTATCTTTTGCTCTTCTCCATGGTTTGCCCCTTCTACTCCTTAATTTTCTTACTGTTTAAATTACAGTGACATCCCCTCCTCCCCCCAAATATAGTGATGGAATTTTCCCTCATGCAATAATGTAAAACTTACTTGGAGGGCAACAGACTCATTGGTTCTAAGGACATTGTTAAGGCAATCAGGTTCGCTACGGGATTTGATACAGTCCACTCCCTGATATACTGCATCCTGGAGAGGCTAGATAAACACTTCATATTTTGGTATTTATTTATTTTTGTTTTGTTTAAAGTATAATCTACATAATTAGGTATTAAAAAGTCCTGTCTGTAAATTGGCAGTTCATATTGTACTTTTCTGTGTGCCTGGAGTAGAAGATGGTCCTTCTGAGGAATACCTAAAGCAATAGCTACACTTTTTGCCTTACCAAGATAACCAGGAAGAGCACAAAATTACATACACAGTACTACTTTGACTTCATTTCAGTTTTGCATTTTTAAAAATAATACCATAAACTGTTGTATGTCTATGCAAATTGTTATTTATTCCAGTATCCTCAACTCTTAGGAGTGTTTTGTCTGTCCCTCTTTTTTTGTCCAAATAATTTTTTCATTTATGTCTCCACCATTATAAAACTATTATGAGACTTTGTGCTGCTGCGATAGTGGTGGTGATTGGGAGGGACTGCGAATAGAGAGATGCTGATGACAAAAAGTGGAAGGAACTCATAATGAAGGTTTGCAAAGTGGAACAAACATTGAATGAGTTGAAGGTATAAAGTCCTGGATACTGATATGCAGTAAGAGACATCTGGGACATGTTTCTATTGTTAGGTGTATTGCTGTTATTAGAGTGTGAACTTGGTGTGTCAGTGTAACAGGAGAAATCATATGTTATATGGAATGTTTGACTTCAGTAGTGGAGTTGGGTCTTGGGTGCACAGATCCATACCCTAATTTGATCCATTGATCTTTGCTAGGACATGTTGATATCTCTTTTGAAGTATGTGTATGCAGTGCTAATTGGATTCAGCTGCTGACTTTACAAACTCACTATATGCCAGTGTCTAACGTTAGTAAGTTCATAATGAAATTATCTTCTTAATACAGTGTTTTGTTTTATTAACATTACTTTAATTCTTATTTTAAATAAAACCAGAATTTATACAATGTATGTTTTGTGGAACATTTGATTGGTAAAAGAATTTTGAGTACGATGCATAACATATCCGGTCCTAAAGGACTGCTTGGAGGCTTGAACTGGCCTGTGCTGGCAGCCTTGCCACTTTGCTGTATTCAGATTCCTGTTATGTGCCCATTGCATAAGAGTAAATTAGGCTTTTGCCTTATTCTAAAATTGCTGTAAGTGAATGTATTAGTATACTTAATAGTATCCAATTTGAAAGATCAATTCTATAAACTCTTTGTGTGCTGTGTAGTGTTTTAATCTTTGCTAATGTAAAATGAATTTTATATATAAAAAGTATATACAAATTATTATAGATAATAAAACTATTTCATAGGTGAATCTCAGAAAATTACTTAATTTGGCAGGAAAGTTAGTTTGATGGCTAATATAGAAGACTAGAAGTCACCACAGAGGTTTTCTAGGTTTTTGTGTGAAAGATACTTGTTATGTTGGCTGTCTGAAATTCTGAACTTCTTATGGTAACAGTGAAGCTCAGTGTGCAGGTGACTTGGGACAAGCTTACCACAGTAGTACTGCTGAATGTTACCACATGCATAAAGAGCCAGCAAAAGTGAGTGTGCTGGCTCCTGGATTCCCATAGCTCAGAGGCTGTCATATTCATGCAGACTTCATTTCTAGCATTGACTTTTGCAGCCAAACCAGATAAATATTCTAGACTTCCTTGTTTCTGACCTGGAATGCTCTTGCCAATGTGGTGGTTTCCTAGAGAATTATTTTAACTTTAGTTACATCAGTGATGTGGTTTACAGCACAGTCCTGCAAATGGTTATACATGTGCAAGTAAAAGGAAGGTAAACTGTTGTGTTGGGAAAGACCGGACGGAAACTTTATTAGCACCAAGCAAATTTTTGTGTGTAGCTACATCCTTTGTCTCTAAACAGATGAATGCTGGACATGATTTGAAAGGTAGACCAGGTAACTTACTCTTTATATGTTTTATCATTAATGTCTTTTCCTGATCTCTACTGAGGTAGGATGCTGTTTATGATCTGACCGAGCACAGTTTTTGTTACATTTTATCATGCAATCTGTGCAGCTTTGTCTTCATTTTACAGATGATGGCTGATGCACTGACTCCCAGAAAGAATTTAGAGTGGCCACAGTCCTCAGTTAAGGTTTCAGTGTTTGAGTGGGGTTTGTTAAGGATACAATCTACATGATAACTGCAGTTTGTTCTACATTGTTCCCTAAATGTTTTCTTCTCTATGTGTAGTGGAAAAAGCATAAATTTGAGATGAGAAGGGGAAAATGGAACAAAGCCATGAATATTTTTTTTGTTTTCCTTGGATATCTTGGTCGTTCTTAGGTCAAAACCTTTTATTTAGTTGATTTCTCATATTACTTCATATATCACTGTGCCTACTGAAAACTTCTGAAAATCATCCAGAAAAGCTGTTTCTACTACATGTCACATTAATTGAGAAATCCTGTGGAAACATAAATGGCTATTCAGGATCATTTGAAACATGCGTTTACGTTTTTTTTTCAGCCTCTGTTCAACCTCTGGTTCCTCCGTTTCCCCCCAAGTTTCAAGCAAGCAATATCCTCCTGGTGACAGCAATCCCTACCAAGAACAGTTCAAACTTAAACTTTAATACTTCGTTATAGCTTGTCTTTAACTTTGAAATGTATAGTAAGATAAACTTTTAAAATACATTACAGGTTACAAGGGCACAGAAGCAATGTCAGTATGCACTGAAGGATGTTGACTTTTGACTGACATAGTGCTCTCAACAGTAAAAAGATTTGATCATTATGGTTTCCTTCTCTCTATTTAATGGGCTACTTATGGATCTGTGTTTGTTCTTTTCCTCAGATATTAGGATTAAAGAAGAGGAGCCTGATCCAGAAGAGTGGCAGCTCAGTGGTGATTCTACATTGAATACCAATGATCTAACACATTTGAGAGTGCAGGTGGTAGATGAGGAAGGGGACCAACCACATCAAGAGGGAAAAAGACTGAGACGAGTAGCTTGCACATGTCCCAACTGCAAAGAAGGTGGTGGAAGGTATGTAAAGTTTAGTATCATGTAATGGATGTAATGATGAAAACAAATAATGTGTGAGGAAAAAAGGAGCCTTAGTTAACAGCAGTAGTCAGCAGTGAGAGAAAACTAGAGGCTTATGCAAAAGAGCTTATGCAACAAAGGACTGCCACCTTTATTTCTGGGTTTGCAGATGGACAAGCAGATTATTCCATCCTCTCTGAGTTACTGCATTGAGATTAACAGGAAAAATCTGGAGTTAGATGCCACCTAGTACAAGTGAGGGGGGTAGACCATTGCCCTAAATAATATGAAAATGAAATATTTTGGAATATGCACATCCATGATTGGCTTCTATCATATGTCAAGGACTTGATTAAATTCTGCATTCCTGCATTTCCTTACTGATTGAGCATTTTTCCACAGTTTGATTGCTTTAGAGTGTTACAGAAATACAGTTATCCTGGTTTGCTTATTCACTGGTTTCCTAAGAAAAACAAGGTTTGTATAATAACTCTAAATACCAAATTTTGAATTGGCTGATTGTTTTCAGTCAAAGTTAGTGGAGATTTGGCTAACAAAGAGGTACTAAGTAAAACTTCGGGGCTGCATAGGAAGCCATGTTTTATTATTCTACATCTCATGGAAGTATTCTTCAGCTTTTTGTTACTATAAAGATTTTATTCTATTCCAAAACGCTTCATTTTAAACATCTCGATTATGGATATAAGAGAGGAAGTAGGGATAATAGGCTGCCTTTTACAAGTGAAAATATTTAGGTGTATTTGTGCTTGATACAATTGTGCAGGGGCTTCTTTCCAGTACACTAAAATTTGTCCATTTTGATAATAGTTTCTTCTCTAAAGTGGAAATCTCTATTTATGTGAGAACTACAGTGTAAATTACTGAGTTCTCTTTAAAGAACCTGTCAGTGTCCTATGGCTCTAAGAGTTCTAATAGTACTGACTGAATATGTCTGTTGTCAAGTCTCTTGCGGGTTTTTTGCTATATATTCTACATACCTTCTTTGCAAGCACAGAGAGATAATATCTTAGGCAGCCACGCTGAGTAAATATTAAGTGTTTAAGACAAATACACTTTCATACATTTACATCACAAATGAAGCTAGTGATAATATCTGCAGCTAAGGTTATACAGCATCTTTGTCCATCAGCTTCCTCTTGTTAAATTCCTATGTGTAGTTCACCAAAACCTGGCACAGACATTTCTAAGTACTTGGTGAACCTTGGGTCTGCCATGAAGATCTGCCCAAAGTACACCCTGGGTTGAGATTTGCTTCAGGCTGGGAGAAAACTTTGAAAATGTTGATTTGCACTGGCTGTACTCTTAGGAAACACAGAGATTTCACATGTTCCATCTTCCCTCATGCTCTGTTCCAAACTACAGTGGCTTTAATTTAGAGACATCTTTACTTTAAAATCCTCTTCCTTCTAAGTGGAGTTGCTATAACACCAAATTTTAAAGTTGAAGCCCAAGAGAGAATGTTTTTGAGAGATGGTTTTGATGAAGCCTGAAGAAAAGCGTAGTCTGACTGAAACTCGGATACAGGAATTTGGGAAGGAGTTGAGATAAGTGCTAGGACAGAGTTTAGATAGGTAAGGATCTGAAATCCACTGTAAAGGAAGGACTGGACACATCAAATGTACAAAGTAAGTGGGAAAACTAGGACAGGAAGTCAGGATGTGAGAAGAATTAGAACTGGAATAGAAACAGGATAATGAAGGAGACAATGGTGGGGAAACAGAAAAAGAGTGAAAGTGCCTACAGTTGCTAGAGCAACTTTCCCACTGTAGTGTAGAATTCCTTCAGAGTCTAGCAAAAAGGAGTAAGCCCACTTGGAGGAATATTTTCCTTTTCCCTCTGATACATGTTGATCATGTCCCATAGCTGCTACAGTTACTTATTTATCTCTAGTGCTGTAATTCTGAGTTTTGATTTGTCTTTCAACTCCACTGATGACTCATAGAATTTCAGATAATAGGACATTTGGTTTTATAAATTTCTTCAGATAGCATCCACAATTCTTAAAATGATGTTAAGGTTGCAAAACTGAAAACTTGGAAGTTGGCAAATGCCAAAGTTAAGATATCCTGGGCAACTTTAATTTAATCCCTTGTGCTTATGCATTATAATTTTGTTTCTAATTACATGACTGCATACTGTTTTTTTCATATGACCCCAATGCCTTTCAGCATATAGGATGGATGTACAGCAAGTGAATCAGGGCTGTGTAATGATTGGCACCTGCTTCACTTATTGCAGAAATTGGAAGGCATTTAGGGAATGAGATACGGGACTGCAGCAACAGGGCTCTGAAGTTTTGGAGGTATTTGTCTATCCGCCCCACCTTTTCCACTGCAGAAGTACTGAGTTCATTCCTGTAAAGAAGTTGATTGAGTTGAATTGTGAACATTTACAGTACTCTGAGAAAATATGCTTCTGCTATATTGAACTTGACACCTCAAGCTGGTTGGTGTTTCACAATTTTGGCCTTAATCTCTTTCTACCTTATATTTGGATGTATGAAATGTTTGTAGTAGTTCAAGTTCACTATACAGGAGTGTTGCAAGGGGATAAATGCATTAATGTTTGTGAACTGCTTAGACACTGTGAGTGTTGTGAGTACCCATGATGAGGAAAAGAAAAGCCTGGGGAAATGAATAATTCTGTATTTAAGATAATACTTAAATAATATGTAACTAGTAATACAAGAAAAGCACATTAAATCAGTATGAAAAAGCTGAATAGCATTTCACTCAACGAATACTATCCTTCCTATGAACTGAATGGGGTAGGAGAAGGTGGTACATGGCTTCATATATGCAGACTTCATCATAATTTCATCTTTTGTGTAGCCTTAGTTTTGGCATTTCTTGTCTTCTCTGTTCTCTGGATGCAAAGGGGAGTTGAGGGGTTCTTTCTGCTTTTTGTTGTTGGCTTTTGTTGGCTTTTTTTTTACGCTCGATACAGAATTAGTCTTTGCAGTCTTGAAAGGATTTCTATTCATACCAGTCCTGTGAAGTAAGAAGCCACTATTATCTTTACCTTACTTGGCAGGGGGAAGGTAGGAAAGGAACAGGATGATGTGTTAGATATGTAAATTAAAACCTTATAGCCTCAATCTTATATAGTAAATGGGAGATAAGCAAAATGGAGGGGGGGCGGAGAGAGAGACGTACCTCAAAAGATAACTCTGATCCCAAACAGGCTGTATTAGGCTTCTAGTTAGGGTGTCTGAAGTTAGGTGGAAAGTTCACCCTCCTCTCAGTTACATGTGGAGATTTCACCCTCCTCTCAATTACATCTGGAATTACACTGAGATGTAACTACTACTGTCTGGATCTATAGAGGAACAGTGCTTCTAAGTACCATTTCAGGTACGTAACTCTAAAATACACGTTCTGAAAATAACTAATTTTACCCTTGAAATACTTGATGTTCCTCCTGGAAGCACTGCTGGACTGAAAGTCCAGTTACTCATTGGATAAAGGTGTCTCCTGCTGAAACCGTTGCATTCTGCATGGTTACTGAGAAATGTGGTTTCCAGTCTTTATAAAGCTAAAGTGTACTATGAAAATACTTAAATAGTAATTGATTTGAAGGCTCCAGTCGAGGAGTAGGCCTGGGTCGTATCCTTTTACTCAGTGATGATGGTTATTGGCCAGTGCAGCACGAAAGGCTTCTTAGCATGACGTGTTAGGGCATACTGCCAGACTGTCACAGCTGCAAAGCGTCCAGATAGAATTCGGCTCATATCCAGTCAGTTTAGAACACACATGAAGCAAACATGCAGATAGGTGCCTATATGAAGCTGTGTAGAATAAATACACGTAGTTAGTCGTTCACAGTACTCTTGCAGATTTTGTTCTGTGAATCCCTAACTTCCTCCTCACTTTGAACTTCGGAGTCCACTAAGGAACTCTGTCACCAGTTAGGTGAGGTGCTTAGAATTATGTATGCTACATTGCCTATGCACAGTAAGCTGACCATGAGTTGAACCTTGGTTTCCTTCAGTCTAGACCAAAGGTGCAATTAAGCAATTTCAAATGATTGACTTAGGAATCTGAAAATTATTCTAAGGGAATTTTGATGTGATTTCATGTCATTTGTGTCACATTTATGTATTGTATCATGCATAGTTACAAAATATTTGTACTGATTATTGTAAAGGGGAAGACTATAGTATATTTCGAGGAGGTGTGAGGATGAAATACCAAATACAAAAAAAATATTCTATATACATTCTTAAATGCAGAAATACATTTTGTTATAATAAGTGCAGGCTGAGCACTTTTTAGGGTTACATGGATTTGGACAGGCAAATAAAGACACAGGATGGTGGGATCCAGTGGAGAATTCTTTCAGTTACTAAAACTATATAATGGAGAAAGAGCCATGGGTGTTCCTTTGCCTTGCACTGCAATTGCTGGATGCCTTGAGCCACCAAACAAGAGGACCTGAAGTAGAGCTGTCTAGAACTGAATCATTAGATGAAGGTGAACATAGAGCCTGTGGAACTGGTTGCAGTAAGGCAAAAGGAGGAATACAAAAATTTCTTCCTTGGAATTCGGGGAGCTGGGTGTTTTGAGCTGATAGATGAATGCTATTGGAACTGTTACAGGTACAGTGAGTTTTGTGTGGTGGCCTAGCCATCTGCAGAGGCTGAGAAACCAGAAAAGAAAGGGGGCAATCTAAAGACATTTTGCTAAATGCCTTTGAGATTGGCTGAATGTTCAAAACTTGTGAAGCTTTTCTATAGGTAGCATGGTACAAAGTTAAATGCCTGACATTACAGTTAATTTTGCTTTTTAATCTTGGCTTGACAGAAGGCCATGGAAGAGTGTGAACCTGACAGTTTAGATGCAGCAAAGCTTACCAAAAATAGATGTTTCAGCTAAGGTAGGAGATGTAAAAAAGGCAGTGTTTGTCGTGGCCTGAAGTGATCTGCTTTTGGGATATTTGAAAAAGGAAAATTAAGTCAAAAGTATTCTTGCCAAGCGTAATAATGATGGAAGAGCTTAAGATGTCAGGTCAGATGTCAGAGAATTTTTTGCATGAAACTTACAAACAAGCTGGATGAAACAGACAGGTGGAATTTCTGTGAGGCTAAGGATTGACGGGTGGCAATAAAACGAAAAAAAATTAGATAGATAAGCAGAATGTCTTCTGTCACCATATCCATAGGCTCATAATGAGTCTACTGCTACCACAGCAGTGTCAAAAGCCTTCCAGACTCTCTACTTCTACTGCCATTGAATTTGTTCTGAAGTCAAAACCTACATTGTCATGACAAATAATTAGTATGTAAAAGTGATAGATTTTTTTTTCTGAGACAAAATGACTAATGAAGCACTATGAAGATTGCTCTGTATTGAGACTTCTTAGAAACATTTTCTAGGACTTAACTAGATTTTATCTCCTTACTTTTCTGGACTGTCTGAAATGTTTTAGTTTCATATATCCTTAGGTTGGAATTCCCTTTAGATGCTGTGAGTTTTTAGAGTGAGTTAATTTCTGTGCCTGTTCAGAAATGCTTGCTCCAAGTGCTAGCTTGTTAAAGTGTATATGCATTTTACCCTGAACCCTCGTTAGATGTAAACCAGAATTGTTCTGAATGTAGGGATGAGAATCTAGGTCTAATAGTTGCTTGGCAAATCCTTCAGCCACTGGATGGTTAAGCAGAAGTTGAGCACCCAATTTAAGGAAAAAAATTACCTTGAGGCGGCAACTGAAAATTGTATAATCAGTCATGGAGAATGGAGTGCCCAAGACTGTGATTTCAGAACCCACTTAAGCTGTTCTAAGTTAACATTGCTGATGAATAAGGTGGCCTGATCCTTGGCTGCATTTTCCAATCTCCTCCCTCATACCAGCATTTACCATTCATATAGCTGCATTGTCAGCCAGATCTATTCCCTGGAGTGCCCGTTTCGGCAGCAGCAAACACTTAAATTGGCTAAAATCAATCATGATGCCCTGCACTGGCCAGACTGATCTCTTTCTCTGGGTCTTCAGACGCTTTTACGTCTCTCTGGTGGTTTTATTTAAAAAAATAAATTTTTTTTTTTAAAGTTAGGCTTTTCTGTAAGGTGCTTTCCCTGAATCAATCACCTACCATTTCAGTGAGGCAGCATCGTAAAATAGGCATCAAGCTCAGTAGTATGGATTATACTATCCGTGAATTATTTGTTCATTTTGATGGATTTTTTTTTCTGAAATGCCAAGGAATTAATTTAAATGTCACCAAGATCAGCTGTTTCACTGCCACTCCTTTTAGTAGAAATATTCAGGTTAGTAAGCTTGTCTTCCAACCTCAACCGCTTCTTAGGTTTCCCCAAGATGCCAAAAGTCCCATCTGTTCTCTTCCCAGTTGCCAAAATCTCGTTTCCATTTTGGCAATTGCAGTCATTTGTGTTTTTCTTTGCCAAAACTGTCTTTGGTATGGTAAAAACTGAAACTAGGAGAAATTTAAAATATGGGCACTTCAGCATCAAAGTAGTACAAGCTGCTGTAATGACTGTATTTCCAACTTTGTATACATGTATGCTTGCTAAAGATTACACTTCTATCATTTAAATTTCACTTGCTGTTGAATTTATAGTTAGTTGCAGAATGAGGATAGTATTACAGAGTTTAGTTCCAGCTTCTTATGGAGTGTACTGGACTCTGGTTGTATTTTAAACAAAATGGGAAGCTGCTCAGTTTTGTTTGCAGATCTATTGGCATATATAGCCCCTCTTATATGTATGACCGGTATTTAGGAGGAATGTATTAGAATGAATAACTTTTTTTTTTTTTTTTTTTTTTTTTTTTTTTTTTTTAACAGAGGCTCCAACTTGGGAAAAAAGAAGCAACACATTTGTCACATACCAGGGTGTGGCAAAGTATATGGAAAAACTTCACATTTGAGAGCTCATCTCCGCTGGCATTCTGGAGAGCGTCCATTTGTTTGTACTTGGATGTTCTGTGGCAAAAGGTTCACTCGCAGCGATGAGCTTCAGCGACACCGAAGAACGCACACAGGTTTTCAGTCTTTGATTCTGGTGCATTTAACTAAAGACGTGTCATGGAGAGGGCTTGGATAAAAAACTTTTAAGAGGAGAACAGATCTTTGTATTGGACGGATTTTAATGTAGCATGACCTTTCTAAAATCAGTTAACATTTAGAGCTATGTATACACTTTAGTTTCTTTGGTAGGTTTGAGGAGGAAAAACAGCTACCTTTTTTGATTCAGAACTGACATTTAAGCTAATATTTAATATAGCTTAATCAGAATCCTTTGATTCAGGTTCAGCAGTGCATTTCATTTTTTTTGAAACAGATTAAAACTGTTGTTCCAGCTTAAAACCTCAATAATTTTCTCTCATTTTAAAAAAGAGAAATAAAAATAGAGGGCTAGATGTCCAAGAGATTAGACGTCATTCACAAAATCAAGGAAGAGCATGTGATGGTGCATCATTCTACATCTTCTGGTTTCATGGTTAGACCACCTGTTAGGGACTCCAGGTTCACATTTCTCCTTTTGTCTAACACAAAGAAAAGAAATTAGTCTAGATCTTTCACCTCTTCAAGGAGCAGTTTGTTTCAAATCTATTGTCTGTATTACCTATTTTCCTACAAACTGAACCCATAATTACATTCTGCAGGATGCTTACCTTTTAAAATTAGACTATTTGAAAAACCCCGTAACAACAGATAAATAATTTATGTGCTTATCCGCATTTACATTGCTTAGAAAACTGTCTTTGCAATGTCTATGAAAAATATTTCATGTTTTGTACCCAATGGCATGCTTTTGTTAGACGTGTTGGATGCTTGAACCCAAGCTGGGATGTTATGGTCTGTCTGGATGGACAGCCAGATGGGTTTAAAAAACAGAAGCCAGTTGAATGATCCAGCTTAGAGGGTCTGGTTAATGGTTCCTCGTGTACCTGCATAACAATAAAAAGTAGAGAACTGCAGGGATCTATCCTTTGATGTGTTTTAACATCATTATCGCTGGCCTGGAGGAGGCAACAGAGTGCACTCTTCTTAGGTTTGCGGATGACACCAGACTGGGGTGACCGGTCAATGCATTTGAGGGCAAGGCTGCTATTCAGAGGGACTGAGGCTGAAGGAATGGACTGACAGGAACCTTATGAAATTCAGCAAGGATAAACACAAAGTACTGCACCTGGGTTGAAATTAACCCTTGCGGAAACACAGGCTGAGCACTGACTTAGTTGGGAAGCAGCTCTACTGAAAAGTACCTGGGAGTCTTGATAGACAATCAGAACATGAGCAAGAGCCAGCAGCAGAGATGGCCGGGGCTGTATGAACAGAAGCAGAGACACTAGTTCTAGGGAAGTGATAATCCTCCCCTTCTCGGCACTGGTTAGACTGCATCTAGAATATTGCATCTCGTTTTCAGGTCCCAATTTAAGACAGACATTCATCAACAGGATTGAGTTCACTAAAGGGTGACCAAGATGATCAGGAAGTTGGAGCATTTGCCTTATGAGGAGAGGCTGTAGGAACTGGCCTTATTCAGCTGCACAAAGATAACAGTAAGGGCAGGGGGGAGCATAATAGCAACCTTCTAGTACCTGCAAGGCCACCATTAAGAAGACAAAGACAGACTTTCCATGGTGGTGCATTGGTGGGAGAATGAGAGACAACAGACATAAGTTGAAACAGGAGTGGTTCAGACTAGATATAAATAAAAACTTTTTCATTGTGAGGACAGGCAAGCACTGAAACAGGATGCCCAGAGAGTTTCTGTAGTCTCCATCTTTAAAGGTTTTCAAGACCAAACTGGATAAATTCCTGAGCAACCAGGTCTGACCTCATAGCTGACCCTGCTTAGAGAGAGATCAGACTAGAGACCTCCAGAGGTCCCTTCAGACCTGAATTACCCTATGATCTTGTTTGTCAGTCTCAAGTGTGATTCTGCAGGAGCTTATATAGTCTTCCCTGTCCATCATTTGGCAGGTTTTGTTCTCCTCTTAAATGTTATTTATTGGTAATAATTGCAGTGAAACTTAGCAGCCTAAGGATATGAGATAGCAATACTCTTTAGCTTGCCTGAAAGATCTCCCCAAACTCAGGGAGACACAGAAAAATAAATCAATTCTTTTAAAGGATTTGTATGTCTAGAAATTTAACACACAAGTTTATCAAGTTGGAACACTTTTTTCTTCAGTATAGATGTTGTTAGAATTCTGACTCTAAAAGGCAGTAAGTTATCCCAGGTTTTGGTGTATGTGTGATATTTTTAATGTTCTTGAAAACATTTTTTTTTTCTTCTCTTCTGCGACAGGTGAGAAGAAATTTGTCTGTCCAGAATGTTCAAAACGCTTTATGAGAAGTGACCACCTTGCCAAACACATTAAAACACATCAGAATAAAAAAGGTATTCACTCTAGCAGTACAGTGCTGGCATCAGTAGAAGCAACGCCTGATGATACTTTGATTACTGCAGGAGGAACAACACTTATCCTTGCAAATATTCAACAAGGTTCTGTTTCAGGAATAGGAACTGTTAATACATCTGGCACCAGCAATCAGGATATTCTTACCAACACTGAAATACCTTTACAGCTTGTCACAGTTTCGGGAAACGAGACAATGGAGTAAATATTACACAAGATACCTATTAATTGTGGTTATTTTTATACAGTAGTGAGAAGAATATTGTTCCTAAGTTCTTAGATATCTTTTTATTGATGTGCAAAAATTTTTGGATTGACAGTAACTTGGTTATACATGACACTGAAATGCCTTACTTTGTATGATATTCCATAGTATATTAAAATGGTAAAATTGCATGGGTTTTGTAGGTACTTTTGGAATCTAGAAGAGATGAAATTTTACCAAGTTATATTAAAAAAAAAAAAGAATTTAACAATGGAAATGGTAGTCTAACCAAATGCATCAATCCTGTGTGGTTTAGTGTAAAAAAATGAGAACATGTTGGTATTTATCTATTGTAAGATAAAAGAAGTTGATGGGTGAAAAGAAATCATGTTATGATAAAAGAAATTTTGTAATTTTCTTGATGACTGGAATTTTTATTATGCATAACTGACAAATCAAGTTTCCAAGCAAATGTTACATAGTATAGGCTTTACTTAGCTCATCAACTTGTCATTTTGAAGCTAATTATTTTAATTAGGTTAACTATGTACAATATTTTAAGCATTACTCTTGTAAGATTTTGAAAACTACATTTTAACATGGAACTCTAGGGATAGTCACCTTTTAAATCCTATTGAAAAGCCATGTTTAAGATTTAATTTGCCAAAATGATGTCTTGTTAATATTCTTTCAATAACCAAGGTGGGCAATATAACCAATGTTTAAAAAGCTTAAAATGTTTAAAAAAAAAAATATGTATAGGTTGAGGCATTTGGGTGGTAAGGCAAATGTTAGTGAGGTATATCCCTTCTTTTGAACATTGGAGGACCAAAAATAAGGTGTATTGCGTCTCAGCAGTGATTTTTATCAAATCTTTTTCCAAAAAAACCATCTGTCTGCCAGGGCCTTAAAAGCCATCATGTAAATTACCAGTAAAATATAACATATGCAAATACAACAGAAAAATCACTTCCATATTGACAGTACTCCCAAACATATGGATATAGTCATAGTGAACTAGGGGTTTTATGAGGTTTTTATTTGTTTGTTGTTTAGTTTTTGGTTAGTCAATCTGCATTTAAATATCAGCCATCTTTCCTTTTTTGCTTCTTCCCTTAAAAATTGTATGTATCCAGTACATTTAACTGATAAACATATATGTTTTTTATTATGCTGAATTT
This sequence comes from Buteo buteo, assembly GCF_964188355.1. Taxonomy (NCBI): domain Eukaryota; kingdom Metazoa; phylum Chordata; class Aves; order Accipitriformes; family Accipitridae; genus Buteo; species Buteo buteo. Next base: position 30,166,215 of record NC_134175.1, read on the forward strand.
TCTTTTTATTTTTTAATTACTGTTTATATTTTCAATTATAGAAAAATGTACAAAATGAAGTTATATAGCCAGTCTGTAAGTGCTATACCATTTTCAAAAAATGTACAACAATAATTACTGCAGTTCACCTATTTACAAACATTTGGAAATCTGTTCATTTGTTATTCTTAAAACCACCTCAAATTTAAAGGCTACCTTATTGTACGTTTAAAGTGTATTATAACAGTGTGGTAGTTAATAAAACACTATTTTTTTTTTCTTTTGACTTGAGTTTGCTGTAATTCTTGTTAACTAAAAAGTTGTAATTTCATAATACATCTTGATAGCCTGAGATGTTTTTTTATTTTGCACTGGATGGTGGGAAGTAGAAATGGTGTTTCCTTTCCTTACGGGCAAGGAGATAGTAATACACCACCTCCTCTCTCTCAGCCCCCATCTGTATGTGCACAGACATGCATGTGCTGTATACTATGTTGGTGTAGTGGTAACTTTTCTGACCTTATGCTGAGCAGGCACAAAGGAAACATAGGCCCTATCCTATAGAATATGAAAATAAAGTAGCATTTAAGTCCTCTGACACCTATATGCCACAATACAGATAGTCTTCATAGGGAACTGTGGCTAAAAGGGATGTTTTTCAGGTGGACTAAGAAAGACCAGTGAGAACTGTGAGATTAAAGAGTGATGGTTGTATATGATGCTATAATGAAACTGAAAAGCTTTTATTTGTGAAGTCTAAAGTCTTGGAGTATCAAATGGCCAGAGGACAGACCAGGATAATTTAGGATAAACCAGGTAGAGTTCAGCCTAGAAGAGAGAGAACTGGAAAAAGTCACGAAGGGAAGATTTTCTGCATTTGCAGTTTAAGGGAAAAAAAATTTAATGCAAATCTTTTGAGATTCAGAGCAACAGGAATTGACAGGTACAGAGAAAAGGGAGTTAATTCACCATCAGCTTAATTTTCTATTTAATAAGAGGGTGAAATTGGGAAGTCAGAAGAGCAGCAGCTTGAGAGAGAAGACAGTTCTGCTTAGACTTGCAATGTTCCATGAATGTTGTCAATATTTTAACATACTCTGAATCCACTTTCTTTAGACAGGTGAATGGGCTTGGTTTCCAAAAGCTGTTTTAGTTCCCAGAACATGTTAGTATAAATTACTTCTGTTTCTAATAGTTAGGTTCTGTTTCTCATCTCTCTAGCCATTTGTAGCTATATTAGTGCATTGTTTTAAGAGAGAGGGAAAAGGGCTACTTTCTTAATGAAACTGCTTTTCAAAAGTTTTATGGAACAACACTTTCACTGATGTGCATCTGTGGATGAAGGTGTTTTGGTGCCAAGGGTTTTGATGCCTCATTGCTGAAGATGAGATTGCTTTATTTCTCAGAACTTTAGTGCTCAGTGCATCAAGTGGTTACTTTAATGTTTAGGTGGCACATTTTTTAAAAGGGTGTTTTGTTGTTAAGCTTCAGAAGGTAGAAATTTTGGAAGACGGTAACTCTAGAAATGTGTAGGAAAAAGTCTGATGGAAAGCCTGCAGTCCAAGGGCCATCTGGCCTAAGGGCTCACAGCCATAGTATTTGTGTTACCTGAGAATGCTGCCACGTGTGTTCACATGTGATTTTTTTAAAGATCTCTGCTCACCTCCAGGGTGAAGGTTCATGAACCCAAGTATAAGATCTTTGGTATACCTAGGATTGTTGCTACCTCATGGCTTGCTTTTGTGGTCACTCTAGCAACTCACATAATACAAAGACAAAATTGTGCATTCTTTAGAAGTCTTACTGAGTTTATCTGTACATCAGTTCTTCATGGGTTCCGGATGATGGTTGCTTGGTGTGCTTCTTGCTTCTTATTGGTACAACCTGTAGCATTTTACATATTTATTTTCACATCAGGCTTCCTTGCTCATATAGTTTCTTGGTACGGTAGCCTTTAGATCCTTGGATGGTTTGTATCTCTCGCAGTCTGATGTAATCACTGAATAAGATCACCTTAAAACTGGTTCTGCAAGGGAGCATGAGCTTGAGAGCAGCCCATGTTATCAATTTCAACAGTCAGGATACTTATTTTCAGTACATACAAGGCCTGTACGTATACTTGCGATAATCTTAAGTATTCTTGGGCTCATTCCTGAATGAACTAATGGTTTGATCCTTGCAAGTTACAGTCTACTACCAATTCTTGTAGAGAACAAGAGGTTTTAATCATTGCTACTTACCAGGCCAAGGGGCAATATGACTAAGGAGAATGATATAATCACTGAAACACTTGTGAGGAGCAAGATTTCTGGTTTGAAGAGTCAAATTTTCCTCTGGGAAGGGACTCCACAGAGCTTTTCTTTCAGCTTGTCTGGACAAGAAATACCAGGCTTTGGTTTGAGACATTTTGAGATGCTGGAATCAGTAAGATAAGCCTTCCGAATGGCTTCAGGAAAGCTCTGATGTGTTCTCTAACAAGTTGTTCTGGGTGTTGGGAAATGAGTGAATGGAGCTAACAGTAACCTGTCAAATGGTTCTTAGTTCCTTTAAGTAAAGAACTAATGAGCCGGTGGCTGTCTTTCCTTTAGCTTTTTACCACCACTGTTACCACCAGAAGTGTGGAGCATGCACTGTAGAACAGGGCAGAAGATGCTGACGTGGCTGACTCAGATCTTATCTGGCAGATGATATTTTCTGTAAAAAGACCACCTCCATTTGATGCTCCAGAATTGCCATTCATTACTACTTAAGTGTATTCTTGTACATCTTTCCTATAATCTGTATCTGTAGGACGTCTGTTAGAATCTTAGTCAGATGTGTAGGGGCTTTATGTAGTCTCAAGTATTGCTCCAAATGGGATCAGTAATTTATCACAAGAACCTGTGACCATACCTCTTCCTGGCAGTTAAACAGTGGTCTGTGGGAGCCTTCCACCTCTTGTCCAGATACGTTGGTCCTTCCCAATTCCTGAGATGTCCAAGAGGCCACAGGAAAAAAGAAAAAAAAAAAAAAGCAAGAGTAAAAAGCTCCCGAGTGTGATTTTTGGGGGTTTGCAGCAGTCCAAAGATTCAAGTTGTCCCTTTGCTTAGAATTGTGCTGCATGCCTTTTTTGCCTTTGTGCGTAGAAAATAACTATTTATAAAATGTGTACATAATTTAATTTTTAGGTACACAATACATGATGTACTGTGTTGTATATAAGATTTACATACGTTTTTCTGTATATGTGTGTGTAGAGAGCTAACATGGTATTTGAAGATTCTTCATTTTGACCCAAAAGCCAGAAATGTTCCTGACAGTGAAAACCTATCCTTCACCTCAGTGGTAAGTCTCCGCTATCTCTGACAGTCACAGCTAACTACAAACTATGTATAGTAAATCCCATAGTTTGGTGGTCATTGGGACCTAAAATTGCGTACACAAAGAAAGTTTAAAGTTTGCATATTTTGAAATTAAGGTAAACATAAAGTCTGCAAAGTAATGATACGCAGCTCTTCTTCTCTGATCGCCTGGCAGAGAAAGACCTTGTGCTATCCCTTAGTGTTTCTACTAGACAGGAATCGTATCCGTTTCCACACCAGTGGGATACTGGTGGTTTGCATCAGGTTTTTCTGTGCTCTGGTTTCTTAAAGATCGTATCAAAAGGAAACACTTTATACAAGGGGTTCTACATATGTTTCCTTCTTTAATCTTGAAAGTAAGCAAAGCAAAGCAAAGCCATTTCTGACACAAACTGGAGTCTCTACGTAACTCAAGAGCTCACTTTCGTATCTTGACACTGACTGAGCCCCTGTCTGGACAATTTGGTACACATTCTCAAGTCCTATCATTGCTGAGTTGGCAGAAGAATGCTCTGAAAATTATCTGCAAGGAATTAACTTTCCTTCCCCTGCTATGCTTTCTCTTTAGTCAAAAAGCCCAGTTGCACAGATTTTGAACTCAACGTGAGATGGGCACCACCAGGAAAAGGTTCCAAAGCAAGACTCGGAACTATTTATTGTTTGTGCACAGCTTTCCTGTTCCCTCTGAAAGCTCAAATCTTGTGCATGCTAGTGGCATGCCTACAGATAGAACAAGATTTACTTCTCTATGTATCTTAAAACGTATTTGCATTTTTCACAAAACTACCTGAAGAACAATACCTTTGCAAGGATTATAGGCTGCTAGATCACCGCAGCAAGTAATTTTCAAGCACCAATGATGAGTTGGTAAGTGGTATCATATAATCCAATGCACCTTTCTCCAGAAAGGTCTTTCAAGGGCCTCTTGGCCCCTGACAAGAAAAGAGTCATCAGAGAGATGGTTGAGCTGAGTTCCAGGCATGGACAAAATATCACTGAAATCTTATGTTATCCAAAGGAGTCCCTGACTTTCACATATGTTGGGCCACCCACCCAAGCACATTAAGTTCTCCCTTCTGTTTCTATAGAATTTATTCCCCTCTGCAAGGTATTCACAGAATTTTATACATAATTCATGCACAAAACCTACAAATGGCTACTTCATCACAGATGCTTCTTAACTGGATTTTTTTCCTCCATCAGGTTGTGTTTTGATTTGACAGACAAACACTTAGGAGAACAGTCTACTCCATTATGTTGCAAGCAACTGTTGCTGCTGTGCTAAGAAATGACACCATAGTAGAGGTTTGCAGGGAAAATCACTGGGATTCTGTGCATGTGTTCGACCCGTGGTGGAGACATCAAGGTGATGTTTCTGATGGGACTGATCTACATTTACTGGTTAAATTGATTTCTGATTTCTATCTTTTGTCTGGGCTACTGCATGAGTCGTTATCAGTACATAGGGAAGGTAGCTGAATAAAAAAAAAAATCCTATTGCTTCTGCTCACTGTGGGTTTTGGAGACCTTTTATTGTATTCTGTGAACCATTCTTTTCACTGGTACTAGAGTCTGGTTCTAGTACTACAAATGGTACTGCTGGAAAGTTGAGTGGTGAAACTGATGGCTCCTGAAAGGGAACAAGTCATGTCTTATATTGTTAGCTTGGTTGTGACCTGCTCTGGGACCTTCCACCAGCCCTTCCTCTTCTCTGAGCTCCAGCTATTTCTGGTCACACTATTTGCGTGTTTCAGAGGTGTTGAGCACAAGCTAATCTGGCACAGCCGTATCCCTTACTACGTAAGCCTTGGATCCCTGTTGGGACCTCTGCTAAAGCCTTACATAAAGAAACATTTAATGTTCAAGTGTGGTTGGAGCAGATACAGGGCTGTATGGCAGCACTTTGCTGTGTTTTTCAAGAGCAGCAGTGGGGAGTGGGTAAGAAGAGCTAAGTGAGCTGGTAACAAGCAGCTTGTTAGTACCAGACACTGAACAAGCATTTAATAGAAGACTGCTCTTGTGGCACAGCTTATGGGCTTGTAGGAAGACTTGTGAACATGTGAATGAAGTGAGGGTGGCAGGAAAGAGGTAGGAACAGATGGGTTGGACAAGTGACTTGGAGCAGAGCTGCAGAAGGCTGTGGAGACGCACAACAGTAACAGTTGATAGAATTCATGTGTCCTACTCCCTGGTCCCCCCACTGAAACCTTCTGGAGTCCAGGTTCCAGACAAGTGTAAATGCAGCCATTCAGGGGGGCTGTAGATGGATTGGACGACATGCAATAAAGCAAGGAAAGGGGGCCAGAAGGCAAAATTTGAGTGCTGCATAAAGCTTTCTGGCATTCATGATGCTTTCATAGCAGTCCTTACTGCCTTTTGGTTCTTTACTGCTTGTGCATCTCTTCTTCCTGTTGTAATTCTCCTGCCGGGTCACCAGGTACCACAAACCCAGCAAGAGAGCATATGCTAGGCTGAGGTTTGCCATAGATATGCATTATTGCTTGAGGACTAATAAAGCTTATATCTGACAATATGCGCTACTGAAGGCAATTTATGATGGAGAAAAATAGATATGCATTAAAGATTGAACTGTGGACTGCTGCTTGAGCAGTGTCTTGGCTGAATCCCAGCCTTTCATTTTAAATACAGGGATACCAGGGTTTAGGAACTGGACTGGGAACTAAGTACAAGGAGGGGCTTGATCCTGTGGCAAAATCAAGCTTGTTTGCCTCTTCGCTTTCACGGCTCTTTTGCACGTTGGCTTTATTTATTGTCCGAGAAAAAGGTTATTTCTCAGTTCCCCAGCCGCATAAGCTTTGTTTGCCTGCTGTGGTTAGAGCTGGTCTCCATGGCTCTCTTGCCATATAAGAAGGCTGTAGGCGGCCTGTGATGGCAGCATAGGCCCAGGCCCCATGGGGACGCTCGTGCCAGGTGGAGGACCCACAGACCTCCACACACCTCCGCAGCCCTACGGCTCCCTGGCCACAACTCCGCTGCGTCCACCTTCACGGGCATGCACACACAGACACATAGCGCCATTGGAGTAACGTTATTTATTTTGGAGACCAGCCCAAAGGGCTGGCCGGGGTCCTGCTTGCGGCGGGGGATCCACGGCCTAGTGGTAGGGCGGGCACTATGGCCCCAAGCTCCCCCCGCCCCTTCACCATTATCAGGCGACACAAGCTGCGTGTGGGGCCGAGGAGGGAAAGGGCGAGCAGGCTGAGGGTGGCGGGGGTCTGGTGGGGGTGTGGGCCAAGCGTGCGATCATGTGGCATTAGGCTTTGTTTTTAAGCGACCTTGGGTCAGCATTGGGCTTCGTTTTTAAGTGACGTTTGGTCAGCATGCTGCCATGCTGGTAAGAAGTGAGGAGGGTCACTGCGGCTGTGAGGGGGGTGTCATACGCAGGCCAGTGCCTCGTGTTCTTGGCTTAAATCTGTAATTCCGTCTGGGGTTATCCGTGCCAAAGCTGCCATCTGAGATAATGGGATTTAGTCGTAATTTTTGCATGTACATTTGTAGATGTTTTTACTAAATGTAATGTGTCCTAAATACATAATTATTTAACAGCTTGAAATGCTTCCAAAGGAGCTATTCAAGTCTTTTCTGTAAATAACACACCTTTTAAAATTATATCAATACTTAATGCCACTTTGGGACTTCTCTTGCATTTCCTTAAAAAAAACCAAGCCCCCCCCAATCCGTATTTACCTGAAGAATTAAAATAGTGCCATTTTCAGTTGGGCTAATTAGCTTTTTTTATATGTCCAATTATGTATTTGCTCATCTGAGATTTGGAGCAGGAGGTGTTTTCTAGCTTCCCTGGAAGTCTTAATAGTCCTCAGAGGAAGGAATAGCTATGAAAAATATTTCAAATGCTGGAGGATTGGAGGATCTGGCATATTTTACATTTTTCCCTCTTGGTATGTGTATAATAGCAAACACTGGTGAATGGGAGTACAGAGCAATCGTGGATGAGCTCTGACTTCAGGAGCAGAGTAAGGGAGGTGAACTGTCACTTCCCAGCAATAATCCTCTCACTGCCTTCATTTTCAGCCTCACGTAACACATGCCTCTTCCGCAGCTCCAAATTTCTTAGAACCCCCTTTGCTCCTCCTGCCTCTTCAAGCTAGACCAACAGATGTTTCCTGTCTATTTGTGGGAGGCAGAAAGCTTTGGGGTAGAAATGGTCAAAACTTTGTTCCATCCTGCTTATGAGAGAGGGTGAAAAAAACAAACTGAGGACCCTGCTCTTGAATGTTGAACACTTAAAAAGGGGGCAGAGTTAATGGTGGCCTGGTGTCACCACAAGGGACCTTTACATCTGTGAATGTTAAATAAGGTAAAAGAGCTATTTGTGAATGTCTCTTGTCCAGTCATCGCGTAGGTTTTAAAATCCGTGCAAGCTTGTATTGTCCCACCAATATAATTTCATACAATAAAGCTTATACAATTAGAAAAAAAACCCCTCATTCTCACTTTTATAAAAATATAGTTAAATATACAAATTCAGAAATAATTTATTGCTTACAAACAAGTTTTATGCTTTTGTTTTGGTAAGGATCACATCTACTCTTATGACAAAAGTGAGGGATTGCCACAGTAAAGCTTGGTTCAGTGTTACGCTACAAAAAATGAGTCAAGTGAAACACTTTTACTGTTTTGAGTAAGGGCTATAAATTTTCTCCCAATGTTCATGACTTTTTTCGTACTTCAGAAACAGGCTAGTTTTGAAATTCAGCACCAGATACTGTAAAGGGATTGCAGATTTCAGATTTCAGGACCAGATCATGTAAATAGCTGTAAAAGATTGCAACAAGATTAATAAAGTTATGTAAGTTAATAAAAAACAACACTGAAACCCCCACATATTTGACATGTCAAATATAAGCAGTTTGCAACCTGAATGTTTAAAGACTGGTGAGTGCATGCAAAATGTGATTTGTTTTTCAAGTGCACTGTTCAGATCATATTAGTGATCCTGGCAATTTAAAATGATATTTTTCTTTGAATATATTTTAACCTGCACTTAATCTAAGGAACACCTGAAGTAGCAATAACTGGACAAAACCAGAGGTGTTCTAATCTTTTATTGTTTAGTTTCTATGTTTGGCAGCACAGTTTGTGACCTGTCAATTTAGTGTATGCAGACAAGGGAAATGTGGTCCAGCAATCCCAGGACTTCAAACCCAGGCTGAGATACAAGCACAGTATTTGATGCTTATCGGGTAATGCGGGGCTTCACCATTTATAAAAGAGATCTTGTATCCTTCAATATATAGCCTTTGGATATGTAAACTTACTAAGGCAAAGAAATATTATTGCTTGTTATCTTAGATTCCTATTTCTTGGAGCATGAAAGTTTTGCATGTTCTGAGGAAGACAAAAGTAGTGAAAGGGTTCGAGACTGGTAACAAGCAAACATCTGAGCTAGGAGAACATGCTTTCCTGCTTCTTTTCAGCCAGGTAAGCATAAAGACTTGCATGAAAATGTTTAACTATTTACTTCCATGCTCTTCTCTTTCTTTTCATTTCAAGAAAGACTACAGAAAGCATTCTAATGGCAGTCTTAAACATTTATCCAGTTACTTGCTTTTATCTCAAAGATTGTGATGGAATCTTGCCCCCCTTGATGTTCAGTGGATGCAGAATTTCATTCAAGGTGTTAATTTGAGACAGCTGCTTTAATGGGAAGCATCCACCACATTTGGGTCAGAAGCAGAGTGCTTCTGCCATTCATCTCTCTATCTTAACAATTTATTTCTCTATCCCCTCCCTATTATTTCTCTCCCATTCTTTCTATATCTGTCTGGAGTCTTTCCTCTGTCCTCTATCCCTGTTATAGAAACTATACTCTTTTAGCTTTTCTGTGCAATTTTTAGTTCTTAGACATAAAAAAATGTTGTAAATTATTGACTTTTGCTAGACTCCTCTTGATACAATTTCTGGTCTTACTATCCAGCACTTCACCAAATTCTGCAATAGTTGTCTCTTCCGTTTTTAAAGGCTCTTGAACATCAGAATATGACATGACCATGAGAGCATATTTAAGAATGTCATGGTTCAAAATTTGTAGCTTACACTTCTGAAAACCAAGAATCATCTGTGAGAGATCAGAATCCATCTCAGGCTAAGCTTGGGTCTCTGAGTACTCAGCCAAATGAAATGGCCATTAATTTGAATGTTGTGATATCTATGAAAAGGGAGATGGCTTTGACTGCCACAAACTTTATGGTTGGAAATTTGTCAAATAAATAAAGCTGCATAGAGGAACAGAGGAGTACTGGCTACAAAGGCAGCCTGAAAAAGCAAACTGTGAGCTACCAGCTTAGAAATCTGCTAATTACTGTTGCAGAATGGGACTATTTCTGAAACCGTGAAAGCACAATTAGAGGTACAGCAAGCAAATAATAGATTCAGTACTGTTTATGGAAATAATATGTTGCTGAAATGGAGGCTTCTGTATCCACACAGAAGAGAATGAAAAATCAGGAAAATGCACAATTAGCAAAACTCTTAATTAAGTTTAAGGGACATCATGTAAGAATCCTAGTCTTCCCTGATGGAAAGAAGGAAAAAAGCTCCAAGAATTCTATATGATTATTAAGAAAGAGAAAGTAAGTTGAAAGGAAAGGACTTTTCTGTATAATTTTGAACTCCTTATATATGAGGGTTTTTTGGGTTTTCTTCTTTTTTTTTTTTTCCACGCTATCTCTTAGATTCAATTATGTTCTGACTTCCTGACACTTGGTTTGGCCTTGCTTGAAAGAGGTTAAATGGCATGGTCAGCCCACACATCTATTATGGAGATTCAGTTTGACTGAGGTAGGGACAAATAGCAAAAATCTTCTGACTAAACCTTTTTTTAGGACATATCAAAATAGACTTTGAAAGAAAAGGTGGAGCTACCTGAAAAACAGTGTTTCTTCTGAGAACACTGATGGGGGGGAATGCTTATAAAATATAATGAGAGAAAAAATGTAGCAGCTTTGTCTCTGACAAGGAAAATGCAGAAAAGAAGCTGATAGAAACAAATTGCTAGATGAAATAAAAAAAAAAATATTTGGCAAAGAAGCAGAGGAACACAGATTCTGAAAGAACCCTCAAGCAGCTTACTATCCTTAGAGGCCAATTAAACCTGAATCAGTCAGGAAAGACAGAAAGAGCCCTCCTCAGGCTTAATGAAAATTTATATCAAGCAAAATAAAGCCCTGAGATTATTGGCATATAAATCGTAGAATGCTAAGAGAAACAAGCTAGCTTGACTATTAATGATACCAGGGTGTATTTACATTTAAAACAAAATATATTTGTAAGGTCTTTGAAGGTTTTCCGTGTCCATCTGTATATTAACAAAAAATCAGCTCCAGCTGACAAAATAATGTATGTAATGAAGCAAATATGCCCTCAGGTTCCAGCTGCCCAAATCACCATTTGAAGCCATCTGAGTAAGACAAAAAATTAGAAAATATCTTCTAGAAAAATACCAGTTTGCCCAGAGATCAGGTCTTTTAAATACTTTTAAACACCTTACTTTAGCAACTTGTAATAGCAATCACTATGCTTTTAAAGATTGGTGAACTTTTGCTTTTGGAAGTTGATACATTGTTTTGCAAGAGCTTGGTAAAGCATTTCTTGTTGTGCAGTATATTAGAAGGATATAATCATCACCATAAACCTAGCGTTTATGGTAAGGGCACCAGTCGCTCAAAATGGTAAAGAGACAGTAGAACAAAGTTATGCCTCTTGCCCTGTGTCCCCATATCTTGGACTTCCTGCAGCCATTTTAAGAGTGTGGAAAATGAAGGCTATTTTACTAGCATACCAATTCCAATAAAAAGAAGCTTGAGTAGGAAATTCATGTTTTCAGTTTCCCTGTAAATCTCCCTAAAGAGTCAAATAGAAAAATAAATCAGAGAGATTTGAAAGTCAGGGTTAAAATCAATACTTCTTCTCAAATTCCCACTTTTCAGACATATAATTTTAGCATCTGCAAATGAAGCACATACTAAAACCCATGTGACTGCCATCTTAGCTGTCTTGAAAGTCAGCTGTAGTCTAGGTTGGTAGACACTACCGGCGCTCTTCTTTCACAAGGTACTCATAGTGAAAAGTTTTAAATGGACTCTGAGTTAAGAAGGCTTAAGAGGCAGGATCTAAAAACCCCAAATTACAAATGGTAAAAGGAAGCAAGGAATAATTTATACTTGATCTAGAAATAAACATCCAAATTAGATTCCATATCTCATTGATTATCTTCCTTAGGGGCAGTGAAAAGCCTCTGGATATGGGCTCAGTAGAGGAGATGAGTCCTCATCCACAGGAATTTTTTTTTTGTGGTTTGCATAGGATTTCCCATATTTGCTCATTGTTTTTTTCAGAATTCAGTTGCAAAATTCTGAAATATCTCTGAACCGATTCCTGCATGCTTTAGGGTAATCTATCTCATCCGTCTTTTTCTACGTCTATCTGTTAAAGTACTTCCTATGGATATATAATGCTCTAAAAACTTTCCATGCTGTACAGTTCCTGATGCCCTTAGAAGTAATATATAATTTAAAAACTATTTTTAAAGATTGAGAATGTAGATATATATCACTGTTTACAAGTAAAAAATACAAAATTGTAACGAACTTTATTTGTTGCTCTTTTTCTCTATAGTAAAAAATGCTATTCCAATCCTTTTTCGTTTATTGATAAGAACTCTCAACTATATGAAAGTTCAGATGTAGGCCCAGGCGCGCTTTTGCCTCCTGTTAGTATGTTTGATGATCACCAAAACCTTGTTGTTCTTAATAACGGAGGCTGTTTCTCAAACTGTCCTAAGTCTTTATAGAGAACACTGAATCAGCTTTCTCATTTTAACAGCTGGCTTGCCATATGTAAATACCTCCAATAAGGTGCAAGTCAATGTTACCACTCATAGATATTTTACTTTCAGCCCCAAGTGCTTCTGTGTGCAGGAATTTGACAGAGTACATTAGTCCTGCAATAAGGTATATCAGCTAATGACTTTGTAATATGAATTGTGTATGTCCTGTCACAAAATAGACAGAACATACAGAATATAAATTAACTCTTCATATGTGAACAGCTGGAATGCGAGGAGGGGTTTAAATGTATACCACCATGTTATCTTGGTCTCTGTACAGTCATTGTAGACCTCTTATTGCTGAGAGGTTTCTTTCAGAAGTGTAAGTATTCTCCACCCACCGTCTCCCAGATTCACATTTTAGAACCTCAATTATTTCCCTGTGTTTGACTTATTGACAGATACTACTTGATGTTCCTTCCAACTGAAACAGTTACAATGGCTGGCCACACGCAGTGCCTGAGGATGTGAAAATGTATTTTGAAAAGCAGCAAAGTAAAGCAGTCTTCTTGAAGAATTAATGGCAGCAAGAACTCATTTACCCTTCCTCTAATAGGTGGGAACCGCAGACGGAGCTGAGGAATAAGTACTCATTCTGTGTGCTGTATCTGATTATCAGTATAAACCACAGTCTCTGGGAACAGAAGTGGATGACAAGAAGACACATATGAAATTCTCATAATACTTTTTTGTTTAGTTTAGTGAAATAAAAATAAGACTTTTTTTCTTTTCATAAAGAAACTGTAGGTTTTTTTCCTTGACTTTGTTCTCATGATGACAGTAACACGTGGCAACAGTACTAAGGCTGTATCTGCTATTATATCATGTTTTAAATATAACAAGGCAGCAAATTTCCTATAGAACTAGAATAAGGAAGTGTATATCCATATATATGGGAAAAGTATATATGGACTATAAATATAAAACTTGGGTGGCAAGGACTAATTTTGTTTCCTAAAATATGAATTTGAAAGGGCAATGCTAAAGACCTGTTTTATCATTTATTTTTATGTTCTCATTAGAATTAAAATACCAAGTGGTTGCAAAATATTCAGATCCAGAACAGATTATTATTTTTATCTTATTCACCCTTCCAGAATTCCCATGCTTGAATTCAAAGGAAGAAGATCCTAATTTGGGTCTTGATGTTTGTTTGTTTGTTTGTTTTACTCTGCAATCTAAATGGTTCACCTTTCTCTTAGGCCTCATTACAGAGTTGCTTAAAGAGCATGATACAAAGTTGCTTGGGAAAAGGGACGACGCAGAGGAAGACAGTAAGTACTTAGTAAGGGGAGGCAAGGGTTAAGGCCTGGGACCACAGAACAGCTGGAATATGTTAGTTTTACAGGAAGGCAGCCCGGAGAGGGAGTGTGAACTGCCAGCAGGTGGCTGGGAATGGCTGAATAACTCGGTGGGACTGGAAGAGAGCTCTGCCTCTTACTGTGATGACTCGACCAATTTCAGCAAAAGCCTGTTTTTCTTTATAACAGCGGACCTTTGTCAAAGCCCATTAAAGTAAATTTAGCATTTGCTTTCAATATAATAGGTTCTGGATCTGGCCTCTGCTTGTTTTGACACTGTTTTTGTTTGCTGTATCTCTTAAGATTTACTTTATTCTTTCTCTGATGAGGGAAAGAGGACTGGTTGACTGCTAGACAGGCTTCAAAGTGTGAGACACTGATGTGTCCCTTGGAGAGACTGCCTCCAAGTCAAGCAGACACTGTTTTGTTAAGAGAAGCTGCAAGCACACAAGTGTGGGAAGAAAGGTCTGCTGGGGTTTCTCTCCCTTCTGCAGTAGGGAAAGCTATGCTGACAGAGACAGCCGCTCTTACCACAGTGATGCTTTGCTATGGTTTGCAGTACTGGTCTATGTTCTCCAGGAGTCCTAGTCATAAAGTGGGCTTTGATCTGGGTGGCACTATACAAACAAAAGAGGTTGTCCCTGACCCAAAGACCTTGCAGTGTAGGTGTAAAATGAGAGATGGCAGCAGGTGGACACGGAGACAGGGAAGCAGAAGGACCCAATGACAGTGTGGGTCTGGGAGCATAGCACAGCAGTTTTCTCAGTATTTAATTGACATGGTGGTAAAAGGGAAGTTTGAAGGAAGGATTCAAAGATAACAGGATTCTGCACAGGTATTTCTGAAAAGCTCCTCCCAAGCGTGAAGGGCAGTGTAGGATAAAGTATATGTGTTCTTATTTGACAATCTGACAAGGTGGCATTTGGCAGGATTGGAAGAAACAGCACTGGAATAACCAAGATTTGAGATGAGCTTGGAGAAGGCTTTTATCTATATGCGTGGGTGGGAAAACTTTACTTCATACACTAAACAGCAAGGCTCTGTAATAGTTGTATATAGCTATTAGGAGAGGACCTATAGGGAAGTCTAAGTTGAAGATGATGTCTAGTTTATGTGTTTGAGTGATGGTCAGGATGGCAGTACTATCCACTGTGGCTATGACAGGAGACCTTGTGCAAGGTTAACTTGGAGAGAGAGAAGGGTGGGGAGAGTTAACAGCTCTGTTTCAGCCATACTGATCATCAGCTAGTGATCCAGAGGGAGCTGTCAGTGAGTGGATGAGAATGTATGTACAGGAAGATGAAGGTGTTGGGGAACTGAGGTAGTTTGTGTTGGCGTGGGTGCACTAGAGGGATTTGTGTTTGAAGTCAAAAGAGGTAATGACTGGGGGTGGCAGGGGGAAGACTAACTAAGGACAGAGGCCCAAAGAAGTTGCAGTGTAGGTATAAGATTAGAGACTTCAGACACAGACAGGAGAGCACAAGGAAACAAAATACCTGACAGAGAGCTGGCAAGCTGGAGGGTACAATCACAGGGATTTCTCCATAGAGCCCCTGCAAAGACAAACAGATATTAGAAGTAAAAGAAAATGTTAAACCTCAAGTCAAGAAAGAATAGGGCATCAAGAAGAGTGTTGCTGACTGTTGAGGTTGACTGAGTGGGTAAGGGGCTGGTGTACCTCAGAGAAATTACAGGCCGAAAAGATGAAAACAACTTTAGAAAGTACATTCCAATATCACATGAACGTGAACATACTGAGGGTTGGGAGTAGTTAGGAAAATGTTCAACGGGATTGAGAGGGTTTTTTAAAGACAGGACATCTTAAAATTTGAAGGAACAAGCTGCAGCCACAAATCCAATTCCCTCATAACTGAAACACTGGTCACTAGTATAGTCTTCTGTATTTCTTTACATGGCTACATCCTTGTTGTTGTATTTTGCTGTGTTTTTGTTACTTTCCCAGAGTAGTACGTAAAATGTTCAGATTTGTGCTGAGACTCAGCATTTATGAATCTTGGTGTTTTGCTAATAATAAACCCACTTTTTTTCCCAGCTTTATATTCTTGTAAGTGGACAAAAGAACCAACATCTGAGAATTTATAAAAGTGTTTAATAGAAAATACAGTTAAGAATTTATACTTATTTTCATTACAACTAGCCAAAATTTTTGTTCCAAGTTACATTCCATTGAAACTGTGGAACTGCACTCCAGGGAAACTGTACTAATCCAGTAGATGCATTGGCTATCTAATATTTTAAGAAAAGATACAGTACAGATTGCTTTCTAAGAAAAAAGAACACAGTGACCTATTACAAAATAATTTTGGCAAATGCAAAATGATAAGTTGCTTGGCATTTCTGATCAGGCAAAATACTGCTTTAAACTCATGTATAGATAATGAACTGGCAGTCTGCATAGGAGCTTATATGACAGTAAGATAATAAACACTGACATGGATAAATTGTCATGAGTTGAACAAAAAAACCCCTGTCAAATTATCGTTTTGATCAGGATGGTGTCACTGGGCAAGAAAGTAATCTTAACAACAAAAGCTAGATTTCATACCACTTTTATCTTTATTTCTTTATTTATGGCAGCACAAATAAAAATCATTATATAACATGATGACTGACACAGTGGGATCCATATTGCCCATGTGTTTGAGCTGGATAGGAGCCAATACAGAGAATATGTACATATACATGACTTGGGTTTAATATGAAAATGTTTGCAGGAGCTCTGGTAGTGTGGCTATCTAAAATATTTCCCCTGAACAGTTCAGAGGGTCTGCAAAAGATAACTGGTTTCACTGTAGTTCGCCAGGAATCCCCCCAATGTCTCAGCAGATGCTTGTTGCATTATTAACTGCCACCTATCTCCCTGAGCACTATGCATGCAGTTGTATGAGTCAGAACTTCATTCCCAAATTTATCAATGTCCCGGAGTCACGCAGGTGGGGAGTCAAAGTGGCTGCATGTTGGAGCCACATCAACATTTTGTGTATTGTTGGCAACAGAAACAGATCTGCTTGAATCATTGATAGCTTGATTAGATCTGGTTGAATCTTTACTTTAGGGTTTCACTGGGCATCCATAAGCTCAGTGCATGAAACATGAAAACAGACTGTGTCTGTTAATCTCAGGTTTTTGTGAGCACCACTGCATCAAATAAAGAGCAGTGACTTGAAGTGTGTAGCCTATTGATCACACACCTGAGCTGAATCTGTCACATTTTTATCATAGTTAAAAAGTTGAAAGTTACAGGTGGTCATACAGATCATAAAAATAAAAAGGATCAAATTACCCTCATTTCAAAACCTTAAAAATTAAAGAAGCTAAGAGGCATGTTTTGTTTTTTTTTTTATACAGTGTGTACTCATTTGGAAAACACAGGAAAATATTTTGGATTATATATGAAGAGAATGTATACATTTTGATGCCTAGTTTCACTAAATATTTCAGATCTTTTTCTCAAAAACACAAGTGATTGTGTTTATTGGGTTTAAATTAGAAAAGTATGTTTTGTTTGTGCCATACCTTTCTTTGTTTTTAGTAATATCAGAAGCTGAAAAGACCGACCAATTTCTTTGTCCTTTAAAATGTTACATAGCTACTGAAACTTTTCAACACTGAACATTTCACTGATCCCCTTTTCTCTGCCATCTGTCTGATCTGGCCTCTTTCCAAATAATACTGCTTTCCCAATGGATATGGTTGTCCTGGTACAAGAGTTTTCAGTCAGGGTAAGGAAAATTCACATTGCATTCAGCTGTTTCTTTGATAGTGCATATAAATATTGAATGGCCCTGTACACTTACAGTTTGTAGATTCTAAGATGCACAACAAAACCCCCTCTTTTTGTCAGAAACTCTGAATTGTACTCTGCTTTGTTGAAAACCTGAGGCTCACTGTTAAAAATATTTGTGTTTTCAGTCATTATGTTCTGTGTTAGTTTGTTTATTTTGACAATTACTTTATTACAGTATCTGTATAATCGTCAAGAATGGATGTTTTCAAATCTGGTTAGCTGGTTAAAAAAAAGTCAAGTTCCAGACTATAGACAGCATTGCAGAAGTGTTAATTCAACATTTTGGAAATAGTTGTCTTAGAAGTTCAACATGAACTATCTTAGGAAAGATAGTATATTTTAGAAGCTGAGCACTTAGCCATGTACCGTTTAATGGACTGTCCAGTTGGGCACAAAATCACTAATCTCTTCTTGACCAGTATCTTAAGAATTTTGGATTTATTTAAATTATATATTGTGGTCATATAGTGCTTTAGGTATTGCATCATATCTAAGGATACCAACAGAGAAATTAGATCCCATAGATCTAAGAAAATGCAATGCATCATTAAAAATACATACAAAAAAGCATTGTATTTTTATGTGCATAAGTGCATTAACTGTTGAAAAGGTGGAGAGGTCTCATTTCCCCTTCTTCCTTTATGCTAGAATCACTTTCATGCTAGTAATTAAATAGTGCGTTTTATAGTGAGCAATTGTAATAAAAACCCATCAGACACTGACAACTTCCTTTAAGAGGAGCATATTACATTATACTCTGAACTAGGTAGATCATCTCTGAACAGTGATAGAATTTCTTGTCGAACAATTAACTCTGTGTATCCCAGAATATCTCACACACAATCTTTCTCTCTCTCTCTTTTTTTTTTCTTTTTCTATTGTATGCACTCTCACATTTAAGAGAGAACACTAACTCTTTTCTTCTTTAAGAGAGATGAATGTTTTAGGTTATCTGTAGTCCTGGTTTCAAGAAGAGATTTTCATCCATTCACCTGAAAGAGTGAACCTTTGGCTCTCGGGATCTATCACTGTGTCAGAGTCACTTCCAAACTCTTGACTAGGAGCTTGAAACAACAGTCTTCTCAGGCAGCCAGCTCCAGGGTTAACTCTGAATCCTGTGCGTGCTGGGACAAGACATTGGGAGTTCAGTCAATGGTTTGAGGATACATATGGAAGGTAACTCAAAGGTGTCAGCACTATTTAAGTCTTCCCTAGGCCATAACTTGAAGACTTGCATTTCATTTACACAAAGGCCCTTTTCCAGTGCCCTGGCAGTATAAATGTTGCATCTGCTTAGCCTGTTCTGAACTGGAATCGTGGGAGTAGTGCATGTAAGCCTGTGTTCATCTTCTGACCTGTGCTGATACACTGAAAGAATGGTCGGTAAGTGGCAAAAGGAGAGCCAGGAGCGGCTGAAGTCAAGGCAGCTGAGGACAACAATGTCACTCCAAAGGCAGGTATGATCGATAAAACTCGTATGTTAAATAGCTTCCTACTGAGTCTCTACCTTGATAATTTAAAGAGATCTCCTGAGAGAAATGGAAAATATCATTCATTTTCTGTTTTTAAGCTGGAATTCCAGAAGGTAAATTTCCTGCAGTGTAAGTTTCTGTAACAAGAAAGTTCTTCCTCCTCTTTTGGTGGTGAATGTGTTCAGTACAAAAAGCAATTTACAGTTTATTATTTTTGCCAATGTTGCTGTGAGTTATTAATGTATCATCTGAAAGATTTATTTGTTTTTCCCCAGTGATTGGCATTCAATGTAACCTGCTGGAATTGTATCTGGATTCCACTTAGTGCAATTATGATATTGGTTTACTATATTTTCTTTACTAAACAGACACTCAGCACCTAACTCATAGTGCAGGGTGTAGCTTTACAACCAGATATTTATTACTCTGGAAAGCTATTTGGAAAAAAAACCCCAGACTCTTAACTTGCATGAAAATGAACATATTCTCATGTAAATTCCTCAGGAAGAAGCTGGCAGAATTAACAAGTATGAAAACAGGGAGTCTGCTCACTTCACCAAAGTTTGCCCAAAGGCTGGGAAGCAGCTGAATTACTGGGTAATATTAATATCTTGTTTTTACTGTGAAACAGATGTACACTGTCAGATCTTTTTCCTGTGGCAAAAAAAAAAAAAAAAAGGCCAAAAAAAAAAAGGCAGCAAAAACTTAGCATGTTATATATGTTAGATATAAATACAGTGTGATCAGTTCCAAACTTTGGCTAGCAACTTTGCCATCAATTCCTGTGAGATGAGAATCAGGCCTTGTATTTAATGAGATTCACTGTTATTTAATTACATGGATGTGGTCAGAAAACAGTCTTACTGACCAGAATGTGGAAATAGAATAGGATTGTGATGTTAAGTATATTGTTTTGTGGCAAGCAGTGTTTTTTGGATTAGCACTGTTGACCCTGAGCCCTGTTCTTGTAGACACATCACTTGGTTGCTAAAAATAGGCTTATGCATGGAATTTATTTTTACATGTTTTGATCTTTTGGGGGGAGATCTGGATAGAGATATTTGGAGAGGGAGAAATATGGTTCACAGTACTTGTAAGAAATGCAAAATGTTTACCAATGCTAGTTGCTTCATAGACTTTTATTTTCCAAATTAATCTGAGAAGTGATTAGTCTGTAGCATTGGACTTACCTCATTGTTTCTGGCAGTGCTTAGACAATTATCGTGCCAAATCCCAAGGGGAAGTGGTGGCTGGAGGACAATTACTGCCAGTGGTTCTCATCTTACTGCCTCTCCAAACCTGGGTGAATATGCTTGCTCCATGAAGAGTCTGTGTGTGAGGAACTACCATTTGCATGTAGGATGTTCTTGTAGCAGAAGATCTGCTGCATGGCAGCTATAATAATAGCCTCAAAACTGTAGTGTGAATGGTCTTGTTTCCCTGTTCTTTTCCTTCCCGTGCCAGCATCACTGCTGTTGAAGCTCTGTAGAGCACAGCTGCAGCATGACCCACAGTGCCTCTGCCTCCCATGTTCGTTGTTGCCCCTCCATGGCAGAGCTCAGAACTAGTTAATCAGCCTGAGGTGCCTCAGCAAAGCTGTCTACCTCCTAAAATCTGACCACACAACTGAGCCCATGCCAAATGCTGTAACCTTCACATATGGATGGCTCCTTCAAAGTCAGCAGGACCACTCAGAGAGACTAAAGCCCAGGATATGGGTCGGCATTTTCAGTATATGTCTTCAAAATGGCTATGCTGATTTGTGTTTTGAAACACTGTGAAAGAGAAGCCCCTCCCACACCCAGAGCCACCCACAAAAATATTCTGAATAGCAAGGGCAGCAGAACATGTCAGTCATGCTACCCTTGCACTACCCAGACATCTGTGAAAATTTCATGCTTCTGTGAGCAGATTCTCCAAAGGGCTGAGTTTGGCTCTAAGTCTTTCAGGGAATACTTCCATCTTCCCTTCCTGTGCCTTTTTGTTGTATGGTTTTAATTGTTCTTGGTATTAAAAAAAAAAAAAAGGCACAAATTAAATAAGATGTATAAATAACAGGAGGGGGCAGGCTTAAACTGACAAAAAGCAAGAAAATCAGACTAGCTGTAAACCTGGAAATGCTGTTCTCAACTCCTAGCGTGTGCAGAAAATGCAGCACATATGGCACATCGAATCACCTGGAGCTAGGCCTCTTTGTTGCACCTTGGCATAGGAGAGCAGGAGCAAAGCAGAGATGCAGATTTTAACCCTCAGTTATCTGGTGTCTGGTAAGGATCAGCTTAAGCCTATTCTTATACTTGGCTTCCAGATCACAAATATGAGATGTTAAAAATAGAATCATTACTGAATGATCTTTTCTGTATTTAAACGTGGATAGCAGTGCATTTTTGTTGATTAAAAACTTTCGATATCATTCTTTCTAGTGTTTAAGAAATACATATGAATGTAATTGTACCTTTTCTTATAGAAAAGTTGAATTTTATTATAATGACACTTCATTTATGATGCTCTTTGCAAAAGCTGTTTCTGATACTATGCTTTTAAGTGAGCCTCTTAGTGTGCCTTACAATCATTAATGAATCAGACTTTAGATAAAGACAGTGTAGGTATGGCAGCATATCATTATACAGGGGAGTAGAGTGAAGCATGAGGATGTAAATATTTACTACATCTTGCACGATGTTGAGGAAAAGATAGCTCTAAGGGTAGGATGATGTTTTTTACTGTTCATAGTGTACTCATCTAAAAAGGATCTTTGAAAAATTCAAACCATTCCTAACTTTTGCTCAATGTTGGCAAACATTTTTGTTGGGAAAAAGTCAGAACCTCTGATATTGAATATTTGACCATAGGTTTTGTTTTTTGTTTTTTTTTGGTTTTTTTTGTTTGTTTTTGTTTTTGGTTTTTTTTGTGTGTGTGGGGGGGTTTGTTTGTTTTGGTTTGTTTGTTTGTTTGTTTTTAAGCTGAATTGCTCTGTTTTCAGAAATTAAAACCAACCCCAAAAAGGTTTCTGCCCTCTCTCCTCCCCCCCTTTTCTTGCATGGCATTTTTCATTTATTTAGAAAAAGAAGGAGGATAAAAATCTTCAGAATGAAAGAAAATACTTTCAGGTTGATGCCAATCCATGGGGGGTTTTATACGAAAGATCCTTCTCAAAGCCTCAAATGGTACTGCTTCTACCTCCCTTCCTGCTCTAGAAACTTGTTTTATTTATTCAGCTTACTCCATCACAGATCTCCTTGATATCACTAAGTATGTGCCCTGACTGTCATAGTAATGGACATGCATCTCTGGTCAGTTTTTCTGTCAAGATTTATATGTTTTTCTGTATTTCATGCCCTGCTAGAACAAAATTAGTATTAATTATTATACATCAAGCTCTGAAGAGCAAAACAATTTTTACTTGTTCATTGTTTATTTTACAGGGATATCATCACTATCACAGGCTGATATTGCACAGCTATATGATTAACTGCAATCTTATATTTTGAAATACAGAAGTGCAAGATTTCAAACTTATGGGAATAATTACATGTATTTTTAGAAATTGCAATAAGCTTATGTAGAGATTTTCAAAATACACCTAGAAGAAGGAATCGAAAATGTCCAACAAAGTGTATGCATTCAGAAGTTTTAAGAATGTTTTTTATACTTAGAGGATGCCAACTCCTTAGAGCCCTAGAAAAGGGGGAAGCTGTTAAACAGTGGGACTTTGCTTCTGCAATGGTATTTTCTCAGTTTAATGAAATTTTTGAAATGTTGCTGCATATTTGGGTAGTGTAATCACTGTAATATTTAAACCGTATACAAAATTAAATAAAATTTAAATGTAAGACATAAAAAAAAAGCAGTGGACTAGGAACATAGTCCACCCTGTGCTGCATAAATTGTCAGAAAAACAATGTGTATGTTCAGCTGAGACAAGGAAAGCCAAGATGTTTTGGCTGTAATTAGCAGTTACGGGGAAGAAGGACTTTACTTTTGAAAATGGTTTGTTTGCAGGAGTTGAAATTTGATCAATCAAAATTGTCCCATAATCATATTGTTGCTATGGTCTGTTTTCAAAAAAGTAGCTTTAGTACAGTAAAATTAATTTCAAAGTTATCAGGGAAGAAGAACATTTAACTATAAGTGAGTCAAGCACTCTCTGCCTGTGTAGACTGATTTTAACAGACACAAGTTCTTCTGAGCTCTGGACAGAAGGCAACTTCAGTCCAAAACCTCCACAGCTGTTTTAGTGCTTCTTTTTTTCCTGAACTAATATACGCTGTGACAATATGGGGTTTCTGGACCAAAGCTGAATTGCATTTGACTGCCCTGAAGCAGAGAGCAGAAGAACTTGTGTCTGGAAATCAAACACAGTTGGATTTTCAGTGAAGACTTAAATTCTTGAGTCTGACCCTAGCTGCTGTGGTCTTGCTTTTGTCTCTGCACTGAGCTTGTGACCTGGTGCCAAGTAATCCCTTCTCTTTGGCAGGATAAAATCACTACATTATCAGGTTTGCATTCTACAGCACTCACCTTTTTTGCTTTTTGTTTTTATTACAATTGTATTTAAATTTTGTAAATGTGTTGGGGACTGCCTGAATTAGGAAAATTAATTTTGAGTTTTGATAGCTTAATGGAAGAAAAGTTATTGAAGGACAACTGATTTCTTGAAATTTCTGCCTGAAAGCCCAGGGAGAGAGTGGGGAAAAGATTCTCAGAGAGGGCACTCCCTGAAGGGGGCAAGTATGGGACAAATATGTGACTTCAAATGCCTGCAAATTCTTGACTGAGTGCTCTAGTTTTTATATGATGGAAGGTACAAGGAGTAGGTTGCCAACACTAATGCTATTTTACAAATGGCACCAAAGTCAAAATTTTGTAGCTAGCCCAAACTGTTTACTAATTGGGTGGTCATTTTTGCATTGTCTCAATCTGTGTTTTTTAGCAAACACACCTATTTCTTGGGTAAAAAAAGCAAAGACATTTTCCAGTGTTAGTGGCACATGAATGAAGCCGCTGTCAGTGATTGGAGTCACTTTTGCTGAAGTCACCAAAATTAAACATTTTATTGGTGAAAGAGGATAGAAGAAGCTTTGATGTCTCAGACTCTTCTGCTGTTCCCTAAAGCTTTTTACACCAGCTACTGACCTTCTCAGTTGGAGAAGATAGTGATTGGGAGTCAGAGAGGAAAGGTGTTCACTGCATGAGGGAAGAGTTTCATGGGCGTTGGAAGGCAAACACAGAAAATTAAACACAGCCCACTGGATTACAATGGGTTAGAAAATACAAATGCTGTAACATTTCCATAGAGCACTTTCTGTAGAAGCAACTGTTATATGCAGTGTACCATGTTGTTTAATTATTATCATATTTTACTAAGTTATATGCCTTTCTTCTTTTTCAGTTTGCTTTACAAAAGTTGTTTGAAGTTGGTGAATAGTAACACTGAGGGACATCAAAGTTTCAAAAAAATGTGGAAAAGAGGTGTTACAATTTAGGTAAATCAGTCATTATCAACGTGTGTTGGGATCTGGGGTGTCTGGCTTCTAATGTGCATTCAGAACACCATCTTGTGGCCTAGGTTTCCTGTAATGCATTAAAGTTGTAAACCATACTTGTACCTCGCAGCAGTGCTGGGAATTGAGACACCTCTAAATCCCATGAACTTTGTGGCAAAGCTCCCACTGAACTTAGTAGGAGGGAGAGGAAGGCTCAATCACTAGCTTTTGTCAAGCGCAATGAGGTACTGATGAAATGGTCTTTGTCTGAATTGCTTTTGTTTTTTACACATGGAGTGATCCCTGAGCAGAGGAGAGGGAACATAAATGAAGTATTTATTTAACATCAAGATGCTGAAATTTAGGCAGCACATTGTAAGTACAAAACTGGCCTTTTGCTAGGTCATTGGCATACTAACTTTTCTTCCTTTCAGCTCATCCTTTTTAACTTTCTGTTGTTTCTTTTTACCCATGCAAAATTGTCAAAATGTAAACACCTTTCTATTGACAAGATACACTAATGTCAGTAGTAAAAGAAGTGTTGACATGAAAGGCTAAACTACCGTGGACAAACATTTCTGAACTATTCTAAATTATTTCTTTTCTGACTATTCACTAGGTATGGGCGGACAGATAAATTCCAGTTATTCACTTTCACAGACAGCAACTTCTTAGTTCTTTTGCAGAGAAGTTGAGAGGAGAGAGCCATATTTTGCTATCTTCTCTCGCTATCTTTGAAGTATTTCATTAAGTGTCTTGTTTGAGAGTTCTGTAAAATGGAGAAATATTTTCTTAAAACCAGAATTGTTCCTCAAGGGGAAGGCTAGTACAGTTTTCTAACACTGCCCTACTTGGCAGATTTCTTGTGACTATCTGTGTGTAAGATGCTATACAAGGACAAATGAAGGAGGTGAGGGTAAAAGATTTATAGCCCAAATAATGGCAGCACACCTACTTCCACCTGTACCAGACCATGCCATGCATTAATAACTTGGACTTATTTTCTTCTAAAAAAAATTTTAAAATCTAGATTTTCTTTTCTTACACAGTTAAATCACAGGACTGATAGGTTGACTGGGAGGCCAGTCAAGCTAATACACATATGTGCATACTGTTTTTATACATGATGAGGAGTACAGTGCTTAATTTTGCTTTTTCTGAAAGATGAGAAGAATCTGTTTGGTTTATTTATATTTTCATTTAACAACAAAATCTTCATTTGTTTTTCTTAGTATGGTTAGCTCATATGTGACCCTTTAGTCATTCCTGTACCATCACTGTGTCTTTTTATTCTAGTGAACCCTTTCACTGATTTCAGCAAGGCTACTTTCAATGCTTGATCATATGTGAATTGACACAACAGCCTACATCCTATTTTGATTCCTTTTATTCTGTAGATTTTTGCCTATGCAACTTGTAATAATTCCTATGAAGCTGTCACAATCTGTTCTATCAAAATTACTTACAGATCCTGTTGTTCAGGGATCATTTAAATGATAGATTGCTATGGTTTCTCTTGCTAATGTGTGCTTAGGGAGTCCTTCATTTACACGATGGACTTATTTAATTTTGGGTGAAATGTGGTTATTACTCTTGCACAGAAGACACAGGCTCGATCTAGATATGGCTTGCTTATTTTTTAAACAAATTGTATAAAAATACTTAGCCTTCTGAGAGCGATGACACGGATTAGGGAGTCAATCCACAAAACTCTACTTTTAACTTTACAAACTAATTGCCTTTACCTTGCCATTTGAAGGACTGATGATTTCACACAGCAGTGGACTGTTAGTAAGGGCTGGCAAGAAGTCCCCATGCCACAGAGGCAGATCGAGGCATGACTGATGGCTCAGGGTGAGTGGAAATCATGGGAAGTTGACTGGGAAGTAAGCTCTGGGTCTACACAAGTGAATTCCTCTCTTTGCCAGCTCAGCTGTGCTCATTACATTCCTGGCTATCCAGCAGGAGGATTGTGGTTACAATGGTCTAGTACTGACTGTGGAGCTGTGTATGAGAAGATTTTAAGAATGCAAATGTTTGAAAGTACCAGGAAAACTAGTCTAAATCTAACCGGTTTTTATCCATAGCATTTTTATTCAGCCCTTTTTAAGAGGAATGGTGATATGAGTTTTAAAACTTTTTCTTACTCAAATGCTCCTTTGATGTTACTATCTTGGTTCTAATACCATTTCTTGGTAAGTCACCTGTGCTGTAACTGAGTAGTGGTGGAGTGAGGATCTAAACTGAGGCAGAAAAATAGAGAAGAAAATTCTAGGTGCAATCCTGCCAACATTTGTTTCTGCCTCATTCCCTCTAATGGGACTGGTCATGGCAGCAGGCTCTACCTGCTTAAGTAATAGTTCATAAGGTTGAGCCCTATGCTTGAGTCAGAAGCCTCCTAGACTATGAGCATGTGGGAGAACATGAACTGAGGGATGCAGGGAGGTCTTTGGAGCTGCTTTTTTCACAAGCTCAACAACTGGTGTCAGGGCTGCTGACTGCACCTTGTGCAGTATCTGTTACTTAGGGTCTTGTATTCTCAGTTGTACTTTTAGCTTCAACTGGGCATGTGAAACCATATACCTTAAAGAAAGAAACTAAATAAATGGATTGTATCATTCAATTTCAGGGGATTTATCCACCCTATCTTGTAATTTTTACTTACAAGAATAATCTTCATTTACACATTCTTAATCTGAATGGGATTACTTGCATTAGTGTTAATGTGAGTAGCAGGTGCAGGATTAGTTCCTGTATCTGTCAGTGGTGCCAAAAGCGACAGAATATACAATAATTTGGTTACACTTTCAATTATAATCTAAAATTAAAGAGCTTTATTTTGGAGCTGTTGCTCTGAATAGCAAGTATTGATACTTGTAATTGAATTCTGAGATAGAACTTTCCATACATTTGTAATGCAGGAAGCTCACTCATTATGTAAGATTCACTTGGCAGATGAATGGTCACCACTTAGGAACAATATTAAATCCTGCATTTCAAGAGTCAAAAGGACTGGAATCTGTTTCTAAGGTAAAATATTTAATCTATTTCATATCTCAAAATTCTATAGTTGGAAATTACTAGGTTGGGAAGCATTTTGATAAATATTTGAGTACGTGCTGTGATTAATTTGTATTAGAATTGTACTTTGAACTAGTGTTATCCATGTTGGTAGGACCACCTGATGAGGCAGGCCCTGATCCTGAAAAATGCTCCAGGCAGACCTCCAATGAAAACTTAGCTGCCTTGAGCAATTTTCAGGACTCAGAGCTAAAATTTGACATAGTGTGAATAAGAGTGGCAGAATAAAAACAAATCATGCTGCAGCTAGCCTGCTTTCCACACCTACAGGTTTGGGTTTTTATCTTTTTTTTTTCTTTTTGTACTTGTATAGCTTGATTTTTAAAATTTATTTATATTTGGTTCATGTGCAGCTTTTAGCCTTCATGTAATTAAATACAAAATATTGGGAAATGAATAATTTTGGCAAATATTCTTTTTTCAATGCCCAAGACTTCTGTTACCAGATAAATGCTCTCAACTTTATATAAAGCTTTCTTTCACACGGAGTAAATCTCTCCTCATTAAAGAAAAAGTAGGGAAAGAAAGACTGAAAAATATGGACAAATGAGATACATCTCCTCAGCCCCAACTAAAATCAATGCTAATAACTGAAAAACTGTTTAGAACACAACCTTGCAGTAGTTTGAAGACAAGATGCATAGCATATCAGTCACTATGGTTGCAAGTCCCTTTATATGGAGGGATGTATGGTGACCTTGACTCTAATCATAGCTTATTGGACTAAGAAGCAATGGTAGACAGTGAATGTAATCCTGTTGTTTGCTTACAGTAAGTGGTACTGTATGTATTACCTCTCTGAAATGGGATGCAAAAAGTTTTATGCATTAAAGTACACTGGCCTTTTTGGAATCTGAATTCTCTTCTCCATGGCCAGCTTCCTTACTGGTCTGGGAAGGTGACTCAGGGGTCTGCCAACGCCTTGGTCTTTAGCTTCATAGGAAGTATTCAGGACCACAGCAGCAGTTGGCTGCCAGTATATTATGATATAAAATCCTTCCATTATTTTTTTCCCTTGAAATTACATAAAGGATAATCACAGTCTGGCCTTGAATAAAGACTTCACGTTCTCATTTACGGTAGGTATTTCTAATGTTCAGTTTCATATTTTGTAAACTGCTGGATTGACTTTAAAAGCAAATACAACAAGTAGCTAAAACCTGCTGCCTTCAATTGCACTAGAAATTGTAGCTATGTGAGAACCGGCTTGATGTCTGGAATGAAAAATGGGTACAAAAATACCCAGGTTTGGAGAAACTGCCTTTAGAGATACATGAAGAAAAGGACAATTTTTTTTAGATGACCGAAGTGTGACAGTGGATTTTAGTCTTGTTGGAAAGAACACAAGATTAAGATATAGGTGAAGTGTGAGCCTAAAAGCTCACCTATTCTTAGTTATATCAGATGGTCTATAAGAATACATTACTTTTTCAGACAAAGCTTCCTTGTCTTATAGCTGTAGACACCCTGGCTACTACTTAAGATACAGAAACTCTGTGGAAGAATAAGAAAATTATACATGAAAAATTACAGAAATAGTTTGACGTTCTGGTAAAAATAGGAGTTTCCGTTGGATGAACAATAGGCAGTCTGGTAGAGTTAGATAATTGTCTTAGCATCATTAATAGCTCAAGTTAGAAGAGAGGATTTAGGAAATTGAAATTTATATGTCCAAATACTGAAATGAAGAACAAGATTTGCATATTTTTGACGGCAAACTCATTCATTATTCATGATGTGTGCTCATCTGCAATAGACAAGAGAAGACCACCATAGACTGCAACGATAAAAGCAAGGGCAAAATTTGGCTATGACTCAAGGGAAAATGACTAATCTTCCTTAATTTGTTCTGAATCTGGACATGCAGAGCTCTAATACATGAGCTCTAACTTACATGAAAATGTCTTCTTTGGTCCCTCAGAT
This sequence comes from Buteo buteo, assembly GCF_964188355.1. NCBI lineage: Eukaryota > Metazoa > Chordata > Aves > Accipitriformes > Accipitridae > Buteo > Buteo buteo. Next base: position 30,195,475 of record NC_134175.1, read on the forward strand.
ATTAAAAGTTGTAATAATGTGAGATCACAAAAACAGAAAAAGCTTTTAAAAGATTATTCTTTTAAATAAGTGATTCTAAACTCCTGTTGAAAGAAGGTACAAAAAATAAATTATACCCACCAGACCCTGTATTTTCAGAGTTGCCAGGGAGTTAGCCACAAAACTCACATTAAAGTCAATGGGAGTTACTAAAATTAGTGGGAGTTGTGTACCTTGATCTCATGTAAACTCTGGAAACTTTTAAGAAAATAACAATTAAAATAGTGAGGAAAAATATAAAGTATCAGAGTAGATAATGTATGAGTAAATGAGCCAAATATCTAACAAAATGAAAAACATGATGGAAAACAGAAGATGGATGGAAAAGAGATGGTTGAATACATTGAGTTATGTAAGACTCTAAGGAAGAACTCATAGGGTTTCAGAAAACACAATTTCTTAAGAAGCTGAAGGAAAATGGAAAGCAAGCCATCAGGTGTAATTGCTCTGAGGAACAGCTTCCTGCTGAGACAGAAGAGGTTTACTGTCAGCGCTGTACAAATGTATCCCAACAAGTACAACAAATATAAAAGTAGATGCATCTTAAAATCAAGAGGTAGGAGGAGTTTGTATAAGCATACAAACATACCACATGTAATGGAGAAAAGACAGAACAGAGAACTGTTGGGAGGAAAGGAAAACATGGGGGGAAATGAAAATTGTACTGTGGTTGAGGAAGAAAGCAGACGATTGACAGGAGGATATGGCTGACTGAGGAATATGGGAAGTATGTACTCTCTGTTGAAGAAGGGTGATTCTGATGAAAGTAATTGGTGCAGGGAGAAGCTAACTCTTTACAGCATGGATTTTTATCCAGCAGATGTGTTCAGCAAAATAACTCACTAGTCCCGTAAAAAGTATTGCAGTAAAACATAGGACTTTCTCTGACATAATTGTTGTAGATTCAAGTTCTCTCTAATTCACTTCTGATATATAAGATTTCAAACCTGTGGTAGGAAGTTTCAGAAGAAAGAGAGGGCCATTACCACCTACATTCCTTTTAGTTTTACAAAATGCAGGTGCTTATGACCCTTATAAAATCTCACCCAAACAAAAATGGATAAGAACTCTTTCCTCAAAAGCTACTATTTAGAAATGGTCTTCCAGAGAGGCACACAATTACATAAAAATTTGTTGATAAAAATCTCTTTGCAAACATTAAAAAGAAGACAAGGGTTTGCAATGGCTATGAAGAATAATAAAGTTAAATGTCACTGAATGAAGCTCACTAACTGTTTGTATCTGTGTAACTGTTGAAGTGAAGAGAAGCATGTTGTCTTATGCCCATGGTGAGACTGGGCCGTAATCTCAGACTCTAGAGGAAAACCAAAGTTAATTGAAGACAAAGTACTTAGCTCGTAAGAGCTACACAATGGAATGTATTGCCAAATGAATGCATTAATTGTTAAAGCTTTTCAGATCTAGGAAAAATGTCCTCTTTCAAGGAAATTCAGAAACAATGAAGTCAATGTAGCTGTTACAGCAGGGGGCAAACTTAGATGCCCCATGAAAAGTTCTAATTTTTATGAATGCTATATTGTCAGAACCTGTGAAGAGACATAAAGAACCAAGACATGAGGTTCTAACAAACAGTAAATGGACAGTGCGCAAACCAGATGGATTTTGAATTGCTTATAGGTAATATACATATTTACTGTGGCATTTCACTTAAAAATTTAACTGCTAAATTAAGCTGACTTTATGCCATAAGGAACATATTCACGAGCAGTGTTTCACAGGTTGTCAAAATCAGTGATTTAATACAGAGGCTATCTTTGCAGCTGTGTAGCAATTCAAAAGCACAATCTGGTGTCATTGAGAGACTGCTTAAGCTCTCTAAACTAATGAACTTCGTAGCATAAGAAAGTAAAAGATACTGCTCTGAGTACAAAGCAAAAGAAGTGACAAAAAAGACCCAGAACAGCAGGAGAACACAGGTAAAGGTTTGAATAGATGCCAAAAACTAGAAGGCACAACAGAGATAAATAAAATACACAGTAAAGATGCAATATAATAAAATACTGTAATTTGGGCTGTCAGCATGAATATAGTGAGTTCAGAATAGAACAAGTGAGTTAGCTTCTATGGGATATTTAACCACAAACTGCCAGAAACTGAGGTTTCTGCTGGTAATACATATTCAAATACAGCAAACATGATATTGGAGAAAATGATATAAAATCACACTATAAGCTTTTTGGTTGTATTTCCTGAATTTGTCCACAAGGCATCTGAAATTTGTCTTTTGCAGACTTGACATCTGAAGAAGGGGTAGCTTGAGTGCCATTTCCCACAGTATCATGGGAATAATTATAACTACATTTACATAGTAAGAAGACTGTGAGTAATTCCAGGAACAAACTGGATTGTCACAGCCTCAAAAGGCAGTTACACAACAACTAAGAGTTTCTAGGATTACCTCCTATAGCAATTTTTCCAAGTGATGTTAACTGAAAGGCACAACTAGATGGAAGGAAAAAGAATTTTTGTCATCTCAGTTCATCAAGATCTCTGAATTATTTGGGTATGTGGAGAAACTATGACCAATGGTTGTCCAGTGCTTTAGGACAGCTGTTTTCTGCCCGAATGGTTTCCTTGGAGCTTTGTGCCACTGGCTTTTTGATCCATTGTTGTCGTTTAAGAGCTACTGAGGATGTCTAAAAAAGCATCAGTTCCCGGCCAATGACGCTTGCAAGACTGCAGCACTGTCTCACAATGCTACTTCAAAGTGTTTCCTCACATTTACAGATCACTATTCCAGTGTCCTGTGTTTTGGAATGGGTCTACAATGGTTAATGCAAGTTAAGAGAGTTTCGCCATCCTCCCCCAAGTACTTCGTACCTTCTGAAAAGACTGGGGGGGGGCATGTTGTCTAGTCTGATTTCCAGTGGTATGATATGGGTCTTTCACAGTGCTGTTCCAGCCACCATTCTTAACTGTCTCTCAGAACCACTCCTACAAACTGAGCAAAGATAAAGTTTATTCTAATAGCTAGTTATAGAAATAATTCATATATCTGTTTTGATATCTATTTTTTTATATATATATATATACATAAACAGTTATATTTTCTTCTGTGTTCATTTTTCTTCCATTCATACTAAAGGTACCTAGATTTTTCTGTTATTTTTATTTTCCTATATTCAATTTTTAATAGCTTTACTAAATTCATTCCCATCATTCCATTCTTAATAATCTCTTCCTCAATGCCATTACATTTCACACAAAACATTAATCTTACATATGAAGAGGCAATAAATGTAACTGTAAAATTGGATTCTATGTACAGTTCCTAATGTAATTCCTAGTTTACTTTTCAAGCCCCTCCCCCCCCCAAAGGCAATTAATTAGTAAAATAGTTCAAAGTTATTTTAGCAAAATAACTTCTGGGGAAAATGCAGGGTTTAAAGTAAGATGTTTTAGAATAAAATTGCCGTTCTTTATTTATTGTTCAATGAATTTTCTGCAAATTTGCAGATATTTAGTAAGGTAGTGGAAAGGCTTGCCACCAGTGCCAGCTTTATCCCAGTTTTGATGTTCTTTTGTCAATGTTTGATGAGGAAATTACCTGCTACAAAGAGATCTTTGAGAATCAAAGACAGTAAGTAGGGAAAATCTCCCCTCTTTTATTAATTTTATTTTAATTATTTTTATTTTAATTTTTAGTTTACCTTAATTAATTTTATTATTTATTAATTTAATTGATCTAATATATCTTATTAATTAATATAATAAATTACAAAATTTTCCCCCAGGGAGACATATTTTATTTGGATTTGTGTTTGCCATAAGTTTTAAGTAATTAGCTAGATGTTTCCAATTCTATTTTTATGTTATTTACAGTTTTATATGCAGTCTCAGGAACATAGTAATTTTCTTTACCTGTATTCTGGATTATACCTACTGATTTTCTCTCTTACCATTAGACACATGCTATATTTTCATAGGAGTTTAGTTCCAAGGGCTTCTTTTGTTTTCTGCTGTGCAGTGTTTTTAGTAGTATTACTGTTCTGCAACAGTAGATAGTTGTGTATCTATTATATGCTAACAAGAGGAGCAAAATTTTTTTTCTGTTCATTTTCACACTTTGCTGACAGAATTTATAAATCTTTTCTCCTTGAAAGAAACATAATGATGCTTAGAACAGTGTCTTAATTTTCAAGCCAGCAATTACTAAGGTATAAGAGATTAAATTTTGTATGGCTAATAACTCTGTTTCTAAAGTAATGGGAAAGTAAGGAAACATGATTTCCACACATACTGAAATTAGCCAAATGACTTAGGAGAAAGCTGAACAGAATTCAAAATAAACCTGCAGTGGATTTTTGCTGATCTTCTCAAAATGTTGCCATGGCTTTTGGAACATTGCTCATTTCCATGCATTGCTAGGTTTGGCACTTCTGGCTTCTAAACAAAACCAAAATCAGAATTCTTGAAATGTTATGAGACAGGCAGTTTTTTGTAGTATTTCTAGCTTGATTACAAGAAGATTTCATGGGACTTTCATGATTTAGTTCATTCTGAGGAGATTTACTGTACCATTTGGAGGATTTGTAGTATTTTGCCGATCCTTCTGTCCAAAATGCAGGCTTTGGAAGTTAAATATTTTTAAATGCTCTCTTTACTGATCAAGTTTGTAATGATGCCTATTGCCTGTGTGGAAATGAGATGCTCATACTTAAGCATAGGGAAGATCACTTCTTCCTACATTAGGATTTGAAAAAGCAGGTAATATAAAAAGGAACTTGACAGAGTAGCAATAGTAGCAGGCAACAGGGAGATTTAGTTTAAAAGGCGGCTGCTCTTGTGAACCAAAACACAAGTTTGGGAAGCTGCTGAAATCTTCGGGAGAAATTTTAAAATACTTGAAATCTGAACACTTTCTAATTTTATTTCATTAAAATTCAAATCATGTTAAACTTCCACTTTAAAATGAACATGCAGATGCTCAGATTTCTTTTTTTTTCTTTTTCTTTTTTTTTTTCCCCCACAACCAAATTACCTTCTGGTGAAATTCAGTGAAAGCAAAACACTTAGAGGATAAAATGGAATTAGACAAAAATTTGACAGGCCATATCCAGTTCTTTAGAATCCTAATGGAAAATAATTACAACAGAGATTGCATAGATGTACAAGAAAGCTGATGTAGCCAGTGACATTTTGGATCTATTTCCTGTCTCTAAAAGCTCAGATCTGCACATCGTTATATAAGCAATTACAGGTATACTTTGACATGAGTACAAATATAGAATCATGTCCTCATAAAGTTCTCATTGGATGCTTTTTCATTCTTATAAACTGTTCCATGAGCGTTGAATCATACTTGTAAGTATCCTCCTCACTGAATTTTTTTTCCCCCGATTTCTCCCATATCTGCAGGGTTCATGTGGAAGAGGGAAATTTCTTCACGATACATGAAGGCATTTGTTCTCTGTAAGAAAAATCTAAAGAAAGAGCAATTGGCTATCTTGGCAGTTACAGCAGAAATCAGATTTCAGAATGCTCTTAAAATAAGGGTCAAGGTCTGCATGGGGACAAGCCACTTGAGGTCTGATAGATCCCTCCTCTTCATGGGCCTCGTGACTACAAAACAGTGTCCTTATTTGTGTTTGCAGCCCACTGTTTTAGTGTCATCCATACGTTTATTGCTGAAGTTTTGCCAAAGAACACCCTGCAGTTCCCTAGGCTTGGGAAATGCATTTTCCTTTCTGCGGCCTGACAGAAAAGCCACTGGGATTCCTAAACACTAACTAGACTTGTCTACGGCCAGCAGGCGGCCTCGTTCTTTCTGTATTGATCAAAGTTTCACGGAGGGTGGAATGAAAGCATCTCTGTGGAGCACCCCGAAACTCCTCTGTCACCCAGTGTGACTTGGCCCAGGGAGCCCTTGGGTATTTTGCCCAGAGACACAGTGTTCTGGATCTGAAGCTGCTACCTCTTTAGTCACTGAGAGCAGATTTGGTGTTTCAAGTGCAGCTTATACAATGGTAAAACTGGCAGTCTATCATCATAAATGTTTCTGTTTGTTTAAGTTAAGGAATGGATGTGATGCACTTTATAAAAACATACCAGTGACTGCAGGCAGTTTAAAATGGTCTTAGGAGTTACGAGAGGCTTCTCAGGCACAGAACACATTTTAAGCACATCAATCACCTGTAAGTATTGCTGTAAAACTTGTACAATGGGGCTTAAAACACTTCAGGCACTTTCTGAAGTTATAGCCACATTGTGTACTTAGAAATGACATTGAGGTGAAATCTCTTTTGTCTCTGTAGAATTTTGCAGATAGAGGAAACAAATCCTATTTTGCAAAAATGTGAGAGAGTATTGGAATGGATGGATTGATATAATGAAGAAATGTACCTCTGCTAGACACAGGATCTATACCTTCTCTGTACCTCAGTTTTCAATGTAATCATTCTCTGGAATTTGGATAGTATGAAGTAATTTTAATCAGAAAGTAACACAATAGTAAATTTCACTGCATGACATTAAGGATGTCTTTTAATTGTTTTAGCAATTATCTCGTTTTATGGTAAAAATTTTCTTTCATTCTAGAGACAAGCAGAAATTATATATCAGATTTCATAAATTTTTTCTTCAGGGTACAAAGAAGTGTAACAGGATTGTGTATTTGTACTACAATACATGTTCCTTGAGAAGCATTAGTGGTTTAAAATGAGAGACATGCTATTTAGATCTCATTTTTAAAAAAGGATACCGTACATGGGATCTAAATGAAGTGACTGGAACTGCAGGATACAGATGGCAAAGACTTGTAGCTCTTGCTTTCAGGAGGCTCATGTAAATTCTGCTTCAGTAAATTCTGTAGTCATGATGTGGTAGCTTGAGAAAGCTTTTTAGTTAGTGTCTGATTGCCTTTTTCTGAATAACAGAATCTTCTGTGATTCTGTAGTTTTCTGCTGTTTCTCCAAGGGCTGTAATATCTTGAGATTTTACAACATTCTAACACCAAGCAGTTGCAATGCTCTCTTATTGCAAGAGAGCATTACTTTACAAGGTAAATAAGATTCTTTTCAGCAGATGTGTGTGAATATAAAGACATACTAGAAAACTGACATAACCATAACAATCTCTTCAAATCTTCAACTACACTAAACCAAAACCAAACTGTGTTCAACTATTTTTCCAATTATCTTGTCTGCTGGATGGTTGTTACTCTGTAGTTTGTAGTTAATCGTACATTGTAGTCTTATTGAGTGTTTGTATGTTTTTCTTTGAATACAAAAGGGTGACTGCTAATGCATGAATTTGTAAATGCATGGACAGAACTAATTCCTCCCATCAGGAAATTTGTGAAATCAAGCATAAGTAGTTTATGATACTAGTAATAGATGATGTAACTTCTCTTAGTAGGCTGAACAGAATGCTTTTCAGGGACTGGAATAAAATCTATTGGTAATTTTAGTCCGGTTCCCAGAGATGTGTACTGACAAACCTACTGTCATTACTGTAGTGAGTACTGACTGGAAGTGTTACAGCCTCCCCTGCAGAAACAGAAAAAAATTACCTAATAGGACTTCTTCCTGCTGATGGAAATGGCATCTCAGGAACTGTGCGGATACGTGCTGGATTTTTCTGTAAAAGTTAATATGGACCTTTTTAATCAAAGTTGTGATGTTGGATTGATTTTAGTTAAAATGGTTCTAGTCTGCATATGGACAGCCAGTAAAATAGACTTTCCTAGGGTCTAACCAGATTGTTACATAACAGGAACAGGCTGATATAATCCAGTTTTGAAACAGGGTAACATCCGCATTCAGAATTCTACCAGTTTGGCTGTATTGTCTCTGAACTAAAATATGGGTATTTCACATAGAAGCTATGGCAGAAAGACAAAGAAGGAGCTGCAGTACAGAGACACTTGTCCTGCCCACTCATCCATCTTATGGACAGCCAGAAATGTTCAATTTACAGGCTATCCTGACACATTTTGTTTACACGGATTCTCCACTAATGTATAAATAGGATGCAGACTCTGCTGATTTAGTAAGAACAAGGTTGAATTCTTTGAGAACCTGGCATTAGATGTTTTTAAAACTAGAAGTTTGAGTACACTTGATTCTCATCCTTTTCTTTTTTTCCTAAGGGAAAAGATCAATGGTGTACTGCAGCATAACAAGTAAACTCAGTTTTGGTACAATTGATTTATCAAGGTTTCTTGACCAAATAGACTGAACAAAGAAGGAAAGAATCTGATAAAAAATATTTCTGATAATCTTAGAGTAAGAGTTTTTCTTACTCTCCTTATACTGCAAATTTAACTGTAATTACAAAGCTGTGCCAGAGGCTGGAGAAGACCATGCTGCAAAGAGAAGCCGAATACATGAATTGGAGAGTTTTGACAAACAACTGATGCCTGCCTCTGACTTGTGAGAGTGCAGATCTCTGGGACTGTAATGAGCAGACAGGGAGACTTGTTTAAAATGTGGATGAGAGAATCTGAATATTCAAGCATAATGTGAAATTGGATGTTGTATAGATAGAGTCAAACCCTTTTTTTGTCAAGAAAAAGATGGCAGAAATCCTTTCTTCTATCCTTTAGTGACAAAAAAAAAAAAAAAAGGAAGAGGAAGAAGAAATGTTCAAACTATGGAGTATGATTCAAGAAACGGTAGAAAAGTTCCACCAGATAGTCCACATGACAGTAGGCCCAGTAAATATTTTGTCCTCGGAGTAGCTATTGTCGCTAAACAGGTGTAAATACTTAGGAAAACCAGGATTAAGTAAAAGCTAAAACTGTTTTCAAATATTTGCACTTGCTGATGCAAATCTAACTCCAAAGGGAAATAGCTTTCAGTAATTAGTTCCAGATGTACTTGTAAAAGTTACAATGAAAAGGTAATTATGTTGTAAATAGTGGGAATGCTTTTCTTCATCAAAGTGAGAGTTCCTTTATTCCTGGACTGATCAGTTAGCTGGGATAAGAAATCCACACTGGGAAGAGCAATTCTAAACCTCTGTTACTGATTCTCTAAATTACTCTTTCCAGGACAATCAGTATTTGCTCCAGGCAGATCCTCTTTCTGATGAATGGAAACTCTACACTGAATGCATAGACCACATGATTGTAGATGGGCTGTTCAAAGCTATCAAGTGTTTTCTTCAGTATCTGACTGAAAACACTGAGACAACATTTAAATCCACTCCTTTATTTGAAGTGCAGCTGGTTCTTAATAGCAATGAAATGACTTTTAAACCTTCTTTGGACTTAATGTCAATGGCAATTTCTGTGATAGTATGGAGGAACTAATAAAAAAACATCTATGATACTGCATCATCTGTAGACAGATTTGTCAAATACCTTGGAAAAAGACCTTTTTCAGGTATTGTTACTTCTGCTACTTTTCCTTTCTTTTTTAAAAAGTGTCACAATTGACCTTTCCTCTAGGCATTTGTATGTAGTTGTTTTCCCAGCTGAGTCACCCCTATCCAATGGTTTATGCCAAGAAGGATAATATCTCAAGAGAGGCTGTGAGGTTTTTCCCCATGTGTTCACTGTGAGCTGTCATATTCTGCTCTCCTTAACCTCTGCCTCTCTTGTTTTATGAATGTATCCAGTCATTTCCATCAGCCACCAGCACACATTTTTTGAATGATATTGGCTAACTTTTTTTTTAACTTCTTCTGGATCACTTACCCAATTGAGAGTGCATTTCTCTTCAGCTGCACTGAAGTCTGCATCTGAATGGAGTGTCTGCAAAGCTGGTTCATGAATTTACCTTCTACTTTTGGTTGTGTATTGTGCACAGGCAGTCTTTGGCTTTACAGTGCGTGTATTGCTGACCATTTGGTGTCTGAGCATTTGACTTTTATAGCTGTATTCCAGGCTGGGTATTTCTCAAGAACTGTTTGTTTCTTTAAGATTATTGGTTGAATGCTTGCTCTCTTGGTGCCTCATTTCTCATCAGGACATCCAACACTGTTTCTGTTCCCAGATCCGCAAGTACCACTGAGCTTATATATCCACAACACTTTCCTTCTCTATAAGGTGTGAGGTTATGTCCACAGACAGCAGACAAAAGTGGTTTGTGAATTACAGTGAAACACTTTTCTAGAGATTTAATGTTGATGCAAGTTTTTTTGCAAGACTATTTTTGCCAGACTAGCAGGACAATCTTTATGCAATTTCTTCCTTTTTCAATTTTTTTTTAATATGAGATGGAAGCAAATATCAATAAATAAATATATCAAAATATCACAGTTTATCCAGGGAAAAATAGATTAACTGTAAATTGGTTACACTGTATAATAGTGAAAAGTAAACTAAGGAAGGGTAAAATAGCAGTTGAGAAAAGAAGGGATGTTTATAGGTCAGGGGAGAATGGAAAAGGAAGCAGCTGGAAAAACGATGAGGTGGGGAGAGAGATAGCAAAGGAAAAGACAGAAGAGAACAGGACCAAATAGTTAGTCAGCCCAGAAACTCTGTTCCTGAAGCTATTCTGGCTTCTTCCAGCTTGATTTTCTCCAAACTTCATGGCTACTGATTCCACAGTACTCAGCAGCAAGGATGTGAAGCTTTACCAGTCCTGCCTGTTGAGTGGACAGGAGAACTTACCTGTTCATTATGAGTCTGTCACTGCTGGGCTGGCTTTTTTAAGCTAGGACCAAAGAGAAAACAATGGAAACAAAGGTCCTAAACTGTGTTCTTAGACACACAGAACCTTGTTCACATAATCTGTGCTCTATGGATGTTGAATTTCCTCTTTCTTCTTTTTTCACCAGGTGATGCAGTCGGTGGAAATGGAAATTGTGTTATTTGCAATAGGCAACAGCTTGTATTTGTAAACTGTGCTTCACTGGTAACCTTAGAAGCAGGAAGGGTCCTTAGTTTTCATTCCGGGCTTTAGTGAGTCCATTACCTTTAGCAGCAAAGCAATGCCTTCAACCTCAGTGTTAGAAAGAGTGGAGTTTGTGAACCTCACTGAACACTCTACTAGCCATAACAGTCCAGCCAGTTGAGATCTATTCATCCTCTCTCCAAGGAATTAGAAATCTGTTCATGGACTAAAGAAAACTCTTGGTGAAGATGCCTGGACTGAAGATTCCAATTTTTTGAGCTCTACTGGAAAGTGACACTGATGGTCACAAGGATCTGAAACAACCCATCTCACTAGCAAGTGTTCTAAGTTAAATCAACATGTTGGAGGATGTGAGTAATAACAAGTGCAATGTTTTGTATCTGGCTGATGACAGTAGGTACTTTCAATTTTTGATGTTAGTGTGATGTGTGAAACAGAAATTACAATACTTGAGAAATAAGTATCTAAGCAGTCATTTCCTATTAACTTGTTTCTAGGAGAGACAGGAAACTTGCTGCTAACTGACAAGTTATAATTGTCATTGCCATCACTGTAATATCTTGGGTCTTGGCATGTGACTTGGCTTTAAGGCCTTTTTTTCTTTCTTAAATTTAATCTTTGCCTCCACTGCTTTTTCACTTTTGGATGTTCATTTAGCATGATGTAGATCAGATGGATACCCTGGAAGAAATAAGTTAAGTAGCTATGAAGAAGGGGAACTTGGTCATTGTTTATGTTCTGGGGCAACACTTTAACAAATAGTGGTACTTAATGGATGGATGATGAAATTGGATGTGTGAAGCAGTTTCTGCTCTGTCGACAATTTCTTAGTAAAGAGGACCTGTAATTCTATGAAAATTATGAGCTTCCAAAATGTTCATGAGTCTTAGTGCATTCTAAAGGACAGTTATTTCCATTTTTGCAGAGGTTTCTTTACTTTTCTTTCTTGTGGCTATCAAGGAAATATAAATAATTACATTATTTTGTTGATTTGTTTAAAATCTAGTGTTCATCATGAGTTTTTTTCCTTTAGAGCCAATATTCTAAAGAAGTTAGTGAATCTTAAAATCAGAAGATTTTTAAATATGCGTTTCAAATCAAGTTGACCATAAGCCTTTTAAATATAATTGGTGAATTTAGTTAAAAAATGGACCAAATTTTTAAGGAAAACAGTTCAGGTTTATGCAAGCTTCTCTGGTTTCTTTTTCATATATATTTTTATGTGTATGTACACACACACACAAAAAAATATATATGTAATCCTCCTCTGTATATTTGTATTTAAATTCAGAATGAAAGACTGGAGGATCTCTTTAAATCCCTTCCAATCCCTTTTAGCTACGAGACAGTAGAGATTTTTTTGCAGGCTTTGGTCTCCCTGCTGCCTTGGATGTTTCCTTGGGACAACAGGCAAAACTTCTTTGGCCTTAAATTTCTTCTGGATAAACGTCAAGTTCACAACAATGTGGATGTTTTTAACGTGTTCATAGTTCTATTCATAGAAATAGTTATTTCTTCTTTGATTGGTGTGAACTGGATTTTCTACTCATTACTGTATTAAGGACTTCTAACATTTCTGTGTCATCTTTGGTATAAATTCATTTTTAAATGCACTTTGAAATGGCATTTCTCACCATGCTGGAAAACTAGAGCAAGACTGTTTAGAGCATGAGAGCTGATGTCTAGACTGAAAATTGGCTGTGTATGGTATTCTGAAGATCGGTTCTCTGGGAGAAGAGCTCTTTGAAATCAGTGGCAATCCTGGACTCTTCTAAAAGATGGATGTGGATCACAGTGCTGTACCCATCCCCTCAGATGCCCACCTGAACTATCTCCTGCTGTCAGACAGCATGTCCCTGCCCCTGATTCTGCAGCACTGAGAACCCGAATAAGGTTTCTACTCGAACCACATGCAGTAGATGCAGAAAAGGAAGAGGTGGTCAAGTGTAAATGAGTCCATGATATTTCTCAAGAGTATCTTGTCTTATGTGTGAAATGCAGTTCTCTCTTGTTTAGAATGAGAAAAAAAGCCCACCAACCAAGCCTTGACACAACGCTTCTATATTTGATTTGATTGTATTTACTCGTTCATTAATACAAATGGTATGGTTTGCCTTAAGTTTTCAGGTGCTCCGTGGTAATTAACTTGATGTTTTCTTCATTACATATTATTAGTGTTACTGAATGGAGAGAGTCATTCATGAAACCAGAGACAGGTTTGACTAAGAAAGTGTGAGGAGGTGAGTGCACAGCTCTGGGTGAAATAATAGGACATCCAATGGCTATACAGGACCAGAAATCCGTAGATGACCTTTCCAAAGTCTTAAACTGACCTCTTGAGAACTTGTGGATAGCAGCTGCCAGAACTGGGGGTGAGGATCCTATGCAGAACTGGAGGTAAGGATTCAACATAACATCTAGAAAACTTTGGCACATACTTAAATAGGAGCAAGAATAAAAATAACCCTAAATGAGCTCATGTGACTTTTATTTTTTTGTAGACATGTTTACCTTAGACACTTTTTTACTGGATATGTTTTTAAATATAGTATTATATCTGCCATCTGTTTCCAATTCTAAGATAAATACTCTGTTGACTTAATTGGGTCTAGAATAGGGACACTGTAGGTTTTTCTTAGTGTTCTCAAGTTTCATTCAAGACACTTAATGAGAAATGTTTATCAGTGCTGTACCAGCATTGTCCTCCTAGGAATCAATTAAAATGTTTAGGAGAAATACTTATTTGTCAGTGGGAGGTAGTGTTTTCACCCAAGTAGTCATAAGCTAAAAGCAGTTTTTAATGCAGTTTTTAATTATGGATCTCCTTTATTAATGAAGCATAGATTTTAAGGCCAGACAGGAGCGTTAGGTTATGTGGTTTGCCTTCCACAGAATAGGATTTCCAGGTTGCACAAACATGTCCTAGAAACCATACCTGGAAATTTTTACTTTTATTTATGTGTTTGTGCTTGCATTTCACTTAAACCTGAAATGCAGAGGCACAAACGTAACACACGCTCTTCTCCAATCCTTGGGAGATACAGAGGGACCGCATGGCTCATATATCCAAAGATTCTTGGTCATGGGGGTTCAGAGTGGGATGTGAGATATGGTGGACTTAATTCAGTGTCTGATTTGCAGCAGAACCTTGGTCAGTTCTCTCTCACATTCCAGATGAATGCATTTTGATTTATATGTATTTTTGAATAAAAACTGTTGAAAGGTTGGTTTTGTCTACTGCCCCACTGGGACAAAAGTAACTTTTGAAACGTGAACATTTCTGGTTAAATGAAAATTTCTCTTCCAACTGATCTTAGCTAAGAAACTCACAGGGTACACTTGATTTTAGTTTTCATAAATAAGACCTGGCAAACAGCTACTGAAAATGTCTCAATTCTGCCTCCATCCCTGAAATTAAAAGTTTTTTCTGTGCATAACCTGAGGCAGGTTAAATCCTGATCCTGTAAAAATCTATTGAGTAGTCTTAATCTTGCAGGATCAAGGCATTCCTTGTTTGTGCAGGTAGGTCAGGTAATTAGCAGCTTAATTACTTTGCTTGTGTGCAAACTGTCAGGGTCCTGAGTGCACTAATTAGGCCTTTAATGGTCCTGCCCAACCTCACCTGGGGGCTCCACCCCACACCCAGGGGAGTCCACTTAAGCCGTGGGCTTCAGTCTCACTCTGAGCTGCATGGCAGGTGTGCTTGTTTTCAAGCCTGGACCTGGACCTGGACCTGGACCTGGACCTGGACCTGGACCTGGACCTGGACCTGGACCTGGACCAATGCTCTAGGTAGATATGCTTTCCTGGGTAGACCCCCACGGCTGTACGCTGTAGCTTGTCCCTGTCTCTGTCCCTCTTACCCCTGCTGGCTGTACCTCCTGGAGGGACCCAGGACCCGGTTCATTGCTGGCTGTGACTGGGGCTGCTGATGCACCCAGTTACAAGCACCAACTCTGCTGCTATGCTTAAGGCCCCGTGGGACTGTGCCCTAGGTTGGTGAGGGCATTGTCTGTGCTGGGTGACCTTCTGCTCCTGGCTCGCCTTCCCCTGGGAAGCAGGCAGCCCTTGCTGCTCCCTGATGAGTGTGTGCCTGCTTGCACACAGAGGTGCAGAAATGGTCTCAGGTGGTACACGCAAATTGAAGATCATATTCTTGAAAATTTGAGCCATGCTTTTTAATATAACTTTAATTAGGGAAGTGTTGACAGACCAAAAGTTGAAGCAGTAAAAATAGCACCAATATAATATTTGACTGTTTTAGTATGTAAAACACTAGTTCTTTATGAATCGGAGCTTTGCTTTCAACCTGATTTTTCCAAATGACTAAAGGTGTTTCTGTAGTTATTTTTTTCCCTAGCATGATTTGCAGGAAGTGCAAAGACTTACACTCCGTATGAAAATGGAGAATCTTTCCAAATAATTTGTTTGCTTTTCAATTCTAATCTTTCATGCCTTTTAATGCAGCTGAAAAATAAAGTTCACCAAGGAAATATCTTTTTTAAAGTACAGTTTACAGACAGATATTTCATTGTGTTCTTATTTATGAATGCATTGTTAGAGGATTGCTAGTGTTTATTAAACTTCTAGCCAACTTGCTTCAAATAGTGATTGGAAACCTTTTTCAGCAATATGACTTGCAAGGACGCAGTGAGGTTCAACTGTGTTACAGAATTGTGGAATTATGTAGAATGAGATTCAAAGTAAACACAAATGTTTGCACAAGCCCTATGTAAGTTTTCCAAAACAACAACAAAGCCCCTATTTATCTTTGTGTAGCTGCCTTTAAACTACAGTGTCTAATTATGCATGTTGTGAGCAAGTCCTTGTTCATATTTAACGATGCTTGTAGCTGACCTTTTTGTCAGCTACAGGTATATCTTGTAGAGTAGATGAGCCTTTGGGATGTCTAAATGCAATGTAAAGAATAAGACTCTTTTGGGACCAGACTGGGGTCAAGCACACCCTTGCTGAGAGCTAGGCAGGTTAAGCAAAAGCACAACACTGAGTTTGTGACTAATACATTCAGTTGTCAGTGTGTGCATTTTTGCACCCTTCTTACAGGTGGGTCAAAATAATAATGCATTTAACAAACTGTTTTATAGTGAGTTGCATCACTGGTGTGGGTTTTTTATGATGTTGAGGTTTATTTCCAAATTTAATATACATAAACATGTTCTAACCAGAAAACGCAGGATATTGTAAACAACCTTTAATCT
Source organism: Buteo buteo (assembly GCF_964188355.1). Taxonomy (NCBI): domain Eukaryota; kingdom Metazoa; phylum Chordata; class Aves; order Accipitriformes; family Accipitridae; genus Buteo; species Buteo buteo. Next base: position 30,211,556 of record NC_134175.1, read on the forward strand.
TTTGTGTAAATTACATTTTGCAAATTACCCTAAGTAATGAGTCCGTGTTTGTCACTGCATAAGGATATAGGGAAGGAATGATACAAAGTCAACTAATCTTTTTTCCTTTTTTTGAAAAATCAGGGAGATGAGGGGAGAATGAAAGTATGTGTACATATGTTTCTCTGTGGGGAGGGTTATTGGGTCTGCAAACTGAACAAACAACATCTACTTGTAATGTGTTAGGAATTACCTGAAAAGTGGGAGAATCTTAAAAAAGATTGTCTTCACTGTAAAGCATGAAGTGGTACCTCTGCAGTCCAAAGAAGTGTCTGTTATCAGAAGAAAACGTGTACTTTTGGAGGTGAGATCAGTTCTGTGCTCTGAACTGAATGATTTTTCGTTTTTTGTTCTGATAACAAGCTGGTGGCAAGCTTCACTGAACTGAGAAATTGTAAACTCTTAGAAAAGGCTGTCTAAAGATAACAATTCAATGTTTCTCAGTAATGTATTCTGGATGAATCTGATAATTTAAAGCCCACTCCACCAAAATGGGAGTGATGCTTGTGTCCTCTTTATCTTCAGTTATGTCTAATCTGTTTCTAATTCAAACACGGTGCTGCTGTTGTCAGATCAAATATAGATTTTAAATGTTTTATGCTTCTCCACTGGGAATTTTTTAAATATATGTGGGCTGTCTGTCAGGGCTGTACTGACTGAATCTAATAAAGTTTTAGGTAAATTTAAAGGAAATAAAAGAGTGCTTAAAAATGAAATGATTCATAGTTCATGAGATGGAACATATTTAATAAATGGCAGCTAAGGAAAAGTTATGGAACAGTCTCCATGGATTACCTGCTTAACCTCTAAGGAACCCTAAGTCAATAAATAAGTTGTGTCTTTGAGGTTAAACAGCATGGTTTTAGAAACAGATTTTTTTTTTAAAAAAGTCATCTTTAGGTTTGATGTTCAGGTTCCTTTCCAGGATATGGACAAGTTACGAATAACCATTATTTTATGAACTGTTATGATGTATCTGTCACTGTGAATAGCTTGGAGTACTAATCACAGTTTACAGGCAAAATGAAGACTGCATCAACATTATTTATCAAGGTGTATTCCCAAGTATTCCAAACATGAGAATGAAAAATGTAACAAAAATACCTTTTCCAACTAGAAATAAAATTTAGAGAAAGAGTAGCTCACCCGAGTACGTTGCATTTTGAATGTCCATTCTTATGACCTCTGCCTTGAGGAAGATTCACAAGACTCATCTTAAAGTCAGTAACTGACGAATTATTTAAAAATGCATTTGTTTCTCAGCTATGATCAAGAACTAAATGAAGAATCCATCTGTGTTCTTTCAAAATTCTGTTGATGAAATACTGAAATTATTCTAAAGTGTATTCTAATTGCAGGCTGATTATGAACTTGAGACCAAAGTTAAAATCTTTTTTTTTTTTTTTTTTTATAATCAGCATTTTCTCCTTGTCCTTTGATTTGACACTGGAGTGTTGTTTGGGCATATGGGGCTCAGTGATTGCTGAATAGATCAAAATAAGGGGAGAGGGGTGATGTAAGTGTGTGGTGTGATGGGGTTGTTTTTGTTTGCTTATTTTGGGTTTTCAGGGGGTTTGGGGTTGGCTTTTGGATTTTGGTGGGTTTTTTGTTTGGTTGTTTGGGGTGGTTTTTTGTTGGTTTTTTTTTTTTTTTTTTTTTTTTTGCTATGATTCAGCTCTTGATTTAGACTGCTGAGGACCTGTACCTACCTTCTGTGTTATATACACATACAGGTGCTAATTGTAGTAAATCAGCTGGTGAATTTGGAATATGGAAGGAATCTACCTCAGGTGTGCTCAGCAGAAATGTCATTCACAGACACTGTTTATGCATTTGAAGGAAAAACCTTTCTCCATAAATGTTCCCTCTGGAGTTGACTAATGTTGACTCACTCCACTCTGACAGGAATGTAAGGTAACCCAAGCAGGTGACTATCAGGCTATGGATGTGGCGCTCTCATTGTTCCTCTTTGGTGCTACCTTTGAGAACTTCTGTAAATACTAGGAGTATCCACCAGACCAAGGGTGGTGAGCAGTCTCTGTGTCCTCACTCTTTCACATACTTCTTCAGTGGGAGAGGTGACTATGCTATTCTAGTGTACAGGTGCTCAGCCAGTGAGCCTGAAAGCTGGATATGCCTGGCAGGAGCAATACATCAAGCCTGCAGCCCTGTCTTAGCCTCTTTCTTTCTTGGATTCCCTTAAAAACCAGAATGGAATTGGCAGGATTTGCCTGACATGCCACGTCTGTGTCAGATAAGCACAGTAACTAATACTTTTGTAGAGTATAAACCTATCATATGTGTGCAACACCTTTGTTTCCTGTGCAGGGAAGTAGCTACGATAAAGGCACTGGCAAGAACCTCCAACAGAAGTCATGCTACTTTTGATAGTAGAAACATTGTGTGTCTGCTAGAAGGAAGAACAGCTAACTCCTCTGACCAAATACTTCAGTATGGGTCATCTTTCCTTTCTTTTGTTCTAGGACTATACAATGATCCTTATTTAAACATGATGACTTACCTCCCGTACTAGCTTTCCCACCAGGACGAAAAAGCATGGAAAAAGTGAAGAGAAATTTCTGGACAAAGCATAAAATGTCCTCACAGTGTCTATCAAGGTACTGGAAGACAAAGCCTCTCTGTGTGAACTCAGAAAGATACTGCAGAGTGGCAGGTTGATCTGAAAGTGCTTCCGGCTACATCTTTCCAAAGTGTGCGTATCAGATTAGAGGTGGCTGAAACAGTTCTTTGCTGATGCCATTTTGCTAAAGTTAGTGTGTCATATAGTGGCCTTTGAAGAGTAAGGCACCTGCTCTAACAGGAAAAAGAGGTGTTCATCCGCCTTGCTTAAGGAAAGAGAAGAGAGAATATCACTGAAGAGAAAAAGATGGAGAATTTCAGGTGTCACTGTTCAGTTTTGCCAAATTTAGAGACTCCTTGGATAGTCAGTAGAAGAGGGCAAAAGATCCCTGGAAACTTATTCCATTTAATTTATTTTTACTTTCTTGTAGTTACTGCTTGCTTTAAAATAAGCACCTTTTTTTCTCATTTGAATAATAGTGTATTTTAAAGCACAACTCTGTTTATGAACATGTAAGCAAAAATTATTGCAAAGCAGACAAAATAATTAAAAACAGATGCTGAGCAAACACATCAATATGCTGTTTGGTAATGATCTTTCTCCAATGATCCTGTCATTTTCAAGTAGTCTTTTTTTTTTTTTTTTTCACTTGACCTTTTGAAAAACTAGAGTTCTGAACCACAGTGGTTAACATTCCACAAAGAAACTGGAAGAGAAACTTTGCTTTACTTCTCTTCTTGCCTTGCCTGTGTGTGTGTTATTGTATAAATATGTATGTTTGTAATAGTTAACTGAAAGAATGTAGAATTTAGTAAAGGTATCTCCTTTCGAAATGAAGCCCTTAAGTTTTTACTGTAATTTTCACCTTGCTTAGGCTTGCAAGAGCTATAATGGAAACATATATGGAAGGAAACTCTTTATAAAAAGAATCTGTTTGCAGCATCACTCTCGTGATTTCCAAAAAATAATCCCAAGTCCTACTTAGTTGAAAAAAATTTTACTAGTACTTGGCCTTGAAAAGCAATGCTATGAGAGAATGTCAAATTATCCTGAATGTCTTTACACTTTCATATGGAAAACAGAAATGCTGAATAAGAAAAATAAATGCCTTAAAGGTACAAGTAGCTGGTAATCCAGGAGCCTGACTCTTTAGCTGCCACATGTAACTAGTTCCCTCTGAATTCAGAGGGAGTTGGTCATAGCCTGTCACTACAGAACACAACCCAGATCACCATGTTATACCATGATGGGTCCAGACAGAAAAGAACTGTAACAAGCTGGATTGGGTCCAGAGTTTTCAAGAGCTGGGGTATGTCAAGCCCTGCATAGCTGTGCCGCTTCAAATTGTTTTCACAGATAGAATCCCCGAATTTTTATTAACTTTGACTAGAGCAGAGCTGCTGTTTTAACATATTGCCTGGTACAAGAGCCAGGAAAGCCTCTTGGAGAGGACAAATAGCTGCTTGAGGTTTGTTAGTTCTTGCTCTGTGGGAAAGCCTTTGTTCTTTTGAACACACTAGCAGGGGGAGTTGGTGGAACAGGCTCTATCAGCTGAAGCGTGATTTGGGCTAGTCCTCTGGGCAGCAGAGAGCCTGGTGCTGAACTGACCAGAGCTTTCATCTTTTGTGAACTTTGTTCATTCTGGAACAGTATAATTCCATGCTTATCCAAGCGAGCCCTGTCTTACCCTAAACAGCAAAACAATTGAGAGAGGTTTGAATTGGGAACTTTGTATTTCCAAATTATGGGAAGGTTCAGATCCAAACTTAAATATGAAAGAGTGTTGGCACTCTTTTCTTAAAATGCACTTTATGGCATCTCTGCTTCTCCATGAAGCTTCTTCAGGAACTCTGCTCACACGCAGGGATGCTGTGTCTTCAGTATCTCTGAGATTAACATGTTTTCTCGTGTTAAAATAGAAGCATCCAAGTATCAAGTGGTAGCAAGACAGTTTGTAGCCTTCCTATAAATTAGCAGGTTGAATTAAGGACAGTTATTGACACCTGAACTAGTCATTGTAGGCTGTGTTTGCAGTCAATGGAGAGAAATGAGGACTTTCCGTATGCAGTTCATCTGACCTATTTAGATATGCCCTTTAGGACTGGACGAGTTACATGCTATGCACTGCTGACTCTTAACTAGATCTCCACTGACTGTAAAATGAATTGTTTCTAACTAGATTTTTACATCAACTTAGCTAACTAACTCGATATTATACAGCATAATTTTCTCCTGATGAAGATAAGCTTAAACTTCCATGCACAGTTTTTTACTATATTTATTAACATTCATGTAATAGACTCTACCTGCTGTAAACTTACTTTTATCCCTTTGCACATGCAAAAAGCTTATGCATTTGTGCACCTAATGACCATCCAATCATGACCAAAAATAACTGAGAACAAGACTTGCCTGTTCAAGGTTGCATATAGATAATTTTTACAGCCTAATCCAGGCGCTTTTGTATGCCAGACCCAGGAAATAAAATTATATATGTACACTTGGAGGACAAAGGCGGTGTTTAATATTTTGTTTATAATAAACCATCATAAAATGGTATTCATTTGTATTATGGCTACAGTTCTCAGTTTTTGGTGCTGCCTTACATCTGTCCTCCAGTGCCAAATATATAAATTGGTTTGCTCTGTTATCTACCTGGGAAAAGCTTGTTTGACTGGTTTGTTCAGCAATGGTCTCATTCACTGCACTGTTAAGCAGCAAAGTGGATAAAAGAATGCTTTTCTTCATATTTAGTAGACAGGATGGGCTATTAATCAGTACTATTTCAATACTGTGTTCTAACTGATATGAATACATCTGCTTATTTATAAAAAGAAACAAATCCGCTTACCTAAGTGGGTGACACACTGAGGATAATGGTTGGCTACATGAATAAGAAGAGAGGAAAAAATTATTCAAAAGAGGAATAACTTTCTCAAATTTCCCACAAATATCTTGTCTAATTCAAGTAGCTCCTAAAAATTCATTTCCATAGGGCTATATACAGCAATTAACCTCTAATTAAATGAACAAACAAAAAATACACTTGGAACCCCAAAACATAGATTTGTTTAAACCAAGTCACTTAAGGTTTGTAATTCTGTAAACCTATCTTCCTCTTATCCATTACTGTATTTGAAATACTCCCACTTGTCTGCCACATCTGTTATTAGACTGCGTAGCAAGCTGTCCAGGTCAGAGATCATCTACTTTGCCTTGCATTCATATTAATATGCAGGCTTCATGATTTTGAAAGTATGTGTGTGAAAAAGAGAGTATGTGTGTATGTCTAAATATGTATATACTTATACATTTGTTTATAGCGGTATGGTTGATGACTCCAGCAGTTTCCTGTGAAATGTTGACAGCAAACCTTCGTTTATTTGCAGAGGAAAGAATCCATCATCAGTACATTGCATGGACCTGATATTCACAATCCCCTATCAGCTTTATGCATTACTGACCTCCACAGGCATTTTAGGGGAAGGCACAGCAGGAAGAGAGATGAAGGTCAGTACAGAAAGTGTTACTCCTTTCGCAGACAAGTAATGTGTGTTTAATTGTTGTCTTACACCATTTTTGCATATAAAGCTTGGTTGCTCTTCCTAGGAAAAAAAGTCCATAAGAATTTGTTTCTTATTTCAATCTAAGGGTCAGCAATAAGGAGCACTGTCAAGTTCCCTTGGGTCCATGTCATACTACACCTCAAAACTCAAGTAGAGCTATGCTCATGTCAAAGTTTTCTGGGTGTCACTCTGTCCAGATCAAGACACAATTGCGTACATTGTTCTTGCTCATTGGTTTGTGCAAAGTAGGTTTGTCTGTATATGAAACCCAAGTTTGGAGAGGTGATGAAATGTGAGTTGAATACCTTCCTGCCTCCTTCCAACAGCTGGATTTAATATGTTTACTTCATATGTTGCATAGAATTTATTAATAATTAAGCAAAGTGTTGGGATACTTGTTAACACATTTCTGTTTACCTCTTGAATACAAAAAGGCTCTGCTTCACCTTATCTAAAGGACATTAACGCTTCTAAAAATAAGGTGAGGGGAGCCAGTATTTCCTTCAGCATACAGATTAAGACTATAGGAACTACAGGAAGTCCTTGGAGCAAAGGGGGATGTTTGAGTTTGAATAGACATCCACGCAAGGTTTGAATGTGTAAAATTCTTTGAGTTTCTAAAATGCAATAGGTTTTTAGCTGGGTAGTAGAAAAAATAGAACATATCTAAAATCTTCGTAAATTGCTGTATACTTCTCTAACTGCAAATACATTACTTTCTAAGTTTTATGATGTTAAGGGTGATTTCATGGTGACTAGGGGTCAGCAGGTGTAGAACCCTGCTTCCCATGAGCATTGGCACTGGGCAGCAATTCTCCTGAGTTGCAGGTGGTAGCATTGACCAGAGGCACATAGGTATAAAGTGGGACCCTGGAGAGATGGCCTGACTGTTGAAGGATTCCCACAAGTTTGTAAATGTACAACTGGAACTGTAGCATGTTTACACTAACACTGACTTAAAGCACAAAAATCTTGTGGAAGGGACATATCTTTGAAGTTCAATTTTCAGGGCAGTACTGATCATCATTTTGATTGGACAAACTGAGGAAATCAAGTTAATGCTCTGACTATGCTTTTCATCTGCAAATCTTATAGCACCTTTCAAAGAAATAAACACAATCAGTGCCTGTATGACAGTGCAAACCTAGTTAAGCTAGCTTTAGATGAGCTCTTAGGTGCTTAGAGCACTAAAGCTGCAGAAACATGGCTTATCAGCAGCAAAGTAATACAGATGTAAGCTGTGATACAGGGGAAAAAACAAAGTAGACTTCCTGAGGATTGTGCAGTAGGAAAAAAAAGGCTTTAAGTGACTGGAGAGCATTCAGTTTTACAGGCATGCTACTACCATGTGTTGCCACAAGAAAGTGTCTGGCTTCATTCCCAGGCCTGCAGCTCAGTTCTTGAATGGACAGGATCAGGAAACACCACAGAGGTATGGGAATATCTCATAAATAGAACAGGCTTGGACACAGAACAGGCTCTGGGTGTGCCTCATGCTTAGCACATATGCAGAGTGAATGGTTGAGGAAGGAACTTTGAAACATGCGATTCGGGTTTTTGCTCAAGTATTCTGAACCTATGAACTCTGTTTTCAAGTAGCCTAAGAAACAACCTGAAATTATTCTGTATATGAACTATACAATCTTACAAGCTTAGACTTCAGACTTAGTTTAACTCACCTTGCAAAATAAGCACTAGTATTTCTTTATCATAACCCTCCTTTGGATGGAAATGCATTAGTGGTGTCTGCACGAGTAAGCAATGAAGAGTAGTGAGAAGAAAAAGCCTCACATAGTACCGTGTGCACCCACAGTGTCATACTGTCTGCCTCAATTTGTACCTTTTCAGTATCTGACAGTGAATGATAACATTATTGCAATGGTATTTACTGGCACTGCTGGAGTATGGGATCTGTCATTTTTTCTATTTGGAATTGTTATGCATGGCTGTAAAAAGTGCCCGAGGCTGAAATGTGTTTCAGAGGTTGTCAAAGAGGAAACAAAGTGGTTTTTTCACTATTTTTTTATGAAATTTGGCAAATCAATTTGAAGTTGGAGAAGTTCCAAACCTAAATGCACATTATTATGGATTCAGATGGATAACATGGTTCCTGGTGGGGATAAGTTTCTCATAGTGTCTTTCAGGAAATTATACAACTGTCTCTTGTTTTCCTCTATTTTCCTTAGCTAAAGAAAGGAGGTTTTAAAATTGCCATTTAATAATCCCCTAGAAGAATAACGTTTGCAGCAGTCCTATTTTATAACATAAGAGCTATGAAAACCTGGCCTTGGATGGATTATAACAGAATCCTGTCTATTGACTTATAGTCTATGACTAAGTCACTAATCTGGCTTCCAGCTTCACTTGTATTTCTTTGGAATGACAGGAGTCCCTTTCAGTGGTCATCACAGATTTCTCTTTTCACCAGCTTTTCCTCAGAGGTAATTGCAGTTGTACACAAGCCATTCAGTCTCCAGGAGAGGACAAAATTTATTTTAATGTCAATGAGTGCACAGTTACCTCAAAGGTGAAGGTATTGTTGTGGAAGAATAGAAAAAGCTCCCTCTGCTCTGATGAAACAGGGTGTCTGACAAGATTAGGAAGCAAGAGATATTCCTGATTTTAACTTATTTATTTTTAAATGAACAAACCATTGTTCAGTTTATTTAAATACAAGTTGATCTAAGCTTGAACTCACTTTATCAACAGAACCCAAATCTTTTGTAAAGCTTATTTCTAAATATGTTCTATTAGTTTTAGTATTTTGTACTGTAATGATTTTGCCATTGCAGCAGAATTGCAGTGACAGTACACGGGAGCATTGCAGCTAATTGTTTTTGGTTAATGGGAATTTGGGATACTCCAGATTTACTTGAAGTTGTGAATTCAGTGAATCCTTAGTCCCAAAGCAAAACCATGTTTCTGAATGTCAGGTGGGCTTTTACATTCTAATCCAGTGATTTACATGTGGGAGATACTTATAATTGTAGTTATACTTCTTGTTCAGGTGTCTACTATGGTTGTTTTCATAGTGGAGTAATTTCTCAGGAATAAAGTCACTTTATATTGGGGTAGAGTACCCACACAGTAAGTTGCTTAACATAGCAGTACTGCAACATTGTGTACTGAATACATATTCCAGGTGATTTTTCCAGAGAATATGTTTAAGCAAGAGCTTTGTATTTTGCATTAATATTGCCAGTTGAGAAATTCCATTAAAAGATGCAGGGGTTTTTGGACTTGTTGTTTATATTAAAGCAGGGAAGTAATGTATAATTTTGCTTTCAGTTTCCCTAAGTATCAAACATTTACCCCAACTGAATTTCTCTGAGACAAATTCATCCCCAGAGAAAGCAGGAATGCATTTTATGACTGTAAGAGGGATATGCCTGCTTGCCACAGGTTTAAAATTTAGTTCATTCTTTTTTGTTAATTTCACCCCTCTCATCAATTAATGCTACTGAAAAGGCATCGTATAGGAAGTGAACTGGTTCATGGTTCCAGATTTTTAATACTTTTGAAATGTGTTTTAAACTTTGCAAACAAACAAAAAAATCAAAACCATGAAGTGTAGACAGCATTCTTTCCCTATAACAAACAGAATTCTAGCACAAAGAACAAAGAATATAAATCCTCTTAGATTAAATTTCAGCATCAGTAGGTTTCAAATTTTGAAACTGATATTGTTGCATTTGTATACCATACATATTTATAAATATTCACCTGCTGATGAGTTGGAAACCTTCCTTCCATTTTCAGTTGCCTCAGGCTTTGCTTAGAATGTTGTAGGAGCTGTTTGTTTATTTTTTAAGTTTTATAGACAAGTATTAAAGATTGGATGAAAACTCCATGGAAACAAATAAATGTTGAACACATGGAAACAGAGTTCAGAAGATTTGCAAATGTGATCATTTTGCTAATGAACGGTGTTTTGCTACTTGAAATAATCTCTCCTGTTCTGAGTACTCTGCATTATGTAGGAGCCTGTAGCTTGTTAAATTCCCTTCATTAGAGGGTTTTTGAACTCAAAGGAGTTCAAAAATTGGGGAAACAAGTGTTACAGGATTGACGTCCCATATCTCGAAGTACTTCTGAAAATATTCTTCTGAGTTTATTTTTTCTTTGGTAACCAGCAAATTACCCAGCTGGCTTTCGTGTGAGATTCAGAAGTCAAACTCCAAGAGGCATTCACTTGCCTGCTTACTCCTTCATTGCTTCTGTCTTTCTGTTCACAACTGTCTGTTGCATAAGAAATGAAGACCTGTGAAAGCACTATGGACCTGGGATGTGTGTTGCTTTTGAATCAATGGTTAAGCATCTGAAAACAGCTGAAGCTTAAGAAATTAAACCTTCTTATAATTCAGAACCCAGCAATTATGAACACAATAGTCTTTATGTTCTGGTTTTCCAGAATTTTGGGTACCTTTATTCCTGACTTGTTTGTGCCTTATTTCTAAGGCAAAGTTTGTCAGGAATGGTGAATAACACATTGGAGGACTTTTTCATTCTTCAACTGTACAGAGGAGCTGCAAGATAAACAGAACAGTATAGCTAAAGCAGTAGGAGAAATGGCAGTAGAAAAGGTGGATGCAGACAGTGATGAATGTTAACTAACTCCTTACTAGGCTTAAAAGGCTACTTCATCCTTTCTGGCATTTCACAGAAACCTGTGGAGATCAAACCAACCTGCAAAATTACGAGTCCTTCTTGGACACTATTGAGTAGGTGCTCCTCTGCTGAAAATCTCAAGACACCCTAGAAGAAGATGTGTAAGGGTTTATTTCCTTGTTGTTCCAAATTTTTAAGAAAATATGCATATTTCCTTTTTTCATGCATACTGTTGGAAAAGGGAAGGTCAAATGGTAAAATGTCTTCCTCTGTTTCCTAATGTTACTGAGCAAAGTATGCTAAATACTGTATGTGCAGACAGAAGTACTTTTCCACTGATTTCAGATGACTGTAACTCAGGTCTGTAATAAACTTAAGGTTTATTGCTTTTGTAAGACTTGAACTGTCTTCACTTTGATTTTGATCCCAGTTGAGTTCCAAGGATGGCTTATAGGAATGGGAGATGCTCTGGACACATGTCAATAATTCAGAATCTGCTAGATGCCTCTGTACTCACACTATTTATAAAACTGAACTACTAAAAAACCACTGTGTTTTGGGAATATGAATGATTAGGCAGTGAAAGAACTGCTAAACATAGAAGAAACAAGTGTAGAGGGTAGTAATCCTCATCCTTTCCCATCTTAAAAATTTCTGCATGGATTGGGTACTTATATTAACTTAAAGGTACCATTGGCGATTATTCAAACATTGAGAAGTAGTAAGTCTATGTAGATGAAAGATACAGTCCAACTTCAGCATCCCTCATTATTTGTATATGTGAGCAGGTATCGCCATAATTTAAGGCTGTTACTAATAGCTTGCAGTATAATTTGTATTTACATATTTATTCTTCAGTGGAGTGTACTTTGGAGAGTAATCTGCTTTGTGTTAATCTGTTTTGCATTCTCTTTGAGTAGCCTCAAAATGTAATGATGAATATTTGTGCAAATTTAAATATTCAGTTTTAAACAAATTCTAAATTCAGTATCATTAATTATGTCTATACGACATCTTCACCTTTTCTCTAAGTAACAACAGAATGACACCGTCAGCTAGTCTTTACCTTTTGGAAACTCGGCATCATAATGTCTAGTTTACGTTTCTCAGCTCTACTACCTCCAGCCCAAACCAAACATTTCAATTTATGTATGTAGATCCAAAATTTAATGCATTTAAAGGAAATATAGGATAATATTAAAATTGCTTGCTGGATTTACTTTTAATATCATAGGTTCAGCTAGAAAACACTCAATTCTTTTTTTTTTTTTGTCTGTAGTGGGTTCTTATGCTGTTACCTGCAGTTTCTTCAGGATTCTTATCTACAGGCTCTTATTATGTAGAACTCCCCAGACCAGTTCCATGGGCAATTTTTGTCTTTCTACCTACAAATTCTACATTTTATTATTAAAAAAAAAAAAAGAGAAAAAAGAAAAAAGATTGCTTTTTGTTTCTCTCGTCGTCTTTCTCTTGCTTGGTCACAGCAAGAACCCATGGCTGGACTTGGTAAAGACAAGATCAAAAGTAAGATAATAAATAGTATGGAACCATTTCAAAAAGAGAAGTTCTAAGTGGTTGGATTTTCATGTGTTAACTATATTAGATTCTTGTTCCAGAGAATTCCCATTCTGATTAGAAGTCTAACTGATTGTTAAATGGTTGTAGAGGACAAATCTTTAAGTGGTGAAAGCTAAATATCACCAGTGGATATGTGGCAAAAAATATTTGCTCACTTACTAATTTAATTTGCTTTGCCTCTGTTGGAGTCCCCTGGTGCTTACTCTCTGAAAATATTCAGCTATATTAATTTCTGGAAAAAGATGCTTGCTAAAAGAATGCTAAACAAATATTTAGAATGTTGTAAACAGTCATTATGTGTCTATATTAGAAAGTCATGTGTTCCTCTGCCAAAAAAGTAAGTTAAACTCAGAAATAATGAATATGAGGTTTAGCGAATAGATCAAAAATTGATTTAGGTTGGACCAAAATGAAATCTTTGTTTTTCATATTAGGGTGAAAATTTCACTTTGATTTAGGGCACAAGGATCAGGTCACTGAGTATTTAAATATTTTATACAGTGTGGGGTAACAGTAAAGTGGAATTTAAGGATGTCTCAGTAGTCAGGGCACTTTCCAAAGGCTGGTGAGACAACGGCTGAGATCTGGTTAGGGCAGAAAACTGAATGGGAGTCTATCATATGATTTTATTTGAATGCAACTCTTGGCGCCCCAAGTGTTTGAACAGAAACTATCTATTGAATTTTACACAAACTCCTTATTGATTTCTATAGGAAAAACCTTCCTACTGTATATCTCAATTATCTCCTAATCTTTCTAAATATAAGAAATATATTTACTTACCCTCATAAGAGCTCCTGTGGATAGGAATGTGTTATTATCTCTATTTTACAGCTGAGAATTAAAAGTTCTCTGATTCCTCAAAGGTCACCTGCAGAACTTTTATGAGAGAGGAAATCTCCCAAGTCCTGAGCCAGAGCTCTTAATGTTGGACTAGCCTTTCTTGGAAACAAGCACTCCATTTCTAATTACAAGTCTGATGTCACCAGTGCAATGAGTTAATTTCAAATCCTGTAGCTAACCTTAATATCTTATCAAGACAATGGAATTTTCAAGGAACTTCTTATTTAGAAATTGACAGACCAATAATGTTTTGCAGAAATGAGCTGGTAAATATTGTGATTAAAATAATATGAATCCATCTGGAGAAAATATGTCCTTACTGGTGAACCGTTTACCAACAGAATGATTTTGTTATATACACACTTCAGATGTGCAGTAGAGACAGAAGCAACTATTTCTTATTTTGAAGACTGGCCAGCTGCGCCTTTGTGCTGAAATAGTTCAACTTACTTGTATTGCAGCAAAACAGGAGTAGTTCTAGTTCCCAGAGCTGTTTTGTGGATTAGTACTTAAGGTTTATGCACACTTTGGAAACACAGAGGACCTTAAAACAATGGAATTACTTTCAATTTTACAGCATCTTTCCTCTGACGATCTAAGCACCTGTTTAGACAGTAAAACTATATAGAAAGATTGCAGTATAGGAAGTGGAAGAATGACTTGGCTCTGTTTGGCTCTGTTCACTTGTTTTTGGTTTGGTTTCGTTTGTCATTACCCTCAGGCTGATTTGGTCCTTTCAGTAACAACTAATATTTCTAACTATTTCTAACACTACAACTGTAATATTTCTAAAAAGTGCTATCCTAATTTTCCTTACTCAGGCTTTACCAAGTGGACTTTGCAATCTCTGTGGAAACTGGGAGTCTCACTCCTCCGTGATGCTGCTTCTTCTCTGCAGTAGTTTTACTGCAAATCATTTCTTGAGGGAAATGGTTCAAAAGGGGGAAACTTTTCATCCTAGATGATTGTGTTCTATAATTGCTGTGCTTAGCCAAATGAAAATTATTCTAACTGCAGCTTTCTTCAATGTCTAGCAACAGATTGCAAAGTACTGAAGTTATTTGACAATGTTACCTAAAATTCAATGAGGTTAAGAATCTGGCAGTACGAACAGCAGTTATGTATACTTTTCAAAGCCCTGTGTTTTACAAAGTACAGGTCAGATTACTGAGTGGTGTATTTTCTTGCCTAATGCTCTGCTGAATTAGATACAAAGCAAGTAATTCTAGAAACCTTAGACTCCCTGTCTGGACCACAGGATCTGCTACTTCTAATAGGAGGAGCTCCGTCAATCCTGAGGTCACAGCCACTTAGACGACATTGAGGGGAACTCAAGGGAAAATATGAATCTTTGCTGTCCATCCTGTTATCCCAGAATTGTTTGCTAGTTGTACAAAGCATGGCTCTTGCCTGCATTCTCTTCTCTCTCCCCCTGAGGCTCACTGAAGTGTAATTGTATACAAAGGTGATGGGAAGATAGGTTGTTGAAGCTAGTTTAGTAATCTCAGAATGTAAAGACTCATCTTTCTAATTGAAAGTGTCCTCACACACTAGACATTAAATAACTTGGTAAGTTTGAGGAGCCAGCATAACCAAATCCACCTAGGTTTAGGAGCCAGAACAAGTGTATACTGAGGATTAGGCAGAATTGCCTGACATGCTGCCTAGGCTCCTGAGAGGAGCAGGAAGATTTGGGGCAATCAAAAATAATTATTCAAAAACTTTTTTTTTAATGGGAAAAAAAAAGACATTAACATTTTCTGTGGGAAAATGATGTTTTGGGTAAACTTCCTGTCAGGAAAAGTAAATCCAACCATATAATGTTGGATCAAAAATAGCAGCTACATTTCACTTCATGTGGAGTGGCATGAGGCAGAGGTCCCAGTGATCAGGTAGCTCCGCAGCTCATGCTGTTGGTACCACCAGGCCTATACTGGAAAGTGTACTTAGTTATTTTTATTTCCATCTCCTCCACAGTGGGATCTGTGTGTCTGCTGGACTGTATATCCCAGAACATACCATGCTGTCTTTCTGTAGTTCAGCCACTGTCACCAATAACAGGATGCTCCACAATCACACAGCAATGTGCAATCTGAAATATGGGCTGCCTAGAGAATGTGAGCTATAGAGGATCAGAACTTAACTTAGAACAGTGCAGATGGTTGCAGAAGTTAATACTGACTTAAAAGTTAAAAGATTTGACCTTTTCAGGTGGCAATTAAAAAAAAAAAAAAAGGTTTTGTTCTGCAAGAAGTTTTCTCTGTTAACTATTAATTGCCATTCAGAAAAAACAGTAGCGGACTATCCTACCACATAGAGATTTCATATTTGATCAACTCAATTTGGGGACAGAAAAGGACAGAAGAATTAATAAAAAGAAAACCCTTCTTTCTCCAGAAAAATGAATTTGTATTCTTTGGGAGACCCGAGTCTCTGTTTCTCTTAAGCACCTGCTAACCTCCTTTCTTCCATAATCTCCTGTCTTGCCAGTGCACTCAAGTGTCTGATCTGTAGACTAGTTTAAGAGATTGCAAGAGGAAACCAAGAAAGGTCTCACTTCTTTTCCCTCCTGAACCTTCATTCCTGCTTCAGCAACTTCAGTTACTCACAGGGCTCATACTTTTGTCTGAACCCAAGTAGGAAAGGGGGGAAGGTGTATAGGTTGGATTTTACTATTTTCCCCAGAGATTTTTAATTTTTACAGTAAATGGCTAATTTAATGTTTTTGGTAAAATTCAGGTTGTCTGAGAGAATAATAAATATAAAGTCTTATCCATACACAACTGCAGATCAGTGAGCTATAGTGTCATCTATCCTATGCTGCTCAGCTAGTGATTTTTGACCTTGGTGTGAATGGATCATTCACTCAAGTGATGAGAGTTAATTTAGCCCAGAGCTCAACCTTTTCAGAGCAGCAATTGTTTCAGTGATGCCAAATTTTATGCAATCACTGAGTAATATGAACAGTGATCCACTGCTTTGTCTTTGGATATAGGCCACCAAAATAATTCTTTTCATACTGGTAGGAAACAGGCTATAAATTCAGTCCGTGCTGTACATTGCACAGTGCTTAAGCCATGTTACCCTGTAAACAGTATACTGACAAAGTGAAGTTTAGGGATTTTTACCCCATTTTTTTTGTTCTATAGCTGTTTTCTCCTTTGAGGGAACTCCTTGAGTTCCAATCTAAGACAAATCTCCATAAAGTTCTGTGTCTCAGGTTCTCAAACTTCTATATGTCTATTGTTAGAGCTTAGGAAGGGAGGCATGATTCAAGACAAGCATACCAAAAATGAGTTATTTTCATCCTGCTCACTGCAAATTCATACAAAGTTCACATGCCTCTCTGCAAGGGTAATGAAGAAAGCAAAACTATTGTCAGCAGTCTGACTTGCTGAGCACAGATCTGCATCTCTGCTAGATAATTTTATGGGCTAAAAAAACCCCCAAATCCCTTGTTGTAATCATAGAATCTTTTAGGCTGGAAAAGACCTTCAAGATCATCAAGTGCAACCATCAACCATGTGCACTAAACCATGTTCTGGAGTACCCCATCTACTTGCTTTTTGAATACCTCCAGGGATGGTGATTCAACCACTTCCCTGGGCAGCCTGTGCCAATACCTGACAACCCTTTCAGTAAAGAAGTTTTTCCTAATATCCAACCTAAACCTCCCTTGCTGCAACTTGAGGCCATTTCCTCTCGTCCTGTCTCCAGCCACCTGACAGAAGAGACCAGCACCCACACACCTCACTGCAACCTCCTTTCAGGTAGTTGTAGGGAGCGATAAGGTCTCCCCTCAGCCTCCCTTTCTCCAGACTAAACAACCCCAGTTCCCTCAGCTGCTCCTCATCAGACTTGTGCTCCAGGCCCCTCACCAACTTGGTTGCCCTTCTCTGGACACACTCCAGCACCTCAGTGTCTTTCCTGTAGTGAGGGGCCCAAAACTGAACACAGGACTCGAGGTGCGGCCTCACCAGTGTCGAGTACAGGGGAACAATCCCTTCCCTGCTCCTGCTGGCCACACTATTTCTGACACAGGCCAGGATGCCGTTGGCCTTCTTGGCCACCTGGGCACACTGCTGGCTCATATTCAGCCGGCTGTCAACCAGCACCCCCAGCTCTTTCTCTGCCAGGCAGTTTTCCAGCCACTCTTCCCCAAGCCTGGAGCGCTGCATGGGGTTGTTGTGACCCAAGTGCAGGACCCGGCCCTTGGCCTTGTTGAACTTCATATGATTGGCCTCAGCCCATCGATCCAGCCTGTCCAGATCCCTCTGTAGAGACTCCCTACCCTCGAGCAGATCAACCCTCCCTCCCAACTTGGTGTCATCTGCAAACTTGCTGGGGGTGCCCTCAATTCCTTCATCCAGATCATTGATAAAGATATTAAACAGAACAGGGCCCAACACCGAGCCCTGGGGAACACCACTTGTGACCCGCCGCCAACTGGATTTCACCCCACTCACCACAACCCTCTGGGCTCATCCAGCCAGCCAGTTTTCCACCTAGCCTAAGAGTATGCTTGTCTAGGCCAGAGGACGCCAGCTTCTCAAGGAGTATGTCATGAGAGACAGTGCTGATAGGCCTTGCTGAAGTCCAGGTAGACAACATCCACAGCCTTTCCCTCATCCACTAGGTGGGTCACCTGGTCATAGAAGGAGATCAGGTTGGTCAGGCAGGACCTGCCTTTCGTAAACCCATGCTGACTGGGCCTGATCCCCTGGTTGCCCTGCACATGCCGTGTGAGCGCACTCAAGACGAACTGTTCCGCAATCTTCCCCGGTACTGAGGTCAATAATAACAGGGCCAAAGTGTGAAGTAGGACCTTTTAGTCACAGGAGACTGGGTGAAAAGAGCAGAACACCAAAGTTTTTATTCATAATGAACCTATGTTCTAAGCAGGCGGATCACAGTGTATTTTACAAGATGGAGGTCTTTCACAGTGTAACTCGAGCTTGGATCCTGGAGGTAGGGTAGAGGTTGGTCTGTCCTCCAGGGTGCTGAAGTGCAGTCATCTGGCCCGCACACGTTTCAGGTCTGTATGTTTTGCATTTTGCCAGGAAGCAGGTTTGGCAAGATAGATCTTCAGAAGCAACGCAACAAAGTCTGTGATGTTAATAACATTTTGTAATGTTTTCATACAAATCGTTTCTATATAATATTAGAGAAAATAGTACTTATATTAGGAAGAATATTGGCTAATGTATTTAGAAGGAACTCTCTGCAACTTTCCAGCAAAAAAATCATGGAAGTTGCAGCAGCACATGGGGATAAACTACAAAATCAGTGGTTATTTAACCATTCAACACAGATGCTTTCATGGATATTAAGACTTGGTGAGCTGAGGATGTTGCAATTTCCTTCAAGAGTCTGGAAGAATGGTTGGAAATCATCTGAAAGACTGCAACCACAAGTAGGTATGTGAACCCGTTATACATAAATGCATAAAACCAGTAATTTTAAGAGAAGACATAAGTCTTAACAGTGTAAATCAAACCTGTGACACCTTAGTGGTTTACAAAATTTAAATGCAAAGTCTAGTGATGTCTAGAAGACTTTACACTACTTGTCACTGTATTAATCAGGTAAGGATGCGTGTGTTTAAAATCCTGTTTCCTGCATCAGTGCAAACTTTCCTCTGTTGGCAAAGGTGGGATTCTGCGTGAATCAGCTTTGCAAAATCAGGGACTTAATATTTTTGGCAGGCTCTGTCAGAAAGATTTGTCTTGCAACCATTTAATAAGCAGATTTGTGCTTATTGTTATTTTAGTAGCAACTGGACTTTAGAAGGACTGTTCCAGTATCCCCATCTCCCTCCTGCTGCCTCACTCCCACAAAAAAACCCAACAAATACTTTGTTTTTGTTCAGAAGCATCACTTTTTTAGTAAGATGTCTGGGTGCCTTGGAATAGATCTAATTCATAGTGACTGCCAGTGGCTTCCAGGGCCATGAAACCAGGCACTCTGGGATACCTTTTCAGTGTCACCATTCCCATCAGGATAGGGAATTACATAGCATTCTGATGAAGGTGGCTATTCAGGCATCCTGCTTTTAATGTTCCTCTGTAACAAAGGAGACATCATGTCCAAGGCAATCAGGCCCCAAATAATTATTTTTTTTTCTTTCCCCCTGCATTTCCTGTAGTAAACATGACACATATTGTGACTATTTTGGAAGCGGTGTTTAAAAGTATACATGTGATACTTTAAACATCTAATAGCTTTATCACATGTGCAGTTTCAGACTGGCATTCCAGATGCACTATCAGACTAGTATTTATCTGTTCTGAAATTAAGTTCTGGGCACCAGCTGAAAAGTGTATTTTTGTTATTAAGGAATCAAATTAAAATTGTAAGAAAACACCACCATTATTAGTTTGCAAAAGTTATTTGCTTTGATTAAAAGCACCAATAAATGTGTCTTGGTTCTATAACTGCTCCATTTAGCACTTGACATATAATAGTGTTTTTTTTTCCCCACAGTGTAATATCTCCATTGAAATATAATTATTTTGCAGATTGCTCAACTGAATGCCCTTATAAACATGCTGTTAGGGGAACTCACCCCTGGTGATCATCAGAACATCATGACAATATGCACAATTGATGTACATGCAAGGGATGTTGTAGCCACGCTTATAGCACAGAAGGTAATTTGTTGCAGAGCAATTACACTAATGCATTTTTAAAAGCATAAAATAAAGAATAATTTCATTTGTTGAAAAGATATTCTGGTGGCTTATGTATAGCAATGACAGAATATTTTGATTCAATCCATTTTTGTCCTTTTATATTTTTTTGCTTTAGAGTTAGATAATTACGTTTACCAGTTAAAGAATTACCATTTAAAAATATATAGATATTTTGTCCAAATGTTTAAAGACATCCATTAAAAATGTATGCTGTAATGTGACAGCAGGTTTCTCATTAATTTGCCTTCAATTACTGATCTGTTCACAATTAATATAAAACCTCACATTTATTGCAGATAGCTTGAAAGTTTAATACATACAAAATATAAAACAGCAATTGTGTTCTGTTTTCAGACAGCATTCTATTTTTTTTTTAATAAATATGTTTCATTTTCTCATCAATTTCTGAGGTGGAGCCTGTACTGCTAACTCTTTCCATGCCTGACTTCAGCAATGCTGGGGCATATTTATAGTAATTTGCTACTCCATCTTCAGACCATGACCACTCAGATGGGAAGGAGGTGGTGAGGGACACCGTGCAATGTCTGCTCCCTTATGCATGGTTAGGCAGGTGAGAGATAGCTGTTGTATCATCCACTCCTTCTGTCTGCAGCCAGCTCCAGGCAAGGGATGGTTCTGACCTCCAAAGGGGGCACAGACCCCCCAGTTTGAATGGACAGCTTCATTCTAGAGTCAGATACCTAGAGCTTTATTGTTTATTCATGAGGAATAACAAGGGAGAAGAGAAAAAAAAATGTAGGTATGAATTGTGTGTGTAGTGTATATCTATTCATCCATCCTCTATAGCCTGTCATCCTTCTACATGTTGGATTTTAACATGTTTACTCATAGTAGAAGTCACCTTTTGGCAACACCTGGCTGCCAAGAGCAAGGATTGCCCCACCTCCCCCCATTTCCAAACACCCCCCCCCCGCCATGATGCTAAGGAGTTCAGTATAATAATGCTTTGCTTTATTGTAAATAATAATTTTGCTGTAGGCCAGACACACAGTATTGAGGTTTCTCAGAAATCCAGTCTTTACATAAATGACCTAAATAAATAGTGCGAGGTGTAGTCCACAATAAACTCATGAAAGTAAAAAATAGTTTTACTTGAAAGAATAAAATAGGAAAAAAAGGCGCTGTAAATTATTGTAGCGTGCCATGAAACCTATTTGTCCAGGACAATGGTCTCTTAGCCTTGTTAACTGGTATTCTGTAAAACTGTGAAAAAACAAAACCAGAAAACCAACAAAAAACCCCCTCAACACTCCTACAGTTGCTGAACAAATCCATTCTACTGAGCATAATCACTTTGTTGTGGTGTGATGCATAATAGCAGTTGCATCGAAAATTTGAAGCAATTTAAAATATTCTTTTCACTGAAATTGTTTATCCACATTGCCAAAGCCTTTAAGGAAGTACTGATGTTTTTCATATTGTCAGGAGCAGCTGTTTCTATCTGCTGTGGCTGTCTAACCGCTAACTAGGCAGATGGCACACAGTAGCTGAGGTGTGTCTGTTGTATACAGGACCAACTTTTCTGGCTTATAGGAAGCACAGCTGCCATGCTATTATGATGATGATGATCCTTATGTATTTCAGACAGGCCTTATATAGAACTGCATGCTTTGAAGGGGTGATTAGGGTCTTTAGTACACTGAATAAGTACTTAAATAATCAAACTGACAAGCTGTGTGGAAATATGGAATCCCTATTAATTAGAATTTTGGGTAGGGATTGGGGGGGGCTCTGTAAAAAACAAGTAAAATTATTTACCACAGATACAACCATCTCAATATGTTATAGCATGTAAATGTCAGCAAAGAGTATTTCAACAACTACTAGATACAAATAGGTTTATGAATGAATAAATGTGTTTTACATCATTAACTCTGGCCAGTTATTTAAAGAACATGCTGAAGAAAATATTGGACAGTTAAAACTAGAGAAGACCTCAGATTTTTGCCTCAGTTGGCAGAAACTTGTTTCACAGAATATCAGAAACAGCAACAATTCTTTCCCTGTGTCTCACTTGTAGTAATTAATACATTAATATCCACTTTTTTCTTCTAAATAACTACTTCCTTAACATTCTTGTGTAGTGGGATATAGCGTAAGAGAGCTGGAGGGGGTAGTAAGGTGTGGCTGGGGCTTAAGGAAGTAATGAAACATTGACCAGATGCTGCATTTCCTGTTGATTTGAGGCGTTAGTTCATTAGACCACTAATCAAAACCATGTGCTCTGCTAACAAACCATTTCATCCCCTGAGTGCTGGAGCATGCACATGCTGTTCCCAACTAATTAGGACCTGCTCCAAGTCAATGAAAAGTCTCTTGTCGACATTCATAGGTGGTAGAAGAGGTTGTCTGAGAATGGGTGTACTTGTTATTGTTTGTGTCTTCACAGAGCTCAACTAAAAATATTTTAGCCAGAAACATGGAATCACTGTATCTTGTTAGTGTTTCTGTCATGTTAATATCAGCTTGAAGAGTTTATGTTCCGTAAACTGTCATGGCCTTGTTACAGAGTGTAAAAAAAAAAAAAAAAAAAAGTGGGGACACAATCAGGTGGTTGTGCATAGGTGCATAGGTGTCTGTGTTCCAGAAGCCCTATTGCTGGCCTTTTTTGTCTAAAGAAAGAGGTCAGGGTATTGAGCAGACATGGGGATTGATTCATCACTTCAGCCCTAAGTTATGAGTTGAAGCTATCTGAAATACAGAGTGGGCAATATTGCATTGGTAGCGCTTAAGTTGCACCACTACTGTGTGTATAGCAAAAATGTCTGTCTCCAAAGCTTACGGCAAGGTTTGTTCTCCATGGCAGTAGAAATGACCTAATGAAATCATATTCTGCAGTACTTTCCAAATAGCTACAACCCTAAAAGCATGAACAAATACAACATGAAATTAGAAATACAATTGTAAAACATGTTTTTCTCTTCATTATCTACAGAAAGTTTCTGGTGAGCTTGAACAGGAAACTGTGGTGGGTAATTTTTTTAAAATGCTAGTCCTTTTACTTAATAGAGGAGGCAGCTTAATACAGTGCTATCACTCTCCAAATATAATTTCATAATTTTGGAAATAGTTATAAGAACAATAACCTCCTTGCACATGATAAAAACAGCTGATGAGAAAAGACAGGGAAGTTTGGTTGCTTAGATTTCACCAAATGGGAAGAGGGAGATATAATCAATTATCTCTTAGTAAAGCTCTGGGATCAATGTGTCGGAGAGGTGTACAAGAACAAACAAAGGAGGACGACTCATGGAGTGGAAGGCAGAAAGACAGAGCATCTTGATCAGGAAAGGACAAAAGAAATAACCTGATTCCTCAGAAGCCAATGGAGGCAGACCTGCAAGCAAAGTACAAGGTGAGCAGTTTACAGCAATAACAAGAAATACTGCAGGGTTAGAGGATCATGTGGAGATGGTCACAGAAGAAAGCAGAAGTACTGCAGTGCTAAGGGAAAAGGTTTTCAGAAAGTCACAGATATCAGAAAGCACATGGAAGACAATCACAAAGGTGAAGAAGATGAAGATCAAGGGCGGAGAAGAGGACTAATGAGCCTGGGAGATTTAGAGCAAGCAAGGAGAACCACTTGTGCCTGCTAGAGTTGGGGGATGAAAGAACACAGATTGATAAATAGGAGTAGGGCTTTCTTCAAGCAGGTGAAAAATATCAGTAGGTAGGAAGTGAAGAAATCTGCCTTGATTGAGGCTGGAAAAAGTTGGTGGGGCAAAATGAATACAGAGGAATAGGTGAGAGTCCTTCAAGAGCATTTACATATAGTAAGAAAAGAGGAGAAACTCCCACTTTATTATATTTGGAGGGAGGCTGGCATATGCTGTTCCTGAGTAAGATGGCTTTGTGGTTGGAGAGTTGGGGAAAAACAGCACTGTGGATGGAATTATGGAAACACCTAATGACAGAATGTATATCTGTGGTGGAATTTTCTCATGAAGCATCACAATCAAAATGATGCTGTTCTTTCCAAGCCCATTTCTGCTCTCCCTTCTCTAACTTTGGCTCATATTTAGTGATTACAACTGAATACAGAAAGAGTACACTTACAACATTTTCATTTTATGTGTGTGAAATGTTTTGTAATTCTGTTCATGATATTCCATGCCCTTTTGTGGATCTTCAAAGTAACTCTTACTCAGGTCAAGTGCAGAATACAGAGGAAAACTACCAGCATGAGATGACATCTGTCTAAGGCTTTGATCTGTACTTCTCCTTGTACTATTTAAAAAGATGAGGCTACTTGTGCACTAGCTAAAGTGAAAAAATCAAAAGTCTGATAAAACAGTAATTTAACTGATAGCAGACATTTTCCATCTTCTGCCTTGAGATGCTCTGTTATTCTAACCAAACAAAAAGATCTTACCTTTGCATTAGTTTATCTGGATGATCTCACCTTTACTAAAAATGTTATCAACCCTAATTACTGAAGGAAACATGATTCAGAGTATGCTCTTGCCTATCCTGAAGTCAATACTTTTAAGTAGATCAAAACAAGGAGGCCTGATTTTTGACAGTTGTCCCTCTACGTATCCACTTCAAGTGATATGAAGCAACATCCTCCTGCTAAAGTGGAATGTGGGGAGAAGGGAAAAAGATGTTTTTAAAGCAGCTCAGGTCTCCAGGTGGATGCAGAGCCATCAAGGCAATAGTATCTGCTTCTCTGCCAGAGATAACAGTAAAGGACCTTTTTTTTTCTTAATCTTCTTTTGTTGGAGAGGTGGTATACCAGATGATTAGGCACTTTTTTGCTCAGATACTTCTGTACTGTTAATCAGTAGCTTCTCAAACAAGCTCTCCTTTTATTCCTGTTTCAGATTCTCTTGTCTTGTGGTGATAGACTGAGGAGAGTCATTTTCACTCATACCCGATTGAATGAAGCCCCTAGGATAGTCTCTGCACTCACTTTGGGAGTTCAGAATTTTTCAAAGGGAAACAAGATTTCAATATACAGTCAGATCTTAAGCTGATATCAGTAGGAACCATGCTGCATCAGGGATACTTACATTCTTGCCTCAAATTCGTATTTATTAAGGAATCAATGTGTGTGGGGTTTTTGGGTTTTTTTTTTAATCTGTGATCATCTGAAAAATTAAATCTTGAAAAACACATGACAACTTTAAAGTGGTAAAGAATACTCATGGTGCATTTTTTCACAGATGGATCTACACGTAGCTTAAATTAATTCTCTGCTTTTTGTTGTACTGAGGATGGGAAATGTCTGTATATGTGCCAGTACTCACCAGTTCAGCAGGAAAAACCTCGTTTTGGTGACCGTCTCTTTTTCTTAAAGGCAATATAAAAGGAAATGGCAGATTAAACCAGAAACCGGCATGATATTAATCGGTGCATGGCTAAGAGCCGAGTATTGCAAGTGTGGCATTCTGACTTTAACCTAGCAAAAAGTGTTAGCCTATGTTCAGTTTTACACACTTAACCCTGGGAAATGACAACTTAGGCTAAAAAAACACCCCAACAACAACAAAATCAACAAAAAACTTGAAAACTCAACCAGAGTAACTTATATTTTCTTTGAGGAAACCACCTATTTTGGCATGAAGCCTGCTCTGGGAGTGGCTGCTGTGCTTTCTTTGGGTTCAAACTGCCAGAGTGTGTAGGGCTTTTCCTCAGGAAGCCTTCATGTTTCCTGCTGGGCCAGATGAGCCACAAGATGAGCCAGTGTCAGTCACTCACCCTTCCCTAGTGATGCTTTGTCTTTCAGGAGTAATATTTGTTTTGATTCTGCCCCCCCATGGGTGGACTTGCAGACACATTAAGTACAATTAAGTGCTAGACTTCCCAAAGAATATATGTTACGCTATTTTGGCTGAGGTCTTATTTTTCAGCTGATCAAAGTAGTGTTCTGCGGAAACCTCTGAAATGTTGACTATGCTTCTGTGAAGTCACTCTTACTAGAGTAATTCCAAAGAAAATGAACTGCATATCAGTTATTTTGCTGCTTCCTACTGGTACATTGTCAATCATAATTGTTACTCCAAATTACGATCTAAAATAACAAACCTTAGGAAAGACTAAGCTGTGGCAGATAAATTATTTGTTTGGAGTCGTGGGGACTGACATATCTCAGCAGTTTTTGTCCTTTTTTGCTGTGTTTCTCAAGCTAAGCAACCAGCAGAGTGAGACAGAACCACATAGAATCCATGAGCTATATATGTACAAATGTTTATAGTTTTCTCTTTTCTCTTGATTTTATTTTTCAATGTAGCAAGACCTATGTGAAGCCAATGAGGGCATAGTTCAGGAAATACATGATTGGTATCCTTTGACAGTGAAGTCATAAAATCAGACTGTAGCAGTGCACTTTCCTCCATAAACCTGTCTTCTGAGATGAAAGAGTGCTATTCCACACTCATTAAAGAGACCTTCTCCACTTCCAAGTTACACTGTGCTCTGAAATTTTGTTAAAGGGAGGATGACTATAATAACCAGATACTTTCTTTCTTCGAATGCATTGTTTTATGTAACAGACACCACTCTAGTTTAGTAAGTCGGTTGTATTTTTTTTCCCTTCTAGAGTCAGTAGACTGGCCCTGCAAGTACTTGAGTATCTTGTTGAAGTCTGTGGTCAGCAGGAGGCAAGGAAGAAAATGTATGGGCAGAATAATTCACAGGTATGGATTTTTCAAGAGAGGGGCATCAGCTAGCATTCCTTGATTTTTATAAATCAACTGGAGAAAGAAGAACTTTATTCTATAACAGGAAATGAACCTAAAGCACACCTGGTACAGGCTGGCCAGGTGTCATTAGCACCAGAAGCAAAAGCAGATGAATAACGAATTGCTACTTAAAACTTGCACCCAGTTCATCTGAGGGGCAACATATGGCTGAGGTCACCACTACTGAAAATTTTGTCTTGACCATAACAGACATAAAGGTTCAACAGCCAGTCCAGGCTGGTGGAAGCAGAATGTTCCCACTGGTGGTTAAAGTCTCTATCTTTCTAAGCAGTCACATTACAATTAGATTGGCAGTAGCAGGGTCATTAACCACTGACTTAAGATCAAGGCAATTGCAAACACCTGAGAGAGTTAACAGTGTAGGTGGCTATGACCAGCTGTTCCATAAGATCACCTTTCCTCTTTTGATATAGTTGGTATGTTTTCAGTGATTTTGCTTTTTTTCATAGTACTACTGAGTGTATGTAAAATTGCAGTAATTTCATCAAATGAACTATGAGTTCAAATCTATTAATGTTCCACTGAATACAAAGGAAGAAAAGAGCAAAGAGACTATTGTTCTGCTTCACAGTACAATGAATAAGAGAATTTCGTCTCGTTATGTACCCTTCTAGTCTGTATTGGTAGGCTGCGTTTGTTCTAAAGATTCTGGTGCTGATCCATGTTAGAGAACAGATACATAGCTGCGGTTAATCTAGTGCAGTATTTGCCCATTTGGTATTTTCTAATTTGTGAAAATCAGTTATTTGTAAAGCATATGTAAGTCTTCAGTAGTTAGCTGTGTCATATAACTTCAGTTCTGATTCATACTAAGGTGATAAAGACTGTTTCTGCAGGTATATGAAATATATATCAAATCTCACCACTTATCTGTGAGTCCTGCTAAAACATGAAAACAGAAATTACCAAGAATCTAGGGGGTGATCTCCGGTAACTATGTTTTCAGCCATTCTGAGTGAATAGACTACAAAGTAATGTGTTTGACAAAGATTGTGTGCAAATCTGACAACCTGCTAGCAATTAGTGAATTGTTAAAAAAGATGGCAATATTGCAACCTGTGACTGTCTTGCACTGAAATGATACTGCTTTTAGAAGGAGCCAAAGTACAAAGTAATTTTCATAAAATCTTCACTTGTAATATTTTTTAAATGAAATATTTTTGACAGCCTGATTTCCCTTAGCTGTAACTTTATTTAGTAATCTAGCAGTAAGCCTAGAATTCAGTGGGATCTGGTGGCACAAAGAAACACAGGAAGAAACCTTTTCTGCTGAAGCTTATTTGGCTAGCATTCACGCAGTATCCCTGGCTTTATGCCACTGATTTTTGTTCTATATTTCCTCAGCTAAGTAGGCAGGGGCAAAAGGAGGAGTGCTTTATTCTCTAGTGAAGACATAGACAAGTTCCTTTGCTCAGGTCAATGACAAAATCATATCCTATGTACCTGAAGCTTTATGTCAGTTTAGAGTAAGTGCGCATGGAAAGCTAGGTAGTCACACCTCCATGTGCTTAGTTTGTTATGATCTGAACAGGAGACGCTGTTGTCAACACAGTGCTGAAGTCAGCTGAACTGGGTCTTTTTATCTGCTTCTTAATTAACAAGAATTTATATCATATACAGAAGGCCTGGCTAACTGAATTTTGTAGCGATTACCAGACTGTAGGCATCAGGCTGACTCTGTCTTAATATCAGCAGCCTATGGGAGAGTCACGGAATAGTTACCAAAGTAGTGAATTGAAACGAAGGGAAATGCTGATTCAGAACGGATTATAGGTCAGACCAAAAGGACACTCTTCTGTCTTTAGTGCCCTGGAGCTGAACATTTAGAGGAAGTTTAAAAATTTACATACAGGATAGGACTTCTCCAGTTGTGGAAAATGTTGTCATCGGTCATTGATGATAACTGTGGAAACTCTTTGCAGCATCCCACAGGCATACAGTTTATATTATGAAGCATGAGGATTGATATTCCTTATGTGTTTATGACCTACCTAAAGCTGCTGCAAATGTAGTGTGCAGTCACCGAATGGGCTCCTGAGGATCTTCAGAGGTAAGTAGACAGTGCTATGCAATGAAGATGTGGCTATTGCATGTAATATATTGAAATATGCTAGACAAGTGGAACCGATCACAGGAGAGCACCATGGTACACACAGTAGGTGAAAGTAAAGGGCACAAGAGTGATGTCTCATATAAACACAAATAATTCAGGGACCAAGATGCTGGTAAAACTCATCACTGGTCTTGCCCTAGAGAGACCGTATTCTTTGTTTTAAATTCAAAATCAGACCAAATTACATAAAGTGTGTCGTTAACAAAAAGAGAGATGTGTTGTTATATATAACACTGCCCTTGCCTGCTGATTTTTCTTTACATAATTAATTCAGGAATAGTCTGATTGATTAATTGTATACTCTTAAATTTATATAGCCACTGTTGCTGATGAGATTATGTATGTTGTATTACTGTAAGAAGGGAGTTGTATTACTTCTGAATCTAATACAATGCAATAATTGATTTTACTGGGCTTGATATAAGACATTACAACATTAGAACTGCTTTGACAGATGATAGTTTACCTTGTTCTAATTGTTTTAATTTCAAAAATTCTTGAACAAAATTTAACAACCCTCTCGCTGGACTATTCTGTGTTTTTCTTAGCAGAGTAGATTAAAAGTAACTGTCATAAGTTGTGATATATGAAGTCTTACATCCATTAAGTAAAAATGTAGATCTAGTTTAAGCAGAGAATATGTGATCAGATATAAAATAAGAGTGAATCATTTTATGGTAAAGCTTATAGTGCTAGGAGTATACAAGAGGCATAAGACACCACAAAATGAAGTGAGATGAAGGCAGCAAGACCATGTTCTTGTTGTGGGCTCCCCAGTACAAGAAAGACTTGGACATATTGGAGCAAGTCTAGTGAAGGGCCGTAGAGATGGTTAAGGGATTGGAGCATCTGATGTACGAGGAGAGGCTGAGACAGCTGGGATTGTTCAGCCTTGAGAAAAGAAGGCTAAGAGCAGATCTTTTCAATGTGTATAAATACCTAATGGTAGGGAGTAAAGAAGATGGAGCCAGACTCTTCTCAGTGGTACCCAGTGACAGGATGACAGGCAATGAGCACAAGTGGAAATAAAGGAAATTCCACTTAAACATAAGAAAAAAACCTTACTGTCAGAGAAGTCAAACAGTAGAACACGTTGACCAGAAAGGTTGTAGAGTCCCCATGCTTGGAGTTATTCACAACACAACTGGGCATAGTCCTGAGCATCCTGCTCTAACTGATCCGCTTTAAGCAGGGGGGCTGAACTAGATGATCTTCAGAAGTCTCTTCCAACCTCAACTGTTGTATGATTCTATGCTTCTGTCTGCAATGTGTGAAGTTACTTCAGGTCTGATACATGATGTGATCCCTTGCTCTTTATGATAAAGTTCTAGGCATTGCGAGTCCCTTTAATGGTTGGACTTGATGATCTTAAGGGTCTTTCCAACCTAAATGATTCTATGCTTGTGTGAATCTCTGGGGGATAGCCTTCTAAAGGCAGGCTACTTCCAAATCTCTCTAGCATAGCATGTTTCCAAAATAAGTGCCTTAAAAGGCACAATGGAGCCCTCTTTTGAAGGTGCACTTCTTGCTTATCAGCTCACAGTGAGTGAATAAGTATCCCTTTGTCTGTCATCGATCAGAAAAATGCAATGTGCCATTAGAGTTTTTCTGCTGACAGGGTTATCCTTCTAACATATGTAGCAACAGAAGTACCTATAATATTTTCAGAGATCTCTGTGAATCAAATGAACTATGTTTAGAACACTCCACAAAAAAGTCTATCTTGGTATTCTGGGCCTTCATCACTGCAGCTGACTCTTTTTTACCATCACTAGTTTGAAGTATCTGTAAAAGTTTATGCCAAACTGGAGCATAGGAATGCTTTTATGAACTCAGTTGCATCTCTCTGGATATGCTTTCTGTTGTGTTACTTTAAGTTAAGATACTGCAGGATGGTGTTTGGCCAAAGAATAAAGTTAAATCAGAAATAAAGTGATTTTTTCAGGCTTATTTTTGTGTTATCTTATAGCACAGTAACCTTTTTCTGATTTTTAGGTGACTACTGAAAATGGCAGATTTTCATAGCAGTAAATCTAGAAAACAGAGGTCTTCCAGAAAATATCAAAGCTCTTAATTTGGTGGATATAAAAAAAAACCTCCCCCCCCCCTTTTTTTTTTTCTGAATTATAGCATTAGGTCTTAAAGTAAAACTACCACTAACAAGAAATAGGCAAAGACTAGGGCTGAAGATCAAGAAACTGACATGAGGGCAGTTTGCTAGAAAGACTTGAGACAAGTAAGACTTTAAGATCTAATGGCATATTTCATTGCAAAACACATTACAGAAAACTGTGAAGGAGCTAAGAGTAATAAGAATTTGAGCTATGTGATACTGTGTGGGAGAAGCAAAATTTTTCTTTAACTTAAAAAAAAAAATCTGGAAAGTTTCTTCCCCCTTGATTATCTGAAATATTTAGGTAAAAGATGGCATCTAGTACTAAAGCATTACTGTTTCCTTAGAGGATTTTTTTCTGACTATTCCAAAAGAGATTTACCACAAATTTTCTTGTGTGTATATGCTAAATTCAGATTTTAATGCCTTTCTCTTTTTGTTGTAGCATTATTCTAGAAAAGCACGTAGGCTTCCTTTTTTGAAAATTGGATTAGTATAAAATCAGTCTTTTGTGCTTATCAAATTCTGAGATGTTTATGGTCTTTTAATCTAAGACAAGAAAATGTTTATTGATCTGTGAATTACTAATGGGGTTTTCTTAATCTTGTCTTTTTTATTGCTAGTATTAACAACTTGTTTCCTGTACATATTTAAGTTTGAAAATGTCCATGTTAAAAGATTACTATAAAACATTCCTATTGCTCATAGATACCTTGTTAATTAATTTTATGTTGTCATTAAGCCACTGATGCTTTTGACTGATCTATGGATTAGGAAATTCTCATAATCAACAACATAGTGAGAGGATGGTGGCAGTACAACTCTGTCTCACATGTTCATGTTTTCTTTTCACCCTGCAGAGCTTATACAATGGTGATTTCAGACTTCTGTGTGAAACAGTGTTGACATCAGAAGAGCTGCAAATTCAAGGAGACT
Source organism: Buteo buteo (assembly GCF_964188355.1). Lineage (NCBI taxonomy): Eukaryota > Metazoa > Chordata > Aves > Accipitriformes > Accipitridae > Buteo > Buteo buteo. Next base: position 30,243,350 of record NC_134175.1, read on the forward strand.
TGTTAGAAAGTTAATCTGTCTCTACACATTGTATTGTATCGTATCTAAATGGGTGCCAGAGATAAAAAAATTAAACTTTCTAGTAATGCTGCTGTGAGGCAAGCATACTAAAGAATTTGGGGGGCAGGGCAGTATCCATTAGAAATGGACTATAGAGGATTCCCAGCATATTCAGTGGCAAGAATGTGAGAAATACTCTTGGCATTGTACTTGAATGCCAGCAGCAGTAAGAGAGAAAGCAGGCAAGTCATTAGTGTACACTCCTGTATAAGCTCAGGTCTTGATTATCTCTTTCCAGTGCCTTCAGAGAGTAGAGGAAAGAAGGCTGCTAAAAGACCTGTCCTTTCTAAGAAAGCTGGGGTGCATAATTATATAGGTTTACCTGGCCTCTTCCAAAGGGACAAATGGCACCACTTCTCTAGGCCGTCTCCTTACTAGTCTTTCTGTTCTTCCCCTTTTCCTTAACTATCAATTTTTATGAGTGCAACACTTTTAAAGTCCTTCCTGGCACAGAGAGTCAAGCATGTCTGCTTGTGTGAGAGGACTGGGCTCCCCTTGCTTCCTGACACTGATAACTTCCTGAAGTAGCTGTGGAGACTGAGAAGATTCTGCTCAGATTTTCCCTTCCAAACAAGAATTGAATTCTTCTGGTCTCAGTGAAATGCAGTGTTCAGCCTACCAGGCTGTACTTGGTTCAAGCTTTGTGCCACATCCTTCACCTGAGTGCTCAGGGCCAAATTCAGAGCAAATATAATCAGATGCATCTCCTTACTAAAGCAAGCTGTCCTGCTCACTGTAAGTTTGATTTTGATATAAGGCCATTGGCCTTATAACTGCATGAGTGTGAGTTTCCTATGCATGTGGCATTGCCTGATGCTCAGATGAGAACATCATGTCAGACATGTTTAATCATAACAGTGTTTATTCCTTTTACTCAGAATGTACCCCCTTCATGACAAATCTATTTAAATGCTGAGATAAAAATAGCATTTGACAAGATAGTTGGGTATGTTTCATTTTATTAACACATTAGTCAACTTATTCTGCTCAAAGTAATACGTGAATAGTAGATACATAAAAGATTAGCATAATTTTTTCAGTCAACATTTGTTCTGTGAGGTTTTTGATTACATTATTTTAATTAAGCAATAAGACATGACAAGCACAGGATTCCATGGTGAGTATAGCACTCCTCACAAGGTATTATAAAGCATGTGGCTGAAAGCTGAATGATTGTAACCATTCAAAATGTGCATTAATAATCACTCTAGACTGACTAGAGTGCCCTTTGGTTTCTTTAATAAAATATGTATTACTTAATAAGGGAAGTATTTACTGGTTATAGCCATTGGAGCCAAGACTTTGCTCTTGGCCAGTGAGAAAGCTCCATTTGTGTTCCTAAGCCTTCTGTGCTGTCTCTGGGATTAGTTTGCTCATGACAGTGTAACTTTTAAATATATTCAGGGCATATCATACTGTCTATGAAAGAAACCAAACATCCTCTCTGGAATCGCATAATTTAGTAGGTGTCACAAGTCAGAAATAATGAAGATAAATGAGATTATGGAGCCAAAGAAAAGTACATATTTTCTAAATAATGCTCTCCGGTCAGAGATTGGGAAAGTGAAAATGTTGCATTTCTTTGTACTTGCCCACCGGAAAAAAAAACAATAACCAAACCAACCAACCAAAAAAACCAAAGCCCAACCAACCAACCAAAAGAAAAAAAAAAAAGCCCACAAAACCCCCCAAAAACCAAACCAAAAAAAAACCACAAAACCCCAAGCCAGAAATGTGTTGCGTATAACTTATTTTGTATCTGATTGCATCAGTCTCAAGATATAAATTAGTAAAATGCTGGGGATAACAAATATCTGCTCATTTCAATCAGTCATTATGTATTCCTTTTGCACTTTCAATTATATATGCAAAGTAATGTGGATTTCTATGACCAGGGTCTCAAAGTAATTAAATATCTTGGTTGTGATTGTGTTCCTAAAATGAAAGGACTGAAGTAAACCTGGAGCTTGTAGCGCTGTATTGGGTTTTGATATTACTTTGTGGATATTTAAATAGGGAAGAGCAGATGGTAATTTCTGGACCTATGAGCATGTTGCTGTCATAGCTCTGCTAACTTCTCACTGTTTCATAAAATGTTTCATTTTTATTGCTGTTCACTGTGTGGTTTACTAATCCTACCTATTTGTAATAATCATTTAACGTTTTACTTGAATGCCAGTAAAAGCAAACTCAAATAGCTTGTGGTTGTTGAGCATTAAAGCCGCAACAAAAGACCAGGAATGTCATCTACCATTGATCTCATGTTCTGTCAACATTGTGGAAAGTCACTCTGAGGTAGGTGAAAGGTGATGTCCTCTTCTCCCTCCAAAACAAATCCTCTGGTAGGCATCTAAGAATACCATCTTTCCTCATTCTAGCAGCCTGGTCTGAATAACTAGATGGAAGAAAACTTGAGATAAATCTGAGGTACTTATTGGTCTTTTTCCACATAACAACTCTCTTTTGTGTATGTTATTACTTTAGTGTTCCTGGATTTTCAGTTCAGGTCTGTTCAGGGTACGAGCAAAGTGATGAACTATATTGTTATATTGCCCAACTGATTTGCTTATGTTGAATGTAAACTGTTTTAGGACAATCTTCCAAGATGTTCCAGAATAACAGGTTGGACCTCAAGACTGGGATTGGGAAGGACCAAGCATTAGCTTGAAATTCCTTACAGAGCCCACATAGGACTAAAATATTCAAGAACTGGCTTGGTTTTTGAGTTGTTTTTTTGTTTGTTTGTTTTTTTGAGGATGTCTCAACATCCCAAATTTTAGAATGTATGTCACCAGATATGACGTGTTATATGTGACAGAGGGGACTGAAACAGAATCTCAAGGCCAAGTCCTTTGAGAGATTGAAATCTCCTGCCTGAATGTAGGTGGAATGGAAAGGTTATTCTCAGGATTCAAATGTGTATGCTTCAAGTGATGAAAAAACTTCAGAAGAATTACTGATTTCATCAATCTTATGCCATTCATTGGCATCTAAATCTTAAGAGTCCTATTTGCAGAAAACTAAACTTTGAACCCAGTTTATTTCTTATATTAACCTTAGTAGTGAGTGTGAATTTACTGTTTCTACATACCTAAAGGTAATACGAGTGCGATGAAATAGGGTTAAAAAGTGTCATGAGATTTGATAAGCATTCATGCATTTTATCTGACTTGGGGCATTGAATCCATGGAAACATTGGCTTTTACACATCATTTTCTCATTCACAAAATTAAGTAATTACATCCTGGGAGAAATGCACTGGCATTGAATATACAGTATCCAGACTATGTCACTACAGGTAGCAGATTGAGTTTAACTAGCCATATGGATTGTAATTGTCTAAGTATGATTAATTCATAATGTTTGTTAATTTTATGCCTTATATTATGGTTTGTTATTATAATGTCAGTCTTTTCTCTCTTTCTTTGTTTCTTTTTAATCTAGGTTTTGATGAGAGCCCTCAAGGGATTTTAATCTTACTATGATACTAACTAATGATGTCCTTATATTCCTGGGTCTCATCAATAGCTTGTTCCCCTTGCTGGAAGTTTCACGGAAAAGGGTTCTGAAGTTAGAACAGATGGTGAGCCAGTCCATTGCAGAACTCTGTTTGCAGCCTGAGGAAAACTTTATATTGGAGGTGGAAATAATGGTTTTCTGCTTAGCTTATTGTAAATTCTAAATGGGGTGATTGAAGACTATAATGATCACTGTTGTTTGATGCCTGTGAGTTTCAACATCTGGCTAATGCCTTTACTAGCTGTAACAGTAAGAAAAGGCCCTATAGGGTTTTCTACTTCTTTCCCTTAAATAAATTATAGCATATGTATACCTATATACATATACACACAAATACATAAGTTTGTATGCATGTGAAAGTATATATATACACTTTCAATGTGTAAACCAGTGTCTATATTAATATCTGATTTGCACAACAGTGAAATGGAATATTACACAATAATATAACATTTTCATGACAGCACTGGGCTTTCTTTTTTTGCTACTTGAATTTGATTTCTACTTTAACTGTTGGAATGATTTTAAGTCACCTTTTATCTACTCTTGCCTACAGACCCAAGCCATTAACCCAAAGTAAATTAGCAATATGGCTTTACTTCTCATACAGGGTCCAAGAAGGAAGCACTAGTGAGACTGACAGAGCTGGCTTTTGTAAGGGAGGCTGAAGACCACCTCCTTCAAAGTGATGGACCTCATCACAACAACTTTTGTCATACTTGACTTTTCAGCATGTAATTCACTAAAATCACCAGAGTCACTAGTCTGTTCTGTCACTGCACTATAATTGACTTGATGAAATATTGTTAACAGGAATCGTGATTGAAAAATAATGTTTCACAGAGAATTTTAAACGTGATTTCTCTACTTATGCTGTTTCTTTGCTTGGTTGTACTTCAATCTAGATAATGACGACAGTTTAGGAAGCTTCATTTTAGAAATCCAGATGGTATTGTCTTTACTTATTCAGCACCTTGGCCTGGTATTCTTGAAACAAATTGCCAAAATCTCTAACAGCATTATACTTTTGTTGTTTGTGGGGTTTTTGTTGTTGTTTGGGTTTTTTTTTTTTAACAGTCTAGCTGCATTCAAAAAACCATGGAAACACATATCAAACTTTAGGCACATGCTCTGAATGCTTTGTTTTCAATGGAACCTTAATCACAGGCTTAAAATATTATGCTGAATTTGGACCCAAACACCAATAAAACACTCAAAATACTGCAGTCTGATGGTCACTATTTAACTTTGTCATGGATTTTTGCCCCTGAAAATGTGATGCTTTGTTGGTTTATGCCACATTGGTCTAGACAATGAATTCTTCAGGCCAGGCCTGTAAAGTACCTGTTGATAAAAACAGTGGTCAAAGCATTAAGCTTCTGATTCAGGCTATCAGAATCTGACACATTAATTACCCTTAATTACAGTCTGTATCGTCTTTCCTGAAGAAAAGTTCATGAAGAATATGCTGCTTATAGTGAATTTGCAATTAGTTTTTAACTAATGCCAAGTTAAAAGAGTTCTGAAGTTGCATGAAATTAAAGCCTTCATTTTTCTTTTTCTGTAGCTTTGTAATTTCAGAATTTTCTTATAGTAGGACAAATGTGTGCTTACACAGAGTTTTATTTATAATACCAATCTTAAGAGAATGGCTGTGACAGGTATGGAAAAGGACTGGCAAACATAGAAAGCATTTGAAATAACTATGTGGGAAGTTAAAAACCTTGTTTTTCTGTATTTCTTCATTCTCTTCAAATTAGCAGTGTATTTGTAACTAATGCTACCTAATGTCAGCCATGAGAGACTCTATGGATCTATGCAAGTGATTTATATGATCAGATGGAATAGAAGGATGCTGACAGGAGCTTGGAGTTCAAAGGACAGTGCTGTTCACAAACTAAAAAAACGATGTAACTACTGCGATTCCTACTAGCTGCTGACCTTTGTATTTTTTTCCTTTTCGATTGTGGTGTTTTGTTTTGTTTTGTTTTTATGATGTATATTGCAAGTCGTTTTCCTGTACACATCAACTCATGGATTTAATTTCTGTATAACCAAGTTTCATATTGGAATGATACTTATCTTTCTTTTACTGCCCTCACAGATGCAGTGAAATTCATAGCAACATCCACAAAGTAAGGTTTGACACATTAATTTCCTTTGCAGGGAAACAGTAATAGTGGCATCAAATGCCCATTCATCAGTAAAATAAAAACACTCTACAGATTCCAATGTTAAGCTCCCTAAACATGTTAAGCTCCCTAAAAAGACTTTCATGCGAGATACATGTATTGCTGTAGTGATCACCAGGACACATAAAGTATAAATCAATACATAGTAAAGCATCTGTGGCTTGGTGAGTGGTCTTTCTGTTCCATGTCTGTCTACAGTGCTGGCTAGTCATGCCTTCCCCAAGCATCACTGTTTTGTCTCATGTGGTGACTGCAATGACTGAGATAATTAGCAGAGTTACTAATGTTTCAAATTACTTTATATCAGACTCGGAGAATCCTGAGTAGTTGGCAAATTGGACTTGGCTAACTGAGCTTCTCAATGGGATGGAAAGTAATCAAAGTGGAAGAGTGTCAAAAGTACTGGAGGAGGGATGGCCAGTGCTACAAATATGAATAAAACAGCAGCAAGTGCTGTTCTGAGTAGCTAGACCAGCTGATCATCCATTTGCTACACAACTCTCAAAAATTGACTTAAATCCAGAACAAGGTCATGCTAGGCTTGAATTGTCCTGTTATCTGATGATCCAGTAACAGACTGCCAGATGGGGAGAGAGAATAAGATAGCAATTTGCGGCATGGTAAGGCCCTTACTAGGTTTTTCATACTCTTTGCCCTCTTGACTGTTTCCTCTACCTTTCTTTACTTTTGTACTACTGTTTCATGACTCTGACATCTGAAGGGCTTACTGGACCTTCTCCCCACCAGGCATACAGCTTGCCCTTCTGTCTGCAATCCTTGCTTGCTTATTCGTGCTGCCAGTTATGGAAACTCTAAGCTATTTTCTATTTTGCAGGTACTTCCAGAGAAAAAGGGTGATGTCTTTAATGATTGGTTTTGGGGATTTTCATCTGGCCTAGGATCAGGGACCTCTGTGATTCAACTGAGGTCTGAAGCAAGCTGATCTTCATAGGGTATTCATCAGTTCTGGTAAGCCAGATCTTGCAGTATGATTGCAGAGAATCTCTGCAGCATAGGTTTACTATACTGCATCCTATTAACATGCATGGCTGTATATATTTTGAGATCATAGCATTTTATTGAAATTGCAGTAGGAATGTCTGCCTTATGTCAGGAAAGTATAAGCATTAGGGTACTTAAGGTCTGCCTTTCTTTGCATGTGTTTAGAACACATCTAGATTCCTTTTTAGCTCTTCTCTCAGATAAATCCCAAGCGATCTATATAAAAAGAGCACTGTTCCAAAGAGCAGGATTGGGCAGTAACTGCTTTGAAGGGACTGTGTATACTTCATGATAATCCTCTAAGTTAAAAACATCTGAAAATGTTGTGTCAACACTAGCCCAACCTTGTCAAGGTAAATAAAGCAATCATTTGAGAATTTCGGCTTCAATATGTCAGTCAGTTCATTCTGAAGTAGCTTAGTTTAAACCTCTGGGAAGGAGACAGCCCTCCTTTGTACATATTCCTTCTTCTCCCCTTAAAGAAAATCTCCAGAATAATTCTGTGGCAGGAAAAAAAGTCCTTAATACAAAACTGGGTTTTTTTACAGTTTTTAATGCTATAGGGTTGTTTGTAATATACATCTGTCTGTGTCAGGTTATCAGTAATCTTTAATCTTAAAATCTTGTGACTTTTAGTTTTCATAGTTAGAAGCGCTTCTGGCTGTGACACAGTCTTTGTGGTTGGAAATGCTGGAATGGGGAAAAGTCAGGTAAAATAAATTATATTTTCAAATACCCTCCAAAAACACCTGCTTTGCTTGCTGACTGCTTTGGTTTTTTAAGGAAAATATTTTGGTAAAACAATGTGTGTTGCAAGTTCAATACTTAAAAAGCATTAGCAGTGTAACCTCAGAGTAGAACAACAGGTTCTATGAATCACAGTGTGAAGTCTAGGTGAGTTGAATAAAATTGGTGTATTATGCAAATGCTGGGGTTTTTTTATAGATTGGATAAGTAAGGTGTAATGTTACCTGTATTGTAATGACGTATCTTATAGTTTATTTTTAGAGGATATCTTTTCCTTCTTTTTGTCCATGTATTTTCTCTGCATCTCATGTAGGCACCAGTCCATGCTTTGTTTAATTTATTATTTTCTCTATCTTTTCTTTTTTGTTTATTCAGTCAAACCCTTGTAAACAAATACTAGCAACAGAGAAAATATGTTAGACTACATTTCAAGTATTGTAAGTTCAGTGCTAACCTTCTTAAATTTAATTTTTTTATACCTCTTTCTCTACTTAAATTTTCTGAACATGAAAGGGTCACAAGTCGTGAACTTACTTCCAACTTATTTCCAGATAAAGAGAAAATGTAGCTATGCTCTGGCATTGTTCTTGTCATTAGAGACTAATGATGCTGCATAAAGCCTATACCAACATGAAGTTAGTGTTATTGTGGAGTGACACCAGCCTTAAGACTGTCAACACATGAACATTTGGTGTTTCTTCATCCTTCAGTGGAGGAGTTGGAAGTCTCTGAGATATCTTCAAGTTAAATTGAATAAATGAATGACTAACAAATTACATGACTAGGGCTAAAGGGAATCAAGTTTCTGACTTCAGCTGAAAGGCCTGTTTTCAACAACTGTAAAAAAAATACTCTGCCACAGTCCATGATAGCCTGAAATAGATTGTGCTTGGTGGAAATACTGACCATATTCAACTGAATCACTGAACAGTCATGGACGATAGTGAGGTCCGTGAATCATATTACTAGTACTTCTGTGCAATGCACAATTTACATCAGTTTCACAAACACCTTTTCTTTATATTGGTGTAACCAAAATAAGTGTAATCATGATCAGAGTGTAATACAGGAGTAACTACATATATAAAAATGATATATATCATGCTATATAAGCAATTGTCCAATGAATAGAGCAATCAAATTCATAGCTTAAAACCATTCACTTGTATGGTGGATCTCAAAATGGGAATTCTTCTCTCTCTACATATATTTTGGTGTTTTCTGTGAGGTGCCTGTCATTTTAACAAAAGTGACATGCAGAGTAAAGTGGAAAGGTCCTGTTTCAACCTGGGAAGAGGGTGGGGCAGACAGCTGAATTGTTCCGTATTTTCTATGAAATCTTAATTGATTAGACGATCACCTTTATTCACCATAGAAAGACTGTCTTTCTTTATGATGGATACAACAGCAGGAGAGCAAACTGTTGGAATTGATATACTTTGTTGCTTATCTGAAAGGAGATTTTTTGCCCTAATTTTGCACAATAGTAGAAACTTCCTTTAAATCCCATTTTCCTAACCAGTGCCTAGAATAGCTCTTGTTGTTAGATTCTAAGGACTCTATTGTGGCTTTTAAGCCAGAGCCCGCAGTAGGGGTTGCGGAGGGATGCACCGCCCCCAAGAAACTCCTAGAGGGTTTGTACTTGAGGACAAATCTGATGATAGAATTTAAAAATGGAACAGACCATTGCAGATCATCCAGTCCTCCCATCTGCCAGCACAGGATTTTCCCTCCCAGATATTCTTAATGCATTGTTCAATGTAAAAGTCTCAACTCTGGGAGTTTCCAAAGCTTTGCTTGGAAAATTTTTGCCTCCTTTTTTCCCTCAGAAGTAGGAGGAAACAGCAGCAGCCATGACCATGTCTTTTAATATATATCTGTGCGTACTTTGGACTGGCTTCTGCCTGCTGGCTGGTGTGAATAGGGGGCAGATGGGTACAACTTTTCCCTTTACAGTCTCCAGATGACTTAAACATACCACGTGATCCCTGTGCCCTAGGAGGAGATTTGTAACTGCCTTAAACCATCACCTGTCCTTTAATGAGTGTCTCAGATTTTGTAAAGTGTGATCTAAAGTGTAATTGCTCAGCTCTATAATGCAGTGAAGTTAATTTGTGGTTTAGTCAGAAAGTTTTGTCCTAATTTTCTGGGTGGTGATTACTCTCCCAACCAGTGAAATTGGCTTGAATGTTCCAGCGTGTTTTGTTTATTGCTTAAGGGCTGATAAAACTCCCATGTATTATTTCTTTTTTGGGCAATAATAACAGTGCATTCTTCAGTCTTGGTAACTGTTGATATTTCAGCCTTCCAGAAGGATTTTGAAAGATTTCAATTATCAGATATTTTGCAACACTATTGTAAGTGCTATTGGAAAGCAGACACTGGATTTTCACATGTAATTCAAATCTGTAGTGTAGGTGAGACCCCAGTCCTGCAGAAATTACCTTGTGTTTAACATGGTTACACACAAGCAATACTGCCAGATTTATAAAGATCAACTCAGAGCTTGATGAATCCATGGGATAAACACGTTAACGTTGCAGTATGTTGGGATTTGCACTTCAGACAGTGCCTATGAAGTCTCCAGTGGCTTTGGGTTAGTGTTATGAGTAGTGTAAATGGGACTGTGTTCTGTAGGGAGAAGTGTGGGAAGTCAGTGATGTACAAAATCTGCCAGTAGTGACTATAATAGTCATAGAAAAACCTCAAGGCTCCATCAAGATTAAATTTCCATTGATGTATTTTTCCGTGTTCCTTGAGAATCAGTATATGAAACAATATGAAGTCTTTAACCCAAGTGATTAGAGCTTAATGTTGAGCAAATACAGTTTAAAGAATTTTTTTTCCACTTTCAAAAGAATGGTTTTCAGTCCTGCTTGTCTGTATGTTCTTAGGTGGGGAAAAAAATCCTCTAACATAGGACTAACAAAGAAAATCTTTAGGGGTAAAGAAAACTATGTAAGTAGAGGAGGTAGAAGCAGATGAAAATCTGGTTAAAATGGAATAATGTCTGATTTCCTTGATGCCATGATATGTAGTAGACCTGAGAAATCATCAAGATGTTTTCTTTTAACACATATTGTGCAAGATATGCAGGGCATAAGGATTTATTTGTTCAGTTGACAAACCACTGTAGTGTTTTGTAGGGAAAAAAAATGGTTTTATTTGGGTATTCCATAAGCCTTGTTCAAACGAACATTGCAGCTACTTAAAAACAAGCAGGGGGCTGTGACAATGAGTTCCTGCTTTTTTGGTTAAGTTCTGTCACTATCAAGTAACAAAGGTATTTCACTAAGACTTCCAGGGATTGAAATTAGCCATTTTTGAGCAGCAACTTTAGCTACAGTATCCAGAGGTGACACTATCTTTGTGAATACACTTGACTTAGGCTGGAGTCCATAAATAAAATTACCAATTAATGAGAGTATCAGGCTAGCTTGCTACAAAAGGGCTGTTTAATTTTAGATGCAAAGGTATTTTCCATTTTTAAAGCTATAGACAGACTTAGGGTAGGAAGGTCAAAGTTCTTTGCCAGTTTAATTAGCTGTCATCTGGCTTTCTAATAGTTTCAGAATCTGATTTCACATATTCCAGTTTGATTTCTGTGGTGCCTGAGAAGAGCCCCAGAAGAGCACCTCTTCCAAAAGACAGGTGAATTTTAGAGCTGTTCCTAACAGGCGTTTTCCATCCACATCATTGTCCTGCTTCATTTTGCGACACTTTCACTTTCCAGGTAGAGAAAGTACATGGAGCATTGCATAACTCCTGAACAAAATTTCCCTCCACAGTGTCTTTCAGACTATGTGGCTCTCCACTTCCCACAAGGTAGGACAAAGACTTAATGGTTATAATGGTCTGGGCATAAAGATATAGGTGCATTTCCTTTTCTGTGAGATGGCAGCAGAGACAGGATGTTTCTTTACCTGTATATTTTGCAGTCTGCATATCATTTATTTACCCTTTGCAAAATATTTTTGAAGACTGTATGTACCTCCATTTCCCAGCAGTTCCTTCACTACATTTTGCACACTTCTGTTCACCCCTGCAGTGACCTCATGGGCTTTCTGCCATCTGTCATTGTTCCTTTATTCTAATGTACAGTGCAGCCTCATGTAATTTATGACTTTGCCTGATATTTATTAGATAGACAGGATTATTGCCCACAGATGGCTATGGTTCACAGCCAGAGGCGTCTTCACAGAACTAGCGGGAAGAGATTTATTCATGTGACCATGTGACTTCTACTGTAAGCTAATTTTAGCACTGGGTTTCTCTTGATAAGTTAAAATGAAATGAGAACTCTGGGTCAAATTTATTCTTGCAGCAAATGATGCAGTTCCATTGACTTCTGTTGAGTCATACCTGTATGTCAGGTATGAAATTTGCCCTCCATTTTTTTCATTAGGAAAATAAAATATATGAGAGCACATTTTAACTGCAGTGCATGTGTGCAGTTACAAATATTTCTGGTCCCGAAGCTGTACCTTTGGAGCAGAAACAACAGAAAAGATTTATCAAGTCATACAGTTGTTGCCGGTAGATGACATTGTCTGCCAGCTTTACATTTTCTCTGCTTCTTTTTATGGGCCACTGGAGTCATATATTCTGTCTTTCACAGTGTGAGACTTGGAACATTTCTTTGGCAAAGTCAGGGAGACTGGCATGTTGAAAGTGAGCCAACACAGTCAGGTGGTTTCATTTGTACTTGATTTTGAGACTAGTTCTTGCAGCGGATAGGACATGAAAATTGTATTGTATCTTTTTGGTGTGTTTGTTTCATTGCCAGCGAACTAGTTGCTGCTTGTAAATTTAAGTCATCTCACTGGTAATAAATACATAGAGTTGAATCAGTGGCTTTTCTAATCTTTAAGGATTCTATTTGGTAAAGTCCAGCCTTAAGTGGGTCTATGTAATAACACTACAACTATCAATAAACAGATTAAAGTGCCTACAGATTTCCTTGCTGTAGACTGAAGCACAAATTCCCAGCCTCCAGATTGTAATCTATAGGGAGTTTATTAGCAGTTGGGCTTGGGAGGAGTGGCACTTCAAACAGAAGCCATCTGGAATACACATTTGGAGATTCTGCTACAGGAGAGCTAGGAACAGAAGCAGGCATAGGAACATGCTGCACTCTCACCCTGCAAAGTGCTAGATGTCCTTTCCATTCCACTGGGAAGTCAATGGGAATTACAAGCACTCAGCAGTTTCAGCTTTATGCTGTAATCCAGGAATGCTATATGTAGTTAAATATGTTAAACAAAAAGACTGAGTAAGTAAATATGCTAGGTGAAGTTCTACCATCTGATTCAATAGCAGAGTTATAGCATCGCTATAAATTCCCACTATTTGTCTTTACTACTTCTGTTGTTATGTCAAAGATGTTGGTGGTTAATTTTAATGTTTTACTTTTCTGGGTTTATGCAAAGCTGGACTGACACTTGTAAAGAGCAAATCCTCTCTGACATGTATGTTCCTTATACTTTGACAGTGCCACTTTAAAACCATTACTCCCATTCCTCAAAATGGCAGTGTGGGTAACAGAAAGAGCAGAATTTCCCTTCTGCTCCTTACTCTCCAACCTGATTTTCAAAGGTGCTTGTTATAGATGAGAGAACTGAAAGGTAAAGAGAGGATGCCTGTGTGTGGAGCATTTGCAGTTGTTTCCTTTGCCAATATGAACTCAACACCATTTTGTCCTTCCACTGTCGTTAAACTTGGGCTGATATAGAAAAGAATGCCATGTACGCCTTGCTGAAGACTATAAAGCACTGTGTTGATGTATTATTGGGTCAGTGCATCTAAATGCAAGTTCACTGCTTCAGGTGCAATGCCTGCAGGATTTGACCTTGGAGAAAAGCATATCCTCAGCCTTTACTACAGACATTTCTAGAAGGCACAGGCTAATTTCAGGTTTGACATGTCAAGGCACGGAGAAGAGTCACTGACACAGCAGGTGCACTTAAATATAACTGTCTAATTATACAGTGATGCAAGTTTGCTCCCAAGAAACTAAATGTACAGTGCCATGGAAAACATGGTATCTGCCTGTCATGCTGTTGAATAGGAAAGTAGTCTTCAGCAGTCAGGCACGTTTCATGTATGAAATCATAAAAATCACGGTATGGTAACATCTGCATCGTTCCCATTCTTTATCAAGTATGCACACTGTGATTTCCCTTCTGCAGACTTGGGGGATTGCAACACATATGCAGCTTGTTACAGGGAAACGTAACTTCTGAAACTTGACTGGGTATGTTAAGGTCTGGTTTCAAGCTTATTTGTTTAGTTTGGATTTGAAAGTTCTGCAACAGAATTTCTGAATTGGTTTAAAATCCACAACAGTAATAGTAGAGGATAACAGAGCAATGTTATTCTGCAGTTACTGCTAGTCTAATTCTGGAACACAGGAAAGGTCACTGCCTGTTGGCTAAAACTAAGCACAGCCTGGAGCCTGGTAGTGTGCAGGGGGTGTGAGGCGGATAGTTTACTAACATGGTCCTGACTTGGGGGCATGCTTCGGTAACAGGAGTGTTTTCTTGCCCTTCACGCATGCCCTGTAGCAAAATTCTTTTTTCAATTATCAATTCTGCCCTAGACTAATGATGCTTTATGTCTACTCAGCTGTTAAAGTCTAAGCAGGCAAACAAATGTAGAGAAACAGGAAATGTAATAAGGTATTATCTTAACCAATAATCAGAGAAGAATTGTTGTTACCTATGCAGAAAATCTGACTAGTAAATAACGGTTATTGTATCTTAAATAGATCATATTATTTATTAATTTACTTTCATGGCAAAATACAGTCATTCTTGACCCTGCCTCACACGCCAAATGCTACAGAGTAAAATTGCAGTAGGTCTGTCCCTTCTCATCTTTTGCTGAGTGTCCAGTTCAAATTTCCTCACGTTTTCCAATTTTACTGGACATTCAGCCTTCTAGTGTTTTTTCACCTGCTTTTGCCATGCTTTCTCTTTTACACCAGCTCGATCTGTATTTAGCTAGTAGGCTTGACTCTCCAATGTTAACATCGTTCAGAATTGCAATGGTCTCATCCAATGACCAATAAATGTTTTGAGAAATAAGTATTGACCAAATAGCCATTACAAAATTCACAAAATTTGCTTAGCACTCTCTGAAATACCCCTGCTGAGAAGTAAAATGTTCCTGTAATGTACACATTCAGTTTAAGATTACCTAATTAATGACTCTACCTTTAAATGCCATCTTATCTCAACCATGATAGAGAAAGGTTGTTTGTTTTGAGCACAAAAGGAAACATTTACTGAATGACAAAATGGATATTCAAAGCAATCCAGAACAAAGACAGCAAACATTGTATAATGAAGAAAATGAACATTCATGGTGAATCTTTTTAATGTCTGAGTGTGAGTTCTATCTTCAGTGAAATACTTCGGTGTTCTCGTATCAATCAACCAGGCAAAAATTACAAAGTGAAGGGTGTGACTCATGCACTCACTGGTGTATTCAGCCAAAAATACAGAGCAGAGCAGATACCATCATTTCTTGCTTTCCAACACTGTCTCTGGCTCCCAGCATCACTTCACCATTACCACCCTGCCAAGAGTTGCTACCGTCAGCAGTCCCTAAAATGTCACATGTGCAGAAACCATTCATCAACCACAAGCTTATCTTATATAGGCTTTTTTTAAGACAAGCATCAACCCCATCTCACTTCTGTTGCCCATATTCCTTTATACACTCAGTCTCCAAGATTCTGCTGCCATCACTAGCCAGTGCTTAGGCCACAAATTATTTGGAGTCAAGATATTTCCTTTGGAACAGAAAAAACTTTGCCTGTTTTTTCATGTTAGTCATATCCTGAAGAGTCTACCCTGGAAAATCTAGAGACCTGTGCAAATGGAGTCCTTTATGAGCAAGAAATACAACAGATGGTTATTATGTGACCTGGTATAGCTTCTGGGCCAGGGATTTATATTTGTGTCTTTATTCTGATGCATTTTTCTCCTTTATGTTCAGGGTTATTTTCCCTCCATAAAATATTGCTATCTCTGTACTGGCATCAGCTTCTTAGAAATTATGTTTTTATTTGCCAGGATTTTATTGGAGATTGCTACAGATCTTCCCCAAATTTGACTAAAATATTGCTGTTCCAAGATTTTCAGATTCTCCACAGAATTTTGCTAATTAATTTGTTGCTTAGTAAATGGTGATTTGCAGGTCGCATTAGAAACACCTTTTTAATGCATCTAGTAAATATTTGGAAAACAATTATATAACCAACAGTATATACTTGTGTTGCTTACTGCTATCTGGTGGGACTGCATATGGCCAAAGAGGAGAACAACCCCAGCCATCTTTCTGAGAACAGTTTTGTGCAAGGCAGAATACTTCTGAAGACCAAGGAAAACTTTGGGGAATCCTATTTTTTCTGGAAGAGAGCAGGGCACTGCTCTTCACAGACTGCTGATTCTGGTCATAGCCACTAGAAGGCCTAATCACATCCTTTACTGGAAACCCTGTAGTATCCTTGGCACCTGCTGCTTTGCAGCACAGTGAGTACTTTTCTTGTTGCACAATGGATCTGCCCTTTTCAGTGCCTGGCAGTCTTCTTCCTCACCCCTTCAAATAAATACCACTGTGTCCTGGAGAAAGAACATTAAAAGGGTGCTGTAGCATTCACCCTTCCAAATGACAGTCAGAGCTATCTCTATAGAACTCGGTCATGATGGAGGGCTCATTCTAGTATACAAGTACTTCCTTCTCACATGATCGGGGAAAAAGCAGCCGCTCACATAATTTCATGTTTTGGGTTGTCATATGGTTCTTGGCTCCTTAGAAGCTCAGTTCACTCCAAGGACAGCAGCCATTTGTTCCTGATGTTGAGTGCTACCCCACCTTTCTGCACCCTGCCCTCCTTTTTTTTAAGGGAAGGGCAGAGGTGAATTCTCAAAGGAAAGTACTGATTATTAAATTTTCATTGAACTAAAAAAATCTGCAGGAGTTTAAAGTGACTTGCTGGCACTGTTCAGAAGTGGGGAAGGCTGCAGTTGATCATATCCATCCTGATCAGTAATGTTCATGGAAAATGGTAGGAATTACTTTCTAGAGAGGTTCTGGAACATATAGATAATTATACCAAAACTGCCATTATTTTTAAAGCAGAAATTTTTGTGCAGAGGTCTTGGTATTACATTTTGTAGTGAGTTTTAGAGCAACTCACTGACTTTTTTGAAATTTTTTTGCATCAAATGGTTTAGCTGTTAGGAAGAGAAGGCAGAAGTAAAACCAAAGCTTTGTGAATAGTATACAAGACATGGGCTTTAAATGCAAATTCATGTCTGTGTCCAGCTTTTGAATACCTGAAAGTTGTGTCCTCTTTGCATCCAGGCTTTTGGTTTAGGCACACAAAATAGTTCCAGCAGTTTTTATGCAGGCCTAATTAGGAGCACAATTGTTTTATAAAAGAAGAATATGAATTTGAATATTTATTTATTTTAGAATGTCATATGGGACAAACCAAAGCTAAGAGCAGATGTTGTGTCTACACCAATGAACAAGTGTTATCACCACTATTCAGACAGTTCAGGCCACATGCAGATTAAGCACTTTTCATGGCACAGAGGGAGAGAGCATGCACACAAGCATTATTCTGATATGGTGTCTAGACCTAGAAAGGGTGAATATCTCAGGACCAGGGCTATGGATTTACCCACATAATTAATGGAAGGCCTTTTTTTTGGCTACAATGAGCTTGCATGTACTCCTGTTAGGAAAAATGACTAATTCAAAGACTGTTTCATAGTCCTTGTGCACACAAATCCCAGCTCTGAGCTTGGGAATATAACTTTTTTCCATTGATCACTCAGTAAAGCATCTTGACTGACCTCAGTGTTGTAAAATTTATTACTTGTGAAAGTTTAAAAATGGGGCTACAGTGCTGGATACTTACAGTGGTATTGTTAGTAAAATGTTTGTGAGGATTTCATTAAAGCTTCTCTGTTATTGATGTTTTTCTCTTCAAGGCTTTCTGTTCATTACAGGATTGTCTGCTGATGCCAGTCTTCTCAGCTCTGTGAAGTATATTTCATTTGCAAATGCAAGTGTCTGGGCTTTAAATGTGTTAACAGGAAGCATATCATATAACAGGTATTGTGTGTAGAAAAATTACTCATTTGTGCTTTTCCACAAGAAGAAAGTGTGTTGGTTTGTTATGTTTAAGTTCAGTTGAATCATCTATATCGTAAATATTACATCTGTATTATAAATTAAGAACCTTGATATGGTTAAGGATTTCCCATTTGCCATGCCTTCTCCTACTATCAGAATGTCCTAGGCCCTGCAGTTTGTCCCTCATGCAGGAACACCAGCTTTGACAACACCTTTTGCACTATGTTTCCCCTATACTGCACACACACTATGGCCACCTTACAGTTCTCCGTTGTTAAAAACTATTGGTTTCCATGAGCCATACTATTTCTGGGATACTCAAGATTCCTGAGCAGAAGTTTTGAGTAACCAACAGGAGTGTTGCTGCTAGACAGTTTTTCCTCCCCCTGCTCTCCTCCTTTTTTTTTTTTTTTTTATTTTGGGGGTTTTCCTCTTTCCCCCTGCCCTCCAGGGAACCCAAATCTTAAGGTCCAAAATGTTTCTGAGAGTTAGTAAGAGACATATTAATCTCCCTGTTGAGCTCCAGCAAAGGCTTTATGTGCAAGCAGTGTCCATTCCTGAAGGTTTGTGCTTATTCATTAGCTGAAGTTTGACATCTTGGTTGATTGTGCTTTTTATTTTTTTGTGTGAAGTAGGAAGTGAAATGAAAGAAACTGTGATCACGGAAATTTTTGCCAGCAGCAAAACCAGGATGCACAGGGGCTTCAGACATGCACATCTTCTCTCCAGCTTTAAAAAATGAATTTTAGACCAAAGCAAGTAAAAGAAGTTGGAGGTAAGTGTGACAACAGTACTTAAACTTCTGGGTATGAGGCTGAGCCTATGGTCATTTCAAGTTTGGTCATATCTATTTCTGTGTGCCATAAAAATATTTATCATAAGTAGCGTGTCTCTTGTGTTCAGCTTTTGCCCTGTTTTCTAGCTAATTGATTATCTCGTGGAATTTAATACCTGATGGAGCAAAGAAAAAAGAGCAATACAATTTCCTTCTCATTTACTTCCTTGACCTAATACAAGTTTACTCTTTGGTCTGAAAAAATTCTAGATGTTAAAAGGGAAGTGGATATTCCTCTCCAGATATGAACTAGTTTAACACAGTAATAGAAGCAGCAGCATATTTTGGATAGGTACTGCATGATTCAGTGAGGCTTGCAAGTCATAACATTGAAGTCCAAGTGGCAGTAATTAACAAAGCAGCTTTGTGATCAGTAAGAATGCAAAGCCCATAGAATGGTACTAGCACAATACAGAATCCACAGAACAAACAGTGCATTTATTTGGCATAACTGAATTGTGAATCTGATTGTAAATAATCTGAGTTGAACTTCCAAAATACATCGTATTCATATGTGGCTTTACATAGAAGGATTCTGCTGGGCATTGGCTCAGTCAGTGCTGAAATGCGTTTCTCCTTGGGCTAGAAAGCGATAGCTATTCTGATGACAAGCACTATGGATATGTTTGCTGCTGGCACTGCGGAAATGGTGACACAGCACGCAGTTACTCATTTCTCAGTATGGGCCACATGAATCCCAAGCAGCAAGTACTCATTTCCCTCGTGAAAAATGGCAGCTCAGGAACACAGTGCATTTGGCATATTGGGGGATATAAGTATAATATTAAGTCACCAACATTGCTTTCTGTGGTTTATAGGAATTTATGATGTATTTTTGATACAAATTCTGGGGTTTTATACTTTTGCAAAGTGTGGTGCCAAATAACCTTTCTGTCTGAGACAGCATGATCTGTTATGGTATGATACTGTACTGAGAAAGTAATGTGGTGCTACCAGTAGGTTGTGCAAGAAGTAACAGAGGTTAAGCTTTGAATTGCATTTTTGTAATTATTACTTTTCAGTTCCTTAAGGATTGTGTTCTTCTTGACTCTTGAGTTGATATGCAGATAGGAAAATGGTGGGCTGAAGTGAAAACTTCAATAAAAACCATTGCAAAATCTACATCTGGCAAAATTTTTCTATATGCAAAGAACTGGGCGATAACTGCACTGATGGGCTGAAAAAGCTAGTGGAGGAAATGAATGGGAGGTTACTGCTGCGAAGGTACATGCTGGTCAGATAAGGATGACCCACCCCACCCTTCAGTTCCAATGCCTGATCCTACAAGCACATCAGACCGCCCCTTTAGTTTATTTGATTTACCTGATTAAATATAGCTAGGATTGGGCTCAAGAGACAACTGAGTACCTGTAGGCAACTTCTGAATATGTCAACAGAGCCTGGGCTAGGACCCCTACTTTCCCCATCACCCCGAGGTTGAATCGTTTGCCAGAGCCTCACCTCGCCTGCTCCACCCTTGTCTCCACCCCAGCCTCCTCCACACACAGCTGCGAGGGGAGCAGGCAGCCGTTGCTGGGAGCTCAAGGAGCCTGCTCCTGGCAGCGGTCCTCCCATGGAACTGCTCCCGGCGATGAAATTCCCCTTTCCACGCCCTGCACACCCGGTGAGGGGAGAGGCCTGCCTGCCTTGCCAGCTCTCATCTTGGCTGTTCCCTCAGCTATGTTTCCCTCACGCTCCCAGTCCGTTCCCCTTTCTCCAGTACAGCGGGCGGGTGGCAATGGGGCCTGCTGACTCCCTGGAAGGGCAAAATCCCTTTGCTCCGCCTCTGCCATGTGGAGGCTGAGGTACAGGGACTGTGGCTGGGCAGCGTGATGTGGGAGGCCTGGACAGAGGTGAGTCACCACCTCTCGACACCGTCTGCTCTGCTTCTGTTCCTCCTGTCAGCAAATATTTACATGGCCTTTTCCTAAGGGGCAGGGGGATTTATGTAAGCGACTGATTTAAGCCTCTGAACCCTACAAACTAGTAACAGGTGATGTCTTTCTGAGCTTGTGGTGAGGGCAACTTTGTACTCGATGCAGGAGGGAGTTGGAGCCACCCAGCGGGGCAGGGAGCTGTGCACCCAGGAGTGCGTTCACTGTCAGGCTGGGGCTCCTTTGCTGGGACAGAAATGGTGGAAGAGTGTTCTGCTGTGCTGGCGTAAGGCCTTCACCTTGAAGGCAAGGAGCCTGTAGGACACCAACCCTGTTCCCCTGTAGCAGTAGGGAGAAACACCTCAGAGGCTGGGAGACGACTGTGAGCTATGTCCAGGCACCTGGAAAGCCAGGGCATGTGGAGCAGCAGCCCGCACCCAGTGTCTGGCCTTGGCCAGACACCACTCTCACAGGGGCAACCCACAACAGCATCAGGAAACTCCCCCTTCTCTAGCAGTACCCTGGAAATCCAGGTCACACCCTGTGTTTTCTTCCAACACATGATATTTTCCAGGTCTACTTTAACATCCTTCCAGTTCCTTGGGAGCTTTCATTTCTATCTGCATTTATTGTTCCCACCCACCCATAAGGGCTTCCACCTTGGTGGATCTTTTCGTTTCTGATGGACACACAGTTCTCTGAAGAACCTGCCTGTGTTGTCCTAGAGAGAATCTTGCAGACACATTAAGGCAACTGCCTTTTCACTAGGCACCTGGTGACTAAAGATGTGCTATCACTAGTATGCCAGTTTTATTTGTACTAAAGCACCTCAGCATTGTAGTTAGGCAAATTGTGCTGAATTCAGTGGAGTTATTTTAAGCATAAACGTTTATTCAGTAGCTTTGATTTAGCCTCTTCATCATTTGCTTGTTTGCAGGAATTGCGTGTTCTGCATCCACCTGGAGCTTATGTTTTATTATATTTTGTGATCTAAAATTTGGCTAAAAGAAAAACCCTCAAGGTTGACAAGGACTAGGATTGACAGAACTATGGCTCTTTGAAATCCCTGTTGTCCATTTAAATTTTAATGTTTCTATCATTTGTTCCTCAGTGTAAATTAACAGCCATGGCAGTGTGTTGGGTTTCTTTTCTGAAGTCAAGACTTTAAATTTAATTCAATAGCCTAGATTTACAGCTATTCTATATTTCACAAGGCAGAATCAATAATGTGACTGAAGTGAAGAAGATAAAAATTTATGGTATCTTGCAATTTAATGGTTGAAAAGATGCAATTGGAGAGATCATAAATTGTGAAGGAGTTTATGCTTCATTGCTCCTGATTCAGTGCTTGCTGTTAGAACTTGATTTGTGACTATTCACAAGGTGTGATTAATGGTGTGATCGATGCTTGCTTCAGTGCAGTAAAGCAGTTGTAATGCTCTTCATTAGAATAAATAAAATAAATTGACTGAAGCTTTATAAAAACTGTGTAACATTTAAAATCTAAAATGTCAATTTTTTTTTCCTGTTACAATTTAGGTTTCTTCAGGCAGTTTCCACCTACATCACATCACTCATTGTCATTCTTTTTGGATATTATAGAAATCCATGTGGGTTTGGGTTAGCTTTATGCAAAGCTCAGTGAAGGGGAAAAAAAAAAAAAAGAGTTGAATAGGGCTGAATAGAGTCTAAGATTTTCTGGTGGCTGTGTTTTGCCATCCTGCAAACGTACATTTATTCTCCTTTAACACATGCAAGTTTAAAGGAATCAAGGCAGAAAATGACTCTTCCATACACAGCTCTACTAAAAACAATAAAAATTAATAATTTTGATTGTTTTTAAATGGGATGGATGTATGATGGGCACCCTAGCAGAGACAATGAAGATAAAGAGGCTTTTTTGAGTGGCATTTCTTGGGTTTAAGGATGTTCATTACATAATCCAATGCTATCTCACAGTATGCTCTAAAACAGACAGGGGAATATGAGAAAACTGCAACAGCCATGAAAGGCAGTAGAATGTAATGATTTTGATGTTGCCATTTGAAGAATTGGGCTCCAGGAGATGCAAACGAGAAATAGGGTAGAGAGTGCCCTAGGATGCTTGTACATGCCATTTAAGTCCCCTGCAATATATGGATAATTTTGAAGTTTAAATATGTCTAAATTTAAACATGCTGTCTAAGACCTGGGGAGTGAAGAAATTGTGCAGTGAAATTTAGGGAAAATTCTAGTGTGGCTTGAATCTAGAGGTCTTCTATTTGCTTCAGTCTTGTTTGTTTTTGTTTGCCTCATTGAGAGATAAGCCTTGTAATTAGCTGGAAAAGTTTATCAGATTTCCACCGTGGTCCCTTGTTCTGATTTTCCTCGGTGTCCTTTGTCATGATGGGTGTAGAGATTTCAGGTTTGTGTTTGATTTTAAGAGGAACTATAGGTAAAGCTAAAGCTACTAGACAACAAAGCACCATTTTAACAATAGCAGTGAATGAAATATTTCCTATAATTTGTGTATCTTAAAATATGCTGTAGCAACTCCAGGTATCAATGATCATGCATTTGCTGATTGGAATTGCAAAGAGAATGAAAAATATAAGGAAACTACAAACATTTTTGGAACATATAGCTATGGCAAATTAGTGTTTCTATTATTGCACACAGTATTTACAGACTAGCAGTTGTCACTTTGCAAAAAAAATATCTTAAGATAGATCATATTCTGTCTGTCAGCAGTCTGGCAGAGATTCAGATATTAACTGCAACACGTTCTGACAGTAAACACATAGTAAAATGTGTGAGACTATAGTGTAAGTAGATAAGCTTTTCTTTTGTAGATGATTTTTTGCTCCCTCACTGTCAATTGAAAAGCCAGTAATTCACACACACAAATGAGTTTCTGTGAGTCATAAAAACTGGATTTGGTAAGAACAGACACAATGTAGCTGCAGCCACAGCCCCCAGAGCATTGTAGCTGAAAGATCCCAAGAGCCACAATGCTGTAGTGGGCAGGGAAGCACAGTTATATGAAGCACTTGTGGTTACTTGACCGGCCTCTATCCAACAAGTATCCAAAAATGTAGGGCCACAAGGAAATGTGAAGCTCTAATTGTGCCTAACAGATAGGAAGATTGACTCAACCTAAAACACCACCACTTGTGTGGCAAGCAGAATACCTGTGTCCCCACTTGTTTGGTTTGTGTTTTGGTTTTGTTTGGTTTTTTTTTTTTTCCAAAGGAGCTGGTGACCTATCCAACCTATTATGCTAATCTGAGAAGTAGCAATAGCAATAACGCTGAGCCCTTAGACAGAACTTGTCTTTATGATTACCAAAATGCATCATCAGTCTTGTTTTGTGGAAAGGAAAACTGAAGCTCCAAACAATTTCTCTGAAGTCATATGCCAAATTTGCTGCAGTGTCCCTTCCACCTTCTCTTTAGACCTGCACCATAGTCATTTGGCTTTTGTTAATGGAGAAAGCCACACCCATTTATACGGAGTGCCAGAAAGGATGCTATGATATGATTTTGTTTGGGATTTTTTGCTTACTTTCAACTATAAAAAAAACCCACAATTTCTGTTAAGTGGGTATGTTTGCACTTATTTAGGCAGTTTGCAGATATATTCAGCCAGAAATACATGGGCAGTATATAAACAGAAGATTTGATTACCAGGTTGTTGAAAGATCATTGTCCTATTTCTTCAAATGTGGCATGCGGTAAGGGAATGGCTCAGATTAGGCCAGGTACTGAAAGCAATGTGATAATATTGAAGAAGCAGAATATTACCACGTGAGGGGGTTGGGAGGACTGAGCTGTTGCACCTTAACTGTTTGTTGTATCTAATCTAAGCTCTTCAGAAACACTTGGACTCCACACTGTGCTGTGTATGGACATCCTCAGTTAGCTCCACCAACACTGAGGGTTTCACCTGGCAGAGGAAGCTTTTGTGAAATAGGAGAGGGTGTGAATTGAAATAGCTCTTCCACACTGCCTTTCACAATGGACTTCCCCCCCCCCCCCCACCCCCCAAGGAATGCCTTTCTGCAGTCTAACTTAGTCCACTTCAAAGAGGACTAAACAAAAAGTTACTCTTCAGGCAGAAAGAGATTGTTCACATAGGAAACTATTGTAGAATAGCTATTGTGGCTGTTTTGGAGTGGAAAAAAAAAAGTCATTAGACCCTCAGAAGCCTGGCTGCTTGGAACATGAAGAGGATGGATTTTCTAGTGCTGGTTCAGTACCATGCAAATGTGTCCATGTAGCCCATTCTCCAGCTTTACATGCCCGTGATACACCTACCTGAACATCCAGGCAGTTCATGCTTTCTATTTGTTTTTCCTATTGAGGGAAAGTTGTTTCTTGCCCAAACAAATATATTTCCTCCTTGTTTGGGAATCTTCTGCAAATATTGGCTTCTCTCTTGCATCAAATAGTCTCCTGTCTGTTTTCATTTTCTTTGTAACGGTGACAGTGGTGAACATTTAACAGCACCATAAAATGCAGAGTGCTTTCAGCTGATGTTCTCAAAAAATTTCAAGTTACAGACAGAAAAACTGAGGCACGGCACAATTTACACAAAACTATACTTTAAGCCTGCTTGCAGGCCCTTATTTCCTTAAGCTTAATCCTGCATCCTGTCCAATGGGCCATTACAGCAAGGGGAAAATCATGCCTCTCTACTCAGTGGTACCTTCTTGCTTTTTGAAGATGTTGGCTCTACTAGTAGTAACCAGCAGATGCTGCTGAGGAGCATCAGTACTAAAACTACGCTCACTAGTTTTGTTGTCACTGTTGATGCTGAAAGGGATACCATTTATTGCTGGTTTGCTGTTGCAAATTTGAGGTGGCCTGACAGGGTCTATTTCTTTGTTTCCTAGGAAAGAGCACAGCTTTGGCCAGGTGCAGATGTGTCATTATGTTTATGCTGTTCCTGTTTGATATTGGAAGCTTTCATGAGAGATAGTGCTGCTAGTAGATGATCCTGCTGTTACCTTCTAATGAAATGCGTCTCCCTCAAGTAAGCAAATTATTGCAGAAGTGTGTTTTGCATATCTGGAGTTAGGTTTGGGGTTTGTTGTTCTGGGGGTTTTTTTTGTTTGTTTTGTTTTGTTTTTTTTAACCAGTAGAATATAATAGAAAAAGAAATAATTACAATCCTGAAACCCTTCTTCCATAGCTACTGATTCAGAGACAGGAGGATGTAGCTGTCAGCTACAGGGAGGTAGGAATCATGGTTTAACCCCAGCTGGCAACTAAGCACCACATGACCGCTCACTCACTCCCCCCACTGGGATGGGGGAGAGAATTAGAAAAGTAGAAGTGAGAAAACTCATGGGTTGATATAAAGACAGGTTAATAAATAAAGCAAAAGCCACACACACAAGCAAAGCAAAACAAGGAATTCATTCACTACTTCCCATTGGTACGTTCCCCCCTTCCTTCTTCTTCCCCCAGCTTTACATACTGAGCATGATGTCATATGGTCTGAAATATCCCTTTGGTCAGTTGGGGTCAGCCGTCCCAGCTCTGTCCCCTCCCAACTTCTTGTGCACCCCCAGCCTGCTTGCTGGTGGGATGGTGTGAGAAGCAGAAAAGGCCTTGACTCTGTGTCAGCACTGCTCAGCAATAAGGAAAACATCTCTCTATTATCAACACTGTTTTCAGTACAAGTCCAAAACATAGCCCCATACTAGCTGCTATGAAGAAAACTAACTCTATCCCAGCCAAAACCAGCACATGTGGTTAGAGAACAGAGGTATTCATGTAGTACTGCCTCAGATAAATACATAAGCATTGCCACACTGCAGCTAACTCACTGCAATCACTATTGTCCAGTCTTAACATTTGTTTTGTGGGTGTATAAAATAACACAACCCAGCTGAACAGTCATTTTCAGATGAAGTAGAGGCTTCTAAACATGGAGTATGGAGTACAACTCCTTTTGGGGGTGGGGGGGGGAGTGACTAACTCTGCTTTTTTTGACTTACCTGTCTTCTCATAATTGCTTTTTTCCCCCCCAAGGGAAGGCAGGGAAAAAAAGCTAAACCACCTGCTGTGCTTAAATGTCCAGCCAGCAAAGATTAAGAACACAGAGAGACAGCATAAGACTGAGGTGTCTTACGTCATTTCTGAGACAGTCTGATACCTAGATAAGGGGAGCAGTAAGGCTCTCACTGTTAACATGAAGGTGCAGAATTCACAGGTGAATTCCCCCCCCGCCCCGCCCTCCTTAATTCAGCATAGAGCTTTAGTTGTAGTGTCTCACACCGAGGAAACTTTTTCCACAAAGAACAACTTTGCAGCCTCATACATTTTAGTAGTAAAACAATGTTTCTTATATTCACTCTTGTATGTAATCTAAGTTAATTGTTAAGTATTCATACATTCCTATTTCATAAAAAGGAATTCTCTGTCAACTCCTTTCAAGTGACTCTGGACTTGTACTCTATTTTTATTGTTTCTTAGCTAAATTCTTTATTTCATTTTCCCTGTTAAATCAGCCTGGTCCCCTGAATGTAGATTTTGCTTTTCTTCTGACTTGTTTTTGTACGACAATGTCATTCAAAGAAAACATTCCTAGACACCAATGGAGAGGGAATGTTGTTCTCCTGCTCCATTATAAGACACAGTTGTGTAACGCTGCTCCAAATCACATCAGCCAAAGTGCTCATTTACATGTTGGCTTTTAATAACAGTGATCCTTTCCCCAGCAAATTTCTAATAATGTCTTTCTCCTAGAACTGTACACCCTCCTATTTGCTACTACTTCAGATAGCAATGAGCGTTACAGTACAGTCTATAAATGTATTTAGGAAATTCTACTCTGTCTTTCCTTTGTTATTACCACTTTTTTCTAGTTCTGAGTGTCTATGTCTAGTGTCTAACAGTTTCTTATAGATCCCTTGCAGTTCATTAGGGGGTTGCTCAATTTATTAGGAACCAATCATGCATTCATACCTTCTTCCATCTGAAGTGCACTTTTAAATGTTAGACTACACACTAATCAAGTTGAACATAATAATGAGAGCACGTTCACATTGTTACGGTAAATGACCCAATGCATTCATAGTGAAGACATGTTCGAACTACAGTTTGTGCTTTTCATTGCAATACTGAACATTCTGGAGAACTCTGAATAGTGTTGTTTTGTGGCAGCCTTACAAATATGTGATTATTACATTGCTGGCAGAACTCTGGATGTTTCATTGCTGCTTTGTGATAAATTTCTAAGTGCCATTAACTGGGGAGGATTTTATTGTGTAAATTTCTTCCCATAAATTAGACTAATAATGCATGAATGGAACATACACCTTTCCATACATGCATTTTTACACTTACATACAATAGTGAATGATATCTAAGGCTGAGCTTGATACTATGTGCCTTTTCTCAGGGAAGGCAGTAGGTATTTATTATCAACTTCAGTGTTAATAACGCAGGATCCGAAGCTGGCAAGTGGAGCTAAAGGAGAAAAGTAAATGAATATTTTGGAGATAGGAAGATAGGAAGTAGTAAATGCATAAAAACTTTCTCTTCCACATGCTTAATGGGGCACATTCTGGGATTTGGACATCTTACTTTTTTCATTCCCCAGCAGGGGAAAGGAATTCTGTGATATAGTTTTTAAAATTCTGTAGGAGAACCTAAATTCCATTTGTGCTGCGTGAGGCATTCTGTTCTAGGACTTCTGCATGTGAAAAGAAAAAGACAATTTTACATGAGTAAATTGGTCTGATTATGTTCCTACAGAGCAAACAGGATTAGGCTTCAGTTTTGTAAAAGGATGCTCAGTATCCTGGGGCTAAAGGTACAGCTAAATAAAGGTGAAGAACGTGCAAGGTAATCTGGTGAACATGGGTAATGATAGCAGTGAATATTAGCAGACATCAGTGACCATATGTTCCCAAGGTTGCAGTGTTGTTTGGTTTCTGGACCCAGCATGCACAGGCTGCTCTGGCTGTGTATACTGTGCAGGTGAAGCAGAGCTTAACTGTTCTTACCATGCCTTCCTGCTGGTGAGCAGCAGAGTTCCCAGGGCAATGGAGTTCTTTGGCCTGCTGCTTCGTCATAATGTGATTTATGAATGAACGTTTTCTCCTGAGGACACTTAAATTTGAGTTCATTGCCTGATGTTGATAGACTTACATATACCTCTAGGAAACCACATGCCAGCGTGTGAGTGAGGTGATGACACCTATCTTTCCGCTATTCCTCCTAAGCGGTGTGGGCCAGATTTTTCCACATTCTGAAGTAAAAGTTTCCATGACAGTTACTTTAATGTATGTACCACTCCCAGAGATATATCTATACTGGAGACCTGTCATTGCTCTTACTACAAATTTCTGTGCATCAGTTAAGTCTCTCAGCATGAGGCTGAGGTGTGTTTTTAAGTCGTTGTTCCTGTTTTCAAAGCTATAGTTTCAGAATAAAATTCTAGACTAATCATCTCTCCTCTAAAGTCACATGGGCAATTGCACATTAAAGACAAAATTTGGCCTAAGCTTTGCCAGCTTTTTTCAGGTGAGGGAAGATGATGAAAGAAAAGGGCACGATTCTTGGAACAATCCAAGCCCTGTGCCCAAAGTCTGTAAGCCACACTTCTCAGGGCAAGCGTGTATATCCTCCTGCTTTGGTCCCCACATCTTTCACCTCAGGATGTCTGGAAAGCAGCACTCTACTACTTAGGGCAATAGCAATGCAATAAGAAAATTTTCACTCTAAAATCAGCATTTTACTGTTTACAGCACAGTGGCCAAAATGTTTACGCTAGGTTGTTTTTGATGTTTTGCATGGTCTGTGTCTCTTACTTACCACTGCTTATTTGTTTACATTTTACTTTATAATTTTATTTTTCCAAGTACTATAATTTACAAGATAATATCATTGGTTTTCATTATTTTGGCTGTACCACTTGTGTTCCTAACATAAAGTGAGCAGTGAAAAACGGCACCATGCCCAAACTCTCAAATATATTTATATGTCTCTAAAATCCAAACTGGAGGAGGCAAATGGAAAATTTGCATTTTTTGCAATTGAAACAAGCTTAACATCTTGCTGAAAGTGCTGGAAAGCCAAACCCAATTTGCAGTCAGCAAGAACAGGGACACATGGAAACTTTGATGTGAATACTGTACATTAGTAAATATTAGCTTACTCAGCTGAGGTGAAAGGATTTGTGCAGCAAAGGAAAATAATTTGATTTGTGATATTTTTCCAAGAGAAAGGCAGAATACATCACTTGGCTGTACTTCATCTCCCTCTTACAGATAAGTCTATGTCATGCATTGTGTGAGCCCCTGCAGTGCTGTCAATGAGCCACATGCTCATGTGGTTTTTGCAGACTGGCTAGGACTGAAGGGTGCTTTCAAATATTAGGCTGCGCTGTTTTTGCTTAATGTGTCTGATCTCTTTGGTCAGAGAAAATCCTAATTAGAGAAGAGCTACTTCTGGTGACCATGTGACATTGTTGTAGTAGGATAGGTACATTTGCTAGTGCTAGTTTTAAGCAGAACAGCAAGAGTCACTGTTTTATTTAAGGTAATGCTGTGCAGTCTGATGCATCTCTTTTCTCTGGTATTTTGTCGATGTTTTCCTTTCTAAAGTTCTGCTCAGTGCTGTTGGCAGTTTTCTCACTGTTAGTGTTCTAGTAAAATTACAGCTGTTGCTTTTAAAAAAGAGAAAGCAAAGTGATCAGTGAACCAATACAATGACAAAAGTTCACAAAGCATCTAAGTTCTAATGTATAATCTCAAACATATGTCAAGAATCTCAAGCCTTAGAGCCCTAATTTAATTCTTCATCCAAATATATGTTGACTGCTAAGGCCAAGATTTTCTAACAATTTTTGGTGAAAAATTATTTTCTGACTAAAGAAACTATTTAATTTCAAAGGTTCTGCAACAGTTTTGACTAAAAAAAAAAAAAGGAAAATGCAACACCACCCCAAATACTTCGGGAGAAAACTGAGATATTTACATTTGAAATTGCTACCAGAGTAGCTGTAGCTGGGGTCCCTTGTTCTCTTTAGTGGTTCCTTGCTAGTGGTTCCCTGCTAATTTTTACCATGTGCTGCCATGCCACATTCATTCCAATGGAAGATGAAAACTAAGCAGACATCCTGGTTTGGGATAAGAATGGTAATGAGATGAAGCTTCACAGCAGTGATGTTCTGGCTCTAAGGCAACATTTCCAAAATGCAGTATGCTCAGTGCAGTGTATGCTCAAATCTAACCTTGTATTCCTTGTCTCCATCATGGGGCTCTTCTGTTGTAATTACTTTCCACATGCTCCTTTTCACTGTATCTGCTTTTTCTGTTTCACTATATCTGTTTTTTTAAATGGATGCTGATTTTTGAAATTTATGTTTCTTAGTGGGAATTAACTTTATTTAGCATTTGGGTTTCAGTGCAGTTTTCTGGCATTGTGCCATCCTCTGGAGCTGGGAGCCCACCCAATGCAAATTAAACCACCCTACCCTGACATTGCTGCAGTGTCTAAGGACTCCTATGAACTGTTAAGCATGAGGGGTTTTTTTGGCAGGATCTGTTTTGACAAGTACTCTGACAACCACAACACCTGTAGAGGACCCAGTCATGTTCTGCATTCTTGCTGGATGTTGGCTGTCCTCAAGTCTGTTTGTGAGTTCAGGTTGGCATCAGCGTGAAAAATGCTCAGGTTGGCATCAGTGCGAAAAATTGCCATAGGATCCCTCTGTAAGGACAGGAGGAACCATTTCAAACACAGGGGTTGCAGGAGGGATAACCTTTACCAGTTGACAGAGAGCCTTTAGCTATCTCAGCATTAATCTCTGCAATAATCTAGGCACAGTTTGCTTCTGCAAGCGTGGGCTTATTCCCACACCAGGGAAATCACTACCTCTTAGGCACCCTGTAACTTAGGTTTGTGCTTCTGGATTTCTCTTCACTCTCCAAACCTTTCCTCTCAACCCCTTTAAACAAGATATCTCTGCCCTTCCACTTGCCCTTCTTCCTAGTATCCTTTTTGCTGACTGACAAGGACAGCAGACTCCTCCATCTGCTCAGTCCTTTTCAGACTAAATCCTTTCTAGATTGTCAGCAAAGTGTGCTTTTGTGGGAAAAGCTCCCTGTCTCCTAGGTGCTTTGATCTTTGTCATAGCTCAACACTAGACTGAGTTGGCATCGGAGGACGGCTGCTCCCTTTCTCTCCCCTTCCTCACCCAGGGGAGAATGAAAAAGCAAACAGGAAACACCCATCCCTTGCAGGGTTGCATGTGACAAGCGGAAGGGGCGAGTGTGTGCAAGTTGCCCACGCATGCAGTATGCATGTACCCACCCACATCCTGCTCCACTCTGCTTTTCCTGCCCACTCTTGTCCCCAAACATATGCTCTACTTGCCAAACTTGGCCTAGAGGTGAGCAGGAATCAACCAGCTGAATTACTTGCACAGCAAACCCAAAGGCTGTCTGTAGGATGCTGTCCAATGTGACCTGGTTACAGCCTTTGCCACTGATTCACCATGTCCTCCTTGTGTCATTCCCAAAGCTGCTTGCTTTCTGCTGAGAGACTATGAGGCTGTGCCAGAGCAAACTGAAATTCCCCTTACTTGGGGCCATGGCCCAAACTTATGTGTAGGAAATCCAGGACCAACTGTGCTAGATGGCAGGTGTTGCAGGGTCTGTGATGCAGACAGATATGTGCCACTGCGTATACATGCAGTTTTTTCGATGAAATCTGATCCCCTTAAATGGCCTGTAAGTACTAGAGGTCTTGCTGAGCAGGTGTGCTGTGCTGCTAGGTTTATGCTTGTAATGAGAAAACTGCTGGCATAGCCCCAAGGCAGAGGAGAGAGGTCCCCACCTTTTCACCTTCCCTTTGCCTCTTCCCCTCCTCTTGCAGTACTCACCCAAGCACTGCTGCACATGAACATGTGATGTCATTAGGCTGCAACCCAGACCCATGTATTACAACCAAGGCCAGGTGATAAATTTTAGTGCCTCTTAGGAGAGGTATTGCATGTCATCTTTTTACAAAAGAGTTCACACTCTTTTACAACAAAATACTTTTCCATGACTGTGGGTCTCCCTATACCCATCTTTTCTTTCATTTTTATTTTACTCCGATTAGTATTTCCTCAGGATTTCCCTCTCTTGCAGTTTTTTTTCTGTTTCTTTTATTCTTTCATTTTATTCTTTCCCAAGAAAGAATTTTCCCTGAACAGGTGGAGCTCGAGGTCTTGTTTCTAGACAACTTTGCTGGGAAATGTCAGTGCTCCAGATTAGAAGTTTACAGTCTAAGCCCATATTTACCAATGCTGAACTTCCTAATGGCCTTGCAGGTCTCTCATCAGCACATTTTTAGGTTCTGTATAGAAGGGGGAAGTGAGAATTCATTTACTTTCCTTTTAAACATACCATGGACTTCTCCAGTTCCCCACCCTCTTTTTCCCTTCATTTGAACTAGAGGCAGCTCTGCTGCATGGTCTTGTTGCTGGACCTGACAGCTCCATTGAAGGAGGATGACAGTATTGTGGGGCATGTTAAGTGCAAAGTTCTTTGGCACAGAAAATCACGCTGCAACATTGCATTTGTCTCTTTGCTTGATGAATAGGATATACTTGTTGCTGGATGAGTGCTTTGTTCTGAAAGATCCAGCTGGCTCCTGGCCTGCATTTATATCACTCATGTGGTGACTAACTAGGCATTTTTAATGCTTAATAAAAATGTTTGTTTATTATATGGGCTGTATAAGATTGATGGTACTCATACTTTTTCTGATGCTGCTGAAGTACGTCAGTTTTGCACATGAGGTATTGTCATCTTTTAGCACCTTTTGCTGCTTTGGTTTAATAATTCAATAGTTTTAATCATCTTTCAGATATTTCCTGTTTGGTGATATCAAAGAGAGATTTCCTTATCATCTGAAAGGATAATTTTCTCCTCAAAGGTCTGCAAGGAGATCTGGCAAATTGTCATTCTGTATTCCTATGTTGTCTCACTTGGCAAGTGAGTGTCTATGTTTTGTAACTTTTGGTAGAAAAGGTTTCCATCAAATTTCTTTCACTTTTCAGAAGTAGCACTGGTAATTTTGAAGGCTTGCTGCTAGTATTTTCCAGACTGATCTGCACCAGGCAAGCCAATGCCATGATAAGTATCCTGATTCCTCAAGGTAGTACCAGTGGAGTCGGTATGAAACAATGAATCCTTATGGTGCCAAGTGAGCCTTCAGAACAACACTGTGAAGACTGGCTAACTAGTCAGGTTAGCTGGGTTGTCCTAGTTCTGTAATCAGCTTGGCTAGCATTAATTCTGCAGTCTCTGCATCACGCTCGATTGTGTGATATAAACATGCCCTCTAGCACCTTATTTTCCTCCTCATTTTTCTTTCTTTGTCAATTTTATTGACAGAAACAGATGCAATGTTGCATGCATTCAGGAAAAAAAAAAACAAAAAACAACTAGCAATTTTTAAGCCAGGCCACTTACCAAGTCAGAACTATAAAGGAAAATAATTTGTAAGTGGAATCTGGTTGCAGTCTTAGCTCAAAGGTGCTGCTACCTGTCAGAATGAAATAGTTGTGTGTATGTAGAACCCTACATCCAAGGACCTCAATATTAAGACTATTAAACCACATAACATCTCAGTGAGGGACCTAATAATAGCATATCTGTTACGCAGATGGAGGAGACAAAACAGAGTTAAGTGACTTGCCCAAGAAATCACTATTACTGGCAAGAACAAGAATTGAACTCATTGACCCTTTCTCTCAGAGCCTGTTTTAATCCTGAAACAATTCTGCTTCCTCACCCACAACTATTTCACTCACGGTTTATCTTAACATGTTTTATATAAACAGCCAGATAACTGTAATGTGTCTGAATTATGTAGAGTATTTTCCAATACAAAAAACCACATTTGACATACGAAGCATATTCATTTTTCTGTCTGGCTCCTCCAGTTCATAGGTTCATCTAAAATAAGGCATTATGAAGCCCTATATTTTATTTTTCATTTGGAGATTTATAGAGAGCAATTTTTTTCTTTCCCCACCACCTCACCAGATTATAATTTTATCCACTACACAAGCTAACTTCATACCTCATTTCTGCCATTGATACGGCTATTTTCCGCAATGTGAATGAAGTACCTGGCGCGATAAATATTGAAGTGTATCTGCAGTTTCATTTTCACATACAATTGACACTTTCAAAGAATAAAACCATTGCTGCAGTATTTACTAAGTGTCTCTATTTTAATTCTGATCTTCTTGAATAGTATTTCAATACAGCAAGCAATTCAACATCATTTCTCTTCATTTATGACCATGTTATATTATTTCAACATAATCATGCAGTAGTAGAATGAGTTATGTTTATGGCATACCATTCATATTGGAAAATGTGCATACAGATACTGCAATAATTCTAATATTACATTTCACTACCTTTTCAGTGACAGGAAAATGCAGTATTCTACTAAACTGAGTTACAAATGCTATACAGTGTAATCTTGCTGAAATACCTGTTTGCATTTTAGTTTGCAGTGTTAATAATCCTTAAGTATTACCAAAAAATTAAGATGAATATCAAATCTGTGTATTCCTAAATGCTGTGTATTTCTACTTCTTTACTTTGCCTATTAATTGACTTTCTGTCTCATTAACTTGGTATATTAAAAACATACAAGTATAGTGATTTAATCGGTGTTTGAACTCTCCTAACAGTTTAACATAATTTTTTTTTTTGTTACTAATGTAGGGGTATTTCTGCATCTTGTCTTTACAAATAAGTTGTCTTCATATTGCTGAGATGGTTTGCTTGCAATATTTTGTAGCTGTCTTTCTGGAGAAAGGGGAATCGATTATGTTGGTTAGAAAGGCTGAAGTTGGGAAAGAGGTCCTTCTGTCTGCCAAGGTTATCAAACTATGAGAAAATCATGCAATGGCCCAAGTTCTTTGCAGTTACTACACAATATCTCCTGTGCTTCAGTGTCTGTAACTGTAACATTCCCTACATTTCAATGGGCCGTAGCTTTGTTTTGCACCACTTAAGATGCAGAAGAATCAATGGAATCCCTTCTGAGTAGTGCTGGTGGAAAAAAAAGGATTTAAGAAATCAGAACAAAAATCCCTATACATGCACAGCCTCTGAGTAACTCAATGATGAATGGTAACCCCTCAATAGAAATGCTGTCAATTCTGATAGAATTTTTGACATCCTCTTTACCTGTCCTTGATCAAATCTAGACATGCTTTTTAGGAGAGAAAAATCACTTACTTAATGCAGTGTAGCAATCACTCATTGTCATAAATTATGAAAAGTTAAATGACTATTTTCCAGGTATAAACTATTAGTTTTATAACCTATATTTCAAGAGGGAGGGAGAGATAATTGCAATTACAGGGATTTTAGCACACTAGTTATTCAATTTTGAATTGTTGGACATGAGCAGAGAATACTGTGATACTCAGGTTTATTTTTGCTGCCTTTATGCTAAAGACAAATTTTAAAATAATAGCTATTATGTGTGTACATCCTGTGGTTCTGCAATGCCATGGTTGAGCCAGGTAAAATTAATTTCAAAGATTACTGCACAGGATTTGCTGAAGCAAAAAATTAACCAAAAATAAATGGAAAAATAGTGGGCAAGGAGGATTAGTATCAACGGCAAAGAAATATGTAACTCCCAGTATCTGCAAGTCCTGGCTTGACATTCTCTCTGTTACCAGTGAAAAATGAGTTGAAGACTTCACTTAACTTTGTGAGGTTTGGAGGACCTTCAGCACCCACAGAGCAAACATGGAAGAAAAGGCAAAAAATTAAAGGAAGTTTCCTAGGTGGAGTTAGACTTTCAACCTCTCTGTACCCATATCTTAGTGGGGAAACTTATTCTCCCCCTTCCTGTACTGCACTATTCAGCATTGTGAAAAACCGAAAAGGAGATTTCCTTTTTTAACATTGTAGTCTGGCATCTCTTCTCTGAATGCGCTTAAAGGCAGAGCAATAAAGGGCTGTTGTGCCGAACATACACCAGGAATATTTGGTTTTGCCAACGTTTGAAACAATGGAAACTATAAATATGCTAAAAACTGTAGAATTTTTTTAGGCTGTTTGTGGTAATCTCTTCTGATTATTAATCATGAGATATCACAGATAACTAATGAGTAGCATCACATATGATTTCGGTTAATTGTATCTGACCATGTTAATTTTGGTCTGGGAGAGGGGAAGCAATTCATTCAAACTACTACCCAAAAAATGACATTTAGGCTCTGAAGCAGTTGGTGTTGGAGCAGTTTGGGTCAGGTAGATCCCATGGGTTGTCTCCTGGGAGGACTTGTGCTTAAAGTGGAACACCTGCTTGGATATTTATAGGCCTGAGGCATTGCCTTAACATTTACTCTAACAGCATTTACTCTGTTGGCAGGTGTTCTCAAAAACCCTTGGAAGAGAAAACTGAGAGAATTATGCTCCTTTGGCTGTTAAAGGTAATTAATTACACTGATGATCTTAATATTCCTGATACTAATGCCTGTTCTTCCATTTAGCTTTATGCTCTAATCCAGCAATGCCTTGACTACAGCCATCAGTAAAAGTTTTAATAGTTTTCAGTTGATGCTATTTATTTAAGATGATCCCATTATGGTGTTTGTCTCCACTTTTGTTATTAGGATTTGCTTAGGATTTTTAGTGGCGTAAGAACCAGCCTTTGAATCAGTCTGTAGGATTCACTGTAAAACTGAGTACCTGAGAGTTCAGAGGAAGGGAGTCATGGGATATGTGTCCTTGCCCTGGACTGCAGAGTGTGGGAGAAGAAATAAAAAACCTTCAGAAGGAAAACAACTCACCAAAAAAGCCATTACTTTTTTGTAAGTCAGAGGTAGGCTGTGGGAGTTTTAGCTTGTGCACTAGTTCTGAGGTCTTTGGTTCCTCACCTGCTATCTGCCTGTGGAAATTTTTTTACAAGGAAACCTCACAACGAAAATTTCAGCGTAAAAGGAGTGTGTGGGAAAATTAATGCAACCTCAGAGCCTAGTAGGATTTCTGTGGGTTCCCCATTGCTACCTGTGGAGATTTCTGTTATGGTCTTTCCTCATGGTCCTCGGATCACTGAGAGCTCCCGCCTGATGTGGACATAGAGTCACAAAGCTGTGAAGGCAAATTATGTTTGTTCTTTGAAAGAGAACTATGTGCAGAAGGAGAATCTCCACGAGGGAGATGATTCCATACTTGCCATCGAAAACAAGTGAAATCTTCTAGAGATAAGTTCTCTAGTCACTCACAGAGGTGCTTATGCATTGTTGTATGTCCAAATAGTGGCCAGCATATCTGAGGAAAAAACTTCTGTTACTGGAGTTTAAATGCACAGACCTAGACACGTGGGCTCAAAGGGAAATGTAGGTTCCTAAGGCTTCCACGTTATTTTGCAGTTTAGTTCAGCACTACAGAATAAAATTGTTGGCAACAAAAAGGAAGACCTAAAGTAAATTTAAGTTAAGCAGATGCTGGGACATTAAAAACACACAGAAGAATTGATTAATGTCAACTTTTTCCTGCAGTTTGGGCAAAATATTTTTTTAACATTTAAGTTCTACTTAAAGTCCTGCTTTACAAAGGGTCCCTGATGTGTGGAAAGGTTCCAAGAAGTACTAAGCAATAACTAGTGCAGCCAAGACACAATGTCACTGCAGGGTGAGCAAAGGAAACAAGCAATAGATGCAGAGCTTCAAGGTGGGAAATGTGTTTTCAGACATTGCTTCTGACTTTCTCTAACATGCCCCTTGTCAAGTCAAGGGCAATGTATTTCCAATCTAGTTTAGAAGGATTACATAACGTTTGCTAACTGCAGTGCAGTATTTTGCTGTTACTGTTTTGTCAGAGTTTTGGTTATGTCAAATATTTGGGGGCTGGCTGAATGAAAGGAAAAGAGAGATGTTGCTGTTTCTTTACCAAAAGCCCAATGGTCTACTAAGGTGTGGGAGCTTCTGGACTTGTTACCTTTTTTCTTGAAAGGCTTTGAAGCATAATATGTCCAGGAATTCCAAATCACCATTGTGCTCGAAGTTTCCAAAAGGATGGGGGATGTAGGAGATGGATCAAGGAAGATGCCCTTAGTTTGTCCTTTGCAGTTATTTTGCTTCTTACAAAATACAGCTGTGTGTCTGAAGGAAAAGTAGCTAAGACTGACTAGGAGTTTAGAGTAATTACTTTAGGATGCTTAGATCAAAATGTTAGTCTTCTGGATACAGTTCTCCAATAAATCTAGACCAGGGGAGATTATAATCTAATGGCCTACTCTAGGCGTATGTATTGAAATGGATCCTTTCTGGATATCTACTGGATTGTTACATGAGCAGGAGGAGAAGACAAGCATTGCAGCTCTGTGAATCTAGGTTTTCCTTTGTTGTTTGTTTGTTTGTTTGTTCTAAAGTATCTAAGAGATTAAAAGTTTTTCTGACCTGAAATTATTCTTTTTCTTTTGTCAAGAACAGCTCAACAGCCAGACTTGTAGTGCTATGCTGTTGCATTTCACATTTTAATATCGTAAAGTATTTTTTTATGAACACACAAATTTATTCCTGGAATCCTTTCGGATTTTCAGTGAAGTAAAACCAAACAGATATTCTTTAATTTTTTTTATATATATATATGTAAAAAATCTCCTCTCTCTCTCTCTTTTTTTTTTTTTTTTTTTAATTTTAGCTGCTACAGATTCAGGATTCCTTTGGGCAAAATGAACCACCCAGCTTTCCCATAGATATGTTATTGACCTAATTTGCAGGCTAGAGAACAAAGATCCAAGAAACTAACTAAACTAGCTGCCATTGTTAATCCTATCCAACATGATGTGTGACAGAAGAGAACCCAGAAGGTTGGCTCTGTAAGTTTTAAGTAAAGCCCTGGTAGAGCACCGTCGTGGCTGTGATACAATAGAGCTCTCAACGGTGCAGTGGAAAGTTAGAGGCAACAAGCTGAACTAGTAAAACCATCTAACCCATAGGTAAATAAGTAAGCAGAGTGATTTTTCAGCCCAGTACCAACTTAATATGTAGGTCGTAAGAGGAGGGATGGTGTAGAACATGAGCAGAAACCTGCATTTTTTAGGATGAAAGGGTAGATTGTTGCTGGTTTATTGGCTGACCTGCAGTTAGGCAAAGAAGTTAGTCCTTGTCTTGGGGACTCTGACTGCTGGGATTTTTTCCTATGTGGAAGATATTCTAAATCTACAAATATAATTTGGTGAGAGGAGGCCAAATTTGGGCCTGTCAACTTTGACACATCCCTTAAAAGATTCCAAATGATAGAAATGGTGTGTAAGAGAGTCATAACAAAGGAGAGGTTTTCAGTTCTTTTAACAGAGAGCTACATAATCACACTTTCTTGCAGAAGCATTCAGTGTGAAGATCTGTCAATAGAAATCTCAAACTGTGAATATACAATTGAGCTTTATTATCCCTTTGTTATTTTGTAACTACATAGGTATGACAGACAGAAACTGATTTTAAAAGAAATGCACAATTGTCAGTGTGTCACATACATGAATCCCACTGCTGGAAGTTTTTCAGTAAATCAGCATCTTTGGTAGGTGCGTCAAATGCCATATTTTAACAAAATGTTTTTGCTCACAGTAACACTCAAGCTCTTAATTTAAAAAGAATGAACATCCTAACATTTTGTTACAGCCTTGCACAGCAGAGAGATGGTGCTGTGTCTCACACAGAACAGAGAAGGAACAACACAGTTATAGGTACCAGATAAAAGGTGCTGAGGGGATGGGGT
This sequence comes from Buteo buteo, assembly GCF_964188355.1. Lineage (NCBI taxonomy): Eukaryota > Metazoa > Chordata > Aves > Accipitriformes > Accipitridae > Buteo > Buteo buteo. The sequence goes on from NC_134175.1 coordinate 30,283,484, forward strand.
GTATAGGGAAACCTTCAGTTAGACCCATTGCCAAGGCATCCCCAGGAGCCCACATAGGCAAATAAGCACTGTATTGTAAAACAAGAATCATGTACGACACCCCAGGTCTCCTCAAAAGTCCTTTGACTCTCTAAGGAGTACAGTGAAAGAGTACACAGAGGTCTCCAAACCTTCACACACCAGCAGGACTATTTGTCTGCTTTTGTGTTGTAAGGATTTACGGTGCTACTCTTCTGGGCAGGGCCTGGAAACCTGCCACACACAATGCAGAGACATATGGAAGACTCTAGTGAACTTCATAGTTCTTTCATGAGAGATGAAGAGAAGGGAGCAAAACTCTGCCTGCAGGGGCCTTTTTTTTAAGGGTTAACTTTATTTTGTATTAAAATTGATTTGTGATTAATTTGTTTCAGAGTTTTGGGGAGGGTGTGTTGGCTATGTTTTGTCTGCCAGATCAAAGGAGCTTTTTGTGGCAGTTGCATAGCAGACATGTTTTTCCTGCTTTGTGCCAAATCTTGGCTGCCACTGCCTGTACCTGTGCTCAGGCTCAGGGGTTTCCATTTTTAAGGCAGTCAAGGTTTGAATTCCAAAGACAGGCAAAACATGTCTGCTAAGCTGTGCATGTGACAAATGTTTACCTCAACAGGAACTACACTTTTCTGCAACCTTGTTTCTCCACCATATTTATTAAACACATAGTCTACTAAAGGAAACAATTCGGTTCCCTTAATCCCGTTTCTGACAGACCCACGTGCAAATCCTCTGACAGAGCCATGCACCTGTGACTGAGCTGCCTGAGCAGCAAAGCAGAGGGGGGGGCTGAGATCAGCTCCCTAAACAACTAGACAGCGCTGAGTGACAGCTTGTTTGTGTATTGAGTGATGTGCAGGATCTGGTTCAAAATCTCACAATGGAATCACCGCTCTGTGACAGTAACTGTAATGTACTTCAATTCAGTTCCCCCACAGGAGCAACAAAGGCCAAAAAATCCACCAGAAGTGTGCTTAACTTCAGAAAGAGCAACTCTGTGAAAACAGGGAAGCCCACTAAAAAGAAACTAAAATGGGCCACTAAAAGAATTAAATCCTTCCAGGGAACAAGAAGATCACTGAGCTAAGGGCACAGCAGCAGAGCATGCCCCATCTTTTGGGAAAGACTTCAGAAAGGCTAAAAGGAGTCTGGCATGGCTAATCAGCAAAGGAAAGAACACTACTAGAAATAGGAAGGATCTTTCAGAAAACTGAAGTCATGTCCAAACAAAGAAAGTAGGAAGGGCTGTAAACTGAAGACTAAATATAAAACTCTAATCAGTCTAGTGAGAAGAGTTTAAGGAGTAACTAGTTTCAGGGATCAAAATTTCCACTAAACCTTTTTTTGATCACTTCAGCAGAAACACCTGATGACCAGCATACAAAATGGCTACTCAGAGGATAAAGGCTTTCCAGGGAAGCTAACACATTTTTGCTGCTGATGTTTGCTGTGAGTAAAACTGTGGCTATTCCCACATAGAAACCTTTTTTTTGTGGAGAGACAGTGGAGACATCAGCAAAGGTCTGCTTAAAATTGAAGAAATTGAGGAAGGAATAACAGTACCAATAGACAGAACAAATTAACAGTACCAAAAGACAGAATTAATAGTAATAAACAGTAATAAGCAGTTTCACCCAAAAGCTCTGAAGGCTGAAACAGCTGGATCTGTTTGAACAGCAAGCATGAGAGCGGTCTGACCGATGTACTCTGCTTGTGTTTCCAACAGGCTTTTGACAAAATCTCACACTAAGAGCTGATACAGAAATTAAATGGCCACTACATAGAAATGAGTTGCCACATGGCTTAATAACTGGCCAAGAAAGTGAGAAACAGAGGATAAGTGCAACTGGCTGATTCTTGCAATGGAGGAGAGGTCACCAGGGGAGTTTCACAGGGAGATCCATGCTGTTTAAAAATATATGTAAGATACATGGAAATACGGATGAACAATGAAGTGACAAAGTTTGGTGATGATGTGAAGTTCTTCCAGGTGGTAGTAAGGAGGACCAGCTGTGAAGAATTGCTGAAGTGATTGGGTAATAAAATTACCCAGATGAAATTCAGTGTAGATAAATATAAAGTACATGTACATTTGGAAAAACAAGCCTATTTCATGTAGAAGATGATGGGCTCTGAATTGACAGTTACCACTGAAGAGCGAGACCTGGGGGTTATGATAAATAGTTCCATGGAAATATCAGCTCAGTGCTTGGCAGCAGTCAAAAAAAAGGCAAATCAATTGATAGGAGTTATGAGGGAAAGAACAGAGAATAAACAGAAAACATAATTATTCCATTGTATAAAGCCATGGTTCACCTGGACGTTGAAAATTATGTGCAATTCTAGTCATGTAATTGCAAAAATGATGGTTTAGAACTGGAAAAAGCACAGAGAAGGACAAAAAGATGACAAAAGCAGTGAACAGCTTCTGTACAGAGGCTGGGACTTGATAGCCTTGAAAAGAGGCAACCTGAGCAGACAAATGAGAGGTCTACAAAGTCACAATTGCTAGCAAGAAGGTGGATACAGACTGACTATTTGCTGTCTCTTACAGTGCAAGAACACGTGAAGGGAATCAGAGAGAGAGGTTTAAAACAAGAAGAGGGAGTTCATGCAGTGGGTAAAGGGGTTTTGCAACTCCTTTCTAAAGGCTGTAATGAACAGAAGTTTTCACACATTCAAGGGGAGACCAATGCTTACATCTGGAAGGCTGCTATGTTACGTATATAGAGAAAGCACAACCAACTCGGAAAATCTCCTGAGATGAAAGTATTTGGAGACTATGAGAGTATTCGGGGGAGGGGGGAATATTGTATGTGCTTGTGTTGTTTTTATTCTCCTCGGGTGGCTGCTGCTGACCACATCCTAGTCTAGATGAACCCTTACTCTGAACAGGTATGGCTGGTCATATGCGTGTGTGTGTGTTATCACAGGTAATTACACATGCAAATTTTTCACATCTAGACAGTTGTGACTTATATTGTGAAATTAAATCGTGGTTTTTGGAGAAGATCAAGTATCAAAAGTAAGATTATAGCCTTAATATAGTAATATTAAGTAATACCATAGCATTTTATAATTATTGACTCTTACTGACTATTTTCCTATAAGCTAGCTTCTAATCATGAGATTCAGTGTTGCTTGTGCGAGTCAGGACAGAGTAATGTCCTGACTGCAGGGCCAGTGTTTCAGTGGGCAGGTTTAGTTGGTGTTTCAACCATTCATTCATCCCCTTGCATAAGAAGTTCAAGGTCAGGTTCACTACTTTTCACCTACTAATGACAGATGAAATTAAGACACCAAATTAGCCTGAAGTGCAGGAGTCCTTTTCTCTTCAATAGCAGATCTTGTGTCTGGCTACCGTTTTGCACTGTTAGATTCCTTTTATGTTATATTTGAACTGGTCACTCTGAAATATGTTTAGCATGGTTTCTTTGCCTCACATTGAGTTCTTTCCTAAGCAGAGATTTTATCTGCATAGTTTTAATATCCTTTCCTACCTGGAAATACATAGATTTTAAAAAATTGTGTCTGCGTATTTACCTGAAAACGTCTTTCCAGCATTTGAGGTGTTGTCTTTATTGTATTTGTACTTGTCAACAATTTTTTTACTAATAGAAACACATATGAAGTAGCTTCTCATACAGCTTGGTTTCACTGTAGAGAATCAAAGTTCTGATACTGCATATATTAGTATATTTTACATTTAGGTTGATTAGGAATATTCTGTGATTTCATTTGAAAATGCTGACTGATCAAAAGTGTAATTTCTACAAAAGTGTATGAGTTTTATAAACTTCCGTTTAGCTTCAAGACATGTTGGTTTTAACTTTCTGATTTGCAGGTGGTTTTGGTTTTTTTTTTTCCTTTCATATAGAAATTGATTTGACCAGTTCTGTCTGAGCGGCACTTGGGGGGAAAAAAACCATCATTGGGTAACTTTTCCAAGTTCTCTGGTTTTTAGGTGAGTTTTAAAAAGACCATAAAGATTTTAATAATAGAATTATAATTGGATTGATCCAAGATAAAACATCAATATACTACTCTTCCTAAGAAATTTGACAACTGTATTAGAGTTCCCCTTTGCCTAGTACCTCCACTAAGGTGCTATCAGCCTTACTTTTTTTTTTTTTTTAACAACATTGAGACTCTGAAGTATCCCAATTTGATTAAAAATACACAGATTATTAGGCATTCTGGAAAGAAAACAGCTGCAAAGGAGCACACTGCCCTGAAGTCAGGCTCATTTGGCAGGTTTCATCCTAACTTGATAGTAATTATGATCTCCATCGAGTGAGACAGGGAGTGAATGAGATATTTAACACTGTGTGCTTTGGCTGTGAAAACCTTTTCAACTTGTGCTTTCAATTTCTGGGTTTTAGCGTTATTAAAATATTTATGTGGGTATATTTTAAAAGAAATAATTATCCTTTTCTCCACACATACTATTTTTTTAATCTCTCAGAGACATTTCTCTCTGTTTGCTGTCTGCTTCCCAGAGATGGATGCTCTAACCACTATATAAAGCAGGACCATAAATATCCTTTTCCAGCACTGGAGCTGCAGTTACAGTGTAGTGAAATCTATCATCTCACTCACATAAGATGCAATCTGTCTGCATCAGAAAATGACCCAGAACTTTCTACCCACAGTGACTGGATTCAATTATGTTTTTAATTTAAGAGATTTGATGCGTATATTCCAGGCAATACAGGTCCTTCCATGTAGTTCTTGTATTTATAAATTGCTCTTTCTCTTTACTAAACATTATAGATTCTTGTATGATTTATGTAACGCTTGTTTTTTAACACCTCTAATCTAACTCAGAAGGGAGTTCCCCAAATATACATGTATAGGCTATGTCAATACTCAGAGTAACTACCGTGCCTGAACATCTTCTAAATTCTGTATTACCATTTTCTTACTGTGGCCCGCTGGCCACCAGAAAGAATGCAGCATTCTCAGGCAATGAGGATCTCAGCCCTAAGATATCTAGGGTGTTGGAATTATCAGGATAGAAGTGCTTATAAAATCTTAGGGTACAACTCTCCTATAAGCCTGAAAATTATCTTATAAACTCTAAAGGGTAAAGGTACCAAGAGAGTAAATTTGACCATGTTTCACATACTTTTCCACCGGATTCAGTCAGGTCTGAAACTCCTAGCAAAGTTTTTGTTGTTTTTAATTACTGTTTTTAAAATCATAATGCATTACATAAGTCATGATCTTATTCCTAGGTTTCTGTTGTATGAAACTTAGAGTTAAAAGTTTAGTATTTACTAGATACATTTACTAGATCTATTAGTAATCTCACGTGTCTTGTTTCTTGTGCCTTTCAAAGGTAATCCTCCCTGGAGAGGGGAGTAGTAGGAACAAGAGGGTAAGACCAATTTTTCAGAATATTGGAGTCATGCCTCTAATCCAGTCAAGAGCATGAATGTGATAGATGACTTTGCAGCAATGTGGAGGGCAAAATATGGACACGCTACAATAAGAACTTTTTGAAAGCTCCAAATTTTGGCACATGACAAGCTGCCACATGATTAAGAAATTAGATTTGTGTTCCAGACTGCTCAAAAACTGAATGTGAACAGTTCCTGCAAATAGTACTACTCCCAGATGTGTTTATTCTGAGCCTTCCTGTACAGCAAGCTACTGTGCCATGTAGTGAGAACCTTAAACAAGCTGACTCAAGTACAGGAAACAACGTAATGTGGCAGATCCATGGTGCCTGCACACTTACCGCTTATCTTGAAACAGCCAGGTAAACATGTCTGCAGAGTTCTGGTTCCCACATAACTAGGTTGTTTCCCTATTGAAGGCAGCTCACATAAAGCTTACATGGTATCTTTCCACTCTGCTATTGTCTGTGAAGGGAGACATCTAAAAGATGAAGACTGACACAGCAAAGGACAAAATTTGGGCTCTGGATTAAAGCTACCAGCTTCTTCTTTCCTTTCTTTCCTTTTGTTTAGCCAAAAAACTGAAGCACAACCCCTGAGATGTCCTTCTCCATCCTCCCAGTTTTGTAATGCTGCAGCCACGTGCTGTGCTTTCACTCATTGCAAGTACACTGACAAGTTACCCTATGCTTACTTGCAGAGCAGACTGCAGGGAGGGAGGAGCATGCAGGGTGCTGAGGGGGCCAAGTGAGTCCTGTTGGAGATGATAACTATGCTTCCTTCCTCAGCCCTTTGCAAGTCCACATTCAACCGTTGCTATGACAGTTATCTTTTCAAACATGAATGGTCCTCCCATTTCATTCTGCTGCCTCGTGCCCACAAAGTTTGGCGGGATTTTTCTAGAAGAAGCACTCTGATCACAGTTCCTGTACTGCCTGTTGTGTGCTGCAGGCAGAAAGTGAAGAGGATGGAGGAAAGAAAGAAGTGGAAGCAAAACACATCCAACATTTCTGAACACACTTAAAAAAAAAAAATAATTGTAAAGATACCATAAAATTTGTCAACTCAGTGAACCTGGCATTAATTTTTTTTTCCAAGCCAGTTTGCTTTTTGTTTAGCCTTCCTATCTGGGTTAGCTCTTAACAAATTCAGCTCTCACTTTCTATATGAGTGAGAACATTTTTAGTACTGTGGATCAAGCTGGCAAGAAGTGAGCAGTAGTGTGAGACCATCAGCAGGTGCGTGGGAGACAGTAGCAGTTTGGGAAGCCTGAAAGAGTGCATGTGAGGTTGGCAAAGGGGAATCAATGTTATAAAAAGCATAGTAAAAATCTTCCTGGTTGTAAGAGGTATTGCTGGGACAAATGTGCTGTTGAGAGCATAATTTGTTTTTCTATACTTCAACAGTTTCTGATCTTTTGTATGTTATCTCTATGTTTTAAAAACAATTTCCTTTTTCCAATGCATTTGGAATTATTCATCTTTGGATTGAGATCAGAATTTTACCCATAGTTCCTGAGAGCTGCTTATTTAACATCTGTTTAGAAGCAAGAAGAGCAGGATGTCAGTTTTTAGAATCTCATAATACAGCTGGATCAAAAGGTCACTGCAAAAAGGAGCATTTTCACAAGAAATACCCTGATCATGGAAAATTTCCAAATAAAATTTCCAATAGTTATATGTGCTAGGCATAAAAATAGATAAATGACATTGAATCAGCTTGTACTTGAATATGAAGACATTAGGGGAAGTATGGTTACATGAGCCACCTGCTCTCCAAATACCTATTAACATGCTTGCTGGATTTAGTCTTAAGTATCAGGGTAACTCCATATTGCAAAAGCCCTAGTGAACGCATTTGTATTAGCACTTTGTGGCAAAGAGACTTTAATCTGCCAGTTCATAAAAATGAATGCAACGTTCTTGAAGAAACCATGCTGGAGCTGGCACTCTGGGGGAAATCCTGAAGTCAAGAAGAACATTTTCATTGCCTTTAACAAGGCCAGAATTTGTTGACTAATAACAACCAATGAGATAATGGAGAGTTGGAGTAGCAAAGTGGTAGTTAATGAAGGGTACCCAAAAGAGTCAAGCTGAACAACACATCAGAAACAAGGGAAAAAGTGTCTTAGGCAATCTCAAGTCTGATGTGCTGTTTATAATGCTGGTGTAGTCTGGTATTCAGCATGTCAGGGTAATCTATATTGGGAGTGAAGTTGCAAAGAATACAGAACAAAAGAGGCAATCTAGAAAAAAGTTTTCCAATAGGATACAGTCAGGCTTCCCTGAAGAGAAAGAGGTGTGTCAGAGATAAATAAAATGGGATTATAACAAAGATGAAAGTCATAGAAAGGAGGGTGAGGGGGAAGGGTTCCCAAGGCAAACACACAACCTCATTACATAACTCCTTTTACAACAGGTCATTAATTGCCCATTAAACATACATACTGTGGGAAGTAAATATTCATATTTGGTGACCCAAGAATGCATATCACGAACTGAAACATTTTAGTTTCCAATGAGGTATGGACAGTATCATGTATAAGGAAAAAAAAGTGTTTGAATGAAAATGTTTTTGCAGGGAACACTTTCACCACCTCAGTGATATATAGACTCCTGTTGACTTGGTCCCTTACGGCTCCATGAAATTATCCTATATTTGCTCAGTTAAATGGATGAAGAAAAAAGTTGTTGAACATTTTAACAGAATTCTTATCAATGCTACAGAAGGTACTTTGAGGTGTGATTCTTAACATGAGGTAAGATGTATCTGTCTCTGCCCTCTTTCATGCCATACTATTTTCTAAGCATTAGGACGATGAAAAGGATGTCATGATATTGGAACTATATACTTCACAGGTTAATTGTTTATCATAGAAATTTTTTTTTGTTCTGTTCCTGGTCTGAATGGCCATAATTTCAATAGAATAGAAAAGATGATAAAAACAAAATCAGTGCAGTCCTAAGAAGTATTCTGTCCTCTGTTTTACTTGAAGAAGTGTAAGTATTCAAGTTTTGTCTTTGTAATGAGACTATTTACCTTTTTCCTGTTCAGATGCTACCACCTTATGGTTGCATGCCATGGTAAAGACTAGGAGAATATTAGGAATCAATGGAGGAGAATACAGTGAAGTAGAGTGTACTCCAAGGAAAGCAGAGTAAAACTACATGAAATGATATATAAATAGCATAAAATGCCTGGGAAAAATAATCTTGTAATTTTGGGGTGAACTCATTTCCCTCCAGAAAAGGAGCTGAAATGAAAAGCTAACACCAAAATGTGCATTACATTTTATACTCTTTTCAACTATCTCCAGAGAGAAGACACAGTCCAAGAGATCTTGAGGCTAGACTTCTAGAAATGGCATGCTGCCAGAGTCTGATGGAAAAAATTAAAACATTGTCTGATATTGGTTCTATAGCTAACAGCATCATTCTCACACTTCATAAGTGCACACACACACACAAAGGAGAAAATTGTGATAAAGGGTTAATATGCTGGGTGAATACTTGTTTGTATCTCTATATTGTTACCACCAGGGTGTTGATGAGCACATATTTATCCATAAGCCACTAATTTACTGCCACTTTGCCCATGGTGTTGGAGAACCTTGTTACTTTCCAGTATCTGATTGGGAGAAGCTGACAAGAATTTTAACAGAATTGTTAGAGCACTACAATGAGCTTCATGCTGCAATGAACCATGTTCTGTGTGAGGATGCCATACAGCATGTGTAAGTTTCCTTACTTTTGGTAGGTATTATATGTGCTCTAGCAAAGATAATCATTGAAGTACAAATTCATTTAAAGGTGACCTGTACAAGTATTAAAAATAACCTCACAGCTTTAGAGTTATATGCCGATTGCCCCAAACAACTAGGCTAAGCCACGCATTTAGCACAGTTTTAATATGAAATGTAACCATTTTTACCTCTTAATGCTTCCAAGAAGTCTTCACCCACTGTGAATTGTTGGCTCCTTCTCAGTGTGACCCATGGGCCTACTACTGCTGGTCATGTCAAATCCACTATAGAGCCCTGAGGCAGACTGTAGTTTGACTGATCGGAGTGTTTTAAACTCCTTATTACAGTTTTAAACATTTTACATTTTATGTGGATAGGAAATGAAGGTTGATAAAAAAATCTCTACATGTTAGAAATCTACACAAAGCTTTAGGAAAGAGATTTATTTAATGCTGTTAAGCTAGCCCCATATTTTGCAAAGGGGTCACGTAATGGATGAGCTATCATCTGTTTAATATATTCCAAGGGGTCACCTCATACAGGAGCAGTTACTCCTATGCAGTTAGAATTTGGAGGGTTTTGAAAAGAAAATTAAAAGGATAGATGGGGAGATAGAATGGGATTTACATATAAATTTGCTAAATCTTCTTTTAGGGGAGTTTCTGAGGCATACCTTCCATGTTTCTAAAATTGACAAGTACTTGATAAAGTGGTTTTACTTCCCATTCCTATACAGACTTTATTTCTATGCCAGGGATGCCGACTTCAGCACCAATTCAGTTCAGTTCCAATTATTTTAATTATTTATTAAATTATTTTTTCCACAACATTTGCTAGACAGTCACTATATTATTTAATTAAGGATTGCTCATATAAGCAAGTATTTCCACATTCATTTGTCAGAACAAAATACTCATTGCTTTTGCTGGGTGTTCACTTATTGCATTCCACATAGTTTGAACTGTAAAATGGCCTTGGTCAGATTTGTTTTTTGTGTATTGTTTCACTCTCTGTTTCTTATGCAAATGTAAATTGGTAGCAGCTTTGAATTGCTGACAAGTGTTAACTCAAAATCTGCACCTCTCCCTTTTCACAGGAAGATAAAATAAGAAAATATTTCTGTTCATATTGGCTCCTTCCTTTCAGCTCCTCAAGCCTAAACTTGCTTTAGTGTAAATTTAAATAATACCTCTTATTACAAAAACCTCGGTACATCCAAAAATTAGCTGTTTATAGCATTCTCAGGAAAGTCATTAGGTTTATCTCAGTACTAAAGTGAAAATGGTAAAGAACCCCCAAGAAATATGTATAGGCTTCATCCACTGGGACCCAGAGCAGAAAGCAAATTAGCTCTTTATCTTGTTTGGATTTTTGTTAATCAAGAAAAATGCACTTAATTACTCTGACAGGAAGCAGTGCATGTAGAAACTGCACTGAGCCTGGGGCCAGATGTCATGCAGTCTGAGGTAGCATAAGTTTGTTGTGCTGCTTCTCTGTAAATAGAAGACAACTTCCTCAATCACAGCTAGAACAACTTGTTATTTTATCCAAATAGGTATTTCAGTAAGTCACATAAGAAAAACTTATCCTTTCATGGTTATAAATGTTTATTCTGTATTAGCAACCTATGACAAATTTTTTCATCTCAAAAACTACAGGAGCAGAGAATTGGGCGATAGAACTGTGTTTCTTGAGATTCAGCCAACACTGGTGCTAACCAGAAACTGCTGTCATCCTCTAACTGATCTTGAAAGTAGTCTGTTTATTGGGGATGAAAGCAGAATAACCCTCTTGATTATCAACAGAGAAAGCCAAAACCTAAGTAGGTAAGCCTATAGGCAGAACGTTAAGTATCTTACTTCAAGTTAGTGTTAAGGTAGAGAGTAGAGCTTTGTGTTGCTGCCTACAGTTCCACAGTTCTGATATTTCATGTATTCTCTGTGGATAAATTACAAGAATCATTCTTCCTCCACAGCATTTTTACCAAGGATTGCCACTGAGGAAAAAAACCCCACCCAAATTAGTTCTATGAGCAGGAAAACAAAGCCAGGTTTTCTATGGATATATGTCCCAGGGCTGCACTTGAGTTCAGGATATATAATGAGTGGTAATTTCACACTGTAGCCTTTCCTGTATCAGGACATTATAAGATATGTTATTTTCTTTTCTTTTTCTTTTGTTGGTTTTTTTTTTTTGTTTTTTAAACATGACCATGTGAGGTTTGGGGTTTTTCTGAAATCTGAATGAGCTTAATGTCTCTGTGACCTTTCAACCTCTCAATTTTTATTGCAACTGGCTAGTGAAAATTACCAACTTTGAATCAACAGACAAGCGTGAAGTATGATTGAATGAGAATGGGAATGAAGCAAATTAGTTTCCCTAAGGAAACTACATTTAGAGAAGTTGAATTACCACAAAATGTAGAGCAGGACTCAGTCAAAACTTCTAACTCCCACTGGCTGCTCTTGGAAAGACAGAAATTCAGATCAGTAGTTTGCAGCTTGGATCCGTCTATGAAGATTTTACTACTGTTTTCTAGCCCATCACTTTTGATAGATCAAATATCTTGGGAATGCCTGCTATGAAGCAAAAATAAATTCTCTAACTTAGTCTTGTTATAATTATCTTATCAGCTGCATTCTTGAGACTCCTTATGGCAATTGTCTCCTTGCTGGAGCTGGAAGTAGTGTCAAGCAGAGTCTATAATATTTAGCAGTGTTTTACGGCTCACTGGAAGTTCATCAAGTCACCAGACTTAAGGAGATGCTCAGGGTATGGATTTTGGTTTGGAGCGGCATTTTGTTCTTACATTGCTACAGTTCATATAGTATTGCTGACTCCCAAATGGCAGCAATGGGAAAGTGTTTGCTTTTCACAAGCAATGACCCCAGTCAGGTTGTGTGTAGGCAGTGGGATTAAAGTTCAAAGGCAGATTGCAGTTTCTTCTCCCCATCATTGCAGAGGCTGTAAATTTTGACCCTGGAATACTGCTCTGTGAGTTGTCTGGTTTCATATGTAGGCTGTTCTTTTTTGAGTGCTTGCCATTGATAAGCAATGTCAGAAAGCAAACGAAGAAGGAATCTCACTACATGTGTACATTTTTTCTCATCTGCTGTTTTTTTCTTTTTCTTGGTCTTTATGAGGAATGCTTATTTGACTTTCATGTTTATGTTGTTTGGGCTGCAAAAAGTTGGCCACCTATCCCAAGTTCAGACCAGCATGAGCAAGCTATGACACAAGTTCCCAATACAGATCAGGGGTCCGTGTCAAATGACGTGCAGCCGAGGCAGGAGATGAAGGCTGTGGTGCTGAGAGAAGTGCTGTGAGAGGCAGTGGATGGCAGTTCTTGGCTCTGTAAAGCTCGGCACAAGCTGGGAAACCTCCACCTCACAGACAAGTGGTATGGTACCAGCCAACTGACTAGGTGAAACCTAAATGCCTTAGAAACAATGTCTTCTGGCTCCTACTGAGTTCCTACTATCACAGTTTACCTGTAATTTAGGAAAGAAACATATAATCTTGCCAATTGCCCTTTAAAAGTTGTCAGCTCCTTGTTTACACTGTTTCATGAAATAGACAATATTTCAAGGTTACTTGTGACTAGCTTTTGTTCTGAGATGACAGGGAACATTGCTTCTAATTAACTCAGCATGTTCTTCAGAATCAAATTCTTCAAGTCCATGGGATCTGCATTACAGAGAAATTTAACCTGAAGTATGATGTAGTAACAGGTAGCTAACATTATTTAATCTTTTGGAAATTCATTGAAAATAATGGGAAATTTACCCATTTTTGACTGACAACTTAAAATAAAAAAATTACAACTTTCTCAAAATATATGGTCAGTAAAACTATAGTGGTATTAATAGATTTCTAAATGATTATTTTTACACGAATAGAAAGGCTCCAAAGATGGATCTTTTACTAGGGATATGCCTATAATTATAGAAAGTAAAATAAGTATTTTACATTTACAGTGCATAATAAAATGTAGTCAATGATGAAAGAATACTATGTAATGGAGTCTAGAATATCAGAAATGAAAGCTGCAGAAAAAAGATTTTTCTGGTGTTCTCATCAGCAAAATTCTGTAATTGAGACGTTTACTCCTGTATGTCTGATGGGTGATAGTCTTTCTCACAGCACCATGCTGAAGGCAATACTGATTGAAGACTAATTCTCCTTTCCTCTTAGTATATTTGTCTATTCCTTAGTTTCATTTTAGAAACAGCTACATTCATGGTGTTTCTATTGAATATGAAATACAGCTGCTTTGATATGTAGTAATGAAGCAAATTTTCACTCAAAACCCCCAGACTAATAGCAACCAAAATGTCTTGTGTTGGTTTTGAGGAATTTCTAAAAGACATAAGCTAAGCTTCCAAGGATTCTGGGCTCTTTGCTCTGAAACTGGTAATCACTCAACTTCTTGGCTTGATATTATTTTGAAATTTTCAAAATATTTTTATTATCTCAAAACTAACTCCTCTGCCCCTTCTTTTGGAAAGTTTGAAAACGTGTAAATTTTGTTAGTAAGGAAAATTTTTCTTTTTGAAGAATAGAACCTCTCATAAAACTGCAACCCTTATTTTCCACCCTGCTTTAAACCTGCTCTAAATACAAGGTAATGCCCTTGTGATAGAATTCAGGTTTATAAGTTTTCAGACAGTCGAAATGTATTATCAGACCTTCCTCTGTTTAATGTTAGGCCTTGGATTTGGGCTTTGATCACAGATGATTTTAAAAAAAAAGTTAGTGAAAATCTTACAGCAAAAATGAAAATATCTGAAGTAGCCTTACAGATGACCTTTAAGCATGGTAGACACTGTACCCTTTTAAGGGACTGTAAGATTCTCACATGCAACCACAGTGGGCCAGAAGACTTGATCTGAGGAGACTGGATTGTCTGTGCTTTGTAATCAAAACATGCTTCCTCCTTTTTTTGTTTCCTGCTGAATTTTGTAATGGTCATCCTCAAATAAAGAACATGGACAGAGTCTGTCCTGATATTAATTTATGTTTATCCTCCTGTCTCAGAAATTTTAACTTCGATTCACATGCCTGCAAAGCTGATGATTTATGTGAAGTTTCCAGAAGTGGCTTTAATATGGCAATCTTCATGGCAGGATAGCACTTTGTGCAGAACCCCATGCTTAGAGGACAGAATTGGAAGATTATGGTTGAAACTATTAGAGAAAGACATTAGTTCTGAATAACAACAAAGAAATGGCATAGAAAAGATAAAATCTTGTCCAGTTGCAGTCATTTCCTTATTTGCTTTCCACTTCCAAAATACAGTTTTAATATAAAAGCACATTAGCGTTATTTATCAGCTCTAACTTGGGATCAGGAAGAGGAGCTGAAAATTACATATGAATGGGCCATATTTGTGTGTCTTGTGTGTATACTGCTATATGATATGGATAGCCAGAATTCCTATGATATCTGCATTCTCAAGGGAAAAAAACCAAACATCATCAACACTTGCAGATATATACACAATATAGAGGCAGCCATTAAAACTGTTCATTTACCAGGTGGCCCTACCCTGGCACCTACATTATTCAAAATGTGAAATCACAGCTTTACTGATTGACAATCCTGTGTAGTGCAGGTAGGCTCTCGGTATTCTTTGAGCCTGCTCTGATCACTAGCTCTGAGTTTAAAATTGAAGAATAAAGGTACTTCCCTGTTTGGTAATTTCAGCAGGCAGACATTGTAAGTATTGCATTCTTTTTATCTAGAAGCAAAAAAACAGATTTGACTTGTTTACCCTATCATATGAAAAACTATTCCATCCTGGAGCTGAGTCAGAAAAATCTTGTAGCAATGATTTAATTTGATTTTTAAACTCAATAGTAGCTCTTTTTTTGCAAATTATATACAAATAATTATATATATATATATCAAGTTTTACTTTACCTTTATAAGCAAGACGATTTTGACGCTTATTTCATCTTCTTTCTACCTCCCCCCTCCCCCAAACAGGATTGTGTTACTGCTTTTCTTTCATTCTGTCTGGTTGTTGTCCATATATTCTGCAATTCCTGCATTTTACTAGAAAATCTAATGATCCTAGAGGAAAATGTTTGTGCTAGAAAGTAGTTCATTATTCTATAAGGGCAAACAATATGGGTTTATAGTGTAATCAGCAAGCTGCTCTGAAAACAAAATGCTTGCTCACGTTTTTGGGTAGCAGTCCCTGTCTTTGTGACAATGCCTGCATCTTCAAATAGTTAATTATGTACTGCCCCCTAGGGATTCCTGCCTGCCTTGTGGCAACCTGCTTGCAGCTCCTACGGGATCCATGGATTATTACCGTCTACTTTTCTCATAGGGAACTCTTCTCTCCTCTTAGCCTTTTTTGACCTTGATAGTAACTTTGAATTTCTTCCTTTCCAGCTCTAATGATATGAGTTGCTTTTTAACTCCTTCCAGGTTAGTTTTGTTGGGGCTTTTTTAAAGTTTGTTATTGATATTGGTGGTTTTACAGCATTCTATGTATTTTCAGTGCATGCATATTTGGTTTTATATATGAAGTTTTCTCTACATTATTTGAATGCGATGGTAACGTTTTAAAAAATTCGTTTTCCTTTTGGTATTTCTGGGAGATGGGGTTTCTTTTCAATTGCTTGTTAAAAATGAGCTGTGTGAATTTCCTTCTCAGAGCCACATTTTGCTTCAGTGCTGAAAGCAAGAAGCTGGAAACTGCAGTACTTTACACAGATGTCAGATACCTGATGAGTGATTTCTTATACTTACTGATGACATGGTGGTTTCAGATAAATAATAATAATACTGAGAACAATGGTAAGGATGTGTTTCCTTTTACATCACTCACATAGGTGAGATGAGATGTCCACAGAAAATTTGCTCAGAGGAAAGAAGAAATTTGCCAAAAGTATTTATGATCAAAACAGTTTGGAAATAAAAGATGGTAAAATGAGCAAAGGGCAGTAGGTTTTGAATAGGCTTCATCAGCAGAGGGGAGAGATCATCTAGGAAGATTAGTTATAGGAGCTATTAAATCACCTCTGTGACACTGTTAGAAGAAGCTGCTTAACATAATCATGTGCAATCAGTAAAAATGCTATTTATTACAAAACGTTTTTGATTTTCCTATTTGATATTGTTATGTAAGGTGGTGTAATGTAAGGCCATACACATTTCCCCAGTACAAATTATCAGCATTAATGATTTGTGGAGCTTTTCCTGACAACTTGCAAAGTAAAAAATTGTTGGGAAATACCTCTCCAAACCTATTTTCACTAATGTATTTAAAGACTTGCATAGAAGTTTTTCTTTATACTGTAGTTGTAGACACTTGCAACTGATACGGTATTTATATATCAACTAGTCCTGCATCCTATACCTCTGTTTGAGTTTGATTGTCCTTCTTAACGACACAATGCCAGCCATCTCTTCGAAGGGCTTATCGTTTAGTGATAGGAATCTACAAAAAAGGATTGTCTGCTAATCTTGTCTCTTCAGTTGGAGTTAGACTGCTCTAAGTATATTTTCTTATATGTAAAGTAGAGAATTATATCGTCACTCCTCTTTCTCCTATATTTATGTAATACCATGGATTATCTCAGGATGAATGTGCCAAATCA
This sequence comes from Buteo buteo, assembly GCF_964188355.1. Classification (NCBI taxonomy): domain Eukaryota; kingdom Metazoa; phylum Chordata; class Aves; order Accipitriformes; family Accipitridae; genus Buteo; species Buteo buteo. Next base: position 30,300,271 of record NC_134175.1, read on the forward strand.
GAGTTTTGGATTTGGACACATCTTGGTTGCAAGATGGGTTAGAAGTTGACTCTCATGTTTGATGAGGAATAGTTTAAAAATTTGAGGGTGATGGAATCTTGCCAGAGTTTTTTTTGCATAAGTTTTTGGCACAAATTAGTACCTTGCAAGACACTAGCTTATAATTTTCCCTGAGTTTCTCTTCATTCTGGCTGTTAATCCTGTGAGGATACATGTTCTTGTTCTATCACCCTGAACAATGCCTAGATTGCCTGAGAAAACAAACTCTTAATGTCAATATAAGTCTGGGAAGTGTTTTACAAGTGGAACTAGGCCAGAGTTTCTCAGTGAAAATGTCTGGATGCCATCTGGTCCTGTGGGTGCAAGAGGTAGAACTCAAAGTATCTAGAGACTTAGCCAGAGGGGAGAGAGTAACATCTATTGTTTTAGCTCTGGCCTTATTTTTGTTTACAGTGTTAGACCTCTGGCAGGAAAGCAAACTAATTTATAGTGTCATGAATTCCAGCACTGCAAAGGCTGGAATTTCTCTAATGAGCCAGGACTAGGAATCTGAGACATTATTTATCACTATCTTTCTTCAGTGTTATGCTGGTGATGATTTCAGTTGGATTGTTTTGGCCTAGAACTCAGATATAGATTTATTTCAGATCTTTTCTTATATTACAATGTAAGTTAAATTTGTGTATATTACAATTTTACTACCTACAGAACAGTGTATGAATTTTGCAAAAATCTGCTAAATCAAGAATAAGAATTTATATGCAAAATTCATTATATACTGCAGTAAATTCTCTTGAGCCAGCCCACTCACACTGACACCAGTGGGCACACTTTCTTTCTCTGGCTCATCAGTTTGCCTTAAGCTGTATATCAAGTAGTAATGTATGTCGGGACCCTTTGTCAAGCACCCTCAAATTTAGATTACTGATCTTGACTGGGGCACCCACAAAGCACAATAAATTTCCAGATAAACTGAGTCAGCAAGGGAATGGCAAAATATTTAAAAATCAGTAAATTTAACTCAGTCTTAACTGTTGTAGTGCTGCTTCCCATAGTGATGCACACTTGTAGGACCAAACATCTGCTAGCAAGCTACCAAACTACGGCAGATCATAGACATCGATCTCCATCATCAAGGCTGTACCCTCACTTACTTTATTATTTTCTCAAAGTCCACCTGGTCCATAAAAAGTTATATCATGTCAGAAATTTAGAGCTGTATTTTTTAAATTTTACTTCCTCATTATGTCTTATTATGGTTAAACTCAAAATATTCCTGCTTTTTTTTTTTTACCTGCTTTTTGGTGATTTATTAGATAGCATTAGCATGTGTTGGCTCTTTCTTTCATTTTCCCTGCTTATCTGGCAGCCAGAAAGAGCTAGAATGAGGTACAAGTGCAAGTAAGTACATACTTTTGGAAAGCAGTCTGAAGCATAATAATTGAAATCTTCTATAATGAATCCTTGTTTGCCAGAAAAAATATTCAACCATGCCAGAAAATTATCTGTGAGGAATAAGCACTCTTCTACCCCCTTCTCTCCTCCCCCCTTCCCAATTTGTATTGCTTGGAAGAGGAGACGAAAAATGGCACAGATGCATGCAGTATTGCACAAAGAGTATATATGGACATTTCAGTCACTGATATTTCCCCATTTTCTGATGCTAATGTAAGATATGTTGGTTTTGCATTTATAATTAAGATGAACAGATGGTGAAGACTTAGTTTAAAGTAATACTGTACATCCATTAAAATAATCTCTGCTGACAGTGATTCTTCACTATAGCAAGACTTAATTGCATATATAACACATATACATCAGAAAGAACTCGATCTTTAGCCATTTGCTCCATTAGGACAATAGTAAGACAGACATCACCAAAATGGGATTTATCCTGGAGACTCCTAAGAGTAACAGATGCATCTCTGCTGACAATATTGGCTTGCTTTAATTAATGAACACTTTATGAATAAAAGAAAACATAATTTCTGAAAATACACAGGATTTCTTTTAAAAAAGGCACCCATGTTTTGAGGGAGGAACATTCAGGAACATAACAGAAGTAAATTTTTAACAGATCAATTTGATGCTACTTACACTTTTTCTCCCACAGAGTAGTACGTGTAATTTGTGGTGTTCTTTGGCAAGCTTTATAAATGTGTGTTTCTGTGGACTGCATTTATGTTTTAAGTTAGGTATACTCTTAAGTGCCTGACAGAAGCAAGTCCTTAAGCTGTTATGAAGCAGAAGCAGATCTCTGCATGTTTTCATTTTTCCACAGAAATGATACAAAATATAATTTTGCAATTTGTTTATATATGGTTATATAAAAAAAAATTATGTGTTTTCACCCCAAGTTCTATACTTCACAGGAAATGGAACTTCAGGTTATATCTCCAAAGTGGGTATCCATCCTTCACCTGTTGTACAGAACAGCAACAGAGATGTTAAGCAACAATACTTATTTTTCACTAAAAATGTCAGTTATAGAGGTGGTTGTATATTTGTAACTCATAGAATGGTTTGGGTTGGAAGGGACCTTAAAGACCACCTAGTTCCAACCCCCCCTGCCATGGGCAGGGACACTTTCCACTAGACCAGGTTGCTCAAAGCCCCATCCAACCTGGCCTTGAACACTTCCAGGGATGGGGCATCCACAGTCTCTCTGGGCAACCTGTTCCAGTGCCTCACCACCCTCACAGTAAAGAACTGCTTCCTTACATCTGATCTAAATCTACCCTCTTTCAGTTTAAAGCCATTACCCCTTGTCCTATCACTACATGCCCTTGTAAAAAGTCCCCCTCCAGCTTTCCTGTAGGCCCCCTTTAGGTGCTGGAAGGCTGCTATAAGGTCTCCTTGGAGCCTTCTCTTCTCCAGGGTAACAACCCCAACTCTCTCAGCCTGTCTTCATAGGAGAGGTGCTCCAGCCCCCTGACCATCTTCGTGGCCCTCTTCTGGACTTGCTCCAACAGGTCCATATCCTTGTTATGTTGGGGTCCCCAGAGCTGAACACAGTACTCCAGGTGGGGTCTCACAAGAGTGGAGTAGAGGGGGAGAATCAACTCCCTTGACCTGCTGGTCACGCTTCTTTTGATGTAGCCCAGGATACGATTGGCTTTCTGGGCTGCAAGTGCGGATTGCCGGGTCATGTTGAGCTTCTCGCCAACCAACACCCCCAAGTCCTTCTCCTCAGGACTGCTCTCAATCCACTCATCGCCCAGCCTGTATTTGTGTTTGGAATTGCCCCAACCCATGTGCAGGACCTTGCACTTGGCCTTGTTGAACTTCATGAGGTTCGCATGGGCCCACCGCTCAAGCCTGTCAAAGTTTCTCTGGATGGCATCTGATTCAACTCCTTTTCTGTTCACTTCTTGTCCTGCCTACCATCCCACACTGGTAGCAGTTTTCTGTGATAATGAAATCTGCTGAACTCTAACCTCCAAGGATATAGTTTGACAGAAATATCTCCCTTCCTTCCCCCAAGCTTCTTATGTAAGGAGATGTATTTTACTATTGTGATTACCAAAAATTAATTATTATTTGGGTTCGATGAATATTTTTGCAAGATTTTTAAACTAAAATACATTTTCTGTCATGCCAAAATAATCAGCAAAGTTGCTATATAGTGGCTGAACCGTTCTCAACTGAGAAAAACAGTTGTCCACACTAGTTTCAGAAAATCAGTGAATCCCCATCCTTTGTCATGTGCTTCATCTGTTGAAGGCCTGGGCTTCATACTCTCTCCTCCTCAGCAGTTGTCACTGCCCATAAGAATGCCTTGGAGACTGTGTTGTGTCATACTTTCGTTTAAGTTCCTTCATTTTTTCCTGTTAAAGTTCTGCTTTGTTTGAAAATATTTAGATATTTATTGAAGCAAGAACTTGAACCCTGAGGTCCCATTTTCCACATGAGTACCCCAAACCTCAGATTACTGAGTCATTTTCACTGTCTCTGAGAATATTTAAGTATACTAAACCAAGTGGAATAGCACCAGTAGGAGAGATTGAGAGAGTCTTTATCCCAGAATATGAAAACTCTGTCATATGCTAGTTAAACATTCTTCCAGGAGATGCAGTTCAAAACCCCTCAGGCAGAAGAAGGAATTCAACCAGTCTTTCTTCTATCCAAGATGACCTGTAGGGTAAAGCAGGAGAGAGATACTGCTTTCTTTTAATCAATACGTTAGATTTCTTTAAAATGTCTGAAATTGAAATTAAATATTTATCTTCAGTGTGTGTACCTCCCTCCCACCCCCCAACTAAAACCATTTAAAATTAATTTGGACAGAAATTTGGGGTTGGAAATGGATACAGTTTGGCAGCCACGATGACAAAGTCTTTCATTTGCGTAGACTTCATTCTGGTGACAAAATTAATAAGACCAAATAGTCCTGTAAACATAGCTGAGGTATATGGGTAGTGCTCACTGATAAAGGAAATAAGAGAGGAGGAGGAGTGAGACAGGCTGGGAGCCAAGGGACTGAACAAGGCAGCAAGTTTTACAAAACATTCATTTGACTAATTTGCTTAACATAATAAAGAAAGGATGGTTTTATTTGGGGAGTCAGCAGTAATGATTGATTAGAAGGGTATTATATTTGCTGGATATGGGATGAATAATGTCTGTGAATGGATATAGAAAATATCTCTCCAAAATTGGAATAATCCATAAGTCATAGGATGCAGAGCACAAAATACCAACACACTAACATACTGAGAAAGGCTTTAAACAATAACTGAGCAAATCTTGGAAGAGTTCCAAAGAAACAGGGAACAGAAAAGGAACTACATGCAGAATAATGGGATTTAGACAATAGAGATAGTGCAGCAGACATTTGTGAATGGAGTATTAGCTCTTTAATTATAATAATTACCTAAGTTTAAGGTCAAGGCACCTGTGCATTGCTGTCTGTGAGAAACTGATTAAAAAATTAGAAGTAGCATTTAATCTCTGTGATACTATTTCCAAAAATTCTCTTAGAAATTTGGATATTGCCAAGATCATTACTTATTATTTGTACTGTACCTAGAGACATTGACTAGGACGGGTCCCATGTTGCCACCCTGAGATCATTGACATCAAGATTGACTCTCTTATCACTTAAAATAAAATATAAAATGAAAATCCTCCACAGGGAGGAAAACTACAAAAAATGAAGACTCTCACATCCTAATTTATTCTGCTTTCCCATTCACACTGACCATGGAAATGAACGGCTTCATATTGTTCCCTTTAGTAATTCAGTCAAGTCTATTCCTGGTCTTGGAAATTAACTTCTTACCTAATCAGTTGGTATAACCTCAGATTTGCTGCAAGGGAACCCTATCTGAGAAGCAGCAATGGTGGGTTCTTCTCACCTGGACGGAGATGAAGCACAGAGTGTTGCAAAGCATCTCTGGTTGGAAACAACCCTACTCACATCATTCCAGTTATTTCCTTGCTGTTGGAGGCTGTGCTGATTTCCAAGCAGAAGAATGCAACTGAGTAGCTTGTGCTTCTGCAACACCACATCTAGCCAGTATGTCACTAGTGTCTGCCAGCAGCGTTGCACTTCAGTGTTTTGCTTGCTATCCGCCATGTTAGGTAAGCTTGAATTTGAAAAAGAGCAGGCACAGATTGTTGAGTTGCATACACAGAGGGAAAGATTTCTCTTCCCTTTTTCCTTCTCCCCAAAGGGTATAAATATTTGGATTTGGATTGCACGTGACAAAAGAAAGTCAGTCCCAATAGGAGCAGATACCAGCTTTTTCTACTGAGAATATAGTTAGGGAGACTCAAGTGAAGAATGAGTGTTGAGTTGAGGGAAGTAGAGAATCAACACAAGGGCAAGGAAGAAGGAGTAAAACAAAGAGAAGCAGGAAATATTAGAGGTGATGAAGCCAAGGTATGGAAAGGTATTATATAGAAAGAGGTATTCTAAAAGCTCACAGAGATGAGAAGCCTATGGTTATTTCTGGAAAGAAGAAGGGAGCGAGTGAGTACATGGAAGGAAGTCATAGGAGAGGACAAGAAAGGGAAACCTGGAAATAGAGACTGAAAAAGAAAAGGTGACAATTTGGAATTGATTTGCCATATGCTTGTTATAACTATTGCTCTGCAATGTAATTTGTGACAGAAGACTATTCCCATCCCAGTAGAAATTTGAAAATTTTATAGGTTTTTTAAAAATGAGTGATTTCTAATAAAGCACATATGGAAATTTTAGTTTACATTTGTTTTAGAAAATTACTCCAATTTCAAAATGTTAGTTTGCTGTTTCTTGCCTTTCTTTCTTTTTGCTACTTCCTCACTCTTTCCTTTCCCCCATTCTAAAAACTCAAATCTGCACCATCTTAAAAAAAGTGTGTGCTGGAAGAAACAACTGAAACATAATTTTGTCAATCTAAAAATTTCCAAAAATGAAGAAAAATTTAAACATATCACAAGTGCACTTGACAAGGAAGAGGGAACTGGTTTTTTTGCAGAAAGTCACCCAAATATAGATTAAAATAAATGCAATAACATTTTCTGATGAAAAAAAAATTAAGTGATGTTTCCAGAAAAGCTTCATTGAGGAAGCAAAGACATTTTCTAGTTTGTATTTATTGTATTTCTGAGCTAAAAAGGAAATGTTGAAAGGACATGTTAAAACAAAAGAAACCTTTGGATCCCTTTCTGACCCTGAAGCAAGTGTCAGTCATGGCTATCATTGCAGAGGGAGATGTTTTGCCTCCAGCTGTGGCCTGTAGGTGATAACCAGACCTTTTGCATTTCAATTGTAAGTGTTAGAGATAAAGATGTCGTGAAAGAAACAGAATTAATGTTTTTTCACCATTGTACGTGCTCACCCCCTCTTGTGCTCTCCCTAGTTCAGGGGTCATTGTTTACATTCACATTTGAGGTAAAAATGTGCTAGTGATGATCACTGGAAAAAGAAGTTCACAGAAGACGAACAGAGAAAATGAGGTGCCTGTGGTGAAATTCTGGGTAAAAGCATGAAATTAACTGTCATCCAAGCCAAAGAGGGTGAGTAACTTCAAGTCAGTACCACCATCACTCTGATTGAAGTAGTGAAAGAACATTGAAAGAGCCTGTTCTAGGTGAGAACAAGCCTGAAGATGAGGAAAAAGATAAGAGGATGAGAGGATGGAAAGCTTTTAGTGAATCAAAAGCACCTATTAACAATAAATAAATAAGTAAAAGTGAAGAAGAAGAACCCTTCTTCATTTTCTTGACGTTTTGGTCAGATAAAAGGAAGTCTTGCAGTTTTGCTTGATAGTGTCTTGTGAGAGGGATGGCAATAATGTGCAAAGTATGGCAGGAAATCAGTAGTATTTCACAGTTAGAGTGTTGTTACAGTAAAAACTGAGACCAGGCCTGATTGTTTTCAATATGATTAAAAACTGAAAGTTTGACTACAGCAGAAAACTAAGAATAAAGATCACCAGGATTATTTGTTTTATAATATAATCTGGAAACTTCAAGCAAGAAGGTTCTGTGAGTTTATATATAAAGCATAATTAGAAGCAGTTGCTCTTTAAAAAACTTGCAATTTAGAAACACGAAGGAGTAAAAGGATGGGAGGAAGAACAGAAAAGGAAGTTAATATAATTTCCAGCAAAAGTTTATCCTGGGAATTGTAAAAAAATTCTGATGATAAAAGCAATGTGACAGTATCCCAGGCTATCTAGGGACATTGGGAAAGCTTTACTGGAAACTAGATAAATATGTCTTGCATAATTATCTGTTTTGCTGAAGTGGCTGGACTACATTATCTTTTTAGGTTCTTTCTAGCACAGCATTTTCTGACTGGGGAAAAAAGAGTTCTGGTCTTCTGATTCCAGGCCAGCCAGTATCTTTCTCATTACACCACACTGGTTTTTTAAGGGAAATAATGTGGAACTTCGGGTGTCATTGCAGTCAAATTGTGAGCTGCTTATCCCCACGGGTATGTAGCTACTTGCTGAAATAATCCAATTATTTTAAATGTGTCTATTTCTGAAAATCATTTCTACCAAAGGCAAGAACAGATTCATAGTATTGCCCTTAATTTTGGGGTTTGGGGTGGTTTGGGGTTTTTTTTCTGTCCTAGATGTTATTTTTTTCTTTCAGCTAAGAATTTCATTTGCAAGGATCTTATAAGGCAGAATTTACTTATTTTTGCAGAGTGCTCTGAGATTCCAAAGTGAGAAGGGCTAAAACCTTTGGAAGGTCTTGTTACTCTTCCCCACTAATTAACATCACTGTAAGCAATGGGATGTGAATTTGCAAAGCAGGATGTGAGTTCTATGTAATGATCTTATATTGTAGGTGAGAATACTTGTACTTTCTGGTGATACCTGCATTGTTTAGCTAAGGCAAAGTAGACAGCATGATTTCTTCTACTGGCATGGAATTACAAGGGTTTGGCCAGGCAGATTCAAGAGAGAATGGCTGGCAATTTTTTTATTGACGGAATTTGTCAACAGTTAAAGGTGAGAAAGGACAATAAATGGGAATGATGAGAACACTTTTTTTTTTCCTTTTACAATTGACAAATAACTTCACCAGGCAGAAATACAGCAGAATGAATCGTAATAAACACAGTGTTTGTGGTAAATTATCTTTGTTAGTGGGGAAAAATCAATGTATTGATTTATTCTTTTTATGTGCAGAATCCAGTTATAGGATGCCTCATAAAATCATCCTTTTAATCCTCTTATTACCTGCAAGATAAATTAGGGAAACTCCACTTCAGAACATAGTGTTTCATCCTCTTTTTGCTTCTGGAGAAAAAGCTTGAATCGTGGCAGAAATGGCAAAATCATGTTCTTATTGATTTTGAAGGGTACTTAAGAATAGCTCCCCCAGCTTCAAGTTGGGGTAAAAAGAAAAGGTATGTGTCTGAGCCAGCTAGTTTGTGTGAGTAAATTTAGTCACTGACCTCCCACTGTAAATCCCCCAGTAACTCCCACTGACTTTCTGCACTAGCTCACCTGAGTAGGCTAGCTAATGGCAAAAAGCTCTGTAGACCTGAGCAAGGCACCCTTCTGCAGGGCAAATAAAGAGGTTAGATAGTTTTGGAAGCTTGAATTAAACTTTGTCTAAGTGATGCCAGAAGGCTATATGAGTTGAGTGCTGTTTTCTATCTTTTTGATTATGCTTCCCAAAGATACTGGAAAAATATTCAAATTATCTTTTTTTTCATCTCCAAGTTCCAACATAACTCCAAGGTTGTTTCTGAAGTAACACGTGCTGACACATTCCCTAGCATACTTCTGAAAGTTGTAGGATATAATTTGGCAGATTTAAGAATGACAAATTTGACATTTGGGGCGAAGCGGAGAGAGTTGAACACAACCACCTCTAACTCTGTATTGCTGGCACTAATAAAAACATACTTTTATGAAGGAAGTGAGCAGATACATGGGACTAGTTCTACCTTGTTAGTGTAAATGCACTGAACTAGAGTGAGTTACACAAGTGTAAAGGCAGCATAAAGGAGAAAAAAAAAATCAATCCAGAGTATTTTTAAAGCATATACAGTCTCATGTTATTTATACTACTGTGCTGCTGAAAGCAATCCAAACTCTTTTGGCATGGTATTTGTGCATCCTTTATGGGCATGTGCGAGAATGCCCTTTCCTGGGCTTTTAGAATGGAGCAAACATGCACAACAGGTTTGTTTTTTTCCTGGACTGGAGAATGAAACCAAGTTAAAGAAATGTTATCTTGGTTTTAGGTGGCTCTATTTCCACCAACCAGATTTATTTTGCCAATTAGAATCATGGTGAGAGTCACTATGAGATGAAGCTGAAGAGAGCGTTCAGTGGAAAATGCTTCACCTATTTGTTAGAATTCTCTCAGTAGGTGTTCAGTTATAAAACAGTAATTTAACACATAGAGTAACCTAGAATCTCTGCCAAATGCTTATTCACCTATGATGTTGGCTTAAGTGGAGATACAGATGACTGGACCAAACTTGATGTTTGTAATGTCATTAGTCATGGGAATAAATGGGATTCTTCATGGTTCATTTTCCTTTAAAGATAGGAGGAAATAAAATTCATGTGAGTTAATGTTGCAGGCATAGAATTTCCTGTATTTTTCTAGAAATAATTTCATATTAAATTTTTCAGGCTTTTGAGTAACGTGGTCTTTAAAACACTGTTTAATTAAAAAAGAACATAAGCATAGCTTGTTTCATGTGGTTTTAAGCATAACCCCATGCTTCATAATTTTTCCAAAATACTTCCTCAAGATTTCCAGCCTGGTTTAAGGTATTTTTCAAGCATTTGTTTGATTATCTCTGCTCTGCAGTTGGGCTTTTTCAGATTCATTCTTTTGATTTGTGACATGTCACAGTGATAGGTTCCTACTTGAACCAGATATTACAGCATTTATGGCAGCAGGACTTGTGTGGTAGAGCACACTTACATAACAGCCCATGTCTGATACACTTCTCTGTGTTGTGCTGGGCTGAATAGAGGTAGCTAGAACCAAAAGTTCACAGCCTCAGCAGTTTTAGCTCAGGTACCAAAGAAAAGCTACTCAGCAACAGTTCACAAATGGATGAAAAGGTTTTGTAAAGTAAAATGAGAAGTGTGTGTGCCTTAAGGAGTGTGTTTCTTTGTCTTTCAGCAATTCTTTCCACAATTCTTATCTACTTCAAATACAATATTTTGTATATTCAGGTTTTGTTCTCTGACAAATTTTGTTCAGTAACTGGTAGAAATTGCAGATCTGCAATGAACAGGTCCCATATACAACTGGCTTTTACACCAATGGCTCTGTAAGATTTTCCCTATTTTCCCTCTGCTTTGTCCTAGGTCATATTTTGGCATTCCTATGCCTCATCTTTTTGACATACAATATATTTCTGTGGTGTATTTGTGTGTTTGTGCACTTGGTGAAATTTACCTTCAGCTGTGCTACAATGTATATGCCATGCATAGTACATTGAGAATTTGTTGTTCTGCCTCTGTTGTTTGATCTTGATTTCACTCCTTTCTAAGATAGTGTAACCTCCATGTTTTGACCTTCCCACCCCCTTTCAACATTTCTCCAGAGAACTGATCAATACCTGCTGCTTTCCCTTTATTCAGATGATGGATCGCTTTGGATAACTCTGTAATCTTTGCTGTCCTTTTCACCACCAGATTCTCCAAGCACTGACCTTCATAGAGGAATTCTTCAGATGGCGTGCAGGAACCATGCCTGTTTCCGAAAGGTTAAAGAAAGTCCTGGTAAGTTCTCATGTTATTTATTTAGATTTCCTGAAATGGAGAAACAATACATAGTAAAAGTGAGACATTTTGAGTTCTGACCTCTTGTAGGGTTCCACAAATCTTCACCAGCTGGGTGTCATTTGATCCACATCTACGTTTCTGTAATCTGTACTTGGCCTAGTTTTAAGTGTGATCCAGCCCTTTCCAACAGGTTAGTTTCACCTGACTGAGTGTTGAAGTACTTACAGGAGATGCCTAAGTGAGAAAATAAGGTATTTACTGCCCAAAGAATCTAAGTCAGGTCTTGAAGCTGCTTTCTGGTGCTCCAAAGTGACTCTCACAGGGTCAGAGATCAGAGAAATCTTCAGAGGAATTTTTCATAATCCTGCAGAAAGCTTCATGATTCCCCCTTTTACTCTGAAAAAGCAAGAAAAAGAAAAGCAGATCTGTTCCCTGCCACATAGTTAGGCAGAGTCATGTCATTCATACTAAAATGGAGGGTAGAATATACCTACTTGTGCCTAAAGTTAGGGCCAACAGACAGTGCTATTTTGAACTAAAGGAAGAAGAAATAATGAGCAATTCTTATTTTGTGAGGGAGTGGGCACTGACCAGATAATGCTAAATCTGAATGCAGCAGCATCCAGCTTCCAGCAGAGAGGCTGCTGGAATTGCCTAGGCACTGGTTGGTAACCAGGAGGAACTGACAAACCTGGAAAAAAGTGAATTATTTTAAAAGAGCACCAACCCTCAACAACACCTCTGAGATTACTGTCTAAAATATCATTTTGAATTACTTTTAAAATGTGTTCTTTTTTATTTCAGATCTATTTAACTTGTCTTAATTTTTAGAGCCGTCCCTTTCTATTGTTTCTCCTTCCACTGTGCATTGTGTATATTTCTATCCAGCTGTGCACATGCTTGGGTGCATCATGGATTGGTCTGTATAGTAGAGTCATGAAGTATTTATGACTAGATCTTAGTCTCAGATGGATAAAATTGCACCAATATCTTATGACGAACACAAAACATACCGACAGCATGTCATAAATATGACTGAATTTTGACTTAAAATAATTGAGCTGACAAGACACAATAGTACCAGAGTCTGTAAGATCTGCTGAAGTGATCTTGATTTTAAAAGGACTTTGTCAGCATAACTTCTTAACATTCACATTAGAAAGCAGCAAATAAAAGCAAAAAGCGAGTTTCTAGTGGAGCACACTTGCTAATTTTTAGCATATTGTCTTCTGACACTTTTCTTTCAAGGTTTGCTTTTTAAAAGTAAGGGTTCGTCTGTTCTGTGGTAGCATTCAGCAAGGACTTATTTTAAAGGACTTTTTGACAAGGCAATAACTGTTTTTACATAGAGATAGATACTTACATACATACATACTTTTACATATATGCTTTTCCATGTATTTTAGTAAATTTCCAGGCTGAAGAAAATTTACTTACATTTTGTTGAGCAAAATTAAATACTCATATTTCAGCTTTTTAAACTGTTAAATACAATTAAACTTAATTTCAATTTATTTTAAACAGAAACCCAAACAATTTCATTTTAAATTGTTTTGACTAAGAAAGTATGGGTTTTCCTTCAGATAAAATTCTGTGAAATTAGGATAAACTCTTGAAAAGGTGGGGGGAAAGCACAACACAGCCAGAAGTCTCTCCTGATTGTGTGATTTTTAAAATAAAAAATTTCCAGTCCTGGTGAACTGCACAGCCATTGACTGACTCATGCATGCTATCGGGAAGCCTTGGATACTGTCAGCAGCATTGTCATTGAGAGGATAGAGTTATTTGATTAAGCTTATGTTACTTCTTTCATGTGTTAATATGATTTTTTTCCCCCTCCTCAAATATTGTGTTATTTGGAACTATCTGTTAATAAGAGATTCAACCAAAAGGTGAATAGTTTGATAGTTGCTAAATGTAATGCAGGTCAGCAATGCAAAACAATTTGTGAAATGTATTCCTAGGTTAAGAGAATCTCTCTTAGATTTGTTCAATTTTATTTCTGCTTAGTCCTTCTGAAAGGTGCCAAACTAAGAGTAAAGAGTAAGGCAAAATTTACACATTATGCACAGTATGGGAATAAAATGATCCACATGCTGTCCTTTGAACACACCCAGATGAATCAAGATTGTCAATTCTTACGACTTTATTGGATTTTGTGATATTTGTCACCTAGGTTCTTCTTAAAGCCTCAATTCCTAATATCAAAGGATTGCTAGGAAATTTTAGCTTTTTCTCATTCTTTTTTCTTGTTTTTCCATTTCCTTCCTTTGTTTTTTCCTTCCTTTCTTCCTTCCTTTCTTTTTGTATGTCTCTCTTTTTCTGTCTTTAATAATTTTATTGCTTCTATGGCTGCAGAGAAAAACTTGAAAACTTGTTCTGAATAAGTGTAAAAAGAAAAAGCTTTATCTTACATATCTTACTTCGTTACTTTAAAGTCAATTTATTTTTTCAGAATTTCCTGTTTCCTAATCTGTAAGACCCAAGTTGTATCCCTATGCCAGAATGAACCATCCTCCTCAGATGGCACTGAGTCCTCATGAGCTCAGGGAGAAGCAGAGAAAGTATTCTGGAGAGCATGGCATGACTGGGGAAAAAGATTTGGGGTCTCTGGCTGCTGCTGCAGAATCCTCTGCTGCCTAATCTTATCAGATCTTTGCGCTCTGCACCAAAATGAACATCGTGTTTAACTAATTTGGAGAGTGTAGTTGGCTGATGTATCATAAATGCAGATTCTTGCTTCTAGTCCATCAGGAATTCTTGTTTGAACTCAGAGGTCAAGGCTGTATTGCCAGTTTGAAGACTAAGTTTGAAGTCCAACATCTCAGGCAGGCATGGAAAGAATTTTACCACAGAGGAGAGGATGTAAACTGTGGAGCCAAAAGTCATTTTATATCTGTTTAAAAATATATATACATGTATTGATGTATTACTCATGAAGCAGGCGCTAGAGGGTTTGGGATCTTTTTTTTTTTTTCTTCCAACTTTGTAGAACAGTATAAATTTTACATTCACTGGAAAATGACAAGCTGTTTTTAAGTGATGGCTTCATGTCAGCGCTAAAGGCTGTGGTTGTGATTGCCAGAGGGATGAAATGCCCATTAAAGATGGCAATTTTACTAGCAGTATGGGATTTCTGGGTACACAGTTAATTTAGCCATGAAAAAACTGGGTTTTGGCAGAAACGTGCACTTTGTCCTAGATTCAGTTTATAAATACCACTCAAAATATCATTGTCTTTTTCTGTGTGTGTATGTGATTACTCTCAAGATGGGAAATGGGCATTTCCACACAGCTTGAAAGCTGTGATCCTTGAAAACCCATCTTTATTCTCTGTCAAGGATGACTGGAGTAGATTACACTGGAGTATTAAAAATACTAGACCACAAAAACCTTGAACCATTACCATAACCAAGCTACCATAATAATGGTAACATTTATTATTTTTTTTAAAATCTAGAATGTGGAATAAATATCAGCTTTCTTATTTTTTTAAGAAACAATCACTTTATCACTATAAGAGAATTTACTTGCTCCTTGCAATCTGCATTTATCAATAGCACTAACATTGTAAAAATAGAGCAATTATATTTAAATGACAGAGCTAAATATTGTGTCAGAGGTATGAAGTAAATGGCATTGTTGCTCATTTCTTGAAGAATAATTTGCTTCATGAAAGCCACATTCCCAGGTTGTGAAACCCAGCAGGGCCTTTCTGTCAACAAGCCACAACTTTCAAGTAAATTACGTAATGCAATACATAGCGTTTCTATTTCACATGATTATGTACACATTATGTGTGATTTTTCCCTGCTCAGAAAAGTTCTTAAGAGTTAGATCCCACTCCTCTGCATACTAATGTAAATCATAAAAAACAAGGAAATTAACAGTTAAGCCATTCAGCTGTTCACCTACACTCTACTCACTTGGCTACCTCCATTCTGCTACTTCCCACACACACATCTCCATCCTCCACTTGAACAACCCACAATTATCTTCATAATAAACCACTATGTTTATAATAATGGAGCTGGGAGCATCATCTATCAGTTTGCCTTGAACTTCCCATTGAATGGCCGTGTTTTCAGTTATTCATATGAATGAATTTCAGATACTTAATAGAATTTCAATTACTTATAACCTTTATCGGAATGAATTTTTTTCTGCATGTATACCTCAGTCTGAAATTTTGGGAAAACTGCAACCAAAGCAGTGCAGCTGTTTTCAGCAGAAACACTGAGGCAAGGTGGATGAATTTGCTCAAGTTAAAGTACACCAATGACTGGGTTTTTTGACAATGTAAAAATTTTTAGTAATTGGGGCAGGGCTCTGAAATTGATCAAGAAAACAAACTTTTTGCCAAATCCATGGAATTCTACCTAACTTTAGCCAAGTTAGAACCACATGAGCTGTGTATTGTTTTGCCAGACTTTGCAGCTCTGGCTGAAATGAGAAAGGTCCACCCTGAAGTTGTAGGTGACTTTCCATTCAGTAACAATTCTCAGTTGGTGTGAGCTTTGCAGTGGCCAAGTCTGGGCCCTAGAAACCAAGGATCTGTGCTTTCCTTATTGCTTCTCTTGTTCATTATTTTTTTGCACCTTTGCAGGACCCACAAGCTGAAGTTATCAGCCACAACTCCCCCAGCGAGGTGGTGCAAAACAGGGCAAACAAAAATTGCATTTCTGTGTAGAGAGCTGACACCAATGAGGTACAAACAAGGGAGGACCCCTAGGAAGCCCTCCTGTGGTGTTGGTTAGCATTGCCCTGGCATATGAACAGCCTGGCTCTTGCTGTGGTTTCAGAAAGTGAAGTGAAGATCTGAGGGGGGATTTAAAAAGGCAGAACATGAAGTTACAGATACTGATAGGCAATTCCTTCCCCAAGTGTGAGGGGCAACAGAGGAAAGAGCATGACTGGGCTTGTTTTGAAAGCATCACAGTCAGAGGAAGGTACCTTGGCTCGTAGACTAATTGGAAGCAAGAGCTGACCTTTTGATATTGAACATGAGAGGGTCAGTGGTGAGCGGATAGGCCACAAAGGGCTTTGAAAGTCAAGACAAGTCATTTGTGTCTAATTCGACTGAGAAGGCTACAGAGAGCCAGACCTAGGGAGGGACAAGGGAAGGAGATTTGTGTCAAGAGCTTGAGAGAGAGAGGGCTGGGACTGGAGGTAGGAGAGGGAGCTGGGAGAGCAGGGGAAGTGGCTGGACAGTCTGAGATCAGCAATAGCAATGAAAGGGGGAGGGAGGATGGGATGTTTGAAGCAACCTTCGTATGAATGAAAGCTTGACAGAAATGGCAGCAGTTTCTGAATTATTATAATATATTCCAAAGACATGCCAATTCAGGAGTTCACAATGCAGCTGTTGTTTCTGAGGGAATGAGAAATTATTTTACCAATTTATGCAAAAGACTATTAAAAAGGTGGCAGACGAAGAAAAAGTATCTACATAAAAAGGAAAGTTAATTGCTCCATAAAATGACTCACTGAGTGGTTCAAAAATCTTCTCATGCATAAATATCAAAGTTTTACTGTTTGGATATTTTTTGTTTGGTTTCTTCATACTGAAAGAGTAATTCTCACAGGCCAGTATCTCCAGAAATAGTAGTAGTTGCATAATTGGATGTTATGAAACAAAGCAGATATCTCTAGTTTAGCTTCCTGGAACTGGAAAGTTATAGGAACTGAAAAAAGGATTTTCATTTCTATTTGCTGGATTTACCCATGGACATTTGTTCAAAGTACTCATTATGTGCCTAACCTTCACTTTACCTTCGTGACTATCATGGGCATAACTTTGGCTGAGCATGGATCTCTTGTCACCAAAAAAAAAAAAAACCCTAAAAAATTTTCAAAGTTATTGCCCTTGTAAATTACCAGGCTAAAGTAGTAAGTGTTATGGGCACTGGACTTCTGGTGAGCTTACATGCTATACTAATAGATGGCCACTATAATCATCCACCAGTTCCCTGTGAAGTTTTCTGTCAGTTGATTCTGTTTCTTCTATGACCACATATGAAGACAATTCTGAAAATGCATGTTGCTGCCTCCAAATCATGGCTGTGGCTGGCAGTGTTCTGTACAGTCGAATATGTACTTTATGATCCCAGCTGTCTTTTGCTGTTGCACAAAGTGCTTGTTTTGATGATGTCCAAAAGTCCAGTGAAACATGGGTTCCATTCTGATGGGTGATGTGCAGATGTGGAACCAAAACCATGCTGGATTTGTGGCAACTGTCTAATTGTTCATTTTAACATGGAGGCTGATTTCAAAGCAATGTTCTGCAAAGAATCCATCACCGACAGAATTTGCGGGGGTGCCTTTTATGCATGTAGGTGGCTTGTAACAAATCACAGAGTTGTTCTTTTATTTTAAAGGCAGCAGCTGGATGTTGTAGTTAGGCAGGTGTCTATAAATCCCAGCTCATCAGCTCCAAAGAGGAGAGCAGTTTCCCTGAGGGGGTGGATGACCTAGCTGCCAGACTTGGGAGAAACCAGGAGGGGGGACTTGGGTACCCTCAGGCTTTCACGTGCATCTTACATACATGCAAGCATATTTGCTGTCCAGCTTCTAGCTTGGAATTTGGATAGGGATGTTCCTCTAGATAGATGGGAAACACAAAAGCACTGTAAATAGCATGAGGCACCCTATATTTATGTTTATGTTTATTTATATTGTTTATCGCTGGGTGTGTTTGGCATAGGTGTGCTTCATATGGACGTTTGCTTGTGGGCGGGTACTAGAGACAATGGTTTTATTTTGATGGATGATTTATACTTACTGTGTCATAGCACCTCATATTTGCAGGGAACTTTATTCTAGCTAAGTTTAAGACAAGATGTAGACTGTGTCATAATACAGGAGTGATTGAGTCAGCATTGCCTTCAAGGTGTTGCCCATAAACAAGAGGAGATAAATTCCCTTCCTAAATGAGGTGGGTTTATGTGCCACAAGCATAATGAAACTGTTAAAAATCAAGGAACAAATTATGTTCTTCAACTGCCAGCAGTGCCTAGTCCAGTGCAGCTCCCCTTGTTCTCACTCCAGTGATCCTCCTTTGCTTCCCTGTAGCAAATCAGGATGAGTGGCTGCTCAACCTATTTTTTTTTGCTACTCTTGTCCCTCTCTCTCTCACATCTGATTTCCCAGACCCACAATACTAACTTCCTCCTGCTCTCTTTGCCTCTCAGACTAACCTGTCTGTCGGTTCTGCTCCACTGCTCTAACATCCCACGCAGTTATTCACTCAGTCCCATGCAATACCCCATGACTACCTCAGCCCTCTTTGAAAACTTACCTTCTTATGCTTCCTTGACTCTTCAGTGACCAGGATTTAAAACAAAACAAAACAAACCAAATCTGTGCAAGATTCTTCATTTTTTCCTACTGTGCTTAGTTACAGAAACTGGAGCAACTATTAGCTCTTTTGTCTCTGCTCAAGACCAATTTTTAATTAAATATGTTTTCTATAGTCACAAACAAACAATTTTTTTCTGACCAACCCTCTTCTTCCTGTTCTGTAAGGAATCCTGTATGTTTATCCTGCCTTAAATTGTGCACATGAACACAGTAAAAACTTCTTTGTTTTAAAGACTTTGTTCTTGGTGGCCCCACCTATTACTCTGCTTTTCCTTGGGCTTTCACACCAAGTCTTGGTGTTTTGTATCTATATACTCTATGTAAAAATATATCTAAATATATTTTCATGTAATTTTTCTTCTATTAATTTGTCAAACAAGCAAAAACTTCTAAAAATAATTACAAATAACTGACCTTTATAGAGTATGCGAGTGACATCTTTTTGTCACATCTCGTTATATCAGTCAATTCTGATAAGCATAACTCAGGAACGGTTTGAGTAACACTGCACGCGCTCATAATTTTAATTGTTAATTCAAGTAAATTGTAGTTACCAGTCTATCCAAATTCTTTGACATGTATTTTGTAAGGGCTGTCTGTCCACTGTCCTCTTATTTTGTGATCTTAGCTGTTTTTCATGATGCTGAAAGACAATTTCTGGTCACACTTTATTTTTTTTTTACAACAGAATACACTTTTAATGTCACATTTTAAAAAATGCTCCCCCTCAAGAATCCCCCACTGTCAAAGGCTTATAAAGAATTAAAAGCTGGGTTAGCTGGGTTTAATTTATGACGGTAGAGCAATTTAGCACAAAATCTTTTTCCTTAGTAACTTATGAATTAGAATTATGAAATAAAATGTCCCCAAAGGTGTCTATATACCAGTTTGCAAAGAGAACGTACTCTGCTGTATAAAGAGAAAGGATGTCTTATTAAAGGACTGAGGCCTGGAACATCTGAGGGCTCTTTAATGTTATTTACTCACTGTTGGCTTGAAGCCAGCAACAGAAACTCTTTAAATACAACAGTGAAGAATTGGGCCCTGAGAGACATTGTAATAACAAATTACTCCTCTCTTTCCTCCTCAGTTATCTCCATCTGTGAAATGGGAATAGCCTGTTTGTCAGAGCACACTTGTGAGACATAATTCATTAATGCCTGTGAAATGGTTTGAGAACATCGAATGGAAGTCTCTGTTCAAGTGTCAGTTATTATTAGTTCTGAAATGAAAGCTATTTTATATTGCTGCATCAGGAGCTACTTGAAGTCTCTTGTTCTATACAAATAACAAGTGGTACATGAGTGACATTTCTTTTGGCTTAATAGGATAGTCTATCCACAGTGCTGAAGGAACGGTTTGTGCTGGTGAAATGACATTAGGGAGCGCTGCTAACACACTTAGCAAAGCCACCCATTCCATAAATGTTTTGATTTGGGGAGTCAGAGAACCAGGAAAGAAAGAAAGTGAATAAGAAAAGAGAGAAAGGCAAGAAGAGGATGGTCGGGGCAGGAAGTAGGAGAATGGGGTGGAGGAAAGGAGGAAGGCAGATAACTGGGGGGGGGGGGGGGGGGGGTGAGGAGGAGAAACAGAAAGAAATGTAAAAAGTGGCTTTTCAATTAAAATAAGAAGGCAGTTGAATGTGTTTATTGCAAAAACCCACAACTTAGAAAAACAAGGCTGTAATGCCATCTTGGGGTTTCTGGTGACATCTCAATCCAGCAGAGCTCTGCTCATTTGGTTTGTGAATGTCAACAGAAACCCCTTGATGCCATTGAGGCTCACAGTTGCCTCTCATTGATTCTGTATTATTTCAACAGTGGAAAAATAACACCTTTATTTTCACAGCCAAAGTATCTCACACTGTGATAGAAATGTACATGGGCTTATTGAATATCATCTCTGTTCATTTTTATCTAACTTCTGTGTTATCACTGTGGATTAGAAAGATATGTGTTCTTTTATGGCTATCACGTGAAAGACTATTTGTCAAATACACCATAGCCCAAGTCTTTATTAGGCTGAAGGATATAAACTATTCTGTCCAGAGGTATTCTGCTGTTTATTATTTTAAACTCACCTTATCATTACAAATATTACCCCAAACAGACCTCTTATTGATCCTTCTGACATGTTCTATATATTTTTCTCATATTTCACAGACAGGATAATCAAACTGGAATAAAATCTATTTTGTGAAATGAGTGAAAATATGCACCATTTAGTCATGAGTATGTATAAAATGTATTGGAACTTTGAGCCCAACTCTGGCATATGTAGAAAGTGTTTAAATTTTGCTGAAAGAGAAGAGGTTCAATGACCGAGTGGTACGTTGTCTCTTGATCTTCAAAGAGTTCAGGTAAATAGGTGTATTCGATCTGGCTGAGATGGAGTTAATTTTCCCCATAGCAGCCCTCATAGGGCTGTGCTTTGTATTGGTAGCTAGCCAGGTGTTGGTAACACACCAGTGTTTTGGCTACTGCTGAGCAGTGCTCACACAGCATCAAGGCTGTTTTTTCAATATTCCCCCGCCCCCTCACGCAGTAGGCTGGAGGCTGGGCAAGATCTTGGGAGGGGACGTAGCCAGGACAGCTGACCCAAACTGACCAAAGGGATATTCCATACCATATGATGTCTGCACAGTAATACAAGCTGAGAGAAAGGAGGAGGAAGGGGCAACATTCGTTATTACATCTGTCTTCCAGAGCTACCACCACATGTACTGAAGCCCTACTTCCCAGGAATTAGCTGGACATCGCCTGCTCATGGGAAGTAGAGAATAAATCTTTTGTTTTCATTTACTTCCCCATCTACTTTGCTTTTGCTTTATTAAACTGCCTTTTTCTTGACCCGTGAATTCTTTCCATCTTATTTTCTCCCTCCCTGTCCTGCTGAGGAGGGGAGTGGTAGGGCGGCTTGGTGGGCACCTGGCATCCAGCCAAGGCCAACCCACTACAACAGGAAATAGTGCCATTGTAAAATGCACAGCCTGAACTATACTATCCTGTGCATGAGTCACAAAATTTCCATTAATTAATTGCATGAAAGTCAATTTTAATGTCTGTGATGACAGTGGAAAAGACCAATGATTAAATTACAGAAAATTGGAATGTTATTCTGTATAGAATGGTCCTAAAATAGACATTCTTATAATTGAGAAATACTCAAATAATCACAACTTTTCAGTAGGAGTTTTTTCTTTAGAAACAGCAAAATTCTGAAGAAGAATTTTGTATGAGAAATTTATGTTATGGTAATTGAGCTGACATTTCTTTGCGCCATAGAAAATAGGTTTGTGACTGAGCTGAGTTCACATACACCTAAACCTTTCCTAACAATCATCTGCCTATCTAGTCTGGGCCAAAATCCCTTTAGTATTGAGAATTCCACCACCTTCTTATCTAGGTTGGACCTGTGCTTCTCTGTCCTTACAGCTAGGAAACCTTTCCTCATTTCTCAGCTTCTTCATGGCTTCAGACTGAAATGGTTATTTCTTGTCCTGCTTGTGGTGGACATGGAGGAAACTGATCACCAGCCTAACCATAACACCTTTCTGCATAAGTGAAGATGTCATCATACTCTCAGCTCTTTTCTAATCGTTATTCTCAGTCTTTCCCCATTGGTCATGTTTTTTAAATTGCTCTAATTTTTAGTTGCTCTTCCATGGATTTTCTCTGTTGTCAATATAACTTTTGAACAGTGATGCCAAAAACCAGCCATCAGTTCTTTTGCTGAGACCTTGTACGTATTGCATAGATGACCTCTGGTGTCGTGCTCAGATGCTGCTGCTAAGACATCCCAGAGTGATGCTTTGTGGTTTTCCCAGTTCCATCTCACTGATGACCCACACTCTGCCTTTGGCCTTCTCCACCCTGCAGTACTGGGCTGCTGCGCTGCTGTCTGTCCAGGTATTCTTTATTTTGTGTTTGTATATTTAATACTTGCCACCTAAGTACAGAGCTTATTTTTGATACTATAATCCCAAAACTTCTTGCACTGGGTGAGAATTTTGAACACGCAGGCACGACATGTTCTGGCTGAGGGCATGCAGTCAGTTTGAATTGCCTTGAAACCCTATTAGTGCAGTAGAGGGCTCTTATTATTAATCTTAAATAAATTTGTATATATTACCTCACATTTCTGAGGGAAAAAAACCAACTTGATTTCAGAATTTTAAAATTATTCTTCATTTTCTTCTTTTACTTTCTTAGCAATGAGCACTTTATTCTAACGGTCTTTAATTATCAAAACTTTATTGAAAACATCAAGAGTTATGTGAAGATACACTTGACCTGGAGTGAAGTATCAGGAGTTTTTAAACATTTAACTTATAGTGTATATTAGTATGAAACTAAGTTGAGCAGAACCCATTAATGTCACAGTGGTCGGTTACCAATGGAAATAAATAATTCATGATGAAGGGAATTAGTCTAATTAGCAGGCAGTTTGAGTCCTTTGATAAAACCCAGCTCTAATTCCGTGAAGGGCAGGAAGTGCTGTCATCAGTCAGCCCTGAAAAGATTAGCATCTATTATGAATGAGGTTAGACACCCTAGTGAAGTCATGTGTGTCCTGGAGACAAACTTAATATGTTCCAGAATGGGACACAGTTTGTCTCACCAACACATCATGATTCCTACTGGGCTATTGTATGTAATAACAAGCAAAGATCAGTGCTCCTTCCTATCATTCTCCCCCTGTCCATCATTCTGACAACTGTGCAAATACATTTTCCATGCAAAGCAGGGAATGTGCCCTGAATACTTGTAAAATTGCATGAGATGTCAAAGAAAATGTGTTACCTTTTCTCAGCAACCTAAAACCAAACAAACCAAAATACCAGTGCAGAAAGAGGGTTTAAAAACAGATCTGGTAAATATATGGGGTGTAGAGGGAGGTGTATCAGTTTTGAAGTACATTGATTCCATTTGAAAACATTATTGCCATCTGTCATAAGATGCGTCAATGAAGCTATAGACGTAGCTATACATGATAGAAAGGTTTTAAAATAACTGGTGATGCTATAAGCTTATAGTATTAGATGGATATATAGAAGTGACATCCTGGAAAATTGCCTTATATTCTGGAAGTATGGCCTTAAAAAAGGAGAAGCTTCTTTGTGTTATGTATTTTCATTTAGAAATGTTAACTGGTTCATTTGAGGAGACTAGCTGTGAGATGTGCAAGCTTCATGGTTTTGTACTACATGCTGACGCAACATCAGCTGTGTTTCCATTTTTGCTTATGAGCCTTTTGAAATTATATGTTTCCGTTTTGCAATTTGATGCAATAATGAAGAAACTCCACATTTGTACGTTATTGTATTGCCTGTTTTTATTGTAGGAAATTAATTGCTCCTTTTATTTATGTTATTAAGGGGGGAGAAAACAATTTTGCAGTATTTTATCATTTGCTGTAATAATTATCATACTAGTAATACAACGGAAGCCTTAGAAACAGAGTATATTATGTTCAAATGTCTGAACAGCACTTAATATGCTGACATTTGCGGCTGGGGAATATTGGTCTTCAAAGTACATTGAAAAAGGTAACAATAAGTTACTAATAATATCCCTGATGAGCTTAAGATTATTTATAATATAGAAATGAAGAGGAAAAGAATAAGTGTAGTCAACACAAGAAATGATTTTCATAGAAACAGAACAATATAGCAACCCAGCTGTCCAAATACTAAATGGCAATGGAGCACCGATATTGCAGAGAGTACCAGAATCAAGTGCCACACTAACTTCAACGAGATTCCTAGATGAGGTTAAAAAACCAGTGACCTTCTCTGGAGGGTTTATTGCTCTGAGTTCCTGGAAGAAAGAAGATGTACAAGGTAGTCGACCTTGATTTGTTCATTTTTGTCTTGAATTCACTGGCTAGTAAAAGTCAGGACAAAATTCAGCTGTATGAGCATTTTTAGGGTTTGAGTCTATCATCTCTGTGTGCCTCTTAAAAGTGATCCACAGGATGGGTGTGCCTTGGGCTAGTGAATGGGTTCATTCAGCTCATTAAAATGGATTTATTTATACATACGTGTAAACAGTTGCACACTGTAACCACTATTTTTATCACTACTTTGGTGGGACCATGGTGCTTGGAAGCAGAAAAGTTATGTTCTGGAAAACCTGCAGTATTAGTACCAGTTCAGGCAACTAACCACATGTACCCTGAAGTCACATAAGACAATTAGAGAAAACAGGGAAAAGATTGTAACAAAAATATGATTTTGTCAAATCTCTTGACATCCTTAACTGGCCCCTAGCTTTGGCTGCTGCCACAATATACAGGAGCTTCTTGTATAATTCACTGGTATATGTTAAGTCCTCCATGGAGTTCACAGACTGACTGGTACACTTTTTGCAGGTTAAGAATGCTGCTGAGTGTAACCGTAAGAATTTATCAAAACATCATTTGTTCAATATATCCCAATAACACCTGTCCCAGGTCATACTTTGGTAATATCCACCAGAGAAAGAAGTAGACCAATGAATTCCTTCTTCCAAAAGCTCTCCTTCTGTCCTTTCTTGTCTTGTCTGAGGAAGGCTGAAGTGACTCAACATAGATACTTTGCCTTTTTTCTCTGTGAAGTGCGATAACACTTTCAGCAGCTGTTTTTTCCTGATTATTGCTTTCAGAATTTGTAGGGTGAAGCACAAGGACCAGGTGGCCAAAGGCTGGTTACGTCCAGCTTTGCTCTGTAGCTCTGTGTGAGGTTTCCACCAGACACTGTGTGGCCTGATGTTAGTAGGCCTGAGTCATAGATCATTGATTAGTTTGGGTTGGAAGGGACCTTTAAAGGTCATCTAGTCTAACTCCCCTGCAATGAGAGGGGACATCTTCATCTAGATCAGGTCATCATGGACAAATCTGGCCCTTTCAGTCAATAAATCAGAAGTAGTTATACGGCTCAGCTGTATTCCGATTGAACAAAGATACGTACTCCAAGTGCAACCAGGGTATAAATTCGTAACCTGCTGATTTTCCTTGAACGATGTGTTTAAACAGTACCCTATTCTTACTTCCTGTTTATTCTGCTTTCAGTGCCGGGAAGGTGATACTGTGAAATGGCTAACCACACCGCGTTTCTGACTCTTATAATGTACTTGCATTTCTACGTTCCTGTGGAAAAATCCAAGTTCTTATCTACTGGGACAGATGGAGTCACTGCGTTGGTAAGGGAAACTGGAGAGGTCACAGTATTTCCTGTGTCGTGTGACAAAGAGGGCACAGACCTCAGGCTGCCATGCTGCTATGGAGCCACTCTTTCACATTGTACTGAAAAGGTGAATTCTGCAGGACTGATATTTTAAAAACCAGCAAGCTAGTGACAGAAGATCCTTTCACCGAGGCACACTTTATCTCAGCAGCTGTCTCACCTGTCCCCTCAGCTGAGGCATCCTTATGGGATATCACCCAGTAATCAATTCCTCTCCTTCCTCCTATTTTGTAACTGGTGTTTACATGTGTCATCCCATTTCTCTGTTGTCCTTAATCCTCACTCTCACCCTCCCACACCACCAGTACAGCGAGATATTGCAGCAAAGGACATCAGCCACATTCACAACTAAATCTGTAACACGCTTAACCATTTTCAAGGCTTACAAAAGTGGGTTTAACAGCCCTATGTTAGTCCATTCTCCTTAACTACTGATCACACTTTTAATCTGTTCTTGCTGCATGTTTTATTCAGGGGCTTGTCATGCGTATCAATGTGAGCCATTTCTTTCGTAAATAAAGGACCGTTTAGATCTTCTTGTAAATAACAACACAGAGCTAAAATTGTCCTGATGAATATAACACATTGGTGAAATGTTCATTCTCAGGTATGTCTGATTCACGATGCTTATAATATACTGTGCTATCTAAACTAACTGCTGCCCATTGTCCCTATCTCAGATCAACTTATGTTCTCAAATACCTGCTGAAGAACATTAGATACTGGCTGCTTCTACTGAACAGAAACATGGAGCAGAAAACTGTATGTCCCTCAGTTTCCCAGTTCACAATGAGCTTAATCTCTGGGGGTTTTCTGCTAGTAGTGTAAATTCAGATGTTGCAGCTCTCACTCAGAAAGTTTTCTCTACTTTTAGATAGAGAGCAGATGGACTAGATGATCATTGTAGGTTCCTCCCAACTGAAATATTCTATTCTATTCTATTCTGTTCTGTTCCGTTCCGTTCCGTTCCATTCCGTTCTGTTCTGTTCTGTTCTGTTCTATTGCAATGAAGAATAACAGAGAAAGGAAAAAAGATACAGATTAAAGTAATATCATGCTATGCCCTGGTTTTAGCATATGTTAATCTGCATCAAACCAACCAAAGTTTACTTTATATAGATAGAGCAAAAGGATGGAAAGGGACTGAAGTAAGGTTACAGGAATTTTCATCAGGAAAGTGTTCAATTCTAAGGGCATTACTGGAAGCATGTAAAGCTGAGTGCATTGTAGCATGACAAGCAGGAGAAGGAAGGGATCACAGAGGCTAATATTGCAGGGACATAGAGAAAACAGTGGGATGTGAAGTCAGTAGCATACACTGAAGGAGCTATCCTAAGCTCCATTAAAAAGAAGCTGGAACTTGAGATAGGCAGAAAAATGGTGAGGCAGCTAAGTCTTTGAAACAACACTTCTGGCATTAGAGGCAAGTGGACTTTTTGCTGCCTTAGTTCTAACTGGTTGTACTTCATATGATGCCCTGCCTGTCATCACTGGGTTTGCAGATTAAAAATGCAGCTCGTACTCTAAGTTTTTGTGTGAATCCAATCCAGAGGGAACATTTGGGGATCATTTCCTGTCTTTTGAACAGAATAGAAGCCCTGGTTATATGGAGAGAGAAACGTAGACACTCTCTCTACTGCACCCCTTGTGACCCAAGAGGAGGAAATAGATTTGCCATCAGTTTAACAGCCAAGACAGTCCTATGGCAAGTCTGCAGGCCTGATCAATGGGAGGTTCTTGTTCATCCAGCAAGAAGTCTGGTGTAAATAACTACAGTAAATTAAGCTCTTATGAAAAGTCTTTGATTAAATAATATTTTATATTAATTTACTGGTGATTGTCTCAATTTCTATTTTTTCTTTTTTTCAGCTCCAGCTCTTTCCCTGCCAACGCCTCAGGCCCTCTTCTCTGCTGCTGCTTTTCTGCACTCACAGCATCACCCAGAACCTGTTGAGAGTGCCACCAAAAGAGGCAGCAGTGAGAACTCACTGGTGGGATGCTTTCAGTTACTACACTCAAATATCAGGTTCTTGTCTGTGTTTTCCATAAAGAAGTGAAAAGAATAGGAATTGGTGCTTATGTTTACCAGTTGAACTCAAATCCCACTTGGCTCAGTTATAAAATGTGCAGCTTCTCTGATACGCAGCACACTGCAGCATTCTGACAGAAGTCTGGTTGTTAATGTGCTTGCCTCCAAACTGAGTAACAATGTGACCTTCTCCTATAATATCGTCTGTATGAATGGAAATTGTATTTTACCAATGCACCAAAATTTTGAAGCTAACAAACCTTCTCTGAGCACTGTACTGTAACTTCTCTTCGTAATTAAACCAGAACTGCTCTCCTGGACAGGTTCACTCAGCTTTGCCTTTCTTTGAGTAATACACCTTCAGACCAGTGCCTTGTTTTGATGTATTACAATGATAGACTGAAGAGTTCATGTAATACATCATCACAGTCAGCTGTTGCTGGACGCCAAGGATTGAGAGACTGAGCCAGCTGTTTTTCTGATGTATTCTGGTAATGCATCACCAGATGATGGAAACTGATAATGTATTACTTCAAAATGACACCACCCAGAAAAGGAAGAGTCCAGAGGTGCCGATTCTGTATAATGAGGCATTCAAAGTATGAAACAGGGCTGCAAACTCCTGGAACAAGATGTTGGTAATAAATCAGCTTTCTATAGTATTACATTAGCAATGTGGCTGCACAGGTACACAGACACTGTTGTATGTGATCTGATTTCCTGTGCCTCTTTGTGATGCTGCTTTTCTGTAGATCAAAGATAACCCTAGCAGCAGTTTTACCTTCACTTCTCTTACAACTAAGCAGTTCACAATGCAAGCAACCCAGAACAAGGGACAGGGCAGAGTTACATTGTCTCAACAAATTCAAAGAGTTGGGATTCCTTCTCAGTTTGGCGTACCTTTAGAGCCACTCAGATGCCACTCTTTTAGTGCACTGAGCCCATCTATGGCAATGGCAATACTCTTGCCCTGTGCCCTTGATGGGAGTACTGCGTCCCAGAGGGGCACAACGGGCTGGCCCAGAGCACTACAGTTGTGATTGACTTTTCCTGCAGGTTGACTGAAGACAAGGAAGGCTCCTTTGGCCATCTCTTCATCCCCTCTCTTTTCATCTTTCCCCTGCTACACACACAGAGTCAAGCCAAACAGTATCCAATCCCCAATGATTAACATCAATTAAAAAGAAAATTATTGGAGCAGGTAGCAATTCTGAACATTTGCCTGCAAAACACTATCTCCTTGATAAAGCAGGATAGTGTATGTGTAAAAATATTGCCTCTGAATTTACTTTGAATCCCAGGGCAAGCATAGGAAAACAGAAAAACTGGAAAATTATTTTTTAAGATCATGAGCTACATCTCTACTGGTAGCTCTTTCAAATACTTCTTGTTTGTTAAATGCAGTACTGTTTATAACTTTGTATGTGTAAACCTCATTAGATCTTTGGCACGCCCTTGAAGGTGAATAGGTCCTGCCCTCAAGCTTTACTTTTTATTTATGGAAGGTTTACACTGCAAACAAAAGCTAATTATATTTTACTAACAGTAAGTATACTTTTCTGTCTGTAGGCAGATATTATAAATCATGGGACTACAAAACATTAAATATGGTTTTGTGGCATTGATTCTGAGTCAAAAATATTCCAACCTCATATATACAAATGTCTATACCAGTACAATTCACTCTGCTAGCTCAAATTTAGTCAAAGATTTTTGAAAAGAAGCTTTGCCTGGCAGACTTCATACTGGATCAGGTAGTTTCACAGCCTATCCTTTCATAGCCACCACAAGGCTAGCACAAATATTGTGCCATGTGCTGTGATTTACCCTGCAGAACAGTGATTGCATGCTCAGATCTCATCCATTGCCAATACCGTCATTGATTCTCTTCATCTTTGGTACTCCATGGAGCTGGGTGTTTTCAACCCCTGCCTGCCTTTCATCTCAAAGATGATGCTTAGCACTTCGCAAGGGCAAGTTCTATAGAATCATATCTGTAATTTATTTCCTGCAGTTGATTGTAGGTACAAAATTCCAAGTGCAAATGATCTCAGTAACCCACCAAAGATTTCTTGATTAAAAAAAAGAAACACAAGAATTTTCTGTGCTTGCTTTTTCAGACCACCTCATTTTGTCTCTAAGATTATATACATGATTGGCAATCAACCTTGAAGCATCACAGAAACATTTTACTCAGCCTTCACTGCTCATTTTTTATTTTCCTTTTTTTTAAAAGTATTTTTGTTTTTCCTTTAAACATTCTGGCTAACATAGGGCAAAAGTTCACATATCAGGAGTTATGCTTGCAAGGGACTGGTGGAGAGTGTCAGGGATATATTCCCTCTGTGACACCATTTTGTCACAGTTAAATAGTGATCATTAATATCTCCTTGAATGAGACTTCATGGAAATTGTAGTTCTGAACATGCAATCAGCTCATTTATGGCCTAGCAAGTGTTGCCCTGAGCCAGCAGTT
Organism: Buteo buteo; assembly: GCF_964188355.1. Classification (NCBI taxonomy): domain Eukaryota; kingdom Metazoa; phylum Chordata; class Aves; order Accipitriformes; family Accipitridae; genus Buteo; species Buteo buteo. Next base: position 30,330,567 of record NC_134175.1, read on the forward strand.
GACTGACACTCAACTGTTTTTGTAAAATTCACCTTATCTGCTACTATTAGACACTGAGATGGCACTTTCTCTTTTAATTTTTGGCACACAACAAGCATCTCATCTCCAGTCTGTGTGCAGAAAAATCACAAAATTTGTATTTAGCTCTCTTCATAAACTTGGACAATATGACAAGTTTCTAATCCAAATAATTGTTTAAGATTATTACAATGATAATTATTGTGCTGATAATAACACATTATTTCAGCTGACAATACATTAGTTCCATAGGGAGATAAACTGCCATGCCAATGGATTTATCTTGATAACAAAATGGATTACTATTAACTATGATTATGATTTTTCCATCCATGCACAAAGAAATCTCCCATTGAGTTCATTGTCTTTTGACTGACTGCTGGTAAGAGGTTTTGCTACATATAGATAACAGGACTGGATCCTGAACGAGTACGATATTGTTATTGTTATTGTGCTGTTGTCTAGACAAGCTCTAAAAGTCCATACCTTTTCTTAGCACTGTAGGAAGAGGACTTGTTTGAAAATGCCTCTTAAAAATTATGAAGTGCAAGACAAATAAGGGATAAAACCATCCATGAATCTATTAGGATTTTACAGGGTAGATTAATAAGTGAGAACAACAAATCTTAACCTAACTACTATTTCCTGTATGTAGCAGCATAGAAAAGATGGCTCTACACCCATGATCTTCCACCATTAAACCAGAGCCTTCACTATACTGGTGATACAAACTTTGGACATTACGTTTTCACCCTCTGATTATGATTCTGGGCTGTAGCAAGTAATATCTTTTATCCCTGATTTTTATTCTCATTCTGAAAAGTATCTAAGGATGCTTGATCCAGAGAAGGATCTTTCACAGTGATTATGTTTTTGTAGGAAGGCAAATGTACAGAACTGTATTGTTAAAAATCTTCAGACCAAGTGTCTTCAAAGAGCTTTGGATCAGACCCTGAGTCTTTACTTAACACTTACTTACAAAAACTGTTATAATCCAAAACTGTTAAAAATCTGTACATGTTTTGTTTAGTTCATCTGGTTCATGTCTCTCCTGTATGTTTATTACTGTGCTGGTTTTCTTATTTTGTCTCTACAGCATACCTTTTTAAAAAATAAAAAATATAATCAATCCAGGTCAAAAATATTATAGAATTCTTTGGAAATTTTGATAATTTCATGGACATTTATTTGCTGAAAAATACATTTGACACCACAAGGCTAACATTAATGTGCAAATCAGTGGACTATAAAATTCATTTTGGTCCCTCCAGGGCATTATTTTTATAAATACAGAAACATAATCATGCATCCTCCAGAGGACTAAAAATAATTATACAAATTTACAACAAAGCCCAAGGCAGTGTCTCCTTTTAACTGTCTGTTTTTAATATCATTTAAATCTTGTTAAAACTTAATTACCAATTCTCTTCTGTAATAGTTTAGGTGGAAGAGCAGAGATCTAAGCTTGCTGTTTGAGAGAGAGAACTTCATCGGAGAAACAAAGACACCAAGGCACAGATTGACAAAATAGGACAGTGCACAGAAAAACTTGGTAAAGGAAAAGTCATCGCAGATGATAATGAAGAACAGAATATACATACATCTATTAACATCCGCATAAAGTGGAACTCAACTGATGTCTTGTATGATGATAATATAAATAGACCAACGCATATATAAATCTAAATGTAATATTTACGTCTACACATACATACTTATGTATATGTGGTGATCTATTCATTCATACTGGTATAGCTCAGGCTGTATCCATCTGGGAGAGGAGTTGCAGGACCAATGCTTTCATTCTCTGTCCCTGTTCCCCAGCTATTCTCTGGGAGGTGGTGGCTGCTCAGAGCAGCTTTAAAAGTGAGTGGCTCTAAGTTCAAAGCTGGCCTGGCTACAGGGTTTAGGCAATGTGTGGAGTAGGCACATTTTATGGGGAATTTCTACTGCTTGAATACCTGAGGATCCATGTTTATTTTTTAAGGCTGCACTTCCGAACAAGATAATCTGTTCTCTTTCTCCATGGCTGATAGAAATGGGTACAATGGCAACTCTACCTCTCTATCAAAGGTATAAGGTCAGGGAGAGGGCCTCAGCTTTGTACCCCAAATAAAGCACCTGGTAAGCAATTTAAAAGAAACATTGCACTATCAAAACCTGTTTCTTTGGGCTGATTTACAGAAGATTCTGAACCCGTTACTTTTCTATGTGTTTGTCCAAATAACCCAGCACTGTCTTCTCTCTTTATGTTAAAGGTAAAGCAGAGAGCAGAGCATATGGCTTCTCTGCAACTGTGGTGCTGCCCCTTGCCCCCCTTTTCCCCCCAATTCCACCTTTGCTGACAAGAAAGATGAGGAATCTAGAAAACAGGGTAGCTTCTTGACTTCCTCCATCAGTGATACACATCCCGTCGACATAGACACCGCTGCCTCAGGCCTTTTCTTTATGTCATGTTTGCCAGCTAGTGTTCCGTAACAAGTGTCACTGTCTGCTCCTCTGCTTTGAGCTAGAACACATTTCTGTTAGCCTTCACATCCAACTGAAAGCAGCTTTGTATTGATTTAATTCACCCTTTTTAGTATGACCATACTCACAATGAGGCATGTGCATCCAAACTTCCAGCTACTGCACAATTGTCACTGGGCATAAATTCAAGTGATTTGGCACAGCATCTGGTGGGGAATCAAGTCCCATTGGTTCATTCTGTCCAGTGCATGCATTCCTTTTGATTGAAATGCCAGGCATTTGTTAGCATTACTGATGCTGGTGACAGTCATCCTCATAGCACTTCTCTGTGGTTGCAGATTGCGTATTCATTGAGTGTTAATGGAAATAAGAGATGCAAAATATTAGAGAAGGCAGTACATTACAGATTTCACATACTTGCCTTATTGCATTAACAAATAACCTGTTCATTTGCAAATATACAAATTCATCATATTTGTGAGTGACACTTTGTATGCCTCAATTTTTCTTAGAATGATAATGCTTAAATTTTAAGATGTCAGACTTATGTTTTTATTTAACTGCATAGACTACTCACAAATCTTCTAGCTTTCGTATAAAAATGGTATCCTTCAGAGCTAGAAGTATGGCATATATAATAAGCCTCTTTAATTTGTAAAACCTTGAAATTTAAATCAAGTGTTAAATAGGCTGTCATTTGCACCTGTGCAATTGAATTTGAAGTTGAGGGGTTTCCTGAGCTGGACTAGGTTGTAAATATGTTGGTTTCATTGGGCTGTAAATACATTTGCTTCTAATCATTGTTTGCCATGCAGCACAACTACAGTGGGTGTGAAAATGGAGGTCTGCTATTTTCCAGGTTGTTGCTAGTCAGGCAAAAGTTATGAAACAGCAACAAGAGTCTGAAGAAGACCTTAATAAAGCTGACCCCTCTCCTAATGCAGAAAATGCTGCCTTAAATATTTTAAATACAATAATGTGTCTCTCTTTCTTGCTCTGTGGTAGAATGATTAGAATTTTTTTTCCCCCAGTTGTAATTTCTGGATCTATACTTCTTACAACTGAGTTCTGTAATCTTGTCAGCTCTTAGGTAAACCTGATGGAGTTGACAACTTTCCTGAACCTACTCAAGCTGTAACCAATATGATGCAGCACTGCAGGGCTTTGTATCTCCACGGGGAAAAGTCCAGAGGACTGAAGCTGGAAAACTGCAAAGATATACCTGGAGAAGTTAATTGAAAAAGTGATGTGAGCACATTTAAGAAATGTGATTTATTTGAACAGTCCAACTAAATGAGATTTTATTGCTAGGCATAGGTTTTCTAGTGATATTTCAAGAAAATATCAAAGATCAGAGAAATGGCAGGAGCTTGTCAAATTCCAAAAAATGTTCCCAAGTTAATTGCAAGCCCCTTTGCCATCTTATTTCTGCAAAATGTGATGTATTTAAACATTGCCAAAGAATACACTTCTTAAATGTCAGTATGTTTTTAGGAAACATAAAGACTCCAAGATATATGTCAAAAACCCAGATTCCCCAGATGGATGCCACAGAAAATCTTTCCCTGAAGAAGCTTCAGAAATTTCAGTCTAATGTGTACTATTAATGCAACTCTGTGACAGCTCTTGAGAGGGCTGTCATTATCAGGCTTGCTTGGACTGGACTACATCAGACAACCACAGGCTGAAAACTTGGAGTGTTCAGCCTTGTTTGGTGCAATGTACTTTAGGTAGGCAGTCGTAAGAGGAGCCAACACCTACCCAACAGCGTACCCCGTTCTTGCTGTGCCTTGGAGGCCTGCAATTCCCAAATAATGCCCATGTGTGAAAAGGGAAAAAAGCTCCTGTTTGCTTTGCTTGAGGCTTGGGACTACTAACTTTTATCATTCTGCTGAGCAGCTGGTGACAGCAGTGCTGAAATGCCAAAGAGGCAGTGGGAGGTTTACAGCATGCCTGTTTACATTGCCTCATCTCCTTTGTGCTAGATTCCTCTGTGGCACATCCTGTTCATTTGTCACCAAGAAATAAGATATAGTGACCAAGAGAAAGTTGCTTCAAGTGAAGGATTAATTTCATACCACATAAGAAGGATGGCTATTGATACTGCATGAGGGGAACACTTATCATGCTGATGAATTTCATGTACCGGATAGTGTCAGGCACCAAAGGTTCAGTTTCAACATTGCATCCTTTGCAACTCTTGCAAGCTCTGAGGCCCAGTTAAGCACCAGCACATTTTAAAGTTGAAGCCTTGCTTCATGGGGTGGCAGGGGTAGATTGAATCCTACCTACTCTGTGTAAGGTTCTAATCCTCAGTCATTCTGTAGTAGCTCTGATGAGATACAGAATAGAGAGTAAGGTTCCAAAGCCTTACAGTTGTTATATACCAATAGCTGTTAATTGTGGAGAGAAAAAGAATTTTTTCATTAACGCTAACTGGATCTTTAACATACAGATACAAAATTTCCTAGAAGATAAAGAATTTCCTTTGTGCCCCACATCCCTGAAAGGGAAAGTGTGAACATTTTGAGAAGATTTGATGGGAGGAAACATATTATGGATTTCTTTTCTAATTGCTACGAGCAGTGTAACTGCACAACCCCTGCCGACGGGTTAGGCTGAGAACAAGACTAGATGACGCACTGGATGCCTTCAGGTGGGTGAAGTAACAGTTATTGTGAGTGGTGTTGTGACAGTCCCCAGCAGCAATACTGCAATCATAGTATAGCAGACTTACAGCGTCAAGGCTGTGTTCCAGCCTCCAGTATCTGCTCTTTTCTCCAGTTATGCACTGCCTAGCCCAGGTTATCTAAAGTTGAATGATTGGAAAGTGTAAGTAAAAAATGTTCAAAGTACACGTCAGGAAGAAGACACACTTCCCATCATAGTAGACTGCAAAATTCTGTTCTGAGTTAGGAAGTAAGCGTACTACCTATGCCTCTCTTTAATTTGGTGGTGCTGTAAAGGACAGAGAAATTACAAAAATATGGTTGACGATTCTGGGGTGAAGAAGATACTGATATACACTTTGCAGATTGCTCTGTCCCCATTGGTGTGATGGAAAATCAAAGGCCTTGGTCCTTACTGGTTTAAAATTGTTCGAGACAGGGATGTGCGGGAACACGTGTTTAGGTTTCAACCTCTGCAGATGTCACTCTCCCAATCTTTGAGAGTACAAGCCCAGTCTTCCAATAAAACAAGCGACTGCAAATTTATTGATGGCCATACAAAGTAACAACATACTGAAATTAAAAAGTAAAATAATTGACTATCCTAGCAGATCATAAAACTGCTGAAAGCCTCAAAGGGGTAAGGGGTTTCTAGCTGTCTGTCTTCCAGTACGCTTTAAGGCAGTGTCTGTGCAGGGCTGCACAGACATCCTTCAGCAGAAGTCCCATGTGAGAATACAAAGCATGTCAGGAAACCCTATGTGTGAAGATCATACTTGACTACTGCTTTAGTTTATCCTAAGTTATTAATCATTAATAGTTTTGTAATCATTTCTATCCCAGGGATAATTCATGCCACTACTTGGAAGACCCAGTTTGATCTATTGATCAATGAAGAAAATAAGACAAATCAAGTTGTTGCTTAAAATTAAGGTAATGGTTGACCCACTGGAGTTAATACCTCATTTAGATTAAAAATTTAAAAGTTACATTTCTGCAAAGTAATGAATCTAAAATATTTTGTTACTTTAGTTTCTTACTGATGTATTTCAGAAAAACAACAGTCCCTGGTGAATAAAACAAATAAATTACTGCACATTTCAAGTGGAGTTCGTGTTAGTAAATCAGTCATTAGTCCAATTAAATAATCTTTGTCTCCAGAGATTAATTGTTTCCCATATCCTGGAACAGCTAGAATATCCCCAGGATCACAGATATTTAAAACAGTGATTGCAAAACACATTATTGAGATATACAATATTTGCATAGTTTGCATGTAGAATGAAAGCTTTGTGTTATTTTTCTTTATGAGGCTGCTGTTAGCAAATTGCTAAATTACCCAGAAGACTTGTTGAGATCAGAGAACAAGCCTGCATAAAAAGGTCATGCCTAATACTAAAGATACTCAAAACTGTGGGCTTAGAAAAACAGCATTATCCATTTGAAAATAGCAATAGGAGCCATGGGAAAATAGTATCCTGCAGTCAGTCTGAACATACTGACGTCAGTGGGAGTTGTTCATGCAAAGTAAAGGCCAGAACTGAGTGTTATATGCTATATATTGACAGTCTTACTGAGGTAAAAACTGCAATATTACCCCAAATTGTCCTTTAGAATTTGTAATTACCTTTTTCTTTTTAACAAACATGACAAAATAATGAAATTTGTGAACTATATTTTGCTTCCTATGTATGTGAGGTCACTTATGTAATTGTCTCTGTACTAATACATTTTTTAGGTTTCACTAGTTAAACCTCAGGATACTGTGCTTACATGAGGGAGATATGGAAAAAGAGTGGGAGACAACTTATTGGTAAAGACAGACTTGTATTTTCAGGTCACAATAAACTTCAGTACAGGGAAGCTTTGGAAAGAGCAAATTTAGTGTCAGAAGAAATATCCAAACTAACATTCAAAATATATGTGAAAAGCAGATTTGAACCATTTTCTACCATTGCTGGTACTGATCCACAACTTATCAAGCTGATATAGATGGATTTCTGCAAAAGCATATTAATTTTGATAAGGAATACATTTCTGCAGTTATTGTTAAAACTGTAAAAGAAGAGTATCTCCGTGACCCAGAGTTCAACTCAAAATTTGTGTGAGCAAAATTTCAGCTGCAGCTGCACACAGTGCTTCAGTTGTTAACATCATTAGAGTCCAGGAGGTAGGAGTTAAATGGGTGTAAACTTCTTCAGCTTGAAATTTTAAAATTTCGTTTCTTTCAGCTCTTCTTTTGTTAACACAAAGAACTCATTTCATGCCTATAGCCATCAAAAGATACTAGAGAAAAAATGTTTTGAATGTCATAACTTATTTTTATACTGTAAGAAAGGGTTGTGTATCATGGCCATGCTTCATTTGGAGGGTTGTTCTGACCTTCCAAAAATAGCTCAGCAGAATAGTCTCTGCATGGGGACCCAGAAGATCTGAATTTAATCCTGGTTCTCTCAGTGATCTGCAGAGTGACCTTGGGCAATCTGTGTGCCATTTTCCTGCTTGCTAAAATGAAAATAATAATACTTATGGCCTTCGCAAACCACTTTCAGAGCAGAGCATATGAATCAATAACATCTTCTCCTTAAGTATGTGAAATAGCAGAGGAAACTCTTCCCACTTGCATTAATGCACTTTTAGCATTTAGAAATGTGAAATTATAAAGATTATTGCATGGGAGGGAGAAGCTCAGAAGTGTTCCTCTAATCAATAAGTGGTCAGCTGGAATGCAAAGGAAAACAGCACTAGGGTAATGTACCATTTAGTGTAACAAAGAAAGAATAAAACATATGTTTTCAATGTGAGTACGGCAGCTACCAGTACAGGCACGCTGGATTGTATTGCTGCCTTGCTTGTTTGTGCTCAGTAGAATAGTATAAAACATATAAACGGTTTGAAATCCCTACATTAGTTTTCAAGACTTTCAGTTTTCCTGGAGACATCTGTCAGTTTAGAGAGAAGAGGAAAGCTAGACTGAAGTGCTTTGGCCACGTGTGCATGCCTTGTTCTGCATGTGGGGACTTCCTTCCCCCGGGATACTGCGGTCGCTTCCCCCAGCTGATAGTCAGCGCAGGTTGTCTTGGCACAGTGCAGTTTACAAGAATGGCAGCAGGCACGATTTTTCATTTGTGTCCATAAGGCCGCTGACCTTCTGCAGAGCCTTTTTGTGGTCCGTGCAGATGGATGAATTGTGCTTGAGTAGTGTATATTGCTTGTATACTGTCTCTTAGGATTTTATAACAGCATTTTATAACAGGCACTGCACAGGTCCAGTGTCATCTACTGTGCAGCCTAGGTGAGCCCTGGCAGTAATTAAAGTATTTTAAACCATCTGCTTAATTGCATTAAAAACCCGCTGATGAGCTTGCACTGTTTGAATGATCTTCAGGAAGCTATTAGGCTAAAGCAATTCCCTCTTGGCAATGTTTAACTAATTCACAATGTTTGTTCTGTGAATTACAGCTGGTCTTTATACCGTTTGTTAGTCTTACCTGTGGCAGAGCCGTACTTGCTACTACTGAGCCCGCAGGTTCCTCCTGCTCTTCTTCTTCCCTTTGCTTTCTCATCATTGCCTGCCAAGCTCTTCACTGAAGTGGAGACTTTGGGAATGGCGCATGAGAGAAGGAGTTGAGCTCTGAAATGCAGCCCTCTTCCTTCCCAGCCGCGCTTGGAGCTTTGGCCCTGGGCAAGGAGGAAAGCTTGTCCCAGTTAGTGCCTGTGCGCTCTGGCTCCATGCCCAACATAAATCACTTGTCAGCCAAAGGACCAAAGTCTCTTCTACCAGGGGGGAACAGCGAGATGTTGTCCTGTGAATCTGGCTGGAGCAGCGTACGAATTTTCACTTCCAGCTGCCTCTAATAGCTCCTCAGCTGGGAGTATCTGCTCGTCCCTGGCCGAGACCCCATAACAAAGCACAAGCATTTCCATGTGCTTTCTTAGTGGCGGCATTAGGTAACGTAGCTGTGTTGCAAGGTGGCCCTTCCCAGATAAACAGCATAAGTTTCCCGGCCCAGGTGCCTCAGGAGCCACGCAGAGGGCGATGGGCGAATGGGGACCAGTCCGGTGGGAGTGGTGTGACGTGGCCGCCTGGGGGACCTTCCCCACGGGGCTCCCGTGGAGGCACAGGGCACGGCCTGGCAGCCGCCCATCCCAGCTCCTCCAAAACGGGGAGGCTGCGACTGCCTGCGGCTCTGTGCTCTGCAGGCACGGAAGGCGGCGTTGGCCATCCGCACCGTATGCCCGGCTCGATCACCCCCGGTGCCTCTCTGCCACGAAAAAGGCACTGGAAACGCAGGAAAGAAAGGCTACCAAAGATAGAGATAAGCATTGTAGACTAGTGGGCTTGCTTTGATTTCCATGAAGTGTGAATTAAAGTCAACCCTTCAATAGGCATTGGAGTCAACCCATCATGAAGATTGCTTGAATAGTCCATCCCTGCCACATGGGCAAGAGTCAGTGGGTAGTCTGTACCGAGATCAAGCCCCACCCTTTCTATTCAGAAGTCCCCCTTACTGTTTAATTACACTGCCTGAATATCTCCCAAGACCCACCGTGTAAGTATCTAATAATCTGGATTACAAATATTGGGATAGTATGAGGTAATACTAGATTATCCCAGCATAAACTAAAATAAGATTGTAATGTTTATCCATTTTGCTTGATATATATGCAAAAAAGAAAATTTGCTGTTGGGTGTGGTACAATGTTTATGATTAAATGCTTTATTCATACTTGTATGTCAATCTATTAGTGTGCTGTTAATTCAAATGTTACTATGATGTATTTTATCACCATTAGCACATTCATCACAGGTAGATGTGAAACTTAGACAAAGGTGTACATTCTCATTAATGATGAGCAGCCTATTCATCTTACTAGAGTGTAATTAATGTTAGTTACAATACTTAATTTTTCACTGTTTGTCATGGTGCATATTTAGCATTTCTTCTGTCCTTTATCAATCTACTCTCCTATCATATGAGCACATCAAAAAGATATATGTAAGCATCTGACCTGTTTTGATGCCTAATTTTTATAGTTTTCCAAGAACTGGAGTATTTTTATTCTTATACAGTAGCCAGCACAGTTAGTTAAAAAACAGACTGTATAATGTTGCCACTGCTTTGAGTCCTGTGTTAGCCTTTTTTGCATTAATAATACAACCACCAGGTAATGAAGTAAAGCAGGGCACACAATGAAGACACTGGTGATCACTTGCTGTAGCATTGTGCTGTGCTCGTGCAAGGATTTAACGGTCCCAATTGTTCTCCTGGATCTTCAATTACATTTTTTTGTACTATTAAGAACGTTAGCGCTAATAAATACGTGTCAGTAATACAGGTCCAAAAAAACCCACAAGCACGGTGTATCTGAAAAGCACACATTATGCGGTAAATATGTGTTACAACAGCTTATTGTTATACATTGCGGAGCATTGCTTTTTCAATAATGTTGTTAGCAGTCATAGAGCCAAACTAGTCACTTGTTCGGTGGTGCAAGAGTGGAAGAAGTTATGGCTAATGTGTCACACAGCGGGTGGGAAACAAGCTGTGCAGAGGTGGGTAAAAGGGAGTGAGCACTGAACACATCCTCGGATTTGCTCCCCAGAATGCCAATAGATCCAGCTGAGCTGGAATCCTAGGATAAGTCCATACTTTTGTATTGGTCTGTCCTGGTTTCAGCTGGGATAGAATTAACTGTCTTCCTAGTAGCTGGTACAGTGCTATGTTTTGAGTTCAGTATGTGAAGAATGTTGATAACACTGATGTTTTCAGTTGTTGCTCAGTAGTGTTTAGATTATAGTCAAGGATTTCTCAGCTTCTCATGCCCAGCCAGGGCACCTGACCCAAACTGGCCAACGGGGTATTCCATACCATGGGACGTCCCATCTAGTTTAGGAACTGGGAAGGGGGGGCGGGGGAATCGCCGCTCGGGGACTGGCGGGGTGTCGGTCAGTGGGTGGTGAGCAATTGCCCTGCACATCATTTGTACATTTCAATCCTTTTATTACTACTGTTATCATTATCATTATTAGTTTCTTCTTTTCTGTTCTATTAAACCGTTCTTATCTCAACCCACGAGTTTTACTTCTTTTCCCGATTTTCTCCCCCATCCCACTGGATGGGGGGGAAGTGAGTGAGCGGCTGCGTGGTGCTTAGTTGCTGGCTGGGGTTAAACCACAACATGGTCCCAGGAACAACATGATTGCCTTAGCTGAACCCTGGGCATCAAAACAGTTTTATTTCTTGATCATCCAAAATTCCCATTAAGCTGGACTGAAAGAGAACCGATCCTTCCATTAATACTTGGTAAATAAAATTCCTTGGGAAAAATATTTGAGCTGGGTCAACCAAATGTGTCAGGTCTAGGGTTCTGTGGATGCAGAATGGATTTGGGATGTATTTCCTCAAAATTTTAAGGAACTCTCTCTGAGAGAAAGCACACCAATTCCTATTCATTAGCTTCTTAACTGGTGGACTTTACATTTCTAAGGTAATTTGATAATAATCAAGGTCAAAGGAATTAGCTGTTATTTTCTGTGAGATGATCTCTTTTGTAACCACTGTTTGAATTCTATCCCAGTCTACTGTTCATGCCTGACATGAAGCTGATCACTTCACGTCTCCAACATAATGAAGTGGGTCTTAAACTTTCATTCAAGCCAACAAGGGCTTGCCATTGCTGCAGAACAGCCTGAAGCTATTAGAAAATCCTTAAAATAGTTTGTTTGTATGCCTTGGATTAATCATAATTTCCTTTTGACCCACCACAATAGAAGTATAAGGCAACCAAACACAAGGATTTAACATATTTCAGTATGAAAATTCCATTTGGACACAATTACAGGTAGATGTAATTGTAGATTCGTAGTAAGCTAAGAATAAAAATACCAAGCTAGGTTTAGGCATTTTAAACAAAATGATAGTTTAAGGTGCTCCATAGGGATTGAAGTACAGTAATAACCTGTAATGTGAACAGAACTGAGTAATTTTTTTCCCATGGTACCAAAGCAATGCTCCACAACGAGTTATATCTCTATGACTGCACTGAAATCTTTTTATTATAAAGAAACTCCTTCCTTTGAATTTTCTATGGCAAAAAGACCAAAAAATTTTCCATAATATAGCAAAATTCCTGAAACAACAGACTGTGGTGTTCTCTTTCCCCCCACCCATCCCTCAGCCCTGAGTTATTTGAATAGAGGCAATTGCTAAAACCAAAATATTATGAAACAGTGACCTTGAGCTTATGTCTATTTTAACTGATAGAGAATAAATACAAAGAAACTACGAAGATGCCTTTAACCTTTATGGCATTACAAAGCTAGTTATAACAATAAGCTGTAAAACACACCAAAAAGGTGAGCATTTCACTCCATTTTGATTTGACCATTTTGCTTTCAAAAGGAATTTATAAAAACACCCAGGAACAATGAACATTTGAACTCAAAATGATCCAGGTTTATTTTTACTCCAAAAGAAGAAGTCTCAATAGAGATATTGATTTTCCAGCATTCATCCAATATTGCACAGAAAATGGACCTGACCTTGCAATCCCAAGCGGAGACAAGGAAGCAGTCATTACAGTCATGGGTTCCCATTGATTTTAGTGGGATTACTTGCATAAGTAAGGGTTTTCAGGGTATGACCCCGGTGTCCCATTAGCAGTAAGACCAAGCATACATGGATATTGGTTCCCTTCACTTCAGAAGGGTGTGGTTTACCTTCCTGTTATGTATTCATCATGTGGTTTTATTCCTGTGTATTTATTCTACATATTTGTCGTTTTCTGGCCAACAGAGCCTCATTTTATGTGAAGAGTACCAGTCCTCCTTCCATCTTGAGTAGTTTTTTTACTGTATCTTCAAATGTCATTCTAAGCTTAGAGTTGATGTCTGTTCTTACAGCTCTTTCTTCCTTTGGTTCTGTTTTCTATGATGGAAAAAAATACTTTGGGCTAGGCACTATCTCTCACTGTATTTTTTCATTAATTAATACATTTTGGAAGACTATAGGGCCAAACAAGAAGGAGACTTTACTGTACTTTGCAAAGTAAACACAGAGTAGTAGATAGATAGAAAGCTAAAGCCTATAAGCTCTTTCCCAGACTGAGTCTCTCCTTAACCCTTGGAAGGTTTCTTGTGCCCCATATCTCCTATAGGAATGCTACTCCAGAACCTCACTGTTCAGATGAATAGAAACCTCCTAACTGTCACTCTAAATATATTCACAGCCATTTTATACAGATTTGTTCTTGTGACAACCTTGTCCTTTACCTCAAATAGTTCTTTTCCTTCTTCACTATTTACTCACTGATGTCACATCTCCTCTCAGCCTTCAATTTGTTTTATTAAATGTGAGGAAGGTGGAGGAAAGGTGTGCAAGAAACAGGGTGACTGCATGTTTGTACAGTGCCTTGCACAGTTGCGCAGTCATGGTTCAGGGCTCCATAGGCTGACTTTGTTTCAGCAGTGAATAATAATGACCCTCCAGAGTATGTTGCCTGCTTTATTCTGGACGGACACCATTAATTCATTCAATTTTCATTGAGTTGCAAAGCTTTAGTACAAGAATACTGGCAATTGATTATTTTTGTCAGTGGTATTTTCAAAGAAATGAAGAAAGGAAATGTACAGTATATTTCAGTTTGCAATGATCATTCTGATGTTCCATTTGCAATGGAAATGAGCATATAACATATTCATGTGTACAGATAAGGAAAATGACAAACATTAACAACCCTTGTTCTATTCATTTATAATATTCAGTAAAAAAAAATTCCTTCTATTCCACAGTTTTTAGATTTGTTTCAGTAGCACAATGCAAAACAAAAAAATATGAATTAATGGATAAAATACACTTAATTACTTTCTCAGTAAGTTTCCTGAAAATGACTATAATCTAAACCACAAGTTCTTTGTAAATCTATCTACTAAAAATATGTAATTCCATGCCAATTTTATTTTTTATATTGCTTTATATGCGTATCAAAGATAAAATTGCTTATGAAATCAAATAAACCAGAGAGCGTGTGTGTACACACTTATATTCTTGTGGCCAAGCAGTCTTTGATGTGCAACTCTCAGCCTGTTTAAGTGGACTGCAGTGTTTGCCTTATCAGTGTCAGTCAGTTTCTGCACAATTTAATCTGCCACTAAAAAGAAGTTTTTTGCTCTTACAGATGTAAAACAGTATGCCAAGGATAAATCAGAGCAGCTTGCCTTCCTCAAAATTTTAGATGCAACCTGAAACTGCAGCTTTTTTCTTCTCTCATCTCAATGGGATGTTAACCTAACAATCACAATTTTAAGATGGGGAAATTGTTTTGAGCAGAAATAAATTGTCCTGCCAGTATTGTTTCACGGGGTAACATTAAGGCACATTGGGCCTGGGGTTCACAGCTTATAATATCTGGTTTTGGAGGACTGGAGTGAAAGTACAAACATGTAGAGAAAGAAGAATAGAAATTAAATATAAGTTCTAGATGGTCCAAGCGAGTTGAAGCGGTTCAGCAATAGACATCCCAGAAACCTGCAAAAAGAGGCTTATTCTCCAACTACCTTCCCTGGTGCATCGCCGTCTCCTGCCAGAGCCCCCAAGGAATTATTCTCTGTGAGTGCGAGGATTCCCTTCTTTCCTCTTTTGTTGAGGTATCTAAAGATATTGGGCTTTAACTTACAGCTTATATTTGCTGAACAAAAAAGGAAAAAATATCTGTGTTTTTCTCCGCAGCTGCCAGGAAAGAGAAGTCCATTATTTGCAGCTGATAGGGGAGCAGGAGAGGACAGGTCTTTTGTCTGCTGCCGCTTCCCCGGGGCCTGGAGCAGAGCCCGCTGCCGGCTGGGCAGGGAAGGCTGGAGCAGTCACCGCTGCTTACCGGGCCGTCATTTCCCAGGGAGGCTCGCAGGCTCAGCCACAGTTGTGTGTGTGCCATTTGTGCCTTCGCGCGCTGCGAAACACATCTCTCAACTTTGGACGCTCTGAAAGGTACAGACAGTAAAGAGAAAAGGAGCTGCCCCTCAGAACCGTGAAGCTGAGGTTGACCTGCCCACAGCCCTCCTGGGCACCCGCCGGCACGTGCGGGATCTCTGCAAAGTGCGGCCGCTGTACGGCAATGCCACAGGTGTAAAAGCCTTATGATGAGACACTCCCTGTTGTGACCCTGAACACGTTAATCGCATCACCCATCTTGAAGGTTCACACGACCACGATATAATTTATGTGGGCCCTCAGAGATAGATGGAGACATCACATATTGGTCGCAAGGAATCGCTGCCAGTCAGTCTTTCTGTTAGTTTCCATCCTTGTGATGTGTTTGAAAAAATACTGTATGATTCAAAATTATACCTGTAAAACCTACAAGTAGAAAATTACTGTGTGCATTTATCTTTAATAACAACCTTGTGCATATTTATAGTACTAGTTTAGTAGAATGTGTTATACTAGTTTATTTCCCAGTCTGTTTTAAATGATATTATTCATTAGTAGTCGTGAAGTGGTATGACATATTTTTTATGTTGCTTGTTTGTAACAAAGGTTCTTAATACCTTTTCATAATGAAAGGGAATAAATGCTCACATGGAATACGTGAAATTGTGCTTGCAAGCACACGGAGTGTTGTCTTAGGGTACTAAATTAGCATTTGGTACTGCTCTGCTTTGTATGTATTTCTAGCAAACGTTTCAGCTACAAATCACTATAATACACCTGTGTTCTGGTTCTTCAATTCATATAGCATTTAAATCCTGCCAATACTGTGTCTTATAAATATAAATATGCAATTTAATTTAATTCAAGCATGCAACACATAATTTTTCTTCTAATTAAAATATGATATTGCAATATGGTAGCTGCCTGGGGCAGACAGGACACATGACATTGCCAAACCAGAGGGAATACAGATACAGCTCTGAAGGCTGGCGGGAGGAATGGGGCTCTGAGCCCTTCGCGTAGGGCATCGGTGGTGCCCTGCCTGGAGGCTGTGGTGCCTCCGGTACCTCCAGGTCCAGCCTGGATCTGCTGGCCCCGCTGCTGAGGACAGTGGGGAGCAGGGGCTGGCGGCTGCAGGCACACACGCCCCGTGGTGGTACGCTGCCCCGTTGCCCTTCCACTCCTGTGCGAGGAAGCAGAAGCAGCACAACCACGGTTAGTTTTGCTGCTGCCTTGTCGTGTGCTGAAGTTGGCTGATGTGCAGCAGAAGTCAAATAGTTCTGGGAAGGAGGAACTGCCTGACAGCAGCAACTCGAGGGATTCCTATCACGCTCTCTCAGAATCGAACAAAACAACACAAATAGACCTTCTGCATAATGACTCAAAAAACTGTTAATGACCATCTTTAGTAACATAGCAACAGCCAAACCCTTGAAAAGAGGAAGTTTTCATTGAGAAAGCATTTCATTTTAAACATTGAAATTTGGTATAATGTAGAGTATGAAATAAGTTTTGAAAGGAAGCTGATGATTAAGAAGAAATGCAGTGGGCATTTAATAAATGGAGGAACCGCAAGATAATTAACTGGCATGCATAAAGATTCATGCTTTATACCAAAATTTTAATTTTGCACATAAATGTGCCTGATGTAGGCAGCATTTAATCACCTAGCTGACAGGAGTAACTACTTTCATTTAACCTTGACTGAAGATCATGAATTCTAACAGGTTTAATTGGATACATCATTTAACAGAATGAACAGAGCAAATTTTTCTCAATTCATAGGTTCTGATTGACATGCACCAGCAATAAGGCGTTGCACAATTAAAGCTGATCTGTATTCCTGGCCTGGGCAGCAATTGCCATAGTGATGTGACACTGTTTGATCACTGTGGCACTGAAACTATACTGAATTTCCCCTTGTTTTGAAAAGGGCAATGCTTTAAAAAAAAGGGAGAGAGAGAAAGAGATTTTGGCACTTTAATTTTTTTTTACATTAATCACATTTATATGCACAAACTGTAAGGGAAGGAACTTGTCTTGTTATCAGTAACTCAGGGGAAAGAAGGAAAAATGGTATCTTCTTTTATCCATTTAGCACATTATTTACAGAAAGTCAAAAATGTGAATAGTCAAATGGATTGTAACACATTAAGGGCCTGATTGTTCTGGGCTTCCATTTGAATAGGCAGTAGTGCTGTGTGGCTCCCTCTTCACCTGCAGTTTGCCCTCTCTGTCCTTGCCCAAATCTGTTCCACATCCCAGATAACTTGCCAGCTGAGTAGGGGTACTGAGAAGGGGTGCCCATATTGTAAGTAAGTGAGGTAGAAAAAGATGAGAGGGAAGAAGTGGTACCCAATAGTGAGCTATGTACCTTTCCTGGCACGCAATCTTTCATATGATAAAACCTTGAAAAAAATTTGTGGAGGAGCTGGCAACTTCCAGTTCCCCATGTGGCTCATGTCCATCCACACACCACTACTTTCACTGCCTCTGGCACCTTTCACAAGTCCTGGGTTTGACCTGCATGAACTGGGAATGTTCTTCCATTGTTTAACCACACATATATATCTCTATATATCTATATCTTTTATGTCTCTGTTGTCTATTTACATTTTTGCTTCAGGTACCTCCTTTTTATTTTATTATTTTACAAGAAGATTTGCTGAACATTGAACGGTCTGAGGGCAGGGTAGCGCACAATGTGTTTCACCCTGGCTCAGTAGAGCCAAAACTGCAGTAAAAAATCATTCCTAGTTCCTGAACAACCTGCTAAAACCAGCTTCAAGCAAGTTCTGCTCCCCGCCATGAGAGCTGCAGCATCTGTGCTCAGCACAGCAGGTAGCTTTTCCGCTTTCTTCTCTCTCCTTCCCCTTAGGTTCAGTGCCTAAGTGCTGGCCCTTGATCTCGCTTGCAGACCTATTGCTACCCATTTGTCAGCTGTCATTTGTGTGTAGGCAATGTATATACATATCATGCAACAAGCTTTGTGGGGGTGCACTGCAGTGGGAGACAGAAATCTCAGGGAAAGCTGGAATCCTGGTTGGCCCAACAACCAGAACTTTAAAGTCAGGACCACTAGATGTATTTTTAAAACTTTTTTTGGTCACTTCAGAGGCCTCTAAAATTCAATTATTTATAATATATTTTTCTGTCTGAGGTATTTCCAGCATGATTCATTGTATAGAGCAAAGGTATTTGCCAGTATGATTTATCACTCACTAACACCTTTAAGTTTCAGGTAAACACTTGGGCCACATCCCCAGCCTCTGCAGCCACATGACGTGCCTTGGGACCATAGCAGATGCTTGTCTTCATGCATGGCGAGTTCCCAGTCAGTGCCTGGATCTTCCCTGTGCAGGAAGGAGCGCCAGGATTTGGTCGGCGTGCCTCACGCAGCCTTGCTGACAGCACACGTTTCTAACACAGGTGCTGCCTGCTCTCACCCTGCACAGAGGCACACGAAGGCGGGAGGTAACGTGCCCACACTCCGCTCGCTTCTGAATCCCTGTAGGCTGGGTGGGTGCTGCAGAACTCCTACTGGGCCCTTCTTTAAAGGGTATCTTTGGGCCCCGTTTAGAAATGTTTGTTCTGTAATTTACTCTGTTTTCCCAAACCTTCCCAATGAAATATCTATCTGTCCCATCATCCAGTGCCTTTTTATGTCCTACAGTGCACACAAGTACTGCCTCATGCTGTCCTCAAGGCAGGAAGCAAGAAGGGGCTTTGAGGCGCTCATTCAGCATTACTCTAGGGAGATTCCCAGTGACATCCCTTGGTCGTCCTCAAGGTGCACAGAGCTTGGCAGCAGCACAGCTGGGATAAAACACAGCCCTCTCCCAGGAGCCATGCTCAGCTCTGACTTTCCCTGGGGAGTACCACTGAGTTCAGTCGAGCTGCATGGACACCTATTTGCCAAGTCGACTTTGCTGCTGGTGGGATCACGCCTCTTCCACGTGTGTTTCGCTGGCTGCCCAGACAGCCCCGGGCTCCAGCCGCTGACTCTACCCACATGCACCCAACGACACCTCTTCTCGAGCTCCTCACCATGTTGGGGTCTAATACAGCATCTTTCTGATCTTTCATTTACCGGCTCCCCAGTCAGTTCATCTTCTGTGCTCAGAGTCACTTGGGTGCTTTGCCTGCGACTCTCCTGAGTTGCATGTCGTTCTTGCCTTGTCCTCGTGTTCAGTCATCCATGCTGAATTATCTTCCACTCCTCCCTCTGGGAATAACTAAGGCTTTGACCCAGTGGGACTGTTTGTGTGCTTAAAAGCTCTGATGGACCAGACACTGAGCTGCTTGCTCCCAAATCTAAGGTGGCTGGGGATGTCAGGCTGTATTTTCAGAAACAGTTTGTGCACTGGGAAGCATAGTCTAACTGAAAGTCAGCAAAGGACACTGACTTGTGCATTTTCAAATATTTTATCTATCATCTTTAAACCTTTCTGTTCTCTTCAGTTTCCAAACAACCATCATTGCAAGTTTTTTATCTCCTGTAGAGGATATACAGCTGTAATAAGAAATATATTATATTTCACTTCATTTCAGAATCCTCTGGGAGAAGGCGACATTCCTTTTTTACTGATATAAGATCAAGTTTGTAATTTCATTTTGAAGGCTGTTATGAACAAGCGGGGGAAATCAGAAGACCAGTCACATTTTTCCCCAGGTTTTCCTGAATCTACCTTTGGAGCGTGACCTAGACAACATTCTGAGCATGGTTAATGTTTACACCTTTCTTGCACTGTGTCATTTAACTTTCTGAAATATAAAATGGGACAGCAGAAATATTTTTGTGTGTTCTTACAATGCCCAAAGTTGTTTCTTACTGTTTTTATTTGAAGGAACTAGACACAATCCTGGCTGCCTTAACCACTGCCTTTGAGAGAGCTACAGCTGAGAAAATCCGCTGCCAGGAAGAAGTGAATAGAACTAACAAGGCTATTGAGCTGGCCAACAGATTAGTGAAAGGTCTGAGGTGAGGTCCTACAGGGCAGGCTAATGAAGCAGCCTACAGAAAGCACTTCTTTGTTATACACTACTGATCTGGCAATAACAGAGGCACTTAGCAAAGAACCTGATGAGCTGAAAAAATTATGTCATTATCATTCATTTTTTTCATAATAGAAACATGGTTTTGACCTTTGCATTTTCTTACATTTTGCCTCATTGTGGTATATATTAACTGTAAGATTACCTGGTAACTAACCTATCCACGAACATTAAGAGAAGAGAAATAGTCGATTGTAGATATTGACTATGAAGGCAACTTATTAAAATGCAATGACTATATTTGTAACAATTAAACAACGCTAATGATACTGCCCTGGGTTGGGATACACAGAATATAATACAATTTGCACTACTTAGTTAAGCAATATGATAATTCTCTAATTATCTCTCTGAGATTTGCAATGGGTATTTCAGGAGAGAATAAATAATGGCAAAGCTATGAATTATCAAAAATCCATATTGTCTGTTGATCCAGGCTGGCTCAAGGGAATCCATACTCACTGATGGATTTTTCATTTATCATTCATCTACTGATAAGGCTGCTTTTTATACACATACATGTGCACACACACACACACACACACTTTTTACAGATACTTTATTTTATTGTAACATTCATTTAGGAAATCTCTCGTGGTGCCTCACTGCCATTATAGGCTTTGTGCTCTTCTAACCAGTACTTTCAAGCTGAGTTTGATAACCAAACATGTAGTAACCAGCAAAAATAGAAGATCCATTTGTTATTAAGCAAAATTATATGGCTGAATGTGTCTAGTGGAACTTAAAATATAAAACAGGGCTTAGAGTTACTTCCTGAATCAATAGAAAGGATTTATTGACTAGAGGGGAGGGAGGGCAGTGCAGAAGGCCCATTGTTTCTGTTTAAAGAAGCAAGATGAATGCATTTAAAATGTTAACATCATGGCTGAAAGTGTAATATATTTTAGTGATTAATAATGCCTGTAAAATTAAACCATGTACCTAATACAGAATAATAAAATAAATAACATAGCAGACCTCTTTAAAGGGTGACAATAAATGATTGTTCTAAGGCGACTGATAATAATATTTTCTTCCACCTAACATATCATATTGTTTGGTGCTACCATGTCCCTCCTGCTGGGCCTGACAAGTGCTGGAATAGCATACACACAGAGATGAAAGGCAAAGTGTGTGTATATTGGGGAGGGAGGCATAATGAAAAATAAGCTAAAGGAAGAAACAGAGATGAAAAGAAAGAAGGAAAGTTGAGCCATGCGCTAGATGAAGACAGTAAAATGAATTTTAATGGAAAGCCCTTCAGCTGGTACCTCCCAAAGCACCAGCTCCATGAAGAAGGTGGCCAGCTTGACAGATTGGTGATGGGAAATTGAATTCATTCCTGTCGTTAGCTGTACCACACTCGGTCAAAGGCAGTAATAACCATATGACAGCTATTTGGTGACTTATAGGGAAAAATCCATTTTAATCCAGTATGTGGTAAACAATAGGTCACTGTTTACTATTAGCAAACAATGTAATACTGACACTGTTGTACTGTCGGTCCTGGCTGTTTCTTTGCCTTATTTTTTGCTGAGAAGACACTATCTTAATTCCCTAGTTGTATGGTTAAGTTATTGCTGTGAGGAGAATTGCTCAAGGAATAAGAAAATAAAATTGTTCACAACACATTATAATAAGCAAATACATAAAAATTTCTTTCTTAACCATTCTTTATAAATATATCTTTACCATGACAACAATAACAAATAACCAAATGTGTGTGTTTTCTTCTAATTCTTAGGGAAAGAGTTGACCAAACAGCAGGACAGCTGATAGCATCTAGCCAGGATCCCAGGGAAAAGCTTGCACCAAGTGTCATGTCAAATCTCTTACTGACTTTATGGCATAAAAGATCCTGCCCAAAAGTAAAAACCGTTTTTTCCTGCCTTCTTCTCTGAACCCTGGCATGCAAGGACTATTTTGGGTGGTTGCATGAGTAGTTGTTACTCTGTACCAAGGAATTCTTTGCTTCTGACAGGTGCCAATTATGCTGTGGACATCTGCCCTGGAGGCATTGAATCAAGCTGACAACTCATTTGATATCAATCAAACAACAACCATTTTCAATAATTTCCCATCCAGCTGGGACTGAATTTGCACAAGTGATCTATGTATTAGGGACATTACCAATCCACAGAGACATTCAGAACCGTGATTATGTTCTGTTTTCCCACAGAAACTCTTGCATCTGCACAAGAAAGCAACAACTTTTTCCACTATGCAAGAGGATGCTGACAACTCAATTTTGGTCACTTACTGCCAAACTCAACTTGCAACAGTCAACTCATGTCAGACTAGAAAAGGATTTTTTATGTCCAGGCTTGCCACTTGCAAATCCTGTCTGTTGATCCTCTAATCAATGTGAATCCGCAGGACAATACTGAAGTACTCACCACCGTTTAGACACAGTAGTGGAAGGTTTTTGATAAACAGTTAGTAAATGAATGTTTCTTTAATCCTGTTTTCTAGGTAGGAAAGGAGAGCTGGGCTTATCAACAGAGCCGTGTTAGGAACAAGAGAAAATGTGATGCAGAAATGTGTTCCGGATTGCAATCTTCCATTCTTGTGATAGTTCATTTTCAAAGTGGTACTGGCTTGAGCCAAAATCTCTGCCTGCATTGCTTGAAAAGCAATAAGGTAAGTAAGTGAGGTCTTGCATATACCTCCTTCACAGCTCTATATTTTTTAAAATACACGGTTAATCAGAAAAAAATCTAGCAGCTATTCCATCCCCTTTTTGACCT
Source organism: Buteo buteo (assembly GCF_964188355.1). Taxonomy (NCBI): domain Eukaryota; kingdom Metazoa; phylum Chordata; class Aves; order Accipitriformes; family Accipitridae; genus Buteo; species Buteo buteo. Next base: position 30,353,454 of record NC_134175.1, read on the forward strand.
GTTAAACCACCATGTTGCTTATATGAACTTCCTTCAAATACTTTATTTAATAGAACAGTATATTTGGAGGCAATGAATTGGTAAAATGTTCTTCTGGAAAGGACCAAAATGTGCCCCTTGCTAGTGTTTGAAGTACATTTGCTCGCTGACTGGAGCTAGAGGTGACAACTAACCCACAGACCTTGGGAATATGGTTAGCAAGCCAGAACAGTAGGCAGGCTCACCTTCTTCTTGTATTCTGTTGAGTGCTATGCCCTGCTGTTTGCATAAGGGGACCAGCTTTTATTATTCTATTCTCTCCCCACTACTGTGCACCAGGGCAGCACAAAGCAAGATTTAGTGCTTGGATATAGTATTTGCTTGCTCGCAATTGTTATAGTTAAGGCTGCACTGAGACTTCCGTCTTAACCTGCTGTTCTCCCATGCTCATAAAATTCTTTTTTAAAAAAAATCCCTTTCATCTGAAATTTTTCATGCTTGTTATCAGCTGAAATATGATTTTTTTTTTTGGCAAGCCTGAATAAAATTCATTCATTCATATTTGAATTATGCAAGGAAGGGGGTGTGGGGAGAAAGGTCTCTTTTTTTGCACATTCATAATTCACAAAAAAAGCTGCATATTACAAGCTGAAACTTTCCAGGTGGCTAGTTTTGACTGAAGGATAGTCTTCATGCTAATTACAAAGAGAGAATGACTGAAAGAAAAATGAAAGAGAAAAATTAAAAATGACACATATTGTGATTAACTCATTTGTTTTGTAGGTGTGTCATACAAAAGTTCCATTGTGAGCCACTTAGAGCAAGTTTAAAGTAACAATTTCATTGAAGTTACGATGAACTACTATAATTACATAATATCAGTGTTTTGTGCTGCAATTTCACTAAGAATCTCCCTACAGAAGCTGCATAAGCTTTTACTTATGCAAATGTGGAAGCTCGCAGTGAAATCAGTGCAGAATCTTATGAATCATTAACTTTGGCCAGAAAGCTAGTCTGGGGACAGGGAGGGGGGCTGGAAACTGTGTAGTGGCAGTTACTGTCTCTGTGTCCTGGGTCTCTCTGAATGCCGGGCTGCTACAGAAAATAACTCAGAGTTTTTGTGGTTTGTTCCAACTTACTACACTGACTGTCAGGGACACCAAACCACTAAAGCCTTGGTATTCTCTTTTCCTTGCTATATTCCCATATACTAGTGGACATAACAGGCTGCACATAATCTGGTCAGCACTGTGTGACTCTCCATAGTATCAAAGGATTGCTTCAGCAGAGGGTACGTGGGCAGCAGAAGCTAGGAATGTTAGAACAGTCTCCCTTAACCCATGGAAAAAAGGTGCTGTGATGTAACCTTCTGTGTTCTCATAAAACACCTGGAAATAAAATACAAGCATGTAAATAAAGCAATATAACTGTAATTTTAAACATCTGAAAGCATAACTGGCAAAGGTTCCCATAGTAATTGCTGACCTGGCTCCGCATGGAGCAAAGATGAGTTCAGCAATTCCCCAGCACTAAGTTCCCAGTAACCTCTTGGGGGCAGAATAAAGACTGTTGGATTTAGGGCAGGAATCCTCATCTGTTTCTTCCCTGACTTTTGAGTGAAGTGAGGAGAAACGATATGTTTTTCCCACTGATGCTGCTTATTCTTACAAAAAAACAAGTGAGTGAATGCTGAGACATACCAGTTTCTGTAACTAGGAATTTAAAACTTAACCTTTATTATTCCAGGTCCCCATTCCAGGAACAAAAGGTCTTGATCCAGTCACTGTGTGGATGGATGATACAACAATTGCTAAATAGAAAAGTGGTGGCAGTACCTAGCAATACCATGGCCACATAAAAAGACCCTGGTCTTAAATATATATAGTCATCATTGTCATATACTGATCAACCCTCAGCGCCAGGGATCAAATGGATAAAAGTTGAACCTGGTTGAGATTTAAAAGTTACCTATTTGAGTCAAAAAGAGAAAGAGCTAGTTGGCAACTACAAGTCCTAGTGAGAGTAAAAACAGCTGTTGAGCTATGGAGGAAACACGGCAACTATGTTTTTCTGAACTCCTGGTGTTGCACAAGGTGTTTTCTTAATGCCCCAGGAACCATAACTCTGCTAAAAGCACTTTCCTACTTTAAGCTTATTAAGGTGTAATGAATGGCATACAGTACACTGACATTACAGTACAGTGACACTGTATCCCTTGTCTTTCGCCAGCCCTATACTGGTATGATTTTTACAGGTGCGTGTTATACAGCAGGTATTTTTTGCTGGAGGCCCTATTTTGGTAGACAACTTGGAAGAAATGATCAATCTCATATTTGACCCAGTACTTGCAAGTTATCTATTTTTCAAAGTATTTTTTAATAGTCTGTTATTTTCTCCACCAGCTAGCTCTCTGATTATGTTCTGCAAGTATTCAAAGCATCTTCCTCTGAAAGCCGTCTTCCTACATCTGTATGATAGTTATCTTAACTCCCAAGGATTGCAGTGCCACGGACACATGGACTCTAGCTGGATTTTTACTTGTCCATTTGACCCTTTCTTATCTTATTTACACCCATGCATGCACTACAGTTCAATGATTGCAATTTGAACACTCCTTTCTATCTAGCTGAATAGTCCTCCCCAACACACCACCATCCTGATGTGTAATCACGCAGGAGACGACATAATCATTCACTTAGAATAAAAATAATTCTCCTACCGTTTGCTCCTTGCCTCCATTCTGCCCTCTTTCTCTGATTTATTACACTGTATTCCTTATGGAAATATTTTGACATCCATCCCTTCTATTCAAGTCTTTTACCCACCCTTTGAGGGAATACTTTGAACAGAGGAAGGCCGGGGTGAGTGGGTATCTTATATACTCACTCACCCTTTTATTCCAGTGTCATTTCCCCCACCTCCTCATTATATTCCTGAGCCCTTCCCCTCCTTCTAGTTTAGCTGTACCTACTGCCCCTCCTACAGCTACCAGGAGTCCTCCCTTCCCTCCCCTGCCCCTCTAGTAAATGACAGAAAATATTTCCTCACAGCCTCTGCTACTCAGGATTGTGTCTGAGTATATAGGGATGCTGAACCCTGCCTTGCCTGAGCTCTCTAAATCACTTGACCACAGGAAGGTTGCCACAGGACAGCACTTACTACAGCGCAGGCTGGAGAGAAAGTGCTGTTAATGCACTGAATTCCTCCGGCTCCAATCTTTGCTGCTTAGTTAGACTGCAAGAAAGTATGTAGCGAGCCAGAGCACTGAAATTATTACTCTTTAAGCTTAGTCAAAATTACTGTGAAATTCCTTAATTAAAAAGTTCAAGCTGAGAAGCAAAATGCTTTCAGATTCAGCCATCACAGTACCCCACTCAGTACTGTACCTTCCACCTCTTCTTTATTGCTACCTTCATTTTCTCCTGTTACCTTACATGTTGCCTGTTGGTTTTGCTTGTTAGGAGTGTCCCCCCGACTGCCTCCCCCATACTGCATTGACGAACAGAAACCTCTTTATGCTGAGTATTGATCTAGTGGTATGTACCAGCCCAGGGTGGAAAAGCATCCTGAATTTCTTGCTCCCCCAGGAGCATTTGATTCAAGGAGGATTTTCATAGTGTGTCGAGACTCAGAAAGTGGCTGTTATTCAGTAAATGTTGGTTACAGTTCTGAGTCTGAATGCATGCTGAGGTTTTGCTCTTTCTGTGGCAATAAGCTGTGTCCTGGGACAATGAATTCTGCATGTTTTCCCCCAGTGTGCAGAAGAGCAGAAGCTGTGCTCACGCTGACTGCCAGGCTGCTGTTCTTGCACTCGGGATAGTAGGTTTTACCAGGTTTTTCACTGATTCTCCACAGAAAGCTTCCACATCTGCTCTCTAAAGGAGACTTTTAGACCTAAAGAACTTGAATCAGCTTCATTGTTACTCGGGATGCATGAGGTCAGTTTGGAACCATTTGGAAAGCCCAGACTGAGGACATTTCATGAGTGTTTGCGTTACTCTCATATCTGTCACAGGCCCCCGGAACAGCACTTGCACATGCTGGAGACCTCAGAGCACAGCATCCCTTTTACTGGCCTCAGTAGGCTGAGCCTGATACACAAATGCACATACATGCTCCTCACTGTGCTCAGAGGACCACACAATCTAACCTCATTCCTGCTATTATAAATCTAGAAGAAGTTTGCTACAACCCAAGAAATGGCTCTGGAGTCACAGACACAGCTAGGAACAGAATTATATCAATGTTCCCAGATACCATTCTTTAGCCTACAAGTAATGGTTGTATGCAAATCTGCTTTCCATTTTGAATCTATTAAATCTGCTTATGGACAGTAGATACACACAGCTGAACTGCAGACACAGAGATGTTAACATACCCACGACAGACATCCAAGACTTGTGCAGAACAGTTCCAGGCTTCAGAGGACACCAGAACACCAGCTTGGATTCAGCTTTTGAATTCATAAATGACCTTCATCATTACAACCGATTTCAGTAAAACCCCATGCCTGAAACCATTGAATTCTGAAGTATTTGAAGCAATGCAAAATTAATTCTTTTCCTTGGCCCTAGGCCTCTTGCATCAAAGGTTCTGCAGGCAAGGCGAAGTGAAGAGCACCAAGTCCGCTGCCTGCAGGGCATTGCCTTCAGGGACGAGCTGCCTTGCACAGACACAGTGGCAGGCTGACAAGCTGCCGTGTGTAGTTAAACAAATCAAATGGCACAGTAAAGGTAGGTACCATTTCATGCTACCATTGAGAAAAAATCTTCCAGTGGAGCATAAGCATCCAGTAGAGCTTTCACTAAGGTTCAAGGCCCTACACGTACTTGTTACTTTTTGTTGGCTTTTCGGTGTCTTCAGCAACACACAGCTTCTCTGCCTGAATGCCAGAATATGAGTGTTAATAACCGTGAATCAAACAGCAACTTCATCAAAGTACAGTGAGGCTTTTAAAAACCTCCACATGCAGATGGCACAACACGTCCATGTTAACATGATGCTCTGCAGGTATGACCTGCATTTGGGAATGTTTTGAGATATGATACTTTGGATGCCATCCTGGAATTTCTGCTCAACAGCTAGCTCCACCAACTGGGATTAGCATCCCAAAATTTTTCTTCAGTGAAGGAGGCTGACATGGCTCCTCCCAAACGTAACTGTAGGAAACTGTCAGTCATAAATCTGGATGTTCACTGTGCATTTATTAGGGTTGAATAGTGAGCTAGCTCTTCTGTTTTAAACCTTCCTATGATATACAGAATACAGTTCACAAATTTCTTTCTCCTGTTTCTAGTAATTGAAGATTTAATTACTAAAATCTATGCTTACAATGAAGTTTTAGGAAAACAGAATATTTGAAAAAGACATATGTATTTCCTTTATTAATATGGTTTGATTTATGGATCTGCAAACTTACCACTTCAGCCTGAACTCATAAAGCAGAAAAATTACTTTAAAATTAAGTTGACAGTGCTTTAGGATGAATTACGGATACTTTTTTTGGCTGCTGACAGTAATTTCCTTTGGGATATTCTTCTGGCTGAGAAGCTGTAAACAACAAGTCTCAGCAGCAGCAATAGAAATGAAGACAAAAACCTAAAAGAATTAGATCAGCTACAATAATAACCATTTTGATGCTGAATTTGGCTCCTTTGGGTCTAAAACAAATATGTTTAATTTTTAGAATTGTATTTATTTTATAATTTGTATTTTTCAAATCACTTACTTATCCATGGTGAAGGTATCCATGTGTATGTGTCTGCTCTCCAAGAATCACTGTGTCTTCATCACGAGAAAAATAAAACAAAACTTTTTAAATCACGATAAAACTCGTTATTTAAAGTAAAAGCTGCAAGAGGGGAATTCTAGTGTTCCATTTTACATACCATATAAATGTAGTTTTCTCTGGTACATTTTTCCACAGCTCCTTATAGTGCTAACGTTAAAAATTGTATCACTGTTTATATTATTAACTGGAGCCCAGGACTACGTGAAGCTGTTTGCATCTGTTGGACCACTTACCCAAGAGACCAGCTAAAACACAAGCACCACCAATGGAAGGATTAGTGAGCTAGGATGCATCACTCGGACGCTCAGTTCTAGCTTGGAGTGGCCACAGTTGACTGCTGTAACATCTGGCCACTGGATGTGCACTTCTCCATGAGGAAGTCAGGGATACTGAAAAGTTAATAAAAGCATATTCCAACTCCATAACTGCTTTGCAGGGCATATGATATTCCTTTCTGCTATGGTGATGTACATGATTATGCATCTTGTGCAAGCAGTTACTGAACATGCAAACCAGGAAGTGGAGTTAAAAATCATTGTATTATTAAATGAGGAATCATATCTAATTGAGATAAATATACCCTTAATAGTAAGCAAATGTTGTCAAGTGATATCAGTTGTACTTGCATATCTTTTCCATCACCAGAGTGCTTTAAAAACCTTCTCATTTACACACAGTATGTCTCTGAAATAGGAAAAAAAGGCTTTGTTCAGATGGTGAATGAAGCAGAGTTCAAAGGACTTGACCAAAGAGTATCAGCAAGGCAGTAAACTCAAAATGTATACTATCAATAAAATCATTAAGGAAATTTTTCACAAGGGTTGTGTTTTTGCAGTTAGGTTACAGGAATTTAATGGGCATAGAGCTGAAAATTATGACCCAGCTGACTGACTCTTCTAGCTTCAGGCTTGCCCTGCAGTCTGCATAAAGGATGTGGAAATGTTCATGAAGCTTCATGTAGTTATCATGCCTGAGCTGCCCTAACAACTGAAAGAAGTAAGATGTTTCCAAAGAAACAAGTTAATGATGATCCAGGCATTAATAGCATGCATGTATCTGCCTTGTCATGATGTTATCATAACATAGTCTTCAGACAACCTCAGACTTTACAAAAATCAGTGTGTGTTTTGCCATTATAAAATTTCTTACTTTAAAAATCTAAAGATCACAAACTATTTCAGAGAGCAAACAGTAGAATATTTAGAAGAAGAAAGCAAACATTTTGTTAAAATCGTTTTAGGGAAAATAGAAACCTTCAAGGATTTTGAAAAAGGCACAGTCCTTCTTTGTGACCACGTGGAGCTTAAAGGAACTTTTACCGGAACTATTTCCACAATAGCTGCATTTGAACGGTAAACTGTGGACACTCACAAAATCCCAGGCAAGGAGACTGCCCTTACTTCAGACACCTATGCATTTTAGACACATTTTTCCATATCACTGTACTTTGTGCTGTCATTTACATGGGTGAAGTAAAGACTGGTAGCAATCCCACTGCTCACTTTGAACTGAAAAACTGCACAAGATACAGAGACGCAGAAAATCACCCCCTGATTTCTGAAGAGTTAAATTGCATCTGCAAACTGTGTCAGGTTCCACAAGGAGTAAGCACTGGTGTCTAGTGCAATTCTGTCGCTGGTTCTTTCTTAAAATTTCTGTTTCTTCAGGAAAGACATACTTGCATTCTAGCTGTTTATGAAAGAAGGGGACAATCCTGAAATGCTTTGTCACATTAATATTTTGATTTTTACTGATGCCATGAAGGAGTGACAGAATCTTTTAGTTAATTCAAAAGAGAAGGGGGAGGAGAAGGGGGAGAAAGATTATATAAAATGGATTTATATTGCTTTTACAACTGAATTGTTTTCAGTATAATGTCACACTCTTTGTGTGGGGGGGTCCACATGTGTCATGATTCTACAGATGTTCTTGCACAGTACATGCAGCTGCACTATTTGTCATAGGCAAATTTAATAGTAAGATGCTTGCTATGTGTTCCCTCTATTCTTAGTCCACAAAAACCACAGAGGGGAAAAAAAAAAAACCACTGCCTGATAGCTTGCTTGCTTCCCTTCTTTATACAACCTCCTAAACCACTTAAAAACATATTTTGGAAACATCATCTTTTGTACTAAATTCTGTGCCACCTGCAATTACAGCTCCATTGCGTTTGCTAGAATGATTTGTCAACTGTGTTCCTTCTAATGTTTATAATGCTAATTAAATAATTTTAAGTACCTGAAGAGGTCATATTCCTAACAGCAGGGAGGGGGTTCTTCAAGAGCTTGATCCTCCAAAAGGGAGAATACTTTCTGCTAAGTCCTAAGTATTCCTGTTTTCATTGACTGCAGAGGAAACTCAGGAGCACTCCATACTGGGATATGGCAGAGCCAAGTGCTGCCAGAAATTTTGCAAAGGCAAACTTGGAAGAACTCTGCTACTCTTCTGATATTCAAATCCCAGATCTTCTTTAGAAGTATTCTCTTTACTGAACTTTGTTGGTCCAAGGCCAGTGTGTTATTCAGCTCTTCAGAGGGGACCACACCTTTGGGTTCCAGCTTCTTGCAGATGTATCCAGGAAGCAGAACAAGATTTTGCAAAATTTAAAAATAAATAAATAAATAAATAAATAAAAATCTAAATTTTTCTCTTTAAAAGCCTATAATGGGCTGTCTGGTTAGTGACAAGAGAGGTAACTGTCAAACTGGCAGTGAAGGGAGAAATTTGGACTTCAGAAGAGGGAAACTAAAGTTGAAGCAGGAGCACATCCAACTAAACTGAACAGGATAAAACTCGAGAAGAGGCTACAGCTGTAGAGCAAGTTAAAAGTAAGTGCTACACTACCAGTAAGTACATGAACAAAAAATAGGTGTCATAAATGAAAAGTATGAATTTAATTACTGTATCTCCTACAGTACAAGAAAGACAGACTACTGGCACTAATCCACTGGAGGCTGGAGCAGGTAACGTGCGAGGAAAGGCTGAGTGAGAGAGCTGCGATTCTTCAGCCTTGAAAAGGCCAAGAGGGGAAGGGGATTTATTGCTGTCTAAAAACACTTTGTAGCAAGCTACAGAGAAGACAGAGCCAGGATTTTCTTAGAGGTGCACAAGGGCAGGAAAGAGGCAACCAGCAGAAGTCAGAGCATGGGAAATTCTCACCAGGGATTAGGAAAAAATTCAGGTTGGTGAAATATTGGTGGAGGGGCCCTGGGAGGTTGTGGCGGTCTCAAGGTGAGGTTCCTCTGGATGAGGAGGACTGTACATCCACTCATTGAGAGTGACCACACTTAGATGACCAAGATATGAATGTCTGTACTTGTAACATTAAAATATACATATGTTTGCAAGTATGGCTGAAGCTTTGAGTGCTTATAAAACACAGAAGCAAAGATGAATCAACAAGGTGTAATTTTTTTTTTGCCATGGAAAATCATATTTTTAAAATAAATGCACCATTTGTGTACTATTGTATTGGAGGTATTTTAAAACATCTTGAATTTAGCACATGGTGGAAACACTGCATATATGTAAGATATGTAGTCATGTATCAAGTTGATGGAAAAGTTCTTTTTATTACCAAGAAGCTGATCAGATAATTTTGGAAATGTGTAACAAGTGTTTCTGATATTAAAGATGTGCATCTGTGAACACAGACTGTCAAAGAAAATGGAATATTCCAGTGAGTCTTTTCAGAAGAATGCCAGCAAATAGCATTGAAATATGCAATAGATATATGAAGATATTAGTTTCCAGTCTTCAGATGATTGCTTAGCTCAAAAGTTAACCAGATGTGACTGACATTTCTCCTTCTGTTTCTAATCAATCTCTAATCATATATATGGGATCTAGTTGTGTTTGTGTACAGACCCAATTCCAGAAATTGTTGTGAATTACCTCTTGTAAAACCTGCCTGACTGCATGTGTGTGTGTGTGTGTGTGATGTATCTTAGATTCGAGAATGTGATCTTAATTATCCTGTGCCCTTATAGGTTACACTACGGTCTCCTACAGCTACAGGAATTTTTAACTTAGCTCTACAACCTATAGCTCTCATTTTAATAACCACAGTGTTCCTGCTGATTGTGCAAGTTATATTGGCGATGGAAATCAAACACTTTTTGTTAGGTAGTCTCCTGATGGCAATGAAGAAATACAGGTCAATCAGACCCATATACATTATCCTGATTCAAAAGAAGATAGGAAAGTATGAATGTTTCCAAGATCTGCTGCTTAGTCACAAATTCCGCAGTCATAGGAGGGTTTGCAGACTGTCCAAAGGGACTTTATAGCCCAGTAAATGTGATTTTGCCATTACTAGTAAAAAGCAACAAGGTTTGTATTGACATGACAGTGTAGGATCTCAGCAATTCCCTGCATTTGTCTGGGCCTAAATAGATTTTAACTTGTTTTAGCTGTGATAGCGATTGTCCAGCTGTGAGGTACTCTTGACTAGATTTTAGTTCAGTTTATAGTAATAAAAAATGGTTATTCATTGTGGACTGAACTGGCTGTAGCTCTAGAATAAGTCGCGGGGAAGAGTGGAGACACAGATGACACAAATCAGTCATTTAATCACAGTAAACTGATAGTGTTAAGAAAACATATAAAACTAAATCTAAGCAGACACAAGACTGAGAAGAAAGACATCCCCCTCCCGTGAATATCACACTCCTCCTGGTGATGACTCATCGCAATACTCCCCCATTCCTTTTGAGAAATACCAAAGTGTCAATCTTAAGACCCAAAGGAGCACTGGAGGAGTAAACACAACACTAGAGAATAGGGAAAATTTTGTGTGGCAATTTTAACTCTATTTTTGATGAGGCCTTCCTGTATTCATTAATTTTGACTATTAGACTGTTTAAAACATTAATTGGACTAACAATAAATTCTTAGATCCATATATATTGTGCCTTTTGCCAATACCCTTTTGCCAATAAGAAGACTTTGAGTGTAATACTACATCTTAACACCGCCAATATCTTTAAGGACCTGGAAGCTGAAATAAACACCATAAAGATCACTGAAGCTCGCAAGCAATTTTGGCCAGTTGCAGTCAATGCTGCCGTGTTCTATTTTCTCATGGACAAGCTGAATAAAATCAATCCAGTGAATTAGCTCTCACTCAAGGTTACCACTCAGGAAGAGGTCAGTGTGGTTGCGTGCTGCTGTTTTAATCTAGTGCTACCACCAGCTTACAACTTTCTTTCCCTCCTGTCACAGGCTTTTACTGTTGTACTTCACAGGGCAGTGCCGTGAGCAAAACCCCCTGACAACGTGAGGCTGAGTGTAAAGAACCCAACCGCCTGCGTTACACCCTCAACTATTATTTACATTGGTCTGTTTGAAAGAGAAAAGCTTGCTTTCACAGCCCAGTTAGCTCTCCTGATACAGCACAAACCCTGCACGAGCTCCCATTTATGACTCTGTGTGCATATACCTGTACGTGTGGCCATGCAGCCCACAGAACAGTCCTTTGCCTAATGATTTTCAGGCCTCCCTTTTGTGCCTTCCTGCTTCACCACCGTAGGAGGGAATTCGGACAGGTTCGTGTACATCTGCTTGGGTTTTCTTGCTGTAGCTTGAACTGTTCGTGCTGCTAACCGGCTCTGCCAGGCCCCTGGAAACTTCCTCCTCAGGCAACGAATGTCAGTCTGAAATGCTTCCTACTAGAAGTGAGTTTGTTCTCAGCCAGTCCAGGCTGCTTTCTTGTTAAGGACAGAAAAGCACGATTTCACAAACATTGCTGTGGCTGGGGGTCACCTCTGCAGGGACAGCCGATTTTGCCAATTTTCTCACTCTCCACTATCCATCCTCATCTCAAACACTGGGAACCGCATCTACTTTCAAAGTAGCTGTTCATGTCCTGAGTGCTGCTGCCGCATGTATATATTCCTCCTAGAACGAGCTGAATGGAAAGAGTATTGTATAATGATCTCTGATTTAGCTTAAAGTGCCATCTTTTCCTTCACTGCATTTTGTCTGTAAGAAGTATGCTGAGTCTTGTGCAGCTGTGTTCTTGCTCTTATTTGGCACAGATCTCTTCTAAGTTTTGCACCCATACCAAGAGTTTCCTTCTTTCCTTTGAAAAGAGCGATAAATGGGTACAGAGCAGAGGAGCCCAAAGCCTGCACGGATGTGAGTCAGGACTAGGATGAAAATACTAACCTAATAAAAGAGGCTTCTTTGGCTTCCAGTGCATGTGCTGTGAGCTGGAAAGTGAAATCCCAAATGGAGAAGGGAAAGGGAGGACAAAGAAATTCAGATTCAGCTACTGACCCTACTTGTTTTCAGAGCACAGAGTATCTACTGTACTGAACCATAAATCAGCCAACCAGTGAATTCCTGCCCAGTCTCCTCGGGGTCATCTGGAAGTCACCTACAAGCATCTCGCATGAGGACACGCACAATGGCTGACTCCAGCAAGGTGTTGAGCACCTTCTGCTCCGGTCGAGGTTGAGATGCTCAGAATGCTCACCACCACACATGGCTGGGCCCTGATTTTATTTCATACATCTCTGATTGAGCTGTGTAAACAAAATACAGCCCTGACTTGGAAAAAACACACTATATTTTTTATCTAAAAATTAACTGGTGTTAAACCAATTGCCGTTGTCAGGTATGCCAACCTTTAGAACAGATCTAGCATTAAATCATGGATGTCTGTAGGGAGTGCCCTTGGATCATTTGATCGAATTATGCTCTTAAAAGTATGCTTCAAAAATGTCATCCTGGTGTAGGAGGAAAAGAAAGAAAATAAGGCAATGAAATTAATGGAAATTTGGAGAAATGAAATGTTGTCTCATGTATTTTGACAACGTAGACATCAGTAGGTTTGCCAGACAGATCAGCTTTAGATTTCAGCTAGAGCTTAAGCAATATTTGACTAGCGCAAAATAAGCTAGTCTAAAGCACAAGCTACTTGCTAGCCATTTTCTTGGCTTTGCCCTCTTGAACCATTTTACAGGTTTATTTACATTGTAATGGCTCTGGCCATGCATCTCCCACGCTTGAGGTCCTCCTTCCCCAGTCCTTGGGAAGAAAGCTGGCGTCTGACAACATGGTCAATTTCTGGACATAGAAGTGCTTCAAGTAAGTGACAAGGTGGGCAAGCAGCAGCAGCAAAGAGGGAAAAGATGAGAAGATGAGGAAATGACAGAATGCTAAAATAATCAGGTATAGACAATGAGAGGAAAGAGCACTGAAATGCCTGAAGGGCTAGGACAGAGAAATCCCACTGCACCTATTGTTTAATTGTTACCTTGCTTTGCAAACAGCACATTGTAGGCACCTTTCCTTCGCTGACATCTGTGGCTGCACCCCATTACTTTCAACAATAAGGCATCAGGCATAACTAAGCATAACTGAGGGATCCACAGGGTCTTCAGCAGCTGCAGCGAGTTAGGAAGAAAAGATGTTCTCACTGGTTTTTTGGATCTTAAACTGAGTTTGCTGGACTGGAAGGTGTTTGGTGGTTTTGGTGGTGTTGGGCTTTTTACCTGTAAATGTGACAAATTTGACTGTGAAGCCTAGGAAACATTTTTACAGATTCTTCTGAAACAGGCTCATACTTCAATACTGACTGTCTAGCCTCATACAACATGCTGTGACTTGATTTTGGATGATGATGATGTATTACAGCACCAAGTAATAAAGACTGGTGTACTGAATTCAGGTTGGAGAATCTAAACATCCGTCCTCTCGTTTGATTTTCCTAAATCTCTTTCTGACCCAAGCACCTAAATATCCTTAGTCTGGTCATGTTCTACACCTTGACCATATGGTCCTCTACCAGAGAACAGAATAATTCTAGGCAATTAAGGCACTTGCCCATATCCATTTCATCTGCAGGTCTTTGGAGGTGCAAACAAAACACTGGATGGGGAAGACTTGCTAATGCTGATAGTGCTTTAGATCACTTGATAATCTTTTTCCTGTGTTAGTTATTACTGAATGGAAATCAAATGCATGCATGTTAGGACTAGGAACAGATGGCACTTCTGTTCTGTGAGGAAGAAATGGGGGCAAAGGGGCAGCAAAGTTGAACCTCCCCCCTTCCCTGTCTTACCAGGATTCATTGTTTTGCCCTCCTGTTACAGTTGGCTGTGACTCTTTCTTGTTATAAAGAGATGTCAGAAGTTAGAGAGAGGCAGACGATAACCTTAAATCCTTTACTGCATTTTACTAGGATTCTGAAAAAAAAAAATGAAAAAAAAAAGCTGAAGGGGTTGGAAAATGTCAGTGAGGCATTACACAAAGAACTTGATACATTTGTTGACCTTTCTTCTTCCTCCACCCTTCTCCTCTAAAGACAGGTTTAGTAGTAGTGGGTGCTTAGTACTATGAGTGCTTTCTTAAAAATAATTTAGATGCTATTGTCTGTCTGGCACTTGGAAAACATAGCTGTTTCAATGAGCCCCTGCTGAAACAGGAAAAAGAGGGTTTATTGAAATGCCTCCAAAAATACACCAAAATTTCATTCTTTTCCTTGCCAGCTGAAACCTGTCTTGTTCTTGCCTTTAAACTCTTTTGTTTTATTTTTTTAATTGTACTATTGTTTTCAGGGTCTTTTCATTCTTATCCCCTATTTTACGAATGGCGTGTGTGGTATTAAGAGCTGAAGACAGAGATGAGAGGAGAAGTGTTTTGAACTGACTAATTTGCAGGCAAGAAATAAAGCTCTTGTAAGGTGGTCCCAGGGGTATTTTTGCCACGAACACTATTTGAAATGACATGTAATCTGGTACATTTCAAAGGCAAAACATTTCCTATTCCCAAGTATCTTCGTGAGCCAGGGTTGGTTTACCTGTTTCCAGAGAATAATAAACTCCACCAGGGACAAGGAAACTCCTTCCCTCCCCTCTCAAAATTCCTTTTCTTTTTCAAAGGGGCAATTGCAGTCAACAGTTTATTTCTGTCCTATCTTTTGCTGCTCCGATGGCTTATAACTCAGTGCTCGCTACTAATACATAGCTGAATGCACTTCTGGATTAAATACCAAGTAACAGAACACAGCACATCCCTGTACAATGTGACAAATGGTGTGGAGCTCCCTTTTTGTTTTTTACAACAGTGGAAAATTTAGATCTAGTTCTTACAGACTTCTAAAATATTAAGCATTTCACCATATATCTTTGATCTGGCAATTTCTTAATAGAAATTCTCTTCTAGAGAAAACTGAGTTCCACTACCTTGGAATATGGTATTAATACTCTTTCTCAGCACAATTCAGTGTTTATAGCCTTGTTGACATACTAAAAGGCTTACACACAAAAGTCCACATTTAATTTGTGAAGGGATACATTTCAGAAAAGCCTTACATTTAATATTTTGTCCATATTTTGGTGAAGGCTTAGCTGGTCTTGCAAGCTGACACACTTAATCATCATCTGTGAATGGATTCATGTACTATGAGGAATGTTTCTGTATGTGTATGATTTAAGCTTACAATACCCAGAGTCTGTCTTGCATGGTTTTAAAAGCTTAGAAATGTTTTAAATGGGGAATTTGGCCACAAATAAAATCCAAAGCTTTTGCGAAAATAAACACTGATGAATATTACAAATCTTTGCTATTAATTTCACAGCTGTTCTGTCCTAAAGCTTTTAGTTACAGAAAAAGAAACTGATGCTTTGTGAAGTCTCTGAATGTACATTGACCGCTGTTTCAACGGTTACTTGATTTTCTCTCTAACTCTGCATGGAGAGAAACCAGGGTACAGTGTGTCTATAATAATGATCCTACACACTGTTTTTTAAAAATCAAAAACTCCAGTTACATTGATTTTCAAAATCCATATGCTTGTGCTCAAATATACTGGCTCTACATAGTATTTTTTCAAGTGTGGACAACGATGAATAAATTTTGTTACCTGAACAGAGATACTGAAGGGTCCTGGAAAGGACAAGCAGAAGCGATGGAGTTGGAATGTCCAGAAAAGAGAAATTTCTAAAGGAATTAAAAGCAAAAAGTTCTCTTCTGAACCCAATAATTATGTGAGACAGCAGACCAGCCAGGATGACTTGTGCTGTCAGTTTGCATTACTAGCCTCAGCCCTTTGAAGGACAGATTTTGCACTGTGAGTGACCCTAATGTGTGTTGTACTTGGATCTCTACCAAATAGAAGTCATGATAAAATATTATGCCCCATAGATGGGTCTTACACCTTAACCGTTGTTTTCCCCGAGTCTCTGTCAAACGTAATTCTTAATTTATGGGAACTTTGCCCGAATGTAACTTGGAACAAAATGTGTCCAGTGTTCGCAAAAACTTTCAAAGAAGGTAGTGCTGTTTCCCAGTAATGTTTATCTCCTGGACTGGTCCCCTTATCGATTCTGAACCATTAGATTAGTCTGGACTAGACCCTATTACTAACAAACATAAGAAAACACAGCATTTACCATGAAATAAAAGGCATTTCTACCAAATTAGTTAGCAATACCACCAGTCTTAGATATTCTAACTACCACAACCAGAGAAATAAATGAGGCCTTTCCATTACTGCCGAGTGCTGTCACATGTTAACGCACAGACGGCATTACATCTGGAACACATACTATCTGATGAAAGTTACGGTGCTTGACTTAGACAGCTGCCTGGGTGAATGCTGGCTGCTTTCTGAAATAAGAGGTAGCTGTCTGTTCTTCCGCATTTTACTAGCGCAAGTCATCATACCTTGCAGAAGTATGCTTGAGCAACAGATTTGACCGCACTGCCTAGATATGCTGAAAACTTGCTGATCCTCCTCTGACCAAACTACCTCCTAGTGCCAGTGTTAAGGACTTCTGTTCAGCTCCTTCTATTGCCTGTGTGTAATGTTACCTTTACCGAGGCATTAATTTAATTTCTTATTTTTTCTTCAGGTACACCTCTAACATATCCACTTCTGTGTCCATTGAAATATTTATATAGGCAATAGGTAGGGAATCCATTAGCAGGAATCAATTGTTCCACTTATGGGTTGCTTTTCAGACACGGCAGTATTTTGCTAATATAGAATACCTAGCCAAAAAGCAATACAATATCCTAGCTCAGCTGATTTATTGAAACTATATTTTTGAGGACTGTTTTTTTCACTTTGGTGACTCATGCGATATGGTGCCATTTAAACACTGTGTGTAGAACACATGCTTGTTTGAACACTTCATTATTTGGCTCGAAGTAGTACAGTATATTGTTCTGTTTAGGGAACAAGTTTGAATTTACCATTGACTCAGTAGAACTTCACAATGTATCGTTGGGTCAAGGACAGGAAGCTGTAGCAGAAATAGCTATGGAAAAAGCATCAAAAGAAGGCCACTGGGTTATACTTCAAGTAAGTCAAAGCTCTTCATTACATCAGTGCTGCACTGCAGTGTTAAAAACTGAAGCTTTTCAAAATAAGATGTGCCTAGATGAAAGAGTACTAAATAGTAATTTAAAACTTCCTTTGTCTTAGCCACAAGGGAAGCACATAACTTCATCTGTATATGCAAGTATCACTGAATATCACACAAAATATGAATTGCAACTATCTTGTGTGTGGGGAGTCAACTAACTTATTTTCCCAAGCACATGATATCTGATTTACTAATTTATTACCCATTAAAAAAAATCCTTTAGTAAATAAATGTGTAGTAAAAAGAATTGTTACGCTATATAATCAGATGAATAGATACAAACATGGAAGATTGCTGTCATTATGCAGTATATTGTGCTAAACAGATGCACACGAATTTTTTCAAATATTGTGCAATATCAAACTGCTTCCTTATGTCTGGGTTTTTCTTGTATCAATAAAATGTTTCATATTTCAAATCAATAGCTCACTGGGAGGTCTATTTTTTCTTCCCTTCTTCCCCCCTCCCTCCCCATCTCTGAATATTTATTTTGTAGCGAAGTGGCTTGACACATTAGAGAAATTACTGAGGAAACCCAGGGACAGAAGTCAGCAGGGCTATCGGTTTTGAGTATGGGGAACCTGCCCCTTCTCCTAAAGAACATCTCATTCCAGGGGGGGATTTGGGAAACCTCGTATTAAAACAACTGATAAGCCACTACCTGAAATGCTGCATGATCACCATGCTGCACTGGATAAATTTGACCAGGCAAGTAAAACACCACAGAAATAAAACTTTAAAAACGTGACTATTAAACTTCTCATTTTAAAGCCATTTGAAATGGTGAAGTCACTAAAAGCCTTTACAGGATATGCAATAATAGAGCAGAATGCATTTCATTTCTTAAGGATTTGTTCACATATCCTAGAGTGAAATAACCGCACATCTATCACCAAAAAAAAAAAAAAAATCAAAGAAGAAATCACTTCTTTTCGGTTTAAAGCATCACATACAGCTCTTGGTTAAAAACATGCCTGTGTGCACAGGAAACAACGAATTTGCAGTTGCTACAGATAACTACTGTAGTACAGAGTAAGCATTTATTTTTGGTTTAGTCTGGCTTAGTCTGATTTTTCTTGAAATGTGAGACCATGCTTTTTTGTGCCTCTGGAATATCTGTTACATATTCTGAGTATGTCACGCACTGGAATTAGGTCTTCAGCTGAGGTAAATCAGTGAGGTTCACTGTGCCAATTCATATTGCTAACGATTTGGTCCAAAATGTTTGGATCGTACATAAGAGAAAAGAGTGCTTTGGCTGCCAGGCAATCTTATTTTCCTCTGTCCTTTTTAATCTTTGTTTTGCAAGGCTTTTCATAAAAACAGGTTTTGTTACTGACTCTCAAAAGATACACACAAACATAGGTGCACATAGGTAGTAATTGCAAGCTATGATCAAAGACATGGTCAAAGAAATCAAGTATCTCTTTGGCATACATATTTGTACTAAAGAAAGAGCATCAACCTGAATGGTAAGAAACTCACCAATTACAAAAAAAAACAAACAAAAAAAAAAAACAAAAAAAAAACCAACCACAACTGTTTTCCGACTGACATTTAAACAGTATGTTCTAAAAAAACCTTTGTAAAAATTAGAGAGGCCTATCTTCTTTTCCTCTGGTTTAGAAAAATCTCCTCCGGCAACGAAAAGGGGAAAAATTGCCAGCCAACTGCACAGAGGAAGGCATGTCACCCCAAGTGCTGACGAACGCACAAAGAAAGCCGCCGGCTGCAGGCACGGCCAAAACACGTTTCTCACTAACTTCTGCCGACGGCTCGCTCCGCCGGGCCCGCTCCCCGCCGCCCGCCTCCTCCAACGGCCCCAACGGCCCGGGGACGGGGACGGGGACGGGCAGCCTCTCCGCCCCGCGGGGCGCCTGCGCTTCCCCGCGGCCGCCCGGCGCCACTGGCGGCAGGTGCGCTCGGGGTGTCGCGGCCTGCCGGGCCGGGCCGGGCAGGGCCGGGCCGGGCGGCGCCACGGGCCGGGCCCCTCAGGCTCGGCGGCCGGGCTCTGCCCTGGAGGTCGTAACCTCTTTGCTCCCCCGCGGCAGCCCGCGCTGCGGTGCGAACCCGCGGTACCTGCCGGGCGCCCGGGGCAGCCGCCCGTCCCCGTCCCCGTCCCCGTCCCCGTGAGGCGGCGGCAGCGGGCCGCGCCGTGACACGCCGCGCGCGGCGGGGGCGGGGGGGCGCGCGGGGAGCGGGACGCGGCCGGAGCAGCGGCGGCGGCGCGTTCCCGGAGCCAGAGCGCCCCCTGCCGGCAGCTGCCCCGGCGGCGCCGCGGGCCGTGGCGGAGGCGCGGGCGGGCGCCGCCCGTTGCGGACGCCGAGGATTGGGGGGGTGGCGCGGGGGGGAGCGGCCGGCCCGGCAGCCCGCCCCGCCGGGCCCGCGGCTGGAGGTGACTCGGCCGCCGCTGCCGGCGGAGCGCTCGGAGCCGCGGGGCTGCCCCGGGAGAGAGGGAGGGAGGCCGCGGGGGAGAGGCGCGTAGCCTCCGGTTTTGACCCCGGCCGGGGCTGCCGGCCGGTCTGTTGGGGAGGTTTTTCCTCTCGCGCGCGTTTGCGTTAACGCCGGAGACAGGGCGCACGAGGCTCCCCGCGCCGGGTGTCAGCCCCAGCCCCGCCACACACCCGGGGGCCCACGGGGAAACTTCCTCACCCGCTCCCCATCCCAGAGCCTCCTGCGTGGGCTCCGGTGGAAGCCCTGCTCCGGCCAAGACACGAGCCACCAAGCGTCGTTGGAGCAACGTCAGCGCAGTCGGGGCACGTACGGCGCTTTCCTCCATAGCTCCCATGCGGAGGGCGGGGGTGCGACACGGGCAGAAGCCGGCCCTGCCGAAGGGACAGACCTGCGGGGCTGGAGGCGACGACACGGCCGGCCGCAACCACCTGCGCCCGCCCGCCGAGCCGGGGTCTGGTGCCTGGGGAAAGTAAATGCTGGCATTAACCGGCACACTTTCTTACCCGGTTAAACGGCCGCAGGTACACTACCCCTTCTCGAGGAATTACGCCCTAAGTAGATTTAGCTGTTGGATAAATCAGCCCCCGCTCCCTGCAGCGGTGACCTCTGATCCCTCATCAAAGCACAGGCTCCTGTAACGCTGTGCCAGCAAGGCTGCGGCCGAGCGGCGGTGCTTCCGAAGCGTCCGTGGGCGACGAAACTATTTTGGTGAGAAGGAGGCAAAAGAGCCCTCCGCCTTCCGTCTCAGTGGGGCAGTTGGCGCCTGTCGCTGCCTGCAGTGCCTGGCGGCCGGAGGGACCCTCGCCGAACCCGGCGTTTGGTCGGACGCAGACGGGAGGCAGGTAGCGGGCAGCACCTACGCCCCCGCTTCGCAGCCCGCGCCGAGTGCGGCCGAAAGGGCGGGCTCCCGGCCCCATCCTCACCTGCCAACACACCTGCCGCCTCTCCTCCTCCTCCCCCCGGCCCCGACCAAGTCAGGCGTAGAAAGCTCCAGCGCCACGCGCGGGGGCTTCGCACCCACCCCGTCCCCGGCAGAGGGGCACGTCGAGGAGGAGGACGGGCGTGAGGCAGGCCCTGTGCCGACGGGGCAGCGAGCCGCGGGCTCTCCCGCCTTCCTCCTCCTCCTCCTCGGGCGCTGGTGCCCCCAGCCCGCAGCAGCTCACCTGCCGGCAGGGCCCCCGCCATCCCGCGGCCGTGGCTCTCCGTCCCCGGCTGCCAGCAGCCGCCCGCTGCGAGGAGGAAGGAGAAGCGTCTGAGGAGGGAAGGGGAACAAAAGGACGAGATCAGGAGAAGGAATAAAAGAAGGAAATGTAGTCAACAGGAAAAACAACAGGAGGAATTTTCCCGGGGGGGGGTGAAGTGCCATTTACAAGAGCTTTTTTTCCCCTACAGTTTCTGCAGAAATTCTGACAATGCACGTGCTCATTTTCCCTTTCCCATCCCACACAAACCTGTTGTTATTTTACTTTCTTGCACCAGAAATGCTGAATCATAAAACGGGGGTTAGTGAAAATGGTATTTATCTTACAGGAATGAGCCCCGCATTATTTTAAAGATCCCTGCGTACCGCTGTTGTTATTATTACCATCATCATCATCATCACGCATCTTGGCAGGTTGAAAGGTATCTCAGAATAGTAAGAATTCAGCAGTAATTTAACATCCCACAGCAGCACTTTAAAAGCATCCGATAACATTTTGAATTTTAAGTCAGTACAAGTGTAAATAAATGGATGTACTCCCACATGTCTGTTGTTTTTAAACTTGGGATGATACTAAAATATTTGCCTAACAGCTTTGAGTTGCAACAGAATTTTAGCTCGTATACACACGTGCATGTGATATTGAATTAAACCATTTGTCATTCTTTTCCATAAAAGACACAATTTGGCTCTCAGCAAACCATTTGAAATAGAAATTACGATGATATACCACAGCTTCATTTTGTTTTATGGTAGTGTATTGATCATCAAATAGACAATACATGTATTTTTCTAATGGTCTAAAAGAAGATATTCTGCCTTTTTATTTTACAGTCCTTATGCTATTACTTGCTTTCATTTCAATAAAGGATGGCATTTTTCAGAGATGCTACCATAAATTGCTTCATTTAATAAGTTGCTACACGGAATAATAATGTTACACCAGAGAGCAGCACTTTGTAATTTGGAAGAAATAATGTTTGTCTTTTAAAATATTTCTGTCTCTTTATTTTTAAATTAAAATTATCTCTCTGCTGTTTTCTAGCTGAAGAATAATCTGATTATTAGAAAATTCATAATTTTTTTTTCTTGTAAGCATCAGAACTTGGGTGTGACATAAAGAGGCTAATTAAAATGGGGAACAAATTAGATTAATTTCCATGAATATAAAAGTGTTATAAAAGTCTTGTTCTCAACAATGACTCCATAGCAGAACAATTTCATTTATGCCTAAGCAGGTTCCTTATTCTGTCTAGCAAGGATTGCCACCAGTGTCTTGGTGACAGGGTTTTTATTATTTCTTTGACAGTTTGATAGGAAGTCAGTGCTTGCTTCTGGGTTTGCAGTCTCTTCAAACCTGGATTATGAAGGTTACCATAAAAATACGGATGAAATGCCACCTCCGCAAGGCCCCATCCGTTATGGCCCGCACCCCAATGTGGAGATTGCTTTTGTAATAATAACTGCAGACAACGTGCTCCATATGCTATTAGAGCTGCAATTCAAATGCTCAGTCACTGGGGAAGGAGTCTCCCAAGCTGTGGAAGACAAGGTCAGTCAAAACAGAGCAGGCTGCAAATTTGTCACAAGATGGTGTGATGTCTCTGGGTTTATGGGGTTTTTTTCTCCTGTGGCCACCAATTTCAACAGAACTAGATATTTTCATACCTGTTTTTTTACAGGGATTCAAACTGAAATTTGTGATGAGGGATCTCTAGTATACGTGAGACATAAATATATGCATTAATTTGCACCACACAGAAAAAAAGATCTTGCTGGAGTGTTTACAATATATTAATAGGGTTGGGACATTTAGGATCCTTTGTCAGGTTGCAAAATGCCATTATTTGCAAACTACAAGGCAGAATTTGCTTTTCTTCCTAACAGCATGAAATGTTGCTGCACAGGTCTTCCACTCCTTCTCTATTTCACAGGATAAATCCTCCGTATCCTTCATACTATGACACGAAGGCAGTAGAACTGTTTTCATTGCATAAAGTTAAGATACACAAAGTTTATAATTTCCTTTACATTATCGCAGAAGTGGGTTCACAAGACACTTGTCTCATGACAACATGGTGTTTCTTGAAGGTGAAGGCAGAGCTAGGTGACATGCAGAAAAAAAACTCTCAGAAGAAAGTAAGATCAGGTATTTCATCCAAACACCAGCAGAATGCTCCTCACATAAACTGATTTGTATTCCAGAATATGGGAGACTGGATCTGCTGATATATGAGGTAAGGCATTCTCTTCAAGAACTTAATTTAGGTCTGAAGATATGTGTGCTTTGCTTTACTAATCTCAGGGGATGCACGGGTTCAAACATAGCATCAGTGTAGATGCCAGTAAGAGGCAGTTGTGAGTGATACTTGGGGACCTTTTTTCTGATGTCATTGATTAAAAAATTGTGCTTTCGTAAACTGCCTGCGCCAAACATGTAACTCGTCTCCGTCTAACAAATAATTTGTTTTAATTTGTGTGTGTGGAAAAAATGATCATGAAACTGCTCAGGAGATAGAAATTCTCTCTAGCTACTAGGAAGCAAAATGCAAGGCCTCTGATTACGGTCTGTCTTCTGTTTCAGTGCAGACCTGGAGGTAAGATAGGGACATTCTTCTCTTCCGCCATTGCAGAAAATCGGCTTCTCTGTTATAACTGCTAACAGATCTGGTTGCTAGTTATGGTGTGTATTCACATGTGTTTTACGCAATCCATAGGAGAGAAGGAAGGCAGCCATTTGGTACCTCAGAGACCCTCTGATGCCGAAAACGAACTCTACTTCATACAGATCCCTGCTATTACATAAGGTACATGGTTCAGATCGTGTTAAATGATCAACATATTCAAAGATGTCAGTATGTGGCATTTGACCATCATTAGGAGATGGCCATTAACTGTGAGTAAAGGTGCACTAACAGTAACACCCAAGTCCTGATCTCACTGCACGTCTAGTAAGTGCAGTGAAGCTAGGTAAAAAGGACACGAGTAACTCATCACACATCTTTGGCATTTTTTTGTAATAATATGTCTCTCAATGCCAAGAAAGTGCTGAATAGCAACATATAATGTTCTTAACCATGCAAGGCCAAATTTTCATAATATCCAGCAATCTCAAACAGCGATGTACCTGCTGTACTAACATTTAATATATGTTCAAATCATGGAATTGGGCAACCAAGTAGCTTCTTAGGCATCGCTAGCAATTTACACAGACAATCCTGGTATATGGAAGCACAGCTGTAGTTAATGCATACCACTCCAAGACTAGGTACTGAAAACCTAATTCATAGGGCTAGTTTTTTAAAGGGACCTCCTTTTTCGCCACCTAGAATTACCTTCCTTTCGATCTTTAATTCAGAGTAACAAAACATGGGCACTCAAATCACCATTAGTGCAAGCAAGCCAGCAGAATGGTAGCTTGATTGCATGTACAATTTTCTGTGGGATATCTGAAAGCAAGTTAGTAATTTGGCCCTTTACCATTTTCTCCCTGTACATATGCGTAGGTGGGTGCTTCTGTGCGTATGTATATGAATTACTATATCATATAATTACTTAATGCAATTAGAGTGAATTTAAGAAATACAGAAAACCCAGAACCTACACTCTTGTTTTTCTGACCACTTCCCCTTTTAAAAAAATAAATTACTCATCCCAGTTGCAAGAGCGAAGATATTCTTTACACTTGACGATTTAGCTACCTTATGTGTTTTTACTGGGGAAAAAAAAGCCCTCTATCATTTATCATGTCATCTTATCACAGTCTCTTTGTGAGACGCAAATAGCACACTAATGTTTTCTTTTGTTAGGGTGAGTTGGCAATCTCCTCAGAGATGGAGCAACTACAGACAGCTCTTTTTTTTTATAATCTTCCTGACACTTGGATGAGACTGGCTTATCCATCAACATACAGTTGCTCAGTGGTAAGTCGCATGCCAACAGTCAATCAGTATGGATGGCGCTTCTCGCCCATCATAAAAAATAGAATAGAAACTAAAGAAATTTTTTGGCAAATATCTTACCTTCTTGTGTAACTCAGAATAGCTTTTTATCATAAACTGATATTACCAGTGTTATGAAAAACAGAAAGAGCCTTGCATTTACCTTGCCAATTACTGCAGACTTTTGAAAGATTTCTCTAAAATTTGCATTCCCGCTTCTTCCTTGCTTGCTTGCTTGCTTTTTTTCTCCAGCTGTGTGTGCTGATCAAATAGGTTTGGCGAGTGCTGTAGCACATAGTATCTCCTACTCAGAAGACTAAGCTTGGTTTCTTGTGTCTTTTGGGATCGGAATTTGTAACAATAGAAGGGTGCTGCTCTGAGCTCAAGGGTGAAATGGTCACCAGAAGGAGCAGCAATTAACAAAGCAGCTTGCATTAAGAACTTAGAGAAAAGTTTCAGAGCAAGTAGTGGGGCCATCATGTTTCTGTTCATCTTAATTGAACTCATTTTAAGATGTGTCCATCTACCTACTCTCCATGGCTGTCTTGTAATACCAAAAGTGAAACTGAGAACAAAAAGTGAAAAGCCATCCAATGCTGGCAAATTATTTATTTGCTGACATACATTCAACTCTCCGTGGTACCCTCCTGAGTAAGGCAAAGACCCGCTGGCTGACAGACTGGAGAGCTGACCAAAGGACAGGAAAGCTCTGCCTAGCACAAAGACAGGTAGCGCTAGAAGGCAAAGCAAGCCCACACTTCTGAGATCAGTTCAGGCTTCTGAGAGCTCAAGAAAGGGTGAAGAAATCTTGTTCAGCAGAGGAGACATTGAGAGAAGCACCAGAAGTACCTCGTGGTGAAGATCAGTCAGAGCTTTACGGAATTAAACGCTCTTTTAGCTTCCCTTGATGGAAAACTAAAGCACCATAGAGATACTGTGATGTCTGTGATAAATATATGTCCTGAAGACAGAAAGCGTTGCCTAGGGGATATAATGCAGTAATGCTAAATTACTAGCTGCTTTCCTGAAGGACAACACAGCTGCTTTCTTCAAAAAAATGTATGGGGGAGTCAAGCTGGACCTTATATTCATGTTTGGAGAAAAGAGGGTAAATGTTCCCAGTGATTATATGTAAGCTGTCTTGCAGAACTAGTAGGACTTGAGGTGACAGATTATCTTTTGCCATCAGGTGCAAAATGCAGTGAGTCACTGGGGAGCAAAAACATTGCCAGGAGATGCTGTGTTATCCAGCTGGGCTCCAAGACAGCCTCCCTGCTGGAACAGAGCATGTATGGATTGGAACTGGGGAGCAGGGGAAAGGGAGGTCCGTCATGAGCACCAGAGACGTTATGCATGGACGTGACTAGTGGAGTGGCCAGTTCTGCTTGGCCATCAGTGCCTTGGGTCTGCGGAGATGAAAAAAAAAAAAAAAAAACAGAGACTGAAAACAAAACTTGAATCACTGTCACATCTAAAAAGCCCTTAGTAATTGGTGTCAGTAGCAGGAGCCGTGAGCTTCCTGCAGGGAAGGACGTCCTCTCTACACCACCCTGTTATGCACACTGCAAAGCATGAGAAGGCCTCAATCATACTGCTAGTTTTATCCTCCCTGTTTTTTAAATCCCTCTGTCTCTTATATACCTACCTGACATGCCACCATCTGAGACATCAGATAAAAACCTTTGATTTCTAAGCAGATGCCATTTCAAAGTACGGTGAGATGGGGTGAGGAGGTGAAGGGAAAAAATCTGAATACATGCACAGTTTAAGCATCGTGGGCTCAGCAAATGTGTCAGAAATAGCAAATGCGAGTGATTAAATGGAGATGATGTCAGATCACCTAATAATCTCAGCTCTTCAGTTTGTCTTCAGAATCCTTTTCTACATCTCTGAAATGAACATGAATTCTGTTAATGCTTCCCTTTATAAGCTGGCCTTATATGTCGCCTAGTGTTTCACATTTCTGTGTAGGAGTCGCCTCTTGCCCCTGAGCCAGCAGTCTCCTGTCTCTGGGTTAGAGACAGTCAACTATCCCCAGGGCAGAAGATGTGTCTAGCATTTCTTAATAGCAGCTTGTTAGGAAGCAAGAAGTAACACTGAATAGCACCAAAAAAAGACAACCTCAGCTAGAAAGGTGGGGACGTGATGCCACTGATGTTAAATGGGGTAAAAGGAAGAAAAAACAAGCTGATGCTTTCTTTTTCAGACCACAGAAATTCAGAGAAAAGTCCAACAGATAGGGAAAAAGAGTGTGGATGGAAGAGAAAGATTGGAAGTTTGTGTCACAGGTCATCCAGCTTTCTGGAAATCTGCAAAAGACCAACAGTGGGACATCTTAACAGAGGCAAATATGTTTGGGTTCTGGGCTGTGACTACATTGGCAGGCAATGCCTGGAGCAGGCTGAGGTGAGAGCAGCAGTGTGGAAGGATTTGAAAGGAGACATAACATGCAGAGGGGATGAAGTGCAGGGGCTTGTAAGGAGTGGAGGGTAGCAGGGGGGGCAGGAAGTCACAAAACGTAGGAGCTGCCAGAAGAGAGGATGTTCATTCCCTCTTTGGAAGATATTCATAATACACAGATACAGGCTTAGAAACTGTTCCATGAAAGCTCAGGGTTATGGCACTGACTCCCTTGCAGGCTAGAAAAATACATGCTTGAAAGCAAAAGGCCTTCAGGGTAGGAGGGTTTGTTATTTGGGGTTTTTAACTGACAGAATCCGCTGCTGACTTGTAAGGTGGGGAGGTATTAACTCGTGAGAAGGAGGAACAAAAGGCAGGGATTGCAATCCTGCTAGAAAAAGCAAGAAGCATCGCAAGTAGAGGCAGGCTGGTCTGGGGGGGCGGGCAAGGATATTCGTCGAGTGCTCTGAGATGAAACATGCTGTGTGCTTGCAAAGGTGCCTGTCAGTCAAGTGGGGGAGCAACATTATGACAACCTCTCTTCCAGGAGCAGCAAAGACCAAGATTTTTCTCCCTGCAAAGCCAGCCAAGAAATTACTGAAATGGTTGTTTTAACAATCAAAGCTAACTGAGAGAGAACAAAAGAACTCCAGATGCTTGTACACACACATCCATCCATCTGTCCATGGCCTCCTATGGCCTCCGATAAGCCAACTTCCACTTAAAGAAAGCCTCTTACATTGGTGAGAAAACAGGCAGCAAATTACTTTGCTGCTGTATAACTTGAAATGATCTAGGTTTCAGGGAGGAGTGTGAAATGGGTGTAACTTGCGTGAAAATTTCTGAGTACTGTTAAGTCTAATGCATGTGGAATAGCAGAAAAGAGGTTAGATTTCTTTTGAAGGAGCCACTCTCATTTCCTGAATACCGACTTACTGTCTAACTGGCTACCTCTCGAAGCGCGGCTGCTGCCGTGGCTCCTTGAGACAGATGGGCTCAGGTTCCAGAGGGGCTGTTCTGAAAGCCCGCAAGCACACAATATTGCTGCACTTGCTGCTATTTGCTTGTCAGTACCTAATTAACAAATACAAACGCAGAGCTATGCTGAAATCAGAAAAGATACTTTGGTATGGAAAAAAACTTAATATGAGGAAGTTGCTTGTTAAACAGAGAGGAATTTGTTGTTCAGCTGCACTCAAAACACAAGAAAAGGGAAAAAAACATTAATGTGTGCCAGGGCAAAAGTACCACTGTCTTGGCAAGAAAAAGAAACATTTGCAAGCTTCTGGGTTGGTATTCGAACAATGAGGAAGAAAATGAACTAGAAAAACTGCTTGATGGGCTGCTGAGAAGAATCCTCCTCCCCCCTACACACACTGATTTTTGTGTTTTCTTATACCCAGATAAGAAGGACTGATGGTACAATAAATAATATCTGACACACAAGCTATACAAAAAACATGGTATCAAGAACAGAACTCAAAACGGGCTGAACTCCTTGAATTCAAAGGCAATCAGATAAGTGGCAAAAATATAATCAACTACCACTATTCCTTTCTACCAGAAGATGTTAGATACTGAAAACTAAACTCCATAAGCTTTTTCACACTGTCGCTATCTGAGTATAGGTTGATACAAAGTAAAAAGCCAAAATAAAACACCAAAACCAAAACCAAATCAAGCCCTGAATCCCAAGTGGAAGATCAAGGTGAGAAGAAACCTTAAGTCTGGCTGTCACACATGTTAAGTAATAGGTTTTCCAGTGTTTGCTTTGATCATTTTCCCTGTGGCTGTGATCTTTAGCAAATTACCCCTAATCCTTCATCAGAAGTCTGCCTTTCTTCAGTTTTATCCCAAGTTCCTAGTTGGCAACTTCTCAAATCACCATTAATGTTTTGGAGCTTTCTTCACATGTTGCAGATGAGGGTCAGAATTCCCCATTGCTACGCTATTAATTTGTATTTCCTTTTAATCCTTCTCCTACACAAAATGAATATCTAAATACTGCCTGTGTCTAAGTAAATATTTTAAAACATATATACTTAACTTGGGGCTGGTGGGAGGGGTGGGCTGCAATTATTTGCAGTCCAGGAGCATCATATTACTGGATCCTTCCCAGTGTGGCCGGTGCCGGGTCTGAGTGTGTGTGCTCAAACACAGCATCCCAGGTACACAGTGCATCTAGGTCCTTTCCAGCGCCTGCGATTCCTGACCTCGTGCGATTCCTGACCTCCTACTCCTGGTTTGCTTCTAAACACTTTTAAAGCAAAAGCACCCTGTTCAAATCCTCAGTGTTTCAGCGTTTGCTAAGCAGTACATGCTATTAACGAACACTTTCACGGCAGGTTAAAATTCTCAGCTGCAGATCATACAATGTGCTGAGAAGTATTGGCTGGGGGAAAAAAAGCCTGTCATACATAGCAGGACTACCGATAATGTGCAGTATATTACACTCCAGCAAAAATGACTAATATCAAAGCTAAACAGGAATGATTTGTATGGTTGAGACAAGTAGAATAAAATATGTATTTTAACTAAATCAGTTTTTAGGAATACCAGGCACAGGTTAATCCTTTATAAATATGTTCACAGAGTACATTAGACACCAGCCCGCCTACACAAAATGAATGCAGCACACACTCTGATGTATTACAGAGGCAGGATAAATGAGGGAACTCTTCTGTGTTTGATCTGGTTCTGCTCTGTAATTCAGAGATACTGGAGATGGGTGGTGAGTTTCTCATTGATCCCAAAA
The DNA here is from genome assembly GCF_964188355.1 of Buteo buteo. Classification (NCBI taxonomy): domain Eukaryota; kingdom Metazoa; phylum Chordata; class Aves; order Accipitriformes; family Accipitridae; genus Buteo; species Buteo buteo. The sequence goes on from NC_134175.1 coordinate 30,383,353, forward strand.
GAACCAATACTGTTGAATCCTATGAAATGTAAGCTTTGTAGAGGATTGGAGGCTATGCACGAAGGACATTGTAGCTTTAGGGGCATATTCTCTTCTTGGGAATGTGTGTAACTGGCATTCACAAGAGTCATACACATCCTGGGGAAACTAGACCCTGTAGCTTAACAATAGTGAAAATGCATACCTAGCTCCACAGGCAATTATATCACTCTCATTGCTACATCTGCATCCAGTTATCAAAGGATAGACTTCCAGCAGATAATAAGTGAACCTGGAAATGAATGTCTTGAGAATTTTGAAACAATGCTAAATTCGACACACACCAGCATTTAGAAATGCAGCAAAGTGCAGTCAGAGCATCAATCCGAGTCTAAGATATTTTAGATAGAAAATACAGGGCTAGCACATAGATGTGGCAATAATCAATTCCAGTCCTGCCCCACCCCCCCATTCTTTCCAGCTTTTTAAACCACTTACACCAACCAGTTCTTGCTTCTCTGAACTGTATTTTGCATATGGTGGAGGTGTTAATGCACAGTTACTGCACAATGGGGTTGTGAATTTCAGTTAATGAAAGCTTTTAAAGGCACAATACAATCCTCAGATGAAAGGCAACAAAGAAGTGCAAAGTATTATTATAGCCTAGCCTAAGTTTTACTGAGAGCATTCTTATACACGATGGACACAGCATAAATATGTACTATGAATGATAACCTCCCTGTAAAGGCTAATTCCCACTCCTGAGGCAAGGGGGGGTGGTCTTATAAGACTTAATAAAGTCTCATAATGTTTTCATCCTATTCCTACCCCCAGGACCTAGAAGAGGGCCCTGTATACATTCTGAATCCTTAATGAATAGCATGGTCGTCCCAGCATATTGCTTGCACAATTAGATCACAAGGACTGCAGACCAAAATGGTTCAGTGAACACTTCAAGGCAGAGGCAAATATAGAAAGTACAGCAAATGCTGTAGTTCCAGTCACAGCAGTGTGGCATACATTAAGTTTACAGTGTGTGTTTGTAAGTTTACAGTGTGTGTTTGTATGCTATCTGTGGAAGAGGTAAGCAAAGGGACAGAAATCTGTTTGTCATTTTGCTTGATAATGTTTGCTAAAATCCAAGTAACTGTTTGTGCACGATAACAAAAGGAACAATTAAGACAGTCTGTATTTTGCAAAGGTGAGAAAAGGGAGAGCTCTCAAAGGATGTGGATGAAAGCTCCAGTAACCCATTTGGAAAAGATCTAGCACCAGAATAAATGTACAACAGCTTACCAGGCTGAGAGGACGGGATCTGCTGGTCTGAATGATGGTTTGATCTGTTACGATGGGAGTGAAGTCTTCAGTTTGAAAAATATTATTCTGCTTCCTGGGTCTGCAAGAGCTAACATTGCTCTAAAGGCTGCATCCCTCTGATCGGCTGCCCTGTTTCACTGATCATAGTCTAAGTGATCTGTAGGCTCCTTCTTTTTCTGCCTCTGTTCAGAGAAAAGATTGCAGCTTCATTTCAGTTGTTATTTCCATGTTTTTCTTAACAGTTTACTCTCAGCAGCTTCTGATTTAACCTTACATGTGGTTGAAGTTCAGGAAAATACTAAAAAAAGAATTTTTAGATAGGAACCTAATATTTTCAAAGTAATAGCAGGCACCTCACGCATACATCTCATGTTCCACCCTTTTGGTAAATGTATTCTAACACTCTTAACTTACCTGCTTTAAAAGGACTGGCATGTTGAACCAGCTGGCCTTTTTCCATTGCTATAGCTTTTCATGTTATATTCTGCTGCTCCAATTTCTGTATTTTCCCTGCATTTTGCAAGACAAAATGCAGAAGTTTAAAGGCTCATAATGTTTATGTGACAAAATCTTACTGCTAAGTACAGTATTACTGACGGATTAGTTTAATGCAATAGCATAATGTAATTTAATTATAGTAATAGTGCACAGCAACAATCTTACTACTTATGCCAGATTGTGAGACATTCTCTCCTAAAAGCTTCATCATTATTATTTAGTTTTTAGGTTTGGTTCCACAGTATCCCCCCTCCACACACATTAAATTAATTTCATAGGTGTAGAAGAAGAAACATTAGGTAAATTGCTTCTATTTTGGCACTGTAAGATTCCATAAGAATTCACAATACTAACTGAAAACCTATTTTGCATCATGAGACAATAGTCAGCCAGCCTGTGGTGAAAGCTTGTAGCCTTCTGGGCTTAAGTCCTCAGCCCTGCATGCTGCAGTTTGGAAAAAAAAAAAAAAAAGCCCAAGCAAAAAAAAAGGTCATTCCACCAAGTCTACCTTTTGTATTTACCTGAGAGCTTTTAAGGTAGATTGATCCAAATCCCTGTGCCAGCCACAAACTACTGCTACATTCATGTGAACTATTGTAGTTCAGGGCTCCAGCTTTTTCAGCCCACAGCTTCCACTGATTTCAGCTGTGGCTGACAGCAGTTCTGAAAATCCAACCCACAATACTCCTATTTCTGAAGTGTTTTCTATCTGAAGACCACAGAATTTTCTATCAGTGTTAATTTAGCCTTACAACAGCTCCAGAAAGACAGAAAAATGCATCTTCAGCCAGCACAGCTGTATGCAAAGTGAACATCTGTCCATTGCCAAATTCAGTTTAGCTAATAATAAAAACCCCACACTTTATTTTCTCTTCCAGACAGGACCAGACTGCAAGGGAAAGCCTGGAGAGGATTTCCATGCTTTAAAAAGGGAAACAGGGAGAGACTGAATTTCCTAAGGTCACTGAGGAAACGTGTGGCAGCGCTAGGAAAAGAACTCAGCACTTACAGCCAAGATACCATCTTCACAGCCAAAAATGGATGGCTTTTCTCTGCAGCGTGACTGCATTAGCTCTGTTGTGGTGACATAACAGCACAGACAGAGCAGGCTCTGTGGATTTTGTGGCAATGAAGTTAGATAAGGTTAATTTCTGGCTGGCAGAGAGATGTTGCCTTTTTGTAATTGCATCATGGCAAAAGCTCTTCTTGCTTTATTTCAATAACAAGAAGCTAGGTAATGTGAATTGGCTAAATCACTGCAAACCGCTGCTTTTCAGAGCAGGTAACAAAGGTGTACCCTTTTTCTTGAAACTATAGAAACTGCAAAATAGTCCTGCTGTATGCTGACCTGTTGCTGCTGTTCATTTACTAGCTCGCCCAACGTTTAGCAAGACCCAATTGTATATATTTTTCAGTGTATACATTTATTTAGGCACGAGGCTAAAGCCATAAAGGGTCTCGGGCTCAGTACTGCAATGCTTGACTCTTAGGGGCTCTTTCAGCTTAAGAAACCCATAGCTCCACAAAAGCCAGCATCTCTGCACACCACGTCTGCACAGAAGTAGGTTGTGTGCAAGGGACCTACATTCCTGCTTCTTTCAAGGGGTTTGGAAGATGACTCAAGGGTGGATGGACACATTTCTCTCCCCTTTGACTTCACAACGTGTATGAGTGCGTGGAAGTATCCCTGCCTGGTGGTCCCTTTTAGTGCAACATACCAGCATAAGGAGAAGATAAATTGTGCTAGACTTCCCCACTCCTTTTTAAGCCTCAACAGTATATTTAAGAGCAGTTCTGTGATGCAAGAGATTAAAATTCACACCCGTTTTCTATTCGATTTTGGGTAGATGTTTGAAGCTAGGATCAATCTTTTGCAGCAAATATTTGCTAAAAGCTAGCCTGTTCACTGTTCCACAATACCAAAGGCCACCTGTCAAATCTATGGCACCTTTGCAAGCTACGGAAAGAAACATAATTATACGCCAATTCACTTGTGCATCAATTTTAGCATGCAGCAGAACCCCTTTCTCTAGCCAGCCTCTGCTACCACAGCAACAATGTGTACTCAGCAGAAACCTGGACTTTTGACAGAAGTGGCACCATTTTTACACCATTATGCCTTGGTATTATTCATACTGTGTACCATTTGCTACCAAAAGGCTCTACATTCCTTAAAGCTTTGTCTCAGAAGAAGAAGGAAATCCAGGTCAAACTCTCTGCATCAAAGCAAGCTGGAGGGGGATTTCAACATTTGTCTTAGCTCCACGTCTTAGGTGACTGTTCTGAAGATTTAAGGGCACTAAGAAAACATTGCTGTGTTTTGCATGCCACAACTAGAAAGCAAGAAGTTGTTCCTAGCCTAAGATCTACTACAGTAAATTAGGCCAACTCAGTTGCTTTTGTAGACAAGCTGATGTATGTACGGCAAAGAAGTCTCTTCCTCCCATTGATAACATTGTTCCCTTGCCTATACTTGTTTGTTTGGAAACGAACCTAGAGTTACTGTCTATTTAAAGTGAAACTCCTGATTATGAGTCTCTGCTTTTTTTTTTTTTTTTTTTTTTTTTACCATTCAGGTGCAGTGAACAACTTCCGCGCTGCTGTGAGCTTGACTCCTAGCCTCAAGATCTCACCCTCCCTAGTGTTGTCTGGATATCAGGTTTTTCAATCCCCAGTCCTTCCTCACAGGTAGGAAGCACATCACAACTCATTAGTAATTTACTGCTACAGTAATTTTTATAATTACTGCCAGGAGGCCTCATTAAATTTGATCTAATGAATAAATATTGTATTTTTCAACGTGATTACCAGAACAGCTTAAGCTGAGTGCCATAAACAATTATTTTCTTCAATACGCAGTATGTCAGTGAGTATTGATTTTTATTTTGTAAAGAATTTACTGTATACCTATCCATGGCTAGTAAGTAATAAATAGCCAGCCCTCTGAAGTGTCAATTGCCATGGAGCAGATGGCAACACAGAAATTGGGGTATCTGTTGCAAAAAGTAAAATAACGCACATTAGTAAAGATAAAGGGTTTGTATGAGGTCAAGGAGGAGTGCTCCGATGTGACCCTCTCTCCTAGCCCTCAAGAAAGAAGCCTGCTTTAGTCTGGTGTCTCTGATTTATAAAAGTCAGTGATACCAAAAAATTTAGGATGTATTAGCAGGATACAACAAAGCATTTTATCTCAGAGAACTAACACATGAACAAACAACAATGCCTTATGTTTCATTTGCTTTTAGGTCAATTGATCAGATAAAAAATTCTTCTAACGGGTTTAAGAAAAATACAGAAATATGTAATGTGCTGAATGTGAACCTGTAGTTCAAACCAAGGCTGCAAATTATATTTACTTTCCAGCATTATTTACACCTTTTTCAGCAATTGCAGTCTTCAGCATACAAACCCCTTTGAACTGTAACAAAAGGCATGCATTGGCAATGTCTGAGGATATACATCAGAGGAGCTCAGCATTAGGAGAAAACCCTTGAAATTTCTGTCATCTAAGAATGTTTCCTGCACCTCCAGCTATATAGTACCACGTAAATCGATCCAATTCCATAGCTCGAGCACTACTTAAATAATTTTTAAGTAAATTATCTACATCAACAAAGAGCACCACTGGCCTGTGCCATCAGGTTTTTTTGCTTAAGCAAGTATTTCATTTAGGGCAAGAGAAAAAGGTGTGTGGGTAAACCCAGGGTCACTCAGGGCAATTCAGATGCCTGAAAGGATTTTTTCCTATTTAATGGACATTTTTGAATGAGCGGCATTTTCCCCCTTGATTGTTCAGTTTAAGGAAACCTGGGAAGTCCTGAGATTCTCAGCTCAGTATCTCCCACTCAGTCTCCTTGCTGTGGCCAAACCGTGATCTGGTCCCCACCAAACTTCACTGGAAGGAGTACAGTGCAGTTACTGATTTGTAACTGTATGTCATCAGAACAGCCCCTTTGACTTTCACCAACATGTGACTTTCTCCCCTTACACATTACCTCCAAGTAAACTGTAGGCAGTTAACTCCACATTGGACCTTAAAACTACATCCAGTTGCTGCTTCACTCCACAGCATCTGTATTTCATGACACTTAACATTTGCTCTCATAAAGTCCCTTTAGTACCCAGGTTTCTGTTGTGACAGATGTGGAGGAACCTCAGTCTCACCAACACTGGCTGATGAGTATCTGTGCTTCCAGATAGCCTGTCGAACAAACCTAATTCCCCTCATCTCACTAGTGGTAGGGCTTGGTGGCACTTGCCGAATGCTCCTTGCACAAAAAGCAACTACAACACAGCTTCTCTTCCTCCTTTGTATTTCTGGTGCTCCATGTCCCAAAAACATGCTAACTACAGCACTGCAGAGCTCAGTATAACTACAGGTAAAAGTAATAGTAACAGTGCCCTGCCCTACTGTGGTCTGATGCCTCTAGCACCTCTCTTCTTCTTCTCCAATGACTTTATTTTCTGAGGGATAAAGTCAACACAGTTTAGGTGCCAGGCAAACACCAGGAAAACATTGCTCAAGAGACTGAGGCAGAAAGAGGTTTAGGTGTTTTTAACTGTGGGAAGAAGTTGAGTGTTTTGTACAAACTAAGCCATTTATCATGGGGACTTCCGAGAATCCCTTTTACAAAAATCCATGTCTTCTTGCAGGAGCAGCAAGGGCGGTCCAGCAAATCTGGCTGTTTCACTAGGTAGCAGAGAACCCTAAGATCTGCCAGGAATCACATCTCCCTGTGGATCCCAACATGTTAAAAGTATAATGTGGTGTCTATTCAGGGGAAAAACAGAAGCTAGATTTCAGCAGCCAGGCTTAATTACCAAGTTAGCTAAGCCTGATACTAGCCAAACTGTTCATCTCATTCATAACTTTTCCTCAGAACTGAAAAAAAAAATCAGATGCTAGACATGAGCTTTTGGAAACTGGAAAAACAGGTAGGAAGAAAGAAAATGGTACCTAATAGATTGCAATACGCTCAACTCCTTTGTTTCAGCTATAATGCATAATATACTTAATAGTGAGTATGTCTAAGAAATAGACTAACTCTGTTTGCAAGGAGAAAGGGTGTGTATCTCCAGTCTGTGCTTAGGAAGTACACAGAAAAAAAAAAAAAGCATTATTTCTTGCTCTGATTAAGTCTGCACATCTTGATGAAAGTCAATTGTAATCATGTTAAGAACATTCAATTGTTAATTTTTTCTAAAGCAGGCTGTAGCTACATGGGGATGAATGGGGTTTTAGTCTTACAGCTGCAGAAAAAGCGACTTGTTTAAGATCATACCAGGTGGCTTTCACAGAACACTCTATCTGTATGCTGTAATGGGCACATAGATACCATATATACTGGTATATTTTTATTTACTGGAGGTACTCTTCAGAGCTTTGTAGTGCAGATGCTGTTTTCTAGCCACAGCAACCATTTAAAAACTAGAAGTTACTTCTCCCAGAGAAAACTGGGATTATATCAAAGCAGTTCAGTTCCTCGCAACAAAACTCTGTGCTTGGTTTCCAATACCAAAATTGTAACATCGCAACTTTTTCATAAGAATTAAATGGAAACAGAAATAAAGGGGGAAGAAAAAGCTTTTAGAGTGTTAACTCTCCACGGCAGGAGGAAGCCAGCATGGGCATTGAGCTTGGCACACTCATCCCCTTCTCCCTGCTGAAAGGGACACAAAAAGAACTCTGGCTAAGCATTTATTTTTCTGCTAATGTGAAAGTTTTCTTTTAAAGAGGAAGCAGATTGAACAGAGCACGAGAAAAGAATTTGACTCTGGCTTACTTCCAAAGGTTTTTTTTCTCCTGATGATTCACTGTTATCACTTGTATTCACATTACAACCAGCCTCAAAAAGAAATACCCAAAACCGAAACCAACTCCCCCCTACACCCAACAACAAAAAACCCATAGCACAAAAGCAGTAAGAAATAGGATCTTTCCTACTGCTAAATTCTGCTAATAAGCTATATAAGAAGAGAATCATGCAAGATAAGAGTGCCTATGTTCATTCACATTTGAGTAGTAACATAGCTAAGCCTCTAGATCTGGAACTTTAGAGCACATCTAAAGATGGTGAATCTCCAAAGTATTAAACAAAATGGTAGACACTGATTGAACTTCTTGTTTTACTTCAGCTATATAGTAAAATAGAAAACATCTAAATATCTCTGAAGTCTAAAATGTCTAAATGTTCAGTATAGTCTTTCCAGGATTTTTATTTTCAAACAGGAGTTTGTTTGGATATTCAGGGAGAAGATACATAACTGCTAATTCTCTGAAAACATGAACAATACAAATTTTTGTATTTGTGGGAGCCCTCTCACCCTCAGCCCTGGTGGCGGTCAATCGTGAAGGCACAGTTCATGTAGCAATTCACAAACATACCACTTTTACATGAGCATTCAAGCTAAAAGGAGGTAAAGCAAGGCCAAAAGGAGTGCTGGTAGGATTGCTTTGTTACTGTGTACATGATTAAAAGAAAATGAGGATGCTTGCCATAGGCTTCTGTTACTTACACCTCTTGACACAACCTAGCACACAATTTCATTCTTCCTGCCTGCAATGATATTAACAGACAGGTAAGGATATAAAGCTAACTTGAGCCCAAACACAAATCTATAATTTCAGTAATGTTTTGTTTCCATTTTCAGGACTAGATCTAAGTTTTACGTGCAGACATACTCCAGGGGAAAGATTGTATGAGTAAGGCTCAACGCAGCAGGATCTACAGTTCAGCTGATTTTTTTTCTAGTTCAAGTGATCAGCACAAATACTACTAAAGTACTACTAATAAAGAGACAGATGCAATGCCTTCTTACATCATCCTGACCATACCATGACTTCTGGTTTATTTTTTTCACATAACAGAACTGTCTGCCATCCTTGTGACCAGAGCCTGATCAATTCTAGCTGGAAGAAAGCCTGTACGAAGCAGCAGCAAGCAGATCTTGTTTAATATGACTGTATCTCTATGCTCTATACATGTTTTCATACAAATTGAATACCTGCAACTTCATAGAAGTATCAGTCACAATAGGATTCCCAATTCCGTTCCCCCCCCCCCCCCCCCCCCCTTCCTCCTGGTTTCAGGACTCCTACCACTAGCACTGATCATTACATTTTTGGGTTCAAACATACAATTGCCCTCCCATTTGCCACTCCTACACCAAAGAGTTTGTGGGGTTTTTTGACACCTATCTAGGGGTGCCAGGCTTATTATTTGGGAGAAGGGCGAGACCCAAGCATAAAAGTGTGATGCTGTCCTCTCTTAACGTCTGGAGCCAATACACTCATGTATATCTATGACACAGCACAGCATTACCTGGGTGCTGGCATTTAGGACCTCATAGGCTGGCCAGCCTGTACTTGACAGGGAAAGCTGCATCTTCTTACTCACTTTTAGTTGTGAGGCCAAGAACATGAAAGAACAGCAGGTGGTGCTTCCAAAATCTCCACGCTATCTTACGCCATTAGCCGTGCAACTGCTGCACTACCAAAAAACTATCAGAGAACAAACTGGTTTATGCCAGCAGAGGTCAGTGGGTGACTCTTGCCAAATGTTTGAAATGCACATTGCGTATTACAAATAAGGTTTCAAAGTCAGCCATGTTCCCTCACCCTGGAACACTGAAAGACATTCTTTGACCAGATGCAAACATTTTGCCCTTATTGATCTTGTTAGCCCACCCAAGCAAACGATGATGATGCTTTGTTATGTTACCATCTCCTTGCTTTTCTCTTCAAAATATGTTTTTAGGTTTCTGGCAGACAAAATAAAGGTATATTAGCCCACGAGGCTAGGAAGGGAAAGGGGCTAGTTTCCAAAGCTAATGCCTATTTTTAAAATTTCCATTGCAGCTCCCTACACTAATGTAACCGGTTAAGCAGCTGAGTGTGTTGCTCTGGAATGTACAGTGTATGCTGCTTCACCACCCTGTGAAGCAACACTTCAATGCTATTTTTGTAACTTGCATATAATGAAAAAAAAGTTTGCTAAATAAGTAAGGAAGACAAAAAACCTCTTCTCTCAAGATCTGAAGAGACCTAATGCTTCACCATTTGGGTTAATTAAAAAGCAACTGATACAGGGAAGAAGCAAGTAACATATATTACTACATACTAGTCTAAGAGAATCTTCAGATAGTAAGGAAGTTTTGGCTAATTCCATCAGTAGATACTGTATCACTGTAATGAAAAGTTTACTCATAAGTAAGCTTGGGGTTTTATTTACATATTTGTCTTCAAAAAAAAAGCTATCACTCACCATTCCAGCATAGTCACTTCTCTCAGACTATCACATAGCCACAAATGCCCTGCCCATCCACCTCCCATATAGGGAACAAAGGTCCAAGGAATTTAAGAGTGTAATTTGCTTATTAGTCTTTTCAGTATTGTATTACTAGCAGTTATAAATAATTATACCAGTGAAAAAAACTCTAGAAGTTATATCAGACCTAGGCACAAGGTCACCTGGCCCTAAAGCTGAGAGTAGTGAGGGAGTATCAACTCATACAGCCTTTTTCAATAAATTAGCAGTCATTCTACCTCACCATGAGGTTCGTTCTTCTGTTCTTCCTTTAACAGTGATACTCTATTTCCATCCATCTTTGTTTTTAAGGTTGACAGAGTTAGGATCCTTTCCCCATGAAGTTTCTTAAATTGCTGCCCATTTGCTGCAGATATAAACCATGAGCTCTTTAACTATTTGTCAAGTTAATGTCAACAGTACTTAAGCAGCTGTGGTACAGAGGCTTGGGGGAAAAAGTGTATTGAGACACCTCAAAACCATTGCATGAACTGGAAACTAACAAATGACATAATCACATACAAATTTACTCTCGCATCACCAGCAGTGTGATGAAAAGTAACGCATCTAAACAAAGCTTTTAGGTGAGAGGAACAACATGAGGATTTTACCAGTAGAGTACCTGGGGACAGCTCAGTCACTCTGATCACTTCTTTCCTGTTTCCTTTCTCACTACAGGTCAGCTTCGTGCCATCTTCTGTCACAGCCTCATGTAACTCTTCTCTCTAGACCCAGCTACACTGATGCAAAAGCAAGCAGTACAACTATCAGAAAGTCTTCAGCACTGTCAGCCTGCAATCAAGGCCTCCCAGGTAATACTCTGCTCCAGCACAGAGCTCCAAAGAGAAGTTACTTAAATTTGTTTGGCGGAGGGGGATAATAATAAAAAACCATAGATTAGATATCTATATAGTGGCAGGCACCTGACTTCAACTTGTGCCCAAAATTATAATATCCTCCTCACCCTCCTGAGCTCAGTATGTAGGCATCCAGTTTAAAAAAAAAGAAAACGTAGGGGGAAAAAAGCAGAAGAGTAAGCATATAGCACTGTGCCTAAAGTCTATATCTGGCCTGAATGCAGCACCTATGTATTTCTACCATCACAAGCTAGTCATCAGGTACCAAACAATTCAACCCAAGCAGCATGAATATCAGAGCAAGCCTGGTTCAGGGACACAGGGCTGGGGAAAGAAAGACGTCCTAGTCCCACTGCTCCCACAGGAATGACAGGAGCAACCAACTTCTTTACTTTGCAACAAAAGTTTACCTGAAAGGTGGTAAAGTCTAAATACACCTTTAATGGACTTTTTAAAAACAGTTAAGAGGCAAAAATTCTAATGCAGAAATTTTTTATTTTCAAAATAAAAAACTTTGTACAGAACATTGTAGATCTTAAGAAATATAGCAGTCTCAGTGATATGACACAAGGGTTTGCTTTTAGCACAGTCCTTTCACACTCTAGCAATCAGAAGGCAATCCCAGCCATTAGGAGGAAAAAAAAAACCAAACCAAAAAAACCACACACTCATCTGTCAGAACATGTATTTCTAGAGTTCCTTCTTCAGGAAATGTACCTAGAGGGTAGAGCACTCTCCACCTCAGATTGCACAGCTATTCACACTATAAAAACAGACAAAGAGAGGACAGGAGATTTTCAATAGGACAAATGATTTATGAAACAGAACTGCAAGTCTGAGACATAAATAGCTTTTGTTTCTAAATTCCTCTCTCCTCCCCTCCCACACACACTGATGTAATTCCCAGAAAGGTACAAACTGTGGATCATTATGTATACACACAGTGCAAATACTGTGCAAGCAGAGAAGCCTAAACCCATGTTTTGTTCTAGTGCTCAATTAAAGCAAGTTGATTCTTCTACTATTCAACTGTACATTATTTATAACATTGCATTCTAAATGTTATACAAAGCTAATACAGTAGTTTCCATAACCAAACTAAGCGCATTTATACACTTTTGTGGTTCTCCAGATGCAATTTTCATGGCACCTTCTTTTCTAGAGCACTGGGTACACAAGACCCCATCCACACAGCACATTAGAATTCCTCACTTCCATTTTTGCTGTACTCATGGCTTCATTAACAACATCACGTAAAATATCCTCTATACTATAATCATGCAGAGCCAGATACAGAAATACGGCCGGACTGTTAAGAAAGAGACCACAGCACTAACCACATTTGTAAGTGCTCACAAACTGTATGCAACCCATTACATCTCCCTTTATTTATTTTTAAAAGCCTTTTTGGTGAGGCAATCATGCTTCCTCATCTGTTACTACAACTAGGGTGTCTCTTGAGAACATTTATCTATTTACGTTTATGCTGCTCCATGCAACTGGAAGAGTAACTTACTTTAAGCTGGACTGTAGCTTAGAAAGTCCTTGTTTTTAATTTTTTTCAGAGGTAAAACAAATCAGGCTTCTGATTCCAGTCATTGTTTATCATTGGCCCTTTTCATGATAACCAAATTCAACAAATTACCATCTTTCATCCACTTGTAGTTGGCCAACAGTCACATGAACCACTACCCCTCTACTTAACCAAACCCTGGTCTGGAGGCATCCCTCTTCCCCAGGACCAGTGCTGATTCTGCAAAGATGCAGTTCTGCAGTTGCAGCAAGAGCAGGGAGAAGAGAAGCCAGTAATTTAACGAAGGGTACATTTTGTTTTAGACAGAGCAGTCACTCTACAAGGTATACCAGTATGTTCACATCACTCAACAATAGGCAATAGTCTAGTGCCCTGGAAGTTTTCAGCAGCGGCCTCTCATCTGAGCAAAAATACAAAGTGCCACCCCCAACTGCTGCTGCTGCATTTTTTAAGTCACTTGGAGAATCTCCCTTAAAATGGCCAACGTGCACTTTGAGTACTCTATAAAACCAAATATTAGTTCTTGGAGACTGCTCACCTGCAACTTTTAGGGCTTTCTTTTCGAACTTAAGAATGCATTGTTGTTTTAGAGAATTCCTAGCTTCTATTTGATCATTTACGTTCAGTAAGTCTGTATTGCAGCAGAAGTTGGCCTGGAGTTAAGCACATACCTTTCTGCACTTGGTTATGTGGGGAACAGTGCCCTGAATTTTCAAATCATCTGTATCTTTCTGTGATCAACTTAAAAGCATAAATTAACCTGCATCACAGATCACTCCATGAATAAAACCCTAATGGCTTAAAGCCCCATCTCCTTTCAGGAAAAAAAAAAAGTTATTGGCATAAAAGCAAGGACTGATGCTATCCAATTTGCAAAGTTGTTTAAAAAGAAAACAATGGCCTGTGGGCAGAGACCTTCATTAAACAGTTTTCCCAAGTCTGATTTGCACTGAGATAAGTGAAAGTTCTTTAGCCTTTTTTACCCAAAAGGGGAGGGAAGGCAGGCACTGGCTTTGTAATCTCATTTGATTAAACAATTCACTGTAGGCAACAGCATGACATTGGTGAAAAAGTACGTAATTTAAAGGCAGTCACAGCTTCAGTCTTCCATTCCAAGTTCTTGTTTCAGACTGAAATACAAGTAAAAACATGAGTTAGCTCATAGCAAAACTCTGTTTGGAAACTCTTTAGACAAATTAATGGAAGCCCTGACAATAAACACAGCTGAAGTTGAGAGCCAAAAGACAGAGTGGATACACCACTTGTTTTGGCTAAGAACCAACATGTCAGAAAAATCATATGGCAAAATCTCAGATTCTAAAGGCAACATGGACTGATCTTGAGATCTACCTGACAAACTGGGACGTGGAGAGCTCCCCTCACCCAGTTTTGAGCTGCTTATCCCACTTAGAGCAGAGCTATGCCACTGACACAATGGCATACTTACCTTTTCAAGTAGGCATGGACATTGTCATAGCCATGGTACTTGGCCAGATAGACCAGGACACCTGTAGCACATCGGCCATCTCGCTGTCTGCAGAAGCTACAGTTGCAGATTCCACGACATGGTGGGCACCTCCAGGTCTAGACAAGACAGACAACAAGCCTTTTTAAATGAACAGGAATGCCAGACATGATTCACACTCGCAACTTAAAAGAGGGCCCTGCTCTGCACCAGGTTTGCAAGTGAACATCAGCGCTGCAGAAGTTGTCTAAACCAGTGCGAGAGTACAAATTCTTCAGTCTAAGGGATTAAACTCTCCTTGGCCTGCCTTGCACATAACCACAGGAAGCATTCTACTCTCAACCCCTGCACCACTTCCACAGCCCACAACAGCAGCACTTTGTTCACAATACAGTTCCTTTCCATAGGGCATTAAGCACTAATGCAAGGCAAAAGAGAACACTATTCTGATGCTCAAATACAAGAATATTTTGGCAGCTGCTCTGCTCTCATAGTTTACTCCTGCAAATAAAGCTACAGAAGTAGTAACTACAATGAGTTCTATACAACACAAGGTTCTGTGATTTAGTTTGAATCAAAACAGGACTGCATTACTACAGGACTGTAAGCAGTTCCCCTGCTAAAACTCTTTCACTATGAATAACCAATGCACCTCTCTGCTCAAGTTAAGCACAAAAAAGCCAATATTCAAAACTGTCTTACCGGATCCAGCAATGCTGTTCTGACATCTTCACCATACCTATTGCGGAGGCATGGCCCGCAGAATTGGCCCCGTACACCTACACAATCAGGGTTACGACAATTTGTCTTGGTGTCTATGGTTTTTTGGCGACACTGATGACAGGTGGATCCCTAGAACACAGGGAAATTAGTTCAGGAAACAAGACATTAAAGATGGCTCATTAGTTAGGGGAATAGAGCATTTAACAAGCAATCTCTTTGGCAGCTAGCAGTGCTTATCCTGAAGCAGAAAGCCACCTTGCAAGTTTGAACCAAGACTGTTTTAACATTGCATCTTCAGTGTCTGTTAATCATTCTCCTCAGCTAGTACCACCTAGATACTACAGTTACAGGGTGAAAGCAAGCCAACTGGCTTGGCAAAGGTCATTCTATAAATTCAAGGAAAGGTACGAGATGATGTTTCAAGATCTCAGGCATACTTCTCCCAAAAATCACATCCTTCCTCTCAGTGAGAGGGAGTCTGCTTTATCTGATGCTAAACCACAAGCAGGGAATAACAAGAAAGTGACTTCACAAAGTATGCATTTCATAAAGCTGGAATATACTTACCATGGCCCTGTTATATACTTTCTCTCTTGCAGAGCCACAAATATTATTCAGCTCTTCCTCTGTTATCTCTTCAACTGGGCGCACAATGTGTGGAAAAGCCATGGCACCACGGTGACCTCTCCTGGGAGATCGGGCTTCATGCTGAATAGTGAAGACACAATACTTTTAGTATTGGTTTCAGCAAAAACTCTACAGAAACAAGGTGGGGATCTTCAAAGCAATGCCAAAGTCTCAAATACCCATCATATACTTAAAAAAGCAATAATAGATCTTTGCAAAGACATATGATACAGATGTGGCTTTAGCACCTTCACTTGATCTTTCACTTTCAGGGTGCAGAAATGCTACTGGATCTTGCTTAATTCCTGCTGGAGTGCAACAGGAAGTGATTTTTCAAGGACAAGGTGGAGGGAAATGGAGAACACATACAACACGCTATTTTCTGTACTTCTTCCCAGGCCATGGCATACTTATAATCTTGATCAACTCTGTATGAATTGCTATTTTTTTGAAGGTATACAAAAACACCTTCATGACCAACTTTCAGCAGGAGAACTAGAACCTCAACATACCTCCAGGTCTTCATCAGACATTTTTCTTCTTCTCACCAAGATGTACCGGTCATCATCTTCCTCTTCTGGTAAAGGAGTAGGAGGACCTTCAATCAGGGACCTGGATCTTGTGTGAGGTCGAGAACTTCGGTCTGGGTTCCTCCTCAAAGCACTTCTGGGCAATGAACGCCTTGGAAGTCGCTTTGGTCCCTGGAGAAATTTAAAAGCCCTTAATGAAACAGGTGAAAACCCAGACAGCTCCTGTCCCTACTATGAATTCCTCCCCCAAAAGACATGCCTTCCTTCTGTCTTTCCCACAGATGAAGTCTCCCCCCCGTCCCAAATCAGAAAACACAAGGTAAAAACATTCTCGGCAAATTCATCCTGGGCATTCTGCTAGCTGCAGAGAAATAGTCAAAAGCAAGTTCGTGTCCCTGCGGGTATAAGATACAATAATTCCCCCACACAGCAGCAGAACCCGTGTCTATGAGGAGTTGTGAGCGTTGTTCCCACCTCCACACAGCTTACAGGTAAATTAGCAGTGAAATTTGTTACACTGCCGATTCACAACCTTCTTTAAGGACCTAGTTAAGCCAAATGTCAGGTTTTCTTCAAGGCTCCGAACTCAAAGAATATTCACGCTTGAGCTTCAAAGTCTGAACGGCCCCCCTTATCTCCAGCCTTTGCATAAATACATATTTACACAGCACCTTATTTAGTTTTATTGGCCTGTGGAGACACCTAACCTTTATGAATTAATCTATTCTGCTTTATACAGTGGTAAATCAAAAGAGAATTGCACAATGCCCATTTTAGGAAGCAATAAAATTCTCAACTGAACTTAGATTTACATCGTTTGTTAAGTTTTTTAATTGAGAGTCCTGTTTTGTAATGTCAGAATTTGACCCTCAGAAGTCTGAAGGCTTACTTATAAACTACTTATAAACTAAGTTTATACTTACATGACTGACAGTTGGCAATGATTTTCTCCCACCAAAGATACCAGAAACATTCTGCAACTCGGCCATTAGTTTGGCAAGCTAACAAGGGAAAGAAAAAGGAAACAGAGCCTTAAAAGGGTGTTTATATGCTATTACAGACTATTAGATTACAGCAATTGGCTAGATGTACAATTACTTACAGAAAATGCAGTTACTCTTCAACTTTTTACTTCTAGGTGTTATTTATGTTATAGTGACTGCAAGTAATTTGAAAAAGCTCAAACATATTATGTTGATGCCCTATTCTTTAGGCTTGCAGCCAGTAGATTTTTACTGAAGAACTTAGCCTATGGACTTTCACATGCCAGTGGACATAAACTATCAGATTTAAATACTAGGAATGTAAAGTCCTCTTAATGCATTCACATAATGAGCCAAAGGGGAGGAAAGGCAGGGGAGAAGGGGTGGTCCCCAGGGAGACACTGAATACTTGCCATTGCTTTGTTTTCCTTTATGTTTAAAGCTCTTCTTTCTAAAAACATGGCACCCTTTTCCTCAGAGTCAGAGTCTGAATCTGGAGCAGGCATCAGCTTTTCAGGAAGAGGTTCCATCGCACCCTTCCTCCTCTCCGATCTTCGAGGTGGAAACTTCATGGCTACTTTTAGAGGAATAGGGCATTTCTGCCTTCTCTGAGCTACTTCACTTTCAGCACTTGTATCATTCTCCTCTGAATCTGATTCTAATTTCTGTTAACAAACCAGAATGGAAGCATATAAACCCAAGTGAGTTGCTCTGCAATTAAATACAGTTCAACAATACTTTGTTTGGGGGTGGTTGAAGTGGCTATCTGGCTGAAATCTAGATGTTTAAATCTCCAGTCCTATTGTTCTAGTATATTTTAAGGGGGAGGCAGGGAAGGGGGGAGGAGAAGGGGACACAGGGATAAAAAATTCTCAGGGAGAACCACACTGTACTGCTGCAACACATCAGAAAAAGCTTGGTTTCAGTTACAGCAGTCTTAACTGTCACTTGCAGGTCTAATAGCAAAGATAATTTGTGTGCGAGTGCGAGAAAGAGAATTGCCTTTAAAGGGCTCGATATTGCAACATATTGTATTTGGCTGTAAAAAAAGCCACCACACAGTTCTGAGCACAGGGTCAAACACAAGTTTGTAAGCTGTCAAGAATAGCCATCTCGCAGTGTCAACGCTATGAAGTGAAAACTTCCTTCTAGAGCCAGTCAATGAAATAATTATGAATAAAATCCCAGTATTTTCTTATCTTTGAATTCTGATGCTTTGCTTAAAACTTTTGCAAGAACCAATGGTTCAGCGAGGACAGAAATTAATTTCTTTAGTCAAAAGCCCATTTTTGCAATAGGTTTTGACTTTTACATTTCGACTCAGTAAGACAGTCTTATTTTGGTCATAGGTAACAACAGGCTTCCTGCTTCATATGCATAGACCATCAGTCTCAAATGGCAATCCTTATTTGTACAGGGTTTTTATTAAACCAGGTATATGGTTCTGATTCCTTTTTCTTACACATCTATTCCAGCTTTGTCTCCTCCTTATTCTCTTTACTGTTGTCTATTATTTAACTCAGACACGTCCTCTTCCAGTAAGACATTCTTTTCTAGTCATTCCTCAGCATGTTCTGAAGTTCCAACAAACTTATTTTATGCCAAACATGGTACTACTTCTATCTTCACTACTAAATACCAACTACTGGTCTTTTTAAGCAATAAAACTGCTCTTGCACTGATGTCAAGGAAAAGCAGGAAGGCAGATTTCACCCCCTATCACTATTGCTCTACTGCTAAAGCAGCACAGCATTTCCTGTTACGCTGTCAGAGTGCAGGTCTGACTGCATGTCAATATACACAGAAATTTTTCTCAGGTTTGCCAGAGTCCATGGGATAGCATAATATTTCACATTGAGGAAACCAGAAACGTTAAGAGTCTAAAAGAGTAACATCCAGCAAGGACAGTTTTAAGAGGTATTATATTTCAAAATTCATATGGCAGATTTTATTCTGAACTTGCAAAGCTTGGGGGCTTTTTACTGAGGCAAAAAGAAAATGAAACCATGACTACTTAGACCGTACATTAAATTAAATAAAATGATGCTTCTTTCTGACAACGTTCAACTTTCAAGCTGAAGCTGTCATTATTTTTCAATTAAGAATGTGTAAGAATTTAAATTTAAAATTGCCACCTAAAATCAACTGTCTTACCAATGCATCTTGAATCTCGTTTTCTGAAAAACCAGGGAAGGATTCATCATCAGAGGCTTCATGAAAAATTTTTGCCAGTTCTTCTCTAATATCAGACCTAAACTTGCGTTTCTACGAAGAATAAAATATCCTTTAACTGAAGTTGTACAGAAAATGATTCACATTTACAAGTGCACTATAAGCTAATATCTTTTTTAATAAAGAAAAAAAATAGTTAAGGCATTTAACAAAGGATTTCAGAACCGCAGTTGCAAATTATCAGGCATGTTAGGTTAGGTGACATTTCAAAGGCTAGAATAAATAGCTAATTTGTTTCCAACAATTACCACCTAGAAGCACAAGTGAAGACTGAAATGAAATTACAGCATATAGCATAGATTTATAACTACTATACAAAAACATAAGCAGAACAAGTGGTTTTAATCTTGCACAAAACATTTACTAGCTTTACATTTTTGCAAGCTTTACTAGCACTGCACACTCAGTGTTATTTGTTCTTATACTGTACTTACCGTGTTTGCAAAATTATCAGAACCAAAACTGTCACAACTGTCATCGGAGGATGAGGATGTTTCCATGGGAATCAGTTTCGTATTTCGGAATACCATGAAGTTTTTCCTTCCTGAACAAGCTCGGCGCTGCAAAAGGACAATATCAACACCATTAATAGAACAGACCTACTGTAGCACACTAGCTTTTAAGAAGATCCTTAAATTGAAGTTTAGGAGGTCTGAACATTTCAGGATGTTTAACAGTCTTGTATTCAAGTCAGCAGAATTATCAGCAGCTTCAAAAGAATTGCCAAAGTTAGAAACAGGAATAGTTTCTGCTCTGACACATTTCTGATCATTGCTATAGAAGAGGTTTTTTTCAGTATTTAGACATACTTCTTTTATGCAAACAGCCACGTCGAAATATACACAAAAATCATATCCTTCTGCACTCATTATAGACAATGCTGGAAAAAAATACAAGTACACAAATAGTACCTAGAAATCTCCTCTAATTTATTAATTGCTTTTAGTTTGAGGCACACACTAAACACACTGCAGCTGTTAAGGACGGGACTAAGGATCACATCCACAGAAAAGAGGAGCGCTGAAACAACTGTTCTAGACACAACAGCTTGATGTTTTGTTAATTTTATTACCAGGCTGAAACACCTTTTTTTGATGAGCTTCAGGTTTTCATTTCCCAGGGACTGTTTCTACTGGCAATGTCTCCTTTTACCTCCCCAGGCTGGCAGCGACCCTAAGGCCAAGCCTGCTGCAACCACACTTAGATGCCACCCAAGTCCAGCGCTTTAACCGATACCAGTTCACAGGCACAGCCGACCGGGCCAAATATTTTATAAATACAGCTTAAACAGTAACTAGCCAGGGCAATTTAAAGACCTCCGTCTTCTCCCCAGCACCGTTCAGCAGGCTGCTTTTCGCAGGACGCCTGAGGCTTGCCCACGCTTCAGTTTTGCCGGTGCCGACGAGGAACAGAAAACCCTCCCGGCCCGGCCTGGCACGGACGCGGCCCCAGACACAAAAGGGGCCGTTTCTGGCGTCGCCTGCCGCGGCTAAGGGAGCGCCCAGCCGGAGAAACCCCGCCGCGGCGGGCCGGGCTGCACCGGCGGGCCTCCAGCACCGCGAAGCCCACCCCGGCCGGCAGACCCGGGGCCGCCATCGGCACGCACATACGCCTTCCCCCCTCGGGCGCGGCCCCTCACGCCGGCCAAGGCCGCTCTCCCCGCCTCCCGCTACGACGGGGCCGCCCCACATCGCGGGGCCGCCCGCCTCCGCGCCCCACAGCGACCCCCTCGGCTCCCCCGAGCTCCACGCCCGCACAGCGGGGCCGCCCTCCCCGCTGCCGTGAGGTACCTTCCCCCACCACCACCGCGCCGCCGCCCAACGGCCGCCCTCGCGCCCCCCCCCCCCCCCCCCCCGCGTCGTAGCGGCGCCCGGGGCAGCCGCCAGGCGAGAAGGAGAAGGCGAGGGCGCTAGGGTGGGGGGCTGGCGCCGGGCCGCCTGCCCCCCGCCGAGCGCGGCTCCGAAGCCGCCCCCCGTCCCGGTCAGGCGGGCGAGGGCACCGCCGCGCGCGGGGCACGGGGAGTCCCAGCACCGCGGCGGGGCAGGAGACCCGGGGCTGCCCCCACGCCGCTCCGCCGAGGTGCCCGGCGAGCCCCAGCCCAAACACTCGTCCCGTCCGACCCCACCAGCCTCCCCGCAGCCCGGCGTGCCCCGGCCGTGAGACGCCGCAGGGCCCCGCGAAAGCGCCGCTGCCAACCGTCCTCCCCCCCCCCCCCCACCCGCCGCCAGCAGCAGCAATCCACAGCCATACCGCGAACCCGGCGGGCAGCCCCCCGCCGCGGGCAGCGCTCACCTGCGGGCGCGACGGACCCATGCTAGCGGCGGCGGGGCGAGCAGCGGGGAACTGAAGGTTCGCGCCAAAGCGGCTGGGACCGCGGGGGGCGGGGCCCGGCGGCGCTTTTCCCGCGTTGGCGCCCGCGTCCTGGCAGATGCAGCTGACACCCCCCGGGAATCAGGCACCCGGCGTGCTCGCCCCGCGCCCGCCCGCCCACCCCTGCTGAGGGGCTTGTCTCCTCTCCCGGGGCGCCCACGGAGGGGTTACTGCGGGGACCCCATTTTTTTTTTCTCTTCGCGGTGCGGGGTTTGTGGAGCTGCAAGGGCCTGGCCCTGTGGCGCGAAAAGCTCCCGGTCGGAGCGCCGCGGGACTCGCGTGCCAGAAGGGAGGGGCGCGCGCGGGGGCCAGGGCCGCCCCTCCCCGCGCCGAGCCGCCCCGGCGGGACGAGGGGTCAGGGCCCCAGCCCACGTAGTCTCTAACTCTCTCTCTCTCTCTGTTTTTAAAAATGTTTAATTTTGTGTGCCAAACCTGGATTTGTGCCTACCGCTCTGAAATAGAACCCCCAAGCCTGCCAGTTCTGAGGGGCAGAGGGGGTTTCTCCACGAAGTAAAGGCAGGGGCCGGTGTCCTGGCCGCCCCCGGGCCTGGGGCAGCCTCCGCGTACCCCCTGGGCACCCAGCACCCTTTGGGGCCCTGCGGAGCGTGAGGCTGCAGTGGCCCGGCGTTCAGCAGTGCCTGCCGAGCAGGATAGTGAAAGTGCACTGCATTAAAAAAAAACAACCAGCAACACGCATGATTTCCTGTGTTGCCACAGTAAATGAAGTGTTATTTGCCGCTGCACCACGAGCACAGTTCAGCGTTCGGAGTGAGGTTGTGGGTGACGGCCATTGCCTCTGCTCCCTCGGGAGTACAGCGCTGCAACAGGATTTTACGAAGAAGTTGGCCGCGTTGCTCTTTGCAAACAAAACATTACTTGAAGACAGGCCGGAAGAAAATAGATCATTGGTCATTGTAAACCGTTTTATGTAACATTTGTAATATCGCATTAAATCAAGTACAGCCGTTAAACACAGCAAATAACTGCCACGCGACCAGTATTTGGCAGCAATAGTAACGGGAGAAGCCCTGAAGAAGCTGCATGGGATTTGTGACCCCAGTGTTCGCTATAATCCTCTGTTTATCCTGTGGTTTCAGCAGGGCTCAATATCAGTGCAACTGTAGCTACTCAGCATTTCCAGGTGCCTTCCCGACAGCAGGCGAGTCCCCATTGCAGTCGGCGCAAGGGAAGGAGGCCCCGTGCACGTGCAACCCGCACGCAAACCTGCACCTCTGTAAAGCAAACCACGAATCATCTCTAAGCCAAAGCCTGTAAATAGGCTACAGCACAATAGAGTACAAGAGCCCTCGCGGAGGTTTTCTATTTTCTGTCGGCATTATTCTCCCTGCACACGCTGCAATCTGTTGTGTAAAAGAATCTCCATTTTAAATAAGCCCATAATTACATACTTACCTGCACCACTGGCTTCTCAGTGCTCACACAAAAGCAGATGAACTAAACCTGGTTCTCTGGAGACCAGACCACACTCGATTCCTCTAAATCCACATTAGTGGAGGATTGCCACCCAGATGGTTTCCAACCAAGACAGCTCAGCTGGGAAGGGGGGATGTTTCTTGAATTTTGATGTAGTTAAGAGATCCAGTTTCTCAACAGTAACAGCCCTTAACATCTTGAATCATTATTATCAGGATTTTACTAGAAAAGTAGCCAACCTTCACAGCTTTTAAGAGCATCATATGAAATGTTATGGAGTACTGGTGGGGCTAGCTGAATCCATACTTCCATTTAACACTTAATGGAAACATCGTTCTTCAAACAACACATGTAGTCAAATGGCTTTAAAATTAATAGGCCAGAGCAAGGATTTCATGGGGGAACCAGGCAGGACATTTTGTGAACTGTATTTTCAGCTTTTTTTTTTTTGTTAACATGTGAAAAAGAATTTATTGAAAATTGTGTGTGTCAGATCACATATTTTACAGAGGATTAGGTAGAAGGGGGCAGGAAAGGGAGAATAAAAATGGTAAGTATGTGAGGGCAGGGGATTCCCTTCCTGCGGTACAGTGCAGGGTACCAGAAAATGAAGGTCTGTAATTCAGGAGATGGCTGTTGTGACCTGTGCCGCTGTCATTCCTCTGTTTTCATTTTCATGCCCTTCACACCCCTGTTCTACCCTGCAGGGCCCAGATGCCCTCGGTGGATGGGCAGAACAAACTGAACCAACTGGCTTTACTGTGATGGCAGAAGTTTCTTAATGTTTGTCGAGACTTAGGCAGCACCACTGTCCTACATCCAGCTATTTACAATAGCCGAGGACACGCAAAGCTGAACCTGGGTTAACACTGCATTTTCAGCCACATTTAACTCATATTAGGCTAATGTGAGTGGAAGAAAACATCCCTGCCCATTTGGTCCCCCCGTGCAGGTCCTGCATGGCCTGTCCAGTGCTACCACCCCCTCCGTCTCCCCTGCTGCCTGGTTGTGGGGCAAGATCACCCCTCAGGGCTCACGTCAGCAAAGATTATCTTGAGTATTTTATCAGGTGTTTCCAAGAAAATAGTATCTTAAATTCTCATCTGTCCCTGAAATTAGTTGTCAGTACATGGTAGTAGGCTTTGGAAGACCTGCTAAGGGAATTGGCTGAAATTACAGAGGGACGTGCAGTAAATTGAGCATGCCACGCTTTCTGCATCCATCTGGGGGAATGAAAGTTGTTTACTGGTTAGGAGCTTCAAGCAGTAGCAAGAACATGGACCTCCAACAACAATAGCTGCATTGTCAGAAACAGTAAATGTGACCTTTGCTCTGCTGGGACAAAGGATAAGCACTGTCCTCCATGTCACCCCACAGATTTCGGCTGTCGGCATTGCACCACAGCTTTTCTCTCTGGAGGCAGGACCCCTGCTGCCCCATCCCTGGCTTTCCTACGCTCTTCCTATCTTAACTATGGAAAACACACTTTATGGTCTAGTTTCCCTTCTTTTTTTTTTTAAATTGGAGCAATACATTTCTGCCTGCCTAAAATAGCATGTGGATACATTAATTAGTGTTTGTGTGATGCTAGTAATTATTGTGATGGGACTTGCACAGTGACACAGATTTATAGATGCATGTATTTCAGAGGAAAGGGAGAGTTTGGATTCTCACGACTGCAGAGTACCTGTAGCACAATGCAATAACACATATCTTAGCTCCATAGAAAAGAATAAGATTGCAGCCACTAATGACAGTAATTAAAAATTTCTGTAAGAGCTGTCCAATCACCTCTTCATCTGAGCAAATTATAGTGTGTTATTGAAACGGTTAGTGCAACAAAATGAAGCTAAAAACATTTTACAGTAAAATAATCAGACATTGATTTATGATGTAAATTGTAAATCGGTAACCTATAACACACACTAATTGTTTTTCTCTCTCTTGAAAGGTGTGTTTCTGTAAAAGATCTGATGCAAGCATATGTATTTGTTCACATGTCACCCTCCGGTGGCTAACACTACTCTACAAGACATAATAAGGTGTATAATCAGGTAACCTGCTATTGATTGCAACCCAGAAAGGACACTTGTTCTTATACAGAAACAGGAGGATGGCCACTTTTGGAGGTTTAATTATAGTCAGACCTCTACATGTTTGCTGCACATGAATTTTTATGAAGTACTTTTTAACGGTAAATACTTAGACATTGTGCTCTGATAGGTAGAGCCAGAATTTGTAAAATAAATGTAAATTTAAATATTTAGTATGTATAATCAGTTTATAGGCAAGACCAACTGTACCAGCTCCACAAAATACCTCCACAATGCAATTAGTATCTTTTTCCTTTTTTCTCTCTCCAAGGAAAAATAGATTTTCTCCTTTTAATTTAACAGGTTTGTATCTCCTTGTGCGTTGCTCTAAGTTCCTTATTAGTAAAGGCTGGGTTGACATGCATCCTGCATGTTGAATTGAAGGTGGTCATGTCTGATCCTATTTGATACCATGTTTCTTTGACACAAACTGTCGAGACCATAAAAATGGGAAGAATAAGAGAAGGAAAACCAAAGGCATAAATAGAGCCCAAAGAGAGAAAAAGTGCAGTTGATAAATGCCTCTAGGAACCTATATTCATCAGCGCACTAAAAGAATGGCTGACACGTGGTCAGTTTTGATAGAAATCTTAATGATTATTCCAAGTATACGTCGTAGCAGATCATTTGGAGCCAGAGCATTGTGATGCACATTATGGGAGTGTAATTACAATGCTCACTTGAGTATCCTGTAGCCATTCCACAAAATGCATAGCAAAAAATGTTGATCAAAAGTAGCTGTTGTTGATGTGCAGTAGCCACTTTTAAAAGCTCAAGATCCCAGCCCTTTCACTCTTGGGCTTTGATTTATATTTCCCTTTGAAAACACAAAATAGATTAAGTCACATGTCTCATAAAGAAATTGCTTACAAAATGTTCCGCAAATGCATAGCTGTGGGAAACAGGAGGCTATCAGAAAATAATAAAAAAAGCTTACTGCAGTCTGGTTTTTTGCTCTTTTATATAAGCTGTGCCGCTGCCTCTTTGTGAATGTTGATTTTCATTGCCTCCACCAGCCTTCAGCGAGATGCGGTTGCTGGGCAAGGATGGGAGTGGAGGGACAGGCGGTGGCTTAACCCCAGGGACCTTTCTCCTGGCAGCTCCCTCAGGAGGGAGGAAGCGGGGGGACACCAGGTAGAAAGCCTCCTTCAGGGCTCGCTACTGCCTGCTGGGGGGTCCCCAGGGCACACCTCAAGGTTTCAGGGCCTTCTTGTGTTTTTTCACAGCATGGGGGAAATGCCCTCTCTCTGCTGCAGGGAACCCTCACCTTTCTTGCTAAGGCAGGAAAATAAATGTGTGTCGCGGTAGAGACGGACACGACAAGTAATAGATCACACAAAATGGCTACTTTATTGTTCTAACACACCTTTTTATACCCTTCTTTAGAGTATGTGTTAGTATATGATTGGTTTGGTTAGTAACTAACAATTCATGATTGGTGAGTTCGTTAGGACGGTTCTTCTTATCACTATCTTGTTTTTGTACTGGTCTTCTTGGATCTTTCGAGACTCTTCAAGGATATACTACAAGCTGCTCAAGGTCGTGCTGTTCTCGAACTGTCAGGAATTCAGTAGACTCGTTGCATCCCCCGACAAATGTGTATGTTGAGTCCCAGGTATATTAAGCCACTTCATTCTACATAGCACAGTGTTCGTGTCTGTAGTCCGTCGCCACCTGCAAAACGGCCTCATGAAGTTTCTGGGAGGATGCACTGACCCTCGGGGCAGGTGGGCAGCAGGGGCATGAGCGGTGGGATGCGGCTGAGGGGAGCGTAGGTGGTGCTGGGGTGGGAGCTACAGAGAGGGGCCGCACGCTTTACCTCCAGCTCTCGGCCACCCTGGGCTGCCGCTGCCTTCCAGCGCCATTCCTCTGTCCTCCGAGATGTTAATCTCAGATGCCCTGTATTTACATGTACTCAAACGTGATCTTGGCAGACCCTTATTAGTGTTATTGCCGTAATAGACTTCTCCTCCATAACCTCTAACTTTTTGCAACAAACTGGCTTGAACTGCTAAGCTTTGGCACTTCATTAGATAAGAAAATTATGTAAAAACCCTTCTATGGGGGATGCATATACAGAAAATAATTCTGTCAGATGTAATTTTCAGAGGTAGTACAGCTATTTGGTTCCATTTTAGTGACGTGAGATGTCAGGAGGTCTCTTGGTTTGGGGTTTTTCTACAATTACAAAAGCAACTGCCCGTCTTTCCCAGCCTAAAGTAATAATAATAATAATAATTAGGTCAAAGTGCATTCTCTAGCACAATCAAAAAAATCAAGTGCTTATTCGTTGATGCATGGTCCAGTATTCTTGGCAGTAGATTTATAGGAAGTCTTAAAATACTTGGATTTTGATCCTAAGCAGCATCAGCTGAGCTGGAGAGGAGGACAGTGGCAAGGGGTGCCCTGGCCAGGGGCTAGCACTCTGAGTGAGGAGGGAGAGGGGTTGCAGAGGGTCTGGGCAACTTCTGCTCCTTAAATCAGCTGCCAGATCATGGTCAGCATATGGCGTTTTGGTGTGTGCCCAGGGAGGGTGGCGTTGCTGTCAGACATGGCCAATTGCGAGAAAATAATCAGTGGGAGCAGGTTAGAAAGAGCAAAACTGCAGTAGCAAGTATTTTCTTTAAAAAGTAAACAATGTCCAAAACCACCCCTTGTTTCACACTGATGCCAGCGAGAAAGCAGGTTCTCATGGGGTGTTAGCTGAGCTGTGGCAGCACTGTGGGGGGAGGCGCGAATGGGCACTCTCTCCTACCAGCTGAACAGGAACTGGGCTTGCTTTCTCTAGCATTTCACAGAAATAATCAACCAGCAGCAATGACACCCATGATCCCCAGCCCTGAAAACCACCGTTCCCAGGGGCATGGCAGTGTTTTGTCCACTGGCATGGCATCATTGAGGTCCGAGTGTAGATGGGGAGACAGAGGGGCCCCTGGCACCCCCCCTGCTGCAGGCAGGTCTCAGCAGCATCCGTGCAGGATGATCAGGTCCCATCCCATCCAGTCAGTATGAGTAGATCCCCCCACAGCACAGAAGTACAGCGCAGTGGCAGCAGTCGGACAGGCTGAAACCCTGACAGCCACGTTCCCCAGCGAAAAGGGATCCGACAGCCACCCCATCTCCCCTCTCTGACCATTACTTCTTTTTATTTTCCTGATGAGCCCAGTGCAGGCATAACATTTCAGTATGTGCTTTGAAATCAATATGAGGCCAAAGCAACAACTAGAAATCCTGCAAGAGAGAGAGATTACAGCACTGCCCAAACCAAACACTGACCTGGGTGAAATTCCTGCCCGGGCCGTAAGAAGCAACCACTGCAACTCCGCTGCCCTGGGATAGATTGATGGTCTACTCATGTCACAAGGGGTTAGGGTGAGGAACAGCCTGGGGTTGTTTATGATTTCAGGGCCCCTTAGACTGTTCAGTGGGCTGTCACCTCTGCAACAATCACCCTTCTGTGAATTTGCAAAGGCTCTGAGGGAAAACGAAAGGCTTGTGTGAGGGGTTGAGCTGGGAGATGGGTTACTCTGCTGTTTCATCCTTTCCCCACTCAGGCAGAAGACGAGCAGCTACAAAAGCCCCCTGAGCAGCTCTCCCCCTTTCCGAAATGCCTTCGGCTCTGTCGAGCAAGCTGCACGTGGGCAGCCCCCTCGAGCCCTGGCTGTATGTGAACAAAAGCAGTCTGTGTTTGCAGGACTGGGCAATGTTTTTGCTCCAGGGAGTCTCACATTCATGTGCTGCCTGCTATGCTTAGGAGCAGAGTTTCACAGGTGCTGGAACAGCCAGCTGGTTTGCAGCACAGCAGCATACGTGCCTCTGACCTGCAGGACACAAGGAACGTGCCCCGAGAGTGCCGTTGCTTGGCCCCTTCCCCATGCAGCACCACACCACACCACACTGCTGGGCTAGCTGTCCGTCCCTCTGCAGAGCGGGTCCCCAGGACACTCGCCTCTTATGAGCAGTCCTGCTGACAGTAGCTGCAGGTACCCAAGCACTGCTGGGGAAATCTGTGTACTTAGGAAGCCAATATCCACCAGGGTCAGACCCAGTTCTGGGACACCTTGCCGAGCTAAAGAAGAATGATTGCTAACCTCAGTGTGAAGTGCCTGCTCTCCATTCTCCTGTTTTTCTTTTCTTTTTTTTTTTTTAAAGACATCCTTAGGTATATGGGAAAGACAAAAAAAGAAGCTTAAAAAAATTGAACCACATATTTTGTTGGCAGAAAACCAAAAAAAGTCTCAGCGTCATTTTTGTTCATGCCATGAGGGCATCAGCTGTGGGCCGAAAGCCTGTAAAGTTTCAGAAAACCAAGGACCATAATGCTGAGGTTAACCTGCTCTTCCTGTCTGAGCTGAGCATCACTTCTTCCCTCCCAACCCACCGGCAGGGTTAAGAACTAATGGCTGGAGGGAGACACTGCTGTTCACCTTGAAACCTTTCTCCCGATGTCTGGCACCCAGAGGGAGCAGGGCAACTCAAGATCCAGAATAAAATATTGCCAAACAAAGAAACAGATTCTGTGTAAGCTCTGACTGTCTCAGTCTCACACTTTAATTAAAAAAAAAAAAAAAAAAAAAGAAAATCTGATTTTGTAAACGTTCTCCCCATTGGATGCAAATACCCTCTCACTTTGGACGCCCACTTCTGAATTTGCCTTCATTGAGTGCTCCACTATTTTTCATCATCCATTCCAGCAGCCATCCCAGAGCTAGCTTCTTATAATTCAGAGCATTTTGAACAATGGAAAAGGAAAATGCAGGTACCTTTGGGGGATTAAGAAAACAGGAACATCAGCACATGGAGATACAAAGACCAAGAGAAAGGAGAGCCACAAAAACAACAAGCAGCTCTACAGCAGTGATATTTTGTGCCACTTGCAAAGTCAGACACGGGGGGAGGGTGTAGCACTGTCGAGGATATGTGTATGAATGGAGGGCAGTGTGTCCAGCTCCTAGTGTGCAAATCTAGACCTACTGGTACTTAAATATGATTGGCTTTAACAGACTTGTACAAAACCCCTAAGGTAACGCAGCATGGCTCCTTTCCAAAGCACAGACATTTGCTGAAGTATAGTTGCCCAAGACAGTCTGATTTTCCACATTGCTGTGCATGATCTTCTAGCAGCGTGTTGGTAAAACATGGAAATAAATTGCTTGGCTTCATAAAGTACTGGGGGGTGAAAATGTAAGCACATTTTGACTTATAATGACTTATTACCAAGATAGGGAGCAGCCACATTAAGAGTGATAAAAATGAGACAGAAAACTAGATCTTGCTGAGACTTTCGTTTTGGGGTTTTTTTTTGACAAGTTCACTCACTGTTGCTTTAACCAGCAATGCTGTTGCAGCAAAAGCATTTCTAATCAGTCACTATTGCATGATTGTTTAATTTTAATAGGTGTGATCAATACCATCCGCTCCTTCTTTAAATGCTAATGAACGCTTTAATACAACAGATGTGGACAGACAGTGCATTGCAGATTAAAATTAGGCACAGCATTAAATTGCTTACAAACAGCAGAGGAATCCTGCTGGACATCTTGACAATCAACCACAGGCAGCTGATAAATCTTGAATTGCCACCACCAGCCCACAGTGTCTGCTGGGTAAGGCCTTGTTTTCAGACTTGTACAACTACACCACCATCCTCATCACCTGCAAAGAGAAATGTAACTTTCCAAACTCTTGCAGTTTCTTTCTAGGATTTGTGCAGGCCCAACCGTGAAACAAGATCTCGCTTCCTGAGATTCATATCCAAATTTTAATAACACAAGCACACTTCCAGCAAGTGCTGTCAGGTGCGGTTACTATCAGCTGGTATCCTCCAGCCCATTTTGGTCATGGTAAGAAATGTTAGGGAAGGATCCCCAACCTAGACAACATCCCAGTGTCCCACTAAGTTGTGACAGAGAAACATCCAGTGGTGGATTGTCCGCATCCCCAAATTATTTGTCAGGTTCAGTAAACCAGGACCAGAAGCTGGGTTACTAGCTAGCTTTCAACCAGTTTGAAGCCACAAGAACGTGGCAAGCTCTGTTATCACAGAGCTTCGTGTGCAGCCCCATTCACTTTCAGGTAAAGCTTCTTACTATTTTTTCTGCTCTTAACTGTTGTCAGAGGAAACGGTGCTTAAATGACAGAGATCCAATTCCCAACACTTGGTATCAGTTGTGTCCTGCTCCATTGGTTTTGGTGGACCCTGTCCTGAATTCATGAAATGTGTGTTCCAGTTCACTCTGGTAGGTATTGGGAAACCCACCATGGGGCTCAGCACTCATTGGGGCTGGTGGGAATCAGAGGGAGGAGAGCTGCATGTACCCCCAGGAGTGGCCTTTGTGTGGAGCAGGGAATTTACATGTCCTTTTGAACGTCCAGTGACAGGACTATGGTGATGGGGGTCATCGAGGGGGTGACAAGCCAGCAGCTCCTCCACCATCACTCACAACTGCGTGCCAGCGAGCACCGCTTGGCATGGATGGTATGTAGCACCTTGTTCAAAGGCATCTCTAATTTACAGTTTCTTGGCTTTCAGAGGGTATCATGCGTTGCTTTGGGTTCAGCTCCCTTTTTCTGTTTCTTCTTTTTTTTTCCCCTCTTGCATCTTGGAAAACCCTAACTTTTTTTTTTTTTTTTCCTTTTTAATTGTGTGAAATCAGCTTGGAGTGAAAAGGCCAAGGAGAAACTTTCTGACGACAAGTGAGTCTACAGCTATGTCTTTGTTCTCGGTGGAGCTAAAGACCACATTAATCAGAAACTTTGCTGACCTTGTCTTTACTACCTGAAGACTGAAAGACAAAAGCGACACAGTCTGGCCACATTTAAAAATTCAATTAAAAAATGCCTGCTGCTGAAGGATAAACATTATCATAGACCTCAGTGGGGTTAGATGTAACTATGATAAAGGGAACGCCTTTTTCTCCCTCTATTTTTATTTTTTTCCCCAAAAGAATAAAGCTTATTTTTTGTTTCTCCTTCTGATTACAACAACCGTGTATGTGACAGAGTGTACTCAGTGGTGTCGGGTAGCTGGTGTTGGGGCTGTTAGTAAAGAGTGAGGTGAGAAATTCCCGAGAGGGGATGGCAAGCTGAAAGTGGAGAAGTGAAGCTACTGGAATGGACCTGAAGAAAAATCTCCCTGCATTCCTGTTTTTTCAGACTATGCTGGTTTGATAAAAATAGTACTTCTTCCTATAGCCCTGGCAGAAGCAGACCGAACAGGGGGTGAGGAGACCCCCTCAGAGCCGGACTTGGCATCTGGAGACATAAGCGAGGCAAGATGTAGCAGCACAACTCCTTCCCTAAGGATGAAACGGAGAGCCTTTCGTTATGGCACCCAGCTGTGCCTTACTGATTTTATTGTTGAAATATTAAGCAAATCAGTGGCTATCCAGTCAGCTGAGAACACGAGCAGCCAAACGGAGGGGAGAAAATCAAATGAAACCCCTCGGCACTGACCATGACAGGAGGAGAGGTGGGCAGCTCTCCCCTTCCACGGGCAGGCCCTGGGCTGCGCCGGCCAGCGAGGGAGGTGGCGTCCCAGCTTCCGTGTGGTGAAGTAAATAGGAGCGGGCGTATCTTCTCTAGGTTGAACTGTTGGTCAGTCAAATAAAGGGGCAAATTCCTCCCTCAGAACGTCCTCCGGCCCCGCCAGCTCCCCTTGGGCCTCTCCTTCCCCGGCTTGCCGGCGGTCTGCCTGTGGGGCTTCTTTGCATGCTGCACCTTTATCCACCCCCCCTCGCTGACTCTGCTCTCTCCTTCGCCCCTCCTGGGCTCGCTCTCACCCGGCGGGGGCATGCCCGGGATGGCCTTGAGCTGGGGGGGGCTGCGGGGGTACCTGCGGTGCTGGGAGGCCGGGGGGGCCACTGGTGAGGAAGTCCTGCAGGCTCTTCCCGAGTGCCGGGGGGGCACCGGGGAGCTGGTCCCGCTGCACCGCCCGTCCGAGGAGCTGCGGGAGTTCCCGCTGTGCGAGGCGTTTCTGCCTTTGCCGGCAGACCTGTCCCTCTCCGAAGGGGTGTCGGAGGCCGTGCTGGAGGTGCTGCTGCCTTTCGAGTTCAGGTGCAGATTCGAGAGGTTTCTCACCAAACTGTGCGAGAGGGGAGAGGAGTTTCTGGAGTGGCTGATGGACGTGAACTGGTAACTGACGGGGCCACGTGTCCTCCTCACGGCAGCGGCGTAGGAGTCCTGGCTTCGAAGGTAGGGCAGGTAGTGGGTGACGGTGGTCGGGCTGTGGGGGTGGCCGTGCTGGAGAGAAATGGCTTTTGCTATTTGGTGCATCCGCAGCGTCTGCATCCACTGGCTGTCGATGCCTGGCAGGGAAATGGAAACAGAGTCAGCTTTCTGTGAGTTGACGGAAAACCACCCTCTGGTTTACCGAAGGTGTGAGGTTAGGTGTAGCGTTCGCCGCATATCAAGGTGCCATGATTAGATCACTGATCAACCCCCCAGACCAGGGAAAGAGACAGATAACACACACAGTGTGAGCACCAACTTCCGCCTTTTATTGCGCAGTTAATTCCTTTTATACTAACAAGGGGAGGCGGGATTACAGGTACATCACAAGGCTGCGACTAACCCTCTAACTATCCGTGACATCGCGAGATCTTCCGAACGCCGAACCCTACAGTTAGGCACCAGGGTTTGTCTCAGAAGAACCTCAACATATCTCAAACCACCCTTTCCCTCCCAGCCCGGCAGCAAATAGCCCTAGGTTTGATTATGTTCAACCTTATGGTTGAACATAATGTTGGACTTTTAAAATAGCAAGTAATGCAAATATTTCTGAAGCCAGTGCAGATTATGGAGCTTAGACTAGAAGACACTTACTGAACCATCCATTTGGCTGTTCAGGTGGGTTCCCACTCCCAAGGGCCTCCCAGTGGTCTTAACCCAACCTGGTTTTAAACATTTCCTGTGATGCTCCTGGCAGCCTCAGCAGATTTCTCCACAGCTTTCATTGCACAAGTGCCTGGAGACCTCCAGAGCAGGCATGGAGTGGGCACCCCAAGGTACTGGCACCGCTGCAGCATCACCCTCCACCTGCATCTCTCCCAGCCGGCACGGTCACGCTGCTCGCAGACAAACACAGAGGCAGAGGTGGTGCAGACACCAGTGCAAATCCCTACTGCGGCAGCCAGACTCACCTCCTCTCGCTCCATTTTCTCTTCAAACCGCTACACTCCACAACAACCAGGGCCACTTCAGTTGTTACTGTTACTACAAATTCAGAAGTCAATCCACTCTGCATGCTCCAGATACTGAGTCTAAGCCCCAGCTACACCGCTCTGTCTGGTTTCATGCAGAAAATCAATTCTATATGTGGAAAAGCTGGTGAGGCAGAAGGCTTCAGCCAGGATAGCTCAGACAGTGCTTAACTGTGAGTGATTCGGGGTATTACAGTTCCCTCTCACCTACTGTCACAGCCCTGGGGTTGTAACAAAAGTTGTAGCTCCCAGAGATCAGACTGAAGCACTTTTGAAAGTCAGTCCTGTGGTTTGCATGAAAGCCTATAGCAAATACAATAGTTGTAAATTTTCCATCTGAACTGCGAGGGCTGCCTGGTTTGCTACTTTATGTGTAGAGCAGAGACCAGGAATTCTCCCCTTATCCAAGGCCACGGCTCTGGCCAAAAACCCATGGGGAGCAGCTTAAATAATTTTGGTCTAGAGAGATTTGAATGACTTGTCCTTAAAGATTGCTAGTATCATTCTAACAGGAAAGCATAACCCTGCAAGCTTGAAGCAGCATAAATGCGACCAAAATGTTATTATCTTCAGCAGAGGACCCCAGCTCCTCTCTTGCCTTTTGCTGGTTTTCCAGAGAAAGGCTCCCTATGCTGTGGGCCCTCTGCGTCTTGCTGCAATCCTGCATTGGCTGTGGGGAGTTTTATGGGAGCTGGGTAGTGGCTCTGTCCTCGTTAGGATTGCTGCTGTTAAGACGTAATGGATGGTCTCTTCCATTCCTCCTTTCCCCAGAGTTTGCTTGAATCCCAAGAGATTTAAATCATTTCAACTTAATGTCAAATATGTCAAAAGGAAACTGTCTTTCCTGTCAAAGTGCGAGCGTGACACCGCCACAGCAGATAGCTCTGGCTGCACTGAGAGATGAACCTCCTTTCATGGAAAGACAGATGGGAATTGCCTTCTCTGCTTCTTAACCTCCTTGAAAGTCACAGTTTCAAAAGAAACATGCATGCTGAAATGTACTTGCTAGACACCTTCTCCTCTGCCATTCCCCTGTGCCCTCCTACCAAGGCTGTGGATGTAAAACACAGACCTCGTAAACTTGAAAGCAGCAGGCTCAGGACTTAAGTCTGGGTCTTCATTTGTTATCAGCTCTCAGGTGGCCACCACATGCCCTGTGGGACCAGTGCCGATGCTGTCCTGAATGAGGGGGTCCCTTCAGCAGCTTCAAGCTGTTCAGTCCCTGCTCCTTATGGCCAGCCGCAGTCGCTAGCCCAGGGACCAGCTGCCGAGCAGGGACCTCCCAGTGTGTCCTGTGGGGCTGCCTCTCACCTCTCGTGGGCTGGGGGGCTTCTCCCTCATATGGTCTCTGAGCCACCAACTCTGTACACTGAATTAAATGCTCCATGTGGCAGCCTACAGAGGTAGTACCTTCACTGCTGGTTATTTTAGCCTCTTAGGCAGGTATTACCCTTACCTTTGTGCTTGGTTTTGGTGGTTTTAACCCTGGGATGGGTGGTCTGGTCAAGAAGACAGGCCAGAAAGTTTACTAGAACTGAGGGACAGCTTTTGTGCTGTCTGGTAACCCACCTCCTCTGAACTGTTCCTATTCACTTGGGTGCTGACAATACATCCGTGCCTTCGTGTAACTCCACCATGTGCCAAAGGGACAGACAAGCTCTCCCACCACTCACCGCAAAAAAATGAAAGCAGCTCTGTTTACTGTGGCAGAGCCAGCCTGTGAAGATACACCACTACACTTTGGTACAGCTGTACGGCTTATCACCCCGAAACCAGGGTAATCTCCATCAGCAGAGTTTATCTGCAGTGAAGATGTATCTTTTAGGACATGCTCTATGTCCCATCTGCATTACAAAACACAGTTGTGTTTCAAAAGGATCATAACTGCTTAGGAATAAGAGCACCCATTTTTGATGTGTCTGTAGTCTAAACCCAGCACCTCTCAATTCATAAGGCCATTCTACATTTGGCAGCAGTGTACAAAATCAGAATTCACTCTCTGCTGACTGGTACCTTGTTCCAGCTCCTGTGCTGCTCCTCAGCTGTCCCAACCCAAACATTTCTGCAGCCCTACTGTGAAATCAATGAGAAAAACAGCTGTGGCTAACAAACACCTTTACAAAAAGAACAGCAGATCTTAAAGGCAGAACTGTCCTAGAGTCAACTGAGTTGACTATGTCAGTGGCATACTTTAGTTAGGAAATGAAGACTGCAGTGTAGAGCCCACTGTACTATTAAATGTATCTCACCGAACAAGTCAAGCCCCAGAAGCCAGAACAAACACTATTCCAGAAGTCAGATAACGATGAGCCAGGGCTCGCTCAAACGGGCAGACTGAGCTGTGGAAGAAGAGTGCAGTGGGAAGATTTCCACTCTTCCTCATAGCAGAGCAGGACATCAGGAGAACCTATGGGGTCTGCCAGGTTGGCAGCATGTACCTGTCAAAACAGCGTATTGCCCACAGGGGACTTTTTGCCACCCCACGTGCAGCTTCTGAGGCTACAGCCTTGGGGTGTGTGCCCCCCCTGCAAGAGCACTGGCCACAGCAAGAGCAATCTGCACCCACACATCTCTTCCAGGAGGTGCCCTGTATCCAAGCACAACATCTGTGCAAAGCTGCCTGTGTGCTGTGTGGCCAAGAGCAGGAGGGAAGAGCTGGCTGAAGCACTCCTGCTGAGTTTGGGTTGCAGGGAGAGAAAGCCAGGATAAAAGCTGCTAAAAGCACTGGCTCCCAAGATCCTCAAAACAGCTGTGGAAAACTCCATTATTGCCAACAGATAGAGGGTAGACATCTGTGAGATTGTCTCCTCTCTAAGCAGATGCCTTGCTGACATCCTGGTTGAGAAACATACCTTCACCCCAGGCCCTGCACACTTTGTGTGGGTGCTATAATTCAGTCCAAATCCTCTTGCTATGCCAATACACTTGGCTCCACAAAGCTGAGCACTCTCTTGTCTTGGTGAAGAGGGGTGGATCTGGAGAAGGGCAGATTTGCCAGCTGATCCCCCGATCCAGCGTCCACAAGCAGACTCTGGAGAAGAGCACACCTGCCACTGTGGAAAGGCTACTGTGGATGTGTACACATAAGCCAACAGAGAGGGGAAGAAGCCTGGACCATAGGCGGAAACACCTCTCCCAATGACCTATACTGGAGGGGATCAAAAGGTTGACCCAAAGCCGACCCAAGGAAGGGGTGGAAAAAGTGTCAGGATTTAAGGCTGCTTAGTACTGGAAGATGTGAAGCATTTGGGGTTTTGGAGCAGATGGATCTGAGCTCTATGTCTGCTGTTGATGTGCAGCTGCAAGCGACCACAGTAGACGAAAGATACGTAGCTAATCGCCATTGACTGCTTCCAGCATGCTTCCAATAGGAGCATACAGGTCATCCCCCTTAAACTACATCATGATACAGAATGTTACTACCCAAAGTTTAGCCTTTAAGCTGTCAGACATGCCAGGATGCTCCTGCATGCATCTACGAAGACATCACAGGGACCACAATGCCACCTGACACTGCAAGGTGTGCTCTGTTGTTGGAACAGAATAATGGCATTGACTTTTTGCTGTTCTCCCCATATACGCCTTGCCCATGTCAGCAATAAAGTACTGACTTACTTGAGTCAGATCTGCTCCGTGAATTCCCCTCCGAGTTGGGGAGCGAGGTCTGTATCATGAGCTGTACTGTCTCGACCTCGTCCTGCGCTTTCACCTTGCTCCAGCAGATAGCTTGGATGTGCCTGGTGCTTTTGGGAGCTCTAACGTCACTCTGCTCAGGAAGGACAAAACACGCATGAGGACGTAACGCATATGAGGACAAAACAACACGCAACCCACTAAGCTCTCCTACGAGGGAACTTCCACTAGTGCCTGGGCGGCAGCAGCGTTTTCAGTATAGAGTCTGTTTTGAAAAACCACTTAGCCAGTTCTCAAGTATTTTTAGACTCTAGATAATTTTGGCTGGTATTTTTTGATTATGCTAAAAATGTGGTAGTGAATAACTGTTTCAATTCATGTACCATGTGGAGGAAAGATCCGAAGGCCTTCCTCTACAACACAAAAATATATTTTACTAGTTCTATTAATGTGAGCGTCAAATGGGCAGTGCTTTCTGCTAAAGGAGGTAGGACTAAGCAGGTATTTTTGCAGGGGGACCCTCGACAGAACTTTCCTGGAGCATCAAGCTCTTCAATTTGCTGTTAAGGGCCTATGACTCCTGTGAGAAACTTCACGCTGAAAGAAAACTACTGTTCTTCACTTCTGAGACAGGCAAGCAAGGTCCAGGATTTCCCTGTCTCTCCATCACTGCTTGAATCCTTGCTCAGGACAGTGCTGCAATCTCAATTATTAGCCTCCTTGTGATGCACAGCATTGGTCTTTATAAAAACACTTTTGTAAGTAACTGCAAACTCTTTTTACAAAGGCTAATTTCTATCACATTAAATTGTCTTCCAGGTTTTATTTTGTCTTATTTTACTCTTGACTTCTTATTTTATTTCTTCTCCTGTTGCTACTCTGCTCTCCTAATTAGCACTTCATTGAAAAGGAAACAGTCTCTTCAAGTAATGCAAACAACACTGACCATTACACTTCAAGCAAAAGGAGTTTTTGTCCTTGAGAAAAAGAGCCATCCCAGGCAGCAGTCTGAGGATATTGTCTCTGTAAACCTCATTCAGGTTTTGCTCTGAACTTTAGATTTTACAATTAATTACAGGCTGCTAAGACTTGATTATAGGATATAACAAAGCCAGAGGATGCTGCTTCCACACCTCCCATGTAGGTTTTATCTTGGATAAACAATTTTTTAATTTGTTTCTTAGAGCTTACCTCATACGTAACAACACATTCTACAGACTGGTGTTCTTCTATCCCCACAATCCATTTCTCCATTACAAATGGTGGCTGAAAAAAACATGGTGGGAGTTTTATAAGGTGCTCTTCATCTCCTGACTTGTTTCTGAAACACCCCAAAGATATTTTCAACATTTGCCTTTTTTCAGCTGCTCCCATACTGTTAACATCAATACTTTTCTTAAACTCTTATGAGACGAAGCAATATATTTTGGAATTATTTACTTCCTTGTTTTCAAAAGGAAACTGAGAAGAGATTTCTATAAATAACAAAATAACAGACAGTAGGTAAGACAACATCAAATGTTTTCATGGGGGCATAAACCTTTTTCATATTTGTGCATGTACAGGTTTTTTTCTGCTAGACTTACAGAGGCCAGCAAGAAGAAATATCTAGAGAGTCTCAGAGATATTCCCTGACAGATATAAAAATGTTGAAGTATGTGAAAAGTTAATGTTATTGTACCTAGTTATTAGTTTCTTTAACTGTAAGCCTTTTTTTTTTAAGGAAAAAATTAAAATATCCAAGATGAAAATTAAATAGAAAACTATTTTGCAACAAAATAATAATAATAGTCATTTTAAAAAATCATAAGTGCTGTTCCAGAAATCACTAACTATAAAAACAGTATTAGCATGAATTAAATATGAGAATCCTTTCTGGCAATTAATCATATTTTCACATTTTCCTTAAAATTCTGACTGTTGAGAATCTGATTTTCAGTTTTTCCTTTAGAAAAAATAACCAAAGGTTCCTCCAAAATTTTGCCCCAAAAATTCACGGTTAAAAGCATTCAGGAGTTTGGGAGGTTTTATCAGTGCACATTAGAGCAGCATTCTAATTGGTAATCAAGCTGTATATTTTTTCATTTAGGAATTTATTTTGTTAGCTATTATCAAGTGGAGCATATTAATAAAAACAAACAATTAAAATAACAGCAAATAGAATGCCCTCTGCATTAACAAAGCTTCTGTTTCTTACGGTAAAAGCAGTCTGAATGCTGGCTGGTAAATATTTACATGCAGGTTCTGAAATAAGGTGAAATGCCCAGTGACACTGAATTGCAGATGTTCAGTGCTGTACTGTCAGTTGATGGGTTTCAGTCTTTGCAACCCACCGTTGCATGAAAAAGGGAGTTTTAGAACCATGTAAAAGTTCTAAAACCATGTCAAAAAAAAAAAAAGAAAAGAAAGAGAGAGAAAAAAAAAAACAACCCAGACAAATCACATGAAGTTTCAAACTGGAACATTTAAATCACTTTCTTCTCTTGAAAAGGAAAGTAATTTTTGAACATTCTTTTCTTTAAAAGGGGTAATAAATTCAGAGGATATAAGATGGAATTAAAACAAGAAAATATAAATTAGTTCCTTCTCTTATTTTTCTATTGTTAACATTATTGTCAGCTTAAAAGAGAACCAAAATACCTAACTCCTATTATGATACAAATCTGTTTAAAATGTGCATTTTATTTAAAGGCTGTCAAGAGATTGAGCTTCTGCAAGCACAAAAGTCGACTGCTGTGGTATTTTAATGTCTTTGTTTGAGATCTGTGAATTCGTGAAAGCTTTAAGGCTGTAAATACCTTTGTCATCTTTAAAATCTCTACATCAGGTAGGTTAGTGTTGAATGTCACATCTTTTATGTAGGTTATTGCAATTTCATCCCCGTCCATCTCCATGTACATTTTCCATTTACAATCCTATGAATAATAAAAAAAGAATACTGGATTGTTAGAATACAAATAAAAAAAACCCAAAATGAAACAAAACTGAAAGCCAAAACAACCCCAAACCTAATCCTCAACATATAGGGGAAAAAATAACCCAACCAGAAAGGTAAGGAACATACATATATTTTAGGATATGCACATTTTCCAGTAAAAGGGTCGATAACGGCAAACCCTCGGGTTCTCTCCTTCACTCTCCTCTTAGGTCACCCTGAGAGACAGTCACCATGCTGACAGGTCTAGATGCCTTCAGAGGTGTGGATCCCCACCTGGACGGACAGCCCGTTCGAGTGGGCAGTGCGGGAGCTCTGCACGCCCGCATGGCGGTGGAGGCACAGGGCAGCGGTGGGAGCTGTCACTCGGGGTCACAGCCAGCTCCAAGGACATCTTCCCGGTGAACCCGGGAACAAATAACCAGAGGGTCTGTGAAACACCGTTAAGACAGTCGCTCAAATAATGGGCAAGAGGATGAGCTGGTTATTACAGCTCACATTTCAGATACTGAGTGCCCAGCGAGGCACTGAGCTCAGCTTAGAAATTAATCATAGTCAGTCTAATAAACCAAAGCAATGAAAGGTATCCTTAAATAATCCCATGAGCCGAACACGGGGCCAACATCCAACACGTTGCACAGGAGTGAGCCTGCAGAAGCTGACGGCTCTGGCAGCATCGTGCGGAACATCCCACGCGGGCTGAGCGCTGGGACCGGGGTTTGTGCCTGTGGCCAGGGAGGCTCCCACTGGGGACCGGAGACTGCCTGTCCATGGTGCAAACCAGCCAACATCTGCTGGTGTGCCCAGTAGGTGCTTTGGGGATTAGATACCATCCGGTGCACTGAGCTCCTCCAAAAATCAGTCCCCTGAGGGCTAACAGGGCTGCAGTGAAGCAGAGTGTCTCCACCTCTGTGCAGGCAGGAGATCTGCCCTTCACAGAGACAGCAGCTCCTCCAGACACGCCAGGGGTTCAGGAGGGTCTGTGCCTGCCGCACGCCGCCGGCCGGGCAGGTGCGGTCTCAGTGTTTGCAGGAGGCAGCCTTCTCCCCAGTTCTGCTCAGAAAATGCAAAAACTTTCAATGGGGACACAGATGGCCGCTTAGGGCCAAGGGCTTGCGTAAGCAGTTATTTGCACACACAAACGTACAGCAGCCTAAAAAGTATCCGTTCGCACATGCGATTATCTGCTAGTGTTTGCACGTGCATCTCTCATAAATGTAACATAGGAGCTCAGCCCTCAGAAGTCTCAAAGCTTTCAATCAGGCATTGAATTGGCAGTTCCAAGATAAAAGAAAACTGGAGTATAATCATTTCCGAACCGCGACAACAAATTATGCTTATGAAAGCATTTGGCCCTGTGTGTCCATCTGTCCCCATTGAAAGCTTCTGTGTTTCACGAGCAGAGTGGACGTGTGAGTTGGTTTTCGCATCAGCCCTGTGCGAGTTTGAGCGATGGGAACTGCGGTCCAGTGGTCAGAGCACCGGACTGAGACTCGGAGGTGCCAAGTGGTTTCCAGTTCTGCCATCGGCTTCCTGCGCAACCCAATAAGGTGCCGAAGTCGCCCTGTGCCTCTGTTTCCTGATCATGGACTGTATCTCTTCGCACGTCCTTTTTCTGTCCTGCTTTTTTGGGTTGTGAGCTAACTCAGGGTTACGCCTGTCACTTCCCACGTAGGTACAGCACGATGCCCTGGCCCTGACATCGGCTGAGGACTGTACGTGCTGTGTAACTGAACGGCAACAGCGAAGTGAGTTGTCTCTGACTCCTCCTCACCTCTCAAACTGTGCTCCTCTCCCTGCCCACGCTGTCCTTGTTGCCAGACTTTTTTGCAGGACTTCCTAAATTCATGCTACCTGGATTCCCTATTGCAGATTGAACCCAAGGTTAGAGACAAGATGCTTGATGACATTTACAAGTTTTACAAAAACACCTGAGCCAAGAAAAGAACAAAACATTGACGTAAAATACTATCCTCCAGTTATAATTCAGTGCCTCTCCTGCTGTGAGACCAGTGTCAAGCACCCGAGAGCCAGAGCCGCACCTTGTGCCCGGGCTCCTGTGTCTTCACGACTCCGGATTTTGTGCTGTTCACTCACGTCTCCCTACAGACCAGATATGACAAATGTGAGCTCGTTTTAATAAACAGCATAAATCAAATGACCATCTCTAAAGAACAGGCTGACAAGCTGTGTAAATCCAGGGTCTGGCAGGCAGTGGGCACCTGCCAGCGCCCAGCCCCTCACCGGATCCGCCGCGCACGCAGGAGCCCTCTCCGTGCGGTAACGAATCAGGCTGCCCCACGCAGCTGTGGATGCACGAGCCCTGCACAAACACCGCCTTCCCCGGCTCCGAACTGCAGCTTCAGAGAAAGAAAAACACTCTCCCGTCCTTCAAATCCAGTCCCCAAACCTTCGGTCCTCGGAGTCCTCTCCAGCCACACCGCGCAGATACCAAAAGGGCAAATCACCACACTAAGCATACCCTCTCTGGTCACTCAAAAATCCGCGTCTTGTTTTATTTGGAAAGGTTTTCATTGTAAAATCATCAGTGGAAAGGGGAGAGAGGGAAAGAGAGAGAGAGACAGGGGAATAAAGAGAGGAGAGAAAGGGAAAAAGAGGCTGGGAGAAAAAGAGAAAAGATAGAAAAGGGAGGAAGGAAAAGGAAGGAGAAAAGACAGCATCTAGGTGACTTTTGAGTCAAGGCACTTGGGAAATATCTAAGATAAGTAGGTGGCTACTTGTCTTACAAACTTGGTAACCATTTTGTTCAACCACGCAGTAAATAATGCGAGATTTGTGTGCTGCAGAAAGGGACATATTTCCCTGTTTTCCAATCAAGTTCTAGTTTCTTTTTTAGTGATGAATAGGAGAGAGATGCTCAGCCCCTTAAGCAAAAATTTGGCTAGAATAATGAAGTATACGTATTTCAATTCTTTGATGAATCGGAGCCATAAGATTTCTTGGATCAAGACGACATTTAGTGCCAGACGTATGTGGGAAAATAAATTGGAAATAGCTTGCTCAGAATGTCTGGTTGATAGATATACTTACACAAGTCCTTCAAAGAGATTGCCCTGGACATCTTGTAATTCAAGCACTAAAATACCTCCCAATATTTACCTGCTCGATTTTGATTTAAATAAAGAATTTCAGCTTTTTGTTTTAAAAAAAACCTAGTTTCAGAACTGGGAGGCACAACCAGCAAAACTTTGTGTGAAAAACATTTCCAAATAACACTTGGACAAAGCCAATAAATCAGCAGCCCCTGCAAATGATTGTAGAAAAGCAAAGCAAATCCCACATGTATTTTGAGCCACTTCTCCTCAGCTTCGAAATAGAAAATGAGAACACTTTAAAAATTAAGTCTCCAGCTTAGTGTGGTGACAACAGTCCTTTAACCCCGTATGTTCTAATGTCTGCAACAAAAACCAAAAGGGAAATGAAAAAGATCAGGCACAGGCTTTAAACAACAAACATGT
Source organism: Buteo buteo (assembly GCF_964188355.1). Classification (NCBI taxonomy): domain Eukaryota; kingdom Metazoa; phylum Chordata; class Aves; order Accipitriformes; family Accipitridae; genus Buteo; species Buteo buteo. Next base: position 30,427,548 of record NC_134175.1, read on the forward strand.
CTCCTGCAACAACAGCTTAAAACTCTTGCTGGGGAGACACCTAATTTTTCAAGGAGGCCCAAATCCAGGATTCATTTTAAAATCAGTGGTTGCAATAAACTTTTTTTTCTTTTAAGATTGAAGAAAAAATGGCAACAGCATTGTAGCAGGCAACTGGATATTAGAAGAAAAGTAAGATGTAACGCAAGATGAAACAAGTATGAAAAAAATGTTGGTCATGCTGGTACTAAAAGTAGTAGCATGTTGATGATTTAGGTCCCCAGAAGCTCCTTTACATTCTTAGCTATTATCTATCTCAGCTGCTGAAACCTGCTGTTTTAAAGGCATTAGAGTTGAACATCTAGTGACAGCACTTGGGTTATTTATCATTATGTATCACCCTGCTACACTATATTTTATTATTCCGGATTTAAAGGAAGATAACACAATTATGGTTAATTTGCTTCTCTTCTTTATATATATAGTGTCATGACCCACCACGGCTTTGTCCCATGAGATATTTTTAACCAAAAAGAAATCCACAAGAAACTCTCCCTAAAAATTCCATTAATAACCTCTTGTAGCGTGTATAGGTTGCAGGGTCTGGAACTAAGAATGTTTTAATCTCTTCAGCAAAACAATGTCTCATAATGATGTACAGGACTATTGCTGCACTGATGAAGAATCATACATAATTCAGCACCTTTCACTTGGCACCACTGTGATATCCTCATTAGCAGTGGCTCACAGTGGCTGTCAGATGGTGTCCATGCGAATGCAGGCATTATATTGTCTTTGAGATGTGCAGCTGCTTCCATGACACTGCCAGTATATAAAAACATGACGCCAGTTTGTTTTATTTAGTGCTAAACCTTCCAGTTTGTAAAAACAAGGCTGACACAGAGCCTGACATGAGGCAGTGAAAATAATTAGCTCTCATTTTCTCAGCCTCCTATTTCCTTCTCCCCGCTGTGTTCTCTTTCCACTAAACCACCACATGTCAGTCGAAATGGGAGGCAATTAGTGGGCTCATTTCAGTCCCCACAACTGTGCTGAAAAGAAAGTATTTATGATGGCACAATGAACAGCTGAAAGATTAAATAACATTTGCCTTTTGAAAAGAAAATGACTTCTAGCTAAATGGGCAATTTTTGATTATTCTCAAACAAGCTTAGAGTAGTTGGTTTTTAAAATACAAGAAAGGAAAATGAGTCATTTTTAGGTGAAAGAATCAAATAAAACTTGACACAGTAATGCAAATAACTGATGTTTTATTGCAAAATATGTAAATGTGTTATACCCTTAACAATGGCTGGTGTCTCAGGTCAGGGCAGGCTGTTGCCAGCCAGGCTCCAGCGAGAGAAGGTGGCTCCACCGCCGGTTTTGTTTCAGCTGTGCAGGCAGAAAAAAACAGGGGCGGAGGGGAGGCCTTCTGAGAGAGATGGTCTTAAAACGTACAGAAACAAAGCAAGAGAAAGAAATATTTATGTTATCAGTTGCCTGGGTGCCTCCTCTGAAAGCCAGAGCCCTTACTCCTCCGCGAGGCAACAGGCAGCGGCTGGCTGGAGCTTCGCCTGGAGAAGCACAAGGCCTTTTTAACACCTACGCAGACCACCCGGCGGTACCAAAAATATCTGTCCCCTGGCAGCGCCCTTCTTTAACATCCAGCGCTGCGAAGCTCTGTGCCGCCGCGGAGGGGAACAAAATGGTAAATACCGGGCACCGCTATGTGCTGGGGGCTGGTGCCCCAAGAAGAGCAGGTTGCAGCAGCTGAGGCGGAGAGCTCTGCGGTAACAGCGGTCCCGAGCCTTGCCACAGCATTTACCCAAAGCTGCCCTTGCCATGTGATCAGAAGCAAACGGGGATTGCTGCGGTTGCAGGCATCATCATCATCATCCACACGAGCAGCCTGCTTGCGACAGCGGGACTGTAAAGGTGGAAGCATGAAAACCAGGAGTCCCTTCCTTGAGGGCGGCGCAGGTGCCCTCCTGTGCTGCCTGAGCCAGCCCTGTCCTCCAGCGGCATTCCCTGCGGACCGCTCGTGGGAACAAGGCGCCGGAGCCGCGCAGACACCACGTCCCCACCGACGGCAGGGCGGTGCGGGGAGACTACAGCTCGCGCACAGGGAGCTTGCAGCCCTGCGGGACGTTGGCCTTGGGGACGAGGGTGCGCAGGAGCTCGGGAAAGGCACGGCAGGGCCGCTGGACATGTCCTGAGCATGTCGGGGACAGAGGCTCCTCTTCCAGGCTTTTGTCTGGAGAGGACGTGCCAAGCCTACAGACCGCTGGGAACCTGTCTGTGCTTCTGCAGATGTATCCGTGACTGAGGCTGTACACGTGAGAAACGACGTGGCCAAAGTATAAAAATAAAGCTTGAGATTAAAAGTCTAGAAAGTCCAGTGAGCAAATTACTTAGCTGAAAAGTCTATATGCCTCTTCAGGTTTATGGAATCATTTCTGATGGGAATCCATGGCTCAGCACTGCCTACGCAAGGATTTTAAAAGGTGTTGGCTTGAGTTTGACCTCAGTTACACTTGGACGCTACAGCTGGAACAATCCCAGTGGAGGTGACGGAGTTATACCAACTCCACCTCATGTGAAAACAGTATGTGGTCCAGAAAAGCCTTTTTGAAAGAAAATACAAGGAGCTCAGATCACCTGCACTAAACGTCTTAACACCCTACCACTGATCCACCTCCTTGGCAGACTGCATTAACCAGTTCTTAATCGTGCTGGTTATATTTAAATGTGGCTGTGGTTTTATTTTACAGCTTAGGTGATTTTTTGTTTTTCCTTCACGAAGTATTTACCCCTTTACTGACTACTTATTAGAATAGGAGCCAATCTATGAAAATGGCACACAAACACAGCTACTCTGATTCTTGCACTAACTATTAGCCCTTAGTAATGAAAGCATTGTGCTTTGAGATGTAATTAAAGCGAGAGGCTTTAGAAGATGAGGCTTTGAGATAAGGTTAAATAACTCCACATTAGAAAGTCAAGGTACTTGAAAGTATCTTGCAAAGGAAGGATCAGATAAAGCCAATTCCTCTGCTGGCTTCACTTACCGAAGTGGGTTAAAATACCTTCACAGTGTGGGGAATATGTGTGACTGAAAAACTACAAAACTGGAATTTTACATTTTAGACCTTGGCCCTTGCTTTTTTTTTTCCCCACATTTGTAATGTGAGGAGTACCTTACATGGCAAATTAAACTGGTGATGATATATGATGTCTGTCTGAACTAGGAATTATTTTTAAGAAGGTAAAGAAAGGTTTTATGAGTGTTGATGTAGTGGGAGGGTGGAAAGGAAGAAGCAGCAGAAACAGTCTCAACCTCAACTGCAGTCCAGTTACAACAACTATTTCAGTACTGTTTTGTCTGATACTGCCTGCATTTTGCCAGCCTGGGTTTCTCCACATGAAGAGTTGGTCGCAATGTCTCTCTAAAGTAGCCTTAATATTATATTCACTTTTGCACTACACATTTAAATAGTAGCATTAAAATATATCCCAGTTTGGATATTCAAGGCTAGAAAATAGTTCACACAGTTAGCGGAAGGTTTTGAAGAGGCTCTGCTCCTTACCTTGTCAAATGGAGGGAGAGGTTAACTGGGGAAAAATAAGGCAAAATGGTGAGCCAACTTCAAGGCTTTGTGTTTGGATATAGGTCAGATTGTGCCACACGGTGAAAAATGAAAACATTCAAAGGCATGGTGAAATCTGCCCTTTTGAGGACCAAAACTAGAGAATGCATCAACAGGAGACAAAAAGGCTGTGAACCATCCTTCTTAAGAGGTTAGGTGATTCATCAGTGCGGAGCCAACACAGCTCAGACACCTTTCCCTGATTGGGAAATTTTAATGAGCCACCTAGGATAAGAAAGCCATTGAAAATTCCCTCTGCAGTTCTGTGAATCAGCTCAAGCCACAATTGCCAGGGTTTGTTTTTTTACCCTCTTTGGTATCTTGGAGTTAATTGGTGTGTCCCCCCCTTTTTTTTTAATTTGTGGAAAAAATTCATATAAAATGTCTAAATCTATCACCTTTCAGCTCAGTGGGAATTGTGTACAGAAAGATCATTAAAAGGAAGTGAATGGAAGTAACCACATAACTCAAACTACAAGAGTTGGAAAAGAAACCTCTAAAAACCAGGTTAGCTTTGCAGCGCTCACTCCTGATGCATTCAGAGAGCACAAAGGTCAACTGAGCTTTCATCACCTCCAAAGATGCAGCTAAAAAGGGAAGGAAACTTTAATGAAATGACTGCATCTGTCAGCTGGTGGAAACCAACATAATCCCACTAGAAGATGCAGTTTAAATTAGATAACAAATCTGAGGCTGGTAAAGTTGCATACTGGGAAGTCAATGTTTCCTTCAGTGTACAGACAAGGCTGAACATTTGAATGCCATCCTGAAATATATTCATCAGGATCCTTGCTAAAAGGCACTGCCATTCCCAAGACCCTTAAGTTTCTGCCTGCTTACGGAGAAGCTGCACCGGCTGTGCCCACGGGGCTCGGTGCAGTGCCAGGGAGAGGACACCTGTGCCCCGAGGAACCATCTTCACACCCGAGAGGGTGCTGTGCTCTGACCAGTCAAACACATCTGAATGAACCTGCACCCCTCAAATGGTTTCTGGGTCCTGGACTAGCTCATCCAGCATTTTTATGCCCTGTGGCATTGCGGCATGTCACGCTGCACGCTGAGGCTGCGCCCAGACCAGAGCTTTAGTTCGGATCAGGAGTGTGCTTTTGTCCCACATGTCCGTCCTGTCCCACGCTTTGGCAGAGCCACCTCCAAGTGCATGGACTGGCTTGCTTCCACGTGCAACGACACCAGAAGATGCACTACAATAACTAATGGGAACTCCGCCCAGGAGACCAGCACTGAGCCAGCCTGGGGTAAAACCTCCCAGCATGACCTGTTCCCTTGTAGAGAGCCCTTCCTGCTGCGCTGCACCAGCTCCCAGCTGAGCCTAATAACCTCCCTTGATGTACACAGGTCTAGCAGTCTACCCATCACCCAGGGAACACACGTTCTCAACTCGTAACCCAGATTTGAGCTTATTGCCTCTTTCTCCTCATGGCTAAAACAGGAGAAATGCTTCTTAGCTAGGCAGCCAGTTATAGGGACTGATTAGGGTAAAGTTCCTTTGAGAAATTTATTTTTAAACTGATGTAGGCCAGCTTTTTAGCTACAAAGATGGTGGAAGGTATGATCCCAAATGCTTCTGCTGACCCAGTTTTACAGGAACAGGCACCACTCTTTTACAAAAATGGGACAGTAAAAGAAATTTAAACCCTTCAATCCTGGTTTGCCCAGTATCTCCAATTCATTTTGGAACAAATCTGGTTGGCACCAGTAGCTGGCTTAAAGCATCCTCTAGGGGAGCTAGAAGATTGTATCCAGGGTTTTTCAAAGCAGCAAGCTAGCCAAATTTTCTGTATTGTATGTACCACACCAGTCTTTGTCAGCGTTATGTTTAATGCAAATTACCTTGCTCACATTGGCCCTAGCATCCTGCCTGAAAGCTCAGTTGATCTACTCCTTCCAGTCCACTCTCTAAATCCGGCTTAGCTGCCACATCTTTAAAGGCAGGTATGAGTTAATAAGCAGATCTCGGACAGAAGTTTCCAGCCCAGAGAAACTCAGGTGACAAATTGCACATTCCCCAGAATGTCATCAGGGACACGGGTGCTGTGGTGGGGCGGATGCCAGGGAAGGCATGCCCGGCATGCGCCCACGGCTGCGGAGGGAATGGCTTCCTTAGGAAGGGGCCCGACAGCACACAGAGCAGAGAGGACCAATTAGGAGGTCATGGGGAAGGCAGGACCGAAAAAAGGGTTCTCAGTTGGCACATCAGAAACCTGCAAAGGTTATGTTGGCACTACGCAGGCCCACTGAACTAGCCCTGTCCTCTTGTAACCATTCAGCTTCTGTCCTGTAGACTTTGGCACTCTGTCTCATTTGCAAATTTTGCCATCAAGGCTAAAATACCTACTTGTCCTCAAACTTAGTAGGCGTTAGTGCAACCTGAATTTCTCTCCAACACTCAGAGGTCTATTCACTCCTTCTCTTGCACTTTCCTGGGGGAGGTTGCCCACCTCCTTACACTACAGCTCACAACCCATATTGAAAATGGAAGGGAGATAAGAGCTATTTCATGGACTTTCAGTTCCTTGTAAAGTTACACATAGGAGAGAAAGATGCACACCTACAAAAAAGCAGCTGTACAGCATCATAAGCTACATGCATTCAAGAACACTGAGACAAAGTAATTCGCATAGTGATAAAGAAGATTTTCATAGGAAAAAAAAAGTGCTTAGGATAAAAGGAAAAAAAAAAAAAAGGAAATCTCCAGACAAAAAGCAGAAAGCTTTTTCAAATTGATGAAATGATTTCAGTACGAGTCCAAGTTCCTACTAAGTACAAACCTAAATGCTTTCCCTGCAAGCACCACCAAGTACAGAAATCAAGAGACTTCTGCAAACAATATGCTGTGAAAGCAAAGCTGCCAGATAACACAAGATGAAAGTCAGCCACCCACAAGTTTAGGGTGGACACACAATGCAGATTTGTCAAATACAAAAGGAAACAAATCCTGCTGTCACAACCCCTGACTCCAACTCAGAAATGCTTCGCACACCATTTCCACATAGATGATTAATTCTAAAACCCTTGAACTCAGAGTCCATGGCAGGCTGGATAAAGAAAACAAAAAGCATGGGACAAACCTCACTCTCGAGAAAAGACAACATGGTGGAAATGCTTTGCTGGAACATCTGGAGTCATCAATGCTCCTGTTACACAGGGTGTAACGAGAGATCCTTGAACCAGCTCGGCTTGGAGCTGAGGTTTGATTAGGATGTGGCATGCTGGTAATTGCCTTTTACCAGCCGCTGCACAGTAGTTTTGCCATCTGCAATGTGCTGCACCTACCCCTCCCTCCTTCCCCACTACCGTGAGTGAACATAGTTACCACCAGGGCCAGTCCTGTCCTCCCCAGCCAGCAGCCGTGCATACCATGTATTTTCCAAACTCCTCTTGGTTGCATAGAAAGACACCAACTTTCTGCTGAGACAAAAGTAATAGCCTGTCCGCTAACATCAGGAGTACGGCACTGCTCAACTGTGAGTGGGGTTTTTTGCATAAATGGATTGTTATTTCACACCCATTGGGATGAAAGGAACAAAGCAAAAGCCCAAATTACAAAAATTACAGTTAAAAAAATTGTTCACGAGGAAACAAAAGCTTTCAGTCAAAACTTTCTGTGCCACTCCTTTCTTCCTCGCCTGCTCTGGGGTGCAGCTCCCCATCACCGATGCAGCTCCATTTGCCACTTTGACATTTGGTCAGCACTTTCCAAAACAAGAGGATTCTCACAGAAAATTATCTTTTTGTGTCCAGAAGATACAGGACCCTCTGGGTAGTGACTGTTAACCAAACCAACCGATCCAGCGCTCCCAGCTTACCTTTGGACCATTTCCCGGCTTCAAGTGATAACCAAAAACAAGTTCAAGATTCACTACTTTCTCTATGTTTTCCTCAGCTCCACCTGCAGAATCCTGCCAAAAAAAGGCAAGGCAAGAATTCACATCTACCACAACCCCATGGGAGACAGGAGCAAGGCCTTTGGTGGCAGAAAGGATTTGCCTTTCAGATGCTGCAAGTCCGGCAGGCAGCAGGAAGGACCCACCACTCTGCCCCCATCAAGCTGCTCCAAGAGGGGCCAGGGCTTCTGCACGAGTTTTTGGCATGCCACAGGTGGCACCTGGGAGATGCTGCACAATTTCTGCTCCTGGCCGAGCCGCTCCGGTGCGGCACAGTGCCGCTGCAAGCATCCTGGCAGCCACTGCTATTGGAATTGCAGGTAGCACGGCAGCAAAGCCCCAACTTTCATTTTCGCCTTTGGGGAACAGGGTTTCGCTGTATGTAAATTCACTTCAAGTGGATTTCACTCTGTAGCTGTGCAATAAATTATGACTAAAAAAGCTACTTCAGGCTTTGGAGTCTAGAACTGCTTGATTAGCTCACCGAATTAAATCAGTCAAATATCTGCTCCGGCAACCCCAAGGTTTCCAAACACTCTCTCCCTTTTACATGGCTCTCGTTACTGATATCAGAAAACCAATAGGTTAACACAAGGGTGACCAGACATTATAAATCATCCTTCTCTCCTGTAACATTAACGAGCTGAGGAATGATGGGCTCATTCTGGGCCAGGGCTCTGCTGTTCTTCAGCGGTGAGCAGCCGGTGGCACCAGTTGGGAAGAATGGCTCTTAAGAGTAATTTCTGATTAACGACAGCAAAGGAATTGAAACCAGTAGTCTTTTAATTTAATGCTACCGATTCCACGATAAAATCTTAGAGCCTCCTTGAAAACAACTTTTATTATCCTATTACTTCTTCTGATGTGACCCATTGCTGCTGTTGACCCTCTGCATTTGTCACAAGCCTCTGCAGGAACTGCTGCTCTGCCCTCCCACGAACAGTAGGGAAGTTGAGACGCGAGAACAGTAAAATATTCATACCAACACGAGAAGCACTTCTTATATAAACAATGAGACTTGCCTTAATTAATGGTGGAAAATGAAACAGATTTAGGTAGTCATGGGTTAACTTCTCAATAGCAGTCTAGAAAAAAAAAATCAACAAAATCAGATGAGAGTTATTCAGTATCTCATACTGCAAATACCAGCATGAAAAACAGCGCAACTCCGTATGCACTGTGTTTTCCATTGTGGATACATTAGGGCATGTGAGAAGAGTTTAAAATACAGCCCTGTTGTGGAAACTGTTGTGGTAGATCGGCCCCATTTCGCATTCAGAATCAGATCTGCTTAATCAGAGAAAGAAATGTTTGGGGGGTTGTTTTGGTTGTTTTTATTTATGCTCAATCAACCCAGGAAGCTGAAATCTTTCATTTTGGGCATTATTGACTTTATTAAGTTTCAGTAATTTTCCCTGTAGGAAACATAAATGAAATATATCAGTAATGGTGTGTGGCATGGGAAAAAATGGCTGATGAGCAAAAGGGGAATAAATCTGTGTGACTTATGAAGCGAAAGTTGCAGGACTAGCAATTAGGATACAAGTAGCTCTTTACTAGTAGATTATGGTATAAAATCATTGAGACCTAACAGAATTATACATGCTGCTTTTAGAGAAATCCTTTTCCAAAACTGACTGCCAGGAAACTGAACTCTCTCCTGTGGCTGCACTATTAATACTATTTACTGCTGTCATGGTCCAGACCATGATTTTCTTAACTCATTACAAACATTAGGTATATAAAAACCATGAAACAAAGCTTTAAGGGCAAAGCAACCTGGCCGTCAACCAGCCTTGAAGTTGTCTAATGGAGTTTTGTTAGTCAAAGTATGTTTTAAGCTATAGATGACAAGTGAAAGTTGAGAATTTTGGAGATTTCAGTTCAAATAACTATTTTCATATCTGCTCCCTCCTCAGCTAAAAAGAAATCTTCAGGGAGAACTCTCTCTGAAGATACCCAAAGCTTTTGGCTGGGAGAATGGCCCTCCTAGGCAAATCTTTAGCAGTACTGACAGTCCAGCCTAAAAGAAAATGAGGAACTGCAGAGGAGTATAAAGACCACAGCACACTTTCATGCCTCATAAAATGCTCAGGTTGCTTTGGGTTCTAGATCCATATGAACTTGCAACTCTAGGGATTTTTTATACCAAGTATGTTCTCTATTTAGCTTTATAACTTCTTTTGTTGTTAATACTACTGAAAACCCATAGACTCCTTCTTAACATTTACACTATAACCTATTGCAACATTCAACATGTGCTGTTAAATACCTTTAAATGGATGATGTGTCCTCTGGAAACAATTCCCATGTCCTTTAAATCCTCTTCTTCTAGAAGAAGCAATCGTTTCCCAGTGATATGATGGTCCTTAAACAAGCTAGCATATACACTCATTTCACCAGAAGCATCGCCTTAAGATAAAAGAGGTTATTCAGAAATCCATAGGGTGCTTTATTGGAGGGAGAAGATGAGCAAATGTATATATATTAATAAATGTGAATATGAACGTACATATGAATAGCTTTTACCTTTTCTAGTAAGTTGTTGCATCCAGAAAAACTGCAAAAAAGAGGAATCAGTCTTGAAGTTCACATTGTCAAAATTTTCTATTACAGTTATTTGGAGTTTGCAAGTAATCATTCCATTTTAAAACAAAATTTTAAAATATTTCTAACTTTGGATTAAAGGACTCAAGATTCACCAATAGTAAGTGATTACTTTTATTTAGCTTTTTAAAACTGCCTTCTATTTTGCAGCCACCTCCCTCAGTTTGTCATTATGAAGAACACCAGAAATGACTGAAGCAGAAGCTTAGCTACCTGTCACATGCTAAAAGGGCTGAAGTTAAGGAGCCAGGGCTATTACTGCTTTTGCACTGGCTTTCCAGACAGTCCTTCAGTAAATGCTAGCTGAACAACCCCATGATGGACAGCACACAAGGAGGGTACTAGATGGGACATTAAAATCACTATGACACATCACTATGCTAGAGATAAATCATTGATGTTTCTTGTTTAGCCTCTTAACTGAATAAAAAGGTAAAAAAGACTCAATGCCATTGTTTTATATTGAAGAGAGATTCCACACCCCTTAAAAATCCCTTAACTTTCTTTCAGTTTATTGCCATCCTGGTGGCACACAGTGGGATAAAACCTTCAAACCCATTTTGTCCTGTCCAGGACAGGTCTTGCTCAGACAGGTCTTGGGGCACTTCCACATTCCTTAAATGATCACTCAGGAATGCCCTCCTGGCTACCGGCAGCTCCCAGCACAAATTATTTTCTGGACATTGGAGAACACGGCTGTTTTATGAAGGATGCTTGAGTCCTTAATTTACTTGTGGCCATTTTAAAGCCTTTCTGGGACACAAGTTTCACCAAATAGCAGTAAAATTTCACCTAGATGTTCTGATCTGGCTCTCCCTCCCTCCGTACCCACTGTAATTTGTTAGAGAGCTCCAGCAGTGCAACGCTGGCCACATTAACACAAAATACTCACCACATCTTCTTCGGTCCACGCACAAATATCAAAGGAGGGCAGCAACTGTGTGAGAGATACGAATTGAAAAGAAAACCGTCTGACCATTTTTCTCCCCTCCACCCAAATTTTAGTCTGGTGGCTGATTTTATTTGGTTCTTTTTCCCCTGCAAAGGCCAGGACTTTAGGCTGCGACTCTCATAGAATCATAGAATCATTTAGGTTGGAAAAGACCTGCAAGATCATCGAGTCCAACCACCAACCATGCCCACTAAACCATGTCCTGAAGTAGCCCATCCACTCGCTTTTTGAATACCTCCAGGGATGGTGACTCAACCACTTCCCTGGGCAGCCCATTCCAATGTCTGACAACCCTCTCAGTAAAAAAATTTTTCCCAATACCTAACCTAAATCTCCCTTGCCTCAACTTGAGGCCATTTCCTCTCGTCCTGTCACTAGTTACCTGACAGAAGAGACCAGCACCCACCTCACTACAACCCCCTTCAGGTAGTTGTAGGGAGTGATAAGGTCTCCCCTCAGCCTCCTTTTCTCCAGGCTAAACAGCCCCAGTTCCCTCAGCCGCTCCTCACAAGACTTGTGCTCCAGGCCCCTCACCAACTTGGTTGCCCTTCTCTGGACACGCTCCAGCACCTCAGTGTCTTTCCTGTAGTGAGTGGCCCAAAACTGAACACAGCACTCGAGGTGCAGCCTCACCAGTGCAAAATATAGGGGAACACTCACTTCCCTGGTCCTGCTGGCCACACTATTTCTGATACAGGCCAGGATGTCGTTGGCCTTCTTGGGCACACTGGCTTGTCTTCAGCCAGTTGTTGACTAACACCCCGAGGTCCTTTTCCACCGGGCAGCTTTCCAGCCACTCTTCCCCAAGCCTGTAGCGCTGCATGGGGTTGCCGTGACCCAAGTGCAGGACCCGGCACTTGGCCTTGTTGAACCTCTCATACTGACATACTAAACCCTTGGATTCACACTGACCACAAGCTGACCAACAGCAAGGTGGCAGTGCTAAATCAATCCCATTGCTTTATGTAGATAAAATTATCAGCAGATCTCCAACAGAAACAATTTAGGAAGCAAAAGTAAACTGTCCGATGGTGAGAGACTCTCTAGCTGCCTCTCCTCTTGGCTCTAACACTATGGGAAGGCTTTTGCTATGACTGTGGCACCACCTGATTTCTACAATGAAAATAACGCTGTGATTACCACTCTCCTGCATGATGGGTACTTTCTGCAAAAGGAAGGAAAACTGTCACTAGACAGCAGTGAAAGCAGAATTTGGAGTTGGGTCACTGTGGCTAGTCTTCCTGCACAGACAAGTCTCTTTTGGTTTCTGTCAATGCTTCTTAACTGCTCCCCTGAGGCTGGGGGAGTGCAGCACTTCCCAGCCTCCTCCAGTGCTGCAGCCCATACGGTGCACGCTTTGTTGTACGCAAGATGGTGTTAGCTCTTGAAGTACAAGGAAACCACAGAGGATGCCCAGGAGAATGGCTGCGTTAAGTGAAATTCTGGGATGATTTGAAAACTGACACAGGAGATGTCACTGTAATACTGATTGTCATTGTACTCATTCAAATATATGGTATTCCAAGCTTCACCTTCTTGGCATTTTTACCCAGCTAAAGGGTTAACATTAATTGCTATGTATATATTTGGACTGCCAGTGGCTCCCAAAGGCTCAATACCATGATGTAGTTGCAAACTTACTCGATGTACATAACACTGACTTATGAGACACTCAGCTCGGTCACCCACCAGCCCCCAAGGCTTTGGTACCTCTTCCAGAGAGCCCTGCCACCCACAAGCTCTCCAGTCCCCACCCACAGGCCAAGCATGCCCCCCCCTGCAGGCACGCACTCCTGCCTGCCTCCAGCTAAACACTGAGCGCCAGGGCAGAATTGCCCACTAAGTGCTTCCCTGGCCCTCCATGCACAAGAGCAGGGTCGAGTGTAATCCACCCACGACTTTCAGCCATCGCTGCGAAACACCCTTTGCAGCATCCACGTGAACCTCCCACTGAAGGACTTGTGACTGCCCAACACCCCTTGACTTCTGCCTCCTCCCCTTGACTTCTGCAAATATGACTTTTTGCTGCCTACCCCACTTTGAGGACTCTTCAGATCCTCTTCCTCCTCCTCCACCAATACTTCAGTCAAGCCTTGCTGGGCACAAACCACCCATGAGACCAGCTGAAGCCACCTCTGTGAGGAGGACCTAGCAGACCCTCAAACTCATCCTTTTGCCCACTGCTTCCCCAAAAGGGACAGAACCAAAGGCATCAGGGCGAAGTGGCAGAAGGGAAGATGTGTCTGCCAGAGAAAGAGAGACCTTCCTGACTTCTTCTCTCTACTACACCATACTTCCAGCCAATCTTCTCGACCTACCTGCTGTTAGTCAGGCATTCCGTACGCTAACAGCTACCCGCAGCCTGGGTAGGACACTGTGGGACAAAAGTAGTGCTGGGGGCAACACCTGAGCACAAGGGAGGGCAAGTGGCAATTGTAAACATCCTTAGGAAGGCAGTGGGTCCTGCCTTTTGTAGGTTCTTATAGTCAAACCGGCTGGTGCTGCGGGAGGAGCCTGGTACAATAATTTGTACAACTGAATAATTTACTGCAGAAGTTCAGTATTGCATTTTCAGTTGCACAATGGATTTTTTCAGTTTTTTCCGTGTTTAAATATAACCAGTGGTAGAGTATGTTCTGTATTATTTCAAAATTTTTTTTAAAAGAGATGGGAGAATAAAGGAGAAATGTCACACAGTAATACAAAAAGTGACTTAAACCAGCAGACAATATGGAACCTCTTGAAACACCAGCATTTTACACAGGGACACGGATGCATAAAATTTACTGTCAAAATGTTTATTGCAAAATAGAAGTTTGGAACAAAGAGAAGCAAAGGAAAAAGTTCACATCAAAAGAAAGTTTGACACCAATCGAGGAAATTGCATACATCGCATGATTTCTTTTTGTTTGTTTGCTTTGGTTTTACACTGGAAAATCAAATCCACAGTGTGAATAAAACAAGACATCATATGTCAAGTGCAATAAAGAGAATAACTGACGCTGCAAGGTTTTACCACACAGAAGTGTAACATCGCATGTTCCACACAAATGATATATTCAGTTTACAGCACAAGAGTTTTGGCACAGGCGTTGCGCTCAGCTTTGTTTTTTCAGAAGGGAAAATGAAATTTTCTAGCACTGTGAAAATATTTTCTATTCAAATTTCATCAGTTCACACTTGAAGTGTAAGTAGCATTGACTCCTAGAGTATTCAGTAAAAAACTTCTTCAGTAGTGCAAAAGCAAGAAATGCAGTGGACTATATCTGACTTTAAAAGGCATATGAATATTTAGCACACAATATAAAATGTTTAAAGAAGGTTGTTGGTTCTACAGTTTTAAAACTAAATCTTCGCACATCAGATATCTCTGTGCAGATTTTACAGTGTACACTAAGTTGAAGTCTGGGGGAAAAGGGAAAGGTCTCTCCTCCAGATTCCTATTAGTGAATTTTAAGGGCTGTGAAAATTACTAAATGAACTTATTTTTCTACCTGAACGTTCTACCTAGGACTGTAGTTAAAACCTCTGTCAAGTTAGAGGTCTTATAAAAACCTGTAAAAGCTGCCTGATTACAGAAAAAGGAACTACAGTACTAAAGACACAGAGTAACACTGCTAAATACTTAACAGCTATATGCACACTATGGATTTACTGCTACTGCTGATAGCAATATAAATCATTATCGCATCAAATATTTAACTCGGAACAACCACTTCAAAGCCCAGAAGGAAAGGGAATCAACACCTAAGAAAACTGCTGGAACGAAAAACAAACGTCAGGTCAAGAACATGACTGACTGCGTGACAAGGAGCTGCGCCAGACCTCACCTCCTGGAAGCCCTTCCCACCTGGAGGGGACCATCTCCACGTCAGGCAGCACGCAGCCAGCTGGGGATGCAGCACACCCACACACCACACACCAGACCTTAGGACACTTGCTACTCCAAGGAATTAGTGGTACTGTGATTATCACAAAAATTACTAGATCAGAAGTTTTCCTCCATTAATTCCCCCTTCCATTTTTTCCCACTGCTGAAGGAAAAGAAAGGGAGTTGGACATCCTGCCTTGGTCCCAGCTCACCCTGTACCTTTAAGCAAGCCAAAAGCCTATCCTCACCGTTCTTCTCTTGGGCCATGTATACCCATCTAAGTCAATGCTGGCAATACAACAGCCAGGCAAAAACGACAAGTTCAGCCCTGGTTCTTACCTTTCCCCTCCATCAAATGCAGCAATATTATTTTATGGCAGATACCTCCAGGGCTTTACGGAAGGTAGAGAAAACTGGTATCCCAAAAGGCCTGGTGGGGCCTAGTGAGCTGAGAGGTATACGAGGCACAGGAAGGCTTTTGGTGGCTTTGCTCACAGCCCAGAGCAGCCAGAGAAACACTTTCTGCGTTTGGTTAGAGCTTTCATAAGCTGACACACTATGTGGCCGTGAGCTGTTGTGGAGATCTATGTATCCTGGTGACAACACAGGCAGAAGACAGGCTGGGTGGAACTGCAGAGCAAAATCAGGTGTGGAAGATGAAATACTCTGACCTCCTCCAACCAACGTACCTGCCCACCAGAGCCACTTCCAAAACCTTTATTTAGTGAGAGGCATATCAGAGGCAGAAACAACACAGCTCGATTCTCACATATGATTTTTGGCTTGTAAACTGGAGACATCTGGTATGAAAGTCATCACGGGAAAGTAAAAATGCAATCAGTACCATTTTTTTTTTTAATAAGCATAGACAATATCCTAAGTATAAGACTATCTTAAGGGAACTGCATCGGAATAGTTTGTCATATGTTATCACCTTCTCTACAATTCAGAGACCACCTTTGCTACTTCGAACACATGGGTAAGTTCTAAAAGAGTTTAAATTTTTCCTTAACATAGCTTAATTTGCTTTGACAAATAATGTATGGAGAAAGAAAGGGGAAAAAAATACATCTTTGTTTTCATCAAAAAATACTGGAACCAAGAAGACAGTGGAAATTCTTATGAGCGTGCTACCAAATTCTGATGATATTTTGCTGAAATAAGTTACACACTTGGGTAAGCAGAAAACCTTGAAGATGGACTTAAATCTTGTGATTTTGCAACTATGAAACCCTGTGTCATACTACTTAAGGACTATTTTTACTTCTGTATAGATAAAGGAGTGGATTTACAAATTCAGTTAAAACCCATGCAAATATAAACGTGCATGAAGTGCCCTGAGATTGTCAGATGCTAAAAGAGTGCAAAACATCAACGCTAGGGACAGATTTTTTTGTTTTGTTTTTTTGAATACTAAAAGTACTGAACCAATTTTCATTTTCAGTTAAAGCTGTACAACCCTACATTGCTTATGTGGTACAGTAATTTATGCACAATGACACACATCTTAAGATCTAAAGTGCACAGATTAGATTACCCAAATCCATCAAATTTTCCCAGGTGCAAAGTGGCAGTTACAAAAATAGTATCATTGCTGTGGGTGTTAGCAGAGATAGACTTACAAAAATAGTACAAATCTGCACTGGAAACAGCCTATTTGCTCTCATTTCCAGTTAATTATTTTCCCTTCAATGTCCCTTTTTCTCCCTAAAATCAGGTTGCTTTGATGGACCTAAGAAGCCATCCCTACCTGTGCCAAAGGAGCAAGCTTCTCCTTGAGATACTCTGTAAGCTTATTACATCATTTAAATTACAATTCTGTCATGAGAAAAGCTTTCTGATACAAGAGGGTTAACTGAACCAATAGATTTGCAACTGTTAGGAACAAGGTGGAATGTGGAATTACATCCTACAGAAATTAAGGGTCTAATCCTGTGCAAAATGAGTGGAGTAGGCTAGCTTGAAGCGCAGCACTCGCTGCCTTGCAGGTTACCAGACCAGTGCTGATGCTTAAGGATAAAACAATTCTCTCTCACAACCCAAAGAGGTGCCCACTCGTCACTCCAGAAAAACTCCTTCAAAGAACTTTCTCTTTTGTTGAGTGAACGTGTAATGATTTCAGGCCTGCTGTTATCTAATGTATCCATTTTTCTCTAAGCTATCTACAAAAACACTCACCATAATACGTAGGTTAGAGCTGTGTAACAGGCAAGCCTATAATTAAAGAAGCCACTCAAAAACAGAAGTTTTCATAAAAGAAACCCCTCCAGTAATTGAGAATGGAATTTTAATGGCTTATTCCCACTACAGCTGAACTAGACAGTAACATTTTTCTTTTGAAATGCTGCCCTTCTTCCTTGGGCAAATATTTTACAACATCTTTCTTTCTAACCTGCATTTGTGTTCGCACTGGTTTCCCTCCCTCCTTCTGCATCACCACTAAAGGGGTCATCAGGAAAAACATACTTGCTGCTCTCACCATAAGTGCCTGGCAGGCAATTATTGCAGCAGATTGTTACACACTGAGTTTTACGGTAAGTCGTAACAGCAGTGGCAATACTTCAAAGGTGATTTAGCTGCAAAAAACAGGTATGCAGAGACTAGTAAATATTCCTCATGTTACCACCATCACAGAGAATTTCACATAAGCCACAGCAGTAGGGCCCAAGCTGAAATGTCATTGTGGCTTCTCTTCGTCCTTTCATAAGGGTAGCACACAAGGCTTAGGAGATGCAACAGAATCAATTTACTAACACCGATTTTTACTCTCAGGTACAAGAGTAAGTCCATCAAAGCACACAAGGCTTAGGAGATGCAACAGAATCAATTTACTAACACCGATTTTTACTCTCAGGTACAAGAGTAAGTCCATCAAAGTTAATGAGGCTTCCTCGATTTACAACAACATAACTGAAAATTAGCTTCTAGATCACAATATCTGATAATAGATGCAGAGGTCTGATTGCAGTTCGCTTTGCTAGAGTGAATTATATACACATGTGCACACATGTGAGGGGAAAAGAACATTTATACAAATTATCTACTAATAGGGATTACCTGGATTCTGCTGCTATTCAGTTTTTAAACTGTGTATTTAACTAACCCCTGTCTTCCCCTCAACCAAGCTTCTCTCTTCCTAGAAACCTATTTGTGACTTCCCACAATGCCACCTTGAAAAAGGCTTTAAATTTGAAACACAGCAAACCCCTTCACTGCAACAGTAAGAAAGAATGGATTGTAGAGAATAGCAAATCTGGAAGTACAAGTATATTCATATGATTGACAATTAAAGGGGTAAGGGAAATGACAAAAAACACAAAAGAAAAATTTGAAGTACATTAATGGCATTAAAGGCATTGAAGTTTTCCCCCAATGTTTTCAGATCTTAAGTTTATCAAGCCATAGTTTCTGTAATCAGGCATCAAGAATTATAGATATAATCACGGTTCTTAAAATAATAATAATAATCTCAATTAGTTGGAAAAGTTTAGTTCCAAATTTCATCAAAGCAGAAATAAGTCAGCACAATCTAAACAAAAACATGTCTTTCTACACACAAACATGCTCAGCCTGAAAAACGTCTCTTTTTTTTTTTTTTTCTTTTACAGGATTTAAACAGACCAAACTGACAGGATTCTTGTTCTAGAACTTTATTGTTTTGCTTTGCTAAAACCAATTTCAGGGTTAATTCTATAACTGATTTCATTCGCTGCTATCGCTGCTATCATCAAAATAATCATCATCATCATCATCGTCATCTGACCAGTCGAATTCACTGAAACCCAAAGCCACGTTGATTTTCTTTCCTTTTCTCATAGAGGTGGTTTTAGAAGAATTCTTTTTGGCTTGCATGTTTATCTGCATTCCAGAATGCAGGACAGATCCTGCTTGGTTCAGAGAGAAGATATCCCCAAAGCCCGTCATCATCAAGGCCTTCAGACTTTGGTTCATGCCAGCTACCTCCCCGTTACTTGTTGCTGTGATCTGACATGACACCTCTGCACTGTTTGACTCCTCTGTTTTAGATTCAAAGTAAGACTCCTCAGACATTCTTCCAGCAAGAGGTAAGAAAAACTATTTAAAGGAGGAAAGGACAGAGCAAAAGTGAAAGTTAGAACCAATTTAAAAATCAAGGAAAAAGACACCACCAGATTAGTTGGCAATCAACAGAAAGCACAACGATTAGTGAATCTAAACACGGAGATCAAGTAAGAATTCATTAAACCAGACAGCTTCATTCTGGGGTCATTGTTCTTAAACAGAAGTGCAAAATCACTGAGTTGCATGGCAAGAACCACAGGTAGCAGAGCTTTCATGACAAAAGAAGGTTCAAACTCTTCAATCCTTCATTTTGGACAGCATAAACCAGAACGTGACATTTCCCAGCCGGGGGACTGGCTCCCAAGGCAACACAGGTACAACAGAAGTCTGAGTGAGTTGCTTAATTGAAACTTTCAGGATTGAAGAATAAATCACGTTAAGATCAGAGAACCCAAACAAGCTCCCAAAGTTTGGTGCAGAAGTAGCGGCCCCCTAAATACCAGAAATAACAGCAGCAGTATTATTTGTGCAAAGACTGGTTTTGAGCATATACTCAAAAGGAGAGGAAGGGGTCACCCTGCGACGGCCACAATCAGAAACAAGCCTCTCACCAATGCAAAGGACACGGGGATCGGCCTCCAGCCCGTACCAGCACCTTGCTTCTGGCAGCTGTCCCAGGGAGAGGCAGGCAGGGGAAGAGGGGCTGTTTGGTCAGCTGGTCAGCTTCTTCAGCTTGGCTGCCTTTTTTTTTTTTTTTTTTTTTTTTTTTTGTGATATCAATAGATATCTGCCATTTGGTTGTACACCATATTAAATCTCCACTGATTTGATCTTCACCTACAAATAATAGCATTTTCCTGACCCAGTCTGTTTGTAATAACAAATGAAACGTGCCCTCTCAAGCTAAATAATGATTAATGCCTCTTCAGAGTGGCCGGGCTAGGAACCTCTGTGACACGCTTGCCTGTTCTCCACAGGGAATAAAAACTCAGGAGTTTCATATCAAATTAAACTACCTACTAAAGCAACAGCAAAAGAGCTGTGTGTGAACACCTGAACTGGCCTTTCTTTCCAAAGCTGTCTGCAAAACTACCTGTCCAAAATTCACAGTTTTCCACATATTTTTTAACCTAATCAGCAAACTGACTGAAGTGTCAATGGCAGTTGGTCGCAACGGGTTACAGGGGTGATTATGGTGATGCCCTGGTCTGTAACACAGGAGGCTTCACGGCCAGGCTGCTCAAAGAGTGCCCACTTCTTGGCAAAACCATTTATATTGACAAGTTGTCTATCATTAAAAAGGACAATATCTGTCTTGTTCCTCTCAAGTTTTCCCTACTCACATAGGCTTTCTATTTGTGTTGTGGTTAACAAAAGTTAGTGATCATGGCTTAAGAAATGAGAATAAAATTAAGAAGTTGGGAGATGGGGTGCCCTAAATACTCTTCATGCGTCTAATGGCTAAGTGACAAAAGAACCTGCAGCTAGGCTGTACAGGAAAAATACAATTACACCATCAACAGAGCACTACTTGGATCAAGGACACCAAAAGCTCCTACTGATAAAGAGAAGGAATGTTTTAAAAACAACATCTAGCCACAGAAACAAGACACCCAGCACACATTATTCAGTGCCAGGTAGTTCTTCCATGAGCTATTGGAGTTGTAGTCACTTTAGATCCATGGAAAAGCATCCCCTGACATACGGGAAGAATTCCCTATAAAAAACAACAAAGCTGCAAAACAGCTTTCCTCTAAAACACGTTTCAGTGTTTATGCAGTGCCTGGCAGTGGGTAAGCTGCGAATGGGCCATAACTGTGGCTCATTTTGCAAGTTATGATCACCTTACTTCCTCAATATTTTGCCATCTTGTTACCTGGGGAACTTAGGAGCTCTTTGCGACAGGCCCTGCCTTTGGTGTCACACTGCATATGGTAACTATCATGAAGACACTTTTATAGATGGCTGGGATCCCCAGTCTCTGTACAAGCCCCTGTTCTTCTTAAATGACCACCTGCAGGTGCATGGCACCACAGGTGAATATCTGGATTTCATGTCTTGCTCACTGTCTTCCTCTAAATATGAGCTTCAGCTTAGCTACATACACTCCCTTCTTAAAGCCAGGTCCTCTTTCAGAAGAAGTCTCCCATTTCACTACAGCTATGGATATATTTTACTCCTCCAAAAGGCTCCAGATTCCCTTGTGCAAGAGGCTCTGGGAGATCTGCACAATGGGAATTGGCAGAGGTCAGACTCAAAGGTGTCTGTTGCATAAGACACAGCAGAAACAGGGTCAAAACAAGAGCAGGGAGAAACACTGCTTTCACAGAAGTGTTTTTAAAAGATTGGCCTCATCCTTCTCTCATAGAATCATTTAGGTTGGAAAAGACCTTCAAGGTCATTGAGTCCAACCATCAACCATGCCCACTAAACCATGTTCTGGAGTACCCCATCTACTCGCTTTTTGAATACCTCCAGGGATGGTGACTCAACCACTTCCCTGGGCAGCCTGGGAATCACATGCTTATGTGTATAAAGCTATACTTTATTCTTTTTACTAGGAACAGCCTGCCACTCATAGCTACCTACCATGCAGGATGAAGTGTCTACCAACCCTAAAACACTGGAGAATCAAGTGGCAGAGACAGCTTCCCTGTTCTCCTCTCACTTGCTTTGAGTTTCTCCTCCTGCACACCACTTCAATAGTATTTGCTGGCCTCTGGTCTTTGCTGCAGAGCAAAACAAAGAAGTGACTGCAGACCGTAAAGCAGGGATGACAGTACCAGCTAAGACACAACAAGGCCTAGTGTTGGTTAAGAACCAGGTATAAGCCTAGTGGGCACCCTAAGCTGTGTTATTAGCTCTGGTTGCTGTATCTTTACTATTGTTTTTACAGCCAAGGTAGCTTAAAATTGAGCAGTGCACCTCCTTGTTGCAATCCTCCAGTTTGATACTGCTGAGCAGACATACCCTGAACCAAGAGAGGGAGGGAGACACTTGGCTCCAAGGATTACAGCTTGCAAACAGAATGCCCAGGGATATTTTGCAAATTATTTACAGCTATGAATCTAAAATATAGCTGCATTTGTAACCAGTGCCTTGTAGAACTTCATTTGCTATGAAAAGACCAATCCTCCTTGAACAAGCCAATTTTTTCCAGTATGTCAATTTTTTTTTTCCAACAAAAGGGCTTTTTTTAAAGCCATTCTGTGTAACAGCTCACTAAAGATCTACAGAAAAAACAAACCTATATTTCTCTATTAGAAGAAATTGCATTTAAATGCAATAGGAGAGTTGGGTTAATGTTATGCAGAAAGATAGTTCATGCTTAGCACAATAGGCCTTAGCACAATGCTTTATTCTTTCAGCAATGCCAGCTCTAAGTGAAAAGTAGAAGTCATAAGCAAGTACAGCATAAAAAACCCTAGGGCCTTGCTCGTGAAAAGATTTGCTCATTAAGGCTGTGTCTCATGCTGTGCTCAGGATAGATGATGGCCCACAGCTCAGTTACTGGAATTTTGCAAGCATTAAAGCAGGCATAGATATCTACTGAGAACATACAGTATCTGCACATAGGAAAACATTCATTCTTCATGATTTCATTATGGCATGTTCACAGCTGGAACATGAATGCAACTTCATTCAAACAAGAGCAATAAGCTATGCCTTAAAAACAAGTTGTATATAAATTGGTCTGGCTGGAATCAAGGTTATAAGTAGGATAAAATTGTGCATAAGAAAATCATATGCTACTGCAATCTCAATTTGGTATTTGTTTTGCTAGTGCTTTAAAACAAGTAGGTAATGCAGTATTTTTCCTAACAACAATTCTGTTGTAGTATGTCTAGCCATGCACTAACCCTGTGGTCCTCCCTCTGCCAATCAGTAGTCAAGAGCATCATATTTAGTTAAGAAATTCAAGATAATCCAAGAAAGTTTTTTTGTTCAATTTATTAATAGAAATATGGCAGTCCTAACAGCTAATAGCTGGCCAGTACAAGTATGTTAACTGTAATTATGAACAAAGCTCTAAATTAACCTTCAAATTTTGACCCCCTTTTTCACAGAATGGAAATTTGTTTCTTCTCAAAGAAAAACAACAGAATTAAAAAAAAAAAAATCTACATACGTTTCTCAAGACTTCTTCTGCAAGAAACAGATGATTCTTACATAAAAGACCAAATCCTGCATCCATTAAAGTCAATAGCTTTCTAGTTGAAAAATGAATTTATTGAATGCAATCAACTTTTAAAGCTAAGAACTGTAATTTAATCAATGGGAAACTACTAAAGTGCCCATGGCACAATATGAACTATCAGCAATATCTAATATCTAATGTATTAGATGAAATTAAAAAAAAAAATAGTATAGTTGTTTGCAGTGATGTAATAAAATAGTTTTTAATTGGCCCAAAGGAACAGCTAAAGAAAAAGGACTCTATTTCCTTGGTGTGTCTTTAGATTTACATAGACAAAGCTCCAAATACTTTCTGAAGTAAGATGAAAGGTTGAATTATTGTCTACTTACAGGAGTATTGGACTGTTCGGTTAACTTCTGCTCCCACATCCTCAAACGTCGCTCCCGTTCCTTTAGCTCCTGCTCTTTAAAGCTCAGATCACGCTCCAGTTTCTTTAGTCTCTCTAAGGTTGCCTCAATTTCACATCTGCACGGAGACAATTTGTTACGTCTTGTCTTTTCCTGACAGATATAAATTGTTCATAGTTCCCACTTGAATGTTAATTAAATGTGAAAAGCTGAAAAGTACAATACTAACTCAAGCAGTTCATTTAATTACCAAATGCAAAGTCTTTCAGGGCTTTAAGAAAAACCAGCAATGTTTATACTTGAGAATAACCATACTACCTTCAGTTGAAGAAAAATAATATTTAGAAGAGTAAAATGCCATATAATAACAACATTTTAAGAACTAAAATGCCTTCTTTTCCCTCAACATCATGAAGCATGATCTTATCCATAAAGAAACTGCATTAAGAACTGGTAACGGGACAATCATCAGCAACACAATATGGGCAGTTCAAGAAGCCCATTTGCGTGGGTTTGTAGCTTGGCTACAAGTATTATTGGGACTTACACTCAAAATACACAGAAGCAGCACTGGGGTGTTTTTCCCACTTACCTTCCTGTTTCTCTAGGTGAAGATACAAGAGCAAGAATATAAACCATGATACGACCCAGCCTTGCAAATGGTTACAAATACAAGCTTCTCAAGTTAGGAACAGCTAATAAAAGGATTTGGTTTACTTTTCTCTGCTTCTCTCCATACATGAAAAGGTGTGAACGGTAAGAAAGGCAGGAAGTGAAGGCAGTACTCTAAGAAGCTTCAGATACTGTCTTTATTGGGTTGCATTGCGTGTACCTCATCTCTTAACAAAGTGGTTTCCTTTGACATGCTTTCTGATGGACAGTATCTTTTAAACACATGAACTGAACTGTTCTTGGAAAAGAGTTTAACGAGTTTTGCTCTACAAATGCATGGGTGTATACTAGGAGGTACAGAAAAATAATTCTGTCACTAAATTAAGCCACATTTTTAGCTTGTGGGATAGCCAAAGAAAAACCTCCAATTTGTATGAGGTTGTATTTGCATTTAACAAACCGCTTCCATGACTGTTTGGGAGAATGTGCACTGCCTGCCACCTGTGTCCTGACTATTACTTTGACTGTTTCCTATTCACATTGTAGGAATAGTCAATCAGAGTGTTTCATTTTCCTCCTAGAGAAAGCGAGCTCCTAAGGAGGCAGAAATCCTGAAGAGAGCTCTGAAGATAGCTACTGGGACTCTGCAATGCCAAATCTTCTGCTCAAACTTTCACAACATTTTTCCTTTGTAAACACACTGCAAACAAAATCTGCTCCTTCTGACATTTTCAAAAAGAAAATAAAAGGACTAACAGAGTTAGTTGTCATCTCTGTTGGGGGGGTTGGGGGAGAAAAAAAGAGAGTTATTTCTTCACGTAAATCTCCTGTCCTAGCATGGAATGATTAAGCTCTTCTCCGGTATCAACCTAAAGGAGTTCAGGCTCTCATTGTGGGAAAATGCATACCCAAATAGCCTATTTAAGTAAATGAAATAATTTAAATATTCCAAATCTTATAGGTTTCTTATTTTAATAAGACATCTCTGTCAGAGAGTAATGCTAAAAAAGTACAGTGAAAGGATTCAGAGCTGGAATAACTAGCAAACTCTACTGTAAACTACCACCACACTTAATTCTACTGCAAAAATCAGCCACCTGGGGCAAGGGCATTTATCACACTTAAATCCTGCTGAGTGAGCTGTTCCATGTGGTGGTCAGAACAAATGCCCCTCACAATTACTATGCTTCAGATTTCAAGCAAAATTCTCTCTCATATTTAGGCATGCAAAGGTCAAGGCTGATCTCAGTGCTGGGTGGAAAGTGTCACACACCCTAATGAAGAGACAATAAAAGAACAAAACTAAAAAGCACTGGACAGAAGGTCAGAAAGTGACTCCTCTCCAAACATTCATTTCCCTATCATAAACCTTTTCTGTCAGGTGCAACATATACTATGCAATCTACTGTGAGAACTACAGAGCAATTTGAGGATAGTTGCAAGCTCCACTTTTCTTAGTTTGTCTCTCAACATCACTGCTACTTACACGCAACTCTATAATTTTTAAAATATGTAAATTAAGTTCTCTTTTAAATAACATTCTGCACTAGTAAAGTCCTGGTAACAATAGCTTTCTATATGTCAAAAGTCTATTTTGTGCTGTAATTACCTCTCTTCATTAGATAGAAACTTCTCTTATAATAAAAGGTCAGTCTGTGAAAACAGTTGCATTCTGAAAAATAATTCCACTGTATAATAAAACTGTGTAATTAAAGAGAAAGCTACCGTACATTGCCCACTTAATGAGTCTTACTTCATAAATGAAGCAGCTTGAAACATTATACATGGTAGGGCATGTGGATTTGTTTGCTTCTGTAGTTCTGCAGTCTGAGCTTACCGGCTTTTCTAGAATAATCTCACTCTCTGACATTGAAGAACGTATACTGTATTATTAGAAACTATAATGACAAACAGTCACAGATTAAAAACAATGACTGGCATTTGTTTATATGTCTTGAATTGCTACTGATACACTAATGTAAGTATCACTAATAGACTATTTTAATCATTAGAACAGCCACTCGTGGGGAGAGGATGGAAGGAGAAATGCAGTTAGTATATATGACTAAATGCAGACAAATGTGATCTCTCACTGAATTGGAACATCATTACTTCAAGAGCAATTTTTTCCTACTGTAATAAAAGTGACTTGAGAGAAAGCTCTAAAAAGATCACACAATATGAACTTAGACATAAGGCAGACCTGTGCAACTTAGTCGTAATACAGTGCCCCTTTTCGATTAAATAACAAAAATATGAAGGGTAGAACAGTTAGGAAATAAGATATTGAATTATTTTAAGGAAATGATAGAACAGGCAGATTAAAATGTATTATTAACATAAACATCAAGCCCAGTAAATGTTGCAAATAAGACCGCATTAAAAATAGGTCAAAGTGTCATTTATTTTATCACCTCTATCAGTCATCTATAGACTCAGCCCACTCTCAGTTTTCACACCAGCCAGCCAGAGTTGTTGAAGACTCTGGTTACTGGCTGTTATGGATGCATTTTTTGCACATCCCTATACAGAAAGAACCTCACCTTGCCTTTTTTTAAGAGTGGGAAAAAATGTAATCCATCTTATCTGAGGTTTGATTTGCTTTGAAAAGTGCAGTACCCTTGTGAAAGTACAGTATCTGGATCACTAATTTGGAGGTTCCTCAAAGTAACAAGCGTAACCTTCGCTTTTCCCAAGCCCACTCTTCTCCAGGGCTCTTATAACCAGGCTTCATTAAAATTCCCTATTTCTTGGTAACACATCTCATTCTTTCCCTATTGCTGCTTCAACTATCTCTTTGCAAATCACTATGGTATAAAAAAAATAAAGCAATGCGTAAAAGCAAAGATTTTTCAATGCAGGAGTTAAAACACATTAAACTTCTGTGCAACTGTTCTCAGAAATGGTCTTAGTCTGTTTCAGTTTATCCCTTGGGATCATTTTATGCATACAAGTCTTTAATCTACTTTAACTTGCATATTTTTTGCATACTTTCTGTTAATTTGGCTTAACCTTCATGAGTGCCTCCATACAAACATGGCTTTCGCATCAGGGAAGGCAGCCATTACCAGAAATCAGGCAAGAGAGTGCCCCTCTTACCCAGCTTCTGAGCAAGTCCCCACATGACTTGCGCTCTTTCTGCACTTGGTGTTTTCATTTTGGCTTAATTCAGAAATTATCTTTGCTTTCAGGCAAATCATGCCCCATCATG
The DNA here is from genome assembly GCF_964188355.1 of Buteo buteo. Lineage (NCBI taxonomy): Eukaryota > Metazoa > Chordata > Aves > Accipitriformes > Accipitridae > Buteo > Buteo buteo. The sequence goes on from NC_134175.1 coordinate 30,454,918, forward strand.
AATTTGTATTTTCTCTCTTGTATTTCCTCGTCTCCAAGTTATTTATTCTTAAAAAAAAAGCGCTAATTTTACCTTTAAAACAAGTCTCCATAGCAAGAAGTTTTTCCAAAAGAAAAAAAAAAAAGCACCAAAGAACTTTTTGTTTCTCCATGGCTTTTCATTAACACCTAGTTAGCCAATCCTCATCTGAGCAATTCAGGTGCATCAGAATAAAATTTGCAAGAAATACTTGGGCTACCTGAGTCACACTCCAAGAAATGAATCAATTTAGTAAAAGAACAGACGTTTAATGTTACCAAATGTCAACTACCAGAGCTTTTATTCTGCTGTATTAGCAAGCAGTAAGTAGTTGTCTTTCCTAAAGGAATTTGAGTACTTGCTTATCTTTTAAATAAATATTTTTCCTATGTAGGGGCGTATATCCCCGGTGGGTATTTTTCTTCCAGCCCTCCTTGTATTCTGTCTGCTACCAAAACCACCACAGGACGATGTCCAGAGTCTGCATAAGTAATGGTGGCCAAGAAATACGTTTTTAAGTACGCGACATTTGTCCCGAGCCTTAGAATGTGGACCTGGGGGGCGAGAGGGCGTACCGATCCACTGCCAAAGCAACGCCACGGGGACACAATCGTTGACGAATGTACGAGAGCCGGGTGCTGGCGAGAGGCAACACCGCACCGAGCGCCACGGGCCGCTCGGGGCGGGGAACCTGGCGGCGCCGTCCGCAGGGGAGCGAGGCGGCGGGGCGGGGCGCGGGCCGGCCGGTCCCCCGGCCCCGGTCCCGGGGCGGAGCGCGGGCCGGCCGGTCCCCCGGTCCCCCGGCCCCGGTCCCGGGGCGGAGCGCGGGCCGGCCGGTCCCCCGGTCCCCCGGTCCCGGGGCGGAGCGCGGGCCGGCCGGTCCCCCGGTCCCCCGGTCCCGGGGCGGAGCGCGGGCCGGCCGGTCCCCCGGCCCCGGTCCCGGGGCGGAGCGCGGGCCGGCCGGTCCCCAGGTCCCCCGGCGCCCGCGGCCCCGGCCCGGCGGCGGGGAGGCGCAGGTCGTCGCTGTCGCCAGGAGGTGGCGCGCCGCCGCCGCCGCCGGTCGCCGAGGCCGCGGGGCTGCCGCCGGCCCGCTGCTGAGTCAGGGCAGGAGCGGCCCCGGCCCCGGAACAGGCTATTTATAGTCCCGCCGTGTGACCGGGGACGCGTCCCACCGCCGGCTCACTTTTTCCAGTCGCCCGATTAAAACTGTACGTCGTGCTTTTCCTTGGAGGGCTGCGGAGGAAACTGGGACGCTGGTTTTGGTACAAGCCGCCTTTCCGTGCGCTCTTCCCCATCCTCCACGCAGCCCTGCTCCAGGTTTCTTCGACTCCTGCGCTGACTGCAGGCAGGGAATCTTGCAGTATTTCTGCTCCCAGCTTACCTGGAGCAGGGCCAGCTCTTCTTAATATAGACTGAGGCACGATCATCTGGTGAAAATCTTCTGCCTATGCAGATCTGTTTTCAATTTTCTTTTCCAAACAGAAGGACGTACTGTGAAGCAGCAAGCTTTCCAACTGACAAATGAGCTTTGGGGACAGGTTTTTGAATTTTTGGCACGTACGGAAAATAGGCTGAAACTTTTACAGTAAAAACACTGTGTCATGTAATAAAATTTTCTCAAATCTCATCTCCATTTATAATCACTTAGGAATAAAAATTACAATCAGCGACAGATAAAAATCATATGCTTAAGCAATGCTGGTGCACTATGCCAAAACAGGGCTGGCCTAGGCATAGGCTGAATGCGTGGACACAAAGTCCGTACAAAGGAGAGAATGCACAAAAAATGGCAAAACGCATACAAGTGAAGACAAATGGAGGCTTGATATGAATATTTCTTTATGCCCTTTATCTTTTTAAAAATATAAACATACACCTATACACTTTCTATGAAAATTGCATCACACATACATATACCTGAGTTGTTTTGCCCCCACACTATTGACTGAAAACGCATAACTGGTTTTAAGAAGTGAATCATGAAACCATAAATATCAAGACACCTAAACCAGTGTAGTAATAAATATAGGGTACAGCTAAGTATAGTGGCTCCTAATACAAGTTTCACAACATTCTGGGCATTCCTGACAAACAAGGTAAGTTACGTTCTGAAAATACCTCAAGCATAGATATTTTCTACCAATACATCATCAAAGTCTGATGTCTTTCTGAAAAGAATATGGACTCATACCATCTCAAAGGAAAACCACATCAATTCATCTTGGGAGGAAGGAAACTTACCTCCACTCCGCCTTGTTATGCAGGAATGAGTTACACTGGTCTGGAAGGTTGCTGTCATTTGACATAGATTCCAAGATTGAAATGATCTGCTTGAAAGATGGCCTTTTCTGAAGACAAAAAAAAGCCCAAAACAAAACACAGCATTTGCATTCATATTCAACTACTACTGTGTAAAATTATTTGCAGGAATTTTTCAACTGAAAGACTGCAAGCAACAGAAATTGGGATGCTGCTTTCTGAACACAGCATCCTAACAAGATGACTGTAAATTTGTAAATGGGGTTTTTTTTGTTTGTCCCATTGAAGAAAAGGTCAGTTTCAAAAGAGTCACATAAGCTTGTAGGACTCAAGCCTTAGCTTAGTCTCCCCTATCTACCAGTAAAACATTTTGGTACTCAAGAAGAGCATTAAACAACACTAGTAGCATCAATAACCATCAAGATTCTTAATTCTAAAGAATAAAGTTTTCCTCAAGCTAAGAAGGAAAATACTGCCAAAAAGAGAAGGCTGGACCCATTACCAGCTGGTAATTAAGACAGATGGCTTTTCACAGGTAGGAACCCAAACTCTTTAATGTGTGAACAAGCTATTTAGCTGCCCATCAAAAAAGGGTTTCTGGCTGCAGTTCCCGTCTTGCAGAGAAGGACAGACTTTCCAGAAAAACCTCTCACTTAGCTACCTCAGGAGCAGCTGGGGAAGAAGTGAAGATTGAGGCTAGATGAGGATGTCTCCCCTGGCAGCTGAGCTCATGTCAGCGGTGTCTGTGCTCTTCTGTCCTGGGCTCATTTACTGAACTTTCTGTTCCATGGCTCTCCATCCAGCACCCACTGTGCTCACTAGTCACAGAGAGCAGTTACAACTTCTCTGTATTTTCTACTTTCCCCTTCGCCCCAAAAGGAAGCTGTGAAGTAGGATAATAATCAAAAACTGAAAAAAGCCACAGTTAAATGTGTTTCTTGAAAGAGCACTGACTCTGTTAGTCTGTTTGACAGACCCCAGACAAGGTTGAGACAAAAGGTTGAAACAAAATGTAGATACATAATAAGAGGATGATGCACATTCTCTCTCTATCGCGCCTGTAATTATACCATTTCTGCTAAAATTACAGATGCCGCAATTAAAACGTGCATTTTAATTTGGGAGCACAAAAACAATTAGGAACAATGCTGAGGTGTCTCTCCCAGGAAGATCCAAGTGATTTCCACATTATAAAAGAAAGACAATTTCTTTATTTTAAATGTCAAACAGCATGAAAAAGTGTCAAATGCATAACAAAAAAAAAAGACAAGCTCTCTTATACTGTAATGCTGCACTATTCGGCTGTAACTGGAGGCTTTGTCTATCATTTTTTGGTCCATCTCCATGATTTCAGGCAACAGGCAGTTGGATGAGCTATGCAGATTTTCTTTGCAACAGACAGCGGTTGCCCCAGCCACCATGTGGTTATGCGATTTGGCGCCCAGCCCAGCGCCCATGGAGCGACAACCTGGGCGCGCCAAGCAGCGTGGCAGCAGGTCTATTCAGCAGCACATTGCTTGCACTTGTTGAGCTAGTGCCAGTGTGGAAACCAGCAGGGTCCCCCTGCATTTGTGGGGGGGTTGGGGGAGGCAGCAGTCCCCCCCTACATGCATGATGCTGCTGGACCTGCCATGGCTAAGCAGATCCTCTGAACGTGGCCTGGAAGAGCACGAACCTCCCTGATAAGGGAGTGTGCCGCACCGGGGGTACAGGGAACAAAATTCATCCCTGGCACCAACCAGGACGGACAACTCTGGTGCAGTTTTGGGGCAGGAGAACCTTCCAACAGCCCTCACACCCTTCTTGTTGCTACAGCTGCATCTCTTGTAACCACTCCAGTGGGTGTGAACTGTTCAAGGGATTCAAGAGCCTCCCACATGGCGAGGAAACTGCCAGACAGGAGATTGTGGGTCTCCACCAATACAGCAGGGTGGTGGTGCTGGTACATACTGTCCAAAGGACTGGCAGGTACATAATGTGCCTTTACTAAACTAATCCTATTTTCAGGAAGAGATGAAGGGCGAACATCCCTATGCTGCATTAATTACAATATTTTATGGCTTATTTAGGATTCCTTTACAAAGCACTTCGGTGAGTTTCACTTGCTCCTTTCTTGGGGGTATACTGGGAAGTATAGGGCAGGGCTGACACTAAGTAAGCACAGTCAACCCTATAGTTGGGTCTGCCTGGAGCAACTGAAGTGCAGATAATGACAGAGAACAGGGCTTTTACAAAAGGTGGGTGAAAGCACCGACTGATTTGGGAGGAGCAGCAACACACACTCTTTGGGTCCCACACTACAGGCCAAGGAACTGTTGAGTTGCGCAACTAGACCTGGAACAAATGCACAGTCACACAGTACTGACAAAGCTTGTACATCTCTGGCTGTGCAATTTCTGTGAAAAGCCAGCAGCTACCCTGCCAGCTTTGTAGCTGCCAGATTTACAGGTACCAGCTTTCCCTGTAGGCGAAGCTGACAGGAAGACACAAGCCTACAACTGCCATGTGGGTTTTGTTGGTTTCTTTCCCCTAGGCAAGAATAACTTCATTTTTAATAAATGCACTCTAAGTACAGGCTGATACCTTGGCTAAAACTGGCAAGAAGCGATTGTTGAAATTGGGAGCCCAAGCTGAGAAGCTTTTTTAAAAAAAAAGTCTTATTTTCAGTGGATGACTGCTCAGCACTTTCTAGAAAATCAGGCATCTCAAGTCATTCCTTGTAAGAGATTCTTAAAATATCAAGGCATGAGTCGCCTTTGCAAATTGTTTCCCTTTATATCTGTGATGTCTCACACAAAAATCTTTAAAATATATGCCCCTCTAGAAATAATTCTGGCTAATGTTTTTACTGTTTCCTTCCACTCAGTATTTCTTACTAAATAGGTCTGCATAAAACCAGGATATTTAATCCACATGGCTTTCCTTTCTTGCTGCTTCTCTGTTCCCAGGTTTCTGATTTCCATTAAAATACTTAGTAATTTATAAACATCTTTGATGTTAAAGTGGGGATAAACTGAAGGAACAGACGAAATGAGAATGAACCACTCACCTATGTTTCAAAAGCAAGTATCCCCAGTAAACAAAGGCACCAGTGATGAGCAACCTTGTTTGTACAATTATCTAGTACCCAAGCAAAAGCAGCTTGTTTGGTAGGGATTTTAACATGTGGAAGTAGTTATTTAAGATACGTAGTTACCACGGAGATTGTCCTTTAATAATTACTGACTTAAAATAATTAGTAATTAACATTTCAGTAAAATTCTTTGAACCCACTAGGGACTGTTTCAACTAGCACAGTTTAAACTTTATAAAGACTACCATTACAAATATCATGTGGAAGCAATGCACTATGAACATTTTTCTCCACGTATGAAGAAATTCTTAAGATTTTAAAGCAAACTTAATAACTCTGTCCATTCCCATAAGGAAGGTATGGTGTGAGCAGTGTTTGACACTCCAGCTGCTCTGCAGCAGCTCTTCAAGTGTATTCCTTAGCCTCCACCCCCTCTTTTCTCAGGGGTAAGCCACCTAAAGATACCTTATGCTTTCTGCAGGCTAAAAGTATACACGCTAGCAATTGCTTTTGAGCAGCTGACATCCTCAAGCTCACCCCTACTTGACCTTCAGTAACTTGTGCATGCATCGACTACCTGATTTTCTAAAGCTAATCCTGGGGAAAAGGGAATGTTACACAGAGCAGTATTTTAGAGGAGTGTGCTCCATCTTTTGGCTCATGCAGGCCACACAACCTTTTATCGAGGCATTTTGAGAGCTCTAAGTAGCGATCCTTTCCCAACACATGACTGAATAAGTCAGTCACATGCCCAAACTGTGACCAGAGATTACTCCATTTCAGTCATGTGAACAAAGCATTTATAATTGCTTAACAGAAGAGAAGCTGCATGAAAAAGGTAGCAAAGAGCAGTGTCAGAAAAACTCATCTAACATGAGATTCACTCTTTTGCGCACTTCAGAGACACCTCTGGGAATAACGCTCCCAGGAACCAGCCCACACCCAGGTGAATTACTCAGGCACACAGAACTCAGCCTGATGGTCGGGCATCCTTCTTTTACAACATGCAGATCCCTCCCTCTCCTTGAAAAACAGCAACAGCCTTCTGGACACATATATGTGCCTAGAGCAAGCCAGAGAGTGAGCTATCTAGTATGTCCTGCAATTACACAAAAGAAGCTCCAATAATTCTTCTTCTGTGGCATTTGGTAGCAATGCTGATGCTTGGGCATAGTTATTAAAGATATGTAGATACCACTGGAAAGTGCTCTTCAGTAATTACAGACCTAGAACTTAAACAGTCTACTTGTAGATTCAAAGACGCAAAGCATTTTTCTCCTGCCCCTTCCATGGAGAGGATAAAGAGGGAGATATTAGGGGAATGGCATTTAAATGGTTGGTCATGTGGAAACCACACACTGATGATTGATCTCAGGCTTCCAGATCCATTCTGTAGGAAAGCAACTTCTTGCTTAAAAAAAAAAGAAACCAAGAAGGGAAATCTCCTTTCTCATACTGCTCTTCTATGGCTACTCTCTGGTGATAACGAGTTCTAGCTTTAGAGCACCTAAGCGCTATAATTCACTTGGGATTAATCTTAGTAACTCTGAAGTATTAGCTAACTTTCTTCTGATTTTAAAGGAGCAAAGTTCTTGCTTGTGCCTTGACTTGAGAAAAAGAGCATAATTTCCTTCCCTTATCTATCCTTCTCTCTCTCAAATACCTTCATAGACAAAGGAAATGGATGCTAATACTTGGTAATAAAGCTAGTATGTCCACAGGCTCTTTCCAGCCAGTTTTATGTACAACAGGGTGGTAGCAGAGTCAATTTTAAGAAGGTAACTCCCGTAACCTACAAAAGCTTTTGCTGAGTAAACACTCTCTCTAATTTCCCTTTTAGTTTATTCTCACAGGGGCAGATTAATAGTGACAATGGTTTGACTCGTTAACTTGTATTCTTACTCTGTTTTCATGGTTAAACAGTATATTACAGTACTTCTATTATTAACATTATTACAGTATAATCATTATAAAGCTCATCATTTGAAGTCCTAAGGGGTAAGATTTGGAGCAGTTTAACATGAATTTAGAATCCTGCTGCTGTTCCTACCCACATTTTAGGGATTAACTTATTCTTTACATGTTTTCAACACAAGGAAGGCATCAAAGTTGGACCTTGAAATAGATATTTCATACGTGATGCTCACATATATCCAAGAAAAATTAACTATTAACTCCTGAAACAAAATAGAAAAGAACAATTTTTCACTTGCTCAAAAATGGCTACATTCTTGCCATCTCACCCTATTTAGAGGCATTGTCTTGAGTAGTCAGGTAAGTTAGTAGCATAATAACCCTTGATTAAAAGGGAAAGACAGACATTTAGATATAAATATGTAAACACATTAAAAAAGTCAGCCTCAGCTATCTTTGTGAAGAAACGTGTCTACTAGCATGCAGCAATGGTGTTAGCTGGGACTTGTCCCCCAAAGAAACACTAACACACTTAGCAAAACAAGGCAGGGAGTGGTGGTTTAGAAATCAAACACAAATTAAATTACCTTTGAATCAGCATCCCAACATTGGTGCATCAGTTCTGCAAAACTTCTGGGACAACTGCTTGGAATGGTTAATCTCTAAAGGAGAGAGAATGTACCAGTTATTGGAAGTGTTCCCCTTTAAGCTACTACTAATAGATTTCCTATAAAAGCAATGCAATTAAAAGAAGTAAAACACACTCTTCTTTTAACCACAATATAAAAACTGAAGATTGACACATTAAAAACAAAAATCAAAATTACTAACACTAGCAAGAAGTACAAATTAATTAATAGGCCTATGAAGAAGGAATGGAACAAATGCACAAATGGAGTTGCTTAAGGCTCAGAGACAAGGAAGTGAAAACAAGGCAAATAACTTTTAATACCAAAACATAATAGTTTGTGGAGGTTACTGCATGGTATTCTAAGATGCTTGTCAAGATAGGTGTAACGAACAGCCTGCCTTAATTCCTTTCTCCCACACAGATGATCCAGCTGTACAATACTATAATCACTTCTGAGATAACAAAGGGCTGAAATATCGATTACTTAAGTGAGTTAAAGAGTTAAGTGAAGCTCTACATGACACGAGACATTTCATGAGCCTGTGGTCAGAAGGATTAATGAGGACATGCAGATCTCAGAGAGCACTCACAGGGCAAGTGAACTCATATGTTTCCTGATGACTGAAGACAAGGAGTTGCTGGTTATAGCCAGGACCACTGACTACAGAGAATTAGTTTGAAGCTTACTTCGTTTCCTTTGCTGAGAATTTTAAACCATTAAAAGATTCCTTCAGTCAGTCTTACAGGTCTTTTAGTTTAAAGACTCTGCCTCCACAACAGAAAGCCTAAAAGCAAATCGATTCTCATATATACACATCCAGATATCGAAGCCTCTCCAGTTGAGATTAAACGTGCATCCCAACAACATTACACATGTAAGGAGACCCCTCTGCTCTCGCTAAGGCAGTTTAACTGACTTCAGTTAACTGACTTCAGATGTTTCATACTAAATGAAAAAAAAATGTAGATAAAAAATACCAGTTCCTCAGCTCACTGAGGAACTTGGTCCAAATATTAGAGGGGTCAAGCTGGAAAAGGGGTTCCCTGTCCTGTAATAGGTGAGAACCAGGTATTACAGTCCTGTTCAGACCAACCTGCCAGGAAGACCCTTTGATCTGTCCTACTCTTGTTCAGAAGCAAAGCAGAGCAAGTTGTGTCAAACCATACCATTACATTACTGCAATGTGACCTGCACAGCCTTGCAAGTTGCAGCAGCCAAAGTAGAGTTAACAAATTCTGCCGCACAAGCATTTGAACACCATGAAAACTGGAAACATGAGATACAGAGCCAGGGCACTGCAGAAGTATGATTAATAAATTAATGTAATAACTTAAGGTGCAAAGCTTTCTGTGCAATACAGAGAAATTTGTACAATGCATAAACAAATTGTACTGGTGCTCGACCTCTGGTTGAGTCATTAGCCTAAAAATACACTGGCTAGTCTTGCTACAGTATTTGTCTGTAACCCTCGCTGTTCCAGGAGGTGGAAACTTAGCTGCAATCACCATTTATATGTGTCTCGCTTGTGCAGAATGTTATCTGTCATGTATTACAGAGGTAGCAGGTTCCAAAAGTGTCGTTATTATAATAAAGATGACGTTTCTCTGTGGCAATTTATTACGAGATCACACCTAGCATAATCTGAACTCTCACGTTTTTCTTTTCTGGATTTAAAAAAATATATATAATTATATAGAAACTCTACCAGAATAAAAATAACACTGTGAAATTATGCAGAGTCAAAGAAGACCCATACAGAATCATTAAAATCCACTTCATTTGTTGGGCTCAGGCTTTGCAAAGGGGGATTTTTCACCCTACGCAATTACACTTTGGCCTCAGTCCCACACTGATTTTAACAAGAGACTTGCAGTACAAAAAATGAAGGACTGGCTCAACAGTGATTCAGTTCTGTTGCGAACTGGAATCATGCAACCCCATTGATGTCAACAGATTGAACTCAGAGCAGAACCTGACCCTCACACTTGCTTGGGGACACAGAAATTATGAAGAAAAGTAGCACAAACTGACTTTTACAAGGTTTATGCTGGGCATGTTCCCTAAGTCATGGCCAGAAAAAATAAAAACCATGTAAGCAAGTGTTAATGCCCTCTAAGCTCCCTGGCACCCTTCCGAAGAAGATGGCAGCAACAGGCTAGTGGTACCTGGCAGACAAACAGCTGGCTCTGAAAATGTCACCCCTTAGGGTTTCTTCAGCCATGAGTAAAATAGTCGTCATGTCCACATTTTGTTCATACTGTATTTTACACAGTTCTTTGCTCTGGAAAACTGTAGAGAAATGTGTGTTGTACCCTCTGACATCTTTCAGCACATGACTACATCTCTTTACAATCTTCCCAATGCCACTCTGCACCCTTACATAAAACTGCACATGGTAGGGATAGGAAAGAAATACTGTTGATGGAAGGCTTTATGGTTCCTCCTTCAAACTGACATATTTGGCTTTTCCTAAACCAGCAGAAAGAGTCTTATGGTGCCTCCTGCTCTGATAAACATTGTAGAAGACTACAGTCTTAATCTTCACACTGTTAGTGTAGCATTTCCAACTAATCAGTATATCACAGTATCACTCACTGGAATTAATCCAGTCCTCAAATAGAAGGAAAAAAGAGAGAGGAAAAAAAAACACCAACAAAAAATATTAAACTAAGAGGAGGAAACCTAACTCCTCTGTTTAACTCTGAAGCATTTTGAGAAACAGTTTATGTAGAATAATAGGAATCCGTATTGTACAGCCACTGCCTTGCCATTGTAATGTTTCCCAAGCTTCCACTGTGTCTAGATAGAGGAGGTTTCATCTTTGTGGAGGATTTCCATGCTTGTCTGTGTGTGGTACAGTCACAACTTTAAATGTTTTTTAAATGTAGTTACTGTCTTTGATATCAAGGGACTATGCGTTCAGATATACGCTCACATGTCCAACTAACTGAAAGCCTCAATTTGTGAGAAGAAGAAAAGCGAGGCTGGGGACAACTGTACAAACGGTGTTTACACCACTGAAGTGCTTTTGAAATGGAAAGACTCTGCATGAGGAGGCTTACAGCTATGCCACAGCCTTGCCGATACCAGTGAGGAGCTCATCTTCAATGTAGTGTTGAACGTAGGTGGCAAAACTGTAATTTCTGTCTTTTTTTAAAACTATTTTTTCTTCTTTTATTTTTGAAATTTTCATCTAAGCGGCAGTTTCTTGTACTATAGTGACTCCTGCTGGGAGAGTTAAGTTGAAGTAGCTGAAGGTCTCTTACAGATATATCAACTCCCGGCCAGTAAAAAGATGTCCTAAACGCAGGAGATGGAGTTAAACTGTTCCCCTACCTTGGACGCAATGGCTTCTTTCATCACTAAGAACAAACCCCTAGGTTTTACAATTGAGACTGAGAAACTAGTACAGTACTTGTACAATTTTTGATCTACAGCATCACGACGTGAAGCTGCAACAATTAGATGTAAAGGGTCCATTCATGAGGAATAACATCACTTTGACCCTTTGTGTTAGCTCCTACTGCTAATCTTTCCATACGCGTGAACTTACTTTCAATTTGAAGAAGATGAAAAAGTCTTTTGCAAAACCCCAATACTGTTTTCTGATCTATGTACCTGAATGTAGAAACGTAGTCTTACCTCGTTTTTTTCCACTACAAGCCAAGCTACTTGTAATCCTTCCAAGCCTTTAAAGGGGACCTCCCTTGTTAGCATCTCCCAGAGAACCTGGAACAGAAAAAAAGAAAAGAATTTTTATTTCTGTACTTTGTATTTTAAATACATTATTAAACCTTGATACAGCACTATTCTGTATCCAATTATCAGGCAACCAGTTTCCATTTGCAGGAACTTGGACCAGTGTTTGTGTGCAAGATCCTCTCACTAAATTAATTTGAATGTTTCTGCTTTTTCCTCTACAGAAAAGCCCAGATGAAAAACTGGGTTGTGTGGGGTCTAACGCCTGCAATTTTGTGAGAGCAATGGAAAATGCTTTTTACTTTCTTTGACCACTATAAAGTTCACATTTGGCAGTTGAGACTTGGGAAGACAATGAACTCCTCCTCTACTTCTCAGCCCCAACTAGACACATCTTTGCTTTGTAGTCATTTTGCATTTAAAAATATTTCTATATGATTGCAACTAGTGCTTCTCAGGAGTCAGAATACAATCCAAATGGTATTTTGCTCCTATGATATGCCTATGAAAATACTGAATATAATTTTGCAAGTAAAACTGTAATTGTTTATCTCCAAGTATGTGACTATGTTAAACTAAACAATATATAGCATATAAAAAATCACTCTGTTCTCGTTGGTATCTTATAGATGCACTGTCCTTAAATATGGAAAGATCTCCTAATTTCACATGCTTTTAGCATTTTGGTACACAGTACCTGAGAATCTATGCTGCTCTGTAGAAAAGAGTTTGGCATCACCAAAAAAGGCTTCAAGTCAGTGAATCCAACTTGCTTTTCTGCCATTGGAGTTCGACCAAATTAACAGGCACTTTGTACCTTCACTTGTATATGTCTCTTTTTTTTATTGCTTAAATGCAAACCTTTATATACATACCTTGTTACAAATATCTACATACAACCTTTTTCTTCTGCTCATGTAGCAAGCATACCAACAAAAAAAAGACATTATTTATGTAGGATCTGACCAAACGCATTAAGATCCTTATGCGAGTCTCTGTATCCTCGCTATTTGGGTTAGTACCCAAGCTTATTCCAGCTACATCATTTTAAATGGATTCTGGCCAGCTATGAAGGTAATTAGAAAGAAAACGCGAGAATATTGGCAGATGCTGCTCAAGCAGAAAAAATGCATTGAAGCAGAGTTGGGCCTTTAATCAAGCGAACAGGGTGCTCCATCAATAGACCTATTTGAATAATTCTGCTTGAGTCAGAAGACTGATCAGTAAAGGTAAGGGTATCTTGGAAAAATAAGTAAAAGGACAGCCTTCCTGAGAATAATAAATATATGGGGAAAGCTATCACAGAAGTATTCAACTCTCCTGTTTGCCTCAATTCATTCCTTTTAGAAGGAAAAAAAAAAAGGCACCTCAATTTGTAATACCAATTATCACCTCTCTACTGGTAGAGAAGAAAATTTAACTGTGAGAGAAGGAAATAATTTAGCAGTCCTGTGTACTTCAGACAAAAAAGCTGTGTACAAAACAGCCAGTTTAAAACAAAAGCCCCTGGACCAAATCAAACATGCCGTTGAGCAGCCTTGCAGAACCACCTTATCTCTATGGCTGTACCATGAAGCCGCAGAGAAGAAACTTGAGTTTGCACTTCAGATAGAGCAGTATCTAAATACATCATCCAAGTAAAGAACATAATGAAACACATGTTAAATATCTCCAAGAGCACTGAGCAGAAAAACTCTACTGCTCTGCTACCTTTCTTTCAGAAGACCATAAATTATTAGGGTTGTCTTGTTTCATTCATGCACATAAGTTTGTGCAGAACATTTTGCACTGAATTCCTTTATCATGACACCTTTAGTGTTTATTTCCACTGCCTGTATGGATCACTGCCTTCCTAAACCAACAGTGCTAGCTTAAAACACTTCAAGACTGCACATAGGTCAAGAGAAGTACAGCAATCTGACACAATATGAAGATTTTTTCTTAATGTCTTATTTTTTACTAATAGTAGATGTCAGAAATCCTTGTGTTTATTCACACGGGTTTAGAAAACGTTTTAATAACAATGCAAATTTCATGTTCAGGCCAATAGTGTAGATAAAGCCTTTCCTTCCAATGGTGACGTGTCTCCATCTTCAGTTTTATAGGAGCTTCAACCCCATCTCATGAATTAGCTGCCCTGAATCATCAGTCAAGGTGAATGATTGCATTATCAGTCTTTTAAAAAGCAGCAAATGGATATCTTCTGCATTCCCATTTGTCTCTTCCTGTCCCCAGGGTCATTCAGCAGCAGAAAAAACACCTCAACCTGACTTACCCTGGCCTCTTTATTGCAAGATACACTCTGTTCATTTTCAGATCTGGCTCCCCAGCTCACCTCATATGGAAATTAATCTATCTTCCATTTCTGGTGTAATTTAATTGAGACTGGCATGGTTCACTTCCCCTCCCATCTCTGATGGTGAGGATCACCTGCTTTCCTGATCACATCACATCTCTGTGATGACAGACAGTAGGTGCTTACAGAGAAACAGCCAAGCTAGACACAATGATGGAAAACAAAAGCAAGATCATTTAATGTAGTGGTTTGTAAGCTGTGGCCTCTGAAGATGTTGGGCTGTTCTTTGCATACAGAGAAACAGAAAGGAGCGACAAATTTATGACTGTTCACCCTATGCATGAAGCTGAGAATAAGAATTATATGGTCTTCAGAAAAAGCTCACACACTTACTTCTGTCAGCTCAGCTGTGCATTTCAATTCTTATCCTCTCAACTATGTGGCAACAACAAAAGGAAAAAAAACAACAAACCCCTCACATCCCCACCCCAGTGCAAAGCCAATAAAGATTCAAAGTGCCATATAGGATAGGGAACATCCAAATGAGTAATTTGAGAAAAAGCAAACACTCTGAACAAGTTCACTGAAAAAAAATAAATGTTTTCTCTTGGTAGGAAAGTGTTCACAAATGAGGGTCAGGAGCCACAATTAGCAGAAGTACAGCATGAGCAGAAAGTGTACTCTTAGAGGTACTGCCCTTAGGCATGAAAATTAGGTCAGTCTTTTCTGCATTCATCCAAGTGGAAGTCAAAGATCTCATAACTCTTTTCATAAAGAATAAGGGATAACCCCTGGAGCTGGCCAACATTCCCTCTATAAATAACCTATGTTCTCATAGCTAAAGCAATCTATAAACTATTGCTAGGAGTGTAACAGCTGCTACATTTAATGGCAGTCTGTATGCTACCAATAGCCAATTAATGGTTTTACATTTTTCTTCTTTCAAGTGTTAAAACAATTCAGATACATTGCATAAGCTTTCTATGATTAACCACATTTATACGGATACACAAACACACATTGCAGTGCACTACAAATAATTTTGCCAGGATAACATATTCTAAGCATATATCTTCATGATTTCAAAACAGCTTTTAGGGTGAACATTGTCAGTCCACATACACTTTCCCATCTGGAAGAGATGCAAGGAATCATTTTTGAGCAACACACACAATGACATGCGGTCAATTTCTGGGTTGATCACTTTTAACACTTGGTATCTGTTGTTTAGAATATGAATTTGGAAATGGATTAGAAAAGAGAATCACAGCATGGCTGAAGGAAAGTGCAAGATCTGTCTTTGTGTTGTAATAAATCTCCTGGAACATTTAGCTTTAGCATTTCATGGCAGTATTATAAATTATTTACTATATATCTCAAAGAGAATATACGGAACTGTTTAACCATCTGTGAAGAGCAGGACAAACTAATCTGAATGTTAGCTATAAACATGTATGCAACTGTTCACAAAGAGGAAAATTCACTTCAGCTGAGGAGCAACTCAGACCTATAAGGTTGCAGAAAGACTTTGACACTTCATGGAAAAAAGTTCTTGCACACCTTGAGCAGAATGTTTAAAATCACAGACTGGTTTGTAAAAAGAAAAACCAGTCAGGAAAAAAAATAGCAGAAAATAAATTAAAGAAAACCATGGGGAAGGCAACAAATATTGCAAACAGAATATCTATTCCTAGCATCTTACTAGTTTACATTTGAAAGGATTCTGTTCTTTGTTAACAGGACTTTAACTGAAGAAAAGCAGATTTGTCTCTCTAGCACAAAAACTGCTGGCAAGTGTTACACTTTGAAAAGGGATTCTTTGCATTTTGTTTTTATAGATTATAATAATTTGAAGTGACAAAAATACCCTTTCTAAGATTTTTTTTTATTTCAGTCTACTTGCTAATTCTGTGATAGCCTAACACTTACTATAGGGAGATTCCAACTTTCGATGTTATATTCGGACAATTTCTTGCTAGTATAACCCCATTATGTCAGTCATTTCATCAACAGAGAACTGGGGCCACTGCCATTCTTAATTTCTATCCCTGTAACTCCTCTGAAAACGATGGTGTTCCAAGACTGGAGTTATAAAAAGACAAATTCATTCCTAAGTGCTTATGAATTTCATAAGCTTCTACCCACAGTAGACCCCCATTAGCTCAAAAACAATATATTAAACAATGTGGGTCAAATATTAGTAGGCATACTAAAGTAGCATTATACACCCATAACCACATTAAAATACTCTAGTAACACTGAACTGTTTTCGTATAGAAGGTAGTTGAGTTTCACCTCCAAGCACAAAACTGTCAAAGGAGCTTTACTTTTTGGACAGGGAAAAATAATCTATGTGCGACATACTACTCCCAAGGCTCTGGTAATACTGGACATGATAAGATGTTAAACAATTTCTTACCTTCTCCCACTTCTTGAATGTTACTTAAAGCCAATTCACACCAAGATGAGTATGTGAGCAGCTTGAGCTATAAGACCACATTTGGAATTTCTCCTCTAACATTTTTGCTTTGTTTTGAAACTGGAATGCTTCCCTTCAGTGGATAATTTGCGATTGCTTCCAGTAACAGTTTACATTAACATTTATGTTTGTTAGCTTATGTTCTCTTACTGTTTGTGACCTAGTTCAATAAGTAAGCAAGGATTCTGAATCTGCCAATATAGGCTTTTTCTCCCTCCTTGCAAACCTTCAACTTTTCATTTGTAAGCAACGCCACATTATCTCTCACATATTTTTATCACTATGAACAACTGTTTGGCAAAAAGTTTAAGTCATCTTCCATCAGGACATCAGCTTAGCTATGTATAGCCACAGGTGCTAGCTTAAAACCATAGTGCCTCCCTCACAGCTATCTCATCCCATACTTCAAAGAGGAAGAGGCAATACTTGACAGATACTGAAAGAATTCCTCATTCTGCCACCCACTGTTGAATCAAAACTCAAAAAAGGTTAATACACAGATATGCATGGTAACTACAACCCCACTTCCTTTCCTTTTTCCCCCCAAACTCAGGGAAAGGCTATAGGGCTAGGCACAAAATTGGTCTGACCACTGGGGCTACTTCTAGCCTATTTTTGTATTGCAGAGCAAAACCAAATTAGAGTTTAACTGGGGACAGAATGAAATAATTCACATTACTGTTCCTGCAAACCTGACATTCTGATGAACTATAACTGATTGCTCCTCCTTCAGAAAAATGGCAAAGCAATGCTGGCCTTTTCTATATTTTTTAGATGGGGCCTCTACCGCCCCAAGGGGTACAGTCTCTATTCTCACAGCTAATGATAGCAGGGTCTTTTAAACAATTAAGCATGGAGAAGTAGCTTGCTTTTTAATATAAAATTAGTGATACTCCATTTTATGAAACGTGGAATCCTAATCATTTCATCCTGTTATACACCTATGGCAAGATAACAACCTTTTTTCTCTTCTGTTCCACTAAAAAACACAAGCAGAGATTCATGATGCAGATTGTTCAGTGGCTCCTGCAAGCCTTCAGACATATGCTGAATACTTGTGGTAAAACATGCACTTCCCACACTGGCATGCTGCTAATCTAATGAGATAAGGATCTTACTAAACATGCAAGACACCATTCTTCCTATCATTTTCAAGCATGCAATTATAAATTATGGGTCAGTCTTGAAAGAAAGCATGATATTTTTTGTTGTCCTTATTTAGAATTGTTGTTCTTGCATCACATGAATTCTGTCACACTAGTGATCTGCTACTACACATTAGGAAATGAGAGGCGCTCACCACTCCGTACGAGTATGTGTCACATGTTTCAGACACCGGGAGACTCTGTATAACTTCTGGGGCCATCCATGGAAAAGTGCCCACTAATGACATGTGTGTTGTATGGGAGTGGAACCTTGAGGCACCAAAATCACAGATCTGGCAAAAATTAAAAATAAACAGATATTAGAGTACCAACCTCATTCATCAGGCATCAAAACATCAAGTCAAGCAGCAACATCTCTCTACAAGTAATTAAAGTGTTCATACCTTTAACACGCCATCAGCAGCTATAACAACTGAAAAATGAAAAAACAATGTTACAAGAATGCTATTAAAAATAAACACAATACATTTTCACAGCAAAAGACTTTGCTTTTTATCAAGAAAAATGATCCTACGGTGAGCCAGCACCTGAACAGGCACACATACACGATTGTCCTGGTTTCTTTGAGAAGCTTTAGAGAACATCTGCTGAATACCTGCAAGCCTCTGAACAAACACAAAACCTTTCAGGCCTTACTGAGTTCAAAGACAGCAATACAACTATAGCTAAAATACAGATAAACTCCATTCTCCCCAATGTAGTTAGGCTTAACAAGAAGCCCGCTGAAAGATTCATTAATAAAAGGAGAAAACTTACAACTGAGGTGAGATCTAAACTTTTCTCGACTATTATCTCCCTATGTGCATTATAAAAATCTGTGTCCCTCCTATCCCACTACTAGTAGTGAAAGTTTCAGTTAAAAGCCAATGTTCAGCAAATTTCATAAATGGTTGTCAGCTGCCAAGTACAGATTAACCAGTGCAGCTCCAAACTGAGTGCATATTACTCAAAAGCATGAATATTTGTCAGACCTCAAAACTGGCCACAGTAAAGACAAGATTTTCAGATAAGAAATATAAGAATAGACTTATCCAGTCTATTGTGTCTGGTGTCTGCCAGCCTTTCCTGGTACTCAGCCTTTGCAAATAGAAAAAGGAAGTGAGGAGTGTCCAGACAATGTCTGACAGCTGATAAGGTGGGTGCAATCATGGTCAGCAAGACACAACTTGAAAGAGCCCTCCACAATGCTCTAAATGATGCCAGGGACTGTAACAAAGGTCAGACAGGCTCAGGATGGGGAGGACGAACAGACTCTTCTGTGCCTCAACAAGTGCAGCTTGATGACAGCCAAGGCATTAGTTAGTTCTGCTTGTTCACAAAGCTCAGGTACAGATTTAAACGCTACTTTATCAGGTAATAGTAAATGCAGAGCGTTTCAGTGTTTTGCTACTTTACCATTCCTGGACTTCAGATCCCTGTGGATTACTTTGACGGGAGCTTCCATGTGTAAATAGTGCATTCCTACACAAAACAAGGGAACAATCTAGTTAGGCAGGCTGAGCGTGGCCACCACCTATCAGCAGTCATGTTTTCTGGTTCCCATTAATTGTACTCATGACGAGTTGGCATACCAGTATGCCATATGCTGCAGGAGAAGCAAAGCTTCCCATAAGCTACTTTGAGTAAAAAACACTAAGCAAGGCTCATATATCTTTCAGAGCATCTATATGGGTATGTTAATGCTTTTTAACGTCACATTTAGTTTTTTTCTCTAATGTGGTGCCTACACAGGGAATCCAAGATATGAATTTACTGTTCATTCATTAGTTTACAGTAATTCTTGGTCACAGAGAATACAAAGGATGAAACAGCTTGTTCTGCATTATTATATGAAGAATCTCAGTATGTTTGCTGAGAATAAGCCCTTAGCTTCCTTAAACGTCCCAATTCAAATCAAATGTAAGGATAATTATGCACTTTACCTCATAATTACTCTACATCAGCAAAATTATCCTCTTGGGACTCAGGGGCAAACCGGAAGTAAAACTGGCTCATAGAAGCCATTTTCACTCCAGAAATTATTTCAGATTCATAATAACCAAGGAACTCATTAAAAAGCACAGTGAATGGGGATTGCTTTTTTTATGTTTGGTTGGTTGGTTGGTTTTTTTTTACAATTTGAATAGGAAAGTATAGGAAGGCATTTCTGACTTCATAAGGAAAGCATCTCCAGCTGTACACTTTGCTGGCTGTGTACGATAGTAATGCACTACTCATCTTGCTTACCTTTAGCTATGTCAGTTGCCCAGGTCATGATATGATCCATATCCATCTCTTCACTTTTGTTACTATTAATGTAATCAAACAGTGAGCCAGCAGAAGCATACTCTGTTAACAAACAACAACAAACTCACTCACATGACTTTTTAAAACATTGCACCTAAACTGAAAGACCTAATGGAAACTGCCAGTTCCAGAAAGCAGTCAACCTCTGCCTTAATGATGAAGAATTTGAGTCCAGCAGCTAATATTGTTTGTAGTGTAGTAGAAGAGTGGTAGTTTGTTCTGATTATCCCAATACAGACATAATCTACTGCTAGGAGGAAGGAAAAAAAAAAAGTAAAATCATATATAACAACAGGCATTAAAATGAAAAGGCATTAGAAAGGTCTGGTGTCAAGGAAGCTAAGGCAAAGCAGTTCAAATTCCAGAGTAAAAGGTTCTGGATGCTCCTTGTTCAGAATCAACAGACCTTTTTCTTAACTTCTCTCAGCTACACCTACAGGAACCCACAGCAGGATTAATATAGGTACAAACAACGGCTTTTTTGGCCCGTTGGTGTTTGCAAATGTGGCAGATGGAATCCAGTCCAACTGTCAGAGTTTGCGGGTCTGAGAGCTGGAGTAACAAGCTAGTTACACCTACACACATTTGGGTGTGAAACTGGAGACAATTGAAACCTCCATAGTGCCACTCCTATATAACTTCAAATTCTTACATATTTAAACAGTGCATTTGCTGCTCCTGATGAGAAAAGCAGTTAATGGATGAGTTATTGTTACCAAAGACAGAGGATATTCCCCAATGGTAAGCAGTACTGTGTACAAATGATGCCGCATAACAAAGGACTTTTTCTAATTATTTTTTTTTTAAAGTAAAAGCAGATGTTAAATATATAACGTTCTGTTAGGAAGAAAGGGTTTGTTAGTAGAAAGGGAAATTAAAATTTTCTTTTCCTATTTCCCCATGGAGGAACAGAGTAGCAGATCAAATCATTTGTTCATGAAAAAAAATGTAAGGATGAAACTAGAGGTCTAACCCTGAGGTAAGCAGGCCAGATTTCCATGTGCTGCAGGTCATGTTCAGCAGTCTAAAGGCTGTACCTCCTCTGCTTAGTATTTATTAAGTAAGCTTTACGTTTATTTAGTATTCATTCATGTTTCAGTGAAAACACAACATGACGTTTGTGAATTGAAGCAGCCAATATATTTTCTTCTATCTGGTTGCCAAGACAGAGTGGGCACATGTCACCCAGTGTAACGCAAATAACACAAAGACCAGGGGGATGCAAGAAGCAACTTCAAGCCTTTCATCCCTCTCTCCCAAGCCTATTCACTGTGCTTCTTGGGCAGAATTTAAAACCTACTTACACAACTCCCCAAATCTTCATACCTAAGGTGGCAAACCAGCTGGTATACAATTGAAATGCTTAATTTCAGCCACTTCAAAGCAGCCACAAGATCATTCCCTCTAAGACTACATCAAATATATCTGAATTGTTGTTAATAATAATATTAATCAATGAATGACACATGATAGGCTAAATGCATAAAAAATAAACATTGCTCCTCATCAAGGAAATCAAAACCACTGGGAGACTGCTGCATGGGGAAGGAAACTCTGGGACAAGACTGAATCTGCAGCCTAGAACATGGTAGGCCATATGAGAAGATACCAGCACTAAATGAAAGGAAAGAGGGAAAAAATAGGAAGTCCCGTGAAAGTAAACACTCAAGTGGCAAGTTAGTTTTGGGTCATTACTGCAGGACCTCCCACTGAAAGGAGTCTCTGCAGGAGACACAAGTGTTGCTTCTGATGTCACCGAAAGAGGAGTAAGCTGCTGACCTGCACATTTCCTCAATTAAAACATAAGCTTTTTTTACCCATGATGTCATCATCTGTCTTATAAATGGATTCTTCAGGAATAGGCTGGCTGCATGCTTTGCATGCCTTTACAATGCATAATTTGATCCGCCAGGGTCAGGGACAACTCAGCTCCCTGAGCCCTTTGCCACTCTGTGAACGGAGGCACGCAAGCTTCAATCAACATAGCTCGATCCTTTAGTATTGCTTCTACATATTTATTGTGCCACAGGTTTTTACTAGAAGCTTTTGGATTTGGAAATCGTATCGCAAGCATAATTTTCTGTCAATAATGGAAAAGAGGTATTTGCTTTAGAAAGAAAAGCTCTGAATGCCTGACTGGACCCAGTCTGTGATGGGCTGTGGGATACACTGTATGTTTTTGTGCGGATGGGGAGCACAAGCTCTGAGAACCTTTTGGGAGGAGGCAGCTGTGGTCAAAAACCAGATCTGAAAGCTAGGCATTGAGACTGCTGTTGACAGAGACAGCCAGTGACATCTAGAATGATGTGATCCATGTTAGCAGCTCACCGGGTGGGATGATCAGTTATCACACTAACATACATCCCAGCAGGAAAACGTGTTTTGACTGCAGATGTAGCCTTTCTCAGAGAACTCTTTTGACAATCCTACGTAAGACGTTATGTGCAGCTACTGCTTGGCACATGCCAATGCTTGGCTGAATGCCCTCATCTCCATCACTCTGAAGAAACATTAGCTTCTCAGGATTTACTCTTGTTTGGGATTTTCCCTTATAAGAAGTGGATCTGACTAAACACAGGATTAAGTCTGCAACACTGAAGGCCATCCAGAAGATCACAGAGTGAAAATCCCTCTAAAAAAAATTTCAAGCACAGTTAACATTTCTCAGTAGCCATTCTCTCATTTGAAGATGGTGTGGGGAAATGGAGCCTTGTTTCCCTTCCAACCCATGGGACGCCAGTCTCCTTGGAAGTTGCAGGGAGCACCAATGCAGTTTGTTAAAAAAAGCTTTTTTTCTTTAGCCAGGATGGAATTAGAGCTCCCTAAGTAACAAAGTGATTGGACTACATAGTGTAGTCTCTTTTTCACAGATGGTTAGAGTCCCCATGCCCAATGACATAATGAACTACTTTAGCGGCTGTCTGTCCTGTGACTGGCAAGCAGGTCAAATGTCCTCTGAACACTGACCTTTTGTGAGATCAAACTGAGGACTTTCTGATCCAGACATCATCCTGAGTTGTTGATTACACATCTCCTTTGCTACTCAGCTTGCTGATTTACACTTATTACTTATGTTATAAATTACAGTAAAATTACATTACTGGATTTATTAACTTGCTGTTATTTTCATTGCTTCAAGAAGGTATTCAAGTTCCTGTCTATATGCTATCACCAGTGCATCCTCTGAGTGGCATAGACTGGTCAACACCCATGCGCCTCTGGAGTACTCACGACAACACCGTAACCTCCAGTAGGCAGATACTCCTGTAAGCAAAGCTCCCCTATCTCAGATGCGCTCCCACCGGATTACACTGCCATCTACTGTGATAATCAGACGTCTAAGAGACAGGTAGAAGTAACTGAATTTTCACAGGTTCTGTCCACCATCTGAGAACCAATAAACCTGAAGGGCAGTGTTTCAAACTGCTATTAGACTGTGCCACCATGCAAAGACTACTCTTCGCATCAAGCTCTTTGAAGTGTTACAGACGTGCCAAAACATGCCTCCTAATCCACGCTTTCATTTGCTTTGGGTTTATTTTCTACTACTATTTTACCTAGTTTCTCCCATACAGAAAAAGGAGAAATTACATTACCTGTAATGTAATTTTTTATCTTGACCAACTCCCAAGATAAGGGAAGGAAGCTTAAAGTGGTGATAGGAAAAAAAAAACCAAAAACCCAACAAACCAACAAAATCACAAAACCCAACCTCCACATAATTCTAGGAGTGCCAGAATGAATGAAATCTAGGTTTCACACCTAGGTGAATAAACGGAGTTGTCTTATGGGGTCTAATAAGCCCTTGACTCTATTTCAAATTCTTTCCATGGCTGGGAAGTTCCCAGTGCAGATTCTCCCGTTTTCAATACAGGCAGAATTCATGGTGCAGCTCTGCTCTGAGCACGCTCTCAGCCTTCCCTTTTCACAGAACTTGCCAGAACTTTGTATCATGAAAACCTCTACTTCTGTCACACATCAGTTAAAATGGAAAAGCAATTCAAAGAACAGAGTGAAAGTTTCTATTTAACGGAGTGCTGAGTTTGTGCATTAAGAACGTCACAGGCTCCGACTGCCTCTGTGCTGCTACCAGCTATGCTCCCAGCCTAGTTCCTACCTCCAGC
This sequence comes from Buteo buteo, assembly GCF_964188355.1. NCBI lineage: Eukaryota > Metazoa > Chordata > Aves > Accipitriformes > Accipitridae > Buteo > Buteo buteo. The sequence goes on from NC_134175.1 coordinate 30,478,864, forward strand.
ACTCCCATTTACATTGAGGCAGGTGGTGCTAAGCACTCTATCATTCAAAGAAGGCCAGAACAATTAGCAAAACACTGAAATTGGGTAAAGCTAATACTTTGTAACACTGGAGTTTTACAGAATCAAGACAAAGGTCAGACAAAAATCCTTACCTGTAACTATGCCATAATTTGGAGGTTCAATGACAGCTCCGTAGAACTGAATGATGTTTTTGTGACTGAGCACGCTGAGTATTTCTGCCTGTTGAAAACAAGCAAACAAAACTGTTAGACAATTAGGAATGGGGCATTTGCTATAGTAGTTTAGTTTATACCCAAGCGGGTATACACATATGTGTAACATATATAAATACACAGATATCTAGGAAAGACTGTCCACAAATGCTTGGCATTTGAAAACCTCATGAGGGAGTTTGGCAGGTGAATGCTTAGTATGTTTGGTGAAAAAAAAAAATTTTTTTTCAGACTATTCTTTCATGGCCAAGGCACAGATGTAGAAGCTAAGTCTTTGGAAAAACTGAAGGCCTTGGAAAACTTTGTTCAAAGAAAGATCTGGGATTTTTGGCAGAGTTGCAGCAGTCCTATCCAAAATTTGTGTTTATGCACAAAGTACTATGGGTTCAGTGAGTCCAGCACTTTAGGCTGTTAGAGCATACCATGCACACACAGCTCCATCCAATGTTTACTGGAAACGTGGAGTTTCCAAGGCATGCGCTGTGGAGTCTGATTGAATACACAGAGCAAGTATGCTTGAGATTGCCAAATAGCCAGCAGTATAGTTGAAACTGCTCCTCAGAGCAGGCTGCAGATGTTTGGAAACTCTGGGTAAATATACAAAACCTTCAAATTCCACTTGAACAATGCTTCTAGGTTTGAAAGAGACTGAGGAAATCAGAACGTATCCACACAAATTAAGGCATATAGTCCCTATGATTTTTGCAAGAAAAGAAGGTCAGATGTCTCATTCAAGGTCTCTCAACAGTTTCGCCTCTGTAGTATATTAAAATAAATATTCAAGAGATTTTATACACGTTTTTACAGAAATATATGTATTATACAAATACAGAGATATGCTAGTATATATTTTTCTCTACAGCAATGCATTACTTTAAGACTTTGAGATTATGTTAACTCTAAACCAGCCAACAGCATCTAGTAAGAACAAAATCACAATTAATTCCTCTGAACTTATCGAAGGTATCTGATCTGACAGATCCCTTCTTGGATCCCTTGACTAGCTGTAGGAGTATTGCTGTTCACTTGCAGGTGAGTCTTCCCACAGTTGCTTAGATAGTTGCCACTTAAATTATTTTGTAGCCTTGTAGATTCACCGAAAACAGGAATACTATAGCAGCTTTGATGCAGAAAACCTTGGTACATCAGGTAGTGCTATTGTAATAAATGTAGACATAGCAAAACAGTCATTTTTTTGGCCTGTGTTTTATTGCTGGTACGATGATACACGTGTGTAACTGCATTAATACAAAGGTGTCAGCTCAATTTTTTGCTATTGTTGTTTAAAACCTTTTCTGAGTAACTTCAACACAGTTTTGAGATAAGACCTTTATCTTTAGGTAATGCACTGACATTTACATATATTCAATTAAATCTTTAACTATAGCTTTGAACTTAACTTGGGTTCCACTAGTTCTTCATGCTGCTTAGCCTGCTCAGCAAGGGAAACAGTGTTACCATGAAGTTAGTCATCCTTTTTCACAATACCAGAAAAGTAATTTTTTAAATGTATGCTGTTTTCAGCAAATCATACTGCAGACTGACTTACCTACAAGTCCACAAAATAATTTAATTGGCAGCTAAGCACATGTTGGAAGACTCACCTGCAGCAGCACTCCTACAGCCAGTCAAGGGATCTGAGAAGGAATCCATAGATCAACAAGGGATCTGTTTGTCGGCAGAAGGAGCTCTGCCCTCCAGCTGCAGCCCCACCAGCCTCCCAAGGCAGGGGACTCGCAGCAGCAGCACTGCCCGTTTCATGAGCTGTACCTCCTACCTCCTTCAGTAGCCTGGAGGATGCAGATGACAGCCTAGTCATTCAAAACTCCACTTCCACGGCCTAGCAAATGCAAGACCCCTACACTTCAAAAGCTTCTGTATTGTATCTTCTTTAGGAAATATTAAATTGGGGAATGTCCTCTAATTCCTACCAGCATTACTACCAGATAACCAGGAGACCTAATACTCCTTGACTGCCTATCTGAATATTGTTAGAAATGAGACAGGAATACCAGGCCACAAACAACATTAGACAAAACTATCTAGACCATCTTTTCTTGAACACCTTGGCCAAGAGGAGTGGAATAAAACTATCTTCTGGCACAGTACTTAAAAATCCATGTCTTCAAAGCACTGTGCACACCACCTGCTGATGTTTACAGTACGTGTACCTCAACAGGCCATTAAAATTAAATTGACTGGTCTCACATTTAACTTTCCCATGGCATAATGTATTTAGACCCTGGCTATAGAAGTAGTACTAGATGAATCTTTTTAAAGAATGATTAAAAATGCCACATGATGAACATATCCAAGTGCCATAGCTCCCAATTCCACTGCAGCAATGTGCAGAACCCAGTGACTGTCCTCCATCTCACACAAGATGCTGCTGGATCCCGTAAAAGCCCACCAGAGTCATTGGACAACAGGAAGGGCCACACTGCAGCCACCAGAAAAACCCAGGCCTACCAATCACCCAGTGCTACCGTGAAATGGGCAACAAGCAGGATAGGAGCACCGGGCCAAGAAGACGAGTCCTTCGCTGCCACGGGCATTACAGATACACAGTGCTTTTATTATTTGGAGATTCAAAAATTATTATTTTCTAAGATTATCTTATTTACAGTATATTACACACCAAGATCGCATTCCAGGAGTATGAAGAAATGCTGTGTCAACCATGGCTAATACCCTCATCTTCACATTGATGTTAATACTCTAAACTGGGATTTAACAAACACCAAAGCAAGCTTCCACCTAAGAATAAGGAAAGGCATCTACTAATTGCCCACAGATATCCCATATTAAGAACCTGGGGGCGGGGGGGGGGGGGGGGGGGGGGGAATTGCCAACTTTTTCTAAGGACCATTAGTTCTGAAAAAAAATCCTTTCTAAACACTTAATCACTCTGCTGTTGTTAGCGCTAGCGATTCTAGACTATTCCTTTCAAGTTTTGCTCTTTTCAGTTGCTATAGATCAGCTGTGAACTCTATTAGCCAATTTAAAGACACTTATTCCTTACAGTGAGAACCAGATGCACGTCAATCCACATCTTTGAAGCTTTTGTACTTTTTTTGACAAGAAGGTGCCATATTTCAATGAAAGACTGACTTTCAGATAGCAAATTACAAAGTGGTGGTTAAAGACTGGTATTTCAAAGGTCTCTTAAGCACTTACAAGAATATTTAGAATCACCTTTAAGCATCAAACTCATACTTATATCCAAAATGCCTAAAAGCTTGGAAGAAAATCCTGCCATGCATCTGTCTGCCTAAAGGCCACTGAAGAAGCCAGCCCTCACTGGCTTGGGCATGACATGCTCACTTCCGTCGGTAAAGTTGCTATCTATCTTACGCAACCTAAATGAGCATCAATTTCCTTCCTAAAGCCATGGTGCTGACAAGTAACAAGTCTTCAGTTATTTCATTATATTACTTTTTTGTGTGAAAGACAGATTTTTTAAAATTTTTTTTTTAAATGTTGGATCAAAGCAGAACTAGAAGGAGCTCAGCTGAAGGAAAGGCACAACCCAAACACGTAAATACAAACTCCTTGGACATAACATAGAGACACAATCAGACGCACAAGGTGACTGCAGTGGAGTTGAGTATTACATTTAGTCCCATGATAAGCTTAGTCACAGCCTGGTACTGATCATCAAACCATGCTAAAAACCATTCACCCCATACTTACACCACAGGTATGGGTAAAATTATGTCCCTCTCTCGAGTCCTGCTGAAAGGAATTACAGACTAGATGCCATTTCTTGAAGGCAAAGGCATCCAGAAGTCTAAACAAACCTAATCCACTGTTTACATAATTCAACCACTATCATGAAATCCAAGGTCAGAGCAAATTACACTAAAACCATTTTAATTTAATTCTCACTTAGTGGCTCCTGTGGCGTTACTGTAAATCAAACCCAATTCATAAGACAACTACAGTGTAAGGCTTACGAACTCAGGTAATCCTTCAGTGTACAAACTAATTGCATCCTATCAACCATGGTCTACATCACAGTGCTTAACGGCTAATTTATTTTTATGCCTGTTTAATCTCTGGTTATTGGCAAATGTGAAAATGTCAATTACATCATCTATGACTGACATCACCCTACAGCTGCCTCTAGACCTGCTAGGGCTGCTCTTAACCTTCTAGTACAAACAACTATGCATGAATACTCATATCCTCAGTATTTTCAGCAGGTAAACCCAGGGTCCTCCTCTACGCCTTGTCTGTTCAGCGATTGCTGAACAGACACCACCGACATAGATTTTGAGCGTGGCCAGCAGCAGATGAGGGGACGAAGCAAGCTACCTGGACAGCGTGGTCTCGTTACGAGCAGCACAAGCCTCAGCTCACTGGGATGACACAAGTCCTACCTCGCTTCTGCTCTGTCCACTGCCAATGGAAAAAGAGCAGCAAATGCAGCATAGCCCTGAGGAGATCTTCAAGGTCAGCGCTGACTGCAGATGTAGGCAATGGCCACCTGATGCTGAGCTGGCATTACTCAGGAACACAGACAGGCCCTACCATCAGATCTTTAATTGTAGCTGCAACGGCAGTAAGGATGTGGACGGAGGCACTTTGCATACAGCTGTGTTGTTGCCTGCCAGCTACTCATACCAGCCGCAGCTGCTCTTGTTAGAGCTCCCTATCCCAAGGCAGCTAAAGTTAGCAAAGACCAAACAACTCAGCATATTTTAGTTACTCTGGTCCTCCTTGGAAATACGTTAGAAAGTTGTTACGCTCACACTTGTAGTCAAGAGAAGTGATCAAGGGTTTGGGCTAGCAGCCTATTCCAGCAACACAGCTGGATCTGCAAAAGAACATCTGTCCAAAGAGTTTTTTCAGTATCAAAAGACTTTTTTGCTTGGGTCTGGGCAAACTAGGCCCACATCAACTTAACCACCATTTCCTCCAGGTCCCTTTGGAGCCACTGGACAGAGAGGACAAAGTACAGCCGGCCATCCTTCCACCCTGGTCTGAGCATGCTGGTTTAGGATTAACACAGGAAATAGCTGCAGCCCCTTGTGAGACCATCGGGTCAGCCAGCAGCCAACCGACTCTCCTGTTAATAAACCAGTTAATTGCACAGCAAGAGGCACCTTCTCTCCATGCAAAATTACAGGGTTAGACATGGTTAGCTACTTAATGAATCTCATTAATACAACTTCCTTAACTGCCTTCTAATATTTATTATTACATTATGCAACAGTTTGGTTATTTACTTTTCCAAAGAAATGCTTGCCATGTTTATTAAGGAGATATTTAGACACACTTAAGGCAGCTTTGAAAAGATATTTTTTCCTAAGTCTCATAGCATTTTAAAGGCTTTGACCTTTGTCATGTTCTTGGGAGAGTTGCAACTTCGCTACTCTCAGGGGGTTTTATAGTCTAATAAAAGGGCAGTTGGAAGAGGCCAGCTGATGTTTTATTAAAATCGTTCTATTTACTGACAATCACATACAAAAAGGATAATAGAATGCTAACACAAATCAACCCCAAACCTTTATTTCCAGATTCCTGCTCAAAAATACATTCAGTCTGTGTCCATTTTCATGTCTCAGGAATGATCTCCTGTGAATTCACTGATGTCTAATAAGGGATGATGTCTCTAATACATTAGTTTCTCTAGGTAAATGAGCCCAAATCATTTTACAGATGCAATACTAAGACAATGAGCATCTAAAGCTACAGTTCCGCTACAAAACACTAGTAAAATATGCATCTTAAAATCCTACAGGCTTATGATTTTTTTAATGTAATGCTGACAAATCATTAAGCCAAAAAAATTGCATATTTTTCACAAGATATTTTTATGTTTTACAGGCTTGAACATAAATATTATACAGCCTCATGATGATTCTTTTTAAAGCACATTAAGGTTTTGATAGAAGCCAGAAATTACCCACAGCAGATAATTTTTACTATTTCATTGTTTCTGTCTTTTCAAAAGTAAAAACTGAATACAATTCTTAATAAGCAGGATATAGAAACAGTTCATGTAATTTAGCTCTTTCTGGATTATTATCATGCCATAGTCTTAGACACCTAATGTTCTATCATTGCTAACAAATGTTCCTCTTGATATGCAACAAATAAAGGGATACAAAAAGAATTTTAGAAATATAAAACTACTAAGAATTTTACAGCAGGGATGTTATGCAATTATTACAGTTTTTAATATTAGAAAGAAAAATCAAGCAGATACAAAATAAAAATTTAGGACTCTGCCTAGTGTTTTGTCTGTTCTCATAAATTTTTGTAAGGAAAAAAAAAAAAGGTTTTGTGCTTTGTGGTCCCCAAGAAGAAAGCTATTAATAAGCAAAGCACAGTGATTATCCACTGACAATGTTTGTTAAACCAATTAAACTGTGTTTGATATTAACAAAGCAAGAGGAAAACCACACGAACATAGCAAAGTCAAAGAATCCTCAGTGAGATTTTCTAACTGCAAATAAGCAGAGTTACCACATGCTTTGATGAGTGCTGTGGACACCCTCCCAGCACAAATGTGTTACCATCCCTTTCAAAAGGCAATCACAGTTCTTAAGACTATGGCTGCGTATCACTAAAGCTGTGTGAGTTTGGGGTTCTTTTTCAGTACTCATTTAGAGGATCACTTTCTATAGCCCATTAACAAGTTAAAACTGTCAGCATTTGTCATGTCTTAGAAGACAGCCATATATTCAGTGTTTCAGGGATACTATTTCACAAACCACACAGAGAAGAAGGGTTAAATTACATTCTCAGATTGATGCCACCAGCACTTCTGCAAACAACAGAATTAAATTCTCATAAGTACATCTACAATGACATACAAAACACGTATTTAAAAGCATTTTGATTGAGCAAATGTTTCAAAGCATCAAATTTGCATCCAAAATTATGTCCTACACTCTTACAAATCCCAGCAATTAAAAGTGGAAATATAAAGGAAACTAATAAATTCTCATTGCTATATAATCATCTTATCATTATTTTAAACCCATTGTTTTCTATCACCACACGATTCTCATTTTTTGAAATCCTGTGGTAGAAACACACTTTAAATACCTTGTATTGAGTTTTAGGTTTAAATCTTGAAGAAAGAAAAAAAAAAGCACATTACCAAGATACTGCAACTGTCATAATGTACTGTGCTGAAGGAACATGGACGTAAATTTATTATGTGCTGTTACAGGTTCACCCCATCTTATGTAATTTACTTTAAAATACTTAATTTGCACCATGCAATAGCAAATGTGTATGGCATTTTTGGAGGTAAGGAACACCACAGGACATGTTAGTAGTAAAATATATTGGATATTGGCCCTTTTAAAAGAAAACTGAGTTTTATAATCTCCTATAACTTTTTATAGCAACCTTTGCACGTAACTTGGCAGTTTTAAGGATAATTTGAAGGCTATGGGATTAGGAGCACTATCTAGTAAATTCAGAACATCCCTGTCAAAACACTGCAAAGGCTTGCTGAACTCATGGAAAGCAGGTTGGTCTCTCCAAAAATCACAGGGAGATCTGTCCTTGTGATGTGGCAGCACACCTCCTGCCTTACGCAGAAAGAGGCAGTTAGATCAAGCTACCTGGCTCGATCCTGCCACTGACGTACATCAGGCCAGCACAATAACCACATGGAGCCCACCCAGCAGTAACCAAGCAATTGCAGGATCATGGTGTTGGTGTTCCTCATGATGGGAGTTAAAAACTTGCTATCAATGACAGAAGAGGCTGTTAACAGAAGCTGCAGCATTTAGGATAAAACTAAGCAAGGGGCCTTTCTGCAGAAAATCCTTACAGAAGGTTTAATAAGCTCGAAAGTGTCATTTTGAGTTACAACCACACTGCCAGTTACTAAAAAAAAAACAAACACCAAACCAAACCAAAACAAAAAAAACCAAACTACAAACCACAAAGATCATGGACAAATAACTCATTTTCACACAGATTTCAACTAGAAATCCACAACGTCCAAACATATCTCACAGGAGTGTTACATTTTGCATCATACAGCTTGAGATTGTATCAGCATTTAATATTAAGGTACCTGATAAAGGGAGATCTGCCAAGAACAAGAAGAGTAGTTTGGATTTCACGAGTGTTATTCGCAGTTAGTAAACACCTTCAAAACGTGCATAAACTATGTATTTGTAATGGTGTAAAAGTGTAGAAATGAGCAATGTCTTGCAATATTATAAATACTTCATTCAGGTAGATTTAGAGAAAGAAACTGCTTCCAGCTGCAAAGCAATACCAGCAACAGAAACAATAGATGAGTGGACTAAAGAGCAGGTTTGAAATACCTGAGCTCCCAGAGAGCAGTTTATTTTCAGCAATCATCATTTCTCTTCTCAATATTGGGAAATTTTCCCATTTACTCGCAATCATTTTGAACGCAAATCTGCTCTGACTATAGACTACACCAACAAAACCCACAACATCTCTAAAATGCAAGGGAATAACAAAATGTGAAACCTTGTGACTCCCTGCTCACTCCACAGGTGAGCAGGTATCATGGCTAATATGCAAGACCTGAATCTTCCCAGACCCAACAAATGGAAAAATATCCAAGGAGATTACTTCTGAGATCGAAGTCACTGTAAGTCTCGTGAGCACCTTGTTGGAAAGACATTTGGTACCACAGTGATGGGCAAAACCAATCGCCTCTCAAGGAGTCTCTTGCAGTACTTAGGAGCAACAGAAGAGAAAATGATATCAAAGAAATGGTATTTGGAGAAAGGCCATGTTCACACATATCCAGTTAGAGCAGTGATTTTTCCGAGGTCTGCAGAGTATTAGCAAGGAATCTGGATAAGGTAACTTAGAAGAGTAAGTCTAATCATAGTGGCTTTTACTGAACAATTAGCACAGACTCCAGAGACAGCAGCAGCTATACTCATGGATCCTGATCCACTCGTCTAAAGCAGCTATGATCTCAAACTTGATAATGAAAACTGCAATTCAACCAAGGAAAAAAAAAATCATCATGTTCTTGATGAGCACTCACTTTAAGCCTGTCTTAGAGTAGATAAACCCAACCTACTGTAGCTAATGATAGGAACAGCACTTGATGGGGATCCCTCTTAGGAATCCCAGTGATTGTTATAATTCCAGAAAATGTTCCTCAACCAGACAGGCTGAGCCCACCCTCATGAAAACAGCACATCACAAAATGTGTTACCTCCCTGTTATACGTTAACAGCAACTGCTGGGGAACCATGTGGGGTTTTGCTTTCCATACAGGCTGTCAGAGCTCTGTAGAAGGCTCTCCCCAGTTATCACTCAAAAATGACCTGCCCCTGCAGAAAAACAAAGAATCACTCCCTACCCAGAGACCACTTACTTTAAGAAGACAAAAAACTTTCAGCACAGAAATTCTGGCTGTGTCCATCTGGCATAAGAGAAAGGAAAGAAAGTAGCTGCCAACTACAGACCACCTTCTGCTGAAGTGTCTGAGAGTCCTCCACGGATCAGAAGCATTTTTCATGCCACATTTACCTATGCCATAGCACAAGCTCACAAAATCTGGGGTGTTCAAGAAAATGAGCTGTCACTATAATCTGAATCTCTGACTGCTGTGCATTATCTGAATAACACACATCATGGTTTTATGTGCAACTGTCCAAATCTGCTTGCAGATTTTGGTTTTTACCATGTACTAGTGATGTATGATCTTCTTTCCTGAATCCAGAGCAGCAAGCTCTCTCTGTGATTTACCACGTCTTCTTTCTCTTTACCACGACTTAAGCAGTAAGTATCCTCTCTCTGGTTACAGCCAGACCTTCCTTTCACCTTGCTGAGGCTGGCAAGAACATAAGCAAGAGCACAGGACTCCACCAAAATCTGACTTGTACCTTCTCCAACTGACTGCCCTTCAGCCAGGACCATGCCATCAAACAATAGCCAGAACAACAGACTTCAGAGCAGCTCACTGGCTATGTCCACACTACCACATAGACCACTACAGACCAGAGTCTCTACTCCCAACAAAACTAAAGTTTCAGGACATAAATTCCTTACCCACTTTTCAGAAAAGTTACTCTTCTTTATCTAAGATTGAAAATTGTATTTTAGTTAGAAACTTGGCTCAAATGCTACCCCTACTGGGTAGCAATGGTCAAAAAATGAAACTAGACAAAACTTCTGAAATTTCAAGTTTTTACCTTTATACAAAATAGATCCACTGTTTATTATTTCTTGGAATTCTTCAAGCTACCTTCATGGTAGCTCAATCTTTTTCCATTAAGACCAAAATAATTTAAAAAAACCCCCAATGTCCAAGGCAAAAAATTTAGAGGAAAACTAGCAATATTTTAAAATTGGTTTTAGTGTCATAAAAACACATTTATTAGTATTACTGTACTATGTATGTCTGACATGTAACTTCGGCTTTTCCCCTACTTCTCTTTGATTAATTTCTTGTACACAGAACTCCTTATCTTACCTAGACTTCTTTATAGCTATCTGCTTACATAGATATGTCAATAACAACTATTTAATTTCTAATCTTTGTTATTAAAAAAACTTATTTTCAGAAAAGAAAACTTTTTTTAAATTATGTTGACATCATATCTATTACGAATACAAGCTGTCAGCCTCAAAATAAATTGTTTAAAAAGGCAGTAACTTGAATACCAGTATCTCTGAACTCTGTAGAAATTGGAAATCTAGAAGAACCTATCTAGAAGAGTGATAGAGACTAATTACAGAGTGACCTGGTATCCTGTGAAGGCAGTAGCTTTGAGTTTCACGAACAGCAGACTTAAAAGGAGCAGGAACTAGCAGGTTTTGTACCACCACAGGATACCAAATTAAGCCAAAAGTCTTTCTCATTGCTCTTTTCCAACCAAACAGCAATATCCCGAGCCAGTTCCTTCCCCAAAATTACAACAGAATGACCAGAGATGCTGCAACCTTGACTCTGCAGTTCAAACCCACCAGAAAGAGTAAAACTGAATAATGAGCCAAACTGAGAACACAAAGCCTGAGACCTGCTCTAACTCCTTCACAATGGTTTGGTAGAACAGAGCACATGCAAGCCAGGAGCATTTCCTCTAAGGAGAGTTGGAAATGTGAAAAAAATCACAGCATCACGCATGCCATTAATTCTCTTCCTCCAACACGTACAAAATGTTCTGAGAACTGCTCTAACTCACACACATGAATAGACCAAAATTTCTAAAAGAATACAGATGTAGGAAAAAGTGGTAAATAGAAGACAGTTGAATGCGAAAAAAACAGTACTGCAGTAATACTCCACAATGTAACCACAGTACATTTTAGGGTAAACATGTAAAGGGAAAGAACATCTTGCAACCACATTCAGCTTTAGCATTTCCCCATTTGTGAATTTCTACTTCCACACCAGTAATCTGCACCTTCAGACTTTATTTGAATCTTCCCTTTCATCATTTTATTAGAAAACTTCCAGACGCATCAGAAATAAATGAGGAATACCACACACATAACCCAGTGGGAGATTAAGAAAGGCCAGTTAGAAAATAGAGATGATCTATTTTGTGATTACAAAACAGCTGACTTGCACTACTACCTCCATCGCCCTGCATTGTGCTTCCCAAGGACCTGCAATAAATGAAACAGCACAGAGGAAGCAGGAACACTGCATTACATGAGCCCACAGGAACTTCAGGACTGGGGTCACATCATGCAGTGTACCAATGAAACCTCCTTCCTACAGGCTGTACCTGAAGAGCCAAAGAGGAGGCAACATGCTGCAGCAAATGACAATTCCAGTCTGAATCTGAGTGCAGCAAAAAGAATTGTCATTTCTCTTCCAATTCTAGCAACGCCTGAGTCCTTGCTCAATTACTAACTGATTTATGCTCTGAGTATGACAAGGACTACATTGGCAAAGTTCACAACAATGAACTGAGCTCACAAGTTGGATCTAGGGCCCCGGAGCTCCATACTGTTTTGGTGGCACAGAGCACATTCAAATCTGCAACATCTCTTTTGGTGTGGAAGAATAACAGCATCATGTATACCACAGCTTCCCATTTTCCAGTGGCAGAGGTATGCAAAAACTCATCTGAGGACTATTCTAATTTAGGGAGATAGAGGGAGAAATCAACTGCCATCAAGGATCAGACATGAGCAAATGTAATTTTCTATGTGACCTTCAAGTCAGGCAAGGTTGGGATGACTTTAAGCATTCTCCTTCATCCAAGCAAAATCATCCTCTAGCAATACTGATCACAAATCTTTGCTGCCCAAGATACATCTCTCCAGAGGGCACATCCAGAACTCTTTTCCACCCTGTCAGAGTGCTGTATGGCTACATGACATTTCCTCTCCTTTTCCATGTGTGCTGCTATTGTGCTGTGCACTTTACTTGCAACACCACTGGCCTGCTGAGGGTGTTCACTTCTAGGAGACAATTCCCTGATTCCAGGGAAAGTCCTTCCTTCTGCCTGGCAAAAAAGAAAAGAAATGGAGCTTAGGAAAGCTAACTTACAAGAAAGATGCAGTATTGGCAGGAAAAAAGCACCCAGAGAAACATTTTTCTTCTCTTGAAGTAGAGTTAGGGATACCTTATTATTAGTATACAGTGTTACCCTAAAGAGGGTTTGGCTGATCCCCTGTACCTGGAAGGCAGTCATAACCCTTCCACTTTTTTCCCTTCTTGAGTTTGAATTGTTGCAGTTTGGAGGGCTTTTGAGATTTCTCCTCAAGGGCAATTTTATCAATTATCTCTGTCTTTATAAAATCTGGATATAATTACTATAGTTGGCTCTGAGTGGAGAATATAAGACCATTTGGAGATCACTGTTGTGTAGAGTAAGTGTGATGGTCTTGCACATTACTGCAAACCTTGCAAATATTAATAAACATTTCAACCATTAATTATTCCATATTGTATTCTCAAGGACGGTACCTTGTTTTTAGTTTCAGAGATGGTTTGGAAAGGAAGAATCATTTTTAGTTTTAGCTGGGTAAAGATTAGATACCCATCTTCAGCACTTTCAGGACACACAATTTTGTGATGAATGCTCATAACTCTTGCTAAAAATCTAACTACATTTTTAGCTAGTAAACTGTTTGAGAAATAAAGACATTTCCTACAGAGCATTTCAATTGGGTCAATGATGCATCTAACTTTAGGTGCCTGCATTCAAAAATTATTTTGATACTGCTTCAAGGTCTCCATTGCTTGCTCCCATTACTCCCAAACCACCAAAAAACAAAACTCCTTTTTTGAAAAGGAAATCTTGAGGAACAGAGATCTTAAGCTTTTAGAAGTGCCCTGCATCTTTTCATACACACTCACTGTTTAATTTAGACTAACATACCTTTATTATTGTGTATGAACAAAAAGAAAGCACAAGGTGTAGTAGCCTTCTGAAAATATTGCCTTTTAAAAGTCTCAGCTGAATTCAGAATTTTGATTGAAGTAAATGGTGGTGCTAGAATACTACTGAAGTTGTAGAAGTCAGATCCCAATTCTTCCAAATAGATATTTTAAGATATACAGCTTCTTTAAAATGAGAGGAAGTAAAACTCCTCATTCTTTTAAAAGCTGTGTACAGGGATGGATTTTCACAACGATGAACAGCCTAATCGGGGTGAAGAATCCTCAACCGAAAGCTCACAAAGGGACCCCTCTATCCGTTCTCCATTTTTTCATTTCCACTTTTCTCTTGAAAGGAGTGTCTCACCGGAGAACCGGAAGAGTGAAAGATTTTAAAGTATAGGACTGAAATCCATCAAACCCAGGATTGCGGTCCAAACCCAACCAGCTGTCAAACCCAGAGATACGAATGTATGCGCACTTCTGCCTAATAAAATTTGAATCAAACACTTTGCATCTGATTCTCCATGTGAGCTTTTATGCAAACTTCTAAAGTGCAAGGAATCCTGGGGTGGAAGAGCTATTCTGAGAGCTTTCACATAGTTCATGTAATTAGGGAAACCACTTCCTTTGATTGTAAGTGTTCAAAACAGCTGAATTTCTTCTTTCAAAGGAACTCTGTGATTTGGGTCATCTCTTTTACTTGCTCTTTCATGTTTCTCAAGATGAGAGGTGAGACTGTAGAGCACATTATTTAGAAAAAAAAAAGATTCCACTTTTTGTTTTAGGGATTGAACTTGGACTATTCAAAAGGTTGTCATTTGGAAATCTATCTTTCTTTCCCTCCCTCTGTTTCCTTCCTTTTCTGATAAGCTCTTCAGTGGCTCCAGTGAACATAGTCCAAAATGCCAATTTAAACCTAAGGGAAAACTGAAATACAGTACATGAAGGAAAAGCGACTCTCATTTTCCTTTGTACGGTTGTGGCTGAATATGTAATTAAAAAGGAGCTCTAGCTGCAGGATTTCAGTCCCCATGTCACGTTTACTTTTTTAATGGTTCTAAACACTGACCAAGCAAAAAGGCAGAAATAGAGAATTTAAAAGACAAACAAAGCAGCTGCCCTGGTCTTTGAAATGGGTCTGCGGGTTGGTTTTGTTTTGTTTGGGTTTTTTTTTCCCAAAAAGGGAACACAGGTCACAGTTTCAAGGCAACGACCATGTCACTAGAGCTAACAGTCGATGCCAGTGTCATTACAGACTCAAGTGTCACTTGCCCTGAATTTCTTGAGCCAGGCAGCCCCTTAGTGCTGTTACTCCACGTTTGTCTCTGTAACAGCTGTAACAGGGAGGGAATCTCTCCCTTCTCACAGTATAGCACAGAAACACAGTAATGAAAAGGTAGGAGGTTTCATACTGCAGATTTCAAATGTATTAAGTAACAACAGTACGCTTGTTTACCCCAGCAGGACCAAACTTTATTCCCAGTCAGTGAAAAGTCCCAGGACTCCTTCCAGAATTCCAGCGTTAACAGGGAAGCGGTTTGCAATGGGAACAGAGTAAACCACTTGGGACACAGCGCCAGAAACCACATTACTGCCAACTTCTGCACAGGACAGATGGGACACCAGCTTGGAAAGACAACTTTACAATAAAGACTTTGTACAAATACATGAACAACTAAAAAAGAAAAATTTAAGAGAACTCCAAAATGCGTGGTCCTAACAAGTGGGGTTCTGGATCTTGTATTTGCCTTTAGGGCCCTCGCAAACTCTTAGCGGGGGTACTACCAAGGTGACATCCAAAAGGAAGAGCAATTCAACAGCTCCAAATTTTATCCATCTGTTGCTACATGCTCACATCACACACAGCACCTCAGCACACACAGACACATCGCAAAGAGGTCAAAGGAAAAAGCCTTCTCCTGAGTTTAGGAGATTAAAAGTACAGAGTTCACCAAAAAGGAAAACCACCAATCACTACTTATAAGCCATCATCTTTGAAAGGATTGCCTCAAATGCAGATGACATTACAAAAATTGAGGTTATTATATGACTAGACAAAAAGTGATTTCTGTGCTTTTCCTCCTCTAACTGCACACAGGCACGCACTACATCTCCTCTGCTCTGTGATTCTTCCAAGGAAGAGGAAAAGATATCTTCCTGGAAAATGTCACTCGCTCACTTAAGGGTGCAGCAACTAGGTTATTTTAACAAGTTTCCAGAACAACCACCTACTCACCCCTCCTATTCTGCCTCTGCCAGATAAAAATTTGCAGAGAGACTCAGCTTTCATTGAAAAGCTGACATCCCCCCAGCCTGCATGCTTGCCTTTTGGTTTTTCCACCTTTCAAAGATATACTTTGTACAAAGCAACTGCATGTTGTCTTCCTGTATCCACCAGTAGCTTCCTCGCTTCTCCTACAGCAGCTCAGGGGTTTTACAAACCATGCTTATTTTTGATGCGGCTACTGGAAACTCATGTGCCTGATACACAAAACCCAAAGCTATTTGGTCAGGTGTGTATCATGTACCATGACATGATTTTTTCTCTCCCCTGCTTACAACATTTAGCCATAAGGAACCCCGATTTAGAAGTTTTGGAGTAAAATAAATGAGTAACCAGAGACAGAAGAGAAGTGGAGGACGTGTGGCAGTGTCCCCTTTCAGTGATGTCCAGGGGCCAGGCACTACTTCGCCGAGGAGGTGCAGCCGCACGAGGGCCCCTCCTGTGTGCAGGAGGCTGCCCCACTCTCCAGGCATCAGGCAGCTGAGCTGCAGAGGGGACCAAGGAGGCATAGAAATGGTCACTGTTACTTGAGTCACCCAGTTTCCCAGTGGAGCTGGCTTTCTTAAATAGAAATTATGCATAATGTAGATTCACGAAACATTAATCTAATAAACAAACATGTATTTATTTGCAAATACGATTCTTCCCCAGTAGCTGAACTGTAACAGATGAAATACATTTAAAAAGACAAACAGGGCAGTTTGGAGGCAGCTGGATCAGAAGAGCAGCTCCGTATTTGCCCTTATTGGCCTCATCTCCCCAGTGTGTTAGTGCAATCAATTGAGTATGAGAGAAAGAGTTAAGGCTGAAGCTGTTCTCTGGGCTCCTCTGCAGCCTCCAGCTAACATAAACAGGTCTGAATGCTTCCTTGTGACTGTTTATATTGTCCTCTTAAAAAGGAAACTTTCTCTAGCAGCACCTTAATAAGTGGCAATAGGTAAATGTAAAATAACTTTTATAATCTTAGTTGCATTACAATTAAAAAGATTTCTTTTGATACTTCCCTTAAAGTTAGGATATATATTTGTCTATATTTTTTCTTCAACTTTGTTTTCAATGAAATCTTGTGCCCCAGACCCTTATACAACTCACACACAGCCAGTCAAAAATTAAGGACAAAAAAATACCAACCCGAAAACCAAAAAACCAAAGCAAGTAAAGGAGAGCATCTCTAGTCCTACTGAGTGTTTTACTGCCCTCTTAAGAAGACAAAACATGTTCAAAATTCCACTGCTACCATGTGCATGGTGGGTAGTTCTGGGTCCCCAACCAAAGATTGTGGCCCCTGCACTCAGCTTTGAATACACCTGTGAAAAAACAGCCTCCAGGAGACCAATGGTCCCAGACTCCAATCACATCAACTCCAGCACAGATCCCTGACTTCATCTGAACCATCATACGGGCATGCAACGAGCCAGAAACTGCATTAGATTCAAACAATACTTCCACACACCTCAACAGCAACTTTGGTATCACCAGAAACAATAATTTGTCATTCTGTATGCTGCACTGAGTGTAAATTATTTAATTAAAGTCCCCAGGGACTGCAACACCAACAGATTTCAATGCAGGTCACAGATCTTTAAATACTCAACTGTCCCTCAAAGCACTCCAGACTCAAACATGCAATCACTTACCATACTCTAAAGTTACCACTAGATCTCACCTGCCATGCAATTTTGTACTGTAACCTTGTTTCAAGAAAACTATGTAGTTAGATAAAAGAAGAGATAAGACCAACTTGAACCAACCCTCAATTGCTTGAGCCTGCAACAGCCTCACACACCACCTTGAGGGAAAAGGATTTCTTCCGCATCCATGAGATTTCTACAGCAAAGCTTCAGGACAGCTTAAACATCCAAAAATACCATTTTGCAGTTGATCACTTCAACAGAAGCTCGGGGTCAGAGAATGTCGTGGGAGGGGAAACAAAAGAGCTGCCATTCGATGTCAAGGGTTGCTGGCATGGACAAATAAGCAAAACAACCTCTCCTCCAAATTATAAATAATAACTGAGCCCATGCAAAAAGAAAACAGAAAAGGGATAAACATGTCTAGAGGGAAAAAAAAAAAACAAACAAAAAAACTAGGAAAAATAGTCTTAATTGCAGCTAAGTATCTACTGGCAACTTGAGCAACCCCCTGTCAAACAAAAATTTGCAGCAGGTTGGCAGAATAATTTTTAAGACAATATAGGATAGAATTAAACTAATTATGAAACTAAAGAATATTTAATAATATCCTAACAGGCTGCATATTGTGGATAGCAAAAAGTATAACAAAGAGTGCTTTCTAAATAATCAGACAGATTTTCTCCCTATTCTAAACAACGTTCATTCATAATTTGTAGGAAACTGGCATAAAAACTTGTTCACCTGCAGATGTTGCACCTTCTGAAAAAACAAAATTAAAGATAATTGAGGTAAAAGGGTCCAAACCTCACAGAGATATTCCTAACCCAGGGATCAGGCGCACAGTAAGTTCCTGTGTCTCAACCAAGCTACGGCAACTGCACACGTATTCTTGACCAGCAGCACACGCAAGGTAATTTTGCTTCACACTGAAAAAGTTCAGGGTGATTCAAAAGTCAAGTGAAAGGAAGCATCAGTCAAATCTGGTGCATCTTAGCTTATTAATTTACCCGTTTACCAAGTTTGTTTATGTAGTAACTGTTCAAAACTGCCCACCAGTCAACAGAAGGACACACGTACTTAATCCTTTACAATTTCAGTACAAAGTCTGGTGGTTTAGCTGATTAAAAAAAAGGATAGGTTAACTTCTTAAATACAGCTACAGCAAGATTCCCAGCACTGTGAAATTGCTTTTCATTTATTGCAAGCTAAGATGACAACACTGACAGTCACTATGTCTCAATTGACCCAAAATAACTTTTGAAGCCACAGATTGCCAGTCTGGGCCCTGATATGCCAGTTCCACTGAAGTTGATGTCTAAATCAAATTAAGCCAAAATTGGCTTGATTTAAAAGAACATGTATACACAGGCCTGTGTAAGTAAGAATCTCAAATTAAGCTGGTCAAAAAACCTCAGTAAGCCACACAACTCATACTACAAATACTCATTATTTACATGAAGCAACTCTGAAAGACGTTACTCATCTAATGAAAAACCTTGGTATAAAAATGTTTAAATACATAAGTAAAAAAATCCATTACAATAAAATGTAGCAAAATACAGACAGATAGGTTTCTGTGCCTGGACTGCTACATTTCTGAGATTGTTTTGGGGAGCAGAGTCACAGGGTAATGACGTTTCTTCTTAAAACAGACAAAATTAAACTAAAGCCTATTCTTCCCAAGAATTACTGTATTCTGGCAATGCTACATCATCTTTCATTATACAGGTATCTGCCAAATACCAGTGGGGTTTTGATGTCATTTTGGTTGCAACACATACGATACAGTCTTATCCAAAGCACCCACTAAGAATATCTAATGCGGTGAGACTATGACACCTGAAAACATGACATTCATTTACAAAATAAAGTCCTCCAGAAAATAGCCCTTGAATGAAAGCCAAGAGTAAGGCAAACTCAAAAGCAGAGATTTATTGCAGAAGTCTGTCCTATCCAAAATGATTTATTCTGTAAGATACAGAATATGCAACAGCTGGGGCATCTGAACCCATTTTGACAACTTCCACCATCTAGAAAGGGTATCGAGTATCCTCTTGATACCTCTTGGGAATACCCTAGTCAGCACCAAGAGGAGTGCTCTAAGCCATTTCCTGTACCAGAAGTAAAAAACAAAATAGAAAACCCTGCAAAATAACCACTCTGTAAAAAGAAACAAAGACATTTTAAGACACCCCTCTGGTATAATAAATACAGTTTTATTTCCTCTTAGCTGTTAACAAGTGTCATGGTTTAACCCCAGCCAGCAACTAAGCACCACGCAGCCGCTCACTCACTCCCCCTGCACCCAGTGGGATGGGGGAGCAAATTGGGAAAAGAAGTAAAACTCCTGGGTTGAGATAAGAACGGTTTAATAGAACAGAAAAGAAGAAACTAATAATGATAATGATAACACTAATAAAATGACAACAGCAATAATGAAAGGATTGGAATGTACAAATGATGCGCAGGGCAATTGCTCACCACCCGCCGACCTACACCCAGCCAGTCCCCGAGTGGCGATCCCCTGCCCCCACTCCCCCCAGTTCCTATACTGGATGTGATGTCCCATGGTATGGAATACACCGTTGGCCAGTTTGGGTCAGGTGCCCTGGCTGTGTCCTGTGCCAACTTCTTGTGCCCCTCCAGCTTTCTTGCTGGCTGGGCATGAGAAGCTGAAAAATCCTTGACTTCAGTCTAAACACTACTTAGCAACAGCTGAAAACATCAGTGTTATCAACATTCTTCGCATACTGAACTCAAAACATAGCACCGTACCAGCTACTAGGAAGACAGTTAACTCTACCCCAGCTGAAACCAGGACAACAAGATACAGCAGTATTTCTTTAAATGATATGGGGTTGGAAGGGTTCCCATGAGATCACTTACTCTAGGGATATACAACATTTTTTTTATTGTGAACTCTGTAATTTTCCAATATAGGTGCAGATGTCTCTGTAAAGTTCATTTATTTGACTCCTACACCTTACATACCTTTATATAGCACAGACTCTAAGCCCTCTCTCACCGTTCATTAGCAATAGCACCTGCACCAAAGGACCATGGGTTGGAAACACCGGGTTTGTCATCTCCCCACTCCGAGCTGGAATCAGGTAAATCCAGACATATCTTGGCAGATGTCACCTTGAATCACTCTCAATAATTGCTGACTCAGGCATGAGAGGGGTAAGGGAG
The DNA here is from genome assembly GCF_964188355.1 of Buteo buteo. NCBI lineage: Eukaryota > Metazoa > Chordata > Aves > Accipitriformes > Accipitridae > Buteo > Buteo buteo. The sequence continues at coordinate 30,499,519 of NC_134175.1, forward strand.
TAGGAACTCCTAGAAAGAGCTAACAAAATAATAAAAAAGCATCAAAATTGCCCTTCATTACAGCCAGGTCCCAGTGTGGAGAGTCATTCAAGGCTGGCACCCAAGCACCTATACCAGCTGTAAACTGCAAGCAACAAGAACACCTACTATTTTTAGTCCTGTCAGGGCTAAGTATCAATTTCAGTTTGGTTTGGTTTGCTCAATTTTACTCTGTTGTTTTTCTCTTGTTGCTCTTGAAAAGTAATTCCAAGTCCATACTCTCATGACCCACTTTAAAATTACCACATGCTCTCTTTTAGGACTACAAACGTGAGTGAGGTAAGTCCAGTGACATGCATGTGGTTATACTTAACTCATCCCCTTCAGAAGGTACAGGCCCAATCCATGTTTTCTGGACAGTCCCTTCCAGAAGTGGATCATGAAATCAAAAAAGTGAACAAACTGCATGATACTCCATATGAAAAGTTTTATGAAGCACTAAAAGATCTCCTAAAGTTTATTGCACATGTATTACATACAAGAAAATCTGACAATATAAAATTAATTTCCACAGTAGTCAGAATTCCAGCAATACAGCATCAAAACTAGTAAAAACATGTTTTTATTTTCAAGTCTTATAAAACTCAAATGCACTGCATAGACATGACTGAACAAAACATGCACAGTTAATCCTACTCAATTTCACATCTTCTATCCACAAGTTAGTTCTGTCAGTTCACCAGAAGTTTTTCCCAGTAACACTGCAGTTACATTTTACTGGGGTTTTTTTCACCACTCTCCTGCAGTTTTCACAGACCACTGCCAGCAATTTGAAGGAATCCAGGAACAGCTGTACTGCATGAAAGCAAATGATCTCGTACCTAAGTAGTGTGGTTGTAACAGCTGAAGCAAGCAAATCAGATGCAATGCTGCTGTCCATCAATAGCACAGAGACAGTTTATGGATCATGGAGTACTTCCAAAGAGCAGTGACATTAAAATTAAATTCAGATTTCAGGTAAAATTCCAGTAGTAATAAATCTCCCAGTGAAGAACCACACTCCAGATCAGATGCCAGCTGCCAAAAAAAAAGCCACCAAAAGCACAGCCTTCAAAACCAGTGACTAATAACAGGTGAACTTCAGAGATGTACAGACAATCGGAGGCAAGTGCTATTCAGTGAAAAGCTAAGGTGGTAAGGCATAAAACAACATTTGTAACATTTCACTCCAGCAGTTATCTGCTCAAGATAATGGAGTCAAAAGAACTGCTAGCAATTTGCAGAATAAGGCCTTTGGGCCCAATGTCTCCCATCCATTTCAGTGGGAGCCAAATTATGGGCTTATCCAATAATTCATATAAATTGTTCACAAAAATATCAAATAACTTCCCAAGTAGTAGGTGTGCAATTTTCTTCAATGAGTGCACATAATTACCACTTAGGGCAAAAGGAGCAAGTGCACCTCCTACTACAGAAGGCATTTCTACTCCCCCCACATGCATCATAAACATCACACCGATAGTTTGATTTTCCATAAAACAATACACAAGGAACTCCTGTTCCTTGCTTAAAAGCCAAAACTGCTCAAGTGCTTGGACTAGATAGTATAAAAGGCAATTTAATTTTGGTTTTGATGTTATTTACTCACTCAAGACACACTCCTATGGTTTACTTAATCAGCAGAAGTCTTGTCCAGAGTTTCAGATCTGATACTTTAATCAAGGCCTTGCAGCATATTTATTTTTCTCAGCATACCTGTTTAGCTGTATTTAGCTGTATTTTATTCACAAAAACACACGTCTTCCTGTACAGTCACATTTTACTGCCCGTCTATAAAAAGTTAATGCCTTGCGGAGGTCTTCCCATTTCTCAAATTTTAAAGTTTTGAAGAAATCTGTCTGAACAACACCCTTCCAAGTGTTTGTAAGTTTTTCTGAGCACATGTTTTAGTATGACATGCTGCTATATACTGGAACAAAAATTGCTTTGTTTCACATGTTATAACTTGTTAGCCACTTAGCAAATATAAAGGCTTCAAGATCTTTGCTGGTTTTGATTGGCTTGTTTAATAAAATGAAACAGATATAACATATTTGCAGAATGATACCACAGCTCTGTTGACTTGGCTTGTGCTAGCACAAAATTCCTCTGAACAAGCTTTTACCAAATCTGCTCTGTTTTCCCTTTCATCAGTTGTTATGGATTATTGGCAGCAGTTAACAGAAATACAAGACAATCAGTCATGGAGTTAAAAGGACACTTCCTTTAAAATAAACCAGAAAGAGTAATAATTAGTTTTCTGGACTAAATGCAAAGCATCCATATATCTACTAAATGCAGATAGTTATGGTAAGTTTTTCTATTGCTATCAGAAAAGCCATTGACCCACCATGACTTTCAGCACAGTTCAGTCACAGGCATTCATTATTGTCATCACTACAGATAAACATACTACATATGTAAACAGACTGACAGCCACTAGGGTAAGAAGAGACCGTTAGGCCACCAAGGTTGGTCTCTGGTACATCACAGGCCACACTATACTGCTCTTGTCTTGACCTCAACAACTCAAAAAAAACAACTGTCCACAAAGACATCTCAGTATGAAAACATGAGGAGAGGGAGAGGATTCTCCATCTTCACTCCTTCTATTTGTAGTCTGCTCCAAGTGTTACTCATCCTCACTCCTTATAATTTGTGCTTTATTTCCCATTCTAATTTGTCTGGCTTCAGATCCCAACCATTAGTTCATGTAATAACTTTCTGCGCTAGAGTAAACGAGCCCAGCATTTTCTCCACATGAAAATGCAATTTTCGTAAACAAGCTCCTATTTTTTAATTCTCTAAGGTTTTTGACAGACAAGTTATGGCAAAACTTGCTAGACTTATTTAAGGCATCACCACTTGCCTCTCTGCTGCCTCCCCAGAAAACTTTCAAGAAAAGGTGCCCACACCAAGCTGCTCCCCAACTATAACACACCATGTTAGTTTAAGCTGCAGATGATGACCAGTCTGAAGGAAAACAAACAATTTGTGCTGGAAGGCACTCACTCCCCTTCTGTCAACTCATCCTGATGGATGATGTCCATCACCCCCTTCTGACACATACACCCCCACAGCCTCCCTACTTCCTACTCTTTGAGTGCGTTTTGCAGTGCCCCTTGGGCTGCCCCTCCAGTTTGCTTACATCCTTTTAAACACAACAGAACTAGGTCTGCACCTACTGCCTAACACCCATTTCCCCAGTACCACATACCAAGATAAAGCACCCCTGGTTCTTACAGATGACTTGATCCTCATTTGGATATGCAAAGGCATTAACCTAATTTGCCTAACAGCACCATGATATGAGCTCTTAATGAGCTGCAGGTCTTCATTAATCCCTAAATAAACCCTTAAATTATACTAAATTCTTTCCAGCATACGGTTTCCTTTTCCTAGTGTACAAACTGTGTTCCTTGTTACTATAAGCTGAACATTGTATTTGGCTGTTTTAAAAAAAATATTTTTGTTGCATGGTCCATCTCTGTCAAGCAATACATATGATTGTCCTACTTTCTCTATCATTTCCAGTTCCACTAACGTTTATGCCATCACAAGATATAGTAACATTGTTTTTAAATTTCCTTTCAAAAATGCTTGAAGTACCTAGTAATAGGTCTAGCACAGGCTCCTGTGTAATCCCACCAGAAACACACCTATTCAATAAAGATACTTCACTGACCACTACTGAGATCTGCCAGCCAGTTGATTTTTAAGGAGCGTATTACTGATACTGCATAGCACCAAATTCACTTGTCTTTGTATATCTTTTGATATTAACAAATAGTAGAAATAAAGAAAACAGTACAAACTGACATTCGACAGAAGGTATACATCTCCCACCATCCTGGAAAAGTCATGAGATCGTTCCACATTATCTTAGACAGCAAACTGCTTAATCATCATCAAACATGCTTATCACATCACTAAGCATGACTTAATCACACTAACTCGGTTGCTGTAGCAGTGGATGAACGTTGGTGTACTAAGTGTATTATCCCTAGTGCTGCTCTGCTGTTCTCCAGCTTATGTCTTCCTAAAATACTTTGAGGATATCGTATACCAGTTAGATGTAGTCATGCTGGAACAGCGGTCCAGTAACTGTGCTGTCCATCACACTGGTGTGTCCTCACTGCTGCACCAGCGGTGGTGACCAGCAGGCAGACTGGAGCGCTGTGACAACCATAGACACTGTGTCCCTGCTGGGACTGTAAAAAGCTGAGGGTCAAGAGGATTTTTAGGTAAACCTAAAAATCTTTTTAAAAAAAAAAATCTCAAACCAACCTTAAATGGTAAAGGTGCAGTTAATTCTGCCTTTTCCCACAGGATTGGCAAGGACCTGTCTGCCATTCCAAGTGCGCAGGACGTAGCAAGGGAAGGTGACTGGTAGAATGGTTAGGCTTAAACCTTGCTGCAAGATGAGTCATAGCCACACTTCAGCTTGGTCTAAGTCAGAGCTAGTGGAGCCCCACATCAAAACCTGCAGCAGGCAGGGAAGAGACAATGCCGAGCAACACACGCTAAGCCTATAGCGAACATACAGACATGAACCACAGCACTTAAGAGACCAGATGTAGAGGAGAAAACAGAAGCAAAGACAGTGAACGCTACCTCTTCCTATCTAGCAACATGCCCAGCGGTATCAAAGGGAAATTACTAGGTCCACAGATGCAGCTAGCCCTCCTCCTCGTCAGGGCCAGGACAGAGAGGAGCTGCTAAACAAGAAAAGTCGGGGAGGACAGTAAACAGTAAAACAATAATGCTTTAAATCAGAGACACCCTTGGCTGGGGCCCCCTTGGTATGTCTTTATTATAGCATCATCTAGTTACAGGGTTTTGTAATTAAACCAACAAAAAGCCCAAGGTAGTTTGCTTCAAATAGCTAGAGGATGGAAGACACTAGAAAAGAGTTTCTGTCCTTGTTTCCACAGCAGACAGAAGTGAATGAAAAGTAAACTCTTACCTCTTTTTCTATTTTGAGCAGCTTCTTTACAGCCACCTCCTTGTCCTGAGAAATCCATCGGGCTCGGTAGACACTCCCGAAACTCCCTCCACCGCAGTTCTCAAAAAACTGCAAGTCATCAAATCTAATTTGCACAAATGAAGCACGGGTAGACGACATCTCATAATGACAAAATATACCACTGCAAAACCTGTGAAGAGAAAAGCTTTCATTAACACATATGCTCTGTGGATTTATGGACTTTCTTACCCATGCTCAGACACTCCAAAACCAGAACCAGTTGCCATAAAGACGCTACAGTAAAATCCGCGGGGCACAGGAGGAAAAGAGCCTGGGAACTGACACTCCAACAGGCTGTGCAAAAGTTTGCATAATTTGCACGAGCTATTATGAGCAGCTGGGAGACAGAAATGACTAAAAACATTCCTCAGAGCGATACTGATGTTTCCCAATCACCATGGAAGTGGCTCCGTGAAAGGCAGGCATGTCACCGTCTACCCCAACGCAACTGAAGCGTGCCAACGGATGGGAAGCGCGCTCCCCGCTCCAAGCTTGCCTAGGAGCTCAGGCACGCCAGGCACGCCGGCTCTCCCAGCGCGACGGCCGCGCACGAGGCACGCACCAGCCCAGCTGGGCCGGCAGCCTTCCGGCAGGCAGGGCAGGCAGCGGCACCTTGGCACGCACCACGCGCGCTGCCGGCACTCGGGGCAAGGTAGGGGTGCTTGGCGCAAGGAGGTGGAAAAACCTGGCCACGGTAAAACGTCTCTTCCCAAGTGACTCAGTTCTGTTCGCGTGTTATAACAAAGCGCAAGTACGCGGTAATTCATCTGGGTTACAATATGTGAAATTCTGCAGCCTGTGCCAAGACCGGTGTTGGCAGTTTCATGAGACGATCCCATGTCTGCTGCCAGAGGAACAGAACGTCCTTCTCTGAGATTTCACAGCGATAAAGCTTATGCCCGTAGCGAATTTCAAGAAACGTTATCACCTAAACGACTGAACAATGACTAATTTTAGGTTTCTTTTTTTAATGGTGTAAGATCAGGAAGTCTCAGGTCCTTAGTGGGACTGCAGGACACAGCATCCTCCAGAACCACGTGCAAGCCTGCTGCGGGATCATTTCAGATGCACCAGTTTAGACAAAGTAGTTTTAATTAACACCAAAAGTTACCACACTTCCAATTAATGAAAGTAAACTTATCAGCATAAAATGAAAGAGATGGGTTTGAATAAAACAAGCCAAAAAATGACACAGAGACTTTGGGTTGCGGGTGAAAATTACACCTCCAATTATACTAGTCTACCTATAGTACCAAAACATACTGTATCTTCTGGGAGCCTGCAATCCATAGGGCTTTTTGAGATGGAATCCATGCATTATGTGTTGTCCGGGGCTGGGAAATGCACCTCTAACACACCTAGCACTGCCAACTGCCAAAACCTCTTCATCCCAGTCCCTTCCATAACAAACACAAAGACAAAATTCCCACTCCCCGCCCCCCCTCCCCCCCCCCGGCTCTCCTGATTGTGCAGCTAAACTGATTAAAATTTTGAGATATCATTTGACCAGAAATTTCTGGCACTATTTGGTTGCAGCTGTTCTGCAAATGAGAGATGAAGACACCAATGCTTTTCTACATACTGCATAAGATAACTTTTCTGAAACTGCCTGCTTCATTTTACGTCTCTTCACCACCCATAAGGGTAAAGGCAAGCACTGACCAGACCATGACAACTTTACTATGTTTACAGAAGGCTTCACGTTTAGGAGGGAGCAGGCTTCAAGCACACCTTTTGCTGACAGCCAACCTGCAAAGGTCTCGGTGAGGAACACGAATGCTCTCTCCCCAGAGTCAGAGCAGAGGTTACCGGTGGGACGTGAAATAAAGTCCATTCTTCCACTACTCTGCCAGCTCCTTCCCCGATACAAGTGCCTGAACTCTTCTGCTGACCTTCTGTTCTCATTTTATACTTGTTGCTGTTGTCGTTAGATTTCCTGTCATCCCAGAGTCATCTTTTGCACCACCCTTCACACATGTTTTTTAGAGAAAGCTCAAGGAAAAGGAAATGGGTCACTCCTGCAAATCAGGAAGGTAGCAAAGCCAGTTTTAACTTTTTGCTCTCTGCCAGTGCTGCTTAATTAGCAGGTCTTCAGAAACAAAAGCTCATTTGCCTTGTTTACTCCAGCAGTTGCTCCAAGTTAACGCTGTGTACACGGTGTCTCAAGCATATGTGACACTTTATAGACAAATAAAACAGGTCAGCTTCCCAACCCAGAGACCTCACAATTTAAGGCCACAGTCCTGCACACGTTTATGCACATGGATAATTATGCTCCAGTGAATAATCTCCTTACTGACAAAAGAATTATTCAGAAGAGTAATGTTACTCATAGGCAAAAGCATATGCACCGACTGGACCATAAATTTAACAGGAAAATCTAAACAGCTGATAACAGATGGTTGCATTTGGGATGGCAGAAGGAATAGAAAACCAAGCAAAAAGAAAAATACATCATAGGAAACAAATATTTCTGGCCTTCACTATCTGAATTCAATAGTTCTGAAGAGCTGTCAAATTATTTGAAATTATTGTTCACCCAGAAGAACCAGATCATCCATATAAACAAGTAAATGATTTGACTTCTGAAAGTTACTCTAACATAGAACAAGATCTTGTTCCAAGATCTCACAGAAAACAGACCTCAGGATGGTACAACATGCACACCAGACACTTGATAAATACAAGTGCGTACTTTTCTGATGAGTTCTCCTTGCTGCTTAAAAGTTTACCTAAACATTTATGCAATTGCAACGCAGTGCCCTGCACACAAGCATTTGCAGAAGCTACCATTCATTCTTTCAACACCTTCCCAACTTCAGATTTATCTACAGCAGTCAGTCAGCTGCAGACACTATAGGTACCAGCATACAATAAAGTAATATAATTTAAAGAATGATTCATTGGTTTGTATCAGGTTCTTCCAGATGCTTTTCTCCAGAGAAAGTAGATGAGATTTACATGGGATGCTCTTTATTTACAGATCTGTAATTAATGACATCCTAAGTTAGGTATACAGTTTTCTCCTTCTAGATGAAAGAACAGACCTGTTTAAATATTACTCCATGTTTTCAGATGCATGGTAGTTAATCCTCAATTAAACAGATCAATCTCTTTGTTATGTTTGAGAAAACAACTGTTTAGAGTAACTGCATGTGACAAATCCACACACAGTTATTAACTCGTCATTCTGTTTTAAAAGATACTTAACAATCTCAGTTTATACCATTGGTTAAGAAAAAAAAAAATCAGGTATTTCATTCCACTCCATAGTCTTCCACTTGCATCTGACACGAGTGCATCATTCCAACGACGGCGCTTCCTCACACCTTACACTTCCACAGTCAGGAGAGCAGTCCTCTGCAACAGGGTCTCCAGGCTTGGGGCCGGGGGCATTACAGCCGTTCCCCTGCATGCCTGCACACAGCGTAACTAAGGTTTGGCATCAGCACCACCCTTCCCCACTAACACACTTTCAAGCGTTTAACCACTACTGTTGTGTAGCAGTGGGGAACACTACATCGCCTCACTTTGTTGCTTGCTGTTGATGGAATGAAAACATGACAGTTCAGAAACAGCGAATGACAGGTATTTCAAGAAGTAATTCAATTGCTGGTTATTTCAATTATTCCTACGGGATCTTTTGGGAGGAAAAAAGAACTTTCTCATTTTTCTGTTTTATTTATAATGGTTAACATGAGCTTGTAATCTTGCAACATCATCTCTATCTTCTGTGTCCTATTTTTCCTCATTGTAACTTATTTGAGCATGCTGTTAGAAGCTGTTCATTTCACACCAAAAATAAACAGATCTGAGCTGCGTTTGGCAGTATTTAACATGTCAGTATTTAACATGTCAGGACTCCATAACACAGAGTCACTTTACAGCAAGCTATTAAGCCACAACCAGCTCAGTTTGGTACAGTAGTAAGTGCATGGTATAGGAAACCATCCACTATCACTGGCTTGTTGCGATTACAGCACTTTAGGGGAGTAACCTGTGTGGGGGTCCCTTCCCAGGACCCCGCTGAGGTTCCACACTTGCTGCTCCCGCCAGGCCCCCCCCAAGGTGAGGGAACCCCCAAGCACCCAGGCAGACGGGTTGCAAACCAACCCCCGCTGCAGGCTGCCCTGCCCTGCATCCCAGCACAGCAACACTGCAAGAACCCGACACATTCACTTGTACCTCCCAGCTTCCCAAAACCAGCCTGTGCCGTAGGGGAAGTGCTGCCATGCCCAACTCTCTGCTTTATTCCATGTACAAGCCAGAAGACCCTACTATTTGTCATTCAGCTACTGCTCCCGGAGTATAGAGAGCTTCCACTGAGGGACTTAGAACTCTGAGACAGGAGGCAGGGAAGAATTTAGCACAAATTGCACAGTAACTGCAACTCATATTTTGCTTAGTGCGTGGCTGCAGAACTGAAAATTGCATCCCTCATCTTGCACGTGCACCTGACGCTGCTTAAATATTCAATTACTCCAGGAAAACACTTTGTAATTTATTAAGGGAACAACCACACAACTCGCTGCCCTCACTTCACTGTGTGGTTCCACGAAGCAGGATTCAGTGCTTCTTTCAGGAAGGCAAGCTGCCAACATATTGCCAATAAAGTAGTAGCACACTACACTTGTGCTATCTTAAAATACACAGCAGAATGTGCCAAGTTTCCTTATTTGGCAAAACAGCCCATTTGCTTTCAGGATCTTTGACCATCCATTTTTAGACCCAAATCATCCTTTGTATCTAACATGGCCTACAGTCCCTGAGCATATCAACCTGGGGTTTTGCAGGAGAATATTTATCTAGCCTAAAAAAAAAAAAAAAAAAAAAAAAAGCCCAACAAAAAAAACCTCAAACACCAAAACATGGTTAACCACTGCCTTGTCTAAACAGAAAAGGAGTTACTGTGATATCGAGCTACAAGAGATACAGCAGAAAGAAGTTTTTATAAATAAAAGATCCTTTAATTCTATCATGAACTTCTGATGGATAAGACGCAAACAAACTCCAAGCACAACTCCAAATTAAATATATCCTAATCTTCTAATCTCCCAATAAGTTAAAATAAAGTCAACAACCCCTACAATTCCTAAACTTTCTTAATCAGACTGAGCAGCAGCCCTGCAGATGGTGAGACTTGAGGCATGGCTCTGCCTACTTTAGTTACTGAAGCAACAACATTTGAGCCTGTTCTTTGTCAGAACCCAAGAATTCTGCATAACTTCCATTAATAACATTTCTAATTTTATTTGAATTTTTACAACCATCAGTGCTATGGCAAAAGACCTCAACTAAGCCTAATCTGAGTACTTCAGGAAAAGAACTATTTTCCACCCGAGCTGTGTCAGTGGCACAGACTGACGGGTTTAAAGCCTTCCCTTTAAATAGAAAACATTTTATCTCGGAGAAACCCTAAACTGGTCACTTCGCTTACATTATACCTCGTCAGTGATGTCTGCCAGGACTACACAGGCAACAACACTCAAGAACAACAAGGCAGCTAAACCTGCACCCTCACCCAGAGAGTCACTCGGTCCTTGCACAGGCACCACTGCAGGATCCGGGCTGTGGTTTTGTCAGGGTTTCTGCCTTCTCCTCAGGGTTACCATTATTCACACAATGCCACTGGTATGCAAAGCATATTATTGATAGAGAAAACTAGCAGGCTTCTGAGGACTTACAATTTCGGGGCAAAGTCCTGAAAACATCTAACTGCGTGCCTCCAGCAGAAAGCTATGATGTTTTCAGGCAGTGACCCAGTTAATCCATTGCTTTCAAATTATTTCTGCTTCTGGAGTTTAGAAAAAGCAATGATCCATGGCTTTCCCGATGGCTCTGTCGCTACAACTCACAGCAAAGCACACGGGATAGAGGGGTAATGGATGGCTCACACACACACGTGCTAAAAAAAAAAGGCATACCGGTAGAAATGAACTAACTTGAGCAAACATAGCAAAAAAAAAAAGAATGCCAGTTTACTTTAAAAATGAGGCGGGGAAAGGAAAAAGACAGAGGGGAAGGAAAGTCACACCTCAAAGCCCAACCTGAGGGATTTTATGCCCTAAACAAGAGAAAAACGCAGCAGGTGCACACAAAGTGAACATGTCCGAAACACCCTCTGAGGAGCGCAGGGGTGGGCGAGGGCAGCAGCCCCCGGCCAGGCCCCGGCCGCCCACGTCTCGCGGCCACCCCCCCCGGAAGACAACAGCTGGCAGCCCCCTTCGCGCGTGGGCCCACCCTGCGCGGCCGCCACCCCCTCGGGTGCCCCTCGGCGGACACCACCGTGCCTTGCCCGGCGAGGCACGGCCCCTCTCCCGGCCCCCAGCGGCCACCGCGGGACCCCACGCCGCGGCCGCGCGTGGGCGCCGCTGCCTCCCGGAGAAGTTGGCCGGCGCCGCGGGACCGGCCGGAGGCTGCCGCCCCGGGGCGACGCAAGGTCAGGCCGTGCGCCGGGAGGGCCCGGCGCCTTCCCCCCGAGGACTTCCAAAGTTCCTTCAGCGGCCGGGAAACGTCAAAGCCGGCGGGGACACCTGCGGCCCGGCCGGGCCCCGCTCTCCGGCCCCGCCGGCCGGCCGCCGGCCGCCCAGCGAAACCCCTCCGACCGCTGCGCCGACCCCAGCGCTGCAGACACACCGCCCCCCCCCCCCCGCACCCGGCCGTGGCGGGGGGCGCCTCGCCCTCCTCACCTTCCCCGAGGGACTCCGGGCTGGCGGGACCCGAGCGGCGCCGATCCCCGGAACCGCCGAGGGAGGCTGGAACCGGCGCGACCGCGTCTCCCGCTCCGTCCCCCGCGCTTCCGGTTGGTGCCGGGGAGCCGGAGCCGCCGCCGCCGCCCCCGCGCCGCCTCGCAGCGGCGCCACCCCGCGCTCTGCGCCGAGCCCGCCGGGGGAGGCGAGGCCGCCGCCGCCGCCGCCGCCGCCTCAGGGGAGCGGGCAGCGCGGCCGCCCCGCCTATAGGGGGCGCGGTGACCGGGGCCAGGCGGGCGGCGGGCGAGGACGGCCGCGTGCCCGCAGGCCTCGTCCCCGACGCCTTGATGGGTAACGGGGCGCCCGGCCCCTCACCGCCTGCCCGCCCCTCGGCCCCAGCGTCGGCCGGCACGGTGGGGCTGGCGTGAGGCGAGCTGGATGGAGCGTTGGCTCCGCGGGCCCAGGCTTGGGCTGACCGGAGAGGGTGGCCTTCGACGGAGGCAGGGCGGCTGCTTGTCGGTTAGCCGCGCCGCGTCTAGGAAGAGCTTTCTGGACCCAGCGGGGCCTGTCAGCCCGGGTGTTTTCGGTTCACAAGCGCGGCCCTGCGGTTGCAGATGGAGGGAGTCCTGGCACCGGGCTGCGCTGCCATGGCCGCAGCTTTGGAAGCACGAGTTCCTTCCTTCCAGGGTTGCTGCTTCAGTGACAGGCAGTATAGCTACATTTATCTACAATTATTACCGAAATGACCAGGTGACCGTAATTTTTGAAAACTGCTTCGTCGTTCTTGTGCCACCAGAGCTGGGATGGTGTTACCACAAGCAGCAGCATCTTTCGAGTGCTGGGTACCGCCTGGGGTTGCCAAGCTGCTGTGGCTGTGGGTTGGTGAGAGGGTTTGGAGGTCCCTAGGAGCAGGAAGGGCACAGGTTGCGCTGCTATCGCCAGCCCTCCTTTTAGGAACGTGGAAGAAGAGGAGCACTTGACCGGCAAGTGCAACCCCCACATCCCCTGTCCGTATACCCCAGCTGCCCTCAGGATGGTCACCCCAGGTCAGGAAGAAAAGGGAGAGACAACCCACCTCCACCCTCTGAAGCCTCACGGACCCTTTCTTATCCAAACGTTTTAATGGTGTTGAGGTACTCTGCTGTTGCAGAATACTTATTGCAAATTGAAAATAAGCTGTCATGCTTAAAGGAAGTGACTCAGAAGACTGGAGGGCAAACAATTTTTCTACTGTGGCAAACATATCGCATGGCTGCTGTGACAGTGCATTTTTTGTATCAGTATCGTGGAAGATTCAGTGCCCATCACCACTTTACACCATGCTCCCCAGCTCATCTACCAGTGTCTGTATGCTGGGGTTTTGCATTCACTGGAGAATCTCGACTCCTCATTATCTCTCGTATTTGGCTATTGTTATATGTATGTGTATGTCTGCCATATAAAAATCAGCTGTGTAGCACAATGAATCACAAAGAGGTGTGCAGCATCACACTGAATCATATACATTAATAGTACATCACAAAGATGTATGGTATCGAGGTGAATCATGGAAGAACACATTACTGATGAATCAGATACAATCATTTCACAAACAACAGAGGCTTTTCTGCAAGGTGTGTTATTTTGGCACAAGGTAGGGTAAAAACCAGTTAAAACGGCGGAGCACAAGTACAGATTTCTGGGCATAAAATAAAACATACTAGTTTGCTGAGCCATAATAACTAACCAGAGTAAAGTTCAGCAAGATCTTAAGCACTCAGTGCAATAAGTACATGAAGATGCTAAGAAAGTCGAAAAGCAGGCGCTGCTGACCCCCCTTCTGCCCACCTGGCAGGTTCAACATTACCCAGACAAGCAGTGGAGGAGGTCGGCGTGCTCTGGCTTCCCCTGGATGCAGCACTTTCTGTCTGATCTGAGAGTGTGCTTTGTTATGAACTGGTCTGCTCGTGAGCCTGGAGAAGTCTCCAGACAAAGCTAATCAAAGGTGATACGTTTTAAAGGAAAGCACAAATATCAAATGCAAATCACATGAAACTCATGCTCTGGAGGAGGAGAGGTGCCACATACTTAGTCTCTTAAATGCTGTGACTAACAGTGTTTATCCTTCCTGTCTGAGGCAATTGCCAATTAGTCAAATGATTTAAAAATCTATTTAAATGTTAAATCACTTGATTCATAGGCATTTGCTTTAGAGAGCAGAACACTTGCATTCAGAGGTGTCTTGCCTAGGGCCCTTTGTCCAGGCATTTTGTCCATGGCTGTGTATCTGCAGAGCTGGGATTTACCATTTCTGACTTTAGGCCCTGGTTGCAGAAAGAAATAAACTATTCCAGCAGTACATGAGAAATGAGGGGGTGGTTAATATTTCCTACTCCAAGAGTAGGAGTGCAGAGTCTGCATCAGGCACTGTGTTAACATGCCACTGTTTAAAACATGTAATTGCACTTGCTGTATTAGAGGACAAGAGAGCGAAAGCGAAGGAGCTTGCGCGAGGACTGTCCGACCCCAGTGGTACACTATCATGAAGCCAGAATTATTACAACAAGGTTTTAAATGTGCGTTTTGGGGCTTGTATTCTTTCTGCCCTCTGGCTAGTGAGTCTTTGGATCTTTTCAAGTTTTTTTTCCATTATCATGAAAACTAAAAAATTAGCTAGAAAAGACCAGAAACTGGAGTAATCGGAGTTTCTTGGGTGGTCATGATACCACATAAAACAATGAGCCAACACATGGCAGTATGGTTTCCCCCCCTTTTCTGAGGCAGCAAATTCAAATGGAGAAACTCTGAGTTAGCTTTGGAGAACTCAATCCTCAACTCAGGCTTCTTCAATTTCTATGGAACAGGCAGAAAAAGAAAATATTTAAAAGCTAACAAAAGTTACTGTAAAGCCACAACAATTGGCAAGGGATAAAGGCAGCTCTAGCAACTTTTAACTCAATTTTAGAGTTGAAAGGATTCATATGAATTGTCTCTTTACATCTTATTGCCACGCTGGGTGTGCAATGACGTCTCACCGCCTTTCAACATGGAAAATATAGTTTCATGCGTACGTCCAGGCAGTTTAAATCATCCTGCCTGCCAAAAGCAGCAGTCACACCCCTCCCCTGCCTGGCGAGCCCCATTCCTACCGCTGCACTGCCCACCTTGCCTTCTGCCAGCACCGTTTTTGCACGGCTGCATGGTGAAGTGAGCTGTGGAGGCGAAGCTACTGCAGGGAAAAGCAATCAGCTTTCACCCAGATCTGAATGCAGGTCATCAGGCAATTGCACAAAGACTTGCGCCAGCGCAAAGGCAGGAGAGGAGCAAGGGCTGATACAGGCAGCTGAGAGGTGAGGGAGCCTGGAGGTGCTTTTTTAGCAGTAGTGGTGGTTTGTGCCAGCTTAAACTGTAGTGAAACTCTAGACACAGATAATTTGGAGGTGGACACCTGCTCCATATTTTTCAATTCTTCTTCAAGGCTGGCTCAGAGTTCAGCTCAGGCTTAGTACTGAGGTTTCTCTGAAGCACTTCAGCTTCTCTGGCTGCTATGGCTTGCCTCCGTTTCTAACTTGAAAAATTGGTCAGAATCCATGCCTGGGATACACTAGGACAGAAGGTTATACACATATTGCCATAGAAGATGTAGCACTAGCGTACGCTCCTGTTAATCTAGCTTGTTTGAGCAATACTAGCAGTAACAATATGGTAGCATTAATTTTATACCATTTGTACCATCAGGTTTGTGACCTGGAGCTCACCTGAAAACCCTCTCTGCATCATTATTTTTGCTTGCGCTGTCCAGACTGAAATTCATCCAGGTATGTCCAGAGATGCTGCAATCACACAGCTCTGCGGTTACACCCCAAAACATAACTAGCAGGGTTGGTTTCATGTCTAAAAGAGAACTTGTGTGGTACTGCTAGCCAAAATAAGCTGCATTTAGTCTTCACGAGAGACGGCAAGTGGAAAATTTTCTTTGGATTTGGCTCTGGCTCAGAGACAATCCTGCCTTTCCTGCTGTAAGCGACCTGGTGAGTGTGCACCCACAAACACCGACCTGATGCTACATGCAGCCCCCATGCCCGCAAAGCTGGGGCTGTTATTTCTGCTTGCTTCAGCAGCCCCGCCTTTGGTATGCTGTGGTTAACGGCTAATTCTCAACTTTCCTGGGGAATGAAGAAAGATGGAGCCTGTACTAACCGTGGTACATCTCTTAGACCCACACAACTGGTCTTTTTTTCTGCTGTTGTTTTCTCATCTGTTTTTTGTATTGGAGAGAAAACTAAGGAATTTTTCAAAGTGCCTATATTGTATATCTAACATAAAATTATACATGTATATTATAAAATATTAATTATTAATTAATCATAAAATTATTAAGCACAGAATTATTAAATACAGACTAAAATGATGAAATACAGGCATTCGTGTGGCAGAGAAGGTTTGTGTGCAGTGGGTGTATTACATGTGGATCAAATACCTGCTTTGTGCATAATGGTTTTCAGAACTGGCAGGCTACAGCTTGTATACTATTTGTCTCTTGATCAGGCTTGTGTGCAGTATAAAAGCACATATAACAAATTCTACAAAAATGTCAATATAATTAACAATGAGATAGCAATGAAATGGCAAAATATTAACAAGAAATACATTTCTCGATTGTTTTACAAGAATGGTTTTCTTATCTTCTACTGGCACCACAATTTTTAGCTGATCATTATACTCAGCTGTAATCCACTCGCTAGTACTCTGCTCAGTTACCATTTCATTACATACTTTTAATTATATATATATAGCTCATACTCCATCTTATATTAAATTTTGTGGTCCAATAGACTTAATTTGTTGTTCTAATTTTGGCACATTTTTTCTCTAAGATGTAATATGGCTTAACACTGTTTTCTTTGTTTTAAAGCTGTACTGAATTTATTGTTGCTGTGCCTGTTTGTGTTTTCTAATACACCCTACTGTGAGCTCCACTGAAGCAACAGTCCTTTCATTTCCATTGTAATTTTTTTCCAATAGGTTGCTCGGTCGTGGGGAGTCTGGGGAGGGGCAGGCACAATTCCACCTCTGAGGACCACCAAGGGAAGATGACAACACAGAACATTCAACAGCTGGTTTAAAACATCATATGCGATTTTTCTTTATTAAAACTAATTAGTAGCTAACTATTTAGTACATTTACCTACTTGGAAAGTAAAGGCAGCCACTGGAATCATGAAAACTTTGGCCACTGTTGACAGGGAGTCGGTTTGAACTAAAAAGGAAATATTAGCTCCTTTTAATGGTGTACGGTAGTATTAGTAGCTTACATTTTTTGCTACTTGTTTAATTCAGAGTACATTAATTAGAAACAAATCTGTCTATTGAAGATCACATCTTTTTCTCTTTGGATTTAGACATGAAACAAGACTAGAAAATGTCCATGATACTAGACTGCCTCAGAAAAGCCCTTATTCTAGATACATCTGTTTAGCTATATCATCTCAGTCCCTTTGCCTGTGTTTCCGAAAAAGGTGATCACACACCCCCCCCAAACACTAGCACACTATTTAACAATGACTAGTTGTGACAGGAAGGAAAAAAAAATCTGTGCAAACCTCTAACTAGTTTCTGGCAACAGTGCTGACTGATCAGGAGCATCACAAAGGAGTTACATGCCAGACAACTGGAACAGGAGAAACATTAGGGCAGGAATTACAAATGGAAGGAAATGTTAGATTTCAAACAGACACTAGGCAGCAACCTGCCAGTACTGCAGCCCTCAAGGGTCAGTCCTACAGAGAATGAGGACATCTAAAGAAAACCCAAGGCAACACTGGCTTTCTGTTATCTGAGAACACCACAATGCTGCCGACAGTACTCCTGTGCAGAAATAATGTACACCTGTGAAAAACCACAAAGAGTCGGCAAATACAGCTAGCGGATTCACTTGCTGGCTCGGACAGCATCTGAAGAAAGAACTATTTAAAAACACAAGAGGTGGTGTTATAATGAGGAAACCATGGAGAGCAGAAAGCTTATGATTATTGACAGAAGTTGATTAAGAAATGGATTATTGTCTGTAAGGATGTTGGAGTATCTACCATCACCTCTATCCTATATATCTTTATGTAAATTCCCTTTAATTGAGGTATTCATTTACAATCATTATTTTCATTGGTAATGTGTTTTATTTGCATTTGAAAGCAAAAAGAGGAAAAAAATTAAACATGACTGGCTGACCCCTTCCATCTGACAAAGGCTTTGCTTTTTGTCACTCTGACCCAAATGGATTAGGGCCAGGAAATAAAGGTCAGTCTCTTACCAGTACCCCTGTGTGTCACATTTTTATTACATGGATTTTCCAAGAAAAATATTCCAATCTGCGTCAGTAATTATGCATTCTTTCTGCATTTTCATGTAGTTTTCTGAGTTTATTTTGAATTCAGAAATTACCTTTGAGTGCCAAACCTATTAAAAACGAACTCTTTGTGAAATATCCTTCAGCGGTTAGATGTAAATGGTAGATTTTGTAGCTGTACATGCTCTTTTTTGCCCTTTTAATTATAGAAATCTTCCTTTTTACAGTAGTCCCCCATCACTTGAGTCATAAACCGCCAAGACTGTGCTTGGATTACTTTCTTTTGTGAATTTACAAGTTACTTCCTTAGTCAGGTGTTGTATGACAGCTGTATTTTATTGCTAAAGCAGTGCACGGGGCAGCTGAAGTGAGAGCCAGTCTTACATGTGATTGGATGGCGTGCAGGTGAATGCGTGGAGGACGTACGCCGGGTGCTCCTGTAGCACACTGACCCCAGCCTTCCACCACGGTGAGAAGCTGGAGGTCAGGTTTTAGCCACCAGCTGTGTCGGGGAGCTCCCTGTCCTGCAGGAGTTGGTTTGGGGCAGCAGTGCCCCTTCCCGAGGGAGGCGGAGGTGTGAGGGTCCCCTCCGGCCGCTGAGGCCAGCAGTGCCGTCACCCTGGCCAAGGGCCAGCCAGCCCCACGGTACTGCCGTGGGGAGACGTCCGAGGGTGGCGGGGGTTCCCTGGGTACAGCTACGGCCCTGGAGGCAAGGCTCCAAAGATAGGCTGCTATAGAAGTTTCTGGTTTAGTAATTTTAATGATAACTTTTTAATCTGGTCATTATTTTCTTTGATTGCTACTACCTTGACCTCTAGTGACAGCTGCTGCTTGTGCCTGCCAAACTTTAATGCAGGCTACAGTAAAGAACATTATGATTATTTGAAAAGGCAGGGTGTAATGCATTTCAGATTAACAGTGAAAGAAAAGCTATTCAAGTTAGAGGTTCACTTTGCCATATCACTCTCTATGCTGCTTTCCTTATTATCAGTACAAAAAATGAAATGAGAATAGCACATCTTTTAATTTTCTTCCACTATTACCTCTCGATTTGCATTCAGAGCTCCCAGAAGAAATACCACTGAATTCAGAAGTAGTCTATTTAAGCTGCGTGGTGTTTAAAAATTGCTGGAAGAGGTTAAGGTACTGTATATTATGCAGTTGACCTTACTAAGAAGCTATGTTAACAATTTAGACTTATAATTTTCTGCCGTTACATTTTGTTAAAATATTTCTTTTTTTTCTTTTTTTCTTTTTTTTTTTTTTAAGCAAAATTCATTATCTCTTTTGGTACCCCTGCAGGTTAAACCTTTTGATTTCTCTCTAACTTGTTTTGTAAGATTTCTAAATTGTATTTAAACTTCTTGTACTTAAAAGGTTGTTTTGCCCATGTCTCTTTGAAAAGAGGGATTTTTTTTTTTTGTCTCTGTCTCTCTCTGTACCTGGCCTGCAGAGGCTGTGTGCCTTCACAGCATTTTCCTTAGGAGGAAAAAGACCCAAACCCTCCATCTGCAGAGTTGTGCAAATACGTTTTGAACTCTTATCTGACACTATCATGTCTGTGGCTGATCAGGTTTGAACAAGATGTCCGGGGAAAATATTTTGGATCCTGCCTTTACCAAACAGTAGTAGCCTCCTGGTATGTGGATTCAGCCTCCCGGGATTTAACCTTTGTTCACTGGCTCTGTCTAGCGATGGCCAGCACTGGCCTGGTCATTGAGAAAAACAGCAAATCCTAACAAAGCAACAATAGCGAAATGTGCCAGGGGAGTGGGGGAGCTGCACCTCTGGCTCTTCAGGCTCTGAAGCCCTGAATAGAGGTGTTTGTGCTCTGTACTGCTGCTTTAGCAAAAAGCCGTGTCCCTAGTGGAACCCTGTAATGCAGAACATTTTCCAAAATGCCCGAGGTGTCACCATCCCAGCTCCGTGGGGTCTGCAGTCTCACGGGTCCCCGGCAGCAGATGTTTGTCACGGACACTGCCTCCCCGGCACCTCGCATCTAAAAACTACAGCTATGACTCTGCCCGTAAATAAAACAGGGTCAGGGGCTCTGGGGCCTGAGGCCAAGTAGCATGGACCAGCCATATCGGCACTGTACGACCTGTGACCCTCGGGCACAATCATTATTTTAAACAGGTTTGTATTTTTTCAGTCTGCAGTGTTGAAATAAGGAGGGGGCTGTGCCGCAGCATTTACGCTACTCATGCAAGCGGGTGTGATGGAGGCGCGAAGTCTCCTGGGACCCACTGGAGGACTGCGGGGAGGGGACAGAGGCAGGCTGGACGGGCTTGTCTGTATTTCCCACTGGCAATGGTCCCTGGTGCATGCGCTCCCACAAGTAATGGCTGGACACTCTCATGTGGTGCTAGCTGGTATGGGCCAAAATCAGGCCAAGCAGCGTGCTACAGCTAAAGCAGTATGGACCATCAGCGGTGCAGCTCTGGGGACTGCCCAACCTTGTCTTTAGCTTGGCTGCGTTGGCACAGCACCTGAGCCAGCCCAGGCTTACAGGCCAGCCCCGAGAGCCAGCAGGTCAGGGGCATCTCTCCACTGAAGCAGGATCAGGTTGTGACTCGCAGCTGCAAGCACAGGGTGAAGACAGTATGTGTGTTTTGACATTTCAGCATTTCCTGAGTGCCTATTCATTCTTCACACTATTGCAACAGTCGCTTAGACTTCATACAGCAAGAGCAATACATCGACAGCTGCCTTCCTGTTGTAAAGTCAACACAGGGAGCGAGAGAAGCCCAGTATGGATCCCAGAGCCAGAAGGTAGTTTTATTCATTTAATCTCTAGGTATGTAGACTGTGATCAGCACCATAGCAACTATCTGAGCCACTTGAATGAGTTAGATACAGAGATAGCAACACTCATTATTTATACAGCACCCTTTATTGAAAAATTAAAAAAATGCCAGATACCAGTTTCATTGAGTAGGTAAACTGCATTCATTTGTTGATATGGAGGTGCCATAAAAACCTCTATTTGTATCGCTGGGATATATCTACATGATAGAGACTGTTTGGCAACAAATAAGTAAAACAGTTAGAGGTTCTAAGGAATAAAAGGGGATAAAAGCATACTAAATGGATGAAGAATCGGTCTATGTGCAGAGCCAAGCTGAAACTTGGCAGCTTTATAAACCAGTTAACACAGAAATAAAGGAAAGTCCAAACAATAGGAACAAATTTGGAACAAATAAAATCATGAACTCACAAATGTTGTAAGTTGATTGTAAAGATAAAAACGTCTTTTGAATCAATTGTGTCCCTGTAGTTTATTCTACTGCATACTTTGCTTCTGGGAAGATTCTGTATCTGAAAAAGCCATATGAAGTATATTCATAGAGCAGTACAAATGAAAATAAGAAATATTTCTCACTTGAATAATAAGACACAACTTTGTCTCTATGTTATTAGCTGGTTTTCCTCTGAATCATCTTGAACTTCTAGTCAGACAGCAAAGTAAAATAAATTATTTCATCATGCTGCAGAATATTTCTTTACTGTGTCATTCTTTCCTTTCA
Organism: Buteo buteo; assembly: GCF_964188355.1. Lineage (NCBI taxonomy): Eukaryota > Metazoa > Chordata > Aves > Accipitriformes > Accipitridae > Buteo > Buteo buteo. The sequence goes on from NC_134175.1 coordinate 30,521,104, forward strand.
GAATGCAGGTACTGAGCAGATAGTGGTTCTATGTGTCAGCATTTCCTTGGTGCAGAATTTATGTTTTGACTAAAAGGGTGTAATTATTTTTATAGATTAAAAAAATAAAATTTTTATGTTTATAATGACTCCACACAGTCCTGGTCAACGCCAAGAAAAGTATACTCTGTGTCTGAGGTGAAACGTAGACTGTATCAGTGAGGTCATCTCTGAAGCTTAATTATGAGATAATAGTTGCAACTTCTAATTTCAGGCTTAATCAGTTTTATGACAACCAGCTTCACAGAGCAGAGCTGGCGTGAATGCAATAGGAAAGATTTTTGCCATGTGAACATCATCATTCCCTTGGTACATGCTTGGCCACCATCAGTGCTTGCCCCGCAGTAGGACAGCCATCCCATGGAGTATTCAGGCAAGCACAAATGATCTTGGAGGGGAAAGGGTACACACCAGATCACCTCTTCCCTCATGGCTGCTGGAGCTGATAGTCCTCCCTGAGGAGACGGAAGCCAGAGGCCTCTCAAGTGCCGCATTAGTCAAGGTCTCAACTTGAGTTAGCCCACCTGAGGTAAAATCCTATCCAAGATAAGGTAAGTTGTGCTCACATTAGTGACCGAGCAGGACAAGCTAGTCAGATAGCTAAAATTAAGAATACGTCCCTTCTTCATTTAAACCTTTCCAATTTAAATGTTTCCTGTCTTTACACAGGAGGGTAGGGAGCCTCCTTAGAAACTCCAAACAAACCAGCTAATAAAACCATAGTGTTACATCACTGCAAGGCTGTCATCCCCTGTGGCAGGGATGGATCTGACTGGCTTTAAATTGGTTATCCATATCACAATGGATGTAGGCTAACTGCAGTTTCGAGGCCCAGCAAACGATGAGTGAATTTTGCTATATCAGCCAATTAATAGCATCGGTAGCATTGGTATTTATGCAGGAATGAAGCTGAAAGTGCAAATAAGGCCAGCGACTAAACCTTTCCGGCAATTACATTTAATAAGGTACTATATGTTATTTACAGAAAACGTACATCACACAATTCCTACACATAAAATGCACATAAAGACAAAAGCTGCACTCCCATAACATGCTAAACAAAATAAATAGAACTGAATTATTTTGGCACAATAGCTATTATATAAATAAATATCCTAGAACACAATGAATTAACATTTATTTACAGTCTATTGAAAGTGCAAAACAATTGGCTGAAAATTAAGATATTTGTATATGCTTAAGACCAGAAAATATGTGTTAACCAGCCACAATTAATTATAGCTGAAGTTTAAGGTTTTAATGTCAGGAAATTATTCTCTTGAAATCCATTTGTGCATATTGTGCTCTTTTTGATCCAGTCCTTTGCTACCTTTATGCTATTGATGTTGACAACGTTACTACCATAATGGAATTTTGTAAAAACCTGATTGGTAGTTTAAAAAAAGAAGTAAAATGTAAACACAGATTAATCTATTTATCATTCAAAATATTTTCAGTCCTGTCAGTTTTCTGAAATGGCCACACTGCTTGCAGTAGTAGACAGTATGATTAAGATTAGAAATTTTTCTTAGTATCTGTTGTATTTCACATGGAAATATTTGTAAGTCTTCTCTGAATAGAACTATACCTTGGACATCTCTTGAACCTACATTCTTTCATCAGATGCTCACATACATCTTCTACTGAGGTCAACAGTAGCTGGGCAAGCTAAACTGATGATCAGTTTTGGTCCTGACCTGAATAAATCATAAAATACAGATTTTTAATTAGGGAGAAAAACACTGCCTCCCTTAGAATTGTTAGAAGCTTTTGTGTATTTTTCACTAACTAACTATTCTATCTTTTGCCTTTTTTTATCCTTTTTTATCCTTTTTTATTAGAAATCATTTACTACGCTTTAAGATGAATTAACAGCTCACAACATGGCCACCTGTACAACTACAGTGCATAAATTCTTCCTCAGCCAAAGTTCTCTGACAGGCTGGTATACATTGTGCGTTGCCTAAGACATTAGAATATGTTTTTGCTTATTTTTGTAGTGGCAGTGCGGTAGCAGAGAAAGTGAAGTTCTTAACAAGTGACCTTGACAGGATAAAAGATCATTTCTCATCATTGCTTCAAATGTTTATGCTCGACGCGGTTCTAGTCGGTGAGACATCTGTGATAAAGTTCTCTGGTTGTCAATCACATTTAATTGCCGCACATAGCTCCGAACATCCTGATGGTTCTTATTAGTTAGGGCTGCGTCAGGATCTGGTGAAAGAGAAATGATGTAGGATTGATACACTTAAATGAACAAATGCCTGAACAGAATGCATAACTCTTTACAAGCTGTCACAGGAAACACCAGATCCTGGTGAGTTAAAAAGAAAATATTTAGAAATCGCTCTCTTTGAAACCTTTCCTCCGTATCTGATAGTCTTTCTGGTTACTACCCTCACAAATTAACTTTTTCTCTCAGATATCCTTGGCTACATTTGCTCAAATTGATGGCCCTTGGTTACAGTTTTATACATCACCTTACCAGTCAATAGCTATAAATTATATAAATTATATAGCTAACTAGTATGAATTAAAGCTGCCCATCTGCTTTTGAACAGCAGCTTTCACACAGATTCAAAACTATATAATTATTTTAAGCCTCCTTTCATGAAATATTCCCATTTCTAGCTCAGTATTAAATATTTGTAACACTGTAGTGCTTAGTGGCTGCCCCTTTCAAGCCTCAAAATTTACTACCTGTTTACATTACTTAACATAACCACATTGTACCTCCTCCGACAACAATTATTAAGTACCACTGAGTTAAAATCTGAGTATCTTCAGCCTCACAGTGAACAGCTTGCATTTTAATGAATTATGTGTTAGGTAACTTAACCTTCTCTAAAAGAAAGATACTGAAGCATCTACTATATATAGATACACATACACACACAAAAGAAGCATGGGACTTAGATATGGTACATCTATATACCGGCATTTTGTTATATCAAGCATAGTGAAAATCCACTTCCATTTCTAAATATGTGGAGGTCACACTAGTGCTTATTAGATTAAAATTAAAAGATCATAGCCAGAAAAATCTTGATGGTGGGAGAAAAAAAAAAAAGCTCCCTTAACCTTTATCTTCTAGAGTTAAGCTTTGACCCAGATGGAAGGAAACTATTTTTATAAAAATATATTGTTTTATATTATTTATTCTGTTCTTTGAGAAAGAGGAAGGCTGCTGTGAGGCAAAATGAATGAAGTGCTGAGGAAATGCCACTGTGACTGGGACTGACAGTGCACCCAGTCGGTATAAGACCCACAGAGCAAGCCTGGTTGATCATACAGCTCTGTCATCTTACGTGGCCTCAGGTGAATTCTGGTAATTATACTGACAAACAGGTTTTAAGTTCATCACCTTATGCAGTTATGTCATTTATAAACGTCATGTTTCCGGCCTGGTTTCCTATAAAAACAGGGTTTATCCAAGCAAGTATCTTGCATTTATCTGTGTGCTGCTGTCTGCTAGCCTTATTTCAACCACTTCTGAACCCAGTGGCTAATTTCAACCCATTCTAGTTTGACAGATGTGTAGAGACCTCACAGATATTTAGCTCCTTCACATGCTTGGAAAAGAAATGGAGGAGAAGGGGCTTCTAAGAGCTTCCTGAAGGATATTTCACCCTGTGAAACATCGGAGGATCCAAACATGGAAGAATCACTGGAAACCAGGCTTTTGAATTCTGGTACACACGGAATTAATTGTAATTACTGTAGCTACTGATGGTAATGCTGACTGTGCAGATGTTATAATACACTTACTGAAAGATTGGCTTCGGCAGAATTTCACCGTCCTGACAGTGTTGGCAATCATGCGCTGGAAAGAAGAGATGGGATGCAATCAGAGAACAAGCACTGTATTTCATCATCATTTAAACGAAGCACCTAACTGTGCCTGAATGTGAAGACATATGCCAATAAAAGCAGTCATATGAATGAAAATATAATTTTAATGCTGATATCCTCATATGCAGAGTGTGATTTGCATTTACACAGGGTTTAAATGAGCATTAGTGTAATTTACATGTGCTCAAAGAACCCCTTCCCTTGCTTGGATGCTGTAAAAGGCCTTAACTAAGAACAAAAATCAGCCCCTTCAATGTGCATTTCTTTGATACCACCTTCACACATTAAAAAGTAAAAGGAATATCATGTAGAACACCTTGGAGTATGTATACATTAATTTTAAGGCCATCAGTTGCTAACAGCAAGGCCATTTCTAGAACATACTCAGCAATTAAAGAGGTTTCACCTTTTGTTTGAGTTTGAGTTTAAAATGCAGCCCTCCTGGAAAATGACAGTGTAAAATGAGCATGTGACAGTGTATGTTCACTGATGCCCTCTGGAAGTATGCTCAATTCACAGGTGAGAAGGCCACAGTTAGAACTGTGGCCCTGCAGGCAAGTTTCATCAAACAGATCCCTTAGACTGTGTTAGCTTGCACAAGTGTATCTAACTCAACCTGAAAAGTGGATTCACTTTTGGTGGACACTTCTACTGGCAATTCACAAAAAAAGCAGAAGTCACTTCAGTCCTTCTGGCTGTGCTTGCTCTTCAGTAAATAAGCCATCGTTTCACTCACTTAGATAAGAAAACACTAATCAATACATTTTGCTCTGATAAATCAGATGCTATTTTACAATAGTTTTTAAGAACAGAAATGAAGGTAAGTCAAAAAGCAAAACATTCCAGATTTAGTTCTGGACTGCAAAATTTTACCTGGCTTGTGTCACCACACAGGTAATACACCCACCAGCGCGGGGGCAAAATGAGTTGCTCTGCATAATGTCAAATAAACTCAAAATTCAGCAGTAAAACTGAATTCCTTAGCTAGATAGTTTGATTCAATCACTGTTATAAGGACATTTGTTTCAGTTTCTTTTGCTTAGATTACAAAAAAGCAGAGGAGGGAAATGCTATTCCTAATCAGAGTCTAACATTTGTTCCAACACTTTAACATCCAACAATTACAACACTGCACACTCTCACAAGGCTGCTTCATACCTTCTTGAAATTTTGTGTGACATTAACAAGCTAGTCATAAGCCCTCACACAGTGGAATGATACATTTCTTACTAGTAAACAGTAAAACTTAGGGCATACACTCCTCAAAATTAATACACAACTTTAATCTTACATGAAAATGATGTTATAAATAAAATACCTTTATGAAATCTGTCATTCCAGAAGTGGGAAGCACCAATGTAAAACATTCCCTACACACATACTGAATTATCTTAGCCATTTTAATGCACTGTCACACATACAAAAATGGGTATGGCTGGTTGTAAGCATTAGAAACACTACTGATATATCATGTACTACGTTTTTGTGGATTACACATTGTATAATCAAATTAAATGTAGCTATTCTGAAACTGATCTAAAATATTTTAATTCTAAAACACAAGTTCCCAAAAGATGTAGGGAATTTGGATATGGGTCTGTTTATATTGTTCCTAAAGTCATATGTATTCACAAGTGGAAAATAAGTAGATTTAAAGTAAGAATAATTTTTATCCTATGTTAATTTTCATACATCTTCAAGCCATCACTACTAGGCAGATTTTCTAAGGCACTTACCTTACAAACATTCTCATATGTGCTTAGCATTAAGCATGTGAATAAGCCCCATTGACTTCAATGGAACCTCTTAAATACTCAAAGATAAGCACTCATTATAATACTGGATTGAGACAGAACACACTGTGTATTACAGTGTTGGTTCTTCAAATCTAACCCAATCAAATGAAAATCAAAACAACATGAACATGTAAACATGAATGTTTCATAACTCTATGGATTCATATTTGGCTCTGTTATGTGATGCTGTTTGCTTTGATTTATACAATTTCAAAAAGTATTCCCCTAAAATAACTATTTCAAGGAGAGACCATAAAGTTCAACTGGACCAGCCAACCTGATGAAGTTTCAAGAGCATCTAACTTCAAGGGAAGCTTTGCTAAGGACGCTTCATTTTTATGAAGATGGCCAGCGTTCCTTGATGTGCTTTCTAGATGGATTATTAATACACACCCTAATTTTTCATACCAGTAAATGTTTAGGTTTTGAAGCCTCATTTCATAATGATCTTTGGAGCTAGACCAAAGGCTTAGTGTTTGATTAGTTTGATTATTAAGCTTCTTAGGTGAAAACTTAGATTTATCAAAAAAAGTGTGCTCTGTGAAATCATTTTACTCTTTTTTTTTCCTTTATGTGGGAAATTGGTTCTGAAAAAAAGCATAGCATTCAGAATAAGTACTGTAATGCTGTATTGTACTGAAAGACAAATTATGTGTGTGGCGAAGGTTTTTAAAAAGTTTTCACTATTTCCAAATTTCTCATTATATGGGCTATTCCAGGCAAGGAAAACCAAAGTGGCAATGAACTTGTCTGACTTCTGGTTAAAGGCTGAACTGCCTGGCTTCCTTCAGTTGGCTGAAAGGCTTCATTTTAAGGAGTTACTTTGCCTATTCGTGAGGATAATCTCATTCAATCTGTGCATTCAGAAGTATCCTGGCAATAATGAAATACAAATGAATGAGGAAGAGGGTGTTAAGGCAGAATAAATGGAGAAACTGTGGCCAGAAGACAGCATTGCAACCCAATGGGGAGATTCTGGAGCATTATGTATCCTTGAAGAGCTCCTGTGTAATATAAACTCAAAAGAGCTCTTCTCTGGAAGGTGCAAATTGAACAGAAAAACAGCATATGAAGTGAAAGTGAATTTCCCTTCCTGAATCTTGTAGATAAGTTGGATTGTCATCTTTTGATTCAAGAAAACTAGAAACATGTACAGAGAAAATGTTCAGATGGAAGTTTAATTGCCAGCTCCTTACAGTTTTTCTTCAAATAGAGGATTACCTCTAGTTAATGCCTGCAAAAATTAACCTCTGTTTACTCACTGGGCTAAGAAAGACCATTACTGAAAAGCCATACAAACCTAAATTTGGATCTTTCTGAAATAGAACCAACTGCATAATATAACAAGCAACTGCTACTACCAGCATGCTATATATACACAACAATACCCTTTCAAGTTTTACACAGTCTGGAATAGTGGCAGCAGGCCAGCACATTATCTTCTAATCCATTCCAAACCCAGGTTTCTAAATGTTATAAATATTCATATATGCCATAGAAAACTACTAAGGGCTTTAGTCACACACTTTCTGCATAATCTTATGTTCCAAAAATGAAAGAACGTTTGCCCTTTTTTTGCATAAGGATCAGAGTGTGAATTCCCTTTTGTTCATCTCCACAAAACCCGAAAACCAATATGCGCAGATTCTCTAATCCTCATTTCACACCTGAAGGGTGAAGAGGCTTGACAAAAAGAAGCCTCAGTGGCCAGCATCATGGCAGTGTCTTGTGCTGCCATGGCAGGTCAGCACTTTCAGAGCTCTCTCTGTGACTTCTGCTCCATCCACAGGTGTCATTTCTGAGACATGCTGGGTAGTGCAACATGGAAATGGTGCCATGGAAAGTGATGTTTGTTCAGGCTGTCTGATGATTTGAGAAATGGCACTGATAAAGTTCCTGAATAATTGCATCTTCCCTCTCTCTATGAATACAAAATTCTGTACTGGCAGTCAGAGTGCAGGATTATGCAGCTGAAGTTTGAAAAAAGTGCGAATCAGTAAGTGGTCAAGAGTATGAAATATTGCCCGTCCTTAAGGAGAGTCATGCTCAGTACTTTCCTCACTTTCCTCTCTCTTCTTTCCCTGGCAATATATAATTCTAGGAAAGGGCTCTTATTTTTTTTCTAAATATATATCTATAAAAGCAATGTTACTGAATGTTATGACTGCGCTGCAGGTTGTAGGTTGTCCTATATCTGCTAAATCATAAAGAGTTTATAGGAACTAATAATACTGACAGCTTTGGGGGCTCTTCTTCACCTGAAAAGAGGGTCATTAAAAGGCCTAAAAGACAAGTGTGTATTCTAGATCACAAACTAATTGTATTTGCTGTCTACTGCCGTCTTCAGTTTTTACATAGATGGGTCTTCTAAAGCAACACTTACAACTAACATCTACTGTCAAGTCACCAGTAGAGAAAAGATGCAGGTCATGGAATATATGCCAAACTAGAAGGTACATCTGAGCAACACTGTGGTGGAAACAGCTTGTACCTTGTCTCCATCAGCTTCTTACAATGAGATAAGTAAAACACCTTCAATACTTCTCTAAAACCATGTCTTGTTTGGTATTGAAGACAAAGCCTTTTACTAAAGGCTTATAGTACTAATACCAGTAATTTAGTTATTCTGCCTACTTACTGGCAAAAGTGTAAATAACATGTTCTTCCACCCCGTGCCTTGCTTCATGCAATAAATGGCATAGGAAAGAGCATAAGTACAGTGCAAATACAAAGACTATACCTATTTCTGACACATTCAATATAGTTTGCCCACACCTTGTACAAACCAAATGGGTCCGCTTACAAACCTCCCTCTTTACAAATAGCTGTGGCTCTACCACACACAGTATTCTCTTCCCTGGCTAGCTGTCCGTGCCCTCCCACTCCTCATAGCCTCCTCCAAATAAGAGGCATCCGTGGAGATCAGGAGATGGGGAAGGGGAAGAAGGAGCCGGCAGTTACAAAGGCAGCAGCAGGTAAAGCTCAGCAATGCTCTGCAGAGTGATGTTCCCCCACTACTGCCAATACCACAGTTCTGCCACTACACCTCTAAAAAGATCAATTTATAGAAAAGTGTAGCAGGAAAAAATTGACTCAGTCCCTTTCCTTTTTAGCTTGACTTGCTAAAAAAATCTAGGCTAATGTGGTTTAACACCATCTGTCTGTTTTTCCCTTCTCTAGATAATTTTGTCAAATTTGAAAAAAGAACCCAGAGTTTTCAAACGTAAGAAAGCTCCTACCAATTTTCTGTGAAATAGATGGCTGTGGACAAGAGAAAGATCATGTAAGTGCTCTCTTTTCCTGTCTCCTTCAGGGAAAAGGCTGTAGTGCAAGTTCCTATGTTATGACAAAAGCCTATTCACACAGAATTCCCCAGCCATGAAGAAACCACACATGCCCCAGCCACGTGGAAAGCTCTGAGCAGAGCTCAGGCAGCCATTAAACACAAACATTTAGGAAACCAGGCCTTGCTGTTTCTGGCACTTGGGGAACTCCTGGCTCAGATACTGTCTGACAGGTCCTGCGTGTTTTAAGATGCATCGTTTAATATAAATAATAACAGAAACATCAGAAAACGTAAAAGATATAAAGGAAGCTGTTTCAGCTGAAGAGATGCCACTAGATCAAACTTCTACTTTTGGCTGCCAGTTACAGGAATAAAGTTGTCAGCAGCACATCAGCTGTCGGGATCAGAGCTCAGTGGTGAGAATGCAGACACGATGCCAGAGGCTATTCTCAGTTTCATCACTGTGCTTACACAAGAGATGGAGGGACCCACCTCCTCCAGTGGTAAATGGCACCACCAGTGGCAACTACCTAGATATTTTTATTCATAAACTTCAGCAAGCATCAAAGTTAGGATGGATCGAGGGAAATACTTTTCCAAAGAATGAAGATGTTTTAGACAGATCAGTAATAGAGTGGCTCCCTGCAGGTATTCAGAGGTATCTCCATCTGCTTGTGACAGAACATCATGCAGCAGAACAAACAGGCAGAAACAACAAATGGCAGGACAGGATTCCTGTGAGGAAATCTGGTTTCTGCTTTTCTCCTGAAAATGGCAGAATAACATCACAGATTTACCTGGAGTTTATACTTAATGTAAAAGAGAGCTGAATTTATCTATGCATTATCTGGCTGAGTGGTCTTGTCTTCACTAGCTAATATCTGGCAATTATGTGTGGATGTGACAGTTGTAAGCTTAACGCAAGTAGGCGGTAGCAACTGAGGTTTAACAGTAGGCTTTTCTTCTCTGCTTGACCTGATGACACATGCAAAAAGCTAAAACCTGCCAGGTCCACATTAGGATTTGAATGAATTATGTGGGTGGAATCTGAATATCTTGCTTTGAAGAGCTACGGGTTGAGAGAAGCAGTAAAAACACCATAGAAGCATGCAGAATAGCCAGCGAAGAACATTAAAAACACAAAAGATATACTTGTAGTAAGGCCTGGAGAAAAAGCAGACTGAGCTTTTAAGTAGAGCACTAACTGAGGAAAGGTTTAGAATACTGAGAAGGGAGAACGTTTCTGTTGTGTGGAGGAACATGAGACATTATACTGATTCTTTGAAAAATATATAGCATCAGAAATACATTAATTGATCTTCACTTTCACTTCCTAAAGGAAATGCTCAAAGCTCAGATTGCTGATCAAAATGGGTGATACTACATTCATGCAGTACAAAATTTTATTTAAAATCTTTAGGTGCTACTAGAAAATCCATGCTCTGGATATAACATACTTCTGAAAGTAAGGCAATATGCAGACTAGGGTGAAAAGGGCAGACCTGCAGCAGCCTATATATAGATCAGTTTAAGATGCTATAAAATTCACTCTTGGCCTTGGGAGTGCCAAACTGTGGTATAGAGTGGTGCAAAACCATTTCTAAATGACAAGCCTAGGTTGAACTTCTGTCTATGGGCAAGTGCTCACAGGAGATCTCCTTCCTCCTGTCATGGCTTTTACACAGTCAGACATAAAGAAGAGCCTGAGGCATATAGCTCTGAGGCCTGCGGATGTACTGGCTCTTCTGGCTCAGGAGGTGTAAGTAGGCCAAGTTGAGGTGGAGAACATGGAGCCAGCCACATAGCCATGGCTATAGCAATGCAGCTGCCATCCCTCCTGGTTTGGAGGTGCTCCAGCCAAGTCTGAGATCCCTTTGTGTTCCCCCAAATATTTACTACCTATACTAAAATAAATATATTTATCTATCTAAGTAGAACAAGCAGTCCAGGAAAAAGTCCTTTTCTGCAGGTAGAAGGCTCAAGGCCTTTGGAAGGAGATGGCAACACAGTCTGTGTATGCAATTACAGAATGTCATTATTGCGAAGTGAGGTCAGGCCCTTACTCAGGCATTAGCACTACCATTTGCTCACAAAAAAGCCTCAGCTTAGTGGAGAGGTATTTTCACCCTAGGACAGAGGCTGTCTGGAAGCTACAGACTAAAATCTAAGGAAGAATTCACTTAGAATGGTGATGACTTTTCTGTGAAGTTTTCTAAGGAGCTGAAAGTACTCCTCTCTTCCCTTCTGCGGTATCAGTTCTCAGCAGGTAAGACAAGCTCCTCTGTAGTGCAGTGGAAATGACCATGGAGTGGTTCTGGTTACTGTAGTACTAAGAACAAGCAGATATAGGTGCCAGAGTAGATACACTTTAGCGTGGCTGCTGAATGGAGCTTTACTGCAGAAACAGTAAGTCAGGTTTGGTCTTGCAGTGCAGCTGCTCATAGATGGGCTTGGCTAACCCTGGTTCTCAGATGTAGGTGTCATCAACCACATCAATTAAGAACACAGCCTTAGCAACCGAGAAAACTGCTTTTCGCTGCTGAGAAACTTAAGTTTCAGTTGAGATTTCTCCCACAGGAAGTTGCCTGTCTGCAGTTTTTGACAACGGTGTTTGAAATAAGAGCTTAGGTGCGGGATTTAAAATAAATCAAATCTGAGCATAATCTAACCTTTTACCATTGGTCCCCCTTTCTAATAGGAAAGCAATCAAGTCACAGAAGTCTCCTTTCACTTGTTAAAGGAAAGAAGAAAATAAGATGTTGTGCACGTTCTGTATTAAAGCTCCTTTCATTCTCTGAGGAGCAATGCAGAACTATCCCAGCCTGAGGCAGTTCAGTCCTGTTTGAAGGAAGAGCAGTTAAAATCACAGCTTGGTCCCAAACTGGCTGTTAAATATTGTCTCTAACAGCTCTGCTTCCTGTCACTGCTGCTACCTCTCCTAGGAAACATTTTGGCTGTGCACGGCTCAGTGGGCAATTGCTTCTCCACCTCTGTGAGGTTTTCCAGAAACCCAGAGGTCCCAGGTGCTGTGCACAATGAAGACTATTTTTGCTGGCTCTTGGTCCTGCCTTCACTTTCTCTAGCCCTCGAAGTCATTGTTGAGAAGTTTACTCTTGAAGAGATGAATAGGGAGGTCTTTTTAAATTTTCATTTCAAATATGTCATACATACCATTTTTTCGAAGTTTACTAGATTGTCAGTGAATGTCTTGTTTCCCTCATGAGTAAACGTCATGTCTGTATAGAAATAAAAGCCACATACTGAATCATGGCCATACAAAACAGCAGAACATTTTATCTATCCCTTACAAAAATCAAAGCAGCTATAAAAGTAAAACATTTAGGTTTTAATTTGCAGCATTTCTGAGACTAGAAAAATTGAGGTGTGATATTCAGATGTACCAAAGCAGTTTTTCTTGTCTCTGTGTCATGCTTTTTACAATGGAAAAAGATCACACCTCACACCGAGACTGATTTTTGCTTTTTCTTGCTGCTATTCTTATTCTTCAAATATTTGACAAATAGCTTTCAAGTTAAGAATTCTGGTAACATCCAAGCTTACCTTTTATAAGTAGTGGCATGAAAGGAATTATTGGAGGGTCCAATTTAGCTACAGTTAGTCTGTAGGCCCTATGGTTTCTTGATGGATCCTTAAGAAAAAAAAGAGAAATCAAATAATTACTAACATGTATTATTATATATATTGACACACTGTATGCATTCATTTAGATGTCATGGCATTTATTAAAATAATTATTTTCTCCTGTGGCTTTAAAAGTGCATCTGCAAACTAAGACACCTTTTATCATTCTCCCATACAGCTTACATGATGAGAATGCAGCTGCTAAACACAAACATTTTTCATGCCAAATAGCAAGGTAAGATATGATTACAAAAAAATTGTTCATAAAAGAAACCACACATTTTTCCTCCCTCCTTGCAGCTGCAGATCCAGTTTTGCATATGTTGTAATACTAAAATGTATTGCCTGGAAAGATCCAGGCTGGAAAATACAATTTCCCATATGTACTATCGGAAAACATGTGATAAAGCTTTTCTGAGTTCCCAGATTAATTTTGAGTGGTACATAAGTTCTCTCAGAGTAGGTTCCTAAGAGTATAATTTATTAGTCATACATACTTGTTTTAGCAGCTCTAAAATGGGATCATAAACTTCTTAAAGTCAAACAAGGACATATAAAATGTTCTGAATCAAGGAATTCAAATCAGTTAGTCAGAAACTGAATTAGCTCAGATTGTGCATAGAATAAGGGATCTATTGCTATTCACCATTAAGCTTTCAAACTCTGCATAGATCTTCTTGAACTTGCTTGGAAGTTTCTGTTAATAAAAACAAAAATAGCAAACCTTAATTAAATCCAATTTGTGTGGTAATTTTACTGTAAATGCTAGTTCCTTCTACAACGCCCTAAGTCAGGAAAGTGTTCTTTTTTGCCAGATATGTCTAACAATGTGCTAATCTAAAATACAACATGTCTCCTAGCAACCAGATTATAAATAGAGACGGGACCAGCCATGAAACCTGGAATCTGATTTAAACCCCAACTTGAATTTACTCCTTTTGGATGTTTAGATGCAGGTTTTTGTTTGGCTCACATCGCAATCACTGAATTCAGAATGTAAGTGAAAGTTCAAGTCAATGGTTTCAGGACATTTCTGATTACGGTCTATCTGAAAATAAAATTTACACATAGCTTGCGTAGGGGTAGCTCAGCTTAATTATTCATACCTATGATGAACTGCCCTTGCAACATTCAAATCCATGCCTGGGCATTTCCAGGAGTTTTTTTTGTTCATGCTGATGAATCAACAACTATTGCTCAAATTCTTGACGTGCCCAGCAGCCAAGGGCCTCTACCGCTTTCTGGGGTATAAATTAATAAATAGTTTTTCACAATACATACACAAATAAATCATGGTCAGTTGATCATGCAGTGATTGGGATGAGATGGGCTTTACTAAATATCTTCTTTCCCCCTCATGTTATGTTATACATATTAAATAATTTTACTATAAAAATTATAAGATATGTTATAAATTAATTTCAGAGATCACAGTAATGTTTTATGCACACTCAGAATATGTCAGCTTTCTAGTTTTAATAAGAAATTTCTTTATATTTGCTGATTAAATCAGACTACTACTGGCAGTGGGTAACATTAAAAATTAATAGAGACTTTATAGTGCACAAATGATTTTTTGCAATCCTTCCTCCATTTGGAGTGTGTACCCTAGCAAGATATTTACCCTGTGCCACAGCAAGGGCCTAATTTTTAATGATGTGTGTGAACAACTGTGTGCCTAGTTTGCATATGCATGCAGATTAGGTATTTGTGAAATAAGTGGTATAATTGGACATTTGCACCTGCAAATATCTAATTTGTGCATGCAACTAATGTAAATGCATGACAATATAGCAAAAATCAGGTCTTGATTTAAAAAAAAAAAAATATTCTGTGTATATATCTGGCTAAAAATCAAGCTGCAGAGATTCTCTTTATAAACCAACTGCCCTACAGAACCAGAGTGTCATAACATTTCCCTGAACTCAAGTTCATACCCCACACGTACAAATGATCTGTGCCTCTTCAGCTCAGACCCTGTGCCCATTTCAGATTGCTGTATGTAGTATATACATTCAATTCCCTCTTCTCTCTTCATACTACTCCTGTACTGTCTCAGCTCTCCCAACTATTCCTCTCAGTAGCCACAAATGAAGGGTCATTATTTTGAGAAACTGATCTGCAAATCTTTGCCTTTAGCACCGACTGTATATACCAATTGCAACATGTACTTTTGAAAATCAGACTGGTGTCTTCTCAGATGTGTTAGTCTGATCTCATATTTCAGAGCACTTTTTAAAAGGTGTTCAAATTTTGGTCGCAGTTGCATCAATGACCTTAGTCATGCTATTTTGAATTTCTAATGAACAAAATACATGTACATTCAAATCTGCACTGCTTTTGACAACCAGTATGTTCTTAGTGGTTACATGTGCTTACCACCTCACCCTGCTGGACATTGCAGCCTTTTCATATACTCACATACAAAAGAGCAAAGCCACAGAAAACGGTGGAAGCTCTGAGAATGAAGACCAAACTGATAGTAAGCAGGGGAATGCATGTCAGAGAGAAAACCAGAACTGGTTAGGACAAACCCACATTTTAATAGGGCAACAGAGTCCATATGGAGATCAGAAAATAATATGTATAAACAGAGGATGGATTTTAGAGAAGTGTCTATACAATAATCTCACTAAATGATCAGTAAAGTCAAACAGAGGATGGTCTGATGTAAGAGGTTAACTGGCTAACTCATTCTGTTGGGCAGTTTAGCTCATCAACAGAAGCTGCTGCTGTTACTTTCCTTAACTGCTTATGAGTATTCAACACATCTATGGGTACACTGCCTTACTAATAAAAATTGTCAGCCTTAGCTAAAGGCTTCTGCTCAGGAGCTGAATTAGTAGATCTAATGTTATCAATAATAAAGGCCCAAGTCATGTTTTTGCTATCTAAAAGCATAAATCCCAGTCAAACTTCTTGGAATTGGATTTTAGCTAAGACTTACCTCCCATGTTAATGAGAGACGGCTCACAGCAACATTACTAAGTCCCATAATAATAGCGAAAAAGGAATTCAGATTTTTGTATTCTTTACAGCTGAAACACAAAGAGCCAGGTTTTAATTTTTATGTACCAGGGCAGAAGTACACATGACATCCTGAAGAGACCTGAACCTAGGCATCTAGCATAGATGTGACTGAATTTGGGCAGCCCTGGCCAGCATGCCTGTGGCACACCACTTCACCAATGTGTGAGTAATTCACCACACTCTGGAGGCTCCTTTCCCCTCCCTCCTAAAATGACCTCCTACTTCCACTTCACTGCATGCCAGCTTCTGCAAGGACATTAAAGGAGTCTTTGAAGTTCCTCCCCACCCAGAAACACAGTCCTGAAGCTGGGCTCAATTTAGTCCCAGAGAATACCAGAAACAGTGGAAGCAACTGGTTTACAACCTCATTTGCTGCAGAACTTGCTGACAGCTTCTGAACAGCTACTGAATGCTGGAAGCTGTCCTTAGATAATCTTCATTGCAGTTTACAGGGGCACTGAGTCTTTTTAAAGGGAGAAGACCAGCTGACTAGACATTCCTGTGTGCCAGTGACGTCTCTTGCTGTATATGATTTCTAACCAGTACTTGTAGATTCTGAAACTCTTTAATATGTTTCAGGCAAAGAACTGCCATTTGTTACAAGCATCATTAAAGAGGTCCTGGGCACTAGGAGCTCTAGGTCACACTACAACCCTAATGCAAAGGAGAACTTTTGTTATCAGTCAGGGAAAAACTGTAACATGTAACTGAGTATTATGGAAGATCCAATGCAGGAGTAGACGCAATCTGACAGGAACAGCCCACACAGCTGCTCAGCTGGGACTGCATCAGGTGGCTCATTGCCTCAATGGGAAGGGAAGAGAGAGAAAAAAGCCTGTATCTCGTAAATCTGTGTCTCACTAGGTTCTTCAAATAATTTGCTATTTTTCACAACTGATTTGCCAACATCTGATTTCAGGACCTCAGTATCTGCCTCTTTTGCTGCTTACCAAGAAAACTTTCACAAGATTCAAGCTATGATTCTCAGACAGGTTTTTTTATTCATCGCTGAAGCTCTTCGCTCCTCCAAGGTATCCTCAGTTCCAGACGAAATTAGTGCAATCATCACATCCTACTGTCCGACTCCGTAACTGCTACATCACCCTATTGTTATTCTGTTCTTTCTGTCCCTCCATTTCACCAGACTCGATGTACTGAGTGGGTGAGTCCTTTAGATCTGGGCCTCACTTGTGTCTTCACTGTGTGAGTGCATGAAAAAACCATCTCTCCCATCTGATGGTCTGTCTGTTGGAGACTGCTGCCCCCTCAGATCTTCTGGCAGAGCTGCTTATACAAATTCTCCCACACCAGATTAAGGACAGTGAGCAAGATTAGCAAAGATAAGCTGAAATGCTAAAGCCACCCCAACTTACTCTGACTACAGCAGGTCAGGGAGTGGATAAGCATGAAAAGCAGCCAGGATAGGCTGTCAGTGATAACCTCTTCCCTAGAGGGAAGACCACTGTAAGGCAGTAGAAATAGTGCTGCATGGCTCCACTGCATATATGCTACATGTAAAAAGTCGGACAGTGGGTCCTCCAAAGCACCAGTGTGCTCAGAGCAGAGGTCCCTCTGCCTCCCAGAATGGACAGTATTGGAAAAATCTTCCTGTTAGTATGAGTTGTGAACACACACATAGGCACACACTCTTGTCTCCAACATATATACAAACTGGGTTTGTGGATATCCATAAGAGTATGTGCAACTACATCCTAGAAGGCCTTTCTAATACAATTAGTAAGGGAAGAACTCACTGTAGGAAATACAGTTTGCTTCTCCGCTTTGTTTGAAAGTTTAATCCTACAATGGCAGGAGAAAAGAGATGAACCTGGTAACCTCTACATCCTTTCCCAGCAGATGCAGAGGCAACAACGGCTCCTGGAACTGAAAGCACATGTGCACAGCACTTGGAGCCAGCACTCGGCCTTGCGCTTGCCCACACAGACAGGGAGCACACATCACAGGGTGCGTGGGGTGGCAGACACAAAATGATGTGCCTTCTGCAATGGTGTCTGAGCCCCCTGTCGCAGAATTGAAACAGGGTTCTCAGTTATCTTTGAAAATTGGTACGTGCAAGGCATCTCGTTACCACCAGTCATGCCTAAGATTAATAGCGCAGCACTGAGCTGTTCTCCCCGAACACTTTTCTAATGAGTCTAGCACTTCTAGGTAGGGTAAAGTTCTCATTAGGTCTCAAGGATCTTCACAAGGAAAACTTCCTCAAAGGTACTGCTTCAAGGCCTGGGCCCACATCTTTTGATCCAATTCCTTGGCTTTTTCTCCCCTCTAACTTCGGTGCACTTTGTGTTTGTTTTACCGCATGCTGTAGCACCTGTTACCATGGCAGCACTGCACAGAGGGCAGCAGCCTGGCAAAACTTCCCAGTGCCTTTCCAGCGGCTGCAATTAAACCTGCCCGCTTAGTTTGTATGGAGGAAAATCTTGTGTTTTGGATTTCTCTGCTTTTAGGAGACAAAGAGGACTCAGCAGAGCAGACAGCTTTTAGCTATTTATTTTTAGCATTGTAGTGATACCAGAAACATGGAAGTAAACAGGAGGTTGTCAAGCTGTTGTAAATAGCACAGGATTAAACCCATGACACTGAGGAACCCACAGGCTAGGGAGGTTTATTAAGGAGATATTTAACTGTAATTTTTAGGATACTTGATTTCAAGTGTTTATGGAAATTACTATTGTATCTTAATTTACCACATTTCAACATTTTCCCATTTCATGCCTCTGAGTTTAGAGAAGACCCCAACGTGTCTGTGTGTGGATGCCACTGCCCTCTCCTGGACACAGCCCGCCAGACCGGCAGCTTGCTTCCCAGTTTTGCTCTGCAGAATGAGATAATGGAATATGCGGTATATATATTTTTAGAAACTAAAGAGGTAAATTATGTCCTCTGTTCTGAATATAAACCTCATCCTGCACGCCCACCACTAGATTTTGAAAATCTTTGTCTTCGACCAACCGTAATCCGACTGGAGGGCCCAAAGCAGTTCCCAGAGGAGGGAGGCATGCTGATGCAGACTTTCAATGTGAACACTGATTTCAGCTGTGGCATTATTAATTGGAAGGAGGGTGGCATCACAGCTGTAATAGTAATCTCTTCCTTCACACAACTACATTTAACAATGCAAAAAAGTTAAAACTCATGGTTTAACTGCAAGTAATAACTTCTTTTTTTGGTAAGACTGCCTAAAGGCCTCTAGTCACAATTCCCAAAGTCATAGACAAACACTTGAACAGACAGTTTCTCACTGCACACCTCAGCAAAATGTTCAGACGGCAATGAATGTGATAAATACACCACGAACTGGAAAGGAAGGAAGAGGGTAACAGTGATAAAAAACTGTAGCTATGCAGGGCAGGGGCATGCCCCTGCTCCCTGTGAAGTCAGCCTCAACCTTGCCCTTGAGTTCAGTGATAAGGAGTCAAGGCTGACATCTTTGGCATGAAGGCTCCAAAGAGTTTAAGTTTTAATATGAATAAAAGAAGACAGCAAGAATTGCCTGCTATTAAACATCAGACCCAGCAGTTAGTAACAAAAAAGGACATTCGGTGTTGCATTTTTAAACAAAAGTATTAGAAAAATATACCAAACAGACTGAAGGTAACATGAGCCTTGTCATCTCCATACTACTTCTCTTTGCTCTCCCCTCTTGGTTTTCCCCCCCGGGGCAATTTTGAGAACGGCTTTCCTGAACAGCACCAGAAATACTTCTGTTCTCAGGAAAATTAAGGCTCAGTTTTGTTAATATTTACTGATTTGCATATTAATATTTGCTAATGCATGTAAGGGTAAATGAAGGATTCTCCTAATGAACGGAAATATATTTACTCACAAATTTTATGTGAAAACTTGGCCCTAAGAGATCACAGATCAAGGAGCAATGGAGAGTAAGACAGGAAAGAAGAATACATATTAACAAGGTTCTGTACAGTCCTATAAGGAAATGGAACGAATTACCAAATAGAGAACATTTTAACCTCTACTGTGTGTGGCTGTCTGAAAATAAAAAAGAAAAATAACAACAAATTGATTATACTGAACCTCATTTCCAGCTCAAAGATGATTGTATACTTACTGGGCTGCTATCTTAATATACTTCTTTAACAGCTGAACACGCTTGCTGAGTTGAGAACAAAGACAAATCTCAGTGACCACCCAGAACTGAATTTCATTAAATCTTCTTAAAAACAAGTCCAGATTTGCTGTGGTCTTTTTAAAATTGTGCCTTCCAAAAGTGTGATAGATCAATTCCAGCTAGGAAAAAGAAAACAGTTTGGGATTTTTTTTTTTAGAAATCTCATCTTTTGGACAGAGGAAAGAGGCTAAGAATAACCAAGTAAGTATCTAGCCTGAAACCTGCTCTGCATTTTATGTGTATTGCTGTACAGATCACAAAGATTCAGGCTGCAAATCCAGTAGACAATACCTGAGGCATACTAAAAGAATAACCACAGACTATGTATAAATAGCTTAATACCTTAAAACATACAAAAGTAATTCAATAAGCAGCACATGTTCAGAAGTTTACCTTTATTTTTGCATTTTGCCTATAAAATTAAGAATGCCTTATACTTTCAAAACTTGTAGGTGGCTTTATTGTACTATTTTTGAAAATGAAGCTTAGAGAAAGTTTTGCAAATAATGCACAAACCTAAAATGTACAGCTAAACATTTTCTAACAGATTCTAGTCTGCTGAATAGATAGATCCTCATACCTCATGCACACAGTTGAAGAGCTCCCAGTCATAAATTGTCATCTGATGTGCTAAGTCTTTGGAGCTCATCAGTTCGAATGTTCCCACTGTACCAGTAGATGGTCCTTCTTGTTCTGGTAATGGTGCCTACAAATGGAAAAATGGTAGAAAAATATTTTAGAAATACTAAATTGCACAATTGGTGCTTTTCTTCCATAATGTTTCTGATTATGTTTTTCAGTGTGACCACTTCCCTAAGCATGTTTCTAATAGTAAAACTGAAATTTGCTTTTAACCACAGGCTGGCATTAGGAGATGAGAAGCCCTGTGCAAAATCAGTAACCACTATGCACAGGGTATTCAGGAAAATACTGAAGGCTCTTCAGAGGCACTGTAAAGAAATAAAACAGACTGTTCTCAGTGTGTTATTTTTAGCATTGTTCTAAAATTGAAGCCAGAAATAAATACTTCAATACATGTTGTGCTAACTAAAGCATGTCTGTTTGTTTAGGAGTGCAGGTCTTTCCGCAAAGCTTTTGTTATCAGTTTCCTTTTTTACATACACATATAACTAGGCCACAAAGCATAAGCCAAATACTTTTGTAAATTACTGATTCTAATGATGAGAATTATTACATCTGCCATACTTCAGAAATCTGCAGTAATTGCAAGATCTTCTGATCATTTATAAAATACGCCTCATACTTTTTGTCTTTGACAGTACAGAGATGCACTATTTGTGATTGCAAAACTCCTGGCTATGCTAATTAAAATTATATGCACACAGTCTTATGAGAAAGAATCCTTTAAATCATTCAAGTAGAAAACAATTTTGAAAGACACTTCCATACCACCATATAAATGAAATGTGATCTACAATTATAAATCTTATATTAAAGAAAGATTTAAACATGGTTTGAGATCAAGTCAGATTTGAAGTAGTCTGTTGTATATATTAGGGTCAAAGTGTTTGAACCAGTGCTGCTAAAATACTAACGAACAACTCTTGCAAATTCAAATGTGTTACATCAGTAAAGTTTCCTGTGAATCCACGTTTTTAAAATTGTATTGTTTCCAGGAGAGGGCAGTAGAGTTCACTTACAAATTTCTTTCTCAATTTCTCATAGGGTCTTTGTTAGATAATTACAGAGCAGGCAACTGTCAACAGGCTCCTTTCTGAGTACAAACTCAACAGAGTCGTCAAGATTAACAGACCAGATTTACATACTGCAATATCGAAAATGAGCTTACTAAATGAATCCCCTTTTATATAAGGATATTATATTACAAATAGAAAAAGGACTGACTGGATTAATACATCAAATCACTTTTTCAATAACAGACTGTAGTAGGAGCTTTACTTCTGTATGAGTTCTTGCTTTGCACTCTAGGGAAAACTTGTCTTTCAAATATCACCATAATACAAACTAATTAAAAATTATTAAACTAAATCACGGGCATTATTACCTTAAAAGCTCCATCTAAAATTTAAAAAAACATAGTGTATATAAGCACAGTATTATCTGAAAAAAATCAGGACAGCCATCAATCTTATAACAGCCTGCAGATTCCTCTGAATTGGAATTTGCACAAACACAAAATTGCTTTAGTTTAAGACAGAGTATGAATTAAAACTACAGCAGTTTTGTGTAGAAAATCTTAATTTGTGGAAATCTGTGGAAAGAGAATTGCCCATAAACTGAAAGAAGGCTTTTTTCCCCTATTTGGAGACAAACACAACATAGCCGTTACCATAACAAACACATATTTTCCAAGGCTAGGAAAGAAGCACTTAGATGTAAACTCCTTGCATATTTGAAAATTCATCTAACCCAGAACAATTTTCACATGGGAATTGCCAAGTGTACTGTGAATAAACGTACATGCACAGGCAGCAGCCAGAAATGAATGTGAAAGGAGTAAACTGGGAGGGAGGTAAGGTTGTAACATTATTCAATTTGTTTATACCTCTGAAAGAATGCAGCTGATAAGGGGATGTATTGTGTTACACATGCTGAGAACCTTTTTAAAGGTGCTGAGTGTTCCTCCCTAATTCCTACTGAAGTCAGTCCAGTTGATGAAACCTAGCACATTGCAGCCCTGTATCTTGGAGCTCCCTGTAGCATTTCGAGTACTTGATCCATGGTAAATAGCACAGGGGAAAAGGCACAGAAGTCATGACAATTTGCTGCCAAAGGTATGTCTACACAGACAATGCAGAGCCATATAAAAGTACCCAGCATAGTTGTACTGACACAACACCCCTGCTTTAGAGTAGCATGCCCCATGAGGGTATCTACTTGGCAGGATTAATTAACCTTAAGGGAACACCAGAATTTAATAAACTGAACAAGAGGTATCTCTGCATGGAACTACAGTATGCTGGATGTGCATTCCCTGGTTACTAAATTGAAAGCAGCAGCAAAGCATAGATTTTACCATATCTATAAAAGAAATCAGGCATACATACTAAGTGGCTTGTTAAAAGCATACAGGAGGCTGAAGCAAGGCTAGGAGTAATAGAGTTCATGCTGACATGACTTCGCAATGACATTTGTTTTTAATGAAATAAAAGGAACAAAAAGTACAGTCAAA
The DNA here is from genome assembly GCF_964188355.1 of Buteo buteo. Taxonomy (NCBI): domain Eukaryota; kingdom Metazoa; phylum Chordata; class Aves; order Accipitriformes; family Accipitridae; genus Buteo; species Buteo buteo. Next base: position 30,544,053 of record NC_134175.1, read on the forward strand.
TCAAATTCTATAAAAGCAGACCCCATGCAGATCGTTAGAATTACTGCATGAACTCTAAGTACTTATGAACAATTCTACTTAAGAAAAAACAGACCTTCTACTAGGAATATTTTCTGTGATTCTACTTAGAATCATCTGAGATTTTGACAAAGTATTTTGTGGGCCTGAGAAATAAAAGATTTTAAGGAGTTTACTGTTGGAATCAAGTCTCCAGAATGCTTTAATTTCTAACATCTATCTTCAAGAATATATCCCTGTGGCCCTGAGGAGATAATTCTGTAATCAGGAGTTACTGCATGTCTTAGTGACAATATTCAGCTCTTCCTACATGCTCAGTGTGACACAGAGAATACTGGGATCAAGTGCTGTCATGTGGATCAGATGGATTTCTGCTCTAGTTTAGGAAATTATAACATTACCTCTTTTTAATTTCAGGGCTGATCCCACAGCACTATGACAAGCCCTTTGTTGTGAATGTTTCCACTAGTTTTTACCTAAAGCATTGATAATGCAAAAAGGGCCAAAAGTTCAAATAAACTGAAGAATTGAACTTTCTGAGAACTGCATACATACATACCAATGAATCGAACTGATCACGTGGGCAAGCAAACAGCCGTCCATTAACACTGAGAGTTGTAAACACTGAAACATCATGAGGTTTGAGCACAACCTTTTCTGTAAACATGAAACAAAAGATTGTTTATTATTATATATATGTAGAATTTACAGCAGGACTGATCCAACAGCTGCACAGATCACTGTTCTGGGAACAAATTTTGCACAGTAAACCAATGTCCAGGATACAAAATAGATGACAACAAGGTCTTCTTTATTGACAAAATGTGACAACAAGCTAGCCCAAACCAGTCTCCTACAGAACTGGCATACAGGACTAGAATCCCAGCCCCAAACTCTACAGACAGGTCAAGAACCTGTGCTGCCTTCTCTAGAAACTACCTGCAAAAAATTCAGCCATAATTTGGGACTCCATTCTTCTCCGAGCTGTAAGCATTTGGAGAGCTGTTCTTAATAGAAATTGCCTTGGAAGATAGTAACTGCATAAGGAGGTGATGAAATGCAACTGTATTCAAATCTCATTACAGCAGTTCAAAAAGAGCATCACATCACAGGTAAAGAAAAGATAATGAAGTAACTTACAAAACAGTCTTTTCCAGCATGCGCTGTCTGTCAGCAAATCTGACAATAAAAAATTGCTGCAACTGCAAAAAGTAGAGCCGCCTGGTGTCAATTCTCAGGAAGTGAGCTGGTTTTGGCAGGCATCACTGTTTGCAGAAATGCCTTCCAGCACAGCTCTCATTAGCTCTGTGTGTGTCCACACAGTCAGACTCTACCAGTGCACTTCAGCAACACCAGTTCTCCAGCAGAATTCACCTTGCAGTTACTCTCCCATTTCCACAGCCTATAGTGGGGGGCTGACTCCTGACCCTTTACCACTAGGTCAGTGGGCTTGGCACAAAGTTGCTCAGTAGTGGTTTGCATGGACAGAATGGCCAGAATGGTAGTGAGCACTACTGGAACGTCTGCACTGCAGTTGTTTTCTGCTATTGCTGATTCATATGTCTAGCCTGACATTATCCATGTTTACCTCCTATTTCTGTTGTTAAAAAACTCTTACAAGTCTTACAGTGAAGGAAATTTGGGGTAGCTCTGCTCTGTAACATGCAGATATACAAGCTTCTCTATTTCTCCTGTCTCCCATGTGAGCTCCAGTCTACGCCTGCAGTAGGAAAAGGACTTTCCTCTAAGACAGAACCTGTGTACCAGCCAAACATGCACATGGATATAAAAGCCTTGACTGAATTAGTCTTTCAATCCCACCCAACATTCTGCTTCACTGTGAGAAGTGTTTAAGATGATGCAAATACAGTACCTCCTCCTGAGCTCATCTTTACTATGATGAGGCCTTCTCCAGAACCCAGCTTATCTGCTACTGCGCTGATCACTTCCTTCACAGAGGAAGACACTGGCACCCGGATAGTGGTATAGGTTTGGTCTATGCAGTACACCTTAAACAGAACTACAGAAAAAAAGATTGTGCTGTGTATGCCACATGTAACAACCACAGAGACTTTACTGTACAAATTACTTTCACTTCAGTAACCACTCCTCACAAATGAAACAAATAAAGCAACAATAAATCACTACAGTTTTGATAGCCTCCCATTCCTCAGATGTTCTACAATTTCTAGTACAGAAATCTCTCATTTCCCAGAGCTTTTAGTAAACCACAAAGTACTAGTGTTTCAGTATTGCTACATTATTTATGGATGCCAATTTAATCCAGCACTTTGTTATGTTCCAGACATTATAATATTTTAAATCAACACTTCTTTTCAAAAGTCAGGAAAACTGGCTGCAAACTCTCTTAATTACAGGAAAATAATTTTCATATTTACAAAATAGATTTGAAAATAGTTTTGGTTACAATCAGAACTTAAATCAAACTGTACTGCAACCTGTTTTTTACAAGCGAGTATATAATTGCTGAATCAAGAATATTGTAGACGATGAAGAAAAATACCCTAATAATATGAATACATTTGAGTGTGCAGTACAAATTGGCTCACAGAGTAATACATGAACCCAGGCCTCTGGCTGCCTAGAAATCAATATGATAGTATATTAGCCTGCAAAAAGCAAGGTAGCCCAAAGTGACATGAATTTAAGACAGAAGGAGTTAGCAAAACACTCCTTCAGCTCAGCTGTCAAGCCAAGCCAAGCAGCCCCTGGGGTTATAGCTGTCCATGGATTTTCTATGTTCAGTGTGCTGCCTGCCCTACAAATAAGAAAGGTGCACCCGTATGAAGGGGGCAGTTACTGCCTATCCACACAGACACAAGAAGTAGTACTTCCATGACAGCAGCAACTGTTTTGCTCTTTATAGACCTAGAAGAAACACTGCTACGGACAACAGAAGCTGCATGCCTGGCAGGAAGTCTACTATTCATATGCAGTTACTTTGAAATGGCTCTTCTGTTGGTTTGATTTATGCCACCAGCTCTCTCAGCTATATGACCTTGCGTTTTGTTCCCTTATTTTTACTGTTGTTCACTAGCAAGGGCTATCCTTTAATATCAAACACCTTCAAGCAGAAGCTATTTTCTGTGATGAAGATGCACCAAAACAACCATTGAGAGACTGGCCCTAGCAGCTGCAATGAAATCCTCAGGTTTATGAGTTTTAAGGGGCATGTATCTTTGTTTACAATGAACAGATCTCATCATCAGAGCTCAGGATTTTTAACCTGCCTGAAGCAAAGGACAATATGAAGAGCCAGTACAACTGAAAATGATATTCTGATACACTGCTGTAAATTTTACCTTAATCTCTTCAGAGAATCAAACAATAGCAATACGGCAAACCAGCAGATTTTGTTTTCTAGGCTGTGTGCCACAGGGCAGAGATCCACGGCGTGATTATCTGCTCCACTCCTATCTTGCAAAGGAACAGCTATACATGTTAGCTCAAACTACGTAGGGGAGACAGAGGCTCAAACATGACCTTCAGCACCCACTATTTAGTGCACTGTCATTACCTGCATGGACACTGTCTGTACTGGTTCTTACCTGTTTTGTTCATTCCTTTTTTTAAAGGTTTTTACATCTTCCTCTGAGGAAGCAAAGCGTTTGATAGCACAAGTAACTAAGGGGAAAGACCAGAAGCACTTCAAATCAATGATGGAGAATGTTGGGCTAAGAAAAGCAGTTTGCTTCAGGCTAGCTTCAAAACTGTAGGTACTTTTGTTTATTTTTAGACCATTTTTTTGAAAGAGACAAATTTACTGCAAATCTCAGTGGCTCAAGAAAACTTTGCAAAGAAGGAACTCACCTTCGTCACTGCCCCTGATAGGCTGGCGTTTCTGTGTTCTGTCATCACTTGTGTTGAACAGCTGCAGAAGAACTTTGTGCTGAAAATGAATCATCAGGATTCACATTAATGCAAAAAGAAACATTATGGGGTAGACATGAACTACAACAGATCTCTTATCAATGGCAGGGAAAAGAGTAACAATGCAAAATTTGACACATTGTTAAAAGCTATTTCTCAATGTGTTGTTTTGGTATAACCATGATTACTAAAGAGAAGATGCTTATGGATTTGTTGTGCTAAAGCTTTTACTTTAGAAGATGGACAAAAAATTATCTTACCTTCTTTTGTGGTGCTTTAGGTTCTTCAGAACTATAAAAAGGTAAAGCATAGAATATATAATTAAATATTACCTGGAAGATTTTGTGTACAAAATCACCTACAGAACATGGACCACCTGTCAAACTACAATATCAACATATTCATGTTTGCATATACAAAAAGACTAGATGATACCACAGTTAATCTATGACCAAGGCAGGGAAATTGCTATACAAAGTCCATGTAAGCATGAAATAAGCATCCTGTTTAGTTTCAATTGTGTGTACATAATTTCTTATTTCTTCTGTCAACATTCTAATGAGAGTTTGGTGGTTGCAAGAATGATGTGGAAAGAGAGGGCCATAGAAATTAATCCCAAGAAGTTTGCATGGCAACATTCAATCTTGTATGCCTGAGTGCCATTCATAGAATGGATTTTTAATAGATATAAGCAATAAATTTTCTTCATCTATTTACTGAGAAAGAGGGAGGGGGGAGGAAAGAAGCAAAAACTGTGCTTACACTTGCTTTACAATTTTCTCTAGCTCTGGAAGTTGCTCCTTTAGTGCTGCAATCATTCTAGTATCATCTGATACAGATACATAAAATTCCTGTAAATGATACAGAATAGTCTTTAAATAACTATACGGGTAAATGAGCAGTACTCAGGATAGAGGATTATGAGATGACATCTGATAGCTTAATGATTATAAAGAATGATAATCTGCATAGAGGAACACATGCTGGGCCCAACCCTCGATTACTTCTACTTGTTTATATCCAGCTGATCTAAAGCAAGAGTTACACATGCAGAAGGGAAGCCTGATGAGGCTCACTGTGTAACCACTGACTGCTTGTGCAAAAACTGCATTTTCAGATTATCAAGAATAAAGACTATAAAATTCACAAATAATCTGGCATGATAGTTTTTTCTACCCACTGCTATTGTAGTCCTTAGTGGTTCATTTGCTACTGAGTTGTTGACTCTCAGTTACTCCAGTCCTCTACAATATTACCCTCTTTTAAATCCTACTCAAACCTCTTCTTGCCGCACCTACATAAAACTGACCCAAAGAAGGATCTATGTGCTTGCAACTAGTTCTTTAACTTCTGGACTAATGAAAGACGTTATGTCTGTCTCCAAAGTCTGTCTATTATTAAAAGCTTTCCCATGTGGGCTTGCTACATGTCTGTTGTACTTAAGGCCCCTCTCCAATCCCCTCTGCTTTTAACTTAGATTCAGTTTTAAGCTCTCTGTGGCAAGAACTTCCATTCAGCCAGCAATATATGGGATTGTGTTCCATAAACACAATATATAACAATAATAATGGCAATCACAATGACTTAACATGACATTGGCAGTGCATCTTATCTCAGAAATACAAGGATATGGCACCTACCACAAAGACCTTACAACCAATGTCTGAGGTATTAAATGATTTTAAAGGATCAGAAGAGTTCCGAAGACAAAGATCTAAGGTCCAACAGCTGCAGTACAGCTTTAATTCAAATGGAAAGGATTTTTGGTTTTGTAGAGTGAGAACCCTCCAGCTCCTTCCTGGCACACCTCAGGCAGGCATAAACAGCCCCCCAGGTCAAGCTGTAGAGCCTCTGAACTATTCACAAGAAAATATTTTAAAAAGCAAATTCATATATTGCTATAAAGCAATCTACCCATGCAGTGCTTTGAAAAGGGTCTGCAACTCCAGCAGATATTTTCAGAGGTCCAGAGGTTGACAATGGTTCAAGCACTGTTGTAGTGCTTGTAGTATACTGTCTGCAGCTAAAACCGAGAAAACAGAGTTATGAGTTTGCACTTTGAAATGACCTACTTCTCTTTAGTTCATAACAGAATTCTACAGACTGGGAACAGGCTTTCAGCTTATCTTGCTTGGTAGGTACTTTTCAGTACAATGATACAACAATTCCTTTATACCTCCAAAAAGGCCATTGCTGCTTCATCTTCTTGTAGTAAATCTCCATATAAAGCAGCCCACTGCAGAACCAGACGAATGACTCGCCTTTTATTGTTGAGGGCATAATCCATTTTCTCCTGCTCTGTACCCTGGGAAGGCTGGGCATGATAGGTGCCACAGTGTCAAGGAAAACACTCAGTGATTGAAAATATCAAAACCAGTATGAATTCACAAACAACTGACTTCCAACAAACCATTTTCAGGGTATTCAAACATAACTTTACAATGTATATATTTGATTTCTGACTGCCGCTAGCATAAAGACTTCTGAACCTCTCACATTCATACTAAAAAGTAAGAAGACAGTGAATTCTCTAAAGAGCACAGGAATGATCACAATCCCACCACAGAGACGGTTGCTGTAGGGGAGCAGAACAGAAATGACACTTGGAACAATAGAGAAGAGCATTAACTGTGGAGACCGAAGAAGGATATTTCTCCTTGTTCTTCTTTGGTGACAGTTGAAAAAAAAGAAAAATGTCACTTTGTGTTTATTAAATTCCAGTCTTCCGTTTGTGAGGAAGGCTACCAGAATGAACCACCAGTGGTATTCCTTTTATTTTTAGAAGTTACTGTAACCCAAGGTGAACCTCAGTACCATTATGGTAGGGGCACCTGGAAGTTTACAGCCTAGGCTGACTGTAGAGACATGGGGTAAAATAATAAATTCTGTATTAGCCTCATTTTTCATATGAGGAAATCAGAATTTTCCACTCTATCAAAGAAAGTGTATTTGGGACACAATACTTTATGATAGCTATTTTGTGATAAACAATAAGAAAAAATGGGAAACATTTTTCATTATGAAGTGTCAACATTACAAAAATATGCAAATAGCAAAAAGGCCAAAAGTAACATTTATTGAAAGGAAGAAACCAAGAAAAAAGTAAAGGCACAATGGACAATAAACTGAGATAATTTCAGCCTTTAACCTATGTGAAAATGAAGAATAATCCCCAGCAGAAACAGGATATGGCAATTTGTGTGCCTGCTTCTCAGTGATCAGAGGTTAACAATATATATTTAAACTGTTTCCCAATATACTCATGGGTGAATGTGAAGTAAACACAGAATAAGTACAGGTACATCTTCAACTTTTCTTCCCGGATACCAAAATTCTGATTCTGGATTGTCATGAATAATACTATTCCCAATTATATAGCAACTTTTAATATTAAAATACTGGCACTCTTTCACTCACAGCAAAGTCCAGCACCCTTTCAAGGTGCACTTTCAGTTGCTCTAACAAGAGATTTTAAAATATTAATTAGAAAATTAAAATATTAATTAGAAATCAAAATTATCAAAATATTTATTTTAAGCTTCATATTTAGAAGCATTTCTCTAATAAATACTAATAAAGCATAATGGGAAAAAGTATCTATTAACTCACACTTTCCAAATGATCCTCCTGCCCAAAACCCCTGCAGAGATTTGACATGCTACCAGGGTTACCAGGGTGCTCATTTGACTGACAAACTTTTAGAAATCTGCATTTTAATTTCATTCAGAAAGGTTTAAAATTATTAGAGAACTAAACAGGTCAGTATATTTATGGGAGTAAATAAGTGAAAGGGTCATAAGAAGTAAATAATATATTGTAGGCTATGTGCTCTAATGTCTCGGGGAGCAAGTTTAATATTCTACTGAGTCATTTTTCTCATCCCATTTTTACCTTTCAAACACTGTAATTATTTCATGTATTTTTACTTTCTTATTAACTGACCACAGGCACTGGTAATTTTTCTGTATTTTTACTGCTCATTTATATTAACTGCTCTTTTATTAACATTATCACAGGGAAAGTCAATGAAGGGTTCTCCCATTTTTACGGGACCTACAGGATGCAGCTTCACCGCAGACTGCAATCAGAAGTAAAATATCATGTATACTTGCAGCAAGTGTCAGATAATTGTAAAATATTTATCAACACCAGCATGCTTAGAGTTCAATATATATATTTCTAATTATGTCTAGCATAAATGGAAGCAATTCTGAAGTCTGTTCTATCCTGTGTGGGAACACTTAACCATATCAGGAGCTGTGCAAAATCAGCACCCATTACTACAGTAGAATGCAAACTGTTTTGCTGGCATGATGGTAAAGGAGGTTCACAAAACATTCATATGGAAACATGCTAAAGGACTATCATCTACAGAGAGCAGAAAAGGAGTTTATACTTCATAAGTATTTAGACAGTAGTCCTTCAAAGACACATACCTGCATACATGCTCGCACACTTGCACTATCCCAAGTGCACTTTTGGAGGTGCTACTCTATTTCAAGTTTTCTTCTGGGCTTTGTCCTGTCTCCCTCTGACAAGCTGTAGCTCTGAGAATTTGTCCATTTCCATCTCTGTGAAGAAGAGAGGGAAACAGGGGCCTTGGTCCAACACACAGGACTGATGTCCTGATCCAGGACAGGGAAGCATGCCCTTTGCTTCTCTATAAAAAAGAAGTATGTGATTTTTTTTTTAATATTGCAGGATCCATATACTTTAATGACTAAAAAAGAGTGGTGTGCCAAGGGACAGCACAGTATAAGCACTGAATCTGCAGCAAGCAATAATGTTACCTAGCCAAAATGGTGCACCCATCCATTCCTTTCAGGATTAAAGAACTTACAGATGACAAAACGCTGCTGCAAAAGAAGTGAAAACCCAAATAATTTATACCCTGTACTATGCTTGAAAGCACTACAGTGGTCTAGCTCTACTCACATGCTGCCAGCTAAAATATTATCCTAAGTGGGTGTAGGAAAATAGACTTGTATTGATTCAAAATTGGGAGCTGGAGCAAAAACAGTGTCTCTGACTGAATCACCTTTCTTCTTTTTCTTTTTTCTGTTTTAATTTCCTCACTTAGCATAACTAATTCCTCCTTAGTCTCACCAGCAAACAGGGCACCGGCAAACATTTTTGTAGAGTGATTTTGCTCAAAAAAGATGAGCTTTGTTAGTAACCTTTCAAGTCTAACAATAAATCCCAGTGGTACAATCATCAGAGCACAGTTTGATTTTTCCATATTCAGAGTGGACCAAATAAACAATAATCCAGCTCTAGGAAAGGCTGACACTAAAGCAGTGGGATACCAGTTACTTCCAGCCCTCCTCCTCCTCCTCCTCTCTGAAAAGAATTACCATGATGCCTGCCATGACCCATTTAAGACCATGGTCTTAGCCTCCTCTCCAGAAGAGATTTCATCACAAGTGAATACGTATATGTAAGTGACACTATCACTTTGATCTTCAGAAAAGCTGTTCCCCTATAAACAATGAAGTACATTTTGCTCATGCATCTGATTTTCCCAGTTATTGGATATCAGAGGTATACTATCGTAACTGAGGTTAGACAAGCCTGAGTCCCAAATGGACTGATTGAATAATATAATCTACATAAATCAGAAAAAAACCCCCAACCATAAAAAGTTCTGCCCTTTTCTTCCTCTCCTCAAAGCTGTCAGCAACAGCATTTCGTAATACTTTTGATATCCAAAACTATGTGGGTTTGGAAAATGTGTGTTTCAGGTGTACGAACAATTTTCTGCAGACCAGTTTTATGGGTCCAAAGGTTTTCAGAACAATTACTGTCCTTGCTAGGAGTAACACAAATGGATTCTCAAGCTTGCCAGACAAGGACACGATGCTCTATTTTGTGGTTTCAGGGTGTTAGCTTTCCCAGATGTCACTCGCCCTGCTGAGCTTCAAGGAAAGCACACTTTCACACCAATCTGATTCTAAAAAAATAAATAGGGAATTGAAGTTATTATACCCCTGTCAGAATTCTATAAACCAGAAAACATTATATGTTTATTTAATGCTCCCAGTCACTTGATAGCTTCAAGCCACTGTGCACAAGGAAAACTCTCAGTGCCCAACAGCTCCCCAAACTAAATGACCTGCCAGTAACTGACTGATGGACATTTCACAGACTCCTTCTGTAAAACATGCAGACAGTACAAGAATCACCTCCAGCTCTAGATGTTATCCACTGTAAGCTTTCATCTCCTAGGTATTTGCATGCAATTGAAATTTCTTGCAGTTTGTTAACATTTGCTATATACTATTATTATAAAGTATCATTATTTTTATTCATAACAATTGTGACAGCATCTAGGAACTACTTACACATTATTCTACTAGTTTAGGCACCCTTTTGCTTGAGGCAGTTTGCAGCTTGTAATCTATAAAGTGGACCACTGAAATCACCAAAACATAATGATCTTAGTTAAAATCTAGATGCTGCAGTTCAGCAAAACCTAAGAAAGACAGAAAGGATACAGGAAGGGTAATCCAAACTTTTATGTAATTTCACTTATCTGGTGGAGGGACAATACATTCCTTTCCCTTGGAATAGTAATCAGCATAGGAAAGATACAGTTTTCATGCTCCAGGACTGTTTCTCATCATGAGTATACACTATCCAGTTCAGAGTTGTTGAGCTATGGACAGCTGTTAGTTAGACACTGAGAACCTACCCACAAGGCACAGTCTCCGTGAAACATTATGTACTTCTTGAGAGAGAGAAGCTTCAGTCTCATCACTGATAGGGACAGCTGTTATAGGGATGTAACTTTTCCCTTACAAAAGGATATTGTGCCATCAAGGCTGGGCAGAGCTGACTATTTGGCATAAAAACACAGTGCATCATAATAAAATCATTTAAGACAGAATCTGTGAAAAGAGAAGAAAGAAAACAGTCAATTAAGCCCCTGCAAACAGCCTGAGGATCACAAGGATGGGCTTTCTTTCAGCTAAAATATTTCATTAGCCCTCTGCATATAATAAGGGGGTCTTTTTGCACTTCATTTGTAGGCTTTAAGTATGAAAATGGGGAATGAACAAATATGAGCTGGAATATTAAGCTTTTATTCTTGTCTGCATGAATTTTATTGCACTTATGTTAACAGGCGTTTGCCTGTGTCAAAGAGAAATTTGGCAGAGCAAAAAACCCCAAACTCTGTGCTAAAGTGAAATATTTGGATATAGTTCTCTAAAAGTGTAGAGATCTTAGCATAAGAAGAATCAGGGCTGCCACACCTGGGTACCTAAGAAGTGCTGCTGCATTTGGCTTTAGGGAACTACAATACCAGACAGCACATTTAGTATACACTACAAAGGAGAAGGCAAATAATTTAATTCTTTGCTGTTTTCCTAGCAATGAGCAGAAGGCCTAAAAGAGGTAAATGGACAGCCAAATTTCTGGTTTTATTTTGATTCAAAAGTATCACAGCTGCTACATTTACATTAAAGTGTATATGAACAATATGATTGACATTTTCTCTGGCAAAAAATAACAGGCTATTTTTTCTGTTAAAATGATCTGTGGTAGCGCTGCTGTAAATCCCAGTGTGCCTTACCTTTGTATTTGTGACAAAAAGAAGGATTTATAAAGCCTGGCTGCAGAGGCCAGAATAAGTTTGGCAGTGAGAATAAATTTTATTTTACTTTTAAACCATGCAAGTCTTATATGGAATCACTGAGAAACAATAAACACAATACCCTCTGGTATCAAAAGTGCAACTTTTGAGATAAGAGAAACATTTAAAAACCCTGTAAGTAAGGGATATCAGAAAAAATATGGTGAGATAACTGTGTAATATAACATTACATCATTGCTTCCACTGTAATTCATATATGAAAATATCTCTCAGTTGACAAAACTCACCTCTGGAAGGGTGGGACTTTTTCCTTCCATAATATACAGAGCAAACTGGATTTTAACTGTTCTTAAATTAAAGGAATGCATAAACTAAAAATTCAATTTTCCAGCACTCTGAGCTTCGATATCCTAAAAATAGCTTTGTGAATTGTGACATTTTGTATCACATTAGGATACAGGTATAATCTTGTCATTGGATGTTTTTGGGAAAAGATTTAAAAAAAAATTTGTTTTAGAAAAACATATAATACATGCATACTATGAATAGTAAACTTCTGATTATATCCTTGCAAGCTTAAAGAACAACATTCTGCTTGTAATCCTAATAAACAGGTATCTACGAAAAGGATAATTTTTATTCTTTTAACACACTATTTTATAGTGTTAAAACACACACTGTAAAAGGATTTCTGTAATCTGTCAGTTCTTCCACCATTTATGGATGTCTGTACAGGTTTCTCCAATACTATGAGGTCAGTAACAGATTAGCTGGATTTAAGAACACCTTTGAATATATACTTCTTAGACATCTGCAATATAAAAAGAACTTGCTAAAGCGGTATTATGCAGCTTAATATAAAAGTCTCTGCATTACTTTATCATAATTAGGAGGAATTTTTTGTGTCTGACTCTACTAATAGTAAGTCAGCAAATATCTACATCCCTAGATGTAAATTCTCTGTTCTCTTTACATTAATGAAAAGCACTCTATTAAGTGCAGCTGCAGCAACCTGCATTCTTGGGAGCTGGCCCATGGTGTGCTGAGTTCTCTTTTGAGTAACAGTTCTTCTTCCCCTGTACATGGAAAAGTATCTCAAACAAGTAATTTCAATTGTGATACTTTAAATGTGATATGGATATGAAAATTTGGGAATACTTACACTAGCGCAATGCAACGGCTGGAGGTATCAATCTAGTTCACAGTATTAAGTGACATTCAGAACAAGAAGTATGAGTACATTATCATTGGGTGGTAATGCATGCTCTGTCCTGGCCTTATAGTTGTGCCTAATTAAAGTTGTGACTAGTGGTCTGGCACCTTTTAGGATTTTGCTGTTCTACTTACCCTGAACTGAAAGTACAAATACAATAGAGCAGGCCAGGGGGAGTGGATTGTTATCTTTACTTCTGGATTTCCTAGGTTTTCTCGGGGTTGTTTCAGAGCAGTGGATAGTTCTTATTGCGGTAAGAACTAACACTAGCTGCTTTTCAAAGCATCACATTGCGGTGTTCCCCCAGCAAGACCATCTTATGCAGTAATAATAACACAGCCTTTGTCATGTCAATACCTGTTGCTTCATTTAAAGTTGCTTCAAGGCGCATAGTTTCTAGGAAGTGCTCTAAAATTTTCTCTGGGGTTCCTGACATCACAATATACCTGAGGGAGGGAAAGGAGCAGTTAGTGTCTCACAGGCAAAACAGCTAATCAAGAAACAGTTGTGTACCAGTGAGAAGACCAGGACTGACGAGTGCCAGAGTACAAACACCTGCTCTGACCAGAATCTCTGTGTGGCTTCGGACAAAACCACCCACAATCTTTGTTGGCTTCGCCCCTGTAAAATGGGAGCAATAACACTCTCCACCCTACCCAGGGAGTGTGAGATGACAGATGGCCCCCTCCCTGCACAAGTACTCCAGTATAACACCACCACAGTTACACTGCAATCAGCAGAGCTGCACTGGTGCAAACCTGGGGAAGTGCAATCAAAAATGCTTCTCCACTGAGAATAAATATCTCAGTAATGATAGCAATTCACAGTCATTAGAGGGTCTTAACAGACTTACTATGAGCATGAAATGAAAACTGGTATGTATCTGTGTCAGAGCAAGGAAACAATTTCCTTCAGCATCACTGACGGGTTGGTTTGAGAAGATGGGGACAGATAATGAAATAGCACACTGTATCTTCAAATTTGTGCAATGCCTTAGATAGCTGAAGTAAGTAAGTTTTTGAAGTCGTTAAACTTAGGATTGTACCATTTCCTGGAGTAAATTTAGGGGAGGTGAGAGAACTAGTGCAATAGTCAGGTTTTTCTGCTACATGCAAAAACAGTGGTAAGATTTTAAGTACCAGCAGAATATCATAGGATATTGCTAAACTTGTCCTGTCGTCTTTTTTTCTTTCCTTGCAGATTGGATTTTTTTATCTTTCCCTCCATTCTTTCAATCTTTGCATCTTTTTTTCCTTTTTTTTTTTTGGACTCCAACTGATAAAGTATGAAACTTTAAAAAAAAAAAAAAAAAAAAAGAAAAAACCCCGAGAAGTGAAGATACTCTGCTCCTGCTGAGAAATAAGTGGTGGAGCTGAGCTCCTGGGAGCTCCTCCTCACTTTGAGCGCTGACCGTCACAGTTCTTTTACCTGTCAACCCCTTTGGAAGAACTGTATTGATGTCCCAAGAACACAAACACTTGTTAAGCCAGTGCACATTCTCACAGAGATACTAACCAAGTATCTAAGTGAGTGAAGCAGAGAAATCACAGGTGGCTGTACTCTGAATATGAAAGTGAAAATGAACAGTGAAGTGACTTGCAGGTCTGCTGAATTCATCCTGTGTGAGTGTGATCACCCATAAAGAGTTAGATCTTGGGAGTGAGAACTTCAGAGCTAGTCCTTCGAAGCAAAACTGTCACTGTTTGAAAGCATGGCTCGAGGAGCTATGTAGGAGCTATGCCTCCTCAGTATCCAAACTGCAACTGAGAGGATCTGCTCCCAAAACAAAGTTTTCCCCAAGACTAAGATGAAGAAAATGAGTTTCTTGGTTGACCAGGTATCTAAAGAAACAACTTTGGGATGCAGAACATTTCTCTAGTGCAAATGCTACGTACCTGCTTAGGGAGCAAAGCCCAAAGGGCAGCTCATTTGAAGTGATCAGAGACGCAAGCTACTCAATTAAGGGCAAAGCAGCAAGCCTTTAAGAAGAGGTCCCTGTTAAGCTTCTCTTTTGGGCACAGTGATTTTCAAAATTACTGAACACTCAGCTAACACATTCCAGTAACACATTCTGGAAATCAGAATATATCAGTAACTTTGATTTGGACTCTCAAGCATAAATGTAGCCACTTACTCTATTTACTAACAAAAGAAACAAAAGAAATGTCATCTTCAAAACCAGTGAACTCGCTTCGAAAGATTTTAAACAAAAAGACACTGCCAACACACTATGAACAAAGGAATCTGCTGAAAAGCAGACAGTGAACTTTCAAGGTAGCTTCCTCTTTTGTGTAGCTTATGTCTATTTGTCATTGTTATCAGCAAAAGCTCCCTTGCTGGCACATTGACAGTATCCAAAGCTGACCAAATGCATAAAATATTTACAGAAATGAAATTTTGAGCTTTACCTGAAAATATTCCTGGAATGTAAGCCTTAACATACAGCCTAACTTAACTAGGCACCGTAAATGTCTCTAGCTATTTTTATTCAATTCTGAAGAAGAAAATGTGAGACAATGCAAGTAATACTGGTGCAGAGTTTGCAAGGAAGGTGGTGTTTGAAATATGTTTAAATGAAACTTTCACTTTTGAAAGCATGAAAAATATATCACACCCAAGAAAATGTATTTAAGTCTATGACGAAGCTGCTGTGTATTGCAGCTGCTGATGCAAATCCACTGGCTGCAGTCAAGTTCCCTTCATTTAGACAAAGAAAAATTTGTTGTAAGAGTACATGTTTTCCTGGTAGCATAGTTTGTTTTTCTAACAGATCAAGTGAAAGATGAAATGGCAGTTTCTGAAATATGTGAAATGTGTATATAAAATACAAGGAATGATTTAATCAACCCTTCACAGATCTTTACAGATCTTTATATTCACTTATGCAGATAAAATAGGTATATGAAATCCCAGATCAGATAAAAACTGTGCCCAAAATATCTCACAGTAAATTAGCTCTTTCTTTGAGAAAAAGTAAGGTCCAGGGTAAAGGATTCGAAACTTCTTGGTGCTTATTTTGTTGGAGTTGTTCGAGCATTTCTGAAGAAAATTGTGAATCCATTTGCAAATAACACATTTACAAAGCCTTTAGGGGTTTTACCAACATTTGGAATGATAATAGCCTCACTCTACTCTTATCACAGTAGTATCCAAACAGAATTGTACTTTTTCCCTTTCAGTAAGAAACTAAAGAAAATACAATGAATATTGTTATTACAGTGCAAACCTATTCTGTAAGATAAGCTGTGTGACTTTCATTGCATGAGATCTTTGTTTTGTATATAAATTGTACCTAGGAAACTCTTATTAGAATCCAGAGCTCAAAATCCAAAATGAAAATATCTGCACTTAACAATAAAACAATGTATTTTCCTCACGTCTTTTACACAGTAGCTCAGCTTAATAGGGTTTCAGCATTCTCCATGTGCAGTCTATTTAGAAGCTATTACACGAGATAAGTATTTACAGAGAGATCTTTAGAGAATTATTGTGTAAAGACATAGAACTGGTGTGCTGCTGGAAATGGATATATTATCCAGTATGGGGCATGTGATCAGCGGATGATTAAAAAAAAGAAAACTTTATATACACTGCATTCTTCCACAGAAAGAGGGAATATGCTATTGTTCAGATAATAATACCATATGAAAAGGTTAATCATTGTCTGACATTTGCACTATTGAATGAAAACATACTTGTGCTGAGGCTGTGAATTTCCTTGATTAGAAACTCTGTTTCCTGCTGGGATCTTCTCCAACACCAAGACATCTTGGTCATGTTCTTTGAGTCTTACTGTATTTGCTTCCACATCCTGCAAGACAAGTTACTTTTAATAAAGTAATTACACCCGATTTGGCTGATTAGTTACTCCAAAAAAGTGCATGACTTTCAACACAAAAGACTCTGGGGTTGGTTCTTTCCCCCTGTATTTATCTATCTTTATTCTGCTTTTCTCTCAGGCAGAATCAAGAGGGAAGCACTGGCGCTGAGGGAAGAGGCAGAGAACTGTGGGAGGGACTAGAGCAAGAACCATGTGAAAAATCTCTGGCTATGGCAAAGGAAAAAAAAGTTTGCCAAAAAGCAGAGTGTCCCCCCAAAACTTTCCATATGTAATGTAATCTCTATCCCCACTTATATATGACCATTATCTATAATCTGACTTTTCTCTTAAAAAAAAAAAGAAAATGGCACTTAAAAATAGTAAGTCTTAGCTCAGTAAACTGTCAGTAAACTTTTCATTTTCTACTACCAGATCATAGTAGAAATAGAAAAAAAGAAGAATTAAATATAATGTGCATTCAAATAACACAAATGAAAATCAGTAAGACTATGGACTTTGATCTTCTTTGAAGTATTGACCAAAGCTAAATCATTTGGGACTCTCCAACCACCCTTATTGCCAATGGGATCCTCATTCCCTTTTGTACAGTAAACACAATCTTATGTCATTTTTCTAGCACAGAACTCTGTACTGGTTTTATTGCTGCAATACTGGGCATGTATACATTCAAATACAGGATGATACTGGTCTTGACTTCCTATGCTATGAATGATCACAAAACAGCCTGTATTTACAGAATTACAGCTGGACTTTGGAACACATTTGCCCTAACATGAGTAACTGTAAAATTAGCCTGGGAATATCTTCCTAGAGCTCTCTGATAAAGACATCTGTGTGTTCACCTGTAGCTTATTTAATTTGCCACTTGAGTCTGCCTTGAATCTATTGAGTTTAAGTTGCATATCTGGAAGAATGGGTGATCTTGTTTCATTTGCTGTTTGGATGGAAGATCACCCATAAATCCTGGACAGCATAAAGAAAAAACTGAGCATTTGGCAAATTATAGACTACAGAAATGTGAGAGACAAAAGACTCCATTTGGTCCCATTTTCATGACTGAGCTAGGAAAAGAAAAAGAGGAAAGATGATTAATATATTCTTGACTTGATCTTCTAGACTGTCACATCTCTGTTCTGCAATAAGGGACACTTCAAACAAGGTTATCAATATCAACGTATCCATAGAAATAAGAAAAACTCTAGAAAAATTTGCAAGTTCTGATATCATGCTGTGAGGGTGGCCCTTCCCACTCTTACCCTAAGGATCCTGTTGAAGTCCTCCTTGTCTACTCTCAAAAAGTGGCAGTTGTCTTCACGCAGAACAATGGATGCTGCTCTGGGAGCATCATTCACAAGTGCTAACTTGCCAAAATCATCTCCTTCGTGTAGAGTACATACCACACCCTGCACAGAGCAAAACATTTACATGCAGAAACCCATCATTACTCTGGATTCTATTGAAAGTCCTTGTACAAACACTGGACTTCACAATCAAATACCAAAACAAATCTACTTGGCAGGAAATCAACGGCCAAAATAATGACTACGAAACAATACTTGATAGCTGGTTATTACTATTACTGAAGAAAGGCAAGAATAGAAAAGAATTGGCTTGTTCTCTGAAATTACATTCAGCTTGAAGGCCTCTTCTAGCCCTGCTGAAGACAGAAAGTTGTTGTTTGTTTTTTATTTATAGAGGCCCTAAAAAATAAGATCAAGTTTGCAGAAATAACATGTAACACCGCATCCTCAGCTGGTGTGTATCAGCAGTGCTCCATTTACTCCAATTTACAGTTTATAGTAACTGGGATCTGGCCCACCCAGTGATGTAAAAAATGTAGCTAAATATGGGTTACTTAGGAACAGACTTAGCACCAGGGCCCCTATGCTAGATTTTGGTGAAATGCTTGGTGTTCAGAATGGAGGATTGTCAGTCACTGAATGAGAAATCAATAGGGAAGTAGGAATTTTTAAAGACTCAACGGATTGCTGTGTACCAAAGTCCTATTTTTTGCCTTGAAAAATCTCCCTCATAAACAGGAAATTTAATAGGGATGCTTTTCAGTCTATAGCTTAACTAAAATGAAGAGCTAACGTAAATTTGGGAGGGGTTCATCCAACCTGAGAACTACTAGTCACAAAGCAATACTTCTGTCAGACATGCGTGAGAAAAGTTAGTCATACAAATGCAAGCAAATATGGTGGTAAAGGGACAAAACACCCATGAGACAGAAGTCTGGCAATTCACCAAATTCCAGCAAATGACTTTTTCCTAAAGTTTAACTTTAAATCAGTTAACCTACTGATTTAACTCTGCTGAATTATATTCAGAAAGTGTGTAATATATCCCGAAATTATACAGCAATCAACTGGAAGTATAATCAGTGAAACCACTGGATCATTTCTTAATAAAATTATGTTCAATTTGTTTCCTCAGACAAAGCAATTCTGCTCTAAATTAAACTGTATTCCTTCAAAGTTTACTCTTACAATTTCAATAGTAAGAATCATATAAAAAGGCTTCTGAAAAAAATACCTTGCCGTAAATGACTACGTTTACTGATCCCTTTAGGATAATGTACCAAGAAGTACCTTCTTCTCCCTGATTAAATACTACAAGAGAGAGAAAAGATTTTATAGTGAGAATATAGTTATTCAAAATATAAATGGGACAGATTCTGCACTCAATAAAATTCAAGGTAATTCTATTGCAGTCATATTAATAATGCCTACCTTGAAAAAGCGCATACTATGATTTTAAAAGCAATTGCCTTCAGATTTCAGAAAAAAAACCCCACACCCAGATAGCAGTTATTTTATTACACTGATGTGAAAGTTGCTTTTATTTTCCATGACGGTTGCAACAACTACTTTATCGATACATGTCAGGTTATCAGTTAATAATCACCACACAGATTTGGATCCCACCAGTAGCACCATGTTCTAATGCAATTCTCTAGTGGCTGTGAATTTGACATTCATTTGCTAAAACTTCTCCATATAAACAGATCTGAGTAATCTTAACATTTTAAATCCTTTATTTTGTGCAGCAGGAATTTTTTATTAATACAAGGATAATATTAGAATACATTTTAAATAGAGATTGGTCCAACTGAGATTCTGGATCAAAACACACCTAAATTGTAGGTGATATATACATCCAACCAAGGATATAGAATTAATTCTGGTACTGTCCCTGCAATTGGCAACAGACTAAGCCAACACCTATTACCCCAGGTTTTAAACAATGAGTACCAGTCAAGTTTGAAGACTGCATCCAAGTTTTGCTCTTGTCATTTAAACATTAAGAATTTAAATGTTCATGCCACAGATGAGAAAGAAGATCTGATAGGACTCCATTTACTTACAGACTGTTCCTGCTTTGGGATGTGACTCAAAAATGAGGACACCTGCTAATTCTCGCTTTACCTTAAAATAAAAAGAGAGAAATTATAGTTTTTATATGTATCTTATTCTTCCTGGTGAGAAGAAGTCACATAATATACCCCAGTCACTGCTTTCCTTCCCTCTGCATCATTCAGCACTCATTCAGAGTCACACAGCCAGACAATGGTCTGCTTCACTTGATGTCCTATTTCCTACTGATTGGCTTTACAGAATATGAGCCTCTACACTTCCTGGCTCCAAAAGGCTCAGACAAGGGCATCTTTAAGATAGACGTCTCCATCCTTCTTCATACACACACATGTGAAACCATCACTAACAATTAACATTGATGGAAAATTTCAGATGGTAATAGCTAATCTATTACAGAAGATAGCTAGCAATTGTCAATTACTCCATGGGGTTCTGCAGTACTCCAGCTCTTCCCTGAGAAATCAGTACCCTTCTCCTTACTGACGTAAGTCTGGCCACTTCTGTATCGACCTGCAAGGCACAGCCATCTGGACCTGCTGAGGCCCCTCTCCGCCTGACAGCTTCCCAGGCAAAACGTCCAGCTCACCACCTCTTCCAGGAACTGAAGAATGTGACAGTGCCTTTGGTGTCAGCCTGCTCCTCACTGGGTTTGTATTACTCTGGTGTGACTAGCTCTTACAACTGACTGGGCAGTTGCCTCTAGTGAGACACCGTTTACAACCATTTTTTCTCACTGTAAACACTGTTAGTGTTACTCTCACAACATAATAGCAGCAGTGGGAACCTCATATTATCTTGAGTTTTCCTGTGTGCTTTATGTCTCTCTTTGCACAACTGCAAGTCTCCAAGGTCTTGGAGGCCAATTTCCAAGCAGTGGGATTCTTGTTTTCAGAGGCTGTCAGCTGATGACAATCCATGTTTCAGAGGTACTACCATGTAACTTAACTGTGCCAAATAGAGATCAAAAGCTGGCTTCAACATATATTTAGTAGTAGCATTTTCACACCATTCTCCCAACTGTTTAAATTGAAAAAATTTTTAGGCCATGAAGAAAAACTTGGGGAGGAGCTCTCAAATTCTGGACACAATCCAGATGAGAGTCTGGTGGCAGCATCTCCTAAGATGGGTGGACAAATTCAGGCTCTGATGCCCTAAAGGCACCCACCAAACCTTTGCTCAGGCACCAAGCATAAACATACCACACCAGTCACCTCTCCCAGAATTTTTTCCCAACAGCCAGTACAAAGCACCTCCTGTTTGCAGTCTGGAGAAGAAGAGGGATAAATAGAGGTGTTTGGACAAGTTTTTTTAGTACACTGACCAGTGAACACACCCACAGGCCTGTGATTTCTATAACAATTAGCTCACCAGACTCTATTATAACCTCTGCCTAAAGGCAATGATGCTTTCATGAGGACAGGAAATACAACCCCATTAGCACTGTTCTGCACATTGTAGAGAGCGTTCCTATCCATATACATCCTCAGATGTCTTCTCAGTTGGTTCAGTCATTTGCCTCTGTAGTGAATGTATCCTCTTGATGAAGCCAAGAATTTGATTTGTTTTTAACACTGTATTATATAATTGTTTTTCATTCATACATTAACCTCACAGGCTTCTCTAGCAGGGATTAGTTCACCACCATGCAACTTGAGTTTTATCCATTTTACTTCCTGCTGCTTGTGGCATATCTAGAAAACATATTACTTTAGGAATTATGCCTTTCTTAAAATGAATAAACATTCCATTTGCTTTCAAGTCGATTGACCATTGACCTTCTGGTTCATAGGAGCAATGCTGTCTGTTGCTCCTCTGAAGATTTCCTCTAAGTTAACCATGGTTTCTGTCCTCTGCTTTAGTTCATGTTGCACATAATAGGCTGGAATTTCCAAATTCTTACCAAAAACATGGAATCAACTGCAATTCTTCAAAATGCCAAGTATTTCTTGCAGTTTGTATCATTTACCAGTTTGTATCATTTGCCATACTTGTTCTATAAGCTACTTGCTGTGGATTCTGACCTCAAGTCTGAATTCTTCCAAGCTGGAAATATTTTGTGGTTTGGATTTTTTTGTTCTGGTTTATGTCTGTAGTATCAAGAGTGTTCTCCACTCCCTCTCAGTATCTGTCTATCTTGGGTAGTTTCTTTTGTTTGATTTGAAAAGGGTTGTTTCTGGATCTTACAGAAGTCTTTCTTTAAATACTTTTTTACCTACATCCCAGAGATGCTTAAGGATTTTGGCTGGCAGTTCCCTCTTAGTTCAGTTAGCAACTCTGGATGCATATTCTTTTTAAAAATATTGCTCAGGTGTTATATGTTTGCACAGAGTACTTTCTTTCTGTAATGCAGCTTCATAAATAGCTGCATCTGTCCAAGTTAGCTGAGAATTATTGAAAATATCAAGAGCTTCCAGAGGAGCTATTGTCAAACATAAATCTACTTTCTGACTGGCTTTCTTTTTCTGAAAGCACCCACATCTTGCTGCTACCTAGTAAAGTGCTATTTAGCTTGTTTCAGTTGCCTACACAGTGTGTCAACAATGGCGAGACTTTAAACAGTTGTGTTCTCTCCTCCAGGCATTTTCTCCATTTCATGTATTCTTGGCTCTCTGCACTGTTCTTGCCCACTCAGAGAGAAGGTGCGTGATGAGGCTTCCTTCACTCAATGACCAAACTCCAACCAGACAGCACTGCACACTACACCTTTCTGCACTGTGTAACTCCTCCTCCTAACTGGTTCAAGCCAAGACTTCTTACAGTTCAGAAATCAACATCTATTCTGCAAAATTCAGAAACGCCACAGTCCCAGGTGTCAGGTCAGACTGCATGCATCTTAATTTAAACTCAGATATGGACTCAGATGGAGACATCTGTGCCAAGTGAGTGAGGTAGGGGCTGTGCAGGAACACATGAAAAGAATTATATCTGACAACCAAAAGACAACCTACATCTGCATAGTGCTTGGGTGGTCCTCACAGGTGGGAATAACTGCTTTGCATGGGAAGTATAAATGGAAATGGTTATAGGCGCTCCAATTCTAATAGAGCACCAGAAGTCAAAATTCAGCCTCCTTTTTGGTGATGAGTTGTATTTTTAAAAATACTTACTGTGGTAGAAAGATGAGATAAGGCCTTAATGTGAAGAAGTTCTTCATATATAAATTCTAAGTCATCTACAGTTCTCTGGCCAGGCCTATAGAAAGAAGATAAAAAGGACAGCAAAATGCAATAAATGCCCAAAATAAATGCTTCAGAGAAGTACAAAACAACATAAAATGCTGTTGTACTGCCTACTGAAAGGTACATCCTCACTAAACAGGGACTGAACGATGGTTCTGGCTGGAGGACTAGAAACACACAGAGGATGTAAGTGCTATGAAAGCACCCGATTGACACTGAGCAGCAGCCATAGCAACCACCTTAGAGAGATCCTGATTAAGCAGCTTTTGTGATGAAATCAAGTGTTCTATATGTAAAATGGTCAGATAAATGAGAAATGGTACATAAAGATCTGTTCCTTTCAAAACGACTCCCAAGTGTGAGATCTGCACTATTTTTCACATGTGGCACTATTTAGTTGTAGCAAACAGACAGTAGTAGTGGTTTGTAAAGGAGTGCATGAATTTCTGCCAAAAAAATTGGAAGAGGCAGCAGTGCATCCTGGAGGACAGTAAATGACTGCTACAGACTTAATGCTGAGTGCTGTTGTTTAGCCACAAAGGTAAATAAGAACCACCCAGTAGTTTCAACTTCTCTCACTGAAAAATACAAGAAGCTGCCATCGATAAAAAGCTTGCATTGATGAAGGAGTAATCCTCCTATAGCACAACAAGGAATAAGGCTGCCACTGTGACTGAAACAATTACATTTCTGTAGTCTACACACTAGAAGATTTTCTGATTGCTAAAAAGGGACACAAATACTCTGAGAACTGCAGTGTGTCAAGAGATGCTTTGGAGGATCTAATAAACAGTACCCATGAGAAGGAGTTGTAGGAGCTTGTGAGTAACTCCAAAACTTTTTCCCACTCACAAGATTCTCTTCAGTTTAAGTAAGTGTCTAATACAGCTTTATTTTCTCAAAGGACAAATTCTCCTGTGATATAATTTCAGACAGCACATTGGAGCACATACACACACATAGAAAAAATCCTTTAAAGCATTACCCCAAGTTACTTTCATAAGACTAAGTTCTTTCAAACAATGTGTTTTAGATTTGTGAAAAGCAGAATATAAGTAATTAAATCAATGGGCCAAGAACAGAAGAAAAGAGCAACTTAGTCATAAGAAAGGAGAAAGGATAAATTTAAGATGTGAGGAAATGGGATACAGGAAGTCCAGTCCAGGGGCAGGAGTTTCAGAGGAGAAGGTTTACATGCTTGCATTAAGAACAGGCTAGTGTGCAGTTCCAAACCCCACTGTCTGCAGTGTTGTCGTGGTTTAACCCCAGCCAGCAACTAAGCACCACGCAGTGGCTCACTCACTCCTCCCACCCTGCCCGGTGGGATGGGGAGGAGAATCAAAGACAAGTAAAACTTGTGGGCTGAGATAAGAACAGTTTAATAATTTAAATAAAAAAGAAAATAATAGTAACATCATAATAATAATAATGATGATGATGATGAAGAAAATGAAGATAACAAAAAGAGAGTGAAATATAACCCAAGAAAGACAAGTGATGCACAATGCAATTGCTCACCACCTGCTCACCGATGCCCAGTCAGTTCCCGAGCAGCGATCTGCCCCTCCCAGCCAACTCCCCCCAGTTTATGTACTAGACATGATGTCCCATGGTATGGAATACCCCTTTGGCCAGTTTGGGTCAGCTGTCCTGGCTGTGTCCTGTGCCAACTTCTTGTGCCCCTCCAGCCTTCTTGCTGGCCGGGCATGAGAAGCTGAAAAATGCTTGACTTAGTATAAACACTACTTAGCAACAACTGAAAACATCAGTGTGTCATGAACATTATTCTCATACTAAATCCAAAACACAACACTATACCAGCTCCTAGGAAGAAAATTAACTCTATCCCAGCTGAAACCAGGACAAATGTGTGGTATCAAAAGAATTAACAGCACAGTTGAATCTTGGACAGCCCTAAAAGAAATGTCACAATGAACCTTTCTGATATAAGTTTTCTTCCTAAAATGTCAATATTATAGGAGATTCTAGCATCTAGAGGATCAGGAAGGTCATATAAAGAAATATAGTGCTCTACAGGTTTTCTGCCTAATCACCTCTTGGTTCAACAGTCTGTCTAAATCATGTGTGAGGTAGAGGGAGCACCCAGCAATTGTGTCACTCTGGAATTATATTGCATCTTTTTGCAAAAGAAGTTTGATGGGAGACTTCTTTTGGATGAACAAAGTACTGAAGAAGTCATAGAAAACATAAGGACAACTGACAACTTTCTCTGCTAAGCAAGCTGTATTTTTCATCTGTTCTTCACTTACCAATGACATGCATTTATTATTACCCAGATTAAAGACAAATTTAGACAAAAAACGTTTTGCATTTTTTTTTTTTTTTTCTCATACAGACTGGAATAAACTGTTAAGGGAGAAACAGAAACTGGTTTGGTACTGCTATGCCCTCTAGTGACTCAAAGTACTCTTTACTATTTCTAAATCTGGCTTGAAATTATAAGGTTGCCACTCTTAGTGATTTATGTGGGGCAGTATCAGCTTAATTAAGTACAGAATAAAGCCAAGTCAGTACTTGCTACATTTCACTGGAGATTTAAGAAACACAAGGTAAGGATTTTAACAAATACTACTTCCCATAGGAAATAACAACTTTAATTTTATTACATGCTTGCAAAACCAGTGTGTTTTGGAAAATGGAAAACAGGGTAACAAATTAACAGATTTCTACATGAAATTAAGATATAAAAGGATGATGTCTTATTACATCAGATCTCTATCAAGACAAAAGGGTACACTCTTCTTTCAGGATGTCCATTTGCCTCCTGTGTTAGCACCTTGGGAGGACTGACAATCTATAGTGGATGTACCCAGGCTTTACTTCTGCTCCTGCAGATGTCACGTGGAGAGATATTAGGCATCACTGCTTCTGTAAAACCTGTGTGGTGACCCACTGATGTTGATTTGTAGGATCCTGCTGTGTAAAGACCTAGTTTCTGCAGGGGACACATTCTAACAGCAATAGCTGGTTATAGACAGGATAATAAATGGAATAGGTAGAGAACGAGGGTACACATTAACGGACAGGAGAACTCAGGCGATATTAAGTGATCAATAAAAACTGTTCAGTGTTTGGAGAATTTATCAAGGTCAGAGTCATTGAGCTTCTCTGTGACTAGGATGTTGGCAATATAATAGTACTTTGCCATTGATAAACCATGTACATACAAGCAATATCATTGATTATTTTTATTACACAGCTAACCAGAAAATTCTCAGATAAGAACAAGAGAAAAGATCAGAGACCCCATAACACTGTGATTATATGTCAAATAAGCATATATTTCCAGAGTACAAATTTTGTCTTCAAGTACCATAAAAAATGTATAGAAGACATGAATAATTTTACCCACTACCTGTGTATGAGTGTGAAAGTGAATGCACGCTCACTTACTCTAGCGCCGTAGCTAATTATGTAATCTTTGTACTTGAATCAGTGCTTGTTGATTAACTCCATAAATACCATTTACCACATATAATACCCATAAATGTCAGTGAACTGATATGTGGAAGGATAATCCGTATTTCTTGTCTGTCCCAGGAATAACACTTGGTTTATTAAATGTCATTGGCAGGAAACTCCACCAAGGACTATTGAACTTAATGCAGTCTTTATGGAGAAATCCAGTATGATTCTTACTACTAATAGCTGGGTGGAATATCTAAATAAAAAATTTAAGAACAAGAGAACAAATATATCTTGCTTAATTTTTACAAGACCTTCAAGAAACTATAGATTCTTAGCAATAATTAAATTGTTATTTTATTTTATATATAATATTATAGGTATTTTCTGTGCTGTTTAGATTTGTTTAGATTTGTTTTTACTTCCTCTCCCTAGCATTCTGTCAAGTTTACTTTCACAAGTGGCACTAAAACTTGATTACTGATCACATGTGGAATCAAACACTCTTTGTACTGAGAAGAAAAATTGCTGAGTGAAGTTACCAAGAATATATAACACAGATTTATTGTTTCAGTCATACTGTTAACTTAATGTAGCCTAGCGTATTAAAAAAGAATATAATCCATAACATCATCTGAGTTAAAACACTGTTGTGTGGTGAATACCATTCGCCCTTTAAAGACTCCTGTTATTATTGTGTTTAGCTTTGTATTATAGCATCCTATTTAATTAGAGTTTACCATCAAGTTAGCTATATCTGAACACCATTAAAATCAAATAAAAATAACTAGAAAAATGTTTTCAGGATGTATTTTCATACTGAAGGATTGAAATGCTTGTAAGGAAGAGCTGTGTTAATTCCACAATATTTTTTCCAGGGACTTGCTCAAGGTCTGCACCTGTGCTCCAGGCATTATAAGGAGCAGAGAGCTGTGTTTGCTACTTCACAAAAAGCTATTTTCACATTCAGTGTATGTGTTTCCAAAGAAAAAAAAGACCACCCAATAGCAACAAGAGCCTGCCAAAAATTTCCCTGAGCTCTATTCTGTTTTTTAAACTATAGAACATTCTTTCACAGTTTGACAGCTAAAATGCTGCAGTTAATGTAATAAACAGAGAATTTTTTAAGTCGGCTGTCAAAACAAGTGACACTTTTTGCTAGAGATTTTCAGATTTTGAACAATAGAAAGTACCTTTCAAAGCAACAGCTTCATTATACAATCAAATTCTCAAAGTAATCTTCTCATCAAAGAATATTGTCTTATTTCTTTCAGGGTAATTATCTGAGTTCTGCAACCTCTCCGGAAATGGCGACTATTATAAAATGCAGCTGTATTGGTTTGAAAATTGTGGGTCCTGCTCAGGTCAGTTAGAGCCAGTGTCTCTGAAGCCCTGACAATTCCTTGAACTTTTGGCAGTTGTAACAGTGTCTAGTCAAAACTAGCAGGACTCTGAGGATTCATGGAGATTTTAACAGCTTTGATACAGCTCAGCCCAGGGTGGATTTTCAACTAACAAAATCATAACGTATGTAAATTGAATACTAGAACAGTAGTTAATATGGTGCCTGGCAGTACAAGCTTGCTTCCATGAGCAAAGGGCAGCAAAAATAAGCACTTTCAGGGACAGGGTTAGGGAAAGATGTCAGGTGGCTGTCAGTCTTGAGAAAACCTCTTTCCCCTCATTATATTGCATGAAAAATCTCCTATGAATATTCTTTCAGATGATGCTGTGCAACTGACGACACAGAGGGGAGAGCAGTACTTTCCACAGCATCGTTCTAGCCTTTCAGCTCGCTGCAAGGACTGTGGACGATAATCAACATTGATCCTGCCATGATAAACTTACACTGGCTGTTCTGAAAGTCATGATGGAAAGCAAATGTAGTAGGCAGCCAAAAACCATGATAACCTAAGGGGGCAATTCTCCAAGAGCCAACCTGCTCAGTCAGCCTGAGACAAAGGAGATGGTAGTGCAGAGTCACAGCACACATAGCACTGCTCATGGTCTCCTAATGACTGATGTCTGCTCATGAGTGCAAGAAGCCCTTTTTTTGCTCCTCAGGGGAGAATGCACAGGACATCTCTGTGAGGACAAAACACCTCACTTCCCTGACACCATAAGGGTTTATGGAAGCACCATGCTCCCAGTCTGGTTTCTCTATGTATTTTGTGTGACAGGGAGTGAGTGCTCCTTTGGCTGTGTTTGACTAGACCTCTAATAAACAGAAGAAAGAGAACTTATACTTGTAAAACTATTGCTGCATGGCAGTGTTACCTATTTTTATAAGCACAAGTATCTGATGGCACCATTTGAAATTCAATGCACAGACAAACACAGGGATAAGAATGGAGCCGGAAAAGGATACAGGTGGAAACAGAACAGGAGCAAGCACTTGTGTTAAGTGGATTCAAAACATTTTTACTATAACAAATGTTTTCACACTGTAGGCAGGGCCCAATTCTATCCCATAGCAAAGACAAACTTTGCCAATGGCCTCAAAGGAGCAGGATCCAGCTTTGTGTACGTATCTTTCTTGAACTGACCCTTACAAGTAAATTTGCAGTGAAGATGACCTTAAGTAATTCATTATTCTCAGTGCTCTTAATTAGCAGTAAAATATGTCTTCAGTGGCCCCTAAACACTACCTGCATAATGAAGAGGTTACCTTCAATGGAGGGTCAAACAGAGTTTATACTGGTTGCTTTGAAGTCACTATAAAGCTGCCTGTAAAAAAGGCCTTTAGCACAGTTTTCAGTGTGGCCAGAATGTATTGCTGAAAGGATGGTTAGCCAACCAGTGAGTGAGAGGACATGATCTGATAGCTATGAAAAGGTTAGGCAGACATCCTCTGTGGCCTAGGCACAGAAAGCATTTTTTTTTTAAATATATTGATTTTATAACAATAAGGATGGATAAATAAACCCACAGAGCCACATTTCACACCTTGCTAGCAAACTACAACAGGCCAAGTCCAGCCTATCTTAATTCAATAAAGTTCTACCAAGGATGAATCTAATTAATGGCTGCCACTGACAACTGTAATTGAATACCTGCTGTGCTGCCGTCCTACCACTCTACTCACTCACAATAACTGAAAGCAGCACGGTTAATTGAATGGCATGTCTATACAGAAAGTGTTAACAGAGCAGGACTCTTCTATTACCTACAATTTACTTTTGGGGAGACTCAGCAATGAAATAAAAAGTCATAATGCAGCATTTTCCCTAAGGTGAGTATGACGGCATTCGTGGCCTTTCATGGTTATTCTCAACACACAGTTTAACCTACAGGCATTAATAAGGACTGGAAATGACTTAATATGGACTTAAGAACTTCAGAGGTTGAACAAACTGGCACTGAAGTGAAATAACCAGCCAAAGGATGCCTGATAATAAATGTAGATTTCTCTTGTTTCCATGTCACAAGGAAGACCCATGTATAATATTAACTCATTAATTTGCTTACGGTTTTCTGAGAATCATCCTCATATGAGCATCTGGCCCAATCTGAGACAGAAGAAGCATAGTGTCCTGTAGCTCCTCATCACACTCCTTTTTCTCTTCCTCGGTTGGTAAAGGGGCATCTTCACACTCATCGTCCAAAAATCGATAAAACAAGTATTTGTCTTGAAAGTGGTGTTCCTGATCCACTGAAAACAACATGTCAAACACTAAGCTCTCCTCATGAAAGTTAACCTTGTAGAATCTGTGTAGCATCATATATGTCACAGATATATTAGTTAAGAAGGGAGAGAAAGCTACAGAGAAACTGCAAGAGTATGAAACATTTATTTCTCACATATGTCCAAATTATGTAGCTTGAAGGGTACACTTTCAAATTTTTACTACAAATACTTTCTAAAAGGCTTCTATATATGTGTGCTGTGGGTGTATGTATAGATACACGCATGTGTATGCACGTGTGTCGTTTTTTCTTATTAGATCTGGTTTTGTTCTTATTGTTTCAAACCATTTCATTTAAGCAAACAATTCACACGGGGTAAACAGTTACATCATGAATTTCTAAGAGGTGTTCTCTAGCATGAACACCTTGCCCTACATGTTTCAGACAGGGCTAAGAGGTAACAAAAGCATCTAAACTCTTTCTGATGTACCAGAAATGTACATCATCAACATACAATCCCAGGGGCAAGTTCATTGACCTGTGTCCTGGTGGAAGAACTTAATGTAAAGACTACAAAGAGAAGACTTCTGAAGAGAAGCTATGATATGGCAAAGGACAAACCCTTGGTCTTCCAAGCAAGTCAGAGTGATGTGTTGAATTGGATACCGTGATGCAGCTTGCAACAGCTTGCCCCTGGGAGTTCAAGGGAATATTGGGCAGGAATTAAAGCTAGAACCCTTAGGGTAAGGAAGCGGTGGAAACAATCGGTCTTCTCAATGTGGAAATTTCTCCCTTGGATATGGGAAGCACAACAGAGGATAAATGGAAGTGTACTGTAATAGAGCTGCTCTTCTGAATTTAATAAAACTGTACATGCAAAGCTTCAAATATGAATATTGCTTTAGAAAGCTACCCTTTTGAGGACTATAATATCCTGTTACCAAGTAAATCCTGCCAAATGGAAACTGAAAGTCAATGTAAAATACAGTCAGAAAACTAACATAAAATCCCAGATCTCTGCACTGGAGTATTTGGAGTGCTGAATTTGGGAACCATTCCAAAACCACTGAAAATCATTCCAAAATGATGGATCTGAGCAAACACAAATGCTCGCATTCACTTCCAAATGCTGCAAATTTTTGTTGAAGATCAGTTTCGTGTATGGTAATACATCTCTTGGTTTTGGCCTGAGTGCTACCCAGCTCTTGCAATATAAGCACAAGCCAGTATAATTATATATTATAAGTATAATTAGAGTTATCATTATAAACTGTTCATTTACTTTTCAATAGTCTCATAAGTTTAAAAGGTATATTGGTAGCAAGATTCATGTAATACTGCCTGTGTGTTGCCCTTGCACTTATAAATGAATAGGCTGCTATGCAGCATTTCTTTTGGCCTCATGTTCCCTTTATTTTTCATTAAAGAGGTCTATAGAGGCACTGATGTCACACATCGCCCATGTTTTAGTCAAGATGCTGATTTTCTTTATCTTACCATGGTTAAGAACACCTTCTTCCAGCAATACTTGCCACATGCCAACAGCCTGGGTTCGTGAATGGACACAAGGACTTTGCTGCATCATCCAGTCAACTAGTTCTGTCCCCACACAGCATTGCCTGAAGGACAAATAAATAGAAATGAAAAGGGAGCTAGCCGAGAGAGAGATCACACACAGTGTCTGCCAAGAACAGTGGTATCTTAAACTCTGTATAATCTTAGCCAATTCTCCCTACAGAAAACACAATGTCACGATCTACTCATATATGCTTGAAATATCAGTGAAGGTGTTCAGTTTTGAGAGGATCACCTCAGCAGAACAAGTGTTTTGGGAAATGCAAAGTTCAGAGGATCAGAGTGAGCCTGTGCCACCCGGTACAAAACCTGTTGCACCAGTGCAACAACCTCCAACCCAGATTTCAAAGGAAAGCTTGTCTGTATGTGGGATGGCAAAAGCCTCATGCTTTTCAGAATCCTGCATGAAAACAATCATCTGACACTGTAAAAGCTTTGCCAATGAGAACAGCCTCCACAGGAAGAGTGAGTGTTATAAGGGTGTTCCTCCATTTGTAACCAAACTCCAGCCACACTGTATTTGGGGACATTGGTTTGTAGGTCCACAGAGTTTCTGAGGCTTTCTCATGCGAGGTGGTGGTCACCTTGCAGCTCCTGACTGACCCAGAGGCAGACAACAGCAGGCCTCAAGTTCTGGACAACGCCCAAAGAGGGGGGAAAAAAGCCAAAAAGCCACATGGTCACTAAGTAAAATTCTTTGTCACAACACCCCCTAGCGCAGCAGAACAGAAGCAATTAAGCAATGAGATCAAAAACTTAGAAATCTATAACTGATCACACACAGAACAGAGAGGAAGTTGGCTAGTCCTTCTAGACAGGCTCTTGTGGCTCCACACTTCATGCATCACTTTCAGAGACCAAGGAAATAGATAATACTGAAACTGCTAAAATTTAGCTTAAATAATGCTCTTCCAATTAAAATCCAATTTTGATGACAAACTTTCCCTCACCTGGTTCCAATCTAAAATCTGGCATTCTACATTTAAAAAACCCAAAGATAGAACAGTAAGAGTTTTTCCCAGTTATGTATAAGATAAAACAGTGCAGCTGCTAGGACCAGCAGTGGTCTTCATTTATCATAGATGCTCTTTTGTTCTTCTAGAACAATAAGCAATGTCATGTCGTGATATATTCTTAGATCAACTCACAAGCTCCAAATACCTTGCATTATTAAATACATTTTGAACTGAAATACGGAAAATCAATGCACTTATCTCAAAAGTGGATGAGCAGCATATTGATTTGCTATTTAGAAAAAGACATACTCAGAGATTTTAAACCAATTTTTATTTAAATATACTCTGGATAATGCATTAGGTATTCGATTTAAACATTGGACACTAAAAAAAATTGATTGTTTCTCAAGGCAACAGTAGATAGATCCTGACGCCTTGAAGTCAGATTCTTATTCTACAAGTGCCATTGTTATCCCACTTCAGCAAGACAGTGCTGCCACCAGCAGGAAGATAAGAAAGCCTGGCAATACACTGAAAAAAAAAATTAAATAGAGCAGAAAATCTGCATAAGGAATGTTTCTCACCAGGTGAATTTTTGAAACTCCACACTGAGCAACACTGCTGTAGCAATCAGTACAGTAACATAACATATTAATGAACTTTCCTGTTATCTCTTACTGATATATGAAGAGAACAGAATCTACATTTTAACTTGATATTGCACAGAATATTCCAGCTAACTATGCTATTAACTTTGGAAGAGTTTTTGTATGTGAATGCTCTGTCCACAATCATGGACTCAATTTCCAGTCAAATTACTTCAGACAAGATTTACCAGGCCCATTAAAGACTGCATAACACCCAGACTCAAACAGCATCACAGAATAATTTCAGACCTTTTGAGGCCTGCAACTATGGTAAGGCATAAATCACAAATCAGAGGATGGCAGGCATAAAAATTCAGACTTCTATACAATCAGCTCACACACCTGTAAGTCTTCAGATGGTATTTACGATCTCTTATCATGTGAGGGGCTCGGGACAGAATTGTATTCCGCAAAATCTTTCCAGCTCTGAGGATCTTTTCTGAAGGAACCTTCGTGATCATGGAGAAAAAAAAGGGACCAAGACACACAGATTTTAAACTTTCTGCAATCTCTGTACTGCCTTCTACAAAACAAAACACAAGTTTTCTTTTCTCTAAATTAAAAGTCCTTGCACAGATGCTTACTTTTGCAAAGCAATGTAATATATTTTCAGGATTTTAAGTCTCACATACTTAGCACATCTAACAGAAAGCATCACTTCAGCTGATATGCATCACACTGTTGGAAATAGGCGTTATTTCCATTTTTCTAGTGGCCTGGCTCTACAGCACACCTATGTCCTATTACCTGTGTAATGGTTTTAGTAGGACGATGTGGGATGTGATGTTCAATAAGAGGTGTCTGAAAAATAAAATGAAATTAAATACATTTGTAAAGGTTAAGCAGTAAAATAAAATAAAGGCTAAAATAAAAAACTGAATAAAGAAGCTGTAAAAACAAAGAATGATGTGTAAGTCCAACCTCTGCCCAGGGGATGTGAGTAGAAAAAGCTCTCTGAAGACATCCTAAAGACAAACTTGGCTTTTAATGCTCAGCAAATTAAAACAGTGACATGACACATGAAGATGAATAACAAATGCATGTTATACTTTCTAAAGTACTAATGAAGTGTGCAATGGCCAAGCATCACACCAGATGAGGCTACATGGGCATAGCTAGCTCTTCCGCTTGCTGCTCTCGATTTGCAGTGGGCACAACAGCATTCTTCTGCACATGGCTGCCTCCACCATTCAGTCCCCCACCACGGAAACTCTCTCGTCCTTCAGCACCTTTTTCTATTCAGCTCTCTTCTCCCTTACAGCATCGCACAAGAAACAGGAATGAAGAAAAAAACTCTGCTCCCACTATCTGTCTTTTCTGAACTATCATCGGGCTTAGCTGGCAACCCTTTTATAGCCACTCTCTGAAATGCAAAAGCATGCAGGCTACTTGCAGAGACCTGGGTAAGGACTTTCACAAAGGTGCTGGTGAAGGAAAAAGAAAAGAGTAAAGCAGGTGACTTGGTTCTGCAAAGGGAAGGGTGAAAGGGAAGACTATCAGGGCTCTACAAGAAAGAAGCAAAGAAGGAGATGAGAGAAATAGCAAAACAGGCATGTAACAATCACGTGAAGGGAGAGAGGAGACAGGAAGCACATGGCACAACACAGAGGAAAAAGGAAAGCAGAGGGTTAAAGGACAGTAGAAATGGAGACAAAGGAGAACAAAACCAAACTTCGGCAGCCACCTCAGAATGATGGGAAGGCATTTTGCTTTGTTGGGACCGGTAGTTAACAGCACGGACCAAATTTACTTCTAGTGTGAAATGTGAGGAGACATGACATGAGGGCTGAATTTGGCTGGCGTTCTGGGCTTGCCGACAGGGCAGATCATAGTGAACACAGAGGTCTCCCACAAGGGCAAGACCTTGCACCTCGGCACATGGCAGCCACGGTTCCCTTACACCCATACACCAAAGGCAGGACAGCCAGGTCAGAAGTACAGTGAAACACATGCCACGTACTGCTGGGTTGCTGGGTATTCGTTTTCTTAAACTGGGCATCTGTTCATTAGCTCCCACAGGATTTTAATGATGTGACAAAGTCCTTGTAGTAATCAAATCGTGCTAGGAGCTATGACTGCACGAGGAGACTATAGGTCAGCCAGGAAGGGGAAAATGAGGGAAGCACATGACAGAAATCAATAAAGATAAGATAATATTAATGGAGAGGCCTGTATATGGAAGACAATGTAAACGGGTTTTCATTTCTACTCATACCCTACAAGAAGTCTCTGAAAAGGCAAATCAATACAATTAAATTGGGATTCCTGATTTTTCTCATTAATAAGTCAACAATTTTTCAAAGACTCATTTAAGTTATAAACATTTCTGTCCCACCAGAAGGGTGGTAGAACATCCCTCAGTATTTCTTGGTTTCTGGCACTGTGTGGAGCATGCTTTAGACAGTCTACACTTGCAGTTAAAGCATGCTAAGAATAGCAAGAATCTTTTGAAAGATGCCTCTAACGCAAACAAAACCATTGAATAACAGTTTCAAACAGGTATATAAATAAACACTGAAGTCAGAGATGTCACTCTGAGTATTAATACTTTTTGCTTCCATTTTCTTGTAAAAGGATTTCAAGTCCTCATCAAGTTCAATAAGACTGAAGGTAAATATATACTTAAATGGGTGGCTAAATAGGTACTGAAGTCATTATGAAAATTCTTTTTAAATTCTACATTCTTAAAAGATCATTCTTTTAAAATCAGTAAAGCACAATATACTCACCCTAGCTTTCAGATCTTAATTCTACTTAGGAACACACTTCAAAGGAGAGATAAAATGTGTAAGTCAAAAAATCTAAGAGACTTTTACAGCAATAGACTAGTGAAAATGAATGCACATTTTTGTTCTTTAGTGTTTCCATTAAGCTCCAACAAAATGCATAAAACTAACAGGTGAAAAAGTTTAATATGGATGAAGATTTGTCAATTAATCTCCTATCCTAATCAAAACAGAATAAAAGAGACCATTTAGAAGAAATCTGATTCAACCCAAAAGTACAGAAAAAACCCAAGGTGAAAGCTAAGGCACAGCACAAGAATCTGCAGAAAGCAGCAGGAAGGCTTATTCACCTACATTTGATCCTGACCAATACAGAAGGATCAGCTGTGATGACAGAAGGTAACTTGAGTGAAGGTGATCATGAAATGATCCAGTGTCAGAACTTTACAGAAGGAAGTAAGAACATCAAAGTAGAAACAATGGACTAGGAAGAAAAATTTCCATAAAAACAGAATACTGATAGCTAAATTCATGAAGCAGGTCATGGCGGAGCAAGTGTAAGGTAAAAGGATTTAAAGAGAGCTGGTAGTTACTTAAAGAAACAATACTAACCACACATACAATATATACTAGCACAGAGCTAGAAGGTGTAGTAAAGACTCAACTTAGCTAAAGAAAGAGCTATTCCCTGACATACAAGAAGGAAACGCACAGAAAGGAGAAAGTAGGGGGTTTACAAAAGGCAAGTATAAAAAATATACTGAATAGCAAAGGACAGAATTAGAAAAGCAAAGGTATAAAATGAGACAGATTCTACCAAGAAAAGTCAAGAGGTACAAAAAACATTCCACAAGTACATTAGTACTAAAACAAATAAAATAAAAAGTGTTGATCTACTATTCAACAGAGGGAAATCTATTGACAGGTAATTCAAGAAGGCCAGAAGCAGATTATTTATTTTTTGCATCAGTGTTCATTAGAAAGATCAGTGGCAGAGAGATGGCTAATATTCTAAGTACTAGAGTGAGAGAAGTAAAATCTCAGCCTGAAAAAACAAAAGAATGGATGAGAAAATATTACATAGATTAGCTATTTTCAGATTGGCTGGGTTTGTAGAATTCCATGCAGGAAACTTGAAGAGCTTGAAGAAACTTAAAGAGGGCTGCAGCCATCTCGGAACCGTTAGCTGCCACCTCTGCACTGTCAGCAGCCACCTCTGACAACTCTTGGGGACTAAGGAAGGCAACACAAGACAGTAATATGGGAAAAGGAGGAGCTGAAAAATTATAGACATGTCAGTTTAACTTGTCTTCCTAGAAAAAGTCCATTTGTAAGCACCTGGAAAAGAACAGGAAGATAAGTCACATGTGACATATTAATCAAGAACAAATCATGCCACGCTGATCTAATTTGTTTCCATGACCAGGCAGTGACACTGATAGATTGGGGAAGAAACAGTAGATTTTCAACTCTTTCGTAAGACTTTGGCACTGTCTCATAAGATATTCTCTTCTGCAAAGGGCAGATTAAATTCTTACAAAATAGGTGCAAAGCCAGTTGGAAAAGTATATTTTGAAAGCAATTACCAGTGAAGGAAAGTTAAACTGGCAGTCATACCAGAGGTCAGTTCTGAGCAGCGTTCTCAAGAATATGTCACATCTGATAATATTAAATATGAACATGGGATGAAGTAGAATGTACACTGATTCTGCAGGAGACTTCAGGATGGGAGGGACTGCACACACATTGGAGAATAAGTTTACAATTTGATATAATTTTGACATTGGCCTGAAAAATATATGATGCTGTTATGCAACGCAGATAGTGCTGACTACTTTTCTGAAGCAGGCAGAATCAGCTATATAAACACAGAGTAGGGAACAAGTGTCTTACCGCAGTTCCACAGAAAAAGAAATAAGGTTTATAATAGATATTAAACAGAACTGAGTAAGCAATGTCATACTTGTGTGAAAGCAACAAATACTGTACTGGGATATAGTAACAGATTAGATACATAATGCATTTCTGCTTTAGTCAGCCTCAGTAAGACCTAAGCTAAAGCACTGTGTCTCATTTGCTCACTTCAAAAGCATCTAAACCATCTGGACAGAATTTAAAGGAGAGCAACAAGAATAATCAGAAAGCACAACATAAATAATCAAAGTTGTTCAGCTAAGAAAAAGGCAAGTCTTAGAAGAAGTGTGATAAAAAAGTCTTCAGATTTAAAAGGCCTTTGAAAAGAAGAAAGAAGTGACCTAGTCCATCATGCAGAGATCAGGAACTAAAGAGTTTAAATTGCTGTAAGATTCAGGTTAGGCATCGGTGAAGCTTTTCTAACAGTGTGGACAGTGAATACTGGTACGGATTGCCAGGGAGGTGTGGTTCCTCCACCTTCAGAGGCTTGGGAGAATACATAAGGTATCTGTCAGGAGTGACACAGCTGTAGTGAATTGTGCATGTGGCTCAGGGATGGACTAGATGCTTTCCTGAAGTACCTTTCAGTCTCACTATGTGGCACTGTGCAGTTTTCGAGGACACCTTTACATGTCTAAAATTGGTTCAACCACAAGGTGGTGCTTAAAGACATGATCAGTAATACAACGCCCAGAGCAGCAAGCCCGGACTCAAGAAAGCAAGGCAGTCACTCCTACCGAGGAACGCCGTCATTGCCGCCCAAAAGACAGGCCCATCAGAGTCCCCTCAAAGTTACAGCCTTTCGAAGCTACTGCAGTGAACGCTGGCTGCACTAGCGATGAGCTGAAATGCAACAAATGGAACCACAAGGCTTGGACTGCGTTTGCTATAGAAAGGCAAGTTATGTTTCAAAGGCAGTGAAATTTAACATCAATTAGCTAATAGGAGATACAGTGTTCCAGCAACAACTTCCTGACAGAAAAAACTGGATTCTGTAAGGGATCGTATCTTAGGATAATAGTCACAACTTGGCTGAAATCCAAGAAATGTTTTGTAAGTCTTTACAATCTTGGATCTCCCATTAAGGGATGCTTAGAAAGCACTTAGAAAAAAAGAAGTACCTCTCTATAAAACAGCAGAGAGTGAGCAGAGTGTTTAATTACCTCTTAACACATTCTGATATCTTTGAAGAATTAATGTGACTAAAGTACATACATGTTGCATGGAGCTGTATGACTGCAGCTACTTGATGATCACATTTTTCAGGACTTCTGAATAAGGGAAAAGTTATCATGTGAAGAGCTCAAATATGCAAGCCAATTAGAATAGTTTACAAATTATTACCCATCTCCTGGCCACAGCAGTGACAAGTGTACCTGCTTTTAGCTTTCCTTCAGCATAAGATAGAGCAACACAGCAGTACTATCTTGAGCTTTAGCTACTTCTTGCCCTTTTCCAACTAGTGCACACAGACAGTTTACTATGATCTGCTGATCCCCCCTGTAGGGGAGAGGGTGCATATGGTGTTGGAAAAAGAAAGCTACAGGTGTTGGAAGGGGGAAGCAGAAAATGATCGTGAGAACTGTGATAAAATGGCTTGCAGTGTTAACATTGACAAACTCCATATCTGCACATTTATGGATTCTCATTTGCACCATTCAAACAAAGCCCACATAAAGCCAATCACAAAACTCCTTATTTAAACTGGGGTGCAGCATGTAAAGTAACAATTTTAGCCTCCATCCCTTTGAAGATTCAAATATTCATGCATGAGAGCAATACCACAGATTTAAATAGGACTATTCATGTGTATAATTTTATGCACACATTTAATCTTTGCAGAAATAGGCCTTAGATTTCAAACTATAGGGCAAGGCCTGCCTTTATTTCTGTGCTTCTTACATCGCTGAGCAAGCCATATGCAAACAAATAAATAATATAATGAACAACAATAATAGAGATCTAATATGAGGCCTATATTTGTCAAGTTATTTGAATCTGCTAAATAAAATCCAAGAACATCTCTATTCCCCTTGTTAAATAGCTGTAAAGGGATGTTTCTTCTGAGGCTTTGCATATGAATGAATGCTTTAGATCTACAGCCGTTTGGATCTATAGAATCAAATGATGGAGCGGACCTAACTTACTACTCTCAAAAGTTAATGTAGGAAATGTGTATTGCAAAGAACTAAGATGAAACAAAACAAAAGCCAATGAATCTTGTTTCTCCCATGACCTCAGTGTAGCTCATCTCTGAATAGAGAACAAGTTTTGGTATTTACTGGAGTTAAGCATGGCATGTGAGGTTACCAGGGTGATTGATCAGATAAACCTATGCACTACTGTTGATCCCTTTATTTCCAACTGGGGCACTGAAAAGAATTGCAAGTGACGTCTGTTTTCCCACTGGCTGGCAGGGGATCCAGAAGAAACAAAGGACAAAAGTCACACAAGTCGAAAGGTGGCAGCAGCAACAGCCACATCACTAAGAGCTCTGTTTGGTTTACATCCTCCGTATTTACTGCTATTGGTGATTTTGGGCCTAATCCAAATCCCACTGAAATCACTGGGAAGTCCCTAATTGACTCAATGGGTTTTGAATCAAGCCCATAGCATTTGATTCTCCTAAGTGCATTTCAGGAAGCAGAGCATCTTTAGCTCTTACGGGTTCCGGATGACTTCTGATGACTGCCATGTATGACTGACATGCTTGAATATCCTTGTATACATCTCTTGAAAGGCTATCAGTGCCCTACCTGGTTCACATGGGAGGAAATAAAACATACAAAAAACCCATTCTCACAAAATTGGTGCAAGTATAGCCAGTCAGTAAGATACAGCTGACAATTAGCAAAAGTCCCCACAGCCCTCCCACATAGCATGTCCTCCTTCTGTTCTTATCATTCTTTCTCAAATCTATATATCCATTTCCAAAAAGTTGCCTTTTTTTTTTGTAATATGTCATCTGTCTGAGCTACTTCAGACCAAAGGCATAGATAAGAATTCCAAAGATGAGGAGCCTTTGTAGAGATGACTCTTTTTCCAATACAAACCAGTATTTCCAGTGCTTACAGAATAACCATATAGCAGGGATAAAGCTGAGCATACAGTATCAGAGCTGTGGGAGTGCACTTCCAGGTGAAAAGCAGTCTTGGACAGAGTATCTAAAGTCAACTCCATTGGTCATATTTCCATCTGCAGAGAAAGAGTGTGTCTGTGCAGACTGTACCAACCTCTGCTAGGATGCTGCAGGTAAAACAATACACTTAGTGAATGCAGCTTGCTGAAAAACATCAGAGAAGCAGCTGGCCAAAGATCCTGTCATGAAAAGGTCCTTTGAAAAGCATTTTTGTTAAAATTTGAAGGAAAATGTTACCAATATTGTAGGAATTTCTGTGTTCTGTTAGCCTATGCTGGATTTCTGGAATAGCCCTATATAGAACATGCTGATACACTGACCAACTCTTGTCATCAGACCTATGTCATGACATCTAACCAACCCCCCATGGTGCACAGTCTGTGAGAAACTATGGCACACACTCCCTGCCATAGGGACTTCTGATGGTTGGGACATGTTACCAGGACTGAGCTCTGTCCAACCCAGACCACCGTCATATCTGCAAGAAGACCTCACCACGCTCCTCCAGAAGACAAAAGAAGTGGAAATAGAAATGCAGTCATCACTACCATGCTGGAAACATTTCAGTCATCTCTTCACTATCTCCCCTTAAATTTATGTAGCAGCTGAGAGAATGAACCTGTGCTCCCTAGCCCTCTGCAGAAGACAGTACTGGCAGCCAAAGAGCAAAGTGCCTGCTCATATCTCCTAACCTGAAAAGTCCAAAACTGACAATGACTGACCTCATGCCAGGCCTATAAGTGACTTAGCAACACTTTGCAATTAAGAAAGAAGAAATTACCCAGAAAGAGCACTTGTTTCTGCTTTTCATCTGTGTTTGCCAAACAATGCATGTATTAAAAGGACCTGTAGCCAGTCTAGATAGCCTAAAATTGTATTACCAAAGCATCTTCAAACCACCCATGCTCACAGAAGACAACCATATAGTTTCTTAAGAAATAGCCATAGACAGCAAAAGTGGGAAGCAGGGCAAGGTATGAACAGAAGAACACACAGCCATAAGGATGTTTGAAAAATTAGGGAATTTCCACAGAAACAGGAATTAATCACATTTTGAAAATCTTGAGTTTTATAAAACTACAGCATAAATACCCATATATTTAACTAACTACAAGCTAACTAAACCAAGCAAAATACACTAGTAGAAATTGTCAGGACCAGTGGTTAAGACAGTTCAGTTTTATTCTTCTTTTCTGACTGCATGACCTGGCACAAATCATGTAATCACACTGTGTTTCATCTTCCCCTTTTTGGAGAGAGAAATACTAATAATTTCTACCTTTGAAAATGCTTTGAATACTGTCAGCAAATGGGCTACTATCAAAATATCCAGAGTAACGATGACTGTTTTAAAATCTATATTCTTTAAATGTAATACAATGTGAAGACTAAGCTGTATTTTAAAATACATTCTAAAATTGCTTTTCTTTAGTAATCTACATGTATTAATAGCATAAATAGGAAAATGTGTCCCTTTAAATTCTCAAATACAATCAGTGTGGCAAATTTATTTTAGAAAGTTAAATTGAAATTGCA
Source organism: Buteo buteo (assembly GCF_964188355.1). Lineage (NCBI taxonomy): Eukaryota > Metazoa > Chordata > Aves > Accipitriformes > Accipitridae > Buteo > Buteo buteo. The sequence continues at coordinate 30,586,712 of NC_134175.1, forward strand.
TTATTAACACTTTTACAATGTTTTTTTGACAAATCGTAAATGTCCGTCTTTTTAACACAAAATGATTCAGCCATTACCAAAAATGATACTTCACTGTGAATGTCAAAGGGAAAAAGAATATTGAAACAGACTATGACCAGTGCACAAAAACCCGCAGAACATGGCTAATGACGTCTTATTTTCCTGTCATTTTTCTACTTCCCTGCTACAATGAAACAGCCACTATAACTACACTGCATGCATTGAATAAAATGTCAGAAAATGCTAACTCTGCTGTGAGCATTCCCAATATTCTGATAGAGGTGTGACTACAGTTATCACAAGGAATCTCAAGCCAGCATTGTCATGGGTTCCTCTGCTGCTGCATTTTTTTAACCTACAGAAGAATAAAGCATTTTTTCATTGTCTCTCATGAGAATTACTGGTTTCTTAGTATCCATGGCTTTAATAGTATGTTTACCTGAAATTATTTACTTCTGGAGAAACAAACTATAACAATGAAGATGAAAAAGTACGATAAATATTAGGCAGCAAGGTTACTGTTTTTTAAGACCTGGCTTTCACCCATGCTATAGGTACACAGCAACTATTCAAAAGGCAAACCGAAAGGAAGTTAAAGATTAATGAGCTTCCAGAGGATTTATTTCACTTGTTTCCAGGTATCCTTATAACTTCTGCACACACCTCCCACCTTCAAGTCTCTCAGGAGGCATGTCTCTAGACAAACAGCACTGGATGGGCTCTCCTATGCTTCAGTTACACCCAGATGCCAGAGCTGCCCTATGAGGACTAGGTGGTGAAATTTTAGATGAAGTGGTTTCATGCAAAAAATAAGGGTGCCAAAAACTGGATGGAGTGTTAATTAGGGGGTGAAATTGTGAGCCTATTAAAATCAGTGGTAAAACTCTTGACTTTAGTGTAGTCAAAATGCTACCCAAGTGAGGCAAGAGCACCACTGTCTCCTGGGTGATAGTGGTTCATGTATTGTGTGACCCCAGCGAGTCATTCCACCTCTGAGTGTTTCAACTTCTCCACCTGTAAAATGGGGACAACAGAATCTACTCACATCTCTGACAAGTGACGAGAATGAGCAACTGATAACACTGCTGAATGCTGCAACTGAAATCCTGGAAGCCTAGTGTCTACAAATTCATTCTGAGCATTTTATAACGATTTTTAACACAGAAAGGAAAAGTCATCAAAGTGAGACAGGGCTAGAAGGCATTGAAGGTTACCTCCAGAATTCCCTGGGGAGGTAAGCAAGAAGGTAAAGCCTCTGGCAAGCGGGGAAGAGGAGTTAATTTAAACCCATTTTGTGTCTCTTCTGGTGATGCCACGTTCCTTCTCCAAGTTCAGGACAGTGCATTGTGTGAACGTACATGAAATGAAGAAACACTGAAGGAGTGCAGCACATTTGCCTCAGATTCCAGCTGCCCTATGTAATCCTTCATTCTTCTTTCTGTCATCCTTTTCAGAAATAAATTTTTGCTAAAAATGAAACTGAGAAGGAATAATCTAACAATAACCAGTGCAACACCTTCTGTTATCCTACTTCACAGAAGATTTTTAATGATCTATGTTGATGTTTTCCATCTACATAGAATATATTTCCTAAAGAAGGCAAATGGTTCTTTCTGTAGTATATGAAAGTAAACAGAGGAAAGAAATCCCACACTGATGACTAGACAAGAACACATTTTTAAAAAAGCACAAACATTCTTCTTTCAGCCAAGTATTTCTTTACTTCAACAGCTTTAAGTCTTCTGTCATAAATATAAAAACCATTCAAGTACTTCTGTTTAATTTACATATTTGTGTGTCAGTGGAAAAGAGAAGCATTCTGCTCTTGGCAAATATCCACAAAACAACCTTCTTATCTTCCTTAAAACTTCTATTTCCCATGATGTCTACAAAAAGCTTGTCAACGTGGAGTGTGCTGATGTGCTGAACTTGCTACCTATCCTGTCTCACCCAAGTCTCTCAAGCTGTGAAGTTTATCTGCTGGGTAGTTTTCAAAATTGGATTGTAGCCTTATTAGGGTAGCGCCCTTCTTCCTAATGCTTCTGATGCAAGATACAGCTCCTGTCCCTGACTGGGACGCGATAGCACTGCCACAGCTCTGCTAACCACAACAAACTTTCATGACCAGACAGATCTAACCAAAACAGAAGGGACCTGGTCACAAGGGACAACATGCATCTTCTGGGGACAACATGCGTCTTCTGAGGACAACCTGCGTCTTCTGAGGACAACCCATTAACATCATTACCTCCCCCTGCTATGAGGGCACATCATCATCTGATTCAGTAACAGGCAAAGTCCAACAGCATAAATTTTGGGGGGAAATACTGGCTATAAAGGGTAAGGGCTTTTCTTTTTCCTTTACAGTAAAATCCAATTATGGTCTCACACTTTTAACTAGCATGAAATGAAACTCATAACTGCTGTATTAGTTAATCGGTTAATTCAGTGTTCCTCATATACTTTAGTGGCAGTAATTGTATTGATTAAAAACATACAAAGGCATTTGGAATCAAATTATTAGATCTGAACAACATGGATTAATATGCCCCATTTTTCACATTAATTCCATAACACAATGGGAATAATCAGTAAATGAAATACAAACATTGAGTTAATGTGCATCTGTATGAACAGCAGGTATTCCCCAAGAAAACAGTAAAAGAATAATACTATTAATTCCTGCCAATCTGAACAAAATATAATTAGCATTGGAAAATAGTAAATATTTCATATTTGTAAATTTGCTCCTCCCTCCTCCTAACTTGCTACTATTTAAACTAGGCCTGTTCACATTTGTTCTTATTGTTTTGAATTTCAGCTCATCTTGCCTGACAACTAGTGTGGGACAGACATTTCTAAACATACTCTGAGCTGCTTCTGTTGCTAAATGAATCTTTATTGCAACTTGAGAAAAAATTGGCTCCACAAATGCACACAGAAAACTGCAATAATTAACCCAAGACTGATACAGAAAGGTGAAATTACTCTACCTGACATTTTCCCTAGCTAACCACATCTCTTTACATCCCAATTCACCATAGTATGTTTCTGAAAGAGATGACCTCTTTTTACCTCTCTCAGTATGTAGCCCAAGCTGTGTAAATTCTGTGATGTCTGGCTTTTAGGGATATCACAGAACCAGCCCTGCCCTTGTGAAATGGAAAGGGACCTATTGTACGTATTTTGTAATTTATCCCCCTTCTCCTATTTCTCTTTAATGTTGGCATTAATTTTCACATCATCGCTAAAAATATTGCTTCGTCCAGCTGATATTCTGTCCCTGCCATCTGTCAACCACTCACCTCCTTTTTAAACATAATCTCAAAATCTCCTTTGGCTTAACTGACTCTTTAGTGACTCTTTGTGGGCTGTATAAAGGATAAGGACTGTTGCACTATGTTAAGCAAATCACAGTGTGAAAATGTTTGCTGTTCCAGAGAAGTTTACTGTAATCCAAACCACCTTGCCTGGAAATACTGAATGTACATAGAGTATTCTCTGCTAACTTGTGTTTTAAAAAAATCATTTCTGCAATAATGTAAGAATCTTCAGCTTCTCCATGACAGTTAGTCTAGGAGACTGTCTTGGGGAAAGGAAGATGCATCCTCCCCAGAGGAATTTCTGGTACAGTGAAGTCCAATATTATTGCAGATTGTCCTGTGTCTGTACTGCCACAAGGTCACACAGCACATTCCAGGCAGTAATCCAGGTTCTATACCCCAAACTTCATAGCCGAAAAGCCAGACAAAACACAAAAGACAGCATTTCAAGAACACTGAGTGTAACACTGAAGAAACCAAACAGACCAAACAGCATTCAGGAACTCTAGCAAAGCAACTTCCTGGTTTTCTTCTCCCTCCTCCTTCCCCAGTTTGGACCAGTATACCAGGAAGACAAGAGATCCATTCTATTACACAGGCCCAGGACTGCTGTAGAGCAGTGGCTATACATTTACAGTATATGGAATGCCAGAAACCTTACTGTTACAGTTTTGTCGACAGGTTTTTCCAACATTGCCCTGGAATCTGCAGCAGCTAACACTGACACTCAGCAGTGTGTGAACTGAATTGGGGGAAACAAAAGGGGGGGGGGGGTAGGCTCTATTATCTTGTGGACCCCTATAGTTTTGCCAGTCAAGAGGAGGAACCTTGTGCAGCTAATGACAACAGGCTTTTCTTAGGTTTGTTTCACAGACTCATTTGGAATAGCTGCCAGAACCCAGCAGCCTGCAGACCACAAGCTGAAAATCCCTAATCTAGACTGGCTCTGAGCACAATTAAGACAACTCAAGAGGAGGGAGAGAGAGGGGAACAAATATTTGCCAGAATCTGTATGCGTATTACAGCAATAACAGGACTACATTATACAAATCTGTATTTAAACACAGGAGACTGAAATCACACAGATTCATTTGAGATTTAGCAGTGAATTGCAATAGAGCTGCAAGCTGACCTGACAAAATGATCCCCTGCCAGTTGTCCCTCTGCTTCCCCTGCAGCTGACGTGGGCTGGCAGAAATGCCAGGTTTGGGGCAGGAGAGAGTCTCGGTCTGGTTGTGCAGAGGCTAGACATTTAAGGCTGCAGACAGTTCACAGCAGCCTCAAACAGGACCACTGTGGTCCATCCCCTCCTTGAACCCCACACCCAGGCTTTGCCCTGTTGCTTGTGCTGGCCCTGGCCAGAAAGCTAATTTTCATCCAAAACATCAGAAAATTAAGCTCAGATGAAAGGTTTATGTGTTTCTGACAGTTCTGCTCCCTTACCACCAGGCAAGCAGGACTGTCAGTGTGATGCAGGAGAGGGCACATGTAGCTGGATGTAGAGAGAAGGAACGTCAGAGGGGGGACACAGGGGAGGACAGGTGCCCTACAATCCCAGTGAAGGTCACTGGAAGCTGCTGTGAAGGGCAGCCACAGCCCTGCAGTTCTCCCTGGGGCCAAATGTGCTCTGCTCTGGGAGCTGATGCTCCCACCATCTTCCTATTGCACAGCCACCCTATCCTGCCTCTGCTTCTGCTGTCACTGCTGGCCCTCATGTGGCTTTAAGGTGTGCTGGGACAGAAAATGGGTGTGGGTGAAAAGTAACCATCTGAGCCATTGTGCAAAAGGCTACAAGGAAAGAGTGGCATGAAAGATGTTTCTTTAGCTTCCTCAGATTCATGCATTTAAAGTCAGCTACTTTAAAGAGTGAGGATGGACAAAGGAGCACTGGGAGATTTACAAAGACTTAATCATAATTGTCCCTTGTTAAGCTACTGGCTCTTTCTCCATCCAGTTCATAGTTAAGGTTATTATACAGATTGTTTATATAATTTAATTTCCTAAGATGAAAACAAGTGTGGCTGAGTAATCCTGATTAGAAGCAGTGTAATAACTGGTATTGGAAGTAAGCTTGGGTTTTTTTTGTTTTGCATTTTTATTTTGGAACCTAAATTATTCATTCTTTTCATTTCTCTACTAGTCAACTCAGCTATGTGTATTTGTATTTCCTCACTAACTGCCAACTTTAATTTTAAGACAGCTGCATCACTGATGATAAAGCACACAAAGATCAAACAGGTTCACAATCTTGTGCCAAGCTTTCTTCCAGAAGCAAATTTACAAAAAGAATAAATAATGAAAAGTCATAAATCATAAATCTTTAAATACCTGAACAGCACTTGCTCCTTAACCATCACTGGAGATAATAGTCCTAATTACATTTTCAGCTCTGTCACAGATAGCTGACATTTTTACCTCAGCAATTCTAACTCGAAAAGGCTCTAAATGAGCACCACAAACCTAACACTTGTTTTAGTGGTGGTGCTCTTTGCATGGAGCCAGCACAAGAGGCTCCTGGTTCTTGACTAGCTAACACAAAAAGAACAACAAAATCACTGGACAGTTTTTCCCCACTATTTATTAACGTCTCAAATTTTTGTCATCTGTACGTAGACAAAAAAAGATGCTGCTAAATGATCAGATAGGACACACTGATTACTTCTTACTGACTCAGAACTATAAATGACTTTGTGGAATACCAATTTCCAGCATGCATTGTAGGACAGACAGTCAAAATGTTCTGCAAGAGATGACATGAGTGACTAGAAGGAATCTGATTTTAAGATCCCTGATCCAATTTTTCTGCCAAACTTGAGAAAATAATTACAAGATTCAAAAAAATTCATTTTGCTGTTTCAAATATAAGTGCCAAATGCGTTACTTGTATACGCTTGACTTGTCTGAAGACAAGAACCTTGAAAAGGACTATCTTTTTTTCTCAGTATAATTACCCCCTCTTTCTGCCTTTCAGCTGCAAGAGATAAATGGAGCATATGTGCATGTTTTTTATGGGTTGGGACAGAATCACACAGAAGACACAGCCAAGGAGCAAGAGTCATCAAATGTGACTCCACAGTATATATTATCAGACTGCCCTTGCCAGCACTGGTATGTAAGGCAATATGCTGTTTCCCCAGACAATTGGAACTGAGAGTGATGCTCCTATTGAAAGAAGGTCCCACACCTACTTCACAATATTAAGTATTTTACAAATTCTACCGTTTTCTAGGAATTTCTATTATCTTGCCATTATTTATTTTATTTATCTAAATTATGATAGCAACAGTCATTCAGCTAGGCAAGCAGAGTCAGAAAGGGAAAATGTCTCTTCAGCAAAATTGCCTTTCCCATGCTACTCCAAGCACCTCCATAACCCTTTTGTGGGAAGAAGGTTAGTCAGGGAAGAGGTGAGTACTTGCTTACTCTGCTACTCTGAAGAAGGCCAGCAGTGTAAGTTAGATCCCCTCCAAATTACAAGATTAAAAAAGAAATATATATCACTTAGTTTTTCATTTGTCTATTGATTTCTGAACTTCTTCCTCCCACTCCCAGTGTCTCTTAGGATTATCACACCAAAGACTGATCACAATAAGCTCCTGTAACAAAAATAATTTGAAATGTATGAACACGTATGAATCCCATGCCTTACAAAGTTCTGAGTAAACAAACATCTTTCTGTCTGACAGTCACTCCATCTTTTCCGTGACTGCAAGCTCTTTGTAGCAGAGGCTTCATCCCTCCTTTGCATCACAGCACCCAGCACAAACAAGAATTACAAGGTTTTAGGATACACATAAATTGCAATAAAGGCTGACATAAAAATTAAAAAAAAGCAAGAGAAGTGGAGAGCACCAAAATAACAACAACAACAACTGCTTGAGGGAACTCTTCATTTAGACAAATACTATGGAGATCAAACATATTAATACTCAGATGTAAAAGTCATGGAACTAAAAACTCATACAGTTTAGCTCTAACATTCACCTGAGTATATGGATTGTTCTGCTGGTAACAGAGGAGGTCTCTTTCTCTCCCCTGTACCTCTCATTCTTCATCTTTCCACTTCTCCCTCATGATAAAACCCACAATACCCTGATTCGGATCTTGCAAGTAGTTTCACAATGACTCAGAAATTCATTGCAGCACTTAAAGAATGGTACAGATGCAGACACATTTTTCCAAGCTCGGTTTTCCATTCCTGAGCGAAGGGCAGTGGTTCAGCTGTGATGCAGCTGTGACAGGAATGTCTTCAGATGCTGACAATTCAACCGTGCTGTGCTATTGGACACTATTCACTATTTTTCCCATTATTCATCTTCTCCCAAGATAAATGTGGGGATTTGTTTATATTTTAAAACTGAAATACACCTACATATATTTAATCCTCTGTTGTTATTGCTCTTAGAAAATGTGGGTTGCAAAATTCTGCCCTTTTCTGCAAACAGTTTAATTCATCTACCAAGAGAAGTCTTGCCTTGATCTCTTACCAATCTCACTATCATTGTAGACAGCTCTATTTATCCTTAGAGCTGTCCTTAAGAATCACCACAATGAAAACTCCTCATTGTAGAAAGAAGGGACCATATTTTTTCTTCCAAATTCATGGAAGGGCTTCAAGGACCAGGGATCCTTGAACTCCATCAAGTACACACTGAAGAGAAATTAAGTTAATTTGACATGTACACTGGTAAATACACAGCAACCCGGACCAAGTATTCTGTTCTTTTTCTCCACAATGCTGCTCATTCCTGTATAGTAATAGATCAAATGAGAATCACTAATCACATCTGCAGGTTTCATATTGGGGCTACTCTGGCTAGTTCTGTATTGGTCAGATGGGAGCTCCATTATATGATTAGATATGGCAGAAGAAACTGTTTCCAGTAGAAACTCCCATTAGGGTCTCCAGAATTCAGGATACACAATGAAATCATGGGTCACAGATATTTCATAGATTATCAGGTAGCTGAATTGGATAACACAAGATAGGGTGGTGCAAGCTTTTCTTTGAGGCATCACTATTCACACTGGCATTTGGAAGGGAAGCCTACAGCTGTGTATCATCTCTATATGGCTGGAACTGGAGATAGTGATGTACTAAAACCTTCCCTGACAGTTCTGCAACAATTTAGTTTATGCAAAGCCTACTTATGTAAGCCAGCAGACCTACTAACAATTTTGTTTACATTAAAGAGCTCTGATGACATAGAAAGACCTTCACATTTTTCATGATGAAGTTCATTACTAAAGTATGAAAAATGTATTTTTCACAGACTCCTACTCATCTCATGCTCCTGTCTTTGTTATCTCTCCTGCCATATGCTATCACCATGCGACTCATTGCCAGGGACTATATGCACAGCCTCTGCACTAGCCAAACTGTTACAGGCTGTGATAATGATTGAACCCTGAGCACTTCCACTTAAGAGCAAAATGAAGAACTTGAACAGACCTCTAAGCGAATTACTTTCATATATGTGAAATTGGTGCCAAAATATCAGAGCAGCCCCTAGAAGTAATTGGTACGGTTACGACTGCATGAAGACATTATTAGAAATATTTGCACATAGTGCTTTTATACAACCACTTTAAAAACAGAAAATTAAAGGCAATTATTTTTTTAACCCTATGCTAACATTGTATAGGAGAACTGACTCTGACACACAGCCCAAGAGAGGATAGGAACTAATGCACACATATCACTAGACAGTTATATAAACCATCCACATAGAAAATCAGTTCTGTTATAACATGTTGGAGAGGTTACCACTTCCAAACAAACACCTTGTCGTTGTACCTTGCTAGAACACTGCCTGCTTTCCTGTTCTCTCTCTCTCTTTATTCTTTCTTGTAGGCTCACAATTTCATGAGTATGTGAAACATTTCCCTTAGCGTTCTGCTAATGGTCTATCAAATTCCACATTTCACAATCTACTGAATATGTTAAAAGATAAGCTTTCTTCTCGGTCATCTGGGAAAAGTAAATTGAAATATAGGGAAATCAGAAGTCAAATTATTGTGTTTATTGCTAGAGTAGCTAATATGGTGAATGAACATGTTTATTGCTTGTGTGGGCTTTTCAAGGCTGGTTCTAGTGAATTGTAATGTCATCTTTACAAACAGTATACTTTCAAATGCCCAGAGCTATACTTAAGTGCTTGAAAATTGAAATAAGTGAATATTCATTTGCCTGGCAATGTTGAAATTGCAATACTTTGTGGATTAACACTTAGATTATATCCTTCTCTGTCAACTGAAAGATCTTTTCAATATAATTTTATTAAATGCATTTAGAGTTGATAAAATAGCAAATCATGTTTTCACAATCATTCCGATTATTTAAATACATAAAAATCAGCATGGCACCTAAGCCTTATTGAAAATTCAGTAAAGAAAAGGAATCTACATTTTATCGCATGAAGAAGATGGATGAAAAGAGACTTTCAGAGGAGTGTTTCAGCACATCCTATAGGAGCTTTGCTATAAAAAATACCTTCAAATAAATCACTTCCAATAAGCTTCCAGTCTAGAGGATCTGGAGTCATTACATGAAAAACATAAAGGGGATGTCTCAGCCTGTAAGCGTCACAAAGTTTATCCGTGAGTTTTTCGAATATTACTTCATGCACTAGAGGGAGCTCCTGCAACTCTTTATCACAATAGAAACCTGAAGTCAATATGGGGAACGTAATGGAAATAAAGCATGAGAGAGGTTTCAGAAAAAAAACATATTCTTCACCCAATAGCAAGAATGACTGTATGAAGTTGCATAACTTAATCTGCTTATATCTTCTGTGTTCAGTATGGTTTCCTCAGTATAAAGGACATGAAGCTGCACTTTCCCTCCTTCAGGATGCATGCTTTCAATGAAGGTGGCACAAATTTATGTAGGTTTCAAACAGTTATAGAGATTAAGTTATACAAAAAGAAAGCTAGTGTGGTTTTTGAAGTGAGAAGTTGTTTTAATTGAGTGTGTCACAGGAAAAATATATGTGAGCAGGTAATCAAAGTCTGTAACATAATAAACATGAAGAATTGAAGTCTGTACCATAAGAAACATGGATAAGAGGACTTCATTAACACTGCTCAGTCAGCCTCCATTCTTGAAATTCTCTGCTTCTGAGCACTTAATTTTTCAGCCTTCCTTTCAAGCATAATTTTTTTGGTGTGGTTTCTTCAGGATGCGGAGGTTCTTTTAGCAAACTGCAACACTGAGATTCCATTATGGAAAACAACCTAAAACTTCAGCTTGGATCATTCGCAGGGTTATGACTTTTTGACTATCAACTAATGGAATAAATACAATAATTGTTATTAATCACAGATTTCTATTCTTTCTGTGGATCACTCCTATGCTCTCTTAGGCATAGCATCCACAGTTTGCAAAGGAGTTTAAGACATTTACTGATAGCTGAAAAAGCATTCAGCACCACACTCCACAGGAGAGTGGAGATTCATGCTCTCAATGGATCTGTCCTCTGTTCTTACCCACATTCATTCTTGTGTCTCTACAACTCATTTCTGCAATGCCCTCTTCTTTAAAACTATCATGTATGTCATGTCTCCAGAGAAGAATGGGCTATTTCTTTACTCATTTCCTACTTGGGCAGCAATAGAGGGTGTAAAAGCACAGGGGAGACAACTGTGGTTTTCAATTAGTGTCTGGCTTTATAATAATCAAAATGTTGCTCTAGCAACTAGAATGAGTGATTGTGAGAAAATCCATACCGTTAAGCATCGACACAGGAATGCCCAAACAGCCCAGGACCAAAGACAAATAGTGTGGGAATTCTGCACGTGCAACATGCACAGCCTGTGTGCACAGGCTTGCAGTTACACTGTAATGAGCCCCTAGTGAGCCAGTTTCAACAGAGATTTTCAAGACATAACAATACGGTTTATTTTGTAGGGGGTTGCAAATGACACTTCTTACTGCCAGAACAAGCCCCAAATGTCGAGGTCCTAGTCCAAAGGACAGGATTGCTAGTGTATCCCTGGGAAGAGCTATTTAATATGTACTATGTATTTTCCCCCAACCTCAATGTCAGAGGTTTGATCCATTTCAATTTAAAAATCAGCCAGAAGCATACTCTCAGCATGGCAAATTCAGTGTAAACAGTGAAAAAGTGGCCAAATTGTAAGAACAGATCTTGTAGTGGGAACCACCATGCAACCCTGCTGCCAGCCCTGCTGGTAATATATGGAAACAGAACCACTACCTATTCTGTGGGCATGCTGGAACATGACCTCCCCTGCATTCTAAGTACTCTTCTGTATATTTTCCAAAAATGTATTTGAAATTATTATTGATTTTGTCATTTTGGCTTTAGGGTTATTTTCATCTCACAGATCCAGCTATATCCAACTCTACCCCATGAGAATTTTCAGAAACTAGAGCTAGAGAGACCGGTGTACAGATATTAGACTGACAAGTTAAAAAGACTGAAGCTGTGTTATTTTCCCTTACGTAAGACAGCTTTAAATTGACTTTGTTTCCATTTCCCAAAATATAACTGGGGACAGTAGCGTACTCTGTCTTAGTATTTTATGCTCAATTTAACTGCTACATTGCATTAAATGATGTGCAATAATGTAACCCTAAATGCAAATGAATTTGTTGGTGAAAAAAAAAAAAATCACTTTGCTGCCTTCCCCAAATAGAATTTTTTTATAGATTTTAATGAACTAGGAAAACCAAACATCCCCATATGGTGAGAATATTTCAAGGCATATATTAAAAGAAATATCTTATGTTACTCATCTAATAGATGTGACAAGAGAAAAAAATTAGGCTATGAAGATGGAACTCAAATAATTAGCAAATATGGAAAATCATGTATTACAGTGCTTGTAAAAGATTCAGCATGGGCTAAAAGAGAAAAACATGCATTTCATATTTCAAGAGTAGAATATGTTAAATTACATTTGAAGCAAATTATTTTTAGTTATAAACTTCCCTGTAAAATTAAAAAAACAATCCCCTCTCGAAAGAAATGTATCATTATGATCAGAACTACTGAAGACATTATGTTATCTCCTTCTGTCTAAGAGTGTAATGTTTTCTTACCATATGAAAGATTTTGAGGAACTTTCTCTGAATGTCATAAAGTTCCTCACTTACTCTTTTTCTGGACATTACAGAGTAGCCTGCGGGCCTCTCTGAGCTGTATTTGCTGCCAGTCCCACAGGCATCATGCTGGCAATCTAAAGATATAAAGTAGTGTAAAGATGTCCTGCAAACACTTCCCTTTCCCTGGATGAATGCCCTTCCCTGATGCAGTAGCCAGCTTCACAGTCATATATCACCCTAAAATAAACAAAATATATAAAATCTACAAACACAAGGCTGTTTTCTGGCACCCTGTTATTTCATATTCCGAATAGCTGGCAACAATTCTGGGAATTTGGCCCTGCAATCCCAGTACCTCCCTGATCACTCAAAAGTGACTGCAGGGCATGAAGATTGACATGTTGTGTAAGCACTGTTAACAGTTGTACAGTTTAAAATTGCAGGAATGAATCTTGCATGCAGTAAACAAAGTTCTTGGGTATTTATTTCTGCTGCATTTACTTTTCACTTAATATAACTAAAGAGAACCATGGCCACATGGCAAAAACACAGAACTAGGATTCATGAACTATTTCTGTGCTGTGTAGGTTCTTCTGCCACATTTGTCATGGGACTGTCTGAGCTCCTCCAGGATTAACCAAAGTGACAAGTATCTGTCACATATTTACTCTCTCAGCTTCTCTCCACAGAAATGTGTACAGTGTGGGAGGGAGAAGGATGGCTGCTTTATATATGTGTCTTGAAAAGTAAGTTAATATGGTTTGCAAAGGACCTTACTCCTGTAAAAGTCATTGAACAGTTTGAGCCTGCCCCAGCCAAGTTCTGTCTCCTACCCAGCTGAACGTTACTTGGTGCGGGAAGAGTCCTGTTGGGCTAGAAAAGCCCAGCTATTGGCAGCAGTATCAATCACTAAATTTTGCTCTGTTTCTAAAATACTTTGTACCTGAAAGTGTATACTTCCCTTAGCTGAGTATCATTGCCCATTACTGGGGGGATATCACCTTATAGGAAAGATGGATATTTTTACCTTGTTACCTCTATCTGCTTCAGAAAATACAACATCTTTTAGTTTGGATTCTATGCCTGGTGCTTTCATTGAGAGGTCAGGCAAGACTCCTGATCTGGCTTAACTCCAAGTGTAGCACTGAAACGCCAACATCTTAGAGAAGCACTGTGACTTAACTCATACCTGTTTGTAAAATACTTACAGAATGAAAGGTGCTATCTAAGTATCTAAGAATTATTACTCAGTGCATGGAAAAATGTTTATTTTCCTACAGGATAAGGCTGTGTCAGGAAGTGGTATAGCCTTAGTGAATAAGATTCTAGAAAAAGGAACTGCATACTGTTACGTTTATACATTTAATAAAGGCTGAATGTGACAATTAAGAAAGGTCAGTACCCTTGAGGAAGCAGGACAGACAGACAGGGAGAGGTGGAAGTAGTTATTTTCGCATTAAGGAAACACACTAAAATATTCATTGTCTTTATCTGCTGTCAAGAGATGTTTTTTGTGTAACAAAAATACCTTTAACCTTTTAAAGACATCACACAAATGCATCCAATTAAACTCCTATGTCCAGAAACAAGGCATCCAAGCATCTGTTTATTACTGTAACTTTTCTACTCCTGCCATAAAAAATTCTAAGTTATTAACCTTTACAGCAATGCTTGATACTATTTCTTCCCACTATTACAATCACTTTAAACCCAGCATAGAAATATTCATGAGTTCCTTCATGTGGGCCCTCATCTGGTGAGACTGAGGGCACAGAACTATTTTACAAAAAGGGGAACTGGGACATAAAGCTGCTCTCTGAACACAGGAGAAAATTCACCCTGAATTTAGGATTTAATTATAAATTTTATGATCCATTGGCTTGCACTGGTCTTGTCACAGTGCTGCTTTTCTTCTTTACCCTCAGCACCTTTCCAACAAAGACAGAACAACCAGATTGTAACACAAATTTTGGCAGCAGTACACTTTCCACTAATGCTGATCCTGAACCAGTTGCTTTCTCCAGTTATATGACACAATGTCTAAAGCATCCTTATAATTTGTATACTGTACTCACATGCATCAACCACATGCTTTGCATTTGCACCTGCTTCTTTTCAATTTAATGCTGTACTTTTGCATTTTTCATTACCAAATTCCTCCCTGCCTCCCCCATCAAAAAAACCAAGGCAAAGCTAGGTGTGATTTACCTTATTACAATTTTTAGAAACTTGGCAAAGAGCACTGCTTGACATACTGTCCTTATCTGGCATCCCTAAAAAAAGAACACAGAAAATAAATACATACTGTACATTCTTTAAGTAACAATGGAGATATTTATCAACAGAATGGGGAATTGGAGGGTTCAATACTTTGGTAACATACAGATTAATCTATGACTTTTTTAAGAGCAAAACAGATTTATTCAGACAAAAATTTTCTCTCGTGAACACAAAAAAGACAAAAAGCTAACTTGTGTAAATACTATAAACAGCTTGCTAAACATAGTACTTTCTCACAACTTGATATTTGAAGTATATATACAGCTGTGGTTTAGTACCTGGAAGTCAAATGGGACACTGAGTTTGCACTAACTAGCATTGCTATGCTACCCTATGCTACTGTTTCACAAATAGAATACATTGAACATGTAACATATGGGACAAAATTTGCAGATGCAGTTGCTAGCCATCAGATATTGTCCTGGTTGGCAACTAAATAATCATCTGGCAACTAAATAAAAGTCCCTTGATTTACAGAAGTGAGTTCCAATGGATTCATGTCTACAGCACTATCCCACAGTTAGACAGGCTCTCATGAGGCAGACATACCCAAACTTAGCTATGTAACTAAGGTCAGACAGCAGCATGTTTACTGCAGGCTGTCTGCCCAAGCACTAACCTAAGTTCCCAATCATGTTGTGTAGCCCACCCTAACTAAAAAAATAAGCCAGTTTGTTATATTTATTCTAATAGCAGGACTCATGGCAACGTTTCATGGAATTCATGTAACATCTATAACCGGTTAAATGTTACGTGACATCATACAGTATGCTTTAGTCACCAGGCCTGGCTCGTGGTGCAAATCTGTGTACAGCTCTGTGTACACTTGAATACAGTTAGGCAAGTTCCAAAGTATTTCTTACTATATGCAGTATAAATACAGTCGTAATATTGAATTGAATTTAACATTTTAATTCCAACACCCCAAACCAGAGGACTTTCATCTTCCCCTTTCTTCTCTTTTCTCTTTTTTCTAATATCTGATGTCTATTTTCTCATACTTACTGTCATTGTTGGAGCCAGTTTCCATAACACCATAAGGAGGAGTGAGAAGTCCAGACATATACTGTCGATATTTCTGAAAGACAGTGATGGCACATTCAGTCAGGTATAGATGTATAAAGCCATTCAATGGATGATGTGGTATTTACATTTGTGTGTCTGCTGCCTTGTGCTTCACATGCACAAAAGCAATCTGAGGCAGTCAGATGTGTTTACTCTTGATGCTACAAGGCCTGCTTTCTTGACTGGAGCACACTGCCTTTATTTTAACAGAAGTTGTGCTAAAACATTTCCCTCTTTCATCTTCCCTAAAGCATGACTTGGAGGGTTCTAATAAATCTATATTGTACTTATTTGTGTGATTTCCCATAAAGGCTGTTTTAAAGCTTGTTTGAAATTACACTACTAAGCTGAACTCAAGCTAGAAAGCTACTGTATTGTAGGGATGGAGGCAAGGCTGTTAATTAAGGATTCATGAGAATCACGTACCACTACAATTTTGGTGTCAGATTTTAAATATACAGGATTTAGTGCAAAACCTCTAAAAATTAAATTCCAATACACTAAGTTTGGTTTTAAGAAACTACAAGGTTCTGAAACACACAAACCCAGCACCTCATGTTATGTATACACATGCATAAAAACTGTAATATCAGATGAAACTTTGTAACTGTAAAAATAATGTCCCTTGTACCACTGTAAACTACATAATTGTAACTGATGTCAGTAACTGGTATTTTTCTTCAGTGAATGCTGGTGACATGATCAATAAGGTTCAAAGCTCTGTCTAGGGCTTAAGAAATTCACAGAAGCTAAAAAATAACACCAAAGGAAAAAAAATGTCCTTTTATCAAATACAAATCATTCAATGAATAAGCGACACATTTTTGTTTTCAATCATACTATATTACTGTCATGCTTAAGGTTAGACAACTATAATTCCCTTTTGGAAGTGTCAGAAAACAAGCTTGTGCAACAGGGATGCTGATGATCAGTGTAAATAAAATGTTTCATGCAGTCCTTAGGATGTGCAGTGAGCTGAATGTGAACAACCAACCAGCTGAAATTCATGTAGGTTTCAACTAAGCACACATAATAATTGAGACAGAAAATTTCCCTCATAGTACAATTTTAATTTAAAAGTTTTATCCTTTGTTCTATGAAGCTGTTTGTATGTAGTGACTTTTAAAATATTGTCTGCTGGATTTTAACAGATGCTTGAATTACCCATTTAACATTTCTTTTTCTTGGAAATGGATATGAAAATATCAATTCTAGTACTAAAGACTGAATGTCTTGCATTCTAAATAATAACAAAAGCTACAAAGATTACATTAATCTTAATAATCCAATCCTATTTTTAGACAAGCTATTACATCCTAAAGCTTAGTAGCATATTATTTAAATCTCACCCCTAATCCAGCTGAAAACTCATAGGAGCAAAACTATGTTATATCCCTGGTCAGTCACACAAAATATATGCTGCTTCATTTGAGGATAAAACTCTCCTGTTTTCTTTCCCAACCATTCACTTTCCCATACTCTGCATCCAGTCCTATGCCTGGAACTCAATGAAAGGAAGAATGTGAGAAATAATTGTTTTCTCAGTTCAGCTAGTAAATCACACATCACACAAGGGAAAAACTCATTTTGGTTGGCCAAATGAAAAAAAGGAAAGCATATCACAAGGGGTTGAAATAATATTTTCTTCAAAGAGTAGATAAAAGTTTTGTTCTACCTTCTACTGAATTTGGACTTGAAAGTGATTTAGAAATGGAAAATTGAAATGTTTCATCTGGGATAAGATAAAATCAAATTTTATAGGTTTTTTTCTTTTGTTCTTCCTCACCATTCAGATGATATTCGTTTCTTTGTTCTGTTTTTCCCAAAATAGCATTTTCCCAGAAATAATACATTATTAGTCCACATTTAATCCACCTTGATAAGGAACTTGAATTGTAGGAAGACAGTAATTTTCTCTTTTATTTCCTGTACCATGTCCACAGTCACCATACACTGCATGGCAGTTTCCCTTCTGGTTAATTCTCTAATATTCTTCCTGATTATTCTTCTCATGAAACAAAACACAGAACACACCGTATAACTTCCAAAAGATTCGGAGGCCTAGCTTAACAAAAATATCTACACATAGAATAAGCCAGAGTTGCACATAACACTTCAAAGGAGGCACCTAACCCCATTCAGCCCCACCTCACACTCAGGATGACAAAGTCCCCCAGGAACAAAAGCACAGACTGCCAAGGACTTCAACTGTCATCTTCCACATGAAGGTCCCACCCTGTCATGGGATGACTCTACTTATGAGTCTGATACAGCAAGCCCAGTGAGCAGTGTTGCCTGTGAAGGAGTTCAGGCAGCATTACCAGAAGAGGCACATGCCCTCAGAAAGCTCAGTTGTTCAGACTCCTCCAGAGGACCTCTGCATAAATGAAACTACCTTCTGTATCTGGGTATCTGGAGGGAAGGCTGATACGACTGCCTACACATAGTCTCCCACGAAGATACCTCGGTGGGGTGCGGGCTGACATAGGAGTTATAATTTACACCTAAAATTGTATCACCTCATCAGCTAAATTAAATGTCAAGGGACACTTAGTTGTCAAGAAGTCAGGGAAACACTGTTTACTGGGAAACCTAAGTATGCAAAGAAAGTCGTAAGTAACTGCATCAAGATTCCAGGCATGAGATCTCTGAAAGCTGAGATAATGAGGAAAACACAATACTGACTGTGAGACCTATCTGGTTATCATAATGTCTATAAATGAAAAGAAAATGCAGTAAGATAAATTGTACTGGGAGGTGGCATTTAAAATCATCCTGAAGATTAATAGACTAAATATTTACAAAAGGTTTTTGAAAATGTATTCCACTGGTGGTATGAACTCTGGAAAGACTTTCCTTATGAAAGACAGCAACAGTTATCAAATCATTATAAGCTTGTTTATTACCAGAAGTCTTCAAGTTCTGTAAATCCAACATGACAGCAGGTTTTAAAACTACACTTAGTGACCTATTCACTCTGTTTTCAGATTTCTACCAATTTATAAACTCTATCATGCAACAGCTTAAAGATCAGACACTTCCTACATTTAATCTGACAGCACAAGTAATAAAGACAGTATTTTTTCTTCCAGTTACTGACCACCTCATATTCATGCAGTGGTGAAAATTAACATGACCTTTTCAGCCACTGCTATAGCCTAAAGCACAGAAGAGTACTGACAAGGAACAGCTGGGGATGAGAGAAAAGGAGGAAAGAGAATCACACACTTGCCTTACTGGGGAGGTGCTGTGAGTGAATTTTCATACCAACAGTTTTTAAGGCCATTCATTCAGCACTGGTGAGGCCACACCTTGAGTATTGTGTTCAGTTTTGGGCCCCTCACTACAGGGAAGACATGGAGGTGCTAGAGCGTGTCCAGAGAAGGGCAACCAAGTTGGTGAGGGGCCTGGAGCACAAGTCTTATGAGGAGCGGCTGAGGGAACTGGGGTTGTTAGTCTGGAGAAAAGGAGGCTGAGGGGAGACCTTATCGCTCCCTACAACTACCTGAAAGGAGATTGTAGTGAGGTGGGTGCTGGTCTCTTCTGTCAGGTGGCTGGAAATAGGACGAGAGGAAATGGCCTCAAGTTGCAGCAGGGGAGGTTTAGGCTGGATATTAGGAAAAAATTCTTTACTGAAAGTGTTGTCAGGCTGCCCAGGGAAGTGGTTGAGTCACCATCCCTGGAGGTATTCAAAAAGCGTGTAGACAAGGCACTTCAGAACATGGTTTAGTGGGCATGGTTGATGGTTGGACTCGATGATCTTGAAGGTCTTTTCCAACCTAAATGATTCTATGATTCTATGACTGTTAGGCTTCTCAGTGTGTTCCTTCGCATGCTCTTATTTAGACTTTATTTGCAGTCAGCTGCAGTTAGTCTCAGAGGTTTTCATGACTACAATAGATTTTCTTCTACTCTGTGAACTTAATTTGTTATATTTTTATATGCTAATGTTTAGAAAGGCAATTACTATAATTCTGATGCAAGCTATCTCTAAATTTCTTACAGATATTTCTAGCATACCTAAGGTATATAAAATATGTCTTTGTAGTTAGTCTCTTCTCTTCTGCTGCAAGTACTGAAGATCTAATACCTGTTTAATGGGAAAGAAGGAGCAAAAAAGAGATCTATACAATATAAACACTCCAAAACAAGCCAGGTAGATGTGAAGAAAATAGATGAGCCTTTGTGGTCCATGTGCATTGCACAGCAAAACCCCAGCACTCTAATGGGAAAGACTCAGGACTGATGAAGGGAAGACCTCCTGGGTATAAAGATTTGAACACAGGTTCCACACCAGATACTCCCCCAAGTGCAGCAGAGTGGGCTGTGTAGTAAGGACCCAGGTAGTAATGGTTTGTACCACTAAGGAGTCAAGGCAGGCTTCTGATACTTCCCCACGCCAAGGTGAACCTACATGTGGCCAGTTACTAGAAAGTGAGTGTCTTGTAACATTGGAGAAGGTTTTGTAGACCACAACAGGTGCTTGGCTGAATACATGGTCTCTCTCTTTCTCCTTTTCTTTCTCCCCCACTCACAATCTCAATCCACAGTGTCACTTTTGACTAGATGCACTTCTGCTGCCTCCTGTTCTGCCTACCACTGGCAGCAGAGATGGTGACAAGGCAGAGCCTGCATTACTTGCAAACTTGGGAGTAAGACAACATAATTCATTTCAGTTGTAGGAATCCTAGGGCAAACACCAAGGTGCCCTTTCCACACACATTTTTCAAAACCGTGTGTAACTATTTTATTAGATGCTGTTATTTTGACTATTACCTGATTTCTGCAATCCTCCTGTAATATCTATCCACACTCGTGCAATGTTTTTTCTTGGGGAATATATACTGTAGCTTGACAATGTGGGCCAGCTTCTCTATTTTCTTTTGAAAATAAATAATTGATCACTGATGCTCTCAGTACAACTCTGTTCTTCCTCTAAGTTGGCTGCACCAGTCATAACATTTTGGCAATGAACCACCTCCCCTGTGAGCATTACTCACAAGGGTCCATCACTCCCATGGTGCATTGTTACTTCTTCTTTTTTATCCAGAACAATAAGGAAAGATGTGAAAGAGTCCTTGAAGATCTCTGGACCCCCTTTCCGCCCCCCAAACCAAGCAGAGATTGCTCTCTCGAAGTTCAGATCTTTGCCTTTAGATCTGATGCTCTAAAGATTGCTCTTCGCTGAACTAACTGACAGGTAAAATCTGAGGTCATCTGCCTGCTATCCCTTACTGTTTTCCAACAAAATGTGCCTAATGTTCTTACAGAATTTCACAAAAAAAACCCCTGATAATCATATTCATAGCTGTTTTTTACCCAAATCTTGTTACAAAGGGGAAATGAAACAACACACTTGC
The DNA here is from genome assembly GCF_964188355.1 of Buteo buteo. Classification (NCBI taxonomy): domain Eukaryota; kingdom Metazoa; phylum Chordata; class Aves; order Accipitriformes; family Accipitridae; genus Buteo; species Buteo buteo. Next base: position 30,607,831 of record NC_134175.1, read on the forward strand.
TATTGCCTGACAATATGTGCTGAGACCCACAGAAGACTCTGGCATAATTTTGATTTCAGGTACTGCCTTCTCAGTACATTTACAAATTAGTAAGCATATTTCTTCTAAGCAAGCTTAGTCAGAAAATTTCCATACATTTCAGGTCAATGCCACTTAACTGGATATCACAAAAAGGAGCTGACCCATGGCTGTTTAACACTGGATAGTAAATCATTGCTTGAAGCTGGTGCTTCACTCCAGAACCCAAGTATCCTGCATATTACTAAATACTTGCCTTAGTCATTCACAGAATATATATATTCACTGTCACTCACAGTATAGGTAAGAGAACAGAATTGATTTATTTCCAAAGGAAAGGATAAAGACAAATTAGGAAAAAATAATGCTACAATAGCAAAACCATATCTTTATGTATTCTCGAAAAATAGAAAATAAACCATGTGAAGATCTTAACATGACTACTGAACAGAGACTGTTTTGTATACATCAGTCTATCAAGTTATCAGAATGAGATAGACAAGGCCTGAAATAGCAGAAGTGAAGTGCCATTCAGTCATATTTAGATAAAATAAATACAGGAAATGCCTGTACTGAAATTGCTGAATCCTGATCCCAGAATTAGTACAGTTTATGTAATACCAGATGAATCTGCATCTTTTCCATTTATTTACCTATTTACCATCTTCTGAATGTTTCTGCATGGCTCTAATCAACTATGCTTTAGATTTTATTTGATCTCTTTGTTTTGGAGGCATACATTTTTCTGTCACATTCCCACTTAAATCAATTTATTGTGCTTGAAAAGCTCTATATGCAGAATTTGCTTGATCACAGAATCCCCTTGAGTTTTAGTCGAAAAGAAAAATGCACCCAGCTCCCTGAAATCATGCCAAATAGCAGACTTGGCTACCAGATAGAAACCCGAAGATAAGAGTGCACTGCAAAAAATCAAATCCAAGGAAATTAGAGCATGAGCAGTGATTAAACAAATTACACAGCCTATTCTGCTCCATCTAATTTAAATATAGAAATGACATCATGCAGTCCTCCGATTCTGTCTCCTAGAGGAATCCACTCAGGAAATGCAGTTGGGTGGAGACAGGACTTTGTTGGGAGGGATCGGAAAGATTGCATATACTTAGAAGAGGACAAAGGAAATATATGAAGAAGAACAAACAGTCCATTTGACTTATGTGTTTTCTTTTACTACACGTGTGTAACCACAGAATAGACAATGTATTTATAGGAAAAAAAATACAACAATTTAACTGCCTTTAGCTGAAGTTCAAGTTTTCAACAGTGGCTGAAAAAGAGCATTATACAATTCCATATTTACTTTTTCACAGTGATATCTGTGTTGAATTTGTTCACTTTAAAATCAGATGATGATGACTGGCAGCAGCAGTGCTTCAAGCTCAACACAAGATCAGAACATAAAGTTGTGCTCTCCTTTCTTCCCCTTTCATTATCACTTGTAGGAGAGAGGCAGCAAATCACACCTTCACTGGAATTTTCTGAATTATGCAAGTGGCAGAACAGAACCTCACTCCTTTTCAAACTGTTCTGCGACACTAACAATTGTAAACCTGCATCTTTATTAGCAAAGCCAGCAGATACGTCTTGAAAACAAAGAGCAGAATTACTAAGAAAAAGACACCTTTTAAACATAATTTTTCTTACCACTACAGCCAACCTTTAAACGTACATTGACAGCACTTAGATCAAGCTAAGTCTGGCATCATCTCATGGGTCATGCACAAGGGAAACCTGTTCCAAGAACAATTTCCTAAAGTTCTGGGTATAAATACTTCCTTTTATCCTCAGGCAGTCACAGCTCCTATTTTCAGCTACACTATTTTAATGAGGGGAGAAGCAAAGATGCGCCTTTTCAGGTGAGGTCAGTCTGGGTGAGCTATGCAAGAAGACTGTGTACAAAGAAGATCAGAGGCAGGTAATATGAGACTCGCAAATACAGGATGAGGCTGACTTTGGTCAGCTCCTTGACTGGGCAGCTATGGGCTGCCTCCTACACTACTTCTTCCATATGGTGTGCCTCCCTGAACTGATCTTTAGCGTTTTTCTGGAGCACAGCTTCAGCTGAGACAAAAGGTCACACCAGGAAGACATTTATATTTGTAAAGTGCTTTGACAGAATGGTAAATTCTGTAATTGCCATAACATACGTGTCTTGCTCTTGATCACATTTCTTAATACTGCAGAGCAAGCAAAAAGCAAGGATTGTGTGTACTAGAGAAGTCAGAAGTCAGCAAGAGCCTTTAAACCAAGTTGTTGTTCCGCCCTGAGATTGCCACCTTGCAAATACAGAAGGCCTGAAACACATGACCAACACATCTTTGCATGAATGTTATGAAAAAGGCTTCATATGAAGAAATGTATGTGGAACTAGATATGTACCACTGAGACAGAGAAAAGCTGCAAACTGCCCAGTGCAGGCTGTGCTCTGACAGTGGGTTGAAGTCATGCCTCTCTGTAGTGAAATTCTGTAAGGTCACCACAAATTCTGTGCAGTACTTAAATTCTAAAAATAGGTTTTAACTGCAACTTAAATGACACATTGGCTTTATGTTGACACTGTGTGCAGCAGTGGCTTTATCCATTGTTTATAAACAACTTTTCTTCTCTCCCCTTACATTTTTTTACAAGGACATCTGAAACAAATAAAGAAAAAGCAAAATGGTGACCTGATCTGCAACTCTGCTTTTCATATTTACAACCTCTAAGTACAGAATTATGTTGGTCTAGAAACTTGTTTTCATCTGGAACTCTGGGTTAAATATTAATTCCTCTACAATCGATATAAACCTCTTAATAAGTTCAGTGGGGTCAGTCTAATGCCATGCTTTTGCTTCCCACAGAAGCAAGCACATATCAACTTCCAATACTCTTCTAATATTAAAGGTTTCCTTTTCATGGATGATTCCTCAAAGTGATTGTTTCTACTCAATTGTGCCTAACAATAATGAGGATATTTCATAAGTGTAACTCTGTAACACTGCTGTGAAATCAAAAAAAACAAGTACAATACAAAATAAGAGGGGAAAACCTAAAGACAAACTAAATAATTTTAAGTCAGGAAGTATGAGAGTCTACGCCTTCTAGTGCATGGAAAAGAGTGTATTCCAACACAGAAAATCACTCAAAATCAGATTGATATCACTTAACAGGACCCCAAAATACCTGGGCCTCAAACTCAGCCAGCAGTCAGTACAATGGCACCACTGGAATTACCTTGCCAGCATAAATCTCTCATGGGTCCAGCTGCTCAAATCTGGAGTCCTTTTCATACACAGTGTAGTGTAATAAATGCTGCTTGTGGTACTTCCCCACTGGAGAATTACTCACAGTAATATTTCAGCTATTTCATGATGCAGTGTTTAGTTATACTGCCTTACATCCACACGCACAGTCCAACATGTCATGGCCCTCCTGTTTGAAGCTCCCTATAAAGGCCTGTGAAACACAGTCTCTTCTGATGGACTTGTACAACAGCACCTTATCTGAAGGTACCAAAACGTATTGGATGGAATGACTGACTTTTATCAAACTGGAATGCAAGCAACATTAATAATGGTGATTCAGCTGTGCCATCACATAGGGATTAGGTGAACTGCATTAACAATCTGCAATGCAACCTTACTTGGTTGGGGCAGTTTTCAAGGTTTTTTTCTTCTAACTGGAGTCAGTGCAAGTGACCTCCTCAAACCAAAAACATTTTATTTAGCTGCCAGTCCCTCACCAAGACTAAAAAAGCCCACATACCAAATGCTGTTCTGTGATTCTAACCCAGACTCTTGCTGTGGCTATTTCTCACATGATCCTTTCTTCAGGCAAAAACTAAAGTAACATTATTCATTTCACTTCAGCCCTAAAAACATTTTCAAACCTCCTCATGAGAGGGGACAGCGAGGAATGGAGGCACCCAGGGATGGGAAAGAAGGAAGAAAGTCCCACTGGAAATTAAATGTTAGAAAAGAAAGAAATGTTAACAAGAAATAAAAAGGAAAGAAGTGAAAATGTTTTAGGGAGCAATGGGTGAAGGGTAGGAGGGGAGTGCAATACATAGCCTAAACAGACTCCTTCAGTCTACTGAACAGATGAGATACCACAAGGAGTGGACAGACTTCAGGGAAGAGGGCATACTATAAGAAAAAAAGAAAAAAAAAGAGACAATGTGAACTCGCTGACAGATATGCCTAATGAATGAACCTTCTCTCTCTTGCTGCCACCAAAGAAGCAGTTCTACCTGTTGATGTCTTAGAAACAGATAAGCAATTTCACAATAGGCAGAAGCTAGGCTCCTTAAATCTGGCTGTCGTTGAGACAGTTTAGGCTTAAAGATTCTGCAGATCAGGATGAATAGCACATAATACAACATCAAGCCTCTGCCAATTTCCCAATCACAAGCTTAATCTCTATTTTCCATAGTGAAGCATTGTCTACATTTGTTATTTTTTATCTTGTGGCATCAGGATGTCAATTATAAGCAAAATTAGAAGAAAATAGGATAGAAAATGTGAGTTTTAAAGGATTAAAATAGTATAAGCCAAGCAGAATCCAAACTACCTGAAAAATCAAAAGTCCTCTGAGATTTTAGGAGTGACTTGTTTAAATAAGCTACAGAACATTCTCTGAGATTAATTCAGCTGCGTAAAAATAATCCTTTTGGTTACCATTTAAAAATTAGTCAAATTGCGTTTTTTTTCCAATTGAGCTGAACATCAAGTATGTACCTAGTTTGACTGGGCTGACACTTCAGTGTGGGCAGGAATATTGTATTAAAAAGCCTTGCTTTTCTATTTATTTCATTTTTTGAATGGGAGTTTCTTTCACAGTTCAATATATAATCACAAAAAAATGGTCACCCTGATTTTCATTCCTCATTATCAGCCTTCATTCTCACTATGGTCTGTCATGTTATCTACCATCGAGATTAAAACAGCATTTGAGATCTACAGCTGGGCACAGTAATGAAGATGCACTGTAGATTTTCTAAAGTGGAAAAAATAGTAAAGAGATGTTAAGGCTGAACCTACACATGACCAAAAGTGAAAAATGAAACAAGAGGAATATGAAAAAAATGGAGACAACTCACAAGATAATGAAGGGTAAAGTACTGAACTAAACTGAATAATAATCTCTCCAGAAAAAGAAAGAAGGGTGGAAGGAGAAGAGTATAACCTTGTATCGGTCTCCTTCTCTCTCCCACAGAGCCCTGAAATCAGCTTGACTGGGGTCCAGCTTTGCTACGTTCTACACACAAAATTAAAGGTCAGATTCTGCCTCTCCCTCCTCCCATCCAGAAGGGTCCACAGTGCACTTAAGAGGCAGGATGCAAACAGGCAAGTGACACAGCACAAAAGGTGCAAAATGGCACAAATTAACTAAATACAAGAAGTGGATGTTCCACCAGGGATTTTTGTTCAAATAAAGCAAGATTATATTGGAGCAAGACATAACTGAGAATAAGCATTTCACAACTTTGGCATCCATCGTAGGACAGACCTCCAAAGGCTGAAACGAAAGAAACCCTTAGGAAACCCTCTCTCCTCTGAAAGAACAACGTTGGTTGCATTCTTGTGCTAAAACTATACCACCAAAAATGAATGCACCTACCTAATAAAGAAACTGAGCCAACATTGTCTCAAACTGAGTTTTAACTAGACATAACCAGATTTAAAGGGACACAGCTATTACTATTAAGTTTACATGGAAGGACTACACAAATGATGATGATGATGATGGAAGACTGTGAACAACCAACTGTAAGAGAAAGAGAAAGGGGTTTGCTGAAGACTCACTAACAGACCATTAAACTTGGCCATATACTACATATGTAACAACACAGCAGTTCTGTGAGGCAATTTGGCAAGGAAATTCCGTATCTGAGAAGCAATGAGAAAAGCTGATTCCTGCACTAAGAATCCTCCAGAAACAATTTGCCAAGCCCAAGCATCCAAAATCTGTCAGCACAAATGCCCAAGTGATGGGCTCTCAGGGGAGAGACAACTTCTGTCAAGCTGGCTAAAATATGCTCTCAGTGAAACATTCGTGGCACTTAGTTTGCCACTCTGAAAGACCTGGCTTTTAAAAGTATATTCTAAAACTTATACTTGGTTTTAAAAGTTATCTATTTGACAGCAAGCTCACTAGGAACCGAATCAATTTTCTGAACTTTCATGTTTCCATTCCACCTGGGCAAACAGCCATTTCTTCTGGGTACCCCCTTGCACATGGCTAAAAATAATTTCATTAGCATACTGAAATCTCAACCTACCATACTAGATGGATAGGTTTAATACAGCCAGAATGTACAGTAAATCATTAATTTTGAAAGTAAAACATCTTTCTAGTCCATTGCTTTCAATTGTTCACTTCTTAGATAACTTTGTATTTCCTGCTCCTTCTTCATGGAACCATGTTTTATTTGTTTGTTTAAAGGATGACAAAACTGTATTAAAATAAATACATCAGGCTGTGCTGGGGAGGCCCCACAACCTGCTTCTCATGAACCTTGGCCGTTCTTGTTCCAAACCCATTGGAAACAATGTATTACAAGGGATAATATTTACACAAAGCAAACAGCAGTACTAGATAAACATGCTGGTTTTACATGGAGAGCAAAATAAATTGGTTTTCAGTAGAGGAGGAAAAATAACTGCACAATATTACTGCACTATGATTTTAAATCATTTCTGTAGATTATCAAATGAAGATTAATGGATTGCTTAAGACTTATATTACACAAGTACATTCTGAAAATTCAAAGAGACTCAACAGGGATGTTACAAAATTCTTTTTAAAAGGCCTTGCTAGGAGGACGCAGTAAATAAATCTGGCTCTGGCTGTGCAGGGGCAGCTGAGAGGAGAGAGCATCTTGTTGACTCATCTTTCTGTCCATTTCTCTTACACTGAACAGTCCCTGATAATTTTCCCAACCTTCTCATTAAAAGCATACCCAAACAAACTTTAATTGTTGTTTTTGTTATAATTGTGGCCACAATGTGCCAGATCTCCTGTACTCAACTGTGGGTACAAAGACTCTGTTCTGCTTGTCTGCTTTCCTAATGAAATGTAACCACTTTGCCTGGCAGGAACTTGCTCCCTTTTCTCCCTTCTTCCCAGTAACTTTCTGATTCTAGTGGAAAAATTTTAACCAAATTTGAGATAGGGCTCAAATACGGTCCTAGAAGCTAAATAAAAATTAGTGATAGGAGACGGGTCCCAAATATAGTGTCACTACTAAGGGAAAAGAGGGCAGTATTCTTTGTCACCCACTTCACTGGGTAGCAGCCAGCTAACCAGTCTGTACACACACACACTGGCTGGCTAATTCTTCCAGATATAACTCCAAACGTCACATACATTGTCTACCATCAAGTAGATACATCATGGAGGTTATGGTAAGTACTGGTGGCAGGAAAGAGCAAAAATGGAAAGGAAATAGAAATAAGCTTTCTCAGTCCTTCCACTCACAGAAAAACTTTTCAATCATTTTCATTGGCTGTGATTATATTTATATCCCAAAATTATTTTGCAACTTCAATTCTTCTTATTAGCAATTCTTCCAAGTGTTTTCATTATGACCATGCACTGATGTCCTAAAGTTGCAATTTTTCAGGTTCTTGTGGACAGCAGTATTGAAGGTGCTAAGCATCTGAAACAGGCAGCTCTGGCTTGGAATGCATCGCTATCGCCTGCTGTTGCAGTGGTGAAAAATATACGTGGGCATTCTTATGCACTTCTGACAGAAGACAGGCGGGTTTTATTGAGGAGTAATCTGCTATACTTCACCCTTTTTCTGACGGCAAGAAGAATGATTAATTCTTGAAGCAAGTGTATTGCTATACTGAGATGAGACTTTCAGTCTCTCTAGAAGACAAGACGAGGTCACTGGTAATACTAGAGTTAGAACACTTCTTAACTGAAGGGCTACCTAATTTGCAACGACCTACACTTCAGTCTATTTTTGTAGGGCTCTTTCTCTGTCATGAAGCAAGACAGACAAAGCTTGTTATTGTCACTTTGATACTGTGTATCCACTCACCGTTCAAAGAAAGTCTTTATATAGAATATGCAGTGAAATAAGCTACAGCATGAGTCACACTGCAAGAGTCCATGCTTCTTGAGTGTTATGAGGCACCAGAGGAATCAAATGACTTGGATATGAGAACAAGGCATTATCCACCAAGCCACAAGTGTAATTATAGAACAGCCTTTAAGAGAGGTTTCATTAACAGAGAGAAAAAGCTGCCTTCACATCTAAATCCTCTTCACATAATTCTTCTGTTAACTTTTAACTCTAAACCCATATTAGAGACAAGTTTTGCAAACCATATTGTAATAAAAATCAAACACATTGGAAATAAGGCAAAAATATGTTTTGCATACTTTTTTTTTTTTTCACGTGGTAACTGCTGTTTATCTGATCTGTCTTCCTTTGATAGTACTGAGGAGAATTCAGTGTTATAGAATAAGGAAGCTGTACACATATGCCTAACATATTTAACTGGCTAGTTTTCAATTTACAAGTATTCTTCTACATACTGCTAGCTGCTTGTTTAGGGAGCATCACAGAACAAAATTTTAGCATTATACTGTCTCTTCAGTTTTATAAACTTCAGATTTCTGTGAAAATCTTGATGTCTTTTAGATAAGATAGCCACTTAAGATTATTATTTGCATAACTCCTGTGGAATTAATGTCCATTATATACACCTGTGTTGGAATGGATCCTCAGCTGACATAAATTAACAGTTTCACTGGCTTCAGCAAAACTGATCTGTATACACTGATCTGTTCCCATAGCACTAATGATCATTCGTCTTCCAATAGGAAGGCATATTGTCCACTAACTAGTACTGAAGACTAGATCTCAGGAGATCTCTGCCATATTCCCACGGATGCCACTCACTCACTATAACTGATACTTGAACAAAACCTGTTCAAACTGGGAAATGTGAAGTCTGACTACCCTGTAGCCTTCAAATTTCCTGTCTGTTTCTGCAGTGGGAAATTTCATCCTTGAGAAGGGCCACATGCAGACAGCCTACATTCCAGCTGTGTCCTGGCCCTCTTCTATTCCCAGGCTCTGTTGCACTGCCTTACCAATAGGGAAGACAGATGAGCATCAGACTTAACAGGCCTCCACCACAGCCTTCATGCTACAGAAGAATCATGTAACCATTTCAGAAATTGCTTTCACCTCCAAACTTTAGGAAATCACAGTAGGTTCCAAAAGCAGTAAACAAAAGCTCTGTGATATAGGTATGACATACTCTTGTCACTGTCTTGAAAAACACCTGGTGGTGTTTTCTTATGGCAAAATCACGAAGTTTTCACATCACCAGTATCACCTAAGTTTAGCAAACTTGACAGGTATTACAAATCCGACATGGTTAGAAAGACCAGTGTAAACAGGCCTGCAGACCTACTGAATGACTGCACTGCCCAGCAAGTGTCAGTAGTACTAGCTTCAGCTAGAGCTAATCCTTCTTGCAAACAGAAACAAGTGGGAAAATCCAAACAAGAGAAAAAAGTGCTAGTGCCCAAGTACTTAATAGGGAATAATTTGTCAACAATAGCATGGATCAAATCTGGCCCCTTAAAAAGGAAAATTGCTACAAGTGTCCAAAGGTGTCATTTTAATAAAGTAGTGAGCAGAAAAGAGCAGATGTAAAATTAAGTAAGACGCCAAGCGAGACCAACACTGCCAGCACAGGCCTGCTGATTTGCTCTTCCTCAAGACAGAAACTAAGGGTCTGATGCACCAGTGTGTTACTTCGAATTCATGCCAGTGTGACTTTTTTCCAACAGACATAAAACTCAAATAATGCTTATCTATCAGGTTAATTAGACCAACAAAGATGTAATTCAGGAGAGGTTTCCAGAGTGTATACTAGTAGTAGCAGGACATGATGGTGGCCAGAAAAGCTGTCTCAAGCTACCAGAAGATGAAAGGTAAAAGTGACAAGACTCTGGACTCAACCGACACTTTCTTTGTTGGAGCAGCAGTCCCAGTAGAGAACTTGATTGCCTTTTCTCTAACTTGCACAGAGCTACATTTTATCTGGATCTCTCACCATCACCCTAAACAGTACAAAGAACAGTAACACACATGCATATAAACAACTCCTAAAGTGGCTCTGTCTAGTAGAAAATGCTACAAAGAGCCTGACCCAAATCATCTCTGACTTTATCAGTATGTTTTAGAAGCTTCTGAAAGATAAAAGATGTATCCTCTTAGAACTATAATTCTCAGTGTCACATGTTAGGCATTGCTTACTAATGAGAATTAATACTGTGTTTGATGTGCTCCTTTATGGTTCTCATGCCTTGCAGCAGAATGGTCAAACCTCTGCAGCTACAGCACCCAGAGGCCAGTTTTGTGGTGGTGTGGCGGCCCCTTGTCACGCAGCCCAGGCCATAATCTCCTCCTGTGCAGACAGGTGGCAGAGTTCAGTTTGCAGACACTGAAACAGCCTAATGGGCAGCAGGAGGCACTGGGCTGTTAGGCCCAAACAGCTGCTCCCTGGTACCTGACAGGAAAAAGCCATCGGCCAAATAGAAACAACCTGCAGGCAAGGCATGACCAGTTGGGCACCAGGGTTATTCGTGAGGGACATTTTAACTTGAACTCTATAATCAGTGCATCACCATCTATGTGAACACAGCCCAGTGGAATGCTACTGAATTAAGTGCTTCATATTTGTAAAACACTTCAAGATATGTAGATTAAGCATCCCATAGAATTGCTAACCAAAATAATATTATTCTGACATTGCATTCCTTCAGGAATAGACAGACAAACACTACAGTACATAAATGGGCTGATTTCTCTTTCAATATAGATCATTAGAGCTCTCCTGAGATTCCCATCAGTGTCAGTAAATGTATGTACAAAGAACTACTCATTTGATTATCTTACAATACAAAACCCCATGCATATATCCACAATGATTATATATTCAGTACATTGCCTTTAATGTCAGTACATCAACTGTGTTTCAGTTGAGATTTAACATTCATCGTCACATTCAGGCAAGTTTTGTCTTGCCTTCTCATCTCCCATACTTGATCTGTCTCTTTAAACTCGGCATTTCTAGCAACCTCTCACAGCTAGGTTTTAAAAGTAGATTCTTCTCTCTGCTCAATAAGCAAGAAAACAGTATATAATTTCCTGGTTTATGTACAACATCTGGCACTGTAGGAAGAACCATTGCAAATCTTACCAAGGCAGCAGAAAAAAATAGCTGAAAATCCTCCTGTATGGAAAATGGCTCTGCAGGACTGGCTATAAAACCTATTACATATTATATGAAAGGTTAGCAGATTTCCTGGCAGACTACAGTACAGTATGTGGGATTTGATTGCTGTATAGAAACAGAGCACTGAGAGAGAGAGGGCCTTCCATGAAACACTAAATGACGAACCTCAATCTGCTTTTCTCTTCACTAAATAAAAAATGTCAAGAGAAATCTGGCAGGAGTCTACACTTCCTAATGTTAATATTGTGAGTGATAGCCTACACAAAGCATCTGCAACAAAATAACCTTCATTATTTAATTGGCAAACAAGCTGAGGGTACAAAATTTCCCAAAGCACCAGAATGACTTAAGCATCCACACTCCATTTATAGCAATGACTTAGGCATTTCACAAACTACACAGCACTGATATTCTGTGACCCCAGGGACAGAATTTAGAGTTATTTAAGCATTCAGAGACACAGTTACCTAGGCACTGGCCCTCTTACCAATCCCATAAGAAGCATATGACAACTTGGGGCGTCCATGTGAGGTTATGAACTCTTATCTTTATCAAGGCTCCAACTCCAATAAGAGGGTTATAAAATGAAGATGAACTTCTATTCAAACACAATCTTAAAAAAGGGGAACCATGATGGAAAAGTTCACCTTTGCAATGAAAGCACATGACAAGGGCATGTAACTGCCGGTTGGGACTGGACCAAGAGGGATCTTACAGTAGCAGTAGATGTCGGGGGATGCAACGAGCCTACGGAATTCCTGACAGTTCAAGAACAGCACGACCTTGAGCAGCTTGTAGTGTATCCTTGAGAGTCTGGAAAGATCCGAGAAGACCAGTACAAAAACAAGATAGTGATAAGAAGAACCGTCCTAACGAACTCACCAATCATGAATTGTTAGTTACTAACCAAACCAATCATATACTAACACATACTCAAAAGAAGGGTATAAAAAGGTGTGTTAGAACAATAAAGTAGCCATTCTGCATGATCTATTACTTGTCGTGTCCGTCTCTACTGCGACAAGTAGAAGCTTCATTCAGTTGTCCAAGCAGAAAGCAGACTGCCTGAATTGGGGGCCCAGTGAGGCAAGAAAGAACTTGTTTCCCTGGTTGCACACCGGTAGACATCACTTCCTTGTGGACTCTGGAGAGCACAAGTAGGATGAGAGGGCATTTGTCTCCCAGTGACTTTTAATTGCTTGAACTTTCCCTGTTAATAAAGCAATGTTGCTTTCCAAACCTTTCCATAAAATTCTAGTTTTTCAGTTGTCTGTCAACACTCAACTGTCACGTGCTCCTTGAAGAAGCAAACTTTTCAGGAGAAGTCTGAGAAGGAAGTACCTGAGATACTGTAAGTGTCTGAAGCCAAAACTAGTCCACGGAGCCTAGATAATTGTCAGGTTGTTTTACAGCCTCCATCTGCAAAAGCACTGCCTAACTAGGAATCAAATACCTACAAAAACCTGTCCTACGCATTTGTGGAAATAACAGCCAAAATTAACTTGGAACATTGCCATGCACTTACGTAAGGTCATGACATGATGTGGTTACTTGTTGGTACTGATATTTATTGAAGTGGAATAAAGTGCTATTCATGAGCTAAAAGCCAACCCAATGTTTTATTCAGAGTTAAAATGCTTTTTCCAAAGAGGTGGCTTTTCCAAAGTGGTAAGCACTGGGCCAATTCTGTTTCCTTTAATGTCATAGGCAGCTTCTGAAAACAGCAGCCCTAATTTGAACCATTATGCTGGCTGTTCAGGACAACTCCAGTCTGGCAAGCCAGCACTGTCTCCCCGGGTGATGAATATGGCTAAGGGTAAGCAAGTAAGCTGGCACAAAATCAGAAGCTTGGGCACAAGGGTAGCTAGGGATTGACAAGGCTCTCCTTGCTATCTGGAAAATCGTTTCCCATTGTGAGTAAGCTGGGGGAAAGCTGGAGAAACTCTGTTATGATAAACTACATTTCAGAAGTGTTCTGCACAGACAATGGCCAGGACCATCAGTGAAAGACCAATAGGAATTTTAATTACAATTCCATTATGACCAAAAAAATTTCTTCTCCAGCAGCATTACAGGGACTATATATTCCTCCCAGGCCTCTATTTTGTCCAAATGCAACACAACATACCTGGAGTCTAAACATTTTGGTTAGGCCAATAATTTAATCTACCATGTGCATTTTTTTCTAAATACATTTTCACTGAGCTATTGCTGTTGTTGCACACCATTACAATTTAAATTACAAGGGTACATGATACATATAGCTGATACTGAGTTTAAATTGCTAAAGTTAAAGAGAATGAGGTACTATTGCATACGTCTCATTACCAGGCCATATGACCAACCCTAGAAATTTCCAGGAAGAACAGCCCTACAAAGATGATGACAGCCAGTCCATTGTGTTTGGGACATTGCTACCCAACAGTATGGTCAGCCCAGATACAAAACATTTCTGTGATGTTTCAAAATATATCTTGCAGATCGCTGGAAAACCCATTCCTGGCTCTTCAGTGTCCTCTTAAGAGGTGACAGAAATCACCAATATTAGTAAAACCAAAGCTACTAGCTAAAATCAGGGAGTTCTAAGAGAGGAATGTACCTAGAATGAACCCACTGAGACTTTTATGTTATCTACAGAAGTCATTGCAGTTGCACCTTTTTTTAACCTTGAAACTATAAATAGAAGTTGTAACAAAACATTTTTGGAAATGTTCTTTCTCCCATAATATAGTAAGGTCTACTTCAACAAAGATCTCAAATGCTAAGCTTTCATTTAGGTACAACTCTATAAAATGTGATCTTCAAGGAGTTCCAAGTCAGTAATGAATGTAGCTATCCAATACTATCCTCTTGCAACCCTCTTATACCATCTTTCCTCTCTCCTTCAGTCTATTCTTCATCAGCATCTAATTACCTGTATTCCCAGCTTTAAAACTTCGTGACAGACACTGATGATACTGAGTGGCAACATATGATGTTACTCTGTCTATAAATCTCTTGGAATTCCCTTTCTGAGGAAGCAGTGCAAATCCAGATTACATCCAACCACTTCACATGTTCCCATGCAGCCCATGGCTCTTGGCTCTGGTTCCAAAATACAAAGCATTCAGCACTACAATGGTCTATGCCCTGCCAGCCGTTGGCTCCTACTCCCTGTGCCCAACATCTCATCTTCTTGGCCAGGTCTGCAAAGACTGGGGAGGGCGCCCTACTGTGAACAGGGATCAGTGAACAGATTTGTGTCTTTAAGAAATTGCTGCAGAGCCAAGAAAGAATAGCCAGAGAGGGGCAAGGCAAATCTTGAGACTATATTTGCCTCTTTGTAACATGAGAAAATAGACACATTTTTCTGCACAAGACCAGTTGGACATTTACAGAAGTAATCAAAGCACACTATAAAACTCTAAAAAAGCAACAGAGCACTTGATTTTGCTTTCCAATATTACAATAAGTTGTTTTTACATCTTATATGTAACATTTTAGCAGTCTTTCAATGGAAATGAAGAAGATGCACACATATATACATACTGCATATATTCCACTCCATACTGCATTTCAGAGTATCTCACTGAAGCAATTTAATTAACATCAGCCAGAAAAGAAAAACGTAATATAAAGGTGATTCAAGATCTATTTGTATAATCTTTCTTCTCATTAAAAATAATGGCCCCTTTTCCACTGAAAGAAAAGCTAAAACAACAGTTGACTCCCGTCCACCCTGAATTTGCATGCAATGTCTCATTGTCTCCAACTGTACAAAGATGAATACCCAGATTAATCAACCATTCCCAATTGTCTGTCTTCCAGATCATGGAGCATGTAAAAAAAGATCTCTGACTCCAGCTGGCACCACTACTCCTTGGCCTGTTCACAGGGCAGGGAGAATCTAGGTACTAAAGGTTGCCCACATATATCACTTCTACCAAGTTTTCAGGTTTGAAAGAGAGTACTTTGGAAATAACAGTAGCCCTTCAGGCTTTGCTCTTTCATTTTAAAATACTTTCTGCTGTTCTGTTTCTACTAAGAAGTCAGCAGCCAACTATCAAGAAAAGAAAATTAGTCAAAGACATTTGCAGGAGCCCCACACTGACCCAGCAAGAGACATACTCAAAGGGACTGTTTCTGGAGCCCTTTGTGTCTTATCCTAGTTCTCATGAGCTGTTACATTGGATTACATGACTTACAGAAGCAAAGATAGCAACATCAAACTCATACACATCAAAAGAGACAGTCTCTTCTCTTTACAAAGTGCTATCAAGACTTTCAAACTCAAAATTCAAATTAAACAGATTCAAGCTATGCTTCTTTCCTTGTCTTGATACCCCATTCCACGGTATTTTCGAGTAGACTGATACAGTGTTAAGAGTTCCACTAGTGTATTTAGGTAACTGTACAGGAAGTCTACCCATTATTTTCCCTCTCTGTACTAGAGCCTTCTGTAGAGCATATAATCATGTGTGAAGATGTGGCTGTCCTTCTGATCCATCAGAGTATAAAAATGGACAGGCATTTGGTCTCCAAGCCCTTTTGAGAGCAGATTTCATCAGCAGCCATTCACTGGAGTTCATAAAGAAAGCAGCAGGCAAACAGAAACAGACAAAAACAATGGTGCAGCAGCTGCACGGGTCACATGTACAGCTGCTGCTAAGGTGACCACAAACGTAACCTCCTGGTTTTGATGTGGGGCTGCCCGAGTTAGGACCCAGTGATTTATCCCATGTTATAGAGCATGTCCCCTTCCTCATTTCCAGAGAGAAAATTCAAACTGAATCTGTGGATGCATCCAGGGATTTAGTCATCTTCAGACTATCTCTAGGAATAAAAGTAGTAATGAATTTATCTAAAAATCAACTAACTCCTCACCCTCCCCTGCAATTCCCCCTGAAGCATTCACTGAATAATTTGCCAATTAAGAACTAGACAGTCCACAAGTCTGCTAGTCATTCATTTAAAAAAAGACACAGGGCACCCATTTTAATGCTGCAGTCACATTTTAATCAAATATTAATCCTTAAAGGTCTTTGAAAGGAGGAGATACACTCTCTTTGACAAGCCCATTCTTAAAATAACTTTTTTGCTTTAACAGTTAACAGTTCAAATGAGAATGCAGCAGGCAAGTCATGGATTAAATAGTACCTTCAACAAATAGGACTCAGCGACATCAAGCAAGAGTCAGAAAGCACAAACTGAGGGGGATGGGACAGTAATCAGGACATGCATTAACTTTTAAAGTTTGCCATTGTCCAATTGGTTTTGGATAGCGTGTATGACAGCGCAGGTCATCCACTGGAGCGGGCACCTTCAGACTAGGGGCTGCAAAAGCTCAATGCCTCCTTGCAGCAGTAGTTCCATGAGGAAATGTGACTTGATCTAATTTTGGAATCTGGAAAAAAGACAAACATCAGGAAGGAAGTTTAAAAATATTTGGAAAAAAGTCCTTTCAGAGAAAAAGGAAACTCAAACCAGATAAATTCAAATAGCAATAAGTCAGCATCAAACTGCTGTGACATGTCTTTTTGGAAATAGCACAT
Source organism: Buteo buteo (assembly GCF_964188355.1). Taxonomy (NCBI): domain Eukaryota; kingdom Metazoa; phylum Chordata; class Aves; order Accipitriformes; family Accipitridae; genus Buteo; species Buteo buteo. The sequence goes on from NC_134175.1 coordinate 30,624,647, forward strand.
AAGGATCGCTTGCCCCTCTCCGGAACATTTAAGACAGGGAGCAGGAAGTCACTACTACCTTTGGATGGGTTTAGCCTAGTGGTTTCCAGTTGCCTCTGTATGTACGGGTATGGCAGACCTCCGTTTGTGTCCAACACACATCAAACTCTGCTGAGTTAGTTCTGCACAGAGCTCTATACACCCTCCCTTCAATTTCAGACACTACTATCTATAGAAACACCGTTGGCACAGAAGTCTGGAATACTCCAGACCCCACAGATGATCAAAGCTAACAGACACGAGATCTGCTAAGAAAAAGAATCATAACAAAGGAAACTACTTTCAGGTTTCTGGTATAAAGACACAAACCCTAATTCCACATGAATTTTCAGTACTGTGCATACACTGCCAGCTAGTACAATCCCCAGCAGGTTTCTTCAGGACTACGCATGCCAATAGGGAGTACTTGATAAGGCCTCACCTGTACCTTCATGGAAGATCAGGATCACATCAGTCAGCTCCCCTGATTCACCTGGTAAATACAGTCTCTAAGGGACTAGTTTGCTGAGTCAATTCATCATATAACTTTATTTTTTAAAAATTCTTAGGTCACAGAGAAATGAAATTAAGACTTTATTAGCTAACTTCCAGTTGTAGGAGAGTAAATCCTCATAATGCACTAAAATGGTCTAATTTACATTACAGTGATTCTCTGGGTAAATGGATGCATGTTTACCTCACAATGACCCCAGAGGGCACAGGTTTCCTCCCATTCTCACTTTGTTCTCCTCTCCTCTTCCTCCCTCCCCACCCCTCTTTTTCTCTGACATCTTTGTAAACAGTACAGAATTTATTTTGAGCCAGTGGAAAGGGGGAGAATGGGCAGTAAGCAGAGCAAAGAGGGTTACCACCTCCTCCTTTCCTCATCTCCTCCTCCTGCACAGCAGCAAGCCAAACTACAACAGTAAAGTCAGAGGCAGGAAAAGGAACAACATAAAGCATTTGAAAAACACCCATTCTGAAAATCCTGGTTTTCAAGGAAAGGTGCTGAAACGTTAGAATTAGCAAACATAACTGAACAGAAAACAGTTCCAACTAGTCTTTCTAAAATGAAAGAACATTGGCTCTATGTTCCTTTCCCTCTCTGTATGTGAGATGGGCACAAGGGTCAAAGAGATTTCACATATAAGGAAGGGGAACAAAATCCATACACCAACCTTCTTCCATACTGCTGTTGCTAAACTTTAAGTACAACTTCTCCTATGAATAATTCTATAAATTGCAGACATTTTTAGTATACCAAAAGACAGTCTATCCTAAGCCTCCTCTTTTGCTCTAATATGCTCCAACACTCTGCTGTGATCAATTTTCATTTCATAAACTAAACAAGGCCCAGCTGGATAAATAATGAGCATAGACAGCACTGTAGGAAGTGGTTATTTATCCTAAATCAACCCTCAAACAACCTCATACCCTCTTTCTTGGAATCAGTGTAGTGCTGGAATTTCACATTTCAGCAATACAATCTATGTCTTCACCACAAATGCTAATTATAGAGCTCAGCTGCTGCTTCTGTTTTTAAAGCAATTTACCATTGTTCTCATACAGTCTAGCGTTAACTCACCTATATTTTCAGCTGAGTAATGTATCCCACACTTCCTGACCTGAGCTGCTACGCGGTATTGCTGTATGGTCTTTCAGGCAATGTAGTAGTGAAGCCCATCTGTAGTCATATTTCTGCATTGCCAAAGTTCTGTGCAACCATGGTGCAGTCAGTCTGTTAATTTTCCCTCTGACATGTGCATGTCAGTACTAAATCTCTGCATCTGTAAAACCCTTTGGGATCCCTGACAAAGAAGGACTCTATGTAAAGGTCAGATTAATAACTTTCTTCTTGAGCAAAAACATTTTATGAGAATTTAAAGAGACATGCAAGTCTAGCATTCTGGAAATTCTCACAGCTGCGGTTTGCTACCAAAACTGTGCTGCTTAGAGTCATGTGTGTTCACATGATCTGCTAAGCTGGGAGCTGAGGGCTGTCTCTTGCTCTTGAACTTTTCCCTCCTGCACTTTAAGATCTGCCCAGCAATGCTTTTATTGTATACTGCTGAGTACATGAGCACGCATGTAAAGGGCATGTGATGGCTGTCACTTCTAAATGGTTTATAACTAGTCTGTCCTTTATTACCATTTCTTTGGGTATTGAAATAAATTCATTAAAATTTCAGGACTTCTTTTTTAAAAACAATCAAACCAAAAACTAAAATGCAACATAGACAACACTTTGCCTTACACGGCAACCACAGACAGAGCAAAGGAACCACATGTTCAATTTGCATTTTTTCTAGATATGAAAATATGTATGCTAATTATCTTTAGAGAGTATTTATATCAATTTTGCTTTTCCAGGACTCAATATATGGAACATACCTCATACAGGCTATAATGTTTTCAAGATTTATTTAAAGGCTTGGACAGAACAGAATACTAATAATATCGTTGCAGGCTTCCTGTGAGTAACAAACAAAGCATTAACTCCTTAGAAATACATGAAGCTTACAAACTGAAACTGTCCAACCCTATAGTGATGAGCATTTAGAAATAAAAGCAATCATTATAAGAATAACATAACCCATCCAAGTCCATAGGTCAGTCAGCTTTCTATTCTGTGTTTTAACAGGAACTGTGGCATCAGCATAGGGCATTACAGGGGGATTAATGACTAGCTGGAATTAATGGCTTTGGGGCTATGCCTGAGGCAATCAACTCCTCCCACCTACTCACTAATCCCAGGAGATACTGTAGTCTCTGTTGGAGCATTAACATCCAACTTTTTTATAAAATCCTTTCTGCACAGGATTTTTGTGCTTAGATTATTTGGAGGACTTTATATATATATGTGAGCAAAAATACAGTGAATTAGGGAGAGCATATTGAGGTGAAAAGCAGTATCAGTGCCTCCAAGACTATGTTTAATGGGAACAAATGTTCTCAGATAAAAAAGAATGCAAGTGGGCTTGTATTTTTGATCACATGCTCTCTGTATATTTGAGGTGTGAGCTATATTGCATTAACAGCTTTCTGTTAGTCTTCCAGTGCTCCAGCTGCTTCAGAAAGTCTGTGCTTCACCCCTGCTCAACTTCCTTATTTTGCAAGACCCCACACCACTACCACCACTATCACCACTGTTGTATATATGCAACAGAATCTTTTGGATAGGTGCTAGGCACTTTCAAAATTGGCCATAATGCATGTACAACAAAGATAACAACCATTTTAGTCATCATTGGCATGAAGTTATTAGCACACTACAGATCTTAATTTGAAAAAAAAAAAAAAAAGGTGATACATCATATGTTACTTTAATTCCTGGCACAGTCCTCAGTTACACTTTTTTATTCCTCACCCAAAAAACTCTATTTGCAAGCATTCACTGCCTGCCTCTTGGCATAGACAGCAAATATATTACAGACTTTCAGCAGTTACACTTGCATGAAGTATTGACTGTACTTCTCAGGTGAGTTCACCAAAACTGCAAAAGACCCTTCAAATCTGGACCCTGGATATTCTCTTCCCCAGAAAAGCATTGCTCTGAAGAATAATCCATTTGCCTGAGATGCAATCTGGAATGTTGGCATTCACCACAGCAGTAATTCTTGACATGACTAGCAACAAATGAAATTGAGAGAGGTCTGTCTGACTGCTGAGCACTACATACTAACTCTAAGCAACCTGAGCTCCACACTTACATTCAAATACTCTCTACTAACATACAGCCTACCTATAGAGTAAAGAACTCAGCAACCAGAAACACTGTTATCACATGGTAAAAAAATAGGCTGTCTCATGTGTTTAAGCTTCCAGCTTGCTTGCACGGTTATCAACCACTCTTGGTCAAATTCTCCACCAAATGCATGCAAGGGCTTTCCCACTGAAGCCTATGTGGTCTGTGCATACATATCTAGATTATAGAGGACAAAGTTTTGATTCTTGTAGCCAAATGCTGAAAATTTTCATGATTACATTTAATTTTTTTAAGCTCCTGAAAAATCTAATCTGTGCTTGTGTGTTCAAAGACACAGATCCTGTACCAGAACATGGTACTGGCTATAACAGTTAATTGTGTAAGCAGCAATACAGCAAAAGTAGAAACAGACATGAACCAACCATATTTGCCACCCTGTTGTTTCAGAATTGTCCACAGATTACTTTAATATTAAAGGCATAGATCTGTACTGAAGTATCTCCCCACTGTGAAATGGAGCTGGCAATTTCATCACTGCTTATCATGGCCTGGGGAAATTGTGCATTTGTGTGCAATTATCAGTTTTCCATAGCCTTTCACTGTCTGCAGATTTTTTGTTGCAGTGATGGAGATGTTACTGGGATGGTTAACTTCCTTCCCCTCAGAAAGAGATAAAAGCTGAAATGACAGAGTTTCTGGCAAGAGAATTTCTGGCAGAGGAAGCAAAGTAGGAAATGCAGCTCCTGATATAATACAGCCCACTCTGTCTCGTCTAAGAGGCTTGCTGCCTGGGTATTTCTCAAATCTCTTTGCTGGATGAAAAATTGCCAGGGTTTAAAACATCTGAAGCTTTCCTGTTTTGAGAATTATGTGCTTTACAGATCATGATAAATCCTGACTAAAATATGAAAGTGTCAGTGTTTTAAACAGTTCCTTACTTCAGTGAGGTTACATTTACAGTGCAATGAGTGGACTTGAATTACAGGGTCCTTTTTCTCTCGAACAGACTGAAAATATATGTATATATTGTATAAACAGTGTTCAAGCACCAAACAAAAATGATGAGAGACACCTCCCTGAAGGAATTACTCAGTCCCTCAAGAATTTTCCTTGCATTATTCCTCACACCTTTCTTTCTGTCTCCTTCCATCCTCCCACCACTCATCACCTGTCCAGGGAAAATAGTGCCAGGTTATTTAATGGCCTTGTTATCACAAGAAGTTTTTATGGTAAGTTGGTAAGTTGAGAAATGGGTTTGTATGGACTTGTGGTGAAAAGTGCAACCTGAGACTCCACCCTTTCTGCTCATAAGTTCAGTTGGAGTCACCGCGGAAATACAAAACAGAGGCAGGAACACAGAGTTTTAAAAAGGGCATTGGCAGCGTAGTACTATGACTGGAAATAAGGAACAATCACACATACTGCTCCAACAGCTCAAACTGGAAAGCTAATTGGGACATGGCCCAAGTGTAGTACCAGAAGTCACACTATACTTCTCCAACGGCCTTGACCTCTGTCACCGATGCTAAAGGTGAATTCTACATTTTATTGCTCACTCTTCCTTTCAGTGATTGCTCCCTCCATCTTTTAGTTATTTGTTTAGTTTTTCAGCACAAAAAAATCCTGGCATTGCCATTATGGGCTCTGAGCCATCTGAGCAATCTTCTTAAAATACACTAACACATCATCCATATGGTTATCCAATATGTAACTATTTACTTTCCAGAATAATAACAGAGGTAACAAAAACTGTTAAAAGCTTCACAGAACTTCAAGAGGCATGATCGCCCTAATTAGAAGTCTATGACTTTCACTGAATAGCAGAGTTATAGACATCAGTCTGCATGATCCCTTTTTTGAACATATTTTCATTATAAGTCTCCCTTAAACAAGACTGAAAGATCAGACGAGTGGTTGTCCTTAGGAGCTACCTGTTTGACATCATTGTCAGGCGTGTCCCAGCAGAGTTTGATGCCATGCACTTCACTATATTCTGGAAGAAATCCACTTCAAACAGCATTTAGGAAGGCTGGGAAGACTATCTGAAAGCTAGAAGAAGAGATACCAAGGAAATTCCTTTCCAGGTATGGTCTTCTTCCATAATAGCTTATAACTGTTAAATGGTTTTCAACACCGGTTCCAAGATTTGGTTAGAGGACCCAATCAAGCTATAAAATAGTTATACTTGTAAGCTGTAATTGGTACTATTTCTGGAAGAAATCCACTTCAAACAGCATTTATGAAGGCTGGGAAGACTATCTGAAAGCTAGAAGAAGAGATACCAAGGAAATTCCTTTCCAGGTATGGTCTTCTTCCATAATAGCTTATAACTGTTAAATGGTTTTCAACACCGGTTCCAAGATTTGGTTAGAGGACCCAATCAAGCTATAAAATAGTTATACTTGTAAGCTGTAATTGGTACTATTTCTTTTATAGTCAACTTACATGTAAAATCCTCTTGCCCCCTCCAGAGATTCATTGTTTCCCCAGAAGAAAATGATACTTGGATGAGAGTTGACTTTGTTGAGACAGTTACCACATATATTCTCTTCACAGCATGTGCAACACTGTCCAAGGGCAAAGTTGTTTATCACAATTTTCTAAGTGTACTTCAGGTGGTAACTGATGCTGTGAAAGCACATGAATTGACCTGTGACTACTTTATACACTGTAGCTTGTGAGTTAAGGTTTTATGCCGGAAGTTGGTTGTGCTACAGAGTATTCCAGATGCAACTCAGTGGAAGGATTAGTGATTATTGAACTTGTGGAAAAAAATCAATGAGCTCTTAGGCCTGTATGTATAAAGCAAGATGGGAGCTTTTCTTGCATACTTCAAAGACCTACAGTTCTTAGGTCTCTCTGGTTAGTTGTGAAATGGTATCTCCTTTTATCAGTAGTGACTAGAGCCCAGAAAGGAGGAACAGGAAGAAGGAAAGCTATGTCACTCCTTGTCCTGGCCAGCAGAACTGGTAAGCTTCAGTATGGGAACACAACATATTCATCGCAGCAACACAGCGGTACACTCTCTCCTTTGGTATCACAGAACTTGAAGGGCCTCAGTTTTCTTTTGCGACCAAGACAGAGATAGTAGAGGCCAGACTTTCAACCTTGAGTGTAAGTTGTACTGCTTTGTAGACAGAAAACTAGAAGAAATGCTATTTAATCAAAACAGTTTGAACCCCTATGATTATATTCAGGCATTTTTCTCAGGACCGCCTTTTGTTTGTGTAAGATACCACCACAGGGCTCATGCCGGTTTAAGGTTTCAGGCCCTGCCTTGGTAACATTGGTTAATAGGAGCTTTTCCATTAAACTTAATGGGAGCAAGAATATTTTGTATGATGTTTGCCTGAATGTCGTAGGTATAAGCAAATTCAATACACTGAAATTGGCATCATTGAGCCCCCTGCAGCTCTGAAAGTGCAGGGCTTAGGGTCCATTAGCATACTTTTCTCTAAAGTACAAGAAACTATAATTAGCATAAATTTATTGACTAAAACTGAAGGTGGAAATGAAGACCAGGCTGGAATCTAGTGAAAGAGCTTACAGGTAGCAGCGAAACTCTCAGCATAATAAACAGATAAACTCAGAATTTCACTCTAGAGGAAGAGGATGTGCCTTGTTTTGACTAATGGAAACTGCATCCAAGACCAAGTTCAGGCTACAAAAGGCACTCAATAGACTTTTGTCTCTTCAACTAAAAAGGAAACTTAAAAGAAGCAGTAATCTAAATCCAGTTTTGTCATATGCAATACAATTCACTTAGCACCTAATTTAAGTGTGACTGTATTATGAAACTTCACAGAAACACACAGAAGCAAATGCTTGTTTTAAGATCACAATATGAACACAACAGTAGACTATCTTAGCAGACATAGCACTTCTAACTGTTCAAAATAACTTTGGTAGGAATCTTTACAAATTATGTCCAGTTACAAGAAAATGAAAACTACTTACTTATTTCATTATCTTTGTAAACCAGAATAATCTCCTGCTGCTCCAGTGAACACAGATCACAGTAAAAAAGTATGTCTCTATTTTACCAACAGAAGCCCAACTCCGTTAAGAGGAGCCAGATTGATTATATTATTGTGTCACGTGAAAGAAGAATACTTCACAGAACAAAAATATAGGAATCTTTGCTATGGTGTTTACAACTTAATACCACATTGGATACATTAGAACAGAAGTAACAAGGTCAAAGAAATCACCGATCCTCTTTGCTTCCTGTTGCTGTACAGCTTTCCTCTCTTTTTGTATTTGTTATTTTGTAAGTCAGACTGTTAAAGCTATGGGTTCCCAATGGGACCTCAGCTTCAGGGGCTGAGTACAACTGAGAGCCTGTGTGATCATGCATATGCATATTTTGTACAAAAATAAACCCTCTACTTGGTCCATGTTTCATCTGCCAGTTGGCCCAGTTGGTTATTTATTCTGTTGGGAAGAATGAGCATCCTTTTTGCCATAAAGCCTTACCTTCCCCTTTCTCCATTCCCATCTATCATTCTTGTAGTGAAGTTGCAACTGTTAATACATAAAACTTAACTTTTGTTTTGGCTAAGGCCTACACAAAATATCTGTGTCTCAAGACCTGAAACTGGCCCACATTCTGAGTATTTTAGTGCTGTGAAGGGGACAATAGCCATACAACTATCCCTATATTTTTCAATCGCCACAAAAATAAACCATTTGTAGACTAAACACATGCAGGCTACTTCTGTTTCGAAGGCTCCCGTTATTATATTTGGCCATACATACACTATAAAATAAATGGATGTTACTCTGTATCTTTACACTTACTTTACCAAGTTCCTAACACTGAAGCATCCTTCACTCCTCCTTTCTCATATTTCATAAATTTGTTTGCTTGAAGCCCCTATCTTTTCCTAAAAATAACTAAATAAATAAAGCATTATTGGGGTTTTTTTAGAAGTGCTTCCAAATTTCCCTCACTTTCAGACTGCACAGCAAGACCTGTCTTGGATTTCCCTGCCTCTTTCCCTAAAGCCATGAGAGAGAGCCTGAGATTCCACATCAATAGCTTTTACTATATATTTTTTCACTTTGAACAAAGCATCACCTTAACATCTGAACAGTAAAATTCCACCTTTCCTTTTTATTTTCCCATGCATTATTTAAACATGCTGCTCTGAATTCTACAGTTAGGGTATTCCTGGGTAACTACAATCAACATCTTTTATTGTCTGATACAGCAGGATATGTGGGCTATCCAGGATAGTTTCACACATTTGTTTGCTGTATAGTAGCCTCAATTTAAATATGATAATGTAATTTAGCAAAAAATGAACTGAAATCAGATTTACTGAAAAAACTTTTAAAATTTAATTTTCAGACTAGCAATCAATGCTTATTCAGTTTCCATCTTATCCCTGCCTTCCCTTTTTGCAGATGCTTAAGTGACACTAAATTAAACAATCGCACAAATTTTAAAAAACATAGGAAAATTACCAACTGCATTTAATTCAGGAATAAAAAGGTCTAGAGAAATTACTCTTTATGAGCATTTTTCTTAACAGAAAGAATAAAAAAATGCAAAAATTCTCATGGCAGAAGTAATATGTATCTATTTGTGGCATTCTGTCTTTCAAATCATTTTGAAACGTAAGATGACAGAAATGAAGAAGGGAGATCTCACTATCATCTCACACAAAACCTTACTCAATTTCTGAGATATGACTGTTAGGATTAAATATTAAAACATCTTCAAAGAACAAACTATGTTGAGACACAGTAAGAAAGCCCATTATTATTCACAGACATAAACAGTATCAAACTATTATCTGCTTAGTATTATACTTAGCTCCATTATATTTCCTCTAAATCTATGCAAAATAAAAATATAATCGTGTAAACAACAATAATTACAACAGAAGGAAACAAAAAATAAAGAAATCTTAAACTTACATTGATGTGTTATTATAGGTCCTGCACAGCAAGTAGCCCTAAGGGTACATTTTAGGTTTTTTATCCATGCTCCGTTCTTGTTGCTGATGTGACCACTTAGGCACATGGTCAAGTTGCAATCAGCTTCTCTCTTAGTGATGTATGAGAGCTGTGCTGATTTATCTAGTCTTCTGCAGCAGATTAGCACTAATGTTTCTGCTTCTGCATCCTACCTTTCTTTAGCGGTAGACTCTGCATTATCATTGGCGATCCGAATTAAAGAGCCAGTGGATGTAGCACAATTTTTTGTCTTTCTGAAACCATTGCAAAGCAGGTAGTCTCACACAAATACCATGTTTTAATCCACTGAGCCTCTTTTTTAATATCTTTGGTGAGAACAGTAGTCAGAGATACAGAAGAATGGTTCCAATAAGTCTGCTACAGTCTTTTTGTGATTTATTCTGTTAAAGGAATATTCTCCTATGCAGATGCCCCCAGGCAAGAGATGACTGTAATACACCAACATTTCAGCCAAAAACATGGAATTTTCACTTTGTAACACAAAGGTATTATATGCAGGCAGTGAAATTCTAGTTTATCCCAAAGAAGTGAGCAATTTGAAATTAATTAATGCAAAAAGGCTTATGAAAAAAATCAAGTTAAATACCTTATATGTTAAAGGTACTTAACATATAAACTCATTTGGTTAAAAATTATTTCAGTGCCTTACAGTGTATGAGTTCATCACGAATTCTCTTTTCTCATTAGGATTGACATATTTTACACTATAGGATTGTCAAATTCAGCTGTTAAAAGCATTACAAAGAACCTGACTGAACCTTGTTGTTACTATTTTGACTTTCCAGTAAACAAGTAGTATTTTAGCAGTAAAATGCAATTGTTAATTCATGATCTTTTAAATTCAAGACACCATGAGACACAGCTGTTTAAATTTTCATTAGGACTTTGAAAAATATTTAGGAAAAAATGGATGTCTTAGACCATCTAGTCTTAAAAATGTGAACATTCTGACAAGTTTGCTTACTGTCAAAATGACTCGCATCACTGCTGTTCCTAGCTGCTACTCTTTCTGATCACAGAAGATAAGCATTCCTCTCTGGTTTTAAGAAACAAATGCCATACCTGAATATTAAACAAGAAGTATGTCCCACTTAAACATTAGTAATATTTGAATAGCAGAAAAATTTCAGTTACTCATAAAGACCTATTCTCTTTCTATTATCAGCATTCATTTTAGAAAAACATTACATGGAGCATCTTACCCTAAACAGGAAACCAGGAAAGAAAGAAAGTAGGAAATAGAATTAACTCATTACTTTATAATAAACCCTAAAATAAAGAGGGGCTATTTTTGCTGGAATATGAAAGTCTGTTGTGGCAAAATGTGGCAACATCCATTGCAAAGTTCTTTCTGGACTTTACATATGCTTATTTTTACACCTGCCATGGGAGCACAGCAACCTTGGGGACAGAATGTAACAAAGACCTAAGCATGCTCACTAGAACAGGATTGTTACAAAGGCAGTTTTAGATCTAGGTGCGGGACTGCACATACTTCTTCAGGCTTCCCCAGCTTTCCTCCTCTTTCTCTGTGTTATTGATAAGGAATGAAATGGGTGACTGCAGAAGGGCATCCAGAAGCCAGAGTGAGACTGTCCTGAGGAAAGGTACCTGAAAAAAGTTTTAAAGCATGCCCAATGCTAAGCTGCCAGCAGCTGGCTAAATGGAAACACTGAGGACCTGATGTACCTTCAACCTCATGCCCTCCCAGTCTTCACTCAGCTCCTTGCAAATGCTGAGTTAGCATCTTATGATTTTGAATTTGATAAGTCTCTCTGGATGATAGGTGCCTACCACCACACATTCAAAGACCTGAAGGTCTCTGTTTCAAGAAAGATAGAGGCAGGGTGCTGCGCTTCCATCTGGCTTTGAATTGTCCTCAGGACTGGACTCATCCAAAGAGCAGTAATTCTACTTTCAGTTGCTTTCTCTGGGGAATGAGATTCAAATTCCCAACTCTCGTGCCTCAGGACAGTGTCCTAAAGAAATAGCTCTACTCCACTAGCAGTGCTTCAGCTAGGAGTGCTCATCCCCTTCTGTGGTGAAACGTGCTACAATACCAAAAAAGAATTCAAGATTCACTACATCAGAGACAGGACAGAACAATGCTGACCTTCCCAACAGGCTTCCACCAACAAAAAGGAGCATGACATGGATGTGCCAAAGAAAAGTGAAAAGTGCTGTTAATTCTAAAAGCAGTATCAGTTGTAAGGACACTTTCTCGCTAAGAACTGAAACAAAATTTGGACCCCATGGTTTCATGTAGGTCTTTGCTATACTAGGAAAAAAGGTCCTTAGCCAAAACATTGAAATCTAGTGTAGAAACAGCGTTGGAGCTGCTATTACAGGTACACACAGAAAATTACTCTAAAAAAGAACTCAACTCCATTTTAAACATATCAATCTTTTTGCCCCCAGACTCCCATTAGAAGTTTGTTCTGGAACCTCATTGCTCTGATGGTTAGACAGAAACTTTTAATGTACACTCCAGCTGCATTAGTACCCACCTGCTCCTGAGCTGCTTATTTCCCCTGAATGGTGGTCTTATGTATTTATAAACAGCAATCGTATTCCCTATCAGCTTTCACATCAACAGACTAACCAAGACATGCCCTTTTAGTCTTATCATATAAAATAGACACTCCATCTCCCTTACCATGGTAATCATTCTCTGCACCTATCTCAGTTTGAGTTCATCTCTTCTAAACGTGGGTAGGCAGAACCATATATACTATGTTCCACTCAAGGACTTACCACAGAATTTATTTTAGTAGACCAAACAAACTGTGGTTTTAATACATGGTTGCAACAAAATTTAAACCTCCTACCATGTCATTGCCAGCAGCTAAAAACTACAACAGCTTTATCTGTGATGGAATTCTCACATATACCAACTGGGATGTGTTAATATGTATTTTCTCTGCTACACTACATGAGGCCGTGAAGTAAGAATCAACATCAATCTGCATTGACTTATGTCAAGCAAAAATATGAATATAACATTACTGCTGGCCCACTTGCTTAACTCCCAATTATTTACTGAAACAAAATGTTGGTTTGATAACATAACTTCCAGTTCTCTCAACAAATTGGTTCCATATCTACTCAGCAGGGAGAAGAAAGAATAGACATCGTATCACTGTTTGCCACTAAAAAGCATCATCTGTCCTTCCTAAGCCCCAGTAGTTTGCTTAAGTGTTACACACAAGCTATGCAAATGACACACTAATACTTCAAACATGCAAATGGATTATATGTATTTCTACAGGAAATTACTCAAGGCAATTGAGAGTGTAAAGTCAAACTAATTATCATCCATAATTGAAAACATGTGAGTAACTTTTAATTAAACATGACTTCTCTACTGAAAAAACCCACATTAAAACCTCACTAACAGGGACAACAGCTAATTGGGGAAAAAAAGGAATGAACAAAACAATGTTTTGTAAAGAGGGTGTTGCTCAGGAAAAAAAATTATTTAAAAAGCAGACTTGTAAATGTATTTCTAATTTATTCTTGATTCCAAGCCCACTTCAATTTCAAGCAAATAAATACATGCAGGTAAAAAAAATATGCAGGTTCTCAAAACCACAGATAAGATATCAGAGTGCTTGTTTATGCAAGTAACTGATTTGTTTAAAATGTCAAATATTAGATTGAGACAGGCAGGAAGTATTTTGGAGGTTAAATGATCAGTAAGATTATTCTCTGGGAGACATCTAAAACCTAGCAAAAACTACACAAAAAAAACCCCCACAGAATGTTTAAGCCACAGTCTAAGTACCATCACAGAAAAGGCACCTAGCTGCTTGTGCTGAGGCCCCAAGAAAGCATAGTAAAGGGCCATCTCTTCAGTTAAGAGCCTGTGTGTTCAAGGAAGTGTTGCATATGATACACCTGGATGTTTATATCTTGTTCAACCATTCAACAATCACCAAAAAGCTTTCAGGAAACAAAAATATACTATCTTCTCACTTTGCCTATGGAGAAAGCAAGAGGGTAAAATTAAATGCCTTGATCAAAACTGCAGAGACTTACAATTTCATGAGACAGGTTTCTATGACCTGTCTTTCCGCACCTAGAAATCACAATAGCTGCATAGCAGAGCTGGCACATCTTAGGCTTTCCAAGGGGAAGAACACAGGAACTTACTGGTAGTCTGTCTAACCAGCAACAGCACATTCCTCCCATGGAGCACGGCCATGATACAGAAAAATTAAGGGAATATACTACAAGTTTCAAACACCCAACTCAGAGTTTGCCCTACATTTTAACCTCGGTCAGCAAATTATCCTAGGGATAATACAATTTATGCCAGCAAAAGCTCTTCTGCAACTATTCCTTATACCAGTCCTCCATTAAGCTAACTATACCACACAAAACCCCTGTTCTCCCAACCTAACACCATGACATTTTCCCCGCAACCCTGCCAGCAAAATTTTAGTATAGACCTGGCTTTAGTGAATAGAAGACCAAATAATCAATAATGTTTAGGGAAAACGAATCAGTAGGAACACTTTAACCCCAGGTATCCAGTTTACATTTCAAGGCACTCTGCAAGAAAAACAGCAGGGAAAACCAAGAAAAACACTCTGCAAGAAAAACAGGGACCTTTCTTTCAAAATAAAAGTTGAAATGGGATTTGAAATACAGAGATCCCTAAAAATCAGGGGAGTCTACTACCTGCAAACTGCACAGGTCACAACGTGGGCTATGTAAGCAGCAAGGATCAACTAAGACAAAACAGAAGAGATTATATGCTGTCCCATGGGCTACAGAACCCACTTGCCAAACAACACTGCACTGAGAATCACTAGAAAAAGCTGAATAGATAGAAAGCACAAGCCTATATCTTATCCTCCTGAATAGCTAACAATCAGCCTCATGTTTTTCCTTAGAACAACAGCATTACAATGAGACTGAATTTCTCACTTTTCTCAAAATGGCCCTATATGTCTGCTTGCATTTTAGTGTCAACGTTGTGAAATGTCCTTTTCCACTTCCCACATCAGATCAGACTACAGGTTGAAGACAAAATAAAGGATGACAGTTATAAACTGTCTTACTGCATGGCAACGTAACATTGTAAGTGTTTCATTCCTTGCTTTCCCTTAAAGAATCTTTGGCATGCTGAATCTATCATTAAATGTATATTTAATAACCAAGAGAGATAAACTTAGCTTTAAAGCCTTCAAACACAGCCAGATGAAATAGCTTCCTCAGTTGAGAATGGTATATCTGGCCACTGGACAGATAACAGCCTCACAAAAAGATGTTTAGCTTCAGAAAGCCCATGTGTAAAGGCCATTGTAAGACACATTTTAGACCACACTTAGAAAAAACATAAGAGAAGGTCAAAACCCAACTTGGGTGAAGAGAACAGGGAAAAATTGTTTTGGCAAATGTAGACAGCTACCCTAGGTATAGAGGTAACATTACATACAGTGAATGTGGGACAGGTTTCTTACCCAGAGATTAATGCCACGAGTTGTTCATTAGGTATTATAACTCTCTCCACCTGCAACTAAGTTTGGAATAAGTAAGTCTAGACATACTAAGTACACTGTTTCTTTTCAGTGGGGGATTCTTTTAACATTTTTCTTTGTTTTTAACAAGCCTGGATCTGATTATGAGAACTCATGATACTTAGTGCATTTTTTTCACTTTTCTGTGCAGAAAAGCTTTTATAAGTTTCTGGTTCCTAGCATCATCCTCTAATCTCAATCAGTAAGACTTGTATAAGGCAGTTTTCTCAAAGAAGTGTGCTGCAAAAGGTAAAGGCAATCATGCACTAGTAAAAAGCCAAGAGTCCAAAGAGGAGATGGACCTGCTAGTAAAACGTTATTGAAAAAATGAGATATGGTTGTTTAACATTACTGCATTTTGGAAATCAAAGACACTGTGAGAACATAAATGAGTAATCATCAGGAGGCCAACAAGCATCAGGTTTGTTGAGTGGGCACAGAAACAAGAGCTACTTGTTTCAGCCATGTCAGAGGGATGAGCACAACATTAATAATCAAACTTCTGATGAGCAATTTCATTCTGAAAACAGAATAAAGTTGCTTAGTATACTTTCACTTGAATATTTACAGAAATCCTGCATAGAAAGAGATTAGAAATAATTTTTACTAGTCATTGAAATCAACTGTGCATATTTTGAATGCTGCAGCTTCCTCAAAATATAGTGCATAATTGTTATATTTCTGCTTTATCTTCCTGACCTTGATTAGTTGCTACTAAGCAGTTAGCCAGTCAATTTTTAACTGGAGAACAAAATGCGACACGAAGCAAAAAGGTAAAGTTGGAGGTGAGTTTGGGGTCACTCCTTCCTCCTCATGCTTTCTTGCAACATGGGCACAAAGGGATGCTCCACAAACTCCATAACACATCTGCAAAAAGTGGAAATAAATACTTCATCATATTCCAGAGTAATCAACAGTATTCACTGAGACAATAGATCATTCAGAATTTATGGTTTTTATTTATTTAATGATGTACATATTGAGAGAGGGGCAAATGTAGGAGAATAATAATCACGGTAAGAGGTCATTGTGAGGCAGTGCCAATAAAAACCTTAATTTGCTTTTATTTAAATGTTAGCAGATGTGCCAAAGAATAACGGAATGCAGGTTGCATCAGTTTATGCTGTGGTGAATTTTGTCGTGGGGCAGCTAGGAATAACCCAGGAGAGGAATGAAAACAGGTGAGTAAGAGAGAAAAAGAATGGGAATTATATATGCTTGTCAATACCTTATATTCTAATACACTTTTCTTTCTTTCACTTGAGAGTGAATTCTCACAATTGATTCTGTAAACATTTTCAATACCAGAACTGCAGTAATTTTCCCCTATTTTCCATCCAATGCACATGGATGGCATAATATATACCACCACTAAACACTTTAATTCAGAGCAGGCTGTATCTAGGACCATGTACTAAGGTACCTTTCAATTAACATAAAACTAAAAATACTTGGAAATGACTTTTCAAGAGTGAAGCAGTAAATATCACTACAGTTAGATCAGAAAGCCCTCACTCATAGTTAACAGAAACAAATTTGTAAAGCAGCAAAACTGATTTAACCGAAGTTGGAGGCTTTACATGTGGGTTGCTGTTGGTTTTTTCTTTTAATCACTAAAGTAGTGGAAGAAAGGAATGCAGTAGCTGTCACGTATTTGGATATCAGTAAAATATTTAATAGTCATACCTCATCTTAAAAAACTTGAAAATGCCTTGGGTAGAAGCACTATCATGCAAATTAACAATTGGCTAAATGACTGCAAACAAAAGATAATGAAACATGGCAACGCATAAAAAGGAGGTGTCTAAAGAAGTACTAAAGGGCTGGGTTCTGATTTTTTTTTATTCATAATCTCAAAGGGATAATAAACAACTTGATAACATATTATGAAAACACTAGAGAAGGAGACTATAAAAATACTGGACAAAAAAAATATGTAATACATATGTGTCTAGGGAATTAGCAATGCTGATTCTGATTTCCATTCAGAAAAATTCAATGGAGACATCATTTATGTAGAGCTAGTGAGTGAGCAAAGTCTAGAAAGCAATAATCCTGAACATACTTGGAGTATACAGCACACCTCCCACTGCCATAATTTCTTAGCTCTGCATAGTTATTTATGTAAGTTTAACTACAGTGACAGTCTTTCTTAATACAATAGCAAAATGCTGTTATCTCAATAATTATCAAATTCGGGCATGTAAAACTGATAGTAAACATCAGATTAGGTATGTTCCAGATATACATGAAAGATAGGGTCATAGAAATTTGTGAGAGCTCATACAAGGAAGTAAGAAGGCATGTCAGGAAAATTAAGAACAGTTACGTGATTTTTTTTTTTTTTTTAAGCTATGATAAAACATAGACAAGACCACAGTGTGCAAGTACTGAAGGACATAAATACTGAGAACAAGGAGAAATCATCTCTGGGGCATGAAAGCAGTACACACAAGAACCAAAGAATGAACTCTGAAAACAAATTTCGGAGGGGTGTCCTGGTTTCAGCTGGGATAGAGTTAATTGTCTTCCTAGTAGCTGGTAAGGTGCTATGTTTTGAGTTCAGTATGTGAAGAATGTTGATAACACTGATGTTTTCAGTTGTTGCTAAGTAGTGTTTAGTCTAAAGTAAAGGATTTTTCAGCTTCTCATGCCCAGCCAGCAAGAAAGTTGGAGGGGCACAAGAAGTTGGCACAGGACACAGCCAGGGCAGCTGACCCAAACTGGCCAACGGGGTATTCCATACCATGTGATACCACATCTAGTGTACAAACTGGGGGGAGTGGGGGCAGGGGATCGCCGCGCGGGGACTACCTGGGTGTTGATCGGCAGGTGGTGAGCAATTGCCCTGCGCATCATTTGTACATTCCAATCCTTTTATTATTGCTGTTGTCATTTTATTAGTGTTATCATTATCATTATTAGTTTCCTCTTTTCTGTTCTATTAAACCGTTCTTATCTCAATCCACGAGTTTTACTTCTTTTCCCGAGTTTCTCCCCTATCCCACTGGGTGTGGGGGGGGAGTGAGTGAGCAGCTGCGTGGTGCTTAGTTGCTGGCTGGGATTAAACCACGACAAGGGGAAATAGGAATAAATTTTTTAGTAGCATGTGATGCACTTGGCTGTGGAATGTTTCTCCAAAAGCAGCACCCATTCACAAGCCATTTGGCATGGAGACCTAAAATGTGCAAAGACAAAACTTTAGAGAGCATGCAATACGTACCAATAGCTCTCTAGAAGGGAGATGGAGAGAATGAATGGAATGAAAGAAATGGAAATAAAGATCTCATTAAATAAAGACATCATTTTAGTTCCAAAAGAAGGGACAGAAGCAGTCCTGGTCTTGAAGACCAATGAGGAGGAAGCATTACAGTATGCTATGCTGTTACACTCCATTTTTACAACACATAAACAGTTCATCAAGGGCTCTTCAACAAGCTTCTCTGAAATAGCAGGTATTGGTCACAGCATGAGAGAGAAGACATAGTATGTGAAGCCTTTTGCCATAGGCACAGCCAATTCTACTGTCCATTACTGCAATGAAATTAGTGTAGTTTGACAGGTTTGGCTTACTAACAAGAGTAAACACAACTTAAAGGAACTTCACCATCTTGTTTTAAGATTCCAAATAGTTAATCCATGCTGCTGCTCTCTCACCATGCAGAGTATCTAACAAAACAAGATCTTCCCCGCACTTCTGTTATGCAGCAGTTTGTGATTAATGGCTAGTGTAAATAGATGAGCACTGCTGTGGGAGTAAAAATGCCAAGACAAAGGTCCCACTACAGAAGGCAGCACATTCATGACCAGTAATGCAGCACATGCCCTGTTTACAGTTTGAAAATTAAACTTGCAACATTAAGAGATTTTCTTTTCTATAGTATCAAAACTTCAATACATGTTTCTATTTATTTTCATATTGCTGAGCAATCTCATATTGGGGACAGTCACATGGGCATCTCTTACAGCAAATTCTACTCACACAAAGCAAGCCATTCAAAAATGTTCATGTAAAAAGAACACATCTAATATAAAGATAGCATTCATTATTACTTTAACAGCTTTAAAAGTAAGAGTTGCTTTTTCCTTCTGTATAAAGCTCTTTAGCATATTAAATTAACAATTTTCATTTGTACGTGTGGCAACAGCATTATCAGATAAGGAAGATATGCATACGTAGACTGAAATAAAGAAGAGAAAGTTTTAGCAGTAAAGGTATACTTAAAAGGAAAAATCAACAGAAATGTTAATTAACAAGGACAGAAGAAAAATGCTAAAGCTTTGCATTGGCTGGGCACAAGGAAGAATAGTCAATCACCGTCAAGAATCTATTTCTTTCTAGACATTTGATATTATTTTTACATAAACATATTACTATAAAGGGTGAGCTTTGCCATTGTTCTTTCTCAGGGGAGTAGGCAGATATAAAGTACCTCTCCATCTCCCTGCAAAAGCTACTGGCAACAGAACAGCATCACAAGGGTTGTTTTTTGTGGGTCTACTGTTTTCTCACACATTAAAAAGCATAAAATTCATATTAGCAGTGTGAATTTTTTTGTTAAATAAGGAGGTAAAACATAACTCATGGTCTGCTTCTGGATATCACAACCATTCATTACATTTTATTCAACACAGATTAACTCAGTTCTTATCCAAAGATATTGTCCATGAATTCTTATGGTAGTAAAATCTGTATTCCTACCATTGCTAGGGCTCGAAGCATTTCCAGGATCTCCTGTGCCTCACACCTTTATATAATTTTAGAGTACAAAGGTGACAATAATTCATTCAAGTATCAATGCTTGCGGGCTGACTGGTAGCATGCATCATTTTCTGAAGTCGTATCAAGTAATTGTTTGGAAAGGTTAAAAGGCAGAAAAATCCACATTCTGTTGTTAAAACAGGAAAAGTCTGTCTCTTAGAATAAAATGACACAAAGTACATTTTGTATATGAGATCAGATGGAATTAACACCCTGTATAAGGCAACTCCATATGGCAGATGTATGTAAATACATCGGACAGAAACAACCTGCAAAGATGAGAGTTTGATGTGAACTTCTGTTGTAATCTCAAAGCATATAATCTTTCAACCACACCACAGCAACAGCATAGGTAAATGCCCCAGCTATTACATGCTCAGATTGAAATGTAGCTCTTCTTTGATAAAGCATTACATGAAATAGGTACCTCCTCAGTAATCAAATCTGCTACTCCATCAGTGTATTCAGACAGATCTGCTTAACTGTCCACACTTTTACTACATTTCACTCCTTTAGCTCTGCAGAGCAAATGTACTAAGAAATACTAAGTGATGGCATAATTCTCACCAACTTCAACAGTGCGAGAATTATTTCCTAACTGATTGGTGATCCCTGGTTATCTAATAGGATCTAAATGTCACAGATAAACCTGAGGACAAATACCCAATGAACTCTTAACCAGAGATCAACAAAACCAGCATTAAATGCTAGCAGGAACAAAAGTGACAAATGCTAGAAAGAGAAACCATATTCCTAGATGCGTGGAAGAGACACATGCCAGAAAATTGCCTGAGAAATGATGGCAGAAAGAAAAAAGGCCTTTGAAAAATGTTTCATGCTTCTAGAGAGGATACAGGCTCGAAGGGTTTTGGCAGAAAGAAAGAAGAGAGAAAATAAGCCTGTACTGAGCTTTTAATCTTTCCTTAATTGTACTGAGAGTCGCCAGCATTATCCCCAGAGAGAATTAAGCATAAAAGCCTAAGTAACTCAAACAAGTTCCCTTACAACTCAGTCCTTTCAGAACAGCATGATTTCTTTGAAGGACTCAGTTTCTCAAAGACCAGGTCATACAAAAATCGTATTGTAATGCATATTTTTATTATGCTAAAACAAAATGATGATATTGTACCTGTTTCCACTAACCTGTACTCAGGAATGTCTGGATAGGGTTTTGTGGAAATTAACAGAATAAAGTTTGTTTGTTTATTTTGGAAAATGAAGTGGTTAGTACTCCAAGAAAATGGTTTGCATTCGTAGTCAGAGAAGATATTTTCAAAGGTCAAGAGAGAGGTGGAATGCAAAATTAAATAGAAATTACTCAGGAAACGGTCAGAGGTTAAAATGTAAATAAACTGAATTATATCAATAAGTACTAAATGCACGATGGCAAGGTTTAATTTTAAATGCTGATTATTTATCACCCTCAAACAAATGGTACACAAGCCTGGCTTTGAGCTAAGTACAGCATCTAGAAGAACAAAACTATTTTACCCATGTAATTTAAAATGAACAGAAGTAAAGTTCAGTCAGAAGATATTTAGTGTGTGAACTTTTATTTGTGAGTTTCAGTTTTCTTTTAATTTCTTCATTTGAGATTTAACCGAGAAACTATTTTAAGCAGAGCTCAGAGGAAATACAAACTAATGGTCTTATCTAATCAGCCTTGAGATGGAGGATAAAGAAATTGAGCTTTAAGCATCACATTAGACTGACGGTATGAATCCACAAATTCTGACAAACCATTTATTTCAACAGCCTGTAACAGAAATATTAGATGAAAACACGAATTCTGTGAACATTCACTTCATTACAGAGTATAAAAATACAGGGAGCACATGCCTTAGAAAGCCACCATGTCTTATTATGTGCTGTTCTTGAATATTTGTGGCATAAATAAGCATTCCCCAAAAGAAAAAAAAATTAGCTATGAACAGGTTGTTCCATAAATCCCCTTAAGATTTAAACATTTCAGAGGGCCTGCAGGCCCCCTCAGGGCATGTTTCAGGCCTGATATTTTCACATTGCTAGTAAACAGATTTCTAGGAATTTTGTAGCTTACTGAACTAAGGGAATTGCAGCAATACCCACTAACGTTGAGAACTGTTAGATGTTGGAGTACCACTGCTCAGATTGAAACAAGGATTGATTCAAGAGCAAGCACATGGATTATCTGGGGTTTTTTAAATCTCTTTCTCTTCTTGATATCTGGGACTGGCCATAACCAGCACAGATGACAGGCTGGGCCCTGTAATTCTTATTCTCTGCCACAGGAGAGAGATTCCATATTCCGTTCTTAGTCTTTTATATCTTCATTTTTAAGCATACCTCTGGGATCCCTAGAGTTTGTAAGGCTTTGATACAATTTACCTCAGTACAAGTATTGGGTTGACCATTTTGTTAAGAACCCCTGAACTACTAAGCAACAAAATCATTTGAGTGATTCCAGCCTCATGCTCTCACATAGCATCAACTATGTCAGTGGGTAGAAACTGATACAGAAAGGAAGAGGGTAAAGAGGATTTAAACCTACCGGTAACAGCCTGTGCTGCATATTATACAAGAAGGAAGCAATTAGTAATTACCTGGGTTGAAATCCCACAATGCTCATTGACTTCAATAAGGGAGGGTTTCACCATGGATGAAAAGAGGGGAGGAACCAGTCTAAGGGAAAGGGCAGACATTGAACCTTACAGCTCTGATTATGACCAGGAAAATACATTTATCAGAACTGCACTATCTAAGGCAAGCAATGGGCACTCTCTTTTTGAGCCCATTTATTAATCCATATACCTAATAAATTGATAATGTCTGGGGTTTGGCTTGTTTTGAGTTTTAGGTTGTTGAATGCTCACTCAAGGGAGTGCTTCCTTAAGGAAGGAGGAATTTACTTTCTGCTAAATAGGACTTACAGGTTTCATTTTCCTTGCTACATGAAAATGAACACTTTTACAGTATTTTTCCAAAATATTTTACAAAGTAAGGACTGTCAGAATAAAAAATAATAATATATAATGTAATACAATAGCCTTGCCTTCAGTTTGTGTTAATCTGCATATGATCTTCCACTGCCACAGATCTTATTGTCAAAGATCTCTAACTTTTTTTAATGCCAGCAGGTTTAAGCTAATGGATTTTTAAAATGTTAATATTAAAACAGATCCATTGATCTAATAAATGGTATCACATTATTTGCCTGACCTATTATATAGTATAAGCAGAAAGCACCCATTCAAATGAAGCATACAGGCATGCATTCTATAGGAATGCCTTGGAGGAACACACAACCATAGCCATTGCTGTAAAGCAACAAAAACTCATTGCTAAAAGGAAGCTTCTAAGGGCTTACTATTTTTCTCAAGAACCTGGAGGAACCAGTAATAATAGATTAACCTTTTCTGTAAGGCAGAAAAAGCACGACTCGTCTGAAAAGAAACCAAGGATTTAGATGAGAACACTGACCAGAAGGTCAGAAAGGGTCAATCTCCAAAATAACCTCATCCACACACCACCCCACAGTTGAGTTAAGGAACAGTCAGTCTGTGTCAAATCCAAAAAGTTTAGAAGCGTAAGCAAAGCCTTACGCAGTTGATCACTTCGGTATCCATTCTAAGGCAGGAAAGGACACTGCCAACCACAAATGCAGTTAGAACCAAAGGTCCAGGCAATCTGGCACAGAAGTTTGACAAGGCAAATATGAATTTAATGTAGTAATATATACACACAATACGTATTAGATAGATAGCAGATTATGTACACGCACATATGTACAAAGACATAATTCTGTGTTATGCATTTTTTCTCTCTGTGACAGATGAGAATGAAACACATACTTGATAGTTAAAATTATGTTGGGGAAAAAAGCCAGAAACTATTTTATAAGCTTCAAATCTTATGATTCTTTTGAAAGACATTTTTACTTAATAAAAATGAACTAATGAAAGACCAGAAGTTTGCTCCCTGAAATAAGATTTGTAGGCTCTAAGTTGTGTTTTGCAATACATGTTTTTGCCAGTTAGCACATCATGCTTAGAGATACCACATTTAATAATACAATCTGCTGAGGATGAAAAGCACTTTCTTTGCTAATAAAAAAGCTGGTTATAGAAAGTGCAAGTTTGGCAGTAAAGCTTCAAAGAAAAATAGCAGCCTCAAAAACATCTGCAGACTTTAAGTGTATACATTTCAGTTTGTCAGATGTTCTTCTGTAATTTAAATATTTTAGGAATTAATCAAAATAATTTCTTTTCTTGAAAATCGGATGAATTCATATTTTTCAACTTCACCTCTAACCATGATAAAATATGAGAAAACCAATAAAGGCATTACTTAACAGGGAGACTGACATGTTTGCTGGATGTTTCTATCTCTTTTTATCCAAGAAGGAACCTCAAATAAGTCAAGCTTTCCGCAATATAATTTAAGACTCTTTGAAGTGCTAATAAACATATAAACATTTACAAGGGCTGTAAATAGGAATGACAATATATTTTTGCACAGTGCCTGGTACACTAGGATTCAACAGGGCCTTCAAGCTGATAGGCATTACTACAGTGATACAGAATTCCACCCAAGAGAAATGACATGCTAGTATGGTTTGAGAGAAATCAGAACTACAAAGCCTTATTCCACCTCTGCATGGTGATCAGTGACACAGTCACAAAATGTTGCTATTGAAATAGATTCAGAATAAACTGGGAGACTGAGGTGGAAACTGATTGTAGGGATGACATACAAGAACATGCCCCAGGAAAGTTTGTTGCAGAGAGACATGAAGAAGGATCAGACCTTTCCAATCAGCTTGTTATTTTTCAATATTTTCAGTCACGTAAGGGGTGTTTAAAGTGCCTGCATCTGTAACCTTAAACCAAGGATAACAACAGCGAAAGGGAAACTCACAGAGTTAAAACTAACTGGATCCCTTGATCTTCTGCAGAAATTGTGCCTCATTGACAATATTGAATATCATACATAATGGCACGGCCAATTATCTGAAACAGTGCAGATAATTATTGATTATGAACTTTTCAGTCATAATGCCATTATTTAGAAAAGAACATGTCATAGCAAGACTCAATCAAAAGACTTGTACACTTCCATCAGTTTATATCACGCCAAGAGAAAAGCTGCATTACTGAAGTGAAAAATCTCATTCCTAGATATTTTTCTCCCCTGCCAATGGCCAGGAAGGTTACCTTAGGATATACACTGTCATAAACAGTGTTCACAAAATCTGCATCCATTTTTTAAATGGTGATCAATACACCTGAATGAAAGCAGCAGTCACTGTGTTGCTATGCTGACAAACATGGCTTGTTCTGATATAAGTCCGGCTACTGAGGATAGAAAGCTGTTCCATACTCATTTAAATCTGCTCTACCAGACAGAGCATTGGTCATTAAAATTAGAAATGTTTGACAAAGCAAAACAAGAGAAAAAAACCTAAAAGCATATTACAAGGATGGTCAAAACCAATATAACAGCACCACTAAAGGCCAGACTCTGCTCCCACTTAGCTCCATGTGTATCAAAGCAATTGTACTGTGTTCACTTGAAATATGCTCAGTTCACACCAGCAAAACTGGGAGTGCAATCTGGCACTTCTTCTTGGTATAATAACAATTTTGGAATCTTTTCCTGCTACTCACTTGCATGCTTTATCAGTATGAACACAGAAGGTATGAAGGTGGGATGTTAGTTATTTTCAAAGCTTTGCTTGCATCTTGCCAATTCAGTGTTTACTGTCATATTCTAAAGCCGGGGAGGGGAAGAGTACTTTTTATATTCCTCTTCCTTCCATGTGTTACTCTAGGAAAAAAAATCTCCTGCTTGCCTACCATCACTTCATTTTTAAATGTCTCTCACACTAGCTCTGTTTCTTTGCATACAAATTTGAATTGGTCATCAGATGAAGGTTTACAGACACCATAAAGCAACAGATTCCACACACTTGGGTCCTTCCACGTCTTCCTTCTGTGTTGTATTCTGGATCTGATACCATGGAATCATTCTTCCTTATTCTGACAAGAAGGCTATTTGAGAGGTTGGTGAACACAGTATTCCAGCTACATTGCAAATGCAGACTACTACAAATTGATCACTTTTACATTTCTCAAATAAAACCCCATTAGAGAGACAAATCATCAAGGCAGAGTTTGAGCAGTCAATGGAGAGTGTGACATGAAGTGGGTCAAGACAGCTGAGTGTTCCATGACCACCTTTTTACACTTTTGTGGGTCTCCAAGCACTACACTATTTTAAATCACATGATCACCCATCCTGCAAAGCTGAATATTCTGTATTTTATTAACTATAGTTTTGTATCTCTACTATGTTTGCCTATGGGAAATCAGTAAATCAGAGCAAAGACTTCTGCAATTGATTACTGTGCAATAAACTGGGAGAGTAGTATACCATAAATCAAGGTGATAGTTTAGGGACCGGACATGAATCTGATTTTTTTTTTATTCCCCCCTCCCAATATTTCATTTCTCAGATCAAATTTAATTTCTCACTTAAATGAACTGGAAAAAATTTCTGGTATAGAATGCTCATTGGTGAGAAGGTACATTAGAAAGTACTGACACTTATATGAGATTCCTAATACTCCTTAAACATGTTTAAGTATTCAGGTGTCTACCAGAGAAAGAAGCAAGAACATTCTCAAGTAACAATGTAATGTATATTTTCCAGTAGCCTAAGGCAAGGAAAAGGCAGCCCCTCTGAAATGCTGCCTACTGCATTACACTACAAAACACCTACATGAGATTCAGTAACATACTTTGCTAAATAATGTACTTACAGCATGGCCAAACAGATAAAACAAATGAAAATCCTTACATGTTCATTTCCATTAATGTATTTTTACAGTGCCTTCATAATTCCTACTGCTACAATCCTGACACATAAAATGAGGCATAAGATTATATTACACCTTGGTATAAGGCATATGACTATATAGACCTTAAAAAGACAAACTGGTATTACATGCAAATGCACTGAGAGCTGTGGTCTCAATTCTGATGAACTTAAGCCTTATTCAGAAACCTCATTGAACAGTGCTGCGACATTTAAGTCAGCATGCCATTTCATACATGCATTTCCTACACAGCATTCCACTGAAACCGTATGTAAAATTTCTTCTGTTCTGACAGAGGATCTGTTTTTAAACTAGCTCATTAAAAACTAACATTCATAGTGTTCAGAAAACAAAGATGGTAAGAAAGCTGCTTCTCTCAAAGCTGTAATTTCAGAGCAGTGAAGTCTGCTGAGGGCTACTGAATTGTCATCAGATGGGCAAAAGCAGGAAGCAAGTTACGCTACTTTTTATCAGACTAGATGATGTGTAAGTGCTGCTGAATGTGAATAAAAAAGAATTAAAATATTCATTCTGACCTTATAGGGGCCAAGACTCCCTCTCTCCAAAGTCACTGCATACCGAAGTAATAGCTGTTCTTCATTTACTCAAGATCAAATGTTTCTCAAGGCATGTTCAGTAACTTCTAACATAATCTTATTCCACACAAAAGGAAATTGGTTATTTGTATGTTATCCAAGAAAGGCTGAGTAATTCACTGTGGTAGGAAAGACCTCTAAAAATAAGTCACCTCTCAGCAGATTCACTCCCTTCCTGTCTGGGTTTGAATCAGTTTGCAATTGCATGAAAGAACAAAGCTTGAGGATGAACTACAGAGAACTTCTGTAATGATAACACTGCTCAAATACATACATTTCACTCCTACTCCGTTTAAAAGAATCCAACTATTAGAGGTGGAGCAAGCCAGTGACCCAACAGGATGTGCATGACCAGATCTCCTCGTGTGTAGCCTTCTGCTTTCATGTTTATTTTTGGATGTCTTTTGCTCTGTGCTTTGAAACAGTTTTTTGGGCACAGTAGCTAGC
Source organism: Buteo buteo (assembly GCF_964188355.1). Lineage (NCBI taxonomy): Eukaryota > Metazoa > Chordata > Aves > Accipitriformes > Accipitridae > Buteo > Buteo buteo. Next base: position 30,652,542 of record NC_134175.1, read on the forward strand.
ACCAGTTACTCATTGATGCTAAAGAGGGAAAGCAAGTTCTTATCAACACAAAAACTATCTCTTCCTACAGATTCATAGAGCACCTTGGAAGTCTACAGTGCTGTGATAGTGATGAATAACTTTTTTTCATGTTTGTTAGTGCTCCTCAGAGATGAAGGCTGGGGACAATCCGTGCACAAAGGCACATCACCAGGGATTCCCATAACCTCCTAGAGCTTCTTCATCAGGAAACAGTATTCAGCTGTGTGAGAACCTAACCAGGGATTTCATCATCTCAAACCTGCTATAGCAGCCACTGATAGAAAACAAGACTCCAAGGATGAGTAAAGCTTAGAAGTTCAACAGATGTTCCCAAACAGGATGGTATTTCAACAGATACAGTCATTAGAGAAAAGACTAGGCCATTTTAACTGGTAATTGTTGTTATCAGGAGGATACCATTCCTTTTGATTAGCATTCCCTGACTGTTAAAAGTGGAGGTCATAGAAAATCTTTCTGTGTTTAAAGAGCTGATTGAATATGTGGTTCTGTATATTACAGAAGGCATCTTATTATATTTTTGATAAAGAATATCCTATCTTTTCCTCAAAGTGTATTTAAATTTATAAAACTGACAGAAGAATAGTGATAAAAAAGAAAAAAGTCTGTTCAGAAGTAGCAATCTCTTTCTTTCAGGTATAGACCCAATTGTAATTGTACTCAAAGAATTAATACATTTTGCTGTATATTGTGCATTAAATATGTTAATGAGCCACATCTGGTCTGTGAAACATTCTATCAATGCAATTGGTTCTTAGAGCAATACACCTAATACAGGAAAAGTCACTTCAATTTAAACGATACTCAGAAAAATCTGTAAATTCATAATATGAAATTATAGAGATTCTGAAAATTCTTTCTAAACTTAGAAATAACTAAAATAGATAGGTATTACATCTTTCTCTTAAAATCTAGTTTCAGGATTTATAATAAAAGTTTCATAAGCAGTATAAATGGATATTCATTTGTCTTTCAAAGAACTGCATAGCTTTGTGGTAGAAAAACATTTGTTGCAAACATGAACTTCATCTGTAGGTTTCAGTGTTGATGAATTTTTACTATAAAGGAAGATAGTTCATAGCTTTTAGTCCTATCATTTCAGATTAGTTGCACAATAAATTAAAGTTCACACTGAATCAATTTATACTGGTTTATTTTCCAAGATCATATTCACAACCTAAAAATCAAAAAGAATATTAAAAATTGCAGTCTTAGGATTTCCATGCTCTGTATGCCAAAAAATCTTTAATCATCTAACAGACAGTTTTCATTTGTTCTTTCTCTCAAAAGAAGGAAAAAAGTAAATTTCCCCAAAAGTAAATTTCAGGGGGGGGTGGGGGAGTGGGGGGTGGAACCAAACAAAAAATTTAATCATATGTAAAATGTATTCTTTGCACTTCTATTATTAATCATAAAAATCCTACATTCATAAAAGCAGCAACTATTTTAAGAATTCCAACCCTACAGTTTATTTAGGTTGTTCTTAAACTACAGTATTGTATTATTTTGGAATTATTCAACAATTTTTTTATGGAGAAACTACTTCTATCTGGAACTAAATTCTCATTATCTGCAGAGTTGAAATTTATATGCACTAGATTTTAGTTTTTACCGTATCTGGATTGTAATGACACTGACATGGTTGCATACTCTCATTTTTCCCATGGTATCCCTGATAATAAATATCTGTGATCCATTCTGACTTTCTGTGGGTTTTCATTAAAAACAAATTAAAAAATTATATGAATGGCACATCACTGTATCAATAACCATTTCCCCATATGGGCTTTGTCACAGCAAAGATATATGAATCTTAGGATAAGGTAGACAGAACAACACAGCATCCATAACATAACAAAAAGTTTCCTTGAAGAAAAGTATTTACTTTTCTTCAAATAACAAGAAGAAGAGAAGAAGAACAACAACAACAATAATAATAATACTGCTGCTATTGCTAGTATATTTTGGGGGAATTTTCTTAAATAATTTTATGTCTGTTTTGAACATTCTCTGTTTATCATACCTTAGCTGCAGTTTATGTAGGCTTTGGGATTAGTAGATTGCAAGGAAACAAATACCATCTTGAAAAAAATGAACAACTTAATTCTACCTCAGACTAACCAGCAAAGCTATATTTTGTGGCATAATTTTCCACTCACTAAGAGCACAGGGATAGCCTCCTTGAAAGAAAGCACACCAAAATACATTAAAAGTTCACTGTAAAACTGCACAAAAGGCAAAGCACCATAAAGCTAAACTGTGGTCTGTGACTGACACCTGCAGCATCTGTGACATGCTCTGCTGCACAATTTCATAAAATCTGCAACATACAAGATGTGTGCTAAGGCTCCCTATGACAGCTCCCAATACTTTCAACACACATGACCTTTTCCAAAAGCATCTATCATCAAAAAACTCATCAAAATTAGCAAAATTGTTAGAAACAACATTATTAGTGATTAAAGAGCAAATGACATTAGCATTTTTGTTTTAAAACAACTTTAAATATGTTTTAAGGTTCAAGATTTTAAAGAAAGGAACTTAACATCCATTCTCCCAATATTTCTGATAGGAAACCAACAATCTCTGAATGCTTAGTAAGAAAGTCATATACACAGCAGAAATTACTCTGCTTATACTAATTAAAAGTTAATTAAAAAAGAATGTTACTTGAGAAACCTACAATTGGATTTATTCTCCTCCATCATGAGCTTGTAAAGCACTATCTACATTAAAAATTTCTGACAACTGGCAAGTGTAGCATATGTTAAAACAGATGAGATCACTGGCATATTCAATCTTTTAATGCCAGGGTCTAAAACTATAATGAAGATCCTGTAGAGAAAAAAGCATGAACTGCAGAAAACTATTGCATTGTGAATTTCTTCAAATTTTCTATGAGACTTTACAAGCATTTCATTTCAGCTGTAGACATTGCAAAAAAACCAGTACAAATTATGGCTATGCAATTCAAAGAATGAAATCTGATATTGTCAGAGCATTCAATGGCAGCACGTTTCATTCACACATCAGTCTTTCATGCCTTGGTCATGCTGCACCACTAACTATGCTCAAAGCAACGTATTTGCAGACAGGTGGCATTAGTGCTGTTTCCTTAGTCAGTGTAGCTAGTTGTGGATTTGATTTTCTTTCTGATACCCTTACTTTAGTACTGCTTTAGGACAATTATTTGGAGTATAATACTGCTCTTTCTCAGGAAAAGAGAAAGCAAAAAAAAACCCATCTTTCTGCACTTAGGAGAGAAGCTGAACTAAAATGCTACAACCAGCATCTATGTCTTAAATATAGTTATGTGGCCCTACATCTGCAACTTTAGGACACTGTCACAGCATCTGACAGCTCTACACAACACCTAAATTTGTACTGCCACCATTTAAAACAAGCTGGCAGTACAAACTGAAAATAGTGTAGGCCAGGCCAACAGGATGCCTTCCAATTCCCAGAACACTTTTCAAATCAAGTGTAATGCTTACAAAAATGAAAAATGATTGAAGTTCAGCAACTTCACAAAGTAACATGTTAATGAAGTCTTCTCAGCATGGATACCAAAGTACACAAGAGATTATAGAACCTCAGCAGTACATTCTCCACAAAGAAAAGTTTTAAGGGAATTCATGTGTAATCAGTAACTTAATTTTTAAGTGATCTTGATCCATCTGCAAATTCTAAACCCCTTACAGCTGGTCATGAGACAGGAGTAAAGGATAATAATTTAAAATATCAGAGTATATTAAGGATAGACTCTCCTCATAAATGCTGGCTATAAAAGCAAGTTTAAGGGTAAGAAAGCAACACCTGCAGTATACAAGTAAATTCCACCAGAAATTTCACCTAAGTTATTTCATTAGAAGAAGCCCACAAGACAGAAATACAGGAGTATGTAATCATACAGAATATGAGGCACTAAAAAGAAATAAAAAGACTTTTCTTTTTGTGCAAACTAATTTAAAAGAATTATTACTTTGCTTACAGTATAAATGTGCTTATATTTCATTACAAACACTTAAAAGGTTAAATCACTTTTTTCTGCATAAATTGCATATAAATCTAAATTTACCTCCCAAAGTGCTTTAAAGTCCTTCTGCTCAATTCGAAGGAGCTCGCTATATTCTCTGGTAACAATCGTTGCATGGCGAGGAGTGTTATCCAGAATGGACTCTCCAAAAGCAGTTCCTATTCCCAGAGTGCATATTGTCACAGCATCCTTTGAATTAAAAATAAAAGGACACATATTAAATATTCCAGGATGTTTTAAGAGTCTTTATGTCACATTTGCTAACAGCACTGCCTTAAGATTCTTCAGCAATTTGCTCTAAAAGAAAATTAATTTAAAAGTGCAAACAAAGAAATCAATACGCTGATTAACAAACGGGAAGCTTCAATGCGGAAGTAGGACTTCTGTTTTCTATGACCATCAGTTGAATTATACATTTCTGCCTGCAAAGCAGAGAACACAAGAGTTACCTTCACCTTTGGAAGAAAGTTATGACCTCTGTTCATCTATCGGTAAAGACTTCTGTGATGATGAGATCCTTTAGAAATGTCAGAGGTGATCAGAAGATAACTAGCATCAGAAATGCAACCTAGGAATATAAATTTCTGCCTTATATAGGCTCATCAGAAAGAAAATTTGACTGTTACGTTTTCTCAGTAAACTTAACTTTCAATTATAATATCCTCTTGCATTTGTAATGCATTTCTCTATTGTACAAGGTCTGTGCACAATGCAGTTGTACAGTTTAATCAACTCTTGGCCTTTCTGTTGAAAATGCCAGTAAATCTCTCAATTGTTCATGGATGCCTGCCAATTATGTATCAGACTAAAAAAAAAATTATTTTCACATAAGTCAGGGATTTCAAGAAAACTATTTAAAAGTCCAAAACCACCTGGAATACAGTATTCAGGACGGTCCCAAACATGCAGTAAAGTCCACTTCAAAAGAGTCTATTTGAGCACATGCCATTCATATGATGGGAAGATGCCTAAATCAATCCCCCTTGGCCAGGAACTCCTCTGTAATAGTTCCAATATAAATTCTGAGCTACTGCAGACAAAAAAATAGAATACTTGAAATTAAATAACTTGCTGAATCAAGATCTTTAGATACATGTTCTAGTCTAGGCTTACAAGTTGCTATGCTCCTAAGAACAGGCTTGAAGCTGAACACTTACATAAGTCTCTTTCCAAGTTGGGCTGACTGTCTTTCAAGTAATTAAAAAAAAATAGCAACAGCATTAAAAATTTAAACTGATACAAACTGTACTTCACTAAGGAAATCATACATGCACACAGACAAATACACATAAACATATAAAAACACATGCTAATTTTACTCGATACAACATTAGAAATATAGTTTAATTCTAAAATGTGGGATTCATGAAACAAAAATAAAAGCAGAAAATTTTGTCATCCCATCCACTACATCCTTGCAGCTGATAATCCAGGAGAGATGCATGAGCATATTTCAGCATCATTTTCTGTGTTTAAAATTGCATTGTCTTCCTTTCATGCATCTAATAAGTGCTAATAGGCAAATGTTATTAAGATCAAGTTAGTAGCTTTATAATTGCATTACAAAGACAAATGCCCATAATAGTCCAGTTCCCTGAACCATAGCAAATTGCTTTTGCACAGATATTACCATCTAAAATTATGTGTTCAGGAAAACAAAATCAATTATGTCTTAGAAAAGATCTAGGAAGAATTTACAACTGTAAGAAATAAATTTTCAAGGAAGGAAACATGAACAGGGACTGTTTAAAAGAAAGAATATTTGGGAATGAGCACCTAGGCACCTAAATAGAAGTCTCTACAAACAGTCTATAATACAGGCTATACACTAAAGATCTGCCTTAACACGCTTACCTTTCAGAGCTGAAACACTATAAGCGTGCTACCATAATCACAATTGCACTCAAAGGAGCTACAAAGAAAATGTGCCTACTGCTCACACAAATCTCCAGGTCTCCAATACATTATTCTCAACTTTATTTAGAAAGTTCAGATAAAAGATCTCTGTTTAGGGCAGAATAACCAAATATCCTGGCAGAAACTTTTCCATTAGGTGGGTCATAAGCAATATTTACATCTTCCAACGTCTTTCTTACTACCTTCCCTCCCTCCAAAAAAATAAACACCTTTGAAATGCTTCACCTTTTTTGATTCTTTACAACCCTAAAGAATATATCTTTAAAGACAGAATACAGAAGAAGAGAAAATGAAAGGTGTTGGTTAAGGAACCACTTTCTAAGATAACTTCTGATGAGGCAGCTGTTCAACCTGAGAAATAAATTAACATTGTGGGGTGTTAAGTCAAGAAGCTGGAACGGTCCTATATACGGTCATTAAAGTCCAGGCTTTTATCAAGTGAAAGTTCTTTCAGTTTTTTTTCCCCAGCCATCATTGCTCTCCATAGAGAGGCAGTTTCACAGCCAGCTAGGGAGCAAGCCCATTTGTCTTCTTCAAGACTTCAGAGCCCCATTTTCTCTCTGCTCCTTGTTTATACCTCTCCAGCCTCCTGGGGAATCAGGTGTGCATTTCCTATTACGCCTGTTAACCTTACACTCAAGAATCTCCTGCTGTTCAGTGTAGACTTCAGGAGGATTGCTGGCAGCTCAGCAAAACTCAGTTTGCTGTTCCCCTCTGCAATCCCAGAAGCAGCAGGGGGTTCTAGCTGCTGGTAACCAGCTAAAATTCACACAGCTATTTAAAAGGCAGTACCAAAGACTTAAAAAGATGAGATTGTTTCCATTGCTGTCTGTCCTCTGAACACACTATAAAATGGTAGCTTTCAAATCAGAGGCTGTTTGTGTATTCAGTTTCACTGACTCTCACTGCAAGGTGAGACACATGCAGTGAAAGAGTTGTTACCCCCCCCTCCCCCCATCAATCTAAAACATTATTGAATTTGTAAGACCTTTCTATGGAATGGATGAGAATCAGAAACAAGACTCTGCCTTATTCCCTCCCCCACCATCACAAGGCACATCCCTGCATGCTCCTCCCTGACTTGTGCCACTTTCTGTTTTCCAACCTGGCAAACAGAATTTTTGTACTGTGTGTAAACAAAATCATGGTGTCTGAGAGAGGAATGAAGAAAATATGAAAAAAAATTAGAAGTCCTAGGTTGAAAGGGATTGGGGACTTTTCTCTGAAATTTTAGTTTATTCAATACGTTGAGTTTATAAAGGAGTTGATGTAGCTAGTTTGTTTTTAATCTCATCATTTTTCCCACACCTTGTACCTTTAACTCACCTCTGCACCTGTGTCCCTCCAGGACTCCATACCATCTCCATGTTTAATTGGAGAGCTGCAAAAGCTGGTATTTTGAAAAGCTTTCTTATTATTAAGAAACACAGTTGACACAGTTCAGTTTGTCCTCAGCAAAAATTTCCTTTGATAACAGAGAAACCAAAGAATACACATGAAAGTGAAATATCTGTTCTATGAAGTGATTTTCCTGTTCCATTACCTCCACTGGAATATGTTTCAGCCATTCAGATAAGAAATCTTTATCAAACTGCTTTTAAAGATAACATAGAAAGATCTTCCCACACTAGAATTGCGGTTTGCCAACATAAGTTAGGCGATCCTCTTTACACAAAACAAGGTGATTTGCTCAAAGGAGGCATTATGCATCTAGAAAGACTGTGACCAACTTCTCTTCTAGTTCCTAATTAAGATATTTACAGATCAGATTAATTGTACTGTCGTAATATATTCATTATTTCCATACCTTTCTATCTGATCCTCTATAAGCTACCTGCAATGTCTTGGAATTTTTGCGAGGTTACCTTACAGACAGAAGTGAAGTGATTTTTCCACATTAACTTTCAATAAGTCAAGTTCAAAACCAAAATTAGTACAACCATGACATTGTGGAAGTCAGCATGGACCAACACACCCTGCTTCTCAACTGAGTACTTTAGTCCAGCCAATCTCTGTGTTACAATGGCTATACCAGTTCTCATGCTCAAACTAAGTAATTTAGAGCTAGCTTGGGCATATTTACACTACACTACAGACTACAGTACGAACCTATGTCACAACTTCACATAAGTTATCTCCAAAATACATAATGGCTATTTACATGCATACAAAACGGCATTTACAGGCAAAAAGCAGTATTACAAGGACTGTCCTGTTTAAATCCCTTTCCTTGTTTCCACTTCATCTTATCACATACCTCCTTTGTCTTCAGTTTCAAACAGCCAGGAAATTCTTCCCTTTTTTACACGGACATCTGAACCTCTTTCTTCAGTTATTCTTCTCAGCAACACCACTAACTTATTTGGCTTTTGATCCCCAGCCCTTTGCATCTTCCTACAACTGACACTGCTGTGCCACCCAAGCACCCACAGCTCCTCCTTTAAAGCTTTTCTAAAAAAGGCTAATTGTAAAGTCAATGCCCTGTGTTGAGTTTGGTCTGTTTTTAAAATCTGATCAGTTTAAAAAAAAAATCACCAAAACACAGACAAGATAAACTAGCAATAGCCCCTAGCGCATGCTGTAATTCAGCTGGCAGACTACAGTAAAACTGCAGATCAAATTGCTATTTGGTCTTTGTCTTTCTTCTCTTCATTCCTTCCCGTTTTATCAGATAGGAATATAAACCTTAATCATTTGTGGTAAAAGGCTCTGAATCTAATTCAGTAAAACACAATGCTGCAGAATGTCAAAGATGCAAAGATGTCACACTGATGCTTTGGTCATAATGCAGTTATTCCCAGCTTTATTCTGAGACATTATCAACATCCTTCAGAATCTGTTCATTTTCAAAATAGAGTTCAAAAATTGAACATACACAAGGCAGTCAGCAGTATTTTTAAGACAACACCAAATTAGGAATACCTCTAAGAGGGACTTTTATTACTATATACCTCAGTTGTAACATTGGGTAGGTAACAGTGCCAAAGAAAAGTTAAATTCAGAATCTGTTCATAACTGAGGGTAAAGACCTCTTTCTGATAGATTCTAAACAGGCTGCATTTTCTGTTTATTTTGAAGGGGACTTACGAACTCTGTGTGACTTTTAAGCACAATATATATCAGGGTATTTGTTACAAACAAGTTGAGGCAAGACCAAAACAGTTCATTACACTTACCTCTGCAAATCATAGTGTGATATTTTTACCTTAAAAAAGTCCTCTTCAGTTTCTTCTTGATTGTCGAATAGCCAGAAAATTCATAAATAATTTGTATAGAAAGCAGACCAGCCACCACTCAGGATGTACTGGCTGGGTAATCCTGCAGATCTCTGTACTGTAAATTGTATTGTCCCATTCAATGGCAAATGAAATTACCATCACGATCAGCAGCAGCTACCATATTTTACCACCTCAGTGGAACAGAACTAACAGCAACAAAGAAATCTTCTCTGGTCAAACTCTTTAAAATAGGTATGTTGTAAATAGTTGAATATGGTTTTCAAACCAGCCATTTTAGTATCAAATAGTGCCTGTACTCAGTTTGTTATATTTTCTAACACTGCCCTCTTGTGACATAATACAGTTTTGCAACCAGCCAGAAAATTTTCCAAACCAAGATGAAAGCAAGGCTTTACCTATGAGATCCTAAATATGTGTGTTTGTCTTTATTAAAACATTTAAATCAGTAAATGGAATGCTTCCTCTTATCATAATAGCAAATAATAGGTAATGTTAATGTTTCTGTTTATATGAATTCTCAGCTTGGTCTTGATCAGTATTACTAACATTTTCTGTGAGAAATCACGGGTGTCTGCATGAGTAAGCTGATGCACAGCAAAGATGTGTACAAATTAATGCTTCCCTAGCTACACTGAAGTCTGGATCCCTTAGTGCATTTAGATATAAATTCTAGTGCAAGACATGTAACTACATGCCTTCGTAGGAGCAAAGGCTATTAAGACATTCTTAGCACACACCAAGTGCAGAATAACTGTCCTGGTTTCAGCTGGGATAGAGTTAACTGTCTTCCTAGTAGCTGGTACGGTGCTATGTTTTGAGTTCAGTATGCGAAGAATGTTGATAACACTGATGTTTTCAGTTGTTGCTCAGTAGTGTTTAGACTAAAGGATTTTTCAGCTTCTCCTGCCCAGCCAGCGAGAAAGCTGAAGGGGCACAAGAAGCTGGCACAGAACACAGCCAGGGCAGCTGACCCAAACTGGCCAACGGTGTATTCCATACCATGGGACGTCACGTCTAGTTTAGTAACTGGGGAGTGGGGGTGGGGAATTGCTGCTCGGGGACTAGCTGGGTGTTGATCAGCAGGTGGTGAGCAATTGCACTGCACATCATTTGTACATTCCAATCCTTTTATTATTGCTGTTGTCATTTTATTAGTGTTATCATTATAATTATTAGTTTCCTCTTTTCTGTTCTATTAAACCGTTCTTATCTCAACCCACAAGTTTTACTTCTTTTCCTGATTTTCTCCCCCATCCCACTGGGTGCAGGGAGCAGCTGCGTGGTGCTTAGTTGCTGGCTGTGGTTAAACCACGACAATAACTTACTGCACTTTTAATGGGAGAAAGCTACAAAACACCAAAGGTGACTACATAAAGAATTAGCACATGGTAGCTGCTACACAACACATTTATTCCCATGCTTGCTGAAATTTAAATTCCCCAGGTAGACATACAAACACCTAATAAAAGTGGGACTAATATTTTTAATCAAGAGAATTGATTTTCTCTATTTACATTAACACTGTAGGCATCATCATATAATCATAGGAAAATTCAAGCTCCAAGAAAATTCAGGAGGTCATCTAGTACATCCTGCTCATCCTAAGTATTAAAAGATTATTAGTCGTGTCTAAAGACTTTTTAACCAATAGGAACCTAAACACAAAGTTAGCTTCTGTCTTCCTAGAAAAGATGGCATAGTCCTTCTGTATTTTTACATGAGAAAACAAACTTTTAAACTTGTAAACTCAGGTATATTTCTGTATCTCTTCTGCTCTGCTGGAAGTTTCTCATTAGCATTAGTGCCATTTATGGTAACATATGGTACCAGCAGAGCAATTGACCATGACTATGACTTTGCAAAGGAAGCTTTGGCTCCTGGGTGCTGTTACTGGAAAATGTGCTCCAGGGTAGGTTACAAGCATTCCTACATCTTAAGCACTGGTCATCCATTCCTGGCTGGGAGCACAATGCTGGCAACTGAGTCTGTCAGGGCTGCCCACCTATGGAGCTACACTGTATGTTCTCCATCACCTGCGGTTGTAGTGAGCACAGTAGGCAGAAAGTGCTAGCAAGTACTTCAAGCTCAATGATGACCAGCACCATGCCGACAGCAAAGTACAGGCAAGACTGGAACAGGATACCCAGGAGCTAAAGGCAGGAGACCAAGGATGGACAAGGTGGGGACACGGTATAAGCACCAAGCTGGGGCAAAACCAGATAAAATATTGGACTTAAATACTATTTAGGAGTCCCTAATCACCAAACTTATCCAGCACTAGAATGGTAAATGCATGAGCTGCTGTCCTTCTGGCAGTGAGGCTGTATCCTATGGCAACTAGGCAGTGGTAAGAATTCAGTTCATTGCTCCTGAGAGAAGGAAATGTGAGGTTAAGAAATTAATGCAGAATTTCTAGAACTAGAACTATGCGAATTATAGTCCTGTAGTTTCCTATTGGCAGGAAAATGCAGTGAATCTGAACAAGCAGAAAAAAATATTCATATTAGATTTCTTAAAAGGTTGAAGTGTTCCATTCTCCATCTAATGGAACAAATCAACACTCCAAACAGATTCTTAATTTAACTTCCACATCCAGAACATTTTTGTGGATATATTTCTTTCCGATTCAGTAAAGAGCATTGAACCTTAACAACAGTGTAGTGCCATCTTTTGGCAAACACCGGAAAATACTCCTGATTGCTTTAGACCCACACAGAAAAGGGTCTCGTAAGACTCCAGTCCTGTTCCAAATCGTGACAATACCAATGACAGCCAGGCCGTGCTGAGAATTGCTCAAATTGGGCTAATTACACTCTCAATCAGTCTCTACTTAGTACAGTGAAGAGGTTGCTAAAAATAATGATATGAAAGAAGCTCCTTTTGTATCTATCATCTTATGGTGAGTAGAAAGACCCAGTGCTCACACACTGCCCAGACTTGCATTCTGACCCAATTTCACTGGTGATGCAGTGCTTAACAAAGTGAAAAATCCAATTTCTGCCAATCTGCTATGAGCAAGAAGGCTTCCTCAATCAGCCAGACTTTGGGCAAAGAATACACCACCCCCACCCCCCATGTATGCTATATTCAGCCAAGGTGGGAAAAAGGGGTAGTGTTACACTTCAGGACCTGGGTAGTTGTACCACTTATGTGAAGGCACAATGAGTCACATGTCAGAGGTACAACCCCATGCTGACCTACATGATGGGACAATCCCAGATCTCAAACATGGGAGCAGGGAATGGGACATGATGCCTTCCCAGAAGTCTCAACTCGCAGGAGGAAGGGCATGACTTGTCAGCATGATGTTAGACGACATGGGTGGGAGACTTTCCAGGAGGAATATCCCATCTTTTTACTTATTTATTTACTCTAAATTCCCCGATTTTGTAAATCTCAGAGTGCCAAGATACTGAGAAATAGCTTGCAATTTGGGGGGGGATTTTACTTGTTCTTGTATTTGTTAATACCAGGCTTCTGGTCTAACATGGCAGCAGTTCCAATACTCTACTATTACTATAATACTTTCTCATTCTTGCAGGGGAGACTGCAGTATGCTGTTATCCAACTGCAAAGTTGGTGGGTTTGGTTTGAACTTTCTGAACAAGGACTGAATTAAAGTATTTCCAGGGAATGAATTAATAACTCTTAGATCTTTAGCTTAACTTCATATGGCACTATTAGAAAAGACAGAGGAGTCGTGTTTCATATTAAAATGTAGACCCGTTTTCAGAGCATTACCTCCATAGAGAAAGGACAACTGAGACTAAAGCAGACTCAGAAACATGCTTGTGATAGGACAAAATATTTGTATGATATATGTTATTGTTATCTACCACAGCATAAGTCATACCCTTTCTTTGTACTACTGACTGGATGGTTTAAACGAAAAATCTGTTTTACCTGGTGGTTGCTTGTATCAGAAACCTTCACATCCAATGATCCTGTCAGAACAGCATACCAGTTTGTCCCAATATCACCCTGACGGAATACTGGAAAGATGAAATCTTGTAAATAAAAGCTATCTCTTTAAGTTTAGCAACATTAACAAACATTTTCTCTCATATTACTGTACTACTATAGTCACTGCTGGCACTATAGAATTTGTCATATCAGCCTACTTACTTACTATTACAATAGTGTTTCCAATGACACTGGAAAGCACATATATTAGTAAACTGGTCGATAACACTACAAAAACAATGAAAGCACATAGAATGGCTTCACTCTTCTCCCCAGTTTGCTTCACTTTTACTGCTGTCTTAATAAACAAAACAAACAAACAAAGAACAACAACAACAACAAAAAAGACTTTCTGAACGATGTCCCTTTTAAATTCAGAATCTTCCAAAGCAGACACAGCTCCCACTGACTTCAGTAAGAGTTCCGGCTGAGAAGCAACTGCAGGACTTTGGTGTTCATGCATTCCAACTGTGTGATTACAGAGTATTAGAATTCCTATTACTCTAAGTAAACCCCAGTGCTGTGTGCCTAAAGCATGCCAGATGTACCTGAGGGGTACCCGAGACTCTACTAAATACCACAGGTCTCCATTAGCTATTCCCCTGGTACAGCTCTGGGAACTCACACATTCCCATCACAGGACCACCACTTAATTTGATCTCAGCTTCATAGACCAAGCACACCTATCCACCTTCATCTGGCACATGGGCTGCCAGAGAAGGCACAGAGCTGTTGTACCCCACAACAGTATGCAGCTCTGCAAATCTGTCTTGTGTTATTCAGTGACTGCAAACCACACGCTATTAGTGATATGCCTAGGTGATACAGTTTTGCCCCTGACATCACAAAGCACCTACAAAAGAGATCAATAATACATTTACAGGGGAAGAATGAGGCTTAAGTGTAATGACTTGCTTCTAATCTTGCAACAAAACAGTGGCAAAGTCCTAAATCCAATAATGTGTGCATTGTTACCATAGATTCACTATACACTGCATTTGTAGAGCAAGCAGCACTTTAGTCCTGTCTTCCCCCATGACTATGACTGTAAACACCTTTATGGCCATTCCACTGACTGTGCTCTCTCATCAATCTCCTAGAGACAATCCCAGCCTAACCCCTAATTTTATCTACATAAAATAGGCTATCATATGAAGCTCTCTTACATGTGATTCCTTTTTCCAGATTTTCATAATATCCACAGAGACATATCTGCTGGAGAAGGTTTGGATGAAATTTCTCAAAAGCTTTCACTTCTTTCAGTCGTGTGAATATTATATCTACATCTTCACTGGAACGTTCCAAAGGTCTGCAAGAAAACAAAGGACAAAATTCTCAAGGGCTTTATCAAAGAAACATCCCCACCTACATGCACCAAGCTTACAAATGTCTGCATTAAACATCACACTATAATATAAACCAATTACGTACAGGTACGTAATGAAACCCTTTCAAAACATCCTAACAACTGTCCATTATCAACTTGAGCATGACTATTATCATTTCAGCAGTGTCCAGAAGCCCCATTTAGCACCAAAGTCCTGCTGTAGCAATTACTGTAAAAGCATATATGATGATACAGTCCTTATCCTAAAGAGCTTATAATGATATATCATTCTAAGTTTGTAAAGGAACACGAATAAACAGAAGTCCAAACATACAAGAGCTCTGTGGAATTGGTGCCCAAAATGGAAGTTCTTTATCTGGCTAAAAGAAAAGCTTTCAATATCAGCAGTAACTCCAATATCCCCATCTCTTTTCTGCATTTTACCAGGTACAAACTAACTTGAGTGTTCTGTTTTCTCTCCTCACTTTCAAGCAAGAAAGACAACTTTATTAAAGTACATTCTCTTTCATGCAGTTCCTGTCTCTTAATGTTGGACAAATTAAATACGCAAGCAAGAATCTTAACCCTTCATTGGCAAGGGTAAAGAGTTTTAATCCAAATATTTAAAATCTATGATAGTAACACCTTTAAAACAACAAGATTTCAAGAAAAATAAGATCACAGAACTTCCTCCAACAAAGTAGCATGTTGACCAGCAGTACAGCAGGTTCAGAAAACTACTATGTATTTATGAAACTAAAGTGAATTAGCTCCATAACATATATTTTAAATGTGATTATCAAACATTATGAATCAGCAGGTAAGCCAACCACTAGCTGAAGCATTAGAAAGAATGTTTCCTAACAGACTAAATGCCTACCACTACATACAGAAAGAAACACAGAATGTTCCCAGGACATCATGCTGGATCAGATGCAGAAATCATTTATGTACAAAGGGGTACCAGGAAGATAGACAACTGTCAGTAGTCATTAGACCTATCACTCACTGAAATGCTGCTAGTTAATTTTATTGACAAAAATGTTCTTTTAGCCAGTGGATGAGCTTCTAAATGAACTGAAGTCAGGTAACTTACAATGAACAAAGACTAAGTTCACAAATACATATCTCTATAATCTTTTTGTTACATCCACAGTGTAAGCACTCCTTCCAACAGGATTTTTTTAAAGATTCCTCTTTGGAATCAAAGACTTAAGGGATCCAAAACTTTGTCTCAGGGAAGAAGCCCAAATCCTACTCACACTGAATCTCTGTCTCATCTTTCTTATTAAATTAAGTCTAGGAGGGATTAAATATCTATCCTCATTTATACTCCAACTTACCCTTATTAACTACAGATGAGAAGAATAACTCTCTGGTGTATACAGTTGCTTCTACATCACAGTGACATCCTCTCATCACTTCAAACCACAACCAACTACAGCAGCTCCCTTTTGAAGTATTTCAAGTAAGATTTTCACCCATTCCTTTTTTTTGACTGTGCACTAGGTGACGGGTACTAATAAGCATTAACTCTCTTGACAAAACCCTTTTAAGAAGATTAAGAGGTGCAGCTTGCAGAAAGATTTAAAATCAATTTATACAAGATCCCTCCCCAAACTACACTAGCACTTGGGACACTAACTCCCTTAATGTATGGACTCTCAAAATTAACAGCAAAACCTGACATGGAAAAAAAGGGACATCATTCTCAGAATACCCCCATTTCCTAGAAAAACTGTGTCTGAGACTGTTTCTTTCATACAACTGCTCATAGCTGACTCCATTCAAGTCCATCAGTTCATTTGCATAGAATTGACTGTAGGATCTCAGTGTTCGGTGGTTCTAATTGTTCGATAAAGTCAGACAGGGAAAAAGCAAACAGAGTTAGCAAACAACATGCATCAGGTTGTATAAACTTAATCAACACTGTTCTCTCAGTGCTCTTTTCTGAAATGTGAGTGCAGAAATCTCTTCCACTTCTGGTCCTGTCAAAAGGACAAGATTTGGGGGGATTTAATTCATAGACCGTGTAGCTTTTTCTCCTGAGAGTTGCTGAAGGCTCAAGAGATGGGGCTTCCATCTAGTTCAGAAGGTGAAAGCAGGGCGCACTTCCATTGATGTGGCAAGGAGCGTCATGTCAGGCAGATGAACTGCAGGAAAAGCTCTTTCTTCTGACAAAACTGCTTCATGACCCCAGTTAAGTGAGTCATCATGGAAGGACAAGCATTCTCACAGGTAGCTGAGCCACGCTTTTTGGAGTTTTAAACATCAGCACAGCAGTGAGAAACCAAACTCCATATTTATTGGGAAAGACAAATCGAAGTTTTGTGTTCCTAGTGGCTTACTTTAGCAAAGCAGCTGAGCACTTTGTATTAGCAGCCGTTACTTCCACTTGGGAGTACATGAAGTGGGCATTTGAAGGGGGGGACTCAGCCATGCTCTAAACAAAAAGAGGAATCCAAACTTCTAAGTAACATGCATAGTAGTAATCTGAAAATTGTTACATTCCTTCCAATGTTTCTTAATAATTCATTACTGCAAGCCATTTGTTTCCATAGCTTTTCTTCAAAATACACTGGGTTTAATACTACTGTGTACCACGAAATTTCCACAAATATTTTTACCAGAAGGGCACACATTTTGATTCAGCACATTTGGAAACAAAGCTAGAATTTGGGAGAGGCTTTCAGTGAATGATTTAATCATTAATCTATCTTAGAAAATATACCTTTTCCTCCACCTATGTTTTACAAAAAAAAAAACCACCAGTAGCCAGCACAGAAACGTGCAAAGAATCTTAACTGTACCCCAGAAAAACAACTTACTAATGTCTCTCAAACAAGACGCACAGACAAACACCTAGTATAAGAATTAGCTGTTTGGTTAAGATGGTGAATAAACATAAAAATGAACTAGGATCTAAGTTGTTTGACAACAAAGTGCCTTTGGATTTGATCAGAGCTCCTGGGAAATGTCCTCTATGTTTAGGAGTAGGCAATTAACTAACACTAGGTGACCCAAGCTGAGGTGGCCCTTAGTCCTTACTAGGACATGGAATTTTGCCTGTGTACAATCTCCACATTGCAGTGTAACAGTAATAGTAATAGCACTCAAACTCATTTCTGTTAAGTGCTTATAAGGTACAACAATGAGACTGGTTTCAAAAGGATACTTAGTGAGACAGCATAATGAGAATAATAAAAGACCATGGCATCAATTAACTGCTTTTCCACACTCAGGCAAAGTTTGACCACTTTCTACAAACCATCTTTTAATAAAATTATCATCATTGTAACTGTCGTCATCATCATTACATTAACATTAATGAATATATTTATGATGCCAAATTTTGTTTTCTATTTCCTAAGTACAAGCTGCCTAGCATGGAACATCAGTACAGGACAACACAAATTTACTTCCTCATTGCAGCTATCTTACTAAATTGCTGCAAACTTGGTTCCTTTAAAGCATAGTTTGGAATAATATTTAATAAGCTAATATTATAATATATTCTTCAAAACTTCAATGATTCAACCTATTAATTAGAAAAGTACTACTGATGGCAGATGGAGAATTATTCAAGCTTTAATGTCACTGTAGTCACACTGATAGGAGGCAGTGGTATTAATCTAGAAAGGAACCATTATCCAAACCAAGGACAAGGAGGTGAATCTCCCTACACCCCCTACATGGCTCCAAAAGCCTTTGGAAAGGCTTTTCCAGAGACCGTATCAGAGCATCTGAAGTCACTCCTCTGTCATCACCACTGCTGTTCACTAGAGAGCAATCTCACTGAGTTCAGCCCCCCTCTGCTAAACTAGTGCTGGTGAGGATGTCCTTCTGTTCTGTTCTTTGACATTGATGCTGGTATGCTACTGAAGTGTCCCCTCACTGCTGATGCTGCAGAGTTATAACTTGATATCCGTGAGCATAAGAAGTTAAAACAACGCATTTCAGTGAGACTTCAACTACCACTGGATTTTCTGCTAAAGCTTCTGTCCTTTCCTAAGTGTACTCCAGTTTCTGAAAGCTCTAGCCCAATGTATGAAATAGGACCACAGATGATTCCAGAAGTGTGGACAACCCTCCTAAATCAATTAAAGTTCTTCAGCTCTCAACAGTTTGGTAGAGGTATGAGCTAGAGCAGAAGCATTTTAAGGCAAGGCCATCCTTCCTGTAGAAAATCTATGACCCTATCCAGTGAAGCACCCACTCCCTAGGCTGCCTCACCCAATTTAAAATAAATTTTCATTAAAACAAAATGTGGAAGTGTTACATTTGTCTTCCCCTTTTTTGCTTAAAAAATACCAGCTTCTTAGTTCTTTTTCCCAACTTTTCAGCATCTTTGTGGGACAGCTGCTGCTATAGCTCCATTTCCCTTAAATCTGCAGGGTACAAGCCCAGAAAGAGCTGTAGCAGCTGCTGTAGTAACCACACTTCACTAACTGGCCTGGCAACTATAACTGAGTACGTATCATGCCATGACCATAGCAAATGCCAGGACAGAACCATGCAGGAGGAATGACTGATTTGGAAATTAAAACTTCACACTCTTACCATGAAGGATAATGCATGGGTGACACACCTACATTCCCCCCTCTAATCTTCAATTTGAAATTATTGTCCCCAAATTTGTATCTCAACAGGGTACTGCGCTGACATCTCATTTCACTGTGGCCAAAGTGAGGTGGGCATTTCCAGTGCTGCAAAGCAGGGCTACAAAATTATTAGGAAATTACTAAAAGCAAGAGTATTTAATTTATTTTCACCACCCTACAAGCCTTTCTGTTTTGTTTGACCACTGAACGCTTTATCCAGTTCCTTATTTATATTGCTAATTTGCCTCTTTAGAGCATAGTAAGTCTTATCTGGCAGTAATGTTTTCACACAAGACGTCATCTATCTTCTCCTTCTGCTTCTTCGATACAACATCACAGCATACATATACAAGTAACAGCATCAATGCTAGTTATACATCTCTATTCAATTATGTCGATAAGGCTTCTTTAAAGGATATTTTACCCCTGATTTATTTGGTTGTGAAGATTTCAGGCACATATTTTATAGAGATAAAACAATTTTCTTGACAATGTCTACTTGACTATCTGTAAAAGGAAATTATAAAAAAAAACTGCCAGAAGTGTATCTTCAAAAGGCTATTTCATATTTTTAAGTGCAAAGTATTCAAGCTCAAAGTTTAAATACAGACAGAGGATAATTGCTACAATTCTTCACATACACAATTTGGGCAAGAATTCCTGTTCATGTGCAGCATATATAGCTTTATAAAAGAAACTATTTTGATGGTGTTAAGATTAAATATTTGAATGTTTATGTATACTGTGAAAGACTTGTTAACCTAGAAGAAAGGAACAAGCTGAATTTTCTTATTTTGTTTTTATCAAGTTTAGCTAGCTATAACCTATTACTTTCTCTTTTACCATATACGTCCTTTTTAGGTTCTTCCTCATAATTGGTTTGACACTTGAAAAAGAAAAAACAGAGGATAGGCAGTTTCACCTTCTTTGCCAAGATGCCGCTAGAATTTTAAAATGTTTATTTCCATAACATCTGTTCAAAGATCTGAACCCTGCTCTAACTGAATGAAAACAGTGAAGTCTATTTCTTCCCCTTGCTCTTTTTTAACTCTTTAAAAGGGCAAAATACTGCACTTCAGACAGCAATGAACAGCCCATGAAGGATGAGCAGATACGATATATTTCTTCCACTGGCAAGGCTGTCTGTAGAAAACAGAGTATCACACTACATAATAGACAAATAAAACTAGTTCATCTCTGGGTTAAAACTGAAGCATCTCTTCAAAGATGCAAAGGCAAACTCTATGAGCTGGAAAGTACCAGTAATCACTACCATGGACCATTTTGTGAATTTTAAGAATATTTTAAAGTGTATTCTGCTTTGAAACATGAGCGTGGAGAAAACAGCAAGGAATACCATTGAAACCAGCTCATTACTCTGTGATACCTGTACTTTCTCCTACCCTTTCCCGACATGCAGAAAAAAAAAAAAAAAAAAGCAAAGCAGTAGGATGCAGAATACTAGTACTAAGATACCATTTTCCCATAGTGAGAGCAGGACAACACTGAGGCACCTCTGTCCTCCAAGCAATGCTGTAAGGCTCTGTGACTTTTAATTTCTCTTTGAGAAAGGAAAGTTTAAGAGAGGGATACCAGTTACTTATCAAAGCATTTCAGACCTGTGGAAAGAGACTTAAATCCTAGATATAAATGAAGTTACTTTTAATCTGAAGTAATGTCCAGATAAGGGTTTACTTCCATGGGGACAAAAGGCAATCAACTCCCCCTCCCCAAGAGGCACTTTGCACTTGTTATAGTAGTATTACCAAATCCATGTTTTCAACATTCACATTTCAGCTCCTCTTTCCCTTGTCATGAGGCTTTCAAATAATAATCAAATTACATTCTTTTCTTTTGATTTCCATTTTATGAGACTTTGGGATTCCAGTTTTCACACTTCCTCTGACACACAGGAAGTAAAATTTTATTTAAACCCTGTTCCCTAGGATTCTTATACATACAAATCATTCCAGAGTTTAAAAAAAAAAAAGGTGCAACACAAGTAAAACTGCTGATGCTTAGTTTCCAACAAATTACTACTGTCACCTACACTCAGAACCCCTGTGATAATCTCTCATGTCCTGCTATACAAGGCACAAGAAATGCTGTAGATAATCCTGATCTACACAGGTACTGGTTGACCAGCCAGTTAAATGCAGACCGACCAGCTGTCAGCTGCAGTCAGACAGAATTTGTAATAGTTGAGTTCTGTCTTCCTCAGCGAGGGCCAAAAGAATGCAAATATGGGGGATTCTCCTTTACCTACACACTCATCTCATTATTATATTACTCACTTATATTTGTGCCTTCAACTCAGTTTGGCCAATGCACTGAAAAATTATTGGACGGTTAGACAGAGCAATCAATTGTGCTTTGTTTCTTTACATACCCTGCTCTACATATTATGCATCCTTCCAACAGGTCAATTTTTAGATCTGTATAAACAGTGGAATGCCAAAAGATGTATCTATTATGTAATGATATTTAGAAAGATTTATCTCAAGTTAAAAATACACTACCTGAACAATACAGCTATAATAAGAAACAAAACATAAAAGAATTTTTTTCACTTTCATATGCTTTTTAAAAAGACAAAATACTTCAAGAGAAAAAATAAAATTACAAGGAAATTTTCTCCTTTTCATTTATGAAAATTTTTATGTATGGTGCATGCTTTGCAATCAAGGTGTGACTAAACCTTATTGAATAAACCCTCCAACTTTCATAAATGTGAAGTGGAGCTCAGGACAGTTAAAATTCCATTTGACAGAAGTAGATCTGGATGAAATTACATCAACCAGCACTGCAGCTTCATAATAGGCATCAAAAGCATTTTAATATGACGACAGACTCTGAGATACATTGCAAATGAAATTTATAATTGAACAATATGCACAAGTGATGATATCCTTTGATTCAAACTCTGGCCACTGCCATCCACCAATACACTACGCCAAATGCACTTTTACCCATTTAGGATCTGCATTGTTACAGCTAATGAAAATTTAAAACTTACAACAACTATGAAATAACTTCTACAGATTTACATTGACATACATTTTGACAACTGCTGAATTCAAAGATGAAGTGGAAAGTCAGTTCACAAAACATTCATTGAGGATGCTGATAAAGCAGCATGAGTAGTAAGTGATTATGCCAGATACAGCACAAAAACTAGTAAAGAACAGAGGAAGTATCGTAAGAATGATAGGCTTGTTAAATGCAGCAAATTGTAAGATGCACACAAAAACAGATGTCACACTGGATACAAAAAAATACTTGTATTTGAAAAATATCTGGTGGCTTTAAGGGCATGATTTCAATTAGCTGGTTTGTTGGGTTTTTATTCCTTTGCTAGAATATGAGTTTTTGTTACAAAAGAAATTTAATCTGCTCAGAATACAGGATTTTAGAGATCGAATCCTAACAACATGCCAGAAATAACTCAGGCAATGACAGTTTAGACACTTTTCCAGTATCACCTGGTAAAAGAGAAAACCTACAGTTGCACAAGTACCACAACAGTCATGCAGCCACTCCACAAGACTACCAACTAAATTTGAATATATCATGTCCTAATAGGCATGTGCATGTACTAGTTTGTTCTGGTGGGCCATGACAATGTTTATACACATGAATGCTAGGGCAATCACTTTTTCTTCCTCTTAATACCTGTTCATAGAACAAGTGTGTAACTTACTGCAACCACATGTAACAAATGGAAGCTGATACTAGAAATGCCTAAGCCCGAGAGCAGAGAATAAAACAGCTTGAATTTGTTTAAAATACAACTCCTGCTCTCTACGAGTTATTATGAATTCATATAGTCAATAAAATGCACAGAGCTGCAAGCTTATGGCAAGCTATATTAACAATTATTTTGGTCTCTCTGAGAAGATACGGAAAGAAAAAGGGCTTTTTTATTATTCATCAAAGACTGCACCTTTGCACTGGACTAGAAAATGAGTTGTATGATGCGGAAAGATAAATTTGTTATTATTCATCATTCTCAGAAGAGTGCACCTTTGCACAAGTGCTAGAAAGCATTTGGGCTATGTCTATACTGCTCTGTCTCCGAGTTTCCACATCCACCGTGGCGCCTGCTGCCGATACATCCCCACACAGACTTGATCCAAGTATACACCAGCTTAGCCACGTATGACATACAGAGAGAAAATGCCAAGCACACAGGCCAACAGGAGCTGCAGTGTATGTCAATGATTTTGTTCAGATCCAAACTATGTGAAAAATGGTGGTGTTATTTCTATGGATTTGTTACAAATAAAAAGCAAGGGTAGAAGTCAGTGTATGTTTTACCAATCGCATAAAAATACATTTTAAAAGTAAATAAAATAGCATTGTAAAGCAATTCTAAAATATTCACAATATTGCCTGATTATAAATCTATATCCCATTATCTTTGACATAATTATAGGTTATAGAAGATGACAAGCATTTTCCATTTCTTTTATGACAATTCTTTCAGAATATCAGTTCTTCATTCTAGCCTATCTCTATACTCACAAGAGACCTGTTGACTACTAAGCATATACAGATAACTTACACCTCAAATATATGTTACAATGAACTAAAAAATAAATCCCGATTCCAATATGTTGCCATTACATAGCTTCAGTCCGAATTTACACTCAAATCTATGCGAGCTTGGCTTAAGGTACAGATCTGAGATATTATCCTGTATGTGTAATTTTGGTTTTGTTAGATGTAAATGATGCAAGTGGAAAGTCTAACAAGGATATAAAAGCTCAGTATGTACAATATGTCCTCGAAATGCCCATTCATATTTAAATAATTTAGAAATAGCTGAGCAAAGATCATAACATTCTTAGCACAATAGGCTAGCAAAGTTACATGCTTTGCTCTGTGATCTACTCCTCCAGTCTGCTAAGGACTGAAAGTTATATTTAATACAGAGAAAAACACAAGATGCCATAGACAAGTATGAAATCCTGCGATCTCTGACTGTTGTGAATGCTGTACATCATTAAAAAGTTTGTATTTGAATCCAATTAAAACACCTGAATTCATAACTGTGATCAGGTTTAAAGAAATAATAGCTACGTAAAAAATACCTTGTCTACCATTCAGTAAAGATATGTCAACATGGAAATTTCCTGGTTAGATAGTCTTGTGAAAGAAACCATGAGAGTAGAGAAGACATTGTTTCTAAGCTAATTATACACACTTGCATAAATCAGCAACTTTATTTTAATTATGTGCAGATTGGACATACAGAAAAATGCTAATATGGTAGGCATGCTTCTGCTCCTTAGGAAATTAGTGGTAAGGCAACTATTTACTTCAAAGATAAAAGGACTGGTTTCCTTAACAGAAAAATTATTTACATCTCCAGGTACAACCAGGATGTACAGTTGCTCACCACTGATGATCTTTCTCTCCTGCAAAAATAAAATATTCCTGATAGAGTGCAGTGTTCTGAACATTTCTGTTCCCGCTTTTCCTTACCTTTGCACTTGTGACTTTATATATAAATAGTGTCCTGTGTATTTGATTTTAAAGTGCTGATCTTTGGCTTTTGTGGTTAGTAACCACACACGGAAGCTGCATGGTCAAAGCACTGGTGGTGCTAGCCCACAGTACTCTGCACAGTAATAACATTTCTCCTGAAACATTTTGGTCATTCTTCATTTTTATATGTGCTCTTGTTTTAGATGTTAGTAGTTCTAGTTTGATATGTGACTTGGAGAAAAACATGAAGAACACATACAAAACACATCATTTCTGTACATTATGTGTTTCGTTATTTCCATTTAGAGTTTAATTCTCCCTTTTTTAAAAGAATGAATTTGGATAATCCATATTACATGCCATTTTAATTGTCTTTGCTGAGGCTCACCTAAAATTCTAAAGCATACCAGTTTTAGAACTGCCTTCCTCCTGAAAACATATTCATTAACTAAAACATATTAAAACTATATTTATTATTTAATAAAAACACATGTTATCCTACAGAGAATTGTCTCATTAAATTATCCTATATTCACAGAATCCACACCTAGGTTAGAAAATACTATAAGATTTTTTTAAAAGCTTAAAATACATAGAAATTACATAATAATTCAAATGAGTACACTGATAGTCATCTATAGAAAAGAAATACACTCTAGAAATACAAGTGTGTAAATTAATTAAAAATGCTATACCTAATAGTACTTAGATTTCTATAGCACTTTCCCAACACAGCTTTAACTGTATTTTTTAAATGGAAAACCAGAACAAAACACCTAAGTGTACTTCCTATGATCACAAAGCAAAGCATGACAGAGACCAGGAAAAAACCTACAATCTCTCATGTCCTGGGTTTGTCCTACATTCAGATTGCCTTCCGGAAAAGAAGGATAACAATACATAAACCTTCAGGGCACCTGGAACTGATGCTTTCCACTCAACAAATTGGTGCCATTAGCTTACTCCAAGTAACAAAAAGAGAAGAAAAAGTTTCATCTTAAGAGCTCTAATGAAATTCCCATTATAAAAATGGTCAGCATATTAATTTGCATATAAATATAGTGGCAGAGAGATTTCTAAACAAAATGCCTCACGTGTTTCCTAAAAACATTGTTCACTCTGCAAGGCTATGCACCCCATTAAGCACAAACCCCTGAATTTTAGTTTACAATTTAGATCTCACAATGTATTGCATTTAAGAAACCTGGGAACTGACAGGATTACCTATCTAAAAGTACTGGGGCTCATATTCTGCTTCTTCACATCCGCACAATGTCAGTTTACAGAGCGGACAATCAGGCCCTCTGCTTCACTTTGGTTTTTATATGGCTAGGTTACTATCACCAGTTCTGTTTGTATTTACATTTAGAGTACTTCCAACATTTATAGACATTATTCAACCTCTAAGCGGTTAGTCTTCTTTTAAGTCATGTGTTACAGAGGGGGATCAGTATATGTGGTAGGTGTCTAGACTGAAAGTTTCATTAACTTCTTACAGTTTGCTGCCTGGACTGTTAAGGAAAACCTAATCAGAGATGCAGTCCTACAACACTAGGAGGTCACCTGGTAATGGTAGAAATTATGAGAAAAGGAAGGTTCCTTCTGTGTGCACAAAGGCTTCTCTCCACAGCGTACCCCCAAATGGCATCAACTGCGAAAAGCTGGCTAATGATGCTCAGTAAACTGCTATATGCCATGTAAGTGAATTCTCTTCGATAGCTTTATTTGAACCATATAGTATATTTATGGTGTAAATTTTTGTTAACTATTTTCCTAGACTACACGGGACACTGAGCATTCAGAAATCAAATTACTTCTCTTATGAACTAATCCACTAAGTGTTGAAGGTAGGAATACAGCAAAGGACGTTCAAACCACCCACCATGCAACTCAACACCGTGAGACTCGCTGCTGCAGCACCCGGGGAAAGCAGTCCAAAGAATTTATTTAAAAAAAAAAAAAAAAAAATTGCCTGTATTTTTAGAAGTGAGCACACCACCTCTGAGCACACGTTAGCCAGCCATAACTCCCACCTCTGCGGTGCTGGCCGCCCACCTGTACCTGACCCGCAGCAAACGCTGCCGCCAGCCTGGCGGACAACCGCAGGACGCCAGGACGCCGCTGCGGGGAGAAGAGGCTGCCGCCGCTGACGGGAGCCTCCTGCGGCCTTTTTCGGGGCGGACATTTTTATCTTTCCCACCCTCCGGCCAACAGTCCTACACCTGCTTGCGCCACTGAGTGCTCTGAGGCGAGGGTCCGTGCTTTCCCGCCCGCCCTGTCAGGTGGCTGGGTCGGGGGCTGTGAAGTGGGGGGGGGAAGGGGGGGGTGCGGTGTGCTGAGGTGAGGCGAGGCGAGGCGTGGGGCGGTGTGCTGAGGTGAGGCGAGGCGGGGGGCGGCGTGCTGAGGTGAGGCGAGGCGAGGCCGGGGCCGGTGTGCCGAGGTGAGGGGCTGTGAGGCGGAGGGCGGACTGGGGCGCGATCGCTGCAGGCAGCGCGTCTGCCACGGCTGACACGGCGGGTCCCCGGCCAGCAGCCCCAGGCCGCCGGGCCGCGGCGCCCTCTCCCCGCCCTGGAGCTCCCCCTCCTCCACCACGTGCAGCATTTTCCGGGCAGCAGAGCCCGGCGGAGAGCAGCTATCCCAGTGGGAACTACCCGTCCCCTCCGCTGCCGGAGCATTTCGAGCCCTCATCCTGCCCGTCCGCCCCGACTCGGCTTCCTCCGGGCATTTTGCTTCCCACCTGCACGCTCCTTATGTAAGGCAGGATCTGATGGGGAGCGGGGAGGGGGTGTCCGCGCGCACACACACACACACACACACATATACATGCATGCATGCATGCATGCACGCACGCATGCGGGGGGCAGGTTACACGCACACAGCATCCCTCCGCAGCCGCTCCTGTGAAGATGCCGATACCTTTTATCCAGGCAAGCGATCCACTCGCCGGAGGATGAGGAATGGGAGGCGTGAGCGGCGACCATGTTGGACAGGGATCAGGTCGCCGCGCACCCGGTTGGCGGCGGCTCCCCCCGCCCGCCCGCCGGTCGGTCGGTCCGTCCGTCCGTCCTCCCTCGCTCCCTCCCTCCGCGCACGGCGCGATGGGCTCGCCCAGGCCCCCGCGGCGGCGCGCCCTGCCCGCCGCAGGCAGCGGTGTGCGTGGGTGCGGGTCCGCCCGCCTCGGCCCGCGGCTGGGCGGTCACCTGGCGCCGCCTCGGCCGCCCGGGGCACCTGTGGGCCCGGCCGGGAGGAGCGCCCGGCCCTGCCGCCCCGCAGCCGGCGGGTAGCGGCCCGGGGAGGGGGCGGAAAGGAGCTGCCCCCCTCCTGGAAGGTGGTGTCGTCCTCCGGTTTTCGTGAGCTCCTCAGTACGCACACTTGAGCCCGGCTTACTGGTCCCTGCCCTTGCTTCACCAGAGATGTCCGTGGCGGGGGGGGGGGGAATACAAGCTTTTTAATTATAATAAGCAGCTCGGGAGTATTTTAGCAGCTCTCCAGAGCGCTGTGTGTCTGTCCCCCCGGCAGTAAACTGAGCTGAGCAGTAGCTGAGCAGAAGGAAGGTGAAGTCCACGTTTCAGGAATTTTTCTGAAGCCTTCTGCCAGCCTGCTGTCCATCCTGTCATCGCCCGTGAAACTCTGTCCTAAAGGCTCTGGTTTATTGTAGGTGAAAAACGAGCTGGGCAGTACGGCCTGTGAATAGGATTTAACAATTGGAAGGAACCCAGCACACAGCATGAGAAACGTGAGTCTACTATACAATGAAAACCATACACACCCTTCCGTTGTGACAGCATGGCCTGCAAGATGCAGGTTTTTTAGGCATGCTAATGCAGACATGATTTTAAAAAGTGGTGAGCAGAGGAAGGAATGCAGAGCAGCAGGTCTCCCTGTTTTGCAAAGTTCTGTGTGAAATATTTTCTACAAAATATTTCAGGTTCTAGGTTATATTTTCCCAAGTAATATGTGTATAACCGTAAGCTTCAGCTTACAGTCAGCACAGCCTGCCTTAAGTAGTGTGGGAGAAGGGTAGGAAACTACACAGATCAGCAGGATGTTTGGGGTTACCTGTAGATGATAGCAAAGTAAAAATCAAACTGTGCCTGCCTTCAGGCTTATAATTCCTCTCTGCTTTACAGCATGGACAAAAATGGTTAATTCAGATGCTGATAATCTGCCAGTGCCTTTTAAAGTTCTCCATGGGCTATCTTCTTTGCCCTCTGTCCTAATCTCTTTCGCTGTACCAAGTGTAATTTTCTTACATTCATGTGCTACTTCACATTTCATATCTACCTTTTAACAGCCGCATTGCTGCCACAGCTTCTTCAGCACTTTAACAGAAATAAATGTTAACATCAGGATACTGAACAGTATGATGAAAAATCTAAGGAAATATATCTAAAAATCCCTTTTGCTAAAAGAATACAGCTAAGAATTGGCATAGCAGAGGAGAATGCCACAAAAGCCAATTCTTTCATTTTGCCTTAAAAAAATTAAAGTGCATGCCAGAGGAGTAGAAGAGGCTGCCAGTCAGTGAGATCAAAGCTGCAGCTCTTCCTTTGCTATAGTCCATGGGGAAAAAAATAAGAAATTCTTGCATCTAAGCAATCAATCTACTTGAGGAAAATCAATGCTGTTCATTCCTCAATATGTGAGTGTTTGGGAACCAACAGAACAAGAGCTTCAAGCGTAAGAAATTCTAAATTCTCGAATTAATGATTTATAACATAGTACGTACATTACAGATGAATCAATAAAGTTCACTAATTTTGTACTTCCGTTATAAAACATTCATCACATTTTTCCACATAATTACAGGTTTCCTTCCAGAGCAATCACACAGGGCAGCCCTTACTGGCCTTTTTCCCCTCAACCCAGTTTAAACTACAGTAGATGCTCCTTCCTCTTAACTGGTATCAGGCCTGAGAAGGAAACCAGAAATGACTCCTAGCTGAAGGCGTTTATCTTTTCTCACAGGCTGTTTCACTGACACAAACAGCATTGCACAAACCGGTACCAGCAGTTTTGTACATAGCAACAGCATAGCTCAGTCAGCAAAACCACGGTGCCACCACCACTGTTTAGCGTTCACTCAAGCCACCTGTCAAGTCCTCTCCCATCCATATGATGTTTAATGACCCAACCGCTAGAGGACAGGCTAGGCCTCCATAAAAGGTAGGCAGTAGGGATACTTCCTTGGTAAGCAGATGGCTAGGAAAGAATAGGCTGTGTTTGAAAAGACAATACCTTTGGAATGCTCTCCTGGGATGCAACTTGTGAAAACCTTTGTCGGTGCTCATGAACCTACCCTTGACCAAGCAACCTGCCTGCCCTGGGACAGCCCTCTGCAGTGACCCATGCTTTTGATTCCAAGGAATGCAGTGCCTGTAGGCATGAAGGGGATGTTGCTCAAGTGCCCGGCTGTGGGCAGACACCACTCAGAGATGCACCTTTTTGTGGGGTAACCTTTAAGGAGAGTTTAACACTTTGTGGATTGTGCAAGCTAGACAAGCCTAGGGTGGGCTAGGAACCCTGGATATATCCATACTTCATTCAGAAGTGTGTCAGTTAGAGAGCAATTAGAGCAAGACAGCCAAAATATACTTCTGGCAGTTGGATTATGAGTGATCGTGTAGCTTTCTGATAAGACATGAGTGAAACTTCTCCGAGAAATTTAGGCAGCAGGGAATAAATATTTGATTGGTTCAGATATCAGCCTGTGTCAACCAAAAGGTCCTCAAAATGCACAGTAATCTCAGGAGCTCCTGACTACTGAAATCAGAAATCCTGGACCCCAGGTCAGTGCGTGTTCTCCTGAGATAAAAGGTACCAAATAAGCAGTATATATGTCACATGAGAAGTCAAATAGAATGTAGATTATCCTGTGACTCTTAAGAATTCAGGCCGTAACAAGCCTAGGAAACATATCATTTGAGAGTACTGGCCTTATGTTAATGGGGTCAAGTGCCCATTCACCTGTGAGTAAGAGCATATGCTAGAAGGAAGATGCTGAAGCACACTTCATTAGTATAAGGACCATATCTCCTTGTGGTGCCTCATAGTGCCCATTCTTCATTACTTTTCTAAGCTACACACTTGTACGAAAAAGAGATGACCCAAAAGAGATTTGAGACCCAGGACTGTTAATGGCCAAAAATGCACTTATGCTCAGTCTCACCTATATCTATACACCTTTTGTGAAGTTTCACCTGAGAAAACATAAAGGATTATGCATCATTAAAATGACTGGTGGTGCGAAAATATCCTTCTCAGAAACAGATCATTCTTTTTCAGCATTTGTGGAACTCCATAATAAAGTTTCAGATTTAATATCTCCCTGTTGAATAGAAGGCTAATGGGACTTTTTAGAATCTGATTTGTGAGACTTGATTATGCAGCCAAAAATTTGGAATGGCAGCTGCTTTCAAAGAAGATTGCTGCTGGGAAATGGAGGTTTGCCAGCTGAGGTATGTGAAGATCAACTGGCCTTTTAACTTTCCACAGTTTACAAAGGAATGACAGGGCCATGCTGAAGCCCTTAAGCCACAGAAAACCAGAAATTGGCCAGCCTTCAAGTTATCCTGTGCCTATAAGACTTAAGAGTCAGAAAATGTAGGGTCCAAACTGTTGTTTGCATTATGGGACATAAGGCAGATCATGTTGAATTTCATACCTGGACCATTTCTTTGCTTTTTCTTGCCAATACAAATACTCGTTCCTTCACTTTTTAATTCAAATATGGCCAAAGAGCTCTTGCGAAGATCTTCCAGAAAAAAATTAATTCCCCTCAAATAGGAACCTGCTATGAAAAACTTGAACCAAAAGACTAAATGATAGTTGTTAGAGCCTGAAAAATAAAAATACTAAGTATATTTATTAAGATGTGCATTAGACAGTGATAGGGTACAAATAGGGTACAAAAGAGGGCTACTGTAGAAACCTCTTTATACCACTAATTATATCAAGAACTTTAAGAAGTTTCAAGCAACTGCAACAAACTTAAAACAAAGAACAGCAGGGCTTGCCCTATTTTCTACAGCAGTTTTGGATGCTCTGTATAATACTCCATACTAATGAAATTACAGTTATGATATAGTGAGGAATTAGTGGGCACAGAAGTGGCATCATAAAGCACTTTTTTAAATTTCAGAGCAAACACAGAAACCCCCAGAAGCTCAGTCCTCAGTTCTGGCCATCTGTGTTCAAGACAGTACCTAGGGGAAACAGCTGGCTTCCAGCCACCAATGTATTCCCAATTCCTCTGTCTGTTGAAGTATTGTGGAGCCTCAGGACTCTTCTAATTCAGACTGACTGTACTGAATCTAACTGATAGCACAAGGCATTGACTACAATCCTTTGTCCCTAAAATACAACTGGGAGACAAGGTAAGATAAGGCCAGCTCCAGCAGCTTTAAAACACTTAAGATTTCCTTTCCCTAGAGGAATCTCAAGTTTGTCACTTAAGCTGATTTTAAGCATGTTTTGTGTTGCTATATGGAAGCCAAATTAATTAGCATAAGTCCAGAATGGGCACATAAATTCTACCTTGAGCAATGGTTTAACATATCGCTCGGAAGTCCTGGAAGTAAAATCAAGACTGACAGAACTATCATGCATGTTTAGAATCCAGCAGTGCTACATTCAGTGTGGTTAGGGTTGTAGGAACCAAAATGTATTATCATTTGTACATACACAACACCTACTGACTTTAAAGGAGTAATCACAATATAGTGGAATAAAGACAGAGAAACCTGCATATGAGTTCTTTGGGGATTTGTATGCTTTGAGGGCTGCAAAAATATGATGATGTACAAATTTAAAACAAATGCATAAATCAATAAAACTGCCCTGTAAAGCCTACAAGCAACACATTGATTCTCCTCTCCAATGCTAATCCTTAAACCCAGCGTATAATGACATAGAAAAGGCTTTTTCAGAACAAGTAAGGACTTCCTTCCCAAATTAACTTCCTGCATCATTCCCTGTTCTAGCTCTTTCTTGCTCCTGTCCTCCTCACTGATTCAGGACAACTCCCCAGTTGCTCTCAAAGCACCTTTTTCAGAAATTCCACAGCACCACAAGCCTTTCACCCCATCATTCATGAAAACCTTCCACCATGCTTCTCATGATAGCTCTACCGTGATATTCTGGAAAAGGTCTCAGTGTTGCCAGCAAAACAGATAAAAGTGAGATACAGATAGACACCTAAGAAAACATACAGTGGCCTATATAGAAGGTGTAATATGAGCACAGGTGCAAGGTGGAGAAAACACAGCTAAGCTGATGTTTATGTGAATCAGTAAAGTTCAGATTCTGGGCTCTCTAAAATCAGTTGGCAGATTGCTGTTGTGTTCAGCAGGACCAGAACTGTTTCCTGAATTCCTGAAAGCAAAAGAGGTAACTGGAATTACAGCATATGTCCAATTTTATATATGCCTTACTAGTTATGCAGATTTTCTGAACAGTAAAGGACTGCTTATTCACTACATAAAGTGCTGTATTCTGCATCATTTTACCCATCTTTATTTGACATTGTCCTTCCTAATGAATGTAAAATAAAAGCATAGTCCATACCGTAGTAAGGGCCAACACAAGGAGGATTGTATTAGTTTATACTAATAAAATACTCTTGAAATAAAATACTCTTAAGTTATAGCATGAATTACAATGAGTCTGTGATACCATTTCTCGTTAAGAAAACACGATGCAGCAATCACCTTTTGTATTATTACTTGGCACAGATTTAGCAGCAAGTTGCACAGAAGTGCTATAAACATTTTTCTGTTTGATGACCAATATCAAAGCCTTTCTGTGGAGTTGCATTTTGAACAGATGGTCATTTGATTTGCACACCTGAAATCTGAGCCCGTATGCTGAGATTAATTCCAAAAAGACTCAGAAAAACCACACAGTAAGAAACACGCTTCAAATTATTAAAGTTGACAACGTTATGGCTATGCAGAGGTTTCATATTTTTACTTTAACTACTTTCTTTTGAGTAGGGGTTTTCTCCACAGGATTTTTGTCAAATTCTTTCACTCTTACAAAACTAGATGAGCAGGGGAAGGTATGAATGGGTCTATTCTGTTTAATCCACTTCCTTAGTTATGTCAAGACCTAGATAGCTGGGTTTGGAACAGAAGGCAGAATCTGAGAATTTTATTTCACAGGAAAAAGAAAGTCTATTGAAATAAATAAATAACAAGTTCTAACTTAGTCACAAGAGCATTTTAAAGATTAATTAGCTGATGAAGTATAGTTCTCTGAAGATGCAATACTTTATGTAAATTTTTTTTAATTTATTAGTGTTTAGATGTACAGGCATGTCAACATACTGGGTTTAAACAGAACTTTGTATGCACAAGTCAGGACAACATAAGGAATTTCAGATGATGAATATCGAGAAAATGCTTTGCAGTTGCCAAAGATACAAGGCAGGCTAGGACTCAGACTGTGCTATGTCCATTTTCAGTACAACATTCAGGAGGCAGTAGAACTTAGTGCCACACTAGACCCACACAGCCTGCCATCATGCTCCTTACTCTGTGAGTACAGGGCAGACACATCAGTGCTTCGTAATGGACGTGAATCAAACTGATCAGCTGGGGCTGAATCACAGACGTGGTCAAGAGGGTCTGGCTTAGGACCCCAGTCATAGGAATAGGGTTCA
This sequence comes from Buteo buteo, assembly GCF_964188355.1. Classification (NCBI taxonomy): domain Eukaryota; kingdom Metazoa; phylum Chordata; class Aves; order Accipitriformes; family Accipitridae; genus Buteo; species Buteo buteo. The sequence goes on from NC_134175.1 coordinate 30,686,815, forward strand.
TGGAGTGCTAGGCTGGCTCTCCACATACCCACAAAGGCCTGACAAATATGTTATTTCAGCTCCCCACTGTCTGAAAGGATTTGTGCTGCCTCTGGGCCTGACCTGACCCTACAAGTGTTCATTTATAACACAACAGCATGCACTTAGAAATTCCACTGTACCTTATCCGCACTGCACTGTCAGCTCAAATGTTTCAGTTTCTCTGGAACATACTTAACTTACCATGGCTAATGGAATTAATCATTGGATTGTAATTATTCAGTCCTTCTTTCACCCAAGGTACAAACGCAAATTAAGTTCTTATTGTCTGTATGTATAATTCCTTATTCCTTCATCCTTCCTTGCCAGCTTTGCTGTGTTTCAACAATCATAAATTTTTGTCAAAGGCTGAAAGGAAAGGTGGTTTTGCTTGGCTGCAGAGCCAGAGGAACACATTTTTAACTGTTCAGGCTGAGTTTTATCTTCACAACTTAGTGTCAGCTCTCTCTGCTAGGTACAGATGGATATACTTCTGGGCAGGAAGAGCAATAGTTCATGGCCTGTCCCTAAATTTGCTACAGCTGCTATTGAAGCCATTAGGCTATCCTATCATAATTCGTTATTATGAAATAACTAGTTTTCATCATTTTATTGGGTGGAGTCTGAGGGAAAGCCTGGGAGTGCCTAGGAGCAAGGTACCCCATTAAACATCCTTGTGGTTGCTATGTCCTCATAGATGATAGCTCAGCAAGAAAATTTGTCGTGGGTAGAAGGTGATCCTCCTTAGGTCCCTTATTTTCATAATTGATCTTTCCATGCTAATTTCAAATAGATTTCATTTCCAACCTTACTTGATCACTATAGGAAATTTATTTTTCCTAAAGTCTGTTCCCCATTTCTCCTACCAATCACTTCCAGATATCATATATATGTATTTATAAATCTTTTCATAACTGTGTTTTTGTTTGATGCATAAGTACTTAAAAAACAAAGCTCTGATGCAATGTATTTTTGTATTCTTCACGAGATGTGTGGCATAAAATCAGTTGACTGCAGTTCCCCTGAGCTCCTTCATGATAATCCATGAAACAACCTCTCAGTAGTAGAGACTTTTATTTATGTGAGCACCACATCTCTCCTTAGAATTAAGAGGTTTTCAAGGGAAAAAGGGACATGGTACCTAGATTCCTGGCAAATAAAATTCCTGTCCTGAAGTTCACAGGTGATTTCAATAGCCTTCCCTCTCTAGCTCCCAGTGCCTTTGTTTTGAAATAGAAGTGAGCAACCGTAGCTGTCCCACTGATTCCTTGTTTGTAAAATTGAGATCTGCAAAATATTATCCATATCATAAAATAAACACTTCTGAGAACCTTTGTCAATGAGTCCTATATAACTGGGACATGTAATTTAATTAGACCTTACATGAAATAACGACGTGTGATCTGCAGTGAATAAAGAAACAAGTATTTTATTTTCTTCAAATTCTAGTTTTCTGCAAATTCTTTCAGTCAGGCAGATAGACAACTATGAGTCCAATTGTGTAAAGTAAACTCAGATAAAACCTGCAAGTTATTTCAGTGCAAACAGTAATTTCATAAATACATTCAATGAAAGTCAAGGACATTCAGTAAGTCCGAGACTGTCCTGTTTACATAAGTGTTCTGCACTACTCTAAGAGCAGGATTGTAATTAGCATCATAGGAGTACTCTAATGAAAGTATTCAGAGCTTTATATTTACTTGTACAGTGCAGTATGGTCTGCTATAGGTAAAGATCATACATGACACATTTGCACATGACAACACATTTATATAGTAATTCATTTTGCAGGTCCATATACATTCAATGTAGCTATTCTGTTCATCACAATACAGTAAAAAGTTCATTCTTTCTGCAAGGTTTGGATCACAGGATTACAGATCAAATTTTTTCTGAGCGCCTGCTGGGGGCACTAACATACACCCGTAAAAAACAAAAAATGAAATTAGACAAATGAAACAAGAAAGACAAGTTCAATCATTTATTTACGCAGTAAAAATGACACAGTTCACCTCAGATAATATATAATTTTTATAGTCTTCTTTTCACAGCTTTGAAAATACAACTTACAATAAATTTGCTTGCAGGCTTATACATGCAAATAATTCAGACCAAATGGGTAAAGAGTGAGCTAAATACAGCATAGGCAGCCCTAACAATGTATTATGGCTGAGAAAAAAAGGTGAACCAGTTGGTAAGTGGGGAAGGAAACTGCCATGGACTGGCTGGTAAAGACAGGTGGCATTTGTTGCTTAAAAAACAGACTGTTGAGTTGTGTAACAGGAAACCCAGCTATAGCAGCCCTGTACTCAAGTAGCAATGATGAGGTGCTACCTTGTGTGTAAAAACAACAGGAGGAGACCTGGATGGATTAAAAATATGTTAATGACACAACAGTAGCATAAAAACAATAAATACCAAGTTTGAAGCATAGGTGTTTTCACATATATGTCGTATTGGTTCTAGAGAAAAGTTATACAAATCTGAAAGCTTTAAGTGGAGACTGTACAACGTACAGCAAATCTTTACAGAGATGCTCTGTTGTCTTCAGTGTTCTCTGATTTTCCTGATGGAAGAAAGACTCCACATTTCAGATTCTCCTTTGTCCCCTGAAATGAGCAACGTTCATGCCTGACAGCAGCTTTTAAATTATCTTAAAGTGCCCATTTTCATAGTGCAAAGACGGGAAGGGTAGATAAACAAAAGCTAGGACAAAAAGGAAATGAGAGGTCGGCAGAAAAAGAGGGTAAGAGGTGAGCATCTGACTGGAAAGAAAAGAGATTGCTGGGTCAGAAGTTCTTTACTCCAAATTTGTACAGGATCTGAATTTCTCAAAGACCATGGAGAAGAATCTCATTTAGAAAATTCCATGCAGATAAAGAAAAAAGGAAGTTATCACTGGGGAAGTTAACAGGAGACAAAGACCTCTTAGACACTGAGCAGAAGAAGTTGGGCTTCCAGAAGCAGTCAAGTAATGCAGTGAGGAAGCACATCCTCATTGATCTAATGGCTCATCAGCTATCTGGTATTTGGAAGCATTCCTGAAAAGGGAAAGAGAAGTCACAAAATATTGCACAGTTGCTGGCAGCTTGTATGATCCTCCCATAGCCACAACTTGCTCCTGACAAGGCAGGGATTCATTCCATATTAACATTTTTCGACATTTTCATTTTTATTTTCTTGTTCTATTCAATCTAACCTGTTCCATTATTCAATTGCTCTTACAGTAATTAGGGGTTTTTTAACATTCAAGTGAAATTTTCTACACTTCAATTTGTGCCTGTTGTCTCTTGTTCTGTCTCTGGGCATCCCTGAGAGGAGTCCAGCTTCATCTTCCTTATTCCACCTCCCATCAAGTATTTATAAATATTGATAACATGCCCACTGAGTCTTCTCTTCCCCAGGCTAACCACTCCCAGCTCTCTCAGACTCTCCCCATATGTCAGATGTGCTAGTCACTTAATCATCTTCATTGCCCTTTCCTGGGCTGTCCCCTGTAAGTCCACGTTTTGTACTGGGGAGCCCAGAACCGGACACAGCACTCCAGATGCAGCCTCATCACTGCTGGATAGAGGAGAATAATCATGTCTCTCGACATGCTGGCCATACTCTCCCTCATGCAGCTCAGGATGCTGTTAGCTTTCTGTGCTACAAGGGCACTTTGCTGGCTCATGTTCAAATCAAATGAGATAAAACAGATATGGGAAATAGATCTTTCATTATTCCAAGCCTGGATCTTGAAATGCATTGTAGTTCACAAGTCAAGGCCTGCACAGTCAGCTCCCTGTGGAAAGGCAAAATTCCCTGAGTTTATTTTAGATGACTGTTCCTGGAAAGCTTAGACTTCATTGTATGATTGTTAGAGTATTCCAGTCACCGGAGGTGGAAAAGGAAGTGGGACTTAGGGGCACATTCTGGGACCTCACCTGCTAGACTTCCCGTGGCCAGTACTGCCAGAGCTACCTTTGGTCATACTGGTGACAAAATTAAGGTTGCTTTACGTGTCTCACACTTGGACCCTATTTTCAGACATTTACGAGTTTGTCAAATTTTAAGATCTTAAACTGAATTTTTCCATATTTGGGGTCTATTGTCTGTCAGAAAGCCTCAGCCAATGCCGTTCAGTCACCCAAATGGCTTAGGACATATACATTGTTCTGCTGTTGTGAACATTCTAGTGACCTTTTCTTTTAAGCCTTTATTGTGTACATGGTCTCAAACAGGGACTTGAGATCTGAAAGAATGTCCTTTCTGAAAATCTGCCCAGGTTTGTGTTTTTTCCAGTAGAGTACACACATGCAGGACGTCTCTCTCAGAGGCTGGAGCTCAAGTCTCTGAGTCCACCCTACTGAGCCATCTGAAAAGACGGAATAACAGTGATACCTCTGTATTTCCCAGCACTGTTGTGAAAGTTAATAATATTTTAAAAGCACCTTTATTCTACAGTGATGAGTGCAGGGAAAAGCTCATAAAGATATCATTAACCTTGTGGTCACAATAAGTCTGCTACTGTATTACATTAAACACAAGATGAGCAACACAGAGAAAACAGTTCATTGGGGAAGCATCCATTTGTTCACTGCATTGGAGAAGCATCCTCATGAAAAAAAAGGGGAATCTGATCACAAATAACTTCAGTAAACATATACAAGTTGGCCATGGGTGATTTTAATCCAGTCATTTCCTAGATTTTGAGTGCCTGACTTTGCAATTTTAATATTGTTCGGATACACATCATTTGTGACCACCAATAGTGGTCAGCTTTCCTTACTGCATGTGAATATTTCCTCCAGTTAAGAGCTATAAAAATGAACCTGCTGAGTACCTCAGAGGGCTAGGATGGAAGAGGATCTCTGGGGACAGTTCACTCCAGGATTCTCTGTGATCCTTTTACTTCACAGCAGGATGGGTATGGGCTAGATCTCAGTACAGCCCAGCAATATTCCCCTCAGATGACCTTCTTGGCATGCTTGCAGCTCTCACTGGATATTCAGAATATCCAACAGCCCTCGTGTTGTCATCATCCCCAGGGACGGTTAACATGGCACAGCCCCAGCACGAGGGCTAAAATTGGTCAATTTATGAGCCATGTGCTGATCAAAAAATTGTCACCCCCTAGACATTTTTAGAAGCACATGGTGCCCATCCTTTTCTTTTACCTCCTTAGCAGAGCTCTCAAAAGAGAAGTTCATAGAAGTACCTATGCTGGCTATCCTTAGTAATTTAGGCCCTCAAAATAGCAGTAGTTTGTTAGCCTACCTTTGCCAAAACAGTTTCTAAACAATGTAATTAAAAGGTTTGGGGAATTTTGTTATGTTTATGCCTTTTACACAACCTAATTCATTTTCTAGGGTGAAATCAGTGTGTGTTAGTGATACAGATACTACACATTTGTCTCCATTGTAGCATGATCCCAGGAAAACGTAAAAAAGCAAAGTGCTGATTCACTCCTATTGTTGATATTTTTCAGGCTTGCTTACACAGAAGATTTTAGGATTTCAGCTAAGGTTTTTGAGTTTTGAGGACTGTACACTATATAAGCACACATTGCCTCTAACCCACCTCATTTCACTTTGGCAGTGAAATTTTGTTTATTACTCAAATCCACCAGAAATGCTTCAGTTAATATTTGCTAGCAGACAAACCAGGGAAATATGCAAATCATACAACTTCCATTTTTTAAGGCATTTTTGGTTTTGCCCTCAATAAACCAAGAAATATGGTGTCATCTTATTATAATCTTGTAAAACATTTAAATATTTGACATTAACATAGGGCTTCTTTCCCTCTGGGAAAGAAGACCATGAGGATAACATGCCACTGTCCAATTACAGCAGTATATGTATTGAAGTAAAAATATTTAAACAGATGTTATAAAAGACTTCATTTCCATTGTACAGCAGAAGCACATCTGCTGTGCTTCAAATACTTCTTATCCATGCCAAAGGAATACTATGAAGAGAAAATGCATTTTTATGTGCTTTTCCTTTGAGTTTACCCTATGTGAATATGGAAAGTCTTTTCAGTAGGAAAAAAGGCACTGATTGTGATCACTTGACATTTTCTGTTTGCCCTACAGCTGCCATTTGTGAGTAGTATGGAAATCAAGTTCTGGCTCTTGATTTCTGGCCTGATCTTTTAAAAACCTTGAATGTTGCTAAAATAGTATTGAGCAGGAAGTAAAGGAGGGATAACATGGTGCGAGATCAAACTAATATAAAAATGCTGCAGTGCTACACTCACTTCCTACCAAAACATTTTCAGGCATTAGCTTATTGGTATTGTTCTTTACAAAGAAAGTATTTGATATCACAGTATTATCATCAGTGATGAAGTGCACCTACACTGATGTTATGATACAGCCTTGTTTTGGGGACATACTTGAGTTTTAGTATTAATGCTTCAAGCACATACAAGTTCCAGACTTAGGCAGCAGTGGAGTGGTGGCTTTAGAGTAATAACCTTAATTACTTATAAGGTAAGGCTCTTATGTTTGCTCACTGGTGAGTCTAGAAGAATTAATACAGTTATATTTAGTGGAGATACTTAGTGAGAAGCATCCACCTCTATTGACTATGTACTTTATTAGTGCAATAGCCTCAGTATTAAAAAGCACTCCAGCAGGCAGTCAGCCTTCCTTCCCAGAGCTACTTATGTTCACAAACCTGTTATACGTTCCTAGCTGACACAGGTACACAGTCTCTTATTTTGACCCTATAAGTTTATCCATAAGATACTATTTAAAGCTAACAGCTGGATGGGGCACAGGAGGAAGAAAACCTTGAAAGCTTTGGTTTTATACAGATTCTTCTGGGAAGCAAGTGTGCAGCAGCAGTCTGATGGGATCCACGCCAACCTAGCGGCACTGCTTCCATATGGTGCCAAAAGCCCAAGAAAAAGCTCTCAGGGACATGAATTTTTGCCATTAACCCAAGTGAGGTTGGAGTAGGAGTGGAATATAAATGTTACCCACATGGAAGTGATGCAGAAGTGGCCCTGTAGATCCTGTAAACCCTGAACATAGGACACAGAGACAACATTGCTTATCAGTCTTGCATAGGGTTTTGGAGAAAGTGGAGTGGGATCTGTATTCCATCACCCTAAGGCTGCTGGGTACAAGAAATACAAACACATTCACTTTGTACATACAAAAATTGCCAGCATTTTGGTACTATTAACAAGCACTCTGAAAGGATTAATGTGCTTGATATAAATCGTACTGTTGTGCTTGCAACTGCTACAACATGAAATCAGATTAACTAATATTATGCTCTAAAGTACTCTACATTTTCAATTATTTCAAAAGTACAGTTTATGAAAATGATGCTCATTTTCTGGCAGAAGAATATTTTATGCCATAGCAGACACCTCAATTATAAGACACTACAGAAGAGGAATTTGAAAGTAATGTTTTTGTGCTTCACTTGTCTTCATCTGTAGTGCAAGAAGCTTATGAGATTTGTATCTCTTCTGACAATACTTTCTTTCTGCTTTCTTTACATTTTTACTGTACCTTGGTTTAGAAATTTCAACTATTGCCTTTTGGTTTTGGCATTTTTATTTTTCTAAGTTTAGTTTTAACTGAAACCACTTATCTCCTCATGGTGCACAAAGTAGGATTTGTATGCAATCTTAACAACAGCTTTTTAGATTTCTCATAAATTAAATAAAAAAGGAACGGAATGTGAATTAGTTTGGAAGTGTAGCCAAGTGACCTTATCAGCCAAGTGACCCTAGTGGTGCTTTGTAGAAACATCATTATTATTATTCTCAATATCTTTGCTGTTTAATATTCCACTGCAAGAAACAGAACTGTTCTCCCTGTTCCTAACTCTGTGAAGTGAATACCTGCTACCTTCTCCAACATTACCATAAAAACAATTTGCAAAATGAATTGCATTCACCAGTGTGCATGGTCCATGCTTTTATTCTTCACTCTATGAATATAATTAAATTTAGCTTTCCAGACAGTAGACAGAGGAATAAATACTTTTAAGTGAACTGCGCAGCTATGTATCAAGCCAGAAATGAAAAGACCATCTGACTGAGAAATGTGTTGAAAAGCTTATGTTAAGAATTCCAGAAACACTCTTCAAAACAAAGTATCTGAAAATTACTTTCTTCATTTATGAAACCAGGCTTGTTCAATTTCTGATAAAAATAGCAAATCTTCTTAGACTGGAGAAGTTAGATAAAACTAAATCAGACTTTGTTTGAGGACAGATACAACTATCAGCTCACAAGCCACTGAACAATAGCTTGCTGGAGGTAAGGGAGGCTTTGGCTGTCACCAGAAACGTTCTGACTTCATAATCATCAGAAAAAAAGCTAACCTTCTCTCCTGCCTGCAAAATCAGGATTAGAAAGCCTTTCAGTACGAGACTACACTTTCACAAATAACATGGAAACAAGGAAAAAGAATCTGGAAAAATACAGATGTAGGAAATAATTGTCTGGTTTAAATATATGGGACAATAGAGGTATATTCCTAGATTATTCTAAGCCAAACACTGTTACATTACTTATCATTCTAGCTGTTGTCAAAAAGGATCTACAAATCATTGTAAAAATTATTTAAAAAGCAGGCAGAAGCTAATTAACATTTTACATTCATTTCTGAAAATTTTTACACATTTGTAGCATTTGAGCATTTGAGAATTCCCTGGTGCCTCAGTGGGAGAGTCCGGTATGCATATGCTGAAGTCTTTCTGTGATCAGGGATGTTATTCCTATTCTTTTGTAATTTCTTTTCAAGTTGTTATTGTTGTATCACTATAAAGGTGATGGTTTAAAAAGTAACAAGAAGTCTCTGACACTATTATCCACTTCATTAGGGCCAAACCTGAGAGGCACTACAGACAGTAAACCTACTTTTTGTCAGTGATTGTAAGCACTGTAGAAATTGAGGTTATTTAATTTAATAAATAAATCATTTCTCACCGAAAAACGAGTGATCTCTAACAACAACCAGAAGCGCCCATCCTGTAAAGATGGTACGCAATGATTAGGGTTTCCCTAGTTGGTAGTTTCAAAGAAGCCAGCAAGATGCACAAAATTGACAACTATCAGATTAAAAAATGACAAAACAATTGAATTGAACTTAAACTGCACAATCATAGTGAATTGTTACTAGTATTTCCTATACAGCATACTGATCCTTTAGTATTTTTTGGTTTTAAAATTACCTAAGTATTCAGGATAGTGAAAGAAGCATTATATTGATATTTCAGGGAAAAAATGTCAGATTTCAGGCATCTTCTAGTGTGGGTGTAAACACATGGCTTCAGGAGTGCTGACACTGACTTGGGATGACTCAGTTTGTGTAAGGAGGAATCGGTGGTATTTTTCATTGATGTTTTTAATATATCCATTATAATGATTCCCCACACCAAATACCAGCTGAAGGATCATGCCAGATTTTGCCATGACTCTATCAGCCACTCATTAATATGCTGTAAACTATAGTACCTGTTCGCTTTTGTTCTCTAGTTTTATGAGATTCTGTAGTTGCTGTTTCTGAGCTTTCCCTGCTGGATAAAGTCATGTGTTTAAAAGGAAAAATACTGAATTTATCATGACTTATAAGATCACAATTTTACCATGTAAAACTGTGTGAAAGATGATTCATACTCCAAGAAAGTTAGAGAATATTGCTATAATTGTCCAGCCAGAAGTTCACCAACTGTATATATTTAAGTGGTTCTCACTGTTTATGTTTGCAGATAAAAATGTGATCATATGATCCTTTCAAGATAAGCTACCACTAATTTTAAACACTATGATTAGTTCCTCTTTATTTTTCAAAATAGGATCTCACAGAATTTCACTGTGTTGAATGCAACTCCTTGAGCTGTGAAATGCTGCCCAAGAACTTTTAAAATTCCAAAGATATTTTAGTCCTGACAACATGTATGCATGGTATGTCATTCAACCCCTCATGATAATAAAACATTTTTGCCTGTATGTTGTTGTATTGGGTCTGGCTGAGATGGAGTTAATAGTCCCCATAGCAGCCCTCATTGCTCCATTTAGATTTTGTGTTCCTTCAGCTATCTGAACTCTGAAGTTACTTCACCTGACAATGCAACCAAGTCTTTTGTCTGCTGGTTACTTTAAGGCTCCTAACTGCATTTAAATCCAACACATCACTTAAGCTTCAAATCTGAGGGTTGTCTTGATCTCTTAAGATTAATTCTTCCCAGAAAAGTTAAGAATAGATATTTTTTCTATTATTTTCATGAATATTTTGCAGCTTAAAATGAACAAGGCTGAAACCATCACCATTCCGTACTCTACTTCCAAACATGTCCACAGTAAGAAACGGAGGCGTTCTTACCATTTGAAGCTCCAGAGCAGATGGAGTTTGGCTATTCTGAGTCAGGGTCACAAGGTTTCATATTTCCCTCTGTTCAAGCCTTGTAACACTTGGTAAGCATTAGTCATATACCAGGCTTCTGCATGTTGCCCTTATCAGTGTGGCTGGAAGGAAAAGTAGCTTTTCTGGTAAACTGGGGAGACTGAGCAGAGATTTGAAATTGGCATAAAGTCAGCATCAGTCTCCTGAGACCATTAGTATGGCCTAGCTTCTGCCAAACAGACTAGCAAATTTTTCATGTTTGCTTTTGAACTTTGTTCTGCGTATGGCAGGGCAGGCTATTAACAGCTGACAGAATGGACCAACCAGTGAAAACTTTTTGTTAATTAGCTGAGTATGACCGTGATGTTCAGTGTTGACTCTGCAACTTGGCAATGCTATCCATTGCTCACCTTTGAGAAGGTATATTAGGCGTGCATTTAACAGTATTTGAGTTTATAAGATTACATGTGAACGCACGTTTGTAGCTGTCAGGAGCAGAAGCTAAAATATTTTCAGTGAACTCCATTGCCAACTAAACAGAAACTGTAACTAAGCAACACAGAAACACCGCTCCAGTTATTCGTGACCTGGAAACATGATTTACCCGATGTCTGCCTCCCCCTTGCCCCCCAACTAAAATGCCTAGATTTACTTGGTTGTTTTATTTCACTAATCTGCAACATGTTATATATCAAAATTTAAAAAGCCAATATGAAACTGAATCATCCTCACCACAAAAATTAGTAGAAAATTTGATAATGTTGAGTCCAGGAACAACATTTTCAAAACCTTAAAATAGTTTCACATGATTATATAGAGAACAAGATAAGGAATAAATGAAAGAAATGCTTTTCAGTTACATTTTTTCTTTATAATTGTGAAAGTGGCTTTTTACTTAGAGATTTAGAAGGACATCTTCACAGGCAATGGCAGTGCTAGTATCCCAGTAATACACACTGACATCTGTGCCTAACGCAGTAACCAATCACTTGAACCAGGTCAAAAGGACTTCTTCCCAATGATATAGAAGCACTGGCAATGTGAACTTCTGTGGACATCTATTGTGACTCTAAGGCAGTATGTTATGCAAATGTTTGTCCTGCTGTTTCTCCATCCCTACTAACCTTGTTCCCTCTCCCCTTTCTCTGGGTCTCAGTGGATGAAGGAAAGTAGTGGAGCTACTGTTCAACTCAGTCCTGAGCTAGGAATTCTTACAGAGCATTTAGCATTATACAGGAAGCAACTTTTCTCAAAGGCAGGATGGTATATGTACTGGTTTATACAACTGATATGTGTAGGCATTTATTGAAAAACCAAAATTTTTCTACACCTCTCAAGTATAAAGATATCTAGACAGTCACGTTCCAGGAGAATGCCATGCTAATTATCCCATGAGTCATTCCACATGAAATTATACATTTCTACAATCTGCATCAGTATTTCAGCTTCTGTCTCTAGACAAGCAAGCAGTGTACAGTGAAACATACTTTTCAAGCTACTAGTCACCAGTGGGTTTATAAGGAGTATCATAATTTCACAACTCTACCAGAAAATATGGGGGCTGCACCTGAAATTTACTTCTGAGCCCAGAATTTTAAGCAGAAATGAAGTTATCAACTTTGTGAGTTGCTGCCTTGGAAGATGTGCGAAGTTCAAGTTAGAAAACTTCATAATACCAATATTATGGGAATTCTGCAGGGTTGTACCTGTTAGGTGTTTTCTGTAACAGCACCTTAAATCTAAAAAGAGCAAAAGGTCATTAAAACCACAAAAGTTTGTTTCACTTTTCACTGGTGTCACATCAATTTAGCTCTAGTGTGGAAAAATACATATATTCACATATGAAATTTGCAATATACAGCTACTGTTTAATTGTTGGGGGACTCTGGTAGACATTTTTAATCTTTTTCAAATGGAAACATGTAAGATTTTCAACTGAAAAAGAAATATGCCTGCACATATGACTATATTTCACCATCTTATTAAAATACGCTGAGCACTTTTAAAGCAAAGACAATGTCTCTGCCTTCATAACTTTAATATGTGTGGAGAGTACTGTATCTCTTTTCCCAAATTGTCAAGGTACAGAATGAGCATTTAAAAAATGTTCAAGTAAATCCTTCATTTGCTGTTATAATTACTTCTTGGGCAAGTTATTTTTATCACAGTTTCAGATTTCAAAAAATAACTAAATTTTTAAAACATAAATTTAAAGTATCTGTTTTGGCCATCTAAAGAACGTGGTTTATATTTTCATATTTTGACACAGACATTAAAAAGGTACCATTCTGGGATTCACTGAAAAGGAATATATTTTTTATTTAAAAAAAAAAATAAATCCCTTTTTAACCAATGGTAGTAAATATTTTAAATAGTTATTTAAGAGACTGGACAACAGAATGAGACACCTGAGCTATCATGGGTCCTGGGAGCAATTTCACAACATTAGTGCTGACCTACATGTATTTTGATTAGCTCACTGAAAGCCCCAGTGGTATCCAGCTATTCTGTTCTGGTTTGGATAATGCATGCTCCTCAGGCATAGTAATTAACCTCACGCAGGCCCTTCCCTTGTTATATATTAATCACATTTGTATGAGCTACACACATCATATCACTATAAGATTTCCCAGTTACAGGGGGGTTTTATATTTGGGAGAGGACAACTCCTTTCTATGCTCTTCTTATCCTTGTCATTGTACCTCTGTAAGACAGATACCTAACATGATGGTTTCTAAAGATCTACCTTTACGAGCCAATATCCCCCTAAATGTTATTATAGGCAAAAAGGGCTTCAACAAAAGCAAACTAAATAGGCTGCTTCTTGGCTGAGCTCAGAAAGAGACCTGCCAACAAGACAAGGAGCTTTCAGAATTGTAAACCGTGCAAATGAGAAATAAAAGAATTATAAGCCTAGTGTTGTCCTCAGGCTGTTGTCCTCCTCCTTGGTTGCAGTCCAGCATCTTTTCAGAGACTTGTTTTCAGGCCAATAAAAGCTCTCTTCCTCCTACCTCAACCAAGAGCTACATTTAGGTTACAAATAATCCCATCAGCCAGAAAGTTCTTTGTGTCCCTGCAAACCTGTACCTGTGTCATTCAACAGACTTGAGAAAAGTAGGTATCACTCCTAGTAGGCTTGAAAGCAGAAGAAACATGTGAGATCTGGCAGATTTCCTGATACAGCCCAGAAACTGGATACTTGATATCCTGAGCCCTTTTTGAAAGAGAGCAAGGGAGATGCAGCAAAACATTTTTCAGCTTTTCTTATCTATCAGACCAATCAATAGAGAGTTTCAGAAGTTCCTACCTCTTTTCAAAATCTAACTTTTAAAGCCAAATGTCTTCTAAGTGTTCAGACCTGAACAGATATTTTTTTTTTTTTTTCATTCTGGAGCTCTTACCATGTGGGATCTGAAAACACATTTGCAGCTTGTACATAGCTGGCAGGTATAGACAGCAACTTTTCACATGATCTGGGTCCCCATCATCTGCATTTGAGACATGTTTGGACCATTTAATGCTACTTTTTGTTTCACATGCTAAGGGTTTTCTGTTCATGAAAGTTAGAGCTCTGGGGAGAAACACTGCTCAGGTCTCACCCCTGAGATGAATGAGGATGCAGTTACAATGCACACCTTGAGATCACATCCAGTACCCCAGTAATGACAGCTGTTTATTACCATACAGATCTGGAAGAGTCCAAATCTGAATGGACAAAAGCAGCTTTTCATAGGACTTATGCTATGTTCTTGAAGGATCTTTTAAAATAAACAGCAAATAAAGTACGATTTTATTCTCAGAGGAGATGATAAAATAAAAATGGCTTAATAGACTATATGCATATTTAAACACATTTATACTTTCTTGCAAGTATGATAGATGGGAGTCCTCCCTGAGTTCCAGCACCAGAACAAAGCCCATTACATTTATAACAGCCCCCCAAAAGCTGTAAAGAACTCTCTTGATCCCAGTCTAACCATAAAGAATAAATGTGTCATGAGTTTCCTTCATTCAGAGTATTTCCCATGCCTCTGGCTCCATAGCCTGATCCCTTATTATCCTATATTTCAAATACTTTTGTTGCAGAATTCCAGTTTGAAACTGTCATTTTGCCCATTTTCTCTCTTTCAGGCTGTTGTACCACCTATGTTCCTGTAAGCACGGATGAACGGATGAAGCGTTACATCTTCCAGGACTTTGTGACCTTGCAACAGTGGGTAAGTGTCCTGAAACTGCCTCTGCCCATCCATTTATCTTCCAGAGCAACCTTAAAATCCTGTGCATTAGAATGTTTTGCTTATCAGAACAATATTCAGCCCTGAGTCCACTTACAGCTGATCATGTGAAAGATGCTGTTAAACAGTTTTAGGGATTTTCTCATACATTACTCTTCTTTGAAATACCCTCAGAGAAGGAGGATAGTGGTTGTGTGTGTCATGAGGCTTCGGAAACCTTTTGTTTTTCACCTCAGTCCACTGATGGTGTTACCAATTGGTCACTGATTTGTTAATATTTTAGCAAAATCATATGTATGTTGTATTTTATACATTTAACCCCAACCAGTACCTGCTGTGAAATCCCCTGTATAGCCCTGTACCAAGGCCGGAGAAATTGGCTAAGATCATCTAGTAGGAACATTTAGGACTTAGATAACAAGATAAAAGAAAATTAAAATCTGATTATAAAAGAGTTTGGTTTGACTAAAAAGTAGAAGATTGTGAAGCATAAGTATGGGAGTGTTGAGTTTGAAGTGTAGCCTTAGAAACTTAGGAGCTTAGGAACTGTATAATGTGTAACCATAAGAATTTAAGTATTGTTCAAAATCATTTAACCACAGAAGTTTTGACAAAGATTGGTAGTCTTGTAGTGTTTGTTTTAAAGGCTAAGGAAACCGTTATGGACACCAGCTTGCTGCTTGGAAACACCTGAGAGGTCAAGAAGCGGACGAGTGAGGAAGACTACGAAAGACCACCAGAGGACTCTAGAAGACCACCAGAGACCATTAGTGCGCTTGCGTGATGGACATTAACATATGCAAATGATTTCCTGGAAATCTGATGAATATGCAAATGACGTCTTTGTAATCTCATGAATATGCATAAGTGAGTTCAATATAAGGTGTATTGTTTTGGTTACAGGTGTGCGTGGTTTGTGAGAGGACTCGCCCGCGCACCCGGCCGTCAATAAAGAAGTGTCTGCTTATCTACACTAAATTGGTGTTGATAAGTTTTTATTCCGAGATTTCGGTAACAATGGAAGAGAGGTGAGTCACTTTATTATAAGTATCCTGTCTCCCATTGCTTTGTTTAGGTTTGCACCTACCTCTTCCTGAACAGAAGAAAAGATTAATCACACAAACATGCTGATACACAGATGATACAATTTTATACAATCAAATACAAAATTAGAACTGCAACAGGGCGTCTTCATTTCTTTTGGGCAGGGCATCAAGATGAAAAGCAAAAGGTTCCAGGAGCTTAGTGGCAACACGATGCTTTTGTAAGAATAAATCAACATTATGACAGGTACTCTGTAATAAGCACCTTTTCATGCTTACATGCATTGAATAGATATATGAACCAGACTGTTGAGAAAAGGCAATCTTTGATGCACAGTTGATCATTCCTGTTAGTAGCATAGTACATGATGGAATTTAATTGATTTTGGATTTGAAATTAACCTGAAAAATTAAGATGTGCTTCCTTTTTTTATTCTATTACTCTGATTAACAGAACAGTGAAGCAGTTAGAAGGCTGTGGTCAGCAGAATGACAGTCAGTAACTCTTATTACGTAGATGGGTGTTTTGTGTATAAAATTGCTACTTCTTGTACCACTTTTAAAATCTATGGTGAAGCTTTTAATCAATGCCATTCAGGCTCCGAAGCAGCACCATTCTCTCCTACACTCTCTCAGGATTGCCTTGCCCCTACTGTCTTAAAAGTGCTCTCCTCCTACAGAGGATCTGGTCAGCAATAGCAGCAGCTGCCGGAACAGTGCGTCCAGCATGCCAGACTGAAATTCATGTTTCAGGAATGTCTCCTAGGGGGGTTGAGCAATTCAGTCAGATTCGTAGTTAAAAGCCTTTCACTGTAACACAATTACCCTGCAATAGAGAAGAGAAATGGTCGGCATTTGTTTGCTACAAATGTGCCTTGCAAAAACCACTATTATGAAGTCCTTCCTCAGGTGAAAATTCCACTGACAATGGGATTTACCTCTGCTAGAAATACAGGCTGCGGGATTGGGAATATAAAATAAAAAACAGAGTGATCAACAACATTTTATATGGGTTTCAACATCCATTTACTAAAAAACTGTAGGTTTTTTCTGTCTGAAAAGTAGTAAGTAACACTGTCCAGCAGGACCCCAGTAGTGCCAGGAATTTGTGGTTTAGGGACTGTTTAGAAAAGCATATATTTTATTTTTTTCTGATTCTGGCTGATTCTCATTATCATACACAACACAGAAGGTCCTTGCAAAGAATGTATCATCTGCCTTAGGCAGGTGGGGCACTCTCACTGACCAAGTTACAGATTTAACTGGCCTGTAGCCATACCGTTTGCAATTTCCATCACACATTCTGCAATTCTGGCTTAGTCTGAGTCATGGCCTGAAATGAGAGGAAACTGCCACTGTCTGGCCAAACTGTCTCATCTTGCAATATGAGTACTGTGTATTCCTCTGCCTCATGATTCCCACAATCAGGTCCTAGCCTTCCAGCCCACCAGGGAATAAAAGCAAGAGTATCCAAACTTGGCCCTCTTTAGACCACCTTTCTGCCTCCTGGTAAGTGAAATGAGGGCTTACACACAATGAGTGGGGCAGAGGATTGAAGCACATATATGCTAGTGAGAGTTGTGTGATACAGGGTAAGAAGAAAAGAGCAAGGGATGACTTGGATGCTTTGCAGCTTATTTATGATAGAGCCAAAGATTGTGACAGTAATTAAAGTTTAGAGACTTCGGGAGGAGATAGGGCCAGATCACAGACAGAGTTAGTTAAGGCAATTGTTTACCCATTAGCTGGGATCTAAGCAGGGGGAAGAGAGTAGAAAAAGGAAAAGAGAAGAGGTGAGTGGTGGTGCAAGTAAAAAACTGGAGGGAGGAAACTGTGAGAGGTAGTACAGGGAGGGAATGAGGGAAAGCTGGAGATTGGCTCTCAAGACTTCCAGGTGTTCACTCAAAAGGCCCAGGGTACAGAAGGTGGTTTCTTCTCTCAGGATACTACACAAAACTAGCATTTTAACACTTTGTACATGTACTCATCAGCCAGCAGTATGACTGTGAAACACCTAGGCTTATGCACAGGTCATCTGGTTGATTCTGCCAGAATAGACATAAAGAAGAGAGCTGGACCAGTCAGATCTGCACAACCTCTTTGGTTTTGCAGGGATTAATTTCTAATTTTTGGCCTGACATGAGCTCCCCCATCATGTAATTTGAGCAGTGTGAAACACAGAGAACTATAACTCAGTTGAAGCATTGTATACTCCATATTGTCTGAAGAAGCAGTCTCATGGCAGCATAATTTTCCTCCTTTCCACACTTACTTTCTTCTGGAGTCCAGAACTGAGATGCTTTCCAAAGTACATTTTGTAAGGGATTATACAGACAAAGTGGTCAGTGCACAAAAAAGAGGCAATTCATAGACTTGTCAGACAAATCCGTAACCTGGACATAGGACATAAAGAACCTGATATGATAGCAAGGTTGCTGGTGTGGACAGAGAGAGAAGGCAGAACATCTGAAATAGAAGAAAAAGAGACTGAATTTTCATAATGTTAAATCTGAGCTGGTGGTCCAGGTGATATTCACAGGCACCATGCTCTTTTCTTCCAAGCTGCTACAGGATAGTAATTGCATGGGTTAAGTTCAATTAGGCTATTGAAACAAATGTCTTCTAGATAAATTAAACAAGAGAGGCTTCAAGTCACAGTGCAAGCATGTATAATCACTCCAGAGGTACATGTGAGACTGCAGTGAATTGAAATGTACTAGGAAGAGGCTATCTGGGGAAATATCTATCTAACCTTTATATAAGGAAGAAACAAGAGAAACACAAGAAGTAGGAAAAAAAGAGTAAGAAAACATGAAATATAGCCTGAAATAGCTCTACGAGGATGGTTGCTAGAAAAACTTCCATGCATTTTGTGCTGAAACCTGCTGATACTACAAGCAAAAGAATTTGCTTCTTGTTGTTCAGATCCTCCTATAAGCACAAAATCAGATCTTCATACATTCTTCAATGCAGCTCTGTACAGAGATCCCCTGCTCTTAACATGAGCTTCTTTTCCAACAGAAACAGTTTGTAGGATCTCAAACTGGATAACCGCTTAGGCCAAGAAGTGATAACAATAATAAATACCTCTTGTATCCTTCAAAATGAGTCATGTTGTTCAAAAGGTAAGAGGGATTTACTCATAATGGACAGGCAGTGATGATTCAGCAATTACATTTTCAACAGACTGTCAAACAAACTTCACTGAACTATAAGAATGCATCTGTACTGATCTCATGGAAATATACAAAGGGAGTTGTTTTTACATGACTAGAATCAAACACATTACTCAGAACCAGCAGTATAAAAGAGAGACTGATGAGCAGCCAAGTCTCCCAGCAGACAAGCCGAATAGATTTCTAAGCCCTCTTGAAGTTGTCTTTGCATTCCTTCCTGGAAGAACGTTTTCATAAGCAGTTACGCAGATTTCTTTTAAAGTAATCCAGTACCATCCTATAGCTCCAGGTAGCTACTACTAAATGCCAAAAACACACTGATACTCCATTTTGTGCTTCCAGAAATACTTGAAAATGCATCAAATGTTAAAAATGTTTGACATTGCAAAGTGCTACATGATTAGTTCATCACAAGTGAGTTCTTGTCCATCGGAAAGCTTGCATATAAATATTTTTAGGAAATCCTTGAAGAGAAATAACATCTACCTTTGTAGCACCTAGTGAAGGCTAGCGTTTATATATATATAAAATATAGGTAAATCCCTGCTATGTCAATGTATTCCAAACACGCATGGTCTCTCTTTCTGGAGTTCAGTTGATTTCAAAAGTCCCACATAGATATTGATGTCTATGTATGTACGACAGAAATTTAGAAGTCTCTGTGTGGATACAGAGAACTTTTCCCATCAACTTTAGGAACAGCTGGGTAGGACTCAACTGCCTGTGATGCAGTTTTCTTTGAGACTGAACCAACCTTTGAGCCACCTCCACCCAGTTTGTATTCAGATGAAAATGATACATTTAAATCTATTGACAATGCTTACAGAACTAAACAATTCTGTATAACAACCACTTTATAACTTGAAAATCAGTAACAGTTTATGATATTTTTTAAAGAAAGAATTACTTTTTCTTCTGAGACATGGGTCAAGAAGACTTGAAAGTGAATATGATATAAAAACATTCTAAAAAACAGTTCCAGTGTGGATAGAGCCATATACAAATGGCACTCAGTCAAGAATTTCTTAGAACCATCCAACTGAGGGGTTAGAGTTCAAAGACTTTAAAATTCAGATTTATTTCTGGCTGAACTAAATATGTAGTGTTGACTTCCTGCTGCTTAAAGGAAAAGGCATTGAGCAGAATCCACCAAAACAAATGGAAAATGGAGCCTAAGCAGAATACCATAAGACAGACCAGCCAAGCTCCAGCACCTTTGCACTTCCTCTGCTTTTCTTATCCCATAGGATGTAATACGACAAAATATCTTTGTTTGTGTGTGTGTGTATCCATGCAGAAGCCTATGTGCAAGTATATATAAATACATATGCCCACACACAGTTATTCTTTACAACAAATAAATATAATACACTTTGTTCTACACATTAGCATTCAGGGCCTGGCTGCCAGATCAGAACATTTTGTGTGTTTGCATTGCTTGGAAAATGGCAAAAAAAGGCAGCTGGAAACTTTGGCAAGTCATGTAGTGCTGCTCACAATCAGCATGTAGAAGGTTAAAATTAGAGTCAGAATTTGGTTTTGACATATTTTAAAAATAACTGACATTTGTCCTGGGAACATACATCATCTAGCATGCATTAGGAAAAAAATCTTTCTACATCTGAGCACACTGTAGCAAAACAAAAAAGGAAAGCTTTCAACAAGCAAAAAAAGCAAAACAGCAACATGATCTTGAGATGCATAAACAGGAGAATAACCTGCAGGGCACAAGAAATAATCCCTCTGCTCTGCTCTGCATTGCTTAGGCCACAGCTAAAGCACCATGTCTGGTTTTGGGCACTGTATTTCAGAAAGGTTTCAGTGTGAGAGGACTAGAGGCAACATGGTAGCAATCTTCTAGTATATAAAAGGCCATTGTAAAGAGGAGAATAATATTAAGACTTTTCCTTGTCTACTTTGCACAGGTCAAGAAGTAATAAACTGGAACAAAGTTTAAAATTAGATATTGGAGGTGGGGGAGGGAATTTAACAGTGCATTCACTGAAAGACTGGAACAGATTGCCTGGAGAGATTGCATGTTGTCTGTTATCAACGTTTTTTAGCAAGAAATAAGATAAAAGTCTATCAGGAATGTTAGAACTATAACTGATCCCATTACAGGGCAGGAGGATGGGCTAGGTGACTTCTGGAGGTTTCTACCAGATCTATGAGTCCATAATTCGTTGAGAAGAGCGATAGCATGCTAAGATGTGAACCTCCCTCACAAGTTGTGAAATTTCCTGATGGTACAGTGTCTGAGCGGACAGATTCTGGTTCTGTTTACATTCAGTTTGTATTAGTTTCCTTTCAGCACAAGGTTTTACACAATCTGGCATCAATCTCTGATAATCCCTTTTTGTTTAATCACTCAAATACAAGGTTTTCAAATGGATCTTTTGGATTTGCCTTGGAGGCAATAGGTCACACTACTAAAATTTGCATCTCTCAGGTTATATTTATATAATGTAGTTATATATTATAACAAGCAAGTAAAAACTATTTTGTTATGAAATAAATAACTCAGTGCTTGAAAATTGGATCAGCTATTGTGTTTGTGGTTTAATGTCTTAATTACCATTGCCTTATATGGATTTCTTCACACTGATTGTGCTATTACTTCACTTATTTACAGTATGTAGCCAAATTGAGGGCCACTAGGAGTTTCATGCTATCAGCATAGCCCATAGTTATTTCCCTTTTCTTTCCCTATTCTATTTTTTTAATCTGTTCATTAGGCTTTTCCCTCACCTCTAATAACCTTGATTGATAAAGTGAACAACAATTAAAAAAATTCAAGAACAGTACTTCCCCTCTGCAAAAATACAGTTTTAAAGCAAACGATGATAATATAGAACTGTTGGAACCAGAACATAACAACACTAAAACTGACTTTTTCTTGACCTCAGATTTGCTTTTAAAGTTATGGAATATTTCCAGTTGTGTGGGTGTATAAAAGAAAGCAGGAACTCTAAATACTAACTACACCAGCTTTAACTTCTCTTCCCACTCACAAAACACCACTAACATACAAGGTGATGGGGTATCAAAATACTAATACTGTTCATTACACATGTTCATTACACATGTACTAATGCTGAGGCTGAGAAAATTACTAACAAAAGATGTGCTTAAAATGCTTTATAAGTTCAATTCCAAAGCATGAGGAGTTTTTCTGTACACATAATATTATCATGAATGGCTCTTCTGATGATCAGTGATCTCTAAAGACAGCAGGAAGACCCCTTGTCTAAATACACCATAAGAAATGGCTACCTTTAACATGTTCTTTTATTATATTCATGCTAAACAAGGCTATTTTTCCAAAGGAAAGGCAATTTCTATGATTTCTAATCACATTTTAAAGTGTGTTACATATTTTTGGTTATTCAGCTCAGATGACACATACAAGCTACAGGAAAGAGGAAAAGAAAGAAGGTGAGACAATTCCTGTCTGAGCATGACAGCAATACCATACCCCACACAAGTAACACACTGAACTGTTTTGAAAGCCAGGAGTTTTCTGTTGTTCTTTACAAGAAGCAGCAGTAAAAAAAATATTTCTACTCTTAACACAAACTGTTTCCCTATTTCCTCATTAAAACCAGAAAGTCACATTGAGAGTCAGCATACCAGTAAATAAAAACAGTACTACTACCTGCCAGTTATATTCATATCTGTTTTGGTTTACTTATGTCGTGCAGTACATTTAGCTCAAACATCAGCAATAAGAACAGGTTTTCTGGTCCTCTAGAATTCTGGGGATCTGAAACCTCAAGCTGAGCATACACACTCACATTAATTTTTAGTCCAACAATTAGAATGGGAAAGAATACTGCACAGGCATCATGGCTTAAAAAAAAAAAAAAAAGACAAAGTGCCATTATATGTATAACGTAGTACCATCTGCAGTAGACTTCATATTAAAAAAGCAATAAATATAGTGCATTAATCCAGGCTTTGCAATTACCCTATATGGACTAGAATAACTTAACTCCTCAAATAAGGGTTAAAAAAGGGAAGAATAATAACAGATCATATTCATTTTTTCCTGTTTTTTTAATCTCTTGCTATTGTTCAACATTACACAAAGTTTGTACAGATTGTCCATAAAAATAAGCCAGTGGTTTATTTATTGTGTGTAAGCAAGTAGCTATAAATTAATTTATTACAAGTGTCTGAGGGAATCTTTGTGAAATATATATGTTCATGAAATAGTATTACATTCAGCTAAAAATGAAAATCCAAATTAGTTGCAAAATCCTATCATTACAGTGATTAAATCCATGGCTTACCTAAGCCTATATTTCAAATGAAATATTTCTGAATTTATTTAAAAGGCTGTGACCAGACTACTTAACGAGAGCAAGCAAGAGCTTAGCACAAAAAAATGCTGCTACAGCAGCCTGCCACTCTTCAGCCAGCAGCTTTATCTTTCACTAAATTCTAAAATGCTTTTTTTCCTTCACTATAGATGTACAGTTGTAGCAGCATATTTCACAGCGACACTGCAGCTGCAATTTAAAGCATAAATTCAAAGTCAAATTTTCAGAAGCTGAGCCAAATTTAACCTTATTTCCATATTTGGATACTTACCACTGTAACTGAGATAAAGAAAATGAAACAAGTCACTATCAGAAAAGTCTTGCTGTTTTTCTCAACCACAAAAAGCCATGAGGTACTATGCATGAATTTGGCAGTTCAACTACCTGTGCCATTTAGTCCGATTCATGTCTTCCTCCTCTCATGCCCTCCGCGTGGATTGAACAGCCCCTCCAGAACGGGCCATGTTCCTTGGGAATTACTAGAAGGGCATGTCATGTACCAGTGTGTCATGAGGCCAACACTAGTCTGGGTAGTAACCATTTTCATCTATGGTCTATGAGATGACTCATGTGTGGCTGAAAAGAAATACACAGTCAATGCATTTCCTTCTAAGTTCTTGAATGCTAAACCATAAGTAAACAGAAATTTGCCAGAAGGAATAACTTTTGTCAATAGTCTCAGAGGAAAATGCAAAAATAGCATGCAGGAATTAGCCTGTTTAGTGATTCTTCTGGAACAGAAACATTACATTTGTCACTCTTCATCGAATCATTGCTTTGTCCAGCCCATCATTCAGCCTCTGACAGCAGCAAGGACTAGGTATTTCAGAGGAAATGCAAGGAAACCCTACAGAGGACAATAACAAAGTACCTTATTCTAGATATTTTCTCTTTCTGGCGCAATCAGTTAATATTTACATTGCCATTTGTTTATAACTTGTCCAAAATAATTGTGGCTGTTCTCATTATACTTTAAAAATTAATTATTCTGTTGTTCAGTCCCGCTAATCTATTGGCTTTGCAGATATCTTGTGCTAGTGAATGATTCAATTTATTTATACATTGCATCTAAAATATATTTCATCATCTTTAAAGTTAGGTTTCAAATATGTGGTGCTTCTCTGTTTCACCTCTGCTCCGACCTTGGATTGGGAGTAGTAATTGAAAGTAGCAAATATATCTTCCTATTTTTTATATCTCTCATTACCTGTTTGCCCATCTTCATAAAGCTACTCAGTCCCAGATTTTCAGCCCCTCTCATCTGGAAATCTACACATTTTCCATTGTGTTTGATCCCTTTTCTTATTTTACCCAGCTTTTTGATAACAGATGTTCAAAACTTAAATGTACTGTTTCAGAGGGGAGTAAAATTTGAGGTCTTTGCACGCACACGTGCAGCTTAGCGGAACAGATGTGCTGTGCAAGCCCAACCAGCTGCACAGCATACAAGCAGTACTTGGGGTACGTTCACCACCGATGAGAACATACTGTCAGAAGGCCCCTTTCACCTCCTGGTCCAGAATCTGAGCGCTGGGAACTGATGCCTTCAGACAGCACTGATGCGGTGCTGAAGGTTGAGTCATACTTGTTTGGAGGGTGGTGAATCATCTGCGTAGGTAAAGCACAATGTATTGCTGAACCCTCACTGGGTCTGTTTAGCCAAAATTGAAATTGCCGTTCCTGTAAAGTTCCTGGGCCAGTTGCTGTACTCTCACGATCTTTTAGGCTAGCCAGAAAGGACCAGTGTGGTCAGATGTAGGCAAGAACTAGCTACCATTTAAGCTAAGAACTGACTACTGCACTCAGCCATGTCCTAGTGCTTCAACCTAACCTGATGCTTTTATTGCATTAAAGACACAGGAGAGATTTATGTTTTATTATCTATACAAGTTAAAAGGCAGAAAGTCTGCACACACTGTTTCATTAGGGAGATGAGTTTTCCTCTAGTAAGTAACTGGACGTGCATGAGATTGCAACAGACACTACAGAAATACTATGATGGCTAAAGTAATTTTGTAAAAGATCATATCCTATTTTATCTCTACTGCTGCTAGAAGGGGGATCACTGTGTTACAGTGGGTGTGGCTAGGCTCAACATTTTGCAGTGTGTTTTGTGCATATTCCCAGAAGCACAGACATTTCTCTAAGCAAAAGAAACGTGCCCATGCACTTTCTTTTCAGGCAACTTACCTTCTGAATATTGAATATAGCCGTGATCAGTCTTGTTTAAACTAGTACAAAGTATGTGGGGACTTCCTTATTGTGTCATCAATGCTTACTGTAAGGAGCAAAAGGCAGATGGACCTGAAGCTGGCTGCATGCTGCAGAAACCAATAGACCTTAACTGTAATTGTCCTAATGGGCTACCTAGACCTGAACAGCTCTTACTGAAGTTCATTTGAATGGACAGAGTTAATGCTTTTAAATGTACGTGAATAGATCTAAGACACATTGTATTTGCTTGTATTGCAAGTTGAGATAGTACAGGTGCAATTCACCAGACCAACAGACTAAAACAAGGCTGTTTTCATATACTTCACAGTATACCAATATTCTGATGGTTGCAACACTTCTTACTCAACTCCAAGTTTCAAATTAATTTCTGTACAAATGAATTCATAGCACTTGACCTAGAAGATATGTAATAAATACAGTAAGGCTGAGAAATTTTTCATATAATTGACCCCTTAGAAAAGATGCTACAGCACTTGGAGAGATGATGCAAATTGTCTTTATGCCTTTCTCCTGCTAAATGAAATATTAACAAAAAGATTGATACCTCCTTGGCATGGGCTACAGCCAGTGAATGAAAACCCTTTGAGGACAACAGGGATTCTGTGCAGAGCATTTAAAAGATTTTGCTTTACCTTCCAGACAACACTTCATCAACACACCTGCATCTCAATGAGAGATTAAAAATCTGAAACTTGGAAAAAAACTCCATCTAAATGTATATATTCCTTTTTAAATGACATGAAAATTATCATATCAGTATAATAAAATGGTCTGAAGAGTTTTCACAATCACCTGAAAAGCCTTATGCCAGGCAAGTACTTGCAAAAAGTTAATCCCTTGTACACAGTAATATACTTGTTATGCTTAAGAAAGAAGAATAGAGTGGCAACTGGCAGCCAAGGAAAGATGATTTTATACATCTTGTAAGCAGTTCAAAATAAACCACATCAGGACTTGTTACACTATTGTGAGCATATATGCTAGTTGTGCACAAGTTACATCTTGTTGTTTCTCAACCATCATTAGATAGGGAACAGTTTTACATCTCTGAGCTATATATAGCTGAAGACACCAAAGAAAACAGAAAGTACCTCTAGATATGTATCCTGAATTCAAATGTCAAAAAAAAATCAACACTTGCCTAGAAAGTCAACACTTGGTATATTTCCATGAAAAATTAGTTTCCAATAAAAAAAATATTCAAATTTTCTGGAAAAATGATATTTTTAACTACACATAGTTCTTATATCTAAAGATAATTTTAAACAATGAAGATCACCTAAACAATTCATAAGGCTTGGCAAAAAATGTCTGCTTTATATTTAATTATTTTCTTTTGGAGAAATATTTTTCATCCTGAAAACAAATCCACGTTACAAAAAACAAATTATAGTAACCATTCTGGGTTAAAACTAAAAACAAAACTAAAATTGTTTTAATTGTCTTTCTTTTATCTAATTTAATCCACTGCTAGCCAATTAATTTAAATAACAACAACGATCTCTTAAATAATCTTCTGATGAAAAGCTAAAAAACAGACTTATTGCCGGTGATGACAGGAGATTTCCATACGCATATAAAGGAATTCTTAAATATCTGTGTAAATCACTTTGTATTGGTTGATTTCATAAGTGTGCAATTAATGTCAGTTTTGGGGGTATAATTCCCTGGGACAGTAATGCTGTTGCTGATATACATACACACACACTCTTAAGTTGTTCGTTCTGGGTAAATTCCTGTAAATGGCCAAATATAAAGACGACATGACCATTCATTTAGCTTATGTGCAGAACAAAATTATGGTTCACAGAGTCACAGAATCATTGGGGTTGGAAGGACCTTTGGAGATCATCTAGTCCAACTTCTTTCTCAAAGCATGTTCTAGATGACTCATATCAAAATACCCCTTATTGATTCACACTTCTATGAATTCTCCCTTTTTTTTACCTGTTACAACAGAGGCCTTAAATCACCTTTTCATGCTATTTCTATACAGTGGGGATAGGTGCCTTGGAAATCTTTTACAAAGTAGGTAGCTGTTTCTTTGGAACACATCATCTATTGAACCAAACTAATCATATTCATTATTCTGAGATGCTTATGACATAAGATCTAACTGGAATCAACTTTGCTATGACGTTATTTGTATCCTTCAGCCTCTTAAGTCTACACAATTCATCATTTCTTATTTATACTTTAATTTTGCTCTGTATTCTTTGTATAAAAGCCATGTTCTTTCAAGACCAAGATTTATTAATAGCTTAGTGCACTGAAGATGTACACATGCTAAATAGCAACACTCCTGAACTGAATATTCCACTCTGAGCAATGCATCAATAGTGGTCCTTAACAGAGGACTGTAATATAATTACACACACCATATCTGTGATATTCTTTATAATATTGTAATAAGCAAATAGCAGTCAACAAACTAAGGTTACAGTTTTCCAGCCTCAGATAATAAATAATGTTTTCTGTTTCTTCGTTGTTATTTTTGAGGTCCCTTCCTCAGAGCTCAAGACAGTGATGATGGAATACATCCCCCACACCAGAATGGCAGTATGGAAGGTAGTTTTCACTTGTTCTACCGCCCGGACTGAAGTTTTTTTGCAATCACATGGCCATTTCCTTTTATTGTAGTGGAATTCCTTAACTGAGCAAGATTAAAAGTGAACTGTCTATATAACAAAGAATACTGAAGCAGAAGGAGTGGGAGGAACACCAGAAAAATAGGGAGCATGGAGGAGGAGCAGAGAAATATCAAAAAGGGTTGTAGAGCACATTGTAGAAGAGGGTGAGAGATCATCAAATAGTCCTCTACAAATCTACTATATTAACCAATTTCTAGGGCAGAGGGTTAAGTGGTATTTCTAGTCCTATTTTGTTACTCAAAGAAACTTCCTATATCATTAGCCTCCTTTAGCTCAGTATAAAAACATCATAGCAAGGGGTTTGTTGTGTTTGTTCTTAGAGAAATTAAAGAATGACTGTGAGATATACATGTGACTAGTTCCTAAGCAATGCAAACAGCAACACATCTCTAAATATATGAAAAACTCTTACGGAAGTACCTAAACTACTAGACTTTGTATCTAGCCTTCTTTGGAAAGAAGGATGAACTGGCTTGGCTTTGCCAGTCTGTTACACATATTTAAAAGAAAGTCAAGAAAAGGAAAGAGTCCGAATAGACGTCATGAAAACTAAGAAGATAAGAAAAGTTGAAGTTCTGAAAAGAACCCTTTCACCAAGGCTCCTAATAAAGACGGTCCATCTCTTCATTACCATGCTACTCATCCACCTCTGTTACACTGCACAAAAGGGAAAAAAGCGGTCTTTATAGTTGTACATGATTATATTTTCCTTTTGTATTGAGTTCAAAGTCTTTTCTAAAAAAGCAAGAGTAGATTGCTCACAATGTAATGGGCCATTCCCAGGAAACGAAAAAATGGCCTTAATGTTTTATATTAATACAATAGGTTATGTATAAAACAGGTTTTAAAAAGTTAATGCATATTAGCTTAGAACAGCCATATTTTAACACTGTGCGACTGAAAGTTCCAGTAGAGCAGATGAATGGAACTACAGAAGAAAAAAACCCGCTATGACAAAAGGATAAAGGTTTAACTAAAAGGACTCAAATCTATATTTCAGGTGCCTCTTTACCTTCCATCAGGAAACGAGTTATTAGGAGTAATGAAATCAGAGATTGAAAATACAAAAACTTTTTAGATCCTTCTGTGCAAGGCGGCGACACTGGCCTTTACTTCTTCACTTTATAATGATTCCTTTGAGTTGTGGTTCTGAAAAAGCTGTGAAACATCTTCCTGTTACTTCTTTTTCATCTTTCCAAACACTGGCCAGGAATAACCCCATCCTATTCTTTTCTTGGGTTTTTGAAACACATATTGACTGTAATGACTATAAATTATCTGGTTAATGTGCCAGATTTATAAAAGTGTTAGAGCTCCTCTACGCTGCTACCAGGTGCTTCTGAGAAGGTGCAAGGCACAAGACAGAATCTTACTTTTTTTGTGCTGCTTCTTCTTTAGACCACTGCAAATATTTAACTTTCGAAAATTTTGTAAGTTAACTGGATTTTAGGACAGTCTCACCACATCACTCCCCACCTGATGGGCTGTTAGCTCTTTCTTCACCAGAAGTAGCAGTAGATTGCTAGCCAACATCACCTCTCCCAATTGCCTCCCTACAGTCACCGACTTGACGGTCTGCTTCTGGGTGATAATCTTCCTTAATAAGGCCTTTTACGTTTCAGATAGAGACTTTTACTGAACTCCATTAAATCTGCATATGTAAAGAAGCAACTGTAACATAGCTATGGTCACTTACTGTAACGTACTGACTACTCTAAAACCACCACAAGTACGGAACCAGTAGAAGTTTTCAGGATGCATTATTACACACAGGCACACTGCAAAATACAGGAAGCCAATTAATAAACCTTGCAGTGTCTGCATCTTCAGCACTTGTCTTTGGCTGCTGACCTAGGAATATAGTTGAATGCCTTAAGTGCTGTGTGACAGAAATAAACTAGTACTACAGAAGCATATATCCTCTCCATAGCCTATTCAGTCTCCTAAACCAACACTGGAACAAAATCAAGGTCTTGGGATGAAATGTCTTAAGAAACACCAAAACCACCTCTTCTTACCTCAAAATCTTTTTCAGATCATTTTGATCTGAGCAGAGCCATAACAATCAGAATCCAAAAGGAAGTATTTCAGTGTCCAGAGTGGAGCTTCTGCAGTGGAAGATTCCAGGCTCTGGGATTTCTCATGACAAAGATTAGCAGCAGTCATATTAGAATTTTTTTGAAGACTTTTTTTGGACAGCTCAACATCTGCTACACAGAGGAAACTTCCAAAATTTAAACAAGTGCTCTCTTCCAACAGTTCTTCCCATCCCACCTAAAATCCAATTTAAAAAGTACAGACCATCTTAAAGAGAGTTGCCAGTAGTCTGTTACCAAGCACTGGCTGACTTCATTTTTTACGATGCCCATTTCTTTGCTGATGGCACCACTCAAATTATTTAGATACATACTACTATTTGGGTTTCCTGCCACGCTTTGCATTTGACTAGTAATTCCTGATAGAAAAGTGACCGGTGTGCAGAACTGTGAGTCAGGTAAGGAAGCAGAACAACATATGCTAGAGATGATCTTGAGCAAAAGATATTACAAAACCACAGCCTTAAGTACAAATTTATCTACCATAGATCTAAAAAATACATATTTCCTGGTAGAAGGCGTTCAGAGTTTCTGCTCTATATCAACTGTTCTCAGGAGAAATTGTATTTGACCATCTTTGTATCTATAATTATAGTTTCATTTATGCTATGGTACTTCCCATGGTCCCAGTTTGGATTGAGAGCACTTTAGATCTACACCATCTGGCACTGTATGCACACCATGGAAGGACAACCCCTACCTTGTGCAGTAAAAAGTTTAAAAATCAACAGTACTTGAAGACAGAATTTTGGTTATCTTTTCAAAGGTATATTATCAGATTGTGGATGTACTACCAAAGTGAAAATGGCAGGAGACCTGACCTCTCCCCGACTTTTCTGAGTAGTTTCATGAAGCCACTTTTTGTTTGCACAAATGGTGCACATGGAGAGAATCCTTTTATTCCTATGAATGAAAGTATTTGTGTGCAAATGAGCACATTCACATGCAAATGAATGTATTTGCACAAGAAGCACTTGCCCACCTGCCACACGAGCCGTGGCTTTTCGACTTTCAGCGTCTGGGTGCTCAGAAGCTAAGAATGCCAGCAATATTTCAAAAGTTGAATGGTCAATCACTATGAACAGCGAGCAGGAAGGGTAACAGAAAACAAAGGGGAAAAAAATGAAGAAGAATGGAAATGTACAGAGAATATTCTTACAACCATCCAGATAAGGCAAGAAGAAAGACTACCACTACCCAGAGCTGAAGCAATGGCAAACTGGAAGCAAGAAAAGAAGAGGAAGTACTATAAATGAAAACAAGGCTTTTGACAAATTTCTTTGTTTGCCTTCTTACTTAGTAGCTAAATAAATTGCATGCAAGGATAAAATCTCTGAAATAATGGAGTTTTACTACACCAAGATCCTGTAGAGGAGAGCTGGAGAGACTCTTAAAATACAGGAAAATTAGGTTTTTGCATTCACATAGAAGTGCTGTTGCTTTCTAGACTTCCCTATGCTGCTCAGGATCACCGCTACTTTGACAGCATAGGGCACTAATCTGTTTCACAAGGCCAATTTGGCCTTCTAGTAACAAAAGTTTAACAGTCAGTATTGAAAAAAGATCTGGGAGTAGCAATTCATGCAGTTGAGGACCTGTATCCTTAAGGCCCATATTATCAGAAGCAGCAAGACTATCCAGCTCATTTCTTATCTGTTTTTCATTACACCTTGTATGCAGCCAAGAAATTGCAGCATATATCCCAAAAGTCTGTCCCAAAGACAAAAAAAAACCAACACCAAAACCCTATTGCACCTGCAATGGCTCTTCAGGAGCTGGCTGCTGACATACGCATGCAGCAGGTGGACGTTCAGTGAAGCATATAAATCCCTTACAGAAGACCAAGTGAGTAGGCTTTCTGGATACAGAGCAGCCTGCCAAAGTATGGCTGCTAGGTGGCTGATGCATTGTATCTCACAGGAGCCTTCCTGTACCTAGCAGAAGATTTTGGGGCTATGCAGCCCCCAGAGATTATTTTTTTCTTTTTAATTTAAAACGTGTGATTACCCCTTACTTTCTGCCACCTGTTCTGCTTATAAACTTCTGCAGGGCCCCTTTCTCTGCTCTAATTTCCAGCAAGCTGTCACGTTACCCTAGCCCATGGAGCTACCTCCTCCCCTAGGCATTGAGATGACTCACGTGCATTCATGTATGCAGAGTGGCAGCTGGCCCTAAGGCCAACCAGGGATGTGACCCATATATCAGTTGCTTAATTTTCTTGAAACTCTGCACCCTGCTAAA
Source organism: Buteo buteo (assembly GCF_964188355.1). Lineage (NCBI taxonomy): Eukaryota > Metazoa > Chordata > Aves > Accipitriformes > Accipitridae > Buteo > Buteo buteo. The sequence continues at coordinate 30,719,189 of NC_134175.1, forward strand.
ATAGACAACTCATGTGGAGCTTCACTTCTAGCAGCATTTCTGTCATTTCCATGCCTCTTATAATAGTTTCTGGAAAGCTACGGTTCACAAAAAATGTATGGAAAAAATTGGAACTCCACTAAAATTTTCAGCATTTTGGACTCAAGACGTCCTTATTTCTACAGGAACCCCAGGTGCCAATTCAGGGAGCCCCCTCAGACAAAATTAGATATATTCTTTCTGAAATCACAGTCAGCTTGCTACTACAGAGTAGCCATCCTTACCCACACACTCCTGGTCCTCTGCACTTTCTACCAGCTCACCAAACAAAGCCTGTATGATCTATATCACTTAATTTTGTGTTACCAAACCCTCACCAACATAATTTCAGCTAGTACAAAGCATAGTCTCTGTAAACATTGCTTCAGGGTGTTTGTGCGAATCATTGCAAAACTCCACAAGGTGCTGTTGTCCACTAATGCTGCAAAAAAGGAAAAAATATGAAAGCATTTTAAATAAAAAGCAGTTTTCGATACCAAAACAACAATATAACATGAATCTTCTTCAAACAGAAGTTGCCAGTGCATCTTAGCGTGGAGTTTAAATGTGAGATTGATACTGTAAGAATGAAGAACACCCCAGAAAGCAGATGTGATCATCACTTTGTAAGGTTTCCTGAATGCCCCTGGATGAGCTCAGTGAAGGAAGATGTCCTGATGTCTGTAAAAAATTTGAATCTTTTTGTTATTTGAAGAATGGGATGTAAAATTAGATTAAGAAATACAGAAGTCTCAGCCTTTGATCTCTAACTGTTTGCAGATCCAAACTTAAAAGCCAGCCAGAACGAGAAATGCTAATTTGTTGCTGGATAAGCTTATTTCATTTCTTCACGGTATTTCTGGCTATCCATGTGTATACATCCCAACATGAAGCACAAGAAAGATTCAGCAGCTGAGACTGTGGTCCCAGTTGTGTCACACTGAAGAGATATCTGGACACCTGGTTGTTGGCTGAATGAAAAACAAATATTGAACCACACGACATTTCCCTGTCGCTAAGGTTTAAAAAAAATAATTAAGGGAATTGAAAATCTATACCTTAAAGATATATTCACATCATTATATAGAATTTCAAAACTGTAATAAAATGAAAGGTTACCCGTACTGTGAATGACCAGAAAATCCACATCAGCCACATGCATTTGCTAAGCTCCTTTACAGCACAAATTTAAACAATTCTTAAATATTAGGTAACGGGATAGACGAATTCAATGTAAAGTATGTTTTGTAACAGGGATTCATCTGTTTTTTCTTTTAAAAATTCTCAGAGTGTATTATCTTTGTGGTCACTTTATGTATCCACTGCAGGGGTCAGCAACAGCTGTGCTACCAACTGTAGTTGTAGGCCCAGAGGCTGAACTACCCCAAAAGATGTAAGGAGTTGATCCAGATGCTGAAAAGTTGTAATTGAAATAGTCCCTTCACTGCAGGTTTGATCACTGGCCCAGAATAGGTTTTTCTAATAATTTCAGTAAAGAAACCATACATGGTTATACTCATATACAGACAACAGCAATTTTAATGCAAAGACCAGTAAGGCATGATTACAGTAACCTAAGCAATGGAAGCCAGGGCAGGAAAAAAATGGACCATTCACATTGTGGAAGGACGGCACACACAAAAAAAAAAAAAAAAGGAAGAGACTATGCACATGAAAAAGACATTCTTGACCAAAATGAACAGGATTACATGGGGTTATTGATTATACATTAATGTTCTTGATACTTATAGGAGAGTCACAGAAAACAACCTGCACCATCACTGTCCCAGATCGTCTCTAAAAATAAGATGCAGTAGTACAGAAGTAACCAGAAAGCGGTTACTTAATGAATACTATTAAAAAAAACCCAACTTCTAGTGTCTTGTATTCTAATAATGGTTATTTTCTAGCCATTCTTTAAACGTGTGTTGTTACATAGAATTACTGAAAGGGGAGAGTGATCAAAGGGTACAAGAACACTCCATCTTTCTGTCACTTGTTGAAATTCAGCCCAAGAGAGCAGCAGCCAGTAGGTATCCAGATGAAATTCTTATGGAGTCCTGTATACAGACAATTACTTCAGTCCTTTTTCTATATTTTCCTCAGAAAGAACCAATTCCTAATGGTTTAATTATAGTATACAACCAAGTCTTTCAGGGTGGCATGGAAGGGAGATTTGCTGGTGTGGCTCTGAATCTCAGTAGCTTGGTTTTAGTAATAAACATACACTAAAACTTGAGAGGGGTGTGTTTGCAGGACAGTATCAGCTTCCTGTTATAGCCACAAGACATTTCCAACATTTAAGAAGAAACATTTCCAAGCAACATTTGGAATGATTTAGGGGCATTTGGTCACGGGACAAATTTTGGTACGTTCTTGGGTTTTAGCACATTATCTTAAAAATGTTCCAGTTTGACCCCATGAGTAGGGACTGTCTGAGTAACTGAGTCAAAATGAGAAGCAGGCTGCAATGCAGCAAGGAGGTTCAGGCAATGAAAGCAGTCCTGTTGCATTGTATGAACACATTTCTCCCTGAAGACGTCACAGTTTGGATGTTTTCTTTGTGACTGAAACAAATAAAAGCTTTTGGGGCTTTCTGAGTGCTTATACACGACAACATGAGCAACAGGGGGGAACCACATGAGATATATTTCTCTCTTCCATTTCTAGCTCTGAACAGGAAATGAAGGGAAAGAAACCTTGGAAGATTTACTGGATGCTTTAGGGTTTCTCTTCCCCTGAAGTAATCATTGCAGGATTTCACTTGCTGCCTCTAGAAGTATTTTCAAACAGGTTTTTCTCCTTCACACACATTGTGAATTTCAACAATGCCTTAATTTAGCATCTCATTTCTCTTCCCCCCTCCCAGGAACTGAAATAGATATCAGCGTCTACACAAAGTGCCTCACTACTATGTGCAGTGCAGCCTGTAAATAAACCCACAAGACTTTACCATGTCAGCTTTTATAAAAACCTGGTTTTAAACATCTCCAAGTTTTAAAACCTCAGCAGCTGTTAGAAGCGTTGCCTATTCGCTGGCCTGTTGCCTTCTGGTCTAAGCAGTGCCGAGAGCTGCATGTCCCGTCGTCATGGCCAGTGCTTACGCTGGCATGCTCTGAACAGCTCTTGCTCAAATCCCAGCTATGACATTTTATTAAACCATGCAGTTATCACCATAATCCCACATTAGGGCCTGAGGAACCTAGCTCTGATACTAGCATGTATTTTCAGTTCAAAGCCTGCAGCCAGGAGATTATTAAATCCCCCAGCTGTGAGAAAATTTTCCCATCCCAGAGTCAAACCAGTGAGAATGCACACAGCTCCCCCAGTCCCCTCTTTAGGCTGGAGTCAAATAATTTACTGCACATTTTTGGACTGGTAAAATTAATTCCCTTCAAACCCCTGAACCCACTACCATGAGGTTTTGCATCTTCCTCAACTGCTGGATAAAAAAATATATTACTTGGGCTTTTTACACTTTGTAGGCACTAGCAGATGACTACAGAAAAGAAAAAAAACAAGGCTTTTCACCCCATTTCAGAGTACCCAAATTTCTTATGCCTACCTTTCCACCCAGCTAATAATGCTTTGCTTAGACAGGGCATTACACAGCACTTCTCACCAGAATTTGTCACTGCCTATGAAGCATTAATTCATACACAAATTACGCTTAGACACACAAGACACTTAAAGGAGCAGTCCCACAGACAAATGATGATGTTCATGCACAGAAACAGCACCAAATACTACAACCACATGATAGTAATGAAGAAGGTTGCCCATCTCACCCTACCAAAAAATGAGAGTGCGCATTTGCACATATCAACAGGCTTGCACAAAATGGGAACTGAAGTCATCATGAGTGCATCTCCAAAAATACAGGCTTAGAGAGATGAGGTAAACAGCAGCATCACAACAGGGAACTAGATACACTTCAGGAGGTCCAGTATCTCTTATCCTATATACGACTATGGCACATTCTAAGTTAAGGTCTGGGAGAAAATGTCGATTCTCTCTGCAGGGGAATAAAGCCTGTATCTGCAGCACATAAAAAATAAAATTCCAAGACTGTTGAGAATCAAGAGTAACAAAGCAACGCCTCTCTTATTTCTAATTCCACAAGGCAATGATGTTAATATTAATGAGCCAAGAAAACCCTTGCCACTCATTTTCAAATGTTCATTCGTGTTCTGCACTCTGCACCAGACCCTTCAGTGACTTGCAGGTTCAAAGACTGCAAGGGAGACAGGGTTACTCAGGGCTACAAGCAAAGAAATAATGTAGTGCTTTAATGCAGACCATCCCTAAGTGGAAACCATAAATTAAGGATCTATACCTGTATTACAGCCTTTCTTGAGAAATGTTACGTATTTTACAGAACAATAATTTCAGTTCTAAGTAGACTTTATCAATGTCTATAGGTGTTCTAATCATCTATTGGTATATACTTACTGGTAGTCTGATGGAGCATGTTCTACACTAATAAAAAATATTGATCTATAGCTCTAAAGTACCTTAGCACTGAGTCATAAGTCCCATTTCACTATGACTTATTAATGTGATTTTTTTCTTTTTGTGATTTAATGCACTATGGCTATTTTATGCTAAATTTATCTTTCCCACATGAGGCTCATAAACCAGTGAGCAGACAAAGAATTATGATAAACCATGCCATCACAGATAAATGTAAAAGAATATAAATTAGATGCACAACTCTGTCAAAGATTTAGATGCTCCTGTTGGAGATCCTTGACCATAGCAATAACTGTTCTCCAAAATCCCTTCATTATCTCCCTCCCTTCATTTGTTGATCCACCTTGAGGACCTTACACTTAGTTTCAGCTTGGCTTCCAAATATTCACATACACAAAATGTTGTGATGGACATAGTGCCTGACGTTTGTGAAATTCATGAAATATTTTCAAATTTTGACACCTAATTTTTTTAGAAGTGGTTTCTGAATGTTTCAAGTGACAGATTCAGGGTGAGATGCAGCAGCAGTGTGGAGGAAGCAAATGAAGCAAACTGCTTTCCCATCCCATGAACTGGCAACTCTGTCATACAGCATGATGGAGAGACAGGCACCACAGTCCTTTGGGAATCCTACTAATCCTGTGCCAAAAATTTGCTGTCAAATCACTTTTGAAGATTCTAATAAGAAGGCTGATTCACTGCATGTATTTTTTGATATTATGAAACTTTGCGTCTTCCAGAAATGTCACTTATTTTCAGGCTATTTTACAAGGTAGGTGTGAAACAAATTAGGCATTATGCTTTGCCAAACTAAAAATCCAAGAAATACTAGACTGGAACATCATGCAGATGAAATTTGATAAAAATCTGCAGTAACTATGTAGCTGACAAAAATCAAGGTGTAGTTTCTGATGACGAACCCCATGAGTTTAGTTTTATTGTTACATTATGTCACTGACCAAAGTCCTTTCAGCCGTGTTTGGCCTGTACCAGAGAGTCCCATTACTTCACTTTTATGATGTTAATGACAACAGCAATTTTAAAAAGGCAAATATCAGCTAACACAGAGCCATCTTGAGTTTGTTTTGTGGCTGTGCATCTTGAAATATTTGCTACAATTACTCACGTAGCTGGGGCAGCTGTATGCATCATATTTTGCTGGTTTGGGAATTGTGTGCTATTTTGGACAAGCCAGATAGGCCTTTTGAATAAGCAGCTTTAGTGTCTTGGTAGATGGCAATAGTGGGTAAATGATTAAATGCAAGAGGTGGCATAAATAACAAGTCAGTGCTAATTATCAAATGTTTAGGGTGTCATAGAATAATGATGGCACACAACTTTTGCAAAAGGAAATTATCCAGCTTTGCTAGTCAATTCAGATGCCAAGCTCCAAATTTACTTGTTTGATTGGGCTGGCGTTCTTTCCTCAGAGACTAGGAAAAGGTCCCATAAGCTTTCATTGGCCTAAGTCAGAAACATCTGTTAAATGTATGAATCACTCATTGGTGGAGATCAACAGTCAGAAATCTGTACAAGGGCAGATTTTTTCCCCTCAGATAGGTGACAAGTCAACCATATGCCATCATTACTCTGTATGTCAACCTACGCATATATTTCATTGAATTGCTAACTCAGCCCAAACCTGCATCTTTCTTTGAGCTCTCTTAGTGGTACTCTAATATTAAAATTAAACATCCTACACATTTCTGTCTTCTTTCAAACCGGTGCTTTGTTACTCTTCACAACAGCATACAAATGCATCAGAAGTTCCAGAAATCTAAGGAAAAAAAAAATCTTACAATCCTTCAAAGTAGCTGAAACACAGTGGAAACATAAACTTAAACATTAATTTATTTTCCATCTCATGCTATTCTGTTTTAGATATGGAGATTTGATTTTGAGCATTCCATGAAACCACTTCTAGTTGATGCACGCTACAGACTTACCAGGATCCATATTATTGCTGGTTTTGAGGAAAAAAACAAGGCCCCATCTACAGGTATCAGCTATACCCCACTGTAAATAAGCACAAATATAGAGGAGTATTCAGCACGTAACTGTGAAGTGTCCGTGTTAGGGTATGTTTGGCCAGCTGTGCTAATTGCATCCAAACCCCCACGCCCACGCTCCTGCTGGCACTGCTCCATCTCCCCATTTACTATAGCTCTGCCTCTTTCCCTCTAACAGATTCTGGCATATTCTCCAATCCCACTATTTCTAATCCTGACATCCCTTTGCCAAATTGTGGAGGCAGCTTGGGGAAAAGGAAAAACAAAACAAAGCAACCATCATCTTCAGCTGAAACTCACCCGCCTGCATGGCTGCCTTCCAACATGTCTGCCAATGCCTGGTTGCTCCAGCAGCTACTGCAGGAGTTGGAAACTTGAGGGGAAGGAGAAAAAATACACAACAGGCACAGAAATGAATGTTAGTGGCTTCAAAAGGAACAGCCATCTGTTTTCCTTACTCCCTGGCAGCAGCAGGAGCTCCCTGCAGTGAGGATGGAGATTTGGCAGGTTTCCGTAACCCTGTTGAGCTTTTACTATCCCTACCAGCATCCCCTGCTGCTTCTCTCCACACCCTCAGACCAATTATACTTTGACTTTCTCCTGCAGCAGCAGTGCCTACACAACCTTATACTCATGGGCACTTTAATCACCAACACCTAGTCAAAACCAGCAAAGTTCAACTACCTCTTAAGCATGGCATTCCTCAATTTGGAATTATATAATTTTGCAGCCATGCTGCATCCAAATCATAGGAAAACTGGTTTTAAAATGTAGCTGAGGCAGAGTTTACACCTGAGAAAAAGAACTTGTCTTACTTCTGTGATAGCATGGTCTGACCTATATCACCCAAGATGTCAAGAACAATCGTGTTATATTTTCCCATTGTGGCTGCCATTTGAATTTTTATTTGCATAATGTTGCTTTCCCATGCAGAAGGTTGCCAAAAAAACAGAGCATGAAACCTGTCATGGAAATGCAACAGAGAGGATTCAGGGGCTTTATTTTCAAGTAGATTTGAACTGATTTCAGTGTATTTCATTGCCATAAAAATCAAAATAGAAATTTGCTCAGTCTTTAAGTCTATTATTAATATTTCTCATCATGGTGTGCTATAGATCAAATTTTAAGGAAAGCAGCAAGTGCTAGAAAAAAATGTAGCAGGTAAAAGAATGTAAGAACATACATTAGGCACAGTAAAAAAACCAGCTACCCACAACCACAATCTTCCCTTGGAATAGCAGCTTTTTAGTACAGTTCTTCAAGGCTGTTTCTGTTCTCAGTTATCACAGTTTTAATATAACTTACAATCACTTCCTAGAGACTTAGTTATCTGGATTTTACAAAGCATTATCTGCTTTAGGGAAAACCAGAGTGCTGCATACAGTAATCTGTTGTGCAAGAGTGAGAGCAGCTGGTGTAGCTTACATAAAGTGGCAAATAGCCCAATGCAATAAAATGTAAGCATGTTCATAGCAAGAGCAACTATTGGCATAGAAAAGATGCCAGAATGTGTTTCTATTTGAATCACAAATAAAATAATCTGTTTATCATCTATCATAATGAAGACAAAACAAGAAGATGCCATTTCCATAAATTTTGGGGTGACAGATTCTCTTTGAAATTTAGATTCTCTTATTGTTGTTTTACTTATATTTAGTGCTCCCAGTTACAAGGTCTGGGCTATCACATAGATCTAAGCAAGTTGAAATCCAATTAGTTAATTTGTCTATCACCTTAATTTTGGTGTTTGGGGTTTTTTTGGGGTGGGTTTTTTATTTCGTTTTGTTTTTTTTTTTTACATAAAAGCAGAACTAGCTAAATAGAACATGGAATAAGGCAGGGGTTTTTTTGGTTGGTTTTTTTTTTAAGGAAGGAGATTGTCCATTCAAATACATAGTCCCTGCCTCAGACAGTTTATTGTTTTCTTAGTAGTTGTGCTGCAATAACTTTAACCATCAGGTGTACTTGGATCATAGATTACTAAATGCTCTGCTCTTGTATTACCAGAAGCACATTGGAAGAAGGCTTGAACTAGGCTGCATCCCAGCTGCAATATGCATTGTACAAACATGCAATAGTTGACAGTACACCAAAGATTCCTGGGATAAGGATGAGGGGAAAGATGTGACCTCTTTAAGACTTCTGAAGCTATTGAAATATAGACTAAAGATAGTAGCAGTGATCTCCATCACATCAAGATCCATTCTGTCCATGGACTTAGTGGGAATTTTATCACTGACTGCAGAGGATGCAGTTTCAGACCCTATATTTTCCACATACCTCCAAAGGAAAGATGATCTTCCAAAAACTCTACATGCTGTTGGAAGAGTTCAGTAGTCCCTCCTGTTGGGAAGCCATTTACAAATGCCATTTAAGTCTGTATTTTCTCTCTTTTTTTTCCTGTCTTAAAGGAACATTCACTCAGTTTCATTCTGCAAGATGATCAGGTCCCCATTTTCTACTCAAAGGGCCTTGCCCAAAGGGCTTAGTGTTTCAAAGAATTAGTCCCTTAGAAGTCTTTGTTTCCTTATCATTGAAAGCAACACAAACTATGGGCCCACAAATGTACATAGCCAGAGTTTTCAACAAACTGTGCCTATAAGCCACTGACCAAGTTATTTGCTGAGGATTGAAATCCCTCCATGGGGCAATGTTAACAGGTATGAGATAAAAGGAGGAGGTAGGGAAAGCAAAATGGCTGCTTGGATTAATTTTCTCCATCTTTTATGGGCAAAATTGTAATGATACTAAAACTTAACATCTTGCCTTTTGCACAGTGGTAATAGCAGAAGCATGGCTTAACTGTATGTGACAGCCACAGTGACTCTTTATGCAATACATTTAATGATCTGTGTTTAATGAGAGCTGAGACACTTCCTGGACGCTGTCCATATCAGTCCTTCTCTGAGGCTATAGTCACACATTTAATGCGAGAAGAAACTCTAGAGGAAATATTTTCTTACTCTTTCTGCTATGACTGCAAAGCCATCCAAAGTGAAATGAATGTTGGAATGACCCTGTGAAAAATAGAAAATAAAAGCTCAGCAGAGGGAGCCGCCCACTCTTCTCAGTGGATTAACCCAGCTTCCTAGCGATGATACTTTTAACATTGCTGTTAATAAAGCCTTTCATTTTTCTTTTAACGTCATATACTTTCCATGAGCAAATTCCCATTTCAGTGTCACAAGTGGGTAGGATTTGGGATGTAATGCTTACCTCCTCCCATCTCCCTCCCCATAACTTCCTATTCAAGAAGCTGCTAGTCTTAAGAAATCTACAAGAACCTGTGAGTAGATTGAAACCCACCACAAAAAAACAGCAAACCAGTCCTACTGTTAGGATCTCCAGAGTGCCACCAAGCCACTGGGAAGTGAAGGGTACTTAGACGAAGAAACCCACTCTGCAGAGAAACAAAGATATTTTCTTTTGTAATTCCACAGTTGTGAGTTCCAGCACATTTGGGCCTCCCCCAACTGTACACAGAAACACCTGCAAAGCACATCAGAATCCACAAACAGAAGGTTACATTTTGCACATGAATCTCTGCGAACAAAAAAAAATGAGGGAAACACCCAGTTTAGCATGAACATTATGGTCTGTATTGTGCTTTAGAGGCTTAGCCCTTTCTCAGTTGGCAGGAGGAATGAGGACTTGTTCTGCTGGTATTTTGGCATATTAGTGCAAATACCTCTGGGGGCCTAAAAAGCATTTCCTGGGGCAGCAACTACCCGTGGGTTCAATGTGTGCAACTTGGACTTGGCTCTCACTAGCAGATCTAGCATACCATGCTGCAAAGGCTTAGGACCTTACACCTATCACCCTCAGCAAGCTCAGAGATTTTCATATGGCATTTTTCATACCTCTTGTGTTGTGGATCCACTGTAAAATTGACCCTGCTTGGGAAGATCATCACTCCCAGCAGAGAATCTGCTCCCCAGGAGAAAAGAAACTGGAGGAAATATTCCTTGAGCTTTCTCTACCCTGAAACATTAGGATTACTAATAGACCTCCCAGCTGCTATGATAGTTTGCATAATGCAAACACCTGCCTGCTGCAATGACGCAATCAACGTAATAGACATTTGGCCACTATACAGCTAGAAATTACTTTTCAGCACTACAGAACCAGGCCAGTTACAAACAGGTAAGCTATAGCTAAAAGATAGGATAATCCTGTTCTGGTCTGACAGCCATCCAATCCTCTGGATGCATATATGTTTTTTAAATGGTCACTTTATCTCTGCATTAAAGGTTTGTTTGAAGCCAAGAGCTCATTGTCCTAAGAAAACTGCATTCCTTTAGGTTAATATTTCACTTGACAGGAATCCTTTCTGGCCGGAGATCGACTATGCAAACAGGTTTGTGTCTCATTGTTTCCAGGAACAAGCATTTTTCAAACCCTTCTCAAACACAGCTGAATCAAAATATGCCCAATTCTCTTCCTTCTATTTAAATCTGTAACTCCAGGTGTACTCTTTTCTCTAAGAATAGCATGTTTCTTTACATTAGTTACATATTATTTAAGTACAGTACATTTATACTAATAACAAATTGGATACCATAAAAGTATATGGTTTCAGAGCTCACACATAAAAAGCCATTAGAATTATTTAGTCTCCACGGAACATTCAGGACAACAAATCCCTTTCTTTTTCATTTGGGACTATCCGGCCTCACTAGGTCTAATCTCATGTCAGGAAACGTGTCTTCCTGCTATGCCTATTATTATTATCTCCTCTGAGTAACATGCAAGACAAACATAATGTACAACAAAAGTATCACATACCACTACGTTACCTAATCTTCTATTCCTGTTCTACAACACAGTGGTGACTAACAAAGAGCTCTACCTTTCTTCTAAAAGCTTTTATATCAGTAGCCACTGCTTATGTCTTACCTTACATACAGTGAGCAGCGGAACAGTTTGGATGTTGTGCCCCTACTTCCATATTTTACTCTTGTCTCCCTGGAGCCTACTACAAGGAAGTGCACCAGAAATTTGGGAATTAAGCTGGAAACAGGAAGACTGGGAAAAAAAAAGCAATTGAGTCAGAAAAGCTAGTAAGTGATTCAAGCGAGTAAGATGAATAAGGACAATGAATCAGAAGGAAATTATAAACTGGATATTGACAATAGAGGTTGCTTTTAATAATTTTGTAAAATGCTTACTTCTTTTTGAGTGCTTTGAGTCTCCCAACAGCAAATCTTTACTGAAAAAGTAAAGTGGTGGCGAAGATAAAGAAGAGTGTTTCAATGTCTTTCTGGGCCAAGTATACTTCACCCACAAAATCTCAGTCTAACTTTTTATGCAGGATAGAGGTACTATTGCTCTTTGGCTTCCAAAAAGTGCATCAGCCATTACCCAGCAGCAGCTTTTCTAAAAAGCTAGAACAGAGTATCTATCATTCTATATCACTTAGAAATACACTGATCATAAATACTTCTGATACACGATAATATATCAGAAAAGTTTTCAAATATTAACTATTCATAGGACTAACCTCAGATTGCCTCTTCAAAGCACATCTAGTTACCTCTCTTCTGCAATCAAACAGCAATGGAATTAAGAAGGAAGTCCTGAATCCTTACCCTCATAAATACAGCCAGGATTTCCCAGTTCATACACTACCAGTGAAATCAATGCATCTTGCACCTTGTGCCCTTCTTGGCCTTCTCAAAGACAAGCACGTGACAACTCAAAGTATATTGCTTACATCCTCCTCTACCCCAGTTTCCTGAGGAAGCCACAGCCCTCCATAGTACAATATCCATCAGTCACATGATTAAAACTGGTCCCTCAGCCCAGTAACAAGGGCATGTCTGTTACGTTAGGGGAATTTGTAAGCACTCTGGGTCACTCAGCAAGACTGCTTGCATGTCCTGTTCTGTTACTGGGGTTGTACCCACCAAACATAAGAGAATGTATCAATTTTCATCAAACTGCAGATATGTCTTATCCCATGGTGAGAAGCCATGGTCCCACGATCCTCAAAATGCCTTTGTAGAAAGCTCTGTGGCTTCTTCTACTTGAAACATTGGGCATCATTAAGGCTATAGGGACAAATGTACTCATCTAGTCTCAATGTCAGTAAACAGAAGACTACAGTGGTTGAATTCCTGCTTCAGTTTCAATAGCTGTCCTTGCATCAGAGTTGACCTTTCCTAAAATATCCATTCTTGATTCAATAGTTTCTAGTAATGAAGGATCACTGGAACCACTGGTAGCCACAGCCTTTGGTTACCAGTTCATTAATCACTGTAGCCATTGGAAATGTGTCTTCCATTTCTGGTCTAGCTACAATTTCCTATTTTATATTTGAGCAGTAGGCTGGAGATCCTTATTCTAAAACTTCTGTACCTTCCATAATTTTTTTAATAAATTGTCATCAAGTACCTCATCTTTTAAGAGCTAGATAGAGTCAACTTCATTAAAGTTTCTGCTGCTATTTTTCAGCCCTTAAATTATTCTTTTACTTTTTGTCTGTACCAGTTCCAGTATAACAGTTCTCTAGGTCTTTTGATTCCCCTACTGCAAAGTGAATGGAGGCAGGGCATTTGAAATGTCCTGAGCATTTGCAACAGCCTGATATGACCAAGAGCAGGCATATTGCTGCTGCCAGTGCTCGGAGCAGGAAGGAGGAGAGGTAAGAGCAAAAGCCTTACTACCCCTTAATCTTCCTTCCACTTCCAGTATCTCTACATGCTGCTCACAATGACATGTTAAAAATTATCACTGGGACAGTTGTAGTCCATTTGATGTTTGCCTTGATGGCTTTTGTTTTGTTATTCTATTTTATTAATCAAGATGCCACAAGTCAAAAAGTTTCATAAAAATCTTTGCTTATTATATTGATATTATGACAGAAGTTTGTAGTCTCATCCAAAAACATTAAGGTAATTTGCTAAAAACTGATGGGAGAAGGGTTGGTTGGTTGGTTGTTTTTAAATAGATATCTGTTTTCTGTAATGGAGCTCACACTGACTGGCTCTGTTAACAGCCTTTCTTTGCCCAGGTGTCTCTTCACACCCAGTCTGTTCTACCTTTCCATTTGAATTCACTAATATAAAGGGTATGCATGGGTGTAAATAAGGTGGCAATGTTATCAATAATTATTCTGCAATTCCAGGTCTCCATTTATGAGCTTAGGTGTTAAAAGTTTTTATTTACCCCATCACAAGATTCTTGCAGATGACAGTAATTCTTCTTACTATTACTTGCTTTTTCTGTCAATAAACATTGGCTCAACAGTATATTTAGCAGCTTAGAACATCAAAAAAAGGAAAAAAATTGTCCAAAGCCTGACAAACATTCTGTACTTGCCAGTTTGCACCTTGTAACACAGGACCACAAAATAAAGAAGCTGAGAGGAAACGCTAGATCGACACCTGCACTGTTCCAGCCAAGCCCTCTAGATTAAGGTCTTCTCTTACTGGAGATGGAGCAATCCCAGCTGAGTGTTTCTATGGATAGCAGAGCTTCAGAGTGAAGGAAACCCACTTGCCAAACTGAAGGTACTTTTGTATTTGTATGGTCTTTCTGTAATATCAGGTGCTAACATTTGAATTAGAAGCATTATGGTAGTATTTCTTTTTCACGCTGAAGATATATATTAGCTAGAACTGGAATGTTCTGTTAATTTTGAGAAACTCTACTTAAGGAACTCTGTTTAACATAACATACACAAAAACATATTTTCATTTTATCACCTAGACCTGTGTAAGATACACAGAAGCAACAACAACTGCTTAAAGATTTCAGACGAAACAAACAAGCAAAAGCAGAATATTTCAGCCACACAGATTTTATATATAAAATTTATATATATAAACCACTGAAATTGGAAACTGCGTTGACTGCAGTTCCTATAGTATGAAGCTTCCAGGATAATGGGCTGAACATTTTCCTTCCTTGTTTATTTAATGAGAATAGTTCTCTTCCCCCCCACCCCACCCCCAAGTGACGCAGGTGTTGGGTTAATCTTTCAACTCCTGCAGACGATGCAAGAGTAGAACACTAATGGAATTACAGTGAGGTGGCTGGGCATTATTCACCCATAACTGAATCTCACCTTCAATTATTGCAATGCAGTGATAGTTAGAGATATAGTTGCAGACAAAGGTCAAAGGGAGATAGTTTACAATCCAGCACTTTATTTGTTCCTTCTAGTATGAGGGAAAAAAATCCTCATGGTTATCCTACTTTCTTCAGTAAAAACCACACAGTGACATGGAACAATACCAAGAGACCTCAGCATATATGGGGAACTTAATGGGTATCTCATTCTCTAAGTCCTATCAGACCTCTGTGTGTGTGTAAATTAAAGCTTTGTGACTTGATCCAAAGCCAGCTGAAACTACTTATTCCCATTGATTTCAATGAGTTTGGAATCAAGACTTGCCTCAAAATAATTCTAAATCATTAGAATAACATTGGCTACTAACTCTTTATTCTGTTGTGAGAAGTGCTCAGTGTCTTTTAAAAAATGAGACCATATGTATTTAAAACAAGGCTAAATGAGGGTTAGGCCTTGTACTGAAGAGGAAAGCCTAGGGAAAGATGCATCTTCTGTTCTGTATAAAATATATTCAAGTGGCAATTAGAGCCCAAAGTGAGTGTAGCCTTAACAATATTTAAGATATAAGTCCATCAAGACAGAAAATATAAATGGACAATGACCAGACTGAATATTTTTGGTTATATAAAGCATGCTATACAAGTGCATAAGCTAGAACACATACATTTTACAATTTACTTAACCCCATCATCATCATCTTTAAATATACACACACAAATACAAACCACTCCAGGGTAGGGCTATACTGATGCATGCTCAAGGGCACTCTCCCGAGCAAGCCACAAGGACCCCTTCAAGTGGCAGCTGGAGTCCATAAACAGGCCTCGCTCAGCACAGAATGGATTGAAGACCTGCCGTTCCACCTCAGGACCACGTCTTAAGTTCTTGCATTTGGTTTCATTCGGAGTGGGGAAAACTCAAAACCTTTCACACATTCTCATTATAGGCAATCATTTCCACACACTTGTTCAAACCAAAGCCAGAGGTTTATGATTCAGAAAAGGGCAGAGGGAGTGGAGGAATGATTCTGTAATTCTGTAACTATTTTAGCATTTTACTAGTCTTTGAACTTCTGCAAATAAATTGGGCTACAGGAATAATTCTAGGTAACAGCAATGCATTATATGCTAAATACTTTCTCAGGTGTTTGTATATAGAGAGGTATTTGAATAACACTGTTTAGGTTTTATTAACTCTAGTGTTTTCAGCCAGGTCTGCACAGGGTGATCTAGTTGAAAACAAATGCAAATAAGAGGAGTCAAAGCATGTCTAATGTGACCAATGGGGTGTTTATGCTATCCTCACACATACCAAACAAGCAAGTCTACCCACTTTTTTATTTGCTGTTTACCCGTATGCAGCATGTGCTCTACAACTGTCTTAACATGTATTGGCATGTCTGACCCCTATGTGAAAGATCAAGAGGATTCTTTGCTTCACTCCGTGTGTACCAAGCATTAGACCCATGCAAAGCAAAGCAATAAATTACTCTTCTGATTTGGTTACGCTACCCCCCAACTTGATAGTGCTTCTCTGCTCCTTTTCTACTTGTTTTACAAAAGAAAAAAAATAACCAGAGAAAGCAACAATGAACAGGAATCTGTATGTACAAAACTTTCCAGTTTTGTTTAGCTTGAAACAAAAGCAATTTTTTTTAATCTTTAAGAATTAAGGTATGAAGTACAGAGCAAAGGACTACACAAATAAGGTGGGAAGAATAGTATCCAGTTTTCACCTGGCCTGACTTTCCAGAGCTGACAGTACCTTTCTTTTGCAAATTCCTGGTAATGTTGAAATGGAAATTTTAGTTACAGTTATTTTGTTTCATAGTGGCCAATCTGAAACATCTGCCACCCAGTTGACAGAAACATTCACAACTGGAATGAAATTAAATTTGTTCAAGGAGATATCATAGAATCATAGAATGGTTTGGGTTGGAAGGGACCTTAAAGACCATCTGCCATGGGCAGGGACACCTTCCACTAGACCAGGCTGCTCAAAGCCCCATCCAACCTGGCCTTGAACACTTCCAGGGATGGGGCATCCACAACCTCTCTGGGCAACCTGTTCCAGTGCCTCACCGCCCTCACAGTAAAGAGCTTCTTCCTTGCATCTAATCTAAATCTACCCTGTTTCAGTTTAAAGCCATTACCCCTTGTCCTATCAAACCAGCAATTACAAGAACTCAGGCATTACTGAAAGAAGGTGAAAACAGAGGTGGAGCTGAAACAAGTTTTTTTAAAATTGTTTAAGTGGATGAAAGGGCAAACATTAAGAAAGCAAGATTTTGTAGATTTTCAGTGTAGAGAAAGCCACATGAAAGGGTTAAAAACCGAAATTGTAGTCACTTAATTTTACAAATAAAAGTTACTAACCTGATTAAGTTGCAAAAGAGCTAGTTTTAAATAATAAGTAAAGGGTACATATATATGTAAAAAAGGTAAGTGGAAAATATTTACTGTTTGAGTCAGTCAAATTTTGCTGTTGGACAGAGAGAGGTATGAACTCATATTAACTTCATAAAAGATGCTGTTCATTTATGAAACAAATTTCATTAGTTGTTCATTTACTAAAGATTTTATACAAACAAATACAAATAAACTGTCCTGGATTACTAATATAATTTGGAGAACTAGGTAAACCTTTTAATGAAAGTTTTAAAATGCTGAAAAGGCAAAACAAAGTTTTAAATATAAATTAACTCAGGTTAGAGGGAGATGATGTTTCAACACCAGGAATTCAGCATGAGAAAGAAAAATATTTTCATACAGTACTGAAAGAGAATTCTAGCTGCAGAAATGGTGCTGTTTATTTCCTTTTCTGAAAAGGAGATAGAAACCTCCTGAGGAGCAAAAAATCCCAAAACCATAGTTTGTATTGTATACAGTTTCAAAACAGCCAGGACAGCTCACCACAGCTGGGATGGGCAGTGTTCAGCACCACTGCCACAGTCACAGATGGTCTGTGTGGAAAAGTCGGTGCAGACTGACCCGTTTTGTGCAGCTTCTGGTCCAGGCTGGTGAGGTGCAAATTACCTGCTCTTCAGAAGCATGCACCAGTGCTCTGCCTTAGCTATTATGCACCAACTAGAATATTAGGGGGGTTAATTGTTTTCATGCAAGCATCGTATTAACCATGGAAGTGGTGCCGACTCACCAAACCTCTATCATTCAAAGAGGTTCCTATTTTGGGGGGGGTATGGCAGGATCCAGCTTTGTCCAAGAAGAGGCCTCTCCACAGCCACACGACTGTTCCTTCGTTGCAGGAGCAGTGCTGATGGCCTACAGCCATCTTAGTCTCCCAATAAAGGCACCTGTAATCCAAGTGCATTTCTGGTGAAAGCCATATTCATTAAAAAAATTACCTTTCTACCACCCCCTTTGGTGGCAGAGAGGACTAAGAGACAGTGGTACAGTCAAATCACTCGGCAGGACTGTGTGGGCAATGAGAATAGTCAAGCGCTTGGTGTTGGAGATACAGGAGACAGTACTGGGACAGAAGAGTACTACTTCTGTTACAAAATTTAAATTGAATGAAAATTAGATCATACTACTGGTATCTGGAAAGGATTACCTGTTACAGTAATATTAGAAAGTAGGAGTGAAACAAGAACTTTAAGAACAAGATCTTTCACATTAGCAGGAGACACTTTTTCAGCCCTAACAAATCCCCATGAATGGCATAGCAAGAGGTTTGACTGGTAGTTCCTCATCCCAGAGTAACTTGTCATAATAAGAAATTTTGCATGTATCTAAGAGTAGATTCTGACCCTTAAGGAAAGAGGCAGTGTCACCCTAAACTAAATTCGTAATGTTAGAAGTTTTTATTATGTCTAATCCAGGCTCTTTTTGCACAGCTTATTCGTGAACATATATGGTTGATGATGGTGTTCACAATCTTTTTTCATGCCTTGATCCATCCTAAGTAAATTAAATCAAGACGAAAATATATGATCCTGCAATTATAAATTAAAAATTAGAAGCAGTCAGAATTAGTTGTCTATGCAGCATTAATGTGTTCTATTTTAATATTACCTAGATCATAATTTAAGTGCTTGACTTTGCAATCAATTTTATTTAATTTTAACATGCACATGAAGTATAGCATTTACATGAAACTTCCTCCATTTACAAAAAGAAAATCTGCTGGATAAAAACAGATTTTAACCATATGGAAGTACGGTTATGGTTTACATGCTTGCAAGGGGTCATCAGCAATACCAGACCTTTAGATCTACTTTCTTAAGCCTTTGGTAGTTGAGTTCAAAGAGCAACAGAAAGCTAGAGAAGGCTATTTTTTCCAGCTTGGACCACCTACTTTGCAAGTGGGCTTCACAGCTGTTTGCAGAGTATCTGTAAACCCCAGCACTCATCTGCTGGGTCCTACAGTGCAGTCTGGGGACTGAGGCTTCTTTAATGGCTACATTCTGCTGCTGGTTCCCGCAGTATTATTCCTTTGTTCCTGTCCTGTAAGATGCCCCTGCCTACAGCCTGTCCCATCAAGCCCTTCCCGCTCCCTCTGCTGCTGACTCTGCTCTGTTTCTCATTCCTCTGTGGTCAGGTCAGGTTGCCTTCCACTTCTCAGTTACGCTGCATGGGTGTCATGAGTTGGAAGACAAAGTGCAGCCTCTGGCCCAGCACTGTAAGGGCCTTGGCTCCTCGGTCAGAGCTGGGGAATCTTCAGACAGCTTCACTGCCAACCTCCAGCTGAGCACCTGCAAACAGGCAGATCTGTACAAGAACAGCGATAGTTATTTCACTGGGTCTGCCATGACAGAGAGCTCCTTACCCTCTTCACTGAACCTTGCTTCAAGATATGGAAGGCAGCACTTCAACATGACTGTAAGAATTTAGTGAGGACAAGATGAAATGTTTTCCCCTAACTGGATCTTGGAAATGACTTAACATCTTATTAAGCATCTCTTCTCTCTAGGACTTTCATGTCTACTGTGTGCAGAAGGAACTCTTTGGGGAAAGGTATTTTCTTTTGTGACGGAGGTGGATCAATAAGCTAGAGCCTGTTGCACCTGATGTTTTTCATGACCCCATAGCACGTTCTGCATCTGTCACCAGAAAGTTCCCTTCAAGAGAATGAAGGCCCACTCTGGGTTTGTTCAATTGTTTTTCTTCCTATTACAGGAAAGGTTGTAAAAAATGTGTATGACAAACTGCCTTAGTATGATCTTCTACCTTAGAGACGGACAACTTTTTTATCTTGGGAAGTTTTATTTCCCACTTGCTATGAAGTCAGCCTTTTGGCTTTTCTTTACTTCCTTCACCTAAAGTTAGGTCAGAGATAATTTCCTTTGCTCACAGAGCTTGTCAAATTTTGCCATTAAGTTTTTTGTCTTTCATCCCACAAAATTCTCAAGCAGGTGATATTAATAAAGCTTTGTGAAGTAAATTTGACTATTTTATTCAATGTTATGTACAAATAATTTCATTTAATCTCATAGAGCCCATATCAATTATTTACCAATGGTATGGTCCCTTCCATTAACTCCTCATAATCAACTCTGAAATGGTGGGCTTGAATTCAAAGTGCAAGAATGTGTCACTTGGGAATTGTCAGAACATACTAAATCATGGTCACCCTGCAGTGACAATATATTGATTCCCAATGTATTATTAATATACGGCTACTCGCATATGTAAGCTGCACTCCACTCATACAAGGTGTTCTTTTCTGTCTAATTTAAATAGTGTTGTATTAGCTTGGGCCAAGAACAATTAGGAACTTCATAAAGTTTCATTGGTTCCTTTGTGTTCTTTTCACTGCATTACTGGAAATTTTACTCTTGAAAGGATAGTTGATATGGCAGTGTATATGTCCTGCAAGAATGGGACAGCTTTTACAGAATATATTTAACATTTCTAACTGGTTATATACATGGCTAACTCCCATTCATTAGTTTTGAGGAGGAGGTCCATTCAACAGAGCCTTAGCCTAGCCAGAAATGTTACCCACATGAAGTTTGTGTATATCTATGAGCTCTTCATAGATATGGTGTCTTTGCTTCCTTTTTTACCTTCTATCTAAAATCCTTTTCGCAAGTTCTTTTGGTATTGGACTGATTCGTGTTTCTTTCTGAAGTATCTTGGATTTTACTTCCAAAGTCAGGAGTTGCGTTTAAGTTGCATTTACTTCAGACTCCCCTTCATGAGTCTTTTGTTTCTTTCAGCTTAACATTAAAGTTCTTTTTCACCTCTCCAGAAGCCATATTAGTTCAGATCAACAGTTTGTGTTAGCCTATTATCCTGCCACTAGCAGCAAATGCCTGGGGAAGAATAAAACAGGGCAAGATCTTAGTGATGCTTTCCCAGACTACTCTCTCATCAACAAAGAGTATTTTGGACATTAAATAATTTCCAATTCACCTACAATTTACTTGTTTGTTTGGATACATGCAACTGGAAATATATGTTCTACTAAAATAATTTTCAGGAGCAAAATTTAATTTAGTTCTCTTTCTTCTATTATAGGTGTCCTATTTGCATGAGGAAGGTGCCATAAAGAGACATAGTCACCATTAAATTCAAACCAAGATAGCATAAGGGTAAGAGATGAGTGTTTAAGAACTAATGCTTTTATCTTGTCAAACTGTGCCCTAGGATTAATCTTTAACATCTTATAATTCTATGACACATGTTGGTTTATGACTCAATAATGACATTTGAACTATCCATACAGTGCAAGCTTTAAGTCCACTGAAAAAAGAAGTTAAATACAATGAAAATAGAAACAAACAAACAAAAAATTAGAGTGTCTAAGAGGTTCCCTTTTCATATTGTAATGTGTAGTAATGACTCAACAAAACTAAGTGAGAGAATGATGCAGCAAGAAGACCAGTGGGTATTTTGGTTAGTTCCTAGTACAACTAAGGAAACCACAAAACCACATCAATCCCTAGTCTGCTCAAGCAGTTACAACAGAAAATATTTCTGGTTTTGTTTCTAGAACTGCAAGCCACAAGAATAAAGAAGGTTTAGCTTATTCTCAGGAATTAACCTAGATTGCTTTCAGAACCTTATTGACATTTAAAACTAGGGTCTCAGTGCAGTGCTTAGGTGTGACATGAAGCAAGCCATAAAAGCACTGGTACCACGTATGCCTTATGAACTGTAAAAATTTAATTCTGACTATTTTCCACTTCTTCCAGATGGAATAAAATTACTTCTGATTCCTGCAAGAATCAACACATCTTCTAGCCATATTTTATGTCATGCTACAAAGGGAAAAGACGTTTAGCAGTGTATTTAAATAATCAAGTTTTATTTTCATGTTTCAACTGCTTCACAAAATAAACAATGAGTAATACAAGTTGGGGAAAATGATTGTTCTCTGTTCTTGGCAGTTCTTAAGTGATTCTGTATAGCAGGACTGATGACTACTGATCTAGAGATGATGTTTTCTTTTCTTAAAAGGTATACCATGACCTTATGCCTATGCTTCTTACCCAGCAGTATCTGTATGCAGCAGATACAATCAAGCATGCATCTGTCCCACTGGTTTGAAATGCTGCTGAGATCAGTAGCCAGTATTTCAGTCAAGCACGTAAGGGATCTCACATTTGGTGGTTATGTACAGCCATGTTCCTGAACGACAGTGCTGACCCAGAAGGGGTCCTGAGAGCTTTCTTAGCAGTGTCCAGAAAGTCTTCTCAAAGCAGCTATGCAAGATGTTACAGGATCCTTTAGTATCCTTAGGGAAGCATGGATATGCTCCATATCTCAGAATCATTGGAGGACTATGGAGTAAAAGCAAGGCTGACCCATTTAGAAAGTTAGCCCTACACCAGTATTGATGACGCAGACAATCCCTCCACATTCAGCTATATTGGCTTCTGGGTATGCAACAGCAGAGCTATGCAAACAGATGCAGCACAGCCAGGAATCCAGGAACATAGCTGGGAATGTCTTCTGCTTCTAAAAAAGTCTGAACCTTTCAAGTATAATTAAATCTTTCTGGAAATGGAAAGCTAAAGAATGGCATTTTTCTTTGACACAGACCATAGTCTAACAGCTCCTAGTTGTAAGTATAGCAGTACTTTAAATCAATCACTGCAGTCTTTAAGCTAGAAATAATCTAGAAGCACCTCTGTGTTTGACATCTCTAACAAAATGAATGCCTGGTCAGCATTCTTCCTACCACAAATCCCATTGGTTCTTTTTTCCATCTACCTACAAAAGTAAAGGTTACCTAGAAATTAGCTCATAGGTTATTGTATACAAACAGTAATCTGTTGATCAAATACCTGTAAGGAACAGGGATTTTTTTTTCTCCATTTATGATTCTTCTATAACATAATAAGCAGAGCAAATATATACTGATATTCCAGGTAACTGTATGTGATGACCAATATTTTTTCATGTATTCATGATTCAGTAAAGAGATACATGAGGAAAACCAACATTACTAAGGATAGCCAAATCCAGAAAGACACCAAAGAATATCAGAAAGATTTAACAATGGTAGGTGACTAATACTGAAATATCCAGGTCCTTTAACTTCAACTAAGGAGCAATAAGCATATGATACAGCACAATAATTCAGTTCTGAGATTTGTTTGTTTATTTAGCAAGGCATTGTCTGAAATGGTGGCAATCTGCAGAATGTCTATGACCTCTTTAAAAATGTACTCAAAACTAGTCCTCCATTTGGTGTGATTCCTAGGGAAACAAATAGACCTCATATGGCAGTTCAGCTACCCTATCACACTCACCTCTTAAACTGTTTCCTCTTGATGACTGTTTGGTGAGAAATATTTTTGAAGTCTTCTGTTAATCATCACTGGGGTAGATAATATCTTAATATATTCAAGAAAGAAAACATTTAAATCATTGTATCACAGCTTTGCAGAGTACAAGTGATCAAAATGTGTTAATCCTTCTTCTCATTCCTTACAGAAACATTCAGTCTTCTGACAAAACAACATCTTCCAAAGAACAAAGACAATTTTGGAAGACTAAAGAATAGCTTTCCTAGTCTAAGTGTCTAACTGTAAATTATAATGGAGTACTATATGATAAGTTAAAACGGAAAAGAAAATCACTCTTCTATTTTCTGAGCAAATTTCTGGGCAATATTTAATAAAGAAAGAGCTCCTAGGGAGCTCTCTTTATAGGATGTTCTAACTGAGTATTAAAATCTACGATATAGATCATAATCTGTGGAATTGTTTTGGCTAAGTACTCTTACACTACTAACATTAATGGTTAAGTCCTTAACCATTAAACTTTTAATATCACTGTCAGTATGTTATTTAAAATTAAATCTAAAAATCACCAAGGAAAAATATTAATACTATTAAATGCCCCAAATGTACTCAAAAACATACTTCCTGAAATATTGACCTTCACAAAACTGAAATTAGGCTTACTTCCAAGGACTTAATTTTTTAATTTTGAAGTGCTTATGCAGTATTTTTATGAACTAAAAATAAACCCATTTGATGTTATGAATATTTTTTTTGAGGGTTTTTTGGTTTGCCTTTTTTTTTTTTTTAATCAAGCAGAATTTATGATTTAGTAAGCATATGAGCCTATTTCTGACCTTCCTAGTTAGAAACAGTTCTGGAAGTCTGTGACGATGGATGCTATTCAAGAAACATGTGATAGGCATTTAGCTTTCTAAAATGTGCAGCATGTGAGATGAACCAAGGCACAGTAATTGCAATGCTTCCCAGGCCTTTTCATTTGAAGATTTCCAATGCCTGTTGTGGCAAATCTCAGCTTGGCAGTTTTCCACATCTACTGGAATAACTCCCTCATCTCTCTTCCTTGGACATGCTTCCTTCCCTTTATTTCTACTTTAAGCCTGGCCCTGAAGCTCTCCAGATTTACTTTCTTTACCCTGTTGCTTATGCTATTTATGTAGGTCCATGCTATTTACGTTCATGGGTCTCTGCTGTATATTTCTTAAAGGAAAAAAAAATCCACCTTTGCAAACAAAGACTTTTACTTTAACATGTCTTTGCTTTAGACTGCATGATGCTAGACTTCTAGATGGCCTTTCTATGATGGGAAGGCACTCAACTGCAAATTTACTAGTGCTTCTGTCCCCCGCCGTGGTGAAGCACCCTGGGCTGTTGCACCTGGCTCTTGGCATGGCAGACCAATGTGTGCTCCCCTTGGTCTCAGAGGACTCTAGTGTCTTGTCATGCTTCCTGCAGCTCTATCTGCTGCTTCTTCGTAGAAAGGGAACCGCAGAGGGTAGCTGACCCACAGCCACAGAAGGTACACGCTCGCTCTTCCTCAGGATATCAGCAAGCATAGATTTTCCAGATCTCTGTCTCTTTACAGGGTCTTCTGTCAGTTTGCCTCCTCAGGGACATGACAGCAGCAAAATCTGTGCAGGTGCCAGCAAATTTAGCTGGTGCAGCAAGTCTGCAGACCTCAGTGAAAAAACTGAAAGTGGCATTTTGTTTTCACTCTTGAGCGTTTTTTTTAGCTTGAGTTCCCCCTTCCTGCATGTGCCTTTTTCTCCTAATTAGGGTCTTTTTTGACATCTACAATTATTGCTGTTCTTCTGTGTCGTGGTTTAACCCCAGCCAGCAACTAAGCACCACGCAGCCGCTCACTCACTCCCCCTGCACCCAGTGGGATGGGGAGAAAATCGGGAAAAGAAGTAAAACCCGTTGTTTGAGATAAGAATGGTGTAATAGAACAGGAAAGAAGAAACTAATAATGATAATGATAACACTAATAAAATGACAACAGCAATAATAAAAGGATTGGAATGTACAAATGATGCGCAGTGCAATTGCTCACCACCCGCCGACCAACACCCAGCCAGTCCCCAAGCGGCGATCCCCTGTCCCCACTCCCCCTAGTTTGTACACTAGATGTGGTATCACATGGTATGGAATACCCCGTTGGCCAGTTTAGGCCAGCTGCCCCGGCTGTGTCCTGTGCCAGCTTCTTGTGCCCCTCCAGCTTTCTCGCTGGCTGGGCATGAGAAGCTGAAAAATCCTTTACTTCAGTCCAAACACTACTTAGCAACAACTGAAAACATCAGTGTTATCAACATTCTTCACATACTGAACTCAAAACATAGCACTGTACCAGCTACTAGGAAGACAATTAACTCTATCCCAGCTGAAACCAGGACATTCTGTCTCATATAAATCACTAATGCCCCACCATTTACCTAAACTGGTGGGTGACACTTCCTTCCATAATCTCTAACTGTTTTTGAAAGCTGACTCTCATCATCTTCCTCAGGTGATCCTTTGTCTTTCTAGTCCACTGGGTAGAATCAGTTTCCCTGGCACTACCGTTTACTTAGCATATCCGTTTTAGTGCTCAGATAAATCTATTTACATGTTAATAAGCCTCACTCCTCTTACGACCCAACTCAGACACGCACAGTGTATTTTTCAGTGCCAATGGGTGTCTCAAAAGAAATTAAGATAATACAAAATTAAATTACTAACTTGGTTACTCTTCATATTCCATAAAAAGAATGCAGAAATCTTTCTTTCATGCTCAGTGTCCTTGCATCCTATCAGCGTTATTCAGCATTCCGGAGCTGTTTGGAAAAGAGATTGTGCCTGTTGCCTCCTACTCAGATGTAAAGATATTTAATTGAATTCAATCTCCCTCCCAAATATCAGCTGTACTAAAGATTTTTGTACGGCTGTGCATTGCATAATGCTTAGCAAGCTTCCTGCACAGCTCAACAGAGTTATCGCATGGCCATCATGGAATGAGTTTGAATTATATTTCTTGTCTCCTGGGCCAATTTATTGCACTACATGGGAGCATTTCTAATCTCAGTTATACTAAAATCAATTATAGCACTCTGGATATTTGCCAGCACAAGATCAGATTCTGACTCATTCTTTTGTGTTTTGTGCTTTTTTCCTCCTCATTTCCTTTTCATTATGAAATTTTGTGACATAGTCAGAAATTGGTTATAAAATGATATATTTTTGCTAATGTGTTTTATATTTGGAAACTTCTATTCAAAGCAAAGTTAGTTCTTATATAATTGGGCATGCATACTTTTGTTCTATGTGCTTTGAATATGACACTGTTAGCCACAAAAGCCTGGCTAAAGCTCTGTTAAATTGTAGACATCTTAAATTCCTTTTAATTATTAACACAAATAATTGATTCTAAAATCCACTGCACCATAAGCAGCATGCTATAACAAGTTGCTTTGGTTTGCGGTGTGTGGATTTTATCCCCCCTTACCCTATATTATGCATGACTTACCAGTGAAAAAAAGAACCACAAATGATTGCTTTTCCAAGAAGTGCTAGAAAACACTCTTTTTATATAAGCACATCTATCATGCAATTTATTGCTTGTTTAGTAACATAAATTCTACTTTCTCCCCAAAAGTGGGATAACTTGACTCAAGTCACTAAGGGGGTGTAAGTCACTGTGAGAAACATTTTCAACATTTTGTTCAACAAATCCAGCTTCCAGGCATTTTGATGGTCTTGAAAACCTTTCCTTCTCAAGGCATTCACTAGGCCTTCCCATCAATTAAGTCCACTCACCTCTTACTTTGAAAACTTTCTTGTCATTTAATAAGTGAATAGACTTTTACATAAGATTTCTGAACAGGGTTAATTTTCCCTTGTCTGTTAGCAGCAAAAGTAGAATTAGAATGGATTTAGCTCAGTTGTAAGATTTTCACCTTGTTCTTTAACCTAGCCTTTTCACAGAGGAAGCTATTAATGACAATCTAATTAATGGAATACATGGACTACTTCCCCTCCACCCCGCCAGTTTCCAAGAATTGTTCAGGTTTTGTTTTCCAAAATAAAAAGTAGCTGCAGCAATTCACACTCTTGTTCATTTCCACACATAGAGAAGCCTGAAAACAAGCTAAACCCAACCTTCCCAAATTGGACCAAATATTACTCTCATTTACACCCTAAAAATCAATATGAATGAAGCAGGAAGCAGAAAATAAGTTGCCAACTGTAATCATTCTAAGTGAGTAATCTGTTTGCTTTGGTCTACTATATCCACCCATTTTCCTTATTTTCCATTTGCTTCCACTTCATATCCAATTTATGACATGAGCACATACAAGTCTACCTACTACATCCAGGCTTCACAGCATTGGCTAATCTTCCTGGTATTTTTCATGCAAAACAGCACGAAACAGCTAGAACAGACTGTTATATGTGGCCTGCAATTCACTTTGAACCCATGATATGTCTGGCTAAGGCAGTGAGTGGTTGTAAAATTATATTTTTCCATAGGAGGAGCTACTTTGCAAAGACAGCAGGGGAGAGAGATGAGTGGTATCCTTCAAGAGATAAACATAGGTCTCTCAAACCTTTAAAGAATGCTGTTATCCTAGATTAAATAATTTTACAGTGTTCTATTTAGCAAAATATCTCTTTCAGGAGTCTCTTGTAGAACATATTATTTTACTGCTACAATACTTAGGTTAGGGAACAAAATCACAATTCTTCTTTCCCAGAAATGAAAAACTAAGTAGCAGCCATTTCAATGAAACCCTGCAGTGTTCAAGCCACTCAGAGAGCCCCAGGGGCTCAGCACCTTGGGGAATGGTACAGCCGGGCTCCCAGGCACCAGTGGGCACCTGTGATTCTTGTCTATGCCAGTGGGCAAAGTGGAAAGAAGTAGCAATATGTGTTGAAAATAGAAATACTTTCCCTTGAAAAGCAGGGTCTTTGTTAAGGATGGTCAAATATTTGCTATCGAAGCTGTTCTTCAGTGGCAGGCTACCCTCATAAGTATTTTTTTTTTCTAAAATGTATCTCCTACCTTCAGAAAACTGAGTTTTCATTATTTAAAAAAAAAAAAAAAAATCTCTTACGGACATAGAAGGTTCCAAGTAAAAACTGAAAGCAGTCCAAAATTTTCTCTGTGAAAATAAAGGCCTTTTTTGTTCATGTCTAGTCCTCGCCTCTACCACTCCACAGCCAGTCTTAGAGTTATTAACAAATAGAAACCTTTGTTAGAAATTAGTTCTGGTTGAAAATACGTCACAAGAACCTGCCTACAGGCAGAGACTATCTAATCAGTATTTTCCTTCTTGTTTTTTATTATTTTACTCTTTTATCAATTTGCAGTGAAATTATAATTTATTGAGCAAATAGTTGAAACATTGAGCAAATATCAAATAAACAGTTTTTATTACTTGAAAACAGATCATGAGCTTTACACCTTTATCTACATGAACATCAGTTCCCCATGAAAAAAATAAAAATAAATCATGCACTAGCTTCTATTATCATTCCACTGTTTTTATTTATTGTATGTTCTGTTATAGCACCTCAAAGCCCCAGCGTGACAAGTAAACAGACAATAAAGAGATAATCCCTGCCTCGGGGTTTGTGATCTTCACAGGACTTTGCAGGCTGAAGCAAACAAGCTCCTCCACAGTCCACACCTTTGAGATCCAAGCCAAGCCCAAGCTGGAAGGGAGCAGCATAAGTCAGTAGATCCTGCTGAAAGGCAGCATATGCTCCTGCAGCAACAACCCTGACTTAGTACATCTACCTGTAGCCTTCTCACTACACCTTTCAGGTGGGTTCATAGCTCTCCATGAGAGACATAGACGTACCCTGGGTATAAAATACCAGCCACTAGACAAATATAAAGGCAGTTAATAAACAAGGAAAGAAGGGAAAATAAGTCAGCCTTGATAGCCGAGCTACTATCTGGTTTCTGTAAGCACTACAGTTACAGGTAAGTGCAAAGAAGCCCTTTCAGAAAACAAGATGATTTTTTGTGGATGCCTACAGGAAGGTCTCATGCAGCGTGTGGAGAAGCGTAAAAGTGATAAATGTGCTTCCTTGAAAATTAATCAATTATGTGATGGAGACCAGAATCCAGTCAATTGCAGTCTTCAGTGAAAGACTATAATTTTAGGGGAGTCTAGGACCCTCGGCATGAGAACAGATAGTATATGTCTGAAATCATGGAGAATCAGTGGAGGAGGGCCATGGTCAAAGCAACAGGCTGGGAGAATGACGCTTGCAGCAGCTTTCTGTACGTACAGAGCAGGGAAAACTGCATTTGTTGAAGCTGGGGAAAAGGATTTGGCAGTGATTGGAAAGTGAGACAATCAAACTTGATCAGTGAGTTTTTGGAATGAGTTTAGAGTATCTTAGACTTGTTTGGAAAAAAAGAGTGTACTGCAGCAGGAGCACTGGCTTTGGCTCACCTGCCTGGTTAAATCAGACATATGAATGTTTTGCATGACAGGAATGCTACAAAACAGCCAAAGCAGACCTTCTGTTTTTCTGCAATACATTTCAGCTTGGTTGTATATATTACAGAAAGGAAATATTATTCAACATTTGAGAAAAGAAAAGAACAGAGCAGGACTTTGAAGAGAGATGAAGTACCTAGTTGTGGGGGGAGGTTGCATGTTTGGGTTGTTCCAGTATCATACAAATCAAAAATCTAGACAGGTTGTTTTGGGGGTTTTTGTTGTTGTTTTTTTTTCCCCAGGCAAATCTACTATGGATGTTGGTGAGACTTTTGGGTAAAAAGATTTCAAGAGTTAGCCCATGTTACATTGTAAAAATTATGCAAATGATTCTGTCATGCTATCCATAGCAATCAAGTATGTTTCAAGTAGCATAATTTGGGAAGGAAGGAATGCAAAAGAGTTATCTATACATATTTGTAAATACAAAGCAAAGTAATTTTGTACAAAAATATTTATCATATGTATTTCATTGATAGAAAGCAAGTGTATTTCTAGATACTGCATCTATGTGAATGTTTTCAAAGTTTGATTTAAGAAAAAAATGCTCTAATCGCTGCTGCCCTTAATAAACCTGCATTTAATGCTTTTAAATATTGCCACTGATACAGTTAACTTAAAATGAAAGATGTGTTTGCGTACAGGTAGGCATATATGTAATATATAAATTAGTTTTGAAACATTTATTTCAAGGCTTAAAGTAAAATATTTTGAGGCACTACTGTACGAATTAGGACTTATTTTTAGATGTAGAAGTTTCAGTGCAATGTCATTAAATCAACCCCCGTCTCAGTCTCCCCATCTCCTCAGTCCCCTCCAATTATGAAGTCACAACAGAAACTTCCAAACCTAGTTTTTAGTTTTCCTAACTTCTCTGGCTGCAATCAATGAAGAAATGAAAGACAGGACCTGATCTGCAATGTGCTATGGGCCATATCATTTGAATCTTTCATGACACCAACACCAATAAAGGGCTGGGAACTGATACCACTGTCTTATTACTACTAAGCCTTTTGGACAAGAGATCAGAAGATTTCAAGACAGAGGCAAGATTTTCTTTGCTACTCTAAAAGACTAGATGTCTTCACTTCTGTCATTCTTTAGTGAAGAAAACAGGGCCAAGACATGGGAGGCGGCTAATGGCACAGAAACAAAGCAGAGAAAAACACTTGTTCTGCAGATAGCACCTAGCAATTTTGGTATAGCGTACGTTTAGAATGGTTGTACTACTACAGTGTCAATCTAATGCCCATTACTACTTGTAATGTAGCTGCAACTGTACGCCAAGTTTACAGTCAACCGTTTACAATACGAATTTAGTGGGAAACTATTGGGGCTACTCAAAGGATTCATAGAAATTAAGAATGGAGAGACCCAGAGAAGTCACTTAATACATCCCTTGTCCCAAACAGGATCAGTTCTGCCTAAAACACTCTTAAGAAAGGCCTGTATTACAAGTTCTTAAAAAAACTTCCAACAGTAAGGATGCCACAATCTCCCTAGACATTCTATTCTGTGCTCTGCAATCTGTATCTGTTGGAAAGCTTTCCATAGCATGTAATCTAAGTCTCCCTTGCTGTTTTAAGCACATCACCATATCCATGAAGAAAAGGGCAACAAATAAAGAGTGTATTGCTTTCCTCAAACTAGCAAACTATTGTATACTTGAAAATAGTTGTTGTCTCCCTTCAGTGTATCCTCACCAAACTTAACAACCCATTTCAGTCTGCTTTTTTAACTCACATTCTGTGAAGAAAAAAAAATAGTTTTTCTCTTCCTGGCAATCATCATATACTTTTAATGTGAGGTATCAAACTGTATTCTATCTTGGAAAACATTGATAGAGTAAGGAATATGATCAGCGAGAAAAAAAATATCAGACTAAAATATAGTAGTAAAAAAAATCTGTACTGTGTATGAAATAAGGAGCTATGCTAATGCCTACTAACATAAAATGAGTTTGGTCAAGCCTTCCTTTAAGCAGTTTGAAAATACTTATCACTATATGGAAATCCATGTAATTTCCATATGCAAATTCTTTTATTAGAAGGTCTCAATTCTCCATTCTGTAATTGGCTTTGCCTGCCAAGCAATATGCTAACAATGAATTTCATCTCCTTTTACAGCACATCTGCTAGTAGCGAATGACAGTCAATTGGCAGAAATGATATACCAAGCACTGGCACAAAATCAAATTTTTTTTCCCATTGATCTCATTCCTTTCCTGCCAGTTGAAAATCACAGCCTCCCAAAAATGGTATCACTTCATACTGGCCCTCAGAACAGAGTTGCATGACTGTAGTTTAAGAAGATGAAGGTATTTTGAAGTGAACTAATAGGATTTGTTAGAAAAGGAATGGACAGATTACTTCGTACAATCCGGGAATTTTCTGCTCTTTAAGTAAGGATGTATCTGGTGAGGTACAACTCTCTAGACAATTCAAATGAAAATTTGCATAAAGAAAAAAATGTTCCAGGGACAGAGTGGAGAGGTCAGTGTATATTCCCACCCTCAAGAAACACGTGAAAATAATCTGGTCCTGCAACATTCTGGCTGAAATGGCAACTTTCTCTTTACACCAGCTGTTCTAAAAGGCATAGAAATCTTTTCTAAGTTGGATAAGACAGAGGGCAGGGAAAATAACAAAGATGTTGAGGTGACCAAATAATATGCCTGCTTATACCCTCGTGGAGAAAGTTCAACACTGAGCAAGATGGCTCTTCTTACTAAGGAGACCCAATGCAGCAAAGACATCCCCATTCCCTTACAACTCCCAGCACTGTTATTCTCCATTCCCTGGGGCACTGAAGCTAACTATTTTTGTGCTGACATTTCAGGCAGACACAGACAACATGCCAAGTTGCCTGTACTGGTACTAGCACTTCATCCCTGCCAAGACGAGGAATTCCCAGGTATCTCCATTATCATTAAAGACCCTGTAAGTGTGGTCATTCTTATCTCCCTCTCCAACTCCTAAGTTGAGTACCAAGTGTGAAATGGTTGCTTAATTGAGCTTGTCCTCTAAAAAGCTAGATGTGAATTGTGCTAAGTACATTTGCAACTATTTGAGAATACTTTCTTCTTTAACAGAAGTTGCCTAACAAGACAGAGTTCCACAACTGTCAACAAATTATAATATCTAAGAAAATACAGATTAAAAAAACCCTGAGGACCTAATTTATAGCTGTGCAAACATCTACCAATATTTCCGTTTTCTGCATTTTCCTTTCTGCAGATAAACTTGGAGGCTGCTTGTTCAGCATTCAGGTAAAAACTTACATATGTTTTTCTGTTTGGTTTTTTTTTTTTATTTATGAGAACATGGTTTATAGGAGGGATGTCAAACTAAACACAGTTGTATAATAAAAATATGGAAGTTAATAAAGTCTAGGTTTTCTTGGGAACAAGCAGATCATACAGCTAGCAGCAATGATTGCAAAATGTTCACTTCAAAAAAATTAACTTCATAAGAAATTCAACACATACTGTATCTAGTGCTACTCATTATTTCTCCATGTAGTATTTATAAAAAAATATAATTTTAAAAAACATGTAATACAATGAACAATGAAAAAAAAAAAGCTACTGCTTTTTTTGGTTTAAAAATTGTGCAGCGTTTCCTTACTGATGTTCTCTTAGTGAGAGTAGTATTCACAGATATCACTCTGTTGTTCTTGAATTAGAGTATTCTACATCGACAGAATGGTTTAGAAATAATGTTTTACTTCAGATGTTGCTTTATTCCTCTGTAGAATAAGGTGTTAATCACCTTGTTGGACTCCGAGGTGTGATAAAGAAGCCTTCACTCCCTCCATTTCTTCACCTTCTGCAACACATGTATGTAAACAATTGTTACTGGCATGGCAATGCAGTTCATTGGAAGTTAAGTAAAAATAGAAGTCGTATATCAATATTTGTTTTGCTTCTGTTAACATCAAACTAAACAACTTTGCAAGTTTTGTCTTTGATGAATCTGTATGCCCTGAAACACACGGGAGCCACAGATGGAGGGGCCACACTGGTATATTTACAACACACACTAATTGGTGCCTTCCCTTCCCCATCATCTGACTGAGATCATGGGCTGGTATATGCAAGGTCTTACTCAATGTCAGTCAGACTATCAAAATCTAGCTTTTTCTTCTGACATCTGTCCTTAGATTACAGGCATTTTTTCCACATCTGTACCAGCACTATAAATTAAATAATTCCATGCGACTCAAATATGCTAATTTTTATGTGAATTCAGATATTCAGATGAAAATATTTCAAGATTAGCTTGAAATGGCTTCTAAATACTTCTATAATAAACCTATGACAAAATACTACCTATATTATCTGTAATAGTAGATCTATTACCTGTAGTATGCTTGGGAAGTATGACTTGGCCTGACTTACCTTCATTTTTAAGGATGTTCTAATAACATTTGAGCTGAACTGAGTTGCAGACACACTAACCCAAACAAGTTTAACAGCTGGTATGACGATGACCTCACACTGTGGTCTAGACAGGCTAACAGAATGACTGCATAACAGAAAGAAGCCTCTAGAACAGGATAAAATACAGATTTTGATGAAGATAAACAATGAAGCTATGGGGTATATAATAATAAATCTACACAATAAATTTAAGTAAGTTCCGTAGAATGATAGCTTTCATTGAGATGTGATGAGACCACTTTGATGGCTGCACCTGCTGGATAAAACAGAGGGTTGAACAGGTTTTCAGACTTACTATCGACACAAACCATGGATCTGCTCCATAGCCCGTAAATCCAGCAAAGACAAGCCAAATATACATATTGAGTTTAAATCTAGTCTGTGTCTGAGTGCTTTCCTTTGCAGGGATATTTTCCAAAACTCTTTTTCCCCTAAGTAGCAAAATCATGGATAGAAATAACTGCCATGGGAAGATGGTAATATTTTTCTTTTGATGATTAAAGTTTTACTTAACAGTTAATCATCAAAAAAAATCAGCTTATTCTGAACCGAAAGTTTCCTGTTTTGTGTCTCTAGTTCAATTAATTTTGAAGTAAAAAGAAAAATGTTTTCTGATTATCCTGGTGCCTAGCTCAGGGCTTGAAGCATGAGAAGCAACCCACAGAAAGGAGAGGTTAGGGGCTCATTACAAGGTTCAGACAGTGTAGCAAGGGCCATGGCTGTGATTAATTACAGTTTTTTCCACATGAACTTCAAAATGACAAATGTGTGACTAAGTATTTTTGCACTGATTTGAAGGAGCTTTGAGTCACAGTATCTTATTTTAAAGAGGAGATGACTCAAAGACTTCGTCTTTTTTTTATATAGGTGGGCATGTAAGTCTGCATTAAAGTACAAAAGAAACTTTGTGATGCAGTACAATACCAACTTTTTATGACTATAAGCTTTTATTACCTAGGAATAAGCTAAGGAGAATGATGAACAAGCTATGTAGCTCTCACTGAGTGACATCTAATAAAGGCTTTATATCTCACTATGACAGCAATCAAACAATATGAGAGAATACTTTACTCTTGCACTCCCATCTGTACTTTTTCTAAACTTCCCTATACCACAGAAAGGAAGGGTAAAATGTCTCCCTAATGTCTATGAGTGTGGTTCCGGTGTCGGCAGAGCCGTGCTCATTCCTATCACCTGAGATGGGTGTGAAGGAAATGATCTACACCAAGCATAACTAGCACAATACTTCTGCCTCAGTTTGTGGAATGTGAACTAAGACTTTGTGGCGCACAGAGGAGCACTACTACATGGTGAGGCCAAATCTGCAGTCTAATTCTAGTAGAGTTAACTTGCTCATATTTTGAACATCTGTAAAGTCTAATGTGAACTGAATGTTAAGTAAATCAACTGAGTTTATTAGTAGAGCATGGCATATTGCCATTTATTTCAATTCAACTTCTTTCCCACATCACATGCCTTTTGTGTATTTCATACATGCTTGAAAGATACTATTTTTGGAATAGTTTTCAAGGGTTTTGCTATGTTTATGGAACTGATCCTTGTATTTTTCCTGAAAATATGGGTAGTTAGACCCTTGTGTGCAAAGCTCTCACAGCAGAGAAAAAAGATCAAATCAATGAGAGTAAAACAACCCAGAAATTACCCTGCATAAGTTTTATTCATTTGAAATTCTAACTTTAGGCTATACGGGGGAGCCTTCTGAGTCAGAAAATAAATGCTGAAAAATAACGGTAAGACAAAACTCCTATTTCTCAAACAATTAAAGCACAAGTAGACAAATTACTGAGCTTTTATTACTGCAGAGCTGAATGTTGCCTAGTCTGCATCTCGAAAGTAATTTTGGGAAGAGACTTAGGAGCTAGGGAGCAAGAAATATTTTCTGACTATTACTGATATTAAGAAATGGGCAGCTGCTTAAAAATGCTCAGTGGTTTGGAATGTCAGCCCAAACACTGGGGAATGACTTGGTGAAATGGTTCACAGCCAAAATCATCCAGTGCACATCCATGCATCCAAATAAAGCCTTCCAAAGGCACACCAGGTTGTTGTGTGACCTGGAAATGGGACACATTAGCAGCATACAAGGACTTGCTCTATGTTGGCAGGTTTAAGTGTGTAGACAGACACTTCCAAAGTCTCATTAGGATACCAGTCTTTGGAAAGATGTGATTACAAACACAACATAATTTACTTTGCTGGCACGCTTTACCACAAGGCTATGACCTCCAGCTCTCTGGCATTTGGTATGTGAGTATAAACCTAGAGCTATAGGTACAATAAATACATCAGAGCTAGACTGTGACTCGAGGCAAATCCTCTGTTGATTCTACTGTCCTTCCTATTACGTCTTGCGACGTTTTGCCGTACTCATCTACTGACCCCATAAGACATTCATGTGAGTGGCTCTGTGGTTTTATTTTCATGTTTAAACCTAGTTGCTGTAATCAGCTTTTCTGTAACCTAAACTGCAGTTGTTAGGACCATATTAAAGTACAACTTTTCAGGCTCAGCCTGTAAATCTGCTATTAGAGGTTTAAACCGCTGTGTCGAGAAAGTCTATAAAGAAAGTGAAGCTTTCTTTCATTTCCTATGACTCAGCGTAGCCGTACTTGAGAATCACCCGGTTTTGCTTCCCGTGCTGTGACATTTGAGACCTGCCCTCCGAGTGCCAGTGGAAGGCTGCAGACTTGCCAGCTGGTCATTATAGATGATATTGCAGTGATGGTAAACCACCACCTCAGTGCTGGCTTGGAGGCAAAGATACACCGAGTGAGTATGTGCGGTGGTTGTTAAGGCCGCTACTCATGAACCTCATCAAAAGCACATTAATTTCAGAGGGAAGGTGGTTTTTCAATTATTTCAGTGTACTTTAGATTAATCCCCAAGATATTCTTCTTGTTTAAGATGTTAATAAAAATATTAAGGATCGTGGTGTAAGGAGGTACTAAATGCAGGAACAGAATCTTTTGAAGGCAGTAACTTGCTTTACGGCCAGTAGTAGTGCTACATCACTACTTAAATAAAGATAGAGCAACAAATGTTGTATCCCTTAGATGGGTACATCCCCATTGACTTTTGCTGTAAGAATAACACTAGGAGTGATCTTTTTAACAGTTTGTTTCTAGAGCACGTTTAGTTGAGGATCCCTCAGTTTAGTAGTTACCTCTCAATGGTATTTCCTACATTAAAAAGTCACTGCGAATAGCCTCTCATCCTTCTGTTCCGAAAATAAGAACTGCAAAACAAGCTGGTAGCTTTGCAGTCAGAAAACCTACAAACCCAATTCTGAAACAGCTCCAGCTGTGACACCTAGGAAATCAGCAGGTCTGGTTTCAACTCCTGTGAAATTAGAAACTTCAGCCTACCAATAAAAGGCATGGACACTTTGTTTATATTCCCAGAGAGTACTGATACGCATCTTAAATATGCCTAATTGAATCAATATACTGTCAAAGTGAATCCCTTTGGTAGTAGTCACTGAAACAGTGACAATCCACCAGTTGCTAATGATGTTCTTAAAGCTATTCTAAAAGTGACACCTGAAGGCAAAGGTCTGATAGCAATTTTTAAATTAGATCAGATTTTTCAACAGGCGGTTGGCAGGTCTTTCTCCAGTGCAAATGGAGTTAATGCCTTGTATTCACCAGGCACTATATTTTTAGTCATCTTAAGAGTAGCACGAAACTTGGTGGTTGTTTCTGATATATCGCTTGTTTACCTGGGTTTGGGGAATTCAGATTTCTTTTTTCCACTTGCTTTAGGGCTTATGGTAGGAAAGACTTCAGTCATAAGCTTGCTATTTCTTTGTACATCTGGGCAATGTATTGGATTCAAAAGCTAAATTAAAAATGAAGGAAAAAAAGGTTCAGTTCAAGTGAAATGCATTTTTTCTATTTTTCTAAAAAAAATAAAGTCTGTTTCCTTTATGCGAAATATCTTCTTTAGCCTAAATGTTTCACTTTTTATAGTTATTTTGTCCTCTAAAATATTTTTAAATGATAAATTTATTTTCAAAAAATCTGAATGTTTTGATTTGAAAATGTCAAAATAAGCTCTAAATCTGACTTATTTTTACTCTTAAAGCTATTTTACAGATTCACAGATTTGGGAAATATGTATTACGTCTCTGAAAATGTTGATGTGAATTTAGTATTTGCATAAAATGCCTTTTTAATGCCTTTCCCTCACATTTCCAACATAACTGCAGATACATCTAGTAGTGGGGGACTGATTCTTGTTTTCTGTCTACGTAAGGCTTGCAAAATGCACATCTCCTAATACATTGCAAGGAACCATCATAGAAATTGTCCTGATAGGTATCAGATTAAAATTATTTTCTCTTTGTTATGTAAGTTATACCATTCTACATCCTGTTTTATTTTGACACAATTATCATTTAAAAAATAACTGAATTTTTGAAGCTCAATTTGTTTCATGTTTTTCTTCTGGTTTTGTAACATTGATTATTTTTTTTAATATATATATTCTAAACCTAGATGATGTCAAGCAATACTTGGACTGACAGAATTTCAAATACTGCCTTATTTATTTGAAATTATTGATAATTGAAGGAAACAGCTCACCTATGAGTAAGATCATGCTTCTCCTTTTTGCTTTTTCTAACGTAACTACTACTTCAAGAGGCACACCGAGACAGTACAACATATAAAAGATATGCAGTTAGAATGCTTCTGGTTTGCTTTTTAACTGCATTGGTTTAGCTTTATATTGTAATCTAAATTCTAGTCTCTGTATACTTGTCACTTTGCTTATATATAGCCATAGTTTTTTAAAAAGACTAGGGAACCTGAATATTAAAATTAAGATACCTTATAAGGACTTAATTTCAAAGGATTTAAGGTTATCTCATAACTCAAAAATACATTCATAAGTGTGTTATGTATACATAAATAGGTATAACTGTAATGTAGATATTTTAATAGAGGGCGTTTAAAATATTGCTATGAAATAACACAGTATAATGCTATTTAATTTTTTTAAAAAGTGATCATAGTTGTGTGTGGACAGGATTTATTTCACATGATTTTCATAGCATTCCTGATTATAATTCAGATCAAGGATTGTACTTTTATTGTGTAGAAAGACTTGGGTTTTGGATAAAACTGAGTGGTTGAACAGAAACTTGCATATCAGCGTAAGAAATTGTGCTGTGAACTCCAGAATTAAAGAAGCCAGTTACCCTCCCAATATGTGTCTCTTGGTTGACTTTGGCTTTAAAAAAGATGCAACTTCAAAATAAGGCTTTTCTTGTGACTAATACATTCACCAGGTTTCAGTCTTGTGTGGCTTATATGGGATTCTCTAGTGGCTTATAAGGGGTGATGTCTTGCTGTCACCTTTCCCTTGATTGATCTTGCAAGGTCTTTCTTTCTTCTCTCTCTCTGGCTGCCTATTTTTACAAACTGGTAGGAACATAATTATTGTTGAAAACTCTCAGCCTGTGTCAAATCTGGTCGAACCCGTTGGCCAGTTTTCAAAAGTCCTTGCAGAGTAGGAGACGCTCAGAGGCACACAGAGACAGTACAACAGCATAAGCTTTCTTGCATTGGAAATCAGTAAAATCAACAATAGCCACAAACTTTATTTCCTAAAATCCTGTAAATTCTATAAAGCTGTCTCAACAGTATTCCAGTCATCAGGCTGAAATATGCAGTGATGGACTTTTCTGTTCCAACAGCTATCGGTGTGGATGGTCTTATTAAAACCCCCACCTCCTTGTCATGCCAACATCTGCTTACTGTGCTTGAGAACCTCAGCATGGTCTTGAACTACCTTTTCACACAATTGCACAATGTGGTCATTTCTTTCCTCCCCTGTTCTTTTTCTTTCATGAATTTGCCAATGTGGCAAGTGGCTTTGATGGTTTGGACACTTCAGGAATGGGGCTTGTAAGGTGAGGAAAGTCTCAAGTGTCTTCTGTTCAGCCTTCCTGGCAATAAAGACTTCTTTGTTTGAATGCAACTTTGAAATTCAACTGCCAATATTTTACCTTGAGGCTCAGGAGATTCTGGAGACTCAAGACTTAAGAGATTCTTCTAATTTTATCTCCAACATGTCTTGGAGCTGTAATGTAAGGAACTCTCCTTAGTTTGCAAAGACCTAGGAACGTGTGCTGG
The DNA here is from genome assembly GCF_964188355.1 of Buteo buteo. Taxonomy (NCBI): domain Eukaryota; kingdom Metazoa; phylum Chordata; class Aves; order Accipitriformes; family Accipitridae; genus Buteo; species Buteo buteo. The sequence goes on from NC_134175.1 coordinate 30,759,569, forward strand.
CAGGCCAGCTGTGCTCAATGCAAGTTTCAGTGATGTTCCACCAACCTTCATTTAACATTTGTGGTTCTGTGGCCAGAAGACGTGGTCAGGGTATTAATTCACGGCACTTCTGGGGAGCAGCATCCTGGGTGGGCTGTAGAAGGAAGTAATGGAACTAGTCATTAATCAAATTCACCCTTCTGCAGACAGTCCTATCCTTGAAGGACCTATATCTTAGTGAACAAGCAGCAAAGAAAATACTGATTTATGAAAGTTAATCCAGCACGTTAGACACTGAGGTCTTACTCACCAGAATGGCCCCTGCCTGGAACTTTGCATGACAGACATGTTTGGGAATGAGAAAGGGCAACCCTCCTTTGCTGGAGCTGCTTCTGTTTCTGAAATTCTGCTTCATATCCCATGTTTAAGGTTTGCTGTGGCATAAATATTACTGCAGTGAGAGAGAACCAGGCAAGCTGAGGACTTGAGCCTTGACTATTGATGCCTTATTAATAGCACCGCTCAATATGGTAGTTTTCTAACTAAAGTTTGCTTGCAGCAGTATAAATCTTGTTAAGGTTTGTACTAATAGTAATTTTTTTTCTTGATCAAAATGCTAGTTATAGTATATGTATTTCATATTAGACCTATAAAATACATCATCCTCCAGTAAGCACAGCTCTATTCAAAAGGCTTTTTCTTTATAACTTGACTCAGCTGACCATGGAATGGGACAATAGGGGAGGTTCAGAGGTGGCAATAGCAGGAGAAACCAAAAATAAAGCTGCAGAATTACGGCATTGCTGTTAGCCATTTCAACTTGTACTACTGTATTTTTACCACCTGCTTCTTGTACGTGTTCAGGAGCAACTTGAGGAAAGAGAAACAAAACCTGGAGCCGGCACTAACTTACCCAAAACACTGTGGCTCCAATTTTAGAAATGAAAATAAATGTTGAACATATATATCATCATATGCAATGGCAAAGACAGACACAGTGATGTCTCAGGCTTTCTCTGTGGTGCTGCTGGCATGCAGTAGAGTAATTGCCACATTATCCAGCACAATTTGAATGGAACTGAGTCAAACTTAATTAGTTCCTGTCTTTAGAGCATTTCTTCACCCACAGCACTTGTAGTCTCTAGGGTCCTGCTGTGCAACTGTAATGTTCTACACAAAATGCAAGCAGTTAGGGGAATCCCATTCCGAAATCTGCCCTAGTTTACCTTTACTTACTGTAACTCCTGCACTAGTGGTGGTCTGGTTTTTGTTTGTCACTTTCTTCTAGGATATCTTTACATTCTTATTTCACATAGTACTGTATGGCAGCCTGGCTGGTCCAGCCCTTAAGCCTTGGAAATGTCCTTCATGCATTTGACCATATTTAGACCCTGAGCTTTTATCTTGCAGGTTTTTGTTCCATATCTGTCCGCAGCCATTGCTGCACTGCCTTTACCAAATGACTTGTCTCCTCATCTACTCTGAAATTTTTTGCTTCTCCTTCATTGATCAAATGCTCTTGACCATTAAATACCATTTTTGATGTTAGTTCTGTTTTATTTTTGTGAAGTGCTACAAAATAATAAGTTTAAAATGCTACTTTATTATTTTAGAATCGTATTTAATGCAAGTACAGTCTTCTAAAATTACAGATTGCTTTCTTAATTCTAATGATAGACATCACAAAATTGCCCACCAAACTTACAGAAGGTGCCGTATTTCAAATTCAAAATTGATGTTCGAATTATACTGAGTATGACTGAAATACTTCCAGAACATTTTAATTACTCCTAAATGATAGAAAAATATTTTCTTAAAATACAACTTTAAAAATCTACAGAAATAGTTGTGGAGCTCTGAATGCTTAATTATTCCTTCTATTCCTGGCTTTTTGCAAAAATATAAAAAAACCCCACTGATTTGTTCTGCTTAAAACTGCTGATGTAACTCACATTAAACTGATTAAATACAAATATGGTGAGGCTGCATTTCGAATCACATGATAAAACTAAAATGTGGATAAAGCAGATAACTTTTAAAAAGTTCAGAGAATTAAGTTTTGCAATGAATGCTGGAGACATGGTTTTGTCTCACGCAGGCTTCTTTAGCTCAGCTGATCACCAGCTTTAACAATGTTGAACTGCTAACACCAGCTTTAACAATGTTGAACGGCTAACACCAGCTTGTCGCGCTCTCCTTGCCCTGGGAAGCACTTACTCCTACTCGGCCGTGCCCTGCCCAGAGAGCTGTAGGGATCGGTAGGGCAGCAATGGAGAGAGAGGGAGCTTTACCATCCAGCCCCCAGCCAAGGCATTTGCTTGCTCAAGTTTTTTAGTTTCTTAAAAGACTTAAGACCAAAATTTTCATGAGTTGATTAAAGTATGTTAATGGAGTGATGATACCAGTTTCAAACTTGTTTGGTGTAGAACATGCACTTAATGATTTCTCATGCTCATCTTGAACAAACAGCAGCAACTGAATCCACCAGCATCAACAAATATTAACCCAGACCACTAAATACCTGCCCCGTTTTAGCTACATTAATCGTTCAAGTGAAGTCTAAAAGGATGGCTGTCCTTACAAGCTGAAAGTATACAAACCATTTAAGGAATGTTGGTTTATCTAAGCTCATCTATTTATATATTTATTGGTTCTTTCTTACGGGATAATTTCACACCAAAACCAGAATATCACTCTCATCCAGACCTCCTGAGAGTCTTTTTCCTTGCTCAGTTCTGTTTTAGACACTCTTTTGATGTACTCATAGGGAATGCCTGTTGTTCCACTGTTAACATTGCCCCCAAACCATACGCACAGGCATGTGTGTGCAATAGGGGAGGGATTTTGAAACAGTTAAGCCAAGACAAGAGTAGTCACAGGGATATTCAGAAGATGCTTAATCACACTCTGATGACCACTGAAATGGATTCCTTTTGTGCATACATGCCTCTGTAATCAGAGTGAATACTGAAATAAACACTGTACCTCAGTGGCAGTTTAAACAACTGGGTTTGTAGAAGTGCCCTCAATTTTTTTTTTTTTTTTTTTGAAACACTTTCCTCTTTGTCTGTCTTCATGAGATTCATGAGTTCATATACTGCAACACTGATTCCCTTTTTCCCCAAGAAGATTTTGAGCTGCCAAGGTCCCCATTGAAACTCCTATTTTTTTAATAAGCTTAGATTACAAAACGTAGATGCTTCTTGCTCAGTGCAAACCATTTGCTTACTCACCGTTGTTTCACCATCTTTCAAGGAAACAACCACACACTGAATGTGTAAGATACTCTTCCCAGGTTTTATTGCAGTTATTTGCTATGATGAAATCATAAATCACGTCACCTTTCTAGACTTCTTGCTCAAATTCTAGAGGTCTTTATCTTGAATTCTTCTGATCTTTTTAATCATTGTTTCCGTAAACAATTCTATTATTTCTTTCACATCAGTTCACCTAGAATGCAATTCAGAGTCTTTCCTCACTAGAAATCAGTTGACTGTGATAAATGTTGTCCTTCCTAAGCAGCACGGCTAGCTAAAATAACCTGTATGTTTTCCTAGTTAGGATAGGAAATTGTAAGGAAATAAGGGTCCTTTGATGCAACTAAATCTGTTTTCAGGATCTGTAATTACAATTCCTGCTTTCTCAGGCATGGGAGAATTCAAAACACAAGAGTATCTTCCTGTTCCAGCCTTTTAGCCAGCACCCAGTACAAAGGCCTCTGACTTCCCTGGGCACGCTTCAGAGCTGCTTTGGGCTTTATTATGTTGTTCCTGAGCTCTACCTTTGTTTTCTTTCAACAGTCTCCTATGTACTGCCAGGCTCCCCAAGCAGCATGCAGAATGTTCTCTGTCCACAGTGTTCAAACTGCTGAGCAACCTTCTATTTACCTTTGGTTTGTGAATGTCCTGGTTTCAGCTGGGATAGAGTTAACTGTCTTCCTAGCAGCTGGTACGGTGCTATGTTTTGAGTTCAGTATGTGAAGAATGTTGATAACACTGATGTTTTCAGTTGTTGCTAAGTAGTGTTTAGTCTAAATCAAGGATTTTTCAACTTCTCATGCCCAGCCAGCGAGAAAGCTGGAGGGGCACAATAAGTTGGCACAGGACACAGCCAGGGCAGCTGACCCAAACTGGCCAACAGTGTATTCCATACCATGGGACATCCCATCTAGTATAGGAACTGGGAAGTGGGGGCGGAGAATCGCCGCTCGGGGACTGGCTGGGTGTTGGTCGGCGGGTGGTGAGCAATTGCACTGCGCATCATTTGTACATTCCAATCCTTTTATTATTGCTGTTGTCATTTTATTAGTGTTATCATTATCATTGTTTCTTCTTTTCTGTTCTATTAAACCGTTCTTATCTCAACCCACAAGTTTTACTTCTTTTCCCAATTTTCTCCCCCGTCCCACTGGGTGCAGGGGGAGTGAGTGAGCGGCTGCGTGGTGCTTACTTGCTGGCTGGGGTTAAACCATGACAGTGAGAGAGACATTTGCTTAGTATTCTCCTGCAGTCCATGTTATTGAAAGATGGTGGTTAAGTCCTGCAATTTCAACCCAATCTACAAACATGATACGAAGGACAATCTCGGGAGCATGTGGCAGAAAGATCACCGCTACTCGCTCTAGATAAGACCTACATACTCTCAAAATAAAAAACATTTGTTGCACTTACAGTGAAACTATCTGTATTAAAATTTTATTCAAAACGGTGTTTCCAAGTGTACCTAAGACTGCCAGTGGCAGGTCTTGGTGAAATGCCATTGTCCCTGTGATGTTTGAAAACACAGAATAAAGAGTCAACAATTTTGTCCCTGCTTTGTATTGGAAAAACAAAGCGTTAGAAACATTTATCAATAATAAAATTTTCTTTTTATTGCAAAATCACGATGAAGGCTAATTTGAAACTGTATCATTGATTTTGAATCAAGCTGTGAAATATTCCGGGCATTGTGATTCCCAGACAAGCCAGAGTCAATTGGGATGTCTGGGAGAATGTATAAATTTCACCATTGATTTGAGTAATAAACTAGTGAAACAATTCTTTTCAAAGAGTCTAAATAATCGCTACACAATTTGGTAACAACAGTTGCTAAATAATTGGTAACTACCAGTGCTCTTTAGTGCTCGCCTAGTTATTTTGTGTGATTTTTATATGTGCTCCGTGGAAGTGGCTACACGACGAGCCAGTCAGTCGTCCAAATTCTGTCTTTAACTGACAAACAGGTTGAAGCCAGTGCTTTTATGCGGACTAACTAACGAGAGAACTGGATATACGCAATACTCCCTGCAAAACCGCAGTCATTGCTGCCTGCGGCTGCCGATGACGGGCATCACGTCCTCCGTCTCGGGGAGCTCCAGCGACTTCCAGCCCGCGGAGCGTGCGTGGGAACGCGGCCGGCTCGGCCGATCGATCGCCCTGCGCGGACATGTCAAAGCATCCACGAGCATTGCCCGCAGGGCGCAGGGAACGGCGCTGCGCGTCTCCCACGCTGCGGGAACGGGCAGCAGGTGGGCGCGGGCAGCCCCGGACCCCTCCGGCGCCGCGGGGAGGCCGGGAGCTGCCCCGGCTATGTACCTTTGCTTGGGTTCGATACTTACCTGTTCGGGAGGAGTTGAAAACAGCATGATTTAAAAAAAAAAAAGAGGGGGGGGACGTTTGGCACTGTTGTTACTTCCGGCTGTCAGAGCCTGGGTCGTGGCAGCTGCCGCGACTTTCCCTCCACCCGGGAACTGCGCTGCCCCGCGGTGAAGCCGGGGCTACCGCTACCCCCGCCGCGGTGGCCGCCCGGGCTTTGAAAATAGCGCGCAGCTCCCCATCGCCGGCAGCCCGGCGCCCACGCTTCTTCAGGGCCGCGTGGCGCGCCCTCCCTCGCTCTGGGACGCCCCGGCGTCCCCAGTCGCAGCCGTTCCCCCGGCGAGCGACCCGCACCCACCGGCGCTGCGCGGCGCCGCGCCGCCACGCCCTCAGGGCCGCCGGCCCCGCGCCCGCTCGCCTCCCTCACGCGGAGAGGAACAAGGGCGCGCCCGCCGCTCCCTCTCTTTGTGTGCGAGCGAGGCAGCGCGCGCGGGCGGGCGGGCCCGAGACACAGCGCGGAGGAGGGCGCCGAGCGGCGTGAGAGCGGGGCGGGCGGCCGTTTGGAGCGCCGCCGCAGGGGCGGGAGGAAGGTGGAGTGAGGAGCGCGGGGCGGCGGCGGCGGCGGGGGGGGGGGTGAGAGGGAGGGAGGGAGGGAAGGACGGACGGAAGGAGGGCGGGCGGGCGGGCGGCTGGCGGCAGCGGATAATGATGGCGTGGTGTTCGCGGCCGCTGGGCGGCCGGGAGCGCTGAGGGGAAGGAGCCGGCGGGACCCCCGCCCCCAGGTAGGCTGCCTCGGAAAGTTTGGGGCGAGGTACCGGGGCGGCTCCGCGGCGCGCCCCGCAGGCCCCGCGGCGCAGAGGCGCCGCCACGGGGAAGCCCCAACTTGGGGCCGAAACTTGCGGCCGCCCGCCCCGCCCCGCCCCGCTCCGGGCAGCGCGAGGGCGCCCGGGCCCCTCCGTCCCGCCGAGCCGCGGTGCGTGCGGCGGGGTCCGGCCCGGGCCCAGCCTCCCTCGGGCGGCAGGAAGGGCCGGGCGCTGCCCCCCTCCCCCGCCGCCCGGCTCGGTCCGGCCCGGGACGGCCGTTGGCGGGAGGGGCGGGCAGCCGGGAGCGGCGCGGGGGGGGGGCGGGGGCCGCCTGCGGCCGCATCCCCCGCCGGAGCCGCCGGGTCGGTGCCCGGGCGGGCGGCTGGGAGCAGCTGGGTCCGCGCGTCCCGGCGGACACAATGGGCTTTATCCCGCGGGGAGGTCTCGGGCGGCGTTTGCCACCCCGAGTTTCGGATTCGTGTCACACGCCGGCGAGGGAGGCCCCGAGTTAATGAAAACTCTCTGTCTCTTCGCAGATGGCTTTCCGGATACCGCGATCCGCACTGGGGATAATACCCAATGTGGCCATTTACACGCTGTGATTTCTTTCTCTCTACGTCTGCTCCCCTGCGCTCCATTTCAGTGCGAGCGGGGAGGCTGGCCAAGTGAAAGGCTGCGTTTCAGATCTTCTGCGGGATCTATTCTGCCTGGTGTTGGAGGGTGGAAGCTTTGTGCCTGGGAGTTGTCCTTCCCGTTCTTCTTCAGGAGTCGAAGGAGCTTTCTCCCTGACAATGATGAAAACCGAAGGCAAAGGGGAAAGGACTTTGAGAAGTGCTTCTCCACACCGAAATGCCTATAAATCCGATTTCCATGCTATCAAATGTTCTTTTGATGGCGTAAACAATCCTGAAAATGCTTCCAACAAAACAGCCTTGCATCAGAAGCTGAGCACCTCTTCCAATGGAGGCGGAAATGACCCACACAGTCGAGGCAGAGCTGCCACTTACGGCAATAGAGTACACAAGATCAAAAATATGTTTCTGCAAATGGGAGGCTCTTCTTCCACACCCTCTTGTGAAAGCAGTCCACCTGCTGAGACCAAATTAATCAGCCGGGCCGTGGCAGCAGACTACGGACCTTCTCCAGGTAGCCCATCTTTCCTCATTGTCCAAAAAAATAACCATCTTAATACAAGTACCAGCCCCTCTGGCAGCCCTGTGGATTCATTATCTGTGCCTTCTGCTGCCGACAAGGTCATCCGTAGCAACGATGAGGCGGACTTGGACAAAGTTGCCCTGGCAGAAAAATTTTCAGAGACCAGGAAGCTATTTGAGAGAAATATAAAACAGCGGAGCTCAGTGGACAGATACTCCCCCAGCAAATGTGAAAGAAGTGAGGATAAGAGGAGACGCAGTTCAGCTTCTGATTGCAGCAACGTGGTGGACCACTTCAGTTTTAATACAGAAACGAGTCTTCCAGTTGCCCCGGAGAAATCTGAAAATCAAGGTAATGAGGAGTTGAAACAGCAATATCCCAACAGTGGTTCCAAGTCCTCCTTCCTGAATGCAGGGCCCATTTCTAGGAGGCTGGAAAGCTTTCTGGGTGACAGTGATACTGAAGAATCCAAAGAAATTTCCAAAAATGATAGTCCTCCAAATCGGGACCCTTTGAGAGGCCACCGCAGTTTGGATTCATCTGTTGTTGCTGAAGGATGTCCTGAGAAGGCTGCGTCCACCAAAGTGCCTGTGATCCTCAGAGATGAGATGGGCGAGGCACTTCAAAAAGGCAAAAGAGAGCAACTGCTACTTGAGAGAAGCCTGTGGGATGTGGGCAGTACACCTGGTCAGGAGGCTCAGCAGAGATCAGATAGTGTTCTGTCCCGGGTTTCCCCCACTGAGGGGACTTGCACAGAGCTGGGTGCACCAGGTGAAACCTCAGGGCATGAAAAAGAAGGTTTGGAGAAAGATCACATTATTCAAGAGGATCAGCTGTTCAGATGTCACGTACAGGAAGGGAAGAGGAGCGACTACTCCTTGGAAGTGGTAGAAGAGTTTACAGAAGGCAGCAAGACCAATGGGGAAGAAGAAAGAGATAGAGTGTCTGGGAGAGATGGTCCAGTTACACGAGTCCAGGATGTTCTAGAGCAGGAAGGGGATACAGAAGAAGAGGAGCAAGTGGTGGAAAAGCAGAGCGAGAACTTCAGTGCTTTTGGAATAGAGAATGCAGCTTTTGATGATGACAGGGATACAGAGCCAGAAAACCAAGGGCCTGAAGGCAAAGAAATTTTCGAGGGAGAGGAGGAGGAGTATATGTATGACAGTGAATACGAGGAGTTTCCTGGACTTTCTGAAGAGGAAGATCCTGAGCCAGACCGAAAAGTCAAGTTCTCAACAGCTCCTATCAAGGTAAGTACATTTGAATTTTCTTTTTTTTTATTGTTCTGTAGTCAAAAATACCCAGGTAATACATTTTTCAAAGCTTTGAAAAATGTAAGTTTATGGCTTTTATTCAAAACTGAATAAGAGAGAAGTTACAACTTTATGAATTTTATTGAAAAATTTATTAATTAGTCACAAGTGATTTCTGAATCACAGCAGCTTCATAAGATAGCATAGTGAAACGTGAGATTTTACGTACTGGGCGTTTTCAGGAGCACTAAACTTTTAGCAATAGTTGCAAACATGTGACCTGTAATACTTGCCTTCATTTGTTTAAAATTGAGGTGTTGCATTAGGAAGGATTTTTTCACTTTTACTTTTTGTACAAAAGTTCAAAAAAAGAAACCAAACCAAACAACAAAAACCCCCATAGCAAACCTTCAGATTCAACTTCTGACTTGTTTTCAGAATTAACTGTGACAAAATATCAAATGACTGGTTCCCATTATTTAAGAATTTAGAATTCTCTCTAATAATAACCATATATATATGTTGTTTGGGTTTTTTTTATACTGGCTTGGTGAACAAGCTGTAGGAGCATTAGCATGAGTATTTTTTAGTTACGAACTTGCAGAAGTAGAAGTCATAGGGCAGACTGGATAATGAGGAGTAGTGTAAGTTAAAACACTAACAAATTAAAAAGATTTAGGTGTCTGATCTTCCCTCACCAAAAACACCCACAAAATAAGTCATTCCACAACTCAGACAGTAGTTACCCATAGTCTTGTTGCAGACTTCAGTTATTCTAGTCCCTCTTAAAGTTTGGGAGGAGAATTGGGAGGTACAGACCAGGATGGAATGAGAAACTGTTCAGGCTTTCTCAAGCATATTTCTCTTCTTCTACAATTTTTACACTTCGTTAGCACAGAGTCAGGACTCACTTTTACTCATCAGAGGGATGTAAAAAATCTGTTCACTCCTGTACTTCCTACAGCGGAGAGCTGTAATTTCCCAGTTTGCTGAACACACGCCAGTGCTGTACCCCAAAAAATGTTTTGGCTGTGGCAAAAAACGAGTTTTGTTGCGTGTGGGTTTTTTTATAGTCTCTCCATAGACAGGCTGACTTTATATGGCTTTCTTGTAGTTGATGCTGCTTTAGTGGTGACCTGGAGCACTGAAGGGGAGAGTGCCACTATTGGAAACTGCATAACAAGTCTGGTGAGGGCTGTGAGAGAGCCGGAGGGGCATCAGTCCATTTCCCCTTGCATTTGTGCACTGATGAAAGTGCTATGTGGAGTCTACTGTAAATGTGTGTTCGTTGAGTGGCTGCTGGTATCCTGCTGTAGGCAGGGTTTTACTGATCATTGCCGAAACTACTGAGGCATGGAGTGAAGGCTTTTCCTGCCTTCTCTGTTATGTCTATGCCAGACTTAGTTGAAAGCATTAGTAGAAATCTCTGTGCCAGCTGCGATGGAAGCTCTTGTGTAGGCAAAACTCAGTTTTTGGTAAATAGCACTGTTCAATTACAGCTGCTTCTCTGAAAGCCAGAGGAACCAACCTGTACCAGATTATCAATTACACAACCAAGGAATGAATGATTAGCAGCAACTGCTAGCAGTTTGCGATTAAAAATAATGTAGGGAATGAGTCCTGGTGTATGGTTTTCAGCTTTTGTACTCTATAAAATAAAGAATTCCAGCTTTATTTGCACTTACTCAAAATCTTTTTTAGTAATGTACCTTTAATATCTCAGTAACTTTTTAGAAAAATCTCACTTCTACCTCACAGAAGGAAATCTCTCTTGTTTGACTTTATGCACAGATTTTTAGTGCATCTTAAATTGGAAGAGGGGAAAAAACATCCCGAGTGGTAGCAGAAGATTATTCCTCGTCCCCACCACAGCTTAGAGCAGTGCCACAGTGAGAAATGTATCCTAGTAGCTTCTTTTTTCAACTTTATTTAGACGAGTAAGTTTGACCAAAATGTGACTGCCATTCCAGACATCCATAGCCACTAGAGGAGAAGGCCTGCGTTTCTCCTCTTGGATGCTCCTGAGAAAGGCCAGGCTGGCCTTGGCGTTCTTGCTGTTTTCCTTCTGCACCTATCTAGTGATTATGAAGAAACCATCTCTGTATTTTGCAGTTGCTGTTTAGCAGGTGTCTGATAGAGTTGGAGAATTCAAAACATTCAGAAGGTATTTGGACAAGAAAAAGCACATTCTCAGGTCGTCAAGGTTCTGCAGTGATGGAGCTCTGACCATTGTACTTGATATACCTAAAAGGGAAGTTGGATATGTGTGTAGGTAATGGATATAACTTACACACAGGCACCCTAAAACCAGTATTTATGCTGCAGTAGCAAAGAGAACTTGATTAATATCTCTGTTTCAAAGTTTCTAGTCAGTTGCAAATTGGCAAGGCTTTTGAGTAAAAGAAGGAGACTGTGGAGCTCCCAGGGGATGTATAAGGTAGCTAATACTGTTAGCACTGCAGCTGACCCATGCCAGAGATCCATAATTGCTGACATCCTGTAGCAGGGCTTAAAGAACATAAGTTGATCTGATAATTTCAGGAAAGATGGAACATAATTATACAAATACTCTTTTATTTTGTGTTGCCCTGTGCCTGTGAAAATAAGCATAGATGAGACATCTTAAAGTAAGTGTTCTGATTCCGTAGAAGCTGGTCATAAATGATGTGTGGGAAGATTTCTTGCTTGCCATGGGTGACCTGACTCTTTAAGTCCTGCTGCTGTTTGATGTCTGCAGACGTTAAGGAACATTATGTCTCAATTGCTTTTCCTTCCTACAGTAGTGAAGAGAGTGATACTGTACAGTTATTAGCAGAACTTCACAGGCTGGGTTTGTGTTATGGTACATGAGCTATTTTTAGTGTCATGCCACATATGAAGCCAGTAAGGAATGTAAAGCACACTCAGCTGTCCAAGGTATTTGCGAGGGAACCGAATTTGTCTTTGTCTTGAAGCTTTCTGAATAAACTGTGTAAACAATCAGCATTACAGACAGTGCAAATAATGTCAGGTAACTGTGCTGTCATCCCTTTATATTTCACTTTGCTTTTGTAATGTAGAGCTTAAACTCGCTTTCAAACGTGATTACCTTGAGAGGCTTTAATTAACTTAAATGTAAAGACTGAGTGCTGTTTGACATTTGTAATTTTGAAACTTTCCATTGGGAAAACAAATGTGTGTTTCCAAATTGACTTCTTGAGATGTTTTTACCTCTGACTGTGTCAAACTTTGTCGTCAAAACCTTTAATAGCACTATGACTAACTTGTGCAATGATTTATAATCCTTAGAAATTCTGTAGCTCAGGTAAACTGAAAAGATAGTACAGCTGCTGTTTGCTTCCATAAGTCTGTTTAATTAGCAGCGTTATCCAGTTTATGTTGCATGGGAGTCTCTGTTCCCAGCTTTTTGTGAATAATACTTTCATTTAAAATCAGTTAAAAAAAAAAAAAAGAGAAACAAAACTGAAACCTTCACAAAGGCTTTACTTTTATATTTGTCACAGCTGAGCAAAAGTTTAAACTTGTTTCTTTAAAAAGGAAACTGAAAGCAGTTCCATAGCTTGTGTCTTGGTCCTAACCAGCTGAGTATCAGCTGCTCCTGAGAGAATCTGGAAGTCCTTCATAATATTGCCATTTGTCTTGCATATCATAATAGAGCTGTTTTATGTATAGCTGGGACACAAACAGTAATCTTGTTCAGGCTGGCATACTCTTCAATCTTTTTAGTACAGAACTGCTTACTGTGGGAAGTTAATGAAGCAGTAAATGAAGATACACTTGAATTAGATTGCCTGTATAACAGCATATCTGTAAATGCTTACCACTTCTAGGAGATGCACAATTTTTCTAGGTCAACATATATTCTTCTGAACACTTTTAACAAAATCTTGCTGAGTAGTGCTTCGGCTTCATACATCCTCTGATTTTTGAACTGTAACTTCTATACCTACGATGTCATACACAGAAAGGGATACAAAATACACTAACTGGTGGAAGATACCCAGACCCTGGAGTTTCTTCAGTAATTAGAGAATTGATGACTGCATAAATGGTCAATTGTTTGTCAGCCACTGGTCAAGCACTTCAGTGGCATTAAGAAACAAGTATGTGACATGGATGTAGGTTGATCTAGGAAAACAGAGATTTAATTTGACAGTAGATTTAAACAGAATGGACTTGTATGTGGGAAGTCATCTGCTTTTTTTCTTGGCACAAATAATGTAAGTGTATTTCCATCATGCTTTGTTTGGGATCTTTTGCAATGACAGTTTTGTTTGTTGTAACTCATAGTTTTTAATTGTTTTGAAGCTCTGTTTATCACTTGCATCAACATTACAACGTTTGTAACTTAACATCATAACAACTCTTCTTCATATTTTTATCTCAAACTTAAACTTTCCATGGTAGTTTTCAGTGACTTTTCACAAAAAGTAACCCTGTTGTGTTCTGCCTGCATCTGAGAGTATGGCATTTCCAGCTGGTTAACTTAACAGTATAAGATATTAAAAACAGGGATACTAACTGGAAGAAGAGGGTACATATTTTCACACATGTGAAAATTTTGTTATTTTGGGGTTTGGTTTGGGTTTGGGTTTTTTTTGAGAAAAGATAATCTTTAAAATCTTACTGAATTTGAAAATTCAATTTTCATAAAAGTTAAATGTTTATTAAGCCTAAATTCATTTAATTGTGCGTATAGATTTACCTGGGTTTAGAAAGTTCCATATCCAGTATTTCTGATGCCTTTCTGGTCCTTGTTACGTTTTGATTCCACAACCTTTGTTCAGCTCTCCAGAAAGAAGCACTTTCAACTCAAGCTTTCTTTGGCTTTTGTTTTTTTAATCACACGTCTTCTGTTTTGATTTTTAGGAAATATTTGATATGTAAGTTTTACAATGGTAGATTGATTTGGCATTTCAAGAGCCTTTGGATGAGAGTCCAGTGGGAGGGTTTGGGGCTGTAGAGCAGCAATCTAAACCAGAACAGAAAAAGAAAAGAATTTCTTTTTATATCCTGGATCACTGCTGCAGCAGCTTGACTCTTTACCTTAATATCTCAATGTATTTCTAACTGCAATATTCCCTGTATGCAGTTATATGACATACTAGCTGCCCTGTTTCATGTACTCGATGATGGTATAAAACTACAGACAAGTAAGAGAACACTCAGGTTATGGATGTCAGGTGAGGTGACAGTGAGGATGACGGGTTATGACCTGTCTGTCCTCACTCCTTTTTCAGTCCCTCCAACTTCTAACTTCCTAGCAGTTTCACCTGGATTTGACAGGGAAGAGAGAGAGATTTTTAAAGGTATTTTTAAAATACTGCTTCGTTTGGGGAAAATTAGCACATCTGTCAGAGTTGCAGATTTGTGCCCTCACTGATGGCAGGACTACAGCTTTAGTTTTAGTTGTTCTTTTTTGACTTAATGTTAGTTGATCACTATGCATGTCCAGCCTGTGCTGTTTTGCTCTGAGAGTAGCTGTGGGGAGCAGGAGGGAGGAAAGGAAGCGAATAGGAGGCTCATGAGGGTTTCATGGGAGATGTAGTCAGAAGAAACACTGAGCAAAGACAAGCAGATTTATAGGAGGCAAGTTCATTAGCTTAACAGTTAAGCTGCTGGAAGATTCAGCATCTTTTTGATGATGATTGCTGTTATTAGCACCTGCGAATACTTAATCTAGACTGATAAACATGAACAGGCAGTAGCTTAAACTTGTTTGTAGTTTACCTTTTGAGAGATGGAAAAAATAAATTATCCCTTTTCATATCATTCTAACATAAAAGAGAAGGTGAACACTCAGAGGACATCAATAAGAAGAAGTATGCCTCTATTATCTGAGTACATATTTTGTAATCTTGAGATCATGAAGGTGCAGTGTAGCAGAGGGGTTTTTTCAGGGTTCTTATATTTTTATTGCGTAGTAAAGTATTATTCCAAAAGGCACCATGCAAACTCTTTAGATTTATTTCTCAATCATTTTCCTCCATCGCCCTCTGATGTGTCTCGGTATAGTGAGATGATCCTCCTTTTCAGACCTGGGGTATTGATCATTGTTAGTGACAGTATTACTGCAGATTAGGTAATTAAGTTGATCTGGTATGGCAAGGTTACTTTGTCGTTGTTTCTTCTTATGGCCTTTAGAAAACAGCCAGGTCGACCATTTTTGTGTTCATTGTTTTTCTTTTTAAGTTCCTCTTAACAATTTGCTTGCTATTTAGATTTGGTCAGGTCAAGATTTTTGTTTTGGTGAATACTAAATGAAAACACATATCTAATTCTTCTGGATTGCCAGGCTTAAATTGGTGGTACCAAGGCACCTGTGAAGCTTGTGGATGTTGATAATTTAATCACTTTCTTTATATAAAGTCTTTCAGGAGCTAAGATTTTTGGGGGATGCCCCCCCTTTATGTGGTATTGTGAGTAGTTTTTGCCTCTTCTGATCATATGCTATTTATTTGGAGTCTTTCAGTCTCTTTGTCAGTCAGAGAGCAATGCCATCTCAACTGAGATGGTGGTGGAGTACAACCAGGTCACAGTGGAGCTCCACTTCCACAGAGGGAGGACATGGATTGTCTCTCAACTGCTCCTCTGAATGTTTGAACTGAAGTAGAATCAGTGCACCAAATGTGAATGGATGCTTTTCTCTGTCTTCCAATGTTTCTTTCACTGGGATTTAAAAATGAAATACCTGAAAGTGAAGGAGTGTCTCTCCTGGAGTAGGTAGCATGACCTGACTGAAACAGATACCATGTTGTCTTTCTTGCTTTCTAGCTAGCTCCAGTGCCTTTGCCCCTGCAGTACAATACAGAACTAGAGAATAATTTTTATTGGTTTTATTGAGAATTAAGTAGAGAATAGTGAGACTGGTAAAAAACCTGATTTATTTATGATGAAATTATCTATATGAAATTGTCTGTACTGTAGATCTGAAGCAAGGTTGCACCTATGCCTTTATGTAAACTGATTGTTTGGGGTTTTTGATTAAGTCATGCAGAGCTACAGGATTGAGTGCGGAAGTGTGCACAGCCTGCCTGTCCACCTGTTTGGTAACAGAAAATGCTACATTGAGTGTAATGGCTTGTAGTATTAACCTGTTTAACAGTTACCAACCATTCTGAATACTTTTTGGAGAAGAGTGAAAGTGTGTTTAAAAAAAAAAGTAAGCAAGGTATTTCTGTTTGCTGATTAAAGGATTTGATAGCATGAATTGACTTAAATCAGGTATAGTCACTTATTCACTTAAAATGTAACAAGTAGTCGTAATAAAATACTAACTGTGTAGCTTTCAGAAACAGAGGGAACAGTGGGTTGCCGTAATGAGATGTCTACTTTAACCAAAGAGATTTTAAGAGTAAACTGTGAAGTGTACCTTATACTACAGCCCTACTTCAGTGCTACTGTTTCAAATGATTATTCACGTTTGCCTGGGCACTTCACATTTTGCCAGGCATGGCAAAGGCAATTGGTTTGAAAAGCTGAAACTGTTCACTGCTGGACAGTTTTCCCTGAGCTGTAACTTGTGTTTTGAATGTTTGGCTTTATTAGGTGTCAGTAAACTTGCACGTTCAAAGTAAGAATTGTGTTTCAGAGGTGTGGTGTCCTGGCAGAGGTGTTAGTAACACTTCAGTGCCTCTCTCAGCCGTTAAGTGTTCCTTTAATTGCCTGTGCAGGTGTTGTGAGGCTTTCCAGCAAATACTACGGTATTTTAAATTTTAAAGTGATACTGATAGTGCTTCTGTTCCAATTAGTTGGGAGCCCTTTTGGGCAGTTACTGATTTCTTAATCTTAGTTTAATTACTTTTGTAATGTTCTGGTTTTGATCAGGCACAAATTATCTACTAGAAATGAATATAGGAGTGAAGGTCTTTGGACTGTGTTTTATGACTCCATAGCAGTTTCATGCAAACACGTGGTAAATTAGTGTTTACCCTCTAACAAAATGAATGTTCTGCTAAAACTAACATACTTCTTAAGTAGAGCTTTTTATGTGCTGCTAAGATTTTGAATTAAGCGAAGTTGTTGTTTTTCTGTGATGATGCTGTTTTCTGTGATAGTACTAAAATGATAAAATGGAGTTTATTAGTTCCATATGGTAACAGGAACTGAACAGTAAGATCTTTTAGACAGTAGGCTGCATTGATTGTTTTTGAGTGCTGATCTTGATGATGTTGATATTAGCATGTTCATAGGAGGAGGCAAACTGAGTTTTGCATTCAAAAAGTGACTCATTTTCCTGGTGTGAAGAATGCAGTTTGTTCTGTCTCCAAATAAATATGTTTGCTGTCCAAGGACTAAGTATAAAAGACTAAGTTGAAAATTTCCAGTTATGTATATTAACAATTTAATTAAAATAATCTTTGAAAATTCAGCAGTCTGCCAGAACTTTTTTAGATTCAAATTATTTTTATTCATTCTGAAGAAAAGAAGTCTTGAGTGTAAAAAGAAATTCTTTTTTCAGATAGCAGGGTTCTTCATCATTTATTAGCTTGACAGGATCCAGAAGTTATTAATGGTATGTTAAGCTTCTGGATATGTAACAAGCTATGGTAAAAGGCTTGTAAAGTTCACATGGTTTCCACAGTAAAAATTCATCTGGTTTCTCCTATGTTGAGACAATAACTTGTGTTTGCTAAAGCATATCTTTAAAAAATATCACTTGCACACTACACTTTTATGATCTCTGGCTAGCAGTGGCTTTTAAACAGTAAGATCAGAATTTCTTTTGTCCTTTACGCATTTGATTCAGTGACTAAACCCCGCCAGACATGGGGCAGGGGTGAACTGTGTTTAGCATTCTCATCAATCTTCTAAACTTTGTAACTTATTATTTATTATCCACATTTTAACTGTGTTTAATGTTACTTTTGCTGCTTGGCAAGAACAACTTGCTGAGCAGTTCTGTGTTTTCTATATTAGTATCAACAATTTTACTGTTTCCATCTCACAAAAGATGAATACCGTGTTATGATTCCACATGTACACAACAAAAATTTCCGTCTTTTGCCCTTGACTCTTTGGCCATAGTTTTCTTAGTGTGCTCTTGCTTTTCTTTTTGTTATTGCAGTGTTTCACTTCTGGTTATATATCAGTTTTGCTTTTCCTCTATTCTTTGTAAATTCATGTTTTTCCTCAAAATTATTTTTCTGGAGTTGGGGGGGGGGGGATTCTTACCATTTTGAAATGGGTCTATCTTGTCTTAATTGTGAAGTTATGTTTTTTAGAATATTACCTAAACGTCATCACACATTTGCCATCTGTCACTTTAAGAGCAAATTGTGTATTCTTTCTCTCAGTTGATTAGTCAGAATTGATTTCAGATAGGTTTTTCTTAAAAAGCTAGTGTGCATAAATATTAGTAGTTTTCATCTGCATAGATATATTTGTGCTATTATTTTATGAGTAACAATTATAAAGAACACTGGAATCTAAGCTACCACTAATTTTAAATTCTGTGATCCACTCCCGGCAGATGATCAATTCCTATGATCAATTTTGTGTCAAAATAGGCAAATTCCATGAGACTCTCAAGTACAATGGTGTTACTTTCAAACTGGAAAAATATTTAATAATTTTTAGAAATTCCAGAGATATTTTAGGGCTGGCAGCCTAAGATTTGCAGCATATGTAATGCTGTTATGATGGTCCAACTTTGCTTACCCCACATTTCCAGCACTTTATAAATGGTTGTGTAAGAAACTGGTCATTCCTTTGCTAATGTAATTCTTCAGTAGATAGTGAGTACTTGCATCATCTTCTGCTTTGTGAGTTAGACCACTGAATTATAAAGAATCAAGAAAATACAGTTGCCAGTGTCTCCAAAATGAACTACTACCATTATCCACCTTTTGCTCATTCAGCCATTTGGTAGTGATCTTTAACATTTTACTCATATTATTAATACTAGAACATATGTACACTTAGAAATAAGCAAACTTGATTTTTTTCATGCCCCAGTATTAGATTTGTTCTCAAGAATTCACATATTCTCATTAACAAGTTACCATTTGTCCACTCATTAACTTCCTTTTTATAATTATTTTGTAATTCATCTTCTTATAACTTGATTATATTTTTAGAGAGATTGTTTTTTCTATTGAGATGGAAAGGAACCAAACTAGACGGGTCTTGTTCCAAAGGGAGAATAGTGCTTCATGAAATGCTTATGCTTCATATCCTATTTACTGATTTGAGGGGGTGG
This sequence comes from Buteo buteo, assembly GCF_964188355.1. NCBI lineage: Eukaryota > Metazoa > Chordata > Aves > Accipitriformes > Accipitridae > Buteo > Buteo buteo. Next base: position 30,778,533 of record NC_134175.1, read on the forward strand.
GGAGGGACATTAAATTAAAGAACTTGGCCACCTTTTTTCTTATAGTGATAGAGTAAGAATACTTGAGACCATTTGGATGGTTTTCTTTGCCTATTTTGCAGATTTTTCTGTAAAATTTATGGAAGACGGATACTGTAATTGCAACCCTTGTTTCAGTGCCCAGTTGTTGCTTACTGGTGTCTGTATGGTAGTCCAAAGGAGTTTATTAGTTTGTCTACCTTTATGCAAGACTTGGGAAGAACAACTTTTCAGGAAGGTTCTTTTATTAGGGGAAACATAAGACTTCCGAGAGTGGGTTTCTTCCTTCCCTTTCAGCCAAGTGCACCTAATCTTGCTTACTTACTGGGCTGGTATATGGCCATGCCATGTTTCTGGAGTAGCTGTTCTGTAGGATTTGGCAAAGAGTTTGTGAAGCTGTCCGCCAGCTGTAATCTGGAGGTGAAGCAGTAAACTCCCCATGGGAAATGCTGAGTTACATTAGTTGCTTTTTGGTAATCTGTTTCAATAAACGTTTTCCTGTGTCTGAGGCTACTGCCATGCAGTGCTAACACCATATACTAGTGGATGTAAATTCACTGGGAAAATGTTAATTACAGCTAATTACAGTTAATTCTGTCTTATTTACATGATTGCAGTTACCTGTCTAGGTAGTCTTAGTGGGAAAATGCAAAAGTTGCAAAAACTTAGTAGGCTCGTGTAAATTAACTGTATGTCAGCACTGTATGTTCTTGATTAGGGAGATGGCTGCTGCAGCTGCAATCCATAACTTTTCTCTTACAGTGACCTTGAGTAAAACACTCAGTGCCTGCAAAAACTTAAGCAGATAAACCTTGTTTTTCAGATAAAGGGGTGGTGGTGTATTATTTTTTCTTTTTTTTTCTAACTTATGAATTTAAATACAATCAATGAACATGCTGATAAGTAAAATTAACCCTGTTACGTGTAGCTCATTATTCTAGATTTCTGTCTTAATTCATGTTGTTTGTTTATCTTTTATTTTTAACAATTCAGAAATTCAGTTGGAGTGATTACCAAAAATAGTAATGTATGTAACAAGGCATTTCCTTTTCCTGGGAAACTGCGTGATTCCCTAGCAAAATCAGAAAACTACATCTGTTTGAAGCACTGCAATTGGCAGATGGTGTGGGGGGAGGGAAGAAGAGAGGAAGAAGGATTTGGGGAAATGTAGTCCTAAAAAAAAAAAAGTCATATCAAAGAGGAGATGACTGATTGCTTGACTGATTTCTTTTAACTGTTTGGTGCATTTACAACACAAAAAGTGTTTAAGGAATTGTTTGAAACTTCTAAAATGTTACTTCTCTGCAAGTTAAAAACTGTCTTGCAGCAGCAGTATTTATTAAATTGATGGTTGTTTAGAAAATGGGATCTCTAAAAATACCACTTTAATTTCCTTACTGATTTTCTTTCAATTATGTCATGTTTGAAATGGGGTGGGAAAGCACTAAAAAAAGTTTTCTGTTACCTTTCTTAGGTTTTCAGTACTTACTCAAATGAAGACTATGATAGACGTAATGAAGAAGTTGACCCTGTGGCAGCCTCAGCTGAGTATGAACTTGAGAAAAGGGTGGAAAAAATGGAAGTGTTTCCTGTGGAAATTGAAAAAGGTGCAAATCAAACCTTGAACATTTGCAAGAGCTACTATGTGCACAAAAGATAAAACAACTGTAAACTCTATTTTCCCTGAAATTAGGTCTTGAATTTTTGAATGTGTGTTCAGGCTTACATTTATGGCTAGTTCTATTGAATTTAGTGAATGTTAACTGGACAGGCCTCTACTAAGTGCAAATTGTCATACTTAATTGAAGTTAGGAAGGCTACATTACTGAGTGACAGATCTGCACCAAAATATATACAATTCATAAACGTTGCTATCTCTTCCAGATACCATGAAGCTTTGAATCTAACAGGCAGTCATAACTGCAGAACAAAAAGGCTTTAAGTAGTATCTAGATAGATAAATATGTTGTCTTTTTTTTTTTAAGTGAATTTTCATATCTTTTGCGTGGAAGGACTTGGAGTGCTTTGAAACAGCTCACTACTGCGAAGTGTTACATCTTGTGTTATGCGGCTAACATTAGATTTTTTTAATCCCTTAGGTGACAGTGGTCTGGGCATCAGTATTATTGGAATGGGAGTTGGTGCTGATCAGGGACTGGAAAAACTAGGTATTTTTGTAAAAACAATAACAGATGGTGGAGCTGCTCAGAGAGATGGACGGTGAGTTTTTCATTGAATTGATTATGCTTTTTACAAATTTCTAACTGAGCCCAATCGTTTTCATTGAATATGCTAAATACTGTGAATAAAAGTACAAAAGCTGAATGTGGCTGAATAAATATTACATTCCTGCATTATTTTAATTTTTTAAAAAAACAATTTTTATTTAATATAGGACATTTTTGCAAAATAAGTGTAGATCTGCTTACAGCATAGATGAGAAAAGCTTAGGATGTACCCAAGTGTAAAAGTGCCACAAAATCATGTTGATACCCCAGGACAGCAATCACTGTGTAAACAGTATAAAAAATATCAAGGCAAATACCATGTAAATGTTAATTGGTGATCTGCATAGTAACTGAGAATTTCTTATTATAAATACTAGTGACTTTTAAGTGATACTTGTCATGTCAAAAATCTGTCAAGCCAAAATATTTTTGTTGAAGTGTTAGCTAAGCATTTATTTATTTTGCAGAATTCAAGTAAATGATCAGATTGTTGAGGTTGATGGCATAAGTCTGGTCGGAGTTACTCAGTTCTTTGCAGCCACTGTATTAAAAAACACCAAAGGCACAGTGAGGTATGTATGTTTTCTATGAAATACAACTTTATTTTTTTCATTCTTCATTAATGGAGAATACAAAACCATAATCTGAAAGTTTTACGAAGACATTGCTGAAGGCAGCAGTATGGCAAACTAATTTCTTAAGCATATCTCAAACTTTTTGCTTCAAGGTAATTTGTTTCTCTTCTGTAGTTTTCTCATTGGGAGAGAGAAGCCAGGGACTCAGAGTGAAGTAGCCCGCCTCATTAGTGAGACCTTAGAGCAAGAGAGATGTCTGTATGAGCAGCACTATGTTCATGATGATACAGAGCAGGTAAAACATCGTACATACTTAAATATTTTTAAAAGTACATGAATACTGCTACGTGCAATAATTTCTGCAAGTGGAATAAATGTTTTTTGAATCAAATTGAAGCAAAAAAAGGGTAAAAGAGGCAACTTGTTAAAAACAGAAAGTACAAACTTCATTCATTACTATTATCAAGGCACATGATTAGCACTACTTGCTATACTTCCAATTTATCAGTAATCCAAAAGGTATCAGCTGTGTGTGATTGTTTTGTGCATGGCTGGCTTAGCTCTCTCTTGTGGTACTTTGATGAAGGTGTTTGCAAGTCATCTTTAAAACTTATCATAGGTATAAGAAACTAAAATGGCATAGTAACTAGTTGAGAAAAGTTTTGCAACTGTTTGGATTCCTTGATTGTATGCTTTTGTTATTGCTGCTACTATAATGCAAAGTGTGTGTGTTAGAGAATGTCATGATCTTCCCATTTTGTCAGGATGATGACTATGATGATGATGATGATACATATGAGTCACATTTACATGGAAAATCTGTAGAAGTTTTTGATCTTCCTGAAAATGAAGATATTGGTTTGCCACTGGATATGGATTCAGCACAGTCTCTTCTTAAATTTAAAGAGGTGTGGTAGCAGTTTCTTAAATATTCTTTGTGATGCACTGGGGAGCACCTGAACCTTGTAAGATTTGGATATAATGTCCTTCATGTCCCCCTTCATGTGGTTTGGGGTTTGTTTCAACATCGCCAATAATCTCTCTGGTAAATGTCCCTTGAAATGTAGGTCTTCTGTAATTTTCTGATCCCAGCTTCCCTATACCTATTCATATTAAATGGTCCTTTCATTTAAACTAAATTAAAAAAAGCCCTGGGAAACAGGTGTTAGAACCCAACATCACCTCCCTCCTTGTTGTGATGTCAGAACATTGCATTAAATAGATATGACACTTCTCTTAGTTCTTCTGTGGCCCATTGGACTTGGCTTTTATTTGCTGCGTAGTAGAATGGCTGTAGCTGTGGGGGGAGCATGGGGGGACAAGTATGCCCATTCTGAATGGTCTTGAATGTTGTGGTTAGATATTCTTCAGAAAGACAAGAAATACACATCTAATCTCTTGCTCTAGTCCCTGAGGTTTTCTGGGTAATATCTGCATACATAAAAGCACTTGATTCTGTAGATAGGCACGTTTTTGGCTTGGAGGGTTTTTTCAGGTAATCCCTTCTGGGTTTTTTTTTTATGTGTATTTTTCTGAAGTAATGAATTTGTAAAGTCAATAGGGCATTCCAGACTGTGAATCCCAACTTAACATAATTGGAAAATTCAGTTCCCTTTTCCCAGGGTTTTTATAAAGGAGCATATTTGCTTTATTCAGGTCTGTGGAATTTAGTTGGGGATTTAAGTGGTATAGTCTTTGGCATTTAGGGGTCTGGGCTTCTTTGGTAGATTTAAGTCCCTGTCATTTTCACTCTGGAGGAGAAAAATATACTGCAAAGAAACTGTTTTGTCAGGTGCCATTTGTACATACACCAGCTTATTTTTTAAAGGATCAGTATTTTGCAGATCTCCTTAAGTTTGCTCTCTTGATGATATTGATGATGTTGTTGGGGAAGTTGAAATTTCAGGCTATTGATCACTAGAGAACATTTACAGTTTTGCTAGGTTAGGAAGCATAGCAGCAGGCTACAGCATCTTTTCATAAGTGCTATATTTACTTGGGATACAATTAAATTCTCAGCTGGAATCATTACTATGCTGTTATTAACATAATCTAAAGAAAGGATAGTCATGGATTCATTTGTTTTAATGTGTTTGGTGCATTATGCCTTGCCAAAAAAAAAAAATCCCCCGAGGGTTACAGATGGAAAGAGATATAAGAAATAACTAACAGTTGTCAAAAAAATGTGCTTTTGTACTCATATATGTGCTGTTTGCTTAAGACATGTAAACAATAATCTTTACATTTGGCTTAGGTGTAGCCTTTATCCATTTCTAATAATCCTATGCAGATTTGTGGTGTAAAGTACAAGGCTTAATTTTAAAACAAAGCCAGCATGTTTATTTGTAAGTGCTGAATAAGTAAAAATATTTACTACTGTTAAATTTTTACTAGATTCTGTGTACCAGTTGTCATCATAAATGCTTGCTGCCTTTTCATTCTTCTGGCACATTGAAACATTATTTTAACCTCCTCGCTTAATGTATAGAAAATGATCACCTATAATTAAAAATCCCACATCATGTATTGATTTTTGTAGCAAGTGGAATACTGTGGAACCTTTTTGGTTTTAATTTGAGTTCAACTTTCTTTTAATAAAAGCTCATGATTGCTTCTCCTGTAATTGACAAATAATTAAGTTGACTTCATGCTACTATAAAAATGGTTTGAGGAAGAAGGGAATCATGGACAAATGCATTTTGTGTATGCTCATACAATTGTTTGTTTGTTGTTTCAGCTACAATTAAAACATGCAGTAACAATAGCTGAAGTGAATCAACTGAAGGAGAAAGTAAGTTTTCAAAGAATCTTATTTGGGGGGGGGGGTTATGTGTTGGGGTTTTTATTTATTTATTTATTTATTTCTACCTACAAATTTTACCAAGAGTAGGCTGAATGCAGAAGGCAGCAATCTGTTTTAGGTCTCAGGCTCAATATAGTCTGTGTTATGCTAGACAGACATTTCTAAGCTGAAGACCTGTGCTCAAATTAAAAAAAAAACAAACAAAACCGAAACAAACCCACTCCCCCAACCCCACAAAACAAATAAACAAACAACCCCCCAACCCCAAAATCCCCCCTGTGCCATTATAAAGTGAACGCTTCAGTATTACTGCTTAGAGCAGAACTGAATATAGTGGAGTACTGTATGAAACAAGCTCCCAAACAAGTATTAGAACATTTTCAGCAGATAGAACTTGATCTGAGTATAGATTTGGCACTTAGAGACAATGGTTTGCAACTGACTTTTTGTTACCAGAAAGTTATTTCTGTTACCTTGTTTCCCCTCTTTCCCTCCTCAAATTTCTGACCTGCTATGGGGAGGGAGTTTTTTCCCAGCTTTTTTTTTTTTTTTTTCTGCGAGAATTGGTTCAAGACTTCTGCTTTCTCTGAGAAAGGGTTTCTTGTTCTTTTTGCTGCTTTTTCCACTGATGGAGATCTGTGCGTGGTTTTTTTCTGGAAATATTTGTTGTAGGTGAGCAGCTTCTTTTATTCCATTGCCCTTCTGTGTTGCCTTACTGAGAAATGTGTACCCTAGGACAAGGTGCAGCACATTGCTGGGCGTGCGTAGCAAGTGCAGAGGGGATAGTGCTTCAGACTGTGATAATTTTGAATAACAGTATCTATTGGGTGTTTTCTTGCACTCTGCAAATGTTCAGAGCTCCAAGCGTAGAGAGGCAAGGCAGCCAAAACTTCTTTGTGTTCTTATGATTTCTGATTTTGATTTCTGACAGTGCTCCTCCTCCTTGCAGTATTCTTGAATTTTGGCCCAACTGGATTGCTAAAAAAGCTGTTTAAAATGTTGGCATTAGTACAACTTACTGCCCCATTTTAAATTCAAGAAATTCTTGGTCCTTACAACATCTCTGTTCCATCAGCAGGTGATCTTAACTGGCTTCAAAAGCAGTGATTTCCTCAGTGTAAATGGTGTCCCCAAAGAAGGAGGCATGGACAAATTAACTGGTATCCTGCTTGCTCATTCCTCCAAGGCCTGGAGAACTTCAGATGTTAACATTCCCTTTTATAATGTGGCTGCTGTCAAGCTGAAGGGGCCCTATCCCTCTCCTTTGTTGAGGGAATGTTTGGTGTTTTTATAAATTAGCCCCAGGAAAGCAAACCATGAGTATATAATAAATTATTAGGAAGACCAATGTTGTATAAAGTACCAGGGAAGATCAACCGGTCTCATTAGCTTTATTCAAAAAGCTGTTGGTAGCAAAGTAGTAGGACAGGGAGCTTGTCTTATACAGGTTAAGATTCTGTATCTCCAGTTGTCTTTGAAGGTAATCAAAATAGGCCTCTCCAGAGGTATTAAGAAATGGTGAGATCTTGAACAAGTCAACATAAGCTAATAATAAAGGTCTCACTCATTTTATCTCTTTAAAAAGAAGCAATACTAATGAGGAAGTAGTAAAAGACTCTTGGGTTTAAGTTCTGAACTTACTTGTATTAGCAAGGGTTAGAAGAGTTGATACCTTTTCTTTAAAAGTTCAGTGTCTTTAATATTAATGGTAAGTACTTGTTATTAGCTATTCTCTACTTACATATGTATAAACAACTGGTTTTTTATTTCATCTTTTAGTTTATATTAATTCCTTAAGTATTAATCTTTTCAGTTAAAAATTGTTGAAGCGGAAAAAAATGAATGGAAACTGAGTCGAGCCCAACTTCAGCAAAACTTAGAGGAAAGCAAAGAGAAAATTAAAAAGTTAGAGACCTACTGGTTAGAGGCACAGAGTTTATGCAAAACAGTAAATGAGCATCTTAAAGAAACTCAAGAACAATGTGATGCCCTTGAAAAGAAATACAAGGCAGCCAAGAAATTGCTTAAAGATTACCAACAAAAGTAAGTACCCCAAAATACCATGTCTCCCTTTCTTGCTGGTACATTTTGTACATTATGGGGAAAACTGACAATGATATGTAGGATTAGGATTTGCTTAACACATTTTCTTTTCATTTGTCAGAGTTCAGTGGGTTATACATGCTGAATTCTTCCATACCTTAAGTCACCAGCTTCTGGAAGGGTTCTCCAAAAACTTTGCTGCTACTTTTGATTCTGTCGTGGTTTAACCCCAGCCAGCAACTAAGCACCACACAGCCGCTCACTCACTCCCCCCCATCCAGTGGGATAGGGGAGAAAATAGGGAAAAGAAGTAAAACTCGTGGGTTGAGATAAGAACAGTTTAATAGAACGGAAAAGAAGAAACTAATAATGATAATGATAACAGTAGTAATAAAAGGATTGAAATGTACAAATGATGTGCAGGGCAATTGCTCACCACCCACTGACCAACACCCCGCCAGTCCCCAAGCGGCGATTCCCAGCCCCCGCTTCCCAGTTCCTAAACTAGACAGGATGTCACATGGTATGGAATACACAGTTGGCCAGTTTGGGTCAGGTGCCCTGGCTGGGCATGAGAAGCTGAAAAATCCTTGACTATAGTCTAAACACTACTTAGCAACAACTGAAAACATCAGTGTTATCAACATTCTTCACATACTGAACTCAAAACATAGCACTGTACCAGCTACTAGGAAGACAGTTAACTCTATCCCAGCTGAAACCAGGACAGATTCTAAGCTTAGGAAAAATTATTGAAATATTTCAAGAACAAATTTTTAAAACAACTTAGTTGAGAAACTGTAATGCATCTATACTTTTGGAAGGACTACTTGAAATTTGGCATGAGGTATTTGCCAATACCTTTTGCTGTTTATGAAAAACCCTCTAGCTTTGACCAACCTGAATGTTCCAGATAGGGTAGGCATCAAAGGATATAAAAGCCAGATATGTGTGATTCAGCCTGACTTAGGAATTATATCTTGTAGGGGGAATAAAAGCAATTCTGAGAAAAATTAAGAGTTTGGCATATGTATCTAGCCGATCAAAATCGCAGCATGAAAACAGTATCTTCAATCTGTTAACAGGTTTGGGTTTTTTAGTAAAGGTAATATTGCTTATTAGATACATCTGTGTAAGACTTGTACACTATTGTCATGCAGTTGTGTCTATTTGTTCTGCCTTCTTTCCTCTCAGCTAAACAAGAGCTAATTGCAAAATACTTGTAGAAGTGTCTCGATAATACAGAACACAACTGTTGCTTTTGGTAGTTATTGTAAGCACATAATTCTCTTGTCCCCAATTTCTCTACTTGTTACTTATTTTTAAAGGCAGTTTGCATGCTTTTTTGCTCTCTAGTCCACATGCAGAAATGTTACTTTTCATAGTGCATTTTTGTGCTGTTTGGTGAGCTTTTTAAAGGTCTTCTTTCCCCTCTCCTCCCAAGATTATATGCGAGGAAGCTCAAAAGTATGTTAAGATGACTGCTAACATGCTAGTTTCTGTTTCCTCGCTGTTTAGCAAATTCCCATTACTCTTCTGACTGTCCCTGAAGCTTTTGCATTTTGTGTAGATGTTCTACACTAATTTTCTATTTTTGTGTGTTATTCCATCTGACTTACAGGAAAAAGCAGCTTTTATTTTTGTTTCCTTCTTGTAATCGTTGTTTCTTTTTTGTAAAACCCAGACATTGCAATTTCTATAGGATGAACCAAGTAGAAACTTGAAATGCAATTTATTTTCCTACAGAGAATTTTACTGTAGCTTTTGGAAGGAAAATACCATGTGTGCATGTATCTTTGTGGAAGAGAGTAAGCTGTAATGGTTGGAGTCGCTTTAAATGTATATGCAACTTGCCAGTTTTAAAGGTAGAGAAATGGCTGTAACTTTTAGAAGAAGTGTTGCAAAGCATCCTTTTTCAGCCCAGAGTAAATTATAGTGTCATATGTACTTTCTTTTGAAGACAGTAGAAACATAGGTCTTTTTGTGACGTTACAAGATTAATGAATCAGTTATACCTTACAGACTGATTTTTTTTTTCAATGTTTACTAACAGAATACTTTTTAGTAAATGCAACTGTGCATATTTCTATTTTATGTATTTTGCTACATTTCTATATGTTACTGTTTCATATATATGTATATATTTCTTTTACCAGAGAAATAGAATTTATGAAAAAAGACGATGACCATTCAAGGCTACTTGAAGAGAGAGACCAGAAATATGCAGAACAGCTGAAAATATATCAGGAAAAAGTAAAGCAGTATTATATTTTGAAATAAACTTCTGCATTCTTGGAGGGTTGTATCTCACTCCTGAATTTTAATTCTTGCAGATTTCAGAGCTTGAAAGTAAATTGAAAGTATATGAGAGAATGCCATACATGTTTGGAAGTGGTAGTTTATTGGCAGATGGCTGTCAAAGTCCAGGCCAATATAATGAGCAGTCAAAGATAAGAGAAGAAAATGAAAAAGAAACAGAATCAATAGAAGAAAGACTAAATTCTTCAGAAATGTTAATTTCTGGTAAGTAGGTCGTAGGATCTTTGATTTGCATTTAACAAAAATCAGGAGTTATATGTGTACTTGTTTTTGTTGTTAAAAAGTTAAGCGTTTGCTGTTTCCTACTGACTGGGTAAATGTTTGACCTGAGCCAGTCTGGATATTTTTGTTTAGGTCCCCCAACATTTTCAGTATTGTAATAATGTATTTCTTAAATTCTGTGGGAAAGAGGAGATAGATGGAGAGAGATCCGTCTTCACTGTTCCTCAGATTCTCTATTAGTGAAACCAATAACGTTAGTAGGACTAATACACTGAGATATGTCAGTTAAAATCCCATTGATTTTAAGCTATGATTTGCACCAAAACTTGCTATGATTTTTTAAATTTGTCTTGTAATTTTATGCCTAGAATGTTATAAAATATCAGATGGTGGTTCAAATGAGAAGCGTATTTTAAAAAGATTTGGTAGATGCTTATGTACTTTGTAAAGAGTTTCTATCTTAAAGAACAAGCATAGGAAAGTACATTTTGGGCACAAATTCTCATCTGTTTGAGAATAAAATTCAGAAATTATATCCTGATTGATTTTTTTTTTTTAATTGAAGAAATTGGGTAGAAATATATTTCAAATTAATTAGAAATTGCTACCACAATGTGTTAAAATATTGTAGTATTATATAAAACAGTATTTCCAGATAGTAATCATTACCAGGTAGAATAATTCTGATTTAACTTCTGAATATTTTTCTGGACAGTGGGTTGGAGAACTTGCCTACCAGTTTGTTTTGTTTTTTAAAAGAACTACATATTTGTTGCAGATTTTGATGCTTTTGTTGGGGATACTCCCAGATTAGATACCAGTGCCCACAAAGCAAAAGCTCAGCTTGCTTTGAAAGTCAAACGCCAGCCACCTTCTCGATCAAAGCTGAAAGAATCTCTTGGGGCTGGACAACAGACTGCAAATCTACAGGTACCGATATTGGTAGATAATTATGCATTCAGGAGCCTGAATGTGTGTTCAGTTTTATCTGTATTTGCAATTTTAAGTGTTCTCTGTGCTTCATTCACACTGTGCCGAAGCATCATATTTTTATGCTGTATCGAGTGAAAAACCCTCTTTGGGTTCATACCACATATGTGATCTCTGACGTTTTTTGTGGCACAGTTAATTTGAAGTTAGCAAAGAAGTATGCAGGCTTGTTGTATTCTACTTCTATTTCCTGAAATATTTTGATACAGTGACAGTGGTATGTTGTGAAATTTGCTTATCTATCTTATAATTCCTTCGTCTGAAATAAGTTAGTTACCAAATTTCTTCAAAAACCGAACACTTCTGAAATGCTTCATTATTCCATAAATAATCATTTAAGGCCACAAAAAATATACCAATAAAATGTTCTTGCACGTTTCTGGAAAACAGTTGAAATACTGAGGTGTATATAGTTGGTATAAGAGAGAGCCTGTCATAGATGGAGAAGATTGAACTACTTCAGTTAGACTGAAAAATGGTTGCATTGAATTGGAATGGCCAAGATATACCAGAACATTTCTGACTTGGCTAGAAAAAGAGGATTTGGGATGTGCACAAGATCTGTATAGAGGTAGGTAAAGAAAAGTCTCTAAAATCAGCTTCATGTGATTCAGATGGTATCTGCAAGTGATTAAGTTAAAATCTTCTGAACTGGGAAGTTTGTCTGTAGCATAGCATATCCTTATATCCTGGTAAAAGATCAGATAGTAAAGGAATATGTCATGCTTATAAAATAACTTTTGAATTTGTTGAAGGATGAGGATTCAGAAGATACTGTTCTCAACAGAGAACTTTCCACTGTGTACCTAACCAAGACCTTAGAAACAAGTGAAAAATTAACTCTCCCATGCCTGGATGACATAGATCGAAAGAGTGAAAAGCCTGAGCAAACAGAAAGCACAGAAAGTCCTCTAGAGTCAAGTCCTTCTGCTTCCACACACTCTTCTCCAGTACACAAACCAAACAACGAAAACAGCACAACTACCGCACGTTCACCTCCTCCTGAAGAGATGGCTTCCAATTCTCCTCAAGGATATCCCAAGAATGTTAAGCAAAGAGAAGCAAAAGGGAAAGGGAAAGAGGCCAAGGGTAAGACTTAAGGGTTTGTTATTATTTTAATCCTTCAGGGTTAAAGTATTACAGATTTTAGATATAAATAAATATTGAACAATAAGCTATTTTAAGGGAAAATGAACTGACTAAAAAACTAATTACTTACTCTAAAACCACTTGTTAACTCTTCAGCAAAGTTTGAAGTTAGCAAAAAAGTATGCAAGTTCTTTGTATTCTATTTTTACTTACTGAAAGATTTTGATAAAATAGTAGTATGTTCTGAAATACGCTTATCTGTCTTTTAATTTCTTCATCTGCAACAAATTAGTTACCAGATTTCTACAAAACCTCAACATTTCCAAAATAATTTATAGTGCCGAGAATCTAAAAGGTGCCTGCAGAATAAATGTTGTTTCAATTAAACAGTTACAGAAAGGACTATGTCTAAGTCAGTTTGGTAAAAGCTCAAACCTCTAAATCTAGAGAGTCTAAATGGTTGCCTTGACATAAGCCTAGAGGGGAGCTAAGTAATTGACTGTGGATAATGAGTAAAGCTCATAACACGTTTCTGCAAAACACTAGCCTCATAAGTGGCAATGTATTGGAGAGCAAGTTTGACTAATTTCCCAATTCCCAGAAAAATTCAGTGTTGACTTTGTGTTTCCCCAACGTTATCCAGGTGTTTAAACAAGATACGGATTCTGAACGTTACGGGAATTACTGCATTATTCATCTTACCCTCTTAGGATATTTCTCACTAGGCAAAAGTTAAAGGTATTATAATCAGCCTAGTCACTACTAATCATTATTTGATAGAAATATTTGGCTTTTTTTCTTGTGAATAATTGAAAAAGGGATCAGATAGAATATTTTAGATGCTTGATGTTTCCTTTAGTCAGCTAGCAGAATATATAAAGGCAGATTATACTTGCTGTCTTTTCTATACAGCTCAGACAAAACCTTTGAGTATTCTGAAAATAGGATTTGTTTTATACTCTCCTCATACTATGTGTTTCTAGAAAGTCTTAAACAAAAACTGTCTCTACCCCAGCTTCTGTTTTGTTTGTTTTTCAAAAAAATCATATGAAAACAAGTACCTAATATATAAGTGATTTTGCTTTCTTTTCTACAACTTTTTTATGATGGCTGAAGCATTGCAAATGTTTTCTTAAAATTGGCAGACTCACTGGAAGAGCTAATTAATGCAGTACATCAAAGACGAGGATTAGTATTGAAAGCTAGCTCTTTGCAGGCACAATGACACTAAATGCTACTTTCTGTTAGATTGTTGCTTTCTAACTATTTAAATATCTACCTATTATTTCATTGAAATAATCCTTTCAATTACCTTCCCATCCATTCGTGTATCAGTCTGTTTTTTAACCTATTGTAATGTGGTTTAGAAGTTACCTCTTTTCTTAAAATATTACCTCTGGAGAGAGAGCTGGTGTTGTGGTTTAACCCCAGCCAGTGACTAAGCACCACGCAGCCGCTCACTCACTCCCCCTTACCCAGTGGGATGGGGGAGAGAATCGGGAAAAGAAGCAAAACCCGTGGGTTGAGATAAGAACAGTTTAATAGAACGGAAAAGAAGAAAATAATAATGATAATGATAATGATAACACTAATAAAATGACAACAGCAATAATAAAAGGATTGGAATGAACAAATGATGCGCAGTGCAATTGCTCACCACCCGCTGACCGACACCCAGTTAGTCCCTGCGCGGCGATCCGCTGTCCCCACTCCCCCCAGTTCCTATACTAGATGTGACATCCCATGGTATGGAATACACTGTTGGCCAGTTTGGGTCAGCTGCCCTGGCTCTGTGCCATCCCAGCTTCTTGTGCCCCTCCAGTTTTCTCGCTGGCTGGGCATGAGAAGTTGAAAAATCCTAGATTTAGTCTAAACATTACTTAGCAACAACTGAAAACATGAGTGTTATCAACATTCTTCTCATACTGAACTCAAAACATAGCACCATACCAGCTACTAGGAAGACAATTAACTGTATCCCAGCTGAAACCAGGACAGCTGGAAACACATGTCAATATTAAAATTAATTCTTCTGGTTTTGTATTTAAGTTGACAGAAAAAATAACCAGTTTAACTGGTAGTTACAATTTATTGGATGTTACATGTTTAGGAAGAGTGGTTAACTAATTAGATAAAGTTCTGATGTTGATCAGAAACTACTGATCAGATATGAAAAAAACCAAAACAAAACCACAAAAACCCTGACTATCCTGACTATTCAGCATGTAAACTTTGAGATAACCACTATATGTTTCAGGAAGGATTATTAGCTGATGGGGTGGTGGGGAGTTGTCCTCAGTTTTGTGTAGTAAACATGATTTTTTTGTTTTTTTATGATCCCTGAAGGCATCTGTGTACATTACTTCATGTCAGGGGTTGTCTTAAAGACAGAGCTTAAAACCTACTTTGTCTCACAAAAAGCAGGGTGCATGTCTTTCATAGGCAGCTTAGTTATGAAACACCTGATTTGCAATATGAAACGTATTTCAATTATTTAAAAAAGTAATAATCTAGTAGCCTGAGAATTCAAAAGGAAGTACGGTCAGGATTTGCAGTAATGTGTCGCATTGGGATGAAGTAGTGTGATGCTTAAATTTGTCACTTAATTTCACTTGATAATTGAGTAGTTGGAATTGAACATGCTCCCTCTGATGAAAAATTAGATCCTAGCAGGTTGTATTCCAGTTTTGAAAATACCACAGTCTTGGAGGAGCTTCAAAGTCCCAATTATTTCTTTAGAATAGTTATAGTTTGTATACTGTTTCCAAGAAACTCGGCTTGTTGGGATCTGTCTGCTCTCCAGGTACTGGCTATCATGTTGGTGAGGCACTCATTCTGGAGCTAGCAACTTGCATATGTAGCCCATGTTCCAAGTAGCTAGCCTGGACTAGCTACTGAACCAGAAAAAATGTAGAAGGAACATCTTTTAATACTTCAGGTGTAATAAAGGATGATTAAATGCTGTACTTGCTCAACTGTTGCTTTAAAACTGAGTTTCTTTCATGCATTTATACTGTTATCTAGTTGTTGTATTTTCAAGTTGATATTTTGCAGAAGAAAGAGGTACTTTTTTCTAAACCTATCTTAAACTATCTTTGTAATTCATTGAATCAAAATACTGTAGTAAGTTTTATCTTTCTGTAGACAGTATAGAATTACTGTTTATCAAAAGCAATATTTTTGATCAGTCATAAGCAACTGTTGTGTTGCCATTTTTCAATGGTACAGCACAGCCAGCATGGTGGGAAGATGCCATAGGAATAACTTATGTTGATATGGCTGTAGTATTTTCAGCTAGTATCTGTATGTGCGAATGAGAATTTTAACACTGTTACTTAGGTTTTAGTATCTTCTTTACTTACAAGCATCATCGTAAGTACTTGAAACTTGCAAGTGTCTTTAGAATAATGTTTTTATTTTTCATCCCTCTATGAAAAGCAGAAGAAAAGAAAAATGAAGACAGGACAATAGAAACAAATGAAGCAACATCATCAGGGAGGTCCAAACGGAGATTTCCAGATTTTGGGTAAGATTTTACTTGTGTTCATTTGGAAATACATGGTTTTCAGTGTTATTTTTGGAGAATATCATGTTCTCTAAATAAAATGTTCAGGAAATCTAGTAATGCTACATCATAGCAACACCACTGGAGAGAGTCTTTTTCATCTAGAATTTGTAACATTGCATTCATATTTCTACCACATTTTGATTTTATTTATCTGTACTTTTTTCCCTCAAAGAATTTCTTCAGGTTCTTCAGTTTTTATCTGAATACACAACTTCTCGATGAATTAAATTGGAAATCCATGCATAGTTTTATGCCAAAAATACTGTTGGAGCTTAGACTCTAATGTTATGTCATGCTGGCATTACAGTCTAAAATAGACACCTGTCTTGCCTTAATTCCTTCTCCAGTAGAGGTGTCATTGCACAGGGTTTGGCTATAGTAGCTGCTTACTGAACTGTTCCTTGGAGGCAGGCAGCAGTGATGAGTGGATTTCTGAATTCCTTTAGAAGATGAGAATGCGAACAGGGGTAAAAAAAAAAGAGCAAGCTGCATATTATCTGGAAATGCAGTGTGGTAACTGAACTCTGGGGATTTGAGAGAGAGTTGCTATGTTTTGCAATAAGCCTTGCTCCTGCGGAGCCAGGTATAAAGCTTGTTGAAGCCAGCTAACATCAAAGACTCAGACTCGTACTGCAACAAATATAACAAATAACATAAAAATGATAACCTCACACAAAGAGGCTCAACTCGCTCTACGTTGCATATGAACATTTATATAGCAGTAAAACTGTGTTCTTCCTCTTGGTTGTATCTACTACATGCTAAGTTTCTTTGGTCATTTCCTGTGTTTATTTTGATTATAGGTGGTCTTTGAAAAGTACTTTCATAATTCTGTCATGGTTCTTAAATAAAATATAACAGTACTTTTTTTAATTGGCATGCATAATCTGCAAAATCGTGCTCTGTGTAACAACATAGGTGTGGCTTTTTCTAACTGTTGAAATCGATGTAAAAACTACCTTGCTGATAAAAAAAAAAATGTTGTACCCTGTAAATGTAAATGCTTTATGAAAATTGTGGTTTTTCACTTCAGTGGATTACGGAAATCTGGGGGCAAGGGCAAGAAACAAGAAAAAGAAAATCTAAGAGGTTCTCTGGATAGCAGGTAGTTGTTTTGTTTTGTTTAATACATACATGCTGCATTCCTAAAATTTTTAACCTAAGAATATCTTTAAAACTATCATGACTGTTTGACCTTAAAGTATATTCAAGTATAACAGTAGCAAAATTCTGTGAAGATTAATACAATGATGTGAAGATGAGTTTCTAATCTCCCGAAATAAGAAAAATACATAGAATATTATAGAGGAAACAGTAAAGCAGAGTTACATTTTAAAGTGGCTCATAAGATTAACATGTTATACCCTATCTTAAATATAAAAACCGTATTTTGCTTAGGAAGATGAATGTTGAGTAAATTAAATTAACAATTTCAAATAATTTGCAAAATTGTTGTGTGAAATACTGCAAAAGCTCTTAAATTTGTGTTGTTCAATAACAAATTATTTTGCATGTATATTTAAAGGCAAGTATTAGTTTTCATTTTAAATATCAATTGTGCTGTGAAACAGGTAAAAATTAGTGGTGTGTGTTTTGAGTTTGTTGCTTTGCGGGTGGGGGTTGTGTCTTTGGTGGGAAGGGTGGGGGTTTTTGCTGCTGTTGTTTAAACACAATTTAATCTACTTATTTCAGGGGTTCCCGAGAACTGCTGGATGACTCTGGCAACAATCTATCTGCATCAGATTCAGATTCCCCTGTCCCTACTTGCATGCCTTTCTCTTGGTTTGGAGACAGCCACAAAGAACCTCACATTTCTAGTAGCAGCCTGCACGTTACTCAGAGTGGGCAGGACAGTTGTGAACATGGTCAAGAGAAGAACAGGAACAAGGTAAAGATGACTTATTTGTGCTTTGAATATTTAAGTGTTGCATCTTGATAAAGTAAAAACATCAGTGCTTAGTATGTGGAAGCTTGATGACTTAGTCCTTGACCACACCACCTCTTACAAACATTGCTGCAGAAGTTTTGAGACTTTACAGCCCTCACAAGCAGAAATGGTGTGTTCCCATTCCCTCCTGTTCAGTTGAAGCATCAGTGGAGGCTATTCAGGCTGAAGTAGCATGAAGGAACAATCACAGGGTATGGTTTTTTTACTGGTTTATAATGCTAAAAGTAACACTAGCTGTAGGACAGTATAGTTTTAAAAGCCAAATCTGTTTCCCTGTTGTTGTGGTTTAAGCCCAGCCAGCAACTAAGTACCACGCAGACACTTACTCACTCCCAGTGGGATGGGAAGGAGAATCGGAAAAAAAAGTAAAACTTGTGGCTTGAGATAAGAACAGTTTAATAACTAAAAGAAAATATAATAACAATAATAATTAAAAATAATTGCAATGAAAAGTAATATAAAAAAGAGAGAGAAATAAAAGCTAAGAAAAAACAAGTGATGCACAGTACAGTTGCTCACCACCTGCTGACCAATGCCCGAGCAGTGATTCATGCCTCCTGGCCAACTCCCCCCAGTTTATATACTGAGCATCATGTTCTATGGTGTGGAATATCCCTTTGGCTAGTTTGGGTCAGCTGTCCTGGCCATGCTCTCTCTCAGCGTCTTGTACACCTGCTTGCTGGCAGAACATGGGAAACTGAAGAATCTTAAATTAAACATAAGTGCTACTTAGCAACAACTAAAACATCAATGTGTTATCAACATTATTCACACACTAAATCCAAAATACAGCACTGTACCATTGTACCAGAAAATTAATTCTATCCCAGCTGAAACCAGGATGCCTGTCTAATACAGTCTTATACTTGGAGGAAGTATACCTAGAGGTCAGGTTCCCAGTCAGCTGGCCAACCAGTTGTTACCATACTGGTATGTAGGGGTGGAGTACCAGACAGGTGGATGAAGATAGCATCCTGGTTTTCATTAATGAATTTAGTATTGAAAGCTAAGAGACACTTCTAGGAAACTGCTTCTGAGTAACTGATAATGTTCTAATAATTTAAAGCCTTTTAACTAGATCTTAAGAGTGAGGCTACACAGTTCAGTCTATAACCATAAAGTTACCATCTTTACAGTTTAAAGTATTTGTAAGAAGTGGCTCTAAAAAGTAAGAAGTTTAATGTGTGCACTCTCTAAATATTTTGTTAAAACCTATTGCAATGTAAGACTATTACTAACAATCTCATTAACTTACCTTCATTCTTGTTTCCTTTGGATTTTGTCAGATTCAAAGTTGTAGCTGTTTGAGTAACCTCATAAGCTAGGTTTATTCTTGAGTTTCACACTTTTTCTTCACTTTGGTTGTCTAAAATACCCTTTCACTTTTTTCCTTTTCCTCTGTGTTATTAGAGAGAAATGAGTTACAAATCTAGAAAAGAAACTTGCCTGGTTGTAGTCCATGAAGTCACTGATATTTTGCACAGATGGCAGATAGCAACAAGTTGGCTTTCCATTTTTCCAGATGCTGATTGCGCTAAAATGCTCTTAAAATAAATTTTTTTTAAATTACCTTGTTTTCTTAGTGTGAATTTACAGTCCCTGTGACAGGAGTAAGCTGTCTGCATACATAGTTTGTAAAAAAAGACAGAAAGTGGTTTTAGAACCATACCATACCTTACTGTAACACTAGAACTCAAGAGTAGGAAATTTTTAATTTCTGAAGTAGAACAACACTTTACAGAATACTATCCAGTGTGTGTCAGTCTTGTGTATTTACACCTCCTGAATTGTTTGCTTCTGTTGAAGCATGCAGTGGCCAAAAGATGTTTCTGTAAATAACCTGAGGATCTTGGGACTGCAAGATCCATGTTGAAGGGGATATGCATACACTTTGGTACAATTTTTTATTAAATAGGAGTGCATGGTTGATCTCTTAATAGGCTGTAGCAAAGCTATCAAGAGATGTTTTCTGTATACAGAAACATACAGTGGTTTAGCTTTCAAAGTCATTGGTTCAGAATAACCCATTCAGGCCCTCTTCATTCCTCCTTTCTGTCCAATTCAAATAATTGTTTTGAGCACAGTAAAAGTCCCACTGCTGCATTTCTACTATAAGCACCCATAATGTGCTTAAGCACCAGACACTTTTTTTTTTGGCAATCAGAAAGGTATAGATCGTACAGATTGGGTGCTCTCTTCCTTTTCACATTGCCCAGAAATAATAGCGTTTTCTTCTCATCGTTGTATCCTTTATCCAAGTTGATTATCACTTCAACCTTCCACCTGGTTTCTTGCCTACTGTTTTATGTTTCCTTCTCATGCTCCAGTATGTAATTGCTGCTTGCTGCTCTTTTCCTTAGTGCCAGTTGCAAACCAGCAGCTGGAAGAATATACAAGTTTTCAGCTGTATTCCTGCTTTGTAAAACAGTAGAAAGCTGACCCTATTAAAGAACAGATTCTCATATATAAATTGATCCTAAAATCATACTCGGCCTCTCCGAAGTCAGGTTGTTTGTTTTAACTTTGCAACATTTGGGCTCTTCTATGAAGATGGTAGTAATTCCAGCTACTGCTGGGAATGACTGATCTTTGTAGATATTAACCTGCAGCTGACCACTATGTTTGCACTACAATAACAAGGCTTTGGCTGGTAAACATCACTTTGAAAAGACATTAAAACTGAGAAAGAAATGTGCTTGACCACTCAGCAGTGAGTCTTGCTACTAAACCAAAATAACAGCAGGGACAAAATCATCTTCCCAGAATTTAACAAAAGAATACTCCTTTTTCTTGATGTTAACTCCATAATATTTATTGCTTTTATGTCTGTAGTATCCCATATGATCAGGCGAAAGCATTTATTAAAGAGCAGGTAAAAGTTGAAACCCTAAAATAAGAACTTTGTCATGTAAAAATCTCTAACTGTTGTATTGAGTCTTTCGCATTATGTATAATTTCTGTAGATGTGTTTTAATATTGATGGTGTAAGCAATGTACCTATATTTTAACTGTTTTCTGTTTCTGCAAAATTTGCCTCCTAAAAATTACTGCACCTAGGAGGATTTTGTTTTCTTAAAATTATACTGAAGTTAATCTTGAAATTATAATTGAGCAAAGTAATGAATCACCTTCTTGTTGCTTGTGAAAACTAGAAACACAAGTACTAAAATCCTGTGATCTGAGTGTTTGCAGACTGTTTAGATTTAGGAGATTCCTGAATTATACAGTTCTTAAATTAGTCCCTTTACATAATCTGCCCCTTGATGTAGTCCCATTCTCTGATACAATACAAACACATGCATACTGTTCATATTAATTATTTTTCTAGAGCATTATTTAGCTTCTGTAAGCTTGTATGCAGTGTTTCATTTTCATTGTGAGGAAGAACAATGTGGTGTAAACTATTTATATCCTAGTACCTTAAATCTTAGGAAGCATACCTATAAAACCTTTCCTATCCAAATTCTGTGCTCTTCAAGAATAAAAAATCTTTGCAACTGGCTCTAAATCCTTAAAAGGAAATTACTACTTTAAACCAAATAGGAGCAGAGGGAGGAGAAAACATTACAACTGGTGATGAGATGCTTTACTTTTGGCTATGTTTTCTTCATGTTTTTTCTAAAGTCTCATTAAATATTTTGCTCAAATATCATCCTGTCTTTTTTGTGTGTGTGTGTTTATACAGTTTTGTTTCTGAATTATTCTCAATTGCTCTGCAAAGGTAGAAGGAGTGAGCTAAGGGTAGCCAAAAGAAAAGCTCCTAAGTAGATTTTCAGTTTGGGTTGAAATTAATTTGAGAATAGGTTGGTAGACATAGTAATTCTGTCATTTCTAGTAATGCTTTTTATATCTAAAAGACTGAAGAAGTCCCTAAAATATAATGTAACTAATAAAATTATCTGCATGATAAATAGAACACCATTTTTCAGTCAGGTACAGTATCACACTCCATGAAAAGGTAGCAGGAAAACTCAAGTTGTGGTTTGGGTTTTTTGGTTGTGGTTTTTTCTTGGTTTTTTTTTGGTTTTCTTTACTTTTTCTCCTTTTTTTTTTTTTAAGACTGGAATGCATATCAGTAACTTAGCGTAAAAGGGAGTGTGAAGATCAAGTATCCACCCCCAAAACAAAAATAGAATAATCTAGAAAATTTAGAGTTCAAGTTAAACTGAAATCAGAACATAAATACAGAAGAGCTCAACGAAGACAACTGCAAGAACATGCTCTTATAGGAGCATAAGTTACTGAAGAAAAATGTCTTTACATTCAGCTTAATTAGGATCTCAGATTATTTATGCATATAGGGATATGGTATGGCATCCTTACAAAGTATACTTAGTTGATTAGAGACTTAGAGAAAATTAGAGAACATAATGATAAATAATTGCTTACTGTTTGAAGGACAGAGTAGTGCTGAGAAGTAAATTTTAGAAAGGCAAAAGTAGGAGGCATGCTTTTGGCAGAATTATTTTTCACTCACTAAAGAAAAATGATGTAGAGGTCAGGATCTGAGTTGGAATGGAGGTAATCAAATCAGAAAATATTCTGGGGAACGCATACATAAGTAGTCTTTAGAAGGATTTTCTTACCAAACCTGCTGTGAAGTTTTCAGGTGTAGCATATGTTTTTTTCATAGTCTTCAGCTTGAGTCACAGGCTGCTCAGGTAACCTGCCTGAGGTTGTATGAGTACTGGCTGCTGGATGAGTTTGAACCTAGGTCCTGCTGCTTTTAGATGCTAAGGCAGGCATACAGATCCAAAAACTTCCTTTAAACACAGACTAAGTGCAAAACTGAATGTAAACAGTAAATGCTATGAAGATTTTACAGTCTTTCAATATGATAGTTCTTACATTAGTCATATTTTTAACCTAAATTTTACTTTGTTACATTAAAAAAAAAGTATTTTATTGATTTATTAAAAGAATAAATCTGTCAAAATCTTTTCTTTCAGAAGACTTTTCTATTTTGCAAATAACTTATTCAGGCTGTCAAACTGCATAATTACTGTAGTTTTACAGTGTTAAACAATTTTTTGTAAAGACAGCCGAGTAATTGTTTAACTTCTTAAATGTTCAGCTTCATTATAAGTTTTTTACATTATTTGGTGCTTTAACTATAAAGAAGACTTTACATAGCTTGATATGGTCCATTTATTATAAAAATTCTTCTAAAGTTATTTTACATCTATGTGGTATTTTTCATATCAAGGTAATTTTCAGATGATGTGATTCTGTGCCTCAAATGCAGCCACCTCAAAATTGAATCATAGAATCATAGAGTAGTTTGGGTTGGAAGGGAGCTTTTAAAGGTCATCTCGTCCAAACCCCTCATCTTCAACTTGATCACGTTGCTCGGAGCCCTATCTGACTTGACCTTGAATGTTTCCAGGGATGTGGCATCTACCACCTCTCTGGGCAACCTGTTCCAGTGTTCAACCACCCTCATTGAAGCTGTTCAAATGAACAGCAATACAATACAGTATCTTGAATCAGAATTTAAAGTTTTGGGAAAGGTTGTCCTTAGGCAAGCTCTCTATTATCTATTAATGAACTAATTTAAACCCTGATCTGCAAGCTGCTGAAAGGTCCTTGCTCTTCTAAGTCTTAATGTATGTCAGGCAAAGACAGCCTATTTGTTTCACTGTTAACTACAGTGCTTCAATAGCAGGTAACTATGAAGTCTAAACCTAGCTCTTGATTTCAGAAACTTTGTAAGTTATGGGGGCACTTCTGTGCCATAAGAATCTTAATGACCGTAAACAATTAGGACTGATTTTTATCTCACCAACAGAAGAGCACCTTCTGAAGCACATTCATAGTGCTTGCGTAGATTTCAGTTGAATACAAAGTTGGCATAATAATTCCACCAAACGAATCTTAAATTGCTTCTCCCCGAGTGTGGTATGCCTGCTGAAAAAGTAACCATGTGTGTTTCCTTGTGTACTTTAACACCATTTCAGTTTATCACCGATTCTCCACACAAGGTGCTTTTATTGGGGATATTGCTTTAAATTTGTTATTGCATTTTTGAATTCAGAAGTTTAACAAAGACAAGTCAGATGCTTGATGTAGTGAGTGCATTTCATATGTGATCTAAAGATAACTGAGTCAAAGTATTCTTTTTTTACCAAAAATCAAAATTACTAGGATGTCACCTTATGACCTGCTTTTCCAAGGAGTGAGTTAATAAAACATTATTTCCACTTGTTTGCAGAGTAGAATTGTCATAGATGATACATACCATAGCAAGCCAAGTTGTGAACTTTCAGGGTTAGTGACAGAACCAAATCTGTCAGGTCGTTCACACACTTTAACCTTCTCTTCAAATGAGGTGAGTTTCAAAGTGTGTATGTGTCTTGTTGATGTTGTTGTTCACACTACAGCATGTTTAATAGAAACGGATTTGTGTAATATGAAACTAGATGGCTGTTTCCATATTTGAATGTTGAAGAGCACTGTAAAGAATTGTTAAGGTGTTACTGAACTAAGGACACAGACTAGTAGATGCCATAACAGCCTTTGTGTTCTGATCCTAGTTATATGATAAAAATTGGAATGAATTAACTGTGATCAAATTGCAGTTTTTAATTTTAAATGTAACACCTTTCTGTTCCACTAATTTAAAGCAACTTCCTGGGTGAATGAAAACTGCAGCGTTTTTGACCTTGCCTTCACATCCGTGCAGGTTTGTTTTACCATAAAATTTCATCTATATAAAAACAAACAGAAGAAAAAAGAACAACCAAAAAAAAAAAGCAGAATATAGTGGTTCTGATATATAGGTAGAAACTAGATGCCTGAAAGTCAGTGTTCATTCCACTGGAGAACTAACTCCTTTGGCTACAGCTGAAACCTGAAGTCTACATTTTGGTAACATTCTGAGATATTGTCTCATTCGATGTTTACGATGGGCGTCTTTATAAATTAAATCCTGTATAGACTAGGAGGAGTCATTAAAAGCTGAACACAGTCATCTTCCAGAAATGAGTTAGAGGGCTTGCCAAACTGGTAGTGATAATGTTTGAAGAAAAAAATTAAATGGTGGTTCATGAATGTGCGGGTTATTAGCTATCTTAAACCAGGCTTTGGTGAAAATCTTAAAATAGTCCAGTAATATGTAGAAAGCCGGAACAGTCTTACAAACAATGTTATAAATATGAAATCACAAACATAAAAATCTGGGGTGTCAAAAATCATATAACTAGTTTACAGGTTTCAGTAGTGGTTTTATTTCTTGCAGATTTTTATCAGAGATGACAGTCATAGATCTAACGAAAACCAGAGGAACTTCAGCTAATACTTGTCATTGCAAGTGCTCCGTGCAGATTTTTGAATTGAATCATTCATGAATAGAATATGTGTTTTTAAAACTTTCAAGCAGTATAAATCATAAGATATATCTTCTTGAATATTGTTCTTTGATCAGTGTTACAACTTTCAGTAAACTTCTGGTCCTAAAACTCAAATGAAAGTTGTCCGTTACTAATTCTGCATGTGTAAAGTGATGATTTTTTTGTTGTTGTTACAGATGAGTCTGATTCTAGTGTTCTGTCTAGTTTATATGTTGCTTAAGTGTATGACCAATGAAAGTCGTTTGTACCTTTTCAGTAATTACATTGGTTATCAGGGTCTGTTCTGAGGATAATGATAAATAAACACTGAGCTAGTTTCTCTTTTGGAAAGCTGTATGTGTAAAGAAAAATAGGTAGTTCTGTTCTTGGGGTTTTTTAAGTAGTAGTAGTATACATTGAGGTCTAGGAAAAAATAATAAACCAATCGTATAGCAATTTTAGATATTTCAAATCCTTAAGCCCTTCACAAGTAGAATTTCTACCTGGTGCTTGTTGTTTGGATGGGTTCACAAATATCCTGCAGGGATCATGCTAGCCAGTGTAACAACCCCTGCTTTCAGAGGAATGGGCTACTGCATGCTGCCCAGAAATCCTGGAACTGTTAGTAGACAGGAGATGGGAACACCTCTTGGAAATCTAGATGGGAGCAACACTGAAGAGTCTGCTTCTGCTGGGCAGGTACTCATGAGCAGTTTGGGGAAGTGACTGCATGGTGAGAATTAGGTTGTTAGCAGCCAGCTGGTTACAGCAAAGGCAAGCTAGCTGGTAATCCCTCCTACCTTTCTAAAGTTTTTTATCTGTTAAATGGTGTGACAGCATTGGTGTTTTCTTGGGTTTTGTATATTTTATCGTTAGAGCTTTCAGTATTTCTGTACTTGCTTTCTGCATCACCTGCATTTTTATGCAGGAGCACATGATTTTCTCATGTTTCCATACCTTATAAGTAGTTTTAGTTCTGCTTTCTGAATTTGTAGCTGATCTTTTGTGTGTGTGTGGTGGCTGTTTTGGGGACTGTAACTCTGATGTACACACAGCTTGGGACAGTCCTTCTGCCTCTGGAAGGACAGTAAACAATTGTAAAAAAAAAAAAAAAAAAAAAAGATGTAGAGGTGTTATTTAATGACCAATAAGCATTACTCAAAAATCTGTGTTCTTCATCTTATTCTTCTACACTTTTATTAACAAAATAGTTATAGATGTGCTTTTCCTTTGTGCAGTAGTGAAAAATTCAAATTATACAGCATTAAATATCTTTCTGTTCACTTCTGTGAGGAGAGGATGTCTAAGTGTTTTAACACAGATTCAGTTTTTGGTACAACTTCTTCTAGTTTTAGGGTTGTGTCTTTACCAATAAGAAGTAGGAGGACTTCATTAGCAACTGATGATGCTGAAAGCCTAGACTGGAATTAGTAGCTCAGTCTGGAGGACTCCTCCCTGGTACAGTCTGTTAGCTGCTCTAATCCGTGCTGCTTGGAGGAACTGGTGCAGAATGCCCCCGAGATTCTGTCGAGGGACTGCATTCCCCTGGCAAAATTAATTAATCTGGGCCTCTTTGTTTGACAGGAGTACACCTTCTTCAAGTATTTACAGTTTGAAATTACAGAAGTGAAGTTGTTGCATGGCTAGCACAGATTAGATAAAACTAGTGAGTGAGTTCCAACTGGAATAAAACATTTTACACATTTCTCAGTTTAAAAGAGATAGATAGATAGATGCACACACACACACACAAAGGATAAAAGTAGTTATATATATATATAAAATATATATATATGTGGCAATATATATTTTAGTATTTTTTTGCTGCTGATAGACCACACACAACTCTAAGATGCAGGATGCAGGTCAAACTTGAAATGTAAAGAGTTTCCTCTTTTTTATGTATTATTCATGAACACTTGCTAGTATGAGACAAAGTTACCAATATATATTTTGTATTACAATATCAGGTTGGGGAGTACTGTTACCTAAAATGATTTAAAATAAACAGGCATTTTTAAATTCCTTTAGTAATTTATACAATGAATCTTCTTTCTCTGTACGAAGCATCTCAAGCGTGATAGCTTGGATAAAAACTCACTGTGCCCCTGTTGTCTCGATACGGATGCTGTATAGAGAGCACTTCAAGCAAAACCTCTTCTAGAGCCCTCTGCTGTTATTTTATGAAAATTGCTATTCTTCTTTGCACATCAGGAGGCGGATGTGTTCACACTTGTTGTATCTACCTAAGCATTTTAATTAGGATTAGGGGTTCATTTTTGAAGTAAATCTCCTGATTGTCCCCACTTGCCTTACTTTGATTTATCTTGGAAATCAAATCAGATGTGCTCCAACAGTGTTCTTGGTGCTTTCCAGCTGCTAGTGGCCATTGAGTCTGTGTGACCAGACTAGAGCTATTCCAAAGTAAAAATCTTTTGAAATGCTTGTAGTATGGATTTAAGACCTCAGCACAAACTGTTCTGCTCTACAAACCTGTTCCTATTTATCTGTGCTACCTCCTAATGTAACCACTGTCCTTTGTTTCACAGACCAGGGAAAGCAAAATCGTTTCTAATTAGCTGTAGTCCTCTGATGCGTCGGAAATTTAAAATTGTATTTGTTTCACCTCAGATGTGTGTTCCATGTTGCACTCTCAGATCCAGTTTACTGTATGATTGATTGGATTGTGTGACAGGCCTATGTCTCAGTATCTTTCACTTGCAATTGCCAGAATTATTTTGTTACATTTAATCAACTCTCCCAAATTTTCTATCAAGGGAGTTGGATTTTGTGAGATCCCTCTGGTTGGGAGTTGTAGTTGTTCACCTGAAACTTAGAGGCCCATATTTCAAACCCATCACTAGAAAGATGCTTATTTCCATATTTTCTGTTTACAGATGACAGGTGTAAGGCTTGCTGGAAAAAATAGGCATACTTTCTGCTGGTTTGCAAATATCTTTGATAAGTGGTGAAAGCTGCCTAGTGGAGCAGTCTGCAAATCTAATGCAGCTTGTACTCAATCATGAGCTAGTGAGAGATCATTCTGGATAGTTAATAAAACTTCAGGTAACTCTGATGTTACTGATTCAAGTATTGCACTAGAATTTCTTCTGTACAGACACTGAGCTCCGTTTTATGTAGCTTTTCTTTTGTGATGAAGTAATAGAGTGCTTCAGGATGAACAGCAGTACCTTTTTCCCCTCAGAAGCCAACTGAAATTGAAGCAGAGAGCTTCAAAAGCTCTGTGAGTTGGCAAAGTGTATTTTCAGTGGAAGGCTACAAGCTCTTATGTTTCTGAAATGGTCTTCTAGGCAGACCCTTTAAAATGTTGACAGGATGTTTAGTCCTTTTTAGAAATGCCCCAAATTTAGTAAAAATGTACCTGAAACAGTCAGTAGATTTACTGACTACTAGAATTGCTTTTATTGGGGACTTCCTTCACTTAACAATAATCAATAATATAGCTGAAGTACTAATTGATCCTTCTTGATGCTGTCTGTGTAAGGCAGTATCTAACATTAGGATTGAGCTACCTTAACTGACTGAGGAAGCTTGTTCATTGTTAGGATACATCAAATTTAAATTAATGCTTTGCTATATAATTTCTTAGAGAAAACCATTTATGTTCTCTATTTCTGACTTAGTTTGTGTTGAATGTTGTAGTGTCTTTTTGTTTATAGCAAACTCCTAGGCAAACCGACTATAAACTGTGATCCCAAGAACTTAAGTCCTTGAGCTAGAGTATGTTTAAAAATGCATTTTGTTCATCAAACTCAATTGGCAACTGGAATTCAACATATAGTCAAGTAAAACATTGCTTACGGTGACTTTTCTCAATTGGTTAGGCATTAGATGATGAATTTACAACAACAGGAAAGCAAAATCAATGGCACAATAGACCTATTTCTGAATGGACCACCCAGCAAGTATGCCACTGGTTAATGGGAATGAACATGGAGCAGTATATTACGGAGTTCACAGCTATGAACATAGATGGACAGCAGTTAATGCAGCTCGACAGTGAGAAGTTAAAGGTATGTGAATATCCCAGAATAGATATGGAACGGTATAAATTTCACTGCTTATTCAGACATATCTTTAACCTACAAAGTCTGTTTTCCTGTTTTTATGGCTTTTTAAGGGATAGAGTTTTGCTTTTGAAATACTTGGAGATTATACAGTTAGATGAGAATTAATAATTGTACAATTAAAGACAAGCCGGTTTAAATCAGAAAAATACCAAGTATTTCTCCCTTGTTTGCATCTTGAGGAAATCAAAGTAAGCATAATTCCCCAAAGGGGCTTGATATATCTATCAATCTCAGCACGAGGTCATATCAAAACAAGATCCAACCAATTCAAATGCATAGAATTGCAGGATCCAGTTTTAGAAATCTGGGGTTTTCACATCTTCTCTTCAAAATCCTATTTGGTGACCTTTTAAATGTTTTTGGTTTTTACTCCTGCTGAAAAAATCTATTCTAAATCAATCTTTTGAGCTTTTTCTTGCCACTTCACCTCTGGAAGCTGCATGGTATGTATCCCTTATAATGCTAGTAAACTCAGTTTTTCTTTCTCATTAGATTATCAGACTGCATTTTGGACAGCCAAGATGTGTGACTAAAATGAGGTTCATTTGTCTGTTCTGGCATAAGACAAATTACTGTTAATGATCAATAGTAGGACTTGAGTGTTTTAGGGAGGAAAAAAAAACCTGTCTAACTTCAGCCTCCAAAATACACCTCCATTTTAGAATAGACGTGCAACACTAAATGTCCTGTGTTTTTGTTAAATAAGTATTTCCTTGAACACAGAGGAAATACCTGTTACTCATCTGTCAGATGACTGTCTCTATTTGGGGAACTTTGGATGTTGATGCTTAAAGCTTAATTTACACCTAATGCCATTCAGAGTTTCATAGAGTGTGAGCGAGTGCTGTCTCTTACTTGGAATTGGGTACTGCCACCTGCTGATTAAAAATCAAAGCATACCATGTACTTCCTGAATACACTTTTTAATAATACACTTTAAAATCCTTAATATTAAAAATTAAATATTAGTTATTGAATATAAATTCCTCTTGTATAAAAAGAGCTAGAAAAATATTTTGAGAATACTACTTAGTTTGCTATTTGCTGGAAATTCTAGAGGTGTCTACCTGTTTGTAAAATGCAATGAGAAGCTGTTATTTCACAACTGAACAAGAGTAGGCCTGTGTTTCCTTACTTACCTTGTTAACCAGATGATCATTTACGATGCTCTTAAGGACTCAGGTCCCTATTTTTCAAATAAACAGACTAGCTTTCAGCGAAGTGAATAACACTTTCTTAAACTGTTCATGCATGAGTACTGTTGACAGTGCTGTTGGAAAAATTAATGATGAGGTATTTTTCTTTTTCCCCTCCCCCAAAGGCTTTGGGAGTTTCCAGTCAAAATGACCGATCAACAATAAAGAAAAAAATTAAGGATATTAGAAAAACACAAGAAAAACTGGAAAAACAGAAGGAAAAGGTTCAAAAGAAGGAGAGAGAAGTTCGCAAGACTGGCAGAGTGGTAGCCACTCTTGAATCCAGCTGCTAAAATGACCCTGTTTTATTTTAGCACAGACTTGCTTCATGTTGAGGAAGTTCAGCAAATTTGTATATAGTTGTACAATTGAGGGAGGAGGGAAAGTGCAACAGTTTAACATGGTAGGTGGTTTTTTACTTTTTAATTATGGTCCCTCCCTGTTACAACCCAGTAAAATGAGATGTTTTCAGTATTTTATTCCTAGTTGACTCTGCCTGTACTAATAGACAATAATTTAACTTTCTGCCTTAAGTAATATTTGTGCTTCTAAGACCTCATATGCCCTTTTCATTGAAATTGATGTTTGTGAAAAGTAGAATACTGTATTAAAAATCATTCCAATATTAGTCAACTAGCATTTGATAGAGTTGAATCTGATAGAGGGACAATAGAAAAATCCTGCCAACAAATTCAGTCTGTGACAGTCTGTTTATCTGTTGCCACTAAAGATGTATAGTAAAAATTAAGTTTAAGAAAACAGTAATGTCAAATTAATTTAAAAAGAAAGCATGTATTTCAAATTTATGGATTATTTTGTTTAAATTCTTGTATTTCTGGGATTTTCTTTCAAAGTTCACTGTAGTAGCACATTGTTTTTGAGTTCTATGTGTTGCAACTTACTGAGAAAATAACAAGAAGTATTAAGTAGTTTTCACAAACTACATATACTAAGCATAATACTAAGCTTTCTGTACACTACCCGTATGGTGTTGGGACAAGGTTTAAACCTATAAATAAGATCTTTTTTAACCTATTTTCCTAAATAATACATAGTTTTATAGATTTATGCTATGAATAAGATCAATTTGCAATACATGTACTTCTCTTTTCTACCTGCTACAAGATTTTTGCGGACCAAATTTATATATTTGCTAATTTTAAACTATACTGTTTTTCAAACTTAAAATACTGAGGGAAGAATTGTAGGAAAAAATATCACTGAAGCACTGGGTTTCTGCATTGTATTTAAATGTTCAATTGTAGACTACAGATTATTTCTCTTTAAAGGAGGATTTGATTCTCAGAATAGTTTAGAACGTGGACTGGTGTTTTGTATGTTTACATACTATTTTCTAGAGATACTACAACAGCACTTCCTTTGATTATTCCAGAAACATAGACTAGTTTAAATATCAATTCCACCATAGAATGGACTAGAACAAAACTTACATAATTTGTTTATGTGGACCAAGTTCTCCTTTAAATCTATGGACTATTTTTCATTTTAATTAAATGAATGAACTTCACTGCTGGTGTTTCACAGTTGTTATTTTTTTGTGTAAATGTCTTATGAATTTCAACAGAAGGACTGTGTGAAATGCTTCTGCACACTATGCATTTCCAAAGTAAAATTTGAAAATCTTGGTAATAATTACTTTGAAAAAGAAGTTCAATTTTCAGGTTTGTGCATTAAGAAACAATTCTTTGGTCAAGATTTAACTTATTTACTTTGTTTCCAGTAGTTTCCAGTTCGTACTCCAAACTTACAGACCTTAAGCCAGAGAGGAATGCTGCCCTACTGATAAAAGAGAAGGGATTTAGAAGTATGGAATGATCAAATGCTTAGGATCACACACATAAAACCACCCTTTGATTAATTCAGTCAAGGAAGTTTTTTTTCTCTGTTGTGCTTTCAGCTAGAACAGAGAATATTGATACAACCATGTATTACCTTTTTCCTTTAAGCCTACTGAACTGAATGTTGCACCCTGTGAAGAGTTTGTTTCTCAGGAAGGAGACTAGTGGAAATAATGATTTCAAAGGTTTGCCTGTGCGCAGAGCTGTTGTAGTTAAACAGAGGCCCCAGCAGGGATGATAAACTCACTTGGCACCTGAGCATAAGAACATTGATTATCACAGACCACAGCATTTAACATCTGTCAGATGCTAAACAAGAAGGCTGGCTCCATGGAACTAGCTTAGTACCAAGCCACAAAATCACCCAACTGAAAGTTTGATTTTTAAAATAGTTTTAATGAAGAAATGTAGTGATTCTTTCAAAAAAATCAAGTTAACACAAACCAAGTTTAATTTTACAGTGCAAGACTGAGCTCATTTGCATACAAAACTATTAATCTCAGCATTTTGATAGCTGAGATAGTATACTAATTTTTTACAGTGATTCACTTCAACTTAACCAGTGTGCTAGCAATGACTTCAGTACAGTAATGAAAATATTAAACACAAAAATTATCTTCTGAACTTCTATTTAAATCAAAAGTAAGATTAAACTTGTAAGCATGGTTAAACATTGTAAACCAAAATACTACGACATTTGTGTTTTCACCACAATCATTCAGGGTGGCAGGTGAGGAGATGGATACAAATATAATTACACAGCAAGTTGTTCTAATAATCAGAATTCAATTGGTAGCTAGCTGAGAGCATGAAAGAGGTTTTATTTCAGTAATACCATATGAAATACTATAATAGACTGTAGAAAACAAACTGTGTTAGCTTTTCTTGTAGTTCTCAGATATTACTAAAATCGGTTCAATTAAGTTAGTTAAAAGAAGATTTAAAACTCAGTGTAAAAGCTACAATGTTCAGCTTCAGAGATGAGTTTTTAAAATCCCTTGCTGTAACTTTCAGCTTTAGTTTAGCAAAAGCCATAGCTGCAAGCATTCCCTCTAACTTTTGTACAGACCCCATTTCACAATGTGGAATTTCTCATATACATCCTCTTGCAGGGCTGAAGAAGAGAACAGCTATAGATTCTCCTCACTTGTAGCCATGCAGATTGAAGGGTATGCCAGTCACCACCTCACATCCTTGTAAAGAAGACAAATAGGGACCTCTCAAAGCGCTCACAAGCGTGAGTGGCGCAGGTAACTGTACTGTTGTGGTGGCAATTAAGCTAGAATAATCCTCCCTCAGTTTAACTGCATATATAGCCCATTCTTTAAATCACTCCTGTTAAAGTGACCTACGTTAGCTTGACCAGGGTATAAAACCATTTTATTGTTTTGCACAACTAGGCTAGGGAGGTAGCAGATGATAATCTTTAATCTGGCTCAGCTACAACTAGAATAGCATGACTTCAATTTCTAACATACCAGCTATTCCCTTCACTTGTGGTTTCTCACCTTCTGCTCTATGCAGACCTAGTAAACTAGCAAAATTTAGGCTTATTCTTTCTGAGCGGGATTATGCATGTCTGCTGCAGAACAAAAATCACAGAATTACATGCAATGAATTAACTGAGAAAAGGATTAGTTCTCAATGTCTTTAACTGCATCACTCCTAAAATGTTCAGGAATGACAGGGGTGGAGGTGCAACATAGATGTGTATGATTTGAACAAAGCTGGCATAATAGGCATTAAAAGAAGTTGAATCCTTTATTAAAAGAAGGACTTTGTACCTGAAATGTAATACTCATTCCCCTCTCTTATCTTCCCCAGTATGTTTTGACAGTTTGCCTTTGACTGATAAACACATTCTGCTTACCTTATTTATGTTATAGTGTGACTTCCAGTTACTACATAAACAATGCCAGAAGCACATCACAAATACAAAGGTATTTTCAAAAACTTTTAATTCCACTTTTTCTAAAATACTCCTGAGAAGGTAGTTTCTATTGTCAAAGTAATAGAGATGCCCTATTAAGGACAAATTTTAAAAATCTGTTTATTAAAATAGTTTCCATTTATAGCTGTAACCTGACACACCCGAATCTGAGATCTTACTAGGGCTAGAACATTGATACTGCATTTTGGTATTACCTACAGAAATATAAGCAAATGCAAGACAGCATTATCTTTACTGTACACAGGCCAAAACTATTTGCTAAGTCACAATGATCATGGCAAGAGAAGTTTTTCACATGTATTAAATATTCACATTACAACCAAAGAAATATGACTGATACCACATACCTGAGATACATTATACCAGTGGTAGCAGCTAGAACTGATTTTTTTTTTTTTTTTCATCCCTACAGACCTAAGTGTGATTTCTACAGCTGCAAAGAACCTTGACGTAGGCAAGGTGTGTAGGCAACATATCTAACTTTGCAAAATTAAGCTTCAGCATGCTTAAGACAAAAGAATAGAAAGTGCCATACAGGTGCAAAGGTATAGCGGTGACCTCCTCAATATTTCTTACATGAGTTTTCCATTAATCTGTAATATTGTATAATGGAAAATGCTCTGGTGAGCTTTTTCAACAGTTCTTCTAGTAAAATAATTTTGTAATTATATGAATTAATACATTTCTCACTAGATATGATATAGATTGCATTGGTCCCTGTAAAACCTGAAATTACTGCTCCTTTGACTTAGCTACTGAAAGTAGTCATAAATAGAAAGTGGAACAAATTAATTGGGGCCTCCTCACTTAAAATTTAGATGTAGAGGTTTGGGGTTTTTCTTGGTTGTTGTTGTTTGTTTTTTTTTTTAATTCCAGAAAAGAGTAATTACATTAAACCTGCTATTACTCCATTTAAAATTACTTTCACATACCAAATGTAGCTCAGCATCTTGGTGTAAATCAGGTCTTTCAAATTCCCTTCACAGACATACCTACTTCATATGAACTGTTGAGGAAAAAGCTATATACTGCGAAAAGTGGTCATGTCCTTTGGCTCACTGCTTGGCACACACCAATCATCTGCTTCATGGTTTGCTTTATAATGTTTCCAGGCTGCTTTGTTATATACAGGGAGTCTTTCAATTGAATCTGTTGATAAGGCCTGTAAGTAGAGAAGACTGTAGCTGACGATTCTTTTTAATCGAAGTTATAGTAACAGAACAAGGAGTTCTATTAGCAGTTAAGGTTGCTGACAGATTTAAAATGGTAAAGTGTTAACATCATACCTTTATGTAAATAACTGCATCTGTACCATAGCCTTCTAAGGAATACAGTTTCAGGTCTCCTTGGAAGTACTGTGCATACAGACGTGATATGGGTAAGCCATAACCAAATCCAGCCTGATCCAGGAGGAAAAAGTGTATTTTCATTAATTGTATCAACCCGTAGTGTTTTCTGTTTTAACTTAATAAGTAAATAGATGAACTAAGCATGATGTTTGACAGTAAGGGAAAGAGTTCAAATGTTAGCTATTATCCCCCCCCAGAACTATTATACACCCCAGACACAGAAGAATGCATGGATGATTGTGATTACGAGAAAACTGTTTTATTCCTTTCTTTGTCAGACAGGGCTGCTAGATGACACTCATTGTATTATGGTAGCTTTTTGAAGAAGACATGACACCATTAGAGAAAACTGTACTGAGTCTGTCCTATGACTCATGGAGCTGCTAATCTTAAGAACGCTGAGTACTTAAGTCAGATACATTTCATCATCAGTACATATAAAAAAAGTCCAAGAAACAATGTCTATGAATTTGTAGCTTATACTAAAATTCTATCAAGCCCTGTCTGTAGTAGCAGGACATAGCCCTAAAGTGTTAAGTTGGTTTTTTTATGTGCTAAATTTTAGAGGTAATCTCTCAGTGAATATACACAACACTTCTCTGTAAAGATCTAGTGTTTAATGAGTTGCAGAGTCATCTAGATGCAGAACACTATATACATTTAAAAAACACATTTTGAAGGATCCAATGTGAGAGAATAAATTCAGGAAAGCTGTTCAGAGCTTCTTACTGAAAGCTAAGGCTTTATTTCTTGTGCATCTATTAAGTTCACATGAGACCAAAGTAGATTCTTCATATGCCCTGTCGCATCTGGATACCTTCATCCTTGCTGGGGGATGGTACAACTGACTACACAGTACAAATGAAACTATGGGCTTGATCCAAAATCATTGCTGTAATTGTTCTTCCTTTCATTCAGTGGCCACAACAGGAATTCAGAGTCCTGTCCTTACTGCAGTACATGCAGCATAGCTAAGTGTTCTGCTTGAGATAGCCTATCTTTATATTTGGTAGAGAAAAAGAGAATCTTGAAGAAGTTTAAATAATTTTTATTTTAGGGTTTTATGCAATTTTCCAGTTACTTTCAGAAATATACTTGAATTAAGCTGTAACATTCAAACAGTGATACTCATTGTACCTATAAAATCAGTACTTCATAGCTTTGGCTATATGGTTTCTTTTGTGACAATTAAACACATCCAAGATGACAACGTATAAAAGATTTGCATACCAAAGGTGTAGCTTGTGATGTCTCAACACGTGGACGTGGTGCTGTTGAATACATGTAGTTGAATAGTCTGTCAATTTTCCTCATAGGAACACCTCCACCACGATCACTCATCTGGAACAAGAAGGAACATGTAGCATTATGTCCCTGAATATATTTTTATAAAAGACAGTTTCTCTCAAACAATGATGCAGAGAAAGTTCAGGTAAAACATAATATAAAGTTGTCCCTATTAAATTATGGGGTTTCTTAAATTGCCATCTCTCAGCTACAACAATGACCAGAGAGAGATGAATCCTTCCCTTTCATTCCTTATCCAAACCATTTAAATAAAATACTATCTTAAGAAGCATTCATAATCCCTTGGAAGCAAGAAAATTCAACTTAAATTATGCATTGCTTTTATCTTGTTCATAACTCCATTTTGTGTGAAGTCAGTACTTAGAACTTTTAGCAAATGCCAAGTTCTGTGTATTTTTATCTTTATTCCTCAGGAATACTGCCAGTTAAATACAATCTATTAAAACGTCTTACTGAAGGAGTAAGTCAGAAGAGTTGTTTTACTACAGTTTAGTTAGATCTACAAAAAAGACAATGCTTGCAGTTGGTCTTTGAAATCCAACATGGAAGTTGTACAGAAAAAGAAGGAATTACTCTGCAAACTGTACTTCAGAGAGGTTTGATTTGTATTGAATATACAATGTTTATTTCCCTTTTTTCAGTTGTTTCACACCTGTATAGCTCTGTCATTGTCACATACAAAATGTGAGTGACTGATACTACAATTGTATAAAGATGCTACTTCATTTTTAGTCATGGTTGCTTATAAGCTAGGCAAGATGTGAGCAGGACGAAAGCAAGTAATTCTACTGCAGAGCCTTCAGTGTGACTGTGCAACCTCTTCATGAATTTCCTACTGATGCAGTATGTGAAGTTCCATAATGGTCTTGTTAGTTACTTACAACATCACATACAATCTGTTGTTAAAACCAGATCACCAGCTAAAGTTAGTAATATGCCGCCTGTGATGGGAAAAAAAACCTAATCAAAATAACCAAAAAAGTGGGTACCTTCACAGTTAAATCCTCATTTCCCAGCGTGATGTGTACATGAATAGGAGGATAAATGCATCGATCAGCATTATGTTCCATGGTGGCTCTCATTGCATTCTGCAATTTTCAAGTACAACTTTAATCCTGTTCTTACCACTTTGTATGTTATCTTAAAACATCAACTTAGGAAAGTTATTTTTATCATATATTTCAGAATCAAGACAAATGTATATGGTTTTAGAGTAGGGTTTTTTTAGCATTTCTGGTTTATTCAGTATCAGTATTTATATAGTTTATTAGAATACACAGACTTCAAATATTTAATTTTTTTAGAACAAACATCTTAATATTTTAATGTATAGTTTTATTTGTAGATTTCTTTAGAATGCACAGTACATGCAATATGACACAAAGATCAAGAAAAGCCTAGGACTGAACAGCTTGAGAAAAGCTCTATAGGACCTGCTACACATTATACCAGATTTGAAGGTATCCCAAAAATTTTATCTCTTACTCTCACTTGCTTTATTAATTAATGTCTTTATACATTTTAAGTTTTTTTGACAAAGCTGTCTACTCAGAAGGTGTCAGATGTATTCAGTGGCTAGGCAAAGGAGATACATCTTCCAAAGCCCTTAATTTTCTGTGCGGTTACTGTTTGTCTAAGTAGTACAATTTAGGTATCTTCCTGCAGTCAAACAGCAAGAGGTTTGCACTTGCAAAAACACTGCTATCTAGAATTAAGTTCAAAAAGTCAAACAAATAAAATCTCACTAAACAAAGAGGTATAAAAAAATTGTGTAATGGTTAAGTGCACAGACCTTGAAAAGTTCAAAAACCATGTGATAGAGATGTGATGGCACATACACCACTTGCATGGGCTGTCCTGGTGATTTAGCTGGAGAAAAGAGAGTCTAAATAATTAAATAGCAAACTAGGTATCTTTTATTCATTCCCGCAGTAATTCAAAATGTGTGTTTGTATTGTTGAGAGAATTTACAAGAGAAGGAAAATTTGAACAGAAATCTTACAAAAAATTGCATGTTAATCAAAAGTCATACTCAAGATTTTCAACTGTGCCTCCTGCTTTAGAATTTAATCTTAAAACCCACTGTGGCATTACTGATTAGGGCATATAATAATTGCTTTCTAATACCTATGAGGAAGTTATGAATATAGAGCCAGGCTATTCAGGTGGTGGGAGAACAAGAAACAGTGAGTGTAGGATGAAATAACAGAGCTTCAGGCTGCATATAGAGCAAAACTTTTTACCATGACAGTTAAGGATTGAAACAGGTTGCCCAGAGATGTTACACAGTCGTCATCCATGGAGGATATGTAAGACCAAACTGAATAAAGCCCTGAGCAACCTGGTCTGACCTTGTAGCTGTCCCTGCAGGTCAGGCTAGAAACCTCCTGAGGTCCCTCCCAACCTGAATTATCTTATGATCCTATAATGCACCAAATAGTAACTACAGCACAGCCTATTCTTGGATTCATTTAGATATTAGCTGATTTCTAGCAAGAAACCGTAACAAAAATTATACAGACAATTCTGTCTATAAAACTGGTATCATTTTCAAAGTTTTTTTAAAGAATAAATTCTAGAAAATACATCATAGCAACACGTTTGTTATATGAAAGATTAAGGAAAGGCTGCTCAGAAAATTCTGCTGGCTCTTAACGTTCTTTCAGTTCAACAAATTAATAATTTCTCACCAGACTGTGTTAGTGACCAGTGCTTTATGAACATAAATGTTGAAGACTAGTGATGTCAAAAGATCGAGAACAAATTATGTACCCAGCAAAAATAAAAGGGGGGGGGGGATCACTCTTTGAAATATGTTAGGTTGCTATCCTCAAGGTAACTGCTTCCCTCCATGCCTCCACCCCCAGATCCCATGCCTAAGGTTTAAATAATGGTCTCCACTCTCAGCTGTGGGCAAGGAACGTGCATTTGCCCTGGATCAGGTTTAACTCACCTTCACAATTCATTGAGCAAAAGGTCACTCCTTTTATAAAAACAACTATTTGTTCTGGCTTCTGGAGCACATACATACACCATTAAATGACCCCTCAGTACAGAGAATTAGCTAGTGTGACTGATAGTTTCCTACAAGTGTTTTTAGTATCATGCTCCAGCAAGAGGTAAACTCTTTAACCTAGATACAGAATGACGGGTTTTGTACAGTAGGAAGAAAAGATCTAGAATGTGTAGTCGAGGCCACGCTTTCTTTGCCTTTAGCTTCACAGGCCAAGTTACTGTGGTTGCACTTTGGCTTTCACAATTACTTGTAGAAGCAATGTTGATTGCTTGTTTTTGTAGGTCTGTCTGAACTTGGCATTTAGTATCTTGTAAAGTACTCTAGTGAGTAGTGTCAGAAAGGCTCTTTAGCATTCAGCAAGACTACAAGGGCAATAGCTGACCTCTGAGTTCACAGCAACACAGCTGTGACTTGAAAAAACAGTTTACAGCCAATGGGTTCAAATAATTTTTACCACAACTTGAGTGTACTATATCTAATTACAACTACAAAAACATGACAGCTGAATAAGCAAGAGAAATTAGAATGGAATGTTTAGTATAAATCTTAAGTGTCACAAGAAATGCAGAGGGCAAGATGCAATAGACAGTGTAGGGTGAAGACATGCAAGAAAACTTAGGGAGGGAAGGAGGCTGCTAAAATCATTTATATCAACAGCTGTACTGTCAAAAACTTTTCTACAGATTCCAGTTTTCTAATTAAAGGGAGGAAGAGGGAAAGCCTTCTGCCAGATTTAACAAAAGAAAAAACACAAAAAAAGCCCCAAACTAATTATGACAGTATAGAAGAGAGAATGCATTAACTATATGAAAAGTGGAAAGAGAACATTTCACCACCAGCTACTTTAGAAGAAGCCATCACTATGTTCAAGAGAGTGCCTTGTCCCATATTCACTTACCATTCAACTCTTCAAGGATGAGTTCTGGAGAGCTCATGTAATATAAATCACAAAGTCTCTTGGCACTTTCATAGCCATCTATAATAAAAACACAGGAAGTTACATTTCCCCCTCCATTTTTTTCTTTTCCTCCTTTACAGCTTGCCAAAAAGAAAAACTAAAATTGAAACCACTGTACTGTCAAGGAGATTTTGTATTTTCTCACACAAACTAGGTTTACAGGGAAAAGTGACAAAACTGTATTACACTTTAAATGAAACTTCTCCTCCACGTAGGAAAGAACTAAACAGTATATGAATATCAAGATGTGTATTGGCTCTCAGTGTAGACGTTCATGTAAGTTTTCTGGATTCTTGTTCTTATCTGCTGAATTTACCTCTAATAACTTCAACAACATTGCAGCTAGGATCAATGCTTCCAATGTGTTTTGGATGAGCTGGATTAATTTTCCCACCAAACAGTAAAGCTGCCAAAAAAGAAAATATTATTTTAT
Organism: Buteo buteo; assembly: GCF_964188355.1. Taxonomy (NCBI): domain Eukaryota; kingdom Metazoa; phylum Chordata; class Aves; order Accipitriformes; family Accipitridae; genus Buteo; species Buteo buteo. The sequence goes on from NC_134175.1 coordinate 30,819,825, forward strand.
TCCCAATATAATTTTATAATTTTAGTTTGTGTCTTCAGTTTTGCTAAACAGAAATTTATAGGCAATCTATAACTCCAATCTTCACCATACTTGAAAGCCTACTACTAATAAATATTTTAAGAAGTGTATTAAGAATGAGTTTATAAATAGCAAGGCAAATAGTGTACTCCTAAGAAGCATCTAAGTACATATTCAGCACTTAAAAATGAGAAGAAAATATGCTGACGATAGTACAGGTATCATTTCCCCTTCTTTCAACAATAGCACTTACAGTGTTGATTAAGGAGCATTCTAATTGAAATGCGACTCATGTAGAAACGATCTAAAAAATACTGCACATTCTGTGAGGTCACTGGATCAATGCCAAAGCTTTCCTTGTACTCTATTACTCCTTGAGCCATCGTAGGAATTACATCATTGTGTCGATTCCGGATTTTTATCACAGTATCTGTAAAACTAAAATAAATACATTGTTAGTATTTCACTTTCAAGTGAATTTAATATTCTGGCAAACACAGTATCTGCCTACAAAAATGAAGACCATTATGTACAGAAATATCACAGGTCTGCCTATGACAATAAAAAGACAGGTCAGTCTTTACAGCATATTTCAAGCGACTAGCATTGAAACAATCATGACTCAACCTTTATTGATTATTTATGAAATTATTAGTTATTATCTTGATTACTGCCAAGAAAAAGAGAAAATTCTGCCAACCATTTTCACGCAGATCATCCCATGCCTGTCAAATGGCAGTTATGGTCAGCCAATGATGATCAAACCTACTCTACAGGTGAAAAGTTCCACACATCGGTTCCAACATTACAAGTAAGGAACTGGTAAACATTTGGTCAAATTTAATGTATTCATAGCTTCTTCAGTGTAACAAAAAAGTCCTGACCAGAATGATACGGCATAAAAGTGTTGTTTTTCATGTTTTAGTGTACCCTCCTTTTAGGGACAGGGGGTGACGTTACTACAATTCTTATGTAAAGATTGGAGATAGCTGAAATTCTTCCTAAGCTATCATTTTCTTGCCAGTACTTCTACATAATATTAACATAATATTACCATAATATTAACATATGTGACAGCAAATCCTTACCTATGAATAGCCCCTGAATCTTCTGAGCTTTTGTCCTTAAAGTCAAGGATCTCCTGAAGACTTTGGACATACCTTTAAAGGAAAGAAAAATGACAAAGACCAATTCTAATATGCCTCCCCAGATCCCTTTGGTTAGCAATTTATGGTCTTCCAAGGTTGCTTGTTTCCAAATCATTGTATTTGATACATTCCATTGACCTATCCCCTGTGAATTTTGTTAGATACTTTTGAATCTATTCATGATGTTTTCTTCCAAAATTTCCAGAGCAGTAAATTCCACAATTTAATCAGAATGCATAAAAGATCTTCTTTGTGTTTTAAACACAGTAGGTGATCACTTATTTGCAGCCCCAGTGAGTTCTGTTATTAGAAAATCTTCCCGGCTTGTTCATGATTTAAGTATTTCTGCCATCTCTTTCCTTAGATGTGCATTTTCCAAGCTGAAGAATTCTATTTGGTTTCTCCTCACGTAGAAGTTGTTCCAACCCTCTGATTATCCCTCTTGGTCTTTTCTGTTCAGGATGGAGTGACTGAAACTGCATGCAATTCAGAGGAATAATGGGCTAACGCAGTGGTACAATTATATTCCTCCCCATTTGTTACTTAGTTCCTAACACTATTTGCCTTCTTGCCCATCAACTGACATATTCAGAAAAATATCCCCAGTAGCATCAAAATTTCTTTTTCCATTGTAAGCAAGCAAGCATACAGGGAGAGGAGGTTCCTCTCTGTGCTCTGCTTTGCATTTGTCCAAGTTGGATTCATTTCCCATCTGATCAATGTCATTTAGTATAATGAGAATTTAAATATTCTTGTTTCATTTATAGCTCTTTTTATATCCAGTCATCTAATCAATCCCACTTATTCACTGGCAGATCTTCTGTTCTCTTAACTTTAAAAGCCTTTCCAGATACCCATGTGCCTTTAGCAGTTGCCAAGCAATCTCCTTGTTTTGCTCTCATCTTACAAAAGCTTATGTTTATGTGTAAGTTCCTTACTTGAAAGCAAATTTTACTTTTCCAATTATGTCTTTTTTATTTTAATAGCCTCATATTCTTTCTGTTGTTTTACATATTTTGGCTTTGGGAGCTTCCTATTGCTCTTTCTTTGTATTTTCTACACCTTCCTTTACTCTTAATCTACAATAACCTGTCTTTTAAATGGTTTCTACTAGCTTTTGCAAGCGTTTTGTGCATTAGCCTTCTTCTGTTGGTTTCTTTAACCAGATTCCTCATTTTAGGTAAGTTCCCTATTAAACATTGTTCTGGTGGATTTTTGGTTTTACTGAGTTCTCATACATGACTATCTGCAATACTTAAAGATTTTTAATTCCCTGTGGGTTCTCTGATTGCTCCTAAAGGGTTTTTTCCAAGTTTGTAAATTTAGTTTCTGATTTATGTTACATTGGGATATTTAGTCTAAATAAGCGATGTTCATGTAACAAGCACATGAAATGTTCTTTCTATGGAAGAGAATTCCTCCAACTTGTATATATGCAGAAAGTCATCTTTAAAGGTATGAAATCATGCTGTTCTTACCAGCTCTGCACCAGCTGAACTGAAGGTGTTCTTAGGAGGTTGTCTGGAAGCAGGCTTATTTCCTTCATTATATTTGCCAATCTCACAGGCAACTCTTGTCGCAGAAACATAAATGAAGTCTTTTCACAAGCATTTTCAGATCCTAAGACCAAAGTAAATATATGACAGCTTCAGAATAAAGTCAGTACTTACAGTAGAGAACTACACAAACTCTTACTTTCTTGCATAAGAGGTCTGTGGTTTGGTTTTAAAGTTGACAGGCCCGTCTGGTAAGCCAATGTTTCTTTCATGGCAGCGGCCCATTTATATTTCAAAATGTAAACTCAAATTGAAACCTACAAGCCCTGTTGCAGTAACAAGAATCTTCAATATATAAAGCATAACTCATGCAATAGTTGCAGACCCATACTATTCAACTTTAAATATTGCTTCTATCCATGTAAATTGTTCCGTTTTATTTGCAGCAAACATTGACTGTAACTAGTACTGATCAAACAGTATGTCATTCTGAGCATGTCAGAGAGGCAAATGAAACCAGCACAGGAAATGATTTGTGGGAATGATGCTTGAGAAAGTATCATAGTCCCATACACTCTGCTTGATCGCTGATCTTACTGAATTACCATAACTCATACTGGAACACTTTAGTAAAAAAATGCTGTAATATTTATCTCATTTTCAGCTAGATCTGTCATAATTTAAATTCACTGTCTTACAGGAACAGAAGACAGATGAATGAATTCACATGAATACTGAGAGAGAAATTAAAGTAGGACAGCTACGGTGCTTAGTCATGAGAATAGTAGTTCTCCCATATATTTACTTTTTAAATTTTTTACATTTTTAAAAGCTAGAAGCTAAATTACTGCACCTGTTGATAACTGACCTGTCCTTTTATAAGGACAGGTGTCATCTGTGTGGGTGGCAATTAAATGTGGTTATTAAGATCAAGACCTAAATTTACTCCCACAACGCGAGAAAGGAGGGTGTGGAGTGGGGAAGAGGCTAAGAAATGCTGTACTTTATTCTCAGCCACACTTTTTTCTAGATTTCAAGAGTGTCATGTAAACAGTATCTGGACTTACTAACCAGTTCATCTGCTGCAGTGAAGTACATACCTCAGGCTTGGTGTTTCACAACAGGTAACTCCTACAAATTAACTCTCATGTTTCTGCTTAGTTCATTCCTTCCGTTTGGCAAGGGAGAGTTGGGGAAGAAGATTAAAGGAAGGGACATGGAAAAAGAGGGAACTGGGAGTGTCTTAAACAGGAAAAATCTTCACCAAATTGAAATGGAGTAGTTTAATGCATCCAGACTCAGATACATCATAAACTACACTGATGAGAGCATGTCAGTTAACTTAATAAAAAATTAATAGCTTACAAGGAATTCCTCCCCAGTGACACTTACCAGTATTATGCGTTGTCTACATATGACCTCTGCCCAGAAACCTTTCATTCTTCTCCCTAGTCAGATTGCACTTCAGGCATGACTGTTACTGGCCTTTCGCTTTTCTCAGCTAAAATTCCATGAACAAGTCAGACTGAAGTATTAGAATGTAAAGATAATCTTCAAATACCTCATATAGTCAGCAAATGACATTCCACAAATTACTTTTTTATCTGGAGGCCGTATCTTTGCAATCCTGGGTCAAATAGGGGAGACAGCTTAGGGTAAACAAGATTTCAGTGAATGGGCAAATGACTTTGTTTCCCTGTGCAGCTATGGTCTATCTAGGCAAAGAATGGGTAAGACTCTTACAGAAAATACTGTGTGCTTATAACCCAAGATATGACAGATGTATATGACCCAGACCTAAATTTGCATATGGCATATTTAATTTGCTAGATCGAAACCTGGGGCAACTAGAAGCAGACTTTTTCTTTTTTAAAGCTAACATTACCAGATTTTATGATTTCCTCTTTGACTGCTCTCACTTTAGCGAAAGGACACAAAAAAATCCTGAATGAAAACACCATCAGATTATAATGGCTTACACAATGTCTTACAGACAAATACTCGGTGTTGCACTCTACTCTTTTTTTGCCTTTGTTATTAGTTTTTACTATCTTTACTATTAAATCCTTAAGTAAAAGAGAGAGAGAGAAAATAATAAAAAGTTTTGAAGCTTATCTTTACCTTCCTTATGTTCAGGTACTAACAGCAAAAAAGTAGCCTAACTTTTGACATGAGGAAATACTACTCCTTGAAAATAAACACTGATTTTAAGATAAGCATTATTTTATCGGTATTTTAGTAGTAAAATAACACAGGTCAAAGCAAACTCTGAATTGCGAGATTCTCTGCTTAAAAGTATGGTAGCAACAGAATGTATGCTGGGGTTCCTGTACAAATCTGGAGTTTTAAATATTGGATACCTTTTATTGCAACGTATGAAATGCTGAATAGATGGATGAAGTGAGAGTGGATAGTTAAGAGAAACTTTTCTTTGTAAGTCTTCCTACTTACACAAAGTATGGCGTTCTAGGATTAGTTCCAGTTATGTTTTACTTATGAAAATGTAAAAAGCAGTGTAACTATTACCTAGTTAAATCTTTATACACAACATTTATGTAAACATTTATGCACATGAGAGCGCCCTGGGTACAATAACAGAATTTATTATAGCATGGCTCCATCCCCAGGCTTTGGAAAGGTTTCTCGTGTGACTTACAAGACCTTTCCCTGCATAGTCTTTGCTTTGAAGCAGAACAGACCAATTCCTGTGATCCCTTTTGTTTCCAAGTGGTCAGTCAAACCTGGGAGCATTACGAGTGGTTTTAGCGCAGAGTGTAAGACTGAGGATCCTGTTATCAATATACTCATTTTCAAGGCTAGATTCCCAGTCCTCCAGAACGGCTCTTGGTGTTTGCGTCCTGCTCCTTCTCTCACACCTCTTCTAAAACAACATCATTTGGGTAAGGTGTTTTTGTAGGGCACACACACGTGGCTGAGAAGTGACATGATTTCAGCTGCTCGGCACCAGCTGAGGTTAAACCTTTCTTGTGTTTGGTGGACCTTAAAAGGTGGCATGCTGCTAGCTTGCAAAAGGCTTGACAAATCTCACTTGGTCCTGAGTCACTGCTCTAACAGTACCAATTGTCATAACTGTCCCCACCCTCTACCCAACCCTGCAGGTTTTGCAGAAAAAAACAAACTACTTCTGTGATGCCAAAAACTGGACTGTTCAGCCGAATTTCAACCTTGCCACAGTTCCAGTCCCCGGGGAAGGAGCCCACTGCGCTCTCTTCTCCCGGAAGGGAGCAGAGCCTTCTTTGCCAAAAAGGACAGTACTAAGAAGTGATAAGCAACAGCTGGGCCACGCGGCAGCGCTAACACGACGGCGTGGGGGGAGGGCAGCGAAGCTCATGGCCGCGCCGGAGCCGCCTCCTGCCTCCCCTCTCGCCCCCCCCCCCCCCCAGCTCCCTCACAGGCACCTGCGGGCAGCGGGGCGGGGAGGCGGAGGCGGCGGGGACTCACCGAAGTCCAGGAACTGCTTCATGGAGAGCGGCGAGGGGGAGAAGCGCGAGTAGAAGTCCACCTGCTGCGGGATGCTGCCCGGGGAGGCGCTGCGCAGCAGGGCGCGCAGCAGCCTCATGGCGCGGCTCTCGTCCCCCCTCAGCTCGGCCCGGCCGCCATTTCCCGCCGCGCCACCTCCCCCGGCCCCTGCCCAGGCCGCGGCCTCCTCCGCCGCGCGGCCGGGAGGAGGTGCCCGAAGAGGCGGGCGTCTCCTCCCGGCCCAGCCCCACGCAGCGGCGACGGGGCGGAGGAGAGGGCGGCACCGAGGGAGCGGGGCGGGGGCGCCCGCAGCAGCTCGGCCCCCGCTGGCAGGGTCGCAGCCGTTGAGGCGGTCGCTCAGGCGCCCCTGTGCCTCGGCCGTCCGCCGGGAGAAGGCGGCGTTCGCTTTCCGGAGCAGCCCGGCCTCGGACAGGTACGGCGGCGTTACTCACGGGGGCGGGTGCCGCCGCCTTCCCGGCGAAGGGCTGCGGGGCGCTCGCCACCCCCGGGGCGGGAAGCCGTGAGGGGGCCGGAGGCAGCGGCCGCCCCGGCGGAGGGGCGGTGGGTGTGAGGGGGCGGGCGGCGGTGGCCGGGACCGCGGGGGCCCTGCGGCGGGTGCGCTCCCGTAGCGGGGCCGAAAGGTGCCCACGCATCGGTGTCTGGGCATTCTTCCGTGGAAGGGTTACCCGAGAGGTTGGCCCGTTGGGTAAACGGCGCGCTGGGGGAGGTGGGGAGGGAGGGCGGGCGGCGCCGCCGCGGCGGTCAGCCCCGCTGCCGCTTCCCCTCGCCGCGGTCCGGGTCTGGGTCTGGGCCGTGGCGGCGGGGACTCGGCTGCCGGCCTCGGTTACCCGCGGCGCTGGAACGGGAGGTAGCACAAACCCACAAAAGCGCCGGCTTTATTCATACCGCTGCCGGCCGGCGTGAGGGCAGAGCCTGACCTGAGGGTTTTAACCCGTGACTTTACAGCCGTGTGTCTTCCTACTAGCGCACCTTGTGTCCGCTTAGCTCCGTGATGGTATGGGAAGGGGCACTACGGCCTCTTCCAGCCCTTCGCGCCTTGCACTGTGTTACAGCGTGCTAATGACAAAAACAAGAGGAGGGATAACTTTGGTTTCAGCTGTCAGGAAAAAGAGAAACAAAAAAATACAGGGGAAAAGTAGGGCTTCTGTCTTTACAGATATACTCCCGATCGGTCAACAATGAACACAGTACGTGCCTTCATTGGTTGAAAAGTATTTGGACCGTATGTCACACTCAATCACTTCACCGGCTTTTAGGCTACTAATGCAACATGTGAGGTACCAAACAGTGGTATTTAATAGTTTTTTGTCCTGCTCAGGTAGAAATATCCAGAACATTAACAAAAAAGGCAGTTAAGAGTGATTATAAGCATTTCTGATAAATTTACTGCAGTGTCGATATTGAATCCTGTAATTAAAAATAATATATAATACAGTCCTATAGTGGATCTGGCCCTATATCACTCACTTCTTTTATTGTGGATACTTGTATTTGCCCCAGAAATTCATCTTATGAAATCAACTCTTAAATATTGCTTGGTTTCCTTTAAACATGCCTTGTACCTGTGACTTGTCCATGATCTGATAGCAGGGATGGATATCCAATGGCCTCCGCTAGAGCAGGAATCATTTTGCTATTTCTGTCACATTTATCTGTTCAGCGCTTTGTTGGATTGCTTGGAGCCTCCCATGAGAGAGATGAAGATACCATAATGAATTAAGGGCTTGGGTTGGGTTTTTTTTGATGTTGCATTGAAATACAGAAAACATTGATTCAATCTGCCTCCAGAGGCAATTTTCTGAGCAGTAACTGCACCAATAGTACGTAAGAATGAATCGGTAATTCAGGATTAGACTGCTTCACGTGGTTTGTAATCAGACTGTACCTCCATCTTGTGCCAAAAAATGAATGGCTTGTTCTGTTCTGGCCAGGGAGTGGTGGCTGAGGGGGTGAACTAACAGCTTGTCTATCTCTGCAAGTCTTCTACAAATAGAGGTTACTGACAGTTTTTGCATTATTGCTGCTTGTAGACCTCCCCCAGAAGCACCAAATAGCAGCTCATGCTACTCAAGTTTGTAATAGTTTGGGACTCCTACTTACAAATTGCTGTGCTTAAAACCATTTTATAATGGCCTCTCAGTTGTGAGCTAGCACGAGTTTAAAGCAGTGCCTACAAGCAGTAAATTGGGTATTCCTAAGTTGTTGCAATCTTATGATGACTTTTGATTGGCTTCATCCTTTATGCCTGTATGTTACTGTCTTGAGGCCTGATGTTTCAACTTACAGGCATGCCTTAAAACTGGCCTACTGCCTAAAGTTATCTTTGGACAGCAGTCCCGAGCCAGAAGTTGTGGCAGAGGCTGTCAGAGGCTGAATAAATCATTGTACTTTGTAAGCTAGAGCCCATTCTCAATAATATAAACAGTGAGCACTTTTCTCAGGGAAAATCATGCAGGATGAGCAGTCACAGAAGTAACTGTGGATAAAGAATTGTGGATAATTCTTTAAGTGCTGTGTTTGGAGCAGGACAAACCCTCTCTGTTTACCTAAAGGCATTTTCTTGGTCTTGTTTAAACTACTGATCAGATACTGCTCCACGTAAACATGTTCTGTTAAAATATTGGAGAATATTTTGAATTCTCTTTCTCTCTTCTCCCAGCCCCATCCCTTTTGAAAACCCATTTCCTCTCATTGATGATCTTCTGGGGACTTACTCTGATCTCATCCAGTGTGACAGTAGCTGGAGTTCTGATGTGCCAATTTCTGCAAATTCTTATGCAAGCCAAAAAGAAGTGTATTATTTTTTTCATTTGGCATTTTTCTACTCATATTCCTGCTTACTGATGTTCCTGAAATTATAATACATCTGGATCCGTAATTTAAATGGGACAGAACAAATCAGACTTCAAGATAATTGGAAAAAAAAAAAAGGGCATTTAGTTTTAGCCTAAGCAATTACATTTTAATTTTTTTTTTTCAATTTAAGGTTTAATAAGGTAATTGGAAGCGTAGGTTTCTTGCAGGGTGTTCCACAGAAAGAATTCTTGGTTTGTTAAGGTGATACTATAAATGACCTCTTACTGGAAGTCACCATTCTTGGTTGCTGCATGTACTGGTGCTTTTTTTCTTTTCCTCCAAAATAGGTGCATCATAGATTAAGAAAAAAAACTTAAGTTGCCAGGTACATATATCCATAGAATATCTCTTTCTCTTCTTCCAATGGTTTATATGCTTTGCTATGATGCCTGCACAGTCAACTGGTTCATCTATCCATGTCTCTTTTCAGCTTGTGTACTTACTCTGCACAAAGGCTTGTTGTTGTTCTTAGGTTTTTGTCAGTAAGTTCAGCTGCTTTTGCTATGCTAGAAAATTTGTAGGGTTACATTAGTTTGATGTGGCTTTGGTCTCTTTTTTGCGGGAGTAGAAATAAAAAGAAAAATGGTGATGAAGTTGGTCAAAAGTATGGAGTGGCTTCTGTATGAGTTATGAAATTGTAGTAGATTCAAGAACAGCATACAGATGGGTTTATTTCTTTTTACCCAGTGTATAATTAAACTTTGGGTTTTGTGAATTTTTGCCACATATAACTTTGTGACTCAAGATCAGAAGGCAGTTGGAGAAGTTTTATGATTATCATGGATGGCTTTTTATTTCATAGGAAAAATATGCTGCATAGCACTGAAGTCGACACTAACTTTTTGTGGGAACAGGAACAACAAAGTATCACCATCATGCGGCTTAATTGTCATTGCCATTGTCAGAGGTGGGATGCTGATTCAGGTGGATCTGTGGTCTAGACCAGAATAGCTATTTTTATGTTCCTCCTTGCTAAGCGGAAGTCAATCACAGGCTGTCTGGTAAGCTGGCTGGCAATGATACGCTTCTCAGCTCTGTTGGTCCCCTCCACCTCAAGAAATCAAGCAATATCCCACAAACTTTCTTTTAATCAACTTAGCAGTTGCATTATTTCATACATTCCTGGCAAAAGTATTTGACTTTTCTGTCCCTTCCTTTCCTATCCCCTGAAGACACTGAGATTGAGAGAGAAAAGGAACGAAATAGTTAGCACTGTATGTCAATGGTGAGGAGGGTCTATGTTGTTCTGTGATAGCTAGGTAAGCAGCAGCAAGGACACCTGCTTGTTAAAAACTCAGTTCTCTGCCTCTGTCTTCTAGGATCTTGAAGGCAGGTACGGCCATGAAGAGGTGCTGCTTGCAAACAACCATTTTGCAGAGCTAGAAAATGAAGGAGGAAAGGGGGACTGTCTTCAAGTTTGGAAAATGCAAACTGCCGGTCCGCCACCCCTGTACAATGACAGTATCACACCCTGGCTGCGGATTAAGGCTGGTTTCTGCAGCAGTCTTTCAGGGTGAAGAGTTGCAGTGTTTTCCTCATGAGGATCATGGTTAGGACTCCAGCAGGGCTTATGAGGTTATAAAAGGTGTATAGTATTAATTATGAATCCACAGCCTGGGAAGACAAATGGACATTTTAAGATGTCTGAGGACTGGGATAAAAACTGAACCAACTGCTTACAGAGCCACCATAGGGGAATACACTGCTGGCATTCTTGTTGCCACACAGGGGTGTGTTGTCTGGCAAGCTGCCCGAAGCATGCCTGTGCACTGCCTCTGGCTCAGAGCACTGGCTACAGTTGCCTGTTTCATCACAGTTTGTTGTCCTGGGTTTTGCAAACCCACTGCTGACACTCTCACCTGCTCTGTGCTGGGAGAAGTTATTATTTCAGTTGTTTGCACATAAGCAGCTTTCTGGTTCTGTTTATTTTAGTCAAGACATGCTGCTGCAGTGATGGTTAGCATTGTAACATAGGTGCTCCAAATGGGGATTGGAGTTTCAATGCTGCTTTCAAAAGCTTCCCTTCACCTTATGTGCCAATTCCTGACATTTACATCTGAACACCCTGTTCCATATCTTCTTCCACGTACAACTTCTGCCCAGGTACTTATTGAAACTCTGCTGTGATAGTCCCTTGTATTGAATGAAAGCTTCTGTCATAAGAGATGTCTCCTGTGCTGTGACAGTGAAACATATGTGAAGGTATTGCTGTTTACTAGCATTCTATTTATGTACCTTAGGCCATAGTATGTGTGTATTATATATACATACTACGCACAAACACTATATATATATATACACACACAGCAAATATAGTACATTAGGTTTTATATATGCATGTATATACATATATACTATACACATACACTTATGTATAGTACTGTACTACTGTGTATATAGTATGTACATCTAGTACTACATGTGTGTATAGTATATATGAACATATATAAAACCTAATATATTTTTACTGCATTTCCTATGATCAGCTACTTAACTGTTCTCCCAGTCCATATTTTGTCTTGTGGGCAACGTGTGTGGGTATAGTTATGTAAATGAGAATAATTGTTTAATAAAAGCAGGTTGAGTCTACGTGCTCTGAAAGATCTAGCAGCATCTTCTGGTTCTAGTCCTAGAAGTTTCTTGGCTATAACAACACTGGTCTACCATGTATCCAGCTAACCCTTATCTTCAGGCTTTGTTTTAACAAAAGGTCTTTCCTTTCAGCAAAGGTGAGCAAGGGTTAACATCCTAAAATTGGAGATAGATAAACAACAGGTTTCCTCTGTTGGGTTAAGGGTTTTTTTTCCCTCCATCTTTTTGGCTTTTCTGAGTGTTTTGTGGAGTTGAAGCTGTACCCTGCAATCATGTAACTGACTGTCAGTATCAAACTTCCCCTGCTAAACACAGATAGGCGTGTGAAGTCCTTGACTAATTTTGGGAGATGCATCCATCTCCCCTATTTACAGAAACACCTGTCTGTCAGGGGAGCTTTTAGAAGACTGCTTGGATTGAAGGTACCCCTGGGCAGCATGAGTGAAGTGTGGAGGGAAAGGGTAGCTCTGCCCCATGGGAGCTGACACTGGGTGCTTTGCCAGAACCTGCTCTGCCATGTTTTGTGCCTGACTCAGCAATGCTGGAAACAGCAGCAAGCAGCAGAGAGCCTGTGAGCATGAGATTGTGTGTTATCTATCTCCTGCAGTTGCCTTATCTGCCTTTATTGGGTTTGTGTGGCAAGATTTTGGTAGCATGGGAGGTTACAGGGGTGTCTTCTCTGAGAAGCTGCTGGAAGCTTCCCCTATGTCCAACAGAGCCAAAACGGGCTGGCTCTAAGACGGACCTGCTGCCAGCCAAGGCCGAGCCAATCAGTGATAGTGGTAGCGCCTCTGGGATAACATATTTAAGAAGGAAAAAAGTTGCAGGGTACACAGAAATGGCAGCTGGAAAGAGGAGTGAGAACATGTAAGAGAAACAACCCTGCGGACACCCAGGTCAGTGAAGGAGGGGGAGAAGATGCTCCAGGTGCCAGAGCAGAGATTCCCTTGCAGCCCTGGTGAAGACCATGGTGAGGCAGGCTGTCCCCCTGCAGCCCATGGATGTTCACAGTGGAGCAGATCTCCACCTGCAGCCCGGGGAGGACCCCACGCTGGAGCAGGTGGGTGCCTGAAGGAGGCTGTGACTCTGCAGGAAGCCTGCACTGGAGCAGGCTCCTGGCAGGACCTGTGGAAAGAGGAGCCCACGGAGCAGGTTTTCTGGCAGGACTTGTGACCCCACAGGGGACCCATGCTGGAACACTGTGCTCCTGAAGGACTGCATGCTGTGGAAGGGACCCACACTGGAGCAGTTCATGGAAGACTGTCTCCTGTGGGAGGGACCCCACACTGGAGCAGGGGAAGAGTGTGAAGAGTCTTGCCCCTGAAGAGGATGAAGCAGCAGAGATAACATGTGATGAACTGACCGTAAACCCTGTCCCCCTGCGCTGCTGTGGGTGGTAGGTAGAGAATCCAGGAGTGAGGTTGTGCCCAGGAAGAAGGGAGGGGTGGAGGGAAGGTGTTTTGAGATTTGGTTTTATTTCTCATTACCTTACTCTGGCTGATTGGTAATAAATTGAATTAATTCCCCAAGTTGAGTCTGTTTTGCCCATGATGGTAACTGGCAAGTGATCTCTCCTGTCCTTATCTTGACCCATGAACCATTTGTTATATTTTCTCTCCCCTGTCCAGCTGAGGGGGGAGGGGGGTGGGAAGTGACAGAATGGCTTTGGTGGGCACCTGGTGTCCAGCCATGGTCAACCCACCACACTGCCCCTTTGCAGGGGGGAGGGCAGTGAGAGTTATGGCAATATTGAGAATGAGACAATTTGTTAAAGCTTGCAACTTTCAGCTTACTCTTCTAGTGAACTTGGCTAAGTTCAACTCCATTAATTATGATAAGAAATCACTATTAACAAAACAATGTTTAATTAAAAAAAATTTATTTCACACTTCTATACAAATATCCACAGGTAATTTCTAATCATGGAATGATGTAGCATTGCTATCTGGTATAAAAAAAGTTTTGAGATAGAAGTATACCAGTGACATGACTTACTTTTCAAGAACTTTCAGTTTAACACTGCTAAGACATTCATGTTCTTAGGTGAGGGCCACAATCTGCTTTTAAATCCAAGGCTATTTGTCATGCTTCTTAGCCCCTGATTAGCCTGGCTTCTGATGCTACTGAGCCTTTCAGCAAATAAGCTAGAATTTTAAAAGCTCAAAAACTGGGTAACAGCTAAATACATGTGTAAGTGTTCATAAAATCAGGGTCACAGCATACTGAGATTATTTAGTGGGAGAAAGAAGAGTCTATTATTAAATCAATGCACTTCCTATAATGATGACTTTTTAGGTGACAGCACCTTCCAAGAAGGCACGTTCAAAGTTAGTAGTAAAAATAAGACACTTGACAACTGCCCTCCTAGCAGGTTTTTACCCTATGAGGGGAAAAAGTACCAAGAGGTTTTTGCATAGTTCAAATTACTAGCAATTAACGTGCATACTTTTTGAGCAGAATTTTGTTTCACGTGGAATAAGCAATTGTGAACTAAATCTTCATTCTTAAATAGTACCAAAGCTTTAGAACATGGGTAAAAAAGTAAACTCTTTAAATAGTTATATCAGTTATGTTACAATAACTAGATTACTGATAAACACAACATTATGGTTCTACTTTTATCAACATTCAGGTATTCAAGACGATTCAGTAGTCTCAACATGGATCAGCTCAGATCCCCATACTTAAGGTAAGTTAGGCATTTATAGCCTCCTTCAAGTGCTATGTAACAGTTGCAGTAGTCAATGCCTTTTGCCAAACAGGAAGTCCTTATGAAGCTGGAAAGCTGTTTCCAGAGAACCTCTCACTTTCTTGCAGTAAGTATAAAACTGTATCTAAAAACCCTATTTCTGCTTGGTGTCCAAATCATTAAATAGTCTGAAGTAATATACAAATCATGTTACAAGACCTGATAATTCCTATTACATAAAGTTACAAGTATCAGGAAAAAAAAGCCCCCATACACATCACTGGAATAAATATTTACATTTTTAGAAAGCATTGGCACCTTCAGTGACTTATTAAAATGCAGTGAAAGCCTCAAGTCTCATAATCTGAAGTTCAAAAACACAGTGGATTTGGAAGTTCAGTTAAGTCTTTGGCCTAACAGTTAGTCAAAGACAGTGATATCTAACAAAAATAAATACAAAAACGACTAAAATATATATATATACAAAAAGTACATCTACTATTCAAGCCTCTCTTTTAAAAAAAACCTGTGTATATTTGTTGTGAATAAGAATCACACAATCTGATCTTCAAAAAAAAATAAAAATCAAGCAACATTACCTATTGCACATGTAATTTAAGATGATGCTTTTTGTTAAGCCCTAACTACTGCAGCAGGCAAAGTTTATGTCTAAAGTAGATTTGCAGGTCTTCAGATTATACTTGAACAAAGTGTGTTAAGGCCACTGTGTGTTGAGGGAAGGATGGAGAACCTGTCTTGACCTTAACCATGCGTTCCTTGCATACCTCGGAATAAGGTTAGGATCACAGGAAAAGGTCTGCTGGTAGTGGTTTTGCATATTTTGCAGAAAAGACCCTAAATCAACACAGCATTGTCTAAAGTGTGAGTTAGATTTGAAGGGGGAAAGAGGCAGTCTGGAAATTAAATAATGCAAATAAAGTCTGTTGAAGCAATTTTAACTGTGCAAACAAAAGCCTCAATATAAGTAGTAATATCTACAATCAAATGGTGAATGTCCATAGTGTTCATAGGTCTAATTCCGTCAGTATTCCATTAATCAAAACCTTAACTTCTATCTGAACTTTGTGGATGAAAAGAATCTTTCCCTAAGAGTAACTTTCATTTTCATTCCATTTTGTGAACCATTGTTTTGTCTCAAGGTCTTTACATTTCCCGTCCTTGATCTGTCGCTCTTCTTTTCGAATTCTTACAGCATGATATCGGGGGACACTGTCTTCGTACCTAGAACGCTGGAAGAACCCGCACTGGGGCAGAGAAGAAAAAGAACAGTTTAGGTTTGAATTGCTGCCAAAGCACTACAATTATAGAGGCAGTAAATTCTTCCTTTGCACAGATACACAGGTAAGAAAATTGAAAACAAACATATGTAGGCCAAAAATGTAGTGTACTTAGCTGTAAAAATGTGAGCCAGCAGGTCTACATTAGTTGTTCCAGCACCAGTTGAAGACAAATGGCACAGTCTGACAATCTGGTGGTAATCTAATACCTTAAAAATATTCCCTCCCTCCTCTAACTTTCTAAATTTGTTTTACAATTCTTAAGTCGCCTTATAAAAGCTATTCATTCATATAATGAGAGAATTTAATGCTACACAAAGAAGTAGATAGAGTTTAGGAAAGCTTGCTTCTGTATCAAAGGTCGGTATGTACTTCAGTATCTGTCTGTATGGTGACATGATTTACCTTTAAAAACCTACAGAAAGATTTCCAGGACCTTCAAGAAAAGTTACAGTAGGGCCTTGTTTTCCCAAGCACTATATCTCAACTGTAGTCACCTGAACTAACACACACATATGCAGCATTAGAACATGAGACTTGCTTAGTTTGCCATGGGATAAAAAAACCAGACATTAACTTGCAAGTTTTGTAATGTGCCACGACAAGTCTCCCTAGATGAAATCTAGTACAGCTAATTTGTGCCCTGCAATTTTTTTATTCAAAGCCACTGTAAAAACAGATTTTAAATATTTAAAATTAATTTCAGTCCATTCCTCAAAACAAAAAGTAGTTATGGCCACAGCATTACAACGATGATGATTGGTAGACACTCAACTTTACATGCTTATGGGTCACTGATGTCAAGATTAAGGTTAAGAGACATTGTGCCATCCAGCTCTCATTAGATACTACTAGAAAAAAAAAAGATTAAAGGGGCAAGATTTTGTTCATAGTATTTGAGGTGGTGAGTTTTTTGTTGTTGGTTGGTTGTTTTTTAAATAATAAAACTTACATGGAACTCAATTTTTAAAAAATTGCATTGAGGCATAGACCAAATCTTTAGCCATCTCTTAGTTTTTCATTAAGCACCGTTCTGATGTATTTTAGTTAAGAACTCCTCCCCATCCCCTCGTCCCAAGCATCACTTATTAATATAATGTACATGCATGTAACATCTTAAGTTGAGTAAAGGTTGCTAGAAGCATCGTGCATCTAGTAGCTTCAGCAGAGGAAAGTACATTCCTAGAAAAGTATACCTTAGAATTGAAGGAAAACAGATGGTTCCACAGCAAATTAAATTCTCATTATGAAAACCCCTTTCATTACAAGCAACATGTAACTTTTAGCATGCACAGAAGGTTAGTAAAGCAAGTTTATCTATTGTCCACATAGTCTTAGCTTTAAATCTCAACTCTGCAGTGTTGGATTACCATCTCTCAAGCTTAAAAACTTACTTGTACTGTTAAAACATAAATTAAAAAAAAAAAAAAAAAACCTAAAAAATTGCCATGGATCAACATTTTCTAGAGAAATAAACAAGCTTTTTAGACCAAGATAAACACTTGTTTGTTCACGTGCACCAAAAGCTGAAAATCTATTGACAGAATGAGCAAGCAAGTACGATAGTTTGAAATCCAAAAGTTAATAGAACATATGCAGTAAAAGCTTCATAGTTAGCCACCGCAACCATAGCAAGTGCCACAGCTAAAAATTAAAAAATATCACCAATTACCAATTACAGAAGTAGATCAATACTATGCATCAGAAGTAAGCCTTTCTTTATCAGATGGCTGAGCATGGATCTCAGCCTTGTGATATGTGGCATCGTAATGATCTTTCTTATTTCTCTTGAAGAAACCACACTACAAGGAAGCAAGGTATTTAGTCAATTTTTGTGGACTGGAAGAAGTCAAACCTATTAAAACTGACTTAAATTAACTCTGTGAACTATGTTCCTATTATCCCTTCACAGGCAGAAAAAAAAAAAATGTAACAAGAACTTAAGACGTTTCTAGATCTGAGAACTTGGACTAACTTGATCTGTAAAATAACAGAATAACCTGAAGTATTTTAGAGGCATTTTGTTAAATTTCTAGTGCATTTGTTGTTTTTTTTTAAGAAAAACTACTATAAAATATGTCCTTAGCAACTAAAACTGGCTGTGAAGAGCCAAAACAAGTCTATACAGAAACCTGTTTGTGAACTACTGCACAGGAGACACAAAAACAGAGGGTAGAACAAATACGAGTACTGCTTTGACCTGTACAACACAAGCATTTGTCTTAAACCAATCATGTAACTGTCTTTGAAGTACCATATTTGTCCTTCATAAGTTGGCACAGTGTTTGTCATCAAAAGAAGCACTGTACACTGTGGGTGTGCCTGTGAAAAATGTGTTTTCATGTGCAGTAAACCACTAGTAGTTATAACCTAACAGCCCACCCAAAGTATTAATTCATCAGGAAGATTTGCAGCAGGAGCTGGGCATTTATTAGAAAATATGGAAGTCAGAACTATCCTGTGAGAAGTAACCTGCAGCAAATAGTAGGTCCTCAGCAAAGCTAACTGGTGCAGCTTCTCCAGAAGAAAGCAAGTGACAGGATATTCTTCTTCCCCTCTTTCTTAATGACCTTCGGCTATCCCGTAACAGCAAATACTAACTGCCTATGCCTGTAAAAACTAAGAGTAAAAAGACTACCCTGTTATACTTGGAACCACAGTTAGTTGTAAAAATGCCAAAGGTATTTAGAAAAATAGGTACTTTATTTTTTCTTTTGCAAACTGTTAACCTTTTGTTATGCACACTCATTTCCTCCTTCAGGGTTTCTAAGATAAAAGACCAGTACTACAGACATTCACCAGCACACTTGGCTTTGTATTATTTCTGTACCTTTTGGTTATTTTCATCTACCATCAGTTGAATGGTATTTCTAGTGTTATGATAACAAAGCCCTGCTAAAACATTCGTACATAGTTCACATGAAGTTTTACACCTAACTGCAGAAGCCCCAATAAGCTGTATCCATCCATATCAAAGTAACTATGGGCTCTGAACATTTGTCTCAAGTTTTGCCCAGACCTCAAAATACTCCCTTTTGAGGATGTGCAAACAGAAAAATTTCATAACAAGTCTTCCCATGTAACCATTTTAATTACAAATGTTGCAAAACTGAAAAACTGATAAAGGTAAACTATGGTTTGGGCAGTTTTGCTCTGTTTTGAGTCCCAAATACAAACCAAAATACTTAATCGTTTGCTGTCTCATCAGCTGTAGACCAGGAAACATAAAATAACCAGATGAATAAAACCTCACCTTCCATAGTAAGAATACCAACAGTGCAAGCATCAGTATTCCAGCAAAAATGGCCACAGAGATGATCCACCAAGGTACTCCTGTATAAAGTGCTACTGGTTTTGCAGGAAAGACAGTAACACGCACCTAAAGGAGAGAAAATATGTGAAGATGGAAAGAACGTTTGAGAAGCATCCATGTTGAATATAAAGCTGCAATTTATACAGTCTTAGCTCTTCTGTAACAAGAAGTCTTCTCTCTCTCATCTACAAAATGTTTTTGAAGAAAAAGTTCCTACTGGTATCATTTCAATATGCTAGTGAATTTTTCTGACCTGATTAAAAGGTTAAAATGATAAATAATTCAAAATTAAGTTAAAGAGCTAAACTTTTAGCTACTTTTTTTTTTAAATGGTTTGGGTTTTTTCCCCAGTCTTTGAGATAAGCTGGAAACATCGCAACCGTAACACATGGTTAGCATTAAATGTTGAACCTACCTGAGCAACTTCATTTGTGAGTTTAACATTCTTAGCTGCAGCAGGAACACTGATCGAAGCCCTAACAAGAATGTCCAGGTAGTTCATTTTGGAGTATTCCTGTTCCAAAATAAAATACGGACATTAGACACAGAACAGGAAAGAACTCCGACCTTCCAAAAATGGCAGGGAAGAAGACTTACTTCTAAGAAAGTACTGTTCCACAATCTGGAACGCAGCACAATAGATGCCTTGCTGTCTAAACCCTTCAGGGGACATTTTATGTCCACACAGCGTGCATTCACATTGCAGTCCTACAATTAAAAATTTCTACGTGTAAATAAAAACAGATCCGCACAAATTGTTTAACACACACACACCCCCGATTAAAAATTGGATTATATTAATATATTAATTATGTGCAAGAACCAAAATCTGTACTGACAGCAATAGGAAAATACAATGAAGTTGCTATTGCCTGTTTATTTTAATGTAGATAACTATGCAGAAATTCTCTCCTATTTCTCTCTCATCAGTAGGATAACCTAAACGGTCAAATTTTCAAAGCATCGATACTTGGATTTAAGATAAAAACAAAGCAAAGAGATAACCTTCTTTTACCCTGCAAAACTCAGAAAAGCCCTCTTATGAGTGCAGGGGGAGGTATCTGACAAGACTACAGTTGGTGCAAAATGCTTACCAAGGTCTTGTATTTTCTTTCTGAGAAAAAAGAAAATGTTTTGCTGTCTGTAATCTGCTTCTCTGCAACCTCACGTTTCCTTCTTGAGTCATGGGATTCCTAAAAGAAAGGGGGGGGGGGAGATAGGAGTTTTAGTAGTTTATCATAACTATATCTTAATTCTCCTAATTCTGACCCCATACAAGCAAAGAAACGAGTTCAGTGTTTTTTTATTTCAAGATCAGCACACGAGTGACATCATTATACATCCCTACTTACCTATACATATTGCTAATAGTAGAGTCAGGACAATTACTAGAATTTGAGATTACCTAAAGAAACGTCAGCTGACTACTTTAATAGGTCAAGGGAGTTTTAGATTTATAAAGCTTTCAATGCTATTTCCATTTTTGTTCTACATAAAGGCTATCAATCTTACTATGCTAAAAGAGTAAGATTGTGCTAAGGTCAGTAGATGCATTTTTTTAACTGTATACTAATTACCCTCACTGAAAGTTTTACTAACTAATGTTGTCATCTGACAAGAATGGGTTTACGTGCATGCACTTTTAATAGTGAAAATTAAAACTCCCAAATGATCTTAAGATATAAAAAAATATAATGAAAATGAAGGCTCAGGGTTTAGGAAAAAATCTTGCTAGATAGGCACAATGAAGGGCTGTGAAACTTGCTTGAGAAATTCTATTTATCATATTTGTTGTAAATAAGTAAATTTAAGTGCAAGCCCTCTCTCTTTAAGAAAGTACATGGAATTCCCCCAGGATGGGGAGATGTTTCCTGTTGTTTATTGTTTTCTGTGTAAGAACTTGACCAGATTTCAAGAATGCTGATGAAATTTGTTAAAGCAATCAGCAATTTCACCCTGTAAGAGCATATGACAGCAGTCCCCATTGCAAAAACAGTCATCATGACATAGCATCTATCCTTCAGCGTATTATCCTCATTAGTTGTTAAGAAGTCTCCTAATAAGCCTAACCCTTTATACATTGTTCATGTACTGTGCTTGTGAGCTGCTCAAGACAAAAAAAAAAGTCCTTCTGAAGGCAAGCTCTTATGCCCTACTATCACATGCCGTGGTGCTTTCATGTTGTACTAATTCCTTAACAGAAGGCAGGGTGACATACCGCAACATGCAAACTATTGATTTCATTCTCAGGTTGACAGGAGACTTTTTCCAAGCCTTTGGAATCTATTTTCATCAAATAAAGCAGCCACTTGCCATTACTAATTTCTTTCGGCCACTGGATGTCCAGGGAAGCAGTACCAAATGTTTTCAGTGGTCTGCCCAAGTTAGTTACCTGTTAAAACAAATATTATTTAAACCGTGAAATACTTTTGAAAGGGATTTTCTTCTCTGTCGAAAGTGTTATTGACTTGGGCAAATTTTAAGCATGCAGCTAACAGGAAATTTAAAGGGAGATGGAAGACAGTCAAAACAGAGTATAAAAACAGAGCATATACTAAAACTAGCATACTTGGTTAGCAAGTAAATACAGAGTTTAAACATATAAGGATTAAAATTCCCTAACATGAACTTTAAGCTGTTGATTTTTAGAAATCTATCTTCATGTGAAACAACAACTCCAATTCAGAGTTAACAAATCATTCAGTTAAATAACTGAGGCAAATTGCAAGTTTATAAGGAACTCTGACACAGAAAGATAACCAGCTCTTGCTCTCCCAAGTCTGAAAGTTGTTTCCCAACCTATTTTTTGCTTTCTTCATGTTACTGTTCATGATAGCAAGTTCTAAAACAGGTATTGTAACTGCTTCTACTTTAATATATGCATGCAAGGTACAGAAGAAAGTAAAGGATTGACAGATGGACTTTAATCCTGACAAACTACTATGTACAAAGACAACGGGGCTTGCATTAATGATGTAGAAAAAGCAACTCTCTTGCTGATGAACGGAATTTTTACAGAACCAAAATTGCCTCTCTTAGCTTTCTCCTTGATTTATTAATTAGGCGGAAGACCAAAAGAGTGAAATAGACCCACACATTCAGAGTGGGTCCCACAGTGTCTTCTTGTGCCTGCTCAATCCTGCACGCAGTAAGTACACATACTCGCTGTCTGTGTGCACCAGCTAACACCTGGGCATGCCACAGTTAGGGGTCTGGGTTTAAGTTTCCTTCCCTACCTGCATAGGGTTTTATGCTGTACAACTGAACATGCATGAACTGGTCCGAAAAAAAAAAGTGTACGGCCAGCCTCAGGTCACTTTCTCAAAATATCATCATAAAACATAGAAGCTCTAGTCTGCAGCCAGACTGCATGTTCTGAACTGGAAGTCAGGATTTTGGGACAAGAAAAGCCAATTTTAAATCTAGCAACTTTTCCAAGTATTCATATGCATAAAGAGAGAAGCTGTTTGTTTGATTAAAAGCAGCTGTTGGCATTAATCTAAATTACTCACTCTGAATTCATACTCTATGAGGTTTCCAATATTATCTTCAGATTTCATAGCACTCTCACCAATGATGTTACCTCCAAAATATACCTGAGAAGGCTTAGCAACTCTGTTCAGGTGGGGATGGGGAAGGAGAATAATCAGATTTTAATGAAGTCTGCAGCAAAAGTGTCATCCCCAGCCCCCCCCATTTGTTATGCTATCAACACTTACCCAGTGAGTGATAAAAGCAATTCGAGAACCACTTTAGCACTAGCTGTAATTGGAGTCGAATTAACTTGAGTGCTTGTTCTACAATGAAAAGGAAACAATGCCGTTTATTTTACAAATTTCACAGTTTTTCACTTTACTATTAAATTGCTTTTGTAAATCGAACAAATTAATTCAAAACATTTACAACTGTATATAAAAACATAGCGAGCACACACACAAAGAAAACTTACGTTTCCAACTTCAGATTAATGTCCAAGTCTGTTGTATCAACATTAACTTTAGTGGTACTTAAGATCAGATAAAAGGTTACCTAGACAAGAAAGAACATCCATGGAATATGTAAACGTTTTATAAAATATATTAATATGTGCAGTATTACAGAAATACACCATCAATTTCTAGAGTTAAAAAAACAGATCCAAATCAAATTTCCAGTTATGACACAGAAACTTTGGACAACTGCGATCAGGAATCAGATTTTATGACTTGAGTAAAATGGGTGCAACTTACATTAGAATTTCTTTTGAAAGGATTTCCAAGTTCGCACTCTGCTTGAGAGCCATTTTGGTTAGCACCACATGTTAGCTGTTTTTCCTGATTAAACAGAATACATTTAAAAATAAATATATGCTGAAAATATTTTAAAATCGAGTATCTTTTCTCTTTAAAAATACTTACAGGATAACCCCTCATCTCCCTGAACGCAGAATACGTCAGACTGTCTGGAAAAGTTGCTATCAGTTTGGCTTCATAGGCATCTTCACCATCTTTTTGGGGATTTTTTGCATCAGATGGATTGTTTGTCACTGTTATCTCCAGGGCAATATCTTTCTGATCTTTCAGAACAAGCACTGGCATGCCATTTTCACTACAGAAACGGAGTATACAGCGTTGGGTACATTAGGAAAACATACATATATGAGAGTTTGCTTTTTACTGTGGCTTACCCAAATATAACTCCCTCTCTTAGGGAAGAATTACTGTAAGACCATAAACACATGAATCGTCATAGGTTTGGGGTTTTTTCCCAGACCAGTATTTAGTCTCTCGAAGTGGGCAGCAGTTAACAGGATAGAACAGACTGATATAGCCCTCAAGTAATCATGAGCTTATAGTATTTCTGAACCAGCACTTGCATCTGGCTCATGTTTAATAGTGATGAATTTTCTCTGAATAAATCCACTGACCTACTTTTTTCTTGTAAAGTATACGTGGTTTTGTCATCCGAGTCAGGTTGTGGCACTCACTGCTAAAGGAGACGAACTGTTGACAGTAAGTAAACATACTTCCTTTTGTTTGTTTCACACCTCTTTTCTAATTTCACTGGCCCTCCAGGGAGGAGAGATGCAGCAGGGTGTTAGCTGTGTGTTATGGTGAAATGATTTCTCTGTTCACTTCTTTGTAACTGCTTCTCTTAGGCTACTAGACGATAGTATATCATGTTATCATACTCGCAATCAAACCTCATCTCAATAATAGTTAACAGTATCACACACAGTAAGCTACTGCAAGGCTGGTTTACAATCTCCTTTCTCCAGGGTTAGAAACTTTTTTTTCTAACCTTTAGCCCACACCTGCATGGTTGTGGCCACCTTGTATCCGTTTGTCTCCATAACCCTACTCTTCTTCTGAAGCTCATCCCCACTCCCCCACCTTCCCCACCCTGACAGATCAGTACTATGTCATAGGGCTGCATTTGCCAGACTAACAGAATAAAGCTGCTCTATCTCCCAAAAGTTCTTTGAAGCACTTGTTAATAATTTGAATTTTAGCAATGCATTAATCAAGGCTTACATTGGTAAATAAGTAAACCTGTCTTCATTTCCTTCTCTAGTGCAAAACCGGTACTGAAGTTTCAGATTGCTGTGACATTTATTGTCTTCTCCACATCCTTCTTTTAAGAACTCCACCTAAATAAAACCAAAGCACTTTTACTGCATGCCACATGATACTAGCTTAAAACAAGATTCTGATGCGCACTGCATAAAGCACCTACAGGGAACTCAGAGACACTTTCCTGGATAGAGTAAGATTTTTAACCTGACTCTTACTTCTCGCCTGTCAAGACAGTTTTTCTTTGTGAGACAGCCCTTGATGCTGATAATTTAGAACTTTAAATGTGACTAAAAGGCAGAGTTAGATAATTCTAAGTAAGAGGTACACTTCTAATGAGAAAAAGCATCTGTAAGTCTGATTCTTCAGTGAGCCCTGAGGAAATGAGATCTTTTACCCAAGATACTCCCTCTATGTCACTGCTGCAAAGCTCTAACTCTGCTGCAGCATCCTTACCATGGAAGAATTAGGCTGTACATTATTTTGTGATGTGGGACAAGTGTTCACAGTGGAAGATGATGGATTTCCATTTTTAATCAAAAGTACATTTCCTGCTAAAATTGTTGGGGACAGAAAAAAAAACCTAGCAGCTATACTATCTTCCCTTTTGTTGCAAAAGAAACACAGGATCTAGTTCATAATGTTTTGTAACAAGTTCATAACAAAATACAAAACAAAAGCCAGTAGTTACAAGTCCAGTGCCACCCCAGTTACTTCCTTTGGTTGTAATTTAGCTTTCTACAGCCTTTAAAAGTCAGTGATGTATCAAAGTGCAGATTTATGGGAAAATGTGGTATCAAAGGCTTACTTTTGTGGTCTTTGTTTCAGATTCATTTGAATTTAGAATTGGTA
The DNA here is from genome assembly GCF_964188355.1 of Buteo buteo. Taxonomy (NCBI): domain Eukaryota; kingdom Metazoa; phylum Chordata; class Aves; order Accipitriformes; family Accipitridae; genus Buteo; species Buteo buteo. The sequence goes on from NC_134175.1 coordinate 30,845,140, forward strand.
TAAGATCCGGAAGTGCTCTCTCTTTTCTTGTGGACGGTGAACTAGACTCCAGGCCAGCAATTTTAACACTGACTGATATTGGAATGGGGCGTAGCTTATCTTTAATTTTTTCCTGTTAAAATATTTTAAATGACATAATTAGTGCAGAGAAGAAAAAACAACACAACAATACACATTTAGCTTTTGATACACATATTAGAACAAGCAGTGAAGCAAACTCTTCTGCTACATTTTGCCCTATTAAAACTATTCACTATATAGAAACCCAGCATTTTCTAAAAATGGGCAAGAACACAAGGAACCTAGCCCTACTTTTTTTTTTTTTGGCTTCCCAATCTGATGATTTCTCTCACTGTTAAGAATTCCTAGGAACAACAGATGGTAACTCAGGCAAGTGAAATTCACACTACAACAGTAAAATAACATACTTTCTCCCTATTGCGTAAGTTCAAGCTCTTTAATTTGCTGCGGTCAAAAGCAGCCTTGGAGGCTGGCTTATTACTGCTGAGCCACACATACAGAATTTGTTGAGCTCCTGGAGCAGTGCCACCTTTAAGGGCCAGTGTAGCAGCCGAGTCAGAGAGCACATACCAAGCTTTCTAGGGGTTAAAATTCTTTTCCTAGCCAGTCACACCATTAAATTCTGTAACAATTACTTCTGTTGGAAACAGCTCTCCATTTTTGGCATTTATTCTATCTCTTATTCTAAATTAGTTCAGCTCTGTTGACCTCCAGAGCATTCTGCAGTGGCTACAACTTTTATTCATACTTTGTAAGAAAGGCAACAGGAGGAAGCAGCATGTGTGCAGGGAATAGTAAGGTACTACTTCACTATAGTTGTTTTCTAGTTTTGAAACTTTATATTGCATGTGCCTTTAAAATTCTACACAAAGGTACCATGAGGCTGAAAAAAGAGCACACTTTTGTTTTAAACGGATCTAAATGAAATAAAATACTCTGCCTTACCTGCAGTACAAGCTTGGTTGTCACACACTCTTTTGAGTTCTGTCCCCTTAGGGTTGTACTTGCAGTAAACTGATCAGACAGGTGGTCCTTAAACCGTACTCTAGACGGCAGGCCTAGCTGCCTCCTCTCATTTTCTGCTTCAAATGTATAGTTGATCTCTATATGAAGAAATAAAGTAGGTCACTATAAAAAAGAACCCTTGCCTTATTAAAAAGAACTTTTAATTTCTCCAGGTACAATCGCACAACATTATTCTAGAAGACTGTTTCAGCCAGTGCTGGGCTTCACAAACTGTTTTCAGTTATTTACAAAACTTTCTCCATCTGTCAGTTTTGTCCCTCTCCAGTTGAGGGCTGTGTACCCTGTGCGTTTATCTAAAGGAACCTTCTAAACCAAATTCTTTTATTCCAAAAGTACCCCATTACTTCACCAGCACGCAGAGCTGGCTGGAGGAGATGTAATTGCTGCTGTTGAGCCAGCAGAGGGCTGAGATACAAAAACTTTGTAAATACTCTTGACTCGCTGTCCTTGATTTCTGTTTTGTCCCAAATAGCACCTAAGCATCCAGCAGGGTTTTGAGGTCAAGGTACACTGTTGATTTTAACACTGAGGGCAAAAGTGTGACTAGAGCTTTCTAGTTGTATGCTGAGGCATGTTTTGATTAGAGCTGAACTCTGTGCATCTTCTAACCATCTCTGTATTCACAGAGCTAATGCAGTGTTGCAAGGATGGGAACAGCACTGAGCGTGCGAGGCCTCAGGAGCACGCAGATGGGCACACGTGAGCTGCCTCCGAGAGCTGGAAGCACTTGACCTGTTGAAGGACCAGGACCTTATTCAGGCACATCCTACAGCTTTTACTAGTTACTGAGAAACTCAAGACAACCCAGGAGGAAAAGGAGGTTTGGGCTTAAAATTCTTCTCATTTCCTCTCAAAATTCTACAGTTTTCTGAGGTATAGTAACAGCAGCATTGTAATGAGAGAAAACAGGAGTCATGAGAAACTAATGCTTTACATTTTTAACTGTATGGCACAGTCTTCTAGGTTCCTGTTAATATGAAGATTTTTTTTATTTCAGTTACCTATTTCCACAAAACCATTTTCACAAATGCAGAACACTGTTTTATACAGTAAGTCTCCAATAAGAAATGATGCTTACTAGTGATATGTGAAATGGGCTTTTAAAACTATTTTCTAAAGCAGTGGTAACCTAGAGAGGCAAAATGTTTTTGGTCTGTATGGCAGCCATTTGCTCACTGGCAGTAGTATCACCCAGAAAGCTTCAGTTCAGTCTCTCATCCACAAAACTTCCTAATATACCAGCATGACTCTAAATACATGTTACTCTACATACAGATAGTGAGATAGCTGATTGACCTTAGTATTCAGTCACGTTTTAAATTTGATGGTCAGTCTGAGATGAGTCACTATAATTTGCATACTATTCTTCCATGATACACTCTAAAAAAAAAAAAAAAAAAAACCAAACCATGTAACAAACAGATAAAAATACTTCTCTTAAAAACTTACTTATTCTTGGATTTAAATCACTGGGGTTTGCAGTATATTGAAAACATGCTTTCACATCCATCCTGTAAAAAGTGGCAAGAAATTAATATTAACTTCAGTAAGGCATGGTCCAGACTGAAAAGTTTTAATAGTCCGTTGACTGACATTATCAGTCTTAGACTGTGTTATTCATGCTAGAACAGTAATTTGCTGCTTACTAAACTGAATTACAAAGCAAGAAAAAATGGTTGATAAGCAATTAGAAAAAATATTTTCTGGCATTTGCTCTTACATCTCTACTCAGGAGAAAGCTGTACAAGTTAAGGCACTTGCAAGTGTTAAAAGTCTTAAGTGGCAAAGTGACATTCATTTTCAAAAATGGACATTATGAACAGAACATATGCCACACTTTTAGTACAGTAGGCATAGCAAATTCAGGAAGTCAAAATGATCACATATAGATACATTTGCTTAACCTGCGTGACTGTTATATCCCTTCACTTTAACATCATCACTGACGGAATGAATTCTGACAACAGAAAACTTAATACACCAAGGCTTCTGATAGAGTAATTTTTGGTTTTAATTACCATATTTCACTACGGTCCTCAGGGTTCTTTTTCTTTAGATCAATTCTGTCAGGCTGTACTGTAATGCTTCTTCTAATGCTTATCACAGGCCGAGATCTTCATTTGGGGGGAAAACGGGGAGTAAAAAGAAGGAAAAGTTTCTGTTAAGATTAATGAAATAATTCATGTGAATCCTAGGTGTCCTCCATGCCTGCACTGATTTGCAGCAAAGACACCCCAAGAAACACAGAGTTTGGCTTTGATAATGGTTGGAAACAAAAGAAGACTACTTAAAGCTAAGCAAAGCAAGTCACAAAAAACAACTGTATTAAATGCCTGACAGGGAAGCAGGGTATATTAACATGATGTTGTGGTTGTCATTTTATACACATAAAAACCAGAAAATTCAAAGGGATTTTTCCCACCCCAATGGCAATTCAGCCCCTGTGAACAACTGTAGGTACTGAAGTTCATTCAGGTTGATGTCCGCAACAGCTTTAATGTGGAGCCTGGGTGGCTGGGGGAAATGATGTTTTCATTTCCTGACTCCTCTGCATGTAGGCTGTAACCATAATTCAGTCTGACAACTTTTCCTTTCTCCTCCTTTTTGGAAGGGACAAGAAAAGACAGTTCACATGAACAAATGAATGAGCTCATACTGCTCTCATCAAAGCACCTAAGGGTTGTTTAAAATGGCCAGTAAGCCACCTCCTCCTTTTCTAGCAAATTTCTTTTAAATGGGCCACCCATTGCACTCTTCATCACCATAAAGGTTTTCATTCTCACCTTTGTACAAGTTTTTGTACTGCCCATATCAGCAAATGATTAAAGCTCCTTTTGAGTAAGCAGAACACTTAATCTAACCGACTTCCCTTCCACTTACTCTATTCTCTTCCACAAGCAATATGAGTTGCTTTTGTTGAGTGCTGTTTCAGTGTACTTAAGAACATTCCAATTATGTACACAAATCCTATACACCTTAGAGATGTGATCATCAAAAAATTGTAGGAAAGGTCGTTCTGCCTGAAAGGTAGAGTTGTTTTCATCCCCAAAACTGACACAACCAGCTTTAGAATTTCTGCTCCTCCTCCTTTGGGACCTGACAGCAACCACCAAAGACCTGAACCTGATGCAGCCTTCACAGCTCTGATGAGGAGACAGTCCTCTTCCTGCTCATTACTAGTGATTCAACTTAACAGTACATTAAACTGGAAAAAAAGCAGAGGTCTGCAAAAGACCATGACCTCATCCCTAATTAAGGCATGCACTACAGAAATCCAAAAGGATCCTATCTGCAGGGCTTCCTCACAGCTGTTTCATGGACCCCACTGGAACCTCAGCAAGGCTGTATGCCTCACTGTTTTTGGATCCTCAGCTCCAAAAGAAGGGTTTGGTTTGGTTTGGGTCTTTCTTCAATAAAGCAGGATTAGATTTATGTAACAGCAGCAAACAAAAGCTCTAGCAAACGTATCAGTTAACTTCTCTTTTCTTAAGGCAAAAGAATTACTTGTCACCCTTAATTCCATTGAAGGACACGGACATCCAAGTTAGTTACCACAGGGCAAAGCCAGGGTAGTTACAGACACACTACACACATTAGCACTCCACAGTAACTGTCCACATTCACCCTCTTGCCCTGTATTCTCAGTCAGAAGAGGGGCATAAAGTAACAAACCAATTTATGGATTTTTTTCCCCCCAGAATTTCCAACTTCTAGAAGGAAAAATACACTCCAGGCCAAACAGCTTTTTGTTACTTCTAAGCAGTATGTTTTTAAAAAACTAAAAACCAAAACCTTGGTGTAATGCAGTTCTGTATATAATACCTGAAGACAGATACAGAATCCGAAAGGGAACCAACAGCAACATCAGGGTAGGCATTTTTATCCAGGTCCATGTTTCCAGCAATAGAGTAACCAAAGAAACTGGTGCCCGTTTTTTCACCATCAAGAATCTAAAGAGCAAACAGGTTGAGGAAATTCAGACATTTAAAAGCTATAAAAGTGAAGTAAGTAACAAGTGAACATCATTGTCCTATAGCCAGGAAGGGGGGAAAAAAAAAAAAAAAAAAAAAAGACACACAAGGAAATAGGACCTCTATGTTCAGGTAAATGACACTACAGTGCCAAGATGATTTGCTTTTCTTCCAAGAAGCTACTTTGCAACAGTAGTGAGTACCAGAAATGATGGCTGTTTTGCATAGGAATGTTGCCTAGCTTGTGTGTCTTTACAGTATTTATGCAGTGTAGGCACTTGAAACTGAAAAAGTATTCTAGAAAGTATTCTAGCAGTATTCTAGGAAGTGCCAGCAAGTTCCATTCTCACCTTGCTAACTGAACACAGTGGTCCTCACAAAAAAAAGAAAGGCAGAAACTTTTTTTTTTAAAAGGAAGTGAAGTAGTAGTAGTAGTAGTGAAAGAGAAAATGAAGAAACCAATTATTTTCAAATCCCCAAATTTCTTTCAAAAAAACCAAAACTTACACATCTACATGCCTTCTTCCTTCTCTACATATTACTGGTGCTAAAGGACTGCCCCAGAAAGAAAAATGTGTATTAAAATCAAGAATTCCTCATCTTTCTGGTCAGCAGTGCCATCTTTGAAGGGTCCTGTGACTTTTCTGCATACCCACCACCCCATTAATAGAAAAGGAGAAGATGGATAGCCCCATCGTTCCTTTCATTTTGTGCAAGACTAATTATATATAGTAAAGGTTATTTCATTACCTGTGCTGGTTTTGTATTTATTCCATTCTTGGATCCATGATAAATGTATACTTTGCCAAACCCATCATACGGAGCCCCTACTGCAATATCTGTTGAAAATAAGTTGCAACATCTAAAATAATTCTTACTCTTTCTGGAACTTGCAATCATCATAAGGGTAAGATGTTCCAAGTCTGGCATTAGCAAAAAAGTCACACACATTTTTATTGTTTGTCACTCACCAGGATATCCATCCTGATTAATGTCCCCAACATTTTCAACTGCCAGGCCAAACATGGAGTCAGTGGTTCCATTTAAGCGAATAGGTTTTACTCCTTCCCATTTGCCTTGCTGGTTAATGTAGATGTACACAGCACCACCAATATCTCCACTTCTGTCAAAATACTGTGGGGCTCCAACAACAATGTCTTGCCATCTTAGAATTAAAGAAAAAAAAGCAGTCCTTTTACAGAAGAACTGTGAAAAATAACTTATCTGACTGTGGTCTCAAGGTCAGCTAGCCAAAGAGCTCTGAACAAAGACTAAAAAGTACATTAAACTGGCTGAGCAACAACAGCTCCACTGATACTACAAACCGATTATATTCCCTTTGTGACATACAAGGATCTTCTAGGGCCTTCTCTGGGTATGAGATTTGTTTCTTCTTTCTTTGTTTACACTAATTGTTTAAATTGAAATAAAACTCTTTTCTATAATTAGAAATGTCAACTGTGACCTGACTGTTCCCTGAGATGCTCGCCATTTCCTCCAGCAAAATACGGAAGATGGGATTTGGCATTCCTTGTATTTCTCATGCGAAAAACCAAAGCAGAGAGAAACCAGATTGCCATCCTTCATTACACAGGCAGCAGGAGTTAACCAAGGCCATACCCGTCATTGTTGAGATCCACAACAGCAACATCATAGCCGAAAGAAGAGGCCAGCCCTTCTCCTTCAAACATGTGCTCGAGTGAAAGTGCTCTCTGATTTTTCTCTTTCTTCAGTAAAACAACTGCTCCGCTGTGGTTGGCTCTTGGGGCACCAGACACAAAAGTCATCTCATCTTGGGAGACAATTCCTTTACCAGAGTCCAAAGAGAAACCTTTAACAGAGAAAGAAAGAAAATATAAACAAATAAACACACAGCTTGTATTGTTAACCGGAAAAAGAAATTCCCCTACTATATTAAAGTGGTATAATGAATAGAAGTTTTGCCTAAGACAGAGTATGATATACTGGGAATTCCCCATTTCTATTTGGACTGGCGGATGCATCTTTACAAGTCTACACTCCTCCATACATTACATTTAAGTATTTCCCCCACAAAATGTATTATTTCATTGCTCACTCAGATCTACTTTTCACGGACACCAAATACAAGATCATTTTTAAACACACCAGCTTAGAAATTATGAAACCTTACCACTTGAATATAGCTCCAGTATTTCTCCTCTGGCAAAATTATTTATAAAAATTCCCAAGTACAAGTCAGTTTCACTCTACTGCAAACATGCAAAATGTACCGCACAAGCACAGTATTTACACGAATGATGTATACAGTATTTGAGAATTGCGTTGCACAGTAATGGTGAAATTGGCAATTTTGATTTAATGCAGCCCTGAAGGAGATGTTCAAATGAATTTAGTCTTACGTATTCTTTATAAAAGCCAATATGTTTTAAAATATATGAAAAACTGAGTTGAAAGAATATACTGCATATACCAACATATCCAGTGAAGGCCAAAGTAGAAAATTATGCACATGGCAAGGAAGAAAGGTACTAGCCAGCAGACAGCTATCTCCCTTCTGAAACACTTCACCACTACTATGAAAATTCTCAGTTACAGCAATTCACAATGAGACAGTTCCAGAAAAATTGGGGGAGTCCCATCTGGGGGAGGGATGAGAGGGTTTGGAGAAATGCATGACAAATCAGTGTTTCTCTGAAGCCATGTTATTTTGCAAGCTCCTCTTCATCTGAATCCCTGTTTTTACATGCTTTTACTTGCAGTGTATTTGAGATGAGGGCGTATGGAGGGGAGAGGACCATGTCAAAGGTCTGGAGATTATGTCTGACCAGATGCTGCCACCTCAAGTGGTCACAAACCTAAGTAGCTATTCATCATTACATCCACCGATTTGTCCACCTGTATGCCGGGAGGCAATGTTTTGTACACAAACTGATCTGGATGAGTATCAGATACAGCTGTCAAAAATAGAAGACCTGTAAACATGAGTGAAAGATTGAAGAGAAAAAAACAGTAGTTAAGCAAAGCAGCTATAACCATGTTTGTTTACTGTCTAAACAGAGGGAACACAGCAATGCCAGTGAACAGCAGGCTTGCCTGGAAGTGGTTTTGATCATGACAAATCAAAGGCAGCACTTACATTTAGGAGATAAATGCATTTGTTACAAAACTGCAAAAAGTCAGTATTACTCTGTTCACAGCAAAAGACACGTCCACAAGCACTCCTCACCTTGCCAATTCTTATTTCACCAGAAGAGGTTACCAGCTTGTCTTTCTAACGTAAGCTCTTATGATTTCTTTTTTTTTTTTTAACACCCAGTAATTATTGCTGATATTTAACAGAAGTTTATGTTCTATTTCTTCTAACAGATATGTACCTCCAAGCTGGCTCTTTTTTTGACTTGCTTTTACTTTTTGTATTAGCATTGCCCTTCCCAACTGTTCAACTTTCCACCACTCACACAGAAATGCCAGTCTCAAGTTACCAAAATTGTATTTGTTGCATCTGCCAAAAGCAGTGGATCAATACATGACAGAAATCTGCACTAGAACAGAAAGGTTCTTTACACTTTACATGAGGCCTTTCCAAAAATGCAGCATAGCCTTTTCTCTGCACCAACATACCTCACCGGTGTACAGTAACATCCAGTGGCGTAAGGACTTATTTCTGCTTTCACGCATGCACAAAGTGCAAGAGACTCACCTCCTGCAACACGCATGCACAAACACACAGACACACACTTAAAATGCAATCACTACTCATATTCAGGTATTTTAAAGGCCTGTAAAAAGGCCACTGGAGTTTTAAAAACTTGAAGAATAAAGAAAATTGCATTCACCTACCGGGAGAGAGAAACGGTTACATCCAGAAACTCAGATTTTGATAAACCTTCTGATACCACAGGGCAGAGAGCTTGTGACTGAGGACTACAGATCCATACACTGTACTTAACCATTAGAGTGATTATAATCACTCCCCAAGAATCTGTAGGTCCTCATCACAGCTCTTAAATCTCTCATTAAATCAGCAGCTCTTCTAGGTACCTCCACAGAGTATCATCTCACACTTAAAACTGGCCCACAGACATGGACGGAGATGTGAATTACCCATAACGGTTAACATGTTACAGGGTCCACAAATGAAGGATTTTCTGCTCCCATTTTGTATCATTGCACCAGGCTGGGATCACAAATGTTTAAGAAGCCTAAAGAGATTTACCATAGGTGCTTAATCCTACCTAAGTAACTGTTAGCTGGAACAGGAACTAGATTCTTATCTTGGCGGCTCTCATCACCAACTTCGTAAGGCCCATCATCAAAGATACCCAGATCATAAAATGTCTGATTCTTTTGCTCTGCACGAACCACCCCTGAAGAAATGAAATGATAAAATAAAAGCAAATGAATGGTAAGGGAGAAAAATAACATAAATGGTTCTCAACTAACATTAATTACAAAAAATGAGATAGTGACTGCTGTTTAAATGGGACTAACACAGAACAGTACACTCGGTGAAAGTGTTTTCAAAAGGCAATGAATTTCTAAGTTCTATCCACATGCCAGAATCTCACACTGCTCTACAGAGAGGCCATGCAATGATTTGGAAAACATGGGATACTAAGAAAATTCTCAACAAAAACATAGGACCAACTTGGACAGGAACTGCCCTCATCCCACCGTTCTTAACCTCATAAAGCCTCTCTTAAAACAGAGGTAAGTACACAGGAATACAAAAAAAAACTTTACTGTTCAGCTATGACAAACACCAGTGATATATTTAGAAAACATTATTTAAGGGGAAAAGAGCTATTGTTTGATAAAATGTGTGCTTCCCTTTTATCAACAGGCATATTTAACATTTTGGCAAGCACAAACATGTTTTTCCATGATACAAAAGAGTACTCTTATGACCAATACACTGTCATAGCACTTCTCTGCAATTAAAGTAAAACAGGGTCTGAACTAAATATGCTGTTTCAGCTTGGTCAGATTTTGTTGACAGATACGTGGAAGATTAAGTTTTCACTAAAGTACACCTTGTGCCAGAGCTTAACTCAAAAGATTTTGCATGGTTCATATAGCAGGCACAGGTGTAAGAGGGGAAAAATGTAATGGTTGAGGGATCAGATGTTCTAAAGAGGGAAGTATTTACAGCTGTTGGTGTAATAAGTGTGATGGGAAAAATCACTTTAAGAAAAAAAAAAAAGAGAGAGACAGAGCTGGCCACTTAGATACTTCTCAGTTTAAACTAACAGAGAAAATCTATGGGTTTTTTCCCTTAAGTTTTGGAATATCTCCTAGATGATACAGAGTACTTGGCTCTTACTCAGACAGATTATCCATGGAATTTTACATGGATATCCATGGATTTAGATATGAATACATCTAGTATCGGTCTGTTCAGTTATCTTCCTGCAATGCTCCAGTATTTAATTTGGGAAGTACTACCTTCCACAGACTTCACAAAGTGGAGAATACTGTAGGATAAACAGATCTCAGTGCAGCTATCTAACAGTTGCTCAAACCCAGGAGAAAAGGTTCATCAAATAACTTTAAAATGATTTAGTAATTTGTTCCAGTATGGAAGTCTCAAAACAAGCACTCAATCCCACCATAAGGTTAAGACTAATAAGGGAAAAATTTGCTGTACATATATGCAAAGTTCCATTATCCATTCATAAGTACTCCCTCAAAGTTATTTAAAGGAGCTTCAGTAAATTTTTTTGATACATGAGCATAACATTTTGTGAGAACAGGGTAAAATCATTTGATCCCTATTACCCCCCCCCCAAACCCAAAAAACAACAACAACAACAAAAAAACCTTAGGATGCAACCCCTGTGAGCAATCTCAGAGGAAACAGGAAGGGTGGGTAGGAAGGAAGCCAGGTCGTACCTTTCCAATTGTAAGTGCCTGGGGCACCAAACACAATATAGTGATAGTCTCTAGTGAAAGTAGCAGCAACACCTTGCTGACAGGAACCAAACTTCTCATGGCCTCTTAAACGACCATCACAGAAACTCCATACTCCATTATCCATATCATCCTTAATAGTGAGATCCTGGCTCAGCACATAGCACCTTCCAATGATATCCCGGGTTTCCTGCACTGTGTTTACATACTGCCTTTTCTCATAGCGATGTGCACATGTCTGCAAGATAGAAGAGATAATGAGTGATGCTTTCTGTATGTTTGTTTGCAAGTGACCAAAGGAGGCTGGTCTCCTGTAGCAATACTTCATGCTAGCAATGCTGTAAGTCAGTCACCTTGTAGACACATCTGTGCTGCAATGCAGAGAGAGAGTCCACTGTTCCCTACGGGCAATATATGGGAAAAGTTGGGCATCTATGGATACAAGTTGGAACAACTAGCTTCATGGTCAAGGAAGGTCACATGGTTAAATCCCTCTTCTCTGTGGGATTTAGAGTTTTCAGCCCTAAAGCCTTCCCTGATACCTAATCCCTCTCTTCCAAGAAGTGAGGAGAGAACCACCCTCTCTCTCATAAAGAAAGAAGTGGCTGTGTTTCCCCACAGCTGTCAGAATTAAATGACTTACACGCTTGTGCAGGACACGAGAAGCTGGTTCAACTACCATCTACCTGAGACTACTCAGAACTCATCCCTTCCAGACAAGTGCCACAAAGCAGAGGCTGAAAGCTTTTCCAGTGAAGGGGAGAAAAGTTCTTCCTACTTCCTATGCTGGATGTTCCACTTACAGGGTAACTGTCACTGGGACAGAGAGCAGCAGCACTGAGCACAACCTGTTCCTTAACCTTTTAGACCATTCACCTGGGAACAGAATTCTGATCAAATATTTAACACAAAGGATAAACAGCCACTGGGTTAAGTGGTGTAACCACCAAACCATTGTAAAAAGAGGTGGAACAATCAAACCCCTTCGCCAGCAGTGTTTTATGCAGAACCAGATGTAGCAGGTGTGCGAAGAGCACAAGCAAGCCAGGTTTCTCAGCTGACATACCTTTTCTATGCTTCCTATCAAGGCTTAAATATTAAGCAAACACCCAGCTGCTCCACACTTAGAGCACTGCAGTACTGCCCTGCTGCACAGCAACCTCAGGCTGCCAACACCGCATCTAATAAGTGCACTTCCCACTTATCACTTACAAAGAAAAGTTCCTTGTCAGAGAAGATGAGACAGCACTAGTTGATGATTAATTATTCAATGAGCAGGACTCTTTCCGTCTGCTCTTCCACCCTTTGGGTTCTGAGGCAGACTGAAGCAAGTTATTACTGCCTCTATATCCATCAATAACTCCAGATTCACACCCTGAAGTCACCTGCCTCCAGTTTTGGAAGCACTGGCATTAACCTGCAAGAGTATAATTAGATGGGGAAGCTTCACTGCACACCCATTTTATAATGTAGCTGGTATCCTGCAGCACCACCAGAGGTTTATTTAACTGAGAAAGAGCTTAAAAAAAGTAACATTCTCTGGTAATTCCTGAAAGCTTTTTCTCTCTGTATTGTATAAAGAATATATCTGTATTGTATAAAATGAAGAATAACTCTATATTGATAAAGTAAAGGATAGCTAGTAGTCTTACTGCAGTGCAATGACCACATTAATTCATAGGAGCAACTCAGCCAAAGTCCCAGATGAAAGTTAAAGCGAGGCTGATCATCTTGGAAAACAGGCTGATGATAGGCTGCTACTTTTACAACCTTATCACACTATTTCCCCCTACGTCTGTAGCCAATGGTATTTAAAAGAAACAATGTGTATATCAAAAAAAAAAAAAAAAAAAAAGTGGACACCCTGAAAATGAACTGTCCAGCCTAGATTGTTACAAAGGTTATAAAGAAAGGCTAACTCACAGTTAGAAAAATAATTCAAAGCTTTTACAATCTCAAGTGTCTTACTTTGCTAGGAAGACATTTAAGAGCATCCTTACAAGAAATCACAGGAGTAAACATAGGAAAGTTACCCTTCAGAAAGCTGCACAGAAATGCAGACAATTCAGAATATTTACCATAGACCCAAAACGTTTTTGTAAGTTAGTCCTTTAGACTTACCACCACGTTTCCTCCTGGCCCCTGACTTTGGACAGTTACACCCATCCATTGGTCTTCTTTACTCTCCATCTTCGGGTCCGCTGCAGAGCATCATAATACAGCTTCAAATATTAACAGTTAACTACTTTTTCTCTCTTTTTTTTTTTTTAAGTCCCTGTCAGGGCAGGCACTCCATACAGTACATGAGACAGTCTGCAGGTGGCAGTGTCTGTACATTTTATCACTGACAACATCCATTTTATTAAACACTTCCAGCATATTACTTCATGTCACATCAATTTACGAAAAAACAAGAATATCCAAATCTACCGAGATTTAAGCATCTTATGCTATCTTTGCAATTAAACTACAACTTATTCTGATGCAAAATAAGTTACATATAAATCCATAGGAGCAACTGTCTGATACACTGCCTCTGGAAAGGACCACATCAAATAAGAAATCAGACAACTGTTTCAATCCAAAATAAAACCGCTGAAGAACTTACTCTCCTCATCAAATACAACACGTGTGCAGTGTGTATTTGGAGATGCAATGTCACAGCTGTACAATCCACCTGTTCTGTTGGCTTGTTGGGAAGGAAAGGCCTTTTCCCGAGGAGCTCCAACCAGCAATCTGCAGGGAAAGAGAAATAATTTCAAGGGATCTGTAGAGTGAATATTAGAAAACAGGAAGGCAACTGAATCAGGAAGTGTTTTTACCATACTGCTAGAGGTTTGACATGCAAACATTTGAAGATGGATGAAAAGCTACATCACAGCACTGTTCCTTAAAAAAAAAAAAGGGGGCATGGGAGTGGTGCACTGTAAAGCAGTAATAGTCCTGCAATTATTGGACCTGCAAACCAGTAAGCGTATTGTTATTACTGCTATTATTGTTGCAAATTTCACTGAGAGTGGTTGATAAAAATAAAAAAAAAGTAGGTGTCTAGCAGTTCTGCAAAAACCACCCTTCTATCAGGGAGTCAAGTGGAGCATTTTTTGCCTTCTTTCTGTTGGCAATTTTTTAATTGTTGGTAAGGGTGGGTAAAGTATTGTTACCAAAATGACCATAAATCCCCAAAACAGTGAATAAAAGTGCTTTCAGGCTGTCTTGTAGTTTTACTCTAGTCCTATGCCACTGTTCGGCTGAATTTACAGGCACCTTAGCATCTCTTACCCACGAAGCAAAGCAAGATCCCTCCTGGCCCAAGCAAGTGTTCACTGAATTATTCCAGGCTCTGTGCAATGCACTCCTCCTGTCCACTCCTTTGGCCCAATACTCCATTTTGAAGCTGAAAATGTTCCTCTCCAACAAATCTCTCATCAAGACCAGGCCATTGCCACAAAGGACTTATTTCTCCTATAAAAAGGCCACTCTAACGAGCCTTCCTTAGACACTGTTCCAGTAACAGAATGTGAAGGTTCTTATTTTAAAAACTGAACAAAGCAATTTTTTTTCCTGTATCAACTGTCCCCCATGAGTATTATCACAAAATCACCAGTAGACATATTTACTTGCAAAATAAGGGGTTTCAGCCAAAAAAAATTCTTATACTGTCTATGTTTCTTTGAAGTGTCACACACACACAAAGCACAGCTGCCTCTTAAGCAGCTAACTGAAAATAGGAACCACTAGTATGCAATATTTGTGGAAGAAACAAGAAACGTCAAGCTCAGCTGAAAAACGAGGATGAGAGAACAGCATGTGGATAGGGGCAACACAGCAGGTACAATGGATGGATGGATGCTGAACCAGACTCCATGTGTTTCCTGACCCTGGTACAACACATCTGAAAGAGATCCCTGACATTACAGTGTCAAGGAGGGCAAAACTGGAACTACTGTTGGATCCACGAGTCTCAAAGAGGAACTCAGACCCTCGTTAAGGCTTCAGCTATAGAGCTTTGCTTGAGAGAAAAGCTTTTCTGGATGCTTTATAGCCGCAGTGGGACAAAGCACACTGCTGTCCCTCAGAATGCTTTTCTTACTAAAAACAAGACTCATTTTTATTCATATCAAACAGTTAAGACTGGATCAGTTAAGGTCAATACATAATTTTTGTTACTAAGAAAACATTTATTCAGTGTCACTAAAGTAATGAGACACAAAATGAAATTGATGTATTATGAGAAAACACACTTTTTTAAACCAGAAAATTACATCTGTGAAACAGCCATGTTTTCACCACTTTTCCAGAAAAAAATTCTCCCACAACCCATAATTTGCCCTCATGAAGGTAACCCCCTGAATGGTGAAACCTTCAAGTAGAATATTTGCTTTTGACTGATAAGCATGTAAAATCAGGACACACAGTGTGGGTGAGGTTTGGTTTAAAGCGTTTCCTTCTTTTCCCCCTACATATGTGTGGCATCTTTTTCACAGACTTTTTCAGAAACGTAGCAGTCATCACAAGAGTTTGTAATGTAAACAACCACGCTTTTAGAAAGGCCATTAATAACTTCATTTTCTAATTTTGGCAACAGTGCATTTAACTGCAATCTCTTAAGAGTAGTTCTTTTGCAAAGCATCTGTTGCTGAGCTATTCCTAAGGTGGGAGTAGATACATTTTCTCCTCAGTTCTGTTATTCCTCAGGGAAACACAGATGAGACTTTCTTTTTTAACATTAACAACCATAAATATAGGAAAGTAGAGGCGCTGATTTCCTAACTTACAGAAATTTTTATTATTTCTACTTTTTCAGTCAAAGCTTGGGGAGTAAAAATGATGAATTTCACTTACAGAAATTTGATCAGAAACCTTTTGTTTCAACATTGTGAACACAACTAAGAGTTTCTGGAATTGAAATACTTAATTTGGTTTAATTCGCCCACCTGCGTATTACTGACAGCAGCGGTGCTAGATCAAGAAAATTACAACCCTGTTCTTTTCTATGGGATAGCTAGACTATATCCTCTCCCTAGCTAAATGACACCTTTTACAACATCTTGATGACAATTCAGCCAGAGGGAAGACCTACTGAGGCATCAGGGAATAACCCGTATAGCCAACAGAAGACAAAGTGGAAAGATGTGCCACCTGTCATTAGATGCCCCAAACATTCAATGGCATCTCAAACAAACACCTGTTGAGATCAACAGATGAAAAATGCAATTGTTCAGCCTTCTTAAAAAAAAAAAAAAAAAAAAAAAAAAGAGGCATCAATCCAACATGATCTCAAAGGAAACAGGCAACCTTCAATTCTTCTCAGCACCCATACCCCCATCCAAGTCTTGCATAAGTTATTTTCCCCTAATTTTGCATAAATTATTTTCCACTGTAAACAAAGTATTTCAAAACAGACTTATTTAAAAAACCCCAAACTTCAAAGAACTTTTGTCAGTAATCCTGTCACTAGTCTTCAAGGCTCATCAAACACAAAAATCTTGAATCCTGTTAGGTAGATCACTGCAAGTCCTTAATCACACACAGTTCAAAAGTAGCACAGGCTACTTCCAAGGGATTAGATCAGTTCAGGTAGATACTGTGGTAAATCCTGAAATGTATTTTCAAGTAGCAGCCAAAGACCTATTAAAAAGTGGCATAACTCCTTTGTACTTCTTCACTACTTATCTACCCCAAAGACCACAACAGAGAAGACTAAACCTACGCTTCCAAGTTCTGCAAGACAGGTTACTAAAGATGATGAGGATTATAAACATCATGAGGATTATCAACATTATTAGGAACATTAAGTGAGAAAGTCGTATGCATCTAACCTTTGGCTGCATAAATCAAGCAAAACATAAAAATCCCTTGTCAAGCACATTGTGACTTGTGATCAACAGAGCTGCTGTTCACCCTGCCGTATGTTTGAAAAATCAGTATTCTATCATAAAAACCAAATTACTTCATTTAAAAATAAAAGTGTGAACAAAACTAAGGAAGTACAACATGGACCATGCACCAGTGTGAATTTCAGCATGACTGCAGCAGTCCAAATGAATCAGCTTGTACTCTGAGCTGTGCTACGTGCTCAACAGAGTCCTTCCAGACTGAGGAACACATTCCAGTCATTACTGTATGGCTACTTACTCAGCTGTGTTTTAATAGAAGAATTTTCATCAAGTTTGAACTCATTATGCCAAAAATGTTTTTTCTGCAGCTATGCATGTTCCATCTTAGCTTTCTCAGTGGCCAGCAAAATCCCTTTCTGCAAAAGGAAAGAGGTAAGGAGGGGTGAGGAGGTGCTCTCCTAGCTACCACTATATCCTTACATTGGCAGATGAAACGCTGAGATTAAAACCAGAGAAGTTCATCTGCAAACGAAGACTGACAAAAGTTCTTCATTTCTCTCCACCCATGATCACAGTATGATTCATTTTATTCATCAGGACTTCCCCCTGAAGGTGTACAAGGGCATTAGTCCCTACTTTTAATTCAGGTCTGAATGCCCAATGTCAGGCTCCAGAATCCATATTTAGATGCCAAAATAATGCCCCATTGTGAAGACAGGGTAGTCAGAGATGAAAACCCCAGAGACTCCAACATGCTGACATTTTACTGATTTTCTATCCCATGGCAGGTTTGCCTTATTACTATGCAGAGAACAGAAGCTCAGCCATACAGTATACTGAACATGAGCACATATGAACATCAGTTCCTGTTGGATCCTTAGCTTTTTATGATTTATGATGACTTAGTATCTCATGTTTACCGTATGAGCTAAAAGTCTGACAAAAAAAACCACTACTCTTCCTCATGTAAATTACAGAATCAGATGCTTTGTACTACTTGAATCCTGACTTTTCCCATTCATCTTGCTTAAGTATATACTATAAACTGATTAGGTTTTCCCTGAGCCAATCAGACCACACAGGTGTTAAATTAACTTCTATTCATAGTTCATTACGTTACATTTCTATAGATTAAAAGAAGTGCCTATCAAGTGACAATGTTGGGAAAAAAAAATCAGAATTCTCTCATACCCTGGCACGAAACTACAATGCACTTTAGCTCCAGTTATACCCTGTAATTAAAACATGTGCCTCCCAATTTCAAACTAAAATTCTAATTTCAAACCAAATATATCAGTCCTGTTGTTCTATTGGTTAGAATTAGACCAATTATTGCTTTCTCTTAATTACTTCTTGGAGACGTGATAATGACTAAAGTCTCACTGGCAATTATGAGCATCTGCTGGCTTCCAGGGACAGATTTGCTCCCTTGCAACCCTGGATTCAACGCCAAACTTGAGGTAATCCTATAGGATTAGAGCTCCAGGATTGCCATGTAATGCCAGTTTAACTAATTGACCTCACTGAGGCGCAATTTTGGCTCAGGAGGATGGTGCCTGCATTGCACAGACACCAGTACCCCCAGCTGTACCTGCATGTGCGAGGTGCAGCCACAACATGCAACAGGGACAGGCAGAGGACCCCCCCCCAAGAGAGGGACCAGCGCAGCACCACGTCCCTCACATAACCCGAGGGCACAGCTACACCCACCCTACTTCGCTGCAATATTACACTACACCTGCACCAAACAGCTGAGGCAAGAAAAACTCCATTTCATCAGTTATGCTGAGCGCTACTCAAGCCTCAGAAAAGGCATCAAGACATCTTACTGACTTGGTCTAAATTAGGACCAGACCTTTGGATAATTGTATGTAGAAAACATGCTTTATAAATGCACACATTTCCAAGAAGCCGAAGGAGGTTGGAACTCACTGCCCACAATCAGGCAGGCACCAGGCCTCAGTTTGTCGACTGCTGTTGACCAGTGCTCAGCAAGAACAGATGAACATTAAGAAGAAAGGCTGTAACTTAATTCAATCAAAAGTAGCCCAAAAGAGTTATTAAAATCGAAAGCAAAATACACCAGAAAGAGCTTTCCATTTTAACAGATATTACAGAATATTAAGCAGTAGAGTGCAGATTTTAAAACCCTCCCTGCTTTTGTCCGTAATTCTTGAGAAGTTTAGTAGGTGGCTGCAGCTCCTTCTCAGCTAATGAAAACAGTGAGAATTGGGAGTAGTTTCTGCTCACAGCTATCTGAACTCCCTCCAATACTGCTCATGAAACTACCCTGGTCACTTTCAAAAGGAAAGCTGCAGTTAAGATGAGAAAACCGTATCAAAAGAAATCCAGAAAACCTCCAAGCTCCTGCAAGTATTCCCTCACTCTGCAGTGAAATTCTTTTCCTCACTTATAGCCTGGAACTGTCTAAGGACAGCGTACAATTTTCACAACATACTTCAGAGAAGAAAAATTACCAGCAATTCATTAGAGTTCTGCTTTGGAATAAACACTTACTCAAAAGAAATCAAGTCAAAAGAGGGAGAGCATCTTCAACATTTTTTGAAAGCAAATCTTGTTCATCAGAGACTTCCATTGAGTAGATTACACTTTGATTTAAACAGCTCAGATGCTCTGCTACCTCCCAAAGCTCTCTTCATTCCTTAAATTCTTTCCTTTTCCATGGTACTTTCTACCCCAAACAACACACCATGTCTTTGCCATCCTTTCTTTAAAAGTAACAGCAACACATCAACAGCGCCAGCTCCGAGCTTTAACAGACTGGAGTAGAAATCACTGAAAGTGTTTCCTGGGTAACAAACCATTAGCCATTTTCACATATAGGTGGAATAAAATAGTCAGTGGTGTAAGTAATTTCCAATTTTGCAACCTTCATTGAGCACAAATGTCTAATTTGAGGTTGCTGTTCTCAGATAACAATGCTGCCATTGCAGACTTTGCACTTCATTGTGTTTTCAGAAAGACTCCAAACACACAAGGGGGGCAAATTTGGAAAGTGATGAAGCTAAACGCTATGAAACTTCTTCCATCCCAGACTAAACAGATAAGACTCCTGCATCCTTCTCCTCTCACACTCCCAGGACTTGCTTGCAGAGTTTCACTGGATTGAACAAAATGAAGAAGTTAACTATCACTAACTCATATTTAGATTAAATTTTACTACCAAATCACCAGTCACAGTCCCCAGTTGTCTACCAAATGTTTAAAACCTGCAGGCAGAGACCCCTGATCTCAATGTGGACATCTAGAGCTCTCCATTGGAGCTGTATTTTCCATCCCCTGCACTGGTTTGGTCTCAACAGTTTTTAAACTTGACGAAAGGGGAGGACGGGAACATCTTAACCCCCACAATACTTCAACATAACTAAAGTTGGTCAATGGGACAGAGGCTGTGTTTGAATACTGGTGGCACCACCTCTGCTTTGTGCCTGGATTTGGCTTCTCACAACAGAAACAAGTCACAGGACTGGAGCATCATGGACTAATTAGCAATACACTGAGGCTGCTAACAGGAACTGGAGCTGAACCACGGGACTGGGCTTCTCCAGAAAATCCCCTCTCCTGGCAAAATACAGCCAGTAACTATGTCAGCAGTGAACTTGCTTGTGATGCTGTTTACAGAGATACCCATCATTGCCAGCCTGTTATTAACAGCTATTTTAAGTGACTGGTGATTCTCCTAATCTGCTACTCCACAGTTACATTTTCCAACTACCAGTGCAAAGCCATGGCCAAGTACACCATTAATCTCTGTTGCCTGGAGGCTTGGCACTTGAAGGATTGCAATTTTCATTTTATTCGTTCAGCCTTTTTTAGGAAGTGGATTATGACAGAGGCTGGGAAAAGAAGCCAAAGGCAGCAAAAGGACTAGGGCAAGCTACTACAAAGCAAAACTGGAACTACAAAGATACCTGTTGTTCTGGAAAGGCCACTTATTATTGACTTTCTGAAAGTCACATGGAAAAATAAACCCTTTCCCCTCACAGTCCACAGCCCAGCCTGTATGGATTTGAAATAGGTTTCACAGGTCTTATTTTCATTGGTAGAAAGCATTTTTCTTACAAGAAATGGTACAGTCTGCTCCAAAGTCATGTTTCAAAACACAGTTTTCCATTTCAGACACCACTCTGGTTTTAACCAGGAGATACCTCACATTTTTCTTATTGTCAAATAGCAAGTGAAACCTGTCTAATACTTACAGTTTTCATTTCTCCCTTACAGGCTATACATTCCTTCAGATTTAAAAGAAAGAACAACACCCATGCCAGGAACAGACTTGAGCACGAAGCAATACTGTAAAACATGTATTAGACAGTTTTATAATTAATCTATAATAAACTTATGGAAGAAATAATGTTAAAGGGATTTTCACTCAGATTTTCTAACACAGCAGTGCCTGTTACTGCATGAAATCCTCTTATAACAACATGGGGTTTAACTCAAGAAGCGACAAGTGCGCCATTTCGAGAAACAAACTTGGGAGCCGAGGCCCCAGCACTGCCAGCCCAGCCCCTGCCCACAGCCACCTTGCCTGCACTAGGCTCGTCTCACCGCAGTCAGCTGGGCACAACCCAGCGACCCTCCACTGCGGGCAGCGACGGTGCGCCAAGGCACGGGTCCCGACAGCAGCCGC
This sequence comes from Buteo buteo, assembly GCF_964188355.1. Taxonomy (NCBI): domain Eukaryota; kingdom Metazoa; phylum Chordata; class Aves; order Accipitriformes; family Accipitridae; genus Buteo; species Buteo buteo. Next base: position 30,866,541 of record NC_134175.1, read on the forward strand.
ACAACAAGCGAGCAAGGGCGGCTGCAATAAAGCAGAGGTGACCCAGCACTCCACAGCTACCTGCAAGCACAGCAAGCGTGAATTGTCCGCCCCTGCCGCCCCCACACCGCAGTCCCGCTCCCACGCCAACAGCCCACATGCACCAGGGCCCTGGCCCACCGCCTCGCCCAGCGCGGCCCCGGTTCCTGTGGCAGAACAGGCTGTAAAGAAGCAGCTGCATCAGTGTTTTGTGGACATCTACAGGCTCAAGTAAGCAAGTGCATGACAGAAATCAGGAATTACTGTCTCCTGCACCTGGGCCGTTGGCCATGCGTGCCGTAGAAAACCTCTGAATTCAAATTTAAACTTCTGCACATTTGCAGGGCTTGTCTTTGTATCCCCCCACTACACATGCCATCTCCGTTTGAAGTTCATGAAAAATGAAAGGAGTGTCACATCATCTACTAGGTACATGTTTCAGAAACAAATGTGGAAGTAATCAAAATATGGAAACAGCTGCTTAGGCTCCCCCCCCCAAAAAAAAAGCAATCTGAAAGCAAAGTGCTCCCAGTCAGTATTTGAAGGAGCAGCTTGTTAGAGAGGTTACAACTGTAACAGGCATACATTGTTCATCAACATGCCAAAAGCCATTTTAAAAGAAACTGCAGGAGTTTTAATACAGTGCAAAACAAATATTTGGGTTGAAATGTCACTCCTCTACTTCCTTCACTGAATGAAGTACATCAGTTTCATTTATGACCATAATTAAACCATTAAAAGGCATAAAAGAAGTACAGTAAGAGGGCTGGACATTTCACAGTAGAATCAATGGGCAATATAACATGCTACAGCAACTAATTCTAAAGCCCTGCAGTACTTGAAGAGCGACTGCTCCCCAGCTAACCCAAGCCATTGTTCCTCTACCCATACATCCAATTTATGAGACGACTCCTGCTCCTTCTTTTCCAGACTTAGCACCTTCTCCCTCTGAATTGTAGGGGGAAAAATTAGACAGGTAGAAACCTCCTCTACTAGATACACATCCACAGAAATGGTAATATGCAACTTTGGCAGATTCATTTCTGAACGAAGGAATTTCATCGCATTCAGCCATAACGTACCAACCAGAGCCCCAGTGGGAAGCTCACCCACACCAGACCAACCCTGGCACTCTGAGCTAAGCTGTGCCCTCCCAGCTGCTAATAAAAGCCCACGGCACCACAGAGAGGTCAGAGGTACCCTGCAGGAGCAGGCTAAAGAACTCTGCATGTGTAGAAAAGGCATGTACCTTCCTGATACATAATCCCCGATAAATGTTTCGGAGAACGAGTACACAGCCACAGAGCAAACACACACTTCGACAGCCAAAAAGTCACTTGCACGCTGAAGCACAGTTCAAATTATTCTTCCAGTCTTAAAACCATCATAGGTCTGGGTTAAACGCCCGTAACAGGATCCACAGTTTGAGTAAGGCTTTTCTTCAAGCCATGAACTTAATGACAAAAGCAGATGTGTCACTGGGTACGTGTACTGACACATAGTCCCCCCACTCCTTCAAATTAACTGAAAACACAGGCATTCAAATCACTTGGAAGAACATCACTCCAGTGAAGTATTTTCATAGGAGAACCAAGTCATACAAATGTCCATGCAGTTGGGACAGTTAAGGAACCTTTTTTTATGTCACATGCACATACTGAAACACTGATCAAGTGGATCAACAGAAATAAATCTTATATTCACAAGAAACTTCTCCATATACGCCTTTGTGGAAGAAGAAGCAAATATATTTTACTGTGAGTACAAATGTACAAACTCTTAGAATTTCAACCAGCTTGCAAAACCTAAGAACAAGATTTTTCTGTTTGCAAAATAACTTGTATTTGAGACTATGCCAAGAAACCCACTGCATTCTCTTCCGCTATATACTGCTCCCCCTCCACATGCATACATGCTTCATTTTTACATGCCTCCCCCTCACACATACTTTTTTCCCCATCTTTTGCCACTCCCCACGTTCTCACTTGAGCAGAACCTGAAATTAATTATTTGTTTTCAAGTATTTTTAACACCTTATGTTCCTTTAGGCTGAAAGTTGTGCAAACAGTATCGCAGCTATTACCAGGACTGGATCTAATAACAACAAAAGTATTCTTCCACTATACGCAGTAATATAGTTTGGCTGGGAAGAGAGAAGAAACCTACCTCTTCAGCGATATTCTGGGGCCACACTACATAATTATCAAACATTTCTCTAGCAGAAAAATAAGCTGAGTGGATGAAAAGTTTACAGGGACTTGCATAATTACACCGTATTTGTAGTAGCAGCTACAGGAGTTGGCTATATAAGAAAAAAACCATACCAAATTTATTTTAGCATCTTCAGCCAAGGAAATAATGTGATTTTCACTTAAGGTTTGTTTCACGCTAAACAAACATGGATAATTAAAGATGAGCTGTGATCTCTTTTCATATACACTCCTAGACATCACTAAGGTCTCAGAGCCAGCAGATTTAACCACTATGCAGCTTCAGCAGCACCAATGACAAAGTGCAAGGCTAACCAATCTTTATAATCCCCTTACAAGAGTAATGTGAAAAGAGCTATGAGAAAAGAAGGATGCAGAAAATTCAACTACACACGACAATAATGCGCTTGCTATCAGCAACAGCTGGCTGCCACTTTTGAGCACTTCCAGGATAAACATGAATTTCCCTCAGACCTTTGACCCGTGCATGTGCTGCTGAGCAAACAACCTCAGGCATTACAGGGGTGAGACGTTCCCAGCATATTTGCAATCTTGTTTTGCTTTGTTCTTAAAAGATGTATTTTATAGACCTGCTTTTGAGGAGGGTAACAATGCCAGCTGAAACAGGGAGAAGCTAAACATGTTTAGCTCCATTTGAAAAACTGTCTGCCATCTTCACTGAAAAGGAAACAACACTCAGCCTCTGTAAGAAAGTCTGCCATTCCTATGGACACTATCTACGAGCAAACTAAACAACAATGCTGATCATGCCTACTTGCTGTTCCTGGTTTCTTAAAAGATCTCCAAACTCCTTGAAAGTAGAAAACAAATGCAAAGAATACAGCCAAAAAGTAACCTAGAAGCTCACTAGCTGACAGTGAAATCCAGTGCAGGATCCATACATGTTACCTTGGAGGGACTCAGGTACATTTTCATGCTGCAGGTGCCATCTAGACAGGGAGCATCCCATGAACCCCCTTGCTTTTGTTCTTTATCCTGCAGACCTTCTCCCTTCCAAACACAGTCAAAACATCCTCACACACATTAGTACAACTGCTTAAAGGAAATCAATATTAGGAAATGACATATTTTTAGATGCAGTTCTGTAAGAGGAAACAAGAAAAAAACAGCCAACACTCCAACAGAGCCAAAAACAGTCAGTCCATACTAGCAAATGCTCTGAAAATCACAATGCAAGAACCAGTACTTTTTGCCTTCTGCCATCATTTTGATACAAAAATCTAATCTCAGGCACTCCACAGCAGAATACATCTTGGCCTGCTCTTTAAACTAAACCAACCTAACTGCAATTCTCTTTTCCAAAGCAACAGTTATGGAATTCTCAAAATAGTCTTAGAAAATGTGATAGTTGTGACACCTTAAACCCAAGGGAAGTGCTTTTTACCAAGAATACAATACATTTTATGCTAAAGTTGCAAAAGGAGCTTTATTAATGTATGGTGGGGTTAATTTATTTTTAATATACTGAATAATTCCCTTAAAAAGCAAAGTGAGACTTTTTTTCCATATTCACATTCGCTTTTCTAGGCTATATTCTTCTGCCATTACTTACAAAGCAGCAACTTGCTTATATATATCTCAATCAACAATATCCAATGCTAATAAATTAATTATCCAATGTTTTCCAGACCATTCTGTATACTTCCTTCTTCAAATATTTCTGTGCCTCTTACTGTACTTACCCTTGCCAAATACCACTATGAGGTGTTAATTTTCCAGCTAATGTTTCACAGTACAGACCACCATCTGCTCATTCAATAATATGGATTTTTGCTTACTTGTTTTTAAACAGCCATTTGCCTGATAACCTAATCTCAGTCTTGTCCTTTCTACAGGATATTCCCCAAAATGTCGCATTTTTACAGTTATGGCTAGAATGACTCATTCAGCCCCAAGCTGGTTCTGAAACATTTAAACAACAACTTATTTTAAACAGCAGTTCTGAAATTAATGAGGGATCTCCTATGAAAACTTACCAGGTTGCATTCCTTACAAAACTGACAGTTACCCTGGCACACACAGAAAGGGTTTTCAGTAGAGTTTAACAGCAGAGAAAAGAATGGCCCATACTGACTGGTGAACAATTTACTGCTGCAACGTGCCAGGCAACTCAATATACTAATTTGGGAAATGTTCTGGTTTATTTTGTGGAGAATCCAGACAGCAACAAATTAGATCAGTAAACCATTCTTCTCTGCTTGCTATCCTTCAAGAAAAAACATTTATGAGAAGCCAACCTACCTGTCCTGCTTTCTTCATTATTTACAAATTAACGTAAGCAGCATTAGTAACATATAATACACAGAAAATTGCACTCATCTTAGCAAGCACCGTAACAGTGATTTTGTGCTCCTCTTCATTCCTATTTTACAGTTAAAGAAATAATATGACTATAAATTATGTTGAGATTTTTGGATGAAAGAGCCTACAAAACTGCAGAATATTTATTAAAAGGCAGTTCTCAGAAACGTAAATAAAAATTGTTTAAATAAAAACACTTAATTTGACAGTTATACTACAAAGATTTACATTTGTCTTGTACAGTTACAGATTGGATCTGTCAAATAGTCCCGGTGCAGACTGATGGGGTTAGCCAGTACTTCTGAAGAAGATAAAACACAGACTATTTATTATTTCCTGCCACAGTACAAGACATTTTTCTACTAGACCATAACAAAAAAAGGGATTAATTAGTACTCTCTACACAGGTGAATGGTATTTTTAACAGTAGAAAATGCAGTACATGAAACTCCACATCTGGATGAAGACAGATCCATACCTGATGGTAGGGCTGCCTGATGGTTTATTCTTTAAGTATATGCCAGCCATTCTTTAAGTATATTTCACCATCAGGGTAGCCAGCACAAAATTGATACAGAAATTGTAGTGTATCTTCTGATAATACTTCTGACACAGCTGCACTTCTATGCCCAATACTACCAGTACATCTCATCTCTCTGTGCACATCTGTTTGAAAGCTCTTTGCTGCTCTCAAGACCTCAGAGAATTTGGAAAATGAAAACAGAAACCAAAGGAAAACTATGACCTCAAATACAAATGCTAAATGTTAAGATTCCAGCTCATAGATAATGTGACGATCCGGTGCTCCCTTTAATGTCCCTGTCGCAGAAGAACTCCTGGCACATCTGTTCCAAATCCTGCTGCTTTGGAACAGAGCAGCACACAGAAAGCAGGCCTTGTGTTGTGCATGCCACGTACTTCAGATACTTGAATGGTTCACCCTACGCCCCGGCAACTTGGTCAATATTCTCTCTGTCTCCCTCGCTTTCCACCCTTCTGTAGCTGATGGGGTCACATTTTAAGTCTAAACAGCACCATAAATTTTCCTGTGCCAGTCAGTCTGTAATGAAGCAAGGAGCTCCAAGTAGCTGTCTGCCAGCTGAAGCTTTCAGGATGCCAGCACCACAGCGAGCCCTGATTCTTTGCTCAGCTCCAGCCTGCAGAGCACGCAGACAGCACGCAGACAGCACGCACACCCCAGTCAGCACCCCACCTCTCATTGCATGAAGGGAACTGCAGAAAAAAATGCTCCTCCAGCTCACTCCCACCTCAGGTTTTAGATGACAAGTGTTTACGCTCTTCAAACACATTTTAGCTCACCCAACTTAAAACTACATTTCTCAAACTGAACTATACATCAGACTAAGAGCGTACAGGATGACTTTTTCCCCCCCTAATATTTAGAGCAAACACTGTTAAGGACTACAGCCCCTTTTCACAACGGAATACTTCATGGACAGTTTCGTTGAAGGCTTTATGTCAGACATGCACACAGACACATCTATTTGCCCATCTGCGTGTGTCTACATCAGCTTAGTTTGAAAAGCAGGAGAATAATTGTTGGTCTTTCCAACTGTGAGCCCTCCCCCCAACACTTTTCTGCCCAGCCTTCGGGCATCATTAAGCAGAGTTGTCAGGACCCACAGCCCCTGCTCAAGAACACAACAACTTGTCAAGGAGAATACTTTTCCTTTGTCCTTAACTCATATTTTGTGCAGTTCATTAGTCTTCATTCACTTCAGTAAACAGAAAAGCCTCTTCCTCCTTCCTGAGATCAAGGTCTGTCCTTGCCTGCATTGTGTGTTATTTTGTTCCAGTTACACTATTTTAACCTTGCTAGTTTTAGAGGACACAAGATTAAGTTTTTGATCTGTTTCTGAGACATGTCTAATACTTTGGCCGCAACAGAGCTCGCTGGGCTAGCATATACTGTGTTCATCAAGGTTGATTTATATCTTAATACTATTTAATAAGAACTACCTGGTATAAATTCCATCCTTCTAGAAAGGGATGAGTACAACAGACTTGGACCAGAGGAACTTAAAGCAATTTTGGTTAATTGAGCCATCACTTCTATTTTAATGCTCTTGGAACAGCTTGGCAGGTCTGTGTTTTACGCAGAGTAACAGCTTACAGAACACCCTTCTCTTTCCAAACACATAGCCTGAAGAGAGAGGAATTTGTACCACCACAAATTTCCATTCACATCTATTGAGACATTTAAAAATAAGAAAGCATAAGCCAAAATGCTTCTAAACCTGTCATCACCTCTACCCTGTAAATGTTACGGTCCAGCAACCCCACCAAAGACATGGTACCTCTCACATTAGAAACTGACTCATAGATCAGGCTCAGCATAGGTTAAAAAAAAAAAAAGCTACAAAACCAAGGAGCTGTATCAGGTACAAGCATCTTCCAGTAAGAGCATAACAGTTTTATGAGCTGTAATTGAAGCTGATAGCCTAGGCTGTTTCTCAAAGCTGGAGTCTGCACATAAGGCCATTCATCAGCACTGCTGACAAAAGGCATATGCTACAGTCCTTACTCACAGAAGGCTCCCACTAGCACAGCAATGAATTTTGTTAATTCTTAATAACACCAGTATAAGAAAAATGACACATCTACCGCAGGGTTACTTAAGATTCTTATGCACTTACAAGTGACCATAGAAAAAAACACTATCTGAAAAGTATCTGACCTCTTGAAAAGCAAGTTTCTCAAGGGGATGGAGGACTGGGATAAGAGGTTAGCCACTTACCATGTGGGAAGGCTAGCTTTACAGTATGAACATCTGTCACACCAGTTAACACTGCAGTGAACCTGTGAACTCACACCGCTAACGGCAAAGGACTGTACCGCAGCACATCTTTCCTGACACAGCCTTTTTAGAGCCACCTGGACTAAACTGTCCTAGTAGAAGCACATTTTTGCTGTATGACCTGTGACTTCACCCGTGCCTTGCAGGGACTGCTCTTTTTCTACATTGACAGATGTGGTTACGCTATTGCAACTTCCTAGTGTGTATCAGTTCAATGCTCCCTTGCATCCTTCCAGCCTTAGTAGAGTTCTGCAGGATTAAGAGCACAATTCTTTCCTGTTCCTTTGAGGAAAACAACAACAACAACAACAACAACAAAATAATGATGTTAACCTCTTCTTTTCCACCTGCAAGAATGAAAGTCAGATAGTGACAATTATATGACAGAGTTTCCAAACTTTTGTACACCTGACCTGTAAGCGTGTCAGCTGTGTCTCTGCCACAGATATCTCACAGCACAACTCAAACTTGGCACCGGGAAAAAGCTTGCCTTCTGCAGTTTGACTCCACCTACAGCAATTCCACATTCTTCCCCTTTATGCAATGTAAATTTATCTTCTCACTTCTTTCACCCATGACATTAGTATGATGGATCTTCTTTTTAAAAATCTTTCCCCTACCGCTACAGGGAAACTCTTAAACTACTCCTCCCTCCTCCTTCCCAATTTTATTTGATCCTGACCTTTGCCACAGGACACCTATCTCAAACACAGACAAACTCCTCTACTATCACAAATTAAGGAAGTAATCAAGCATGCTAAGCAGGTTATCCAAGAATAGCTTGCATAGACAAAACCAGAGAGACACTCGAGAAAAAAAAATACTAAATGCAGTGAGACAGTAAGGACACAGTCGTCTTTTTTAAAAAAAAAGGAACATTAATAATAAATCTTTTTTTTAAATTGACAGAAGCACTGAAGAACAGCACTATTAAAGCATTTAAATCCTGAAGATGTAAATACGCACTGTTATTAATACAGTCCACCTGAAGCTTGAATTACACACCACCACCTCTGAAAGCAGAAATTGTCATTTTCCACTGCAGACTGGCATAATCCAGTTCTTTTGTTGCTGGAGCAAAGTGTCTATGAGCACAAGCCCTCAGTCAACACAGAAGTACTGGCTAAATGCCACTGAGGATGCACTGCAGCAGTACAGCAATGTCAGCAGCCCTGCTGACCTAAGGCAATTTTGTTATGTATCGATATAACAGCTCACAGCAGAGATATGCAGTATCAGCAAAACCTATCACAAGTAAAAATTTCAGTAAAATACTGCAATTTTTAGGACTTTATGGCTGCTAATGGTCAGTGCAGCCTTGACACAAAGTGCCTATCCACGGCTTTCAACCACACAGCTTTTCAGCTGATGAGATCACCTCTAATGTTGCTTACTACGTTCTCATCCTTTTTTGCCTTAATCAGTAAGAAGCCTACATGAATTCAGCTCCATACTTCTACTGAAAATAATATCAGAATTACTTTCAAGTAAAGTTATACACAAATTCAGATATTCTTGGGGCTTGTGTTCTAATTCAAGATATTTGCTTAAATCATGGTGAATTACAAACAAAAAGGACTGGAAAGACCTGCTGGACATGTCGCATGGAGTATATACACATACATACTATTTATATATATATTCTATATATATAAAACTACACATATGTGATTACACTCACTATATATAGTAACTAGTAATAATATATTTATTATAATAGTATTTATAATATATAGTAGCTAATATATATACATAGCAAGTGTAGTCCCCATTTATAGATGCTAGATACACTCGCATTCTCCATCAAAGGACTACTTAAACTTTACCCACATTACTTCTATAGCTTCGCTGTCCCTGAGTCTCAGGCCCCTCTGAGTTGCAAACCTTCTTCCAGTTTGCAGACAAAATGCACTGCTGTTGTGCCACCACCCCCTCGCAGAACTAGAACTCCCTCATTTTCATCACAGACAGATTAAAAACAGAACAATCTTATATGCAGCAACAAGCTCAGCTCTCTTTGGAGCTCCATTAGCCTCTTCTGCTACTTGATTCACTGTGCTTGACAGTGAACCAGAACTGTACACAGAAATCCAGGCAGGCTGCCCTTGGTACCTCCAACGTTAATGCTCCCCTGATGCACATTAAGATTGCATTCGGCTGTCTTTCACACCCACACGTCATTAGCAGTCCACTTTCAGTCACTGTGAATTAATAAAGTTTTTCTTCTCTCCAACTGACAAACTTTCCACCTTTTCTCACCTGAAAATATTCACGAAGAAAAATGAAAACCTGTTAGTAGTCCATAGCCTTATACTCGGTTAGAGTCAAAGCAGTTGAACAGTCATTTACCCATACTGTTGCGAGTTAAGTAATTCCTCATTGGCAAACATGGCATTAGTAGCTAACACTACTAAATGAAAAGACTGCACTTCGAAGCTTATATGCAATCCACAGTATCCTGTGACCAAGAAAAAAGGTGATCAAAAAGCAAGTACCATTTTTAATCAAAGGCTATTTCAGCTGTACTTTTATTTGTCACGCTTCCTAGACATTCTCCACCCTCATCTTTACAGAAGATTCTCATAATGCTTAATACTGAATTATCTGATGTGAGGAAGAGGGAACTGTTTCACTTAAGGACCACTTAAGTGAGGCAAGAGAAAAATTACACACCATTTAGTTTGTTTTACCAAGCTTTGCTCCAAGCCACAGACTAAACCAGCCCTTGAATAGAATTCATGTATTTCACCTTCTCTCATTTGCTTGTTTTTCCAAGGATTGACTGACTGATCTTGCACATCTGTTACAACTGGTTTCTAATTTTGTAAAATTGGAGGGGCAGGGGGTGCTCGGGTCGGCAATTTTTTTTGAATGGAAGTCCCTGCCAGATGAGAACCCAAGCGTCACTTTCAATTAAGTTTCAACGATGAAATGGAGTTTGTGTATTTTTGGCAACTACTTAACAGTGTTCACACTCAAACTGTAACTGAGCTTTGAAGTTAGCATCCATGTGAGAAGAAGGGGTAAAATAAATACTTCTACCTGACTAAGAAATAGCTGCACATAAAACCATTTTTGCAGTAGAGGCAAGACACAGGCCAAAATGCAGTTGGGAATGCAGAGGTATTGCACCCCTGAGAACAAGCTACTAAAATTCCTGCTGTTACAGATAACGGGCAGCATACAAGCATTAGACATACTTATTTCTCAGTAGGAGACCTCAGTATGACCTCCATTCCCATAATTTTCCACCACCACCCAATGTCTGGACAGCAGACACCGTTTGCTCCACCTGTAAAGTCAAGCTATTTAGAAACTGCACATGGTTTCCGTGGAACAGGCCACACAAATTATTCAGTATTAGTTCAAGGTTGCTCATTTTTATCTGCTATAAATATGCACCCTAACATAAGAGGCTTCACTTCAAGTTTTCCCACCAAAACTCCCACCTATTTCATGAGACAGAACTTACACAAAGCGAGCTAAACACACCTCTGTCCCTATAAAAGACAGCTACAGTTCAGCATGTTTAATGTCTTATTCTCTTACAGCCACACATTACTAGTCCTACAGACTGAAAAACGATGCTCAAAGTGACTGTAAAACGCCTGTATGATGTAAAAGGTTTCGTTCCAAGAGTACTACCCAGCAGCTACCCAGGGTAGCACTCAAATTCTTTATGCTAGAACTATGAATAGATTTTAAAAATGGCCAAGACATCTCTTACTCAGAAGTGCACATCACCATAAAACACAGTTTCTCTAGTCTGGTTTTGTCTCTGTTAGAGACCCCTGATCCTGATGAAAGCCTGGATTCAGAAAACCATGTCAAGGCAGATAGCATCTGGCTCAGCTCTGTCCCCAGATTTGGATTGCCTGAGGAAGCACTGACTATACATACAATACAGAACTTTCATGCTAGTAATCTCTGAAGCATTTCAGCCAAACACTACAGACTAGCTCAATACTGTGACGGCTCTGTGTTTCTACTGACTTCTCAGTAATTGGCTTTCTATCTCTGCATATTCTGACACACTCATTCTACCAGTACTGACAACAGAATAGGAAACTAACAAGCTTCAGGCGCTGCTTTCTTAGTAGAACTAAAATGAGACCAACGCAAGAGTAATCCTGTCCAGAATTAAGATAAAGGCCTCTGAAAAGGCACGCAAAGATTTGTATTTCATTCTTCAGGATACCATAGCTCATCTTGTCTACTAGATGGAAGATGGAAAGCAGGTATTTGTGATTTATAGTCCTTTACACGCTGTGATTTTTATGAAATCATAGAGACCACAAGCGTGAGAAAAACAGGCCCACGGGACTTTTAAGTTTACCAGCTAACTCTACAAAGGATATGATTTCTTTCCAGCTTTCTTATCCCATTAACTCTATATGGATTATGGGCTTGTCGTCCCTCCAATTAAAACTAAATATTTAGGAAAGGAACATTTATTTAATAACAATACCTCATACAAGACACACTCCATCCAGTACTGCTGGATAGGGTGGGGCCAGGCACTGCTCAGATACGGTCACGAAGAAGCAAGGATCCTGAAGATGTGCGGAGGAGCCTTACTTGGCTTCCTGAATCTCCCAAAAGTTCCCAGCTTTCCCCCATATGCCGCCGACATGGATTTATTTTTCCCGACTTCCTTGCACCACCTCCCACCCGCACTCCCGGGCAGGTTCCGTCTTGAACAGCAGCCCCTGCATTGCCCGAGGCCGGGTACGCGCAGGGAGAACAAAACCGAGAGCCCGGACAGGCACGGGTAGCCCCGGGAGCCCGCCGCGGGCTCCAGCCTCCCGGCGCCCCGCTCCGCCCGGGCCCCGCGGGCACAGCCGCCGCCGCGGCACGCCGCCGGCCGGGCCCGCGCAGGAGACCGCTGTGGCGGCTGAGGCGGGAAGGTTTCCCGGCGGGGGCTGCTGCTCGCTTCCCCCTTTCTCGCCCCGGCTCCCCGCAGGCCCCCGGGGAGGGCGGGGCGGCACCTCGCTCCCCGGCACGTCCCCGCCGCTCCGCCCGGGCGCACGCCGCCTCCGGGCGGCCTGCGGCGCCGCAGCACCCCACGGGCCGCGGCAGGTGCCGCCCCGTCCCTCCGGGGCCCCCTCCCTCCCTCGGCTCGCTCTCCGCGGGGCGCCCCGCCGCCCGGCCCCGCTCCCCGCCGCCAGCGGGCGGCCGGCCACCAGGTGGGGGGCTGGCGGCCCCGGCCCGGCGCCAGGGGAAGTTTCCCGGCAGTGGAAGGGAGGAGGGTCCCCCGCGGGGCGGCCCGGGACGGGGCCAGGCGGAGCGCGGGAACACTTACAGCCGTTTCTCCTGCGGCTGCAGCTGCCGGTGCATGGCGAGGGAGAAGCCGAAGAGGCTGCCCGGCTCCCCGCGCCGGCTGATCACGTCGTCCGTGTCCAGGTTGAAGGCGCCGGCCAGCCCCAGCAGGAGGGGCAGGTAGAAGAGGCGCGCGGCCGCCATCTGCTCTCGCCGGCCACGGGAACCTGCCGGCCACGGGAACCTGCCGGCCACGGGAACCTGCCGGCCACGGGAACCTGCCGGCCACGGGAACCTGCCGGCCACGGGAACCTGCCGCCCAGCGCCGCCGCCGCTCCCCGCGCTGAGGGCGCCCGTTGTGCCCCGCCGGCTCCGCGCGCCGCGACGGAGCCCGCCCCGCCCCGCCCTCCCCGCCCTCCGCCGCCGCGGGCTGCCCGGCCCCCGAGCGGCGGGGACGTGCCGGGGAGCCCCGCGCCCCCGCCGCCGCGGTTGGGCACAAAACGTCCCCGGGGCCGGGCACCCGAGGGGGCCGCCCCGCCCGCCGGGACACACCGCCTCCCGCGCCCCCAACCGCGCGGGTCTTTGCTCCTCGCAACCGAAAATAAAGCCGTGCCGGGGAGCGCGGCGAGAGCCGGCGGGTCTGGGTGATGCTGGGCGGCACGTCCGAGTACGGAACACGTGCGTGACACCTTGCTGAAATGCTGCAAGGTCGGTACAGAGCTAAGGACAGCGTGACCCCAGTATACAGGTGCTTCTTGGGTTCAGTCTTCACTCCCCAAACACCACACCGGGGGGGGGGGGGGGAATATCAGTGCATACGTATCTCTGTTTTCCAGACTTCAGACAGCACACGAGGAGACTCAAGACTACATGAGCCTCCTCCAGCATCTCCTATCTCTGAATAGATCTGAGAATTTCTTACCCCTACCTTTTAATTGCTTGAAAACAATACGTGGTTTTGGATCCCAGATCATTTTATCTCATGCTTTCACCTGTAACTCCGGAAGGGTATTTGCAAGCATGCCTTCATGCACTTCATCCACCCGAGAGAGAGAGGTTTGGGTCCAACAGAGTCTTTGTTTAGTGCTCTGGTTTAGGGAAGCAGATGCAAGGTTTTAAAACCTCACAAGTGCCAAGCAGCGTGACACTACTCTGTTCTTCTTTTCTACCGATATCCAGGATATGAAGAGAGAAGCTTCTCTTCTCACACAAGAGATTCCAGAGAAAGTGAGAAAAGAGCAATCAAGACAGAGCACTCAAATATGTCAATACTCCAAATAACTCCTTCTAGAACAACACTCTGCTCCCATGGAGTTAATCCAGGCTACTTTTTCCAGAGTAATTATTCTAGGATAACTCCATGTACAGACAAGTCTTTGGCGCAAGTCCAAAACACCCTTGATCAAAAGAGAGGAGAAAACGCACCAGAAATGTGCATCTAATGTGGAAACAAAACATTTTGTTAAATTAGACTCCCAGATATTTATTGCTAATAGATTTCCCTGCTTGCTCTTCATGCCCAACTCATTCAAAGTCTTAATCCAGTGTTCAATCACTTCACAGTCACTGCCACAGCAGAAAACTGTACTGGCATAAACACCGCCCTATGGTTTCACTAAAGGACCCATAAGGGGAAAGGGTCTCAGACTAATTACAAGTAGGCTTACTACAATCCACGTATTTCACAGTAATTAGTAAAGATTTGAAAACAAGTCTTTTAAAATAGCGTTGAGGTCTGTACCAAAGTCTTAGCAGTTTTCCCTTCGGGACCATTTCAACTTGCATGCTTACAATACTCTTATAGTAACTATAGTTACTTTTTAAGTAATGCTTGTACTTGACTTGTGTAGAGAGTCACAGAAATACTTTCATCCCGAGCCATCTGAATGATACTGACACATTAGGTTCATCTGACTTCTCCCTCTCCCTCCCTCCCTCTAGTGCTGCCTGGGCACGTTGTACCTGTTTGTTGTTATCCACAGAGGTTGCTGAGGGGAGACAGAGTTTTCTCATCTCCAGATGCAGTAATGGGCATTCCAAGACACAGTTCTATTAAAACCTGTCTCGAGTGACCACAGTAGGAAAAACAAAAATAGACCATATACAGGGTGGAGCAGAAATGCACACAAACAACTTAGGGTTACCTTAGATAGTCTCTCATAATTTTGTACTATTTTCATTTGCTCTAGTTGAGGAGAGGCAAAAAAAGGTTTTTTTTAAAAAGTCAGTTTCCTTCCTTTGCTCTTCCTCCAAAACAAACATGCTGTGGGTTATAGATAACTAACACATACTTCAGGAATTCCTCTTTTGTACCATCCCTGTTTAAAGGGGGACCAAGATTAGGTATGATGACCAATTAAACGTGAGCACTCTGCTACACATAATACTGGAGTGATTCTAAGAAAGGCAATGGCCAGATCAAAGGTGTCTCTCTTTTTTGTAACAAATGCTCTGCTATTGCCAAATTTTCAAGCTGTCTGCTTATTAACGGTGTGTTGATACTCGGCCAAAGGGCTACAAGGTGTTTGCCTGCTGTGTCTACATATTGAGCAAGCCTTACTGCCAGCAATACTTTCCTCCTCCATACAACCGTGTAGTTAATTACAAAGGAAAAAAATAATTTCTAGAAAATAGAAGAGGTGGGATGGAAAAGCTAGAGCTTGGCAAGACATTTTAGGCTTTCACTAGAAGGAAGGCAAGACACAATGCTTTACATTTCTGAACTTTTGTATGAACAAAACATACTACGCAAAGAAATACACAACTTGTGGATACTCAGATGTGCAGCTTTAATGCAGCACATCAAATGGTCCTGAAAAGCCAAAATACGTAAACATCCCCTTCCCATTTCATTAAAAAAAGGGCTTGATTTTATAATTGATGTAATTCCAGATGAAAAAAGATACAAGCCAAAAAGGTTTGTTCACTGTGCAAGGTCTAAAGCTACGAGTTTTTTCAGCTCAGAAACATAACCTAGTTTTAAGCGTTAGTAGCTGGATCAACCTTCTGGATGGTTTCTCCTAAACGCAATACACATATCATTTTTAGAACCGCATGTTCTCTAAGTTGTTTACATTTATTGAACAGATGCATCTCAACAGCTACAATAAACAGTTGAATTCTTATGTAGCCAGGTTATCAGACTATTTTTGCCAGTATATCCTCTATGGCTGTTCTTGGTTCTCAGTTAACAATGACATTAGGACTAGCAAACAGCAGCACAGGGGATAAAGGTGCTTACAGTGGTAAGGGAGACAAACTGCTCAACACCACGTAAACAAAACGTTTTGCTCTGAGCAGTCTAGAAACCAGAGCATTAAAATAGATATATTTATACACTTGGTATTCTGAATTATGCAGAACTGACACTCATCATATTTATATCATTTATAACAATGAAGAATATCTCAATCTCTCTTTCTCTGATATCTTTTCAGAAAGATTCCCAAGATGCAGCTTTTTACGTGTTGCTATATTTAAATCCGATTAACTACAGTGCCAGATGAAGATGTCAGTATGTTCTTAAAACTTTTATTTTTCTCTTTGATGTCTAAAACAACTACAGACATAATTCTGCCATTCCTTACTGGCTTGCAAAGTAAAAATATTTTACCTCTGTAGACAAATTGCTTAGGATTTGACATATTCCATGTTTAAAGTCTTTAAGTCTGAGTTTGTAACATTTAGTGTCGGGGCTTTAACTTAATGTTTCTATATAATATACAAAGTATTACACAAATAAGAGTTGAAAGAAATATTTCGGTCCAGACTCAGAATTTTGGCAAACACTGTGACCAGTGTTATATAGCAGTTCTTTAAGTCTTTTACATAGAGAGAATATTTTTCCACCCAAGCTGTCAGGTACATTCCTTAAGTAGTTTCAGAATGACCAGCCTGAACTGTTTGGAGAGTAAACATCTTTGTAAACATACTTGGAGGTACTTTATGAGTGTAGCTAGGCAGAGATCAGAGAAATGCTGGTGACAAATGGGAACTAAACACCATAGTTTGGATTGCTGTGGAAGGAATTAAGGATGTTCCTTCAAAATTACTGATAACTAAGGCATAAAACTGTGGCCATTTTGAATGTATGCCTGTATTCTAATTCACTAGTTACATACACCACTATATAAGATTTCCCCCCCAGTAAGGGCAGCCTAAGCTTAAACATCATTATATACATCATAGGCCCCTTTGCAGCCCCATTTTGTGGCGCTCTCAGCCAGACATATATATCCCCAAATCTCTTGCATCACCACAGGTGAAACTTGTAGTACTGCCTGCGTCCCAGACTCCTCTATACCACATATGCTCCTTGATCTACAACACTTTCCTGCATGTAAAACCTTGCTTGTTTTATACCATTGTTCACCAGGGCAGACACATAACCTGATACCAGATGCAAACTTTTGGGCAATTCTAGCCAACTCTCCCTCAATGTCTGTCTATATGTGCATCTTCCAGCCAATTTGGGCCAAAACAGCCAACCATTGCTCATAGGCTAGCAGAGGACATTAAAAAAGTAAGCAAGGTATTTCTTGAGTAGGTGCTGGCAGAGAGCCAGGGAGGAAAAGAGAAGGCTGACAAGCAAGATATTCACAGGATCTCCGTGGAGATTCTCCCTAGGAACTCAGGAAGCAAGATGAACCTTCATGGGACATACTTTAACTCTATCAAGAGCCAAAAATAATCATTGTTTAGCACAGAACACTTTTGTTCTCCTAGCTCACACAGACTCTGACTAAAGAATCTTTGGCCATCACCCAAAGCACAACTCCACACAACCTTGATAGCACTTACCTCCAAGAGCTGCACGGGGTGCTGGACACACAGGACATGGCCCTGGGACAGAGTCTGAGAAGCACAAGACCAGGAATTAGTCACTTGAAGAATCTGGTCTCTAGGTCACTACCTAGCTTACTGTAACAGTACAGCACAGCTGAGACCCCCGGCTCCCCTTGCACTGAACTAGTGGAAGCAGCTGCTTGGTCATTACTACACTTGTTACACCTGCTCCCCCCATCACGTCCTGGATCAGACCCAGCTGTGAGGGCAGCCAGCTGGCTGTTTGGCTTCCATGGAGCAGCTAAAGCCCACTCAGTTTGCACAGAGGTTTCCAGTGATTGACAAGAACGGTGCAAAGAAATCTGACCTTTTTTTTAAAAAAAAAAAAACAGATTTAAGTTTTTTGATAGTCACTATCTATAACAATTTTACGACTTTGGTACTACAGACACCTCATTCACACGTGCCAAACAAACCATGTCTGCCACTAATTCAACAGGACCTGTGTTCAAGACATGTTTAAACACGGCTTTCAGACCACTGCCAACAAAGCCAGCAGAGGATGCTTCTCTGGTTAAGGCCTAAAGCCAGTAGCCTCAGAAAGATGCTTCCTCTACTTTCTTTACCTTTTCTTTCCTAATAGAAGTTTTTTCTCTTTTCTTTTTTAAATAAAAATAAATTTAACAAATGCATTCACTTTTCTCTTTAGATTAACGTCCTGATTTCTTAAGTACAAATTGGACAAGGTAGAACTGAGGACCACAGTAATCTTTTTTACTTCATTTGGATCACCATTTAAAAATATTTCTTTTCTGGACAATCTATAGTTTTAATTAATCTTAGTCCTTTAAATCAATCCATAATGAACAAATCCAATCTTCTGTTAAATTAAGTCTCACTTGCTAATGTGCTGACTAACAATGATGAAAGTGTTAATTATGCAAAGGCTGTAAAAAAAAGGTAAATAAAGTCTGTAAAGGCCCAGTCCACTCAGGATGTGAATTACTGTCTGAATGAAAATCAGGTTGTTCTCTCCCTGCTTTGCCTGGATGTGAAGAGCAGTTATGTGGACACTGAGGACACTCTGTAGTTCTCGTAAGCTCCCCACTGAGCAATGCAACCTTTAGTTTCTAGAGCCTTATGAGTTATTATACAGAAACAAAAGATTCTTCTACCTTCATGCCTATCTACCTGTACTGTTATTTTACATGCAAAAACTATCAGATACTTTCACTTTCTCATTTAGTCCAACAAATTAAGAAATTCAGAAAATCAACAAATTAAGAAAGTCTGTTATCCAAGGAAGAATTTTTAAAAATACCACTTCTTTATCCAACCACTAACCATTTGCATCCACCAAAGGAATATGACTGAGGATTGTCTGCATATGCAGTATTTTCCAATTAACTGCTTCTGTTTAATTATTGAACAACTACATTAAGCTTAACAGGAAGATTTTTATTTTTTTTTTTCCAGAATAAGACTGCTCACACATGAGTTAATCAGGAACAATTTCATGTTTAAACAAGTACTACAGAAGTATTCATACAAAACAAAAATTAGTTTCTCTGAAATTCCAGTTTTATTCAATGAAAGGATTCATTGCATGATGCTGCCATGACCAGGCAGGCTTAGTGAGTGAATTGCAAATCTAATCAGTTTGGCAAAGGGTTTTATGGAAGCTGTTGTGTTGGCTTCGCTGACTTCAAGTGATTTGTTCATTTGTTGCAAACAACTAAAATCTGGGGCAAGGAAGGAAAGGTCATTCATTAATTATGAAAGTGCAAATTTTTCTATTGTATTGGAAAGGTTTCAAATGCAGTTTTTAATTTTATATTCATTGTGTATTCAGTTTTCTTACTATTTTTTCCTCATCTTTCTATATACCTAAATTTCAAGTGCCCTTCCTAGGAAAAGGCAAAATGACTTGTAGGCAATCAAGATTTAAGGCATCAAGTTTTAAATAATTATTCCAATAACATCATAAATTGGTAAAGGATTTATGGCACACATTTCCACATTTCTATACACTGTAACTACTCTAATGTTTATTTTCAGACCATGACCTGCTTGGTCATTCTCTCCAGATTAATTCTGTCAGGAGAAATTTTCTGAGTTCTAAAAATCAGGTTTTGAAATTTTGTATAGTATTCACATTTAAATAAGCCCAGTCTTATTTTATGTGCTGAGGAACTATTCTAAAATACACATTATAACAACTATGTATATTTTCTTCAACTGCAATTAACAGTCCTTTTGTGGGTGTGCTGGGAGTTCTCTGCCTTGTTTATTTACCTGTCTCTCACTCCAGCAGTCTCAAAGAGAACACCCCAAACCTATCCAAGCTCATTCCATACATCTGGGAATACGAACAACTGAGGAAGGTAAGATGATACAGTCAGGGAGAGGTGTTCTCAGTTTTCACTAGTGCTGTACCTTTCCTATCATTTCTTGCATGGCACACATATATTGCTTTCTTTTACTTGTGGGTGTGTGTTTTTAGTACATACCAGACAAATAGTATGTTTACCAGCATACAAGCAAGTAAACTTCTGTGAATTTCTGACCACATTGAGTGAAATGCATGCATCAGTTCCTATTACTCAACTTTTTCTAAAGTCAATCAGCATCTCCAAGGATCAAGGTCCACTTTTAAGCAATTCAGCAACCTAACTGGCAGTTAGATCAAGGCATGATTATTTGCTTCTTGAGCACAAATAAAGGTACACTGACCCATTTTACTGTTGATCTGTTCTTAACATTAATCAAATAAAATGCAGTTATTCTACAGTAATGATGTGTTTTCCATGCAGAACATAAAGGACTATCTCAAAGCATTTTCATTCTTCCCTTGTGAGGTACAGAAGTATTATAATCTCCATTTCCAAGTGGAAAAGATTGATGGTCTACTTAAGGGCAAGAGAGTGCTCCAGTATCACAGAGGAAAGCTGCAGCAGAACCCACAGTCAGATCTGTTTTCCAGATTCTCGTTCCTCCTTGGCCTTGTTATAAAAGCCCCATCTAAATCTGAAAATTCATAAGTTCACTTCTGCCCAGCTATCAGCTGCTGCGCTGGGATACCAGAACAAATGTACATTTGGCTGACAGTCCCAATCCTTTGAGTAACACACTGTGTTAGTAAAAAGCATTCATTGTAGGTAAGCACTAATGTCCCTCATGACACTTTCTGACTCTCTGCCTCTGGGAATTTTTTCAGTACAGTGTGGGTTGCAGCTGTACTTATCAGGGAGTAAGTGTTCAGTGTCAAAAAATTCCTTCTGTTCCACTTCATCAGTTCATTTTCACATAATATTTAAAGACTCCAGAAGTTCTCTCTGTTCCACTCCAAGCTTCAACATGCCAGTTTTCAAGCCCTTTACTGTCACCCCTGGAGCCAACTGACCATTGCTGGGAGAAGGAACTGATTTGTCCGTATTTGTGGAAATACACCTACCAGATCTGCCAGGTGTGCAGCAGCTAGAAAAGAAATCCGAGCAGATGAGTGTTCTGCAGACAATAAACAACAATCAACAGATGTTACAAGCACTTGGTGACCAAATGCACATGGCAGGGCAATCACCATGCAGTGGGATCAGGTCATGGTACAAGCCTGTGCCTGTCAGCAGTGACTGGAAGCCCTTCGGATCCCGTGTTCCTGAGGCTGCCCACCAAGTTTATTTCAGCCTTAGGATCCCAAAACAACAGCTGCTTTGAGAGGGAAGAATCAGGGTATCAGTCTTATGGGGAAAGTTTGCATGACTCAACAATCTGTTTGGTGTCAGAAAAAGAAGCTATTACAGGAGCTAGTCAATTTGCAGATATGTGTAATCATTAACCATAGCCTGCATGCGGAAGCACTAGTATGGATAAAGCACAGGAATTAATATTTAAGTCAATTAAGAAGGCTTCCCTAGATGTCTAGGTAACAGACTGACCCTATCTAGAAGCCAAAGCATTGTGGTGAAGTAGAAACATAAAAATACTCTATTGTAGATAATAAAATTTGAAGTACATTTGAAATAATAGTCCTATAGCATTATATAGTCTTAGTATCAAATTGCCATACTGCGTAGCAGCAGTTCTACTTCTTGTCGATAAATTTCTTGTACGTGCTTTGTATTGCTGGGTGCATACCCTTATTCCAATTCTGTTTTCATTGTAATAAAAGACATGGTTTTTATTTACTTCAATTTGAACAGCACCTTTTTGCTAAAGTTTATGATAGGGAATGCTGCACAGTTTCAATCTATTCATTCTGTTATTTTAGAATTCTTGTTGCATGTACATAATCACAAAGTGATCTGCTACCTTCAGCTAGGGTGTCTTGCTCCCTATCTACATGTAGTCTGTTGCTGTTTGAGGTACAAAGGAGAAAAGAAAGCCGCGTGCCACAGTCCACTGGTAGAGTTCTTTTAACACACACTTGATTTGTAAAGTACCTGAGATCCGTCATCTTTTGTGAATAACATCACACAAGGTATTGAAATAACTTGGGTACCTAAAAACAGTCCAACCATGGCAATATATATCTATCTTTACAGATGCCACTGTGAGCCTGCATTCCAGTACTTCAAGGTAGGTCATGAAGGTATCTTAAGTATCTCCACCCTACCACAGACCTGCCCTCTGTGAATCCCTCAGAAGCTTTTCCTTGCTCTGCTGGCCGAAGGTGCATTTTCCTAAGGGGCATGGGAACACAGTCAGCTGCAGGTTGCTGATGTGCCCCAGACAGTATGGGACTGCGCCCTGCAGAGAAATAGCAGCTCTGACAAGGCTGCCACAGCTCTTGCTGCATTTCCTGACATTTTTTCATTATCTAACACTTCCTCATCCTTTTGGGACCGTCTGAATAATCTTTATTCCTGCAAAACGCGTACAGCTTGACCTTGCATAGACCCACACTAATGCTCATAATACATCTGTAAATTTTTACTTTAAAGGCACCCTGAGTCAGGGAAAGAATAAAAATTAAAAAATCTAAGTATCAAGCTTCTTTATTATTCCGGCATCACAGAACACAAGACTTTCTGTTCATAGTACAAGGAATGTTTTACTCTGGTTAGCATGAGGTTAATACCTAGCCAGATCTTTCTTTCTTTTTTCATTATTATTAGTAAGTCAACAGCAGCTTTTAGTATCTTGCAAGACAAGTTTCAGCAAAGCTGCAGTATGATTTTTTCTGTGATTAGTAAATCAAGACTAGAACATATGCCCACACACATCCTCCACGATCAATTCACAAGAGAGGGAAGATGTTAGCGATCTCTGTTGCACCATTCTTTATTTTTATCCCAAAGATCAAGATCCATTGAGAAAGAGAGGGCATGGCCTGTTAAGAAACTAAGAGAAGGTTTCTTGATTAACCCCAAAAAAGAGAGAGACTGCATTACCTTTACCACAAATCAGCCTCTGCAGGGATTTTCCCAGCGTGGAGGTGTTCAAGAGGTAGCCACAGCTGGGAAGGTCTCATTAACAGCAACATAGCTTCATTGGCAACACAGCTCCAGAGGTGAAACGGCAGGAGGCACTGCGATCTTTTAGGGACTCACAGGTGTACTCTTGGCCTTCTCCAAATCTTGCAATCTGTGAATTTCAAAGTTAGAGCCGTGATTTATTGGAGGGACAGGGCAAATACTCACTTTTAATAGACCAATACTGAGGAAAAGTCTCAATAGGACCCTGGCAGAGTTTCACCCACTGCAACTCCTCTCCTTTCCCAACAATTATAACATTATCATTTTAATTTTATGAAATTACAGACATACTGACTGAGCAAAAAAGTTCAGCAGGCCAATATCCTGTGTAACAGCTGTCAGTAGTAGTCACCTGAAAGAGTGTATGAGAGTGCTCCTCCTCTTACACTTTCCTGCTGGTACCCTGCAGATTATGGACTTAGTCTGTCCATGGGTTCATTCAGACCACTGTGTTTATTGACAGTTTCTAATGTATATAATCTAATTTATATTTATAATTATGTTATTAGCCTCTACAGCAGATGTGGAAACAAGAACTGCAATTAAATTGTGCACTGTGTGAAAATGGACTTTCTGCTTCAAACTCCCTTGCACAGTAACTTCACTGTGTGCCCACTGTATTATATGATCATAAGTGAATGAACATTCCTTAGTCATCTTATTCATGATTTTATAAACTTCTGTCATACCCCACTTCAATCATCTGTTTTCACACAGAAGACTCCTTGTCCAATTCATATCTCAAATAGAAATCATTATACATTTCTAAACACTTCAGGCATTCTTTGTACTTTTATCATTTCACTATATGCCTTTTGAGACAGAATTGTCAGAACACCACACAACATTCAAGATGCAGCAAGACATGGACTTAACAGCAGTAGCATCATTATACACTCTGTTTCATATGGTATCCCATTTGTAATTCCTAATTTTCTAATTCCCTTTTTGACTGCTACTAAACACCGAGATGACAGCAAATTTACCACAGGAAGACCAAGATCCTGAATGGAACAAATTAATTCAGAATCCATTTTTTAGTTCAAGCATATTGCTTTGTACAGTACAGACCTTAGTCTTGCTATTTTATTTCTCAGTCATTTATATAGCAAAACTTTTCTTTAGAGGCAGCTTTAGTTTCGACGAAAAAATAATTTTATAGAGTCAGCAAACACTATCTCCCTAATACTCACATCTCTTCTTAGGTCTTTAACCACACGTCCCTCTGGGATCTCTCTCTGTGAAAAATACACGTTCCTCCCATTTTCTTCCTTTCCTTCAACCAGCTCTTAATCTACAAAAGGATCTTCTCTTTATTGCATACCAGTTTAAGTTCTCAAGGGCTCAAAGCAACTTGAAAATCCAAGGAGGTTGTGACAACTGACTCATCTTTTTATCTACAGGCTCGTTGCCTGCTTGAAAGAATTCCAAGAGGTGTGATGCCCCTTTGCAAACTCCGTACTTTCCATGTATCCGCTAATAGTGTTCTCATTACAATTCCTGTCATGTTCCTGGCTTAGAAGTCAGCTTAGTTTCTGTAATTCTCCCAAGCACCCTATTTCAAACTGTTCTCAAACGTGCTCCCCTTTATTCCTCTGGTACCATGATGATAAATTACAGTTAAAACTCCACTTTGGGGGAGCTCAGCAATTTCATACATGCACTCCTTCAAATCTCAAGAACATTAAATCCATATAAAACTCACAATTAAGAAAATACTGAATCAACTGATGATGCACTGAGCAAACAGGATGAACACACGCACAGAATCTTTACTTCCATGCTCATAATTACACACTTATGTGCTGTTTCAACATGTGCAATTGCCAAATCAGAGCGTAAGAACGGCAGGCTGCTATCTGTTCCTTATCCCCAGCCTTATCAAGTTGTGACTTCAGGAACTGAAGAAGCATTATGAACCCAGAAGTCATGTTTGCCCTTCAGGGTTACAAATATCTCCTCCTCCCCTCACCCTCCAAATTAACAGCCAGGCTGTAGTCTCCCTAGTATAAATAATGCCAAATGCACCTACTCTTTTGAAGCAGGCTGCTGGTAGCAACTGCCTCGTTGCAATGCAACTGGCAGCCTCAAAATCCTCTTAGAAAGCAGGAATCCATGAAAATCCCTTTAATTTCCTTGGGCCCCTGCTCATCTTCCAGCAATGACATCAGTAAAAAGGAGTCATTTGTCAAGCAACACCAATTTTCTAAATTCTCCATAGTTTTTCATAGCTCAGTGCTACTGTCTTCTCATCTCCTATTTCATGATGAGAACATGGGCTACCCCTGTGTACTTGTTATTAACATAGCATCTCAGAAGAAAAGCACTTCTAAAATATTTTATGAAAAGACATGAGGCTCTTTCATGTTAAAGAAGCTGCATGACTACAATAAGCCAACACCTAAATATTTGTGTGCCTTGTCTCCACATGCCTTCATTAGAGAGATATATCCTCAGGTGTTATTTATATGAATGCACATTCATAGCCGTAAAATTCTTGGCAGTTCCATATTATCATACTTACAAACTGTGTAGTTGACTGCAGACTCTTGGCTGAGCAATAACCTTCCAATGGATCAACCTCTGTCACCACAATAGAAGGGGGTTCTAAGAACAGATTGTTAATCTCTGCATAAAACAGGTAGCGCTCTATGCTTTTTCTGAGACTCAGCAGGTATTTCCCTTGCACCAAAAAGGATGGCACTTAACCGTTGAAGTTGCACTGTGTTGTTATCTAGCCAACATAAATCTCATTCTAATACATAATATCCAACACAGCATTTCATCATTATCTGTAACATTCAGAAACTGCATCCAACAGAATGAATCTTCACTTTAAGCAGCACATTTCCACTTACTTGCAACTCACTGCTTTTCCACACACTGCATATTTGACCCTTTCAAACTTTATAGCCTCAAAAATACATTATGCAGAATGGAAGTTCATTGTTTAAAGGTATAAAAAGCCCCTTTATTTTAAAACCTGTAGCTCAGAAATGTAGTTTTTAACTGTAGAAAAACTGAAGATTTTTCCACAAACTACTAGTGGAAATAAAAGCAGAACAGGTTTTTCAGATCTCAACAAAGAGGATGCTTATATGTTTCTAAGGAATAACAAGAAAGATGAGCTAGGACAGAGGCAACAGAAAGTACTTTAAAAATCATATTTTTGCACTAGTTGCTGCAAATGGTTTATTTTCCTGAAAACTGCAGTTCTAGAACTTCTAAAAAAATAAGATCTGTTTTCTTCAAGGGGAAAATACATCCACCGTGTTTTTCTAAAACCTGTTTCAAGATTTGCATTTGTCAAAATCAGAAAAGGCACATTTGGAAAGACTGAGACATTGGCAGTGACAGCACTATGATGGTAGGTTTTTGGATCAGCAGCTAAGTTTCCCTCCTCCTCTTCCTCCCCTCCCCGCCCCCTTTCCTCTTCCTCCTCTATAAAGCAGTAATTGATGCGATTCCTGTTATAAAGCTTCATTTCTTGACTAATTTAGTTTTTTCTACCCATTCATATTATTTAGTTTGAATAATGAGGGAACAGTTGGGAAGAGAAATGAACACTTTAGTGATATTTAAGCCCTATTCCTGAAGATGTACA
This sequence comes from Buteo buteo, assembly GCF_964188355.1. Classification (NCBI taxonomy): domain Eukaryota; kingdom Metazoa; phylum Chordata; class Aves; order Accipitriformes; family Accipitridae; genus Buteo; species Buteo buteo. The sequence goes on from NC_134175.1 coordinate 30,893,031, forward strand.
TGTGCTAACTTTATTACATGAGTACTTCCAATAATTGTAGAGGAAGTAATCATTGGAGTATAATTAGGCATATGAATAAATACGTGGAAAAAGGAGGGCCTAGTCAGCTGCTAAATATAGGATTTTACTCACTTTCTTATTTAAAACAAACATGTTCAAAATGAGATCTGCAGAGCTCTCAAACAAGGCCTGTGGATGCCTGACAACTGACTTCCGGACAACACAGTCCAAAACACCCTTTTTGGAGAAATAGTTTCACATGCTGAATGATGTGGACACAATCTCAACTCCTGCCCAGCATCCATCATATCTTTTGAGTGGTATGCATGTTAACACAGAAAACATATAGCTGCATCTCCCTTCCCACTCCCTGCTCTTTCCCAAAACACAACCATCTGGTGCAAAACCATGCAAAGTGGGTGCTTGGTGTCACCACATATGGACACCCCCGCCAGCATAACACTGCCACTCTGTTGTCACCTTTTGTGGTTCTTGTTCTGTAACTGCCACCCTGCAACTGTGGGATGCAGCCTGTGGCCAGGGTGATGAGCAGGAAACCAGAAATTAGGGCTTTAAAGCCTTTTCCGTTGGGACTTTGGTTTATGCCACTTTTGCCCACCCACATAGGTATATTTATCTTTATTTTCCATCATTTATCTTTATGATTTTCCATCATTTACCTTTATGATTTTCCATCATTTGCCTTTATTTTCCATCATTATTCTTTAGACACAACTGAGGCTCAGAATGACCCCCTCTGAACAGAACAGAGCACTTGCCCTTTGATATTTGAACTATGTAGGTTCCTTTTCAGAACAGAATTGTGCAGGAACCATGTATGCTTATCACCCAAGGATGAAAGAGGCCCTGGTTCTCCACTGCCCAGTTGCACCTGCAGACACTTATGCCTCTGAAAATGTAGTGTAAAATTATATCATAATGACCATCATTCCAAACAGGCATTACAATGAAACCCCCTCAAATGTTAACCTGTTAGTGATGGCACATTATTTTAGGATTAAAACAGCTGCCTATACTTATCCACTATGGAACAAATCCTTGATCAGAACCCAATTCATCCTTCTGCCTCTCTAATTTGACCCTACTGACTTCTGTTGTCTGACTGATTTTGGATTTATAGGAGTACATTTTTGCATTTTTGTCAATTGAACTCTCTAGAATAGTGTCTGAATGATTGTCGGTTGGTTTCCACAACTTCATTTGAAAGTCACATTAATGCATTTGAAGAGCTTTTAAAAGTATCTATCTTGCTCTTGGAAGGCAAAGCTAGGAAGTAATACATTATACAAAAAAACTTCTACTGTGAAAAGTAAGTGATTTTGGTTTGTCGTTTCCTTACTTTTCTATCCTGAACACGCAGAAATATGGTGAACACCCCAAATGCCACTGTGAACCTTTTCAGAAATTACATCTCATCCTTGCTCTTAGTCTAAGGGCCATTATTTCACTTGCAGCTAGAACAAGAGCTATAACAAATAAAACCTTTTTATAATTCTGCAAGGCAGAAATTAGAACAAAGTTTTCAAGTGTCATAAAAGTGAATTGCAAAGTATAAAGTGGCACACTATTTTGACTGCTGTGAATTAGGGCTAAATATGATTTCAGCTTTTATATAAGTAACAGAAATAAGAAATTAAGTCCTTTGTTTCAACCTGAGAAGCATTCAGTTGTAGCGAATTATTCCTTTGAGGTGATTTTTGAAGTGATACATTGTCTTTTTCTAACATGCCGGAAAGCCTTATCTTGAAAGCCATTGCCTGTGATCAGCCTGCACATGAGCAACTCCTGCTATTTCTTACGTTTGCGTTCATTTCTATTTTTGCCTTTTAGGCTAGAATTGTCCAAATGCAACTCTCCCAGGAGTATTTTACAAGTTATTTCTGAAACAAAATGTTTAAAATCATATGAAGTTCTCCCTCACAGGTTAGGAAGTCCAAAACTGAGCCTTAGACTGAAGCTTTCCAATGAAGGCATGATTTCTCCCCTGGAATCCATTCTCAAATGCATCATGAAAGATCAACCTGTCACACCATTGCTTAACAAACCCTAACAACTTCTTAAAAATACAAGTGTTCCGAAATAATCAAAATGTTAATTCAAAATTGTTTTAGCCTGTAGGGCTCAGATCTGTGTATGACCATCATTATCTAGCAACAATAAGAATAAAAAATAGTCTAGTATTAAGTTATGATAAAATTTTAGTCATACCAGATCAATTTCAGTCTGATACTCGCGTATTTCAATGTCAAACCATGGCAGACATTTACCTGCACAAATATGTCTTTCCTGCCCACTGCAGGGTTGTGCTGGGATATCTAGGTTAGATCAAGAGCAATGAATCTATCCATGCAGCACTCTCACTAGCCCCAGTACTGTATAATAACCTGCCTGTCAGCAGGGCTGATAAGACAGAGACTAGAAGGGAACTAAAAACCCTGGGACATTTCAACTAGGAGATACAGCAGATAGAAGCTTCTGGGTCACCTGCTTGGTAGAAGCCACCCCTTTGCTCCAGCCTTCCTCCAGCAAAAGAGACTGCAACGTGCCGAGAAAGATTTTTTCCTCCCCCAAATAACGTGCCCTATCATGAACCACAGAAACATAACTTACTCAAAAGAGGAACAAACCCCACTTTGTTTTCTAGCAAGTAGCAGTATTCTTTCTATTGTATTTGACATACCAGAGCTTTGCTTATGGCCATATGAAAATGCATAGACAGTTTTGCACCCACAGTCCTGCTCTTTCTGGGATTATATGTTTTCTTTTGTATCTTGTCCTCCTCTCCTCCTCACTATTCTGATAAATCAGCTTTTTAGGTGGTAGTTGCAGGTACTTGGCAAGTTTTACCATCTTTACATATAGCCTAATATTGCTTTCATCTTCTATTTAACCTTGGACAAGTCTACACAAAAGAATGATACCAAAGACCCAATTTCAGGGTGATACACATAGCTCTAGTTCTACAATATTTCTACCCTGTGAGGTTAGCTTTTAGGCACTTTTATAAGCTTTGAATTTCATATGCAGAGCAGAAAAATGAACTGACATGATGCATCTCATTTCTAAGCCACATCATATAATCCATGAGAAGAACTAATAGAAAGAAAGACTTGTTTCAGTATTATTATGAGCTCACCCCCATTTGTTTTACAGAAATAGTAGCAGGTTTTGAATGAAAATGTGTGAAGAATGTGCAGTACTCTTGTGATGGATATGGTATTTCAGTGATCTAATTTAAAAAGAAACTAAGTAAATGAAATGTAGAGAAGAGCAAGCCTGAAGGAAACTTCACCAAAGCACAATTTGAAGAGGAGAGCTCTACGATTTACTTTGAAAAGAAATCCATATGGTACAATTTTCAAGCCACTTTCTCTATAATTTTCAGTTTGAACAAGAAGTTGCTATGCTACAGTATTGTTTGAGAACATACGATTCTGTGCTAGTAAAGTAAGGAAAAGTAAACTCAGATTATTTATTGGAGTTTGTCACAGCCCTCAGATCTCAGCAATGCATACCAGAAGATACCCATGATCCCAGACCCAAAACCCTTTTCATGGTTTTCAACAGAACATTTCAGGGTTTTTTCTAATGACTTATTTCATGAAATTCCTGAGGTTGAATGGGACGATTTCTTATCTGGCCTGCACAATGGTACGGAGCACACAAAAAATTTGGCTGGAAGCATCTGACAAAGATCATCTCTGGCAAAGAAGTGGGACTATGCCATTCCTAAGACAGTACACAGGGACTTTGTTACTGAATGGCTCAAGTAGCAGCATGAAAAGGCTTTTAAAAATTGTCCTTAGGACATATGGAGAAAGTCTGGAATATTTATTTTAATTTTACTCTGTATTTTAACCTCAGAAATACCAGTGGCAGGCCCAGATTCCCTGGTCACAGCACAGCGATTTCTCAGGAAGTTTTAGGTATTTGCTGAGTCAAAATTTTGTTTAAGTTATACATCTTTTTTCCCCTCCAGAAGCGAATTTTAATGCATTGGAGCTAATTTCCATTCTGTTTATTCTTAGACTCTTAATATTTAAAACACTGAAAATCACAAATATAAGTTAAACACACCAACAGCCCACCAGTCCATGAACATACATAGACCACCACAGACCTTCTCTGCATAAGTATACTTGAAAAAGGAACACTCTCCAGGCTTGGCTGGTGAGTGCAACCCGTGAAATACATTAAGCAGGATGGGTGAAAAACAAAGTTATGACACCTGTTAGCACTCAGTGGAGAAGGGAGATAACATGGAGCTGCTCCTCCTCTCCACACTTCTTAGACAGCATCCATTTACAGCCATCACCCCTTAATGGCAGGCAGTGGGAGGTTCCCACACTGTCCTTTTCTCATACCAAACTGAGAAGACAACAAGGTTTTCAGGTGTTTCCACCCCTCCTATTTACAGCCTCCACCAATCCATGCCCTGTCTCACATGAGAAACCTCTTCCCCACAGCTGCTCTGCATCCTCCCACACAAACACCCCTTCCTAAAGGGGACCCCCAGCTCTTGCTTGTCCCCTCTCACTTTTGTAATTACTAGTTTTTCACCTCTTTCACTTGTGTAATTGAAAGTTTCCTCCTTATCTGTGCATCTCCGGGGTGGCAGACAGGCTGGGGATCCTCCTGCAGCTGCTAAACACCTCTTGCCCCCGAGTGCGCTGGATGCAGGAGAGCAGGGACCAGCTCTGCATTGCTGCAGGTACAAAAGCCCCCTAGATAACTGTACTCCCCAGGCAGCACCAAATTTCTCTCAGCACTCACCCCAGCACCATCAGCACGTACCCACCAGCAGCATATTGCTGGCCTTCCCAACCCTGTGCCTTTGGGTCAGGGTGCCCAGTGCACACCTTTCCTCCCAAATGAGAGCAATGCATGTGAAAAACAAAACACCTGGTGCTCTGCTCTAGTCCTAGCACAAGACATGAGGGAGGCACCTCAGGGGCTGTCAGCACCGTGGCTGTTTGCTATGTACCCCTGAGTACTGGGAGGCAGGAGGATGGCAGTGGGACAGGAACCAGTTCAAAGCTCGACTTCGCGGTCTGCAAAGTTGGGGCGGGGAGCAGGGCATGAGGGAAAAGGAGAGCAGTGCAGACAAGACTGAGCAGCCTTGATGTCTGAAAAATCAAAGCCAATTAAGAGCTGCTATCTCTCAATTCCCCCTTCCCACTGCTGGGAGCCCTGCTTGTGGCTAAGAGGTGACAGCAGTCTCTTCTGAACAGAGGAACTGCTCCTCTCTGACGCCCCTAGCTATGGAGAGGCAGAACCTGTAGGAATTGGACGCTCTAGCTGGGATCCCACAGCTGCTGCACTGACAGATGGGAAAGGCACGCAGGCAATTCCTGCCTGCCCTGGGATGCACTGGCAAACTGCACTGCACAGCACCAGCCAGCTATTAATAAATACAGGAGTGAAACCAAATGCCTCTGCTCGACTTCTTTAAAAGCCCAAACTGCCTCTGAATGGGTGTATTTCTGGCTGTCCATCCAACCCCCAATTCCAGTGCTGGAGCTCCCCCATCCAGGCATACAAATCCTGCTGATTTAGCAAGCTCAGTGTTACGGCCACAGCAAGACGTGGGATTAGGCAGTCTGAGGATTTAACAAAGTGACTTTTGTTGCTGTTCAAGCCATCGTGTAACACATGAAGGGAATTGCAGTTCTGCAGCAGTACCTTACCTGCTAACACGCCCCTTAGTTTTTTTGCATCTGTCTGTCCTCCAGTCCTACTCAATAAACACAACTTCATATCTGATACTTGCTGACCCCGCTTTCTGCATTACAGAAGTCCCTGACCTGTCGACTTACAAAGCAGAAGACAACAGACCTCCTCCCAGAGTTTGCACAGACCACCTCTGAGGTAAGGAAGGGTTTGCATGGACACAGCAGTCTGGCTGCAAGAACATGCACATAACCATATCAAATATGCACTAAACATGCAGCTAAGGCACAGGTCCCTGTAAGCAAACAGACAAATAACCAAACCCCTCAACATAATAAAGATTTAGGGGAAAAGGCTCTATTGTTTGTAAAACAGAAAAAACAACATTCTGAAAACTGATGACATTTCCCCATTTTCTGCAGCATAAGCAGAGTTTCAAGTCTCCTCATGAAACTCTGCAATAAATATTCTTTATTATTTTGCCACCTTATTAGATATTTTGGGGACTGAATTACACGTAATATTCCACATATAATGTCTTGTTAGCAGATAAGAATTTTATAAAGTTCCAGTGCAGTCCACTGCCACATGGAGGTACACTCTTGCAAACCAAACACAATGGTACTACTGGGATGTAGAAGAATCATCATTCCATCTGATACAAGAGAAACTCTTAAAAAGCTTTACAGGGAGAATAATCAGTCTTTGTAATTGTTTCACTCTTTAGACGTTTGGAGTTGCCTTGTTTCCTTTCAAGTGCCCAAAAACTCTAGAAGGGAAGCAGTTGTTTCCTGCATACCAAAATGCTTTGTCATTTACACAGAAAAAACTGCCCAAAATAGTTGCTAACATTTGTTTTCCCCTTCTCTCCAAATAAACATGTAAAGATGTAAAAAAAGTTGGTCTGTCTTCTCCATCCTCTTATTCACCTTTGATGCTGATCAATCCACTTTCAGCAGCCAGCACTCTACTGGGCAGCAGAAGGGGACATGTCTTGAATTTCCAAATCACATTCCAACTGTGAAGTCACTCCCTCCTCCCCGCACTGCACGTAGCAGTGTATGTTTACAGGCCCTTCCAGGAGAGCCGAATAGGCTCTTTAAGAAGTGGCTTGGGCCACAAGGACACAATGCCACTGGCAGGAAACTTGTGATGCAGGAACCATGTCGTGGGATCTCCAACATGGTATCAAGGGGTGATGCAACGGGGACATTCAAGAAACTGCTCAGAGAAGCGGGTCAGTTGATCTCTCCTCAGAAATCACTGATCTCCCAGAGTGGTGCGTTAGCAGATATGACTGGGTTTTGTAGAGATCAAGAACATGATGGAAAACATCAGTGAAAGTTTTTCTCAACTCCCAAGGCCACCTTCTGCACAACCTATCCTCACAGAGGTGGGAGAGGCTGCCTCTCCCCATGGCAGCTCTACACCTTACCACATCCTTATTTTGTCCTCACTACTCGTTTTCACTGTTGATACTAGGTGTGCTCACCCGTTTACACACCTTTGCTAGTACCATGTGGCAAAGCAGATATATAGCCCTCAGAGCTTCAGGGAAAACCCTGAAGAAAATGCAGCAGAAATGGAATAACCAGGTACCTATTGATGTCATGATACACCATGAAGCCCCCAGGCACCACCTTTCTATGGACCTGAGATCTCACCTGAAGTATTCTGCTTTTTATTCCTCTGCTCTTTTAGTCTCACTGTATGCAATGCTTATCCAGCTGCACCCATCCCTCACACTAAAATAAAATAAAATAGAGCCACAGCATCTGACCAGCAGGCAGCCACCTGGCCATGCAAGCATGCAAATTTCTTGGTAGAGCCTGGATTCTAGCACGTAGCTTTACTTAGCACAGAAAGGAATTGTAATAATTCTATAAATTGAGATTTTCCAACAGTTACCAGGAATTGCTGGCTGGTGTCTTGGGACAAGGACAAAGACTGCAGCACTTCTTGCGGTGGCCACATACAATACCATTACAGAGACTCGAGTGACTTCAGCAGGCTAATGCTGATAATGAGCTTGTGGCAGCACAGACAATCACACATGGATGAGCATTCAATTACTCACCCCGTGGTTAACACACAGTGAAAGCAAAGACTATAGCCATGCAGGCCTCTGCAACTTTCATTTCATAATGTGCCATTAAATCTCCATCAAATAATGACAGCTTTGTCCCAAGGGCTGGGGCTGAGCAGGGGGTGGCCCATCTCATTGCAATTTGCGGAGCCCATGGAAACCCAGCTCAGGCCCTTGCCCACTGATATGGGGGCACCACTGCCTGCCCCCGGCAGGACCTAAAGATGTGCCTTCAAGATGAAACTGTTCCTACTCCATTTCCTGCCCCCAATATCCTCCCAGCCTCACAGACCAGGTGCAGTTACTGTAGCTCAGCAGCCTCAGAAATAAAGAAATCCTCCTTGAAGTCCTTGAAAGATATATTTTTGAATTTTTTTTAAGACCTAGTTTGAGAGAGTGGCATTTTTGTCACATGAAACATGAAGTGTAGTTTGTATAGGAAACTTTTTCTAATGGAACAAAACTATTTCTAGTACTCTTGCCACAACCTGTGATGCTACATTTAAAAATCAGTTCAAGGAGACACATGAGTAAACATACCATCGGCAACAGCTCCACTTCCTTGTGAAGATGGATCCTTAGAAAAAATGGTATTTTCAAGGATCCTTTTGTGTCTAAATAGGCAGATGTGTTCTCTGAAGATTTTCTTTGGGACTGAAACAGGGAAAGAGCTTAATTACCACTGAAAACAAGCTAAACTTAAAATCAAAGTTAGATGCCCAAACACTCAGGCACTTTGTAAAACGTACTTTGTATCTGTCTGCATATTTAAGCACTTGTATATATTGAAGATATATCATCTCTACAGTGTTACTATACTATACCTGTGGACGGTATTCTTAAATAAATAAATTCTTACTGTAGCAAAATCACGAATCTGAAGACTGTCCCCTCACCAAAATGAAGATTAATACTAGCAGTTCAAATACTACTAACTAATAAATCAGATTATTTTAAAAAACAGCACTGAAAAGAATCTTTTCACAGCTTGAAGAGTAGGTTCTTTAATTTACTAGGATGTGGTTTTCTAAAAGCAAAATCATTAAAAAAAACCCCAACAAAACACTCAATCCACAGATGTTTTTCCTAAGTCAATTCCTTTAGAGTTGGTGGAAGCCATCCTTGAAAATTCTCTAAGCTTTGCCATAAAAAGTATTTGGGGAGCAAGCGGAAGTGTGACACTCCCAAGTCACTTAACTTCTGTGCATAAGTCCTGCTCCTAAACTGTGCACTAAACACAGAGTGGAAACAGTTTCCATTTGGTACCTGTAGGTAGACTGCCCTTGCCCTGCTGTAGAAATGAACCCAGGCACAACCCTGAACTGTGATATTTGGAACAAAATTCAGTCCTTCAGGGCTGTTGCTATTTTGTGACCCAAAAAAAAATGCAGGTGCTTACACCAACCCCTGTGTAACTATTTCAGCATAGTATTTGAAAGGGGCAAAGTGGTAGACAACAAAACAAAATTAGAGTTTTCCAGCTCCTTGTCTCAGTCACTTCTGCAACCAAACCAATTTAAGATGAAAGCTTTCAAGGTATCAAGTTTTTCATAAAGAGTTTACCACCAGCCCTGCCCAGCTCAGTCCTGGGAGCTACAGGGGCAAAGGGGGGAGTGTGGATGGAGACTTATTTACACTTCGACTCATTAGAGCATCATCTATATGGGAAAAGATTTTCTAGTGATACACACACAATACAGTGACACAAAAACCTGCTTTATTCTCCTTCCACTTAACCCCTTCCCAGGTGACATAAACTGAATTGATCCTTCTGAAGCTGAGATTTAAGTGCTCATATGCAAGCTCATGTTATGACAAGAGCAAAGCCTGGACTGTGTTGAAGAAAGAATGTGGACTGGCTGACCTGGGCACTGCCATGCAGAACCTGTCCATGAGTTTCTAAACTTTTTAAATTTTAAAATAAAGAGAAAAATGAGCACTGCAACATCAGTTACCATTGGAGAGTAATATGCCCAGTTTTAGAAATTAGTAGTGTAGACCACAAACACAGAACACCGCAACATTTCTAGAGAGCAACTATATTGAACTCCATTTCTCTAACTGAACCTGGCGCCCTTTTTGAAGACAGAAAGGTGCTTGTCCCCCAGCTTGAAGTAGGATCTCAGTTTTCTTAGCAATGGAGACAGCATTGTGGCTACTACCATTACTTAAAAAAAAAACAAAAAAAGAGAGAGAGCAGAAAAAAAATCTTCAGCTATGCAGTTAAAATCTGAGCTTCTCAAGTTTTGCTGGGCTTCTGATTGGGACCATCCCCGCACATGCAGTGTCCATATGGAAAAACAAGAACAAATATAAAAGGGACACAGGAGTCACATGCATGACAATCCAAACTAGAATCAGCAGCTTCCCCCCCACCCCCGCCCCAGTCTCAGCATGAAAAAGAAAAAAAGAATTAGGTATTTGCATAAATACATTTTGTATTTGCTGATGAATCTTTCACAGCTTTGCAGATAACTTTTAAGTAATAATATTGTCACAATGGTTGTAGAACAAATTTGCAACTAAACAGATAAAAAAAACCTACATGCCTGTGAAGGACCCAGCAGCAACCATTTAGGGAATGGACTCCTTGGAACTGAACATTCATAATCCAGTGCCTACTGTGCATTCACTCCCTTCAATAGCTATGGTAATTAGGTTGTCTCATGTTATTGTGACCTACAATCTATCTATGGGGACACTCCAGGGGAGCTCTGGGTCCTAAATCTACTAATTTCACATTTAGAAAGACCAAGGCATAACAACAATGCTGAATTGATATGCAGAACATTCAGATAATTTTAAACACTTGAATCATTGTCCTCAGATGTAAAAAGATCAGGGCTTCCTTCAAGCACACATTGTGCAAATTCACTGGGTGTGTCACGTTACACTGAAGGGATGTTTGCTGAAATGCAACTGGGCCATGGAAGTGGTAGTTGATTAAGTGGAAAATAAGGAGCCTTGGGCACAATGACCTTTATAAACCATGCACAAAATTGAAGCTGAGATTTACAGCAAACTTTTCTGGCCAGTTTTTTCTATGCTGATAGAAAATAAGGTAATAAACCAGAGTATGCAATTAATTTCTTGCATAAGTTACAACCTTCTTATGAAATTTTTCTCAATCAAGCTTCTGGCTTTAGCAATATATAGTATCACTTGATCCAGCCCTAATAAACAGTCCAGACAAAGCTACAGTCTAGTAATACCATCATGTTCAGTAGTTCCTCAGTGCCCTAGTATTTGCAGTCCTGGATGACTTATTTGCATGGTCTCACTCTGCTCATACATTTTAGCTGAATGGGTAATCATATGGAAACTTTGCAAACAAGTTTCCAGTTTAGGGCAGAGCATCAACCCAGATCAGGCAAATAACCTACAGTCTAATTCTGTATGAGAGATTTGGGGGATCATCTTACCATCTCCTTTACCCAAATCTAACCAAAGTGCCATTTCTTAGAGACAGGTCATTACAAGCAAATATTCCCTATGAGTTTCTGGACATTGACAGATGAGCTCTTGAGGGCCTGGCAGCAGCTGTGCTTTAGGACATCACTAACCCTACCTTCCCAGCCCTTCACGGGCAGTTTAAGCGAGTGCAGCAGCCTGGGGACTGGAGAAGGGAGACATAAGTACACATTTCCCTGCTGCCCTGCCAGAGAATGGAAAGAAAGAGGAGGGCAGACACCTAGAAAGAGAAATGTCAAACTGCCTCAGCAAGACTTGCCAGGTCTTCCAGAGCCCTTATTAATGCAATAAATTCATTTTTGGGAGGGTTAAAAAGAATTCAAATCACTGCCACAGTGAATGCTTAAAATTACATCCTATGAGTTAGATTGAATATGAAGCATGTACAGGTTCTCCACTGAGAAAACGGAATGTATTTATCTTTTTAATTGAATCTAGCCATATAAAATGATCCTGTTAAGTAGATTAGAAATCTTATGTACTGGGCCCCCATGTGGTTTGCCTTTAATATTTGTGCATTCAATTACTGTTTTTGAAAAGCAGGAATTACTCATTGCAACCTTAATGCTGTATTTATTCGGGATTTAGGCCTATTTTAAGATTAGACCTGACTTAATTGTACCAAACTATCAGCAATGTTGGAGTCAGACTACTGAAACTCATTATCATATATCTGCCTGATACCTGCATTCTGCAAATCTGTGAAGAAAAAGAGAATACTTCCTCTTGCTGCTACTGGAATAAAATTAGAGGATGTCTGGGGAGTCTGAAAAGCAGTTTTATCCAGATGCTCCAGTAAAGTATTTCTTTTTTGATGGAAAAAGTTAAAATATGAAAACTGTTCTAATAAAAAAAGATGTATGACAGCAGGAAAAAAATCAGTTACATCCCTCTACATAATTCACAGGGAAAAATTAACTGTAATAGCAAGAAGGCATTGCAAGAGTCCATGTTATGGGCTAGGAGCTCACATCAATTGCTGCACACAATATGCATTAGGAAGAAGTGAACAGTCAGTCACTCCTATCTTTTCCTTGCAAAAGATTCACCGACATCTCGACTAGATCTGCAGAAGGAAGGGCTGCACTTCTAGTGCTTAAGGCAGCTCTACGGAGATCAACCAGACGCTGCCCACGCCAAGGGTAGAGAACAGCCCTCTCCTCTCACCATGCAATGCCTGCCTTCAGCTTCATTAGCAGTTCCTTCACAACAGCAGTGCTCCTCTCAGCTTCTGCAAGACAAGGAGGCAACTTTAAAAGACTAAAGGAAACATGGTCAAAGGACCTTCAGATTTCTATTACACTGTCACTATTTCTGCATTTATGCCTTAAATGTCAACAGCAAATTACATCTATATGCTTTCTTTCTAAATCACACATCAATTTTCTTTGTTTAACCATTAGCTAAGTAAGCATATGTATATATGTATAGACACCTACTTATATTATTTCCAGCCTGCCTCTTCCTCACTCACATTGCAATTCCTAGGGAGATTCCCATCACAGTTTTTGGAAAAGCCTTCTTAAGCATCATGTTAAACTCTTGCAGAAATCCTAGCTTTGACATTGTTCTAGGTGAAAGGTACTGCAGAAGTTCAGCACAGTCGCATGTGGCTCTAACTCTGAAGCTTTGCAGATTATATCATTTGTCTAATGAAGCTGAAGTGTTACCTTAATTTGTCAGAAGAGATTAAACAACAAGGAGCGCAGCTGCAAGGACAGGAAAAGATACAATTCCTAGGAAAACATTTGCTTTTATCAGTCAGTAAAACAGTGCTGTAAATCTGCACTATATTTGTCATGAGGAAAAAAAAAGTAAGAAGATAGTTACTAAGAGCCTAGTTGTGTTTCCTACATGTACAAAATGACCATTACTTGTAAAATCAGTGTTTTGTATAGATAAGAGCAGGAAATTAACAAGTCACCAGTTTTCAGTACAAGAGAATATATGTTTTCATAATACTTAATAAAACCTAATATAGAATAAAAGCCTTAGCCTGTAAAATAAAAAAGGTATCCATAAACATATAGCTATGGGTACTCTGGACTTCTCTATCAGAGGTGAGTAACGAAGCAAGACAGCCGGGTTCAGACCTTACTTGTGACAACTGTAATACTGTTATGCATCAATTTAAATCAGTTTCAAAAAACACCACACCCCAAGCTTCCAACTCAGACTGACTTTTTTTATATATCTCTTTTTTCTGAGGAATTGTGTAGTGTACTTGCACTTAAGTGCTATCAAAGAAACGAGGCATTCTTTCATTTACAGCATACAGACAGCACTATGCAGAGTTCCTTAAAAATAATAAGAAAAGGCATATAATACATCAATTTGTCCCCTAATATACAGTGCCAAGGAACTTCTCAGTTTAATTACATAAATATGGCATTCTTCAGAAAATGTTTGTAATATAGATCAAAGATGCAAATGTTTCTACTATTACTTGGTTTGAAATAAGAAAAGAAATAAATCGACTTTGAGGTGTTAATTTCTACCTTACACAGAACAGACAATGTTGAAGAGTCCAGAGACTCCATTACAAGGTGCTTGTTATCAAGAAAGAAGTATTCTAAAAATGTAGAGGCCTCAAATGGTTTGTTTTGATTTTGAAATAGACAATCTGTCTGAAATTCTAGCCAGACACTGAAGTGGAGCTGAAAAACTTTGCCTTTAGGATTTATCTTATACGCAAAATAAATGTTTATTGTGGAATAGTTCTGTAAGGTATACATGAGTCATTTTTAACCACAGTATTTCACAGATAAATACAACTGCTGTGTTTAGAATGAAAATTAATTCAGTTACGTAGATAGCTCAGTTCATAAAACATCTGACAGAATGGAAGAGGTATTTGACAAGCCCTAACTGGTACTTTTTCTCTACTCTTTCAGGAACTTTTTGCTTGTGAAAGGAAAAGCAATGAAAAGTATATGCAGAAAGACAAAACTGCTTGGAAACAAAATCCTTTCCCCCAAAAGTTGGGTGCAGTTGCAGGGATCAGCGAGGGAAATCAGGTAGAGAAAACCTGCTTAGTCTCATGATCAAATTGCCAGGGAGCCAAGACTGGGCCCAGTGGTGCTTACTTTCATATAAATTATGAACTAATCTCACCCTTGTTTGACAAATTCTGTTTGACACAACAGAGGGTCAAATCACACAGGTGTTCATTTCCAGGTGTTTCTCATATATTGCCATTACCTAATTATTCCTTCACCTCATTCAATGAGGCTCTAGGAGTTGGAGCCAATTGCTCCCATTCATCTGAGCTCTTTTAAAAACCTACCCTGTATTTTCCTTTCTACACACAAGGAACAGTATCATGGATCTCCAAGAGAATAATATCTTGCACAGAAGTAGTTCCCAGCCCCTCTGGACTGAAAAGGAGCACAGTGCAGAAACCAGGAAGATAAACACAAATTTGAATGTGTTCCTATAGTTGCTAAACTTTAAAAATGAACTGGATTTTTAAGGAGAAGTTTGAAGGAAAAGTGGGTAGCTAACATGTCAAGACAAAGAATGGAGTTGCTGCTAATGACCTTGACTGTCTTTTACTGCTTAGTGAGCTAATTATATTAAACAAAACCAGAGCAGAGGAAATTAGAAAGCATGTTGATGTTTCTATTCCTTCCAAATCAAAACAGTAGCCAGCATGATGTAGGAAAGCCCCTTCAGGTTACATACAGTGAGAAAGCTATTGTATATAGCACACAAGCAAGCCAAACAAATGTTCTACGTATATTTTGTTTTTTAATAGCCAAAGGCTATCACAACTGTGGCTGTGCCCTCACACATTACATAAGCTCTGTAAAGCAGAAACCCCCCTTTCATGTCAGACCCTAAAAGAACATTATAGCTAAAAGTGCAGTTGAAGTAAAGAACAGAAATTACCTCCTGGAGCCCAACATGTTTGATAATCTTGGAATGGGTAATAAAACTCTTCTACAACACGCAATCTTTTGGATGAGCTTTCAAGAAGTGAGCTTTCAAGAAGTCTTTTGGTAGGAGGTATTTTCTGAATTTGTATCACAAAGCTACTAGTTAGTAGTCATGGTTTCTGTAAAAAGCTATCTGCCAGTTAATATCCCAAAAACATGCCTTCTGGAGCTTTACAAGAATTATGCAAACTCTGCTGGAATAGTCCTGGGTTTACAAGTACATCTAAACCCGCAGCTGACCCAGCTACTGCTAAACAACCCCCCAGGGGGATAGCGGAGCTCCTGAAAAGCTGTATAGTGTAACATGCATAGGCAGCGCATGCCTACCCATCTCTACTTGTATCCCATTCTTGTGGTGTGAGCATGAAACCACTCTTCTAACAGAAAAAAACCCATGGTATTCTTTTGCTGAAGTCTGATGTAAAAGATGGAAAATAATCTAGACAAGTAATTAATTTTAAATTAGAAAAGATTTAAATTAGAAAAGTGTAACCCTTTTGGGATGGAGGAAAAACAACAAGTGGCCTTTTCAGCACCAGCTTAGTGGCATGATCCCAACCTACTAATCCCATTTCTTTACTGTACCTCCAGAAAAACCTACAACCTGATGGCATAGGTAGCCTGGAGACTCACACTCAACAGTATGCAGTGACCTGACCAGAGATCCTTATGCATTCAAGGCTATGCCTGCCTGCCTGCCACAGCTAATACAATATCATGGACAATAATTTAATTACACAAAGACCAGGAAATTCAGCAGCGACAGTTCCCATTCTCATGCATAGCGCTTATCTCAGGCATAAAGTCAGCATCAAGTGCATACATACACAAGGAGATGTATTGCTGCAAACCTGCGTATCTGAACATAGCACTAACACAGCAGCACTCAATGCTGAGCACACAAACTGTCAGGTATGTAAAACACAATAGAAACGTCTCAATTTCTTGACACAAGCAGAAGAGCACAGAACAGCATTTCAGCTGCTCTAAGTTGCCTTCAGCAGTAGCAGCAGGCCAGCTGGAACGCCATCCCTGCTGCCCTCTGGTTTGCCACACCATGAGACTCCCTCCTGCCCCTCCTCAGGTCTGCTGGACCCTCTGATTCCTTCATGCACTCAAGTGAACTCGGTGCAGCCTGGTGAGCAAGCTGCACAGATTTTTTTAAGTTACAAAAAACGTGTCCAAGTTTGCCAAAACCAGTGACCTACATTTACAAGTAAGCAAAAGATCTCAAAAAAAGGAGGGAGGCGACAGCGGCAATCAAACCATTTTGATTACTGTAGGAGATTGATTCTTTCTAATGAATCTATTCCCTGCCAAGTGCTTCACTGAAAGCAGCTGGCATGTAGGACAGACAGCAACAGTGGTCTGCAAATGGAGCAGAGACAACACAGATAGGAACACCTAGTTTGCAGGTGTTCTGTTTCATGGTGCTAGTGAAACAGCACTTTATCAAGCAGCTACTCCCCAAAATCATCTTCTGCTGAAACACTGCTGTACTAGCTGCTTTGTGAAACGCTGCTCTCCTCCCTTCCCCCACTCCACAATCCTTTCTCAGCTCACGAGGGCTCTATTTGCAATGCCACACAAAAGGATTAGTTGTTTCAACTTTTCTGTTTTCCTATTTCCAAACAGCCTCAATTGTGTGTCTTTTGACTGACCTCAACAACATTTTACGCGAGATTCCCCCTGCTTCCTTCCCCCCCAAAAAGTAA
The DNA here is from genome assembly GCF_964188355.1 of Buteo buteo. NCBI lineage: Eukaryota > Metazoa > Chordata > Aves > Accipitriformes > Accipitridae > Buteo > Buteo buteo. The sequence goes on from NC_134175.1 coordinate 30,909,932, forward strand.
CCAACCAATGTGGCTTGACATCAGTACAGAATCAAAACAGAATAGTGAAAACACACATTAGTTTTAAATGCTGCTTCTGTACTCCTGCATCTCTCAACTGAACAAGCACTTTCTGCACTTTAACCTCTAGACACAGCAACACAGGAGAACATGCATTAAGTAAGCTATGAAACAACAGGTTTTTAACACCATTACTCTTCTCCTAGATTTACCACTGACATATCCTATGATCTCAGACAAATCATTCAGTTTGTACCTCAGCTTTCTTAACTGTAAAAGAGGTATAATGCATGCTAAAGCATCTTGCAATACTTTAAGTTTCAAAACTGAAAGAGACTTTGAAAAGACTGCCTCTAACTACCAACTATTATTTTCATAGAACACAGGCTGCACTACTAAGGGGAAAAAATATCTTTACTGAGTAATCACATTTAGGGCAGTGGCTTGTATATATGCGCTAGAGCAGTTTCAAAGGAAATGTCATATTTTTAAACTACATGTGCCATAACCATACTTAATAGAAAGCCATCACAAGTCTTTTGGTGCCATGAGTCTTTGTAATAAAAGCATTTGTTTTTGTACTAGGTTATAATGGCTCTGCAAGAGCTGTCAGGATTTATCACATCAAAAATCCATGCACTAAAAAAGGAGTGGTTGCCCAAAGAGGGTTTGGTACTTTAGAGACATTAGAATCTATTTTGTTCATAACACATGTTTGTGCACTTGGGTTTTGTGGCTTAGCTTGATCATATTCCAATACTACCCATTCTCACTAAGGGGCTTTTATTGTGGCACTTCATGGGCAGATCCACAAACAACAATGCAAAGTGTTCAGGAGCAGCCAGATGGAGAGGCTCAGGTGCCAGGAGCCCTGCCAAGCCCCAAAGTCACTGTGACATCCAGCACTGTGGGGAGTTACTCACAGCTTATCAATGTCTAGTTGGATGTTTTGTGTACAACCTGATTCAGTAGCAAGTTGAGAGCGTGAAATCATGCAGCGTCCCGGGCTCAGAAGAACTGTTAACTGACAACAGGGTTTTCCACTGTGAGGTTGTCTGAGATACCAGCAAAAGACATCTGACAAGTGTTCACTGACCCGTGCAGTTCCCAAGGATGAGGCCACATGCAAAGGTGTTTGCACCCCAGGAACCAGCATAGCTTAGTAACTGCCCTTTGTGAACATTTATCAGGGCAAGATCTTTTTCTCTATGACTTTCCAGTATCTGGTTTTAATTCCGCACAGCCCTAGTTGAGGAAAAAAAATAAAGATATATCCTTTAATGTGCTCTATATGTTTTCTCTTAGATGCCAAGAAACACGGGATCTTGAGTGACAAATTACTGTCTTGATGAATAATTAAGCCATCCTCTACTTCCAGCAACCGAAAAACCTCTATGTGACTGTTTCTCTAAAATAGAAAGTCAACTTCTGTTTTACAAAAAGATTTAGGTTCACCAGCATTTCAGTGGGAGGTTATACTGCAAATTGAAGAAAAACTCAAAACAACCCACCCAACAGCTATAGAGAAGAACAATTTTTCTGCCTTCTGAAACTATACAAGAATTACTAGATACAACATCATTACATTAGTTGTATGTAGAACTGTGATCCTATTAATGGCATCAATAGCAAAGACTGTCAACACACTGTTTCAAAATATTTCAAAGCAAATTAAGGTATCAGTAAATCACATTCAACTTGCCATTGTCACACATACAAGTGCCTTGAAGTTACAAACCCAGAAACAAGGAGCTCTACAAGAAAAGTTATGTGAATAAGAAGGCTAAGTGAAAAACTCATAAGTAAAGGCAATGTCCTAAAACAGCTGAAGTGTAAATAGCAAAAGGCCAAACATGGCTGTTTTTAAGTAGAGTACAAAACTGTTGAAGTCTGTCTAAAGCAGCAAAAGATGGATGGATTTCGGGGGGAGCAAGGAACAGAAAGCACACATTTCTGTTGAACTGTTTTAAACTAAGGGTATTGTACATTTTTCTAAGCTGTCTGACTCTACGGGACTCTGTGGTACTGAACCCACAGAAAATTCATCCTGTCATGTTACAATATTGGTTTTCTATCCTGTTGTGTATGTTGGCACATAGCATTAGTGAGAAATCACAGTGACATCAAACCAAGACCAGAGCTTTGTTGAAAGGAAGATGCATTGCTGCAAGAAACAACAAGAGGTGCAGTTGCATGCTGATATTCCATGACATGCATGCCAGACCATAGTATCAGAAGAGGAAGAGAGAGATAGTCAAGCACTGGTCTTTCCTTGGCGATATTCTCAAAAAAGAGGCAACATCTTAATCCCCCTGAAAGTCAAGCAAGATTTTTACCATTGATTTCAAGAAATGAGGACCTTCATTTCTTATAACTAGTAGTATCTTCTGTGTCCAGTAAAGAAAAAAATATTATACACCTGATCCTTATTATATAACAAGCTGTTTTATACCACTCTAGCAGTGTATGCTTCATGCTCATTTCCAATGTCATGATCCTGAAATAGAGCCCAGCCAGGAGAAGAGCCAGGCCCAAGAGAATGTATTTTTCCCAGAGGTATTAATCTTGATGAAAATAAAATCTACTACTCTCCTGCATTAGAAGATTTCAGCTATGCAGCTTTCAGAGCCAATGCTCTTTTCTTGGTATGTTAACAAGCTTCTCCTTTTCAGCTAGCTATGGGTTTTCCTTTCTCACAGTTATCAATGGATTGTCCCAAGGTTAACAGCCAGCCTTGGATCATCAGCAGTCTATTGAAATGAAGGTGTTTGTTGCAGAATACAAATGAAGTCCATAACTGGTAAACAAATACCAGACAGATTGACTGAGAAGGCCAATCTGGGTGTATTGCATATGTTAATACTTTGGCAGCACTGCTGCCCTGTATTTATGTTTTCTTTCGCAACATTTTTGCTGAGTTTTAAAGCTAGCAACCTTTCAGTACAACACCTACTTCCCTAAATCACTGAGGCCAGTGAAAGAAATGCCTTGCAAGGTGGCTTGTAGAAGAAAACTTTAGTAGGTAACATATTCAGCTTAAGAAGGGCACCACAGACAGTCCAGTATCTATCTTACTAGTCTAAAACTATGGGAGGGTTTGGAACCACATCTGAGCTTTGTGACAGTTCTCAATTATCTGAGTGCTTAGATAATAAAACTAAACAGCAACAGCAGCAAGAACAGTCCTCCAAAGTTTGACTGAGTTGTTAATAAAATTGTCCTCAAGATTGTGCTGCTTTCCCTCTGCCCCTGCCAGTCCTTGAAGAGGAAAAAAAAAACAAAAGGGGAGGTTAGGGGGTGTGTGAAAAAGTTTCAAAAGAACTTAAGTTCAAACTTCAGTTCAAAGATTTAGGTCACTACGTATCACTCTCTCAACTGTTCTTTGATGTTAAATCCTTAAATATTTTAAAATAAGGCCACTTACCACTTGTCTCTACTGAAAAGATGGGAGTAACTTGTTCTGCGGTTTGTGAAACAGACTATGCTGTGAGCAAAGTGCTGCACATCCTGCTATTTATCTCAAGGGTATGCTGAATGTCACCATCAAACAAGTTATTTGGCCCATGTTTAGTTGAATATAATTTCCCAGTGTGGTACTGGAAGTTTACTAACAGTGTTAGTGGTGCAGGGCAAAGAAGATAGCCTTAACAGAGGCACTGTATAAAGTCCTAGTCCACCAATTGATGAAATCTGACTTTTTCCCTACAATATCAATTAATCACACTACATTTTCAATAAAACTAATACAAAGCAGCGACACTCCCCTAGAGGACCAGATCCAGGACAATCATTTCTGGGTTTTGTTTGCCTCTCCCCACCCACGCCTTTATTCCTGCAATTGGAGGGGAGAGTAGATGGGAATGGTGAGGAAGTATGTTGCTATCTTCCTACTGAGCTTGGTTTCCAGCTTCAGCTATGAAAAAATGCCAGCTTTTTTATGTTCATGTAAACATTAAAATAGACTTCTAACTCTGAATGAGATTTTAAGTGACAAAACATGTGCAAAATGCAATTTCAGAGAAAGAAATTGCAAGTTTGTATCCAAAGCAAGTCCTGGCTCTGCTAAACCCACAAGTGGCTGGTGAAGAGATTTAGGGGTAGAGTCCTGTGCAAGACGAAGCTTGTTAATCAGCCATGCTCTAAGATGACTCAGCTGAGCAGTGAGTCATCTAAGCAGGAAAAGAGAAAGCTAAAGTACAGATAAAGTTCTTTATCAGAAAAGGCTGGCTGGTGGGAGTTTTTGTCCTTGATTGAAAACCCTGGCAATTTGCTGATCATAAGTTTGTAAATACTCTCAAGATAAAATACTTCAGCAAACAAGAGAAGATTTTGAAGGCAGTTTTCACCCAAAGAAAAAAAGCAACCACCAAAACCCAAGAACAAAACCATGGACTTCAGCAAGTTCCAAGAAAGAAAGAATTAGTCCATAGAAGAAAGCAAAGTCTTTAGGGAGGTCATTAAAATTGTTCTTAATGCTTTTTATTTTCTATGGGTTTATTTTTAACCTCATTTTAAGTATGCTTTTGTAGCCAATAACATGTAACATATCATGTTAATAGTAGAACTTCCTCCAGTTGGTACCAGACAGCACCGGGATGCAGCTTTACTGTTCAGCAATTCTGCTCTCCCTTCTCAACAACTCACAACGTGCCTGCTAATACGCTAAATGGTGCACACTGAACATGTGCAGTCCAGCCTCCCTGGGCTCAGCTGGCAGCCCATCAGCTTCCCAAACTACTTCTCTGTCACTGTACCAAGTAAATGCTTCTGTGCACTTCCAGTGAGAAGTGAGAAAAGTGAACTCCAGTTACAGTACCTTTAAGCAGCTGTTTAAATTCACTTATGGCCTTACCTGCAAGTGATATCTACCTCACAGCATGCAGGAGTAGTAGATGTGTATAGAGGCATGATACATAAGGCATGATACAGGCTTGAGCCCAACTGAAGCTGTTTATACAAGCGTACCCCGAGATTTGCCAGTCAGTTGAAACAGATCATCTGTTAGTAAATCCACTGACATCCAGGACCAGTCAAGTTTTCTGGTGTGAATTCCAGGTAAGTGCTGGTTAAGCAGACAGTGTACTGATGAACTATCTCAGCCATTTAATAAGCATGCTGGACACATGGCTATCACATGAAGTTTAGTCTATTAGTCTCATAGGCTAATTTAAAGGAAGTTTAAACAAGAAAGTAGGTAAGGTCCACAGACTTGCTTCATGACTCAGATCGCACCCACAGAAAAAAAAAGAATCCAAGTCATAGGAGCAGACTCTGACCTCAGCCCTGAGAAAGCTCAAGAATGCTGAGGATACTGAAGTAGAGAATTGCATGAGAGTACTTCTGTCTATCATGGTTTCTTGTGATAATTGGAGAAAACAGATTTTGCAAATGTTTCAAGCTCCATGCTAAGTGCTTTAGCCAAAACGCATCCCCAGAGGGCTGCACGGTAAGGCAGGACTTACGAGAGAGGAAAGGCACAAGGAGGCACAGAGCCAAAGGGGACGGTGTTGGGCGATCTTGTAACATGCAGCCAGGCCATGAAGATTCACTCTCATAAGGAATGATGAAGTGGAGCAGGATTCAGAAAGGTCCTTTGAAAGGCTGCTCCTCAAACATAGGAAAATGAGCAAGAGCAGCCTTGGGAAGTCTAGAAGAGTAGGACAGACCCAGCAATACACTGATCTGGTATACATCTCTCAAGAGGTGCTTTATGAGGGCTGTGACCAAAAAAATGCCTCTTAAAACATACAGGTTTTTAAGCCAACCTTGTGATTTGAAAGCCCGAGTCACACACTCCAAATGCCAGGAGTTGACAATGTTTCATGTGTAGGCAACTAAAAAAAAACCCCACACAAGTCTTGTGGGACTTCTATACTTTCCAGATATGACCTATATAAACATCTAAAATAATTAAAAAGGACTTAAGCTAGAGCCTAATTTTCACAAGCATGTAGAAGAAGCATTGAAATACAGTTTGCTTAATGGTACTTACCACCATATAATTTCATTTATGCAACACTGATTCATCATTGCGTTCTTAATTTTTTATGAAGATCAAAGGAAAAAAGAGACTCCAGTCTTACTACCAAAAGAAATATGCTTCTGCTTGCAAAGGTATATCACTAAGCACCATCCTACAGAATAAGCGATTTTAATCTTTTGTGTTTCATTGCTCTTTGCATGCAAGGAGCAGAATTTAACAGATTACTCCTTGTTTACAATGAGCTAAAGCAGAACATACAACATATTCAAAAACTGAAGTATGTCCTTTTTCCTTCCTTGGATATGCATATACAATACTGTTAGAGGGAGAAACATGTACCCTATTGTTACCTATAGAAAGAACTGTGAAAAAGGATTAATTGTTAACAAGGATAAAATTGAAAAGGCAACACCTGCTCAAAAAGAGTCCCTTGGGGAAACTTACTGCTTCAGAAATATATGATGGGAATAAGTTAAGATAGACAACGGCTAGTCATAGGATGCATGAAAAACTGACTGATTATGCCTTGTTCCAAACCACTGGTTTTCATTACCTACATAAATCAAGGCAAGGCGGCAGCTTAGCAAGTCTTGAAAGACAATAAAAACACCACTGAAAGAAACTCACAGTTAAGAGCAGAGAATGTTGTATCCAGAAATACCAGATGCCTTTATAAAAATAAGGTATGTTTTGCTAAGCAATGTCTGAAGTTTTTGCAGCCAAGTGGAGCTCAATCTTTATTTAACAGTTGAGCAACAGAGATCCTTATTTATTATTTAATTAAAGACTCATTCCAACACACATTTATTTTAAAAGCCTAAAACAAAGTGATTTTGCTGCAAGGCAAGTAGGTGAAATGGAAAGGGTTTGTTCATATAAGCCTAGGAGTCATGAATGAAGCAATGATTTTACCATAAAAAACATTTGCTGCTAAACAAGGAGTTACTGTGGAACATTAAGTCCAGACTAGCTGGTTTAACAAAATGGCCTTTTGATTTGAGAACTGTTTCTGCACTACACTTATGGAAAGACATTTTGCTCATGTTTTGATTTGCAGTCATCAGTCCTCATGTCCATGAGGACAGTGTCCCTCTATCAGGCATAGCATATCTACCAATAATTCTCAGACAATGGTTGGGAAAAAAAAAAAATCTCTGATTTGATTTGGCAGGGAAGCCATGGACTTTTCAATTATTCCTTTTATTTATACACTAGCTCTCTCTCTATTAAAAATATCACAACTTCCCCCTTTCAAAGCAGTCACGTGCTCTTCATACAAACACAGAAAATATTTTGCAGGTAATGTGACTATGTAGCTGACTTTGAAGCCAACAAGCCAATTTCCTCAAGCGCAAACACTGTTACTTTTAATGTCCAAGCCAAGCCTCAAACTAAGTGCCTGATTTTCCTGAAATCCCTCACGCTGCAGCTGAACCCATCCGTCACCTTTACCTCCAAGCACCAGTGGTCTGGCTCGTGCATGAGGAGGCAACCAACTGGGCTAAGCTTGTGGAAGGCAAGTGGGTGCCTGAAGCAGGTGTCTGCAAAGCCCCACCGGACCCCTGACACAGGCTGGAGGAAAGGTGTCTCTCCCTGAGAGACCAGCCTTGCCTGCCAGGGCACATGCCGGTGGCCGTGCACAGCCCCTTCGGCTCACAGCCGTGGCTCCCCTTCAGAGGTTTAGGTGCCCCTCCAACTTCCCACCACACAGACAGGGAGGAGAGACCCCTGGGCATTTGCCAGGCAGCAAAGTCCCCTCATCCATCAGGTCTCCTTGCCCCTGTTTTCCCCGCAGAGCCCCTGTTGCAGAGGGGGGACATACCAGTCTTCTGGGTGCTTCTGCCCCATGGGGCAGCTGGGCCGTGCACAACTGCAGACATGCAGAAATGGGCACAATTTCGTTTGGGTACAAAGCAAGGAGAAACTCCATGGATTATCTGAAACAATACCAGATAGAGACTGGTGTGCTTTTTGGAGTCTCTAATGAGTATAGTTTCATTAAGCATGCAAGACCTAATAAGCACAAAAAGGAAATAACCAAGGCACTGCCATACAGGAAACACACCAGAGTCCTGCCTAGACTGGAGCTGGCTGGGAAGTGAGCTATTGTGAGGAGCCTAGTGTTTTAGATGCTCTGATACTGCTGACTACCTTGAGCAAGCATGGCATATTGGCAAAAAAACAAATAAACAAGGAGACTCGTTTGCTTATTTCAAGGGAAGCAGCTCAGAAACAGTCTAAAAAAAACCAAACTAGTCTTATGAGGAGCGGCTGAGGGAACTGGGGTTGTTTAGTCTGGAGAAAAGGAGGCTGACGGGAGACCTTATAGCTCTCTGCAACTACCTGAAAGGAGGTTGTAATGAGGTGAGTACTGGTCTCTTCTATCAAGTAACTAGTGATAGGACGAGAGGAAACGGCCTCAAGTCGCGCCAGGGGAGGTTTAGATTGGATATTAGCAAAAATTTCTTTACTGAAAGGGTTGTCATGCATTGGAACAGGCTGCCAAGAGCAATGCTGGAGTCACCATCCCTGGAGGTGTTCAAAAAAATGCGTAGATGAGGTACTTCAGGACATGGTTTAGTGGGCATGGTGGTGTTGGGTTGACGGTTGGACTCGATGATCTTAAAGGTCTTTTCCAACCTAAAAGATTCTATGATTCTGTAAATCCTTAAACGGGCACATCCTACAATACGCTGTTGTTCCACCGAAGTGGACAGAAATAGTAACACGTCAAGTTAAAGGATGGCTTTATTTACAAATAAATATAAACACACAAACACATACCTCTCTAGATGCACCTCTTTTAAATCTGACTGGGGACATGCATACCTTGCTGAAGGTGTTGTAACTTAATTTGCACGGGGTACATCTGTACCTTCATTTAATTTTCTTTTAAGGCCTTCTGCCGAACTACTACATTGCAAAAAGACCACAAACTTGCTTTGACATTTGTCGGGAAAGTTTTTGTAATTTTTTTTTTTTAAGTCTGGAGAATGGAACTGGGGATCATTTTACTGTCAGTTTGTATACTCATCTACAATTTATGAATGATACTGGACTTGGGTTGGTCCTATCTACAGGTCAAATTAAATGGACTTGTTCTTCATAATTTTCCAAGTGGCACTGGCACTCTTCATCTGCACTGGACATGCTCTGTTCTAGGAAAGCACTTTCCAAAACATTTCCATTCCTGCCAATGTAGTTTCAGCTCCCTGATCCCAGCCGTCCTAGAAACTCGTGTGTGTTGCAGCACGCAGCTCCATCCGGCTTTGAGATGAAACCTTTGGGCAACCTGCCCACGCCAGTTCCTTTTCTCTCTAGCTCCTTCGGAACTGACCTATTTCCCTTCACTGGCTTGACATGGCTGTGAGGCTACAAAACTCCCGACTCCAACAAATCTGAGGCCTCCCCTAAATGAAAGGTAGTTAAACATGTTTTTAAGAGAAGGCATAGGTAGCACAGTACTAACTAGATACTTGCTAAACCTCCCCTATCATTTACCTTGTAATACCCTGTCTCATGACCCTTTTTTCTTATTCTGAATATATGTCTTCATGCTAAAGAAATACATTGGTTTATATTTTGTGTACAATCTAAGTAAAAAATTAAACATCAGTGCACAAACATATCTGAGCACAGAGAGCCATAAAACTACCAATATTTGCCAGTATGAGTCAGTGTGGACGTGGGAATTTCTAAGTAGAAACAAAGCATCAAAAATGAAAATGTGCTTCCTGAGAGCTGGTGTTGCTCACTGGTGGTCAGCAGAAAGGACATCTTTTACCATTTAGAGATGATGCCAGTTCCATCATTTGGATCCAAAAACTTACTGTGCAAACTATTGGACATGCAGGGAAATCCAGATGTAGATACTTACTTCTTTCATGTTCCCAGTGTGAAATAGCAAGGCTTGGTATTATTAGAGCTGCATACAGAAGGCTCATTATGACAGTGACAACTATAATATTAAACTGAATAGAATGATAATATAATTCAAAAAAATCTAATTGCTACTCTGCAAGAAATTAATTTTCTAACAATACACAGCAAAAGCTGTCTCAATCACTAAACAAAAATCCACCCCCTTGTAATTTTCTTTCATTTTCAATTTTATAAAAATGGCCTTAACTCCTCCTACAGACACCAGCACTTAACTAGTCAATCAATCACCTGAATCAATCACCACACCTGCTGTGTCCATTGTTATTCCTTAAATAAAAACATAAACACAGGAAAACACGTACTGACTAGAATCCACCAGAAGCACATTAAAAAAAAAAAAGTATTCTCATTACTAAAATGAAATACCTTTTGAAAACTGTCAGTGAAAATTATTCCATTAGAGGAGAAGAAAAAGTTGCAAAATTTACAAATAAAATATGCTAATTCAGTGACAAAGAAAAATCATTTGAATGTAATATTTCTCTGAAAATAAAAACCCAGCTCTTAGTAACTCTTTACATTCATTATCATCAAAACACCTTACCAAAGAAATCAGTATCATTATTCCTACTTTGGAGATGGCAAAACTGGAAAGATCTCAGCAATATCAGAAATCTGCAGATGAGTAGAAAAAGCTGGGAAAGGAACTCATACCTCTCATATCCAGTGCAGAGCTTTGATTTTAGACGTGACCTTTGGAACGACACAGAACAGATCAAAGACCAATTTCTAAATATTCTGTAATAACATGAAACATTAAATATAGACCTGTATATTCCCAAGTTTAATATTTTATTATTCTCACCCCCTAAAAATCAGTCACACAAAGAAAAATCATCTAAGAGGAGGAAGGGAAACATAGGAGTAGTAAATAAATTTTCTACCAATGTGCAAGTTAGTGCCCTTTCCAGATTCCAACCATAAATGAGAAGAATCATGACAATCATTAATCAGCTATGCTCCTCTCTTCATCTGTAGGTTTAATACTTCCTTATAGGTATGTCACCATGGACCAGATTCAACTGAGAAATGTGATAACTAACACACAAATCCCTGACAATGCATGGTGGGTTTCTATTTCTTTATGGTAATAAGGCAGAAATTTTCTATGCAGGTACACCAGCAATTCTCCCAGTGCCTCTGACGGGAGTTAGGAGTCTGCATCCCACGGCAGCATATCTCCCAATGATTTAAACAGAACTTGAAACACAAGTGGAGAGGACCTCCTGTATAGGTGGAATAAAAGCTAGCACAGGAAAGAAGGCTGCACCTCATTTTAGCTTTGCAGGATACGTTTGTCAGACAATATCCAAAACAATCCTTGTTTTACAGCTCACTGTGTGACATAACCGCATAATTAGTTTTTCAGTCTACAATCTTTTACTACAGGGATCTATCCAGCCCTGTGCAGCAGAGCACGCAAGGGCCTGGGGCTCGATGTGCCAGCAGCAGCACCCAGGGAAAACATCCCCCAGTGCAATGAGGTGAGCATCACAGGGTCCCACAGGGGCTGTCATGCAGGTCCCCACAACCTTTCCAGCGGCAGGGACTGATGCAGCCATTATCCAGTAGCATGTGCAACTGAGAACAGCATTTGGCATTTTGGCTTCAATGGCCTGCACAGCACTTGATCTTCATTTCACGGTCATGGCAGAAGACTGCGCAGAGAAACAGCATGCACAGCACTTTTAAAGTCAATGGCACCTCAGTTTATGAGTCGACAAAGATATAAAACAGGCTCTTTTACAACCTCCTAAACCTGCCTTTTCTTGAAGGAAATCCTGATTGTATAACTACATACGAAATCATCTTTTCAAAGTGTACCATGTATTTTTTTCCACATCCTGGCAACAAAAAGGGTATTTCCCATTAAAAATCCTAACTTCCATATTACAAAATCATGAATGCTTTACGGCAAGGCAAAGTCAATGGGATGGCACAAGAAATTAACAATTCCCCTCCCATGAAAAAAGCAGTATCTAAATATCCCAGAAAACATTTCTTCAACCAGCATCAGTTTCCTAAAAGCAGCACATACTGCAAATGGGTTTGCTTTAGCATTTTAATACAATGCAGTAATTTGAGATAAATCTAACACTTCAGAATACCTAAATCTTCATCATATTTACCTCTTTAGGATTTACAGTAGGGCAAAAATTTGCCACTGGTCTGGTGATTTGATATAAGTTATGCGGCAAATCTTTTTTAGCCAGTCTTGGAAACTATTGAACTACTTTATACTTTGCCAGAAACATCACAGCAACAACACTGCAGGTGCTATCTGAAAATGGGTAATGTGAAGGTGTTTAACTCTGCACAATTCTTTAGAAATAACACACTGTAGCTGGACCCTCCATTTCCCCATGACTCCTCCATCTCTAATGGTAGCGTGTTAGACCAAAGGACTGCATATACCATTAACTAAAAAGGAACAGGTTATGGGAATGTGTCAGTTCCGCTGGAGGATGCACAAAGGCAGTTGGATTTAGACACGTTTTCTTTTCATGCCAGTGAAGGCTCTTACTCAAAAAACAAATCCATGTATCACTTCCTGACCCTGCTGCTGGGCAGGGTATCCTGCTACAGGGTGGAGCATTAAATTGTTCAAGAAAAACACTGGCTGGCAGCCAGTGGAAATTTCATGTTTTATGGATCACCATTCTATTCTACCATGATTCATCAGCTTCAACAGCCACTGGTGATGTGTGTATGTGGCATGTGCCACAGGATATATTTTCTACTACAGTAAAATTTGCCTACAAAATATTTTATCCTTTCTAACATGTTTAGTCTAGGCATAGCTAGAGGCAATAGGAGGTTCTCACAGCAGCCTACAGCTGTTTCAAGGGCAGTTATGAAGGTGATGGAGCTACACACAAATAGTGTAACATGGGACAACAAACTGCAACTGGAAATTGAGGCTTGGGAGATTCAGGCTGGATATTTGCAGGAAAAAAAAAAAAATCTCCACCAGGAGGTCACCCTGGAGAACCTGGAAGAGGTTAAATCACCATCCTTTGAGGTTTTCAGGATGCAGCTAGACAAAACTAGAGCTGGCCCAATGGCAGTTGTTCTGCCTCAAGAGGGATGCTAGACTACATGTCCTTTCCAGCCAACATCCCTATGACTCTACAATTTTATGTATCCTCAGTCAATGTTCCTGATTAGTCTGACTCTCCAGCCTGAATTAGAGAGTCATTCCTGTCTTGGGCTGTGTCAAAAATCCAGACGTGTTTAGACACCTGCAAGTGCTACAAGATAGTGCAGCGTGCATCCTCAGAGTACAACATACTGTCCAATAAATATAAAATCAGGGTCTCAGGTGTTAATCTGCAAAGTTTCCAAAACTTTGAACCAGATTAATCAAAATAAATGAGGTGCTGAAATAAAGATGACAGTCAACACTTTGTTCACCTGACATAATGGAAAAAGATGCAAGCTTCTACAAGCATCAGCCTGAATCCATGAAATTCATTTCCTTCAACCAACCTTGGAGCCAACCTTGTCACCTTTTGCTCCAGATCACAAGTTGGATTCTTCTCACCTTCCTTAATACATACATGTATTTAAAGAGGAAAAATCACCCTCAAACTGAAACTTTCCCTTACACATATTTTTTCACACGGATGAGAAAGCACAAGAACAGAAAAAAAGTATATGATACTAGTACAGAGAAGAAGGTACTCTGATATTATAATAATGACACAATATGAGCATAGGTTTAACACAGGTTCTTATTTTTCTTTATATTTAAAATTCAGATTATCTCCTTTTTTATCATGCATTTGTTCATTCTCCAGGGCTGGATGAGGAGATGGGGTAGGAACCCCAACTAGAGTACATCTAGTTTTGTATTTATGCGCATATACAACTTCATATTCTTTTAAACCCAGTAATCTTATAAGTATGTGCCATTGAATGTGCTTTCTACTGCTGAATGGACTTTCTTCAAATGCACGAAGACAAACAGGCGCTATGCTGTTCTGACTGAAGTCAACAGGAGTTGCCAATCGATTTAATTTGAAGCCGGATTAGGACTTCTGTGAAAAGCCTACATACAGAGAACCATGTACTGTAAAAATGTAATCCTTTAGGGGAAAAGGTAATTTATAAAAATCTTCCCGTGAATAAAGAAAATGCACACTATTGACTTAGGTAATCATTTAACAAGCTTGACAGCTGAAAGTAAATAATTCTTGGGCAAAGTTTCTAGGATGAAAGGCTTGACCTGCGCTCAAATCTAAGAGCAGCAAGCTGATTGACCTTGTGATACTGTGGTTTCATTTCAGGAGCTGCCTTCCCCGCCCCCCCCCCCCCCCTTTTTTCTGAATTGCATGAATATTTCATGACTAACTGCGCATACCATGGCAGACAAAGAGCTAATACATTAGTAATTTGACCTGCTATTTATTTGAGGTGCCCCAAACATGCAATGAAAGAGACTCTGATTCTTCTTTAGAACAATCATGAAACAGAATATGGGTGATTCTAGAAACTTTATCTTTACTTTAGCTGAGCTAATTGCAGCGGGTGGAAGAGGCAAAGGCTATGATAAGAATTCACATCTGGGAATGAAAGGAAATCAGTGAGTGGTACAGTCAGACATGACAGAGCACTCAATCACTGCAGTAAATCACTGAAATTAACTGCATTACCTAGAAACCTTGTTTATACTGCTTCTGCTAAACTTCAGCAAAGGATTAAAAAAACACCAAACAAGCCAAAAACACACCATAAACACTGAAACAATGAGTGACATCACATTTATACCACAGAAGTGTAAGAGAGCTCTTCAGTTGCACACTTTTCTTTCCCAGATTATGAATGTCAGTCACGATTGATGGGGAAATCCCTTAAAAGACACGCAAAAGTTGCCTGTAAAGCAGTTCTTGGAAATCATCTCTAAAGATCAAATTATGATTGAGGGATCTTGCTAGTGAAAAACATGAAGCTATTAGACGAAGAAAAGTGGTTTTGGATAACAACTGAGCATAAAATGGAGACTTCATTCATCCCTTCCTTTCCTGCCCTTAGAACAAGAACCACTAAGGAAGACAAGTGAAATAGTAGACTGGCATGGAAGGAAAACATTTAACTATGAATCCATTTTTATGCATTAAAAAGGTACACAAATTCATACAAGTACACTCTGAAGCAGAAGAGAACATTTAACTGAGTAAAAATTAGAAAAAAAAATATTCATAAAAACAGTGTATTCATAAAAACATTGTGTAGCCGACATCCAAGTGTATAAACTCACGAACAAGTTCAGATGACTAGACACTGCCAAAAAGAGTGGCTGGAAAATGCTGCACTGCACCATTTAGAGTCCCACTTGTGCATCAGCACAGACCCAGGGTTGATCAGGCACTTCATAGCTTTAGGTACCTATTTTCTGCTCAGAGTGACATGCTCTGAGGTTATGACAGCTGCACTCCAGCTTGTTAGTCTTCTTAACTGCTGCATGCCCTGATTGTTATGTTGTAGCATTTCATTTGAGATAGGGATGTGCCAGGCACCCCACATTCAAAATGTATGCAACTGTGGAACAAGTGAATATACAGACTGAAGCTCTGCATTTGGTGAATCTAGTCCACACCTACTTTGACAGAATTTATACAGTTAATTTTCCACATATTATTGGCAAAAAATTGCACTATTTGTCACCTTCAAGTAACACTTCAACACCGCCAGTGATCAGTCCATGGTCTGGAAGCCATCTACAGTCCCAGGGACAACTAAGTTCAGGGCTTGTTCCTCCTTCTCCCCCATCACTTCTGTCCACATTGAGTTTCTTTTGCAAAGGGATATTTGCATATTTGCTAAATACACCTTTGGTAACTTGTGCAACAAAAGTTCTTTTGTTATCTTCCAATGCTATGGAAGTAATCTCTGAAGTGTTTTTATCTTAGAGCGGAAGCGTGGCTTCCCAGATACTGCTACTGAGGAGGGGAACAGGTTAAGAGTGGGAATGAAATCTACTGAGAAAGGAAATTGCATTACTGGACTTTGCTCTCAAGCACCTCTATTAGCCTCCACAAGAAAGCAGCTGAGGGTAGTCAGAAGTAGTCATGGCAAGTAACATTCTGACACAATTTGGCTGCTATTTAAATTGTAACTAAACAAAGAAAAAAAGGCAGTTATAGCTAGAAGGACCTGGGAATCTCACACCACTTCAGTTACTATAGGAGAAAACAGACCAAGCAGTGCAGAAGGAAGCATGCAGTCCTGAAACTTTCTTCAAATGTGTGTGGGAAAGAAATGGTAAGAGGCACAAAGAGGAGCTGTCAGAGTGTGGATTGTGCTGGCTATGCCAGACAGACTCTGGGAATTAAGGAGTCTGTTTTCCGTCTCTTGCCTTACTTATTTCCTGACCATGGACAAGTCATTTCACTTCTCTTTCTCTTCTCTTTTCATTCTGTAAAACTAGTATTATACAATCTCTTGTGTATTTCAAAGGCACAGCAGAGTGAAAGCTGGAAGGAAGCAAGCCAAGGAAAGAAAGAAGTAAGACTGGCCCACTCAGCAGATTTGTAAGATGGGGGAAGGTAAAGCTATTTATTCCTATGCCAGACTGGTGTGATCCTGTGGCTGGCTGGAGTGGGAGGCAGCTAGCTCACAGGCACTAACACGCTGGATGCCTCACCAAACCCATCTGAAACAACAACATTACCATGATTAATGAACATCTCCAAACACCATACAAAATAGCTAGGGAGAGTAATAATAAAAAACGTTAAGGAAAACCCCCACTCTCAAACTGTCACAAAACCAATCTACTACAAAATATACATCTTGGATGAGAAGAGGGGTCATTTTTCTCTCTTTGGGGATTAAAGTCTTTAGTCAAAACAATACAAGATTTCTCCTGGAGCAAACTCTCTCCCTGGACAGAGTAAGATGACAGCATTGTGGGTCATATTTAGAAAACCTCGAAGATGTCTGGCTCAAAACCAGACCATCCACTCTTTTCCCTGGCTAATGCCAGTAGCATGACACCTCAGCAGCCCTTGGTGCTCAGCATGCTGTAGGTAGCTGCCATAAATCAAGCAGTTCAGCTTTCACCAGTGCCATTTCACCTTTGCCCACCAATCCTTTCCTTCTTGCAAAAGCTACTGACTTCTACAGTTTCTGTAAGGAAACTTCTGAGTAAACAGTGAGTTCCTTCTTAGCCCCAAGGTGTCTCTTGAGCCTCTCTCTTGAGTTGTAACATTTGGCACTTCATCCTTCAAGTGTCTATTCTATACCTGCTGGTCTGGTCTTGACTATAGGAACACATCATTAAGCCAGACTCATTTGAGCTGTTATGAAAACATCTAACCATGTGTACATCCAAACTTTCAGAGGGCAATGCTTCTCAAAAAAACAACAGATCAGTTATTGAGATTTAGAGTGCATCGCTTCGCTAAGTAATCCTCACTAAAATACAGGACAGCAATGGGTTTGCACCACAGCAAGTCACAAGGAAGTTTCTACATTGTCTCAATATACCAGTACATTTAAACTGCAACTCAAATCTCTGTTGAGAATAGAATTATTTAATTATATAAATGAACCTACATCAGATTATAGCAGCGGTAGCCATAACAGTAACACCATGATAAACAGTAATTAACCTTAACACTTCCACAGTCCCCTTCAGCTGTCAGCCTCAAAGCATTCTGCAGATGAGGGTAATGATCGCCGCCTTTGCAGGGAGGAAAACTGAGGTGCTGCAGTGTAACACCATTTGTTCAACAAGGAGCAATTGTAGGTCTTGGACACTTCACTGTTATTCCCTAACTTTCTTATTTTCTCTAATGGGCCATTATACACTCTACAAACAATTTGGAAGTTTGATGGTGCTTCCAGCTTTAGTAGCTTCAAAAGCTTCTAAAGTCTGTCATGTACCAAAGAGGCACTCAATATCTCAGACCTCAGGACTGGCTGAAGCATAACTCCTGCTGATGCAAGGACTTTAAAGAGGTGTGTAATAAGTCAGCCATGTATCAAAGAACAGGCTGTATTCTTTGGTCCTCAGCTGTTGAGCAGTAAATAAAAATTAACGTATAATGGCGAAACACGTTGCTTGGGTATGCTTCCAACTCCTGCTCCAAAGAGCCTGGAAAACTGCTAAGAGCAGCTCAAGTGAAGAGAGCTATGTATCAGGAGTACTCCAGCAAAGTGACCCAGCCCATGTGCTTGCCTTTGATCACTCTCACTTCTATTGTTCTGCAAATATGATTGCATCAACTTGCCTTTTATCTTCTTCTATTTAATCTGCACTAATGTATCTGCAACACAGCTGAAGCAAAATCATAGCCTAAATGTGGATTCTAGATCACCTTGAAATACCGCTCCAAAAGCATTAGCACTGATTTCCAAAAGCAGATCTTGATAATACAGGCAGGCAGCAACAAACACAGGAGACATTTTCCAAGCATCTAATAAATTTTGCAGCTCAGTTTCAGTGCAGGGATTTACCAGAGGGCAGAAGGCCCGCTAGTCTCCATCCTTTCTCCCATCTCCCACTCAGGTCCAAGCACTGGTACTACTCATGTTCTTAACACTGCATTTAAGTTACTTTCTGGTAAGAGAGAGCTGTCTATGGCAGTGCAAAAGAGGAGCAGGAGGAAATGAACAGTGCAGGGGGTAAGAAGAAACACTAAAACTTTTCCTGCAGTTGTAGCAGACACAACTAGCAACTCTTCTTTCAGAGCATCTGTACTTCAGGCAGCACGCTTCATTTCCACCATGTGACTCACATGGGGAAGGGATGGGGCAATGAGGACATATGCTAGTGCAAATAAATAAATCCATGAAATTTGTATCAATCTGGAGGGAAGCAGAGCTGCAGTTAGACATGCAAAGAAAGTTTTACATTGTTGAGATTTTTTTTCTTTGGGGTTGTAGATCATCGCCAAAATAACCTCAGATTGGGCCACTACCTACTACTACCTGGCATTGCTCCAGAGCTCAGGAACTCTGCAGACAGTTTTGCTCTTCTGGCAAAAGCAACACAGTGCAATAGGCTGAGCTGGACAGAAGACAAAGTTATGTTAAGAATCAGCTGGATTGTGAAATGTCACAAACCACACTGTTTCTTAGATCTTGACGACCCAGCACAAGTGGACAGCAACATGTGCAAGCCTGTAAATACACAGTTAAAAAAATACCATACAAAACATTTCACTACATGCACTTCTATCCCTGCAAAAGAACAGTGAAAGAGCACACGGCAGGTATTAGCCGTATCGCTTCATTTACTGCTGCAGGATGATCAGACACAGCAGTGATGACTCTTACATACAGTAAGAGTCTATACAATAGAAGAGACAACTTGAGCAAGTTGGTGTATTTTATAGCACTCAGAACAACATCCTTTTACAGAGACAGCAATGCTCAACTTTTCCAACAGCTGATCTGCCACTTTAAGAGTATTAGGATACACATTTTCTTAAGAGTCAAAATGCATATTTTTCCCATTCATTCCCACCCAGAGTTGTGGTCTGAAAATACCAACTTTTTAAGCAACACAATGAGCTTTTTTTTTTAAATACACAGAACAAGCAAAAGAGGACAAGATTGAAATTATATTTCCTGCACATTTATCATATGATTACATTCACCTTGTAGAAATTCAGCCTTAGCATTCAATAGAGGTGCTTAGTGTCAAGGAAAGGCTTATAAAGTCATGTCTGAGCATGTATCACACCCTTGTTCCTTCTAACGAGTCACAGCATCTTTCTGACATCCTTTCTGAAGGACATCTCAATTCCCTTTGGTAATTTCCTACCTTACATTCAAAACGTACATTTCCCCCAAGGACAACCTGATGCCGAGTTTGGAGGGCATAATGAAATCATCATGATTACGATATTAGTACCTACACTTGCATCAGAAATTCACTTCCTTTTAGATGCATATAATGTAAGTTAAAAATCCACTTCTGTATATGAAAGGTGTAGATGAAACGTGTACTGATGCTGAAGAACAAAGCACCTCATTAGCTCTCTGAGCACAGTGCACTGCAGTTTTTCATTATCCAATGCATTCCTTGCAAGCCACTGCGTGGGGGATATGACAGTCCCTGAGGCTGCATTGCAGAGAATTATTATTGACATCCAAGGAATACCAGAAACAGGGTATTGCCCAAAATTATTTGTCAGTGGCATCTCCTTTAATATTAGAGATGGAGGGCAAATGGAACAAACAAGCAAAAAAGCATTGGTGAAGTGTAGGAATATTACTTTTGAGTTAAATTTTTTTATAAAAGCCACTTATGAGACACCTCTCTGCCTCACCTAGGGCCACAACCCAATAGACAGTGTATGCTAGGATGAGTCATGCACCAACGTGTTGCAATGTGAATTTCTCATTGTTAATAGGGAGTTCAACAAAACAGTAATAGCAAGAGAAAAAGTAAGTTACTGTTGTAGTTTATAAAGCATTTTAATATGACTTTTGTTCAACTGTGACTGTTCTAAAAATCGAAAAATTTTACCTGCTGTACAAGAGAGGTTTCTGAAATGAGGCTCACAGAGTCTTTGTGTATAGCTGCAAAGTGATGTCAATAACTGCAGCACCAATCAGGACAATCCTCAGTGCTGCAGTAGCAACAAGATTTCTTGCAGATGAGCTGAGAGTGGATTCAGGAAATGGGCATTCAGGGACTGAAGCTATTAACCTGACTCCAGAGAGTCTTAAGGCTGTGCATTGCAGACTAATTCCTCCTCTAGTCCTACCTGCTACTGTAAACTGGAATAAACACCCTCTGCAGGGGTCATTCTGAATGTGCCATGTCACCCTCCAACATCTGGAAATCTGCAAAGCTATTCTGCTATATATCAATTGTCTTGGAGTCGGCATATAGAGGAATCCACCAGCATGGCAATAGGGGATTAATTCCAGTGCTTTTGCCACAGGAATTCAACAGTTGGACTTCCTGGGTAACCCTGAATATGCTACATTCTCCTGTTCCTCAGCTGTCATGCAGGATAGCACATCCTTCACTTGCAGGCATGCTGAGAGGCCTTAGTGCTCCCTATACTGAGATACTGACAGTCCCATGTGGCCAAGCACAAATATCATGGGTGAACCACAGAATACCTTAGTCCTGTGCATACAACACAGTACTTACTTGTAAACCACCCTTCCTTCAAATACTGCTATAATTACCAATCCAGTCTCATTTTTGTCTATTTATTCTGCCACTTTCTGCTGTGCTCCAGAGGTTTCTGTATATAATCAAGCCACAAACATGTTTTGCTTTGTTTTAAATTTTGTTTAATAACTGTTTCCTGACTAGCTTTAAACAAAACTAATCTCACATACACACAGACATGTATACACAAAGAAAGCACTGTTAACTCTAATTTTAATTTTTTTTAAAGGACTGTTCAGTTATTAAATGTTGTAAAATCATTACAAAAGAAACCCAAGCATCACAAGGCAAAGAAACACAGATATCCTGCCTCTCTGGCACAGAAAACGCCCACCTTTGAACTAAATTTCCTACCAACAGGAGAGTTCAAATAACTTATTTTTCCCCTCACACAGCCAATTTGTGAAATCCTCAGGCATCTGGAAGTTCTGGAGGTTGAGTGGGAAGGACGAGCTAGAGTAAAAGAAGTGACCCACAAATCTATAATGTGTTATACGGCGAGTCAGGCAGGCACAGATAACAACTAAGTCCTGCTTCCTGAGAGCCTTGCCCACATACTGTGCTTCAAAGCTGGCAAGGAGGGCCCGCAGCCCAGTGTGGCAACTATGTGAGGCTGAGGACGAGCTGCCTTAGGGCTGGATGTTACTGGTGTCACAGACTGACATGCAAGCTTGTCAGGACACAATTCATTATCCTAAAGCTTGAACCATTCACAACACAAAAGAAAAAGGATCGTTTCAGGACACTTTTTTTTCAAGCATCGCACTGTCATAACAGTTCTTCCCTCTCTGTCTGTTTTTGGGCTAACAGAAGGTCAGTCCCTCTCTTGAGCATTGTAACTCACTCACTCATTGCTGGTTGAAGTTAATACCATTTCCATAGACATCTGTGACCCCAGGATTTCTCCCCTTGCTCTTTCGTGACACTTGGGGCACAGGAAGAGGATTTCCTAACAATGAGCCAGAAAACCAGTTACAAACTGAAGCCAAACAGCAAATCAAACTCTGATCTCCCTTCCCCTCCCCATCTTTTACCTTTTAATTCTTCTTTAATTAGTAAGCACAGCCAAAATAGACCTTTTCCTTGTTTTAATTTGCTTATTTCTTTGTTTCTGACAGAAGAAATACATCCTTCCTACAGGAGAACCAACTACACTCTTCTATAAATAAAATCCACTTGTGTAGATGGAAGTTCTTTTGAGAGGTTTCCTAACACAACTAATTTAAAAAATGGAAGACTGAAAGAGCCAGAAGCAAAACTTTTTTGTCTCACAGAGATATTGAGGAGCAAGGACATTTATTTGGATAAGTTTTCAAAGGAATATTTAAGGAATGTGAAGCCACTACTTATTTTATGTGAAGCACAGCAGTCAACAAGCATAGGGTTAAACCTATCGGTAATCTACAAAGCAGAGTAAAGATAAATTTGCTGAAGTGCACAGTGGGACACTGTTAACCAAACATTGTTCTTTCCTAAATAAATGCTCACAAACAAAAATATATCACCTGTTGCTGTGCTATATAAGCAGGTTTCAATACTTAACAGCCCAGTGATTTACAGATGCCTGGGTTATAGAAGAGAAAGAGCACAGACGGTGGCTCTTGTCAGCACTTCTAGAAGGGTTTGGCAGAAGACCTGAGAAGACAGGGAAGCTGCTAAGGATAAGCTAAACATACTGTTGGCCCCTCCATACCATATCTGAATTGTGAACTACAACTGTGAATTAGTCCAAGTCCACGTAAGTTCTTGAATTTCACAGAAATGTTTAGTATCTTACCATTTTACCTGTACAGTCTTGATTTTAAAATCTGATTTTGTATTTCACGGGAAAAAAAAAAAGAGAATTGTTAATTTCCAATAACAATTGTGCACAAAAAAACCCAACCCCAAACCATATACACATCTCTTTCTGCTTTGTATGAAGGATTTGATGTGTGAAATGTGACCATCCCAAACTCTGCTAAGAAATAGCACACACTAGACAATTGCAATTGTACATTACAGAAAGTGAAAAAAAATCAGTGTCAGGCACACGGAATAGGTATTCACAGTGAAACAAAAAGAAAATGAATGTCCCTCAGTCTATAGACTGATGATAGGTTTGCCATGATTGTTTTTCCCCCCCGGGAGATTATGTCTCTCAGGAGGTGACATCCACTTAAGGGACAATGAACCACTATTTATATAAATGTCCATCAAGGAAACTCTTTAAACAATTGCAAATATTGACCGACATGCAGCAGATTAATTTGGCTTCACTGTCATCAGGATATATTGTAGACAGCTATTGTGGAATGGCAGATCTTTTACATTCATACTTGACATATCACAATTGAACATGGAATTTCCATCAACAACAAAAGAAGCATTTAATAGTCACTTTGCTTCTCTAACAGAGACATATGCCTTCCTAATAATGCAAAGACAAGCAAGATTTTTTCTAACAAATACTAGCAGATTTTTTTGTCATAATACTAGACATTACCTATGTAAACAGTACAATCCCATGCTAACAAAAGGTTCCTGCTTTCTCTCCACAAGGAGTATGTCCAGTAGATCCCAAAACACAAACCTGTGTTCTGCTACAATCATTTAAATGTGAGGGGACATCAAGGTCTATAACACGCAGAAGCATCTTCCTCAGTTGCAAGAGCTATTTCAGTGTGGGGTTGGTTTGTTTCTATTAATGCAGCAAGTCCTTGAATTCAAATGCAAAGCAATTACAAGTCTCAAACCTAAGAAACTGTCTGATGACAACACTTGAAACAGGGCAAGACAGCACTGAGCATATTGCATCCTGCTGCTGCCTCTGAGCTAAAGATCACAAACTCTGTATCTCCTCACCCTTGCAGCTTTCCTTATGGAACTGTACCTTTACAATCCTGGGACAAATGGACATTTGTCAGACTCACTGCAAGACATTCATTGCCATGACACAGGCAAGACAGCAGCATTTAGAATAGGATGCTGCAGAATAACTAACATCTGATTTTCAGAAACATCAAGTAGGTACAGTTTCTTTGACCCCTGTACAGTTTTGGATGCTCAACACCTGAAAACCAGACCACAAGAGGAACTCAGAAAACAAAATCAGATGACCACTTTGTCTTGCTCCCACTTAGTCACACCCTTTTTGGGTCTAGTAGTTCTAGCATTATACTCTTAATTGGCATCATACTCATATTCCCATCCGAGATTTAAAGGAAGAGTGTGTGTGCGTGTGTGTTTACACTAGTGTTAAACAGGAGGATGTAGCAGCAGCAAACTGATAATCAAAACATTTTTCTTTTGTAATGCATTTTAGTTTGTCATCAGGACTTGATTTTGAACAAGTTTCAGAGTTGTAAATCTTTGCTTTATTCTACTTACTTCAGCCTTTCAAGCACTCCAGCAGGAGTGAAGGAAAGTTGTTGTGAAGCAGGATAATTAGGGACCTATACTGTAATTGTTAAGAGCACTGAGCACAAAGGCAATACTAAGACAAGCTGCCTGAAGCTTTTTTGGCCGTGGGAAGTGGCGTTACCAAGGTAACCACTTTCAAACTGTCCAGCAAGACTGCTGGGGAACTCTGTACTAAGAGGGATGTGTAAGGCAAAGCGTACTTCCTGAAAAAGAGAACATGGGTATTCACTGATGATTTGTAGGACTTCCATGTTTTGTCTTAAATACATATTTCTAGCTTGCCGAAAGTTGGAAAGCTGAGCTCATTGTGAACATTTAAGATGCTTCCCTATCACATGCTGAATCTTGCAGCTGATTTGAAAATCAAACGGGGGTAAAGGAAAGTCATCACTGAGATGCTAACTAAATTAGCTAGAGACAGGTTGGGTATGGCCTACATATAAACGCTCAGAGGTGAAAGTGCAAGGAACCACACTTTTCCCACACTGCAGATAAATAAATTGGCAGTACTTGTGCTTTCCTGCATCGGCCCCTTGTAGCAGCCTCTTAGGTGCCAGTGCTATTGCTGTGTGCCCTGCAGGAATACGGCCCATCACTCAGCTGCACTGCCCCTTCATGTGACTAGGATGTGAGCCTGACAGCTACTGCACTTAACTCTTGAGATCTGCACAGAGGCTGTGCTTTTAATTCTGGAGATCCACAGTGAAGCGTCCAGCCTTCACTAAGATAGCAGTTGTTATCCTAATCTGAGGCCTCACTGGGCTAACTGCTGCATGCACAAGTCACAGTAGAGCCAACTCCTGCCTCATACTATCTAGCTGCTACATTATCCTGCTGCGGAAAGTGGACAAAACCACACACATTGTTTGCGGATGGAAGGAGGTGACATGAAAGGAAGTGTGACGGCAGTAACAAAAGGGCAGATGCAGGTTTCCTGACCAGCAGCAAAAGAAGAGGGGCGCAGTATTGCAGCAGTGGTCCTGTGCTTTTCACATGATGGCATGGCACGACCCTTGCCTGCTGGGGGACATGCATCTGAACATTGCAAGGGGGACACCAGAGCCTACAAACGACTCTGCTGCTCCAGCATCCTGACTACGCAGCTTCCCTGGAAGGAGCAGGAAGGGTTTTCAGCACACAGTGTTGATGTGCCTCCTCTTTGCTGTGTTTTGCACTTTCAGATAACTATCACACTCATTATCCCAAGGTATGAAAACAAACAAAACAAAAAACCCACAGGGAGGAGATGCAGTCTCATTTTAGATGAAGTTTAGATGTGTCCATTTTATGTGAATCAAGCCATGTCACAAAATTATCTAGAAGCCACTTAAAAAGTTTTCAGTTTGTTAACAAAAAAAGTTGTCAGAGATCCCATTTGCACAGTGCCTACGGATACAGTTACATAAAGGTGGAAGGATATCCAACATTTTTCCTCCTAATGCCCTGTATTCAAAGCTAGAAGTAACTGTCTTTATGCACATTATTTTAACTGTATTTCTTTGCTCAGGCTGTACAGCACATTTGTCACAGTATGTATTTTCTCAAGCCTGTGTATCCTAGCCTCAAGTTATCAATCAACCCTTTATCTTAACACTAGAAAGTATCTAGTAAACACCTCAGAATTTTCTCATTGTAACCAAATGTGAACCCCCATGAAAGGAGGGAAGCACATTTTACAGCTAAGATGACTTTGTTAAGGACAGAAAAGTTGCCATGGCCTGTCTCTTCCTAAATTTATACAGCTGTGAATTGAGCACCTCAAATTATCTCAGCTGCCACTATATCCAGTTCTGCATCAAAGGATACTCCCGCATTTCCAGCATTTTTTTTCCACTTCAGTTCTTTAGAAGTTTACATTTAAAAAAAAAAACTCACTAGAATGTGATCAAGTCTTAAAGGTATTTAAAAGATTCTTGAATGTCTTCTCTTCCCACCTTTAAAATTCTTTGGGGTTTTGGGGGGGTTGGGTTGTTGGGGTTTTGGTGGTTGGGGGGGGGGATTTTTTAGTAGGAATGAGTGTTGAATACAGTTCTTTTTCATACTTAAAGGGTCCAACTCTATCAGATTTCAAGCACAGCAGAGACAAGACAGACTGTAAAATTGTAAGCAGTCTTCATTCCTTATTGACATCTTTCTCGAAAAATGGTAATCCTTTAACCTTGCAACATCATTTCTCAGGGGGCTGATTAAATGAAAAGACTGTTTTGGTCAATGGTAATTATAGCTGCAGACCTCAAGGCAACCTTTAGTGTGTACATTCTGCCCTGCACACAATGCCAATTAAATGGTTGACTGTCATTCCTTAGGTTCACCTAAAATTACATTCTCTTGGAAGATAAAATATTGCTGACACAATTTACAGTACGTTTCTTCAAACTGCAATACCAAACTAAGATCTATTTCTTCCATGTCAAGAAGGGTGGAAAGAAAAGAAAAAATCTATCTAAAAATTAATTTGTAAAATACCTTTAAAATAGAGGAAACACAGGTTTAAGACATAGGGTGTTTGGGGTTTTTTTCCTTCCCTTCACAGAGGGGTTATTTGGGTTAGAGTGGGGTTCTTTTTTGTTTGTAGGGCTGAGTGGTCTGGTTTGTTTTAGTTTCCTGACATTTATCTCTCTTTCTGTGTAGCTAGCTCTTCTTCTGTTGCTCTTGTGTAAAACTAAATCTCTCTGAGGTTGAGAAAAGCACTGATCTTTCAAATACACAGGATAAACAGTGTCTTAGGCCATATAATGTCCCTCTATCTTGCCATCAGTGTTGTTAAATATATTAAAAACATTTTAGGAAAAACTAATTTGCAAATTTGTGCCACAGACAAATCAAAGAACTTACTTATGCAAGGAAGCTGCTGAAGAGTAACCCAGGGCATCAGCTCACAGAGCATCAGTTTACTGACCTCTGCCTTCCCACACAGGAAAGCCTAGAAAGTTTGCATCTGCTTTGTTCTTCTCTATTAGTTTTACATCAGTGAAGTAGTGGAGGTTGGTAATGCATTTCTTCCAGCTGTTTCTAATAGGAAATCAAAGTGAGGCCCACAGTTTCCCTAACAGTTTCACTTGACAGGGATTTGAGTACCAATTTCAAATTTCACATTGAAGGTGTTTGTTCTTTACTATTTAGTAACATAACTCTTCAAAGATAAAGTAGATTTTAAATAGTTTGTAGTTAATTTTGTTAGGCTCTGCTCAACTGTTAAAGATTTTAATACCATTATAGTTCTACTCCGTTCCGCACTATGCACAAAAAAATATAGTACTTTAAAAAAGACAAACTTGTAAGTCAAGACAGGAGTTAGAGCAAAGCGAGCATCATTTCAGAGCACAGCCCTTCTTTCAGTATATCATCACAAACATCAAACACATTTGCCAGTCTCATATGGATCTTCTGTTGCTTTCAGTTAAATTTGCTCCTGCTGGCCTAACACAAAAAATCCTTTCCACATCCCTCTCCAGTAATGTCCTTTGCCTAGCTGTTTTTCTGTTACTGTTTCCAATTAGGATAATTACATAGCATGACTTTCGTCAGCCTACATCAGCTTCCACCCAGAATAACTTTATTCACATTCTTTTACCCTCCATTCATTACTATAACCTTATGTTTTAAGAATTTAAAAATGTATTAAGTAGCACAATATCACATAACCCTGCTTTGTGGGATCATGGCTTAGTGAATGAGAAATTCGTTAATGAAATTTATGGTGGTGATCAAAAACAACAGTAAAAAATCAAAAAGATTTGAAAAGCAAATCAAGATCTAACCGAATGAGATTAACAGGTATTTGACTGTACAACGCTGTTAGCGAAATGTGAGTATGATTATGAACACAAAGTCATCTTTTCTATTGTTGAAAAAAGAGCTACATTGTCTTAAACTCAAGGTTATGGTTTCTTCTTAACCCCCGCTCCCCAAAACCCATCTTCAATGCCTCAGCACCCTTATTTATCATTAAAACAGAAAACAGTACTATCAAGTGCATCTCCAAAACTTCCTGAAGTGCAGAGATGACCACACACTACACATACTGTTTGTCTCTTGTTCATTTGTCTTAGGGAAAGATCAGACACTCACTCATGGTGCATATAAGTATAGAGTAGTTCATCACCAAATAATGGGAAGGCATTTTCTGTTCACTTTTACTCTACTACAGTCCATCGATTTTTATTGATTTCATCTCTTTGCTCAATGAATTTGAAAATTACAATGTAAAGATTCTGCTAAACAAACAATTTTCTGGTTTGCTACATGCTGGGTTTTTTCCAATAAAATAATGGGTAAACATAGGCAACTATAGCACTTGTGAATTCAGACTCTTGTTTTCCATCATATGGCATTTTGCAAACACTCTCCAAGCTCGACTGTGAAAGATACAGCGATATTTATAGAAGTGCTATAGGTGTCAAAGACACAGTCTTTCCACTGTAAAAATATTTGATCCCCATCATTAACCGGTGTATCCTACTGGTGCCAACATTCTGCAGAAATGGATATTTTTAATTTTACAATCCTTTGTAGTTTGAAAAACATCACTGCATGGCACATGCCTGAGAGCAAACCACCTCTCACCTAGGTGAAGTATGTTAATCATCAGTATGTTTAGTCCTGTTCACACATAGGTGATTAAAATAAAGCATGCCTTCCAACATAAGACAAATTATCATAAAATCAACTGCATTTATATTTCATGTAATACTTAAACTTATGTATATTTCAATGGAACTATCATGAATAAATCTGCAAGCCAGAGTAGTCTCCTGATCATAACCACACTAGTTTTAAAGGTATTCAAGGGAACAATTTGCCATGTATTTACACAGATATTCCCAAGTGCTTGTTAACAGTCTCCTAACACTGCTGAGAAAAGCTGACATCAATGGCATCACTTCCCAGATCACATCACCACCTGTATGACCATGGCAATAAGGATCAGCATCAGGCCTGATTGTTATGAAACCCCAGGCGAGAGCACACTAACGAGCACTGTCCCCATAGCAGGGGTCTGGGATGGGGGCGAGGAGTCCCCACAGCCTCTGCAGTGACTACCAGGTTCGCTCCCACTCTCCAGCACAACTCTGTCCAGCACAGGACAGATTCCCAGATCAACCTATGCAACAGGGACTGGAAGATGCACTGTGCCAATTTTAGAAACTTGCATTTTAGCACAAACATGGGAACATCACAGAGTGAAGATGCACATTGTAGAGCAGGCAATGTGCCCCTGAACCAGAGCAGCAGTGACAGAGAAGCCATCACTTTGGAAGTCCTCACAGATTTTGTTTCCCTCCCAGTTCTTCAAAGAATTTGTAGATTTATTAGGGGGTTGCCCCTACCCCATTCTCTCGATTAAAATTATCTTACCATCACCAATATATTATTCTATTAAGACAGGTTTACCTGGGTAAACTGAATAAAGAATAAGAAAGTGCCTTGCTGCCACAAAGAGTGGCTACACAGAAAAGTTGCACCAGCAACTAAAATAGAAAGTACATTTCTTCAAAAACATGCTGGCCAAATTTCTTACTCCTTCATTCAAGTAAAAATGAATTAGCATACATTAAGAGTTAGAAAAATGAGATCTTAATGGTAGAACCCAATAAAAACATTTGAAGAAAATACACTCCCAATCAAAAAAAGAAGTGCTAATGGCAATATTTACTGCATTTTTCTCCATTTCTCCACCTTTCCTCTGGCAGCAACTCCAAAGAGATGGAGCAAATCTGGAAATATTTCATATCACTTCATGTCTAGATAAGTATAATATTCTTTTATGAAAAGTGAAATGCACATGCATCACGCATAAATTGGCTGACATGACTGCAACTACAACACAGTGACCGCTCCTCCTCCTTCAAACCAGAGCAGGAGATCCAGCGTTATCTTCAGAGCCTCTCCCATCATGTGGGACTTGACCACAAGGTTCTCGAGATTACACATCTAGAAGCTGTTATAGACCACCCAACCAGCCTGAAGAGGCAGATGAAACATTCTACAAGTAGCTGGCAGCAGTCTCACAATCATGTGCCCTTGTTCTCGTGGGGGACTTCAACTTTCCAGATGTCTGCTGGAAATAAAATACAGCAGAGAGCAAACAGTCTAGGAGGTTCCTGGAGTATGTGGAAGATAACTTCCTGACACAGCTGGCAGGTGAGCCTACCAGGGAGGAGCCTCGCTAGACCTACTGTTTACAAACAGAAGGACTGGTGGGAGATGTGGTGGTCAGAGGCCATCTTGGGCTTAGCAACCATGAAATGACAGAATTCTCGATTCTTGGTGAGGTAAGGAAGGGCTTCAGCAAAACCACTACTATGGACTTCTGAGGGCAAACTTTGGCCTGTTCAGGACACTGGTTGAGAGAGTCCCTTGGGAGACAGTCCTGAAGGGCAAAGAGGTCCAGAAAGGCTGGACATTCTTCAAGAAGCAAGTTTAAAAGGCTCAGGAGCAGGCTATTTCCATATGCCGCAAGACGAACCGTCAGGGAATACGACCAGTGTGACTGAACAGGGAGCTTTTGCTGGGACTCAGGAAAAAAAGGAGAGTTTACCATCTTTGGAAGAAAGGGCAGGCAACTCAAGAAGAGTACAGGGATCTTGTTAGGTCACGCAGAGAGAAAATTAGAAAGGCAAAAGCTCAGCTAAAACTCCATCTGGCTGCTGTTGTAACAAACAACGAAAAATGTTGTTACAAATACGTTAACAACAAAAAGAGAGCCAAGGAGGCTATCCATCCTTTATTGGATGCAGAGGGGAACATTGCCACCAAAGATGAGGAAAAGGCTGAGGTACTTAATGCCTTCTTTGCCTCAGTCTTTAATAGTGAGACTAGTTATCCTCAGAGTACTCAGCCCCCTGAGCTGGAAGACAGAGGTAGAAAGCAGAATATACCCCCCATAATCCAGGAGGAAGTAGTTAACGACATGCTACATCACCTGGACACTCACAAGTCTATGGAACCAGATGGGATCCATCCAAGAGTACTGAGGGAGCTGGTAGAAGAGCTTGCCAAGCCACTCTCCATCATTTATCAGCAATCCTGGTCAACAGGGGAGGTCCCAGATGATGGGAGGCTTGCCGATGTGATCCCCACTTACAAGAAGGGTCAGAGGGAGGATCCAGGGAACTACAGGCTTGTCAGCCTGACCTCGGTACCAGGGAAGCTTATGGAGCCATTCATCTTGAGTGCACTCACACTGCATGTGCAGGACAACCAGGGGATCAGGCCCAGCCAGCCTGGGTTCATGAAAGGCAGCTCCTGCTTGACCAACCTGATCTCGTTCTATGACCAGGTGACCCGCCTAGTGGATGAGGGAAAGGCTGTGGATGTTGCCTACCTGGTCTTTAGTAAGGCCTTTGACACTGTCTTTCACAGCATGCTCCTTGAGAAGCCGGCAGCTCATGGCTTAGACAGGTGTACTCTTTGCTGGGTAAAAAACTGGCTGGATGGCCGAGCCCAGACAGTTGCAGTGAACGGAGTTAAATCTGGTTGGCGGCTGGTCACAAGTGGTGTTCCCCAGGGCTCAGTTTTGGGGCCAGTTCTCTTTAATATCTTTATCAATGATCTGGATGAGGGGATCGAGTGCACCCTCATTAAGTTTGCAGATGACACCAAGTTGGGAGGGAGGGTTGATCTGCTCGAGGGTAGGAAGGCTCTACAGAAGGATCTGGATAGGCTGGATTGATGGGTCAAGGCTAATTGTATGAGGTTCAGTGAGGCCAAGTGCTGGGTTCTGCACTTAGGTCACAACAACCCCATGCAGCACTATAGGCTTGGGGAAGAGTGGCTGGTTGACAGCCAGCTGAATATGAGCCAGCAGTGTGCCCAGGTGGCCAAGAAGGCCAACGGCATCCTGGCCTGTGTCAGAAATAGTGTGGTCAGCAGGAACACAGAAGTGATCATTCTCCTGTACTCAGCACTGGTGAGGCTGCACCTTGAGTACTGTATTCAGTTTTGGGCCCCTCACTACAGGAAAGACATGGAGGTGCTGGAGCGTGTCCAGAGAAGGGCAACCAAGTTGGTGAGGGGCCTGGAGCACAAGTCTTATGAGGAGCAGCTGAGGGAACTGGGGCTGTTTAGTCTGGAGAAGAGGAGGCTGAGGGGAGACCTTATAGCTCTCTGCAACTACCTGAAAGGAGGTTGTAATGAGGTGGGTGCTGGTCTCTTCTATCAAGTAACTAGTGATAGGACGAGAGGAAATGGCCTCAAGTTGTGCCAGGGGAGGTTTAGATTGGATATTAGAAAAAATTTCTTCACTGAAAGGGTTGTCAGGCATTGGAACAGGCTGCCCAGGGAAGTGGTGGAGTCACCATCCCTGGAGGCGTTCAAAAAACATGTAGACGTGGCACTTTAGGACATGGTTTAGTGGGCATGATGGTGTCGGGTTGACAGTTGGACTCGATCTTAAAGGTCTCTTCCAACCTAAATGATTCTATGATTCTAAGCTTTCTAAGTGCACATTAGTTGACAAGAGGTAAAATATCACATCTCAGTTACTACTAAAATGACATGTTGTTCCATGAGCTACTAGAAATGTGATGCCTGGTTTCCTACAGACATGTCCTAGATTTCTTAACCCACTTATCCCCGAGCACTTTGTTCAGCCAGACAAGGGACATATGGGCCATGACATTTTCACAGCTACATGTATGCCGTCTGACCGGCCGGTGCAGGATGCATGTGCTCATTGACCAGCTGGCTGATGCACAGCAGAGGCAACAGGGACCCAAGATGTAGCTGCCTTTTCTCAGCAGGGAGCACTAATCAGGCTGTTCTCTTTTACCCAGCTGCTGATTTTCGTTAAATTTGTAGGAACTTAAATATATTTGAGACATCTTGTTCTCTGTTAAATTTTGCAGCCAATAGGCTCAAGAGTACAGTGAATCTGGTAGACACACAGTACAAACATACAGGTTTATTTGCTGTCACAAACCTGGCTGCATATATGCCATCAGGGTTCACCACATACCTCTAGCTAATACTCACTTTTTTTTTTTCACTTGTATACTTTTTGCTTTCATTACTCTCACAAATTGTCCTGATTTCAGCTAGGATAGAGTTAATTTTCTTTCTACTAGCTGGTATAGTGTTATGTTTTGGATTTAGTATGAGAATAATGTTGATGACACACTGATGTTTTCAATTGTTGCTAAGTAGTGTTTATACCAAGTCAAGGATTTTTCAGCTTCTCATGCCCAACCAGCAAGAAGGCTGGAGGGGCACAAGAAGTTGGGAGGGGACACAGCCAGGACAGCTGAGCCAAACAGGCCAAAGGGATATTCCATACCATATGACATCATGTCTAGTATATAAACTGGGGGGAGTTGGCCAGGTGGGGCAGATTGCTGCTCGGGAACTAACTGGGTATCAGTCAGCGAGTAGTGACCAATTGCATTGTACACCACTTGTTTTGTATATTCTAATTCTTTTATTACTATTATTGTCATTTTATTATTACTATTACTATTATGTTCTTCCTTTCTGTCCTATTAAACTGTTCCTAACCCACGAGTTTTGCTTTTTTTTCCTGATTGTCTCCTCCATCCCACTGAGTGGGGGGAAGTGAGTGAGTGAGTGGCTGTGTGGTGCTCAGTTGCTGGCTGGGATTAAACCATGACACAAACGCTACCCATCCTTACTAAATCTTGCCCTACTATTTTTCCTTGTCTTGAAACCCTCCTTCCCCTGTTTAGAAGCTATTTCTGTTTCCAGTTCAACCAGGCTTAATAGGCAAGTAGCAACTAGACAGTAGAAACACATTAAAAATATACAGTTAATAGAGGTATAATAATATACTTCACTTAAATATAGAGGGATTTATATGAGATTTACATGTATGTATTTTAGATAGAGGGGGAGAGAATATCTGTTAATCATGCCATTGTTCAACCACAAATTCTGCACCTTATTATGTGTTTGTTACCCTACCATGTTAACCACTCATATGGTTACAGCTCTTTGGGACTACAGGATTACCTGCACTGAACAACAGTAACACAGGAACAACCTTGTGCATAGTTGCTGAGTGTTTCAGGGAAGAGTTGTCAGCATTTCAAGTTCTAAATCTTCCTCAACGTGACACAGAACAGCCTGAACATAGTCTGCCAGTACTGGAAGCTTCTTTCTAGCCCCCATCCATCAAGGTGCAGTTTATATACACTTTTAGAAACAAACACCCTAGGGTTTAAGGCCATCATATCAGCCTATACAAAACACAACCCCAGGTTCATGCCTACTACACAGTAGGTGTTTCCATAATGTAATATGTTTCTAATATTTCCAGCAAATGCAGTCAAGCATAAATTTCCAGGATTGTATGAATAAGAGTGATTCTCTAGAGCTGATAATAAGCAAAAAGAGGAGTCATGAAGCTCATAGGGCTCATATCCACTGACATAAAAACCAGTAACAACTTCTGTTATTCAAATGTATAGCATAACTGAATGCAGTTGCTAGACTGTCTCCAACAACCTGGACAACTGCAATAAAACTAAAGGTGCAGTTTTATAAACAAATCCATATGAAGATATATCTGAGATGTCATAACAATGGCAGATTTGCATGGTACTGTTTACAGGAATATTATGAGAAAGTCACTTTAAAAAGACTGCGGAATGTCCTGATGATTGTTTTTCAATTACTATGTCCAAACTCTCTTTGGAATAGGTAGGACTCTAGTATCCCCACTGTGTGAAAGACCAGATTTTCTCACCTCAGAGGAGGAAGAGAGTACTCCTAGCCACTACTTCTCTAAAGCATGGCCTGGGGTTATGATAGTTCCATGAAAACATCAGCTCAGTGCTTGGCCACAGCCAAAAACCCATTGAGTTATTAAGAACAGAACAGTGAGCAAAAGAGAACAATACTATGCTGCTGAATAAATCCATGCTTTTTCCAGACCCTGAGCACAGTTCAGACTAGTCTCCTTATCTCAGCAAGTGAAAGGTTCAGAGGGGACAACAGGGAAGAACAGAGGTATGGGTCAGCTGGGCAGGTTATGATCTTTCAGCAGGGGAAAGTGATGGTTTCAGGAGCAGGTGGCAAAAAAATATAAAGGAGGAAGGAGAAGGTCGAGAATGCTGTTCATAGTTTCTTCTGATATGAGAGAGAGAGTCCAGCAAATGAAGCCATCAGGAGTCAGTTCAGAACAAATACGCACAGCATTTCCTCACACAGCTGACCAAACTGTGGCGATCTGAGCCAAGCCATGCCCTGGAGACGTTAATGGCTGGGGTGGTGTGGAAGAGCAAACACATACTTGGGAGCCTGTCTTGTGCTGCTAGATAGACAAAGCACATGAAGCTCAGGAAACCATCCTGGGCTGAAAAAAGTTAGATGAGGGAAAGCTACCAGGGGAGAAGAGAGGAGTTGTGGGGAAAAGGCAGTGCCATGTACATTCAACTCTTTGCCTATGAGTTACAGTCACTGTTGGCCCAGACAGGCTGTGATAGCTGTTACTGCTTCCCTAGGTTCGTACTCACAAGCTGGCTTGCAGCACAGCAGTAAACTCACTACTGATGCTTTCTAACTCAAGTCCAGCTCTGTTGCTTTTGCTGAAGTAGTCAGAAATTGCCATGAATAGAAAATGTTGCCCTAAAACAGAGTTACCAAGGCCTGTCCTAGCAGTATTCTCAGTGCCTACAAAAAGCTGAGGCCACCGAGAAAAAAACAACTACCAAACCAGCCACTTACAGTCCTGAATAAGCCAAGCCAGATAAAGTAATAATGTTTTCTGAGGACCATGTTGGGTCAATGTGCTGTCAGCTAAAATGGGCTACCCAACCTTGAAAAAATAGTTCACCATTCCAGTTTTCAGAAAGTCATAATGATACAACCCCACACTCAGGCATCATCCACTAACTGATCAGACCAGGTCTGCCACTCTGCCGTTGCAGAGCAAAGTCAGAGCAACTCTGCTGTAGTCTTGAAAAGAGTAAAACAAAGTAGTAAAGCAGGGAAGCAATCCTGGCAACTGTAATTTTGAAGGCACAGAGAAAAAAAAAAAAAAAGCCAGGAGGTACTACAGCATTTCCATTTGTAACTGACAAAACTGAAAGAGAAATACTCACACTGCCCACGTCTGCATCTGCAGATCTCCTGCCCCAACGATTTCCAGCCAAAACCCATCACAGCACCACTCAGCCACACTCCCTTCTGATCCAGCATTATCACTGACTACACAAAGAGCCAGGCTGATGTGGAGTGGATTACCAAGATGATTCTTTAAAATACAACTCAAATTCATCAGAATAATTTTACTGGTTTACACAAGTTTTGTACTACCCTCCCTCCATGACCTGTTGCAGAAATAGAGTGCAGCTGTTTTGTCCTTCCAGCTGTAGGTTGTTTGTTTTCTACGACAAAATTGCACAGACAGTTTATTTTAAGCAAAATCATTAAGCCATATTAAGCTTGTCACTACCCTAAACCTAGTGCATAACCATTCTATATATATTTGATATACACTCCTCACACTCGTGAGGCAAAAATGTCACCAGATACAGCAGGCAGACCCAGAAAAAACATGAGCCAACAAATCTGTGTCATAAACTTATAAATTGAAATTACTTAAGTCTTGACAACCTGTAGAGATCCTTTTGGGAAAGGCAGAGAGGACCAGGTGTGGTCAGTGCTTGCATGGGAGGAGTTCCAGCTTTCTGTGCCACCATCTGGGCAAGGCCCACTTCTGCTGAACTGCATTCATTACTCACTGTGTGATGACTACCACAGCAGCTGTGATGTCTGTGCAACATGCAGGCCAAAAAAAAGGGCTATTATTGCAGTAAGTCATTAGAATGAGAATTTTATCAACTTTAAAGGATGTATGTGACTCTCAAAAATGTATCAGCTGTTACACTCAAACTCCTCCTGCAAGTTACAATGCCTGCTATGCAGCTGACATCTTTGGAACATAAAATAAAATTTCACACTGGAATATTTCATCTTCAGTGGAAGCAGATTACTGCTGTGTCTTCCAATAATAATTTCAGCTGATGTAGCATGATAGTCTTCATAGGAAATAAGATCTTGGCTTTGAAATTAGAAGCCAGTTGTGAACATTGCCTTTTGAATACAGGAGGTTATTTGACTCTTACCAAGACCAATAAGGAAGTTGTTTGTCTAAAGGGAAACACAATACAGTAGGATGTTGGATTTCAGACTCCACTGCAGATAAAGTGCAAGTTCACATTGGCTGGGGAGAAAAAGAAAAGCTTCTTGTCTTATTTTTAAGATCTCCTAAACTGACAAAAAAACATTTCTAATTCCTAAAGCATTTCTAACACCATCAGTACTGCAGAGTAGCCGTAAGATAAGCACCTGCATTTCTCCTTGCCAGCATAGTATCATCTCATCTTGCTGGGCTGCACTATGGGCGCCAGCCGTGACAAGCTCTACAGCTCGCTGTAGTCATATCCCATTTCGTAGCCCCACAAGACACTGCACTACCTCCTAAGCACACTCACAGGATGTTACAGGACAACTTGTCCATTTGGTCTTGCAATCATAGGAAGAAATGGCCCAGGTCTGCAAAATCCATTTCCCAGCAACAGGCCACAGCTGCATGGTATAAGCTGCTACATGTTAGGGAAATCAATCCTACTGTCCCTAATTACCAGAAGCAAACACTGCTGCTTTTTATGAAGCCAGTATTTCTTTTCCTTGCTTCTGCACAAGCAACTACCATGTAATGTTGACAAGCCTCAAATGCTAGTCTGAGAACAGAGATAACAGCTTGTATTCAGAGCAACTGAGAGAGGATACAGAAACAAGCTGTGCTTGTGCAACCACGCTACAAATGGGCACACAGCAACATGCACTGTGCCCAAAACTTTCAAGTAAGACAAGACATTTTCATGAGGCTGTACGAGGGGTTTACCTCACATACATTAGCAATGATCAGATAATGGCTCAGCAACCCTGTGACAACCAACAGCCCATACTGTCAGAGATCTGTTAACCATCTGTCCAGATATGGTTAAGCTTAGGGGTGGCACAGATGTCCTGGATGTTTGCAAGGCCATTAGTGCTGTGCTGTCTCCACCACCTGTCAACACTGGAAGTGATCCTAAATTAGCTGCAAGATTTGAAGGGAGAATTGCATGCTCAGTGGATGGTATTAACAGGATGTGTACAACACTCCTATCCCTGCTGTTTCAAGTAGGGCAGTAAGTTCCCTATAAGCAAGGTGAATCTCCCTGCTGCATTTCACTGTATCAGGAGGTTGCTGAAGGGAAACCATAAAAGTGGCTTAAAACAATTATTCCAGCTCCCTCCAATATTCTCCTTAGTTACATTCTCACATCAACAGAAGTGATGTGCTAGAGAGACATTTTAGCTATTGAGAACTGGGGATCTGACTTGCCTTCTTACTCCACTCGGACACATTAACTCTGTTTAAGGAGCTTCTGCTTCTGGCAGTCACAGAAGCTGATCCCACTTATTCCATGCTGTCTTTTGCTGAATCTTATTTTCTTGATGGGAGTCTGACCTTGCTTATGGGCAGTTTCTTCCATGTGAGCAGGCAAAGCTACAGATGATTGCTAATAATACTTTTTTAAAATTCATAATTAAATAACTTTATAAACAAAGATCTAAAAGTTCACATGGATATAGAACCTACAAGTTCACCAAAAGCCTGGACATTCTCACATTTCAGTTCTCCTGTAAAAAAATGCAGGCTCAGGAAAGGAAAAATGGCAGAAGCCATGAGACTGGTACCATTCCCACTCCCAGTGCACGGAGGCTCAGGCACATACCCCAGCCAGTCTGCTGCAGACAGATCCGCTGCCACAACAGCAGCCTCCTCTACCACTAAGTGCCTCCAAACTGCTGGCTGATGAAGACAATTTGCAAAGATGTAGTATTTTCTGAACTACCACTGTAGTAATAGTACCTAACTATAAATACAGTATCTGCATTTCAGATCTTTGGCACGGGTAAGACAGCTGTTTATACCATGTTCATGGTATAGAAATCATACCATGATGTTCAAGAATTCCAAGTTACTATACACTTGATAAATGTATATAAACCACTCATTCTTGCCCATTTATAAGTCAATGGAATATTTGAGGTTATACTTTAATGTAAATACAGTCTTTTAACTATGAATCAATCACTTTCATCTTTTGTTGCAGGTGTAACAGCAGGGGAGTATACAAAAAGCTACTTTCATTATGGAAGTATAAAATGAAATCCAGTACAGGACACCTTCCTGGCAATTACATATTAATATAACAACATTAAAAAGCTTCAGTATGCATTGCAACAAATAAAGAAATAGAAAATATTTCACTATATCCAAGCAATTGTTTCAGGTTTATATACTGGCAAGGACTAATCATATTGCATAGTACAAAGTGACAATGAAAGCTGTTTCTTATTCATATTTCTACAGAACGCCAAAAGTTGAACCAGAGAATAATCGTGTATGTTCACTTAGGTTTATTATGTGTAATAAAATGACTCATTGAAAAAAAGTTGATTATACTGCAGACACACCCAAAGAAAAGTCATATGTACAACCTCAGGTGACTGTCTTTGCATACTCATTAGGCTCTAAGTATCTAATTACATTATTGGACTATTGTTTTCTCCATAACACTCCTTCATTTAGTATTTGAGTATTCAGTATTTATTTTTATCCTCTACAGTAAGTATGTAGCTGATGCCTCTGTCACTCATTCCATCTAAACTACTGAACCCAAATTACACAGGAAAAGTTAATTCTGGTACTTCCTAAACATGCTTCACTTTGCATTTAACATAAGTTCTTTTAATATAATTTATTCAGATGTGATTTCCTAACTATTAAAAAAAAATTTAAAAATTCTAAATTCCATTATATGGAAACAATACAAGCCATATTCAGAAAACCCATTTCCCTAAAATGTATGCACATTAATTTTCATCCTCAGGCACAGATCAAACATAGAAGATATCAGTCCAAAAGATTAAAATTTGGTAAAGTTCTAAGCATCTGAAAAGTGATCTTTTACAGAGAAGTGCCAGACAATATTAATTTCAAGCAATACAATCAGCTCTATTATTAACACTTAAGTATATACATTGCATATAGTACTCCTGTATTTTGCACACTTTGAAGACTAACACTGCAGTTCTCATGCTTCGTGACCAAAACCAGACACCCAAAATCAAAGCACATGACATAATGAACATTAGTTAACATATGCCTGTATCATATTTGTTGTTAAGAACAAAGCACCCACAAAATTCTCCTGAGAGCTAAAAAATTTACTTGTTCTTGACCAGAAAGGTAGGTATGCTTGACTTTACTTTCAAAAAAATCATGCAGTTTTAATTTTTATTTATGTTATTTAAGATATTTCATTGTTAAGAAATCATGTCCTATGATAATCACTATGAGTTTCAAGAAGCGCATCTGCAAACAGAAAATTGTGCCTAGTCCCCATTTCACAAAAGGTCATCTGCCCATGGCTATTTTTCATAAGTAGTTTTTGTCACATATTTCCTTCTTATAATAATGACGTTATGGCAATGTGTAGCATATAGCTCAAGGCAAACAGACACAAATTCTCCTTGTGCCAATGGGGAGAGAGGAGAAATCATTCTCAATCTTCCAGACACACTGAGGTTAATGAAGTATTAATTAAAATATTTTAAGTCAAGTCAGCTTAATCTTAAGAAACCCTCCAAAATATGGGTAGCTCTTCCTAAGCTGAACTCCCATTTCATTTCCACTTCATCCTACTATATTCAAGCTGAAGCTTTAGAAAGTGTTATTTATATTGCAACACTTTTCCGCTTGCAAATCTGTCCTTTGCAGAGCCATTCTGATGCAAGGATAAAGCTACCACTGAGGCAGCTAGTAGTAACGTGTCACAACGGAAAGAATAAAACACCCTGAGGCTCTGTAAAAGCAGCCCAAGAATTTCTATTCATACAATAAGTTGAACCAATGGCATAATACTGATATTCTGAAATAAACAGTAAGACAATTTAGACATGGATTTACAGTCTTCATAATTGATGGGATGAACGCAGAAAGAGACTAGGAACGTGTGCTTGCACAGTGTATCATGCCCAAAGAACATTTCTTTCGCAGAACAGCATCCACCAGGCCTAAGAAGCTGATTCATCATGATGTACATGAGTCAGGTGCCTGTTACAAAGGCATCATGAATCACTCCTGTATTATATTCAAAATGCACACACAGCACAGGAAAAGCATTCTTACACCATGAGTAAAGAAAGCACTTTCAGCATGCAGTCACCAATACATTTTTATTAAAAAAAAAAAAAGCCAAAAATAAAAAAGAAAACCAAGGGAAAATTTCAAACAAACTCAGCAATTCTGACTCCCCCATATCAAAATAGTGCTAATAATGTGACATTTCTCATTGAAAACAAAAGCAGTTTCTCTGCAAGCTGGGTGGTTAGCCAATAAACCTAACTGCTGGCTCAGTGACCCCAGCCTTTCCTCAAATGAGACCACAGTCCCAGCCAAGCAGTGCTATGGACACTTTATCTCCAAAAGGCATACTAGAACATTTTTTTGTTTCTACAGGATTCAATTCTATGGGAGCCAATTCCTGGCTACATGAAGGTAAAAGAAATAGATATTAATATCCTATCAATACAGCATACCCTTAAAGTGAAAAACTCAAAGCCTTATATGAAGTATTCCCAAATTTTATAATGCTCACATCCATAGAAGGGACTCAGCATTTTCATATATTATATCCTAAGGTCCATACTGTCATATAGTTGTCTCATAAAATACTAAGATATTTTGGCTACACTAACGACCAAGGAAGAGCAAGGGTCTGAAGGAACTACTGCCGACTCTCCAGGTTCAGATAACACAAATGCAACAAACAAAACAATATTATCGTTAATAAAAAACAAGCTCTCATTTTGCTCCAGGGCACACTCAAGCTATCCTAAATTTCTACTGCATTCACCCAGCACAGCAGCTTCCTGTCTTGCACTGCTCTCCCAGCCCATGTGCCTGACTATGAGATGAGATGGAGCCCTGACACAGAGACCAAAGCCAAAGTGCAGAGGCTGTACTTGTAGACTTCCTGAATATGCCACAGCTAGAAACATAACGGAAAAGCACAGCTCTTACTCACGGTGTTGCAGAGCAGCAATCCAGACTAGCAAAAAAACTTATAACCCCCTAGACTGTGGTTCCCCTCTCAAACAAGGAAGTTAGTTTTGCATGGGTATCCCCAACAGTCTCCTCAGTAACTACCCCAAGGTGATCCAGGACTCGGAGGTGTTATCACAGCAGGTAGGAATCAGCTGTGTTTAGACAGGTGTGACATCAGGCTATTGCTTCACAGGCTGTAGCTGCACCTGGACCCCTTAGTGCATAGCACTGCTGCCCTACAATGTAGGGCAACAAGAGTTCATGCAGAAGAGGGGAACTGGCGGGTGTCACAACCCGACCACCCTGAGGGGTTATGCACTGGTGAAGATTCAGGCTGTCAGGCACCTCTGGATGACAACAGTGTCCCGATTCCTGCCCAGCTGCCCTACTTCCACCCAGCTGTTTAAAGGGGGTATATGTGCAATACCAGACCAATGTCCATAGGATAATGTTTGCAAATAGGAGATAAAAGTACCTGTTGAGCTCCAGTAGGGAGAAAATTAAACCAATCAAACACTGGAATTACCAATATACGTATACTTTATT
The DNA here is from genome assembly GCF_964188355.1 of Buteo buteo. NCBI lineage: Eukaryota > Metazoa > Chordata > Aves > Accipitriformes > Accipitridae > Buteo > Buteo buteo. The sequence goes on from NC_134175.1 coordinate 30,953,075, forward strand.
AAGAATCTAAATACTCACTAATGCTTGCTATGTTGGATTTAACAGATCTAACTATTCAAATAATCATTGATAAAGACAGTTATGAATTCAATAGTGATAAGAACAATGATAATACAAATAACACTCACAACTGCGATTAAGAGAACTGGCAATATCATACAGTCAAGTGTCCCTGGCCAGGAGGATGTCACCACATTAGTGAGATCCTCAACTGGCTCTATCCTCAGGGCAGCTTTTATAGAGTTGCTTTACCTACGTCCAATTACTTGCAGCTGTGAGCTGAAAGCAAACCACAACCCACAGGCCCAGTTCTGTAAGAGTGTCAAGTTCCATAAAAGAGTGTAAATTTCCATCTTTCAGAGTTCAGCATGGCTGTGGCAAGGTGCTTGTGGTTTCGTGTTAGCAATGTTTGCAAGGGCTGGGGGAGGGGGCTGGTCACCACAGCACATACAGTAATACTGCTATTCCCAGACTAGGAAGGTTATTATTTAAAAAGAGAAAGAAGAAGTCTGACTCAGAACTAAATAAAACCACAGAGAAGTCTGACTGTGGCTGAAGTGTAAATCAGAAGAAAAAGCAGTTTAAGGAAAGGATTCCTTAAACTAATTTTGCTGCTGAAAATTTAAGTTTGGCAGAAATGCTGCAACAACTACTTTGTGATAGTATTGTTCTCCTCCCTGTAGAATTATTTTTCAAGCTACATACTAATGCCAGATTATGTTATGCCAAGTGCATCAGATTTCCTTACAGTGTGCCTGCTCCTCCTTCAAGCCATTCCCACTTGGGCTTACCATGCCAGGAGATAGCAGCTGTCTCTCTCATCTGTAGAGCTGGCCAAAAGACTTTCCCCTTCCCAGAGGCAAAGGGGCAACTGGCAGTTGCTAAGAGCCTCACAAACTAATTAAGGATGAGCTTCCTCATCTAAATTGTTAAGGTGCAAGGTACAGCTTGTAGCAAGTCAAATGTTCTGTATCCCAGCCTGCGGAGAGTGGGCATCAGCCCCCAGATGCTGCAGGGCTGAGGAAGCTTACTGAGAGTAACAAGTTGCTCAGCAAGTAACCTGCTGCTTTGTTCAAACAAATGGTATGATTGAGAGAGGTAAATTGTTCGGCTTCATATGAAACAGCCTCCAGAAGGCAAACATTCACAGGACTTCACTTCCAGCTTTTCTTTTGATAAGGCTGCAAGGGCATATTTCATACTATGCAGACAGGCTTGTGTCATTTATGAACAATGGGAAAACACTGAAGCAATTATTAAGACTTTTTCCTATAAACTTCCCAAGAACTGCTTCCATTCCTTCAGAATTCTGTCCTTCCCTTCTGAATCAAAATACAGGGCAATGAGACAAACTGCGCTTTAAGACTTTCTCTCAGAATAGGACCACCACTTCCTTCTCTGGACCACAAAGTAAGTCCAAGTGCAAATTTTACTTAACCTCAAATAACATTTTTTAAAAATCTCTTATTTAAAAAGAGTGTTCTTCTGGAACTGTTATTAGGAGCTCACTGTATCAAAGCTAAGTCATGCATTCCAATTTTCAGGGGTAAAAGCAGATATCTCTGTACCTGAAACATTTTTGTAAATATAGTCCAAAATTATGTGCAAACACCATGTTCTTGTAAGAGCGGATACCTGAAGGAATATTCTGTTTCCATGAGTTTATTGATGAAGGGGCTGTAATGGTTAGAATACAGGCATTGCAGGTCCTTTAGGGTTCTTCACTCTAATGGGTCAAACTACGATTGTCCCATGGGTCTACAACTGTGAAACAGAGATAGTAACAGCTGGCATTCTTATGGTTGAGAAAACATAAGGCATCACTAATATCCTACACACAGGATATGGTGTTACCCCTAATAATGCTTATACTCACCAATAAATAACTGCTTTATGCATACAGAGGACCTTCTGGAGTGAAGTCAAATTGTTGGTAGCTACAACAGTTACTTAGCATTACTATGTTGCACACAGAAAGCTGATTTTCTGGTAGCATACAGAGCTGAGGGCTGTCTTTCCTCAGTCACTGCCATCACTGTCTGTAGTACCAGAAGTAAAATTTGCCTCTCTTCTTCCAAAGATGACCAAGGGACGTGATGGCAGTCTGTATAAAAGAAGCTGTGTAGGAAATGACTACATGGTCTCTCATTAATGGCTTCACTCACTACTACTAATTCTCATCAGGTGGCAGAATTTAAACAAACAAAAAGGCTTTTTTCATGTAAAGAATATTTAAATTTCTAAGCTTTTAAACTTCCATGGTATCCTGTGTCAACAGTATAAATGCTTCCAAAAAGTGATTAGACATGTTCTTGGAGGGTAAGTCTATCAGTGGCTAGTAAACCTTAGCAGTTCATGTGCAATATCACACCCCCAGAGCTCTTTCAGCTGCTGATTGCTTCAGACTGGAGAACACAGAATGGGCAATCTGTAGTTCCCTTACTTTGTTTTTACATGCCTCCCCCAATTGCTGGAGAAAGCACCCATGTAAACCTTTTCATCCCATGACCATTCCCATGTTAGTGTTCAGCCTTCCTTTCAGCACATTTACTTTTCAGCATCCATAGAAACTTAACAGCTGTTCATGCCTCTATTTCTAGAGCCTACTTAGAGGTTTTCTAAACCTCATTATCCTGTATCCACCCAGGGTATATGAGAAGTACCCTTTGAGAGCAATTTTAAAAGTCTTCAGTGCCTTTAGCATGAAGAAAACAGTCATTAAATTGTTGACTGAGATAGCCAGTATTCCCTTACTAATAGCTATACCAAGAAACAGGGCCATACTAATTGTTTGCATTTAATTTGCATTTGGCCCTTCTGCAGTAACTCCTCCACCCAGGTAATAAAACAAGGCATGGCATCCTCTGGCCTTCTTCCCCATCAACAGCTAAGCACAGCACCTGCACTCTTCAACCACAAAACAATCAGAAACTGCATTGACAGCTTGTGACATGGGTTGGTTGGGAATGATGAACCAGACTCTTAACCCAGGTGGTGAGATGGAACTGGCTGCCAGTGGCCTGGGCATACTGCACCAGCTGGGGGCTCTGGACAGGGCACCATGCCACAAGTTCACAGGTGGCACCAGGCCACACGTTATAAAACATGCAACACAAAATGAACCAGGGAGAAAGGATCCAAAGATGGCATGTGCAGGAAGAGGTACTTTTAACCTCCGTAAAGCAGGGTCACACTTATAGATAGCAGACACAAGTGAAGGGACATAGAAGACAGGGCTGCCTATAGACACCAGTCTGGCACTTTTCTCAATGCTGAGCTTGCTGAATCATGGAAACTGCATTAAATATAGAAGGCGAGGAACAAAAGCTGAGCTGCCCAGGAAAAGTGAATGTTTGATAGCTCCCTGAGGCTGGTCCCCAATGCTCTCCTCCAGTCACTGTCCCTAATTCATTTTTTAGATTAAATCAGATTAAGTGGCTGGAAAAGTCCACCTTTCACATTGCGTAGGCTGCTTCTGAATGACCTTTAGTGTCCATACCAAAATGGTTTCTGATTCCCCCCATCAAGCTAAACATTCTCAATTGTACTGGCGAATATGATGATACTCCAGCTGACAGCAGACTGGAGCACTCTCAGTATGAACAGACAAATGGTCAAGCACAAGATCCACCACATTTAGCTTTTGGAGATTTGAGGCAAAGAAAATTATGATTTCAGATCATAATAAATACTTGTCTAACTCAGCTGCAAAATGGGCAATCACAATTCATCTACCCAGATCCCACCATGGCCTTAGCCACAAAATCATAGTTCTTATACAACGGAGGTTTCTTCCAGTATTCACTGTTGTTCAGTAGGATGAATCCTATGCTACCACTACTAAATGTAGCTATGTTAAATATCATGAACCTTTTAGATATTAAAAGAAAAAACAAACAAAAGCCAGAAAACAGAGAGAGATGCTTAACATCATTATAAATCAAAGGTTTTTCAGTTGCAATTCAGAGTCCAGATACTAGGAAATGCAATTATGTTAACACTGAAGGTCAGAACAATGTGCTTGTGTTAGAAACACTTTCATTTTTAAGCAAGTACAGGTAAGTAAGAATGCATTACATTAAATGGATTCTGTTAAATATCATAGTAAATAGGTTGAACCGAGTTCACCATGTAGAGATTCAGGAAGTACTTTTCTTCCTTTCCAAACTCCTCTCTCCCTCTACATCCAAAAGTAAACAGACATGAAAGCCAAGTCCTACCCAGCTGGTGGTCTATCACTACTTTTCCTACATCAGTTTCCACCTTAAGCCTGTGTAGCAGTTTTCTTTCAGTCTTAAACTCTACTTTGTCACTGGTCTGCAATAGTGTTCTTTTAATGATTAACTGAATAAATTAGCACCAGAGTCACAGCTGAGTGTTGTGGAACAAGTCACTATCACAAAGGCTTTATTTTAAACTATGAGAGCAAACAGTTACTTGCAGCTTAGGTGAACACTGGTTAAGAGATAAAAGTGCATACAGTCCTTTTTTTTAAAAAAAAAAAAAGGCAAAAAAACCCAAAACTTAAAAAGCTTTAATCAGCTTTGCTACTTAAAAATCAATCTTCCAGGGAAGAGGCAGCAAGAGATTAAAGCATACCTAAAAATCCACATAACAACTCTAAGGATAATAATCTGCTACTATACAATCCAGCGTCTTAAGGGCAGCTTATTGCTACACACATCCATTGACATAGATTCTAAATGAGACCAGCCTGCACCAAAGCAAGATCCACCAAGCAGCTTTTGAAAACAGAATAAATATAGCTGGCTATTTAACATAAAACCTCTGATAAACTATTGCAAAAGAAAAAAAAATTAAAAATGGGCAATGCAGCTTTGCAAATCTGTTAAAGTAACTGCATTCATTAACAGCTATCTACTGATGGCCTATACCTCCTTGAATCTGTCCAGCACCAAGAACAATGCGACCAGACTCTCTAACTGATTCCTAGGTGTCAGGACAATGCAATTTTTTAAAATTAAATTCTTACAAAGGGAAGCAGACTTTTCTTGTTGTGAAGATTTTATATTTATGTCTTCAGAACACACAAAGCCTTCCTGGAAATACCTGAATTTCATCTGTCAGTTGCTCATGGACAACACAGTAGTTATCTGAGCTTTGTTGTAGCTGCAGCTCCCACACTGCTGTGTTTCACACCATTCTGCTGCTTCTGTTTCTTACTTTCTAACCCAGTACAATGTCAGAGTGTGGATAAAAACTCTCAAACTCTAGACACAGCAATTTAGCCTTGTTCAACTGGCTGCTGGTCTTATATGTCTGGAGGTGGTACATTTCTGTGCCAATAGCTTGCAGGTTGTTCTGCCTGGGATAAGATGAAGACATTGCTCAGCTGAAGAGCAATTTTCCTTCCCACATTTAAGCATGCCCAACCTGCACTTCTTGTCTTTCCTTTAATCTTGGTACAGAGCTGGAAGCTAAAGTTTAAATCAGAACTCTGTCACTCATTTTAGCTCCACATGCACCGCAGGCCTTCCACATATGGGTCAGACGCTTCAACCATCCAGCAGAAGTTAACACTTGGCAGCCATCTCCTGCCTTCACATGCTGTCACAATCTGGGAGTGCACCACTGTGGGTGCTTCCCAGCTCCTCCCCAGCCTCCTGGGGATCCAGAAACATGCTGCTGGGAGTACAAAGCCTTGCAGTCACATGCAGCCCAAGTGAGACATTTTGGCAGCTAGAGACACTAAATGCTAATTTAATGCCCTTTCCTCTCCTCTTCATGAATAGCTCCAAGATAGGGCACTTTCTCTCCTCGCCAATTCTTATATTGCTGGAGCAAAGAGGTGGCAGCCTCTCTCTGGATTGATTATCATTGCTGCATACCCAGCTCTATCATTTAGTATGCTTCACACACTGTTCTCTGATCTGGCAACAGTCCTGAGTACAAGCTAATTTACACCTTCAGTATAATGGCTTTTGTGCCTTCTGCTACTCTGGAATATATTACATGCTGCTGAAACAGAAGTCCAGCAAGCCACTGTCTGCCATCATCTTGTAAAAAGAACAAAAAACAGGGAAGAGAAAGAGATCATTTGAATCTTTACATAGCTGGTTTCATTTCCAGACCTTCCTGAGTGCATGACAGTCTCCTTGCTGTTAAATACTTCTTTCCTGCACATCCCTGGAAGCAACCTGGAGAAGGGTACAAATACCAGAGATGCAAGAGATACAGTATTTCAGTTACCGAAAAATGCTTCTGAGTATTAAAATGTCTTCCCTGTTTAGAAAGAGTTTGCACTTGCCTTCCTGAAAGAAAAATCCATCCTCAGTTCTGTCGCCCCAGAGACACAAAGTGTATTAAGAGTTGGATTTAAAGAGCCTAGTGCTGAAATCTTCAAAACAACTCTTACAGCTCAAACCTGTGTTCTCAAGTCACAGGGAAAAGCAGTGGGGGAAAAAAAATCATAGAATCATTTAGGTTGGGAAAGACCTTCAAGATCATCGAGTCCAACCATCAACCATGCCCACTAAACCATGTCCTGAAGTACACCATCCACTCGCTTTTTGAATACCTCCAGGGATGGTGACTCCACCACTTCCCTGGGCAGCCCATTCCAATGTTTGACAACCCTCTCAGTAAAAAATTTTTTCCCAATACCTAACCTAAATCTCCCTTGCCTCAACTTGAGGCCATTTCCTCTCGTCCTGTCACTAGTTACCTGACAGAAGAGACCAGCACCCACCTCGCTACAACCTCCTTTCAGGTAGTTGCAGAGAGCTATAAGGTCTCCCCTCAGCCTCCTCTTCTCCAGACTAAACAGCCGCAGTTCCCTCAGCCGCTCCTCATAAGACTTGTGCTCCAGGCCCCTCACCAACTCAGCTGCCCTTCTTTGGATGTGCTCCAGCACCTCAATGTCTTTCCTGTAGTGAGGGGCCCAAAACTGAACACAGTACTCGAGGTGCAGCCTCACCAGTACCAAGTACAGGGGAACAATCACCTGCCTGCTCCTGCTGGCCACACTATTTCTGACACAGGCCAGGATGCCATTGGCATTCTTGGCCACCTGGGCACACTGCTGGCTCATATCCAGCTGGCTGTCAACCAGCACCCCCAGGTCCTTTTCTGCCAGGCAGTTTTCCAGCCACTCTTCCCCAAGCCTGTAGCGCTGCATGGGGTTGTTGTGACCCAAGTGCAGGACCCGGCACTTGGCCTTGTTGAACCTCATACAATTGGCCTCAGCCCATCGATCCAGCCTGTCCAGATCTCTCTGTAGAGCCTCCCTACCCTCGAGCAGATCGACCTGCCTCCCAACTTGGTGTCATCTGCAAACTTGCAGAGATGCACTCAATCCCCTCATCCAAATCATCGATAAAGATATTAAACAGAACAGGGCCCAACACCGAGCCCTGGGGAACACCACTTGTGACCCGCCGCCAACTGGATTTCACCCCATTCACCACAACCCTCTGGGCTTGGCCATCCAGCCAGTTTTTCACCCAGTGAAGAGTACACTTATCCAGGCCACGAGACGCCAGTTTCTCAAGGAGTAAAAGGCCAATTCTCCCTTTTTCCCTGCCTCCCCCTCAGAAATTTTGCAACATATTTCTCAAACCTAAGTCCTATGCCTCGGGCCACACAATTGCCTCACTCTGCTGCTTGGACACACCTTAAGGTTTACATAACACCGTGTGTGCCAACCACACAGGAAAATGTACTACTTAAGGGCACCTAGACTGCCATTTCACTATTAAGCCACACTACTGTATACACAGTTTACCACATGTACACTTACACCAGCACATAAAGGGGTCAGTACAGCAGAGGGGAGAGCAACCAGGGGCAGTAGGAGCACCTCTCTCAGCCACAGTGCCAGCCTCTGCCAGGTTAACGTGACCATGAACCTGAGGTGTTAGTGTGCAAGGACAGACTTGACCTGGAGAGGACTAGAAAACAGCTGGACTATCTAACATTCTCACATAATTTGACTTACTTTAGGGATTTATTAAAGCTTTCTCAATATGCCCTGGAGCCAGTAGCGCAGCCTCCAGTGTTGATAGAGGCCCAACCACCAGTCCTGGGGAGAGTTCAGCAGTGAAAATGAGACTGCAGCCAAGCTGTGAGAGACCTCAAGTGTCCCTGGGTCTTGTGCTCAGATATACAAGAAGCATGATGTGAGGTGGAAATGAGCCATACAAGGCCAGAGGAGCAGATGGGCTAATTGAAGCTGCCTGCCCCCTATGCGAGGGTGAGCAGCAGTGATGCTGGGAGGGTTATTGGTCACTACAGACAGTCCAGGCTGACCACCTGGGCCATGTCCCAAGTCCACCTGCCTTTCCCTGCTTCACCCCACCCTGCACAGGAATGCCTCTGCACTGGTTCATTACTGATTCAAACGATCAGGATTACTTTACAGTTGCTTGGGCAGGTTTCCCCTTTGTAGCACAAACACAGCACTGCTACGTCAGCGGGATCCCGGCCAGCTTTAAGATATGGGGAAGTGCCTTTGCACCGCTAAGCAGTAGAAAATTAAAAAGGAAGAGAAACACCACCTCCAGTGTCTCCATCACTCTGACTCCCCACCCACACAGCAGACTAGCTGAGCTCAGTAACTCAAGTTCCTGGGTTTTAAGAGCAAGGGGCATGCTTCTTCCTGCAAAGGGAATATTCAGCCTGCTCTTGGCTTCCAGTGTCCCACCTCACTTTCCCTGTTCTGAATAGCACAGGCAAGGCATACTGATGGCAGTTTTTACATACTGAGCTCTCACAAGGACTCTGTATACCACAACCAACTTTTAACAACATGCACGTGCAAAGCCATTCCAAACCAGTACACAGACCAGATCGATACAGTACTCAGCTCCACGGACCTCCTCTATTCCTGAACAAAACTGGCAGTCACTGCAACAGAGCAGCAGATTTCCACAAGAAGTTTGATCCCCCTGGGCTGGCTATTCACTTCCGCAAACCCACACAGACCAAACCTAGTGTAACCAAGGATAAGCACACATAGCTGCACAGCAATGCTGCAGCAAGACAAGCCAAATTCATGTGGCTGTAGGTTCCTTACTTTAATAAAGAACCTTAACTTTTTAATGCCATGTTGTCAGGCACTGTGATGTGTTGCTTAAGTGATAATGTTTAAATAACAACAACATGAAACAAATAGTTTCACTATTCAGACTGAACACAGAAAGATACAGGATGTAAAATTAAGTGCTCTGACTGACAGCAGTTAAGTTACTGATCCAGCTCTTTGAATCCAACAGGAGAGCTGCCACTAATTGAAATAAATCCTCAATTACTGGACTGTATTACATGTCTACTGCTACCAGGACTGTCAGAGACAGCTGGCTCTGGTCAGGGTATCTGCAATATTCCAGAAAGATTTTCAGTCATTTCCTGGTAAATACTGTCTGACTACTGACCATGTAGGAAGGTAGCAAGTCTTAACAGGGAGCCTAGCTGTGCTGTTATGCTCCTTTTTTAATAATGGAAAAGCACATCATTTCCAAATAGAGAAATCTTTGGCAGTGATCTCAAAGAAAACAAGAAGATTTTTCTCTTTTTTTGTTATTCTTTCAAACGGTAGCATTTTAGACACTTTCCCTTGTTACTCTCTAACTTTCCTACTGTTTTTAATGCCTACACTAGTCCTAGGATTCCTTCTAATTATAGTTCAATACACATTTTGTTTGCTAAGTATGTTGGTAGCTAGGCTAAGTGTCAGATAGCGACAAAGACAGATGATCTAATGGTTCCCTTTGGTTTTTATCCTTAAAAAAACAGAAGAAAAGAGATGCAAGGTCACTGAACTGAACTGACTGAAACGGATTTCATGACACAGTCCTTCCAGCCTCTGAGACCTTGAAAAGATTTCAGTATTTGACTCCACAGTTACATCTTTGTTTACAGCACAGACATCCTGGGACTCTCCTCTGTAACCCCATGCAAGTCCAGGCACTGGTATGTGCGACAAGACAGAGCCTGCCAGTGGTTAAGCCTGAGAGGCAAGAGTGAGCTTGAATGAGCCTGTCCTAGCGTCAGCCCCAACATGCTCTAAGACCCTGCCAGTGCAGAGCACACAGCTCCTGTTTCCATGACTCTGCTTCACCCACTACTCCTGGGCAGGCTCTCTGAGCAACATGGTGGGGAGCCCATCTAAATTAGATGAAGAGGAAGATGAAGAGGTGCTGCAACACCAACAAGATGTCTGTGCTTCAGAGTTGGTAACCACTAACTAATAACTAGCACAGCTAACTCGTAACCAAAAGCAAGTTGCTGCTGTAACAAGCAAGAAAGAAACTGCTTGTAAGCAGTTTGAAAGCTATGCTCCTGGGAACCATTAGCTTACTAGACCCATAGTCCAGATGGTCAGTGGTGGTGGAGTACAATAAAAGCAAAGCTCAGAAAAATCAGGCATTCCTTAGAAGTAGGAAGGGGACGGCATGTTAGCAAATACTTAAGAGAGCAGCCTTGGGTAATCAGGCGATACAGGTATTACCAAGTCCTTTTCTTTCACACCCTAAGGAAAGAAGTTAGAGCTGCCAGGTTGGCCCTAATCCACCAAGCAGAACAACCCCAAATACACTGTGGAAGCTGCGGTATTTCCAATCTGTACATTGTACTCCCAAATCTACAATGACGCTCCTGAATGGTCAGGGATACCCCCAAATGGCCAAGAATCTGCCCCATAAAAATCAACAGGAAAGCTAGTCATGCATGGCAATCACAAGAAACCACTAAACACACTACTACATAACTCACCCAAATACCAAGGGAAAACCAAAATGTTTCTTAAAAATTAAACAGGGGAACCCTTCTTAGGGAATACATACATCCAGCATCTCCCGTCCTGACCCAGAGGACACACTTCTCCCTGAGATACGAGCAATTTCAAGTTAGTCAAGTCTCTAACTAATCAGTTGTGCAGAACTTATCAACTCTGGCGTTTTTCCAGGCATAACATTATTGGAGTTACAGCAAAGGTGTCCAAGTTTCATTACACTTATAACACAGTTCAGGTTGCTGGCCCCGAGTTGCTGTAGTCTCATGTTGCTTCTCCTCATTCTCTCCCAAGAGCTTTGCTCTCCCAACAGTTCTGAATTGACAAACAGCCCCCTCCTCTCTGTCTAATGTGTCACAGGGGGGCTTAGATTATCCATCCCTTATCTCATTTGGAGGCACGTCTTCCCTTCTGCAAAAAAACCTCTGCTTAAACAAAAACAACCAGGTCTTACTCACTTAATAAAGGCTGGTTTGAAATGAATATACATTGTACAATGTGGATTGTTGCATTCTTGCAACATAAGCCACTTCTGAAGTCTTCTGTGCTGCATCCATATGTGGGATGTTTAGTACAATGGCCTCATTGTAATCACACAACTTTGGCCTTGTGTTGGAAAAAAACTGAAGAGAGCTTCCAGAATTGCAGAAAGACCAAAGGTTGAACCCAGGCACTAATGACCTAATAGGCAGAGGTCTAAAAGTCAGCAAACCCCCTAATGCTGGAGGACAGCTCTTAGCACACTTGCTGCTGTTTTCAGATTACTGGCTGCATCTTTGTTTCTTCTCAGCTCTCATTCCACATTTTTTTGTAGCAGATCTACAGATTCCCTTATTTCCTTGAAGTGTAAAGATTAGGATCCTAGAACTTTATTGCTTCTCACTCATTGCTTTTTTGCAGTCATGCAGTGACCTCATCTGAGGCTTGCAGGAGCCTTCTGAAAAGCAATGTGAAACAGTGGCATTTCAGCCAACAGCAGCTATGGTTGCCTGACACCACTACCAGCACCTCACTCAGCCTTGGAAGGAAGCTTATTGACCACTGAGTACTGCCTGTCAGTTTGAACACTGACTATCAGCAACAAAAAAAACCAAACACACCAAAACACAACAAAGTCTTAGCAGCTAAACAAAGAAACAAATGCCCAAAAAGTCTCTTGTAAGTTCAACTGAAGTGTTTGTAATAGCACATAACTAAATATACATGCTACCACTATTTTTAAGCTGTACAGGAAATAGCAAGCTATTATTTTCTGCTGTGTAGCTTTCCCTGTCATACTAAGATGTTACTGTTCTCTGTCTAATATAAAAGGTACTAATGCTCACTGATAATAAGAACTGTGGGGTGGAAGATAAAGTTGTCATAGACTCTGGTTGTTCTCAAGGTAGCACTAGAGTGTTTGAATGACCTCACCTGTAAGTTTCCTAAATGCCCCAGACTGTTTTGTAAAGGACTACTGATTTTCCAGACAGAAGAAAGTGGGAGAAATTACTGTTCTAAGTTTTTATAGCTGAAGTCATTAATTATTTTATTGTTGGCTTTAAGTCAAGCCACTGTTTTCCCTAGATACACAGACACATGCTGTAATGTCTTTGATTCCATTGCAATAACTAAGATGTATTTGAAGTAAACATCATTGATATGCACTAGAAAAAGGGGAAAAGTGCTATACATCTATACAATAGAGAACAAGCCATTTAATTTTATAAAAGGAACTTTTTTGAACTAAAATATTTGTAAAAACCATCACTCTCAAATCATGATCGATCACATTTTGGAGGTATAAATCCAGGTAATCTATGTGTACTAGACAGCTGGAAGCATCAGGTAAGAAGGATAAAACTTCTTTTAAGTTATTTGGCAGATGTATCCCAGATAGCTAAGGAAGAACAAGTCAGAAAGTTTCTGCTCCTTGTTGTGACTGGTGCTTAGTCAAAATTGGCAGTAGCTAAACACAGCAAGTATTAGCGAAAGTACTCAGGCTCAACAGCTAAGACAATATTACACCAAGGAACACAAGGAAGAACTTAAACATGCAGCCATCCACTCACACACAGAGCAATCTCAATCTCTTTGATGACTCAGCCAGTACTTACCACTTCATCTATGATAAGAGCGTATAATCTTGCTGCACAATGGTGTAGCCTGTTATTTCTGTAAGTCTTCTCCTCTCAGAAGTTTTACACAACCATGAAGCAGTGTTGTGGAAAGCATGCTGGCAGCAATACAAAGATCTCACTGATGTGAAAGCCAAAGCCTTTATTATAAGCTGGGTGGTCAGGCTGCCAAGTAATGCTGTTTGTTAATGCCATGCATTACTAAACACTATTCCTCTATGCATGATCTTTAAAGCTAATACTGTGTTTGATGGAGCAATATGTAATAGTAATAGATAGTATTTGAATTAAGTAATCCATAAATTGATGGCTATGCTCTGCTATCCTAAGAAGGGATTCTACTGAAATGTAATTCCCAATTTACAATATTCAATGCTAGAGATACAAAACAAGTAGAACTGTTAGCACCTATCAAATCAAAACAATTTTCAAATCAGGTGGCATCCAGATCTTTGCTTGGGAACCCATCAGCAGAGATCATACTAGAAATCTGTGACAACGCATCGCTCTTGTTTTAATTTTCCTGTACCTCAGCAGAGGTTGTAGCACTATGAGGCTACTGGAGATCAGCCACATCTCACACGATGCAGTAGATTTTGCAGAAAACCACCAAGGGGGAGGAAGATGGGTGGAGACTAGGGAAAGCCTGTACAACCATCACAAAGCATGTAGGTTTCTTCACCTCCTTTCACCCATCCCTAATGTCCCCATAGTGCACAAGTTCCGCTGGCTCTGCCCCACTTGTCCCCACAGGCCCAGTGCCCTGCCAGGGTGGACACTGGAGCAGGTGGCCCTGCTGGGGACCAGGGAGCATGATGCAGAGCCCTCCTCTGCAGCTGTTTTGGTTGGGTAGGAGGCTCTCCCATGGCATGCATGCAGGGCCAGAGGCAGCACACCAGGGAGGTGAGCCCCAGCAGGATGGGGTGCCAGTCCCTGTGGCTGTACCCAGCTCATATACCCCCTACCCTATGTCCAGAGCTGGTTTAGCACCAAAAAAATGCTTTTGCCCAAAACCTATGCTGAACATGACACAAAGACAGACCAACAAAACCATTTAACTTCACAATTTCTGTATTCAACATGTTATATAAGACCAGATACAAAAAATATGGCAGAGGATGTAAGTGTAGACCTTTACATTATGTTCAAGATGATTTTCCAAAGTTTTGTTCTCACAGAATACCTGATGCTGGAACTTTGGAAACATCCCAAGAAACTAAAAGTTCTTCAAGCTCAGGTGAAGTACTAATTTAGGAAACAAGCCAGGAAAGGAAGATTTTTAAAGTAGTATTTATAAATCTACAGTGCAGCCAAGTGGACACATTCAGAAAGCACTTATCCATTAATCAGCTTGTCACAATAGTGATGTTTGTGCAAGAGATGCTGCCATGCTCCAGTGACAGAGAGAAAAGAAAACCACACCAGGCACATTTGGTAACAAAGTGGTTTTGAAGTTTCAGTTTAACGCAGAAGAAAGGTCAGACATTGCTCTTCTTGTAAGAGCAGGGCAAATTCCTGATGCAAATAGGGAATTAGCCAGGGATGTTTCTCTTCATGAATGCTGTGTGCAGATTAAGTCCAAACACTACCTTCACACAACCTCCTGAAGGAACTGCATTAAGTCTGCAAGATGGTTGCTATTCCCTCTGCGGGTTCTGCAGAGGATTGCCTGACATTTCCTGGTATTACCCTTAAGCACAATTTAAAGCTGCTTGGCAAAACTGTTAAAACTATTTTTCACATTTTTCATCAAGACTGTTGTGGTTTACACTGACTCCAATTTCAATCATCCATTTTCAATAGTGCATAACGGGAGGGAGTAAGGATGCAAGAGTATAACCACTGTTACTGCAAAAGAGATTCTTGTGCCAGCTTTCATAAGTATACACCTGTATTTTTCACCTTCAAATACAATCACCAGGGAGAAAGCCCAAGTTTCCACCACCTCCTGTTAAAACTGCCAATGTAAACCCCACATTTGTGTATGTGGATGAACTGAGTATTGTTATACATCATTTCGCAATTAAGCAACAGATGCGATGTACATTTGTTTTTCAAATGCCATGTTCTATTTCACTGCTTCCTTAACAATTCCCATGAGAATGTGGCCCACTCTTACAGGAAAAAAAAAAAAAAAAAAAAAAAAAGAAACAAAACAGTATAAGAAAGAATGGATACAGCAATGAGAATTTAACAGAATTTCAAGATATGATGCATCACTGACTTCCTGGCTTAACAACAGACACTAGACTTGTGTTAAAAGACAGCACATCAACTCTGTCAGGTGAACTGCTGTCAAAAAAGAAAATGCATGAGAGACAATAAGAAAACAGCTAGTTGTCAGAAATGTCACTTGAAAAAATGAAGGTCCAATTTATTTACCTCCCTATAATATGCTTAAGTAACTGCTGGGCAGCACATCAGGCAAACAGGACAGAAGCTGGCACAGCAGCCTATTTACTTACCTTTGCTATCAGTTCACTGAGCAAATCATCAATGATAATACATCTGTTGAAGCTTGGTATTTCTTTGAAGAACTGCTAATTACAACACAAGGTTATTATTAAGTCTCTGCAGAGCTCTAAGAAACTTAAGTAGTTAACTAGGTCATACAAACCAGGGATCAACAAAAAACACATCTTCATCTTAAAAGACAGATACTCCTACAAACTGCTAAATTTTCTCTATCCAATCCTCCCCAGAACAGTGAGGACACTTTTAGAATTCAAAAATATTTAGTGTCTTCTTTGCACATAACAAAAAATGAAGTTCAATTACAGTAAAGCAATCTCTGGTTCAACTTAACAGTGTTTATGCTTTATGTTTTATGTAATTAAAAGCAAGTTTCTAAACTGCAAAACACATTGTTCCCCAGCCTGCTTGAGTGATGACAATGCTCTCTCCTCTCCTATTCCCCCTCCAGAGCCAGATAAGTTTCACACTCAACAGCACTCTCTTCTCCCCTCCCCAGCTCCCCAACCGTTGATATAACAACAGAAATTAACATTTACAGGTACGCTACATGAGTACCAGCTGACAGCCACAGCCAGTTACCAGTTAGAGGAATGCTTCCTGTCATACCTATTTTACCTTTCCAGAGTTTGCCAGGAAAGGTCCGGCTTCATTGCTGGACGAATGAAAGGTGAAACACAGAACTTCCTTCTCGGCCGGGGGCTGCAGTCTTCCTGCCAACACAGCTGTGCTGGCACAAACCCGGTGGAAATGTGCCATCTCCTGGAAGAAAGCTTTTTTCCTAACAATATGGCTACAAAGACACCTTCCTATCTGTCTCTGCTCCTAGGTTTTGTCAAGACTGGACCAGCCAACATAGAGGCCAATAACCTGGACAGGCAATGTTCCCCATCCTGTTTTTCCTTCCCCAAGTCAAGCTGGCTGATGACATGGCGCACATCTCTTCTGGTCAGAGACAGCAACATCCAAATCTCCATTCCCACAGCAACCTGGGAGCTGCTGTACTCCAACCACAGCACTGCTGCTTTTATGTGCCACACAGACACACAGAGCCAAAAGAGCCATGCCAGCAATGCCATACTGTAGGTAGAAGGCCTGAGACCACATTTCGTATTACTGCCTTCTCCTAACCATTTACAGGGCCAGATACACAGAATGAGACATAGTAAGTGACCTGGACCCACCCAGGCAGGAACGCCATCTCCTGCCTCATTCCCGCTAGGGAATGAGGAAAGGAAAGAATTCATAACCTCTGGGCAGCTGGCTCTCTCACTGAAAAATTGCACTAATTATTCCCCATTCTAGAAGGGTATGCATATGCAGGAATAAAAAAAGGAAGGCAGCAGCCAAGGGGACATAAAAAGTATTATGAAGCAAGCATGCAACCCATACACTGTATATATTATGTCTGTAGGGCAATTATTCCTTCAATATGTGCTGCCTCACATTGCTCAAGCGCAACTGTTCACAGTTCTTCAATTAGAGCACAAAAATCCCCTGCTTGTAAGGTGGCCTTTTCCATTACTGCAGCGCACTTAGTAATGCAGTTACTCTTCCAGCACTAAGATCCATACAACAGGATTCTCGATTAGCAGCACTGCAGGCTCCTTGCAAAACCTGACCACTCCAAGTTCAACAGCCCAGTTGCCTGTGCATCACCTTCCCAGCTCACAGGTACCTCGCACACACTGTACTGCAACTCCAGCCTTTCAGTTTCAGAAGCACTGTAAGAGTTTTATCTACTTGGCGATCAGCTTTCATCATTGGATCACTTCACATCAGCCAATGTAAGAGCTGAAAGACTAGGTCCGAGTCAAGATTTGCAGTCTCTGGATACATAAGAGTCCCATTGTTTTGAACAGTGCTAGCCCCACTAACAACTCCATCAGCGTTTTGTCTTTCATGCAAAGCTACCTCTGATATCAATAAGCCAACTGACTAAGCAGGCAGTAGTAGTAGTAGTATGAATCTCGTCTGGTGGGAATCTTGCATATACTAAAGCAGATGACAGCATATGCCTCCTTTATAAAAATCCTTTTACAATGGTCATGAAAGCCATAGATACACAAAAGCTAACTTATATTTCCACATAAAACATCCAGAAGGCATAGCTTGCTGGAAAAGAAAAAACATTTGTCTCCCCCCCAAGCCCTTTCAATAATAAAAGCATATACAATCATATAGATTTGGGTAGCATGTCCTCATGGACAAGAATTTACTTCCTTTAGCTGTTAACTCAGTGCTGCACTCCAAGCTTACTGCTAGAGTAGCTCTTCTTAAGAAAGTAAGTTCATATTCACAACTCCCAAGTAAATAACACCTCTAGGTGAAATGCCAGTCATCTGTTGTTCTGCAGCATAATTACTGTAGTTATTTAGACAAGTCTGATCTACAGAGCTATTTCAAATAGGATGGACAATCCAAGCCTGGAAGCTACCAGATAAACAAGACTGCAGAATGTTGCCAGTATTGCAGCATTCAATTCAGTAAGAAAAGGCAAGTGTGCCACTGATACAAAAACATAATTCACAGCTCCTGCACTACAGAAGGAACAACCAAAAGCAACGAGTTGCTCGGGGAAGAAGAGTTTCCTCTTCAGGCTTTCCCAGAAGGCTGAATGGCCACATGCATGTAAAAAAAGTATGAATGTAGACATATGTCTGTCTGTACCCAGCATACAAAGCCTCACTGCATGGATTTCCAGGCACAACAGGCTACTCAAGATGTTATTGTTCCTCATCTCAAATACTATCTGACTTCCAAACACAGCCTGTGATTTTCAGAGGTGCTGAAAAACCAAAGCAACTGGATATAGTTGCTGTAGCTATAAAGAATTCCTAAGGAAAGCATCACTGCCATAGCCTACATGTAACAGCATGGTCTTGGACTGGGGAGTCTGTTTCCATATGAAGTCCCAGCCCTAACATAGAGCCCATTATGCTCTATACTTTTCCCTGTATATATCGCTGTACAACATCAGCCACAGTCTGGTCCGTCACATATGGTACATACAGAGTTTTGGGACACGTGCTATTCAGAAGCCAGGGTGTACGTTTTATCATCGTAGCTATTCTCTGCACCAACTTCCTGCATGGATTCATTTATTTTGCAGAATGCCTCCCTTCTGTTTAAATTAAACCATTTCCACAGTAGGTTACCCTAACAGCCTAAAACCATTACTTTTACTTTCACACCTTAATTTATTCGATGCCACCACCTTTGTTCAGACAAGCCCTTACATAAGTACACCCTTTCACTTTCTTAGTTGACATGCAAACCAGCTGTACCAGGCTTTTAGAACTGGGCAGAAAATTACCTTTCTGAATAAATTCTCATTTTAATTTGAGTGACCAAATTGCATTCACATGGAATGAATAACCATTACTTCAAAAAAATCAAGTCTTGTCCGTTCCCAATCTCTGGAAGTTAAAAAGAGAACTCAGACCTCAAGCAAGAAGCCAAGCAAAGCATTCCCCTTCTTCCTCCATCAGACCAGATGTTAACTGGTTGCCCTGTCAAGCACTGGGAATATGAAAATGAATGCTAAACCTCCAACGTATAAAAGTATCACACTTAAGACGTGTCAAGCTTTGTACTACAGGATAAATGGCCTATCGGGATGCACCAGCATGGAACAGTGGGGACATCCTGTGGCCACTTAGATTCTTTACATGCGAATGTTCCCATTATTATTTTTAATCCATTTGTTCAACCACTTTTGCAAATTAGATGCAAAGTCACTTAATAATGTAAGAAGGCCTGAAGACAACAGAATTTGCTTAGCAAACTTCCCACCTAACACTTTACGTAATCCCTTCTCAGCAGTTGTTGTGCTCTACCTCAGTTTTTCGTTTCTTCTCTTCTGGGTTATATAGTTTCCAACTCAAAAAACCCTTTGTCCTGGTTTCAGCTGGGATAGAGTTAACTGTCTTCCTAGTAGCTGGTACAGTGCTATGTTTTGAGTTCAGTATGTGAAGAATGTTGATAACACTGATGTTTTCAGTTATTGCTCAGTAGTGTTTAGACTATAGTCAAGGATTTTTCAGCTTCTCATGCCCAGCCAGGGCACCTGACCCAGACTGGCCAACAGTGTATTCCATACCATGGGACGTCCCATCTAGTTTAGGAACTGGGAAGGGGCGGGGGGGGCAGGGATTTGCCGCTCGGGGACTGGCTGGGTGTCGGTCGGTGGGTGGTGAGCAATTGCCCTGTGCATCATTTGTACATTTCAATCCTTTTATTACTACTGTTGTCATTTTATTAGTGTTATCGTTATCATTATTTGTTTCTTCTTTTCTGTTCTATTAAACCGTTCTTATCTCAACCCAGGAGTTTTACTTCTTTTCCCGATTTTCTCCCCCATCCCACTGGATGGGGGGGGAGTGAGTGAGCGGCTGCGTGGTGCTTAGTTGCTGGCTGGGGTTAAATCACAACAACCCTAAACATTTAAGGAGCTTGAGCTGGTCTAGGTGGCAACACTAACCCCTGACAGCCATGCATACAAGTCAAAAGCAACTTTCTAATTTAATTTATTTACATTGATAGCAGTGTTCATAAAAGGCATGTAATTCTCAGATCTAGGCATTCTGCCAACAGGAAAAATACTATCAGATGAAATACGTGTGTAAAGCACCTGCCAATATTGTAAGCTAAGCAACCACAAGAAAACAAAAGGCCAGTTACTCTTGTGAATCTGAACACAGTTCTTTTCATCCCCTTTCATCCAAGGGAGGAACAACTTCAGGATAGATATGTGTGCAGACTATGAGGTTGAGAGCTCCTCACAGACAACTCATTGTGCAAAACTCCCTCTGTTTTCATACTTAACATGATGGACTTCAGCTATACAGCTCGAGGAAAAGGTCCCCCAGGCAGTTCATGGGACAGCTGTGGCTTCATAAGTTAAGATAATCTCAACTCACTTCTAATCATGTTGACTTTACTGCTTTTAAAAACAAAAAGCAAATTAACTTCAATGACAATTATTTTCTATGTTTTGTATGTGCATATTTTCTCACTACAGGAAAGAAGATTTTCTTTTAAATTTACATCTTCAAGCAATTCACTGTCTCTACTTAAGCTGCCTATGAAGGCTGGTGATAATCAGTGCCAAATCTCAGAGCAGATGTCCAAGTGTTCCAGTGAAGTGGCTCTGCAGTTTGCAAGGCCCACAATTTGAGTCCATTTAGTGTGGCATTCCAGATGGAAATGCAGCCACCTAGGACTTGCCCCAAGTGTGTTGCAGCTGTATAATCCACCTAGGAGGTCTGTTCTTGAGCATATCTTCTTTAAAGCAAAACATCCCATCCTTCTGAGCAAGACATTCATGTTTTCCAGCAGGAACAGACCTTTTTATTTGCCAATCAGAGGAGGTGTCAGCTAAAGCAACATGCTACAGGAGAAACTCCACTCCACACCTCAGGCAGTTCACTGGCCCTACAAATCAAAACTCACCCAAGCATGCTGAGGTGATAGAGCGTTTCTCATTGTCCACTAAATTCAACCCTTAAAATAATCACACTTAAACTAAATCCAAAGCAGTCTAAGTTATTCTGTGTGTTGAACAGTTTGCTTAAACTGTGCTTAGACTGCACAGGCAAAGGTTGTACAGATGTTACAATCAAGGCAAAAAAATCTGTTCTCCATTACCTGTACAAAAATGGGAGTTCACAATGACACAAATTATCAACTCAGCCTATATCTGCTCCCACAAAATACGCCTCTCAGCTTCTCTCACACTTGTCATCTACAGCAATATTAGAAATTATCACATGATTCATCTTGAAAGTATTTTTCATGCATGCTCTTACTAAATATTTTTTCCATCTAAATATTCACACACAAAATCTTTCAACAAAGATTTACATGTGGGCTGAACCTGAGTTTGCTCAAATCCACTAAAAAGTAGGCTCAGAGTACACATTTACCTGCAGCCATGGTTGCCCAGCCTGTGGCTGGTTAACATTCCCATGTAACACTATCAAAAAGATTACTTTCTAGCTGTCCTGCCAATCCCCTTCCATAGAAAAAAGGATATAGCTTTTGTCAGTGTTGTTACTTACGATACAGCTGGTAAAGGAAAAAAAAATAAATCTAGAAACACAAGAGCTGGTCAGAACAGCCTGAATGGCCCTACTTAAGCACTGGGTGGGATTTCACAGCCATAAAGGACGTAAGAGGGACTGCTTAGGTGTGCTCTGCTTTATTCCCAACACCCTTGTGCCACACATGGACGATTGCTGCTCTACTGCCTTCTCATTCTGTACACAGACCTTCCTTCCCCCCACATCTGTAGCAATAATGAGACCCAAGAACATGCTGATATTAGACACTCACCCCATGCATCAGGCCATGCACTTCCTCAATATAGTACAAGGAAACAAATGAGAAACACCTGTGCTAAATAACACCAGACTAATCCACTATTAGAAGTCCCAGTTTGTGCTTCAGTCTGCAAAGGTTTCTACTGAAGAAAGGTGCTGAGCTGCCAGTGAATCTTCACTGAGAAAGATAATCTGAGGCCAAGACAGCTTAATAAACAACTCTGAAAGGATTTTACAGAGCCCATGTCTCCTATCACACTTGTATAAGCTGTTCACAACAAGGGGCTAAGAAAGGAAACCTCAGGGAGCCACGCAAGAGGACATATTCTTCCCAGAAGAGTTTTGTGATTTTTGGAATGAAGTAATCTGATGCACAGATGGATGAGACAATAAACAGTTTTTAGAGAGGAAAACGATAATGCTGGATTTTGAAACCAAGCACAGCAGGTAGCAAGCTCCCGGATGGGTGTTGAAAAGACTCACAGAATTTCCTAAAAGCTGATATGCTTAATCCCTTGGAAAAGGAAGATTTAACTGTTACCAGTACACCAGAGTGTAATACCAGATCTTATAGGTACAATGCAAGCATAAACCCTCCTCATGGCTTCATGTGGCACATCATTTAAATGACCCTCCTATTATGAAGGCAAACGCTCAGGACTATACCATGCATTGTACCACCATAAATCCACTGGAAAGCATTTCCCACAGCCATTAAAAGAAACCCGTACTTGTTAACATGTCACTGCAGTAGAGACTACTGTCCGATTACTTTTTTGCAGTATTATCAGAAATAACAGGCCCATTTTCCAAGATTCACCACATTCCCACTGAAATAAGTGAAATGGTTCAGGCACATGTGGACCATAATGGGTAAAATAATATTAACAACTACAGCAGAGTAAAAAGTAATCCTTTTCTTAATCCTGAGTGTGGTTCTCCTCAAGTCAAACTTGAGATAAAACATCATGGAACAATTTGCTGTATTGATCTCTAGGTTAAATCTATACCATATACAAAGACTGAGGACACCCGCCTTTAAGTGCTTTCATATTTTTTCTCAGACGAAGTCTGTTTTAGGAAAAGAATCACAGAAATAATAGTTAATAAAAAATAAAACACACCAGGCAGGAGTTACTGTAGCCATTTCTATGAGTCACATACAACTAGCCTGTTAAAAAAAAATAAAAAAATTAATGAATACAAACTGATCAGCTGGAGAGATAATAATTTTGAAGACTGATGGTCATTTCTTGTGTTTGTACACACTGTGTTTAGTATACTTGATAAACAAAATATGTCCACAGTCTTAGCAGCATGAGGATGCTTCTAAAACAAAAAAAGTCAACAACAACAAAGCCAGCTCAATTGTTTTGCAGCCTCTGGCAGTAAGTGCTGTACATTTACATAAACCTCATGACCAAAACTTTTGAACACTGAACTGCTGTGCAACGAGAAGGCAAGCATCTTTCTCACATGTGCAACTGAATGACTAATACCCATAAGATATATATTTTGCAGCACCCAAACATTCCTTCTCACAGGACATAAATAACAAAAACATGATCTATTACACCAAAACCAAGCAAGACTGCCGAGCAGTGATAGCAGGTACACAAAACACTCCTTCACTCCTCTGAGTTCTACCTCATGCCCCAGTCTTCTTGGGTCCTTTCTAATTACCCATCCAGACAACATTCACAATTCCCAAAGCAGAGACAAAAAAAGTAGAACTAAAATTATTAACTCAACATGAGAACACAAAAAAACATAAACATGGGCCAGCCTAATGCCTTTTTTTTTTTTAACTCCTCTCTAATAGCAAGACTGATTCAGAGGAGTGTGTTTTAAAACATTCATGGTAGTCAAGTTGTGTCTTATCTAGTACAACCCTTCCTCCTTCCTTCAGGTTGCCTGATGTCTTCCCTCCCTGCATCCTAACCTGTTCACCTTCATGGCCCGGAGAGCCATGCCCTTATTTATACAAGTTGGTTAAAACACCCACTTTACTCACGAGCAAAATTCAAGTAAATGAGAAACAACAAAATCAGATCTACAGGATCAGCCATGTGAATATGTGCATAAATAACTCTGCAGTGGTCATTCCAGTGGAGTCTGTGCCTCCACACAGGCAAAACAAATTGCAGGAACAAAGCCATCGACTCTGGAGCAGCTACCACATGACAATTCACTCAGATCTGCAAGTCCTGCACTAATTTATGAGGAACAAATTGCATGAAAGACTATTCATACAAGCTGAAGTAAACAAAACCATGCCCTTCACTTTTTGTGTAAATCACCACGCAGGGAGCTGTATAGCACTAAAATATTTATTTTAATTAAAAAAAGTTTTGCCACATAGCAAGACAGATTTCCAAGAAAAGTCCTTTGTGTTATTAAGTCCTCAGAATGAGACAACATAAGGTGACGCGTCCTTTCTCCTTTGCATTTTTTTTTAAAGTATCTCGCATGCTTCAAAATGCGACTAATGAAAAGTAGCTAATAGCCCTGATCTCTACTGATCATCACTAAAAGCTCTCTGTCTCTCCCCTTCTCTCCCGCGCCAGTCAGGGGCTGTTCCGGGCTCCTGGGCCCCACGCAGCAATGGACTGAGACATCCCTACGAAGATGTAACCCGGGACAGCAGTAAGCTCAGACTGCGGGTTTTATAAACCGGCTTTCTTTTGCACCAAACACTAACTGTGTTTGAGAGAGGCAGCAGTACGCGAGCCCACCGGTACAGGCGCCGTGCCCCCTCCGTAACCGCCGCCGTTCTTTCCCGGGCCCTCTCCGGGTCCCCGCGGGCTCCGCTCGCCCCTGCAGGGCCGAGCGCCAGGGACCAGCGGTGTCACCCCGGGTTCTCGGCACGTCGCTCCTCTCGCGGCCTGTACCCCGGCCTTAACGCCGGCCCGGCCGAACACCCCGCCTCCCGCGGTCCCTCTCCCGGGACCACCTGCCACCGCCGGCGTCGCGGGGCCCCGCCCCGGCTCCGCTCACCTTCGCCCGGCGCCCGCCGCAGCGCCGCCGCCCCGCCGGGCACAGACGGACAGGCTCCAGCCGCGCCCCGCTTCAAAGCGACCGCAGCGGGGCCGCGGCCGGGGCGCGGCCGCCCCGCGGCGGGGGCGGGACGCCCGGCGGAGCCGCCCGGCACCGGCACCTGCGCCGTGAGGGAACGGACGCCCCCCCACGCCCCCCCGCCGGGCGGGGGCGAGCGCGAGGAGGGCTCCTGAGGGGGCACGCGCCGCTGCTCCCGAGGCGGGGCAGGCGCGGGGGCCCGCGGGGGCGCGTGGTCGGGGCGCGCGGGGCTCCCGGGGGCGCGCCGCGGGCGCCCGCATCACCCACCCCCCCCCCCGCCCCTTGCAAATAACGCCACGGCGGCCGGTCTCTGGTTTATTTTTCCCTTTTTACCCCCCTTTTTGTCCCATTCACAGCCACCCTCGCACCAGTGCCGCCTCCCTCCCTGCCCTCCCCGCGAGGGCCCACGCTGAACACCCGTGAGATGCCCCCCCCCACCCCCCACGGCGCAGGGACGCGGCCACCCCTGCGAAAGACAAGCGTTTCCTGACAAGCGGCTCCGCTCCGCGGCGGGACGGTCGAGCGAGACAAATAAAACATAAAAATCGGTTCAGAAGCCATGTCCTCTGGAGACACCATTCCGGCTGGCGACGGCACCCGTCCGCCCGGCCCTGCCGCCCACGGCCGCCACGCCGGTCGCAGCTGCCCCCGCGGCGCTTCCCCCGGGCAAAGGGCGGCCGAGGGCAGCGCCGCCGCGCCCGCCTGACACCCGCCCCCGACGGCCGGCGTCGTCCTCGGTGCAGCCGCAAGCTGGCAGGGACGGGGCAGGGAGACGGGCGGCCGCTCGGCGGTGCCCGGCACCGCCGCTCCCGCCGTCGTGGCGGGGCCGCAACAACGCGCCGTTACCGGCTGCCGCGTGGAGGGGACGTCCCGTGGGCGCCGTCGGCAACGGCTGCGTAAAAGGCACGTGCGCGTGTACCAGACGGAGCGTCGCCCCTCCGCGTGTAACGTCGCGGAGGTTTCGCTGGAAGGCGCTACCGCGCTGGCACGGACGGCGGCGGGGGGCAGCGCTCCCCCCATGTGGCCGATCGCCAGCGGACAGGACACCCGGGAAGGACCCCCGACCGCGGCCCCCTCCCCCGGCGGCGCCCGCGCGGGGATGCCGCTCACGGGGGGGGCGGACGCCGCGAGCCTTTCCCTGCGGTCGCCGGCCGGGCGAGGGCGCACACCGGGCACAGCGCGGCAGGAGCGGCCGGGCCGAGCCGCAGCCCCGAGCGCTCGCCGGCGGGGGTCGGACCGCCCCGTCGGACCGCGCCGGCGGAGAGGGGCGGCGGAATGAACCGTGCGACGGGGCCGGGGAAGGTCCCGGTCCCGGTCCCGGTCCCGGTCCCGGGGCAGTCCGTGGCCCCGCGCGGGGCGCGACCCCGCGGCCGCTCGTGCCCGCGCCCCGCGAACCCGCGGGGATACGGCGCGGCCGGGCGCCCCATTGGCTGTTGCTAGGTGACGTGCGCCGCGCCACGTGACCGGTGTTAAATGCCGTCCCGGCGGCGCGCGGCGCCGCAGAGCCCGTCCCGCTGGCGGCGGCGGGAGCGCGGCTGCCCGCCCCGGCCCGGCCCGGCCCCGCGGGCGCGGAGCGCAGCGCAGCGCGGCGAGCATGGTGGCGTGGCCCTGACCGCCTCTCCCCGGTGGGGTCGGCCGCGGGGCGGCGGCGGCCCGTGCCCCGGCGGGCTGGGGCGCGGGATGACCGGGGTGCTGGAGAGCCTGGTGCCGGACATGCACGCCAGCCAGATCTCCGCCGGCAGCTACCACCAACACGGCGGCCTCCACAAGCCGCAGGAGTCCCCCACGCTGCCCGTCTCCACGGCCACCGACAGCAGCTACTACACCAACCAGCAGCACGGGGCGGCGGGCGGGCCGCCCTACGGCCCGGTCGGCTCCTACCCCTACGGGGGTGGCGGCACCGCCCCCTACTCCGCCAAGGCCGGCTACGACCTGGGCTACGCGGGCGCCTACGGCTCCTACGGGCCCTACGGCAGCAGGGCCTCTCCGGCCAACAACGACTCCGGTACGTCCGAGCCCCGGGGGGGGGGGGGGGCGACTCGGGGAAGCCGGCGGGGAGCCGGGCGGCCCCTCCACGCCCGACGAGGAGGCGGTGGGTGCTCGGGTCGCGGCGTGGGCCGGGAGGGCGCTCGTCCCCGGCGGTCCGCCCCGACGGGGCGGGCGGCGCTGCCGCGCTAGGGGCAGGGCCCGGGGCGGCGGGGGCTCCTCTCCTCACTGGCACCGCCGTTTCTGCCGTAGCAGAGAAGGAGGACTGCGAGCCGGAGATCAGGATCGTGAACGGGAAACCGAAGAAAGTGCGGAAGCCCCGGACCATCTACTCCAGCTTCCAGCTGGCGGCTCTGCAGCGGCGCTTCCAGAAAACCCAGTACCTCGCCCTGCCCGAGAGAGCGGAGCTGGCGGCCTCCCTCGGCCTCACCCAGACCCAGGTAGGGCTCTCCCGCCGCGGCACCGTGGGCACGTCCCGCCCTGCCGGGGCCGCTCGCCCTCCGCGGGGTCGGGTGCGGGCGTGGGAGGGGGGGCCGGCCCGCGGCGCCTCGACGGCCCCGGGGTGGGAGTGCGGGGGAAGCGGCCGCGCCGCCGAGGCAGCGCCGGCACCGCTCGGGGCTGCGAAAGCTGCTTGTCCCTGCCCCGCCGCGGGCGGCCCGGGCGCCGGGGCGGCCCCGCGGAGGCTGCGGCCGCCTGACGCCCCTCTCCCCCCAGGTGAAGATCTGGTTTCAGAACCGTCGCTCCAAGTTCAAGAAGATGTGGAAGAGCGGCGAGATCCCAGCGGAGCCGCCCCCCCGCCGCAGCGCCTCGCCGCCGCCCCCCGCCTCGCCCCCCGCCTGGGACTTCGCTCCGCGCACGGCGGGCGGCGCCGGGACCGCCAGCCCCAGCCCCGCCGCCGCCTTCCTCGGTAGCTACTCGTGGTACCCGCCGGCGCCCGGCGGCTCGGCGCACCTGCCGGCAGCCGCCCCCCTCCCGCAGCCGGCGCAGCCCCCGCACCACCACGGCGGCGGCGGCGGCGGCGGCGGCATCTTCTAGATGCCGCAGAGACTTGAGCCCGCGGGGCCGCGCCCGGCGGCCGCGGGGCACCGAGGTGCAGCACTGGTGTTTTGGTGAAGCCTGGCTCCGGCCGTCCCGGCGGAGAGGAAGCGCTCCGCGCCCCGTCCCGTCACGTCGCGGCGCCGGCGGCGGACCCTCTGTGCGATCGGCCCCGCCGGACCCGCCCTCCCGCCGCCAAAATAACCGCGCTGCGGAGCAAGTACCCACTTCCACGCCCTCCGTCCCCCTTCCTCCTCCCCGGCTTTTTCATCAAACCACCGGTGCAGAACTTTGGTTAACTTTATTTTTTATTTTTTTAAAGTTGATAGGTGCCTTTGCGGATGACCTCACTTTGATGCTGGGGATTAAAAAAATAAAATGTTACAAAAAAAGATAATTTTTATATGTAGGTTTAAAACAAGAGCCTCCCGTGTCTAAGTTACCCTTCTTAGCCGTGAACGAAACCGTTCGGCGAGGGGGGGCCGGTCGCAGGCGGTGGTACCGGCGCGGCTCTGCTCCCCGCGGGGGCTCCCGCCCGCGCGGTGCCTCCGGGCGGGTTTCGTGCCCCGACGGGGCCTTCCCGGGGCGGGCGCCGAGCCCTCCCCTCTTCCCCCCCCCGCCGGCAACCCAGCCACCGGTCCTGCCCCTGCGCCGTTTGATGTCTAGAGTCGTGGAAAAAAAAAAAGGGTATTTTGGGTTATTTATTATGGAAAACTTAAACACTCTTTAATGTTTCTTTTACAATAAGCAGAGATTATTTAAATAAATTATTGTTTCCATGGTGCCCGCGCCGTTTCTTTGAGTATGGGGGAGGTTGGGGGTGTCGTTCCGGACCCCGGCGCTCGCTGGGGGGGAGAGCTGCGTCCTCTCCACCCCCTCCCCATTGCAACTGTTGCCGCAAGACGGCAACCTCCCCCCCCCCTCCCGTCTACAATAAAATCTCGTCCCTGCCAGTCTTCTCGGCGAGGCCATGAATCACTCAGCGCTGCCTGCAGCAGCCCAGAGCTGCCCCCCCTCTCTCCCGCCCCACCCCCCGCCTGCTGGCGCCAGCGACATTTCGCCCGGGACTGGCTCCTGCCGTCTCCCAGATGGGCCAGAGGGGTTTGGGGCAGGGTTGTGTCCGGGGACCGGAGTACGCCTGCAGCTGGTCCCCGGGCGCAGCCCCGCCCCGGAGAAATTTCACCCCCCCCTTCACCCCCCCGTCGGTGGCGCCCAGGCCGGTAGCCTGCCTGGGAGCTTTGCCTCGGCGGGAGCTGGTGGGTGCCCCCGAGCCCCTCTGTGGCCCTTCGAGGGCACCCCTCATAGCTGAAGCCCTCTGGGATGTACCCCACGAGGGCTGGACCCCTCCGGGCTGACACCCCCCCCCCTTCCAGGCTGCGCCCCCTCCAAGTTGCACTTCTCCGGCATGTATCCCCTCGTGGGCTGGACCTCTCCAGGATGTAGCCCTCTGCGAGGCTCCGTACCCCTCCCTGCACCCCTCCGACCTGAACACCCTTCTAGGCTGCACCCCTCCGGGCTGCCCCCCGTCGGGACGTACCCCTCCTGGTTGTGCCCCTCCAAGCTGTAACCCAGAGGGGCGTACCCCTCCGGGCTGCGCCCCTGGAGGTCCTGGCGGCTGGAAGAAGTAAAGGGAGGTGGTGGGGGGGTGTCTCTGCCCCTTGTCGCCCCGAGGCCCCCGCCAGCCTGGGAGAGTGCGGGGGGAGAGGGACGGGTGCGGAGGATCCCGCTGCAGACAAGATGATGAAGAGGCCTAGGCCAACTGGCCCGGGGCAGGGAATGTGCAGCCCGGCCGGGACTCTCCCGACAGGCCTTGGCATGAGGAGCCCGGGCGGGGCCGGGGAAGGCGGCCCCACAGGGGACACGCCGGAGTGGCGGGGGACTCGGGAGGGCGGATTGCTCCTGAGAGCTTGGGGAAAGCTTGGGGGCGAGGGGAGGGGGGACGCGGGGGCTAAGGAGGAGAGAGGGAAAGAGAGGGAGGAGGGGGGCGTTGGACGACGAGAGGGGCGCCTGCAAAGGAGGCGAGAGGAGGGAGCGGGAGACAAAGGGGGAAGCGGCAGCTGCCCGCCGGCCTCGGGGAGGGGAGCCCAGAGCCGCCCCGGGAAACAGCGGGGCCGGCCCGGTCCGGACCTCTTCCCCGCGTCACCCCCCCGCCGGCCGCGGTCTCCGCCGCCCGTTCCGGCCGGGGGGGAAGGAGTTACCCCGCTGGCGGGCGGCGAAGCGCTGGGGAGGCGGCCACAGAGCGGGACGGGACGGGACGGGACGGGGGGAGTGAGGCGGCGGGGCCGCCTCCAGAAACAGGGGCGCGCGTGGCGGAGGCACGCGTGGCGAGCAGCCCTGCGGAGCCCCCCGCCCCCGCGGTCTGGCGGGGGCGGGGGTCTCGGGGGGCTGGGACACCCCTCTGCCAGGTGACAAGTTCTGCTAAACCGCTCGTCCGGGACGCAAGAGGAAACCGTGGGCGCGGGTCATGGCCGGGACGGGCACAGCCCCCCCGCCCTCCCCGCCCCGTCGTTTTTACGGGCGTTTCTCGATGTTAAATAATGTCGTCGTCCCCGCAAACACCTGCCCCCTCCCCGCCGTCGGTCCTCGCCCCGCGGCTCCAGCCCGGTGCAGCGGTGCGGTGCGTGGCTCGGCCCCGTGGGCTCGGGCAGGATACCGACGGCGGCGTGGGGTCCCCGGGGGGGGGGGCTACCCAGGCCGGGGACGCTTGTCAGCGGTCCGGGAGCAGAGCACCCCGCTCCGGGACGGGGCAGACCGCAGGCCGCCCCTGTTGCCCTCCGCCCTTTCCTTCTCCTTTTTAGTTATTTATGAATTTATTAATGGTTTATTGAGTAGTATTTATGTGCTGCCTGCTAGCAGCAGCTCTCCCCGGGCTGCCCGCACCTGGTGTGTGCGGGGGGGGGAGTGTTCCCGCTTCCCCCTGCGGCCCCTCCGCAGCTCCCGGAGCCCCGCCAGGCTCCGCATTTCGCCCGCTGCTCGCAGGGGCTTGGGACGCGGCTCACACCGTGCTGGGGGCGGCGAAGGCACCGCGGATGCATAGGCGCGCCGCACCGCCGCGCGCACTCTAGATGCATACGTACAGATATGTGTATGTTTGTGATCTGTTTTCTCATGCTCTTCTCCTGTCCGACAGGACACGGGGCAGGCACCTCTGTGAAGCATGTGCCCCCCCGCACAAGGCGGCAGCTACGCGGGGCTCGGCCGCCCGGGGCTGGGAAGAACCGCGGGGAGCGGGGCAGCCGAGGGGCGAGAGCTGCCCCTGCCCCCCCCCCAGCACTGCGAGAAGGGGGTGGGGGTGGGGGTGGGCCGATTCCGCCCCACGTCCCAGCGCCGACGGTCCCCCCCCTCCCCGCCCCGTCGGGGCCGGCCCCGGGCGGGGGCGGCTGAGCGGGGCCGGCCCCGGGGGGGCGGCCGGGGTAAGCGACGGCTCCGCGGCCAGCCCGGTCCGGGGGGGCCGGCCCGGCAGCCGCCCGGGCGAGGGGCACCCTCTGCCTCCCCGGC
The DNA here is from genome assembly GCF_964188355.1 of Buteo buteo. NCBI lineage: Eukaryota > Metazoa > Chordata > Aves > Accipitriformes > Accipitridae > Buteo > Buteo buteo. Next base: position 30,984,331 of record NC_134175.1, read on the forward strand.
GCACGGGCGGGGCCGGCCGGGCTTGTGCCGTGGGTAGGCAATTTACTCATTTGCCCCGGTGAAAAGAAAAAGCACGAGAAATTCAATTAAAGCGGCTCTGGCAAAAGGAGTTATTTGAGGCATGAATGTCTCCCCTAAAGCTGCAGCAATCATGTGGCATTAGACACTTCCGGAATCCTATAGCCAACTTGAAAAATCCCAGACCCCTTTTTTCCCTAATTTTTGCTCTGATCTGTAATTTTATCCACATTTGCACTAGTTTGAGCATTCTGGCTCTCCCATCTGAAAGCCTGCAATTACTATATAATTCTTCGCAATTTCACATGTCCTAATATGGACTGTAATTTTTGCGCAAGACAATTTCCTGCTATTTCAAGCATCAACATTGTCAAAGTTGTATGTACATAATAAATGGGAATATCAATGCATAGTTTTTAGCATAACATCTTGACTCCTCGATAATTATATCCGTTCGGAGCCTACGCAGAATTAGCCTGAATTGCATGGTAACTGCTGCTGCTTTAAAATTTTTAAAAATTACTCATAATTTTCCCAAAGATTACCAAGATCTCGAGTGCACAATGTCATCAGCGTAATGAAGAGTAAACATTTATGCTAATAATCTGCAATTTTTTTCATCAGCTATAAAGACAGAGGCTATATAGCAGAAAATTTCAGTCATATTCTGCAAGAGCAGAGCTGCAAAAAGGCTGCTGCGCTCAGAGGCATGTGCATCTCTGGGGGATCTCAATCCACATTTGCACTCTCAGGATATTATTATTGTGCTCGGGTTCTTCTCTTTTTTTTTTTTTTTTTTTTTTCCCCTTCCCTTCCCTTCCCTTTTCTTTCTCCCTCCCCGATCCTCTCCCCGTCTCTCACACTCTCTCGCTCCTGTAACTTTGGTAGCAAAAAGCCGCGTTCGGTCCTTTGGTTTGTTGTAAAGCAAAGACTTGTGCCCAGAGCCTCAGGGACTGAGGCGGAAGGTAAGGGTGGCGACACAGGCTCCTTTCTCGCGGGGGTAGGTGAGTGCACGGGGCACGACGTGGACGGATGCCCCGCACGGGGAGCGACGTGGACGGATGCCCCACGCGGGCCGCGGAGGGGGGGGGGGGGGCACCGGCAGCGGCTCCGCCGGCCCAATTTCCCCCCGCAAAACCTCCCGCCGCCGGCGCCAGGGCGAGGGCGGGGAGCGGGGCGCCGGGCCGGGCGGCGGGGACGCCGCGCACAGCCGAGCCGAGTCGCGCCGCGCCGCGCCGGGACATGCCGCCGGCCGAGCCGCGGAGCGCTGCGCGGGCAGAGCGGCGCCGGGGCGGAGCGGGGGCACTCGCCGCCCGGGGGTTCCGCGGGGACCGGGGAGCGCCCGTTTTCGGTGGTGGTTTCGCGGTGTGCGTTTGTCGGTTCCTTGCGAAGGGGAGCGTTACTGCCCGGTTCCCAGCCGGGAGCCGGGAGGCGGGAGGGGAGGGCACCGGCGCGGGGGGGGGGGGGGACGGACACGACGACGGCGGCGGGACATGGCACTTTTTCACCGGCGTGAGAGCGGCGGCGGTGGCGGGAGCGGGGCGGGCGGCGGCTGGGAGAGCCGTGCGGGCTGCGGCGGGGATTTCTGATCCCCCTCTGTCAAACGAAGGGAGCAAATTCCGAATGCAGACGGGCTTGGACTCTGATATTTGATTTTTTTCTAGTTTCAGGGGCCGCTCTGTGCTCTGCAATTAGATTGACACATGTACAACATCCCCAGCCATTCAAGGGGGTTCGCAGGGACACTCCAAAGGGATTTTTTTTTTTCTTTTTTCTTTTTGGGTGGAAGATATTAAAGAGGTATCTGTTGTTTGGCAATTTTGCTAAGTCTGTCTTCATTACTTCAACATTGTGCATTTGCTAATTTGGAAGCCCCTTCCTATTGACAGCTCTGCTCCATACACCTGCAAGCAATTTGCAGAGCTCCAATATAGGAGAATTGCAGAGATGGCAGCTCGCACCTATTTTATTTTTTTTTTTCTTCGCTTTTCTCAATGCACAGCAAATTTGGCTTTCAGTGCGTTATCTCTTTTGTTAATGCAAAAAGATTCCCTGGGCGAAAAAATTGCTCATAATTACCAGAGAGATGGGGAAACTGCATTAGAATAAATAAACCTGAAATTACTGTAATTATGTTGTGTTTGATGGGCTCGGCTTGTAATCAAGAAGAGAATACAGTGAAATGATGCTGACCCTCTTGGGTTTGCAGCTGTACGCGCACTTTGGGGTCTTTTTTTGCAGAAAAGAGTCATTTTGATCATCATTAAGCTGTGTGTAACCTATTTCAGAAGTGTTTGAAAATGAGGGGCACTTTTTTTTTTTTCCCCCCAACAAGGAAAAAATATATCCCAAAATTACATTTTGCCATTTACAGGCTCATCCATAAGGTTGTGTTTGCGGGGTGACAATTGTTAAAGGTATAATATTCAAAATCAGGACTTAATCATTGTAATGAGGTATTGTTTCAATATAAGCACCTTTGGATTATTCATAGTTTAATTAATATCCTCATTACGAAAATCTTCGAATCAGATATTTGATGAACTACTTGTCAGCAACAAGGCAGAATTAATTAGGCCTGTATTGAGATTAACATTTTCAAATGTACAATTATAGTAGACTCTAACTCAAGACCGCCTCGCTGAGAGAAAACTAATAATTTCTCTATTTGAACGGTTAGCAAGACGTTATTGAATTAGGAGTAGCTAATGTATCTTTAAAGCGCTCCGAGCAGCTTGACCACGCCGTTCCCGTCCGGTCAAAGCCGTTTGCTCTCCGGCTGCAGCCGCCACGGGAGCTGCGCGGGGTCTGGGGCGCCGCGGGGCCGCGGAGCCGCCCCGCTCCCGCTCCGCTCGGGGCTCCGGGCTCCTCGGGGCCGGGCTCGGGCCGTGGCACCGCGGGACATGCGGGGCTGGGAAGGATTTTCCGGGCTGGATCCGGCACCCCCGCGGGCCGCCCTGGGCGCGCCGCCGCGGGCCGCTGCGCCGCGTGTGCGCACCCGGGCGGATGCTGCGCGGCCGCGCATCGGCTGCGCGCCGGCCCCGCGCAGCGGGGACCGGGTGCTTATCTCGGGCGGGGTGAGCACGGCCCCCGCGGGGCTGCACGCCGGCTCCCCCGCGGAACCTGCGCGCAGAGCTGCGCACGGCCAGCCGGCCGACCCCAGCCGCTCCCGGCTCCCCTCCCCTCTGCAGCGGCTGCGGGCTGTGCCCGGCGCCGGGCCGCCCCGGGGAGCGGGCACGGCCGAGCCCGGCGCTGGAATAGCCGCGGCCGCGCCGCGACGGCTCCGCCGCCGAGGGGATGCGCGGCCCCGGCAGCCAGACCGGCTGCCGGGTCGGGGGCCGGGGCTGTCCCGGCCCGCCCGCAATCCCCCTCCCGGCCCTGGGAGCCTGTTCCCGGGTCCCCCCCGGCCCCGGGCCGTCCCTCCGCGGAGGGCCCCGCCGTTCGTTGCGACGGCCGCCGCCGCCCGGCTGGGCCCGGCCCGGGGAGCGCCGCTCCCCTTCCCCCGCCTCGCCTCCCGGTTACGGGCACCGCCGGCCCGCCGCCGAGCGCGGAGCCTGGCCCGGGCCGCGCTGCCGGCCGCGCTAGGAGACAGAGAGCACGCGTGTCTCTTTTTCCAAACCATAATTTTACTGTCTCAAAGAAACTTTATAACTTATGTACAAAGATTTGTGTGTTTTTTTGTTTTCCTTTCCTTCCCCGGATACAAAGCAATAAGTTAACATTCTCAATATAAAACTAAACTTTGACATATAGAACACTAAACACAGCCGAGCTCAGTTTATCACATCTTCCGAGTTTCACAAGTAAAATGTCAAGATCTCAGTACACAAAGCATCATGTTTTACAGCCACACGAAACAGAACGGAAATAATAATAATAATTAAAAACAAAGGCTAAATTTGTGCAACATGTTTACAGAACAATAATAATAATAATAATTAAGAATAAAATATGTACAGCGAGTAGCTCCTGCACGTCGGTTTGTGCATTTCGACTTCGGGCCGGCTTTCCGCGGGGAAGCCTCTCCGGGGCTGCGCGGAGCTGCGCGGGTGCCCCCGCCCGCCGCCCGCCCGGTGGGTCCCCCCCCGCCGCCGCCGCCGCCCTCGGGGCTCTCGTTCCGTCCTCCGCGCCTTGCTTCACCTCAGCAAAAGCGCTCGGCAGCTGCTGCGATTCCACTTCAGAGTACCAAACAATGTGCATTTATTTCCTTTGTCAAATACGCGAGAAATGCAAATCATTCGGACCAAACCTCTCCACGCCAGCGAAGTATAAAAGTTATTGTAAAAGTTAAAAATCGCATCCTTCTCTTGTGGTGATTTATTGGGGCGGGGGGGGGGGCTGGGGCCGGGGGACCGTGTGTGGTTTTGCTTAAAGTAAACTGTGCCGTGTCCGAGCAGTGCGCTCAGCAAGCCGGATTGTCCGTTTGTTTCTAGCACTCTCATAGTGGTAGTTTAAATCAATAAATAAAACCCCTGTCTTCCCTTTTTAACAACAACCAAAAATACACAGATGGATAGTGAAAGGTACAGAAAATGTCGAGGGAAAGCAGCTCTGGAAATTGTACGGCTTCCTTCCCCCTTGCAATTGAAGAGACCGTCAGATCGGGGTAGTAAATAAATGACCTACATTTCAACAGACACAGACAGACAGACAGGACAGAGGAGAGGGCTTCCCCCCCCCCAACATCTTTTTCTGATTGTCCCACAAAGCCGCGGCCGGCGCTCGCTCTGCTCCCAGGCTGTTGTGCGGTGCTCGGGGCCGCTCCGTCAGCTGTCAGCGGTGGGAACCGGCCCGCATCACATCTGTGCTCTCCTGCACCGAGCTACAGTGCAGCGTCCTAATGGCTGGATGGGCAAGAGACCTCCTGTTTGTTTGTTTGCTTGGGTTTCTTTTGTGTTTTTTCCTCTCTCTCTCTTCCCCCCCTCTTTTTTTTCCTCTCTTTTTTTTTCCCCTTTCCTTTTATTTTACTTAATTTCTTTTTTTTTTTTCCGTAATAATTTTAATTATTTTCGGGACCGATAGTGCTTGCGGTAGGGGAAAACGGGTTTATAATCACATGAGCTGCGGCTGCTGCATAGCTTCTTGGTGGGCCGAAGGATACCACGACGTGTAGCTGGGGATGTAGGTGCCCGGGGTCCCCGACGAGGCCTTACCGGAGGCGGAGGTGGTATTCCACACCGGGGGCACCGGTGGCGAGCTGCCCGAGAGAGCCCTGCCGTTGGTCAAGGCGCTGCTCTCCAGGGCGGCCCCTCCTTGCTTCATCAGCTTCTTGAATTTGGAGCGCTTGTTCTGAAACCAAATCTTCACCTGCAAACGGGAACGGGGCAGGGCTCAGCATCCCTCGGTACGGTCCAGCATCCCCACCCCCCCACCCCCCCCGGGGTCCGACGGACCCCCAGCTTTTCCCCCTTGTCCCCCCCCGTGGCTGCTCTGCCCGTTGCCATTTTGTGATGCTAAACCACCCGGGAAGATCCCCCCCCGCGTCCGCCCCGCCGCGGAGGCACAGCCGGTGCCGCGGAGGCCCCCTCGGGCTCCGTTGGAGCCGGGCCCCGTTGCCCACGGCTGTGACCCGTCTGCATCACGAGTGGGGTCTCCCACGCCGGCGGTGGGAACAGGGAGAGGACGCGGGAAAGGGGCCGGTTCAGTCAGAGCTGTACCTGGGTCTGGGTGAGTCCCAGAGATGCTGCGAGCTCGGCTCTTTCGGGGAGAGCCAGGTACTGGGTTTGCTGGAACCTCCTGTTCAAAGCCTGCAGCTGCAAACTGGAATAAATAGTCCTGGGTTTGCGGATTTTTTTCCCTTTCCCATTAAAGCGAACTTCCCCTCCTTCTACCACAGTGCTTTTCTCCGATTCGGCCCCTACAAACAACAAACGATGCAGAATAAATAATAATAATAATAGCAGCAATAGTAATAATAGCAGTAACAGCAATAGCAGCAGCAATAGTAACAATAACAGCAGCAACATCAACAATAACAATAATGAGAAGGAAGAAAAGTGAAGCTCGAGTAACGCTAACAAAGGCTCCGGGCGATTATGGCAGCCCAGGCTTCTTCCCAGAGAAAGTTTGCTATTTTTGCAGGCTGCAGTTTAGGTTTAATTACCCTTAATTGCATACATTGTTTATAGCGCTACGCAATAAATAATTACGAAGACTAATACGTGCACATCTGGGTTGATTTCTTTTCCAGCCAGGCATTGTGTGCTCTGTGTACTGCTCCCCTGTGATCCTCAGCCTCTCCTGACTAATATTTCGTAATTTAATTTAATTTCCCCCCCCCGATAGATTTTTTTTTTTTTGATACAAGCACCCTCCCTCCCTCCTTGCCTTCCCTCCCCCCTCCTCTCCCCCCCCCCCCCCGCCTCCCCAAAGCCGAGTGCACCTACCTGTCTCCTCTAACCGGGTCTGAGTCAGGCTGGAGCTGTTGGGGTAGGACTGCACTGAACTGATGTAGGGGTTGGTCGAGTGGCTGCTGACCGAGTTCACATAGGGGTAGCCCAGCGGTCGGGAGAAGGACGAAGCTGTGCTGTACGAGCTGTCAGGCTGAGAGTGGCCCGCGGAGTGTAAACAGTGCATGGAATAGTGTCCGTGGGACATGGGAGAAGGAGACATTTGCTGGCTGGGCGGCCCAAACTCCATAAAGACAGCCTTCCCTGAGACGGGGCTATTTAGACTCTCTGGCATGGTAGTCATGGTCATTTCTTGTCGCTTGGTCTGTGTGTGTGTTCTCTCTTCAGCTTGCCTTTTTGGGGTCTGTTGTGTTTCTCAGGACAGGAAAGAACCCAATTTAAGCGGAACAGGGTTTTTCACTTTCCATTCATAAGAAAATGGAGTTTGTCTCTTTGAAAAGTCTAAGCATGATGCTGTAGATCTACACAAACTCGCCTAAAAGCTTTGACTCAGCCAAGCCTATGAATATTCATGAGCTGGCGGAGCTGATTGGTCCGCCGTCTTGCATAATCGCTTTGGATTGGTCCAAGGCGCTCGGGGCTCGCCCGGACCCCAGTGAGCGCGGAGAGCCGGACTGGCAGCGCCGCGCGTCCCCGAGCGCCGGCCGCACGCCCCGACGGCACCGGCGGCACCGCTCGGCGGCCTCCGCCCCACTCCGCCGGCTCCCCGGCACCGCGCCCCGGCCGGCCCCGGGAGAGGAGCCGCCTGGGCCCCCTGCTCCCGCCGCCGGCGACGGAGGACGCCGAGCCGGAGCCCGGCTGGAGGCAGCGCGCCTCCCCCCTCCGCCCCTCGCCGCGCAGGCGGCGCGGAGGGGACGGCGGCCGCGCTCCGCCGGCCCCGGCGGGCCGCGGGGGGTGCCGGCCCGCCGCGCCGGCCCCGCTCCCCACCCCGCGCCGGCAGCCGGCGGCGGGACCCGCGGACAAAGCCGGCGACCCCCCGCCTGCTCGGCCGCGCAGGGGCTCTCCGCTCCGGCCCGCGGGTCTCAGCGCCGCCCGCACCCCAGGGGCGCGCCGCCCGGTTACTGCCATGGTCGTCCGTAAAGGGGAAGAAAAAAGCCCAGCGAAACAAAAATCGCCCCGAACGGGCCAAACGGCGCATTTGAGCTTAAAATGAAAACTTCCGCGTGCGTGAGCGGTAAATTAGGTGGGACTTGGGAGATCCTCCCCAGAAAGCCCACGATGAATCCCAAATTACTTTGTTAGATAATTAGAAAGTGTTGATAATTATTTCTTTCATAATTCAGCGGTGTGACTGTAACAGGAAAATGATCTTGTGAAAGTTCACACGTGCAGATGTATTAGTTACTGATTCATTTGATTAAATGCTAGTCTCAAGTGCTCTGATCCACAGCTGAAGGCGGCCCCATTAGCATAACACTGATGTTTAATTTTCATACGCATAATTAGCCATATATTTAACACTAATAGCAACATGCAGCCTTCCAGCATTAAACAGCCTGGGATTTGATCTGGCCTGGGCTGAACTTTCCCGGTTACACCTAGGCCGTCTAGAGCGCGCAGTTATCACGGCACCACGTCTATGTAATCAAGCACATTTTGGCAAAGGGAGAACACCAATAAAAGTGAACATTCAAAACAAATCGCGGCGCTGATGTCGTTAGAGGTATTAGTGCCGACCTGCCTTCCCCCGCCGGCGGCGGCGGGCACTGCCGGCAGCGGGGCTGGGCCACCCCCGGCAGCGCCCGCGCAGTGTTCGGGCTCCTTCGGGCAGCCACGGTCCTCGAAGCAACCGGCTCCTGGCTGTGCAAAGCTGACAAGACCGAGCCCCTCTGCTCCCTGTCTTTTTTTTTTTTTTTTTTTTTGCTTTCATTAGTGGCTCTGTCGGTTTTAATTGCCCATTTCCTAACGCCTCTTTTACTTCCTCCCCCCCTCCTTTTTTTTTTTTTTCCTCCCCTTTTTGTTTTGCTCGCGACGCGCAAAGTTCATTTTCACAAAATCGCCGCGGCTGGGCGCGGGAAGGGGCGGTAGCGGTGTGTCCCCACACGGACTCCTCCGGCAGCCGGCTCTGCTGCCCCCCTGGCCATGTAAGTGACCGCCCGAGGCGGGTCTGCGCGCTTCTCCCAGGAGGGGACGGGGCGCCCCGGCAGCTCCGGCACCTTCGCCGGCCTCCAGCCCGGCGGCTGCGGGGAGGGGAGGCTGCTCCGTGCTCGCCGGGTCTCCTCCGGTCGGCCGGGCGCAGGCAGTCCCGGGGCGAAGCGCAGTCCCGCCGGCACCGCCAAAACGCCGCGGACCGGACGGCGCGGCTCTGCTCGCAGCCCCGTCCTCCGGAGCAGGGCCGCCGCCGCCCCTCCGCGCAACTCCGGCCCCGGGCAGCGCGGCTTCGGCGGGCGCGAAGGGGCCGCGGGACGCCCCGACCCCGCGGGGGCGATCGCCCCGTCGGGGCTCTCACCGCGGTTGCCCGGCAAGACCCCCCTGCGTGAGGGGCTTCTGCGAGGCGCTGGCTGTCCCCGCGCAGCCGACGCACCTCTTGAGTCTCCTTCGCAATTAGGATCACGAACGTGCGCCGTCAGTGCCAGCGCCTGGCCGCCACCGCTCCGCAGCGGCCAGTAAAACCCGCAGTCCCATCAGAGTTACCGGGGCGACCTCAGAGCAAACGGCGACTACCAGGAGCCGCCAGCAGTCCCCTTACACCGGGCTGCGGGGCGGGGGGGGTGTCCCTGTTCCCGGCTGCCCCGTTCCCGCCTCACCCCACGCCGCGGTAAGCGCGGGACGGGCGGTAGAGGCGGCACGGCCGAGGGGCAGGGGACGGACGGGGAGAAGCTTAGCACCTGCGGTGCCAGCCGGGGGCTCCCGGCGCGGCCACCGCCCCCGGGAGGCCCCCCTGGTTTGTCCCCGGGACGCGCGGGACTCCCAGCCCCCCTCGGAGGGGGCAGCGCGGCCGGGCGGCCGGGTGTCAGGGAACAAAATGAATTCCCCCCCTCCTTCCCCGGGCAGTGCTGGGTGCCCCTCGCCTCCCGCGTCCGCAGCGCGCTGCTTAACCTCTGTGTATTGGTGAACTTGTTGGCTGCATCGTTTGTTTTTACAGGTTTTAAGGCCTTCCAAACTCCTCTCGGGGAGGACGGAGCTGAGCGGCTGCCCCGCGGCGTTAGCCGTGTTCTGGGGGGGTCCTGCTTTTCGAAAAGATGCTGTTAGAAACTATTGGAGCTGACAGCTCGCTGTACTCGAGTGAAAACAAACAGCAGAGTAAAGCTGTAAGAAAGCGGCTTACTTCTGCCCTGAACCACTGAGGGAGCCGGTGCTGAGCAGCCCCCCTCGCCTGCATGTGCAACCGGCCAGCCCTCGGCACGGCACCGCATCTGCCTACAATTAAAGGCAAGTTATTTGTACCAAAACCACACCCGCTGCTGCCGTGGGTCTGGGGCACTTCTAGATGTCACTTGCTTATCTCCAAGGCTACCCTGCATCTCACAGGACCAGATCCTGCTCTGGTAGCCCCTTAAGTACCAAGGCCAGGCCCGTCCAGCCCGATGGGGCGGTCAGCAACCGGCTAATTGCAAATCAAACCCTCCAGCCCTGGCAGGCCCGGGGCAGGACCGCAGTGAGCACGGGGCCGAGCGGGACCCGCAGCTCATGAGGACCATCAGCTCCAAACTCCGGGCAGGAGCCAGGGCTCATCCTCCAGGCCACAGACTCCTCCGTTTTTGTTAAATGCTTGAACTGTGGAGTGCCTCTCCCTTAACTAACATGGGCACTGCAGAGCCGTGATTACCCCAAACCGGCTAATTCTTCAAGCAGGGCAATTATTGATCTCCAGAGAGCCATGCTTCGCATCTAATTTTTAATCATTTTTTGTGCTGTGCAAAGAGAAATTAGACGAGGCAGGAAGGGGGGACTGCTGCTGAGAAGGCTGCGGGGGAAGAGGCTGCTGCCTCTCTCTGCCTGCCACCCTTGGGAAACTTTTTTCCATCCTAGCAGAAGTTACAGCCTGGGAAACAGCACTGTGCTAATCGCAGTGAAGACAAATTGACTCCATAGCTCAGCTATAAAGGGAAAATACTATGCTCCTCTGTCCTCTCAGCTGCAGAGAGACAGTGTCATCTGATATGTGTTTGTCCCACAGAGGATTTGGAAGAGAGGGGACCTGCTCTCTGCCCCTCACCCCAAATAACCCAAACCCTTTGCACTTGCAGGCTGTGTGTGGCTGCTTCCAGTGTCACAAACAAGCCAAGGGACTTTTATTAAATACCCACCAGGTAACACACAGAAAGGACTATGTCCAGAGCCGACCCCTCAAGCTGCTTTTTCTGTCTCCTGCAGCAACTTAGGCAGCACCCATTCCCCACAGAAATTACAGAAACCTCCTCTCTGTCCCGAGTGAATCTGGAAATCCCAGAAGTACAGCAAGTGCCTCCACTCCTTGCTCCATCTTTAGGCTTCTTCCACCAGTTTAGAGAGGATTTCTGCTCCCTCTGAGGTAATCACAACGGTATGTTCAAACTGCGCTGATCTGAAATGCACATTTAGCAGTTATTAGGGGGCAAATGTGGCCACCACGCCCATTAAACTCACCCGTTCTTTTTTTCGGCTGTCAGTGATCAGTTCCACAGCTTAGGAAAGATCAAAAAAATAATATCTGGCACCTTTTATTGTCTACAGAAATTGCAGTCCATTTATCCTTCAGAATCTTAAATTCGGGGGATCCTTCCATTATTATTGGCTCTGCAGCAAGAAAAACAAAATGCATTCTAAAGTTAGTTGCACTCCTGTGTGGACTGTGAAGCAAGCGAGAAAGGGGGGGTGTCCCAGCAGGTAGCTTCCCTTTCTCACAGGTCCTGTCCTCCCTGGGGCGGCACTCTCTTGCAACAGTAAAATGTGAACTAAAGAGGAAGACGAAATATCAAGGTAGGAAGTTGCCCATTCCTCTTTTGTAAAAGCGTGGAATTTTAATCAAGCTTTAATTAAGACCTCGTGGATAATAACCAAAGCACCAACCACACTTCTAAACAGCAGATAGTTTTAAATATTTGAATTTTTTTAGACAGGCTTAAAATGTTCATTAAATCAGCAAAACAACAATTTTCTTATTTCCCTCTAATTGCCGCGCCATTTAGCCACACAGTGAGAAAGAGGGCTTTTCCCCCATCAGCTCTCCATGATTGGTATTTAGCACGTTCAGTCTGCGGGGCCAGGCTCTGACTGGTTCCCGGCGCTGCAGTCCCCAAACCCAAACAGCAGCTCTGGCAGGCAGCAAATGACATAAGAGCCACCAGGCTGCTTGCTGGTGAACCATGGCTTCGGGGACACAATCGCATCCTTCTCATCCTCCACAGCCCAAGTATGCCGGCAGAGTCTCCGCCTTGCCAAAAATAGGCGCCAAATATGTCATTTAAGAAGATTTATAATAAGCATTTCATTTTCTAACACTTATCATTTGGAAGCTATTTCACCCACTTGGTTCCTTAATGCATTCTTTAAAAATGAAATTTTAATCGGCTTCCTAAGGGGTCAGTGTCGCCGACGTCCCCCTACCTGTGTGGATATTTCTATATCCCAATAAAGAAACGGTACGGATCTGGGCTGCCCCGTGTGTGCTTTTTTAAAGAAAAAAAAAAAAAGAAAAAAAAGAACAAACCATAGCAGAGGGTTACTAACCTATTGTGAACGCCATTCCCTCTTCCATTAACAAATCACTGTCATTGGCTACAAAAGAAAATAAAAACGTGTTTATGGCTGTTGGGGCTTTTCTTTCTTTCTTTCTTTCTTTTTTCTTTTTAAGTAGACGCAACCAGCACTTGGTTTAAACCCTTTTTGGGCTCGCAGGTACCGTGCACGCCGGTCCCCGCTATGAACCGGAGCACCCGCCGAAAGCCATCCCAGCCCGGCCGCAGCGGGACCGCCCCGACGGCGGCTCCTTCCAGCCCGGGTCCGGGGGCTTGAACGTTTCGGCGGTGATTTTTCTTTGCCCCGTGACAAACTTTGCCGGCGTGCTTCGGGCGCGGGCGGGATGCGGGGACGCGGGGACGCGGGACAGGGCGGCTGCCGCCCGGAGCGGGGCGGGGGAGGCGCTCCGCGGGGCCCAGCTGCCCCCACGACTCCGTTAAACGAGCGATTTGCCCTCAAAATTACCCGCGCGACTTTCAGAAAACGAGGCTGGGGCTGCCCGCCAGCTTCCCCGCGCGGAAAGCCCCTCCTCCCACCCCCCGGCACCCCCGCCGGGACCGGCAGCGTGGGTGAGTGTGGGGGGCTTTGCTCGTTTTACCGCCCCCCCCCTCCGCCGCAGTCGTTCGGTCGCCGGAGCGAGCGCGGGGGGGAGCGGGTCCGGCCGGCGGGGGCCGCTTACCGTGGTGCCACACCTCGGGGTGCCCGTGGAAGTACGACCCGATGCCGTGGCCGACAAAGAAGGGGCAGACCTGGAAGCCGCCCCGCTGTGCCACAGAGCTGCGGGGGCAAAGAGGACACGGTGAGGGAGCGTGCCCCAACAACCACCACCTCCGCTAGCCGGCCCCGGCCCCTGCCACTGCATTGGTACCGGCAGCGGCATCGCCCGGCTCCTGCAAGCTCTCACCCCCGCCCTAGCACCTGGTCACCACTTTGCACCCGCTCCAAAAGCCAGCAGCCAGCAGAGCTAGCACCGGTGAGCCGTTCTTAGGTTTCAGAGTTAACATGCCTGCCAGCGGAGACTGCTAGCTCCTGTGCCAGCCCCGCTGCCTAAGCAAGATGGCAGCGTGTCCTCTCCCTGTCTGATGGAGAGTAACCTTTTCCACGAGCACGCTGGGAACTCATTTTAACATGGGACAGCTAAATGGCAGCCAGGTCATGCAGCCAGCACAGCACCAAACCGTAGCCTCTGCTGAGTCCTCCCTAGGTGCAGAGCCCATGCTGAGCTGCATACCCACTGCCTGCACCGGGTTTTCTGCAGGAGAAGAGGGTCCTGCTGCCGACAGGGAGAGTTAAGAGCCCTACTGCTTCCCTTTCAGAATACTGCAAGCATTCAGTACCAGAATGTATTGAAACTCAAGCAAATCTGTTCATGCTAGTTAACAACGTATTTCTAATGAACCCACCACCACATTAGCAACACCAAATCATAATGATCATGGCGTTTCAGTTCTGCCTGGGAGATCTGTCCTGTCCTTCATGGCCTGCCTCAGGGAGGAGCGTCTCTGAGAGCTGCTGGCAGGAACACAGCTGGGCACCGATCCCCACCCATGTTGGGAAAGCAAATTTCTATCCCAGTCCCTAAAAACTGGAGGACCTGGAGATATTTGGGGTGTCCTCTGACTGCTGCACCACCCCATGTCTGCAGGCTTCACTCTCAGGCTCTGCCCTTACTCAAGCAGTGGAGGCAGCGGTGGAGGGGGTGACTTGAGGTAGCTCAGCCAGGAGGGCTGCCCACAGCTGAAACAGAAACGTATAGAGATTGGGGGGGGCCTGGAGGTGAATTAGAAGTGACAAGGAAGCTACCCCTGTCCCTGCATATCATCCCCACACTATTTCTACAATCAAACAGGAGCAAGACAGGAAGGCACTTCACCTGAAAAGATGTCACCTACAACATTAAAAGCTTAATTTGTTTGTTTTAAATCAAGGTAGGCACTTAAAAACTTCAGGATTGCCTGTATTTACACCCTAACAATTGCTTTCTCAGATTCTGACTACAGATGGAAAAGTGGAAAAGTTAAGAAACTCAAATAAATGTGTAAACGCTCACAGAAATTAAAGCATGTTAAATCCCACGGGGAGGCGCTTACTCAGGTGCAAAGTGGCCTCAGCTTGCTGTACACAGTAATCCCTTTGCACACCAGGCTTCACAGACCCTGCAGTGCTGGCTCCAGTGCCCGTGGGTCACCGTCCCAGAATTTAATGTCACTGCAGTTGAGGCTGCTCCACCACAGCGAAACGGCAATGAAAGAGAAGAGTCGGGTCAATGGTTAATAACACTGCAGTTTTCAGACCTTAAGAGCACATTTTAACAGGATTTGTGTATTAGCTTTTACCTACCCATTGCCCTGCTACAAAGACTCATCACATTTCTTTCATTAACTCTGGAGAAGAATGGAAATTTCAAATTTAGCTGCCCCCAAAGTCCTAAGCACTGTCAAAGAGGGTTACTGATAAGGCTAGAAGTTGGGCTTCATTTGGTTGTATTCAAAGTCCAGGCTTTTACCGTATACGTCCTTCATGTGGAAAAAGAACATGAAGGTTTATGCAGTGAAAAGTCCTACTAAAAATGGAAAAGACTTTCTCCCCTGCCTTTCTATCACATCACCCATGTCTGGGTCAGAGACTTGGCCCACTGGCTATGATGATGCTGAAGGCCAAGGAAGAAGCACAGGGAACGGCGAGGAGTTAGAAAGCCACATTACTCAGAAACGTACACAAAATGAAGCGGAAGATCTCCAGTGACCAAGCCCAGAGCAATGCAGATAATGATTCCCATATGGGTGAAGCGATTCTCTGAAGAGAGATGGGAGAAGCTGTCCATTCAACACCTGATAAGCTTTTCTTTCACCTTCTTCTGCAAGTCTTCTTGCAAATGCATAAAGAATCCCACTGATTATTCCGCTTTGCTGATGTCCTTACATGGCATTCCTGACCACTGAAAGAGCACGGTCATTTTTGGAGATGTTTTGTATTATTACAGGATTTTTTCCCCCAGAAAAACCCGTCTTCTGTCACAAGACAGAGAGCTTTTTTTCTGTGCAGCTATTCTTCCGAGCACCATGGCTACATACTCTCCTGCGGGCAGGGGAAGCTCTCGCCCCATCAGTCAGCTGCCGCCGAGGAGAGTGGCAGCAGCAGCAGCAGCAGCAGCTGCGTGCCGGGCACCATGAGCACCGGGGCACACAGAAGGCAGTGTTAAGACAGTATCCCGTCCTCATGTGGTGAAAGAAGTGGTTCTCGTGCATTTCAATGGTGAATTCGGCCACTTTCTTGCCAAACAGCTTGAAAACAACTCTCTTGGCATCAGGACTTCAGTGGTTACTGTCTGTGATCAAAATAGGGGACCTTGGAGCTCACAGGGCTTTGACATCTGCACTGACAGACGCCGGTGCCTCTCCTCCGTCCCGCTTAATAATGTCTACATACAGAGCTGGGGTATTCTTTACATAAAATGTAACATGGTCAATGAACCTGCAGTGACACACCTGTGAAGAAAATAAGCTGCAGGTATGAAACTCAGCCACGTTCAATCTGGTTTTAGTATTTGCATGTGCTTCAGAAGTACCTTAGAGGGAATTTCATTCCACAACTACTAGCTTTACTTTGGAGTATTTAAAAAATACTAGTGAGCTCTTCCATCCTTGTGGAGTTACAGTAAAACACCTAGCTTTCATAAAAAACCAAAGCTACTAACCCCAGCTACAACTTGCAAAGGTAATCCTGTAAATGGACACGTTGGCTGTAAATGCTGGCAGGGAGGACTTTGAAACAGCTCTGAGAAGAGTGAATTGAACTGTTGATCTTGGTCAGCCTCTCCGGCCTCCAGGATTCCCAGGCTGTGGAATCCGATTTAAAAATCAGGATGCCATGGAGTGGAGCATTTTTGCACAAGTTTGCCATTTGCTGCTGACAACAGCTCAACATTTTGGTCTTGCTGTCTCGTTGCCCAGCTCAGGATCTGTCAGCGGTGGCCTTTCTTTCCAGCTTTCCCTGGAAGGCAACCTTACAAGATTGCAGCCCCAGCTCCATGTGCTGCTCCTTGCAGATAGCCAGCGTTAAGATCAGTCAGCCGGAGGAGTTCTGATTGCAAGTGGGAAAGCAGTGAAGGTGGGAGGCAGGAGTCGGCATGGCTGAGCTGGGCTGCCTGGCATCTGCCGTGGGAAAGGAGATCTGCGCCGCTGGGTGGATGTGCCAGTCTGCCAGTTCCCCTCAGCCACGGGGACTTCCTTCCAGAGCAAAGGCTGGGGCAGCAGAGCCACACCACACCAACAGCATCAAGGAAAAAAAAAGGGTTCTTTGGAATAATCGTTGTTAAAAATATCCATTGACAACATTTGTCATCACACATTTTATTCTTTGAGCCATGTTGTGCGCTTGGGCAGAGGTGAATTGGGCAGGATTAAAAGCATAATCATTTAATGAGCCCAGTACTTGATTTTATGTTTTGCTGCCATGTGTTCCAGCCCAGTGGCTGCGGAGTCAAGAGTACCTGCAGTGCTGCTCCTCTTTTGCTGATGGCAAAGCCAGGCAAAGTGTCTGGCATTGGGATGGACCGGCAGCGGCCGAGCTGGTAAAGGAACATCACTGAGGGCCAGGCTGTCCACCTAAACCCACAGGCAGAGCCTCTGGTATGGTGGTGTCATGCTTCTGAGAGTGAACAGAGACAGGAGAGCTGGGTGTCAGTTCCCTCCTGAGCATCCTCTTCCCATGTTGCCAGACAACAGCGAATTCTCCGAAAGGAGGGATGAGTGTGGAGACATGCATTGCCATCCTGCCAGCAGCCCAACAGGGAAATTGCCACAAAGCAGCAACAGGCAGGATCAACTCTCTACAAAGCTCTCCCCGATACTCTGGAGCCTGCCTTGAAAGGAGCTCTTGGGTGATAAATCCTTCCCACTAAGAAGCTGAAAAGCGGGTTGAAAGAATTTCCTTAGGGGGCTGGCCCTGTGCAGGAGCACCTACGGGATAACAGGCATCCCAGCTCCACAGGAAAACCCATCCATTCAGACTTAGGATTGGAACTCCCATTTATGGGGACCCCCCCCACACCATTTTCTTTTCTTTTTACCAAATTTTGTCACTTTTTCCTCAAGGTAGGTCCGGTCCAGTATTCCAAGCCCTCACTGAAGAAACAAAGTGAAACAAATCCCATTTTCAGCATCGATACCAAGTGCTTCTCTGGGCTCTCTGGCGGCACAAGGGAAGAATTTGGCTGATCAGACAAGATGGCACAAACTGCTTTGCTACCCAGGCTGAACATCCTGGTGAACTGATTCCCAGCTAGGGACGCTTCTCTCGAAGTGCCACTTTCTCTCCCCAGAGATGAAACTTTATCAACAACAGTCTTGCAGAGCAGCGTGACCTGAATGGCTGAAGTTGCTAAACAAGCCTGTCTTATACTTCTGGGCAGTGAACACGCTTGGGAAACACTGAAAGAGATAACAGACCTATGATAATTGTTTTCTTACCTAGGGATCTGAATTAATTTATTTTTTTAAATTAGAAGTAATCATGTTTTTCTTAGATATATTGTAAGCAAAATGACCACTGAATGGCATATTTGCCTTTTTTTTTTTAATTCTTGAAAACAGCATCAGCCTCAACTAGATTTGCTCATGATAAAAATATCTATTTTGAATAGTACCATATTATCTAATTTCAGAAATTACAAATTTCTACAGGGAAAATATTAAAAGTATTTTTCTCTTAAATAGTAATCCTAGACTGAGGGAACGCACAACTTCAGGGATTCCCTATAATGACAATAAATGTTGAGGTATAATTAGTAATATTTTTGAAAGCCAACAATTGTTTTTTGAAGGAAAGGTACATTTTAGTTTCAAACTGTAACACAAATTACTGTATTTTTCTTACAATAGTGCTGAACTTTTATTTGAGGTTCTCTGTTTCTGAAAGCAGACATGATGGATTGAAATAAAAGATAATTTATTGCAATGCTTACTTTCAAGTGCAGAGAGAAGCAGTGTAATTGTAATTTACAGTAGCTGTCAAGGAAAATCTATCACAGATGACATTAAAATGACTTATTTTGCCTGAGCCACTTATTGTTTAAATGTGCATAATCTGATAGAAACAGATTTTTTTTTAAATCTGCTTTATATTGTTCTAAATTAATATCAAAACATATACTTATGAGTTAAACATTTTAAACCATTTATTAATACTTTCATCACTACTATTTTTTCCTAGGAGTTGGAAATTGGTTTGTTTAACAATATCACGTTTATGTTTTTTAGCTCTCTACACTCACAACACTTCCATGTCCCTAAACTCACTGCCTAAGAAGTAGATTTTGAACTATTTGTTTCTGTCTGAAAGAGAAGTGTCAGAAATGGTAGAAGAAAATGGAACATAGGGCCCAATTCTGTTTCCACTGGAACTGTCGAACAGTTTTGCTACCACCATCAATAAGAACAGGTTAGCAAAGATTCAAATTTTTCTAAGCAAAGTAACTCATGAATCCACTCAATCTTTTATTTGCAACTTGTAGGTGATGGGAGAAGGAACTGCTATCCATGAAACACTCAGTGTCAGCTATTGAGCTTCCATAACAAAGACTATGTTAGAAAACTGAATGCAAATAATAACACAAATTATTTGCATTTGTCTGCAATATAATTATTCTCAAACCTATTGTAGAAAGGAAATATTCTGATTATTTGTGCCTAAGATATATTCTGCACATCACTTGAGCATCTTTATAGAAATACTGATGAAAGAAACCTAGACACATTTCCATTCTGATGGGCCTAAATGTTTTCAGCTTGTAGGTGCTTGTTCTCAGGTATTTATGATATCCAACTCTCCTGAAACTTAAGATTGTGATGTATGTATTATATATGTCTGTCTGCATGCAAATGTAGAATGACAAATAACCAGAAACACACAGCCTCACCAAACCAAGGCAATCTTTCAGCAGAGGCAGTGTTAAAGTAGTTCTAAACAAATTAGTACACTTAAATCGTCGACACGATAAAATCTTGAGAAATAAAGTTAATGACCTGCTATTTCATATGTAGTTTTGAACAGCTACTAAGCTTTGACTAATCTTCTTTTCAAAGGGGGCGCTGACTATATATTTACACTTTGCAAGTAAACTGACCTCCGTACCAACACAGCAAAAATCCAATGTCACATTCAATTCTGTTCTTTTTCTTCTCCCCCCCCCCCTTTTTTTAATACAGCTAGAATTAATGTAGTGAATCTGTAATGAAATGCATTATCCTGCATGGAGATTTATCAGATTTTCCAATTGAATGCCATGCTTTGCTAGCACTAGTTGGAGTTCACCTGCATGTTGGTGTGGCGTGTGGCTCTTTTTTGTAAAGAGTTAAGTTGAACACAAAAAAAGGGAACAAAGGTCAGCACCCAGCCGCCACTTGAATGTGAGATTTTTCTTTTTATTCCCCTTGATGTATACTAGGCTCTGTGTTATTAGTCTTAATGATGGAAAATTGTAGTGTTGATACAAATCTTTTTTTCAAAGTAGTAGGCGGGAGCTCCATTTGTTAGTAAGTTTTTTTGTGACTAAAAGCCACGGACAGTACATTTATGTAGCAGTAAAAGGCCTAGATGCTCTTTCCATAGCAGAGCTAATTATTCCTACTGTGACCTTACTGATCTACCCTGTTCCTAGTACATCTCATCTGCACGCCTGTTCCTCTGTGTAGATGGTGTCAGAGAATATGAAAAACCCTATAATGAAACCATTTTCATGATGGAGAAAGGCTACTGGAGTTGCACTTGCTACAAAGAGGCTCAATTATATGAGTAATTGTGATAATTTTCTACATTCATAGCCTTCAATGGGGAAAAAAGAATGAGAGCCACAAAGGAAAATTACTTTAACAAGAAAGTACAGAGAGTAAAAATGGAAGAAGAGACAAAAAGGGGGAAAAAAATAACCAGAAAAAAAGTTTAAAAAATAGATCTGGAGGGAGGAATAGCAAGACAGGGAGAACAACAGAAATGCTCAAAAAGCCTATGTGCAGCTGTGTTGCACAATTAAATTGAATTTTTTTTCTGCAGTTGATGAATGTGACTACTGCAAATGTGCCTCTGTAGTTAGCTATCATTTGTTGTTCCGTGACAGGAAAAGGATAATTACCTCTCAGAGAGAATCAAAGGCTGACATGCCCTTTAGACACAGCCATGAATGCAGAGCTCGATAGAATGCTTGAATAAGAATCCAGTGTTCTGTGCCCCCTTCTACTCAAGAATAAATTTTGTTAAAATGCAAGAGCACCACCAGTAAATTTGTTGAACCCTAGGTGTTCAAAAATATGAGGTGCATCTATCGACTCATCCCATTTGCAAAAATAAAACTACATTTTGAATTCACTTCTATTATATTCATGGACAGTAAGATAGTGAGATATGCATTAAATTTCTTTTCCCAGTAGGGGTCTGATTCAACATTTCCTATGAAAGAACAGAAAGACACTATCCTTTTTCTCCAGGCTAGTTAGCCTATAATTTAAAACTGTCAAAAACACAATTTTATACAAAGTCTTCAATAAAAGCTTCTCAGATATAACCCAAAGAGGTTTTACTAAAGTTTGATTCAGACTCTGTTACAATATTTTTAAAGCTATAAATACATCTAACTGATATTTTCCCGTTCTCTTTTTTCCTTAAAGTATTTGAAGATTTACAAAGAAAAAAAAGCAGCATCCTTTCAAGGTGACTAAGCCTTGCAGCTTTTAAGTAATCAGAATGTATTCAATAGCATGTTGGGACCATTAATAGTCCAGAGAAGTATTGCTTAATGAAATGTATACGATATATGTCTATTTCTTTTTTGGAAAACATTTTAAAATAATCCATAGGTACCTTCAAAAAACTAAGCCATATTTTTATTCAAAACCACCAGCAGAAGAAGAGTCATGACTACATTTATGTGAAGGATAGAAGAGATGCAAAACAGGGAAAAACCTCTGAATGTGAGCTCTTTTTTCCCTGTGACGTTAGCATGCGCTGCTCTTTGTAAGATCAGAAGCTCTCGAGTTAAATATTTTTGTACTTTTTAAACAAAGAGACTTATTTATGTTGACTAATTCCTTTGTAACATTTGTTATTGCTATACAACGAAAACAATGTTTTCTAACCTTCTCACATTGTTAGACAGATGTGGTGTAGTTTCACACACAAATAAAAAATAAACAAAAACCCACCGCAAATTACATCTGTTAATTTAAATCTACCTTACGAATATCTTTGTCTCTTTCTACAGTTATCTTTGCTGACCCCAGTGTAATTCACTTTAAAAAAAAAAAAAAAAAAAAATCTCTCTTACCCAAGGAACAACATTATAGCTTGGCAGTTCACATACTGATATCAGACTGAAATGATGGTTTTGAATCATAAAACATGTCATCAGCTTTATACCAAACCACCAATAACCTTTGTCCCACTTGCCAGCCCTCCCTTTACTTGTCAATATAAGGCTTACCTGATTGTGTTTCCAATTACAGAGAAGGGAGCCCCTGGTCTGCAAGCTGCAATTGCTTCATCTCTACATTTCCTGGCAACCTCCACTAACTTTTGACCAGATTTATCCACATTGCCCACCAAAAAGGTTTCAGAAGTGTCACCATGGTAGCCATTGTAATACACCTAAACATATGCAGAAAGGTAAAGACATGTTCTTGTTTTGCATCCAGAAACAGATCATCTCCTTAATTAAATCCATTATTTCTAGGAATGAGCTATATATTGCAACAGATAGACCACGGGTAAGCTGTATTTGCAAGAATGAGACTGGAAAAGTGAAACATTGCAGAGAAAAAAAAAAAAAGCATGAAAGATTGCAAGGTATGTAAGGGTTGCCAATTAAAAATTCAAGAAAAGCAGAAGTTGTGCACCACTGCCCAGCAGTGCACCAGACGACGACACTGCTCAGCTACAGGCCATGAGGCTAACTGGGCAGTATGCGAGAAGACGGGCAGGGGCCGTGCATGGGTGAAGGGGGCCCTGGGGGCTGTGGGGTGCCCACCCACCCTGGCCACCTGCCCCCGGGCCAGGGACCCGCTTGCACCCCACAGGGGTAGGGTGTCGAGCCGCGGTGCTGGCCGTGGGCGCTGGGAGACCCAGCAGGGGCTGGCAGGGAGAGCCGTACCTCCGCAGACAGCATCCTCCAGTGGGGATTGAGGGGATGCTGTGCACAGCTGGGTGAGAGGTGTACCCTGCTACCAACACCCAGAGGGAGCCCCACGGAAAGCTCGGGCCAAATCCACCGCCAGCTGCCGCACGTCTTCTTCAATCTCATTTTTAAACTACAACGTGGTATTAACATTGGATTTTACTTCTGACTTCCAGAGATGAATTTTGAAAGAGAATAAACGTACTGTTCTGGCACCACAAAGTTTCATGTGCTGAAAATGTAGCACCCTGTTGAATTAATTACATACTGGGTTGGGTTTTCGGTTTTTTTTTGTTGTTTGTTTTTTTTTTTTGACATTTCATAGGTTTTAAACCTCAGCTCTCCAGAAATTCTCTGCTGGGCACAGGAAACCCTGGCTATGCGCTATGGAGCTCTGCAATGTGCCATTAAAATGGGGTTTACAGTTACGGCAGGCAGGCATGTAATTGTAAGACAAAGCCAAATTTCCCTACGGAAAGACAAATTATAATGGTGCACAGTTTTGATCTTCTAAAACATTTTTTCTCTCCTGAACAGTGGGCAACTATCCTTCTAGGACTAATAACTCACCAAGCTTGAAACACTGAACTTTTGCCACTGGTGACCTGTCTGTGAAAGACAGACTCACATTCTTTTTGGTCGATTCCAAACTAAAAAAAAAAAAAAAAAAAAAAATAAAATTGGCTACAGACAGTTTATCCCAAGGCCCGGTTTGTGTTCAGGCTGAGATGCGAAGAAAATGCAGGCAATTAGGAAGGAGGGGTGTTTTAAAGAAAGGTGAGTGCCAGCAAGGGCCCAACCGTGCTGCCACCCCTCTGGCGGACAGCAGCTGCGATCCCCTGCTCTATACCTTCCTCTGCCAGTCCAGACTGCCAGTAAATCTTTTCTTTTTTTAATTTAATGCCCATCGGGCAGGTTTTAATCTAGCTAGTTGGTATTTAAATGGAACTAGTTCATTTTTAGCTCTAGCAAGTACAACACACAAAACCTTACCATTAAACATCATCATCCTGGAAAAGCAAATACAGATTTAAAACAGGTGAGCTTAAAAATAATAATAATATTTACTGCAGCCCATCAACTGCAATTACATATTTTTGACGTTAATAAGCTACAACCACAGCAACTGTAACACACTAATTCCTTAAAAGTCAATGAAAGAACCAAGTTGTAAGAAACATTAACCTGGTAATGGTAGGCTGAAAATTGCACTATGCTGAGGATTCAGTGATGGATAATGCTATTGTTTCTACACTAAAATACATTTCAAACGCTACATGATTCAAGCCAATAAAATTTGTATTTCATCTATGAAATTCTCCCATCTTAATTGCGCAAATATGGATTTTTTTTCTTCAAATAATTTGAAGTGTTTACACTTAATAACCAGAATATTATTTAATCATTTTATAGAACCTGTACACAATTATGAACAATTTATTGTGCAATATTTACGTTGATTTTTATTCTGTCCACCTGTGAAACATCCCAGTTTTGCTCATTAAAAATAAGCTAAAAGATCAGTTAGCAACACTGAAAAGTAATATTTTTTCCTCAGCTATTTTGGAACTGAGCAATTATCAAACACAGCACAGTTCAGTTTTAAATGATAAAAAAATCTTACAAAGATAATCATCAATTCCCGTCCTTGCAGGAATCTTCACATTCACAGAAACGTCAAGATTTATTTTATTTTATGATAGTAAACTGAAAATAAATAAAAATATGTCTTCAAAAAAGACCAGTAACATTTAGTCAGACATAATTTGTAAAGCAGAGTAGACAAGGTATGCACACCACATTAATATAAAAATGTTTCATTTAGTTTATCATGGAAAGTATCTATGATATGAATCTCTACTTTTTTATAATCTAAGGCGTCATTATTATCCTGACAGATAAAACTAAAAAATAAAATGAACCTTAATGAGATACAAAGAAATCAGATGTTAAATCCTCAGCTGTTGCAAAGTGATTTAGCCTCATAAAATGAGCAAAGCTACACCAGTTCACTAAATTAAAAATGTAGGCCAAAAATATACTTTAAAAATGATAGATCGCACTGTGTAAACCTGAGAGTTGGAATTCTACAGTTAGAAAGTATGGAGATGAGGAAGAATTTAGCAAGATTAAAAAACCCAAACCAAACCTAGTTCTGGGTCACATGTGAGTATACCATGGGAAAAAGGTCACCGACCCTAATTTTAATAGAAAAAAAAATTTATAAAGCTTGAAACTCATGCTCAGAGGTAGGTCTGCTAGAGATTTCTTCGCTTCTGCCTGTAAGAAATTTGGGCCCATGGAAAATAGTATCAAGTTACCAAGAGTTTCTTTAATGATTAAAAAAAAGCTTGTTTTTATGAGATGTTACTCCCTTGTACGTGACATATTATTGCAAAAAAAACTGTTGGGATTCAAAAGACGTCTGCATTCATATTGGAAATAAACGGCATTTTGGGAAAATAAAAACATGCATAGTAAAAAGAAAAAAAGCTTCTGCAAGAGACGAATAATTTTTTTTTTTTTTTTTTCAAAAATGAAACGAGAATTAGGCTTCCAGTTTCTGTACTTTCTTGCTCCTAAGAAAATCCAGCCAGTGTTTATTTAAATAGCTATAATTGACCATTCTCTGGAAATATTAAGTCACGATTATATCACACTATTTCTGTTTCTGCGCAAAAGGTTCAGGGCTTTTATACCAGAAATGGAACACAACACTACCTTCGGGGATTTTAATAAATGTAGGGAACACTGCTAGCAAAAGAGTTGCTGTCCAAATAGACTGACATACACAGGCCAATGTAGCCTCTAATGACAGAGTAAGATAATGACAGGCCCCACTCAAAATCAGCAGGAAGAGGAAGATCAATCTTGGCAGAGTGAAGGAAAAATGCTGGCTTTCTTCATGTTAGCTCATCTCATACATATCTATCTTCAGCTGCTGCCCAGTACTGTGGTGCTCTGCATTAACTACACAGTGGATCAATAACAATTACACCTTCTCAAAAACATGACACATAGCAGGATTGGGTTGACATTTCACTTAGGCCAACATTGATCTCAGTGCATCTGATTCCAGTCCTAAATTCAAGTCAGGCCTGGGTCTAGCTGGAATAAACACACAGTTAAAAACAAAAAAGGAAACCAGCTGCTTGTGCCTTGGCTCAGAAGTAAACAGCACATCCATCTGTGCATCCCCCATCTCCAATCCACTATTCTTCCTGTTGCTACTAGTGATTCTAAAGTTGATCAAAGACTATTTTTATATGAATTACTCACCGTGACATCAATGTTGATAATATCTCCATCCTGAAGAGGTCGACTGAAACATAAACAGAGAAAAAAAAATGGTGACAGACAGTTCCCAACAAAGGGAATATAAGAATAAACACCTAATGACACATACATAAAAAATCAGGGGGTAGATATTTTGTGATGGAGGAAGGCAGAGGCAAACAGAATAATCATTTTTAATGTTCAGCTCTCACTACTTAGAGAACAAGTGTAGCTGAATATAAAATAATGAGAAACAACTACCAGAAAAACATATCAACATCTGAAAAATCTACCATTATATTTATTCTTTTTCTCTCACTAGGGTTCATATTTTACTTTGTGAGTAGCTGAATGTATTGCAAATTTAAAAAAAAAACCACATAAATTCAAATACATTTATTCCTTACCCTATATTTTGCTGGAGAAAAAAAAAAATCAGACTGTATTGGTGTTTTTTTTTCCACACACTAAACTCTAAAGGCATTATGCTATTTTTTTAAGTGTCTGGACAAACAGGATATTTTTTTTTCTATTTCACATACATTTCTATAACATCTATCAGCATTGTGTGGTAACACGATATGCATCTGCAATACGTTTACAGATGACATTTAGTTAAGCTGAAGTATGTTCAATATTAAACACAATTTATTAATTTCAGTTTAACATTTTAATTCCCGGTGGTAAAATGTATATTATTGGGGAAATACCTGTCAGGAATACCATGACATACCACGTTGTTTACAGAAGTACAAACAGATTTTGGAAAACCTCCATAGCCCAGAGGTGATGGATAGGCATTCTGTCTGATTATTTCATGATGAACAATGGAATCTATTTCTTCAGTTGTCATGCCAACCTAAAATATCAAACATAACATCCTGTTAAAAAAGCAAAGATAGTTTCTCAAATTTACTGAATGTGATTGCAGCCAACCGTTTCAATGAAATCTTGGATGTTTCAAATACGCTGCTTTGATACAAAACACTGAACTGTCTGATATACTTTATTGATATATTGGACTTTTTTTTTTTTTAAAGAGAAAAAGGTTTTAAATAAAGCATGCAGTAGAAATGAGCACTCAAAGGTTCCTAGAAAACCTAAAATACTGTCTACTTCCTTTCCCTTCTTTTTTCCACATTTGCTTTCTCAAAGACACCAATTTTCCATGGCATCTTGTTTCAGTAGCTGCTATAGAAATGTCTGGTTTCAATGCTTTCAGTCCTTTAAAACACGACATTACTTTCCCTTCTTATTTGTAAAAGAAAGGATCTTAATTCTGGTAACTTCCCTGTACATTTATCATAATATACTTGTGCATTTTATGAAATTGTTTTCCAAGTATTCTTTAATTTTATAAAAGATTTAAATATTTTGCTTCATATCTTGAGGATATTTTACCTGAAGTTGCCATAGCCTGGATGATCACAGTGAATCTACAAGCGCTTATCCATCATTTTTAGAAATCTTCATTTTTATGCTTGACGTTTTCTAGATTCATCCTTTTCTCACAATTTTACATATTAAAAAAACCCTCTCATAAATCATTCAGTCATTTTCTGAGTATCCATGGAGTGGAAAATGCACATGCTTAAAATAACATTCTCCTCGCTTTTCTTTTGGATCGACTCTGTCTCTGGAATGGTTAGAGCTGAAATTTGAAATTTGGTAGGGAAACCTCCCTCATTGAGAAGAAGTGCCTTTGAGGGTTCCTCTGCAAATTGATTTTGATTTGAATGAGTTTTGAGCCTTTGAAAATCATACTTTGTACACATACACTACAGTGGCTGTGATTTTGGAGGATTTTTTAGTAATACATGGAATATAGGTAGGCTGTGGCGCAGGAGGCATACTTATCCATATATTGAAATACTGCGTGATCACGCACAGTGAATACAGGGGAGTGCACTTGCGTACTGTGCTGAGCATAAAACCAGGTCTATTTGCTCAGCTTGCATCTTGTTCAGCATGAAAACCTGGTTGGGCAGATGAGGAGCGATGAACCCACTCAAGACCAGGGTTTGGGGTTACTACACAACCCCCCTGCTTTGCAGTAGCCATGGCAGCCTCTGCGCTGGGACGGCAGCCGCAGCCCTGCCGCACTGTCTGCATGCATTGGGTGCTGCAGCCATCGGTTCTGGGTAAATACAGGTTTGTGGCTCCTGCCTTCGCTCACCCATCTATCTTCAGCCTGTAGACAAACTGAACCGCTATGTACCAGATTGGGTGCTGTCTGCTGCTGCTCTGCTCAAGGAATTTGATGTCGCTTTTGGACACTCAGCAGACAGATCTGTGCTCTCTGCATGGCAGGCTTACACACTGCAAAAAGTTCTGCTTTTGACAGTAACTGCTTTACTTTTAAAGGAGCTTTTGCTAGCTGGTTAAGGTTGGGGAGGCACCTAATGCATACCTCATCCCTTATTTGGGACAGGACAACCTGATGGTACCCAACAAAACACTTCCATGTTATAGAATTTACTGCTTTACTTCCCAAATCTTCAACTCAAACCCAGGAAATGCTATCGTGTATAATAGCATACCGTATTTTTAAGTCCCACAGGCAGTAAATGGCAATATCAAAACCACGCTCAGCCCAAACTTTGTCTCTCTGCATCCATGCATTATAACGCACCTTTGTTATATTGGGGGTTGTTACTGCCATTAGCTAAAGCACAGGTGAGAGCTGGTGTGGAGGGCTGCGTGCAAGGTGGGCTCAGCAAGACAGCAGGAGCAGGTGGAGGGATGGGTCTCTTCAGATAAAATGGGAATGCAGAGTTTACCTTAGGAAAACAGCCTAAATGAGCTCAGTTTGTTTAGTCTGGTGCACTGAAAGCTGTAATAGCTCTGTTACTGTGTGAGGGGGACAGACTCAAGGAAAGGCAGGAAGCTCTTTAAAGAGTGGCGTTGGCACAAAACCAAATGCGTATAAACTGGCCACGTGCAGCGTCAGGCTGGAAAGCAGAAGACGCTCGCTGTCGATGAGGGAGGGTGTTGGAGCATCCTCCCAGTCAGGGGAGTCTTGGCCAAACACTTACTGGTGTAAAATGGAGCTCACCACCTGTCTGCGGCTGACCTGGGCAGCAGTCTCGGCACTGCAACTCCAAATGCCACCTCCCTCCCAGTCCACAGCTCATGGTCATGTAATTCTAACCTTATACACCTTCTTGCTCCAAAACGTTCATTACCTGTATGTAGTATTTTGCTGTTATGTATGATTTGGCACATACTATGAACTACACCATGGTAGTAGTTCTATCATACTATCAGCTACACCGTACTGCATACATATGTATTTTACACATGATAACAACCAAAGAGTATTAGTGAAAAACTGCTCTCATTCAAAACCCACATTGCACCCTGATCCTTCAGAAACATATATATGCCCCTAACTTCATGTGAGTAAGTTTTACTGTACTGGGAAATAATTGCACATAAAGAAGTTAAACGTGCACAAGCCTATGTAAGATCAAAGCTTCAGGCAGTTTTGTTATTGGCCACCCCAGCTCCAGAATTAAACCTCTGGGAAAGTGTGATGACAGCTGAAAGAAAAATGCACAGTAAACTGATAATTTTTTCCCCTTTTAAGTCAATGGCATTGACCTACAGTCCCCATCTATCTCTGCATCTCATAGCTACTCAACCCATTTTACCCTATCCAGTATGCTATTACATGAAATACCACGGCAAGGCTAAAAAAGCACTCTTTCATCTGCAAAACCTGGTAGTAAGCTCCTCCCAGGACATTTTAACTTGGGAGGTATCCCAAAAAGCATAATGTAGAAACATTTCTGGAAACCATGAAGCTTTATTATCAATGCACTCCAGAAAATTGTGTGGAATTTGGCAGCTGGTTTTTTCAACAGCAGCTCTATGAGTTGCGCTGGATGCCGCAGGACAGCGAGGGGCTGAAGGATGGATGGGAACAGAGGAGGCAGCCCAGCCCTTTAGACTTGCACACACGCAGAGCCGGAAAACACAACATACAAGGAAGATGGGCCATGAAATGAAAGGAAAAAATGTAGTGTGGGCCTTCTGAGAAACGCAGGTGATTTGGCACAATCTGAACAGAGGAAGATTACAGACAGAGAGATATTGCATCACAGCCAGCAACTCACTTTAAGTACTACATAGGTCCAAAATACAGGAATAATTAAACAGGCCTATCATGGACTGAATCAAAAGTTAATAAATCCTTCTTTTTCAGGATCTAACTTAAAGTTAGATGCACATTAAGGGAAAGTTAAAAAAAAAGTAGAAAAAAACCCCAAATAAGTGAAAGCATAAAAGACATCCAAGCTGCTATGGGACTTCTGTAATTGTTACCTTTAAGCCCTTTCCAGCCAGAAGCAGGACATGACGGGCCAACTGACAAGCTTGACGAAGCCCTTGAATCTGATCTTCATTCTTAATTTCTATGTCGTCTCCCCAGTCTGGTACAATGCCTGTCGTCACATAGTCTGGCTTCTTTATGTGCTTGGAGAAAAAGGATTGAAAATGAAGATCAGAAAACTGAGCATGACAATGGGATCATTTTCTCAGATACTGCCTCCTGCTTCATGGCAGCTTGCCCTTTCTGTCGTAGTATCGACCTTCCTAAGCCATCAGGGCAAACCCCCAAGGCTGCCTCAGTATTTCTTCCACTGCCCTTTTGAACTTAACATTGCCTGTTACTACTGACTTACACAGTCTGTTAGCCTTCCAGTGCTGAAACCCCAGATACTGCAGCTGACTTCCAGCAGACAGTCGCAAGTTTTGAAACTGTGAGAAAGAGACTTAAAAACTCTTCATTTTCTTTTGCAAAGAGGCATGCTTTCTACAAAAGGCATCTAAACACTGGAACTAATGGGACAAACATGGAGAATTAGGCTCAAAAATAAAACTGATCAAATCCTTAGCTTCTTGTTCAGAGAAAACTCCTATTAACTTCCATGAGATTGGATTTGACTAAGAACCTTAAGATTTAACTTATTTTAATTTAGAGGGTTTTACTTATTAATCTAGTTCATATGCTGTGCCCAAATTTGTCCATCTACAACATTAACCATGGGTACCCCAATTTGCTGTGTCAAGGAAAGTGTAATAAACTTCATTTTTCCCACACATAAAGTTCTCAGCCCTTGTGTAGAGGTGAAATTTCATTTCTGATTTTTTTTTAAATCCACAACAATTTAATGACACCTGTATAAACACAACAAACTAATAATAATGGTAACGTCCTGCACAGAGATGGAAATGTACTTTCTCTCAGAGGGTCCTGGGCTGTTTCACTGGCTGGGGAAGAGTCCCTTCACCACACTGGCCACAGGGCGAGTTTTGCACTGACTTCACAAAATACAGAATCAAGCTGGCAGGCAGAAAACAAAGTGGGCACTTGGGCTGTACACAACAAGACCATACAACAGCAGGGTGTAGGAGTAGAGAAGAGTGGGGCAACCAATTAGCTCTCGCAGGACTTTAAATAGGAAGACTATTGTTACTCCTACGGTTATTTCATTTCTACTCCGATAAAAAGTGAAACTATCTTTAGTGGGTTTATGTCAATGGAATTTCAGATTTACATTTCGTTCAGATTAACGGTGTATCGATGCTAACAACATCCTATTCTAGTAGTTTGGGACTTAATTTAGACTGCCCCACCATTTGCTGGATTACCAACTCCATACACAGCAGCACCCCTGCTTTCCCCTTGGAGGGCACTTTAGTTAACTGCTGAGACCTGACCCTGCTGACCTGATCTGTTAAGGGAGAAGCCCAAAGCAGCACACATACAAATATCTATGTATACAGTTTCACACCAACATCTCGAAAAACCTGTTATTTCAATGTTATTTCTGGCATACTCTGTATAAATTAATGACTTTGCCCTCAAGTTTTCAGAGTAGAAGAATTGGACTGATTTTTAGACAGTCTGAGAACTCTGACCTGTAGACAACTTTTCAGTATGAGAATATATTTCTCCCTCTTTATGCTAAAAGAAGTATCTAAATACAGAAAAAAAGTTTGTCTACAATTTTTAAACTTCTGAAAATATATAAAGCGTGTAACCCTATGTTCTCCCTGCACACAGAGCTTCCACAGCCTCTTAGGTGTAAGAGCCCTACATCTAGCATCCTTATCTGCTTTCCTGTCTAACAACTTTTTAGTATTTCTGGGCAATGGAAATACTCTATATTTTGCATAAGAAATCTATAATAAAATTAAAAGTAAAATAAAAAAAGTACTAATACACATCCTGAAAAGCACTGTTTAGAGAGTGTACTTCGATTTTCTTTTGGCTAAAGGAAAGATACTAAACAGTTAATCTGTATGCTGTAATTAAATGGGAAAAAAAAAAGAAAAAAAAAGAAAAAAGAAAAAAGGGGGAAACAGAAGTGGAACACATGTTAAAATTACATGAAAAGGTTCCTTTTGGCTCTAAAGTCAATAAAAATAAAAGTATATGTTGCAAGAAAAAAAAACCACTCAGGCACAGCAAAGACAAGTTTAGAACATGCAGTGGGGTTGCAGGGCAGCTACCAGCAGGTATTGTATGTTGTCTTCCTAAATCTGACATAACCAATTAACAAAACCTTCAGCAAAATACAAACATTTTTATAATTAGCTTGCTAGACATTTATACAGAAAAGGACTCAGATGATTATGAATGATTCCTATGGGCTTTTGGTAGGACTGCCTATAATTGTCCAAAACGAGAATCTGGACCCAGAAGTGTTAAGTGTTGACAGATGATTATAATATTCCATGTTTATACTACCATAACTGAACAAGCCCCAGGTTTAAACTCCCTAATAACTAGATATACCACTGTGTTTAACACGGTAGGCAGCTGAAAACTTCTCTCACCAGTGTTCCTATTTCAAATACCAGACCAAGCAACAGGACGGTGATCCAAACACCCCGCTGTCGGACAACGAATACACTTGATCAAGCCTGCAGTCGAACTCAATATTGACTGAAGAACAGATTAGATAATAGAAACTGCAGTACCTTAGGAACTGAGTGAGCTGGAGAAACCGTGGCTGGCCAAACTATACTATAAGCAGTATTTCTTTGTCCCTGAAAAAAGAAGCATCTTCGCTGTTGATTGCTTGACCGCCTGTGCAGGTAGATACAATTGCAGGCAGAAAAGATTACGTGGCAGCCAGTCACAGAACCTGTTAATGGACAAGTTAAAAATGGTTAACTTTTTTTTCTACCACTGCATTAAAAATCGAAAGTATGCAAAAAGAAAAGCATCATATAAAACAAACCACAGAACCCATGTAGCAGCCAAGGGTTGTTCAAATCTTGTACTGTTAAAGAAAGAGCATTAACACTGAGAAGCAATGAGAACAAAAAACTCCCCAAACAATACTTTGAAGCTTCATAAAATACTAGATCTGTTTTGGTTTGATGCATTAAAAGGTAGCATGGGTAAATTCCCCAAAGCTTACAGCCAGGAGTGACGCTCCAACTGGCCCCTGCTTGGAGCAATTTGCATGGCTAGAAGCTGCACTGTTCAAGGCTTGACAAAATGGTGAATAAGGGACAACAGCAAGAAAAGAGAAAAGAAAAAAAAGATTTAATGTTGATTTCAGACAGTATTTTCAGCTGTACTTTTCTAGAATTGGTCACAGATTTGAGCATAAAGTTAATGCTGCTCTTGTCATTTGCACCAAGACACAAGGAATGGGGTTCAATTTGTCCTGCCTAGCAGGGCAACAGAACAAACTTCAAGTGATATTTTTAATCTCGGCCAAAGGCAATTGAAGGGATTAAAATTTGTAATTGACTTGGAATATTCAAATCAGATTTCCACTTAATTCACATGGGAATTTGGGATGACAGTTCATCAGACTATGCATCGATCAAACTTAGTTGTTGGGCATGACACATTTTGCCCCCCTTAAAAAAGAAAAAAAAAAGAAAAAAAAGGGAAAAAAAAGGCCATTGAGGCAAAAAGGTTGTCAGAAACATCAAAACCAAAATAATGCATCACAAAAGACAATGCTAGCATCAAAACCAGGAAATATACTAAATTCAAAAGGATTACTGACACTGCCCAATTAAACTACAATTACATGTAGAACATATTTCCATTACTCAAACATTCTATAATCTAAACAGAGGGTTTTTTTGAAATGTAAGTTTCACATAATAGCTAATCTGCTTCTGAAAAATGTCATATGTATACAAACAGAAGAGCAATCTTTTGTGGCAAGGAACCCATATGAATGATTACCCTTCAGTAAAAAGAAAGTGGTTTTGTTTAAACAGAACACCTGTCTGTTTTTTACATCACAGAAATTAAGAAATTAATCTACTGCATATTTTGGAACTATGTAAAAAAATTTTTTTTTTTTAGAAGAAGAGTTTCTTCCATAACTTGTATGTTTTTATTTTATTGTACCTCCCTTCCTTTCCTTTGGATGCATTTAGCACGTCCAGATGCAGAAATTAACCTTCCACAGGCACAGATGGCTTCATAGACAGCCCTATTCCAGCATTCCATGATATACAGGAGACACGAGTTATGCACCTTTTTTGGAGCCCCAAACCCCAGAATGAATGAAATAGTTGCATGGGGTTTGCTTTAGAAGTGTCCCCGACTGTCTCTTTGCCCACTGATCAGTGCTACCATTAGTTGCCAGTAAGTGAAAGGTTGTAGAGACTTTTACTCAGTGCAAGCAAATTTTTACTGTTTTTTTAAATTGTTGATAAGTAACAAGGCAGAGTTGGAGAGTGAGGCTCAGATCAAGCTCTCAGTATAACCTAGGTACCCCAAGGGAAGTTGCGGGCTTCAAAAGGGAAGAGAGTGTCTCCATGGAAGTGGAGCTGCCCAGTTAACAGAGGGCCGGAATGGTTTGGTGGCGTTTTAACTATAATTTAATCAACAACCTCATCATGTACTGCTTTCTTAGGGTCTCCTTCCCATGAAAAAAAAATCATTGTCCAATTAAAAAAAAATAAATCTGGGCCACCCAACATGCACAATGTCTAAGTGCATCCAAAGAGCCCAAAGCATCCTACAAATTCCCTGGCTGGTTTGCACCCATTTCTAGAACCTGGAAGCACAGAATCTGCTGAGGCAGCAACTTTTGGGCCATCAGAAATAGCAATCAGTCCACCAGTGTAAGCTAAGGTAGCTCTTTTACAGAGTGCAGTGGAAGTACCTCACTTTTACCACAGCTGAAGGTATTATAAATATATTTAAAACCCACACTCACTGATGTGGTCAGTTAAAGCCCACGTGGACATCAATATATGAACGCGTATTTCAAATGCTCTCCTTGGCGCACGGCATGCTGCCTGGGCACCTTGTCTACTGTGTAAAAGTTTAATTAGGGAAGAAAAGGTGCAAGTGTGCTTGTCGATTATTCAACAATAAAACTCCAAATGTTGCAAATACAGACATTTAAATACATTAAACCAGATTATATTCATGGGTGCATGCCTGTTGACCATCCCACATTCAGAAGGGATACCTTTTTATTTGGAATAAAATTTTTACCTCTATTCTCCCGAAGATACACTGTAAGTGTTGTCACAAGATAACAGGATAATAAGGTACTGTAGTCTGTTGTTATTCTACTAACTATTCATTATAAACCAGACACATACAAAAATATCTACTACTTGAACAGGTGAAATGCGACAACCAAATAAATATCACCATAGTATAATACGACTCCTAAAATACATCACAAGATTATAAACACAGGACAACTAAACCTTTATTTGAAATATAAAAAATTGTAACAGAAAACATTCTCCTACAAAGTAAAAATAAAATGAAATAAAATGGCATTAAACTATAATGAAGTTACTGTTTCATAATGAAAATCTGGACTCCATCCACACACTTCCTTCCTTAAGAAGGCCTTCCTAATGCCTCCACAGCTCCTTTTATTTTTTAACCTCCCATATTCACAGCTAATTCGATATAGCAACATCATCAATCACCAGAGACAAGAACAACTGGCTGTATTCTCCAAGTCTGGCTCAAATATTCCCTCCTCCCCATGCCTTACACCTATCAAAGCTTTTCTCAGTGCCTTATTTACTTCTGCAACACTGGTGCTCATGCACATCCTTTTTGTTAAGCTTTCTATGTATATTCATTGCTGTAAGACAGTTCACAAATGCAGGATTTATGCAGCTTCCAGTGGAAACTGCAGCCACCGGAGAGAGCCCTGAGTTTGAAGCCAGGTAGCCTGGAGACACACCAGCACAGCCAGGACGCAAAGTTGACCCTTTACGCATTTCTTCTCTCCCCCAACAGCCAGGCTACGTCACCTGCCACGAGTAACAGAATATTTACTATCAGCTGCAATAAGGAGAATTATTACCAGCATTACTGAATCACATCAGCAGATGCAAGGCACTGAGCACAGAAAATTACAGACAACTGCTCCTCTGACTCGACAGTGAATCACACTGTGCAATCTGTATGCACGCATGTCCTGCCAGAGCCGCTGGATTCCTCAGCATACCTTCCAGACCTTAATTTGTATTAATAATATAAATATGCACTGTGAGCTTTTATGAATTACCAGATGAATTTATCTTGTGTGGAAATTACATTTTCTTTTTCTTTTAAATGAGTCAGCCAAAGGGGCTGAATACAGAATTCAAGTATGATGATGGGTGGGAGCATTTTAAGTGACTGATTTTGCAGCACAATGTGCCCTATATTTATTAGCCTTTTACTCTAGGTCTATTTTAATTGTTATCTGTTCATGCATGCTACACTATATAATGAAATGCTCCCATTTCACTCACAGAGTAGAGTTTTTTTATGTGTATCTCTATTAATGACCCTTAATTAAGTTGATTTTAGTCATTTAAATGTGATTCTCCTCTGGTCAAGAAGTATTTTTAAAGGGAGATGTTGGAAATGAACTCTCACATAAGCCCTTTTCTAATGCTTCTTGTTTAACAGTTATAACAATTTATCAGCTATGTTTTCAATGAATGAGGTGTGGGGTAGCCATGCAAAAAACTGCTCATCTACATGATCCATCAAATGTGATTGTTAGCAACCATTTTTTTGGTATTTATTTAGGAAAGACTTCAAACTTCCAAGCAATTAGCAAAAATGTTACCAAAGGATAAACTTCATGACAGTTCTAAGCTACAATAAATACAAGGGTACATCTTAAAAAGAGCCAAGAAATAAAAGTAACATATTTTTAAATAATTTAGTCATGGTATCAACAGAAGCACAGTACCAACATTATTTAGGATTATAAGAATTAACATTCAACCCCTTTAGGAAATAAAATCAACTTGCCCTCGATAAAGTAAATCTTACTTAATATATACGAGCAATTAACAACATTAAAAGCATTGTTCTGATAACTCTTTTCAAAATATGTGATTTAATCTTTTTTTTTAAACTGAAAAAAGAATGACTGGAGATTTTCTTAGTATACATGCATTTGAGGGTAAAACACTACAGATCTTTAATTTGGCTTGTCAGGTCATTTTAATATTATGTCATAATTTTGCTTCTTGTGCAAATATTCATTTTGCTGAAACTTCAGAGGAAGAAAGTTTAAAGTGAGGTATTAAAAATCACTGTGGGTAATAATATGTGGAATCCAGCCAATGCAATTAGGTAAGAATACATAGCTTTTTACTATTAATGATGAAAAGTTCCCGTTTTTCAATCTGGAATAATGGTTGTGGTCTGAAAGATCTTTACTTGTAATTGTAATTCTAACTGTCTAATAAAACACTGACTTTGTAATCCCTGTGTCGCAAAGGTACATGCAAGCTTCAAAAATAGTATGGGAAAGATTAAAGGTTCTCTCCAACTCTGTGTAACCTGTGTAGCAGAAGAGCAGCTCACATTTCACAAGCAATAACCTGTGCATTTGCTAAAAAAAAAAAAAAAAAAAAAAAAAAAAAAGAGGGGAGGGAGAACAACATAGGGAAATGCCTGAGGCAGAAGTTGAAACTGATTGGACAAAGTAGAAGGACAAGAGCCCTTGAAATTAAACAAAAGCAAATTCATTCTGTTGACAGATGTTGATTACATCAAAGCCACGAAAGAACTTTTTTCTGTTTCTTTTTTTTTCCTTTTTTGCAACTAATACCCCACATTTTCTGTACAATAAGGATATAACATATCTTAATCAACATAACCCAAGATGTAATACTCTTTAAATTTGGTAAAAGTATATTGTAATGAGGTCTTAACGACAGGCTTCTCCAAACAAGAGTGTATTCACATGGTCATGTCTGCATACCCGTGCTGGTCACGCCATCATCAGCCCCTTACTTCCAGGGGTTAACTGCTCTGGCAGCCAAATAAAATACAGAGAGCGCTGTGTAATTATGGAGACAGTCAAAGGGCAGACTCTATTTTGAAATCTATTTGCACAGACAAGGTCTTCCAATTTCGCTTACAGGAAACAAGCTGGTAAAGGGGGTCTCCTCCTCTCCAGATGCTTTCCACACGTTTTTCCCACATCAGGAAATCGTGGACATGGACACCATGCAGCACTGTTTCCTGGATTGCAGGACTATGTCATTACAAGGAGAAGAGCAAGTCCATGCTCGTGAGAAATATTTCCTCCTAATTGCCCACATTAGGGGAAAGCAAAACACACAAGGACTACTGAAAATGTGACTAGCAGCAATTTGTAAACAGGACGCAGCCACAGCTGTCATGATGGTACTGGAAAAGAGAAAACAGAAATGAAAGGGTAAAACCACTCTGTTTTTAATAGCATGATTGGGGAAATGAAATATTCATCAGGATAGATGTGACTTCAGTTACAACAGCAACACATTGGTGAAAACCTCTACAACAGCGTGCTTGTGACTGTACCCTGATAAACGGAAACACAGGCCAGTATCTTGTAAACATTATATTCTAATTGGCATTGTTTTATTTAATTATTGAAATTAACTGGAAATTAACAACAGAAGTTGTTTAGTTAATAAAGGCATTAGCAGAATTGCTCTTCTTGTTACTCTCCTAAGAGGCAATAAAGCAAAGCAATGGCCAAACACCATTGCAAGGGAGCAGACTACAAGGGAGCAGAGTCAGCCCCTCTGCCAACACCACTGGGACTCCTCCACAGCACTGAAAAAAGTCAAGTTTGGCCCTCAGGACCAGTTAAGCTCCCTGCTAATTACAATTTTGCCTTTACTTCACGGAGAGCGGAACCGGGCAATTTGTTTGCCGTATGCCAATACAAATGAGTTTTTTTAATTGGGTGTAAATTTATAAACTATATGAAAATACATTCTTGTTTGGCTTTACTTATTATGACTTAGTCTGGACCAGCACACTAAAATGATGAATCAGTGCCTTCTGGAATAGTGCCGTTCTTCTAATTCATTATTCAGTCAAACTTAGGGCCAACAAAATAGCTGTTCTACAAGTTGGTAAACTGGGAAACCACAGAGAATCAGAACCTCTTCTATTTACAGGAAGGATGACAGCCTAAGGGTACTTCATCTCAATAATAACAACATTCAAGTAACGGTGCCCAGGTCATGACAAGCCATGACCCTCCCCATAGCTCCTGCAGGAAGCTGGCTTGGTGCCACCTTTTATCAGCAGCAACCGACAGTGCAACTTTAACAAACACGGAGAAAAGGAAAGATTAATTTTATATCCTTAAAAACCCGTTCGACCAATTGAGCTGGTATGTGTGTATATATATATACACACACACACACACACACAGAGTCACACCAAGCCAGTATAAGAAATAAATTCACTGACTGAGTAAAATTCTGGTATCATTAAACAGCACTTTCCAATTTTATTATAGGATTTAAAAAATATAGAGTACAATCTAACTATATCTGAATTATATCCATTCATATACCAAAGGAAATTAATTGTCTATTACAGAAAATGGGACTGGGCTATACAGGCTTAACTTCGGGAACAGGGCATTGCAGTTCTCCAACAGAGCCTTCCGTCCTAGTGTTATTTCTATTACGTTTTCTCTCTCCAACAGAATAACACAAGCAGAAAATAAAAAGAAAGTGCTGCCTAAAGCAGTATCAGAGCAAAACGAAACAAGTCAGGTACAAAAGCTGGACAAAGCAATATTAAGAGTTTCACACACAGTTAATATCAGGGGAATTTAGGCTCCAGATCACAGCATCTGGCAAGTTTCAGCTTCCGTGACTAGCAGGAGAAACATTCCTCTTATGTTACTGCATTCCTATATTGAGTAAATTAATTTATCATAAAGTGAATAAATTAGAATGAGAAACATATCTGCTCAGCTTTGCATATTTAAATACATGCTTCAATCACTTTCTATCTTTAGCTTTTTTAAAAGATCAGAGAAATTACTTTTGCTTGAAAGATTGGTTATTGTGTTCATAATTCTGATTTTGTAGGGAAGTAACAACCGTTGGAACAAGTTACTCAGTTTAAAAAATAGCAGTTGTTTCAGATTAAAATAATAAGCTATTCAAATAGTCCTTACACACACGCACAATACCGAATCTTGTTGTTAATATGCACCCACCCACAGCTTTAACATTCATTGAATCCTACTGGGATAAAATCTTTTCAGGTGCTCTGTGAAACAACTGTTTTTCAACTGGCATGTTTATGTCCTATATACGTGCCTGATACGGTATTAATTGTTAAAAATAAATCCTACTTTAACCTCTTAAATTTCCAACTGAAATGGAAAAAATGTTTGAATCACCACAAAAACGCTTCCCACAGAAACCCTTTCAGCGGGTGAACAAGGCTGCTGAAATAAGAGTAATCTTTGCATAGAAAATTTAGGAGTGCTCCTGAACACTGTATCAGGATTTTCTGCGTAGCTTGAGACACAGGAAGAGAATAGGCAGTCACAAGTCTCTTCCCTGCACAAAATACTAGACCATTGTAATAATTATTTTCAATACACCTGCAGCCAAATCTCTAAGGATACAAGATGATTTCTGAATCATAAGGCAGTCTTATCTTAAAATTAAAAAAAAAAATCATACAGTGCTAGCAATTTTGGGATGAATAACTTAATAAAATAAGATTACATTACTACTCATTTGGTAAAAATGACAGCTAGCAATATTTCTTGCCTTGTATTAGATGTTGTTAATTACCTGTATTGTCCTGTTTTCACACGAAAACACAAGTTACACTAGGACAGTGAGTTGTTACTGAGAAAACACGTAGGTGTCCTTTGCTAGAGTGAAGAGTGTAAGGTTGGAGAATTACTTCCTAAAACCTGGACTTCAAAATATATGAGCAGAGAGGTATAAGAGTTTACAGCTGTTTCTGCTAAACTACTGTGGTGGTGGTGATGGTGGAAATAAGGTCTTTTCTTTTTTTTTTTCAGGAAGATGCTCTGCACAAGGAAGATGTTCCAATCAGGAGCTTGCTGCAGATAACTTGTAGCATCCTTATTAAAATATTTATTTTTAAACCTGTCAGTCATTAGTATGTGCTATTAATGTGTAACTTGGAAGCTTATTCATAAATATGTGACGTTTGGGTCACTGAATGAATTATAATATGATTATGGATCAAATTTGGAAGAGGACGGTATAATGTTTAGGAGCTGTTTTAATTTTTTTTAAAAATACCTTTCACTTATCTCCTTGCTTAACATTTACAAAGACCTCTTTCATATCATAAAAGTCCCTGTTTATCAAACAGTGATACAGGAAGAAGTTGTTTACATTTTCAGAAGTACCAACATACATCACTTATGACAAAAAAAACAAGCACTCCATAAGAAATGCTCAATCACTGTCAATCATACGCACTAAAATATACATAAACCAAAGCATGTGGTGTGAGCTATATTAGATTCAAACTGAACACAGAATTACAACTATAACAAACAAAAAACAAATAATTACAAGTGACTCATAGGCCTATTTACACATCTCACCAAACTGCTGGAAAGGTAGGTAACCATAGAAACCTGACAGCCTAAATTCAGTACTTTAAAATTTGTATTTAGTTTAAAATGCTGAAAATGATGTTTCTATTTGACGAAATCCATATTTTTAGAGGCTTCAGGTTTTGCTTTGGTACTTAAATAAATGCTTAAAATGATTTAATCTCTCGGTTAATAATAATTTGCCTTTTCGACTTTATTTTATCCAAGTAAAGATTACAATTTACCCTTAGTAATATAAAATGTTAATACATTTTAATACTGCAAATTAATATTTCTAACATTTCTTTAACGACTGAAATTAAATAATTATATAAAACAAACACTCCTGTACTTACTATTAAATGTTCTGCATATAGACTTTTCTAAGCTGCACACTGGCAAAAAAAAAAAAATTACTCAAATTAACTGTTAAAGCTGAAATGCTAATAGCCTTTTCAACTTATAGTTCTTTTTCACTGACAATTACAATTTGCATGGCTTAAAATTTAATACTATGATTAGTACTAATGTCCTATATTTTACTTCATAATCTAAATGAGTAAAATATTATTTTTGTAGTTCACTGGCTCTTATACTTAGGCTGTAATGTTCGGTGTGTATTTCATTATGCAGATGAGCAATGGATGTCGTCTAACATGATTTAAATGGGTCAACAGTATTTTCCTATTCACATTAATCATCCAGACAGCCACAAAAAAAAAAAAAAAAAAAAAAAGCCTTGAAAACTAACCTAGGAAATCTCTTTTTATCACCGACTCTTCCCACTAGTCAAACAACAGCAAACACATGCTAGAGGAGACGGGAGCCTCACAAACCGGGGAGCCAAGGCTGGGTGCTGCTCCTCTCGTGGGTGCGCAGCTCCTGCCGCAGCCGGTGCCGGCAGCGGGCAGCACTCCCCGGGCTGCCCACGGCCTCGTGCCAAGAATGATTCTCGTCCCGTGAAGTTCAGTGGGAGCTGGGCGTTGACAAACGGAGCAAATTTGAATCGGCAAAATACGTTCTTGGCACAGGGACATGCAACTGCGCTGAATGCAAAGGCGTGCTGCCCACTGACGCTGAGTTGGCAGCCGGGCTGTTCTTGCGTAAATACGCTTGTTGGAAAACTCCCACTAAAGTCAAAGGACACAGGATCAGGCCATTTATTGCCAATTGTTTATAAAACACATTAAAATTAAGGGCTCTATTCTCAAGCCATGTAGCCATCATCTACAGCCCATTTCATATATGGCATATTACAAACAAAATGATAATTTATAACTAATGGTGCTTCTGTGGAAAAGGAAGCTGTTCTAATAAATGCTAAAGGGAAAGAACATTAACTACAAAACAGGCAGAAAGCAACAGGATGATCAGGTACCAAACATTCAGATTCATTCATTAAATAAATGTATTATTAGCATTAAAAAAAAAAAAGAAGCAATCAAGATTGTCTCATATACAAAAGTACTGCCATAGCACAAAATCTCTATAAAGGCAGAGATGACACATTTGATTATATTATGGTGTAACACGGCTGGCAGAGCTTGCCTGGGAAACCCCACACTTCTCATACCACGGGGCAGACCCTGCTGGACAACATGGAGGAGGTCCGAGCTTCCCAGAGATGGGATGGACGGGCTGCGAGGCAACAGGCAGGCAGGCGGTGGGACTCCTTACCTCCTCCCTTATCGCTGCTGGACATCCAGCGATGGATGGTGAAGCTTTACCAGTGACCACTCCCCACATCCATCCTTATTTAGACACACTGGTATCAGCACAGCCATCAATATTTCAGTTTATTTTCTAGGAACAAACTTAAATCCTTGAAACTGGTTTTGTATACCGTTGAAAGTAGCTGTTATTTGCTAAATAGGTGTCAGCTCACATAACATCTCTTATCCAGAAGCTATACAGGTCACTTACTTGCCAACACAACCCCAGATTACTGATTCTGAGATCTGAAAACCAATAGTATGGCTTAGGCATTGGCCACCAGCTTTCTCTTACAGCCTTCTCCGTGCTTGCTCTTCCAATCCATGGATGTAAATGAAGGGGGGTAGGAACTGTGCATCAGCTTTTAAAGTAAACTAATCAACATATGGCAAAGTAGGAGGTTTCCAACTATTCAGACCTCACAAGACTTCATTTGCAACACTCATGCCCTGGACAAGTGTTTCACCAGTACCTAATAAACAGCTGGGTCCAGCAGGCACCTTAACTGGATGCAGTAACTGTTCAGTGCGAAGTGCTAAGGCATCCGTGGGCACTGACCTGGTGGCTGATTTACAGTAAATTAAACAATAACCACCACTATGATGACTAAGGTTCAGTCTTGGCCATGACCTTTTCTAGGTGTTGGGAACATGGAGGAGAGGTCAGCATATTTTATGGTGCGACAACCCACGTGCAGGTCAGTAGCTGGCACACTCGTTTCCCCCGTGCCCTGTCCCACGTAATGCACGTCAGGAGGAGTTAAGACAAACGACATTCAACATCTGTGAGTTTCAAAAGCATGTCTTTGGGGCTAGCTCCAGCCCTGCCCATCTGAGGAAACATCACATTTGGATGCCAAGAGCTAGCTGGGAGCCCTGAGCAGTAAGGAAGGACCTCTGGGTTTCTCCACTGCCCCAAACACTATGGTTAATAGCTACTGCTATGGGAGATTTCCTGAAGGAACTCCAAGCAGCACTCCTCTTGTTGAATCAAAGACAATAAATCACAAATTACAGCAGTTGCTTAATTCCTGGAGAGAGGATCATGCGGTCCAGTCGCACATTAGCCAGTGTCTCTCACCTCCAAAACTTGACCTTGCTCCCAGTCACTTCTCCTGACGCACACCCTACATGTATCAGTCACCCACATAACACCTCCCTGCTGCATACAGTGCTCCAAGGATGGGTACGGCAAGGCCCACGACAGCCACTCCCCACACAGACTGACTTAAAAAAAGAGAATACTTAATTTCTAAACTATCTTCACCAGGCTATTCACTCTGTACAGTTTATTGGACTACTCCACTGTCTGATTTTCTAAGATAGAGTAAGCAAAGGGTCTTTGCAAGAAATTAGGTCTCCAGCTCCTTTTTCTAGTCTCAAAAGGGTTTACACAGCTCTTTTATGCACAGATAGTAAATCTGTAAGAAGCAATAAATGTTTTGCTTTCCACAGGATGAAGATAATCTAACTTGCCAGCTAAATATAACAGGCATTTCTTCAGAGCAGGCTTAGCTACCTTGTCTGCAAAGCTGGGCAGTAATCCATGAAATCCTCCATGGGGACATCCCACTTAAACAATTACTAATTTGCAGACTCAACACAGAACTTTTAGATTGTCTTGCGTGATTTGTCAAACATTCACCTTGACTGTCTTATTTTGTTGTTGTTCTTATCTATTTGCAGTTTAAATATACAGATTTGCAATAGTACTGCACACTGGAGAGACCGACCAGTGTGGGCAGCAACCTGAGTCCACAGCTGGATCTCCCGGTTACTCTGACAGGGGCCAATTGCTTGCAAGTGAGGAAGTTTCAACCAGAACACAGCTCACTTATGTATTTATTTATTTGGTGCTTTGGTTAGATAGAAAGAGCTCCGGTGGCACAAATG
This sequence comes from Buteo buteo, assembly GCF_964188355.1. Lineage (NCBI taxonomy): Eukaryota > Metazoa > Chordata > Aves > Accipitriformes > Accipitridae > Buteo > Buteo buteo. Next base: position 31,029,329 of record NC_134175.1, read on the forward strand.
ACACAAGAGACAAAATTTGTAAAGATATTAATTGCATAAAAAAAAATTTTTTTGCAAAGGCTTCCCATTCAATTTAATAACAATAAAAAAAAGGGCTTTTTTACTTCTAAGTAAAATTTAACATGACTGGAAGAAAAGGCTGCATAGCTGTCTGTGTGTCACGCAAGACATGGGCACATATTGCATTCCTCATGGGGAGGACTGAAAAAACAAATAAAAAATGGGCTAGTATTAAAGCCACGCATGTGGCAAGAAGTACACATTGGCGCTATTAAGAAAGGCCAGTGATCCTGGCAGCCTTTGGTAAATATGATGATAGTGCAGACCCATCTCGACAGTGCTTTACTAAACCTGCAGATCTGCATGGGGAAACATTGATGTCTCAATTTTACTGGTGATTTCAGCTGCAAAGGCACTATTTTTCCAACTAAAAAATCAGGCCAGTGAAGTTGTTCATTAAACCTCTATCCAGATGTGATTCATGATGCACTATAACTTATTCTGAGAATTAAAAAATAGAGCTGTACAGAGAGAGTATAAAAGCCTCAACTCTGAAGCGAGCGCTGGTGCTCGCACAACCTCCTGCAGAAGCCCAGCCACAGAACCAGGCACCTTCTGCATTCGACTTCATAGCTTTGGTCTGTCTCTTGGAAGACTTTGGTCCAATGCCTGGATAAATTCTGAGTGAGAAGTTTTGGTGCTAAAATATATGAAAGATGCAATAACAGAAGTTACATGTATTGACAAAATCATAGCTGAGACATGTACAGGAGGAGGTCTCAACTCCTTTTGACTGTAAAGTCATCCCCAAATCAGTGAATTCAGTCAATTATGTGCTAAGAATCCTGCTGCATATTTTAATCATGGAAAACGTGAAGTCCATTTCAATCCACCCACATGGCCTACTGCAAAGTGATGTGACCGTGAAGTCGAATTTTATGACCCTGGCCACAACTTCATAAATGTCAGTACTCCTGATTCGCGTTCACTGAGCAAACAGCTACAGCAAAATTTATTCTGACCTGGCTGCTCCCCCTGCAACGGCACGGTCAGAAGCAGCAATGTGCCTCTGCCTCCGCCATGCCTGCTCATAGTGCAGTGGTTGGTAGTCCATCATCACCACTTGTTGCACCAGAGGGGACAGGAGAGAACTGGTGCCTTTACCCCAGCCAGCCCAGCAGATTATTTTCAGCTGGCTGAACTTCCAGCTGCCAACCTCCTGCCAACCTGTTAGTAACCTCCAGCTGGTTCCCACAGCTGGGGATACTGTTGCAGCAAAAGCTGCTGAAGTTTGTCTACCAGCTACCTTATTCTAGCCTGATTTTGTGTTACAGTTTTTACAAAAGAGTTATTTGGAGAAAACAGACACCAAACGAACAAAAGCAAGACTGTCTTTATCAGGCAGGTTTTAGAAACAGCCGCTTCTCCTGGCAACCTTTGCATTGCTTTGCAATTAGTTTTGCTAGAGAACATGTATTAGTTAAGGAGCGTACTCTACAACCCAAAACTCTTAGACAATGTAATGATATCACTCAGAAAACTGCTGGGACACTATGCCAGCAAAATAATTCTTGCTGGTACAACTCGATCTTTTTGAGGAACTGAATTAAGCATTCCCAGAAGAGAACTCTTCCATGAGCTGAGCTTCTGCTGAATTTGTAGGGTGTACCAGAGCATGAATTAATCTTTATAAGTCCAAACAAATCCCACTACTTTATTTCTTTAAAGAACACCCATTTCCTTTATGTCTCTGTCATGAGCCATAAGTAGTATGTTAACAATAATCAGTGCAGAACAACCAGAAATGGGTTGGAGAGGTGAGACCTGCCTAGTCACCTCACGGGTGTTAGTTCAGAAAGCACATGGCAATGATGTTAAGCCTCATCACGGCCTACCATTTCACCCACAATGCAAGAGTGTGACTCAGTTCTCAGACCTGCACAAACCACTATGGGCAACACTTCATCTCAGTGTCAAACCAGGACATCTTTGCAAGATGACTGTCCACTTTGTCTAGTGGAGAAGGACCTCAACTCAACAACTCTAAGTGAGTTTACAAGCACATTCAAAAGCTACAAACCCAAGTAGCATATAAGCAGATCTGCAGGGGCTGCACCCTCTATTACATAAAGCACCTCATTTTTATGACTTGTGAAACGAGGTCAGGACCTCACTGTTGCTTTTTTCCAAATCCATCTTTACCTATGTCTATCAGAAAATCTGAGACTGAACAGCTGGAATTTATGTGAGAAAAACAATTTCTTTGCCATTTTCTTTCAATGTTATGGCAAGTCTGTTGATTTTCATAATTTAAAAATATGTAAGGCAGGACCTAATTTAAGTTTATGTACAACTAAACATGAAACAGATAATCTGAGAAGTGTACATGTTCCTTTAGAGAACATCTGATATGCCATAAGTATTAATGTATAAATTTAGATCATGTTCATTACTGGAATAGTCCTTCATGGTTCAGAATGAGCTTGATTTAAAATTGAAACATAGCTTCAAACAGGTATTTTAACCATAAATACCTGAAAGGAAACATCTTTAAAATGTGAAAGGTGGAGACTTTATACAGCTGGTTAGAGTGGCTGGTTATTTATCATCTAAACTCGAAAGAGAACAGTGCGACTTTCAAAAACATTCATGAAAGTTTTCTCAGACTGCATGCTACAGAGTGCGCCTGCCAAAAGACCTCTGAGAAGCTCTGAAGAGCCCTTTATTCCCATTTTCTAAGGCTTCCATGCAGCAGGGCAGTTTGTTGAACACTTGGTTTCCAATAGTTTCCTCTTTGTTCAGAAATTAAGAAGGGAAAGACATCTACTGATTTGAGAAGGACAACAGTCATTTAATGAAATAAACAAACAAACTTTCCATACTTTGTTTCTATGTCATAAAACATTTCCAGATTGTTTTCCATGCAAATAATGTTTTTTAATATGAACTATCTGAAAGGAATTAAAAAAAAATAAAAATTCAAACTTCCCTTGTCCAGGAACGTCTGTAGCAACTACCTTTGAGGAACAGCCAGTTACACAGATAAAGCTCTTTGCCAATGAACAGTTCAGCTTGTAAATGATTTCTCCTAGATCCTTTTGAAAACATAGCAAGATAATGCAATAACCAAGACAAAATAAGAGAATTCTGACACTTTTTGTCATACTAAACATAGCCACATACTATATTTTCCTGCCTGAATTGCATCCAATAAACTACAAAACCTTACTCTGTGGTACACGAATTTTCATGCCTACTCTCACATTTTATGCCTACAATTAAAACATGCACTATTCTGGTTATGCGACAGACCTTATAAAGTGAAGGGGACTGCACTTAAGTAATTATATTTGAGTGTGAATCTATTTAAGATGGGGCATTTGTTTCTTTCACATCTCTAACCTGATGTAGTAAACAAAGACTGAGGCCAAAGCGAGCATTTTATTATCCAAGCTGGACGGACTATATGGTGCTGATACATAATAAAAAAAGATGGAGTTGTTTTCAATTTGTGATTCAAGGAAACCTGGGAATTTCATGGCTACATCCAAAGACCGTGAAAAGACTTCTTTTTAGAAATCAAGTTCGTTACCAATTTGTTTCAGCTCCCTACATGGGAGTCCACGTTGCCGCTGAAGGACGCTTAGAAAAACTCATGCTCAAAAAGCTTGAAGAGCACTGAACCAACAGGTCACAGACAGGAAGGTCTGCTCTCAAACACAGAGCAGTGTCTCCCCTTCTGTGGATGTTTTTGCCTGTCTGACAGGCAGTTCACTCTGATATTTATCGGAGAAGCATCCTGAAGAAGAGCACCGTACTGTGCAGCACTGGCCGGCAGCGAGCACCCGGGGCAGGAGACTCCTTGGGGCAGGAGCGCAGGGGAAGCCCAGGTGCAGAAAGGACCAAAGTGAGGGATGGGTAGACAAAGGGCTGAAGAAACCTGTGCAACATGGCAAGAGCTGCTGAGCAGAAGCGGCACAAAGAACGGGAGCTGTGGTGACAACTGTAGAGACAGATGGAAAGGTCAGGGAGAGAAAAGCTATAGCCGTTCAGACAGAAGTGCAAGAAGCATTTGGCAAAACAGAAGACGGTAGAAGACCTGGAAATTTGGCAAACAAAACGCAAGACACATAAAGAGAGTAAAAAATGACCAATTGAGAAGAAACCCTTATTATAATAACAACCTGATTTTGAAGTGTTGAAATGGTTCCTTTTAAAAAAACTTCTAGAGTCTGTTTTCACTCTAGATAACACTGAAGACCAGTGTGTGACCTGAACTGCTGAACACAAAATATGAGGAACTTTTCTTAAATGGAAACTAGAACTTGACTTCATACAGAGCCTTTCATACTTAGTGTGTAACGAATTGCTTCAAATACTGGCAGGCAAACAGCCATTATGCACTCAAGAGCTCATACATAATAATACTTAGCATTTTTATAGTGCTTTTCATCTTTGAAGTGCTTTACAAACAACTCATTAATCTCAACCAATGCACCTGCAAGGTAGATAAATATCTGCATTGTAGGTGGAGAAAGACACAGAAAGTTCAATGGCTTATCCAAGGCCATGCACACCACCAGCCCCCAAATCCCTAGCTCCTGGCTCCTAGCCCCATGAAGGACCTGAGCCCCACTCTGTGTTAAGATCGTGCCTTCTCTTCAGCCACGGAGCTGTAGGACAACTTGTCTTCCTGCGAGAAGGACGGCAGCAGACGAGCAGGAGAGCCTTCTGTTTTTGAAGCAGGCGAGTTCGCCTCCGAGCAGTGAGCTGCAAAAGCCTCTGTGCTGGCAAACGCCTCTGCCTCTCTCCCATATTTATTTCACAAATTGCTGCACAGTCTCCGGGGCAGGAGATTCCTACAATTCAGATGACAGAAACCTGAAGCCTGTGGCCTCCAAGTACTGCCACGATGCAAGAAAAGAACTTCAGCTTCACTCTTCAGGCATTCTCTAACTATCAGAAACTTGGAATGAGCTTCGTCTAGCAAGAACAGTAACTATCTCCCTTGCTGGTGACCGGAAAAAAAAAAATCTTAATGTCATTATACCACATGATTGTACTTTTACCTTTTTGAGGTTTAAAAAGATCTGATATGATCTTTCTTCATGCTTTAAAAAAAAAAAACAAAAACCACCTGAGAAATACCAGGAATGTCAAACCTGGAGCAGACAAGAAGCCTGGAAGATGTGAACTGTAATACAATACCTGTGCTGTGCTACAGCAGACCTTATATTCCCTTACACAGACAAAAAGAATAATGAATTTTTAGTAACGACATCTCTATTTCAGATGTTTAATAGTCACTAGATTTAAATAAGTAAATCTGAGAATCCTTATCTGTTCAGTCTTCACATTTGTGAACCCAGAGCTTTACAAGTTCTCCAGCCACTGTAGTTCCTCCCAGGGTAAACAGCTCATGTTTAGAAAAATAAATAAGTCAGACAAACTGTTGCAATAACAGAAAAACAAAAAATAGTTGAAAGCAAGTTTTTCCACACTTTTTCTTAAGATATCAAGGAAAAAAGGCTCTCTACAAGTAATGGTATAACATGTTAGTTAGGTAAACATGGGCAGTAAAAGATAAATGAACAACAGCAAAAATGTATGTAGCTAAAAGAGTAATTAACATGTCCTGCCTGCCTGTCCAGTTGACCTGGACATAAAAGCTAGAATAGGAAGAAAGAAGCAGCTTTTAATTAATCTTCCCCATCTTAATTTTTTAAACTTACAGCAGAAAAACTAACAAGGTCACACAATCCAAAATAACATGAATAAACAAATAAACAGCTCTTGGTCATTAAGCAGAATCTACATGTTCCCCACATTTAGAATAATTTTAAGATAATTATTTCATTGCTTTAAAATGGGCTTGTGTCTGACTGCCAACTCCATGCTTTAAAAAAAAAAAAAAAGAAAAAAAAAAGTCAAATTTACAACTCCTGTTGAAAATAAAGGCATATAAGAGCAAACTAAAATAAAACATATAGGAAATGCAATTAAATTTAATTACATTGAACACTAACATTCACTCTGCAATCATAATAAAATTCTAAAAACATTTTCTAAATAAAAAAATCCACCATAATAATCTTCTGCAGCTAAAATAATATACAATGTTTATATAATGCAGCTTTTCCAACAGAATGAAACAGATGAAAGAGAAACATGCAAGAACAAAATTAGAATATGCAATTGTATCCAATAAACTGAGAGCATAAAAATGACAATATAGTAAAAAAAAAAACCAACTTGGTAACACAAGTGCTGCAACATTTTTTGTTATTTTGTTTAATAACTTGTCACTTTATTTGTAACCAGTAACCAAGAGATGTCAGAGTAACTTCTGTCCCTGCCTGTGCTCTTGCTCTTCTGCTTCTTTTCAGTCTAGGTTAAAAAGAATCTTTTCTCCTAATTATCAACAAAGGTAACACCAGATTTTACTCATGGTGAGGTGCGCGACCTGTCAGTACAAGGCAACACTACGTAAAAACAACAACAACAACAAAAAGTAGGAGGTAAGGCCTGAACACAGATTTCTTTCAATTCCCTTGGGAATCGTGGTACTATAGGTCTTGGATTCCTGGGCAGAGGGGATCATGTTCATCAGTTACAGCAGCTCCTCTGGGCCTAAGTCCAGGTAGACTGCTTGTCTAAACTCGATGAAATATAGGCGCCATCAGGTAACAGCACTGGTCGGGGAGACTCCAGAAATGCGTAACTGAAAACTAAAAAATGAAATTAAAACACGGCTGTAGCCAAACAGCCTCTTTGTACAGGATGCAATAACGGTAAGGCAGAGAGCGTACAATGTACAGACCGCTCCTTGTATACGTTCTCTTGCTTTTTCACATACGTAATATGAAAGTTAGACCAGGCACATGAGTATATTTTAACAAAAACTGATTTTTAAGTAGAAATACATAGGAAAGAAACCACTGTGATAAATGCATGCAGCTTGAATAGGCACAACATCCACCCCCCTCCCCTCCAAAAAAAGCAAGCAATTGCCCTGTAACCCACTCCCCCCTCCCACTTCATTACTTCAAGATATTTTCAAATTAAATTTTAATGATAATAAATATTGCTCAATCGACAGCACTGGGATGTGGCGTCTAGAAGCACTGCAAGCTATTCAGGGTTGGCAAATTGTCATGTCAAACTGTCAAAGACAAGAAGAGGCAGCAAGTGTCTCTCGCCAGATGTGCATTTCCAAGTGCTTAGCAATGTGCTTGTTTTGGGGCAGCGGAGGAGGAAGGAAGAACAGAAAAAAAAAAGAGATAAAATTATACAGTCCTGAATTGAGAAGATCATTGTAACTAGGGGTCCTATAGGTGGTTTTAGGACAGAAAAGGCCTTTTACAGACTGCATACACAATCAAGCACTACTTTGAAATCATAGTTTGCAGTGGACCACCAGAACTGTCACTGAAGAATGCTCAAAAACTCCTAAGATTTTGCTTAAATTTCCTCATTATTCACAACTGTCACAACCAGAACATCATGTCTAGTATGTCTGAATATTGTGGAAAGGAAAACCAGCATAGATTTCATGACACAGACCTCCGCTGCAGCTTTAGCACCAGAACACGTTCAAAATGAGAAGTAACTTGTCTTCAAGGTGATGTCAGCAGAAACCCAGGTCTCTTCAGAATAAACAAAGAAAATGCCATGACACTACAGAAATATTTTTCTGGCAGCCTCAACCTTACACTCCAACTCTAGCTATATGTAGAAAACCACACAAGAAATCAGGGCAAGTGTACCAGACCCGCTCAGTTCAGTTTCCCCTGCACAGCTCGAGAACACCCACAACATAAAATTTCCAAACTTTACAGACACGTGGTACATTGTTTCTATGTACACCTTAGGTCCAGCTTCTGGTTTACATAGGGTAATTCAGTGTAAAAGCTTTAGTAAAAGGAATACATTATCTAAATCTAGAAAGCCGCTTCACATATGTCCACTGTTAAACTGTGTGTTAGCTTGGTAGCTTAGGAGCACAGGCATTAGGGCAGCCTCAGGCCCCGTTCCATCCTGCAGATGCCGTGCTGCCGTGAGACCCTCCACAAATTACTCCCTCAATGCTACAGTTTCTCCATCTGTCTGCTAGTGCTCAGGATTTCAGTCCCTTTTGTCTGCTGTAACTACCTGTGCTGCAACCTCTCAGAGGCAAAAAAAACGTTATACTATATGCTCATAGGGCATCTGATCCTGCAATTTTGGATAGTGGAGTTATCTGCTCTGAAATACAATATAATTCACAATTTGAGGTCCAGAATTTCTTTAGAGATGATTCAGTCCTTCATTCTTTCTCTTCAAATGCTACATATTACAGTAAACAAGCTTAGAGACCACCAGAGACCTGTGATATACTCTACCACTACTCCTGATGTTTTAAGTAACAGAACATGGAGGGACCAAGAAGCCAGAGACTTCACTCGCAGTTCGATCTCGTACATAGGCTTGGCAGGGTCATCTTCTGGTGTAGATTTTAAGAGCCTGGTTGGTTTTTTTTCTTTCTTTAATTTAATCCCTAGAGATTGTGAAGTGGTATCCTTTATTTCACCGATTTGCTGTATGAGTATAGAGGAGGTTAAATCAGTCATTTGGTCCTTTGCAGAGCAACACTAAGATCTGCGTGTTGGTTAACACTGCATTTGTGAGCCTGAAGAGACCTACCCTTTCAGTAAGAGACAAAGTTTGCCTTTTGTGCTGCCCAAAGCCAGCACTGAACTGCACACCTGGAATTAAAATCACAGACGTGACTTTCCATTTCAGACTTTCCACCCTATTACACAGTATCATGTTGAGCCTTTGCTTCTATACCTGAAGCCAGGTAAGGAAGCGCCAGACGAGGACTACAGCCTCTGGCAGGCGATGCAGAAGTTGTGCACGCAAACAGGGAGCGCTCCTTGCTCATGGACATCCCCACGTCTAACTCTGAAGACTGGGAGAGCACTGTAAAACCCACTTTGGAAACACAGCAACAAGCCAAGTCCCTATGATGGAGCATCCCAGATTCTTGGTAGAGGCTTTCTCAGAGCTTTCCGGTATTTTCCTTCAGGGTCAGTATCCTATGCACACAGCTGGACACCAGCCCTTGCAGCGAATCACCACACCAGGGCGGTGAGCTGCTGCAGACAGTGGAAAAGTTTCAGAGCTCTGCAATGGGAATGGAAAGAGAAAGCAGCTCCTTTCTTCTTAGGGAAAGGTCCAGGTGAGCTTTAAGGAAAACTCTACAAAATGAGAAGTGATACACATAAAATACATTTCCAGAGAAGTTCAATTTTGCCTGAAGGGTTACAGCTCGGCTTACCTCACTTCTGGTATCTAAAAATGTACCTGTCCAATATATTTATCACAGACTAAGTACTGGCAGATACAGGACACTGCCTGGGACCTGGCCACCCAAGGTAGAAGGCATGCAGAGCAGAGAAAGCATTCACAAAAGGCTGAACCTAAGTACTCTTCAGGAACTTGTAATGAATTTTGTCTCTCCATGGATTTTAATTATAACAATGGTGACACCCCAGCACCAGGTCAACGGGCACCTTCCCAGAAAGAAGAAAAGACTTTCTATGTACTGGAACGAATGGCTACATGAGTAGGCATGGGTCAGCAAAGCTGCTGATGTGGCAGAAAATGCCTAGTTTCACCAGCTAGCCAATAATTAAAAAAACTCAGGTAATGCCTAATGTCGCTTATACAGATCCCTTAAATGTAACCACACATGAAAACACTGCTGCTTTACAAACTGCCCTCCCTCCTGCATCAAACCAGCCCAGGGAGCTGCTAACCTGAACACAGCCTCCACCACGGTGGCTGGTTTTCAGGTAGATGGACAAATTGATCCAATTCACGGCACAGCTGGATATCTGCTAATGACTTTCCTTCGTTTAAAGGCTAATAATACTCATTGAGAAACCTAAGCTCATGGAGAAACCACACCCTATAAATCCACCCACAGCCAGAAGTGATAGATCTTGTCAGAACAAAGGCATTGCGTGCTGCCAACAATACATTCTCAACAACAACAATACCTCTCAACTGAAAGAAGAGAACAAGTAAACACTTTATTGAAAGGGGAATATTTTTTCTCTCATGCGTCAAACCATGAAAGTGCATGTCTCCCCCAGAGTTACTCATTGCTGCACTGTTGAAATGGGAATAATTCCTCATCTGCCTGATTATTTTCAAGACAGGGATGAAACTACCTTAGGATCATTTTAAAAATGCTAAAAGTGTACTACAGTCAAATGGTTTGAACTTCCACCGTACATCATTTGCAGCTGATAATGCTAATGTTATATTCTGGAGACGTGAGTCTGTCTACAAATTAATGGAAAATGTGAATTAATATTTTCTTCCAGCTAATTGCCCAGCTCGTACATTGCACAGTGCAGCCAAGCATCATTTGATCTTGAAAACTCTACTGCAAAAGTTTTCAATCACTTTTTCTCATCTGCCAAAAAACCTCAGAATTACAGGACGTATTTCATTATTGGTCTCGAGTATCAGGAAATGTTTAGTCAAGTTTCCCCAAAACTGTTATCTGTATATGCTATGATTAATTTTTTAAAAACCATTAGCTTAAAAGTACTGAAAGTTACCATAGGTGATTATTAATTTTTTTAAGTTGTACATTTCAAAGTCTCTTTTTAATGGTGATGAAGAAATACTTTTTAGCATTTGAATATTAATAGTACTAAGAAGATTTTTATGATTGATTCTTAACATGAGAATAATCTCATATATGTCAAAGTTTATGGTTAAATACACTTATCAAAGGGCAAGCTACAACAACTTTTTTTTAAATAAATGTAACTCCTGTTTCAAAATGCATCAACAAAAAGATGGAAACAGGTTGATTCAGTAGCATACAGCAGTTAAAAAATCTGGCATCCATGCTTTGATTTCAGCAAAAAATAAAATTACCGTATTTTGAGGCCTTCTTTCACTTCCTCTTAAAAATATTGAAAAGTCTGCATTTCATGAGACCATGAGCATTATCAAGGGCTGCAGACTAACAAAACATAAGATATGGACCATGTGTATCAGAAATACTACTTAGTAAAAGATTTAGTAAAGTTTTTACGGATAACTCAAGAGACAGGAGTCTTGTATTAGACAGTCATTAATGCTCCATCTTCTAAGCCAAATTCACTCAATTTCTTAAGCTGGGTCGAATGTTTTATGTCAAGTCCAATTTCAATGTAGGAGTGAAAAAAACAGGCTCCCATTTGGACAGAATGCACAAACTGACTAAATATCAATAATGATAAAGATTGACTCCAAATTAAGGTTAAGGTAACAGAAATTACATGTCCCTAAAATACAGCTCAGTACCTTATTTTTCACAGGGATGTCCCCTGCTTCCACTAGGACCAGCAGGCACCCTCAGCTGTGTTCATGAAACAAAGCTGACCACAGGTGTCTGATGAATTCCAGATAATGAATAAATATTACATGAATAAAAGTAAAATAAATATAAAAGGAAAGGAAACTAAGCACACTGGGGGAAAGATGTCTCAACTCAGTTGTGATACTGATTCTGCTAACTATTCAGAAAGATGCTAGATTCTCTGTAGCAGGCTGTGTGGTTGAGGAGGTGACATGCTGACAAGTCCAGGTTCCTGCCTGCAGAAGAAGTGGTTTAGCGACAGCAATAGAATATCAGGAACTGCTGCAAAAAAGATTCCCAGAGGATGAAGACAGTCCTCTCCCCTTGCAGATGGTGGAAACTGCAACGGTTTTGTATACATGTTATTCAGGAAAGTAACTGATTTGATCTTGACCATGGAAATCAAAAAGCCATGGAAATGGGGATTTGTGAGATTTACAGCTGGCACTTTATATACTTATTTAACCACCTCCCAGCTGGTGACCCCATAGCACACTTCTGTACACTAACATGCAGAGTTCAACGTAAAATGGTAATTTAAAAGTTGACTACCAGTTTTACCGTCCCAAATGGCAAAGCCATATCTGACCACAAAGAAAAACACTATGCAAAATTGTACGTATGCACTCTATCTAAAGGATGTAAACCAAATGACTTGATATTGCCTCAGTCACTTGCTACATCTTCTTGTATTAGTCCATTCTCCGCAGGGTCTGAACTAATACTTCTAACTTCTGTAATGCTTCAGAATAGTTTGATGATTTTTGTATAAATACCCTGCTGGAGAAGAGTTTATTATTCCTTTGAAATACTTAATTTTGCCTAGAAGAACTATGAAGTATAGACAATACTCAACCACGCATTACTGACAAGACCCGTGAACCAAACTTGTGATCTATACAGCCCAAATAAAAATGGTCTCTAATATTAAAAAAAAAAAAAAAGGGACTGATTTCTAATGAGACCCAGCACTTCCAGGCAGACTTGGAAATGCGAGGCTTTGAAGCTGTATTGCAACAAAATCAAACTCCAGCTATGCCTCCCTGCTTTTTTTCAAAAAGGTTTAAAAATATGTTTATGTATCTCCACTTCATTTTATAAATGGAGGTGAAAAAAAGTAACATTCTCAGAAAAATTTTGAAAACAATCATTTCTAAAAGGCTCTGGATCCGCAGAAGAAAAGTCTCTCACATCTCACATACTCTGGTGTTGGAGATAGCTACAGCTTCTACCCAAGAGCAGTTTCCAGGTTTATCAGTACCTGTTCAGGAGCCCGTGTATGAATTCCCAGTTCCACAAGGGACTTAACAAGGCAGTGTACAAGCAAAAGGACAGCCTGGGAACACGCTACATGTCTAAGAGATGTATCGCACACCATCAGTCTACAGTGACTTAACTTCAAAAGTCTGGCCAGTGACATGTCACATAGATTACTTCAGAATACTTATTCATTGCTAGAGATAGGGAAGCAAGATCAGAAATCAGTTATATCAGTATTTAACACAGTAAGTAAGTAATTTTACAAGGGATGTAATCTCATCAATTATTTTCCTGTGGCTCAAGGCCCTGAAACTTCATTACGAGAAATTAGGGGCTTCTACTCTACAGTAATTTACTTGCCTAAAATGAATAAATCAGTAAGAGAATACTATGCCTTAAATCATCTAGGCTGTATTTGTAGACATTCAGTTCTTTGATGTCTTCTACTTTATTTTATTACCTAGGAATTATCAGAGATGCAATTATTGTAATACCTGAAACTGTCATAATATGTAATTAGACCATTTACAAGCCAATGAATCACCATATAATCTGTACCCAGTATAAACCGTGACATGACTCATCAATTTGATGTGTCCGTGTTCTGGATGTTTCTTAGTTTTCTTTTACAAAATGGTAAACGCAGTTCACACTTCTATGCATCACCTGTAAAATTCTTTTCAAAGAATTTCAAGAAAGGGTGGCAGCTAAAATGCAGTTCAACCCACTGCAAGGCCACTCTGAAATGTAGTGTTTGAGCACACAGAATTTCACAAAGGTTTGTGCAAGCCACTCACACTCTTACAAAGTTGTGTACCTTCTCCTTGGGTTGACAGTGTTGCAATGCTGAGAGGAGCAAGGCAGACACTATTCAAGTAAATTCCCAATATGGCTTCTGAAAAGGCACAAACTGTGTTTTGAGCTTCCTACTATCTTTCATTCAACTTGTTTTCTTTTTCAAATATAATAAAGATTTTTTAGGTTAGCCTAAGTCCTTCCGATATGTGGAGGATCTCTGTTGTTCAAATGCACTTATCTAGAAACAGTTCCAAAATAAAGAAAACTTTCCTTTCATCATTTATAAAAACATAGCATCAAAAATATGAAAAAATGCCATAAAAGAGGCTACAAAAAAGTAATTTTCGTTCAATTTAGGTAGAACAGATTCCTTTAGGTGAACAAAAATCTAATTTAAATTACTTCTGTCTTTCAGTATTCACAAATTAAATTATACTGAACTGTCCAATTCAGGGAAAATTGGATTTAATCAGTCTTGCCTGAACTATGACAGTTTTGCTTTTTCAACTTCTGGAAATGCATAGCCACTAGAGGTGCGGAACAAGGTTTGATGCCTGCAGGGAAGGTATGAAGACTTAACAAATTTAAACGGTTTGGCTCTTTTAATTGGATGACAGACACAGCGTTTCTAGGTGTGGAGGAGGCTGGAGGCAGCGGTAGGGCATGGACACTCAACAAAACAATACCCAGAATAAAAAGGTTGCAGAACTGCCAAAGCAAACAATGAAGAATAGTATGAAGCTGCACACTAAATTTCAATTCATTTGTGATTTAAACCAAAATAATCATTGTTTGCATGGTATTATATACTAAAAAATGTGATTCCATTCATTCCACACACTTCCACACATGTGGAAGAGTGAAGGTTTTGACAGCTGTTGGACATAAAACAAACAAGAGACTCCGAAGGCCAAATGTTGCAGCTCTTCCCAGAGTTCAGCTGATGCTCAAATTCCAAGAGTCCAGTCAAACTGAAATTTCCTTACGGATATATGAGCCTTCACCACTGAAAAAAAAATAATAATGTGGCACTTCCACCCTGCAAAATTCAGGATTAACTATGAAGAAAAGGCCTTTACACTTCCCAGCGTTTTTCAAGACTGTAGGATAGAATGAAAAATAAAAGTACAGTAGAAGATCAGAGTCAATAACATGAGAAAAGGGATTGAAATTTTGTTATGCCAGCTGTAAAGCACTGCAATATTACGCTTTAGCTGAAAACACACAGCATTCAGTTTAATGTTTAAGTTAAAATCAATCTGGGGTCACTCTATCCCCTATTACTACACTAAGTATTTAACAGTCTTAAAAAAAAGTTAATCATGCCAGTCTTTCATCGAGATCATCGTGAGGTATTTCCTTCTGTTCACACATTTATGATTCTACGATGGGAGCTAAAAATAAACCTTCACACACCACTTTGGTACGGCCCAAAGAGCTTCCCGTCTTATTTAACGCGAGGCAATCAAAACACGAGGAAAAGGAATGAGGCGAATCACGTTACACCGATAAGGTAACGCATCTTTCAGCGAAGCACAACACCTTGTACAACTGTTCTCATGTATTAGTAAGTCAGTAAGACTCACAGGAGCGATCCACTTGTGACAGGTTACGTGGCAGAAAAGGTGCTTTTGGGAGGACCTCGGAGCGCGAGGGACCATCGGGCCCGAAAAGCCTTCACACGCACGGGCAGGTAACCGGTCCTGCAGTTGAACGCGGTCGGTAGAAGGAGCGCGTACACTCACGTCAGATTACTTTTTCTGTCCGACATTTAAACTGCGAGAGCAGAAACGACCACAGCGGAACTCGAGCAACACCCGCCCGCGGGCGGCCTGCCGGCGCCCTGCGGGCCTGGGCACCCTCCGACAGCCCCGAGGCAGCCCGCCCTGCCCGCACCGCTGCCCGCACCGCTGCCCGCACCGCTGCCCGCACCGCTGCCCGCACCGCTGCCCGCACCGCTGCCCGCCGGCGGGGGCGGGCGGCCCGGCCTCGCCCCCGGCAGAGCGCCGAGGCAGCGCGCATGCATAAAGGTCGAGGCTTGACAGTTGCGGGCCCCGCCGACACGCACCCCTCCTGCCCCCGGGACGCCCTCCCGCGCCCCGAGCTCTCCGCCTCGGCGGAGCGGTCTCTCGCTGCCCCCGGCGGGCGCGCCGGTTGTCCCCGCTAGAGCGGCGGCGGGACTTGTTGCTCCTCGATTTCAAAGCGAGCCGCGACTCAACAGCGGCGGCGGCGGCGGCGCCGCGGCGGCCGGCGGGAAGGGCGGGAGGAGGGCTCAAGCGCCGCGGCCGGCCGGGCCCGCGCCTGCCCGCCCCGCGGCGGTGGCGGCGGCGCGCACTCACCTCCGCTCCGCAGCACGTTGACGGCTCTGGGCGCCGCCATCTTGCCCATGTGAGGCGGGGTCACGTGGCCGCGGGCGGCAAAGCCGGGCCGGCGGGGCGGACGGGGGGGGGGGGGGGGGGACGACACAGCGCTGACTGCCTCGCGCCGGGCGCGTGGGGCCGCCTAACGCGCGCGGCGGCCGCCGCCCCCGCGGCTGTTGGGGGCAGCGGGTCGGCCGGGTCCGTTGTGCGCGCGCCGCCTGAGGCGGAGGCGGGTCCCGGCAGGTGAGTCCCGTCCCGTCCCGTCCCGTCCCGCCCCGCCCCGCCCGCGGGTCTCGGGCAGGTGCGTGGCACGCCCACCCCCCCCCCAGAGACGTCGTCCGGCGGCTGTCACCTCCGCGCAGCCCTCTGTCGCTGCCCCGTAGCCCTGGCGGGGCGCAGCTCGTCAGGCGGCGGGCGCGGGGCCCGGCTGCGGCTGTGGCGGCGGCGGCGGCGGGGCGGGAGCGCCCCCTTCCCGCCCTTCCGCGGCGGGGAGCGGTTTGCGGGTGGCGTGGGGCACGGCAGGCTCTGCCACGGGTGACGGCCTTCAGCTGTCCGTGAGGAGCCGCGCTGCCGGTAGTGGCAGCCTCGGCCTGCCCTACGGTGGGAGGCAGGGCGGCCTGCGGGTGGTTGTTGTCCTGCAGGACTGCCCAAGTGCCCTGCTCCGTCCTCTCCCTCCTGCTCAGCTTCGAAACGTGCCCAGCGGGCCTGGAGGCTGTACTCTCTCCAGCAGCGGGAGACGCGACAGTGAGGCGGCTTTTCCCGAGGTGGGACTCGGTCTCAGAAGAGTTGCAACCACACTATTCCCTGAGTGCTGGAGCTACCTCACCGTTTCTTCCCCTTTCTTTAAAAAACAAAAACAATCCACAACTTTTTGTACTTTTGTGAATAGAAAGATGATCTACTCTTTATGAACTGAGTTTCTGCTGTTGTATTTGTTGCCTATGCAGAATCTGAAGGCTAAAGCGTGAACTCTAAAAGTCAAAATTTTTTCTAGCTAAACTCATTATTCCATCCTTACAACCAAACTTCACACATTTAGAAAAGATCTAAAAGAGCACACTTTTCAGTAGAGCAGCATCTTTCCAACCTTTTTTTGGTACAGGTATCACCGTACCTTAAAAAAATATCCAACGACCATCGTACGCAGTGTTGGTGTGGTAGGTTTCATCTTCAGTCGAATAAAAATCAAACTAAACTTCTAATGTCCACTTATAATTTTTATTTTCCATCATTTTGTTTCCTTGCCTGTATGAACAATTAAACACATTTTGAAATTATGTTCCTATGGCTCATCAGAGTTTGAGAAATGCTGTTACAGGACATAAATCCAAGAGGTGGCAGGCAAATACTAAACCTGAAGGAATCAAATTGCCAAATGAAAGAATGAATAGAATGCATTAGGGTAGTGGTTGTAAGAGCAGAGGGAAGAAACCAAAATGTAGATATAAGATGCAAGTATCCTTTCTTACATCCTCACACACTTGTAATGATCTTTGTATCCTTACACACATGCACGTGTATACACACACACACAGTGGTAACCTGTGGGACAAGTAAGCAAATTCTCAAATGGGAACTGAGGCTGACTGTTTATCTCCAGATTTATTTATCTCCTGGTACAGCCGTTAGTAGTTTTTAACTTCACATGTAAAAATTTTATAATAGTTAACAAGAACAGACTCAAAGCCCAAGGCAGATGGGAATGCTGATGTTATTTGCCCCCCCCCCCCCACTCTGGAAAAAGCCTGAAAAATGTATGAACTTGGAAGTCACACTGCAAGGATTTCTGCTTCTCAGGAGCAAATTCCAAGCGTTCTCTGATGAGAAAAATGTGCTGTGATCCTCTCAGTGGTCCTACACAGACATAGGAAAAGTGCATCACTTAAATCAGCTGCCACGACACGATAGGCAGCCTATCATATAGCTTATATCTAGACCACATAGCAGTTTAAAGATCAATACAATACCTTGCACTGCCTCCAAAAAATAAAACAATCCACTTATTATAGCCACATTCTGCACCAACTGACATGTTTCATCATCGTTATTCAGTGAGGGGAGAATGATAGGATTTTAACAGAAGAAAAATAGAGCTAGAAATAAATTAAGATAGCATTGCTAAGCTGCCCAGTTACATCTCGTGAGCATCATTACCCACTGCTCACTGGTGAGAGGTATGCACACACTTCATTTGCAGGGCAGAAATGCACATGTCTTCACCTTGTTCCTAATTCTACAACATAGTATGGTCTTTCAGGTGCTTGAATCTCATCGGGCATCATTTTACCTTATTTTCTATCTTGGCAAGGCTGTAGGATTGCAGACACCCAACCATTGGTTTTGTGATAACGATGTATGGTGTAAAGTAATCACACATTATGCTCCTTGCCATAACTACATGTATGCTGGAGTGGGCATGCTTGTGTGTGCCTAAAGAGAACAGCACACTTCACGTGAAAGTAACCATGTATGATGAGTAATTCACCATCTTTTGCTGAACTGTCACTACAGGAGAGAAACAAAGTGCTCTAAGGCAGCCTAGTCTCACCTTTCTTATGTGAGTCACAAAGTATTTCCTACTCAGTGGAATGAGGGCACTGTTAGAGAAAATGAAGTGAATGCTTGGCTTTTGTCTGTAGCAATAAGACCAAAATTCCATATTGTAACAGCTTGAAAACTGGTTGATGGCATAATGAAATGCAGGAACTGGAGACAATACTAGTTATGCTGCTACCACCTTTGTAATTATCTTGTCCTTAAGTGTCAGGTTATTTCACAAATACTTGTTGGTATGTGCTAGCGGTTAGACTGGACCAATTCCTTTTGCATATCAGAAACCAAGAGGGGATCGATTGAGTTATGATCAATTACGTTCCAAGAGAACTGTGTAATTTTTGCAGTCTCTGGATGAATCTTAAGCCTAACAACAGTCATTATTCAGTAGTCCCTAATTTATGCTTAGATGCAGGTTTTCTCCTTTTACTAAGAAATATAAACAACAGATACAGGTTTGTTAGGAGCTTTATACCGGTAAAATGGGGATGAGTATCTCAGGAAAGGAGAGATACACCATATCCTAACACAGCAAACCTGAAAAATTATATTCTGCCATGTTCAGGTTCTGTCATCAAAAGAAAATGCATCACTTCTTTCCTTATGTACGTAATTGTCTTTTGTTTACATTTGGCAAATCCTCTGAAATCTTTAAGATGGACAGTGATGTCTCAAGCTGTCCTGAGCTTCAGGCTGAGAGGCAGCTTTGGAGAAACCACTCTTCAGTCCGGGGTCTTTCGAACACATCTGTGTGTTACTTTTTTCAAGGAGAGTCTTTCACATCCCATCTCACTTACACTGGCTCCGTGATGTTGGAGTCATCGTGTTCTAAATGTAGAATCTCAACTTTGTTTCCTCCCAAGACTGGGCAAGCAGATATTAAAATTAGCAAAAGATGTGCTAAGGAAGACAGAAAGTTAGGCTTCTAAATGCAAGTTTGAAAGCAGTCTGTAACAGTCTATAAAACAGAGTTATGCCTTATGTATACATGAAATCTTATATAAAGCAATATAGAAATATGCTTCTAGTTCAAGTATAGCAGCTGGATACTTCTGGGGTTAGGTTTAGACTTTCCTGTCTAAGATTGTCTTAAAAGATGATCTAGTTCCACAGCAGTTTTTGCTGATGAGGCTGGTGCTGTTTGGGTCCTGCTCTAAATCACAAATGGGTGTCTTTTTTTTCAGCACTGGTGTTCATCTGATGCACAGTGAGACAGTTTGGAGTCCTGAACTTGCAGAAAACCAAAACCCTCCTACATCAGTGATACAAAATACGTATAATCAGACAAAGCTACACCAAACTTACATCACAGCTCTAGGGAAAGCAAAGTGACACACTCACAGTCCCTATCATATTAAATTCATTCTAGGCAACGATTTTATCTTTTCCATGAACCTATGAAAGTTTTAAAACCATGAACACCCCATACAGCTCTGAGGAAGGCTTATCTGGAAGAAAGACAAGCATCTAAAAATAGCAGCTATTGAACGTGGAACACCTCCCTTATTGCCATACCATTTAGAAACAAAAAAAGGGATGTCAGGCTCTTCCCATTGACCTAGATTTCCTTTACATTTTATCTCTGCAGCTCAAACTGTGCAACAACCATAAATGGAGCACACACCTCCTATATGAGGAATGTTTACAGCATTACATGTTCTTTATTTACTAAAGAAAGAAGCTAGTGCTACTCTTGGAAAAAAAACAGCACACAGTACTGCTCCTGCTATATAGATTTTTTGTAACAGCAAAGAGGGAATTCTGAAACGCTCTTCCCAAGGCTTTATCTTCATCATGTCATGACTTGAGATTCCTTCAATTTGGCTGGGAGCCTTATATCTGAAGTGAGCTTTGAAGAGCAGAAGGAGGACATATTTTTTCCCCTTTTCTCTTTGTTTCTCTAGTCTGGAGAATTAAAAATATTTTGTACATGGAAATCTGGAAATTGTTAGATTAATGAACCTTTTTACACTAGCTTGTACCATTATAGGTCTAAAAGGAAGCTCAGGTACAGGGTCTCTAGTCTTGTTTCTTGCAATGCCTTGCAGGCTTTAGCATAAGGAACGAAGAACCTAGTAAGCATGTATTTGAATGAGTAGTTTTGAGCAGAAGCTGGTATTTGTATTATTTTTCTTTTTGCATTGTAAAAAAGATTTGAGTGATAGGGAGGCAAGCCCATTCGTACAATTTTCTCTCCACAGTTATAAGCCAGTATGATGGCAGATAGCATGCCCTGCCTGAGCAGAGCTTGCATCTATTTGTATTGCTTTGTGTAATAGCCTTTTGTTTTTACTGGTTGCACTAAATTTTTAGCCTCACAATTCCAAATACTGCCACTGGTGTGGTTAATAGCCTTTTGTAAATGAAACCGTTTAACAGATAGAACTCAGGGTACAACTGAAATCTTTCTGATCGTTGGAGAAAGAGCCAGCAGTGTAAAATGGCTGGAAATACTTATGGCATGGGGAAAAAATGTTCCCCATGACTTTGATTTTTTTTGAGAAAACAGAAATATCTGCAACAGATACTTGCTTATGAGATACTTATTTTAATATTTCACCATGCTGTCTTTTTGTCAACTTCAAGTCCAAATTATCATAGCAAGCAATGCTTCACGAAGCAGTAGCATTAGAGAATAATATTTTTTCAATATGAAAGCTGACATTCCAAGCTTTTAGCTGATAGGCTTACGAATATAACAGGTATTTCTAGCTCTAACAGTTTGATACTGATGAAATCAGGTCAGAACTGACACTTGGAAAAAAGGTAAAATGGCAAAACATGCAACATAAGATTTTCAAGCCTTCTAGTGTCTGACAGTCATACAATATGATAAAGGAATAGCATAAAGAGCAACGAAGTCTCAGTAAGAGACAAAAAGAATTGAAAAAATGATCTATATAAGCAGACATAAATCCTTCGTATAGACATTATGGACTGCTTACCCTCCTGCTGACATTGCAGAGGGAGACAATAGGTCAGTCTTGAATTGCCTGAACTGCCGAATAGCAGCTTTGTGTGTTTACTCATAGGAGGCGCAGACATTTACTGCCCAAGATGGTGCTTTGGCTACACAGACCTTTATTCCCCCTACTACAGCAGTTAAAGTGTCCTTCAAATCCTGCAGCTTCAGGTAGCTTGCTTTCCCAGTTCTGAAGCTATAGGTATTCTGTTGTATTTCTCCAGGTTTTTAGTTGTTGAGCCAGAAGTTGTTTCCTAGTATCTGCAGTAGGTAACTTTTATGTTTCAAAATACATGAAAGGGAACAGTTTGACCCAGGTTTCTAAACATAAACATTTTTCAGAGCTTGACTTACCCCTTAGGACAAAATCTTGGATTAGCACTATTGACAACAGTTTTGCATGGAAAGAAAATTTGTCTCTACCAGTTGGACTAAATTCACCATTTTAGATACTCCACTGAATTCTCTGAAGTAGGTTCACTGTTGCTCTGACTGGATTTGTAAGCGATGGAAGGGCAAACCAGCAGCCTGATGCCAGCAGCACCTACAATGGAAAAATTTAAATATACTTACAGATCTTCTGTACATTCTGAAAAGAACGTTCAAACACTAAAAACTCTTCTAAATGCTATATCAGTATGTTTTGCAAAGTTTCACTTGATATTTGAGTGAAGTGATTGAAGAATCTGGATTTAATCAAAATGCAGAAAAAAGCCAGAGGAAATTAAATCACGTAAACCTATTATTGTTTGCTCTAAGTTCCTGTTAGTATGTAATAACTCAAAAGAACAATAGCAGCTTAAGATAAGAAACCTAGCATAACAGATTATATATTTGAACAAAAAAAAAATTTATCCAGGATTTCTTTAGTGTAATTTTATGCCCAGAATAAGAGGGCTCTAACAGCATTCAGCTTCAGCTGAATTCCTACACTTCTAACACCTAGAGTTGAAAAGTTGCTACTAAGCTGCAGTGTTCATTTGTCAGCTCACAAATCCACAAAATTGGATCCCCCCAGAATCTAATTGCAATTCTATATAGACAGCTGGTTTTAGTTCACAGGTCCTCTCTCAGCATGCCTAAGTCAGACAATACTAGTGATAGCTATGCTATTTTCTATACTACATTGATAAGTACTTATTTATATATAGTAGGAGGTCCCTGTTCTCAATTATATTAATACAGGAATATAAACAGGAGTTACATGAAACTTATTAAACTTTTATAAACAGTATTCAACTTTTTTTTTTTTTTTTCATAAATATGACTCACTGAACAGCTGGAGTTGCTGCTGTATGTACTTCAGAAACAAGAATCCTGCAGCTCACTTGTAGGTGAAATTTGTTACCCTGTTGAAAACCGTGGAACAAAATATCCAGACCGGCAAGTCAGAAAGCTAGGAATTTGTCTAGTAGCATCCATTGAAACCTGACTGTTTAGTCAACTTTACCATTAATGCTTGGTCTCTAAAACGTTAGTTCAAACAGGCTCACCCCAGAAGCCTACTGAACTAAACTGGCATATGCTCCTCAAGCAGTAGCATCAGCAGAACTACCAGTTTTCTAGCTGTTACACAAGAGATATTGCCTCTTTCTCTCTGTCAAGGTAAAGGATAGTCCAGACACTCCTCAAACCACTTCAGGCAAAGTCAGCAGGGCTAGTTTAATTTGCTGATGAAGGTTGTTTCAAATAATTGGCTTAATTAACTGTAATGGATTAGGGAGTACTCACATGGTCTTTCCTGGCAGCAGTGCTACAAGAGCTGTAATCCGTGGCAGGACGGCAGGATTCAAAGTTTCTAGATCTCCATGAGGCTGTTTATTCCTATCTTTGGTGCCAAGAATTGGTAACAAAATAGTTCCTGTGAATCAGGTCATAAATTTTGCCGTCCACAGGCACACCCCAACAGCTTACAATGTTCCCAGACCATACTGGAATGAGAAACCATGCTCAGCCTAAGACTGCACCTTCACCACTAAGGAAACTGGAGGCACTAGTTCACCTCTTTCAACAGTGTCAACATAAAAAGGAAAAAAAAAATTCTGATAGGTTATGAAAAGATTAATCTGCCCTAATCACCATGTGAGAGAAGTTTCACTATTTGTCTAAGGAAAGCGATTTTGTCCTTTTGTCTCAGTAGCTTCTTTCATATCCACCCAGCACAATCAACTGAATATGGTAATTATCACTACCTCTAACATCAAGCCTACATTTCATGACATTTCTCAGCCCTTTTGGGACATCCATATAACCTGGGGGTGGGAGCAGACAGACCTCTTTTCCCTTCCCACTTTAGGTCAATGAAAGGATGAAAGGAACAGATATGCCAGACTCTCCTGCCTTTTTATGCTCCCCCCCCCCCCCCCCCCCAAGAAAAATAACTTAGGAAGAGGGAAACCATGTTCAACCTCTGTAAGTGGGCAAACAGTCCATTAGGAAGTATTTTTTCTTGTACAGTCCTATAATTTCTCAAAAGGCGTAAGCTACTTCATGAGTGGCTTCAGCCTTAGCAATGCAAAAGCCCAGGCAGTGTTAGTGTAGACTTCCCCAGAAGCACTAGAAGTATCCTGGACCTCTATGCAGAAACCAAATTTAAGCAGTTCTTCACTTCAGCTTTCCCTCTTCTAGCTTATCACTAACACCTGAACACGTTCAATAAGAAACCAAAACCAACCAACCAAAAAAACCCAAACCCCAAACCCACCCCAGTCCCCCAAATCCCACAATTTACCTTCAGGCTTACTACTACAATCAGGAGAGTCTTTTAAAAGTTATTATTAATAAGCATAATAGATTTGGATACTAGAGTAGAAGAATGACATATCATACAGACAAGATATCCTAGCCAGAAGGATTAAAATTTCTAAAAAGAATTTAATAGAAAATAAAAAAAAAACCCCACAGGATGTTTTAAACATTTGGAAAACATCACACTTTTTCTCCACATCATATCAGACAGTAGCAGAGAACTGTCAATCTACAAACTGCAGTTTTGAAAGCTGGACCTGAAACCCATTAGGACCATGAAACATGGTTAATAAATTTCAGTGATCCTTATTCAGATTAAGTCCTCTTGATTACAGGCCAAGACAAATCAGTTCTAAAGGCTGAACTGCAAGAAAAGATAGCATAATTTATTCTTTTGAGGGAGGAGAGACAGGATATTTAAGAACTAACCTCAAGTCTGAGAAGTAATAGATAGCAGAATAGAGTCAAGGAACTATATAAAAAGTACTTGCTTCCTACAGATTTGTATGTTTCTTACACTAGTAGAAATGCTTTTGGAGTCCATACGAAGTCTTGGCTGTTTCCCCAACTGTGAGGTATTTTCCTGAAATCATGAACCTGAAAACTTGGGGGTTTGAAAAAGAATATGCTCAAGGCCTGTAGAGGCTTAAGTGGAATGGGTCTGGCAGCTTATGGGAGCAGGATCCACTTTTAAGACAGGGTGAAGAGCCGATACTCAGGAAGCATGCCAGCCACACCGCAGAACCAGTCTTGTAACCTGCTTACATGACATTAAACCAAAGAGCGCACAGGCCCTACACAGTACAATAGGATCCAAGCAGAACAGCCTGAGGAGGATCAAGTTAGGAGAAATTTGAGAGATGCAATATTTATATTGCTTAGATTTATGCATTAACTTGCTATTCAGGTATCTATTATGTCTTGAAGCAAAACAGAAGGGTAAAAGAAAATCAACACAATTGAAGTGATACTATATCTGAGAATCTACATTGTTTATTACAGCAGTAAGTGCCCCCAAACCTAAAGTACAACATTTAAAAATCTACAACACAAAAATAGAAAATATTCAAAATGCACAGAAACACAAGTCACCTTTAATGTGATTAAAACGTCACATGAGATTTTTTTGCAGTTAAGTGGCAATTAAGGATGTGCTTTACAACACTGTATAGAAATTTGTAAGTTTCCTGTACAGGCAGGATCCTCAGGCTTGTGCAAGTCGTTCTAGGACTCTTCGGTAATCTGAAACAAGTTGTTGGAAGCTCTCTTCTAACTGTTCATGTTGCATGTTTAGGTCTATTTGGTTCAACTGATTTGTCAGCTCTTCTGGTCTTAGACACCTTCTCATCTTGGCAAGTTCTCGCTGCTTTTTCTAAGCAATCAAACAAAAAGTAGTTTGAACACAACCAATAATAAACAAGACTATGGTATTTCATTAAATTTATTAAATTTCAGTATCTAGTTCTTTAAGATGTCCCTAATTCTAAGCAAAATAGTAATAGTGTTTGATTGGGACATCTCTTCTGTTAAAGCCTCATAGTTTCTGCGTTACCAATGAACCAGTGAAGTGAAAAACCGTTTCAAAGTTTTTCCTTAACCAAACAGGTTAGGTCTAATGGTACTTCTACTACTGAAGATGTATGGCATGAAAAACTGGACTGTAGAAAACTGACCAGGATATCTAATTCTATGCTGACATTAATCACACTGGTGTCCCATTATGTGGCTGTTCAGACAACTAATTTCCCCATAACTGACCACCAAAAATTAATTTTAAGCCTCCTGTACACAGAAGAGCATTTCACAAATTGTTACAAATTATTCAGAAGTTACCAGAGATTAACAGTAACAACACTGAAATGCAGTAAGATTATTTACAAGCATAAACATTTGTACAGCAAGAAGACAAGGAGTTCCCCTTGCCGTGTCACATAAGTGATATTTTTACCTATTTCTTAAATACAAAAGTATTTCGAGGTGTTTTTCCTTTCCCCAGCTATACTTTTATACAGCTGATATCCACTTCTGAACTGCTCAGTTTCTTAGTTACTTTCCATTCTTCAGTCTTCCCTCGCTTTGTAAGAGCTGAATGTCATTCAACATTTCATAAAAGAAATATATGCACTATGTATGCCTGGCATCTTATCAATAAATCTTTGCAATGCCTATGAAATCATAGAGTTTGTTAAAACAACAAAATTTCCCCAAACTATTCTACTTCTACTATCAGTCTCAAAACCAAAGCCCTTCTGTACTCTATTTAATTTTACACTTATCTCAAAGGAAAATTTGTTTTCTTTCTATGATTGATGCTGAGGGTCAGGAGGAAGGAGTGGAGACCACAGTAAACTGTAAATAGGTAAGATCAGAAAAACTTATAATCTCCCACAGATCAGCAAAGTTCAGTTCAGAAAAGGAGGCTCTGTATCACAGTCCTGATGAGGTCTCCAGGCACATTTCTGGCCAATAATCAAGAAACATTTCCTTGTAGAAAGGACGTCAAAAGCAGCATTGCTGTTCAAATTTTAGATTCATGTTAGCTCTACCTAGTCAAAATGAATAAGATACTCAAAACATGTGAGAGGTTGCCCAAATGAAAATAGAGATGAGTACCTTCCAAGCAAGCTTCCATCAGTAGAAAAACTAAAGCCTCCTTACTCTAAAATTCAAAGTCTGCTTAATTAATAGAAATATCTGTTAAGATTATAAATACTAGCTCTGAAAAAAAGGTGTCAGCTTTTAAATGCCAGTAACATCTGATACTGTAGCGTTAGGCCATCTCCAAGTTCCAGATTCCAGGTAAAAAGCAAACTTCCTCTGCATGTTTCAGATAACCAGTTGTTTCAATATCTGTTTCCCTCCAAATATACTACGAGCATGTCCAGGTACACAAGATTCTGAAACCTGCAATCAGTGACCTTTTACCTGGGCAGTTTCAAGAGGATTCTTTGGGAGCAAGTTATTGGGCTGGGCAGAAAAGTATATTCTGTTCAAGTAGCAAACCCAAACAAAGCATTATGATTAAGAAAAGCAGCACAGCAGTGGTATTTACTTCCAGAAGGGATGACATGAAGAACAAAGACATGATCAAGAAGACATGTCTACCAGCAGAGTCCACTAATGAACATAAAAAGCAGAGTTCTTCAGAAATGGAGAAGCCACAGTGAAATTGAAATTTCACAAGCTACTCACCCTTTGAACTACCTTAGAGTGATGCTCTGTTCACTAAGATATCAATTCTTTTATTTCCTGTTTTAGTACTACTTATACCGAGAGCAACGTAGTTGGCTGTATCTGTCATTCCAATCTAGTGGTGCCATATACGTAAAAGTCTCAGTATTTTTAGCAACAGGCTCCCTGCTAATGTGAAGACTTCAAGGGGAATAGATGTATTAGTTTTTTTTCATCTGTGGTTTCTGCATACAGTTTTATTTCTGCTACTGTTAGCCAGGAAATAGCTGTCAGATGCAATATAATTTTTACTAAATTAAGGTAGTGGCAATTTAGAATTATTCTACATCTGTACAGCACTGTTCAAATGAAGCTATCAAGTTCTTTATATAAAAAAATTAAACCAGCATTAGAGTACACAATATTTGATTCTTTATTAAAATTTGCTTCTCCTCCCCCTCAAAATTAGTGTGTGCATATATTAAAGGTTAGTTTAATTGCAGTTATGAAAAGTTTTTGAAAACAGCACCATGACAATTTATTGGAAATATTGTTTAAAACAATTATGTAAGCAAGCTGTTTACTAGGTAGAACTACCATAAACAAGATGGCTGTATTTCAGAACCTGAAACAAAATCACAGAAAGGATGTTGGCTGCTTTAAGGATTCTTTTGAATCCTCATTGAAATAACTGAAAAATTAAAAATGCAATATTCTGAAGTAGCAATATTGCATATCTAGCAATACAAAATCCATTTATTATTAATGCATTTATTGCATGCAAAGACTGAAGTGGAAACAACTGCTAGAAGCGCTAGAATTGAAGCTGCTTATGGAATTTTGGATTTCCCTTATAGGGCTTCAGTGCTGAGTGAAAGAACTGAAACCATGTAACAGTCTTGTTAGTTGAAAAATCACAGCCTTATTTGTAGTGGACACTGAGTGAAATTTAGCAAATGAGAAAAGACACTCATGAAAGTGTTTTGATTAAGGTCCTACCACTCAGCAAGACATAGTGTTATCTCCAGACCAAGTATTTAGTACAGTGCTAGGTTCTCATTTCTGCTAACAGCCCCCTTAAGTCCAACATGAATACAATCAAAGTTTTGCTATTTTGGTGTAACAGGGTAAGTGTTGCTTTAAGAAGGCTTGCAAGCTAATCAAGGTACTTCTCATACTTGGCAAAACTTTTCCAACAGGGTTTTGGTTTGCTTATTAAGTACTTAATTGAAGAGAGTAGGTAACATGCTAGTTATAGCAATAAATCTACGTTTATTTGTGGTCTTTTGACTCTAAATACAAAGACTGATGCCATTAGCATCAAGATATATAGTTAAAAAAATCTGTAACTCAAAGGGTCAGTTTATGCAACACAGACCAACTATATTGAAGATCCTGAGAAGCATACTTAATAGGAGCTAAGAAAATTACTTTGTACTAAGTTTAGTACTTGCTTGAACTTTACTGCTGAAATTATTTTATATTCCACCTGCACAGAGTTCTATGTTGGCATGGCTCGATTACTTCTAGCAAGCTGTTTTGTTAAGACCTAGCTAACAAGTAGAACAGGAACCTAAACTATACCTAATCTGCAGTGTAAACTTATTGCAGCATTTACTGTTCTTCAGATTTTTGGCTTGTCTTTTCACGATTTTTTTAATCTTTTCCAGAAATTGATTTTTTTCCCCCTAAAGCCTACCTGGGCATAATGCCACTTGTAGCTAGATAGCATAAGCTCAGTAGTAACTTCCTGCTGGAATTGGGCAGGACACAGTCAGGAGCCAAACACAGGATCTTCAGCACTGCTATGTGTGAACGTTCTCTGCATGTGTGTATATGTCAGTTGAACACTGCATAACTAATAGTAGTTGATTGGCAACATAATTGGCATCAACTACACTTATGGAAATGAAAGTAAAATCAAGTATAATTAGCCTTGAAATAAGTATTAAATGATACTTAAGTCATATACACCTTATAGGGGCCAATCAGTCTTCTTTTAACGTCCAACCGATAGCTTCTGGACTGTTCTGCATCACCCATATCTGTTGCACGCAATCGGAGAATTTCATAAACTCGTCTTGTGTGTTGCTAATGAACAGAAAGGAAAATAAAAACCATGTCTGAATAAAGAGGTCACTCAACAGAACTCAAAGTGGAGAAATACTGAAAGATTAGAATAGTTCCTCAGCTTATCGGAAGACAGTCAGAGGCATGGACAAAGCCTCTGTCAAACCTATCCTCTTATCTGGTGGGTTAAATGAATAAACATTCTTGTTTTTCCTTCAAACCCATTTTCTTCCACGCAGCCAGTGTCTGATCTCTCAGTGTTGCACCAGCTGTAGAGGTGCTTCAAGGACCTGCTGTAAACGGGCAGAAGAAAGCCCAGAAGCCAGAGTCCAAAAATACTTCAAAGAACTGAAGGATTGGAACTAGAGTGACAATAAGCAGTATTTTGCTGAACAGTATCTACTTTGCCAATTTTAATAATCTCCATATACCTTTTGCCCTTCACAAGGCCCCTTGGAAGTTCTAAATATGAGAATGAAACAACTATATTTAAGTTTTCTATTTACTAGGGAAGAAAATGAAAGAATTAGTAAATGGAAAAACTGAAGTGCTTTTGGAACCAGGATCAGCTAGTATCACATCCAGGAATTAAAAAAAATTATGTTGCTACTGTATTAGTATTAACTGTTGCATCTGTATGAAAACAGAATTTAAGACCAAGTATTCTTTTGCTGAGCAGAACAAAAATAAGATGGTGTTTGTTTGCTACACTAGCACATGTTTAGATACTGTTAAAAAACCAAACCCAACTTACTTACCCTTTCAGGTTTAATATACTAGTCACAGAAGGCTGCAGATATTGTTTCCTTATACAAGCTATACCATTTTCATGAACACATTTGAATATGGCTTCACACCCCCTATCCCTCAAGCCTCAAAGTTTTCATTAAACCACATTCAAATACATTTTTAATTAAGCAACTCTGCCTTTTCACTACCATACTCACTAATGAGTTTAATCACTTACTGAGGAGACTACCAACCAGTAAATTTAATTGTTCAATTTAACTGTTTAGTTCTCCAAGTGTTTAGAGCTGCCTTAGTAGCAGTTGTTTGCTACTTTAGTGTTCTGCATTCCCAAAACAACACTTATTTGTATAAATATACCTGAAAGAAATGGAAACCATGTCAAATTCTATTACGTGAACAGAATTAGTATGTAAAAAAAAAAGTTCTCTAAAACCAGAAGCTAGGTATCTCCCCTCCAGATACATCCTAAAAATCTGTTGAAATAAGCCAGAGTGTGTAAATTCCAAGTCTCCACCTTTATGTTTAAATTGTTATTCTGCTAGTTTGATAAGAATATATCCAACTACAACTGTTCTGATTTAATACCTTATTTATTTTCAGTTTTTGTTGAGCTTCCATCACCATTTCTTGACTGAAACCTTGCATTAACTTTCCTGGAGAAAAGCAAAGCAAATCCTGACAGAGCTTTACAAGAACAAAGTCTCTTAGCTTCACATAGTTTTCAGATGGATCTTCAGCTAGAAAGAATTAAAAAAGCATGTAGTTAACATCAGCATTATTTGTTTCCTCATCTCTGGTATGTAATTACAAAGAACTATTGAAAACAAAAGCAGATACAGTATTCATCAGTATATAAACAAGTGTGCTTAATCCTAAGTACGGCTATCAAAGTTTTAGATGTTTGACAGTAGACATTAAGGAGCTTGCAGAAAGCAAAACTTCTAATATTTTGTGCATGCAGTACTGTACAGTATTATATAGGCATTTCTACGAGACTGACTATACATGTTTGATCCAATTTAACTCCTTGGAAAAAGAGAACTACTCTACATATAAAGCCTTTTTTCTTCTATGTTCCATCTATTCTATATTTGACAGAGTGGTAGAACTACTAGAACACAAACTAGTTACGTGGAAAAAGAGTGGTGAAACCATCCTACTGTACACAACTAAACTAGCCAAAGATATATATTGACCACAAGTTATAGTCTTTGTTAGCAAGGAAGACAGGGAAAGGTACGAGGACCCAAAAGACAAGCTTATCCAAAATTAAAAGGCTAGAAGGGACCTAAGCAAACGTTGATCACAATTTCAAGTTACTTCCATTTTGCTTAAAATGGTAGCCTAACTATCAAAACTGTTGCTTTAGAAAAAACACCAAAGTTGAGAACTAGCTTCAGTGAACATTAACATGGTCCCACATGCAACTTTGTTCCCACTTAATGAACTATGCAGAAGGAAAATGCTTACAATGTTGTAAATATATTTCTTTCTTCCTTACTTAATTGTTCAGACACGCTTACTACAAATAAGTAGCAGGGTCATGTTCCCCTCCCCTCATTCTCTCCATGGACTAGCATTGTGGAATTTATTGCTACACAACTTATATCCCAGCTGTGTTTTTCTTTAGTTTTGAGGACCACTGTAAATAGTTGAAATTTGCAGTTTAAGGATGATCAAAAGCTAATAAGCTACCAAGAAGAAGGACTGGGATAGAAGATCTTGCTTTGTGTATGCAGCACTGCACAACTGGCAATTTATTTTTTGGGTTGGAGAATGCTTATGATGATTGTATCAGTTTAAGTGTTTTGTGCATGAGCGGCCTAATCTTGTGTGGCAAGTCTTATAGCACTTATTCTGCAGAAGAGATTGGAGAAGCTGTACTGAAGTTAATTGATTCCATTTCCTTTTGCTCAGATTAGTTAAAAGAAGACGAGGCAGTTTCTGTACAGTAAGCACTACCAGCTTGTGTTAGGATGACAAGTTATAAGCAGAACAAAATATTTGTTGTAAATGTGAAACTCCAAAGTAATTTTTTTTTTTAAAGCATTAGCTCTTTCAAAGAGATTAGGTAGACCTTAATTTCCTCTTTTCAGAGAGGTTAAAGGCTTTGCTTCACAATTTTAGATGCTACGTAACTAAATAACCTGGCCATATCAACATTGTCCAGCCTGATTTTCCCCTCAAAAAGAACAATAAATAATTTTATAAAAGTCTTAATTTCCATAACTTGAGTGCCATGTAGAATATTGCAAGCTTTCTCCTGCTTTATTCCATAAAGAAATTAAAACCTATTTTAGCGCACATTTACTGTTTGCTACAACCCTGCATTTAAGGCACTGAACCATGAACATGTCACATGATTTATGCAGTACCATGTTAAGACTTTGTTTATCCTCAGCGACAAAAGCTATATAAAGCTTTGTACAACTAAAAGGAAAAAGAAAAAAGTAAATGCATGTGATTTCCTGTTGCATAAATGAAGTTATACTTCCTTAGGTTCCTATGAACTGGATTAAAATTATGAAGTGGATTACTTCATGTTAGGATTATCCTGCAGCAATGCATTATGAAAGCAAGAGTTCTATTGTATTTTAATTAGAATGGGGGAGTTATTTCTAACTAAGATGAGGTCTGAGACAGCACCTAGAACTGAATGGGCAAGTCATGTGTTCAAACTGCATTTCTTCCTATACTGGACTTCAAACCACAGGACAGATGTCATGTTTGTAGCCATTTTTTACGCACATACACACTTTACCCCTGCTGCCATTTCCTCAAGAATTTTTTATTTTTAGGTATTTGTGCACACACCTCTAATATCATGGGTGCTTTCAGCCAGCAATACCTGCTCCTGGAGCACAAATTCTCTACAGATTTTTACTGTCTGTAAAATTTTGGCTTGCACACCAGTATTAATACACCATTTTAGTTTGGTGTGTTGCCCCCCCCCCCCCCCCAATTTTGAGTTTTGGCTAATAGGAGTAAGCTGAACAAGGAATTTGACAAAGCTTGATCTCTTGGCAAACTCAGCTGTGTATCTCACAATAAAATGGCTAATTAACTGGTAATCCGTTCACGCTAGGGATTGAATTTTCCTGGTGTGCTGTTCTCCAAGTAAAGGATTTAAGGAGCTACATTATATACAGTTCTTCTCTAAACCAGAGTACTATTAATCCTGAACTGAGCTGAAGCTAAATCTTCAAAAGGCCATTTAATTCTGACAAATGAACATGAAAGTTAGTTTGCAGGCTGACAACCTGTGAATGCTACAAATTACTTATTAAACAAGTGAAACAAGTGAAACAAGTTAAAAATTTAACACAAACCTGTTATATCAAGTACCACAGGAGAAGACATATAGTATCTATGAACTGTTTCAAGCAGCTGAGCACCATGGCCTTCTCCTTGGAATGGTGGCAAGATCAGCATCTGGCTACAGACAAAGGAATGTATTTTCAGTTCAAATGCATGCATTTGCAAACATTATAATGTAAAGGCTTAAAAATGAAATGGTATTTCATTTTAGACTGAAGTACGTGTAGCATTCTTCATGTTAAAATATAATTTTTAACAGAGTCTTAAAATTGCTAAATATTCAAAACTTGTTTGAGATTCCCTCTGCTTCAAGAAGGGAACAATGAAATAAATCAGTGCATAGCCAGCTAATAATGGGGATTTTTTTAAACAAATCAACACCATTATAAACAAGTATTGGGAACTTCAGCAGTTCCCTCTTCTGAAATAAAAGGCAAGGCACGAGTTACGCCGCCAATTACCTTACACGTGGCCGGGTTTTGTCTGGGTACACATAGTAATTATAGACTGTCATGTAGCCTACGGTCGCAAAGAGCGTAGCTCCATCCTTATTATACTTCTCAAATCTGCAGATAAAACAGAAAGCCAAGCAGGTCAATTACAGTCGCGCTCCCATGCAGTGTCCATTTTCTTTTCCATTCTCCAACTGAATTTTCAGTGTCAGCAAGCTACTCTGTGAGGGCCCAATGGGTACACCTGCTATGTTCTGAACGTACAATTCACTTAATTGGTGTGCAGCAACTTGGATAAATCAGGCCTCTTTACAGCACTTCAGTGCACTTGCCTATTATAAAGATGAATAGGTGGCAAGTAAAAGAAAACACAGGCAAAGCTCATTTTACTGTTTAAGCCTACATTCAGGGCTCTAACGGACAACAGCATTTAATTCAGCTCTATTCTCAAGCTTTCCCAAAGCATAATGGAGGAAAACTCAAGGCTCATAAACAATGGTTCTTCTTTCCTGGGAAAAATATCATTATACTGCTCCAATAATTGGCCAGCCACAATTAAAACGCAGGCTTTGTGGAGGTAATAAGGTCCACTGTTGCTTTAGAACTGTACTTACACTAGAAAGTAGTTCCATCTTTCATCATCTACATCAATAAAGCTAGCAGTTTCAATAAACCACATCAAGAACGTCTGAAGCCTTTCATGATATTCTCGAAAGCCTGGACATGTCATGTCGGCCTAGGGAAAAAGCCAGGAGAAGTCAGGTGAAACCTATCACAGATGTAAGAGGGAAAAAAAATGCAAAACCTAATTAAATTCTCCAATATAAAAAAGTGTATTTATAATTATCAATAAACTGGTAAAGTGACAGTATTTATATATTATAGTTGAAACATTACTGAAAGTATATAATTGCAAAGTAAAACTTAATTTGGTTGCTCAAAAGCCGTTTAACTTATTTTTCATACCTTGTATATCTGGTATGTTATATCTTCACCAGCTTCCTCATTATGGACAGAATATGTGTGTAGCAGCATTCCAAAGGGCCTGAAGTTGACCTCCTTCTCCAGAAGAGACACAAAGTCATCTGTGTTTGTGCAAAAACCAGGAGGAATGATTTCTCTAATTTTACTTTCAACATCATCTGCCTGGAGATTACAAAAGGGGGCAGGATCAGTGGAAGATTAGAAAAAGACAGCATTGATGTCACTATTGTGCTATAAGAAATGAATATAAGAGACATGCTATGTTCTAACAGTAATTAAGAAAAAAAAAGAAAGAAGAAAAAAAAAGAAAAAAGAAGCAGCAAAAGCAAGCGTTCCTGTTGTTCAGTAGTGACCTTCCAGAAAGTAAAGGAGCTGCACTGATGAGATCTAGAAAGGTCACAATCCAGCCACTGTAAGCATAAAAAAGCTCGTAGTTACAGCATAAGTTCATGAACACTTTTATGTTTCAAAATTGTTACATTTGTTCAAGTAAAACCTAAGAGTGCTGATAGCTATTCTGAAAGCGCAGCATATTCAGAAGCTAAGAATTTCCAGCCAGCAATTCTCCAAGACTATGCTACACAGCCTTGCGGAACTCAGGTTCCCAATCAGCAGCTTGTAAGAGGTACTAGGCAGTGCAGAACTAGGTGGAAGAAAAGGGACAAAGACCAAAAATGGCAGCTCCCAAACAGGAAAGTGACAGCTAGCATACTCTTGCATTCTTACATCTCCCTGCTCGAAATGCCTGCCTATAGGATCAGCTGCAAAACACATTACAAACTCAGAGACAACATCCCACATTCTAATCAAAGAACATTTTGAAAACAATGTTTGACATAAAATAATAAAAATATAATTTAAGGATACTGTCAGCAAATCTGACCTATAGTCTAACATACTGGGGGAGATGAAATATTCTGACACCAAAATTAAATTCAGACATTAAAATGACTCTTTTCAGATAACCAAAGTGAAAGTTAAAGACTATCAGCTGAGCAGACTTCATAATCCTTTTCAGACCCCAAAAAGACCACTTGATTGAATACATCTACTACTTCTTTTTAACCATGAATATTTGATGAAGTTTCACAATAACGTATTACTGCTTCTCACCAGGCAATAAAACTTAATGAATTGGTCTCAACTTAACAAAACCGTACTCCTCAATACAACCCCTAAAAGCCTGACATCACATTCAACAAAATGAGCTTACATTCAATTCAAACTTTCCTCTGGACAATGAATCCAGGTTTTTACTTAATGGAGTTTGCCGTGAGTTCAGCTGTAATGTTTGTATTGTATCTATTTCCACAAGGACTGACACAAGAACACTTTGTGTTAACTTACTAAGCAGCTCTTTCACACCGTTTACATGCATGATGGGTATTAGTTCAAAACCAAGACCCTTGCTACTTAGCATTTAAAACAGGGAAATTAAGATGCTTAGAACAAAATACACTACAAAAGGCTAATACAACATGCTACTAATTCCTGTCCTTTCAACCATAGTCCCTTAAGTAGAAGCAATGCACCTGCAAATGAATAGCACTTTATCATTCAGTTACATTTTCAGTGTAGAGAAAGATGGAAGTAGTTCAGCACAAACAAGTTTTATTCTTAATGGTTTGGTACTACCAACATTTATATTTATATTTGCAGAGAGCACTATTAAGCAGTTAAAATATAGCTCTACAATACTTGGTGTAAGAACCCAGTTAAAATGCGTACAATCTTTAAATCCATTTCATTCTCAAAACAAAGGGGATGCATTTACTGGAACCTTTGCTATTCTTCTTAAAGCAATATTAGTTAAACATATTTTCTTTACACTTAGTGATTTAACTGCATTACACAAAATCAGCCATTTCTTTCAGAATCAATGAATTACATAAAGAAAAAGTATTTGTATGGAACACATTTTAGAAATGCCTTTTTTTTTAAAAAAAACTGCAAGTGCCTCATTTACACAGACCTTAAGTCTGCACTGCTGACAAAGCTGTAGGAAACAACTCAGAATCTGTAGTGACTTTCATTTTATGCATCTGAAAAAAGAATGTAAAAATAATCTAGAAGTAAAACAATACTTCTGAGCATCAGTTCAATAACTCAGAGTATGTGGAAGATATCTAAAAAGGGTGAACATGCAGTATGAAGTATTATATAAAGAATGTTTAAGCGATTTTGCTCCCCTCACATTTCCAAGTTTCTTCATTAGTAGTAAGAAGGAATACAAACTTTCACCTGCTGAAGGCATGTAAGATAATGCACCCATCGCTGGCTGCCACCACAGAAAAATCTTGTTTTACATAAAATAGAAAGAATTACGTAATGAGAACAGAGGCTTAGCAGATAAAGCAGTAAATAATCCTTCTTAGTTCTATGAGACTACAACACATTTTCACCTACTGCCTCCTTAAATTTCTCTTCCCTTGAAACAGGGTCTGACATAATTTAAGAAACTATATTCTTCAGTTACTTTTATCGTTAACAAGATCTCCCTTTCTTACAGAGGAAATCCCAGAATCCTCAGTTTGAATGGTGGCATAAGTTTAAGGGATCCAATTTGCAGTTAGTAAGTCCTGGAATACTGGAATCTTGAAACATCAACGGCATACAAATAATTGGTTTCATTAATACCTGTACTTTTTAATGGAAACATCCATTACTTAGTAGGCACTTTCCAAACAGTCCTCTCTGAGGTGCTCATAAGCCAAGGAGTTACCAGAATTTGTTTACTGCCTTTCCCTTGTGTATTTTTTGATATTGGTGAGAGGCTAATTTCTTTTATGAGAGCAAGGCACTCGTATCTTACCAACTGGTATGGATGCACACGATGATGCACAGGTTTCTGTTCAGAAAAACAATCCCAGTTGACTACTGCAGCAGTGTTAAACATAGGAAAAGCCACTTACAATGAAGCATGCAAAAACCTGAATGAAGCCAACCTGGAGTTGTTTTGCTTACACTTCATGGAAGTACTGCCTGTCATGTATTACCTTCATAATCAGAATCATGTGAGGTGATCATGGGGAATTTGGTATAGGCTTGTAACTAAACTTGATTTGTAGTCAGACTACTTAAGTGGACAGTGTCTCTTTGTACATTGCATTTGACTCTGGATAGTTTTAATATAGATATTATTCTTGTACTAACAGGCAGTTATGACATTTTTATACCAAAGATGCTGTTTCAAAGTGACTTGATTTAAAATAATTAAAAAACATATTTGAAAGCTGAATTTCTCTAACAATTACATGTATTAATTCCAGTGGGGAGCAATGGAGTGATCACTAGTAGTACTAAAAAAAAAAAAAAAGATGCCCAATATTAAAATTACACTTTTTCATTAACTTTTGTGTAAAGCAGATATATTAGACCAGCTGCAAAGCAAGATAAGTACATTTATAGTAAAGACTGTTTCAGAGGTTAGTGAAATCATTTCCCCCACCCCATCATAAAATGCAGATGAAAAGGAAGATACTTGAACAGCTGCAAATCTCAAAGCAGCAAGCAATTCGGAGGTCAATGCTATTAATATTTACACTAGAAGAAAGCAGCCTCTCTTCAGATATTTGAAAGAATCAACTCCACCCAAGGGATAAACTCTGTCTGTTTTCACTAAATGAAGGGCCAACTTCTGTTCAAAACACAATCATACTTTGCTGAGCCTTCCCCACTAACATGGTTTAGATCCATCTTTAGGGAGATGATATTAAGATGCATAAATATCACTGCAGTTCTGGCTCTTGATATTTCAGGATCTTATATTTTACCTCATGTTTGAGAAGATCTTGGAGGAAAAAAAAACAGTAGTATTGGGACAAATATTTCTGTCAGTCCCTGGCAGAGGTTGTAGCAGCTGCTTTAGCAATGATGGAACCAAACTTAATATCACAGAATAAAACTACCTGCTGTTGAATGGGCTTGTGTGGGTATTTAGATACAAAATCCTAATCTGTGAATAACTTTGCAGAGCATTAAAACTAACTTTATGCTTGTAACCAGTTATGTTAAAAGCAGAAACTGCTGTCCTTGCCTAAACACCATCTATTCACAGTGCAAAGGTTATCTGTCATGTATGGCAGATAGTCCATATCTTAGTATGATTATCCTGAATAAACCAAGATCAGCAACTAAACAGTTAACTTAGAAAAAGTAAATGTTAATATGCATTTAAATTAACACCCTGCTGTAATGACAGTTTATGTTTTAATCTCTGCAAATACATTCATACCTTAAGGTGGTTAAACTAATGGCAAATACAAATGCAGAACAAGATTGATGATTACCATATCTTTTTTCCTACTTAGGTTTAGGTATAGCCATATAGGCAGCTTATTTGGATGTACAGTGCTAATAATACCAAGGGAAGCACAGGGTAAGCTACCACATTCTTCCAATTCAAAGTCAGTAAATACTCTGGAAAGTATATAGAAGCCTAGCTTGAAAAGATCCTCTTTTTTGTCCCCATCTCAATCCCTTAAGCAATTGGAGGAATAATTCAGTATAGGAAACAGGGCTTGAAAGAAGCAAGGATTCTGAACAATCAAAAAAGTTGCAGAGTGTGCTTAGGGCAAGACAGACCTTGTTTACCTTGCTCATACCTCCAGAAAAGCGGCTTTGCCATTTGTACAGAAAATAGACTGTGAGTATAAGTGTGCTACAGTGTGGATTCCTGTTGTGACATGATTTTGAAATTGTATTGGTGAAAGGTTGGACTGTTTGATTTTATTAGGATTACTACTTTGACAACAAGCTTTCCCTTTTTCCTTATTACTAAAAACCTTCTAAAGATTGAAGAGCATGACCTTTCACTCCTAAGATATGTTGCCCTAGCCTCAAAAGTATTTCAGACATGTCCAGGCACTTAGCCTGCTGAACTAAGTATATTCTAACACAACTTCAGAACAAGGAAGGGCAAATCTTTAAAATTCATTTAACAAAGCCATTCCAATGTTTTTTCCTTTAAAATAGGCCTTTCCTTGAAAATATTTAAATAAACTCCAATGAATTTTAAATTAGGAACTTAAAATACAGCTCGATGACTATAAAGATGATTACTTTAAAAAAAAAAGCTTTTCGCATGCAGAGTAATTTGAAGGCAGTGCAAATATATAGCCATTTCACACTACAGAGTATTATAAAGATTCATCAATAACCATATAAATAGCTCTCTTGGAAAGAAACCAACTCAGTTTTTTCTTCCTTATAACCAAGTAAAACTTGGATGATAATAAGTTTTCTTAATGCATCAGAGACCACTCTGAAAAACTGAGTTTTTCTAAATAACTGTACGGGTACTTATACAAGTATTTAACAGTTAAAAACATTGTTAAGAACGTATTTTATTCCTAAGTTCCATATGCCTTTCTTCAATTGGCTGAAAGACTAATTAGCTTAGCTTTTGTGGGTTATCTCAACAATATTCTGAGATCATATAGGCAAAAGGACAGGAGAAAAAAAAAAAAAAGCTTTTCTATAAGCTTGAAAAAACTGTAGGCAAA
This sequence comes from Buteo buteo, assembly GCF_964188355.1. Taxonomy (NCBI): domain Eukaryota; kingdom Metazoa; phylum Chordata; class Aves; order Accipitriformes; family Accipitridae; genus Buteo; species Buteo buteo. The sequence goes on from NC_134175.1 coordinate 31,069,663, forward strand.
AAGAGAAAATAGTTAAAAAAAACCCAAACCCCAAAACCAAACAAGACATCCTGCAGGTAATTATATTATTGTGTTCCTTGAAGTAAGATATAAAGCACATGATACACAACCAAAAGTTTCTAATCTCACTTCTGCTTCACTTGTTCTCCACACCTGCCATTTAAAGAGACACAGTCAAGTATCCTACCTCATGAAGTGTTTACAGAAGCCTCCTTTTCCTTCTTACCGAATTCTCTTCAATATAAAAACCACCAATGCTAGTCCTCCTCCTGGAGACAGTTAACATGAAAATACAGACTTGCTAAGTTGCTGTGGTTTTTTGCAGAACTGGGTTTGGTATTAGCATGTCATGTTTGATTGTACTGTTTGACACAATTTTGATGGTACTGCAGTCAAAGGAGGAACAATGTGAAAATGCAGAGATGAAGTTCAAAGCTTTTTTCAGCTTAGCAACAAAGGAATCTTTGTTTATTTGCTTTTAATGTAAGTCATGTTTGGGTGGGCTATTACTAAACCTAAAATTCTTGTCCATATCCCAACTAAACCTTCTCAATAACATTTTAAGTGCAGGTCTGGTTCTGTCCTTACCTCCACACAGTCAAACTTTTCATTAACTTTAGACGTATATTCGATGCGGAAGAGCGTTGACAGGTTACCAGCAATATAGTACAAGAGGATCTTCAGTCCCTTGTAGCCAAAAGCAACTTCACTGAGGAAAGAGAAAAGAACAATCAGGAACTCTATACACAGCGAAACATTCACATCACAGTGCTTTAATTTAATAAGCTTTGAAGTTCACATCATCTTTCCCAGTGAGGTATACTAAGCTTCCTAACAGAAAAAGGGAATCAAACTGGATGTGTGCTATCTAGACAGAGCTAATGCCTTACACTTATTTCCACTAGTTATTTTGCTCCTCTAGTGGAGAAAGAGAACATGTTCCTGAACTCAGTAAGGCAGTGTCTGTGCCCTTAACGTGACAGCTCAAGAAAAAATACCTGAAACAGCTAATACTGCATTTATGTTTTTCAGTATCTTAAACTCATTGTTTATTAATTGATCAATAACATTTATTAAAACTTATTTTGCAGTGTAGTATAATATTTTGGAACACACTGCTGCAATTTATACTGTATAAAACAAATAGTAACCAGTCATAAGAATAAGTGTGGTTTTGGTGGACAGTTTCTATATAGTTATCCAACATAAATAGAACTGAGTAAATGCAAAAAAAAAAGTATGGAATAGAAAAGCCTTTTTTACACTTTGAAAATACAAGTTGCCTGAACATAAACACTATACTGTTATGAAGTATAGAGAACTTCTTTTCAGGCAAAAAACTGAACTGCAGAAAATGGCAATGGCCACAACGAAACAGGTTCTTTTTTGTTATTTTAATGCATAGTTGTTTTTTTTTTTTACTGAGATTTTTCTTTTATGGTAGCACACTTATAATTTAAAATTTAAAGTATAAGTGCCAGAACAAGAATTTGTTTGTTAGTTATACTGACAGATTGGAGAGTTCTCCCATTACTAAAAGTATATTATTGTCAGTGATAGCTGCAGTAGATGTGTAATAGTGTTAACTAATTTTATTACAATTAATATAGTTAGGGGTTTTTTTTGTTTGTTTGTTTTAAACTATGGCCAGATTGTTGAATGTCACTCTACTGAAAATATTAAATGACACTTTAGCACTAGGGACAGAGTGGCTAACTTCCCCACAATATTAATGAAAGTCAGCATACTTAAAACCAGAAACAATACTGTTCTATAGTTTCTGTATCCTCTGCACGTCTAACTGGTTAGAAGGGTACATATTAGAGAAAATAAACCCCTGAATTTGGTACACTTAACATTCAATGATGTAGAACAGCCAACAATGTGAGTTTAAGTTAATACTTGACTCCTATGTTTCATTCACTAAAAACCCTAAGTAATAGTAAAAAATAAATTGATATACTGTTGCTAGATATTGGGTTTTGTGGTACACATTACTGTGTAAGTTATTAGCAAGAATTGGCAATTCTTTCTTAGTCTTAGAAAAATGCCATGAACACAATACCCACTTAAGTAATTCTGACTACAAAACCAGGTATTTCATTCTCTGCTAACTGACCTTAAAAATAGCATATAAAATCACTACAGGCTCAAACTCTATGAGCTAGGCACCAAGGCCACTGTTTAACTATACAGTCATAAAACTGAAGTACTGCTGTGTCATTTGAAATAGCTTGGTATAGCAGGATTTCTTGTTTTCTAACAATTTGAAAGCAACTTTCCCCTTCCAGACCTATTCATTTGACTCTGGATGCTTTAACTTACTCATCTCCAAACACTTGATGGCTGTACTCTGGATTAAATGTTGTGTTGTCATCCTCCAAATCCTCAGGAAAGCGAACTGAGAAGAAAAAAAAAAAAACCAACCAAAAAAACAAAGAGCATGACCAAGTCATCAGCTTCAGTTTGTTTATCCACAGATGCCCTGCTAGATGTTTGTGCATCCTTCCACTACAGTCAGACACTTCAATTATGAACATATCTACGTTAGGGTGGCACATAAATGACATAAAGACATCTTGTGCAATTTAGATGCATGTTATTTGACCTGAGGAGATCAAATCATTAAGCAGAATAAAACTGAGAAATTGACACAGATGTATACATGTATATATTTCATATACATATCTCCTGAATGTTACTGCCTTTAACTTCATCTTGAACACTGAGGACACTGCCCAGCTGGATAGTCCTGCAGTAAGCGAGATTGATCCTGTAATCAATGTTGCCTTCTCATTCTGCCATTCTTCTCCTACATAGTTCACTGTAGGGGGTGTTCATGGAGTAATGAATGGAAAGAAATGTTTATGTGCACTTATGTTCATGTCAAATTTTTGGAGAATCAGCATAGATACATACAAAAGAGCTGCACCAATACTTTACTGGTATTTGTACCAATATTACCAAAATAATCAGTGATTTTTTTTTTTTCCCTGACTCTCTACTTTTCCTCAAAACCTAGTATTAAACAAGGTCTTTTTTGGTAATGTTAAAACATTTGCTACAATGGCATCTACTCAAACTCAGTAACTTACCAAACAAGCACTTTATTCATGCTTATGGAGTTACAGCAGTTGCTCCACAGCAATTGTGACAGGAGTTCTTCCATCATAAAATATATGATTTATGATTAATAAATGAAATTAGAGATTAAAGTATGATTTTCCAGAATTTTAGAAGACTGTGAAAACTTGATTTCCAAACATCCTCTGTGTATTTGCAATTTAAAAAATTACCTACAATTGGAAGGGATGTAACTCTTAACTTAAGCATTAAAGTGATAGTTCAGCCACATTAACAAGGCACAAATAGCTCAAGACAACAGGTACACATTTTTAATGTTGAATGAGTTAATATTGCATTAGCATGCAATGTTGTAGGAGTTAATGCTGCTATTAAGGCTTTTTTTTTCTTTAAAGCCTGTGGAATATTGAACTACAGCTTCATTGCTGCTTTACTCCATTAAAAGCAGAGATGAAGAAAGAAGTTTTTTGATAATGTTAGAAAGTAGTTATTCAAAGAGAAAAATGCAAATGACCGTCCTAGTGACAAGATAAAAGTTTGGCCCTCTCAAAAGTAAAAGAGAATGGTTGCTCTTGTCTTGTCAGGTTTAATTCAAAGAGCAACAGATTTGAGGCAAAGTAGCAGTGTTAAAAAAAAAACAACAAAAAAGAAACCAAACAAAACCCAAAGAGCAATTCTGAACTGTCACCATGGAAGAAATTAGGACCCTGAAAAGGATAATTTATGACTGCTTTTATATGCATGTAGGAAATACGTGCCTTTTTTTTTTTTTTAAATGGTACTACTTTGTAGCTTCTCATCTTTTCTAATATAATTTGTATGTGGAACATCTACACTCTCTGAAAGAATGGGTACCTTAATTAAAAACCCTCTAGCAGTCTATCTGAAACCTGATATAGTAGCTCCTTGGATTTCTAGACAAAATTCACTCAGTTGTCATTATCTCTCATTCTTTCCTTTGTTATTAGAAAGGTAGAAGAGAAAAGTAAAATACTAGATCTAGTCATAAAACCATTATTTGAAATAATGTTTAAGAGGGAGAGAAATACTTCATAATTACAGTGGCTTAAAAACTTAAGTATTTTGCTTATAATGACGTTTTGGCTCACAAGCTGAAGGTGACCATTGAAAATGCTACTAAACTATAAGGAACAGATTGCTAGTAGTAGTTCTGAAAAGTGATTAACAGGTTCATTACTTCTATTTTCTTAATAAATTATGGTACTTGTACTGCTAAAGGGAACAAATTGCTGAAGGGCTGGAAATACTGGAAATTAGACAGGTCTGCCTTATTCTTCAAGTTGTTACTGCTGAACCTAAGTTTGAGATATAAGCAAGTCCACCAAGAGTTCAGTAATTCTGTCTGCATACTAGCAAATTAGCTATGGAGAGCAATAAACAGTTTGAGAGATTGACATTTTTTCTATTCATATTTTAAACAATTTTCATTAAAAATATCTTGTGTAATCCAGATGTTGGGGGGGCAGCAAAAACCCCAACCCAACAACACTTCTCAGCCTTCTTTCTTGCTTTTATTTTTTTTTTCCCCATCAAAGACAGAGGAAAGGAAAGATGTTAAAAAAATACAAACCCAGATATTTGTAACCCTAAAGAAATGAGTTCTCTTGCTATGGTCACCATGAAGAAGACATAGTTAGGACTGCACCACAGCACAGGGATTAGAGAAGAAAAGGGAAGCTAAAAGAACATAATGATTACTTCAAGAAAATAAGACAAGATGTAACTCCAATGCCCTCTGGTAACATGCTAATAAATTGCTGATGACAATGGTATGCAGAGACAGGACTTAATTTCTACAGCTGTACTTCAATTGTAGTAGTCTCAGCAAAACTAGATTATGTATTCCCATTCTTGTGTTTGTATACTTATATTAATAAGTACATATTAAAACCTGGGTGTATTTAAGTATAAGGAAGTTTAAGAAGGTACTAAAATATTCCAGTATCAAGCGCACAATATTTTAAAAGTGACATTACCTAGTTTCAGCTGAATTGCTTCATTTGTATTACACTTGTATTCAGCCAGCTTCTTCTCCATAGCAGTAAGTCCTGAAGAAAAAGATTTTTTTTTTAAAGAGACTTATGATGTGTACAATCTATGTGTCACTATTATTCAAGGAACATATTTAGAAAAAGCTTCTCAAAACCAGAAAAAAACACACAACACAAACCCACAAGAAGTACTGAACAAGTAAGTTAAAAAAGCTACAATATGCTACAATGTGTAGAAGGAATATAGAGATTTATCTCAAATGCTTTTCTGCAACTAGAAAACAGACCATAAGTATCTCTCTCTTAGTTTCTGAGAACGAAGGGCATTATAATAAAAATATTTAAATGTTTTAAGTTATTACCAATAAAACATATTTGAAAGCTCTAAGTAGAAATTAAGAATTCAGTCTAACAGATGTTTCCTTTAAAGAACATGTTAGGTAACATCTTCAAGGTATTTCAAGTGTTTGCATTAAGTGATTTCATAAACAAGTGTTCACGAACTACACCAGCTATTATCACTACCACCAGCAATTATCTAGTTACCACTTCTCTTCCAGAGCAGATGTGGAAAGAAATAATAAATTACATCTAGTCTGTTTTTCAAAGCATAATCCAGCACAGAAGAGACGTTTCACTTATCGTGGTATTTTTCAGCTGCTTTACAAATCCAGCCCCGCCCTTCATTTCAGAAGTCTCATCAGAAAGTTCTTCCTCTGACTTCGAATAGTAAACTTTAAGTAAAAACAAGTCTGGGTTTTTGATTCCCTCCCCACCCCCACTAGACTAGTGGGCACGGAGGTACACGCTGGTTTACCACTACCAAGCGCGGAGACCGTGAGCCCGAGGATGCCTGCCTGCCTGCCCCGCAGCAGCATGACCATAGCAACAGGGGGGCGGTAAGTTAGCCGCGCTCCCCACCCAGACACCCGGTTCCCCCGGTCGCCCGAGCTCACCGCGGTCAGCCCTCACCCGCTGGTTCCGCCACGGCCGCCCCAAGCCCACGCTCCGTTTCCTCGCCCCATGTCCCGGCCACAGCGCTCCCAGAGCGCGGGCGGCACCGGGGCCCTACCAGCGCCCGCATGAGCCCGGCAGAGGGGGGACAGAGTCGACCGCCCCCGGCACCCCACACCACCTCACGGAAAGGCGCCGGCAAGCGTCCAGACCTGTTCCCTCCAGCGGACAAGCCGCCGCCGCCGCCACCCCCCTCCGCGGTCAGGGTGGCAAGGCGGGCCCTGCCACCCCTCGGAGCGCAGGCGGGCAGCGCAGGGCAGCCCAGGCCCGAGGACTTACCCGCCATTTCCGAAGAGCGGCGGCGGCCGAGTCACCCGGGCAGAACGAATCAACCCGCGCGCCCACTCACCGGAAGTGAGCGCACACACATACACTTCCGCTTCCGCCCGCCGAAACGCAACGAGGAGCCAATCGCTGCACTGTGCGAGGCGCGTAGCCCGCGCGCATGCCCAGCGCCGTCCCGAGGGGAGCCTTTAAGAAGCGTGTCCGCGCCATTGCTCATTTGCATAGCCCCGCCCCCAGGTAGCCGCCGCCGCCGCCGGGAGCCCGGGCTGACTGGTCTTGGCCGGCGCACATGCGCAGTGCTGTCTGCCGCGGCCTCGCACCTGCGGCGGGCCGGGCCCCCGCTGCCGGTTCCGTTTCATCCGGGAGCGCGCCTCCCCCTCTGAGCGCTCCGGGCTAAACGGAGGGTTAACCTGCTGTGAAGAGGCCTAAAATACAGCGTCCGCCCTTCCCGCTTTGGAGCGGGCAGAGCAACCTCTTTTACTTCCGCTCTTTCTTCACGTACAGACCTCGTACGGGCTCAGCGCCCGTTACACTTCAACTGGAGGTAAAAACTAGAGCTTTATCACCAGTAAAAAAGGAAGCCATAGGCTGAACCACTTGTTACAGCCACTGCTGGACGGACTGTGGAGGTATCTGCAATTTCCTTCTAAGGGTCTGTGTCCTGATGCACGCTATTACTCTGCGACAAGCACATACAGGGACTTGCCAAACAAAGAGGTTTAGCGGTCAAATGCTTACCAAACAGGCAGGTTCCTGGCAAAACTATTTCTGCTGTCAGCTGGCACATACAAGTTATCTTCAGGAAGTTTTTGTTGACCCATAGCTGAAAGAAGTTCTACTTTCTAGAGAAAATGAGTTGTTTTAAACCTAGGAGAGGCGAGTCATTGTTTCGTGACTACCATTATAAACTCCCAACTACTATACTGTAGTTTTAAATCTCGCTGTATTATCCGAGGTATAACAAACTGCCTTTTTTATGTTTTCCAGTCATGTGTAATTACAGAGATCTCGTTGGGCCCTTGAAACATTACAGCAAGACAAAACATGCATTATTTAAGTCAGGTTTTATAAGCACTTACTGTGATTGAACTGTCCAAAGTATAAATTTCTCCTTTATTTAGGCTGTGGCCTGCATGTTTTTCATTTTGAGGTATAAAGCAAGTCAGCGTGCTCTGCTGCTAACCTATTACAAAAGCCTGTTGGAAGCTACTGAATTCCAGCCAGGATTACTTTGTGCCTCCATTTCTTTGTTTGAAATACGGGGCTACTGCCACTTCGCAGCCATGCTGCCAGAGTACCGGTCTATGAACAGTTTCAGCACTCTGTATCAACAGGTATAGCTTCGCTGACCCTCAAGGGAACGGCTGCGTCTGTTACGCCAGAAACGAGTTTCAGCAGCATTTTAAAAAGTTCAGTTTCACGCTATGAAGGCGCTATCAGCAGCCCCCCGGCAAGGATCCGCGGCCGCGCTCCTGGTGCCTTTGGTGAGGCAGGTGACAGGTCGTCCAAGCCGCGCAGACACGGGCAGCCAACACCGCCCGCGGTGGATCCGTGTGGCGGCTAACGCGGGGGGCGAGGGCGCAGCGACGCCACTCCCGCCCTGGGCGCCCGCCGAGGGCAGGCGGGGCAGGAGGCAGAGGCAGGGCCGGTACCGCCGGCCGCCGCCCCGCTCCCCTCCACCCCGGAGACCTGCAGCGGGCGCTGCGGCCGCTGAGGGGAGCACGCCGAGGGGAGCGGGCCGCCCCGGGCGGGGCAGGGCAGGGCAGGGCAGGGCGCTCATTACCACAGCGCTGCGCTGAGGCGGCGGCTGTTGCGGCGGCGCGGCGGGTGGGTAGCGGCGGGCGGCTCCTCCTCCTTCTCGCCGGGCGCAGCATGGCGGTCAAGGTGACTCTCCCCCTCCGTCGCTTGTCGCAGGAGGAGACGGGCGGACCCCTCGCCTGCCCGCGCGGGGCGGCCGGGAGGGGGGGGGCGGCGGGAGGAGGCAGCCGCTGCCGCGGGAGCCCCGCGGGGGGCCAGGCGAAGCTGCCGGCGGGGGCGGCGATGGCGGGGCGGCCCCGGGGACGGGGCAGCGCAGCGCTGCCTGCCCTGCCTCCGCCTCCTGAGGCGAAGCGGCGAGGCTGCGGGGGCGCGGGCCGAGGGCTCTGCGGGCGCGGGGGCGCCGCGGGGGCGGGGGGGGGGGCCGGTGGGCGCGGGCGGGGGGCCGTTACCCGGCGCGCGCGGGCGGTAACGGCTGGGCCCGCCGGGCGGGAACGGCTGGCGTCGCGTGGGGCCGGGGCGCCGCCGGTCTTCCAGGCAGCCCGAGTCTGACAGCTGTCACCGGCACTGGAGCCCTGCGGAGCCCCGCAGCGCGCGCAAAGGGGTCGCGTTTGCGGTTCGCCCTGTCGGGTAGATAAGGGAGCTGGTGTTGCCGCCCTTATCGGCGCACGCAGCGGTTTTTACCGACGCTCTGTCGGTAGCCCCGGCTAGCGAAGTATTAACGTGCTTGTGTTCGCAGGTGCAATCAACCAAAAGAGCGGATCCTGCTGAACTACGAAATATTTTTTTGCAGGTAAAAAGATCTGTCTAATGTTGTTAGATTGACAGACTTTTATTTTTTGCCCTTTCAGCAGCTTGCCACGGCATCATAACGCGTGTCGCGCTTGTGGGACGCTTGAAAGTTCACTTTGCGGGCACAGTGTGTTGAAAGGGCTGTCGGGCACTGAGGAGAAACTGCTCCTGACACAAATCGTGATTAACCATTTCCAAATGACAATTTTAAATAATTTTCTAAGGTATTTTCTAATTTCCTATAAACCAAATAATTATAACCATGACTAAGTACTGTTATTTTTTAAATTCAGTTTTGCAAGATTCTAAAAAAATTCTTTTTCCATGGCTGTATGTTTTGTCCTTGGGGTTTATGTGTATTCCTCTTACACATGGATGGACAACTGGCAATGTTTTTAGAACTTAAAAGTTAATTTCTTAAGACTGATGTATTTCATAATATTATCCCTTGTGGGGCCTTAGGATTAACACATACAAATAACAGCACGAAGCTTTTTCCACTCCCCTTAGTTACAGTGAAGCACGATCTGAAAGGAAAATCCAGTCAATCCTAAAACTCTGATGATAAGGTTTGAATCAGGCAGATGAAATAAGAACAACAACTATGTTTCAGGTCATAGTTGGGCCACTGATACTTCCAAAATCACTAAAATACCTTTTCTCTTTTCCCTTCATGTTGAGTATTACACAGTATATTTAAGAAGCTTTCCTCTATGAAGAAGGAAAGAATATAAAATTAAGTATTAGAGCTAATACTGGAAATAATAAAATCTATTATTTAATCTTTGACATGTGTCTTTTGGTCCTACCGTCTTATCTAACAGTTTCCACATATAATGGACAGAGAGACCTTTTTGCCTGAGGGAGAGAAGTTAAATTCCAACCATAATTTTGGTGGTTTTTTGCTTTTGCATACTGGGTTACACTGGTAACATTTCTGGAGTGCTAAAACTTAGAACATTGGAATCAAACCGTGAAAGCCCAGCATTTAGTTTCTAGTAAAAAAATCCTCCGTCGTAGGTTCATTTATTGTTGACATGACATTTAGCTTTTGTAGATGAGGAATACAGTAGAGTATGTTAATAAAATAAGTAATGTGAAAATATGATTTTTTAAAATATATATTAATACAATATAAAAAGGTGTGGTTCTAGAACATCACACAGCTCTTTTCCAACTTTTCGCAAGATACTTTTGCATGTTTGGTTGCAAAAAAGTGAAATGTGGTGTCAAAATACTCTATTCAGCTCGGAAATGTGGACTTTTTATGATTCTTGACTTCCAGTCAGTAGCAGTGCTTGCTTCTGGAAAGAAGTAATTGTTTGAAGTCCTTGATTTTGGTCCTACAAGGAAAAGTGGAGAGGAAGAACATTGTACAATTGGATCTTGTAGTTGTCTCTCTGACAATACATGTTTTATTGACCTAAAAAGCAGACAATCCGGTTTTAAAACAGCTTTTTGGTCTTCTTCATGTTTATCTTGTAATCTTCAAAGCAACATGCAAATTAAGTTGTGGATTGTTTTGTGCTCTGAGGAATGAAAAATACAAAAGCTCTCCTGTCTCCTCTGGAGTATCTGAGATTTGCAATAAAAAAAGAGAAACAAACATAGACATCTCTGGCACAGAAAGAGAGTTTATATTTCTTTTGGATTATATTTGATGATAATTGAGTTTGAAATTGTGGTTTTTGTTTGATAGGTAGCAAGCAGACTTAGTTGCAAACTTTAAAAAAAATTGAAAGAGAACAACCTGCTCTTTCTAAGACTAAGTTGTAGAGAGTCTTGTTATGAAATATTGCTAGTGTTGCACATGTCGGTTCAGATGTGTTGTGCTCTTTGCTGAGAGTGCTAGCCTGTTCTGTGAGCTTCAGCTAAAGGTCGTGCATTCCTTCCTAAATTTGGCTTCCCTTGCAAATAGGCGGAAGGGAAGATGTACACTCTAGGCCTCTTCGTCATCCACCTTGTCATAGAGAGGGTACTTAAATTTCCTTCTGTTCATGCGTATCCTCTATAATGTGATATGTGCCCTCTGCCCATCCAGTTTAAGTTGTATCTTAATGGATGCTTGATATATACCTTTCTCTCAGAACTTCTGAAGCTTGCTATATATTTCTTTTGATTATTTTAAACTGTTAAAAATCTTAAGTTTGCCTTGTATTAAAAAGATGTGCTATTATTTCTGTGTAATCCTGTAACTATGAAATGCAGGCATTGAACTTTCATGTTTGTGCACCATCAAATAAGTTACCTGTCATGTGTTTGCTAACAGCTGACTTCTGTAACAACCATAAAAAACAAAATAGAGATTTACTGAAGGATAAAAGAGTTATGTAAAACAACAGTTATCAGATTTCTTAGTAAGCCTTCATTCTTTTTTCTTAGGCAAGACACAGTCAGCCCTTGGGGTATATAGTTATATAGTTGAATTATTCCCTGCCTGCTGAATGCAAGTGGAACCTGTTCCAGCAAGGTGGAGAAAGAAATAAAAACAAATTTCCAATTTTAATACAGGAAACTTCCCCCTTAAAAATGTCCTGAATCTCTTGCTCATAGCTTAGCTTAATTAAAAAAAAAAGAAAAAGTTAAGGGTACTCATAGGTCTGTTTTGTTTTGGAACTTAACTTCTTATGATAAAATCATTGCGTTAGAAAAAAACCCTTTAAATTGAAAACTAACCAATTTTTCAAAGAAAGCATTGTTTCTGAAACTTGGCAATACTTAGCATTATATTGTAGAACTAGAGTAGCATTTCTCTGTGTTCATGTTATGTGGTGATGTTTAAAAAAACTGTCACACAAATTCATCAAGTGCTTACCTGAGACAGTCTAGAAATGTATAATAAGAATTTTGTGTTATAAAGTAATATAATTCAAGACTGAGGAAAATATGGATTTAATTGATGTGTTATGTTTTATATGCAAATTAAGATACAATTTACAATTGTCTGTTTTGTGCTAAAAGATTCTTGACTTAAGTTGTATGGTGAAAAGATAACCTGAGGACAAATGTAAATACATGCCAAAAAGGAATAGCCTAGCTACTTCGTCAGGCGTTAATTTATTGGCTCGATGCCAAGCCCTTTTGAAATACCATGACCTTCTCATATGGAGCTCAATGTATCTGTCAGTTAAGTATTTTTGTCTCAAACGTTTTTTAACAAAACTTCCCCCACACAGTTTTTATTGTAAAACAATTTGCTATTTGTAATAAACTCAGATAAATTGGTGTCTGAAGAAAAAAAATATGACATTTAGATTTTTACTATCTTTGATATGCACCCTGCTGTCATGCAGTTGAATTCCATTGTTCTTGAAGATATGCTCAATACTCTGCATGTTTGATGGTTCTTCATACACAAAAATTCCTTTGGATTGCATGTCTCGCAGCAGAATTATGCTTCATAATGCATTTTTTAGTCACTTGTGTATACGACTGAGAAGAGAACCTTTCTGAGTTGTTTCAATGAAGCCACAGTTTCATTGTATTATCATGTTGGCAGCAGTGCTGAATTAAAGGATTCCTGTCCACTGCCTTGTGTTCCTATTTTTGTGGAAATCATCTATTTTAATTCTGCATTAATTCAATAATCCGGTTTACAGTGCAGTCTTGCAGACAGCTGTCATCACAGCTATCGGGTGGAAGAGGGAGAGGTGATGAGGTGATGTGAGGGGCTGGTATTGTGGAAGAGGTATGGGAGATGCTTAAGCAAGCATTGATGCTGATGCAAGCTCCTTTACACTGAAATAGTGTCCTGACTGAATTGGTTGGGTTGCATACAGCTGAAACATGCATGAGACGTGAATGATCCCCTTTATCGTAATGGAGTGTTACACCTTAAGAGGTATTTTGTGTAGGTCTTATTGTTAATATTCTGATTCCTGTGGGTCCATGGAAGAGTAAGGGCCCATTTTGTTAATCTTTCACATAAAGCTGTGTCAGCTGAATCAAGATACTGCAGTCTATAGTGGAAAAGTTACAAGTTACAGATAAGGCCATTAATTGTATTTTGAATTCACTAGCACAGAGAGGATGCTTATGTAGTCATCATTTAATGATTAGAACCTAGAAAGGTGAATTATGTTTTTACAAATGAATTAAAAATCACTACTTTTATTGTAAATCAAAATTCTAATGAAACAGCTGTGTAGTTTTGTAACTTCACTTTCTCAGTATGAGCACAGTTCTATGTATATGTTTGAAGGTCTGCATCTAAATCATTGTGTGTACAAGTAGACTGTACAGTAGAGAGTGAACAGAAGACGTGGATTTTAAACAATTAAGTAAGCTTGCTTACGGGTTTTGTGGGCAAAAATGCTGAGAAACAAACTCAGTCATCAAACTGGATTGGGTCACAATAGTTTAGGGAACTAGAAATCTTTTGTGAGCTCCTTTCCTGTGTTCTAGGTTGCAAACATAGTTTAACTTTGCAATCTGAAAACTTAGGTTTTATTTCTGAGATTACTGTCATATCATAAATAAACTACAAGAAATTCTTCCTGCAACTATACTGCCATCTTGAAACAAGATCTGAGGGGTATGAACTTGCATAATACATTTCCCTTTCATCACTTGTGATCCTTTCTAATCCTGCCTCCTCATGTTCTTAGTTCAAGATTGGTATTACCCAGCGTAACTGCACGGCTGAGGGCTTGGAGTTTATGCTAAAAAGTTCACTTTTAAATTAAAGTTGACCTATAGAAAAGAACCAGTGATTAATGATTTGAAACAGAAAAGTGATCAGTAAAATACTGATATAGACACATGGCAGTTGTCTTGGGGTACAAGTAATAAAGATGTACTTGGTTATTTTATTTTTAGTTAGTTTTATTAATATTTAAATTCTATAATTTAAAATTTGCCTGTGACTTTTATTTGAAAATTAATGAGATTAAAATGCAAAATCAAATTAAAATATTTCAGTTGACTTAAGTACTTTTTGTCTGTGTGTGTGAATTTTTACTTAAATGAAAAATGCGAAAACTATTAGTTTCAGGATAAAAATTAATCTGAAAATTTATTTCTCACAAAAAGAGAAAATAAATAATACATATTTTCTGAGCTAATTGTAATAATGATCAGGAGCAGTTATTCAGAAGATAGTTGCTACTAGAAACTATAAGAAAATTTATGTGTTGTGTTTTTAGAGTGTAGCTGCAAATGGAAAGCTACAGCCTGGCTGTAATTTTTATAAATTTATGCAATTACCTGACAGTTTCTGAAAATATGTAATTGTCTTTTAATTAGAAGATACTGGTCATTATGCGAACATGTCTATTCTACAGGGGTAACCTGATTGTTGGTGATATGCAACTAGTATAGTAACGCTATTAGTTTAATCAAGCCCTTTAATTTCATAGCAGTTACGTGCAGACAGTTGTGCACTATTTCAAGTGATATTCAGTAAAGATAACTGTTTTGGTAATCACTGATAATTAGCATCTAAACGGATTCTTTTGTGTGGTTTTATTTTTTATTTTTACTCTAGTATGCCAGTGTTGAGAAAGATGGTGAGCATTACATGACCCCAGAAGATTTTGTGCAAAAATACCTAGGACTTTATACAGATCCACGTTACAATCCTAAGACAGTGCAGCTGTTGGCTGGAGTGGCAGATCAAACTAAGGATGGGTGAGAATTTTGCTTTCCATTAGAAGCTTGTAATGCATTGGTAAATGCATGAGTGAACGGGTTTGATAATTTCATCTTCTAAAATACATTATTGATTTTATTACACTTTAAGCTTATTTAGATGACAAGCTTTTTCTCAAATACAATAGACTATAAATTTGTGGAAATTGGGAAAAAATACAGTGTTTAACGTGCATTTTTTAAACTAAGGTTTGTTTTAATGGAGTTTTAACAATTACTACAAATGCAGAGGAAGTTGAACTGCAAGTAAGTTTATTGTAGTATGATTGCCTTGGAAAAGTTCTTTTCTGTATACTCGCGTCCATGATTAGATACTACGTAGAGTCTTTGGTACCTGTAATTAAATGTGGAAATACAGAAGAGCTTTCTTATTTATGTAGTGTGCAATTCAAATAAAACCACTGAGGTCTTTTTTAAAGTGCTGGCTATTAGGAAAGCAAGACACTAATGACTCTATGAAGGAAGAAGGTGTTTGCCTAATCAAGATAAGGTCACACCACATAAAGCTTTTCCAAGTCTGCTTACAGATTATATTACTTGCTTTTAGACAGTTCTTGGAAACTAATATACAAAATGTCTGCTCCACTGAGGTAGTACCCTCTAACTCACTTGTCTTCAAAGGAGCCTTTTCTCTTGCTGTATGTAGGCTTCTAGTTTTGGCCTTGTATTGTAGCAGGAAGCATGGACATTGGAAGTAAAGTGAGAAGGTTAAGATGGCTCAGAGAACAGGTCAAGAATGCAGAAGGGAGTGGGTATTTTGTAGAGAAGAGAGAGAAAGTTGCTGTTAAAATAGTATACAATACATTTGTAAATATATAGATGTAACTTGTTTTAAATTGAAAGCCCCTTAAATTCCTGGACTTGTGAGTCTAAACCTGACCTTTGATATCACTTAAATGTTTTTGTTTTCCTGTGTTCTGCTTTAGAATGTTTTATTAGTTTGCATAGTATCTTGAGCAGCTTGCACAGTAGCTGTGCTTTACAAATGAAATATATACAGTATATGCTGTATAGATTTTACACTAAATGACAAATGTCAGATCTCCTGTTTGCTCTGTTTTTTGTTTTTTGTTTTTTTTTAATAAAGCTGCAGCATTTTGATAATACATACGTTTGATAAATCCAGATAACCTGTCTCTCTGTTTGCAATACATGGCTGCAGCCTGTTGCATTGTTATGGATTGAAAAGGCTATTTTATATGTATCTGTTGAAATAATAGTCTAATTGATGACTAGTAAACTAACGTGTTGAGTATCTTGTTTCTCTGAAAGCAGTCGGTTATCTTTTACGGTGTGCATTCCTTCAGAAAATGTCTTATAAAAGGATCTTTCTTACAGTAAGAAATCAATAATTGGTTTTATTGCTACAACGGAAGTTTACATTGAAGCATTGCTCTTTTGTTGCTTCCCCTGTGAATATAAGTTTTTTGGTTTTTTTGTTTGTTTGTTTTTGTTTTTAAATCTGGGTAATAGTTGAAGTGACATAATCAAATATGGGTAAGTGTGCTTTATCTACTTCTGTATAGGAACAGTGGGAATGGGAATTGTTACAATATGGTCTGCAGTGCAAAATGTTTGTCTGTCTGAATGGTTGTCTGAAACTTATTTTCCTAAATGTTTTAATCTATATTTATCTCCAATCTTTATTTCATGTGAAGAATTTGTTATACCCCATCATCATTGGTTTATTTATTTACTTTTACATTCATATTCTTTCATTTGTAGTGAGTCTGTAATATATCAAAATCCAGACTCTAATAACTATATCATTTGCACAGAGAGTTTAATCTGTAGTGTGAATAATTATTGTAATCTTCAAATGAATTCCAGAATACATTATGTCTTTCCAAGGACTTAAAGTTACTTTATGAAGTCCAGGGAATTATCAGTAGTCCTATTCCATACATACATTTGTAAATTAAATGACAGCCCAATGTGTCACAGCAAATCATTGAGAAGCTTTGGGTTCTGTTAGGAAATTTAATTCCTGTATCTGCTATCATATTCTCTTAGCCTTGCTTGCCCTTCAAATACTCAAAGTGTTCTTAGTAACTTTTCTGTGTTAATATTTTTTAATTCATTTAGGTTTAAGTTTGGCACTTTAGAAAAAAAGCACATTTTGGAACTGGCTGTCTGTAGGCATATGTTTAAAAAAAATGTTTTTTTTTACTTTTTTTCTAATGATAACTTGATCCTTACTTAACTATTCCAGAGTACTACTGTGTTGTCCCATTGCTACAGTACAAGATTGGTTTGCTTTAGTGGAACACTGTAAGGTAGTTCTTAAAACAGATGACTGTTCACTTTCAAAGTGTTTATTCTTCATTGTTACAAATGCATGTTCTGAGAAATTAATGTGATGAGCTCTAAATTAGAATTTGGCCTAAACTGCCTTGTTTGCTGTCAGTTTAATGGAATGGGATTTCACTGATGCTGTAAGCATTCCTGTGTCTTCAGACTGCAGGCACTAGATTTGAAATTAGGATAAATATCCTCTCTGAATAATGCACTTATATATGCGTGCTAAAACCAGCTTCCCAATTACATAAGTCAGTTAACATTAGTAGGTATTGCAGTTTTAAAATCAAAGATTTTCTTCTCCCTTCAAACCTTCAAAATTTCACAGTAGTAATTTAAAATTCTTCACTTTAATTGCTTGTTTCTGGGTACTCTTTTTATCAGTATATTGTTCTTAAAATTTGGAAATGTGTTCGTAAGTCCTGAAGAAAGGGTTGATGTTTCACGTAATGGAGAGTCATAACAGAGCTATACATAACGTCGAAAAGCTATGTTGTGTGGGGAAAAAAGAGCAAAGAGTTGTAGTAGGAAAAAAGGAAAGATAGAGAAGAATTGTAAACACATGACTTGCTTTGTGTGCTTTTGAAGGGTAACAGTACAGAAGAAATGAGAGGAAAGGAAATTTTTTAAAATCTTACAGGTAAACTGAAAGGTGAGTGATTTGATACTGTTACAGACTATAACACAGTGGGTTCACTGAATGATACTTGAATAGTGATTGGGTGGGAAGCTCCATCATTCTGTTTAATCCAGCTCCTGTTATCTCTGCCCCAATGGATAATGGAGGAATACAGGGGATATCCCTGCTCTTAGACATTGCAAGTTGAATATATGGAAAGGAAATTGAATGTGTCTGTCTCCTTTTGCTGTAGGCACTGTTAAAGTGAGACCACTGAAGATGGCTTCTTTCAGGTTCAGGCTTCTACGAATGCATTCTACAGATCATCACTTGATTCTGTCAGTTATAAAGCTTCCTGGTTAGGAATCAATTTGTATGTCAGGTTTACGCTTGTATGTGAGGTATATTTTAAAATGATAGTATTTACAATTATTTTAAAGGATATTCTTTTTCTTTGATGCTAAACCATTATTTATCAAGATCATCCTTTGGATGAAATTGACTTTGCATCTGAAGAACCATTCTCACATCTGATTTTTGTGGCTGAAGTGTGACAAATGAATATAATAATTCTGTATTTGCCATATCTTAATCCCTTTCAAAATCACTACATTTTTTCTGTATTTTTTGTATAATGCATATATGCAAGAATGTTAACATATGTAACCTTGTTTAATGTATCTCAATTCTGCTTTATGTGTACCTTGATAGAGAAAGAGTAGCTAAACTTATGAGTAGTGTGGCTTGATTTTTTTATTTATTTTTTTGTTTTCTTTAGGGAACAGATTATACTTCACTCTTTAGCAGTCAGCAGTATATGTGTGAAGTAATCACTATGAGCTAATGATCTCCTATGAAGAGTACTAAATTCAGATGAATTATGTACATTCTCTGGGATAATGTACCATCTACAGTGATATTCTGTGTTCTAACAGCATCTACTGAAATAGTAATTTTTTTATTTAATCTAAAAAATGTACTTAAAATTCTTATTCCCATTGATAATTTATTTGCTGCTAAAATAGATACCCCATTATTTATTTCGATAAACTGAGCTCAGGAACTTGTAACTGGATGGAATATTCTAAGCCATCAAGCGAAGTCCCCTGTTCTTACAAGGATGAAAACACACATTAGTTTTAATAAACCAGGTTTGCTGTTAAAACCTAAGACTTTTTCTTGCAGTATTCTGGAAAGGCCACAGTATATGCCTGTTCTAAATATCTTTATGGATATGTGATTTTGTTCTTGTGCTAACATTATCCTTTATCTTCTCCTGACTTAGGGCTTATTTTTCTGCAGCTGTTCTTACATACAGCATTAGAATCCCTTCTAAATGTTTTTTCTGTTAGCCAGAATAAACTGGGTTCCTCTAGAAAAGTTATTTATGATTATCCTAATAAGTTACCTGTGCATACATTCAAGTCTTGAGTTTATGTGTGTTGAGCACAAGGACTTGGATTTCTATGCAGTGTTACAGAGATGTTGTGGGAACCCTATCTGGGGATACTGCTGCTTCCTTATCTGGCACAGAAACAGCTTTCCTAATGCATCCTCAGTTGCATTTTTGTGTATGGTGACTGTCTTGCATACACAGCTCAGAATCTTGTGATCTGCTGTTACACACAAATCCTTCCCTGCCTTGGCCATGTCTAACTGTCCTTACGTCCAAATGTTCTTATAGGTTGTTTCTTTCTTGTCCTCAAGTACATGACTGCAGTTCATGTTATATTTGAAATGTAATATTTTTTCTATATATGTAGTTAAGTATAACTTTTTCTGAACCTGTTTGTTTTTTATAAATGTTATACGTTGTTTTAAGAAAATACATATATTGTATAGTATATTCCGATACTTGCATTAAACTATCTTTTCTTTCTCAGTAGAAATACCTATATAAATTAGTAATATGATGACAGCCCTGTAAATTTAATGGTGCTAGAATTTCTGTGGGTTTTTTGAGTCTTAACTTTTAAGTGCTGTCTGCTTACATTTATAATTCCAAAGTAATAAATTGCAGGTATTCACTGAGAATTGATTATATTTAGTTGTTGATGGATATGAAGAATTCAGTCCTTTTATAGAGGAAGAAACTGAGTTGCATAAAGTTTAAGTAACTACTTAAATGTAACAAATACTTTCTCAGTTTCCAGTGAAGAGTCTTAACTTTTTTGTATTAGAATTTTATTTTAGTAATTGGATCATACAGTTTTCTAGAGCATCAAACACAAAATATCCTTGGTTTTGTGAATAATTTTTTGAAATCTTTGAAATTCTGTGTTTTCCTTTGTAGGTTGATTTCCTATCAAGAATTTTTGGCATTTGAATCTGTTTTGTGTACTCCAGATGCAATATTCATAGTTGCTTTTCAGTTATTTGACAAGAGTGGCAATGGAGAAGTAACATTTGGTAAGAATACCTAAAGAAAAAAGTTTAAGAAAGTGATTATAATCATATAGATTGTAATGATGCATAGAAATTCATATTGTGCAGTACTGTACTGATTTCCTAAGAGTTTGCATGAGTAAAACATTTTTTTCTTTCAAGTGATAGAAGCTTAAGAAATACACAGAAATAAAATATATTTTGTTCTGTCTTGAATCAAGATTTTTCTTGTTCCTGAAGTAGTTAATACAATGTTGTTTTGTTCAGTGTCATCCTAAGTAAAATTCTGTGTCACAGACTTTGAACTCCTTCAATGATGAGGGATTTTTAAAATATGTTCTGGATCTCCACATATCTTTGAAGAATTGTCATTAGATGTAGTAGGAGCTCAATATAGAAATGAAGGAGGTCTAGTCTTTTGAATTCCTAGTTTAGTGTTCCTTTTCTTCAGGAGCAAATCTTACTTTAATCTTATGAGTGTAACTTCCAACTAGATCATATATTTGAAAAATTAGGAAGAAAATATGGCCTTTAAGTTTTGTTACTTTTTTTTTTCCCTAATCACATAAATTAGTAATTGGACAAAATTCTTTAGGCTAACTATACTGCTTTATGATGTTGCTAAATAACTGTTATTAACATTGCAGTTTAAGGAGGACTAGGTTTTATTTTTAAAACTTCATATGTTTATGAAAATTAGATAAATCAGTGCAAAGAATTTAATAAAATGGAATGAGAATTAAATGTTATTTCTATCCAAAAGAATAAAGCTCTCAATAAAGAAAATACAAACTATGTTTGGATTTGTAACCACTTGCTGTTTGTACTATTTCATTCTTACGAAAATTGTTGCAACTTGTTGGAAAAAAAATGCAAGGGTCTGTTTATGGAAACAAACTGCTTGACTTATGAAGTCTATTAAATTCATCATGAACCGAAGGATCAAATACTAAGCAATTTGGATACAAAACGTCTTGAAAAGAAAAGCTTTTAGAACTTAAGTGAAGGTGAATTCAGTAAATGCAGTCATTAGGAAGTAGACAAACTACTACAATCAGTGTGATCATGTTAAGGATGGTATATTTAATAATCTCACAAAATGGGGATGTGCACTTTGTAGCTCTCATGAACACACTTGAAATAGCTGGTTCCATAAATGAACAAAAAGTAATTTCAGATTGTATACAGATTTCTCAATCAGACTGAGGATTGTTATTTTTATGAGCCCATCTTTATATTAAAGACTAAAAGAGCAACACAAACAAGAGAAGCTGTAAAACAGAAAATTGCATAATTTTTTCCATATCTTTCTTGCTGAATTTTTTTTTGTAAGGCTGATAAATCTTGAATAGGAAACTCTTTAGGGAATTTAAAATTTACTATTGGTTTCTTGTTTTTACAAAATTAATTATATTGCAATTATTACTATATTTAATAGTGACATATCAGTGGTACATATTTTTGTGCTACAGTTCCCACATTTACTGCTGCTTTTTTGCTTTTTTTTTGTTGTTGCTTGTAACATGGAATACTTATTTTTGCTTCATAGGCATAGCATACAAATTAATGCATCTGGGAAAAATGTGAATGATGATATGTAACATCTTCTGAATTTGGAACTCTGCCGTCAATTTCCAAGTCAGTCTTGTGGCCTATAGAGGCTGTTTTACAAATGAGTCCTGCACTCTTTCATTTTCACACCACATAAACAGAAAGGCACAGAGTTTAGTTTCATGTAAAAACCAGGAGAATATATAAAATTAGGTCTTAAAAATTTTAATAAATTATTAGAAATATACTGAAATGGACTAAGTTCAGCCAGTTGGTGTGAGAATTGCTATCAGACAAGTCAGCTCTCTTTTATCAGCATGTAATGTATCCAGTCTGCAGATAAATCATGGGAGCAAACATGAGTCAAGATTTTCTAGTTCAGATGTAATGCTATGTGGATGTGATTGCATTGATTCCAAAGCTGGCAAGTCTTGCCAGAAGTGACATGGATTTACTGAGGTTTTTCTGCACTGTGCATCTGGAGCAAGGGGTGGAAGTGCTAGAGAGTGGAACACAGAATCAACTTGGTTCTGTTAGGCCAGTAAGTTGAACCCAACACTGGCCTTGCTGGATGTAAGATATGTCCCAAAATCATTTGGGTATGACTGTATGGCTTTTTCAAAAAATATCCCGATCTACTCAAATTTTCAGTTATCTGGAGAAAGTTAAGTATACTTGTTGATTTTTAGAGCTGGCTCTGTATTTGAAAGCAAGTTGCTCCTGTCAGGTTCACATCTCCTTTTTAGGATTTATTTACTGACATGGACTCAGACCATACTTGAGCACTGCAGCTTCTTGCAGTCCTCTTGAGTCTCAGTCTGCCACTTGTCTCTTCAAAAGTGTAGCTTCCAACTCTCCAATGAGGAAACTATTAATTAAATTGTATTACAGAAGAACTTCTGTCTTATGAGTTGAGAAATGGAAGAGGACAAAGAGTTTATGATTCTTTAGAAACTACTTGGTAAAAATACTTGTCAGCTATGCTATGCTAATCAATGTCTTTGTGCAATATCATATGTTAATTGGGATTGTTGAAACAGGAAGCCTTCTGTCACTTTAATGTCATCTACTTTCTTACTGCTTTGGGACATTGTTCCAGGAGTTTTGGACATCCAGAAATCCTGTATGAATGGCTCCTGTAAATGTGCAGATAGTATGCTGCAATATTTGTATAGGAGGTCCATTGCAAGAACATGAAATTAGACCTACTTTGTATGAGCAAACTGTACAGCACGCTCAGTACTCTACATGTTTCAGCTGCACTGGACTTGCTGTCAGCTTGGTGAATAAAAAGCAATAAAATGACTATTTTAATAACCCATTGATACAATTGACTTTTTAATCATGGAGAAGTAGAATAAAACCAAACATTTCTTTTCCTGATCAAATGCTTGTATATCTTCATAAATGATTCCTAGGTGAATATTTTATGGAAAATGTGTTGCTGATGAGCCCTTACAATATTGCTTTAACCATAAAATATTTTTGCTGATAAAGTGATTTATTTTTTTTTTTCCCCCATGCATTGTCTGTCTTGTTATGGGTTGCTATCTGTAGTCAGAGAAGACTGACAACCACTTTGCTTTTTTGATCATGGGATGTAACTGGCTAAGCTACTTAACATGAGTGAAATATTTCAAAACACTCCATAAAATTAATGCTATTGTACTAAGGAAACTTCTTTTTATTGCTCTTCTGTACAGGTCTTTAGACCTGAATTCAGGATAAAGCAAACCCGAGTATTAAATCTGCTCAAGCTATTTGGTTTGCTTTGATGTTGAAGCAGATAATCCTTACTGTGGTTAAAAGGTAAAGTCTGTGACTATCACTGAAACTTCTCTCAAAAATAGGTTGTCTAACTGGAAGTAAAAGGATTCTTTGTAATTTATCCCTTCAGCAAACCATACAGTGATCTGGACTGTATCGTTTTTAATTGGAATGTACAATTTTGAGGCTTTTTCCAGCTGTTCTTCCTTGTAGAGTCACCACAAAGAAAGGCATTCTCTGATAAACTGGAGAATTTCAGAGACACTTTTTTAGTTAAATACCCATGCTGGTATGGATAGAAAGATAGAGCTAAAATAATGAGATTTTGAAATTTTGAATTTTACTGCCTTCGTGTTCATGATTCTTCTGTATTCAGAATTTTTATGTTATTTTGGAGATAATTGGAAAATATTTATGGAACTGAACATAAGGCATTTTAAAACATGCTGCAGCTCAAAATCTAATTAAAAATATTTTGCAGAGTATAATGGCCTCTTCCTTAAAGGCACTGGGGGGGTGTAAGAGGATTGGATACCTAGTAATGCAACTATGTGAAAATGACCATGATATTGGTAAACTGTAGTAATAAACATCAATGTCATGGTTTCAGAAGTTGGCTATACAGTGATACTGAAATCTAGTCCATCCGTTTTCTTAAACAAATTTTAATCTGGGAGAGAAAGTTTTGATTTCCCTAAATCAGGACATAGAGTTTGAGAATACTGGAAGAAGGTGACTGAGAAGAACAAGAGAAAGGAGTTGAATATATGTTGTTGTAGTTCTTTGCTTTTGAGTGTTATTTTTCAGGAAACACAGATCACTCCTAGTACTCACTCTTCCCGCATTTCCAAAAGAGCAATTAGATTGAAAATGCTAGGATTTGGTTTTAATCTTACAACTTCTGCTTTATAAAATATCGTTTGCAACCATAAAGACTGGAAACCTTTAAAAATGTAAACAGAAAAAAATCTCATTATCACATGGCTACACATCTGAGGATATAAAAAAAACACCATGTTTTTATCAAGTGTGCTGTAAGCTAGAACTGTTACTTTTCTTGGCCGCCTGGTAGCCATACATTAGTTGCCTGGTTTCAAGATGTCTTTGGCTTAACACATGCAGCCAATGTAGGAAACATCACTGTATGTTACAACTTTCTTTTGTCCTCATGGGTTTTTTTGGTTTTTGTTTGTTTCTTTCCTGTTGTGTGATTCTTTCAGGTTTAAACCACAGTTTTAAACACTTGTGAGCAGTGTGGGATGAGAGCCCCTCATTAGTTTTTTATAATAGTAAGTTCAAAACCGTAGTTCAGCAAGAGGGAATGGATAAGGAGAACTCCACCTTAAAATTGTATATATTGACAATTTGTTGTTATGGCTGTTACTAATGTTAACCTTAAACAGAATCACTAATCCTTTTAAAATAAGAGTAGAAATACAATGTAACTGTGTCTAGTTTAGCTTTCTCACTTGTCCTGCCACTTGTCATTTTGCTCTCATGTCAGAGAAATTACTGTATTATTTACATTTGGATCACTCTTAATATACTTCTGTTGCATCAGGTGCTACACAAAAAGTCTTTTTGCCTTTAACTGTGATTTTTTTATTTTATGCTTGAAAGTGAAAATATGTAAAATTTGCTGGTAGCGGAAATAGTGAAAAATAGCAACATAGAATACATTAAAATGCATTATGTACATTAAGGCTGAAATACGTACATGTAGATGACTGAGTAGACATTTTAAAAAACCCCTATTAAACAACAAACTTTCAGCATACTTATGCTAGTACTTAAAACTATCACATTTATATTTTTGTGTTTCTCACAAGCATGACTGATGTTGCAGCACTGGTGAGAGGGAATGGCAAACTCTGTTAACAGGTTGATGGCACTGGAATTGTCTGAGGTTTCCACTCTGCTTCTTGGGGAGCTGATAAGTCAAAATAAATAATAGGTACTACCTCAAGTCTTACTTGGGGTACTGAGCTCATCCCCACCATGGGCCATCAACAAGACATCATAGTGTTTATAACTTGAAATATTCTTCCTCCTCCTATGAAATTCAGTATTGCCTAAAAACTTTGTTTTTCTTGTGTCGTTTTTGTGAGCCCAATAGGTAACAATGTTTGATGGAGGTTGAGCCAGACATGTGTTTGCTGCCTGCCGATAGCTGCTCCAGGCATCTATAATTTGTTAAAAATGATTGGGTGGGGAAATTCTGAAGCAATCTTGAAAGAATGCGTGTCGCCTTGGAGGTAATGTGCTAGTGCACTAGAGTAGTAGGTTTATTGTTCCTGGGGCTCATGGTAAGTTGAGTATGTCATCAGGCTGCTGACTTGTATGCCTATCTGAGAAGAAAATGCATTGCTATAAGCCTGGAAAGAAAGTTATCAGCTCAGTAGGAAAGAATTCCACTGTGGAAAGGTGAGCAAAGAGTAGGAGAAGACATTAGTAAATGAGCAACATGTATTGACAGGGACAATGAATGCATTCTGTAAAATGTCATACTAAAATGAAAGGGTTTAAAAATAATTTGCTGTTTGCCCCCTGCAGAATAGCTCTGTTGGAAATTTGAAGCACTTGTAGTTTATCTTAATTTAGAAGCATTACTGGGTTTTGACTGAGGGAGAGGGGGAAAAAAAAAAAGCAAAAAACCCTAGCATCTGTACCTTAATGTTACTTGTTTTCTTTGTTGTCAGTGCTTTGCTTCTGCTGTAAAAAAAATAAATTAAAAATAAGACATTTGATCATAATTCAAAGTGGTAGGAGCGTAGGTGATGATCACATTATGTGTAATTTCTGAAACGTGATTGTCCATTTGCTGCTTCTCATCACACAAGTTGTTAGTTGTGATGGCTATTTCCTTTAATACAAGAGAATTGCCAACAAAATTGGATTAAAAAGGTATTCTTGATATATTTTGAAGAAAACATTGCTACTCTTTGGTGGAAGTAGTAAATTTTAGTGCTTATGCAGAGATGTTTGAGAATCCCAAATGGCTTCAGAAAATTGTATTTAAAGTTTCAATGGTTTTAACTGTGCCAGTTATTCAGAACAGGTACGTGGTTTTGCTGCTGTACTCCAAATGTTTCATAAACAAAGCCAACATGGAATTAATTAAGCATTAGATACAACATCATATCCTTAAACCGAGACTACTATAATACGTGCAGTACACATTACTCATTGTGAGTGATTGCCAGTGGAAGAAAAATGGGTAAGGTACCTCAATTTTCAGAGAAGCAACAGGCTAATTTGGATACCATTTATTAAAGCTAGTTATCCACTACTGGAATTCTTCAAGTACCAGTACACTCAACTATTGAATATAAATTTATTAATTAATTTACCAGTATTATTTTTATGTGCTGAAGGATCTTGACTTGTGATATGTTGATGACTAGTTGTAAATGTTTTTAAGAAGAAAAAATCAATAGCATAGGAAACTGATTCTTGGTTGTTAAAGTAGTATACGATTAAACGCTTGAATGGGAGTTATGAAAAGACCAGGAAATTAGGTCTCATTAAAAATAATTGAAAGATCTGTCTATATGAGCATGTATGAATATTTTCTTACAAGAAAAAGTGAGACTTTTTTTAACCTTTCTCTAAGGTTAAAAGAAGCAATCATTGGAAACAACTGAAAATAAATTTTCTGGCTGCCTCAGCACATTCTTTCCTAAGTTTTCATTAGGAGAACTCAGTGTGTATTAGAAGTCAGTTTTACAGATGTGTCAGTAGTCACTAACTGGCACCCTATTTGTACATCAGCAGCCAAACCAATTGATCCAATTAAGCAGGCCTGTCTTTTGTTCCATTCACAGTTCAGTGCCATTTTGCAAGCTCAGTAGTGAGCTGCACTGATCCATTTGTGTTTTTAATATATGAAGACTCCAGGTAGCTTGGTCAGAAGCTGCAGTGAATCAGTGGTAGGTGGGGAATTTAAATGTTCATCTCCTTGTCCTTTGATCTCAAGCAATGATGAATAGACCTACTACAGACAAAACTTTCAAAAAAGTATGGCAAAATAAAATAGTTTAGCACTATGTACTAGGTGCTTTATCTCTCATTTTCTTAACCCTCGCCTTGCATATTGATACCAGTGAATAGATATGAGTGGACAGTTACAAGTAGTCAGGGTAGTTTTTTAAGTTTCTTGTTTACCCGAACAACTCCTTTAGCCTACCGTGGTGTGGAAACTGTGGTTTAAATTGCAGTTTTTTCACTGTAGTGTGTGCTTGACCTTTAAGTAAGTGCTAAGTTCCAGTTAAATCACTTACTAGCCATAATCTGCCCTTTGAATGTGTAATCTCAGACTAACTGTGAAGCAGGTGATCTAGCCAAGGAATCCTACTTTGTCCCCATTCTGAGACAGTTTTATTCTGAACATTTCCCATATAAAACCATATAGTGATTTGCCTAGATTTGATCTAGAACTAGTAGAAAGGCTATAGAATTGAAAGAATGAATGAATCTAGTCCTTCAGCACAGAGAAAGCAACATGTTTACTCCAAGTAAATAGCTCTTGATGGAATTACCAAACGATATTGAAGTTGTTCATATTGCATTTTGTCTTTTAGCAGAACTGTTTAAACATATAAAAGAAGGGGTGTGTTTTCAGCTAAAATATTTTATACTTTGTTTAAATTTAAGCTGTATGCCACATTTTATTTTGGTTGTTAACACGTTCTGGGTTAGCTGATAAATCAATTCAGGTACTTGGAGGTAGATTTTGAGAAGTGTTCACGTGGTATGGATAGATGTCCAGTTATACTGTTCATGTGTTGGATAATCTGTACAAAAAGCAAGCTTGTTCTGCAGCATGGCAATGCTGTGTATGAATAATGCATGCTTTTTTTTCAGATGAGGTTTTTGACTGAACTCAGATAATACATTTGGCATTGAGATTTCATTTGTACAGTATACATACAGAGAATTCCATATTCTGAAATGACAGGTTTTTTCATTTAAAAGAGGACATCTCTATCTTCACTTATCTTAAAACATTTTAATAACTGAGACTACCAATTATGTTTTATAGGATTTGATTTTTATGCTAAGGCCTTATCAAAAGCTTCTAATAAGGTGCTTTCTGCTGAGTTAATGATATGTTTTAGATGGCATTTCTTATACCTATCTTCAATAGACATTCAGACAGTGTGATTGTAATAATCAAGTTTCAATCAAACCATACTTAGTATGACAAATATTGCGTGAGATTGTAATGCAGGTATTCGTGCTCTTGATAAAGGGCTTAATTTGACTCCTAGCAGAGACGGAGAACTACTGTTGATTTTTATATCAGAATGCAAAATAGCTCTTATTTGTCATGTATGAGGGGAAATTGCTTCTTAATTAAAACTAAATAAAACATTCACTCCAAGGTTTTATGCAGTAATACAGAAAGTATCACGTTGTGTCGCAAATGTGTTCTTATACAGGTCTTTAAAGGTTCAGTTAGCAATTACTCTTAACAAACTAAAACACTTCTTAAACAGCTGCTTAAAACATCATTTGTTTGTATCCTTCCTGGATTGTTTGTAGATTTACTGTACCCCAAAGCTCACTTGTTGTTTTTCCCTCCCCCAAAGCAAATGTCAAAGAAATATTTGAACAAACTCTTATTCATCTTCAAATCCCCTTCAACTGGGACTGTGAGTTCATTCGACTACATTTTGGACATAACAGGAAGAAGCATCTTAACTATTCAGAGTTCACTCAGTTTCTTCAGGTCAGTTATTAACCTTCTTCCAAAGTAGAACTGAAATTCATTTTCACTTCTAGCAATACACTAATACCATTATAAATTTTGAGTTTATTCTGGTAGTGATAATCATTATCTGATACTAATCCTGACAGTTATGATGAACTGTTATTTCTCCATACCAGTTCTGTAAGCAGCGTGTACTCATTGTGCTTTAACCTGAACACCATCATATAAAAGATTGGACTAAATACCCTGTTCATGAAATTAACCATTTTACTGATTGCTGTTAAACTGGATGAGGGTCTACTTTTTCTGTCATAGGAATTTAATAGCAAAACTAACCTCTACCAGAGAAAGATAGCATCCTTAATGTAACCAGTTGTTATTAACCATATAACCTCCCATATAAAAGTTTTAGCTTCTTTAACATTTCTTTACTTTTATAAACGTTGTCCTAATACTACCCTTTTTTCTCTCACATATAATGGGAGTTTGGTCTTAAATGCAGCCAACTTAAGTGGGAGGCAAATCTGCTTTCCTGAGATGTTGCTGAAGCACCCTCTAGGGATCAGGCTTTAAAGGATTTCAGTCATAGAGCTGGACTTTGTGCTAAGCCAAAAAGTTATTTACAGTAAAGGCATATTATGAATTGAACATTAGACTAGAAGGAAGTAAAGGAAGATATCAGTTATAAAGGATGGAGGAAGAGAGAATTAGGAGAAATGTACATTATAATTCATGAGAAAGGAGTTCACAGAATTGTAGGTAATTGTACTGAATTCCATAAATTAACATTCAGTGGTCACCCTATGATATAACTTAAGAGTTTCTCTCTAGCAGAAAAACAGATTGTGCACTTCCAGAGCCGGCCTTTGGTACAATATAGTTTTGGACATACTGTCTTTAAGTAGGGAGTGATAGATGTGCTTCGATATATTCTGTAATTGTTGTCCAGGATAAAAATAGATCATAGAATCATAGAATAGTTTGGGTTGGAAGGGACCTTTAAAGGTTATCTAGTCCAACCCCCCTGCAATGACCAGAGACACCTTCAACTAGATCAGGTTGCTCAAAGCCCCATCCAACCTGACCTGGAATGTTTCCAGGGATGGGAAATCTACCACCTCTCTGGGCAACCTGTTCCAGCGTTTCACCACCTTCATCGTAAAAAATTTCTTCCTTATATCTAGTCTGAATCTACCGTCTTTTAGTTTAAAACCATTTCCCCTTGTCTGATTGCAACAAGCCCTACTAAAAAGTCTGTCCCCATTTTTCTTACAAGACCCCTTTAGGTATTGAAAGGCCGCAATAAGGTCTCCCTGGACCCCTCTCTTCTCCAGGCTGAACAACCCCAGCTGTCTCAGCCTGTCCTGGTAAGAGAGATGTTCCATCCCTCTGATTGTTTTTGTGGCCCTCCTCTGGAGCCACTCCAACAGGTCCTTGTCTTTCCTGTACTGAGCTGTATCTAGATCTAGAGCAGATTCTAGAAAAATGTATCTAGACAGGATCTGAAGTCTTTATTGTAAATTGAGATACTGGAGTTTGGCACAGTCTTTCAAGGTATAACTTGATGTTACTTTCAAGGAATAAACTGTGTCCTGCGTTTGATACTATATATTTTAAGTGATCCCAGGCACAAATTCAGGACACTAGTGCAGAAAAAACCCAGAATGCTAGTGACAAGAATCTTTTTGTTGGGAACCCAGGGCAAAGTGATAAAAATCTTCTGGTTTTATGTTTATTGCTCCAAGACACTGTCATGTAAGATACAGTAACCTCTTTACTGTCATCATATAATAAAAACTCTTAGTAGAGAAGGGTAGTATGGGCTGCGGTAATTTCGACGTGTACACAAGTTGGATATTGTTGTCCCTCCCTTTAGATCAGATTGTTTTTCTTATTTGGTGTAACAGCATCTTGTGGGGTTTGGGACTTGGATCAGAGCAGGCTTATTGCACCCTGATCTGGAAAACCTTGATCTTGAGGTTATAAGAGTTGAGAAATTACTGTAAAGGTGATATAAGCTAGATAGTGTGCCCTCTTCTTATTGTCTGTCAGATCATGGGTATTATTTTAGCTGCTTCTAGAAGTCTGAATGACAGCTGAATGTGCTTTATTGTTTGCTTGAATAGAAGGAAACAACTTTTTCTGGACATAGAATTTACAACCATCATTATTATCTTGAGGTTAGGTTACTGCAGTGTGCTTTATATGAAGGTTTTTACAGATTGTATAGGAGTTTTAAATTGCCTGAAATGAGTGACCATTTCTGACATTATGGGAGGTAGCTGTTGGGGGCCATCTAAATCTATATTATATAATTTTCACTGTTCTCCTGTTTATTTTCAAGTACTTTTCAATGAGTTAGCTTATAATAGTGCAGTCATATTTCATCTTGGATGTGTAAGAGATCAGCTCACTTTGAGTCTTCAAGATCAGTATCAGAAGTTTCTCTAGCAGTTAAGTATTTAATAAAGGAGTAGGTAGCAGACAGGACATGGGTATGTGAAGTTTATTTCCCAAATCATTTAGTGAAAGTGCGTATTTCTTTACAGTTGAATTGAGGCTTTTCTTTGACAGAGGAATGAATCTGTGGATAGAATCAATATGCAGACTTCTTGTTTTAGTTGAGCTGGCCTTTAACTTTAAACTGCAGTTGTGCTGTGGTCTACGTGTGCAGACGTATTGAGGCATGCTGTAAGAATATGAACGTAGAGTTTTGTGAACAGTGAGTTACAGAATTTGCTTCTAATCTGCAATTTCTGAATATTCATTCTAGGAGCTGCAGTCAGAACATGCAAGACAAGCCTTTGCATTGAAGGACAAAAATAAGAGTGGTATGATAACTGGGCTGGACTTCAGTGACATCATGGTTACCCTTCGCTCACATATGCTAACTCCATTTGTAGAAGAAAATTTAGTTTCAGTAAGTGTAAAGAAAAATGCCTTGAATTCAGAATTTGATAGCTGTAATGTTTTAAGATGTTACTGCTTCTCTCCCACTTTGTTTTCTCCTACCTGTTTATCACTGTCTTGGTGCTAGAGATTATCACCCTCATAACAGAGTGGGCAGGGTGAAACATGGCAGCACTCCTTGGCTTTAGTAGTGGAAAAGTTTGGCAGTCTGGTTTACATGCTTAAAGTGCCATTGGAAACAGTTTGACTTAGTCTACTATACTTTCCACTAAAGCAGGGCAAACTGTACTTGGCACAGAAAGAACATTAATTTAGGACAAAAGCATCTAATTTTTGTATTTGAATATATGATAGATCTCCAAAGGTGGAGGCTACCTACAGTTTTGTCCTTTTATATACTCTTATATTCTTTTCTTTTTCAGATCAGAATTGGGAAAATCAGTATGTAGATTCTAGAGGTACAATGGTTATGGCTGTGATAGTCTGGCAAGATCTGTAGGTAAAGTAATGACATAAAAGTTATAAACTAAAAGTATATAGTATAAAAAGTATATAAGAATGAAAGTTATATAAAGTAATAACTTTTATCTTACTATTTTACCTGTAAATCTTGCCTAGCCTAACTAATAAGGCATACTGTCTTTCATAAAATTTATAGTATCTACTAACTTCAGACTTTGAAATAAATGGTCACTGCTGTATGTGATGCAAGAAGTCAGTGCCTTTCAAGTAGCATTTTCATGCATTTCTGTATTAAAAATGGAGAGTATTAGAAAAATACTCAGTGACACATTTAGTTTAACAGATAAATTGAATAATAATCTACTTATGTGTTTATTTCCTTATTATTTCCTAATGTTCAGTTTTTACAAAAAAATGGTATCCTGTCTAGTAATTCTCCCCTCATGTTTCTATTAAAAAGATCTTAAAATTACAGGAATAGAAAGATATCTTTAATTCTTTCCTTATTTGCCCAAATGAATGTTTCTATAGTTTCTGATAAGGTGTTGTAAAAGGGCTTAAGGCACTTAACTGCATTCATTTAATTTTTAAAGGTAGCTGGTGGAACTGTTGCACATCAGGTCAGCTTCTCCTATTTCAATGCATTTAATGACCTTTTGAATAACATGGATCTTGTTAGGAAGATATACAGTAATATAGCAGGTACAAGAAGAGATGTCGAAGTCACAAAAGGTAAAGTATATTTCCTACGCTTCATTAATTTTTTAGTTCTGTCCAATTTGTAATCTAGTGTTGCATATGGGTTGAGGCAAGTCAGAAGCTGCAATAGTATGCAAGGTTAGGGCTACTGTGAAAGTGTTTAAAGGGTGATTTTCATCCTCACAGGTTAGTAATGGTTTTCAGCTAGCTCATTAAGAAGAAGAATTGGGATTCTGGCAGGACCTGTGTTGGCCTTACTAGTTTGAATGGTAACTGCAAGTCAGTGTATTATTGAGGATTTTACTACTCCTTGAAAGGGATACATTGTTGCTTAGAGATAGAAAGTTCCTAGGGAATGTGATAGAATGGGTTAAGTTTGAAAATCCGATCATCAGTAATCTCCATGTTGTTTTAGCTCTAGTTACTTTATCCATGATTAAATCTTTTTTAGAAAAGTGATAATAATTTATGACTTCTTAATGCTTACTTGCCTGAGTGGTTTTATATATAGTTTATGTCTGTTAGGGCATAGCTAATCCCTGTACATATGAAAGGTTGCCATATTTCAGTCTTGCCACAGGTATGAGTGGATTGCATTTGTAGCCATTTTATGACAGATTTTATCACTGATTTTATTACCTGTATGGATGGGACCAGCCAAGCCTATGTGTGGTAAAAAGCATGCTAAGTTCCTTTTTTTTTTTTTTTCCCTTCTCTGTTTGGCTTATGTTAATATGCTCTGCATACTTTCGTCTCTAAAGTAAAGCATAAAATGCCTGTCCTCATCCTCTAAACTGTGCTAACAAATTGCCTAGCAATGTTTTTTGGTGCAGATGCATAAATACATTCTTGCTTGGATTTGTGTTGTGAAAAAAAGCTACTGTGTTTTCACTGCTCAGACTTGTTTACTGTAGCTTGCCAATTATGTCATGAACATGTCATGTAATTTGGCTAGATGAATACCTAAGCTTGGGATCATTCAGAGCTAGGAAAGAAAGAAATTTGGACATGATGGCAATAGATGAGTCAGTTGCCCTTAAAGCTGTGAATAATGGACCATTATTCTGGTCTCGTGATTCTTGTTTCTGAAGTTCTGCAAAACACAAATTGTGGGTGTGGTTTTATTAAGCTTGATAATAAGAGGATTTTTGTTGACTCTGATGAATTCTTACTGTAAATCACAGTTGTGGAGTTATACTTGCTCTGTGTTGCAAAGGCCTGTTTCGTGATAGATGTTCTCCTAAAGATATCTTTTTCCTTTGCGTTATGGATTTTGTTCCTTGGTGATAGATTTCGTTTTTATGATATGAAGTTATTTGTGAGCATTTAAAGAGGAAATTTGACAAATAATACAATTGCTTTATTTCTCTTTCCCTTTTAAATCCAGAGGAATTTACCCACTCTGCAATCCGCTTTGGACAAGTTACACCACTGGAAATAGATATCCTCTACCAACTGGCAGATTTATACAGTGTTACTGGGTAACATAATAATTAATTTTATCATTTTACAATCATTATTTTACTGTTTTCTGTGCGAAAACTACTAATTTTCATCTTAATCTTAAAAAGTTCTGTGTTCCATTGTATTTCGTTACAATAATTTATTCAGTGTAAACTGACTTTGCTGTATGCATGGGTTTTGTAAGTGAATTATATATATCATGCACAATTAATAATTGTCATATTACAGGTATACACATAAAATAGCAGAATACATTACAGTATTCCCAAAAGTCTACAATGCATTGGTATTGCTAACTTTAAGTATTGATGATGTTTTGCGTGGGTCTTTAACGCATGTGAAATCTTAGGTAGGAATGCCTAGAAATAGCTTAATTTGTGTATTATATCCCTTATTACTAGTAATCAAGAACTTGCTTCTGAATAATCCAAGTTCCTTTTATCTCCACTTGCGAGCTACAAGAAGAGAATGCCTTCTAACTCCAAGCATTCTTTATTGCAGTGGAGCAAACTTCTTAGATGTGCATTCAAATATGACAGGTGTTTTTTTTTTTAAACTCAGGATGTATTTTGTGGGTATGGCCAGGAATAATGTATTGAATATGTTTGATGTTTTATCTAACAATAATTTGCTTTCTATCTCTTGTGGAAAGGCGCTTAACTTTGGCAGATATTGAGAGGATAGCACCGCTGGCTGAAGGTGCATTACCTTACAACTTGGCAGAACTCCAGAGGCAGGTAGGTAGAATAAGAATAAAATTGTTAAGTTAAGTATTTACTTGTACTTGCATATGAAAAATGAGAATAATACACTTTAAATATTAGATTCCCAACAAGTGAAACATGCTGTGTGTATCACTATAAGGATATAAATGGGACAGACTACTGAGCATGTGTCTAAACAAGATATTAAATGTCATATTGAAGGATGGCCTGTTCAGATATGAGCAGGTATAAATACTTGGATTCTTTACTGTGAATACATTTGTTCACTCCTGAAAAGGCCTTTCACTTAGTAATCTAACTTTGTAATTATATAATTATTTTTAGATAGTGTGGTGGGTTGACCCTGGCTGGATGCCAGGTGCCCACCAAAGCCACTGTGTCACTCCTCTCCTCAGCTGGGCAGGGAAGAGAAAATATAACGAAAGGCTCATGGGTTGAGATGAGGATGGGGAAATCTCTCAGCAATTACTGTCACGGGCAAAACCGACTCAGCATGGGGAAATTAGTTTCATTTATTACCAATCAAAATCAGAGTAGGGTAATGAGAAAATAAAAACTAAATCTTAAAACACCTTCCCCCACCTCTCCCTTCTTCCCAGGCTTAGCTTTACTCCTGCATTCTCTACCTCCTCCCCCCGCAGTGGCGCAGAGGGACAGGGAATGGGGGTTGGGGTCAGTTCATCACATGTTATCTCTGCCGCTCCTTACTCCTCGGGGAGGACTCCTCGCACTCTTCCCCTGCTCCAGCGTGGGGTCCCTCCCACGGGAGACAGTCCTCCACGAACTTCTCCAATGTGAGACCTTCCCACGGGCTGCAGTTTTTCACGAACTGCTCCAGCGTGGGTCCCTTCCACAGGGTGCAGTCCTTCAGGCACAGATTGCTCCAGCGTGGGTCTCCCGTGGGGTCACAAGTCCTGCCAGAAAACCTGCTCCAGCGTGGGCTGCCCACAGGGTCACAGCCTCCTTTGGGCATCCACCTGCTCCGTCGTGGGGTCCTCCACGGGCTGCAGGTGGATACCCGCTCCACTGTGGACCTCCAAGGGCTGCAGGGGGACAGCCTGCCTCACCATGGTCTTCACCACAGGCTGCAGGGGAATCTCTGCTCTGGTGCCTGGAGAACCTACTTCTTCTCACTCTCCTCTCTCTGCTGCTATTGTTCTGTGCAGGGTGGGTTTTTTCCCCTTCTTAAATATGTTATCCCAGAGGTGCTACCACCGTCGCTGATGGGCTTGGCCTTGGCCAGTAAAGGGTCTGTCTTGGCCGGCTGGCATTGGCTTTGTTGGACATGAGGGAAGCTTCTAGCAGCTTCTCACAGAAGCCACCCCTGTAGCCCCCCCCAATACCAAAACCTTGCCACGCAAACCCAATACAGATAGTAAAAAATATGAGTATTAAATGCAAGGTTTATAAATGTGTTCTTTTTTGAAAAATTGGGTGAAATGATTGGCTTAACCATTTATCTAAAATGATCATTGAATCTTACTGTACTTGTTGGCTATCTACCCTAGACAGTAGAAGGGGAATTTGTATTTATTGGAACTGATGAAAAGGGTAGAACTGGAAGATGAAAAATAGCAGAGTAGAATGTTAACCTTCTATTTCACCAGACCTTTACATTCATGTTTGCTAGCTTTGCTTTTATCATAGTTTCCTTATTAAACATATACATGTATAGTACAGCATAAAAGCCCCAGGCTGTGCAGTAGGATTTTGAATATAAATTACTTCTAACTTCAGTGGCTCTTTTTACAACTGTAAGAACTGAAGATTTAGGACTAAACATTATGCAGGTGTTTAGCTTATGTTTAGACTTTCTGCCACAGTTACTGGGTACTATTCGGCTCACTTCCAGTATAGCCTTGCAAGTTTGTGTTAAAAATAAATTTAGATTTTGGGGTCTTATCTTCACTGTATTTTTGGTTCAACGTATAATCTGAGAGGTTTACTTTTGCAAGGAGATCTGTCTAATGCTAGTTAAGTTGTGAATTAAGTTTTACCTTAACCTTCATCTAAGGTTGAATCTAAAGTACTGCTGATAGTGAAACTTGCAACATAATGGGGCATCTGCTGTGCTGCTAGTAGAAATATTCCATTCCATTCCATTCCATATATATTCTACGGAAATCCTTTTTCTGAAGCATTTTGTAGGTGACTGCTTTCATGAGAGTAATTGAGGGGGAATTAACTCAACTGTTAATAATGTAAAGATAATAATGCACTCGGGGAAAATCCTTGAAATGGTTACACAGCAGATTCAGAAAGGAAGACATACATACATGGTGAATTACATAGTTGCATAATCATAAAATACATAGGCTGGTTGCACATTGGTGTTTATTATGCGAAACAAAAAAAATAGGATCTGATCTTAAAAGTTTCTGGTGTGCAATCTTTTATTTATTTTTAGTGTCAGAACTTCATGAGAAATTGCTATTCCACACAGAGCTGTACATTCTTGAATAAGCTTTACAAGAAAATACAATAGTGTTCATCCAAGCCAGTGTATTTTGCTCCAAGAATGTCTCCACATCCCCTTTCCCTCTGTAATACACAAAGGGAAGTAGGATATCTAATTCTTAAGATCTTGTATGAGCATATCGCATAGTTCTGACTAAATACATCTTTGTGTACTCAGTCGATAAATACAATTTTTCATCCTGAGGGTTCCCATTTTCTTACAATGTCTAAACAAGTCAAATTCTCTCTCTTTCAGTCTGTGTTAGGAGTTCATGGGGTGTCTATCAAGACATCTGAGGGTTCTGATTGCCAAGTGGGCATAACCTGGCTTGGGCTGGGTTCTGCTCCCAGCTGTCCACATCTTGCTTGGTATGCAGACAGCTGAGCTTCTTAGGAATCAACTGAATAGCCACATCTTGGATTTATGACAATCTGATGCTCATGATGAGTTGTGTTAAAATGCTGCTCCTGAATTGCAGTGATTCAGCAACTGATTCCCAAGTAGCTCAGCCATCTGGGCTGTTGGGGCTGGAGGACATGCAGCTAGCAGCGATACCTTTGTGAGCCATTCCAAGCTACACTGTCTCTTACAAAGTGAAATTCAAATTCTCTACCCTGGTGATGCTAGTGACAGTACTGCTGCAGGGTGGTCTGAGATGAAGTGGCAGCACAGTGACAAAATCACCTATGCCTTGTTCATCACATGAATGTCCTGTATTTGCCAGTGGATGAGGGGTCCCAGGAGTCTTATCTGAAAATGAAAGTTTGCATTTATAAAGCAATTTATTTCTTAGCTCACTTTTTATGCATATTGCAAAGAGGTTCCTTTAAGCAGTTATGTCCACTGTAAAATCTAGGGTGTGTATCAGTGACAGGGAAATCTTTAATTAGTTCAACTGTTAGGGTTGAAAAATTGTCCTATATGGAATATAGCAAGTCTTCCATATGTGGGACTTCGAGTGTATTTTGGTTACTGTTGTTACAGGTGGATTTGGTCATTCAGTTCTCTTTCAAACAAATTGGTCCAAAACACAGTATCTAGTCTGTCCTTAATGTTACTGCTCTGTTGTCCTTGGGTGATAAGACATATTTGAGTCAATGAAGTGAGTGTCCAAAACCTACTTGGTGGTAACTGTCTTCCTATGGATTCCTGAAGACAAGAATGATGGAATGGTTCGACACAGAAATGTGTATACAATGTTTATCCAGACTAATGAGAAGTATTTTTGATGAAGTTTTGTAATTGCATTCCTAACCACCAACTTTGGTTTTAATAAGTGTCTTTGTGGCACTCACCTTTCTGAGTAGACAAAATACTGACTTGTTTTATTTTACACTTCAGAATTACCTTTGAAGGTTGGCACTGTTATAAAATGAGCTCACTGATAAAAGTTTCACTCATCACTAGAACAGAATATACTCTTTTAACACTCTTGGAATAATACATTATATTTTCATCCTATTCTATGTTCTGTGTTAAGAGTACAGCAGAAAGCAAAGTAATTTAATTTTCTTTGATTTATAAGGAACAGTCTTTTACTAGACCTTATCCTAACTGAACCTTATGTTACCTTATTTAACTGTATTGACAAAATGAAAGATATCCCTTCATGGAAGAGAGAATATCATCCCAGTGAGGTCCATCTGTCCCTGGAAAATAAAAACAAGTCTGTAATCACTTTTATATAATTTAAAAATTCCTTCTTAAAGGAAAATCTAAATTTTTACATAAAGTCACTCTGTGTAGATGTGGTGGAAATGGAAATTAGCCTGCTTTCAACCATGTTTACTTTGTTGTCAATTTTTTCATTGTGTAAGGTTTTCTTAAAGCCTAGCAGCTGAATATCCTATGGAGATGACAGCTACAGTAATTTTCTGTTTATAAATATTCATGATTTGAAAGCTATAGCATTAATTACATTGATTTACATATCCATCTGAACACACAAGTAAACTGCAAACTTTGTGAACACTTATTTAATAGTATAAAAGGGACATTTCCTTCAGAAAGAATTTAATTTTTAACATCCAGTGACGTGTTCATTAAGATTAATGTCTGAATGTAATAATCAGATTTTGATGAGAACTGTGTGGAGCTTAGAAGAAAAAGAATAACCTTAGAACAGCTAAAAGGAAGCAGGTATGCTAAACTATGAGAATTTTTTTGTGGAGTGAAGAACCAGTCCTGCTTCTAAGCCTTTTTGGGGTATTATTATGGCATGTGTCTTTTATTTACACGAATCAAAAAAATATCTCTGTATTTCAGAATTTTTTTTGGTGGTTATTTTGTTTTTATTGTGATTTTTGGTTGGGTTTTTTTTGATAGGAAAACTTAAGTGTTTTGAGAATAGTGAGGACATTCTTCAGATTTATTGCTTCTGTTTGCTTGTAAAGGCAATACATTTGATTTATACTTTTTTATGCTGGTTCTCATGTGCAGTTTATAGTTTCAGTGCTACCTAGAATTTCTCTGTTCTTCTCTGTTAAGCTATATTGTTGGGGGAGGAAAATATCTTGTGGAAGGAAATGGTGGTAGCTGTATCTTTTTCTTCTGTGGAAAAACTGTATAAAATATAACTCATGGTTTTTTATGGGTAATGATCCCATCTTAATCTCATAGGCTTTTGTCCTATGTTGTGTACGTACAGTGTAACATTATGCAATAAAGGCAGGTTTTTCCATATCCAGTGTAATACCAGTCCAAACAGAGTAGCTTATACTGAGGTACATGCTGTCTTTTTTGTGGGTATTCCACCTTTCAGAGCTTCAGTAAGCTGAATGTAACTTAGTTAAGAAGCCTTGGTGAGTTAGCTGTGAAATGTGCATGCAATGATCTTTGTGGAGAATTCATAATGTGCATCAGAGCAAAGCCTCCTGTAGCAGTCTGAGGTCTGTATACGTTCCAGCTGTGCTGTCAGGAGCGTATCTGCTAATGATATAGGGTGCTTTTAAGAAAAACAGGTTTGTGTTTGGGAGATGTGCTTTGGTATCTGCTTTAATATGGAGTTTAACAGTTAATATCTAGGCCACTTATATAGCCCAGATAAGTTATACTGCATAATATAAATTCTTCCCTAATCCCCTTATTTACATTTGGAAGAAAATTTGGCCCATCTTCCATACTTTATAGCGCAAGTTTATGAACACTTACATCTTGTTTATCAGTTACCTTGTTTCTGATAAGTGTCTAATAATATGATTGAGTCTCTGCAAATATTTTCTGTGCAGACTTGTATTTATTTAGAACACTAATACCTTTATAGTAGTGTATGTGATTGAAGTGAGTGAGGTCATAATTTTATCTGTAAATTATCAACTGCCTGAAAAAGTCTTCTGAAGAATACTTTGGGGAATAATTGACTTTTTGCTTGTTTTGAAGACATGAAATGTCATGTTTATGCTATGTATTAATGTGTATGTTATCTTAAAATATATCCTGTGCTGATAGATGCTGAATTCGTTTTGAGATACTGAATTTTATTTGAGCCAAAAGGAGATTCCATGCCTTATAAATTCAAAGGCAACAGAATGGAAAGTAGCAAAGTTGTTTTGAGTTTCTGTCTACTTTTTCTTGACCATAGTTGTTTCAGTTATACTAGGAATATGTAAGGAAGAATATTTTCTGAAAAGAGTATTTGAAAAATGTGTTTCATTCATTAGATGTAATAGAAGTTCTGTAGTAATTTTTTTTTTTCCTCAACATAAAGCTACCAATTTTTATCACATTCTTTCTGTAACATTATAAAAGCCAATTCACTGGCATCTTTGTTTTCCCGTGCAGATTTTCAAGCGGTTTTTTGTTTTTGTTTTTTTTTCTTTTCCTCACACAGCAATCTTTTGGAGAGTTAGGCAGGCCTATCTGGCTCCAGGTAGCTGAGTCAGCTTACAGGTTCACTTTGGGTTCAATTGCTGGAGGTGAGTAGTATTTCTGGTTTCTGTTTCAAGCTTGTGTTAGTTTAACACTGTCTTGTGAGACTACTTGATCTCATCTAAGGTGCATTTCTTGGTTATACATGTGTGGAATTGGAAGGTGGAACCACTTTTGGTTGTGCCATTCCCTTTCTTCTGTATTGCTTCTGTTCTAGTATCCCTCCACAGTCCTCTGAAACTCTACTCCAGTAACGAATTTCCTTACTGGTAATTCAGATTGGTTTTCTTTGCTCTACACGCCTTGTTTTATGTAATAGTGTAATCCATTCTCCTTGAGACTTTTTTCTAGACTTTCAATATTGTCCTTTCTTACTTCCAAGATAGCAGAGATCTTACCAGCTTATATGTACTTTGTGTTTAAATAAATGTTGTAGACAATCATCATAATAATTATATACTGCACCAACAATGATGTTGCAGAAATAATACTCCAAATGCTTTCTTACAGCTGTTGGTGCTACTGCGGTGTATCCCATAGACCTGGTGAAAACACGTATGCAGAATCAGCGCTCCTCTGGTTCAGTTGTAGGAGAGTTGATGTATAAAAACAGCTTTGACTGCTTTAAAAAGGTTTTGCGTTTTGAAGGCTTTTTTGGTCTTTACAGAGGTAAGCAAATAAAAAAATATATATATATCTCGAGTCAGGGGTTTTATGCCCTTCTGGATTTTTATTTTTTTTATACCTCAACACCTAGTTTCTTAAAGGAAAACCAGGAAACTTGATATCGTGTACAATTTTGCTTCTGTTTCATAGAGCTGAGTATTTATCTTCCCTTGAGCATTGTTCATCATAAACAATTGCTGGGAAAAACTGGGTGGTTTTTTGTTGTTACTGCTTTGCTTCTTGTTGCTTAGGTTGTTTAAAGTCTTTAATATTTGGGGTGTGAGTGTTGTGGACATGATTGTTTTCTCATAAACTGAGGATTGTAACTCTTGGCTGGGGGCAAACATCAGGAGCAGATTAGCATCTGAGGAATAA
The DNA here is from genome assembly GCF_964188355.1 of Buteo buteo. Classification (NCBI taxonomy): domain Eukaryota; kingdom Metazoa; phylum Chordata; class Aves; order Accipitriformes; family Accipitridae; genus Buteo; species Buteo buteo. The sequence goes on from NC_134175.1 coordinate 31,112,213, forward strand.
AGATCCATTTTACTGCAAATATTTTTTGTTAAGAGACAAAACACAGTCATTTTGAAATGTACCTGTTAAACTGGATGCCAGATGTTATGCCTCATACTTTTGCAGGTAGTGGGACTCATTTTATGATTTTACTCTATGAACAAGAAATTGCATACTGCTGTTATATTATGTTGCTCTATTTTACTTTAAAATATCAACAGTGGAACTCATAAAAGTTGTAATTTAAAAAAAGAAAAAAACTTCCTCTAAAATACAGGTTAAGAATTCAAAGCAACTTTTTATCAGTTTTATCAGTTAGACTGGAAGCTATCTTATATCTTGTTTTAGTTTAGGAGAAGATTCTGAAGGGTTTTTATCACATCCATAAGGTGACTTATATAGAGGGTACATGCTAGCCAGTCCTCTGAAATTGATATTTAGTTGAATTCTCTATTTTTAATTGTCATTTCACATGACTTAGTGAAATGCACAATTTTCATAAGGATCAGTAAGGTATTTATTAATTGGCACACTTTTTTTTTAGTTGGAGCAAAGTCTCTCACTTCTGTGATGGTCCCAGCTTTTTTTCTGCTTTGCAGTGTGTTATGTCAATGAAGATGATGGACAGTGTCCTTTAAGGACAGTATCTGAGAAGTTTTTGCATGTGAAAGTCTGTGGATTCTGGCTAAAGAGTTTTTTGTAATCTTGCAGGATTTTGCTATGCAAGTGAGTAGAGGGAGGAATATGTCAGTGAAAATGTTAATGAAATAGGTGTAATCTCTGTAAATTACGTCTTACTGGTAAATTGTTTTCCTTTTTTGTTGCTAAATCTTTCACAAAAGCAAATACAGCTTGAGTTACATTTATGAGACTATTTCTACAGTGCCGTTCCACAGTACTGTTTTCTTTCTTTTCCTGTTCCCCCCTAACCACATGGTTTTGCACAGCAGCTTCTGAAACTGATCATTTGTCATTTTTATTTTTGTTTTCTAACCTTTCTCAAATGCTTTGAAATCAAGGATGATTCCATTGATAAGTTAAAAGCAATGCTTTACACTTGAGAAAAAAATGTGCTTGTTTGAAAAAATGTCAGTTTGTTAAAGCTTTTAATAATCTGTTTAATAATTGTCTTCAGGATTGTTTACCATATGAAGTTCATGTAACTGTTTTGAAAATGTTACAGTTAATGGTCAGCATGTTACTAAGGTCTTGGACTCATAGAATTAGATGGTCTGTGGAAGTGTATTACACTAAACTACAGAAACATTTATGGAGTTGACTAAGGGTCTGTCACTGGGTTCTTATGTTCCCGAGCTGGATTATCCTAATTGTATTGTAATATAGTGGTACAATGTAGTTGTTTTCTGCAGTTTAAAAAAAATATAACAATGCATACTGGAAAGTTCATATTGTTAAATAAAAACTTACAATTTTTGCTCAAAAAAATTATGACACACTTGAATCCTAGCATCCAGCTTCAGAACTAATGAAGTATCTTCTAAGGTCCCTCACTAGACCATGCAGGGTCTCAGGTTCTCTGGCACACCAAATGTGTGTGCCCAATGAGTTCAGCTGCATAAAAGGGAGTGGGGGGGTTGTCTTGTGCTGTTTTGTCTGGTAGTTTGGGGGTTTTTAAAGAGTAGGCACTGCAGAACTGCGCTGGGAGGGCAGCATTTCTTTTTGTTATTGTCAGCCTTTCTTTGTACTTAATAACTACCTTTCCTCAGCATAGTAAGTCTGTAAATTGCACAGAAAGTACTACATTGGAAGAAAATACTACACTGCATATATTAACTGCTGCACTTTCTATTTAGGTGTGTTTGCTCTGAGCTTCCTTTTAAGGAAGTAGTATAAAAATTCTGCAGGCTGGGTACTTTTGGTAATTTTGAACACTTTTAATGAATTTTTAGCTATTATTGTTTTCACTTAATGGATATTTGAAAACTGCATTGATACAGTTTTGTTGCTGTCACCTGATATTTGATATAAGTGGCATGGGATTTTTTGTTAGTTAGCTTGCAAATACTTTTGACACACTGGTATTCCCTAACCATGGAATAACATTAGGAAATGAACACTTCTAATAAAAATAAGCCTTTCGAGTTTTATAATCTATACATATGCCAAAATGATTGCGGAGAAAATGAATTTAAAAATAACAGATACTGTTATAATCTTGTATGCTAGGAAGTTAAGACTGCCATCTACTGATTTTTTTCTTAAACCTATTAGTTCCTAGAAAAGTATATGTGCTTTTGTCAAATGGCAGTTCATTTTGATAGTAGCTATATTCCAGGAGCAAGGACCTTTTCAAAAGCGGTTTCTGTCCAATAATGCTTCCTCTTGGTGAGATAAAAAATACTTAGTAGTAATAGGGTTTAAAGAAGTTCATGCTACCATGTTGGACTGAACAAGAGAAAATCCTTTATATACTTAGTTGACTGGAGCCTTCAGAAAACTCGGGTTAGTAAGTCAAGTAGAAATTAGTTGATAATTTATCATAGTCATGTGTATATCTCACAATTACTCTCCTATTTTAAAAAGTAATTGCAAGCTTTATGGGAAAACGATATTAAGGGGCTAAAAAGTCAAATGAACTCTTAATGTAGTAGACATATCCAAGGTGTATGTTCAGTCCTTACCTTTTTTTTCCTTCTGTACAGCAACAACATCAGGCTTGCCTTGGTTGTGGAAGGCAGATCTGGTCACCCTTTTCATTACCATTTTCAACAGAAATCTTAATATAAAATTGTATTGGTATGAACATGCAGTGCTCTAGCAGCATCATATACACAAATGCCATCCGCCTCAAAGGATATCCCATGTGCAGAAAGGCATTTCTGTAGAGCTCTTATAAAATACTAGTTTCTATATTAGGAAGATAATGTTGCCTTATGATGTCTTTGTTTCTATAGGTTTGTTACCACAGCTGATAGGTGTTGCTCCAGAAAAGGCTATTAAGCTAACTGTACGTATCTTTTTTTTTCCCCCCCTCCCCCGGCATCCTTTTGTTTGTTAACATACACAGGATTTATTTCCTAAAATATGTGAAGGATGACCACTTACAAGCACTCTAATATATATGGTTATGGATGTACTTGATGTATGTTAATAAGGAGGAGAAATAACGTAAAATTGGGTGTAATGTATTGTATCTTTATTAGGTTAATGACTTTGTCAGAGACAAATTTACTAAGAAAGATGGTTCCATTCCACTCCCTGCAGAGGTCCTTGCTGGAGGCTGTGTAAGTATCCATCCTGTATTCCTAGGAAAAATTGATGCTCAGTCACATGCAGTATAGCTGGAATGGCAGTTAATGGGTGTGCTTTGTTGATTTGAACAGAACTGTTCTTTTTTCTCCCAATCACAAGAACTAAAAAAAGTACTTTTTCTGTTTGGAAAGCTTTGCATACTTCTGAGTTGAGTTCCCTTGGAATTACGTGCTTGAACAATTTCTTTTGGCCCAGTTTCTAACTTTCAGTTTCAGCAGTGATTTTATTCACAAAAGGCTAAAGAGAGGGTGCCTTTTTTCTCTCTCTCCATACTTGGGTTGGTGTTCATGGTTAGTTTGGAAAGATAGAGGTAGTCCTTGAGAATGGATTATAGAGATCATGTTTGAGTTTCTTTCAGTGGGGATGGGGAGCTAGAACAGTTTAAAAAAATATTATTTCTTGCTGAAGATTTTAAGAAGGAAAAGAAATACACTCTTCAACTTGCTGTATGTGACATTTTTCTGTTTATGAAAATGTGGAAAAATTGAACAGTGTAGTCTTATCTTTCAGATAAACAGGTATGAGTGAATTTTCTGTTTAAATGACTTCATCTAAAATGTAGCTACATTACTCCAGACGCTAACTACATCCATCATCTAAATACAGTTCAAAACCAAATTGTGTTTTCGTTGAGATTGAGGGCTGTAATGCAGTGGATCCCTTAGCAATCTGTAAGTGGTTTGAATTGATATTGATGATAGATTTTTTTTTTTTTTTTTTTTTGGTTGTGCATATTGGCTTATTTCATTTGTGGGATTCCCCAACAGTTGTTAACCCTATAAAATGTTTAAGGCTTAAGTTAGATTTCTTTTGTAGTGGAGAACACTAATAACTTCCAGTTGAGTAGGCTGACAGGCTGGTATAAAACCTCCTCAGCTTACAACAAAACCTGGGGCAGAGAGGTTGTTGACCTCTGCAAAGTTTTAATTCAAAGAAGCAGCCCTGAAGGGAGGCTGCTTATAGTTCTGTCTGATTGAATTTGGCAGCCTGGTACATGCTTGAGTCTTCACCTGTCAGTGTACAAAGTTTATTTTCTGAGAAATGTGAGAAAGCAGCTGTGATGTATAGCTAGCAAAAGACTAACCTTTTTCTGGAAAGCTCAATAACACAGAAAGCACATACAGGTCATTTGTAACAGAATTGAATATAATTAATCAGTGTTTTTCTCTGTGTTGTGGTTAAATTAATAATTAAAATCAAACATTTGAGAATCAGTTGTATTATTTAACATTTTTTTTTTTTAGTGAAATGTATAATATTACATTCATTAGAGGCTTTTCCACTTCCTTGTAAGGTATTCCTTTTTCAAAATAACTTTATTGTCTTACTGTAGTGAACATGGAAAAATTGGGTGGAAATCTGAGTTTCAGATAAGCTTTCAGAAATTTGGATGTTTCTGTGAAGCTGAGCAGATTTATAATCTGTCCAAACAGAACCTTTTCTTCTAGCTCACTGTCTTAGCTGATATTCTCATCTCCTTTTTCAAGATAATACTTATCTCACTCAATCTGGGAGAATTTTAAAAAACTTGGCTAGTTGGCTTCTGTAGGAGAGGAGTTGGCCACAGTTTAGCAACCTCGGGGATGTTCATTTCTTTGTAGCCTCCTCTGGATCATCTGATACCTTACCAGTTGATGACTTTTCTGTCTGTACTGCTGCTTAGTTCCAGTTTAGCAACTTCACTTCTTCCTAAATACCAGAATCTTTATTAGCAAGCTTATAAAGTTTATTCTAAAAGTCTGGAAGTGTCAGTTGACTAAAGCAGTAGCAAGTTGATGTGTTAGTCTTTCTGTTTCTTATCCTTAGTAATTTTCATCCTCATTGTGACAGCTCTTTTCAACGTTGACTTGCTTGGAAATAGTGTTCTTCACACTTCTGGTGTTCATTGTGTGCTATTTTTCTACAAAATATTCTGAGACATAACCAACAGTTACATCTGAGGAAGTGCCACAAGTGAGCTTAGTCCATTTCTATGTGCAGGGGCACGCAAGACTTTCTGTTCGAGTGATGCTACGTTTCTTCTTCATTTTTCCTTTAGTCTGTTCCTTTACTCTCTGTTAGTACAAAATGATGTGGGACTGTTTGGGTTTTATATATGCTGAAATTATTTTCAGCATCTGGATTTGGGTAACCTGTTTTTTTGTGGCTTTTCTTTATTGTTTGACACTTAAATATTTTGCTAATAGTACACTCCAAATATAGGCTAAATTAAAACCATGCTTTTTACTTTGTCATAACATCAGAAGAAACAGCATTATGCCCTTATGTAGATCTCAGAGATGTACTTATTACTGTCTCTGACCATCACTTGCCTGTGTTTAGTGTTGAACCTTCTCCTGATTAGCAGGAATAATGCACTTTTTCATCATTTCTGGTGTGGAACTGGGAGTGGATGAGCAAGCCATATTTTCAGCCATTTTATAGAGTTTGCAACAGAGGCCTTCCTGACCTTTGAAGGTCCACCCTCTTGTGAGCCGTACAAAAGCACATTTTGCGTGCCACAGTCCTCAACTAGGAACAAAAAAAATTCTTGTGAGGAAGTGGAGGCAGCTTGGGTAGGGCTTCAGCAGATCTAGCAAATTCTCCTCTCTGGATGGCAGTGCTGTATCAAAGCCTATGTATGGTGTTACAGTCTTCTAAGACCCACACATGAAGACAGGTGAAACCTTTGACATTAAGACAGTAGTGATTCAAGAGAACCTGCGTAGGCTGTTCGGTATCCTCAGCTATGGAGAGGAGCAAGAAGTGCTACACCATCCAGTAAAGGGGCTGCCCACAGACATGTGCCTCCCCCAGAAATGGTAACTCCGAGAGACTGGATCTCTTTGGCCAAAATCTTACTTCTCATGCTCCAATTATTCTTAGCTCCTGTAAGGTTATGGAATAAACTCCCATTCCCAGCAAGAGGAAATGTCTTCATTCTCGTAGCCGCTAACAAAGACATCCGCCCACGCAGTGACCTGTTCCTATGGTCAGCTGCCTGTCTGTTGTCTTTCCTTCCTTACTGCAGGGCAGGGACCTCCCGCAGGCAGCCTGTGCCCTGTGCTCCTTGAAACCTACCTGCTAGCTGCTGGGCAATGTAAATGTCTTTGGGAAGTGTAGGGTCTGCTCTGTCAGAGCCCAAATATTCGCAGCTGCTCCCAAGCTGTAGTTGTATTCGAAATCTGCAGAACAGCTACGTGGGGCAGCTCAGTTACAGCGGTCAGGTCATACCTGTCAATGAAAGGGCTCTGGTCCCTGATGGATGAAACTGATATCCCATCTTCCTACTTTCCCAAGAGTACACTGGTTTGTTAATCATCAGCAGCACTATCCACGCTTACGCATGTTCAGAGCAAACAATTTCTTTCCCTACTGTTACTCTAATTAATTGAATTACATTTCATTGTAATTCAGTGATTAGCCTGCATTCCTGCCTTTGGAGTTTTCAGCTACCGTTAGCTTTGAGTTGCAGGGGGACTGAGTGAGGCTTTGGCAATGCTTTTGCGTATCCCGACAGCAGCTGGGGAAGCAGAGAGCACATACCTGTTATGGACAGTGCTTCTCAAAGGAACTTACACACATGACGCATGTGAGTACATTGTGAAGGGCAAGATGCTGTAGGAGAACTGTTTGTCCTCAGTTGGGAAGTGATGTTGAAGTAGGCATCTAATGCTATGTAAATGATCCATAAGTAATGTTACAGTAGACAAAGATGCTGTGATTTTAAGCTGTAATTCCTGAGTTACACAGGAAAATAATGGATTCTTCCCATCAATGCAGCTGCATGGTGCTTAGCATTTTGAATGGATGAATCCTGTTTCATCAGAAAGATGTTTCCGATTCATGCTGCAGGGAGGAAGAGGATGTGGGGTGCCAGACAGAAGGGGTCTAAGAACCCTTCTTGGAGGTGTAGGCAATGCGTCTGTTGATGATTAGGTGTTGTGTGTGTGTGTTTGCACATACATACACATAGAAGGCCAAATTTACCACTGATTTAAAAATTCATATATTTAAACATTAAATGTAACATTTAGTCTAAATATTTCGGTATATTTGTAAAAATATTTTTCATATGTATTTATACGTACACACAAACATGTATATAGGCTTATCAGGCAAATAGCTATGTGTCAAATTTATTTTTGAAAAAAAAATTTTAAATGTTACTGTTTTTATTTAACAAACACAAAAATGAATTATAGCTGTCAGTACTTTTCCTTCAAAATCTTGAAGATACTGTACTTCTTTTAATATATTTTAAACAGATAAAGTTAGAAGCAGAATTAAACTTTACTGCTTTATCTTGATCTAGACTGTGGACATTTAAAGTTAGGGAGAAATTTATTCTTTAGTAAAAAAGACAGTAAGCTTACTGTAGGTGCATGAACAATGACAGCTTTGCCTCGAGAAAGAAGTGCAAATTCTTTTTGATGTTTTTAAACTAGACTGTTTTAAGTAACATCTTATTTTAGCTGCTTGTATGGGACATACTTGTGGTCCAGGATGTGGTGGCTTCAAAAAGGAAGGAAGGAAGGAAGGGCTTGAAATAGGCCTCTCCCCCTTTGTAGCATATGCCTCTCGGGTGGAATTGGAAAGGGCAAGAGGTCTCATGTTGCAGGGTCATTTGTGTATTTCCTTCAGCCTTTGGCATGTCATGGGGCCTTTGCTGTGGGATCTCAAACTACATCTTTTTCTCTCATAACCTTTGCTGTCAGATTTAGTTCCTTTATTTGCTCCTTGTAGAGTTATTTTACATGACATTAAGGTTAAGTAGAAGCTTTTATTACTGGTATTTTTGATGTGTATGAATAACCTCCATTCAGAAACAAATTTGTCAACCTTTTTTAAAGTGTCTGTTGTAATTTATGTGTGAAGGGAGGTTTTTCTGTGGGGGGAAATCTAGATTTAGTGCACCTTCTCCAAAAGAAATTCAGGGACTGCAATATATACCTCTGTGTGTTTATACATGTGCACGTGTATTTAACATACATAGCTGACACCTGAAGTAAGATACTTTGAAAAAGAATGACAATGATTGCCACTGACTTGCACAGAAGCATGGAGATTTGTATTGCAACCCTGCACACTCCCAGTTCGTTTTTATTTGGAGATCCTTTGAGTCACTCTCCTCTGCACCCTCTTCTGGGGAGTGCTCTTCCTTTGTTCCCCAGGCAGCACTCTTCTCTGCCTCACATATTTTTCCTCAGATAGATAGGCAGCCATTTACTTGAAAAAAACTCAAAACCAAACAAAAAATGACCCCCGCATTCATTTAAAAAAAAATACACAATGAAAAAGTGAGTTTTCTTGTGTTACATGTTCTGTATTAAAATCAATGCTTGTCTTGTCTGTACTTGTGATGTGTCTAAGGACCTAACAGATTCACGCAATTCCTGTGAATTCAGTGCTCCTCTTCATGTGAATCAAATCACTGCTGTGCAGAAAAGTTTGCTGAGCTCCAAGTATAACACTACGAAAAGTCAAGATTGGGATAGAAATACATATTGCTAATAGGGGGTATTTAACTGGGTATCTTGACAGTTACAGCTCTTTTTGAGAAAGCTGCCTGTCGAGAAGTTTGTCAACACTGTAAATACTCAACGTTCAAAGTGTTAATATAAATAAAGAGCTTTTCAGATGGTTTTCTACTGATAATATATGTTAGGGTTTTCCTTATATTTTATTTTGTTCAATAACCCAATCATCAAGTAATATTTTAATATTAATATTGTCATAATATATAAATCTGTATTAACTATATACAATTTGTAACATTGTATATATAATTAGTATTGCTACTAAATTATTAAATGTGTTGTGTTTAGAGTCTTCTCTTTTCATTTCTGTGTTAGAAGAGGGCTGTTGCTGATTTTAACAGAAATGTAGGCAGTTGGGCACCTAGGAGAGGAGAATGTTAATTGCAGGAAGATTGAATTCAGGGTAGAAAATGGAAATGTTTATGAATTGGCCTATTTGTGTTTCTATGGTGGGTGTTAGGCAAATAGGAAGAGTTATTTTGGCTGCTCTGCAGGATGTGCTAATTTATAACATTGAAAATAAAAAATGGAATTTCACATACATATGTAAACAAAGAATGCATATGTAATAGGCAGGTAGCTGGTAATTGTCTAGAAGGAGTGAATTTCTAGCTTAGTGTCTAAAGTTAAAGTTATTTGAATTTTTTGTGTGGTGCATTACATTATGTAGTAAGAGCATTCTGCTTAGTGTTTTATCTACCAAAATTATTTTTAAAAATGATGTAGGGAAATGAGAAACATTTGAAATTTGTTTTCTGTTTAGTGCAATATGAACAAAAAAATTGGTTATTGTTTAACAGAACTTGCCAGATGCAAATTTTATTTAGATTGGAACTTGGCCTAGCAGGACAGCCATTTCATCTTGCATGTATAGGTGTGCATGAACAGGGAAAGAAGAGATGAGAGGAGAAGTAAAGAGAGTCTGAAGAATGGCTTTGCACATGAGAGGTGTCAGGTAGCAGTAAACAGTGTGCAGTAAGTCCAAGGAACAGAGAAGATGGGATCAGTTTGGCTGGTCTCGGAGTTCTAGTGATCTTCCTGATGGTTGCAGTATATGTCTACAAAAATGTAGGCTTTGATTTTCTTTCAGAGAGGTGAAGAAGCGAGGGAATAAAACGGAAGATTAACAACCTAGACTGATTATTTGAGTGGGAAGTGGAGATAATTAAGCAAAAGCAGGAGTTGATCTCCCACTGTTTGGGTCAAGGTGCTTTAGTAAAGCCATAACAATGATGATTCTACATGTCAACATTGAGTGAATTAATAAACAGTGCTTGCAATTGAAGGATGGCAGTGTGCTCAGCAAAGGTTCAGTGAAGTATTGGGTGCTTGGTCAGTGAAGATTTTGATGCTTCGTGCCCCCTATCCCATAGATGGTACCCAAGTGCTTGGTCGTTCTCAGTAAGATCTGTTGAGGTTTGCAATGCTCTTTTGTCTCAAGTCTAGAATAATTCAAGTTACGAACTTCTAAGGCGTGCTTCAACACTAATCTCAAGTTTATTCTGCCTGCTGCTGGAGAGATGAAGATTGTGCTGTAGGCAGAAAGGATTAGCGTTCATTAGTTCTGAATCAATTAGCAGAGAACACCATGCGTGCTGTCCAGGAGGTGCTGTAGCAGACTATTGATTTTACTTCACACACCCCCACACACACCCCGAGCATCACAAAGAGAGTTTATTTCCTGGGCAGTTTGGAAGTGGAAAAAAAAGCTTTAATTGCAGATGTTCTGCATCTTTTTCCTTCAGTAGAGTTTGATGGGTTGGAGGAATAGATCAGGTTTAAGAGCAGCTTTTAGATTGTGGAAGAAATGCTTTTTAAAGTTGGCTGTATTCAAGTGGTTATATGCCATAAATTTTAAGGAAGTGGTTTTAATTTTTAAATGAAAAAAGGTGACTTAGGAAGAGGGGGGAAAAGAAAGCTTAGTAAAATTTAGCTGTTTTGTGATTAACCACACACTTCTCCAGAAATAAATGGTAGTACCTACAGCAAACCAGGGAGAAATCTAAACATCATTTTAAATAGGTTTATGTGCTTTTGAAACTGAACTGTCAGATTGAATCTCTCTCAAATCTGAAACATAGTTCTTTGAAAGTCTTTGGTTAAAGTGCAGAATCTGAAGCAGCTCTGCAACACTATTGCCAGGAAGTTTGCAAGAATAGTCCTTCAGCACTGCTAACAGAATATTTCCTGCATGTAAAATCTGTCATGCTCAGCTCAGGGAAAGATAATGACTCCTGTTTCTATCTAGTATCATATTTTGAAATGTTGCTCTTCCTATTTAAATTTTATATTTTGTTTCCACTTAGGACAATTAAAGGCTGCTAAACAAAACTCCAAACACCTTTTCTAATAATTTAAAATTACACCATTAAATGCAAATTTACTTCTTAAACAGCATCACCACTAAATGCAAATAACATGTCTACAGATTGGTGATGGATTATTATTGAATAAACATAAGGTCGTCTTTATATGTGTTTGATGCTCTAGTAGCACAAGTCTAGTGATTAATTTAGTTTAGTATTTCATGAAATATCTGATAGACTTTTAAACACAACCACGACTTTTAGAAAGTGGTATCAAGGAGAAAAGCAGAGACAAACTGAGTTAATCCACCTCTGTGGACTATAAATATATAAATGTAAAAATTTATTTCATACAAACCCATGATTTCTGATTCAGGGCTTTTAACTTCCAGACAGGTGCTTTATTAAATACCTCTTGTATATCTTTACATGAGACTATCAGCCAATGCAGTGAGAAATGAACGCACTCAGCACCTTGCAGAAGTCAGCCTGTCACCACATGCTCTAGTAACGCAATTTACTTTCTTTTTCTTTGGGTTTGCAGGCAGGAGCTTCCCAGGTCATCTTCACTAATCCTCTGGAGATTGTAAAGATTCGGTTGCAGGTAGCAGGAGAAATTACTACAGGACCCAGAGTCAGTGCCCTCTCTGTTATAAAAGATTTAGGCATTCTTGGTCTTTATAAGGTATGTATTTCTGCTTTGAGCAGCTTCACCATTTTATGTTTTATGCTAAACTTTTGTACTGTTGTAACAAAAACTGTTAAAAACAAAGACATCTTTTGAATTTAAAACCAATCTCTTCCTGCAGGGCAGCCCCACAGTGGAAAACTGAAGAAAACCCACTTCTATATTAAGGCAGTGGGATACAAAAAATACTCCCCCATTCTATCCTTTGGGCTTTTATGCCAAGCTACAGGGAGTCCTGTATTGCAGACCTGCTGTCTTCTGGCACTGATCATTTCGTTTGGTGGGGTTTTGTGAAAAGTTTCTTTAGCTTTCTCTGTGTGTTTTTCTTACATTTGTTTTGAATCTCTGTTATCTCTATTGTTATCTTTGCAGCAGGATATTCTCTTTGTCTTAATAATTTGATGGCAGTGAAACAGTAGTGGAGTTTAGTAGGATTCAGATTTTTAAGAAGTTAAGTGGTGGGATTTGTCAATAACAAATTCCACTAAAAAAAAGCCCATACTGTACTGTATTTCAGCAGAATGCCAGTCAACAGATTCCTTCCCTGCAGGTATACTTACTACCATCATTACAGATCAGATGTAATGGAGCAGAAGCTATTAGTTTTCTTAAACAAGGAAGAGTATTTCTTCCTGTATTTTCTGCCAGTGCAAGGGGTAATACGTAAATTCAGCTGTTGTATTAGCTGTGCACTTACAAAATGTCATTTTACATGATTTGTCCATAGACCTGCAATGATACTGTAAAAATGTGCAAATTTACTTCTAGAGCTGACGCTTTTGTTTTGAATTCCGTAGATGGGATTCACGACCACTACATTTCCTAAAGATCATAGGTGTTTTGGTACATGGGACAAAATTACCGTTTCTGTTTGCAGTGATTAAACAATTGAGCTTACTAAAAATTCTCCTGTTCTTTAGAATTCATTATCATTTGTGAAGAACTGTAAGAACTTATCTTAGAGCATAAAGTATCTGCGTGAAAATAACTGAAGGAACACATTTCTCTATAGCAAGTCTTCTGCTTAAGCCACGTAGGGTTTGTGATGTGTGCTGTCTGTTAATATCACTACTGGGTGACTGGCATCAGGTGGGTCCATTGTGTGGAGGCTGCTGGCTTGGAGTATAGCAGTTGGGTATTTGGGCAAGGAGTGGTGTTTTTGTATAGTGCATGCTTTCAGGGTATGCAGATGAGATTTTTGGATGTACAAGGGCTTATTTGAGCTTTGTACAGGAGTTATTTTAGTTGGTAGCAGACTGATGACTGAAGTTACTAAAAGAAGAATATTAGATATGTTTTATTATGAGTATTCCACTGTTTTTACACCATGCAAAGTTCTGTTAAAGGAAGTCTTTAATGCTAATTTGTGGCGAGGAGCTACTCCTTGCACTGTTATTGTAGGCTGCTAGTTTTGTCTCCCTGTATCTTCCCCTTACTAAATGTTTCCCATTTTGCAGCAGTTTCCCTCTTTTTACTAACCTTCCAGTACAGCTTTTTCAGTCAACCAGATGATGATCGGTGGAGATCAGTATGAGTTCTTACAGTTCTCACTGGTATTTTAGTAGTGCTTTTGTGTTTGGCGGAAAAAATGGCATGCAAAGACTTGTCTTGCTGCTTCCATGGTTGTGGTGGTTGTCAGCAAGACATAAGGACAGACCTTTGTCACTTTCTTCATCACATTTGGACACATTGTATGTAAAAGGTATTTATCCTAGGTACTGATGTCAGGATTGATGTCACATACTGCTTACTGAAATTAGACATGAACCTTGACTCTTCCTCATTCTAGAAACTTACTTTAGATGTGCTTTATTCTTTTTTCAAGCTCAACCCTATATCTTCGGTTTCCTGAGACATTTTATTTTCTGTGTTATTTACCTGGTAGATCAAAAGAATTGGTACTTCTTGGGCTCAAGCTGCTTGCTGGGTATCAATTTTAATCTTATTTACAAAATTGATTTGTATTATGTCTCTTTTTCTATGTGACAGGGTGCCAAAGCATGTTTCCTCAGAGACATTCCCTTTTCTGCAATCTACTTTCCTGTTTATGCTCATAGTAAACTGATGCTTGCTGATGAAAATGGCCATGTGGGAGGGCTTAATCTCCTTGCAGCTGGAGCCATTGCAGGTAATTTTACAGAATGTTTTCTAGAAGTAATTTTTTTTTCTTTTAGTGAGCAATATTTAATATTCATTCAGTAGCCCCATATAAAGGAAGGGTACTGTACCATTGTATCTGATTTAATCTAAATTTGATCACTGTTATCCTTAGTGGGAGGTGATGTAATTTTGATGAGAGCTAATTACATTTGCATAATGTGGATAAACAGCGTAATGCAGCTCAGCAACTTGTAGTCAAATTTGATCTGTCTGTCTCAATGGGGTTTTACTTGTTACTGTGCTCTCAGAGTTGAAGGCTAATTTGAATCTTTGATGAACATAAGATGAGAGATCATAAGAGCTAAGGAGAAAATGACTTACCCTGTTTTGGATTCCTGAATAACTGAGAAGAAACTTTGTTCAAATGTAATTGCTAAAAATAGGGCATTAGTTTGTAAAGAAGCTGAAGTTAAAGTATCATACTCTGAAATTTAAAATATTTTAACGCTTCTAAAAAATGTTTAGTATAAAGAGAATATGCAGTGATGATAAAAAGTTGTTTTTAATAGAAGTAGGAACTGTAGTGGTGGTCATCTAAAAACATGGATACAGATGACCAGATTCTGCACTGCCACAGACTGCATCACTAGGATGAAAACCAGGTATCTGCAGCCTCTCAATTGTGAACGATTCAGTGTTGGAATCTGTGCAGTTTAGAAACATCAGTGGCTGACCGGACCTTTTGTTACTTGTTACAGTTGTAAGGAATCACTATATATACATCAGTCATGAGCCATCTGTGTGTAAAGAGCAGTTTCCCATATTGGACTTGATACAGAGCTTGGCTGCACCTGCTCTTTGCCAGTTGGTAGGTTCCTCGTGCCAGAGGGAAGGGAGAGACCAGCTAGGAAACTACTAACAGAGTTGTAGTCCTGTTTATTCTCAAGTAATGCAGAGCTGCCAGGAGTGGAAAATTATTTAGCTTACTGTACTCATAGAAGCACATACAAATATTATTATTTAACTTGTATTTCATACATAGACTCACTGTTTTTACATTACAGGCTTCACAGCTTCTCTTTGTTTGTTTGATTAATGTTTCTGGGTCACCCATACTAAGTGATGAACCCTATTAAAAATGCGTGTAAATCTCGCAGGCCTAGTTTTATAGCACGTACAGGAGTCTGCCTTTCTGAATTGCAAATTTCAAATTCCCGATTGCTCGATCTATTCCTGTTATGCATGCGCAGTAGGGAAGAATACAGTCTGAACATACTTGCCTGTAAAGGAAAATCTGCATATGGTTGCAATTAGCTTGTGCTTGTAGGCTTAACTGTATTGCTTCTGTTTTCCTCTAAAACATCCTGAAGTGATCAGCAACTCTTCAAAGTTTATGATCACCTATGCAAATCAGTGACTTGTTAAATTTTTAATTCAATATTAACCAATTGTAAAAGTTCAACAGAAGTCAAAATCAATTTCAAAATTCTAAGTCAGAAGATGGTTCCTCTTCTTAAGAGGATGACATTTTTACAGCATTCAGAAGTATTCAGAAATATCTCAGATAACACAGTTGTATACTGTGGAGTACATTTCTGAAAACTTTCTCCTTTCCTTTGACTAGAAAGCTGAGAGTGGTGCCTTGGAAGTGGAGATTTGTTCTTCCATCACTGTTGGCTATTATCACGCTGTTGGTACTAAGCAGGCTTGTAAAACACCTTCATTGTCCTCAGTCTTTTTATGGCTTGCCTATTGAAGTAAGCAGCATCTATTCTCCTACAGAACAGTCCAAACAGCAGTACAGACGTATTTCTGTAGAATAGGTGTTTTAAGTAGTAGTTTTCTTATTAACACCTTTAACAAATGGATGTGTAGGATTCAACTTCCCAAATCAATCATCTATGTAACTTGCAAAATATGTTGTAGAGTATTAACAAATACAGTAAGGTTACACAACTAATTTTTGTCATGGATATCTCTTATTAGGTATATGGCATATGTGTGAATTTAAAAATGCTTATCTTTTGAAACTACTGATAATGACAAACCACTAGAAGATGTTGAGAGAATTGCTGTTGATAGTTTATTATTTTCTTTACTATCAGTTATAGCCTTTAAATTTAGAAGAAACTCAAAACAATTATACCAAGCACAACAGTTTATATTAGCATCAAGTGTAAGAACTTGCATTTTTAGTAATATCTAATCCTTGCAAAAACTATTACAGTTTGCAGTTGTATTTTTCAGTTAGAAGTGTTTCATCTTTTACAAGATTCTCTGTGCAAATTAAATGTGGTTTTCTTCTAAAAGGTGTGCCTGCTGCTTCTTTGGTAACCCCTGCTGATGTCATCAAGACAAGACTGCAAGTGGCAGCTCGCGCTGGTCAGACAACATACAGTGGAGTTATTGACTGCTTTGGAAAGATTCTAAGGGAAGAAGGTCCTTCGGCTTTTTGGAAGGGAGCTGGAGGTGAGAAATGCTCTCTGAATATTAAGGCTGACCCCGAATCTGCAAATTAGCACTTGCTTTGTTAAGGACTCAAATTAGAGCAGTAGTTACAAGGTTTGATTCTGAAAAACATAACCTCTTGTTAAAAATGTTTAGCTTCTCTCCTGAGAAATTATTTTCTTTGACATTACGATTTGTAATATTTAACAGCTCGTGTGTTCAGATCTTCACCCCAGTTTGGTGTTACTTTGGTCACTTATGAACTTCTGCAGCGATGGTTTTATGTCGATTTTGGAGGCATGTAAGTCAAATATTTGCTTTTTTGGAAAAAAGCGGCCAAGTTAAAAAAGACCTTACTTTTTTTCATACATGGGACCTCTTAAACTTGGTGACTTTGAACACCCGAACTTAAGATTGCGGTATGCAAAAAAATCCCCCCCTCCTCATATAATTGAGACAAACTCACCTGTTAATTCTAAACAGATGAGAATAGAAAGAGCCATTTCATATTTATTTTAATACACTACATAAAATTTGTATTTCCACTCTATTTTCCCTGTGCCAGTGGAAGTTAAAAGAATTTTACAAAGCTATCAGTAAAAACGTAGCTTCACTTTTGGCCTTGATTTCCCATTAAGTAGTGGTCTGAACTCAACTTACTTTACTAGACCAGAGAAGTGAATTAATTAAGGTCAGCTTTAACAGTCTTCCATACTCAGACAAAATAGTCTATCTTTTGTAAAGTTATTCAGGCTTAAGAAAACACTTTAAATAAAGGAAAGCCTTTTTTTTCTTTTTCTTTCTTCAAACAGCAAACCTTCTGGATCAGAACCTACCTCAAAAACTCGAATTTCAGATCTTCCTCCTGTTAACCCTGAGCACCTAGGTGGATACAGACTTGCTACAGCTACATTTGCTGGTATAGAAAATAAATTTGGTTTATATCTTCCTAAGTTTCGATCTCCTGGCATTACCTTGGCTCAACCAAAAGGCAGCAGCTGAATCCTGAAAAGATGCTTCAACCTAACAAAGTGATGCAGTGGAAAAAAGTTCACAAGAGTAGTACTGTATTTTTTTCCAGTCAGCTGCATGTTGTTCTAGCTGAACTGAGCTTGCAAATCTAATTACTCATTTCTAATATTAATACATACCTGCATTTACTTTATTTGCACAAAAGAAACGGATTGAAGCTGTGGTTCTATGCCTTGTTTTAACCAGTGGCATGAATCTGTAGCCTAGACTTTGCCTTGCACAGCTTGCATTTAATGTTACTGTACATATTGTACATCTTTGTACAGAGACATCATGGCATCTATATACGTACATTTATATAATGGGTATTGCAGTTCAAAATAGTTTGAAATGTACAGAATGTTTTGAAGGTGTTTTGTTAACAATCACGACAATAAAATATTTAAAAACACTTAAGTCAGTTCACTATTTTGTGTTTATAGAAAAGTTGTCCATTGTGTGGGGTTTTTTCCCTCCACAGATTACAGATTAAAATTTAAAGATCAGATGCACTTATTTAATGAATGTACAGTACAGAACATAGCCTCTGAAGGAATGCATTTTACTGCTAGTTACAGCAAAGGTATTAAAATGCAATCTGTTGTCTTGTAAGAGAACACAGTAATTAGATGAGCACATGCAATATTTTATTTTGCAGCACTACTTTGTAACAAGGAATTCCCTCGAAATACATGTTAATACTAAATGTGTGATAGATCTTACCTCTATGGTAGTGTATTTAAAACAAAATGAAGTATTTGCCAGGTATTAGCAGACTCAAGAATTTTTACAAGATTTATTACTCAGAGTGCTTTTTTCCAGAATGGAAGTTTTTTTATAAAAAAGTGAGGGCATTCTTTTTATTTCTAGATTGTTTTACCATTAAGAAATTAGGCTACTCTGGAAAAAAAAAAACCACACCCACTTTAACATTCTTTTTATGTGCAAAACTGATTGTTTATATTTCCAGTTGAGTGGAAGGCTAAGTAAAAGGAGAGGAGAAAGGAAAAGCTTGAACTATTTTGGCCTAATGTCTGCCAAAAGTTTATCGGGTGTAATTTTTAAACGCAAAAATGTCAGAGGAAATAGGGGTGTCTAGATTTCTACAGTCCTAGAAGAAAAATAGTTATACTACCCCTACAGCCAGAAAAGAAATGGGTGGGTTTCCAGCCTTGCTTACTGAAGTATGACAACCTTCAATCTTTAGTTTTACATGTTTCTTTCAGGATTAAATATGCTAAAGTACAGTGTATCCCAGTGGTATAAACTGATTTGAGGTTCTGCTGTGTTCTTGCTCTGGTGACAGCAGGCCAATATGAAGAGTTTTAGTGGCTTCTAAGTTAGTTAATGGCTTCTTAAAAACTAAACACTACAACCAGACAAGTCTTTCTTCAGTTCTAGCCTCTAAGCAAGATGCAAAATCTTTTGGTGCTGAATAATATTTAGTGAGCTAAAGGTTAGAATACATCAAACTTGGGAGTTTGATCACTATTCTGCAACATGCATATATGTAACCCCATTAGAAGGCTTCCAGTCTTTGTTTTTTTCTGTTTAAAGAATTACATGTTCTGTGGAGTTTTCTAGAGACAGGCTTCCCAGGAACTCTCTCCCATATCTACATATTTCGTTCTGCGTTTTCTAAATAGATAGAAAAATGGTAGGTACCTACTGGCATTTAATCTTAGTTACAAGTCTTAGGCTTGATCAAGGCTTTAGGAGACTTTACACTGCAAAATAGCATTTGTATTTCTTACAGCTCCAAAACTGGACAGTGTGGCTCCCAGAATGATCATTTACAGTATCTAGCATCACTGTTGCTCTCGTAATGTTGCAGGTATGGGTTTTACAATATCTTTAACCTGTACTCAACTGTTTTGTGAAGGAGGAACACAAGCAGGAATGAATACAGAATAGTTCATTGAAAATTATTAAAAGGTTGAAATTATGTAAAACTAATGCCATATGACCTATATGTTTATGCCACAATCCATTGAAAGAAAACCTTATATTTTCAGAAATCCAGTAGATAAGTCTGAAGGAAATGTATTATTAAATGAGAAGTAATAATCTCAGTAAAAAACCCCAAAACACCAAACGCCCACCCCCCTGCCTCCCCCTGCCAAAAAAACCAGCAAGACAACAGAACATTCTGCTTGTTAAGAATTCTTGTGCCTAAAGGGTAAAAATCATCACATGATGTGCCTGTTCTTTATGTAGTTCACATGTTTCTCAACTGAACAGATAGCTGCTCTCCTCAGGTTCAGGAAAACATAAAAGGTAAATATAAAACTGAACAGCATGACTTTGCATTAAAAAGAGGGGGGGACTTTTGACAAGCCAACACCAGTGGAAGCCAAATTTCACTTTCAAACCCACTGAAAACGAGAACCTCCTGAAGGCAGAATTGCTGTTACTGCTGCCTGTGTCTCTAAGAGCTGCTTGTAACAGAACTGAGACAAGGAGAAATAGAACAACCCCCCCCAACTTAAAACACAAATGATGAAGGAACAATAAGAATACTTCTGGACATAAAGCTGATTAAGGAATATAAACCTATTTATTTCCTACTTCTAAGCATATAAAACAGCTCTTCTGGCAAAGCCATAAGCTTGTAGCAGATTAAGAATACCAGAAACGAACCCAGAGTCATAAGTTAAAGAAACCAATATTGGTTTGGTGCCCAATTAGTACAAGACAGAATATTTACTAAAAAACCAAAACCCCACAACCACCCCCCCCCCCAAACCTGAAACCCAAACCCCGTCTCAATGGGAAACTTTATAATGTCCTAAGAAAGATGTATTAAAAAAATTTAACAAAAATTCCAACCATTCTGTTTCAAGCCATTGAGAGGTTTTGTTTCAATAAAAATGTTAAAAAGCAATGAAAATGTCTTTCTTGAACTTAATATGGAAAATCAGTAGCAAGTCTGTAGTTAACAGAATGCAAATCATCATGCTATAGAAATTAAGTGAAGATCTAGTTCCTTATCCTTTGGAAAAGAAAAATTTGACAACAGTAGCCTTTTTCCTTGTGCCTGATTGCTACAGTAGGAAGTGGAGGTCAGGGGCAGAAAACAACTCCATGATGTGTGTAGTAAAATGAAACCAGCAGCTCCCAGGAACTCTCTACTCTCAAACTACTGAAGGGACACAGATTAGGGGTCAGGGCAGCTGACAAGTGCTCATATAATATTTATTTATGAATCAGTCTCACCTTTTAATGTACCAATTCAAACAAAAGAACTCATTATTATTAAATATGTATTTCATTAATTCAGGTCCAATTATCAAGTAAGTTTGTAACTACAGAGAAATTTTTATTCACATGTATTATCCACTACCAGAGTCTGAGGCTTATCTATATATAAACAATGAAACTTACTTGGAACATATGCATGCATATCCATGGGTAATTTGAAGAGTTCAAATTAAAGAATGCGTCAGAAATTTACTACCTAATGAAGGTTAGTCTGTGGAATATAGAAAGTTTAGTTTAGAAACAGAACTTCTACTTTTCAGAAATAGATACTGTTACAAAGTGGAAATTTCAGAAGCCCAATAGTAAATTTACATCAGGTTAGTGTTTCAGCAAAAGAAGTTCCTTGCAAAGTCAAAGTTAACTGTATTAAAAGTTACACAAATCCAAGAATGTGCTTGTAATTTATATATAAAAAGTGACAATGCAAGATCAGATTTTCCCTGATCTTAATACATTTCAAAGTCCATAGCTGACTCCATATATTCCTCCCTTAAGCTATTATTTGAACTGACACATGCTTACACTTTTTAAGATTTGCATCAAATCATTCACAAGTCTACCACTGCTGCCTATTTTTAATGATCTACGCCGGTATGCGGGTTGCAGCTTCCTCTTCTGCATCAGCTCTGTTAGCATTTATTTCTGCCAGCGTTCGACCAAATCGAGTCCACTCATCACTGCGTGGAACGGCAACTTGCTGTTGACAAAGAAAATGTTATTTAGGCCTACTTATAAATAAAAACAGCTCATTTTGAACAGCAGAATGCTTAAGTAACATTCAGAAGAGGTTCCAACAGAAAAGCTTACCTTTATTTAGTGTAACTTTTAAAATAGTCTGAACATCAAAATCTCTAACTAATAAAAGAAGCTGAATTTGAGAATCTGGTATTTAAGTATGTAATGGTACTATTACAAGCTCGCATGATAGGTGTCCATCTGAGAGACTGCCTCCAAAGGGCACTACTAATGCCATACCATCATCCCCTCAATTAGTTACGTACTACTGCAGTACACGTACTTGCAATAGCAACAGCTTCACTGTAGGAACAAAGTCAAGACTGCTTCACTGCAGAATTTTTTGTTCAGTACTTCTCAAGCTATGGTCAGAATTCATGTGCCAGGTATAAAGAACATAAAATCTCTACAAACCAACCCATTGATTCTTTTATCTTATTTCACCAGCCTTACAAAAATGTTTTTATTTTTTGATTGGCTGCCAGATAGCATGCTAAAAAGTTATGCTAGAATACCTGAAATAGACACAAAAAGGTAACATTAATTTGAAAATAAAAATTAAACATTATTCCTCTAATCACAGGGGAAAAAAGTTAAAAGCACGTTGCTAAATAAGAGTGAAAGAAACATGAGTGTTTTGTAATGTACTTTGCACAATAAAAGGTATACATACCTCTCCCACATCATATATAACTATTTGTCCCTCTGAATCACCTACAGCAATCTCTCTCCCAGAATGCGTCCATCTCACACGGTTCAGAGCAGGATTGCCCTCCACAGTAATGCTTGCAGTTGGCACCTGTATCCATTTAAAACACATTGCTAAAAATTCCATAATTCCATAAACTAGAGATTACAGAACACACCTAGTCCCTCAGTGTTGTATCAAAAGAAGTGCCCAACATTTCAGCTGAGGCAGAGTATGTAAATCTCAAAGACTCTCAGTGGCCTTAAGCTATCACCAGTGACATGACCAAAATGATACATCTTCTGTCCCTTGGCCAAAGTACAAACATCCTCTATCAAAAAGCACATCTACACTCTTGTCATGAGGCAGGAGGCCTAGACATGCATTCAGTCAGACAGCAAGGAGGAACCCTGGGATCTCAAGAAAGATATGACAGAAGGCAGGGATGAAGTCAGCCGCTTTGGCAGGTCAAATCCTGTCCAAAGGCTAGAACCGGGTAATTCCAATTTGAAGCCATAGGCTGGCATATACTCCTACAGAACTGCTCTTTCTTCTATATGCAGTTTTAAGAAGGTGAGATTTAAGTACCGAGTATCTGTCAGGTTCTTCCTGTCACCTACATCCAACAAGTTTAAATCTCAGAAAAGATTTCATACTATAATTAAGTTTATAACTCACACCAGAAAACCCAAACATTCAATTCTCTAAGTTTAGAAACAAATTACAATTTCACTGCAATAGTAATATGGCAATAGGAACAACAGTGGTGTGTGGGTAACAGGTTTAGTTCACGCTGTTAAGCTATAGGCTGCCAAGGTCATACTGGGGGAGGTCTATAATCACTTTCACAACATGGATCAGTGTTACACCAGCAGATGTTTTGCACTTGTGCTACAAGTAAAACAAGTTAATTACCACTGTCATTCATTATGAGGAGTCATCTGAATTACAACCTTGTAATCAAAGAATGATACTTATTACACAGAAACTACTGGAACTACAGAATATTTAAGAACAACAACAAAAAAACAGACCAAAAAGCAATGGTAAACTCCTGACACTTTTTCCCCCGAAGTGTACAAACACTCTTCCAGCTACATTTCATTGTTAACCTGACTGCCTCACCTCAGTATCATTGTTGAGATTCCACAGGTCAAGCCTGCCCATCCCATCCACACAGGCAAACAAGGCAGGGTGAGTTGGAGACCACATCACATCATAAACATAATCTGAGTTGTCTTCAAAGGAGTAGAGAGGTTTGTTATTCTGAAAAAAGCAAACATAATGCAATACCTAAACTCTGCACTTCAAAACTATAAAGCTAACAGGAAAAGCAAAATACAGAACTTCAACAGCATTATCAGCAATAACTAAAAAGCAATTCACATTTTGACTTACTTTAAAAAATGCCTCCGCAAAAAGCAGCCAAAAATTAATGCTATTATTAAAGGGATGCTTTCCAAAGCATGCAGCCTTTTTGCTGGCTGCTACCATAAAACAAACTAGTAGCAAGCCAATATAGTAAGGGATTGTAAATTTAATGCATTAAGAATCTTGTAAATCAAGCCAACGATAACACAGTGACAGCACTTCAGACTGTTACTGGGAGATTGTGACTCTGCTTCCTCTGCTTTGCATTCCTCAGGGCATCAAACCAACAGAGAAAGAGGTAATTCTGGCAATGGGAATGACAGATATTTCAACTGTAAGCCTCACAGTTTAACTGACATCAGTTTTGGTGCTGTCCCCATAGTCCTCCACAAAACTGTAGCAAAACATTTGCCCTATGCATAATATGAAGTAACTAATTTTACAACATTTGGTTACATTGTAAATCGGTGTTGCTAACAAAGGGCAAAAGGATGAACAGAATGGATCAGAAGTATAGAAATGATGTACAATCAGAAAGCAAAGCTTTATGTTGTCAACTATAGTTTTGTTCATCAGCTGTCTCCTCTTTGCAGGACTGTTGCTAGGATCCTAGAAAGCTTCACACGACTTGACTTCAGTTTACTGAAGTTTCTTAAGTAGCTTACATTATAGCACCACCTTGTGTCAAGGACTACAAAGAAAATCACTGAACTATCTATTTGTTACCTTAGTTGTCCAAAGCTTTACTGTCCAGTCAAAAGAAGAGGTGACAAAAAGATGCGAGAAGTCTACAGGTCCAACCGCTGCATGGCAGTTGATACCTGTGATTGGTCCCTGGTGTCCTTCAAACATCTCACTGATTCCAGCTTTGCTGTTTTAGAATATATAACCAGGGTTAATTTATCTGGAAACCATACATCTGCAGACAGAGATAGCACTGAAATGCAATTTATATATAGCCACAAGACGATTTTGCTGCTTTGTATGGATGTTACCCCACTGCAAAAGGCTTCATCACATCACAACAGGATCACAGAAGACCAGGCTTGAATGTGAACCTTAACTTTGACATCTGTTTTCTGCTAACCTTAAGTGCCAAAATATACCATAGGGAGAAGAGACTCATTTAGCAGGTATCAGTCCACACATTTAACTATGTTGTTCTCCAAGCAATAGCTAAAACTTCCATTCATACAAAGAACGAAATCCAGTCCTCAGAAATGAGCATAAAACTCCCAGTGACTTAAGAGAAGTTGCATGTACCTTATGGACACAGGGTTCAGACATAAAACAGTAACAATATATCCCTAATAGCCTCCTATCAGAAACAATGAAAAAGAAGGGGAGAACAGATGGGAAGGATGTTACACAAAAGTGATACAATTTTGGGTATTTTGGAACCAAAAAGCTGTGCAGGAAGGTGATGTGTATTTGAGATGAAACCTGGACACTCAATTATATTTAAGAAAGCAATTGATAAGATACAGTCAGACAATTTCAAAATAGATTGAACAGCAGGAGAAAAGCTAGCCAATTTAAGATTTGTGCGTGATGTTACTGTACAATTATCTACAGAACTGATACGAAGTTTGGAATGTTCTGCTACAATTCAAATGAATAAAACCGCAGTGACCTACGCTGCCCTCATCAACACAACTCCTAGTCACTGAAGGCAGCATAGTACCAGTTCAATATTCCAACTTCTTCTGGTTTTAATGAAGCTCTTACTCAGAGAAAAAGTGCACATGAATTCATATACAGCTATTTTGAACTCCTTCAAGACAAAGGAGTAAATATGCACTATAAATAATTTTAGCAGTGTAAAGCATGCAGGGACTCATCCTTTCACTATTTTTATTTATTCTGAATAATTGAAGTTTGTATTCACCTGCCATGACGGCATGCAGTGTACACTGAGCCTTCTTCACTGCCAACAACAAAGTTGTTGACATCTCCGATAGGGAAGGACATGCAGGTAACAGCCACGGCCTTGGACTGTTTGTGAACCAGCTCCATGCTATCCTGTGGTGAAAATATCAGCAACTTAGTTTAAAAAAAAACAAACCTGAAATATTAACATCTACAAAGTCATTTAGATTTCTCAGTAGAAGGTTGAGGGTTTTTTTTGTATTTTACTTGTACAAAATTGGGCAAGAATAAGAAAGTTATTTCTTGTTAAAATTGTGTTCACCACTAACACAAGTGCAAAAATATACAAAAGGATCAACAGACAATATTTGATTCCACAGGTGGGGAAGTATTTTATTAAATACTTATCAAGCTCCCTTAAGTATAATTCTCTGTGTTGGGAAAATGTTTATTAATGCTTTTTAGATTAATTACGTTTTTACAAAATACTATATATATCCAAAGATATCTTACCTGTGGTTGGGAAAGCATGTCCAGACTCCAAGAGCATATTTTCCCATCAGTTGAGATACTAATCAAGTTATGAGCATTCTGGGTCCCAACAACATTTACACAGTACACTGGGTGCTAAGAAATGTAAAATGCTATCAGAAAATGGAATTTCCAAGTAACAACCAATTCTGGTATAATTAATATACAGTAAAATATACAACTTCACCATTTAACAAAGCATAAAAGATTGATCACACTACAGTACAAAGAATACTTCCCTATAAAACTGTTACTTGTTTTTCCTGACACTTGGATTTTTATGAATAGCCTGGTTCTTCAGTGATAGCATTGGCAAAATATGGACATAAACATTTAAGCGTTATCAATCAAGTGCACTGGACAGAGTTTCCTAGAGGTTAAATACTTCTCAACAGGGAACAGTCCTTGAAGACATTTTACCCCCTACCGTGTGAGCAGCAGCTGAAAGTGGAGTTCTCTGCACTGGGGTTCTCTTATTGCTGCGATTATCCCATAGCACTATTTGGCCTGAGTATGTGCCACCAACCACCAGATTGGGATGAAATTTTGCAAATGTAGCTGACATCACTGCTGACTGAAAGGAAAAACAAACAAACAAACAACAAAATACATAAAAACCCCCTATCATTTAACGACGCTATGTCTAAAGCTAAAGAAAATGGGACCAGATAT
Organism: Buteo buteo; assembly: GCF_964188355.1. Taxonomy (NCBI): domain Eukaryota; kingdom Metazoa; phylum Chordata; class Aves; order Accipitriformes; family Accipitridae; genus Buteo; species Buteo buteo. Next base: position 31,138,664 of record NC_134175.1, read on the forward strand.
CAGAGTAAGTTCTTTGCTTAGATTTATTCAATATGCTATTTCACTGTCCAATTACTTAAGGATTCACAAACCCTTTGTGAACTCCCAATTGTCTTTTAGTTTTAATTTGTATTCATAAAATGAAGTCTTCCTCCTCTTTTCTTTCGTAGGTATACGTTGGTATTCCTCCTACCATAGTTTGTTCACAAGGGAAGGCCCAGTAATGCACAAGATGTTAATAATGTTTTGCCACATTCTGTGGTCATTTTCTTAGAGAACGTACAAATCCATTTTGATATAATAAAGTTACTTTTGCAACCTGGGCTTTGACAGTAATCTCACAACACGAGATTAAATTTTGATTCAGCTATGTAATTTTTCAGAAGTATGGCATTTTGAAAATAAAGTGGCTATCCCAGGCTTGGCATAATGGAAGAGATCTGTATGGTTTTATCTTTCAGAAAACTACTAGAAAACTTTCATCTGCCTTTTTCTTGATGCATATGTTTCTAGTTTTCATCCTTGCTCCATCTCCTCAGGCCATCTTCATTTTATTCAGTAAACTAAGATCTAGTAGTATACAATCCCACTCAATCCCCTTACATACAAACCTTCTTTGTGGTTCAACCATTACATGAGAAGGTTTTCTGGTTTTTAAATAAGTTAAAATAACAAAACGAGTTCTCAAATGAGACTGAATTCTGAATGATGTCAGAAATTTTGAAAAAGAATAATATTTCTAAACTGAAATCTCTAGCTATCAACATCTGTTTGCAAATACATGTGGTTAAAGTGAATGCCAGCCCAATGAAATCATTATGTTGATAAGCATAAGAAAGGTACTTGTCCAAGTTCATCAACATAATATCTTTAGCCTCCTGACACAGAATCTTACCTGGCAGTGAAAGACATACTCTGGGGTAGTTTTCTTGTACTTCATATTCCATACAAGGGCCACCCCATCAGGCTCATGAGGTGCATCCTCATTGTTGTTGTAAGAGGCTACAAGCAATTCTGGATACTGTACAGTAAGTGAAAAAGACTCAAAGTAAGCACGACGACTAGTTAATGGTCCAGACAACCCTAGAATCCTTGTTCTCTTTTGCCAAAATAGCATTTAAAAAAACACCGAAAAATAAAAGCCACCTTACTTTATATGTAAGTGAGAAATTGTCAGTTAAAACTGTAATTGTTTCAAATTTAGCTCATAAAACAGCATTAACATACACATTAGAGTCTTGTTCTGTCTTTCATCATAACTTGCTTGTGAACATAAAACCCAGTACTTTTAAGTGAGCTTTTTTTAGTTTAGAAACAAATATGCCAAAGACTTTCTTCATAATACAAACCTTTTACTACTTTTCACAACAGATTAACAGCTCTGTTTACTTTTTGCAAACAAAGGAACACTTAAGAAACGCATTTAGAAATACAGCCTGTATCAACTGTACTTACAGAAGGGTCAAGCACATAAAACTAGAAGAATTTACAAAGATACCTGCTTAATGCAAGCATTATTTTTTTACCTGAGATGACCAGTCCAAACAACTGACAACACGATGCTTTGACCAACGTTCATCAAAAAACTGCCTATTTAAGGACAGTTTTGCTCCTGCTTGAATCTCTCTATAAAGGCAATTAGCAGATATTAATCTTGGATCACTTTTTCAATTACAAATATTGCACATTCACAGTAAAGTATTCAACATTGACATTACCCTTCTTTGTCTTCTAAGTCTCTTCCACTGTAGTCAAAGAAAATGTTGATTTGCTCAGAAAGGGCTCTTTCGACAATCCTTGTGGAGTGGTCAAAGAAACTTAAAAATTCTTCAGAATGCAAAATTTGTTGTTTTTCCTCTTCCGTAAGTTCATGAGGGGCAGCTGGAAAAGAATTATACATACATTCTCTGGACTGCATACTTTCACCAATTCTTTCCAAGAAAGAAAGACAGAGTATTTATCATGATGTTGGAAAATTTGTTTCCTAACATCCCTAGATTTTAAATCCATTTTTACATTTTATATTTTTCTAGCTGATTGTTAAAATGTAATTCAAATTAATTTCAACTTAATGGAAAGAAAACAAGTTAAATATTTATTGATGTCTTTCTTTACAGCACACTCAGAATGTCTTGAGGTGGCCTGTACCTTCTTCCTCCTCCTCTTTTTTTAATGTTTTTTCTTCCTCAGGTTCAGCTAATGGTTTTGGTGCAACCACATCATCTTCATCTTCCTCATCTAAGGAGAAACATTGTGGTGAGACTGTCAATGTTTTTAAAGAGCAACAGTAACATTCCATATGAATCTCAAATAAGCTGATGTAAAATGGTATCATTTAGCTTAAAATGGTTAAATTTGTAAAATGTAGTCCCCAGGATAACATTATCTCAAACCAAAAGATCACTGGAACACTGTCTACACCTGGATTTTAGTGGCACTAAATTATGTAGTTGTATAACCTGAAATAAGACACATAAGAAATTGTAAAGAATCCAAAGTGGAAATCTCTCTTACAAGTATTTATGATTCCACACAAAACCATGTGGTGGATGCATGTTCCGTGTAACATACTGACACATTAATGCTGCAGAATAAAGAAAAATCAAATGTCTAAAATAGTCTACAGAGCAGCTGCTTACTTGTGATCTGAAACCATCACAGTCTAATGGGTCTTCATATGGCATGAAGATGGCTTACATTAGCTTTCAGGTTGCTATTCCAAGAGGCAAATTTTGCTAAAGATAATAGCAGGGAGATTACATTTTTTCTGTCATTCTAAATGCAAGTCTCATTATCTGTATCATGTTTGGCAATGAGAACTTTACAGCAAAATGTGTTTTCCCTAATTGCAATGAATAACATAAAATGTTAATGCTGGGGAATACTGACAAGGTTTACAGCACTTTCTGCATTTCTACATTTTTTTCTTTGAATACTGTAAACCAGAAAATAACTTTAAATTACTTAGTGTTGTGGAATATGCATTTCCTGGCTTTTCTTCATCCACTTTCTAGAACAAGCTTCTGAAAAGACTATTTTTATTGGTTAAACAGCTATGTCATCTGTTTATAAAGGAATGGCAGCAGGAATGTGTTGCATGCCTCATCACAAGCAACGAGACAGTATTCAACAGGGACTACGCATATTTGTTGCAGCCATCTCCCTGACCCAACCTTCAAAGTTGGCTAACAAAAAAACCCCACCCAAAACAAAAAAACCCCACATGCATGCACACAAAAAAAAACGGGGGGGGGGGCGTGCAGGGGGGCAGGCGTGCAGGGGGGCGGGTGGTCAAGGGATGGGAACCAGCTGCCAAGGCATGGTCCCAGCAGCTAGGCCAGCTGACTAGATAGCAACAACCAGATGGTACTGCTAGGATTGTCTCCCTGCTATGAGGTGGCAGTGGGATGGCACAACATTTTTCTGCCTGACTGCTTCCAATCATGTCTTTCCCCAATGGCAAGCCTGTGCAATTACCAGCACTCCAGGAGGTCTACAGACAAGCCTTTACCCTGCAAACAAAATACAGCTTGTAGGCCATACCAGCTGCCAAACCACACACATAGTGATAGGTTTAAAGAGGTCTGAAAATCTTTCTAACTCCATAGTATAGGCAATAAAAATATAACTGTACCTGCAGGAAAGAAAGCTTTAAATGACACCGTATAATGCACACAATAATACAAACTCCAACTTAATCAAAATGATAATGACGTATGCCAATCCTACATTACTTGAAATTGAGCGATTTTTACGTTCTGACAAGTTTACAGAACTAGGATAAATGGCATGAATGATTTCAATATATGCTCATACTTTTGAACCAAATGGTGAAGGTTAAAATCTTTCCTTTCAAGGGCCTCAATCAGCCACAAAGGAAAACAGTAATCACTGTCTTTTCAGCCAGCCCAACCGCATTTGTCAGCCCTTTCTCCGTCAATGCAGCCAGAGCAATCAACCTGCCAAACATTCAGAATGGAAAAACAATCTGAAAATACAGGGTATAATGCACCTGCCAGTGAAAATGGCCATTTCAAGAAAAGCTAGTGATCTCAGTGACCCTGCTGAGGAGGCGGTGGTGCAAAGGGGAAAGAACGCGTAAAAGAATTCTTAGTGATCTCCACTCTCTTGCACATTGACACTTCCTTACAAAGCATGCCAATTACAGCTTTTGTGCTACTTAAAAAAAATGAAAGCTTTTTTGGGCAAAATAATCACGCAGAGAAACAGAAAGACACTGCTCGTTTTTAAGATGGATTCGCATGTACAGCAGACTGAAATCTGAAAACTGTGTAACTTGTATCAATTCTAAAGAATGGAATTCTTAATGTCAAATCACTATAGGTGTGAACACTGATTAATTAAAAAATGTAATAGGAGTTAACACACATGATTTTGAGAACCACAAATACAGGACCACATATTCACATTACAGCCACTTGGATAAAAATCCCCCTCTTGTTCACCCTGCCAATCAATCTCACAGATTTAAATGATGCCTTCAAATTTAGAAATTTGGTTTTGGGTCACCCTGGATACATTATTCTAGCTTTGAAAGTCCCAAATTAGAAATTTCAGCCCAACCCCCCATTAGTCATACTACACTGATTCTAAGTACCATTTTCAGTGACAGGAGTCAAATTCTTGTCAAATGCAGATGGTCAACCCCTTAGTGCTAAGTGACCTTCTAATCTACATATTTTATTTAAAAGATCATATAGTTGATTGCTCCTGCCTTTTTATGTTTGAAACATAAATGGCATATATTATACAGAGATCTAAATTCCTTCATAGTACGTTCACTGCATACAGCCAGCTGATATTACCGCATTTAAATGCAGGATACATCACTTATTTTAATATCCTCAAAATATCAGACTTGAAACTGAACATGTCATCTCACTGTGATTTATCTGTAACTACATAAATCTAAAACCTTCTCTCTAAAGAAAAGTCATATGCAAACTTTCTAATTAAGGGATCTGGACAAAAAAAACCCCAACACAAACCAAAAAAACCCCCACATATACAAGTTCTTGACCTTGTTATCCAAAACTTTGGATGCTTTCTTATCTGAAACTAGGATGATTTCTCACAGAAGTTTACAATCAAAAAAGGCAGCATGAAGCTGTTGGACAACAGAAGAGATAAGAAATTTTTGTCTTAATTACTTCTCCTGTCCTTCCTTTATCTTGAATCTATTTAATAACATGCCAGGTGCTGGTATTTGCAAGGAATTGGCATAACAATAATATATTACCCAGCAAACACTGAAAGATTGGACATACTATTTCTGAAAAAGTTCCACATCTAGTAAGTCAAGAACCCACAATACAGTAGTATACTGCATTCAAGTCAGCTACATAAACTTGGAAACCTTAAAGGCACTGCCTAACTCATCCTCCTTATTCATTATTGACTGTACCTACCGGCATTCTATGCCACTTCAACTGTCAATATACCAAATACAATTTGGCATTTAAAAAAAGGCTGCTAAGACTTAGAAAAGTCACAGGGCCATGAAGACAGGAAATGGGACTTTATATCACATCAACATATTGATGAAGAGTCATTATAATATGCTAAGGGGTTGACTCCATGTTATTTCTGACAGACGAACAGGGGATCTAACGTTACAAACTGAGCAGTAAAGACTGCATAAAAATAGCAGCTACTTTAATAGCAACAAATTTCTTGTTAATTAATGCTAAAAACAGGTTTAACGAACCACTGAATTTTTACTTTGAGTTAACATCAAAATTGTGATGTATTTTGGCAAGACAGAAAGAAAAGCAGTGCTGTAAATTAGGCTGCACCTAGCAATAACACTACAGAGTGAAGTTCCAGTTGTCTGAGTAATCTGGTGCTGCAGAGTAGGTTAATCAAAGTTAAATCATCTGTGAAATGGGTGGCTTTTGTTAAGCCGAATGTCTTCATATCAAGTTTTCCCATCTATATTTCACTGTACATTTAAGGCATGTACAGGATAATAGATGACTACATAAGGGTCCTTTATTTCTTTTTAAAGTACCAAAATGTAAATATGGTACATTCAGTGTAACAGCATCCAAGAAGCCAATCCTATGCACCAAATTGTTATTACTCTGCTTAAGTCAGAATTAAAAGGACAAAAATGCTTAATATTTTCATTGTGTCTTGGAGACTTTACCAGACAATAATTCCTCAAAGAGTGCAGCTAATGCAATAATACTGTCTGCAGTTAGTTGTGACTGCACATGCACAATATTGTACAGCAGCACTAAATAACAAGTAACCCATTAGCCCAGAAAAGCCTTAAATGTGACAACTGAGCAGAATCATATTCCCCTATATGCCTATCTTTCTTTGGATTAACTACTTCAAGGACTCATACCACATCTTTATTGGGCATACTGGTGACCAATTTCTTTCCATGCAAATTTGAACAATATGTTAGCAAATTACAAAGGAAGAGATCAAACAGTATACTAGAGGACAGTGTAGCAAGAAGTACAGATAAGAAAAAAAATTTAGCACCAATGACTGCAGTACTCTACATGGTGGCCAACACGGAGCCTGCAGAACATTAAGACATATACCAGTGTTCACATCTGAATTGCATCTCTGTTGCTGAAACTGCTTCTGCTGTCTGCTAGAAAGAAATGAGCGTATGAATGCAACACAATTTCAAATGTATTTCCAGAAAGCAGATCTGAAAATCTGCTGCCTGATAGAGCATGCTAAATAGAGGCTAAATATCAGCCCTAATAACCAGTTGACCACACGAACTAAAAAACATGTCCACCAAAACTGGACAATGAAGGAAGCAGGCAGCAGTGTTATACGCAGCATGGGAAGCAAGAAATGGATTTAGATAGTAGAAAAGGGGATGGCAGAACAAGGATGCTGGGGAATGGAACAGCCTAAACACAGGATGTTCATGTTAAGATGGTGACAAAAGTTGTTGAAGTGAAGTAATGGCATAGAGCTGTAGACACTTAAGCTCATTTGTTATGAAGTAAGGGAGAACAGCTCTTGGTATGGCACAACACTTTTATCAAGCCAAAATAAATTTATTTGGTCCTTAAACAAGATAGCCATCATTACTGTATCACAGAATGACAAAAACCCAAAACCCAGGAACAGGACGTGCCAAGAGAACAACAACAAAAAAAGGGCGTATTTTCTCTGATATACTCCTCAGAACAATGAACCATTTCTTGATTTAATTTCATTTCTTTTACATAATAAATACAGCTGCTACAGAAAAAGTAGCGTTAGAAGACTAAAGCTATTGAAAATTCTGGAGAAAAAAACCCTCAAAAGTGTGGGGAAAAAAAAAAGTACCACCAAAGACAGACATGTGTCAGTATTTTCATCAAAGCAAGAAGTTTGATAACACCACAACCACCAACCTGACACCTTCTCTTACTGTGTTTCTCTAGTCACTTGTATACATGGGACCTTGAGGAAAGAGCACCTCTGGGTTACACCCATCATATGAAAAGCCTATAAAACAAGTATTGCAGATTCACCTTCTCAGTCTACTTTGGATGTAGGCATCTTCCTATAAGAACTGTGAAATATGCTTATTAATTTCAATTAACGGGGAAATTTAATATTCCATACTGTTCAGAATACAGTGAATGACTTCCTGTGGCAAAGTACTTAGCGCTCTAGAGATGATTCAGTCTCTAATCACAGAATGTAACTGATTTCTAGGAGAGATCTTGATTTTATTGTTTTATAATATTATAGAAAGAATCAGTCTTCCTAAGATAGGCAGTTCCCAAATACTTCAAGGTCATAATAAATCAACATATTAGTACTGCAATAAAATAATGGAAGTTGTGAGAACTGTTAGCGCACTAAATGTCTCCACCTCCTAAGGAAGCAGTCAAATTTCAAGATTAAGAGCTGGGCATTGTATAAGATAAAGACAAGGCTATCTACTATTTTGGATACAACACTTCAAAGAGATGGGAGTGAAGAAATGTGGAAGAGTTGTAATTCCAGTAGTGATACTTTTTGTCTTAGCATAAGGCTATAGTGCCACTAGCACTGAGGTCACATTCTAGCTCTAGCATCTACGGCTGCATGCAAACTGGTCATTCTTTCATTACAAATGGAGAGGATCACTGGCTTGTAACAGCTGCAGCTGAGAAGCTTTGTATCTGCAAAATAGTGTGTGTGTGAGCTAGTTCCTATTTTAATATTGTCTAGGATGGTGCAACATGTCTGCACTATATAGAAGTGTGAACATGCAGACTTAGTCTACCTCCCTTCTCTAACTATGGAATTTTCCTGTTTTGGATTTCTCAACTACTGAATGCAGTCTTTTCTATCAACTTCTGATAAGTGACCTTCACATTTTAAAAACAGAACTGTTCAGGTGAAAGGTACTCATTACTTAAATTTAACTGTTTGTTACACTGAATCCAAAACAGGCATCTCCAAAAGCCAACTTTATGTTGAGGACATGAAATCTCCCCTATGTAACTCACTTCATTTGTGTTGCCATATATATTTCCATGACAATTAGGAACCGTTTTAGTTTAAACCTAGTTTACTCCTACTTCCTATCCATTCCACCAGACAGATTGGTTGTAGCTTGAATGTTTCCCAATTCAGCTTACAATGTAACTACATAACCACTGTGGCACACTGAAGTGGAACAAAGAGGCCTGTATTTTTAGTTTGGTGTTTTGTTATGGGGTTTGTCTGGGTTTTTTGCCCCACAAATCAGTATTAGCACAATTCAACCTACAGCATAAATGGACCTAAACCTGCAGAATGACTGCACAGCGTATTTAATAAAACTGCTTCTATTTTCCTTTGTTGAAAAGCACAGTTCCGGCAGCATTTTAAAATCTCAAGATATGATAGTTAAGAAAGGTCCAGTCCATTTTATAAGAGAGTGTGAACACTGGATCTAACATAACTGAGATGCAACTTGTTGCTGTACAAGGGAGCTACTGAAGATTACTTGTATGGGTGAATACAGTTGCAAGCTCAACTTTCAAGTGTACTTTGAAGGATTACCTTTAGTTTACAGTATACTCACTAAAATAAATAAATAAAACCCACAACAACTCAGACTGCTAGAAGAAATAAAAATCAATGAGTTACATTCTATCTAATTTTAATTTATCTAATTGCAGTCTGAAAATTCAGCATATTGCTTTTGTCAATTGTTTAAAAGACTTCAAAATTTTTTTCCCATAATCAAAATATCTCACCTAGTGACTCTGTTTTTTTGGAGGCAGCATGATTTTCTCTTTTTAAACCTATGTCCTATTTCATATGTCATTGTAAATTTTGAACATAGAGCTTAATTATGAATGTATTTAGGCAGTCTTAAGACAGACCTTAAAAAGATCCTCGACACTGAAATGATGAAAGAGCACCTGTAAGTAACTTTTACAAAAGTACACATACATGAAATAATAATGAAGGCCCTCAAGAAAACAGTATTATTTTTAAGGGGGAATGGATCAGGAGACAACACCTGTACTGAGAGAGCTTTCTGGTAAATGCAGAAACACAGATGACCCATCTTTCCAACTCCACTACAGTAAACTTCAACTACAGCCTATCCACTGAGTGTGAAACTAAGATCATACAATCCTAGACAATTTCCACTGACAGCAGGCAGCAGAAGTAAAACTCTTATAGCACATAAACTATGAATTAAGTCTTCAGATTCCACAAACCTGACAGACGGGAGGAAACAAACCTGGGGGATTAGAGAAAGAAAAAGGTAAGCGCATTGCAGAAATGAAAGCAGGAAAACCCCAAACGCCTATCTGTGCAAGGATACAGATAAAATGAAGAATGGAACAGAAACGCAGTTGGAGAAAAAGCATATCCTCTGTTATTCTGGCTCAGTGAATAATGAAGTTTGAAAGATTGGTTGTGTTCTGAAGACACACAGATCCCTGATACTGGATATCCAGAGATAAGAAGGGAAGAAACTTCTCAACACAGAGTATTGTTGCAATTTAATTCCTTTCTTTTCTCTCCCCTTTCCCCTGCCTCTTAAACTCATTCACAGTGTCATTTGCATGTAGTTAAACTCAAAGTAACTTAAGACACATCCCAGACAAGAACGGCATATTGATATAGTCTGGAGCAAACCCAGCAACTCTGCATCACTTGTATTATATTTTACACTCCATATCATTTGTATTACCCTTTCAGGTAAATTATACACTTTCTGGAAACACCAGCATAAGATTTCCGTTGAGTATTCTCTTCATCTTTTAAAAAGTCCTTTTATCTCCTTGCATAAACACCCAAAAGTTCACATACCAAGGAGCAGGAAAATGCAAAACTATGAATATAGAATTAGGTCCTAAAATTGCTATCAAAGACACATACTCAAAGTCAGTCATATTAAGTAACTAAGAGATTTTGTTGTAGAACTACATACAAACTAGGTCAAGATTACTATTTTCATTTGCAGCTAAATTCAAATGTTTTGACATTGAGAAGCAAGTTTATTAGCAAACTATGTTTTCTTTGGAAAAATTTCTTTTCTGAAAAGCAAACAAGCCATGACTGAAAGAAAACATATGTTCAGTTGCTGACAATTGAAAATGCATATGTTAATAAAGAAATTAGTTCCTTCTTTTAAAACTCAATGTATAAGCTCCAGGCATAAGAATTCAAATTCTTAAAAAGTGGGGAGGCATAATTGCTAATTTCATTGTAAGCCTTCAAGTAACTTGTGTGGATTCTTAAATCTCATAAATGCAAGATTTTATTTATCAGTTGTCAGCTAATTAAGCAATACGGTGTCTAATCTGAACATTTACTAGGAGTGAGAAAATACCATGTATTAGTCATAAGAGTAATGTTAAACAAGGTGCAGAATGACAGTAACACTCTTAAGCAAGAGCTATATGAATTTAATAATAGAATTTATTATCAATTATCTCATATCAGCCTTCATTACCTTATTAAGTTTCAAGATCACAAGTGCTGGTTCCAATTCATTCAGTCATCATTGTTACAATAAAAGAAAAATAACTTAGGTAGTAAGAAGTTAACCATTCACCTTCCTTTGGCTGAGTCATAACAGGTGTTTGTGTCTCCTTTGTATATGTAACAATTTCTCGAGGAGGAAAGTCAACTTGTGTTATTTTGGCCATTCCAAGTTTAACAGGTCCACGTCTAAATAAAATTAATAGAGAAATCAGAAAAAAAAATTATTAATTACTTCATATTTTGCCTAGAATAATACCCAAGTCATCATGTCACAGCACTGCTTAGTCAAACTTAAATCCAGTGGAAAATTAACTCTGAAGAAGTCACATGATTATGACTAATATTTTATTATCATTACCATTTAAATCAGCAGCTATTCACACATCTGCAACAAAAAGAAAGATGTGCAAATATATATATAAATATCTGGATTATAGGACATAAAGTTTTGCTCTTTGTGGTTGACTAGGGTACTGCTACATACATGACACATCCCTATTTTCAGTGGAACAGATTGCTCACAAGTCATGTTTGTACAGCAGTAGTTCTAGGATTTTAAAGCTTAAAAAGCAGCTTAGTTATTATGAAAGAAAAAGCATTTCCTAGTCCTTTTAACTTGGCTGCCCTTTTTTGTGTACCTCTAAGGTACTATTCAGAATGTAGAACTGCAAGTCTAATCTGAAACTCACACACTGACAAATGATTTATACATAATACATTACTCCAGAATACAATACTGAAAACTTCTGAGCTTTCTGACTTTAGCTTATGGAAGATCCCATAAACGCAGATATAGCTAGTATCAAACTACAATCCATAATGTACTTCCAAAAACCACATGACATTAATTCAGTCATTGTAACTTCCTATAAAAGCTAATTTCAGTATGTATTGTAGTAATACTGCAATGATCCAACAACAATTAATCTGCATCAAATTTAGTTCCTTATTATCCACCCCTCTCCTAAGATAAAAACGAAAGAAAAAGAATAATCCCTTTTGAAAGGTTTTGGTGGGCAAAATCATAATTCTTATAGCACAATATGGGTTTTAATAAGTGCTTATAATGTTTATAAAAGCTGTAGCTAATATTTATAAGAAAAGAAGGCAGTCACTCTGTTTTTAAATACAGTTATTTTAAAGAAATGACTTTTTAAAGTTTACATTTTGCCAAAGAAAGACTCAAAGAAAAACAGGAATAACTAAGTTTTGCTACTAGAAATAAGCATCTTATGTATATTAAATAATATAAAAATTTCCCATTGCAAGCAAACTGCACTAAGTCTAGGGATATTGAATTTCCATTACTTACAGAACAGTCTCTTAACAACGACTTGAAGTCTTAAAGAAAAAATAAGCTTTTATACTTATTATCGATAAGTACATGAAAGAGGGAATATAAGAAATCTATGCAATACCCCAGATCGGAATCAGAGTGGAGCTGAAGAACTGATGGATCAGTATCCCAATGCAGCGTCCTGATACCCCAGGTTGAACAATCATGCAGCATTAGCAAAAAAGGCCAGAGATTAGTGAAGCAAATACACGCTATGAAATGCTAGAGTTACAGTAAGCTTATAGTTACTTCATTATTCACAAGAAACAAAGCAATGTAACATCAGTTAAGGGAAATTCAGCATTCAGTGCAATAATACATGCAGTAAATACAAAAGTTAAAAAGCAAACACAGAATTCAGAGCTATTAGAAAAGAAATTATTTTAAAGATTGAAAGTTAAAGATCTGCAAACAAACGTAGCCTTTGAGAGGCAAATAAAAATATTTTAAATACTGACAAGAACCATTAAAAACTCCAAATTCCTTTTAAAATCTGGTCAGATTTGTTCATGTCATATGAAGACAGATTTGCTAACATAATGCAATCTTGCCCAGAGCAGTAAAGATGTGGAGGAAATTGTCATATTGGCAAAGGAAATGAGTCAACACATAAGCCTTTTGGTAGAGGGGCAAAAATGCACTTCCACTGGGATAGAGAACCGCTAGAGTTTCCAAGATGTGACATTGCAGTAATTATGGGTTAAGCACTGCCTTGGGCTTACAAGTGTCATCTGATTTGAGCCAACTCCATTTAAGATATTTACATCTCTTAGAAATAGTAGGCTTTATATTAATAACACATTTCAAAGTTACGTGGAATAATGAACAGAATAGATCTATTTCAAGTCACTTCTGTATCAGAAGAAATATGAAGGGGGAAATCAATTTTCCCTCTCCCTTCATCTTTAGACTTCATCCCTTCTCCACAAATTTTCATTTAGTCTACTGCCTGCTATCAGGCTTAGACAGAATTTTAAAACAAGCTTATAAGAGACATTAATACATGAACATACATGTTTTTTCTGGAGTTCTTGGAGGCTATAATACTTTTTTTTAAAATCATTTTTTGTAACAAATAGAAAAATAAAGAATATGTAATATTTTACTATGATAAGTCAATAAAAGGCAATTTTACATTTCTATCCCATACATGGTAATGTTCTTATAAACCAGCTGCAGAATCCCTAAAGGTAAAGTTGATCTCAAGAATGTACAGGCAATGCCATAAAAGCTCATAAGTATGGGTATGTCATGCACTACCTTGTTCTTGTAGAAAGTATGCATTAGAAAAATAATTAATTATAGTTTAACAAAGAATTACAAGTCCACTGTCTTCATATTTAGCAAATCATTCTACATAACTGCTACTGCATCCACAGCAATAGCTTAATACCCAAATCTCTAAAACCTTTCCATATCTTTTGTGCATCAGAAAACACATCATTTTACCATAAAGTTATTTACTTTGAGTATACTCATTCTTTAGGTCTCTGCTATTTTTCTTGACCAAACAGATTTAAGCTTGGAGTTTAATTTGGTGCCTCAGACTTCAAGCTGGATATTGCTCATATGTTGTCATGCATTAAAAAAAAAACCAAAACCCACCCCAAAAAAACCAAACTGAACCACCACTGCAACTTTCATGTTGCTTCTGCAAAGGATGCCTTATCTACAGATCCAAATGCTGCATTACCACAACGCTTGTCAAACATTTTCTCAACTTTTTCAATCCCACTCGAGAGGAACTTGGGGAAAGGGCACAAATTAAAAAAGCTCCGACTTTTGTGCCTGCTTAAGACCTAGACCTTACTGAGGTTGCTTTCCTGCTTTCAAAGCATTCTTTTAATTTTCAACAGTTACTTCAGTAGTACCAGGGACAGTCTACCTTTTAAAATAGTTCCAGTCAACAAGCAGTACAGGATATACAGTTAAATCTTTCTCAGAGATATTCTTTTAAAATAAAGGTAACATTCTGAGATAAAATTCATCTATTATATGTGTACCAAAATGACGTAAAATACTGTTCCTTTTGCTTTCCAGATGTTTGTTATGCCTTAAGTTAAATGAACTTATCTACAAGCTTCAGTGAACAGAAATTCCTATTGTTCCACGAGTGCCTGAACTTCTCTGTATCCAGGCTCATTCTGAACACTTCCTTATATCTCTGAAAGGTATTTTCTGCATGTAAACTAATTCTATGAGGCATCCACCTAACCTAAAAGTAAACCAACTGTATTAATTTCCAGTCTTGAATTTATACTCTTAACTGAGGAAAAGAGAGAAAGAACAGTATCAAACTGGGAACCAAAACTCTTTACTGATGAAAATAAAGCAAGACAGATGGAAGTAACAGCAGGAACACAGTCTGAACACTGCTCTACTAATTACTAAATAAGTAAAGTTACTGGCAAGATTCAGCATCATAGAGGAGAAAAGACTAAACTAACAAAGGAGATCATCTTTGTGAAGTATAGTTGCAGAGACTAGATAACAAATGGCCAAAGACCAAAAAAAACCCAAACAACCAAACCTGAAATAATACACTAATATAAAAGGGTTTGTTTTAAGATTATCAATCATAGTGGAACAACTTGGGCTTTCTAACACACCTCATATTGATATGAAAGTCACCTGTGAAATGCCAGGTATAACACTAATGGATATATCACACAGTCCAACTTTTCCCATTAACTTTCAGGCTCAAGTGTATGTGTACATTAGGAATGCTGTACAAACTTGTACTAATAGAATAAGATACAGGCATCTGTTTACTGGGGGAGGGCAATAATGTTATCCAGTGGTTGGAGAATAAGCAAGAGGACTCTAACAGTGATTCTATATAGTCTTCAATTTAGCTAGAAATTCATTCATGCCATCAGGACCACAATCTTTTTATGCTTCCAAATCTGGGAAGTTGTCAAGAGACAGGTTTAAAGTCTGCAAATGCATGAAGCTATAGAGGCTTAGGATACGAGTTTTCTCAAGGCTTCATAAGAAAATGTATACATACAACGTTATGTTACTATGTCCAAGGAACATACAATCAGAGAGCACAGTACACCTATGAGGTGGAGATGAATTCAGTACACATGGCGTTCAATTACAGATATGTGGCCTATACATATTGTTTTATATTGAATTTACATGATGTATGACTAGAACGAATTTTTTTTTTTTTAAAGTCATCAGCAAATAATTCTTGTTTTTTCTTCTAGACAGTGAATTTATATACAAAATGACAATTTAATAATAATAATCACAGATTTCAAATAATTTAAAATTTGCTTGTTACTTAGTTAAGGAACAATTATATTAGTTCTTTATTAACATGACAGGTGAGCTTCAATTGCATAGTGAATAAGCTATGCACAAGATCACACCTGGACAGTGTTATTAAAAAAAAAAAAAAGAGAGTTTGAGTTCATATCTGCTGCCTGATGTATTCTCTGTTTTAATGTAATGGTTGCCAGTTAGAAACAGGCACCTTGTGACCTTCGTTTAGGTCATTAAAATCTTGAATATTTTCAGATTAAGATTGTGTATAGTCATGCATGCATAATCCACACATACAAGACTTTACTGCACTCTTTTAAAAAGATGCTTCAAAGCGGTGTAAGTATTCACTCTTTCTCCAGAGCAACCAGTCATATAAGCACAAAAGTAACTGATAACTGCTTTAGTTTCTATGCTTTAACTAAACATCGTCTACAATGTATACTCAGTAAATTTAAAGTACATGAACTTAATTTGCTGAGAAAATACAAGTTACCAATAATAACAGGCAAATACTGCTCTTATTCACAGACTGCGCATAGTAAACAGTGAAAACACCCTTCGGAAGTAGTGTTTCCAACCTTATCACCACTTTGAATTCCTAGTTTAACAGAAATATTTATGACTCTCTTTAGAGCAGCATTTATCAAACTGTCATGCACAAAAAAATGGTCAAATAGATGTGGCAAGTACTGGAACTGAAAGAAACACCTGTGGCTGTACCAACATGGTGCTATATTTTGGGCAAATGAAAGATTGTGAGTGGTATAGTTGTGTTACAGGGAAGGCTGCAAAGTGAAATAATGAGAAATACTGTTCTGAGTAGGGAAAAGAATTTAAAATCAGAAGCAATGCGAAGTTTGTAGACATTTTTTACTAAACCAACTAGAATAGAGGGGGAAAAGGAAATAGCCCATCATCCAGGCACACACTCCTTTAGAAAAAGCTGGGAAGAGTCCAGAAGTTGGACTTTTCCAGTTTTCTATTATCCTGAGGCATTCATGCTTACAAAAACATTACCACAAAACATTCAGATTCATTTTACTTTAGACTTGCAAGTTTAAACAACTCCACGTTTATGCTGGCAATTTCAAATTAGGAAGTGTAGTTGCATTTCAAATTTTATAGTAAAGTACTTCTGTAAAACAGTCACTGTTCACAGATTCAATAACACTGTAACCTCATATTATTGTATTATAATCAAATAATTAACCTTGATTTCTTCTAAAACTTAATTATTCAGAATATGAGCATTAAGCAAAGGAATATGACAAGTAAAGCAACGTACCTAGATCCAACAGCGCCATCACCAGAGTCCTGGCTTCCAGCCTCACTTGGCGTACTCACAGATTTGGAAGACGGAGAGGTAGGAGGAGGGACTAAATAGTGAAACAGACAGGTATCCGCTGTTACTACTCGCAGAGGTTGCACAGCTTAGGATGTTTTCAAATTAATTTAACATGAAGTATTAAAAAAAAAGTGATGGCAAACAAAAAATACATGGATGAAAATGAACAGTAGAAAGAGAGGGGAAGAGACAATGTTAACAATTCATGCTGGACTTTCATGCAATTGTTTGGCAGTTATGCATCAGGAGCATACAAAAAGACATGGAGGGAAAGACATTTAAGAGAAAATGAATTGCAAATATATTTTTAAACTGAACTTCTGACAAATGATGGCAGCAATTTTCAAAGGGTAATTTCCACTAAATTGTGTTGCTTAAACATAAAAGGAAGATAGTTGTTAACACAGCTTTGACATCAGTTTTTCTTAAAAATTAGACATTGAATATATTTAACTGGTAATTTTATTTCAAAATATATAATCACTGAAGCGTGGATCAAAAAAAGTGGCTTTGTCATACAGCATACTGTTATTTTTATTCTAGTTTGAATCAAATCAACATAAATCCTGTATATCACAACAAAGTTTCTAGTGTTGGGTTTGGGGAGATTTTTGTGTTTGTTTTTTTTTCTTTTTACTTGACAAACAGTCTAGTACTGTTATATTGAAACTTTTTCTTAAAAGTCAGTTCATTTTCAGTATGTAGATGAAGATTGCAACTACTGTTTAAAAAGCAACATGTTTTTTGGAACTGATACATAATAGTGAATGATATCATGCAACCTGATACAAAGATATTTCCATATTTCTTTCAACTTCTCTTTTTAGAAATAGTGAAACTCGTTATTTAACAAAACTTAGGTTTATGCTTATGGGGGCGTGTTGAAGGTCCTTATATGCTTCATTTTTCAGCAAAATGTAAAACATTCATAGAACACATTCGCTCCTTAGCAATCCTTAAAAAGAACCTTTAATCAGCTGAACACGAGTTATGTATATTAAGTATATAAATAGGTATCCACTCTGTCAGGGGTCAGGCAAGGGAGAATTCTGAATTTAGATCTGCAACATTTCTAGAGAATTTCCTTAAATCACAAGTATATTGTGAATTCTGAAGAATGCTTCTGTTCCATCCCAGAACAGGCATGACTCTGGTTAACAAAAATTCTCTCCTAAATTTACAAAAAAAAAAAAAAAAATCACAGTGAATACTTCAATTTATTAAAAATGCATTCCTCCTACCAGAGAGACTTTTATATAGGTCTACAGTTATAATTCATAAATTAATACATACACACTTACACTTTATACATATATCTATATAAATATGGGTGTATACGTGTATATGAGTGTATATATATATTCTTCAACTCATCATCACCATCTACTGAATAATTTACACTGAAGAAGATGCCCATAGGCCTTTATATTCCTACATTATTTTTGTGCATTATCAGAAACGATGACATTTCAATGTCACCCTTTCCTAATTGAAGAGGTGACATTAGAAACGTACCTTGTTACCATTTATAAAAGTCAGTCAGCCCTACCTAGCCGTAAGCATGGCCAAAACACTCCAGTAGCTCAGTTTCGATGCTACATTGCCCTCTTGTGGGGCAAACTGTTTCCAAGGAAGTCTTCCCATTAGGGAGGTGAAACCTATTTAAAGACCAACAGTCTTACAAAAAGACCAAGCAAAATTCCACCTGCCCCCACACAGGATGAAACCATAATACCTTCCTGAAAGTTATTTTGGTTCACTAACTTATGGCTTCTTATACAACGAGTATGGTAGATATCAAAAGCATACTTACATTGTTAAGGTCCCTTCTCCCATAAGAGAGCTACCTTTCTCTGGCAGTTAACAGGACAGCAATTGCCTTAGGAATTTTTGATATAATTTTCTATGAATGAATCTTATCTCAAGCTATCCACCTACACCAACAATGCAATCTCAAGCTACCTGCACACCAAGCTGCAAGTTAGCTTCAGTTCAGGCATACGATCACTGTACTGTCGTACTTTGCCAGTACCCAGTCAGCAGACGGAGCCTGTGCCTCGGGCACCTTACTGCGAGGTATAGAGTACAACATTTTAGCTTGATTTAGGATCCAGATCAGATCTGGGTATCTCGAAAGGGAACAGAATGAATTCCTTGTGAATCTGTGTATGTTGAAGGGTGTAGTTAAGTAGATGCTCAATGGAATTAAACACAACCCTTGCAGGGGTGTGCCCCAGTCTTACACACCAGCAACTCAGAGCTTTTCACAACCAGCTACTCTAAGTCTATGCAACGACTTGCTTTGAGAACTGACTATCCTGTGGTTTTTGGATTCTCGCTCACAGATTTAAAAAACCAACAACAACCACATCCATTTCTACATGAGTCTCATCAGCTGCCTTAGCAAAATGTCACACATGAAAGCGTTCAGCTATTAGACTGCCAAATAAAATCTCTAGTAGGTAAGAACTGATTACTTAAAACGCTGTACACTAGTCCTAACATAGCCCAAATGCAGTCTCTAAACTCTGAGAACAGTTCAAACTACTAAAACTGACTGCTGTGGCTGTTGGAATGGGAGCAGCCATAATGGTGTTTTTTCCACATTCACTTTTGAACACTTGACGACTATGCAAAAGCAATTATGAAGTTTTAGTCACAGGTATACAGATTATTTTTTATTTGCAAACCCAGCTGAAATAGACCCTCACCATTGAGCCAAACTGAAAAATAAGTTTCAAACCCCTTAGATTTCAGAGCTAGAGACAAAAAGTAGAGCTGAATTATCACCCTCTTCACTTTCATCTTCCAGAGAGATGTGGCTATGTAAAGGCAAAAAGCAACAACCAATATGCTAACCCATCCAAGAGTAGCACAGATATGAATCATCATCCTTGATAGTTAAATTTTATACTTAGCCTTGCTATTACTCCATCAAAGTCAGTCAGGTATTTGAGATAAGGAAAATTAGGGTGTATAAGATGCAGAAAAGAAACAAGTCATGCCTGCACAAAAATATCAGAATTAAAATTTGGTGTTACGAAAAAGAGAAAGGAAAAAAATACAGAAGAATAATGTGCAGGGAAAATAGGAAAAAACCCCAACAAATACATGATGTTATATTCATGTATTTTAACTAAAAGACTCCAAATAATCCACTAAGTATAAAACATATCTTTTACAAAATAGTACTAGTAATGTGTATGAAAGCACATCACTTGACATTTATAACAGAGATCATGCAGGACAAAATAGTACAAAACCCAGACATATGTACCCCAAAAAATAGTAGCCAGAGAATTTTCACACTAGTTATATAAATACCACAATCCTAACAAAAACAAACAAAACCCCCACCACCAACCCCCCCCCAAACCCCCAAACCACACCCCTCTCCCCCCCCCCCAAAACAAACAAAAAAAAGCCAAACATTTATCTCAAACTAATATTAACGTTCCTACCAACAGGAGACTCAGGTGTCAATCCCATGCTCTGAAGTAATGCTTCAGCTTCTCTTCTCTTCTTTTCAAGATCAGATTCTTCTTGTACAGGAAGAACTTCTTTCTTCTGATCAGTCTAAAAATAATTCAATAATTAAGTTATAGCATTTAACAGATATTAAAACCCATTTCAGTTATATTTTTGAGATCTTGTAGGTTTTTTTATGCTACTGAAACCTATCATCATATAGGTTAGATGTTTGACTCTAGTAATTCTGATGGTCCTTTCTGTAGATAATGTAAACAGCAGACAGGAATCAAAATATTGTAGCTTTGGTACTGTCTTTAAAAGACTTATATAATATGCAAAAAGTGTCTTCTCATTTGTCAGAATGACTAACACTTCATAAGATCAAGAATACCTTTTTTACACTAATGCTAAGCACTGTAAAATACAAAGTCTGAAAAAAAGATTTATTATGTACCTGTGTATTAAAGTATTTTAAAGACACAGTCATATTGTTCAGATTTTGAAATCACAATAACTGCGTCAAAGAAAACACTATAGGGTTAGAATGACAGTAAGAGACACCCCTCCTTGGTCAAGAAAGTATTAGGATGCTTGGCTAGATACAGTACATGCTAAAGCATGTAGCAATTAAGAAAATGTGTAAGATGTAAAAGTGATGATTGTCTATGTGTGCATTTTGAGCTATTTTTTAAAACAAGAATATCAACAAGCTGTTTAGTGAGAAAGCTTTCTTTTGGATCTCAGGTTTCACAAAAAAAATAGGAAGTCTTAAAAAAAACCAAAACCAACTTTGCAGTAACTTTACCAGGCATTTAAGTAATTTTCTTTAAGTTGTCTTATTATCTGCTAGACCTCATTAAAAAAAGGAACAAAAATTACACCCCCATAATTTAAAAACAAGACAAGCTCTACTGTGAAAGATGCTAACACTCCATATCTTTCCACTCATTTAACTGCTCATTCAATTATAGAAATATAATTCATAGCTTCAGGTGTTCACATCTCAGTCATTGGCAAGTAAATATTTTTGTAAATATAAATTGATGATACAAGTCTTTAAAAGAAGCAGCAAAATTTAGACCAAGCTATTCTATCTCTATGCCATGATTAAAGACTAATTGCTCCTCACATGACCACACATTATGTTTCTAATCTACTGCACAATTCTTTTTAAAAAAGGAATTTCCAAATTTTTAGAGCAAGTTCTCAACTGATAAGCTTGCATCACATGTGGAATCTCTGATAGAGGCAATACACTGTCACAAGATCATCAGAACATAATTTGAGATATTTCCGTCTCTTTGTCCGAATCACGTAGCTGGCAGCTGCCCAGTCTTCAGTCATATGCTAATTTAGAACACCTACAAGATCATAACCAAAACACAGAGAAGTCTTGAAAAAGGACCCCAAAACACCAAAACATTCCAGCAAAAGTTTCATTTATGAGGTATAATCTGCATTCAGGAGAAACATAGTAATAAATCACTGATTGTCACATACTTTAGCAGAGAGAAATCCAGAAGACTGTTGACAAACTAGAGTCTAACACACAAGTAGCATATACAACCTGAGTGTTACTCTGATTTCAAAATTCAGGCTAAAGATGAGTCAAAGAGCAGAAGAATGTAGCACATTGTTTGTACAATAATAATACTGACAGTCAGACAATTCACATGGACAACCTCAGAACTGCATTTCAGAAATAAGTTCTCTAAGTAACATCATCACAACTCATTAAGCAGAGCTTTTGTGCAACACTTCACAGTGATTTGATTAAAGATGTCCCATGCACACAAGTAGTTTTAGAAATCCAAACTTTATGTAAGTGTAGGATTAAAAAAAAAAAAAAAATTAAAGTCTAACTTACCATATGGATAATACTAAAGAAAACAGTAGGCGTTTGCTCTTATCAGATAACAAAAGTGCTACATTTGCATCAGCAACCAACCATTAAATGGACACTCCCTGAACAGCATGTACCAAATGACTAAGTGAACCTACCCTTAAATTTTGGGCAAGTTACATATGCAAACAGTCACATTTCAAAAAGAAAATTATTTCTTACTTCTTTTTTCTTTCTTTCTTCCTCCTTTCTTTTCTTCTCCTCTCTGATTTGAGCTAATCGTTGCTTCTTGCGCTCCAACTCCGCCTTCAGTTCACTTTTGTCAGACATGGCTGAAACACTGGTCAACAGAAATCATACCACTGTTTGGTTTTGGTTTGGGTTTTTTTTTGTTTGTTTTGTTTTTAAGACAGCAGCTTTCCTTTAAATAAGCTATCATTAAAGGAACTACACTAGCTTACTAAAACCGGAACTGTGAAAAGTCTTAAAATAATAATTTTAAAAAAAATCACATTCCTATTTCCACATTTTTCACTTAACACATTCTCAATAGTGAAAGGATTGATTTAAAATGAACAGATGGAACTATGATGTGGTGACAGCATCCACAGTAGTAGTAGTTCTGATGCTGTTTGAAGGAACTGCTCTGAAAGAAACATTAAGCACCAAAGACGGGGCTATCTGATCTTGCCATAGGATTCTGTATAGCTACAGAGCCAACTATGAGACTGAAAACAGCAAGGAGGATACCAACACAATCTCTATCTTTTACTTTTCACTTCAACAGCTTAAATATTGGCATGCTATAACTTAGCAGTATGTAAGCTATACATCCTTGTACATAGAGTTGCAGGATTCAAAATACAGATTTATTAGAAGATCTAATAGGATTACTATAAATTACAAGGCAGAATAAGTACAAGTGTGATGGTCAAAAATACCTGTAAAATATGTGTATTATCAATTTTTCCCCAAACATTTTGTACACTACTAAGAAACTGGGGGATCTTTTAAAGACAAAAATTCTACAAAAAGTTTTGTTACCTAACTGACTCAAATAAATACAGATAAGAAAGTCAACAATAAACAAAAGGTGGAAAAACCCCACTCTGAACTCAACAAAAATTTAGAACACAGGTATGAAAAACTGTGTGAATGGGCTGAGTGAATAAAAGCTTAATTCTACTGTTTTTAAGCAAACCCAAGTCAGTAAAGAAAGGGCAGAAGCAGTGCTACAACAGACAAGGGATCTATAAATGCTTTTACACTAAGCTTGGTAACAAAGATACCAGATTAAGCATTAGCAATATTCACCAGTTCAAAGTTAAGAATGCCTGCAAATGTTTGCCTAGCACCTCTAAGCACAAAAAAGGATGCAAAACGATGCAAGCCTCATACATCTACCCCAATACACTTAGTAGTATGTATATTGGGGTAAATGCACGTATTCCTTCACGTTGCCTGCAAACATATAAGTGCTAATAAACAAATTTTAAACATGTACTGTCGGCATTCTCAAATGGCATTCCCGCGTCGCTTTAAAACAGCACTAAGACGGCACGTTGTCCCCACACCATGGATTCCTGCCCCCACCCGCCTTTCTAAAGCCGAGCCAGGAAAGCCAAGCGGCACAAACCCACCCACCCAGCCCCGAGGAGGGGAGCGCCCGCCCCGCCCCACCTTACGACGACAGCGGTACGAACCGGGTGCCGGCCGGCAGCAAGCTCCCCACACGGCCCGGGCCGTCCCGACAGGGTCCTACCACACCCTAAGGCCCAGGAGAAAGCAGCACAACCGAACCGCCCCCAGAGCCCACCCGTATCCTCTCCCGCTTATTGAGGGCCAAGCTCCGGCCCCACCCTGCTGCCGCGCCCCTCACTCCACAGGGCGAGACCGAAAGAAGGAGGGTCCCCACCGGCAGGCAGCGGCGCCAGGCGCAGCTCGGCCTCCGCGGGACCCCCGCGCACCTGGCAGCGGGACCTCCTCCTGCTCCTGCTCCTGCTCCACCCGCCCCTCGTCCGCAGGGCCCCGCTCCGCTTCCGCCGCCCCACAAAGGCGCCGGCAGCTGACAGGCAGCAGCCTACGGCGGGCGGCGAGGGTCAAACCAGCTCCGAGAGCGGCGCGGGCACTTGCAGGCGCTGCGGAAGGACAGGGAGGCCTGTACAGGACCGTGGTGCGCTCAGACACCAACGCCCCGCTCGTTCGCACCGTCAGGGGGAGCGATCTGAAAGGAATTCGCGCGGGAAGCGAGGCGGGGCTGGGGTGCTTCCAGAAGCCTAAGGCCGACCCCCACCCGTGGAGCGCCGGCGAAGCGGCTTTCAGAACGACGACGCCCAACATGCAGCGCGCCCCGCGGGGCGGGCCTCGCCCTCAGCGCCCCACGGCGTGAGCGTGGCGCGGCCGCGCGTTGCGTGATGGGAGCTGTAGTCTTTTAGGGGAGAACGCGTGGGCGGCGACCGGCGGCCGCGGGGTCCGGGAAGTGAGCGCCACCGCGTGGCAGGGGGCGAGCGGGCGGCTGCGCGCGCATGCAGTGCTTCGGGTAGCTGGTAGCGGCGGCTCCGCGGCTCGCGCGGCGGCGGGAGCGCGGTGACCGTGACAGGGTCTCGCGGTGACCGTGACAGGGTCTCGCGGTTTCTCCTCACGGGAGGCCTCGCTGCGCCTCGCACCCAAGGCAGCGGGCGGCCCCGAGGAGAGCAGGCCCAGACGGGACGCCTCTGCGGGGCTTCGCTTTCTCCTTCCGTCTGGCTTCCCGGGGAGCGAGGATGCACACTAGCCACCGCCGTGCCAGCAGCCAAGCCGCGAAACGAGTCAGCCCGATGCCGTCACTGACTGAACTGCATGGTTTTAATCCTAGGCTGGACAGGCTGGTAGCCGTAATCACTTCAGTGACCTGAGGATAAAGTGTATAAAAAAGCCTGATTTGCTGTGAGTGTCAGGCTAGGGACGAAGTTACCCACGGTAAATCTGCTTTGCGTGGATGTCAGCAAGTGGGGTTCGGTTGTCGGGTTGACACGGCATTATACGTTAGCAGACTGCTTCATTGTGTGTGCTGAATGGGGTGAAGCTGTGCCAAACCCAGGCTGCATCAGTGAGCGTCATGCGGGAATGAAGTTAGTTCATTTTGATAAAAGTACCAACAGTAGTAAGTGACTTTGCTGTTCCCCAGTTGCCCTAAATTAAAAAGTATATTGCCACTTGTATCCTATGGAAACATTTATCAAGTTTTTCTAGCTTTTTTTCATAAGTGCCGAGCTAGTGCTACTGACTACTATCTCAATGGAGTGCTTGATTCCTCAGACTGCTGATCTTCCAAAACTGTGCTTGCCAAAGCAGAATTAATATGGACAACTCATATAGTTCAAGTGGAGGATGTGTTCACAACACTCTCTGAAATGAAGTTTTTAGAGGCAATAACTATCAACTCCAGAGAGGGTTAAATTTTCTGCCATTACAGATTGGAATAATTTATTTAAAATCACTGGATCTACAAACATTTATGTCTGGTGAGTATATCTTCTGAACTCCTGCTGATGAGAACTGGAGAAAGACTGCATTTGCAGTCAAGCTCTGTCAGGCTGCAATCCTGCTATGTATCACAAACTGAACGGGTTGGTTGGTACTTTGCTGGGATAGCTCCCAGGAGAACTTCAATTGCTGCAGGAATCAGTGTTGATTATTTACTCCTCTGTAGTCTTCCATGTGAGTCAGGGTTCATATTACAGCTTAAGAAAAATTAGAAGAACTGTCTGTTGTCTAGATGGCTTCTGATCATTGAATAACCCCCATGCATTTTGTAGGAGTATGGGTGTTACCATTCAGAGAAACTATAAGTGAAACTGTCAGAGAAAATTGTATGATGTGCAGGAGAAGGGGTTGCGTTTTTTTTCAGAGATGGAAATATGAAGATGATAGTAATGAACTTCCACAAACAGCTGTCATCTTTGAATTTATTTGCTAGAATTTTCTGATACCACTTACAATAATGTGTGCACCTCAGAACAGGAATGTGTGTTTTATTTCTGTATTTTACATATGCTTCTTGTTTGGCCATAAAATATTAACTTTGTATTTGAAGCTTTCCAGTAGTATTTTTCAAGTTTACATTTAAAATCATGAATGTAGGAGCCAAATATTTCACGTTTGTAATGAATTTAGCAAATTGATTTTTGGTAATTGATCTTCAACACTGAAGTGTATTTCTTGGTCCTGAACCTACATATATCTGCTGAAGGTCATGTTATTATTTTTTACGTTAGTCCTTCATTTTAGAACAGAGAAACTACAATAGCTAATTTTTACAGCACTGACATCCCCCTTTTTCTTTGTAAATAATAGCTGTAGTTTTCAAATAGCTCTATCTAGGTCAGTTTAGCAGTGACACAAACACTGACAGAATGCTAAATCTATATGAATACATTTGTGATTTTTTTAGCAGTCATAGATCTCACAAGTAATAGCAGTTTAAATTTAAATAATCTGATACATTTTTCATCAGCTGGAAGGCTCATGAGGTATATAGTGGGAGTACAGGTTTGAGAAATCATACTGGTTGTAGATGTTTACAAGTGAGTGTTTTCTCCTAGCCTCAGCTTCTCGGTAACAGTATCTTTTGGTATAGTGAACCCAGATTTTATAATGGTCTGTAAGAATGTGGAAAAGTTATGCTGTGAGATGGACTCTTTCTGTATCTAGGACCGGGAAAACAGCTTGTAGGGGATTTTATGCACCCATCCTATGCATGGCTTGGTTAAGATGTGAACACCAGATTTAACAGTGATTGTGTACTCATGGAAACAGAATTAGTGTATTACTGAGGAGTTATTTTGAGACATGTAAAGGAATCATAAAGATACACCAGGTCTCTGTTGCAGATGGGCAGGAATTCAGACTAAACACAAGAAAATATAATTTGATTCAGAAAAGCCTCCTTGTCTTTTGGAGAACGTCAGACTTCTGTGCTGCCTGAATCAGAAGAAAGGTAGATAGCAAAGGCAAGTGGGCAGTCACCTTGCTTTGTCACCTCACTGGGCTGCTGGAGAACAGTGATTTGCTCTGGAGGATGAGCCCAGCCAAGATCTATGCTGGAGAGGGTAGTTCTCTCCTCAAGTAACTGCGACTGCTGCATTGTCCTCTCTAGCTGTACAAGAGACTGGGAAAAGGCAGCTGGCCTACCTTTCTCCATTAAGGCTCCATTTAAATTTTCTTTTTTTCCTCATATTTCAGGAAAATTAAAAGTCCATCTTACAGACTTAATGAAATTTAAATAATCACAAAGATCTCATCCCATTTTATATATATATACATATATATATAAACTTTTCTGGTATCATTTAATAGTCTGTGCTTTTCCCTTAGAAAATGTGCTGTATTGCTAATACAGGTTTCTCTCTGTCCTTCTCCCCTGCTTCCCTATTCCTGCTAGATGGACATGGTTTTTTTCTGTTGTGTCAAAAAAAGGTGATGGTGAATGATGAGTCCTTTCTGAGATGAGAACACTTTTGCAATCTGGTAACCTTTGGCACACAATACATACACTAGTGAATGGTCCAGCACTTAAGAGTGATTCACTACTAAGCATTATAGAAAATAGGTTTACCAGTTGAAAAATTCCAAGGCAAGTTCTCCTTCCTCGGTGTGATCTGTGTACGGTACTCTCATTTTTTTCCTATTATGTGGTTAAGAGAAGAGATAATGAGAGCGTCTTAATGGATCCTGTAATGCACCAAAAACTGCTCTAGTTCTAATGGTTTTAAGAGAGAGTATGAAAACTACCAAGAGATCAGCCAAAAGGAACTGTTTTCAGGTATGTTGTATGCCAGGCTATATTCTACCCTCAGTTTGTGCACTTATCCCCCATTAACCTTTATGGAAGTTTTGTGTATTCATCAAGGGGAGAATATGTTTGAATATTTGTTAAGATGATAACAGAGTTCCTTTTGTATGTGTTATGTTAGCATTACTAGCCAAAAAGATAATAGGATAAATAAGGAGAGAAAAAGTGTTTACTTTTTTCCAGGGGCTTTTTAAACTTTTCATTAAGAATTCATTTATTTTTCTGTATGTGAGTAAAAAGGGTATCTTACATAATCCTAAAGTATATTTTAGACTGGAATTAATATGAATGAAGGCACACTAAAGTACCAAGTTTTACTAAAAATGAATGTACTTTTCATCCAGTGACATCAAATTATCTCATTCTAGAAATGTTAAATAATTACCCATGTCAAGTACTTCACAATTATTTGCAAATTAAATAAGAGAGTTAAAAAGACTAAGTGGCAAGACCACAGCGATTTGAACTTAGGATTCCTAGCTTCCAGTCTTGTATTCCTACTTTGTCTTCTCTAAATGTTAACTGTAACAGTTAACTGTGCATGTTTTCACATTCTTTCGAGAATTAGTTGAGTCACTGACTCACAGCAGCAGTCAGTTCTGTTCAGTAAAAACTGGTGCCATGGAGTCATTTTACTGCTAACAGAAATGAAAGTAGAAATTGAGTTTGTTCGTTTTTTGGGTCTTTAATAAGAAACTTGCTAATGTGTTGGAAGAAGATCTGAAAAATTACACAGAATTAAACTATAGAGCAAACACATAAACAGCAATTTTTAATACAATAATTTTCTCAGATTATATCCTACTTTTTAACTTAAATAGATTTTTACTTTTAACGTAAGTTGGAAATGTATTACTAGCAGAACCCAAGATCCTAGGCCATATTTATAAAACACCTGAGCAGAACGAGATGGCATAGTGAATCTCCTCTAACAATTACTGCAGCCATCTGGTTTATAGTAAGCACCCTGCTGGAACATATCAGAAGTGGCAGAGCAAATGCAGTGAGAAGGCACAAGATAATAGGAATGTCTTCCATGTCCCAATCAGATCTATTCTAGAGACTTGGTCCAAACTGGAAGTAGCCTTTCTCTGGCTGAATATTTACCAGAGTATGATAGAACTTCGTCCTCCTTGTTCACAGACGTAATGGGCTAACAGTGGTGTTTAAGCCTTGTATCATTTGGAATGTTTGTAAGGGGATTTCCTGTGGATCTTGCAACAATTTTTATGCTAGAAAACTTCTATTTTGAAAATCTGGTTGGCTGTCAATGAAGACTATTGCAGCTAAACTGCATTGGAATTTGATTCAGATTTTTGTTGCATTTCAGAAATGTTAAAATCAGTCACTGAGTATCTGCAAAATTTGTGTGCATTCCTGTAAAAAAAAAATAGAAAAAAGTTTTAAATTCAAACCACATATAATGTCAATAAACATGATTTAGATAGCTAAACCCACCTACTCGCTAGTTCAGGGATAATGTTAGTTTAATTTTGTATACTCCAAACAAACAGGATTTCCTTTGTTTTCTTTATAGATTGGTTTTCTAGACAAACACATCATATTGTCTTAACCTGTTTGTTGGCTTTTTTAGAATCAGGATAAATTTGATCTTTCTACTTTGCTTGAACAAAATTTGACCTCATTAATATCCTGTTATTTAATCTATTTGACAAGTATTTTTGGATTATGTTTTCTTGTGAAATAGTCTGATCTATACAAGTAGTTTGTTTTTAAAAAAAACATTTTGAACAAAAGTAATCTGTTTAGGTTTGAATGGTACATCATTTAATGCCCTTGATTACATTAGTACATCTGTATTGAGACAGAAAAAGAGAAAAAACTGCAAATGGCCTTCTGTAAGGTGTGAACTTGTATAGAGTTAAGTAAGTGTACATCTTTCCCATGACACATGATTTTAAGACTTAAGAAAACCATAAGACAATGAAACGCACACATTATACAATGTTAAAAATTTAAACAGCTGCTGCTTTCAGTTTTTTAAAGGCTGAGAGAAGTATACGATTTCCTGCAAATGAGGTGTATTTTGCTGGTATGTATGTGTGTAAGTGGATACTCTAACTCTGGCAAATTTTTATCCAATAAATGCTTTTAACAATAGGTGTCATCACCGCAGGTCTTGATAGCTGTCAGTGTTCAGTTTTCTGTCATTTCTGTCAGAAAAACTTTTTAAGATAGGAGCCTGTTTGTCTCAGAGAAAGCAGTTTGTGTTTTTGTTTTGTTAAATTTGCTACTGGAATCTCTTCTATCTCTATTTTTAACAGGAGATTAGACACCTATTATATGTTAAAATACACTGATTCTGCTAAAGCAGGTTGGACTAGATCTCTGATGTCCTTTCCAAGGCTGGGTTCCTATGGTGCTGTGAGTACAGGAAGAAAAAAACCTGACATAATTCTTTTCATGCAACACCTTCTTGTGAAACAGCAATCTGGAATCTTAGGCAGCTTTAGTAGTTTACAATCAAACTGTGCTTCTCTGTAAAAAATAAACAATTTGAAAAAATTAAATTCTTCAAGTACATTATACTTGCAGAAAATTATTTTTATAAAATTTAATTTTCATTTCATTATAATGAAATATTAAATATATGTTTATGGCTGGGAATTCCATTTATTTTACAGGAAATAGAATACGTTCAGATATTCTTCTTGAGAAAATCTACATGTATGATTTGGCAGTTTTTGTTCTGCATTACATGTCTAACTTGTTCAATCTAATTTTTTTATAGTGATATGTCAAAAATTAAACATTATTTTTGTTAGTATTGTGTATGCTAGTAATGCTAGCAAGCTCCAACACATATTTACAGATGTGTATGTAGGAGCAAAATGTACTTACAGCTGTTTTTAAAGTCAGTGGAAGTATGTGATATTTAAGTAATACTCTCATTAATCAGGAAAATTATTTTTCATGTCACTATTGTTATAAAGTATTATATCTTTTCTTCATTACCCTAAAGGTGGCTGCAGTTCAGGAGTGAGGAAAAAAATCCATTGTAGATGCTTGCTTAATTCATTATATATGTCCACAGACAGTTATTGACCAACTGTTGTGAAATGTTTACAACAGCCATTTAGAGTTCAAGATGAAGTAAAAAATACAGATCCATTAGATTTTATAATTTTATGTTTATCATTTTTATGTTTACTGATAAATCAAACACTTTGCAGAATTTCTTTCTCTGAGAGAAAGAAGCTTGTATCTAGTACATAGAATAATTAATTTTAAAGGGATCATTTTTCCAGTTCTTGTTCTTGCTCTGGAATTATGGGGCAAGTGACTTAAGTCATGTCTTTTTCACCTTGATATCAAAGGAGGAAAAGTAGTATTTTGCCACCAGTAGTTTTTGCCACTGGTTCCTACGTGACAGACATTTCTTTATTTTCTTTTAGTCTCAGTTTGTTAATGTGTCAAATTAACCATATTTATTTCAATAATAATATTTCTTACAGCTAAAGCTATGTGAATTGATATTTGAAAGGAAACTTTTTGAATGGAAGTCACTGTATATAATTTTGAGTGTTATTAAAATCATATCTGCATGACATAGATCATACTTCTTTCCTAACAAAGAAATCAACAACTGAATCATACCCGCATGATTTCTGAGCTTTTCCTCCTGCCACATTTCATAAGCTAACAGAGTTACCCTCATGACACAGATATAAAGTAAGGGTGACAAATATTATTCAGAGTTTTACAGGAGTTAACTCAAAATCAGTCACAGATATTCAAGTGACAGTTAAAAATTGCCCTTCTAACTCCTAGTTCCATGATCAACTCAGAAGAACATACTAGTTTTCTTAAATATCAAATAATATTTAGAAGTAAACATTTTAAATGACAGCAAATTCTAAATTTGTAAAGTTAAAAGAGGACTTCTATAGGGTGGAAATTCCTATGGGTCATTGTTTGAACTCCTGAAATGTACTAAAGCAAAGTTCATATTTATTTCCGTTGAGAAGGCAAATTACTTTTCATAGATAAGGATCAAAAGCATCAAAGTGGATATGGTATGTTAATAATAGGAGGTGGGACAGTGAGGGTAGAAGAACTGATGGGACACTTACGGTTCAAGGAATTCAACACTTTTCATTTATGTTGGAAAAAATGTAAATGATGTCACCCTCACCTCCTAGTGCAAAGTTATCAGACAGACATCACTAAGTGATTTCTCTGACATTAAAATGACTAGAATGTTATTTCCCTCTATTTCTTTTCTTTTGGAAATCTTACAATATCTTACTGCAAAGGAAACAAAAATCCACATATAAGGGTGTAAGAAAGAGAGATCTGTCTGTAGTCTCAATGTTGTATGATTGCCATTCTATCTCAAAGCTAATTGAAATCCAAGATGTTTGTATCAAAGCTGTAATGAGACACTGACAAATAACTTTCTGCCCCACTGGAAATGTAATCTTTCTATTGAACATTTTGTCCTGGTAAATTCCATCTGCAACAGGAATAGGCATTTTGCATTTGAATCAAGAAGGTCACTAGTTTGGATCAGATGATATGGCATACACTCCACTTGCCTTTAGATGAAATTGATCCTATACTGTGTTGAACATAAGATTGTGAATTTTTTAAACCTAATTATCTTATTGTTTCATCTAGATGAATTTGGAATGCTAACGCTACCACCACTTTTTGATCTTTGCATATATCAGTGTGACAGTTCTCTTAAAAGCTAGTTATTCCCTAGATAGTAATACATTTTAAATATTCAGTTGAGTTTCTTTACTAAATAAAACAGAATTAGATCACAGTTTCATTTATGATAATGTATTTGATCATTTGATAGAACTGAATATTTGATAACATTTGCCTTACTTTTGCAGCAGTAAAGCAATAGTTCTATGTATAATTACTCAAACTTATTTGAGTAAACTTATTTACTTCTAAATGCCTAGAAACTAAACTATGTATTCAACATTTTGGTTGTTTTACTCATAAATAATCCCATTGACTTCAGTGAAGAGAGGCATCATAAAACTGAATGGCAGTTGCAGTGTGTTCATTCATCTTCAGTGTTAAATCTTTAATTACCTTTCTTTGCAAATGTGGCTTGTGATTTTTTGTAATATAAAGTAACTTATACCAAATGTATGTACAAAATCAGTATTTCTTTCCTCTTTTGTTTTGACATGATTATATGCTCTTAGCATTTTCACTTCACATCAAGTGTGTAGATTATTTGTGCAATAAAAATGGGAAGAGATCTCTAGCAATGGAAGGGATAATGTGAAAGGCATAAATAGCAGCTAGTCTCTGCAGGTATGAACTTGTTCTTATTTAAATCAATGGAAATTTCACTGCCAACTGCAGTGAATGCAGGATCAAGTCCTCAACTCTTTCTGAAAATCAATTAGATGTGTTCTTAATAGGCTTTCATGCCTTTGAAAATCTGTCTCTAAATTACTGTTGGAAACCAATCAATTAGATATTGGAGTTCATTTTATTAAAATAAATTCCACAATATTGTGTAAAATGAAAGGAAATGCTTTAATTTACTGGGTTTTTATTTATTCAAAAAGATTAAGCTATATCTGGGATTGTCAAATCACCTTGTTTTATTTGCTGAAATATGTAGGACTCAACAGAATGCTGATGTGACTCTGTGTATTTGAATTGTCTCTGCACTGTGAAGAATAGTGCTGGTACTAGGAAGCTGAGAGATGAGAAATTGCTATGTCAGGCATTGGAGTGAAATACATTTTAAATAGACTTTTTATATGGTACTGTAGCAATTGAAATTCTGATTCAGTGTCTGCTAAGAAAATGTTGGAAATGCTTTTAGAAGTTTCTTAACCAATAGTGAATTTGTCTGTTCAGTAATAGTGGATAACCCAAAATATAATCATTAAGGAAGATTAAGCAATTCTTAATGTAAAAATTGTGGCTTATTCTGATTTGGATTTATTTTGAATCTTTCATTGTTCACAGGAGATTCAGTGATGACTGAAGAGTACATGACACAAGCTGGCAGGTGGTACAGCATAAGGTTTGCATAAAGTTAATTCTTCCGTTTCTTCCCATCTTTGTCTGCTGTCTTTCAGGCTCAATAATCTGTTTCCTTAAACTGCATTATTGTTAAATGTTATATTGACCATGAGATTGTATAATGTCGTGCTATATATTATGCTATACTGTGCTGTATTTACCTAGAGAACAGCATATTCTTTTGAAACCTTAGCTAGTTATATAGCTTTTTTAGATTTAAAATGACATTAACATCTATTTTATGTAATTAAGGTACATTTTAATTGAGATGTTACAATATATTTATGTTTATACAAATTACAATTATGTAATGTAGGTAATATATCAATACATGCATATATTACGTATATTAACTTATACGTAATTCATATAATAAAGATATTGAGGTTATATTAGTTTTATTTATATAAATTCAGATAGTGAGTCAAGTCAAAAGATGCCTAAATACCTTATAACTTTAACAGAACCAGAGAGGAGACAAACTTGGGGAGGAATCGCAAAACAAAAAATTTTTGAAAGGGGTGTTTCAGGAGTTAGTATATATTACTTACTTATAATTAGGAGGGAAAAAAACCCACAAATTTGAATGGAAATAAGGAACTATTGTAACTGGTAAATATTTAATGAAAACAACTGTATCTGTGTATATTTGAAAGCCCGATCCTCAAAAACTACTGAATGCATTCTCTTCAAAATAAAAATGGTAAAAATGTGACTGTTTGTTAGTCTGAGAACAGTCTGAGTCTGAGTCTGAACTTGAGAAGTATTGGCCTAGAGGTGGTTGTTCTGAAAAGTTATTTTAAGCTAATGAAAAGAAGGTCATAGAATAAAAGTGCCATTTCAACCACATAAGTGTCATAAAATCAGCTGATGCAGGAGCGCATTCTGGCAAGAATAAATGAGCATTGCAAAGCCTGGTATGGCCAGTGTGGAATACAGAAATGTATCCAAGTGAGTAAACATCAAATGAAGGATTATCTCTACTTGTGAAGAATCCATTCCAGCAAGAAATTGAACCATGGACTACTGCATCTAAAATTCGTAGGACTCCCTAGAGAGCTAAAAGGGAATCTGCAGATTCTGTCATCAGTACGCCAAAGATCTCTGCACTGTATGGTAGTGCACAAAAGTACATTCCCCAGATTTCCCTTTTTAAAGGTCTTCTTTCAGAATACTAATCAGACCTTGGTGTTCTGAGTTTTTAGAAGTACCGCTAGGTTCTCTTTGCTGTTGCTTTGCATTTGGATGCAAGAAAGAAGTTCTGATTTTCTAAAT
Source organism: Buteo buteo (assembly GCF_964188355.1). Taxonomy (NCBI): domain Eukaryota; kingdom Metazoa; phylum Chordata; class Aves; order Accipitriformes; family Accipitridae; genus Buteo; species Buteo buteo. The sequence continues at coordinate 31,174,017 of NC_134175.1, forward strand.
GTTCTAAAATAAGAACAAAAATATTGTGATATTCTGAAATGGCTTGAAAGGTAAACAGAACGTTCTAAAATGCTACCAAATGTGCAAACTTGCAATAGTAACAGTAACAACAGGAAAAGGGAAAGGATAACCATTTAAGGAGAAATATTTTATTCCATATTTAGCTTGAAGTGGAAAGAGAATGTCTAAGGCAAATAACAGAAAGACAACCAGATCTGTGAAACTAGCTGTCAGGAGGCTGGGGACATGTGGAGGAAGACATTTCTGAGGCTGCAGAATAAAGGTGCTAGGTATAAATCAGAACTGATTTTGTACTGAAGAACCTACCAATATGATGATGCTAGAATCTGTTGATGCAGGAACATCCTACATATATTGCATATGTCTCAAACAACTTCCAGAACACCACACTAGACCACTCCAGAGCAAAGAAATTACCCATGGATAATAAGTTGAAGACAGAAAAGATTTTTATATACCTTTATTAATATGGTACAGAAAATAGAAAGAACTGCTGAAGAAGATAATGACAGATTGGATACTCTTAACAAGATTATTAACTATGTGAGTCAGAGACAATGTTAATAATGTATGTATAATGCCTGCTGCAAAAAAAGCTTTTGTACTTGAAGCCTTGAGCATAATAATTTAAAACATATATATTTTAACAGTTGTCAAAGAAATAGGAGATAAGTAAGTGGGGATAAAATAATGAAATTATTATTTCTCTCCAAGTGACACTGATTTTTGGTGACCAAGGGGTATTACTTTGGGGTTTAATTTTGTAGCTAAAATGAACACCAAGAACTATAATGACTTCAACAGTGAATTATGAATGTTCAACAGTTCCAAAAAAAGGTCCTAACACATCTCAGGTAGACACACATAAATGGACACACACAGAGTCAACAGTCCCCTTGAAAACTGTGGTCAAACAGCATAACTGTCTTTTAGTTGTCTGTTTTGTTTGGAAAAGGATTGCGTTATGAGATTCTGTCTCTGAACTGAAGACGTAATGTGATCCATAGAATCAATACTACAAAAGACTTTACAATTTTACTGGATTTTTTAAACTTTGTGTTTTGTATTTCTCCTTCCACACATTCAGATGGCAGGCTCACTATAATGTGTTATACTTCTCTTATGATCAGGAAACCTGTGATACACATTTTTAATTTTAGAAACGCAGTGTCGCAATTCTCTCTCAAGCAGTGTTCCCTGATTGACTTTGCCAATGTAAAAAGTGCAATTTTATCCAAGTCATCCTGTCCTTATCTTTTATTTGTAAGCCTTGTTTGGACTAAAAAGTATTTTTAACTAAATAAACTTCTAATTAAAACTTAATTTAGTTTTAATTGAACAAGTGCAAATCCCTTTTACAGAATCCCCCAAGTTACTTTAAGATATGTCATTTTAACTTAGGATGTGGTTTACATACACATTTCTTTCATTGAGTCTCCTGGCTAAAGTAGGTCTCACTGTAGACACCATTGACTCTCCTGGCTAAAGTAGGTCTCACTGTGGACACCATTCTCACCCATATGGGCTGGTTGGTTGTGTGATCATGTAAAGCACTGGATCAATATTCTGATACAGTTCACAATATAACCCTGCTTTACCACTGTAACACTTACATTACCACGATGGAGGAGGAAGTTACAAGTCAGAAACAAGAGGCAGGAGGTCATGGAAGTTCTTCTGTCCATGTGCTTATTCTTATCTTATCCTTAGTGTAAAATAGAATATGTTAGTTTCATCAACTTTCACGAATGTTTCATTGAGTGAACCCACAGAGAACATGAATGCACACAATTAGGACTATTCTTTAATTCCTCAAGCTTCTGTAACTTGATTTTTTTTCAGTCCTGTGTTCAGCTGCATAAAGATAGTGGATTAGGGCTTATCATACACAAAACTGTTCTAAAGAATCAAGATGTTTTAGCAGAATATCCCAGCAACCAGAACTGTGCCAAAGAGTCCAGTTAAGATATGGTTAAATATTTTTGCCAACCTTCAGTGAAGAACACTGTTGTAAAACTTACAACAGCTAAGAAACAGAAACATGTATTCAAGTTAATGAAAACTAATTAGATAAGCTCTCTGACATCAAATTTCTTGTGATTTGATTACATATGCAGAAAGGAAGCTTCAGTTTATGAAAGCTGTATTTCCAGTAACATAGTAATGAATTGCAGCACATCTTTGCCACTGCTTTTTGACCCAGTGAAACAGAAAAGATTTTTCGTTTTGGTTATTCTATAACAAATGGCTGCATGTGTGTTATAACACTGTAATAAATAACATTGACTTGTGGAATGTTAATGAAAAATCTCATCTAGAAAGTGTGTTTATTTCAAGCAAAGCAGAAATATTCATAACTTCATCTTTGGGGTGATATACCGACACTTTTAGTGTAGAAATGTAGGCCCAATCACCTTAGACCTTCAGTCATGGAAGTCAGTTGAAGTCAATACTTTGGACCTTATCTACTGTACTTGGTGAAAAGCTTTCTTCTTATTATGTTTGTATTACTGACATAAATAGGGGCCCTAGTCAGGAACAGGGAATTTGCTGCACAATGTGTTATACAAATAAAAAGAAAAAAGATGGTTCTTGTTCTTCACTGACAGGTCCTATAAGCCAAGTATAAAATAGGTTGGACAGAGGTAGACAGTTTAGTATTAAAAAAACCAAGACAATATTGGCTAGTATGATAGATAGTGATGTCAGTGTATCAGTGACTGAAACACTGTCAAGTTTTGGTAAGCGTCATGGAACAAGACAGTTTTAAGGGAAGAGCTCTGGAGAGCTAGTAAAACTGAATCCTAACAACTTGGACAACTGCTTAGGCAACTGATGATAAGTCTATTGGTAGGTAATACTTAAATCATGGCAAATGTTTATAGGTTCTGGCTGGCTTTTTTACTTTTACTAGAGAATACAAGGATGAGTCCTCTCAAACTGGCAGAAGCTAACCCATGCTTAAATATGCACTAAAAACACCTGAAGGGCAGTGGTGCAGAGTAGCACTTGGGTATCTGGCTTTTAGCATATCTCATTATGCCATAATTTTCCAGTGTAGATACATCTTTGAATAAGCATTAGTTGGATTTTATTATACTTTTAAGACATCAAAAATTAATTAATGCCTTCCATTTAGAAGCACAGTCGGTTCCATCAGTGCAAACAAAATGATGGCATGTAAAGCTGCCCTGCTAGTTAATTCATATGAAAAAAAATGTGTTTAATGTTCGGGTTCTAAATCAAGTTTGAGGTCAATAGTTGGGAAAAAATCTTATTACATAAACAATAGACATACTGGATTTATAAGTTTTTGAAATATAGACAGTATTCATAGAATCCCTCTATGCCTTTATTTCAGAGGAAAAATGCAGCTGCACTTCAATGTATCAAAAAACCTGTTTCAGAGTAGAATGCATGTTGAAATCCAACTTATATCATTTATCTTATAATTTTGGCAGTAAGCAAAAAAACCCATAAGTAATTATGTTGTCTTTGGACCAACAATCTTAAGCTGTCCTTCTCGATACAATTGAGAAAAAAAAGGCAAAAAACCCCATATGTGCCTTCAGGGAGAATGTCCTTAATTTTTTTGTTAACTAGCACTTCGTAACAGCTCTGATTGATAGTTATATTCTGTGCCTGCAATTTAACTTTGAATGTAAACATTCAAGCTTCTGATATGCCATTTCTAAGCTATTTATGTAGTATGTATCGGTCAGGAGGATACACATTAAAGAAAAAATTTTCTGCTACCAGGAAGAGGAATAGAAGCCAGCTACCTGTGCATTTCTACAGTTGCTTACGCAGTTGGAGGTGATGTATTAGGTCATTATTAGATGTGTAATTTAATAGTCCTAATAAAAGACAATTTGATATTTGGCAAAAATAATAGATTTAGCATGTTCTATGTTTATAGATAACTTTTTTAAGGCATTAAAGTTAATCCATAAATTTTGGATCATGACAAACTGTAGGCTCAAATGCTAGCTTTTAGTTATCTTAAATTACTGGTTGGGGCAAAACCTGCCATTTTATGTATACCTGTATAGTGTATAGCCTATTGCAAGATTTTTACTTACACTGCATCAGAAGCTGTTTTGAAAGGTTTGGACTTCAGAATGTATGTCTATCTCCTACAAAGTAGCTAGCACCAGCTGGCCACATGCATGTGTGTTTGTGTGTGTATGTACCTGCACTGCTGTGTGTTAATTTTTCATTCTAAAAGATGTCTAAACTCCAAGTAGATAGGCAGAGTTCCTTCCTTTAGCTACTCTTTACAGGAATGAATCAGTTAAAAAAAACTCAGGTATGCAAATATTGTATACAATGCAAAGTGTCCAATTTTCCTTTTCAAGTAACTGTATTACTGCAGCATCCCTAGATCAACAAAAAGTGGAAAATTTCTACTACCAAAGAACTTATATGAGCCAAGGGAAATATTTTGCTAAAAACTGCTGTGGAAGCTAGTTATACATTAAAAAAAACCCACAAAACCACAACAAAAAAACACAAAAACCTAGATACATAGTAAGATGTGTAAAAGGAAAAAGAAATGTAATAGTTCCCTACAGTCAAGGAACTATTGGAATATATGACTTCACTTAATGTTTGTTCTTTTCCTTTCTTCATATTTTGTATTGATATTTGATTACTTGTGAAGTACAGTCATATTTAAGGAGCTTTTATCCATAAAGTCTGAAGTAACTCAATTTCTTTAAGTTAATATTTGGAGTGTATAACTAAGGTTAGACTTTAATTTCTTGTGTATCAGAGATATGAGACAGCCTTAAATGCAGAGGAAGTAAAGCAGTCCAGCATTTGGGTCACAACAACCCCATGCAACACTAGAGGCTTGGGCAAGGGTGGCTGAAAAGCTGCCCGGCAGAAAAGGACCTGGGGGTGTTGGTCAACAGCCGGCTGAATATGAGCCAGCAGTGTGCCCAGGTGGCCAAGAAGGCCAACGGCATCCTGGCCTGTGTCAGAAATAGTGTGGCCAGCAGGAGCAGGGAGGTGCTCATCCCCCTGTACGCAGCACTGGTGCGGCCGCACCTCCAATACTGTGTTCAGTTTTGGGCCCCTCACTACAGAAAAGACATTGATGTGCACATCCAAAGAAGGGCAATGAAGCTGGTGAAGGGTCTATGAGGAGTGGCTGAGGGAACTGGAGTTGTTTAGCCTTGAGAAAAGGAGGCTGAGGGGAGACTCTACCGCTCTCTACAACTACCTGAAAGGAGGTTGTAATGAGGTGAGTACTGGTCTCTTCTCCCAAGTAACAAGTAATAGGACGAGAGGAAACGGCCTCAAGTTGTGCCAGGGGAGGTTTAGATTGGATATTAGGAAAAATTTCTTCACCGAAAGGGTTGTCAAGCACTGGAACAGGCTGCCCGGGGAAGTATTGGAGTCACCATCCCTGAAGGTATTGAAAAGACGTGTAGATGTGGTGCTTAGGGACATGGTTTAGTGATGGACTTGGCAGTGCTAGGTTTGAGGTTGGACTTGATTATCTTAAAGGTCTTTTCCAACCTGAATGATTCTATGATTCTAGAGTCCATCTGACTTCCAAATAAAAAGTTAAATTTTATTGAATTGTGTCAAGTTATAGTTTTATAGATACCCTAGAATTTGGTAGGTTAGTCACTGTCAGAAATTATCACCCTAGGGCATATTCTAGAAAACTTCTGTTTCTGTCTTTTTTCATGCCTGAATTATATATTACAGGAGAAGTTTATTGTAATATGGTGGTAGAGGTTTTGTAATTGGAGTTTCATTAAAACTTGAAGAAGAATCTTAATACTTGGAAATCTCAGTGTAAAAATCAGTACCTGCCTTGCTCTCTCTGTGTTTCCTCTAATGTCCTATAGTACATTTAACTTACACTCTAAGACTTCCCTACAACTATTGTTCACCAGTTTGCTTTGGAATTGTAAAGTGATCATGGCACTCCAAAGCAGTATTTATCTCAGAGAGTAGCAGTCTAGAATGGAGAACAACTGTAAAACTTGCCTACCTGTTTACTTTTCTTCACTTCATTGTCTTTCCATGTCATTCTGAATTATCCAGAGACCACCTGCCTATATACAGATAGGGTTGCATATTGCATGGTACCTCAGCTGTGAGTCTTTTTCGTTGCAAAACTTTTTGATGAAAATCCATTAAATCATGATGAGCAGATAAGCTTGTTTTGTGAGAATATCCATACTTTTACCTTTGAGTCGAGGAGCATGAAAAATTAATAACATACTCCAAGCATCTCTGATATATGAGTATTTGTTTGGCGGGGCAGAAATCTGTGTGTTCCAAATGCAGAAGAAAGTATACCCAAATCAAATATGTCAGGAAATATATATGGAACCACAGACTGCAGTGATTTATCCCTGCTACCCATTTTGTGTGTCTACCAGAAACTGGACTAGCTCCTTAGTCCAGGTCTGAATACTCAGTTGAACCCGGGAGTGCAAGAAGCTAGACCTGCTGGCAGACCACTGCTACAGCCGGCCAAAGAGAGAGGAAAATAAGACAGAGTCTAGCAATCAAGAGCCATTTGATGAGTTGTCAAATTGAAACTATGTCAAAACAAACAGTGTCTTGCCAGAGATAAGATATGTTGGTCATACAAAGCAAAGCTGAGTGCCCTAAAACTAATGTGGAATGATCTGGTTAACCAGTGACGTTTACATAATTAATTGATATAGCATCATTTGACATCTCTAAACTTCCAATTGTATAGATGATTCATATAGATGACAGTAGTAGTGGAAGAAGGTGTTACATACTTTTATAAACTCATGTTTACCTTCCAGGTATTTTTTACCCAGTACGAAACAACACACAGTAATATTCTTGAAAATATCCTTGCAGTATATACTTATTTATATTTTATTATTAAGTATAAGAGCAACGTGCTCGTCATTTTGCAAATACAGCTCAATAGGACTCAGTTAATAAAGCAGCAGCAGTATGGAAAGTTGGGGAGGTGCCAGCAAGACTTCTGTTTTTCTGCTTGAAATCCAGTTTGCACATATATTTAAGAGTTTTGACATTTTTTTCATATTTTATAGGAAAGCACTATGTTTCTAGCTAGTTTCCACTGATGTGGTGTATATATAGTCACATATACTGTTTCCTTTTCATTGGCACTTTTTCCTTTCCTTTCAGAAAGGCTCTCCTGGTTATATTGCTGACTGTAATCACGGCTGGTTTTGTTTTTTTTTTTAATCTCATTGTACAGGTTTCTGTATTGGATGGAAATAGGATCTGATGTTTTGTCTTTCTGATCAATTCATCAATCTGATGAATTGTCTTTCATCTTCATCATGTCACCTCCCAGACTTGCACTGCAAGTGGAGAAAAGAATTGAGGCAAAGAAGTGCTGTCAGCTGCTGGTAGTTTTGTCCCAGTCCTGCACTGAACCATACGAACCAAACGAAAGGCCAAAAGAACTACTGGAAAGGAAGTGACCTGTTATCCTGTTACAAAAATCAGTTTTATTCCAAATCTTTACAAAACTAAAAGAGACTTTATTTTTCAGATGAAATTGTGAAAAATTTACATGAGCACATACATCTCAAAGAAGTCCTAAAGCCACCTTTGTCATATATAGGATAGTTTTGTATTGGATTTTGCAGGAATAAATGTGAACTTGCTCTGCCTCTGCACTGAGCCTGCTGGACTCTGTTGGAATATAATGAATATGGTGACAGTTTCAGCTAGCAGTGACAAGCCCAAGCTTGAGCTATTAAAGGTTTTATGTTGGTTATAGCCGTATGTAATGGTGTAAAGTGTAGTCAATTTTGTGAGGTGGGTTCTTTCATTTTGGACAGAAGAATGAACATTTTATTCCTTACAATCTACTTTTTTGATATACAGACTCCCCTTTAGTGTCATAGAAAAGATAATGAGTTGTCTTGGTCATAATTATAAATATCTAAATAGAAGGAAAACAGCTAATAGTAGAGGATTCTTTAGTTATCAGATAAAAGCATAAAATCCAATGATCAAAAGTTGAAGGCAGATAAATTTAAAATATTAATTAGGTACTTAAAAAAAATTTGATTCATTACAATTTGGAACAATGTATCTAGGATAGGAGGAGTATTCTATCATCTAAATTCTTTAATTGCCTTTTTTTTTTTCCTGTGTGGCTGAGGCACAGTTTCTGAACTGATATGGGTATGATTGATTAAAGGCCTACGACCTGTGATTGGTAGGAAGTCAGAATAGTTCACAGGAGCTGGACATCACACTCTGAACTTCCTGGTAAGACCTCTTGCTCTGAATTTCATCATTAGAAATCTCATTAGCCAACCATGCAAAACAGAGGGGAGAAATAAGGCACCTGTTGTTCCCCATAGTGCTGTCCTCCCCATGAAAGAGAAATTAAAGTCAAATGTGACATAGCAGGAGGTAGTAAAAAATAAATAGGACCTTTTGAAGCAGAGAAGCTCCATGTCATCACTCCATTCTAAAAGGGGGGAAAAAAATGTAAAACCCCAAACCAAGTCTCAACATTTTTTTGAAAAGAAAAAAAATGGTTCTGGAAGGTAGATCAATGCTAATGAGTCTGCCATAACCCTCATGGTAATTTTGTAGCTATGTATCAGGCTATTAGGTTTCTCTTCAAAATATTCTGTGTTCAGGGGAGTCTCAGTAGAATGGAGGGTTCACTAAGTATGGGTATGGGTAGTACCAGTTGCTCAGACAAACTGCTAAACTCCAGGAAGCTTGTCTATATACCCCAAATTCAAGGCTTTGCTAAAATGTCTATTCAAGAAACACTGATACTAAAGGTAATCTTTACCATGTGCAAAAATACCAAGCAATTATTATCAGTGGCACTAAGATGACACTTTTTTTCAAGAAATGCCCTTTGAAAATATTGCAGGTAATAACTGAGTATCTCAAATATGCTATTTTCTAGCAGCAAATCCAGTCCTGCAACAGGCACAACTTAATTAAAGGATCAGTTATCCTTAATAACTAAATTTCATGAGATAATAATAAGTATGCAATCAACAAGATGCAAAAACATAGAATCAGTCATTCTAGTTAGATGATTTGATTTTAATGTCAGGGTAAACTGTTGTTCATGCAACTAACTGAAGGAAAAGGGAATGATGGGAATTCTTACCTGTTTTTCTATTATATGTATCTAGTTTAGGAACTCCAGAATATTTACCTCGGTAATATGAAACTGCCTTCCAATTACTGGATTTAAACTTTTAGACCAAGTAGATAATATTTATTCCTGGTTTGTTTAATTACTGACTAATTATGGGATTTAATTTTATTTATTCAGTGTATATGATTTAATTAGAAAAAATACTAAAATTTTGTTTAATCATCTGTTAATAATTACATTTGAAAACCTATATGCTTTCAGTGCTAAACTCCCTCAAACTGCCTTCTGCCCTCAGTATTTATTGTCTGCTTACTGTGGAGTCTTTCTTGATTTGCTTGTGAAGTTCCCTGGATTGTGATGCAAACATATTTCAATATCTCAAAACATTGCATTTTCCATAGGTACTGTAGGTTAACAAAAGACAACAGTCTGGCAGCTGGCTGTAAATTATTTCATGTTGCACAAGTGTGCCGTATAAGCAAAAATCTTAACCCTTGTTTTAACATTCAGAGCATCCAAAATCAAAGAATGCACAAAAGACTATATAGACAATGGATTGCTAAAATAACTGTAATGATGCACAGTTCTACAATCACCCTTTTCTCTCTGCTGAAGGACCCTGCATATAAGGCAGATCTCCACGTGGCAAATTCTAATGACAGTTTTTCTTAATTACACCTATGTTACAAGATGCATTATGGTCAGCTCTCTATAAAAACAATATATTGCTTCCATTATAGCTGGACATTTGCACTAAACCACAAATAGTTTCTCTGCTTATCTTCCTGGCTTGAGGCCAGTGGCTTTCCTGCCTTTTATTAGTTGCAGCGTAATCTAAAATAGAGGCTGAATAAAATAATTTACCAAGAATATAGCTCCAGATAATATTGTCTATGTGCCCCACTCTGTCTTTCCTTTTCTGTCTCTCCCTAGGGGAAAAGCAGTTATCTTCCTTATGCTAAATCCAGTTCCTATCCACAGCAATCATGTAAATCTTGGCATCAGTCTCACAGCAGAATAAAAAGTCAAATCAGCAGGAAACTTCCACATAAGAGCAACAGGCAGCCCCAGGAGGAAAAAAAACCCGACAAAAACATCCTCTCAAACTCTTCCATTTATTTTCTCTCAAAAATAAGAGTTCTACTCATTAGAAACACTCAGGTTTTCTTGTAATTTTTAAGATAATATGCTGTCAAAGAAAAACAACTCATTGTTCAGCAAGCTTGCCAGCCTTCAAAGCCTTGTATTTCAAAGCTTCTATCTGAATAAACAAATCTGTAAAGAGAACAAATTGAAGTTTCTGCTTTTCCTAGTGTTTTGCATAGAGGCTACACAACCTGTCTTCTCTCAAAATAGGTCAGACCTCAAATTATAGATTTAAAGTAACCAAAGATTGTTGGATGTAGCTGGTGGGATGGATTTTATGTATTTTACATACAGACTGATTCTAAAGCCACAAAAAGTATTTTTAATTGAAAATTCAATATCTTAGATCAAAACCCCAAGGTATTCTTTATTATTACAGTCTTACATATTCAAAAATACTACTAGTAATTTGATTAGGGATGTTTTAAATGTTTAGAGATAGGCAAAGGAAGACTAAGTATAATTGAAATAGCTATCATATAAACATGTTGACAACATAATAAAACTAAAAATATGGTTTATAATATAATCTGAATTTGTACATATTGGACTGGTGTACTGGAGTCTGTATCCAGTTATTACATTCCACAGGAGCTTACTTCAGAGTGAATTAGTCCTTTAAGGCATTAGGAGGAACTGTCTTATTCATACTAAACTGACCTGCCTCTCCCAAAATGAGAGAATGATTGCTAGGGTTATAAAACAGAGAAAAAGTACTCAGAGATATAAAGATTTTGTTTGCTAGAGCAGAGATTCAGAGAATACAGAGTTAGGAATAAAATGTCCTTAGAAGAACCGAAGAAGTGAGCTTGGAATAAGAAAGAAATGTTATTTAGTAAATGGAGTACATGTAACTCACTGGCTTGAAAGGCTTAATGTTAGTAAGAGCAAAATAATGCAATTTGTAGGGAAAATGTGAAGAAATGTCTGAACTCTTCACAGGATTGTAATCACCTCTTAACTGAAGAAGGAGACCTGGGCATTGCTGTGAAGAGCACGAACCATGTGTAGATTCCCTGATAGAGGTTCCTATATTCATTTCTGCATTAGTACCTGAGTAACAGTTGAAAATTACAGAGAGGCTCAGAGTATGCAAGACTCCCTGGTGCTGGCATAAGCTTACAAAGGAAGAAATCAAAATGAGCACTGTATGTAATTCTGTGCCAGAATTATAGAAAAAGCAGGTACAAACAGAGTGCAGGTATAGTCAGAGATTGGAATAACATTGAAGCCTACTGTCTCTGAAGTCTGGTAAAAACTCTGGAAGCAACTTTTACTTAAAGATACCTTTATTCAAAGTGGAGTAACACTACTGTGCGGGATTTGAACCCCTCTTGGTGTGGGAATGGCTGACTGCCTGTGTTGCCTGTGAACTTTCTGTCATTTATCTGAGGATAGGGTAGCAGTGCTTAGGTCCATATGCAAATGCTTTGAGCCAAATACTGCTTTTGTTTATACAGTTACAGTCTTGTGGATAGGCAAATTCTTCCCAAGCTTTTGCAGTGCCATTGTTAGCATCCCGCTGCTTGGTAGCAGAGAACAGTTCATCCAAATCCATCTATAATGGTGCCTTTTTTGCTGGGCAGCGGTCGTTATTTTCAGTCACCAGCTGTATAACTGTCAATACAGACAGAAGAGCTAGGAAGTCTTCTACTGCAGCATTTTGAAAGCTGCTGTGGTTTTGTTTTGCAAGGCCCTGTTAACTTCTGCTTACAGTATGCAATAAAGCGAGGACAAGATTTATCTCTGATTTCACATTGCTACAAACTTTTAGAAGCATACCCATAAATTTCCAGCTGCTACTCTTATTAGGTATGGAGACCTGTGAAGTGATGGTATCATTTCATATCACTCTGTAAACACAGAAAAAAAAGTGCTTTATTTTTTATTGAGTAACTGTCCAGCGAACATCTTTGTTCACTCTATGCACCTCATCCCTTATTTGTGAATTATAACAAAAATGTAACTTTAAGGCTTTTTAAGCAAAGTATTTCCATAAAACCATACGAATAGAAGAAATGGAGAAGCCACTGCCTGTCTACAGCAAATAATCCATGAAGACTAATGTATCCAGTTCAGAGTACAGGCTGAATATACAAGAAGATTGTTGCCAGGGAGCAGTGAGGGCTGGCTGGGAGCAGGGCAGGCATGGAAGTGTCAGCCAGGTTCAACATCATCAGGCAAGTTCATGGTGCTGAGGCAGGTAGACAGTCATGCTGGAAAGTCAATCCACAGGTCATAACCAGACCCACTGAGGGTCAGAGTCCTGTGATCACTGGGCAGGTCCATGGTGATGGGGTCAGGCAGAAAACAGGGCAGGAAGTCAGGTCTAATAGGGCACAGAGAAGGACCAAAGCACCCAGGTTGACCTTAATTAGAGCCCCTGGACGCATGGGCAAAGGAGTATGGGTGAGGGTCCCAGGTGAGGCTGGCCAGGGCCCTGACAATTGTTATGCATTGGAAGTCTTGTACTTGGGACAGACTAAAATTATTTCAGGGGCTGTGTCTTACTGAACTTTTGTTCAAATTTGTCATTACAGATGCAGTAAAAACAGCAATGAACACTCATATAGATTTTCTTATATTTTTAATCCTGTTCTCTATATCTGCTCAGAAACAGTAACCAGACAGTATTAGTGCTGCCATTGCCACAGTGATCTATGAGCTATCCCTTAACTGCAACAGCAATTGATGTTTTTAACAAAAATATCAGGCACTCCAGCTGAATTGCTAGGATAATACCTATACTGGAGGTCTTTTAACACAGCATTTCTACCAGATCTAATAGTCAGAGCAATAATGAGAGTAATGTCCTGGAGAATCAGAATTACACTGAATATTGCCACTTTGTTGACCTAAAGATCAATGCTAAGCTTTGTGAAAAACCACAGTGCCCTGTCTACATCAGGACTCCCACTGTTACTAACACCATGAAATCACTGCCATAGTTAGCTATAGGAGACAAAATATCTTCCAGTATAGCCTGAGGGGACAGGTAAGCAAGTCAGATCAAAAAGTAGCACTAGTGTACCATGTACAAAATAGCTTTCAGTAGTACTGAAACTAGTATATTCAGTGAAATGTATCAGAAAACATGCTTACAAAGTCAGTATCCACAATTAGACTAAATTAAGAACAGAAGCTGTTAGCATCTATCAGAGGGGAGAACTTTACTTTGTGAGATTGCAAGATCGAATGGCAAAAGTACTGGAAGTTCCTATTTTTTTCTAATGCTTGCTAACTTCATATCTTGTATGTGAGCTTATCCCTAAACTTTCACGCTTTTATGTTCTCTTTGTTGTGTCTTTTAACGAAGTTTGTACTCATGTGGCAGTACATCCCGCCCCCCCCATCCTGCCAGCAGGAAACGAGACTGTTTGGCTTTGGTTAGTCGTGCATCCGTAACAACTCACATAGAAGTTACAAACAGGAGTTTTAAAAAGTCTGAGGTAAAGCACAATAAAGAACTATTTCCAACATCAGAGATGAAAAGATACTGTATTTTAAGTGGGCCCTTTAAAAGAATATAAAACTAAATATATAAATTCTGACATGACTGTGTGTTTTATGTCTACTAACCTTGTAATTTTATTTTAAGGCAGATAACTCATCATATTGTATCATCTAAAGCAATGATAGACTAGCATCTGCCAAAGGCCGTTTTGGTAGTGCTTGCCACCTAGTGGATTGCTGCTTGTATACACATATGAGAAGGATCATCTGCTACAAAAATATTTGAAAATCTGCTTATTAATCACACTATTTAATAATATCCTGCAGACTTTGAGTACCACTAGATGGGATTTTTTTTGTTGGAATGAAATGCTAGTGAAAATTGAAATAAAAATTGCAAACATTTTCACATCTTTTATCCATTTTCTGACAGCTCTATTTATAGCTATTGCTTGACTTGGTGATAGGCAAAAGATGGAATCTGAGAGCCGACAAGTAGTCAGTATACATGGCCATAGACTCAACTGTAAACTCAATCCCCAAGCTAACATATGTTGGTTGGTAGTCTATGATGACCATATTAGGCAAACATAAGTAAGCTCATTGAAATTTATATCAGTTGTTTCTACTTCTACTTCTCTTCTAACAGCTTAGAGTTAGCTGTGGCCTTGTTTTTTTTTTAGAGTTCTGATATGTGTACAGTAGTAACTGGATTTTCTCAACTTTACCTCCTCTCTTCTGTTAGCCACATCACTTAGAATGGTTGCCATCCATTTTGTTTACCGGGACTTCAGTCTCTTCCTGTATAGTAATTTACCCTTCATTACTGCCCACTAGTCTTATAGAGATCAAAAATGTTGCTCAACATAACACCATGCAAAAATCTGTACATAAGTCACAACGGCTCCATCAGCTACTTACAAAAACACTTCTCCACACAAATGCAGTCCTCCTGCCAAAATTTTGAGTCCCCTATTTCAAGTGTAAATACAATTGAGCTTTTATTGAATTTTGTAATAGTCAACATATTGAAAAAGTATGGACTATTTTACCAGAACTTTCCTCAAAAAATCTACCCTACAGGAGACAGTTAAGAGAAGTTATCAGCAACAGGGAATTGTCAGGTTTGAATACAGCAAGCTTTCTGCTATACTGATGATTGCAACAGTATTATTTACTCTTCCATGATGATGATGATGTTGGTAAGTTTTAGCCAACAGCTGTATGATATTCAGGAATAATCAGTTTATGCTTTACACTTTTAGAAGAGTTTCCAATCAATTTTACTAAGCTTAAAAACATACCTTAATTCTTACTTGTTACAGATATGTTCATATAGATGGTTTTGCCATTATACCATTTTATGATCAATAACCTGTTGATGAGTAACTTGATGTGCAGATGTTAAATCTGGGTCAGAAGATTCCATGGGGTCAAAACCTTTGCTCTGTGTTCAGTTTGGCTATTTATCTGAGGGTATTTATTTGGATCTTACAGCACATTATGTGACTGTCGTACATCAGAATTTATGATCTTCCCTTATTTGCTATGGCAATCTCATGACTGAGGATAGTTTTGGGTTTTTTTCCCCTCTAACAACTGCTATGAGGAATTCCTATTATGATCAGAAGGTGAAATACAGATTCTTTCTTTATAGAGTGAATTCCTTCACTTTATTATATACTGATTATCATTCTAACACTACAGAGTACATAAATTTCATCAGGAAGATCATCAGGAATGCTTGGAACTAAGAAATATTTAAGAAATTTTATACAACTATCCTTCCATTTTCAAAAAAGTAATCATAATTTGATCTTTTGCCAAATTTAGAAAGTTGTAATTTAGTACCGTAATATAAATCTGTACTCAGTGCTATCATAAGCTTGAAAAATCACTTTTATTAACATACAAAAAAAAAAAAAGGAAAATAGACATTGTAGGTAAACATTTGCTTTCATCTACAAATAAGTACCACGAGTAACAAAACAATAAAATAATTATTTAAGTTCTTGTGAACAGTTAGAAACAGAGGAAGGAATTTTCTGAAATAGAAGCAAAGGAATAGAAAATATTTGGCAATATCTTTTAGTCTCTCAATAAAATATCCATGTAAACAAGTAATCCATATTTACAATATCATATGCAATCTTCTTGGTTACATGTAGTAAGAAGTGTACATGTAATTACTGTACATTCAATTCTAAAGTCTAATTTGCACCATCATTTCTCAGTTTCGTTCATGTTGGAGAAAACACTATTCTGCTTCTGTGTGCAGTACTGCATGACAGCATGTAAATACATTAAAAAAATAATTTTTTTAGGCATCTTAAAAAATTAGCACTTTTAATGTTGGGTTTTGTAACTGCCTATGGTTTTATAGGAATCCAAACTTGGAGTGTAAGCTCTACAATCATGTCCCTGTAAAAACAACAATGTAGGAGATTTCCAAACATGCAGAAAAATCCTGATAAAAAAGCTAGAGTTCTACCTTCCATTTATATCTTTGAAAATACACCTTTTTATTCCCTGTGTTGCTACTATTACCCATAAATACAGGTAAGAAAAGTTGCATGAAAGAAAAGTTAATGGAAGGCCACTTTGAGAAGCAGCTTTGGGAATATGTTTTTTTTTCAGAGAAAATTATTCTCCAAAGTCCTATGTATTTTTATTTAGCACTTGAACTAACCTCATATGTTGCAAGGATACTTAAAGACCTTTTAAATCAGTTTAGAACAGAAGCCAAAATCTACAGCACGTTGATTCTGTTTTAAATTGCACACACCAAGGCTGAACAAGGTTCAGGAGCTCACAGCTACTGCATCTCATGGGGACCTTCCAAAGACCAAAGCAGCCAGAAGCCCACAATTCATACATGAGAGATCACTGATTATGATAATTTCCCAGAATGGAATCTTCCAGCTCCCACTGACTTTCTACTATCATGTTTAACCTCAAAGTTGAAAAACAAAAATACAGTCTGGCAAACTAGCCTCAAAAGATTGCTAATCCTTGATTTTCAGTTAGATTTATATAATCAGAATAAAGAATTAAAGAAATGCCACCATTCTTTTTCAAGTATCATTACCCTTGAACAGTACATGGAATAAAATGGAAAACAGAAGGCATACTGGTTACTATACCTTAACTTTAACAGCATATAGAACCATTCACCTAAACGCTGTTGATTTCAATACATCCAAGTCAGTGTTGTAACAAAAGAAATCACAGATTTTGTGTTTTTTTCCCAATATACCGTACAGTTAAAGTTTCTTCCAGAACAATCCTTAGGCAAGTGACTACCTTCCACACAAACACACACTTTTATTAGATGACTCAGTACTACATAAGGATTGAATGAGTTCATTTTCGCAGGTGGATGAGACACAGTAACAGGCCAATACCTACCAACTTAAAATGGTGTTGTCCGTGTAAGTGCAGTATAGAATGCTAGCATAGTAAATTACTGTAACAGTTGAGTTCATTTATTCACTTCACCTGTTACACTTCAAAAGTGTTAATAGAGCATCTCTCACAAAGACTAAACGTGCATTCACCTGCTGTAAGATGCTGACCGATTTCACCAAAAAAGCAGGCTTGTTAAGCAGAACATGAGATCAGAAGACAGCACAGTTTAGTGTTCTCCACAGGCTACTGCAAATCCCTCTTCCTACTTAATGTTCAATATATAAGTTTGTAATAGGATGCATAACATAATCATGTCGTGTCAGCTGAGCACTAATGTCATGTAAAACATGGTCTTGTTTTTCTCTCAGAAAGCTGCTATCAGTACTATTTAGATTTTATGCTGAAGCTGTGCAGAACAATTTTGGGGAAGATGGATAATTGTGTGGAATTTGAAAACCAGGGAAGAAGCTGTCTGATCTGTTGCACGTAGTGGGACTGGAGGAGTGCTCACACAATAGTTTAGTATTCCTTCTGTCATACCTGAATACTACACTAAGGCCTTTAAAAGCAGGTATTTTCTCAAATGAAATAGTACACCAATGCTAGGTGGGTCCCAGTCATCCACAAACATGCGTTAAGTGAAAATATAGAACACTTGGATGTAGTCCTTGAGTACCAAATAGTACAGCAGAAAAGTTTTTCAAATAATATACTATGCCAGCTTTCTATACTGCATTCACCAGATAATTAAATGTTATTACAAATCAAATAACAGGAACTGAGGTGCTTTTTGTCAGAGAAGATACAAAATAACTCATGACCAGAATTATTTGTACCAATGCAACACTGAACTACAAAATTTGCATATTTGCTAAAGTTTAATGTGTTTAAACATTTTAAAAAGCTGAAGTAGATAAAAAATTTATGTAGTCTTTACCAAAACAGGAAATTAAATGCTCTCTGAAACCGTCTATATTGCAGCATGAACAGTGGTAAATTTGGACTTGTAGTGGGCTCTGCAGCTTTTACAAGAAATTATAATAGAAAGGCTCATCATTTTGGACATGTGCAATCAAAATAATCTATAATTATTATTCTACAATAGTAAAAAATACAAGTATTGTTTATATGTGTGAAAATAATGAATGAGCATAATACATTAATACGCCCATTACTAGAAAGAGCTATAAAAGTGCCAGTAGAGACTTAAACTGCATTATTTAACACTTCGATTTCAAATTAAAAAGTCATAGAGTTTATATAGTTTGCTTATAGACTAAAGTATGTCTTCATGCTTGTGATGATAATGATATTGACACCAGTGTGGAGATACCAAAATTGGCTTTCAGTTAACAGGTAGCATTTTAATCAAATCAGCAAAGCTCAGCTGTTTCTGGAGGAAGCATTTCCCTCTTCAAGCTCCTTTCTTCTGTGAGGCAGCTAGCAGTCTTCTCTGGTTTCTAACTTCCTAATTTCTAGTCTAGTGCCATAAATCAACAGAACTCTGCAATCAAATAAAGCTAGTAAAATCCTGCCTTCTGGGATAAAAGGAAGACTTGATTTAAGTGATAGATATTTTTCTAAGTGTATATCTATAGCTTTCTAAATAAGACAAATTCTGCATTTGGCTTTCTTACAATTTCCTTAGATTTCAGTAATGATTGCACATAATCCAAAGCCAAATGTTGTCTGTATACAATATATTTGGTAGAGTTGTTTAAAAAGTCAACAGATTTGTTCTGATTAAAAAAAAACAACATAGAATTTTTTACTTTAAACATAACATTTAGTGAAGATTTCAGGCAAACTTTCATTTCTTCTTTTGAATTAAAAATTTTAGACTAAACATTTTTATGGTGCAACTCTGCAAAGTGCTGAACAACCTCAAATCCCATAGATCTTAGCAGCTGGTGAGGGGGTTAATCAGCTTGAGAAATCAGGGCTTTAAAAAAGTGAACATTACCAGAAAAATTATGTGTGATCGTCTAAATTCTGCTGTCTGGTATACTTCATGACTCTGATTCATAACCTGCAAAATCACTCAGAGCAAAATTTAGTCTCAATCTTGTTAACTTTTCCTGACTGTAAGAGATAATAAGCATTAAATTAAGAAGTGATATGGAAAACATTTTCCAATTATGTGATTTTCCCGTTATGTGATGTCATTCATGCTCTCATTTTTTAAATGAGGACTGAGTATGAACCAATATAATGTTTGGGGTTTACTGGAATTTAAATTCCTATGTAGAAAACTTAAGTATCTTTGAGCAAGCCATACTGAAAATAAAACCCCAACCTATTTATATACCAATATAGCTAAATTGGAAGGAATCAGGGGGAGTTGGCAATACAATAGTACTGTTATTCTGTGTATTTTCTTTACATAGTTGATCGTTGGCCTGCTTCATCAAGTTTGAGGTTTTGTTTTCTGGCTGCTTCACTACTGATCCTCAGATCAGATTTATCTGCATTACTACCGTCTGTCATTGTGGATTCTGCTTCAGTGCCTTCAGGAGTCCCTCCAATGGGCTGCAGAACTTTAGCATTCTCTTCTGGGGGGCGCTTCCAATGGGACCTGCTTGCCATCCACAAAATAAGTGCACCAAATATGACAAGCAAAAGACCAAGACAGTTGACAAAGGTTGCCTCTGGTGGGGATGCACTATATGCAGGATTTTTCCTTTGGAAGGGAAAAAAAAAAAGGTCGATTATCTTAAAGACAGTCCTGGTCTAAAAACAGCAGTCTCCTGCTAGGTAGGAGGTTTTTTAAAAACAAAGCAAAGCAAAACAAAACAAAACAGTGTCCCAGTACTAGATGGTTATTATTCTGTGCAAATGGAAGTACAGTTTTCAATGAATAACCTTAATAAACAAGTGAAAAAAATACTTACAATGAAAATATAAGCTTTTCTGTGATTCCCATGAGAGCTGTCGCAATCACTGTTGCAAAGACGGTAAGGCCCGAATAAACATGTATTGGCATGAGAGCTGCTCGGAGAGGAACTGGAGCAAAAGGGAGCAGAAAGACAGCGAAACCCAAGAAAAGCTAAACACAAAACAGATTCATAGATAAAGCTATATGGGAAACAAGCTGCACTTCTCAAGCAGAATAAAAATAATCATAAACATTCCATTTTGAGAAGCCTTCAGGTACAAATTTGAAAAGATTTGGCATTTTGATTTCTGAATGTGCTCCCTTCAAAACCAAAGCAGTAATTCTGGATTAGCACCTAGGAAGCAGACATGAAATATTTTATAAATAATCCTACCTAATATCAGTGTCCAGACTTATTGGTAATGCTAAAACTGCAACCCAACTAAGTACTGGAAACATATGTTTTCAGTGTCATTAATCCAGTAATATCTTAAAGGTGTGAGCAGCTACATTTTTACAGTCTCTTCAAGGCCTGTTCTCTGCTTCTGTTACATGTTTACACCTAAATGAAGATCAGAAGGCAGTCTAACCTTCTGACTTGAGTGGACTAAATAATTTTACCTTGTGAAAGTTTTGGTTTAATTTAAGTATATGTCTTTAGAAGGGCAATGGTCTCTATCAATCAGCTGGCACTTACAGAGTGAAGATGTGGGTGGGTGGCATGAAGTTATTCAGGGGACAGGAGTCCTCCCATTAGCGCTAAATTTGTGACGGAACATAACCCATCATGTCACATGGTGGCACTCACAGGCTTGCCCAGTCATACTGAGGTTGCATCCCTTCTTTAGTTTGTTCTACCTTTACTTACCCCTTCTGCAAAATTAGAAATAGTGCATGAATTTGAATTTCATCTTGCTTTAACCTCCAGTCTTAGTCCTTGTTTTGTCTTTCCATGCTGGATTAAAAAGCCTGGTATTTTCTCCCTGGGAAGCCTTTTTAATACACTGTAATCAAGTCATCTCTTAATCTTCTTTAGATCTGCTAAACAGTTGGAGTTTTTAAGTCTTTCACTGGAAGATAGTTTTTCCAGCTCTTAAATTACTTTTCCAGATTTTCTTTTCTTTTTTTTTCTTTTTTTTTTACATTTAAAATAATGTATTCTGTAGTATTTTATATTAGTTTTGCTAATGCCATATACGGAGTTTAAGATAATCTATTCTTAGAGAATTTACTTTTCCTGTTGTCACAGCATCATGAGAACTCATTTTGAGCTTCATGTCATCTTTGAGCACTTCTTTCCGGAGACACTGCTTTCCAAGGGACCGTCTCCATTTTACATTTCTGCCCTATTCTTAAATTTATGTCCTTGTGCTATACTGTATTAACATATGTTTGGCTTAAATACAATATATTTACACTATTGTTCCTGTAGGTATAGTATTATGGGAGCATCCCTCCTCAATAATTTTTCAACTCTGTGATTGACATGCCATTTCTGGCAAATGCCAAAT
This sequence comes from Buteo buteo, assembly GCF_964188355.1. Taxonomy (NCBI): domain Eukaryota; kingdom Metazoa; phylum Chordata; class Aves; order Accipitriformes; family Accipitridae; genus Buteo; species Buteo buteo. The sequence continues at coordinate 31,195,552 of NC_134175.1, forward strand.
GTCTCCTCTGTTAACAAAGATACTACTTTATGACTATTTTTTAACAATAGTGCTCAATCACTTAACAAACATCAGTCTCTGACTGGAGACTTACATCCCGGTTTGGAGGAAGTAACACCACAGTTCTATTGATGAGACAGGCAAGGCATTAAGTGCCATTGATCATGTTTATAGTAGCAAAATGAAAAGTAGAATTAAGATCTTATTCACAATTCTTTATCTTAACCATTTGAAAAAATGCTGATACTCAGTATAGTGGTAGCACAGATTTCCCTGAAATAACTCCATTATTAGGACAGGAAAATCTTAACATTGTTCCTTCTTATTCATTAGCTGTTGTTCAACTATAAAGAATATACTCAATAATGCTGCAATATTCTTTCTTTTTTCTAAGTGTTAAAAACACTATTTCAACATTATTTCCTGTACCTCCTAGCCTGAGCAGTGAAGGATAAAAGTTCAGAAGCCAAATCCCTCAGCTGGGGATTTTCTGTGCTTGATCACCAGATAATACTTATTTTTTTCTTTTTAGTGTTTTGGCAAAAAAATTAAGAATCACAATTTGAAGGAACAAAATTGATTTCTATAGTGTAATACAGTATAGGGAATTCAGAATGTGTGTGCAGAAACATCACATCCAGTAGTTAAGAGTGTATTAGTGAGGGCCTATTGCGCCTGAATTGCTCAACACATTCTTCAAATTTTACAACTTGTTTGTAAATACAGTTAGATTCTGACCTGGAAAGAATAAAATATAACAGCAGTCAGCCCAATCCAGCTGTGCAGACTGTACATGTTAGGAATGTTCCTGGCATTGTGGAATTCAAACACAGCTACCATAGAAACAATTGCAAGAATCATAGCTATGGTATTTAATCCAGCATGTATGAACTTCATTAGGAGTTTGCTGCACTTCCAGGTCCAGGGCAACCTGTACACAATAATAGCTGAAGAAAGAACAGAAACAAGATTTTATGCCTTATAGGATAACTTCTCTCAGATTTTAATAATCATGCATCATTCACATAGGTCCATTGTAAATTACAGGAAAATCCAACCTTTAGTCCTCTGAAAGAGTCTATTAAAAGCCTTTTTCTCCTACACATAGCATAGCATATTCCAAATATACAACTGAGGCTTAAATACTGCTTTTAGGGAGATTTCTTCCTAATTTTAAAAAAACTTAAGTGTGTTTCAGAAAAAGAACAGTAAACAACTTGGTGTCATCTTTTCCTCATTCCCTAAATTCATCTAACAGGGATTCTGCATAGGATTTTGATTTTTCTGCTACTAGTTAGATTGGAGCCATAGGGCCCAATTCTTATATCCAGAAGACCACCTATTAAGAAAGTGTGTAAGATATTTTTTAATATTTATTCTCTTTGCCAACTTTGGATAATGCTATTCTCTAATCGCTTAGATATTTATATGATTATGATCTATTGCATTGATACTAACAGGATTATTTTAAATGCGAAAGTGCTACTCAGCATAAGGGAATCATAATCTGATTCTTAAGAGACGAAAGGATTTGGCAACTAGAACTCTTCCATCACTGTTAGATGAATGTAAGGGGGGTTTGCCTGTATTTGCATTAATAACTTTGCCTGTATTTGCATTAGTAACTCTAGCAGACAGTGTTTTATCCATTCTGAACAAAACAACAATTTCCGGTGATCTAACTCCAGTTATTCCATAAGAATAACTTAGCCTAGAGCTGCTTCTTGGCTCTTTCCTTGAGGTCCCCACCACTCCTTCCCTGCCACAACTGTTCTCTGCCTGTCGTATGACCCAGGTGCTTTCCACAGGTGACATACACAGACAAGATTACTACCCCTACTACCTGCAGCCCCAGGTAGTAATTCTGGATGTATGAGAGCACATACATATATTCAGATAACGGGACAAATAGTTATGAGGACACCTGATCACTTGACCAATAAAGGCTAATGTGCACATCCATAATGTCTTGCCTGAGCAAAAAGACTGAGCTCCATTCATCTGATTCATCACATCCTCATTTAAAGTTTCTGCTTAGGAAATTACATTCAAATCTTTATATATAATTAGCTATACTAAACCGAAAGAATAAGAATATATGCAGGTGTTTAAAAAAGTTCCTGTTCCAAACATTAAGAAATAGATGTGCACCAGGAAAAAAAAAAAGTATTACCTGATAAATACAAAGACTAAGAATTTACTTAAGTGATTCTCATGTACCTTACACATTACTTCTCCATAACCCTAGCTTTTTATGCAAAAAGCATAGGTTATGGAAAATAAATAGGATATTCATTCTGTATGTTGTGATGAATAATAATAAATGATAAATTAATTTCAAAGTTCTGTTTACACTTTTTTTTTAAACTTGGATGCATGCCAGGAAATACAGTATTGCATTAAATAATTCACAAAGGAAACACTGTTTGCAAGTGAAGTTTCCAGACTACTATCAGGTTTTAAATCAATGCTTTTACATATTGTGTGAAAATATAATACTGGAATGAAAGTGTCCCTTAGAATATTTTAATATATACAGCACTTAGGTAGTTCTCAGCTTTGTACGTTGAAAAAGTAACAATAGTAAACCCTACAAAATCAGGAAGATAAAAGCCTGATTTTTAAGACAGTTTGACAGTAATCAATCTATATGATGCAGGCAGTTATTTCAATATTAACAAGATGTAAGACTATCATATAACTTTTGGGGAACTGTTGGAGATGATCATAAGCTTAGTGTGCTAAATCATACTATTATTAATTAACTTAGTACTAATGATTATGATTTCTAATCTTGTAAAGCAGTTATGCTAGAAGGCCCCAAACAAATCCTCCTTGCTCCATCTTACCATGTGGCACATAGTATTGTTAATAATTTATACCAAGTGCAGTGAAGTAAAGTACTGGACTCTATATGTCTTGAAGTAAACTTGATGTGCATCAGTCCTGGTCTCAGTTTTTAGTCTTTGATTTCAGGGGGTCAAGTCCTGACTAAAATTTTTGTATAACATTTTTCTTTGGTGCATAAGATGCTGTTATCTAGTTGATTTAACTTCCAAAATCACTATCAAACTCCCTAGTCACTTGTCCACGTAGTCTCAGATCTTTATCTGGGACATGAATTTTCTGGGCTGTTTCCTATAAACAGTGTGATAGAAAAGCAAGGAATACAGACTGATGGCTTGGACACTTGTTAACAATACTGTGCATTAGCATGTTACATGCCACAGCCCAGGACATATGCATGATAGTACAACTTCATTTAATCCTCTTTCCGTGAGGGCTATGTGTGAAGTTATACATTGCGACTTGAGCAGATCTGACTGTTTATCACTGTGAAAAGACACAGTCCCATTTCCCTATCACCACTTTTGTTCCACTTCTGTGTGCTTCCCCACCTTTGTCATAGCTGGTGCTTTTCTGCCCAGCGGAAGGAAGCAAGACAATCTGGGGAACAAAGGGAAGAGGAGGAGGAAGATTCTGCTTTCAGTGGTGCAAGCTCTTAAAAACTGACTCAGACCTGACATGTAATTTCATCTCAAAATTAAAATAGCCTGGGTTAAAAGCACATATGGAGTTACAGCATTTTTAGCAGTGACATGCTAAAGCAGTCCTGTGAAGAACTTTCTCTAGGTACAGCATCTCTACTACTGTTAAAAGACTGGAGAGTCTAGGTATCCTTAGACACAGCTGCTTCTCTCAGATCTCACTCCTGTTTTGAGCTCCAATTTTAAAGCATGTCACATAGGGCAGAGTGATCTTGCAATATCTTGTATGTGGCATGGAACACCTGTTCTTTGCCAAATGTACAAAGCAAAATCGTAGAATTAGCTCTTTAGTATTTCTGACTGGCACATGCTTCATGTGCTGTAGGGAGGTGTCAGGGATTGCTTCCATGTTAGAAGGCACACAGTGTGGTTCTGTGAGTGCGCTGGGGGTGCACTGCACAGCACCTCACAGCTGCCAGAAAGGAATGTTCCTCTTCACTCCTTTTATTTCCAATCCTGCTACTTCTTGGCTGATCCTGTTGCTTACCTTTGGCAGTTCTGAATGCCCACTAGATTCTTTGGGAACCACTTTAACACCAGAATGGACAAGTGTCCATTTATGATTTCAAAGGGACTCAAACTAAGCTCATCAAGAGAGCTGCCTCTTCACAAGTTGCCTGTGATGAGACCCTCACAGCTTAGCAGTCATTTGCCCTTCTGATTCTTGAGAATTCTGCAGCCCATTGAATGTTAGAAACTCCAGCAATTAGCTATTTTTCCTTCGAACAGATGTTCTGTTATGTTTGAAGCAGGGGTAATCATGTTTGTCAGATAACTCAGAGCAAGCATTATCTTCAGATGTGATTTCAAGATGAAAGACTGCTTACTTTAAAACAGATTTGCACTCCTCCTTGCTCTTGCACATTGTCCACCATCTCCCTTCTCACATCTATGGCACTTCTGAGACCCTTTGTGCAGGCAATTCAACTTTCTATTCCAGCAAAAACTGTACTTGGGGGGGTGGGGTGGGGGGTTAGTTTTCTGGTAGTTGAGTTAATTCAGTTTATGGGTCTGACAAGGGCCAGAGCTGGCACAAACCAAACAGGAGGAAGATGAAGTCTGAGTCAAGGAGAAAGCTGAAAGGGAGAAGTGGAAGAAAAAAGTAGGAATATTTCAGCCACAGTGAGCTGTTAGGTTCTCACCCACCTAGGTAATTTCATCCATACAGATGAAATTTAACTGACACTGTATGTAACACCACATGGTAATGTGGCAGACCAGGATTTTTCCTTCTCTTTTCTCTGTAAGAACTCTTAAGTAACATTCCTGTTGTATTCCTTTATTAATATACTGCTGGCGTGAGGCTACATCCTCATGTTTTAAGCCTGTTTAAAATAAAGTTACATGATACTTATATAAGATGAGGAGTATTAATTGTGCAAGCATCTTCCAAGTTTTATAGTGTCAACCTACAACTTTATGGTATAGAGTTTCCATGTGACTCATAAGCAGTAGAAGACTGATCTGAGGATGGGTCTACCCAAGACTACCCCACCCTCCTTGTTCTGACTCACTTTTTATTCTATCTTCCACAAGCCTAAAAACCACCATGCTGCTCCTCAGTCTGCAACAGAGATTGTCACATCTCTGTAGAAAAGAAATTCTTTTATTAGTTGAGTAATGGGAAATCCTCAAAAATAATTTATTCCACATTATGTCTTGATGGGTTTCTTAATTAGTCCTTTGGGAGAGAACCAAACATTATCATTTGCAGGCCAAACATGAACAAGCATGCAAATACTCCTTTGCAGCATGCCCTGTGTCTACAATTGTTGTTCAACATTTTCACATGTAAAATAAGACAGAATTCCTTATTTACTTATTTAACCCGTTCTATCACACTACTATTCCTTCAAGCCTTTCTTAAAACACTCTTTTCCTCCTGTTTTTTTCTATCTTACTCTTTTCAAAAATGTTGCTGTACTAATATGCACACAGACATTTATTGCCTGTGTTTTTCCCACTTTAAGTCCGGAAAATCATCTGGACAATTGCTGTGCACTGACAGTGTTTTGTCAGGTATCATTTACCTATAGGTGCTGATCCACAAATATTAAGTATTAATATTAACATGCCTACAGCTTTTTCATTTGATTGACAAGATATATACGACACTTTTATCAGGGCACATCAACTTCCCAATATGCACATTATTACAGTCATCCCTTCACAGACCAACAATACAACATTTCTATCCTTTGTATAGACTTTAATGAACTCAAGAAACAGTTGATTTGGTTATTATTTCAAATCCTCCACACAACTTTAATCAAGATATTTATTAGCTATTCCTTTCTACTTTTAATTACTTAAAGAATTATTTTTTCTTGTATGTGTGCAAAGAGGTATCCTATTCCCCAGTCTCATGGAAATTACTTTGAATTCAGTGGCAGACTTCTGGCAACCAAATTTCAATCAGATTCACAGTGGTATCTTATCTGTTGATATTTCATCTGATTTACTACAATACTGCTTCAGTCTCCAACTTTGCTCTTCTTGTTACATAATAGGATTTCCTCCCTAAATAATGCTCTATTATCAATGAATTCCTTGTATATTCCCCCCCACCCTTTTTTTTTTGAGCTATGGTAAACTTCCATTTACTTTACATATATCCTTACCTACACAAGGCTTGAGGCAAGCAACATCCTTACTCTGTGACACAGGGCAAAACTGAGTTTCAGAGGAAAAAAAAAGAAAATGCGTAGGAAAAAGCTGCAGAAAATCTCCCCCTATATTCTTCAAAAAGTCTGTGCTTATATAAAAAACAGTAGTTTGATCACAGTAAGTAGTATACATCTTAGTGAATTCACCAGGTGTTTCTCATTGCTTATTTATAGCCTGAAATTACACTTCCTATTGAGCAATATTATGTAAAACAACTTCCAAATATTGTTTATTGCTCAATAGTAATTTGTAACTTGAAGCCACAAGGCTCCCACTCCCATTGAAAAAATGAAATTTGCAGTGCATGTTCAAATCACAACATTCCCTTCATAGCCAGAACTAGCCAGCCACCCACTCCTCCTGTATCTTCCAACCTCTGACTGGCTGGGCTCCTGCCGAAGAGCAAGCGAGCGAGCAAGTGAGCACACATGTGATGCAAACAACATGTTCCACTGGAATGAATGTCCGGATGTGCTGGACAAGTTTTCTGGCTGGATGAATGCAATATATCATTCAGCAGTGAAGCGAATGTAAATAAGGTTATTAAAAATGAAATTCTAAGTTTGTCTAGAGAAAATCGGAGTTTATTTTCTATTACAAAGAAAAAATACTCCTGCTTACATTTATACTGTAAGTCTTCAGAGGTTCTTCATTAGTTAAGAACAGTAAAATGTTCCCCATCGTCTCCCCACAAAAGTCAGTGGTGAAACTGTGGGATAATTTCCACTGTTCTCTGCAGTATTTATTTGCTGTTCTTGGAGACATTACTAATGTTTCACTTAGTTCTCTTCACGTTGAAACTAGCAAGAATTTTGTCACTGACTTTGTAAAAAATTGCTGTTAGAAGCTGTTATCTGTGTCAGATTTCCCCATTAGTTTTAATGCCATTAGCATAAATTGACACTCCCAAATTTCAGGACTTTTAAGGTACAGTCCAGTGCCCTTATTTTTGCAATATTTAGCCCTAGTTTAAATATATGCACAGGCTAGATAAGCACCTCTGTGGTGCTCTCTCATTATCCGCTTTTTAAACTTTACCGAGAGCATTGTATTTTTCTTTCCTAAATCGATACCTTTTATCAACTAAAGTGTGTCTAATTTAGTTGTATTCTTGGAATTAGCCAATTACACTAACAGCAAAAACACAGTTCAAACTCCAGTATTCCCACTGGCCTCAAGGAACAACCCTTGCACTTAAGACCTAACATACTAATTGTGTGGGATGGAAAAAAGATACTGTTCATGTTGTAAGTGCAATGGGAAACATTTAAAAGTCAGTCTGAGGCTGAACTTGATGCTATCAAAAGTTCACACACTCTATAAAAAACAAAAAAACACCACTGCATCATAATCGTTGTATGCTATTTAGGCAGCAGGATTAAGAATGAATTCAGAAGATATATTTTACAAAATAATTTACACTAAGTCTGGGCTGACGAACTGGATTTTAACGATGCTTATGGTGCTACATTTTCTCTGGCACAAACACCGTTCCTGGATCTAGCTTCAGTGGTACTGCACTTTCCTTTCTCCTCTTGGGACGTGGGAGAGAGCCAGAAGAGAGGGAGCCAAAAGACAGGAACTTTCCTAGGGCAGCAGCATTTCTGGCACTGGGGTTCTCAACTCTCAATAAACGCAGGCTGGCTGGGAAAGCACACCTCGCAAGCATTACTCAAAGTGCGAGGCGATCGCAGGCCAGGGTAAACAAGTGCTTGCAGAAAAAACCATACATAGCAGTTTCGGCTTATTACAAGGGACCCTTTGTCCCTTCTCGGGGAGCGCCGGCTTTCCTAACCCGCTCCGGCCGCGGACCGCTGCCACCCGCGGGCCGCCCCGCTCCCCGCGGCCCCGGCCCCACGCAGCCCCGGCTCCCCCGCGGCTCCACGCCGCCCCGCCCCGCCCCGGCTCCCTCCGTGCCAGCCCGGGGCCCGGGCCCCTGACGCACCGATGCCCTGGATGAAGACGAAGCCCGTGATGACGAGGACGGGGTGCCAGTTGAACTCCCGCGGGCCGCCGTCCCAGCTCAGCCCTTCGCGGTAGTGGAAGACCCAGACGAGGGAGAAGATGACCGACACGAAGCCGACCAGCAGCGCCGAGACCAGCAGCGCCAAGAATCGCCCGTAGTCCTCCATCTTCCGCGCCCCGTGCACGGCAGCGAGCGCCGCGAAGGAGGGGCCGGCCGGGCGGGGCGGGGCGGGCCCCGGGACGGCGGAGCGGCGGGCGGTACCGCCACCCGCCGCCCGCCGCCCGCCGCCCGCCGCCCGCCGCCCGCCGCCCGCTGCCCGCCCGGCGGGGACGCCTTGCCGCGGGAGCGGGAGCGGGAGCAGGGCGGCACTGCGCGCCCCTCCGCCCTGCCCGGCGCCCGGCCCGCGCCCCTCGGGGGTCGCAGACCCTGCTTTTTTCACGAGGAGGGTGGTGCTTTTCTGTTCTCTTTTTTTTTTTAAGCAGTTTTCACAAGCTTGCCGAGAGTTTCTTTCCCTCGCGTTCAGAACTGCGCCTCAGAAAAGACGTTTCTGTGTCAGCCTGTCCCCTGCCAGGGCGCCGGGCCCCCAGCTCTCCCCGCTGCCCCCCCGCCCCCGGCACTGGAGTAAGGGAGTTGGTGTTTGCGGGTTTTGGGGTGGAGGTTGGTGGGTGTGGTGAGTCAGGACACCGGTGGGCGACAGGAATTTACAGACCTGCCATAAAGATAAGCCAGCGCAGCCATAAGCACTAACAGATAAAGCAGGAACGCTGCTGTGGTGAAGAGGCAGACGGGACGTACAGCAACCGTAGGGTAGGAGCACACTTAAAGACGCTGGCGGGCTGTGCTTGGAGCACGCTCTCTGTTGGGATCGTCCCCTTTACTTCCCATTGGATTCACTGACTGCTGTAAATGTAAACCAGATACTAACCAGTTTCATATATGGACTCTGGCCTGAGTATGCAGGAGTATTTGGGCGTTGTTCTGTTGAATAGCATCAAATATATCAAATGTCCACTAAGAAAGGGACAGCACAAACCTTAAGACAATTCTGACAGGTATGGAAAGGGCCATTGCAGGGAGTTTAGAGAGGAAAACAGGAGAAAGCAAAACAGAATTGCAAAGAGACAACAGGCAGTGCTAGCCAAAAATATAACCTGATAGATCAGACCAGTTTTGTCAAATCATGTATTCAACTGCTTTTTCCTTTGCTGTAGAACATTCAGCTGGCTCTGAAGCCTGTCAAATGTAGTAGTAGGATATGCCCAAACACATACTCAACACTACTTTTCTGGTATTTGATTAGTTTACTTTTGAAATAGATATAGTGTCACAATACATATGAATTAGAAATTCATTAACTGATGGAGAGAAAAAAATACTATTCACTCTGGCTAGTCTTTGAGCTGTCTGATATCTCATGCTCAAATTGAGGCTTAAAAAATGAAACAGTTCTATCGAACTTAAAATAGTTTCAGTAGAATATCTGCCAATTCAAACCCAGTACTTAGTAAAGTGTTGGAAACATCTACATAGAGACGTGAAGACCAAGCCAGATTGGAGTGGGATGCAAATATATTTCTTCATTATTCTCTCTATTCTCCTAAAAATAGATGTTGACCTCTGACATTTTAAAGAAACACTTGACTTGAGCATAACTTGTGTAATGATGTTTAGCTTTAATTTGCACGGATTTGGTGTGACCTGCCCTCAGGATTTAAGTGGTTGCTCATTCCAGTGACAATGGTAACTAGAACATTGATATTGTTAAGTTTCACAAGTCACAGCATCTAAGAGAAGTGAAGATCTAAACCCTGAATCTTCTCATGAATGCACTCATGCATGAACTTCCAAAGATGCCAGATTATGATTAGCTCATGAGGCAAGCAGGTCATCTCAATATTATGTTCATAAAAATTTTACTAAGTTTTCTGGGGATTGCTTAAATGAAGTGAATCTTTCTGTTCTTTACTTGCAAACCAGCATATAATAAAACCATAAATCTGCCTCCTTAGTGCACAAAACATGTCATGTGGCTTAAACAGCATAGTATTTATACATGGTGAATTTTGGAGTATTTTTACCTGTTAAAAATATCTTTTTCTTTACTTCTTTGGAATCCTTTACTTATTGTCTTTTAAATAATCAAATAATCTCTGTTGTATTTTCAAAAATTTAGTGTTTAGTTAAAGAGTATTGTAAAACCTTCAGATTTATGTTGAAATCCTACAGATCGCAAAGCATCAGTTTCATAGCGCTTGTCAGTTCCATACAGGGAATTGTGAAATTACTACATGTAATTCCAAAAAAAGGTTTCACAAGCCCCAAAATGTGTCCATTCTTTCCAGTTATCTGAGCTGGTCTAATAAAATGTCTTTTGTCTCCATAAAGCCTACAAACTAACATAAAATAAATATTTATTTTAATCTACCTTTTATGAACCGAAATCTCCAAATTGCAAAATACTTCCAGTTCCCACTGATTTCAACAAGCTTTGATTACATCCAGTCATCCCAACAGTCCCACACAGGAACCTTCTACCCAAGTGGATTTTACTTATGCTTGAAACTGTATCTCTCAGAAGACCTTCATGAATTCTTATAGCTCAAACTGGTGTACCCTGTTAAAGCAGGCAATAACAAGAGCAAACACAGGATTTTATTGAACTGAAAAATGAAGCCCAGTTTTGCCAGCTAACCATGAACAAATTGTTTTTAAAATAAAATTGAAGAAATGTGAAAGTTTACAGAGTGTTGAATAAACCAAACCTGAAAAAAGTGCAAAATAAATTGTTAGACAAAGTGAAATGTACTTTATGGATAACCTGTAATGCAGAAGGGATTTCAGAAAGCACAATTAGTAACTCCTGCCTGTACTTCTCCTTGTTTCCTGTTCTTCTGCCCCTTCTTCCCCCACCTGATACCTCTGTCAGATCAGTATGGAATCAGAAGCAATCTTCAGCACAGCTATGATGTCTGAGGGGATTGCATGTTTACATGGAGGTGGGAACTCGACATCATACAGCTGACTGCTGAGGACTGAATTATGCATTTGATAATCTGTTTGGAACATAAACCCCCACTAGCATAAAAATGAAACTAGCCTGTATGGGGCTTTCAAGTCTCTTGGATCAATGAACACCCGCTTTTGTTAACCATTACTGTGGATAGGTGCCACAGCAGTTCGTAATCTCTGTTCTTTCCCAGAGCCTCCTTCTCCTAGAGCACGTTGATGTTTTTCCAGTATAGCACCAACTCTGTCAGTGTGGTGCTCCCTCTTGGCAGTTCTGTCGGGACATCACCTAATACGTATGTCTTTCTTTGGGTTGCTGCATTGTCAGGTGCAGGAGTAGGGTGACTGTGGCTTCAGACCTGGAAGAACCTAGAAAGTAGACCGACAAAGTAAGACCTACAAGACAGACAAAGATTCAGAGATTATTTTGAAAAGGCAGCAATGGACTCCTGCCTGTCTTTTGCCTGCAGTACATGGCTACTTGGCAACTTCTGTCGTTGTTGCTATACCATTCATATATTTTTGAGAGCAGTAGCCTAGACATAAATGTACATGAATGTTTATCTAAGCAACACACCATGTCACTGTAGATCATTATTTTGTGCTTTTGATGTAGCTTTTTTAATACAGGAAGTGTTTAGGAAGCATTTCTTTACTGAGAGGATGGTCAAACACTGAAACTGGCTTCCTAGATGCCCCAAGCCTGTCAGTGTTTAAGAGGCATTTGGACAATGCCCTTAACAACATGCTTTAATGTTGTCAGCCCTGAATTGGTCAGGCAGTTGGACTAGATGATTGTTGTAGGTTCTTTCCAATAGATATATTCTATTCTTCTATTCTGTTCTGTTCTGTTCTGTTCTATTCTCCAGTGACCAGTAACTGACTTGTCAGAGCTGTAGTTAGAATGAGGTTAGAGACTCTTTTACCAGCTACAGCTTTATCTCTGTTTTTCCATGCTGGATATGTCATTGAAGATCCAAGCCTTAGAACAGGACATTCCAAACGAGTTACAGTGTCCTTCAAAGCATTTGGATGAGTTTTTCAGAAGCCTGATGGCTGTTCATCTTGTAAACAAACAAAACTGCTGAGATAGTCGAGCCATGTTTGTCCTGGCAGCTCATTTAACTGACTCATGTGGAAGCTTTAGAAATATCCCCTCAGAAGTTATCTTACCAGGACTAATACTGACAAATGAGTTGCAGTAATTAGTGTTTGAATGGCACTATCAAACCAGAATGAACCTTTTACTCTTTTTGGCACTGAGTTCCATGTCTAAGAAGCAGAACCATTTGACCTTTACTGTTGAGGGCATCACAAATTTATCTTTGCAAAAATTGTGACTATTGAATGGGACCCTTCCTAGAAATAATCTTTACTTACTCTCCACCCTGGAGAGAGCTTTCAGTGAGATAGAATAAGGTAGATAGTGCAGCTTTTGTCCAAAATTCTGTGCTGGTTATAGGTCAGTCATTATTACCTGTGCAACAAAACTCTTTATTGTGCTTCCATCCTAGACATTTTGCTTCTGTGAGTTGTAAAATATTTTTCTAATAATTTAAAAGTCCTTTGTAACAATTTTTGTAAATTGTGGAACTGTGGGGCAGTAGTTGGAACTGCCAAAGGAAGATTATAAAATTTTACTGCTCATACTTTTTATTTGACTTGCGCTTTCTCATTTTCTTCCCCACTGCTCAGCAGCCTTGTCAGTGAATATGTACTCAATGACAAGAGAAAGACAGGATGTGCGCTCTTTTTATGCTCAAAGCAAATCTTATCAAGAGAAGCCAGTCCTTCCTATCTTTTCAGTCCCTGGGCACCGACTGGGGAATTCCTCCTGCATTTATCAAATACAAATAAAGATAATGAGTAGCACTTCTGGGACCCCATTTTTGCTTCTCCATCCAGATAGCTGATCATTGAGGTGTCGTGGTGAAGCGGAGAAAACAAAAGTGATTTTGGTGAAGTAGAAATGCTGGAAGTATGCTGCTTTGGTCCACAAAACAAATGTTTATGAGAGAGTTACAAAATCAAGCCAGCTTCTAGGCAGTAGAAAGAAGGGGCAGTGGCATTATAAATGGCTAAAATAGGAAGAGCGTGATGTCAACAGCTGGGAGTTTCCTAGATGTCTGCTCCAGAGCATGAAAATGTGCCACAACCATGCTGCAAGTTACATGTTAGAGGCAGGCAACACACGTACATACCCACAGTTGAGGCTAACTGCAGATCCAGAAGATAATCAGGAAAATTGCCAATGTATGAGTCTGAATGTGGAGCATCCAAGTAAACGTGTTAACAGAATAATTTTCCCATCTGGCTTCTGGCAAGCAGCTGTTACTGGGGACTGACTGGTGAGCCTGCAATCCTATGGATCTGGTGGAATGCATTGCTTCTCCTGCGGCATCTCAGGTAAGCTGGAGGTCTTGAGCCACTCTGCAGAGTAATTCCAGTGAATCATAGCTTCCCCTTCCATGCTTCCTTTATCTGTTCCTGAGAAGAATGTGCACTTACTCCTCCCTAAAAATTTAATATTCCTAAGAACACAATATTCCTTCCCCACTCAAGCAGGAATAAGGTATTTGTACTCCCAGTTTAATAAATAAGTTTTTAAGCTATACCAACCAAAGCAGTTCTTAACAATTGTACCACTTTCTTCACTCTGCTAGGATACCTAGTTCCTTTTATTTAAAAAAAAAACCAAACTATTTTTGCAGTTCATTTTAATCTCTTATTATCCAAAGCAAGCAGTTTGACTACTTTAAATTTATTTAATCTATAAACATTAGAATGCGTTGACAGAAAATTATTTTGGAGCTCCTGAAGGTTATTTTGGTTATCATTTTGTAACTTCAGTAAAGCAGAAATAAATACTAAAGTTATAGTTGCATAAATGCCAAGTCTAGCAACTAGAAAGCTTCAAGTGGTCCTCTCTGAAAATCTAAGATTGTGAAATATCTGTAAAACAAAGATGTTCCCTTAAATATTCCTAACATTGATTTTGAATATTGGAATACTTGTTTCCTTCTTTTAGTATTCATAACCTATTCCGTCTGCAGGAGAGACACCTGGAATTCATGTTGATACACAGAAACTTTCGTCAAGTATGAATAAGGCTAGTTGACAATTACTATACTATTCATCCATTCTTCAAAAGTAACATTTTTGCAGGAAGTGTCTGAATTCTCTGTTTTAGCAGGGACTAATTAAATTTCTCCAGTTCATGGAGATAAAGAAAAGGTTCAGAAAAGGTTCTGATATGCTATGCAATTATTATTAGTGAGGCATTGCTACATATGTATCAGATCAATTCACACACCTTCCAGAAAAAAAGCTGGTCTTTAAAGGTTTTGTACTGGTGACTGTGGCAATACTTGGCAGTTATGAAAGAACTCAGTCACTGTTCTAGAAATTCTTTTGTGGTTCAGCCTTAGAAAACCACATTTTGACTACTTCTTCCCCCTTTTTTTGCTCACATCATTTAGGTTTTGTATATTCTGGCAGCAGCAGAAAGCTTGTATCAAACAGCCTTAGGTGAAAGGCAACGTGAATTCACTAGTCCATGACCTTTTTACTTACTAGACCAACAACTTCTCTTTTGCAGGCAGAATGCCCAGAGGCTTTGCTTGAAGCAGCTAACAGTAGTTCCTCACAACCGTTCTTTAAGAAAACACCCAGTCTACATGCCACTCTATACAGGTGTCCTTTCTAGCAGGTATTCCTAATAGAAATCTCTACCATAACTGGGAAGCAAATTTATTTGTTCATTAGCTGTTCCATTGTGTGGGGTAGCTGCTGCAGTTCCACCAGGAAAAAAGTTTCTTGCTGGTGAGTTTTTGGCAGTCTTCAGTTACTGTTAGGTAATATAAATGGTATTTTTCTCAATAGCAAGAGGAAAATAAAAGACAAAATGAGAATAAAATGAGCAAGAAACTGTGCTGTTAAAGTAACGGGGCATATCCAGAAAAAAAGAATAAAGAGACAGTTCTCCACACTGAAAATGCAGAAAGTTTGGGTGAAGTTACCTGACTGGGAACGTTGGCAAAAGTGGCTAAGATCCCTTCAATTCTGTGTTTGAATTACACATTTGAGAGTCTTTACACATGGTAACAGTATATTTACATTTTTATATATGTATATACATATATTCTTTTTTCCTTGGGCATCTAGTGCTGGTGAAAATAACAGAAGCATGAGCTTTTCAGCTTCAATCTTTTAAAATATGCACTTGGTCCAGTTACTTGAGACCACATTTGATCTAATTACTTGAGGCTTTATGGGCAGACTCAGGAAGCCATGGCGTGAGTGGTAAGCACCCCCTGAAATACACATGAAGTAAGGGAACTCAGAATTTCACACTGATAGTTCCTTAGTCCAACTTTTGTAAAACAGGAAACTATCAGTAAACGGGTTTCCTGATCATAATGCAGTTAGCTACTGTGTGTGAAAAGTGAAGAATATTTTTGTCTTCTGTATTTTATTAATCTTAATTTCTGAGTTTATAAATGGGAAGTAAACTATGTTTGAAGAAGTTACTTCCATTTTTTCAAAGCAATTTTGTTTCTCTTTTCTTGTACTAATGTCGCACTTTGGTGCTTGCAGAGATAATTATGCTAGGCATGTGCACAAGAATATTTTTTCCTCTGTAATGGAAACCACATGACTATCCTCAGAATTTCTCCACTTTACAAATACTGTTATTCTTTAGCATACTGAATTATTCAGATTGCGTAAGAGATTTCCAAGCACCTAATTTATATCATGAAAAAGAGAAAGATAAGTGCTCTAGAATCATCATAAATGGACATCAAACTATAGGTCTACAGGTCAGATCTAATGCATTTATTCAAATTTCCTATCAATTTGATACTGCACAATAGTACAGCCCTGCCAGCAACAGTGACCAAAAAATGCTTACATATAAAATCTCCTGGCAAAGTAAAGTACTACCTTTTTTCTGGTGGATCAGTTTTGTTTAAAAATTTAACTTGAAATAAAAGCTGTTGATTCAGGTGGGCTGCCACCAAGCATGTGGGTATTTGTGTTTGGTTCAGATACATGGTTATTTTTAACAATGTAAAAAAATACTGGTTTGTGGTCAGGATTTTCCTCCCGTTTAAATAGAAGTGTATTTTTAGAATTTTCTGGGGCTCTGCATAGGTACAGAAGGCAACACTGCTGTTGTGCTGAAAAGCACAACCCATAAGCATTTAGTGATTCTGCTTCTCTGGTGTGTCCCAGCCCATTCCTAAGTAGTATTGTGAATATACTTATAGAAGCGTTCAGGGCTAGTCATTCTGGATTCTCTATTCTTAAATAGCTTTCAAGGTGTTTTAAAGTAAACAGAAACATCACTCCCGTTTCTGAATGAAAATATCTGTGTGACCTTCCAGGATGGAACATCTGTAGCGGAGCAACACACTGTGTATTTAGAGTGATAGAATTTCTTAAGTGAAGCCCATAATGTTCTTCATCAAAGGCTGGGCTGCCTTTTGGTCATTACAAATTGCTGCATTTTTCAGAACATGGATACCGATGTACAATTGTTGATTGAGCAGAATATCACTGCAAAAGCCTGCAATAACTTAAAAATAACAGTCACTGGCAAGTATAGCAAACTCTTGAAAGCCAGAGCTGATCTTCATAAGCAGAAATTGCACTATTTAATAAACAATTATGTTTAAATGTCTTGCTCTGGGAGGAACTGCTTTAATAATCCAAACAGAAATGAGTATGAAATATCAATATCTGCTTAAGGGTTGGTTCTTCTGCCTAAGAGTTTAGATTTCCTATTAGTTTTTACCCTCTTATCTTTCTTACACCGTTTCTTATATAGTAGCAGGTAATGGAGAGGTGGTCTTTCCTGGATACTAAATGACAACTTATGGAAGCTAGGGTGGAAGTAGAGTGTCACTGCTGCTCTTTATTTCTACTGTTGTTTGGTTACCCTCTTAGATGTCCTTTCTGTGTTTTTTATTTCCACAGTTGTATTTCACTTTTTCTTTTGCATTACACTTTTTCTAAAAAACTCATAATAGGTAATTTTTATAATTCTTCCAGAGGTCTTCACTGTTGCATCAGCTAGAATGATCCACACTTCATTAGTAAAGCTTGCAGTGAAAAGAAATATTTGGGTTTAGAATTACCATGCCTATGATAATGGTGGCAGTAGTGAGAAATGAGATGTTGATCATCCCTCCAAGAGCTACTCTCCTGAGCCCATCTTTAGCTTGCATTTGGAAACACTCTTTATCACCATGAAGTTTACAGCCTGTGTTTTGTTGTTTTTTTTTAATTTAAAATGAAAGCTTGCATTCTGCAGAATGTGAACAAACCACATGGAACTTCCATGAATCAGACAGGCTGCACACAGTGATCAGGCTGAGCATCTGGTAGCTTCGGCTCAGACTGAACAACTCCTGACCCTTGACACAGGGAGAACTAGAGAGAATTGCTTGGTTTTATTTATATATATAAATATATAAGTAAAGATATATTAAACAGGCAGTAAGAATACCTAATTTATTAATACTTCTCTTTAAAACAAGACAAACAAAACCAGAAAACCTGAGTGATTTTATTTCTCACACAAAACCAACAGAAGCATTTTGTCTAAGTGGTTTAATGGTAACTCTGCCATTTTCATATTACATATAAAATTTATCTTACAGAGTTTTACACACTTCGTTTAATTGACAGTCTGTATTAAAGATGTATAGGTAAAACTACATAAGACAGATCACAGCAGGCAGTAGATGATCAGTAAGTCCACATCTTTCTCCTTGATGTCCAGTATTTCAATCCCATTGCTGAAGAGAAGCAATAAATGCTGCATCTAGCATTAATGATGAACTGGTGAATACATGAAAAGCCATGATGGACTACAGACAAGTGTACAACATTATAGAGAAAAAAGAAACAAAACCTCATGTAGTAGTACAAAGTGTTAAGATTAAATCCTGTCTGAAAAACAGTAGTTTACTAATTCATATGTATGAAGTCCTTAAATAACATCCAAACTGAAGTCTCTGTAGTTGTTGTTTATGGCTTAAATATATTCAAAAATTCTCCCTCCTTTTTTACAAAACACTCTTTCTGTTTTTTCATGGCTTGAACATTCATCATCTTTTGCAGTATCACAGACCATTTGGTAAACGTAACAACTAAACCTCCTGTTAGGCTTCTGTTCTATATGTAATACAAGGTCTTTGTCAAAGTAAACTTCATGACTGTAAGTCTGAAATGAGAAAAAAAAAAAAATCTGATTGCAGTCTCTGTTTCTACAACTTGCTAATACCCGTACCATTTTCCTTGGGGAACAAAAAACATTTAACATTGGTGACCTCCATGATCAGCCAGGAATTTTGTGTGAATACACACAGACTGCTCTTCCAAAGAAAGGACAGAATTTTAAAACTTTGAGAGGTTTCCCACATGCCTATTTTAGGAATCTAAGTGTAATTCACAGCATCTGATTTAAGATCCTAAGTTGCCTACGCAGTCAACGATAAAAGACGTACCAAAGGTGCTGAGTATTTCAGACCCTCTAAGTTGGATGTCCACCTAAACTTGGACTGTATGAATGGCTCTTTCCATCTCTCCAAATACACACAGAGTGAGGTCCATGCTTAATTCTATGCATGAATAGTTCAAGTTAAGGTAGTGAGACTATTTACAAGTTGTAAATTTAAGATGTAACTACCCAGATGGTGAGTATTCAAGTTGATAAATACTTCAGAAATACTTAGAGGACAACCCCTCCCCCAACCAAAAACCCAAATGAATCAACAACAACAACAAAAAATCTTAATTTAAAATCATGGAGATTTTCAGATAAATGAAATACTGTCTGATGGAATACTTACAAATTTCGAGTTATGATTAATATTTTGTACAAATCTCATCCATAGCACTTGGCAACACTATATATTTACTTCAAATCTGAACAAAAATAGTAAGTAAATGGGTATGGGGAAGTGTCAGCATAAACAGAAGACAGGAATTCTCCTCACCACATCCCAGGACTCCAGTAATGGAATACTCTTAAGTAGAATCCCATGTTCATTACAATGGAAGTCAAGGTGTGCTTTTCCATCAGCTCCTATTTGAGTAACTGCCACAGTGGATAACAAATCCAATTCGTCTTCATAGTCCACAATTTTGAATGTCTTAGGAAAAACAAAACCTCAAGTTTATACATCAAACATAAATTCACATTCCCCTCTACCTAAATTGCATAGCTCTTTTTGTTTCAGGTGAAAGGGGAATTGGAAAAATTCTTGTTCTTAAGTCTTCTGGTCTGATAAAGAAAGCATTGCCAGCCTGATACCCAAGAGGCATCTTTCCCAACACAAAGTGTCCAATGTATTTCAGCAAAGTTCCTTAAGATAGGAGAGAAGAAGTGATGTTCTGAACAATCCTAATGTGCAAGTAGATGTATTTTACATATATCATACAGGAAATAGAAAAAAGTACTTCAAAAGGGACAGAAGAAGTATTTAAATTCCATGCCCTCTCTTGAAGTGGATGTGTAGAGACAGTATAGCTTAAAACCATTACTGGTTTTGAGGGTATGGGTATATTAGGGTAATTCCACTCACATGAACAACCTATATGTTCTGTTCAGAGCTCGCTCTCCCTCCACAGAGTATGCGACAGTGAACAACTGAGACCAAAAGGTGAAGATTGTGAACTGCCTTAATTGCCTCTATTTCACTGTCATGAACCTGGTAACATACTCCTTAAATTCAAGCCAGTCTTTCTCTTCTATAACAGAAAAATATCTACTGGAAGTACAAATAAAGTGTAACAGTGGGAGAAAAAATTGTGCACAGCCTCTAATTTTTATTATGTTTAAAAAAAAGTGGATAGAAATGAACTGCAGACCTTAAGGGTTATATTGGACTGTCCTGTATTTTTACCATAGTAAAATCTATTTCCTCAGAAAAAAAGAATAGAAATGACTGCCAGAAACTGATGAATTTTAACTGTTGTGCTTATGTCAATTACAGCTCGAGCTCTAGACAGAGCTAAAAAATATTCTTCATAACCTCTTGAAGGCTCAACACCAAGGCCTGTGGTGTTTTCACTCTCAATAAGCAGTTACTTAAATGAAAAATGTTAAATACCTTATCCTGCAATCTAATCAAAGTAACTGGAAGAGAAAAATATAGTTTAGAGATACTATATCAAAGACTAGAGGAACCTAAAGCACAGAAGAAAAGAAGTATGTTTCTTTCAGTTCACAAAATGCTTTATAAGCAATGTTTAAAGGAGATGTTTGAATGGAGACAAGAGTAACGGTTCATCCCATTAACATCTAATTTCTGTGCCACTGATGTCCAATGGAGTTATGACGGTATCATGGGGCATAAGGTCAGATCTTAAAAGAAAGAGACTATCCAAAGCACACATGTCTACCAAGGAGAAGAGACGACAGAGAGAGAGAGGGGAAATGATGTAATTAAGAAGACAAAGACAGCCACAGAAGAGGAATAAAGAACTAAAGATTAACAGAGCTAATGGTTACAGCCATCACACCTGAAACAATGTCTTCTGGCTAGCTAAACATCTCAAATAATCCATGAACTGCTCTTACTAACTACATCAGTTACCTCTTGTTCTGGGTCATCATCCAGCAAGTTAAAACGCTTTTTTACCACTCGACCAGAAGCTGTTACAGTAACAGCATTGTTCACCTTTGGAGAAAAAGAAAAAAGTGGCTTTAGACTTTGAAGCATTTTAGTTTCTTCATATGTATTTGGCAATGTATCTATTTCATGTCTTTTGCTTTCTGACCTTGCTTTAATCTCTCCGATCTTGTTTTACTCATTAGCTATGCATGGCCCTAGTGATGCTATCTCTTCTTTATGAGGGCTCATGAACTTGGTGGTTTTACTTGAGATATTACTGACATTTAGTTATACTCAGAGGTTCTCAGTCCTGTGGAGATGGCAAAGGTTGTCAGCTACAATAATTTTTAGAACAGAAGTGACTGGAGCCAAGATGCTGGTATGAGAATTAAGACAGCTAAGTCACTACCAATTTGTTTCTTAAACTATTACTTCCAGAAGAGGGGGGAAAAGTAGCATCTTAAACCACCACAGCTGCTTCCACTGGGCATCATTAACACTGTAAACATTCAAAACTGGGGTATCAGTGTCTTAATGGAAGTCAAAAGGAAAAGGTACAGCAAAGACAGAATTGGAACTTATACTTCTTTGCTCTTATTGCAACAGAAGTTACCTAAACAAATCCTAAAAAAACCTAAGTATGGCAAGTCATTAGATGACAAAGCTTATCCTTTCTGAATTCAATGGAAGTTTTATTCTGGAGTTAGTGTAGATTTTTAATATACAGACTTTTCCTCCACAGAAGCTTCAAAATTAGTATCACTGATTTCCAGGGACTTTACAGTAGTCATAAACTATAAAAACTTGCTTTTATATAAGACATAACTTTGAATGCTGAAGCAAAATGACAGTTCCAGGGACTGCCAAAAAAGATTGTCTTCACAAGTGTGCTCTTTGACCTTTTTGATACTTAGATTGTCTTTCTGATTTTCTATCACAAAAGATTTCATGAAACAACCTAGGTAATTTAACAGCTAATTTCTACCAGGAGGTTCAGATCATGCCCTTGCCACTTGGTTCTACCTTTCTGCACTCTTCTGATCCACTGATGATTCAGTTCTGTTCTGTGCCAGCTCCAGTTCAGCTCACCAAGCAAGCAGAAAAGTACTCACCTTTTCTGCTGGGTTATTATTCTAATATTTTAGTGCACTGATTTCATTCACCAAGGGTTAGATGAATACCAAACCTGTCACAAGGGAGTGACAGGTATGCATGGCCAGGAGAAGAAACAGACTTTTGGAAGCAATGTGTTGTCTTATGAAGACTTACCCCTAAGTTACGAGAGACTTGAAACATTTCTAGCATTTTTATGATCAACTTACCTAAGCACCGGAGATGCACACAATTATCACTTGATGGCACCTTCTTTTGAAGGAAATCTGTCACCATCTTGTAAGTATGTTTTATATCAGTCATACATGGTTATACTACACATCATAAAGAATGCTGAAAACTAAAGAAAAGACTGGAGGTTTCAGAAAGCTATCTTGAAAGTGTTACTGTTTCCAAAATTGATACAGCTTACAGTCCAATGAAAACACGGAATGTCTTTCAATAAACTTTGAATTAAGCCCATAAAACACAGTGATTACTTATATACACCAAACCCCCATGTATTGCTCAAAATCATACATTGTGATCTCGGACATTAAACTCACACAGTTTTCTCTGTTGGCCACAATCGTAAAATCTTCTGCAATCTCCATTTGATCTGTATTATTTTTAACTTCCTTAAGCTTCAAGACTCTACAAAAGAAACAAATTACATAATTAGAATACAAAATGTACTCTAATTCACCTATTACAACACTTCTATATTTATAATTTTTAAAAAATCAGGTATATTAAAACATCAGAAATAAACATAAATTACAAAATTAATTTATTTCGATTTCAGTTATCAGTGAAATTTTAGCACAGTGGTCCTTGAACATTTTTCATATCAAAATCTAGTGTTGCCTGCCAGTGCCCACTTTCATCATGTAGAAATCTGCAGATGTTTCTGCCAGAACTTCCAATTCTGACAAATTAATAACTTTTACAGTTTCTAGGCCTTGATGAGTGTATTGGCCTGCAAACTGTCAAACTACTGAATTTATGCAGTTATGCAATTGTTCCTCTAATAAAAATAAAGTTTGAGAAAAAAAGGCTCATACTTTATCAAATTTGGTCCCACGTGGATTATTCTACCTGACATATCTGGATGGAAATATATCCAATCAGGTTCCAGTGAACAGCATTTCATATCTTGTATGCCATTTTTTGCCTGGAGAAGGAAGGAAAAGCTTAGAATATTAGTATTTTGAAAGTCTCACAGATCTAATTAAAGAGGAAATACTGAGCTCCTCTCCACATAGCTCTGAAGGTTTTTAGGTATTGCTCATAAGCATGACCAGAAAGGATGACAATGGAACAATAACAACAACATCAAAGATTCAGTTCCCATTCTCAAGATATTCCATGGAACAGTTTCAACTTCTTTAATATGCAATAAGCAATGACCTTTTACCATGGCTATACATGGTCCTACCTCTCCTGAAACCAAGCAAAATAAAGATTTAGCCTACAGTCTGCAAACACTTCAACAGTTCCAGCAATTTGAGTGTCAAAGACATAAAATGTGTCAAGACACGAGAAAAGCATTAGCACAAACTTTGACTTGAGCTTCAAACCTCAGGCTCAGGCTCTTTGTGCAAATATTTGTGGAGTGTGTAAGCCTGGGATAACTTGTGATTTCAGCTGCAAGCTGGTCAAAATCTTGGGATTTTGGCAGTGGCTTTTTGTTATTAAATTTAGCTGACCCTGATCATTCAGATTTTCAAACGTATGAACCCACATAGAAAAAACTAGGTGAGAAAGTATTGTACAAGTTCCTTTAAATAAAAATTGATCTTCAGCTATGGTTGTGAAAGATCTGTTTTGAAAATAAGAGATAAGAGGGGGATCATTGATTTGATCAGGCTAGTAATAGAGATGAGGACATTTACAGATGAGAAGTTTTTTAGTGAAGAACCCTGAACTAACAGGCCCAGAAAGTGCCTGTATTACAGAATTATCTTCAGGTCAAATACAGGTCCAAAATAAAAGCTGAGATGGAGAGCTCATGCAAAATAAATACATGATGAATAATACATACACAAAAATAATTAGGAATGCTGGATTAAATGGAGTAATAAAATCTTTCTAGGGAGAGAGAAAGAGAAGGTACAAATCAGGGATAAACTACAAACATTAAGGAAACTTATTCTGCAATTTCTTAAAACTTAAAATGTTTCTTTAGTCATGCCATTTGGTAGGCTGACTAGTCAGCAGTATATTAAGACATTACCATGCAAGGAATCAGGTAACGAGATTCTGCTTGAGCCTTAACTTTTAAGCTGAGAATACAGTGCTATATAGCACTAACAGTGCTATGATTGTATTGGAATGAAGGAAATAGCAGAAGCAGTACTAATTCGGAAGAAAACGTTTTACACATGACTCCACTGGATAGCAGATGTAACACTGTGGGGTAATTCCTGTGAGAGGACGACACTGGAAATCAAGGGTATTGTTACCTCAAGCACTACTCAGAAGAAGAGATGAAGACAAACGTGATACACATTCATTTCAGAGAAGCTGCTATCTGAATATATTACCAAAGCATTGTCTTTCAGAGAACAAATATGGAAGACTCCTTTATGCTTTTTCTTGTTAGGTGTGATGATATAATGCCAAGGGTAACCTCCAATTTGAAATGCATTCTCCAGAGAAGATGCTTCAAATAGCAAAGGCGGCGTATCTGCAAATATTCGGTAATGTTAACACCATTAGTAGCAGAACAATCATAATTCCATTGATCCTTACAATTCTAAATTCCAACACTTAATTCTTCAAAACTTTTGAAGACTGGTGGAAATACATTGGCTGTGATCTTTTTTCTAGCACCAACTATGCTACCTCACCTAGCATCCAGGCACACATATGCAATGCCCTGTGGAAGGGTACTGCCTTCTCAGATCTTCATGCTGAACTGCTCTTCTGATACCTTTGACTTCTTTCATTCCAAATGAGCTGGATAAGCAAAGATGTAGCAAACATTTAAAATTAAAATTGATCCAGCTCATGTGAATGAGAGGGGATGTACACATGAACAGATAAAAGAGCATATCAAAGGGGTCATTATTCTCTTGGGAAAAATAGTAATAAATAGCTGGAAACAGGCTAACAGCAGCAATTTCAAATAACAGAATTAAATGCAGAAAGATACCTGAATCTGAATATTCCTTCTCCTTTTGGGTAATACAAAATAGTGTGGACCACAGTGAATGCAATCTGTAGCTGAGTTCATAAAAATCAATACAAATCTAGGAATTTTTTTAATTAATGGCAAAAGATATCTAGTTTTCCCTTCAGTTCAGTTGGGATAAATTATGTATAGATGTACTATGCCATTCTTACAAGTCTTCGGTGTACTAAATGAGAGAAGCGTCTTTGAACGAAATGGACTGCACAGAGCTTTACAACTTCTACCAACTAGCTAAATAAAAGCAATTTCTACAGCTGCTATAATTGAATCTACTTTAGACAGAAGATCAGCTCTTTCTAACAGTACAGAGAAATGCTGAAAAAAAAATTTGACAAAATGTGGAGAAAATCTATAATTACAAGGGGCATTTAAACAGGCAGAATATAAAAACCCAAACTGAATTACTGTGAGGAGAACAAGGGGAGAACAAGGTACCTGTCTGGACTTTTGTGTCCCAAAGGTCTTGTCCAAATTTTGACTTGTTCCTGTCCTGCTCAGTCTAGATAATTATCCAGATCCTAACCAATGGTGCTAAGATGTCACATGACATCAGAAATTATGTTCTCATAGTGCTTCTCTCTTTTTCATTCATGTTTCCAACAACTTAGCCATTTAGATTGAAATGAATTAGTTCACTGCCTATGGAAATGAAGTCTTTCCTAAGCTGGAAAGTGGCTGTCTTCTAGTTGTCTTTTGGACTAACACATAGGAAATGGGAGATTCTGTGCAAGATATAACAAAGTGTATGTTGTAAAAACTGAGGCACCTGCTGAAAATGTAGAGAATGTTGAAGATGGAGGCATAAGCAGAGGACCTACTGATATTAAAATCTGTCAGAAAATGAAAAATGAGTCAAGAAAATCAGTTAACATTTTACCCTATCGACTTTTTCTTTTTAAATAAAGCATATAGCAAGGCCCCTCAAAAATTCTCGTAGGTGGACTAAATGATAGATTTAAATGTATTTCAATAATATATCAATCCTAAGTAGTACAGGCTGCTGAGAAAATATGCCTCTCTTTTTATGTTCATTTAGCAAAGATTTGCAAGATCATAGCCACCTAAACCACTGTGCTAGTGTGACTCTGCTGCCTCAACTCCCTCTTTCCTGCTATGTGTCACTTGCTTTTGTTGCTCAACACCTCCTGTTCTCATTGTTTGTAAGTCCTTTCCCTAGCATTGCCAATTTTCAATCTCCAGTTGAGCTTCTTTGTTCACTTCCTTAAAACTCTCCAGCCTCATCTAAACATAAAGCCATAAAGTTGTTCCTGGCAGCACTAACAAGTATTTTTTCTAAATGTCAAAAAAAATCTCAGCAAAATATCTTCCTCTGTTTTTTTACAAAATTACTGTATCCTCTAATAATAAATGAAACTGCAGTTTTAAGTTCTGGACCTTTCAGAGAGTGACATAATAAAGATTTATAGGTAGCTTTCCATTCCTTCCACTGACCAAAATCAAATTTCTTACCAGTCAATAGCTGCAAATGGTGTGGTACGTACATGGTAGCCTATAACTTTTGGTCTTTATACACTTCCTCTCGGGTACCTAACACACCATAAACCCAGCACAATAATAACTGCCATCCTTCAGGCAATTTCTGGAGGGAGGCTAAGACTAAATAAGCAGGAAAATTACACATAGTTAAATTATAGTAAATACAAGCTTGAACTCTGAAACCGTCAAAATCTCACTCATTGAAGCATTACATTACATTGAACAGTCAGTCAGCCATCTCATTCTTAAAAGAAAACAGCTCAAAAACCACAGGAATGCAACTATCTGCAAAGAGCAGTCATGGCAAACATCTGTCATGAGTTCCAAACTTCCTAACCACAAATTCTTGAATATGATTCAAGATCAAAAATGTTTTTTCCAGTACATTGGTTTTAAATCTCAAAACTAAAAACTACAATGATCTATAAGACATGAGAACAAATCTGGTATAGGTTTCCTATTAAAGCTCCCACAGCATGTTTTCCACAGGGCCCCTAACATTAAACTGTGATTTTGCAGACTGAGACAGAGAGGAAAATGAGGAGAAATTTCCCTATGTGGAACCTGAGACATCAACTATAGCAGCCGATCACTTTGTTTTGATAAAACACTGCATTATAACTGAAAGCCTTCACTATGTAAGTCTGTATTTTATCCTTGTGTATTTCCTCAGGTTTATGTAAATCTGGTTTGTTTTCCCTGTTATTACCTGGCACTGTTCATGAACATAAAGATCAAAAGCATTTTTAATGTGGACAGTCACCTGTAAAAAAACATTTAATACAGAAACACTCAAAATTAAAGAAATAAAAGCGCGCATTATTTGATATTGGTGAAACTTACTGGTTTGTTTTTTTTTTTTTCCAAGTGCCTCAAGTGCGAACTTGTGAGAATGTATTTTTAAAGTAAAAAAAATGTTTCAAAGAAAGTCTCAGGCTCTGGTCGTTCATTAAGATTCTTAGCACTAAATTCTAATCTCAAATGCATCAACAGAAATTATTGTTTGGTTTCAGAGAAATTAAAGTCATTACATAAAGCAGAACATTCATAAGTTAATGATTTAAGGCATAAGAATTGTTTGTAATAGATAATTTGTTCTCTCCTCAGGAATTAATTTTATTGAAACTGGCACATTTCTGACAACTTGGAATTATCAAAATGCAACTCAGACAAATTGTATTCAGTCTTCCTGAATTCCCTCTGCAAGTTAGATTAAATGTTCTCATCTTTTGCTTACATACCGTATACTGTTTCTGAGTGTTACTAACAGCTGTTCTAGCCCTTCCTCCTTCCCAAGAGCAGTTGTGTCTCAGAAATAAGGAAGGGGTTTCTAATTCATGCATTGCTTATGAAGTTTTTCAAATAGCTTAATTGCTGTATGAGTTTTCTAGGTAAGTCCTATGTAATTAATTCTTGTAATTAGAAGTAAAGCAAAGCACATTTTTACTATAACGTAAACCCAGAAATATAGCTACAGCACAACATGAGTAATTATGCTTTTTCTTAGTGTGAAATAAGTCACAATCAATCCATAAAAGCCACCAGCCAAGATAACATAAAGATCATAAATACCTGTTATTTTAATGTTACATGGAAGACCAAATGGATACTTTCCTACAACTCCCACTTGACCATTCCAGTTGAATTCACGTCCCAAATCTAATGGCTGTTCCATGAACTAAAATAACACAGAACAATTTAGCTTTATTGATGCATATTTACTTGCTGTTTAGTTTTACTTCTCTGTTACTATTGCATTCTTTATCTTGTTAGATACTGCTTGAAGTCTTATTTTTCAATTAACATTTGATTTTTGATTGGAAGAATATAAACTCAAAAGTCTCACTGCAGTTCTGTTTCAGATCAAACAATCTTCCATGCTCATCAGTTTCTAGACTTAACATTCACCTATAACTACAGACTAAGAGCGTAAAGAAGAGCACACCCTGGTCTAGCATTTACATAGCTCCTCTCTGTATGTGCTGAAGTGCCTGTTTGACCCTGTATCTCTTATGTTCTGCCACCTGTAACTGATGTGGGTAGAATTTTCTGATAGTGTACCCATTTGCATCTGCTGACTGTAAATAGATTTAGGCAAGAACTCTATCCTTTGACATATTCCCCATATACCTATGTGGCATTACATGAATATTTATGATGTTTTGCCCCAAAATAGCATGGACTGTATGAAAAATTTCATATTTCATTACCTGTTCCAAGATGGCCTGGAAGTTATAGAGCCTGACCAGACCCATGCTATACATTACAATCAGGATTCTATTAGAAATAGCAACATCTGTCACGCTATTACCAAATATCTGGAAAAAAAAAAGAAAAGAAAAATATTCTATTATGGAAGAAATAATTGAGAGACAATGCAAAATACTGACATTATGTCCTTAATTTTGCAATCGTTTTAATTTTTTATTCTGACCAAACCCTATGACAGTGTTTTAGTTCATGAAGATTTCTAACACTCATCTGTTCTGCTGAGTTTCTATAATACTTTGCACTGCAGTAACACCTGAGGTTAGATTAGTCATATTCTGCAAGCAGATCCATTCTCTAATCAATTCTCAGTATATCTGCATATCATGTTACCCAATTATCATACATGAATAGATATTACCCAGCATCCCACAGGAACATTAGCAAAGCTAACAACTCAGTCTAAAAGTACTAATTTCAGATCTTCTGTTCTTTATCATCAGGGTAAAATACTATTCTAATCATGGCTCTATGACTGTGTACAGCTGTACTAAAACTACATTATCCAGCTGTCACAGAGTACAGGATCCTCTCTGAATCCAAATTACACATATACATGAGAAGCTACCTTACCCCTTTCTAATAATTATGCAGTATTCATTTGTGCCCCTGCTTAACACATCTTCACTGAGAAAAACCCAACAAACTAATTCTTAATATTTAATGAATAACAACACGTGAAATTCAGAATTTTTTTTCAATAGAGATGCTTGGAAATATAGTTTTCATTTCTTTAATCTGGATTGCTATGTGAAAAAGCAATTAAAACAGGGTTAAAACAAGCATAAAAACAATTAAAAAAAAAAAAAAGAAGAAACCCCAAAGCTGTCATACTCCTAAATCTTAACACTATCAATGATTTTGTGATCAGTTTGGTCCCAAAAGATACATTCACTCCTTGCCTTTTATTTAGTCTTATGGCTCTTTCTCAATACATTTGTTAGCTTAGATCCCAGTATCTTCCAGACACAAACTCTAATAGTCTTAAAACCCTTAAAACTCTCCTTTCCATCCTTGAGACCTAGGCTGAACTCAGACTTTCTTGTGGTGTACCATCTTGGTAAAGCTGACGCACTAGGTGCATTCTGCAGCCTGGAACAGTAACCCTAATTCTAATCTAACAGTTATTTTCCACTGATCTATGTCAGACTTGGCATTGCATTCACTGGTTGCTCCCTCTGCTGGCTGTATTCTCAAATCCCAAATTCTGCCCTGACGTTATTCCTAGCTGTAACAATTACTCTGATGAGTACTCAGTACAGGCCCAACTGAGGAAGTACTCTTTTAGATGTTTTGCCTACTATGACCATGATGAATCTGGCATGCCATTCCTAACCAGATTGAGAATACCTGTGACACTGGTAATGTTTTTTCCAGTCCTAAATACTGATTTTGAACAGAAGACTACACAGTGCCCTTAAACTTTCACGGGCCCAAGTGAAAAATGTTTAACCTCACTTCTTCACTTGCCAGCCCAATCTCAATTACAGCCTCAACCCAATCCAGCACTAGCTAAAACTCACTAATAGCTCTGGACCCCAAATGAGAATGTAGCTCACAGAGCTTTGAAGACAGAGTTTGCATGTTTCTACTGTTCCATTTACAAGTTGTATTCGGAGCTCTCTTGACTTAAAATAGACGTATTTTTTTTCACCAGAACAATAAAACTTGCCATCTGGCTTCAGGTTGCCTAATATATACACTCTTACGTACAGGTCACAAACCAACCTCAGAAAGGTTGTTTGCTCTTGACTGATAAAGCAAGGCACATGTTTACATTTTGCCATTCAGTATCAATGATAATTCAAGTTTGAAACATTTGTAACTGCATATAGAATTCATAGACTATTACTAGGAGTGGGTCAGAGGCACATCTATCTTTCTTTAAAGAGGTGAAAAGAAGTCTACAAACACTTCAGGATTCCCTGATTCTTAACTATTGCTATAAGGCTAAAGTCCTTCTACACGTCAAAGAGTAACCCAATAGCAGAATGCGTATGTATTTTCTCTTCTGGTCATTTGAATTAAGAATCTTCCCCCAACGCCCCTATCAGACACAGGAAGAACATTACTGCTAATTAATGTTTCAGGGCACTATGCTTTCACAAGCTGTAAGTATGACTTCTGTAATTCTGGGAAAATTGCCTAAACTATGCCTCTCATACAACTACAGTACAGATCACAATTAATAGAGGAATTACTTACCTTTTTGTTTATTTCTAGCATTCCAATGAATGAAAGAGGCAAAACTTGGAATACAGCAAGATAGAACAATACAGACTGTTGGATACCTGCCTGGGAAGGAACAATAATACTGAATATAGTTATGATACTTGAGGCATTTATTAATGGTAGGACACCTTCATGTTCTACCATAATAACAAAGCATAACGTCTCCATCTCTGTCCTTGTAAATTTGTTTTTCGATCAGTTTTGTAAAAATTTAAGAATGACAAAGTTTTTCAACAAACTTACCTGCCGTGCTGCTGCAGGGAGCTTATTCTGAGCTGACTTTACAACCATTACCTCCTGAGGAGTATCCCAGCTCAGATATCTATTTGTGACAAGAAAGACCTATCTTAATAATTTTAAAATAATTTATTAATAAATACATTATTTCACATAAAATATAACGTACTACAACTAGGCAGATCCCTGTGTCCAGGCAAATTGTTCAGTATCTGATTCAGGAGAGGTGCCTGAGATGTTTGCCGTTTGCAATAATGCAAAACCCATGGAACTAAGAATGGCTTATTTCATACAGGATTGTGAGAAAAAATTCTGGAAGTATGAACATTCACAATCTTAATTTTTCTCCTTCCCTTCACAAATCACTGCTTTCTTATCCTTCAGCCTAAAGGAAATACTTTCTTCTAAGAACTGAAAAAAAGATGCAGTTTACCAGAAGCAGTAACTGCTCTGCTTTTAAAGAGCAAAATGGCTACCCTATGGAGAAGAATGCTTGCAAGTTAAAAATGGCTTAAACTTTAAATGTATTTTTCTTATGTTTTATGAAGTTTGTTTTACAGCTCTTAAAGGTCCTCTCCTGGTATGTTGCTACTGCAATATTAAAGGCTGTAAAATTGTCAGAAAAAAGCCAGTAGTAGCCTAGTTTTTGCGGCTTTTGTGGAACTTTTTTGATACCAAATTTGAGACCATAATACTTAAACTGCTGAAATTCTTCTATAGAAAGCAGCATGCAGGAACAGTACTCCAGGTAACGTGCTAGACTGACAAACCTAAAGTCAGCCATAGGATAATACTAAAAAAACATGATTCCCTTTTTCCAGTATAGTACTAATGACTGTTAATTATATAAAGCCTAGTCAATGTTTAATACCTGAATTTGCAACAGGAACCAGCAAGGTATATTTTTTCTAGTATTTCTCCACTATCAGCAGAGAGACGTAGAAGCCAGTTCTGCACTGTCAAGACTATCAAGGAAGATTTATAGTCTGATGGACTTGGTAGCATTTCCCCCTACATAAAAAAAGGTTATCAGAAAAAAGTCTGTATCAGGAAGATAAATAACATTTTGACATAGTAACAAGAAAATTAAAGTTAATACACATTCCCCAAAAATTAAAGGTGGAAAGCTGCCTGCTAATCACATCAGGATCTCTAAGCTCACGTCTGTGCCAAACAGTCATCTGACTATCACATAAATAATCTGTTGTCACGCTTTCTGCAAAGCAGTTACTTTTTTTAAAAAAGACACTTTTTAAAACTTCCTTGCCGTGCAAAAATGAAGTATAACTGCTTATCGATTTGATACCAGTCTTGAAGAGACAATTGTTTACGTGTTGCAGAATAAGACATTCAGCAGTAACTCAACAGTAACTGCTAAGAATGGTATTCACACTGCTTTATTTTCAGGCTCCTCAAGGATGGGGCTCATATTCCTAAGCCCTGTGGACGCTGGATGAGAGAAAAATTCCTCAAGGAGGGAAATTATGTAGTCTATTAGCTAGAAACAGCAGAACAGCTTTTGGACAGAGTTGCTTCAATGGGTCTTCAGTTTATCTGGTTTGGGGTTTTTTTTATGTCAACAGATCTGGTAAGAAATAAAACTCCCACCTACTGCCCCTGCTAATTAAAAAATAAAGAAAAAAATGGGATTTATGTTAGTTGCATAAGCATAAAGGCACTGTTTTTAAAATATTCCACAAAAGCTCACAAAAAAGCATTTGAATGTGCTACTGAGAAAATCAGAGTATACCTCTAAAATGTTCAGCCAAAATAAATAAGCACACGTTGCAAACCTTAAATGACCTAACTTCATAAAAACATTGAGAAAATAGTTTCCAGGGAAAGAACGCTCTATTCCAAATATGTTTCACTGAAAGATATTAATTTGGGTTTTTTGCACAACAATGCTCTAGTAAAAAGTAATCTTACCAGTGGGCATTCCAATAATAAAGCATCTTCTATTTTTTCTGACTTAGAACACTTTGGCTTTTGATAAAGTATTCTTGGCTCTTGGGCAATGCTGGAGGAAAATGATTGCTAATCATTAGTCTACTTTATAAACTACTTTCTATCAACAAGTCATTTCATACAGTTTTATAAATCCTGCCTTCTCTTTAGGGAGGTCAGAAGTCTAAACATCTTATTTTCACTTTGTAAATATAACCTGAAATTGCTCTCAAAATAAGGCCTAATAAACAATAGTTAGTATAATGCAGTATTTAAAAGCTAACCATCTCTGTATTTTGTGGTTTGGTGTTGTGTGTTTTTTAATTTATTTTTTTTTAAATAACAAACTTAATAGTAAAATTCTTACTTTAGTGATATACATTAAAAAGAAAGTATATTCCAGAAACTAATGATCATCCTGGAACCTTCCCCTCAAGCTCTTCCAGTGTTGCCCTTCATAATATAAAGGCATGGCATCATGTACAGATATTTAACACCCCCCCCCACTACTAGAATAAAAGCCTCATGCTGTGCACAGTTTTCCCCTCAGGGAGAGGATGAGACAAAGATAAAACTGAAAGATGTTAGACAGGTCAACCCAGTACTGGAAAGCATTCAGACAATGTAGGAATAAAACATGGCTAAGTAGATTTAGATCTCTGCTCTAAGTGATAGATTAATTTAATTAACTCTCAGTGGTTTACACTGACAGAGTAATTTGTCTTTTATGTATCATATAATACTGTCTCAAAACTGTTCTGACCACAACTTACTCAGCAACGCAGTTCTCCAACTCCCTGCTACTTCCCTCACAAGAGGGATGGGCAAGGACAAGGACTGGTGTACGCAGGACTTCATGTCCTCTACCCTGCCCTGTGCTGCCTCCTAAGCTGTGCCTCTGCAGCTGATCATGGAACAGGAAAGTACATCAGATCAGAGAACTGATCTGCAAAATACATTAACAAAAACCAGCAAGTACTCCACACACTGTACTTTAACATGAACAATAATTTACTTTAATGCAGAATTCATAGCTGTAGTACCAAGCTTATTACATAGGCTGATTTTGTGGCACATTCTTTAGCACACCGCTAGTTGCCAGATCACAAAGAACTACTACTGTTCATTTGACTTTTTAGTGCAAAATTATAAAATGGTGGTAATCTTCCACTCCTATTAAAGGGCTCTGAAAGCTGAAGTTATACAGCACCAGTAAGATCAGACTTTCTTTCACCAAAGCAGATGTCACATTAAGACACAACAGTATCCAAGTGTAATTTAACAAAGATTTATGTACCTGTTTATTTTTTGTTCATAAGTAAATTCCACTCAATTCACAGGGGCTATTTGGATGAGTAAAGTTAGAAACATGTCTAAAACAGAATCACAGTGTTAAAACTGTAAGCAAGAGTAACTTTTAATTGTAAATTTATTACCTGCTAATACAGCACTGGTAATTGTCTAAGTAAATTCTTCCTCTTTCATATGCAATAGGAGATGCAGAATGAGTTGTCCAAACGTTCTTGAATTTAGTACTTTCCTGAAACAGACAGTGGTTCTAACAGTGATGGCTTTTGTAACAAACGCTGCTTTTGGAAAATATTTTATTTGGCTCCTGCAACTTAATAACTTACTTTAATTGAACCTTTGTTCTTGAATACATAAAGGAAAATCTTATCTGTTTTTTTAAACCAAATTAAAAGACCCTTTTAAAGGAAATTTTCTCTTTTTTAAAAACCAAATGAAAAGATCTTTTTATTAGCTATTATGGACAGCATGGGTAATGAATACTTTGTCATTAACTTGCCTACATTAAAATTACATCTGGCAACTGAACTTTAATGGCAACTTTTAAAATCAAGGACAAAACTCCCCAGAGTGTAAATATGCACATAACTCTTTCATATGTAATTAACTGAATTTACTGAACATCTGACTCCATTCTGCCTTTGGTGTTTTGTAGGTGAAAGGTAGAAAAATGTGTTTACAGTTATTTGCAAAAAGTGCCTGAAATGTTAATGGGATAAACTGCTCACGAAGTTTCTTATGTGCACTAGAGACATCAGGAGACCTCTATACCATTAACAAAGTTTCCAGTCTTACAAAAAAAAAAAATAATATTTGTGTAAGTCAGATGTACTCATTTTTATTTCAATAAACCTTGCATGCCCATTGATCTAGTTGCATAAGTGGACACTTTAGCTGACTTCCAAGAAACATGTTTTCAATATAACACAATTGCCAATTCACTTCCACATGTCTGCTTTCGATGCATTTGTATCAACTACTACATGGGAGCAGTAATCATTTTGATACAAAAATCAAGTTCACTTTAGTCTGTAATTAGCTTAATTCCTATTTTTTCTGTAACAAATTTCACTGGCACATTAAGGGTATGTTTACCTGAAGACTGCTGCTGATTCCCTTATTTTGTTGTGGGAACTCCATTTAAATTTGACACTGATGCTCCCTAAAACACTATGAATTTAATATTGGTATTAAACATTAAGCCATATTAGGGGAAGAAATAAGTGATATAAAAATCTCATGAAAGGCTATTTCTAACACGATTATTAGATTTACAAGTGCTTCTGCAGTTTTTCCACAGCATAGTCCTCTCTACATTTCTAGGTCTGAGCCTCATGAAATAAACTGAACCATTTCTAACTCCCTTGAGCAAAACTGCAGCTTTTTTCTCCCCAAACTCGTTAGTCAGCGTGACCAGGGACTTCTCAAAACACCTGGGTTGAGGACTGACGCTCAGACCACTCCGGCTGAAAGCCAGTACCCGCAGGGGTTCACCCAGCGCAGGAAAGCATCGCTATTACCTGACATATTATCTTTCTGAGGAGTCCCAGGTTTTTTCTGTGGGCGACACCAGCATCTCTGGCATAAAAACCGTGGGCCCTGCGGGTGAGGAGGCGGCAGACGTTGTGAGCCCCGAGCGGCCGGGAGGCGGCCCTCCTGCCGCCGGCGGCTGAGGCGGCTGCCTGCGGGCACATTCCCGGGCCTCGGGGCAGGCTCGCCCTTCTCCCCGGCTTCTGGCTCGCCCTCGGCGGGGCGAGCAGCCTTACAGGGCCCGGGCCCGCGACGGATCTCTCTCGCTCCCCTGCCCGGCGAGAGGTGAAGCGAAGCGGGAACACAAAGGCCTTGAGCGGCCCCGTGCTCTCTGGCTCCCGACGGACGCAAACCGAGGCCTTCCGACGGCGCTCCGCCACGGCCGCGCCGTCCGGGGGCGCGGGCAGGGCCGCCGCCGCCGCCGCGCGCAGGCACCCACCCGGCCGGGCGCGCACCGCCTCTCCCCCGCCACCACAGAGCCGGGCCCCCGCGAACGCCAGGCCACAGCACCCCTGCACGGCCACCGCCTCCCCCCCGCGG
The DNA here is from genome assembly GCF_964188355.1 of Buteo buteo. Taxonomy (NCBI): domain Eukaryota; kingdom Metazoa; phylum Chordata; class Aves; order Accipitriformes; family Accipitridae; genus Buteo; species Buteo buteo. The sequence continues at coordinate 31,232,212 of NC_134175.1, forward strand.
ACCGCCGGGTACTGTAGTTTCCGCCGGCGGAGTTCCGCGGCGCGCCCGGACTACATCTCCCGTCGTGCCCCGCGGCAGCCGCCGCCTTGGGCGGGCTCTGCTGAGGCAGCCGGGCGGGCAGGGGGTCGCTCCCCCCGCGTTGGGGGTGCCGCGGCGTTGCCGCTGGTGAAGCGGCGTCCCGAGGACCGCGGGCAGGAGGAGGGTCGCTGCGCAGAGGTCGGTGAGAGCCGCCCAGGCACCGGGACCTCTGCCCCAGGCCGGGCTCCGCTGCCTTACCCTGCGCTGAAGGGACTGAAGGAGAGGCAGCGCGCGTCGGCATGCGGGGCGTGGAAGCGGAAGCGTGTCACCCGTTATGTTTTTAAATAAAGGCAGGAAAGTTTTGTTAGTGGTAGTTCAGCTAAGGAAAAAGCGGGCGCTTGTGACCTCCTTCCTTTTAATGCCTTCCTGCTGGGGAGGAAAGCCCCCCGCGGCGGGGCGGAGGGCGGGGGTCGCCCCGCGGGGGCGGTCGGCCCTGCCTGCAGCGTGCTTGGGGCGTCGGCCGCGAGGGACTTGGGATGCTGCTGCCTTGGGCGGAGCGTATCCGGACTTGTGGGGGTGGTTTTAAAGGATGTGTTTGAAACTCCCGGGCCAACAGCAACTTCTCGAGGTGTATGACGCTTCATTTTTATGTTTTTAGAGCTCTGTCCCCAAAGTTGTCGCCATCATCAACAGCTACTTGCCAGCAGACCAACTGAAGGCTGTGGAAGAACTCGTTTTCCCTTTATTGCCAGAGGCCAGGCGCCCAAATGGGGTAATGTGGAAGTTGCTGATCTTTTATGTGTTTCCAGGTCTGTTCTTCAGGATCTCCAAGTGGAAGCTTTAATCTTCGGTGATACTGTAACAAAACACAGATTCCTGTGATTTTCTGGTGCTTTGCAGTTATTTGGATGAAGTGAGCTAGACACACAAACACGGTGGTTGCAGCTGCTTCTCCGAAGAGTGGATTAGGACAGTATGTTCTGAGTACTGTCTGGTGGATCTGCAACATTGCCAGTGACTTCAGAGCTGACAGGGCAGGTTGCACCTAGGCAAAGTCTATGTGGACATCCAGAGTCTTGCAGGGATGTAAATGAACGAAGTTCTTCAAAGTAAATTATAGATAGTAGTAAAATTCATGTTGCTCTATCTCTGTTCTCAGCAACTTTAATAATAGAAAAATGTGGTTTGTGTTGAGACAAATCATTGTTTGATTGTTAGGCAATACAGTTACATGTTCAGTATTTTGTAGAAAATAGGGTTGAAAAACAATTTAAGTGATTGAAGGATATATTTGGAGACTTAGGTGTATGTTCACTGTGCATGTATATGTATACATAAAGTCAACACAGCTATTTTTTTTTTCTTCCTCCGTAAGCACCAGCCAGCAGAGGGTGCACAGGTTAACGAGGAAGCCTTATTTCTGAGCTATGTTTACCGTTGATGGCTTCCTCTTCATGTTAAACTTGTGAATAGATTAATTTAGTAAATCAGGTTTGTGTTGTATTCTGCTGTATAAATAACAGGAAAAGACGTGAATTACCTCATGGCAAAAAGCAAAAAAAATAGGGGAAAGTAGTAAAGGATTGCACAGAATACTTACATATTTAAATCCCATATCGTACAAACACTCATTGATACATGGGAAGACAACTTCTCTGTAAAGTTGAACAAATGTACAGGTATTTGCAGGATAGTAGCCTAAAGAATTATATGTGAATCTGCCTCTTTACATTATGCAATATTTAAGAAACTTGTACTAAGAGTGACTGGTAGGTATCTTCTTCATTTCTATTATTCAAATTATTTTAGTCAATAGTATTTATAATGACACTGTTTCTGAGTGTGCCTTTGGTAAGTGTTACAAACTTGGAAAAGCAGAACAACTAAAACTGAAAATGTAACCATAAATAGAATCAGTATAAAAGTAGAAATTTCATTCCAAGAATGATTCTAGGATATCAAAATATAGTTTTAGCTTCAGTTGCAATGAAAATATTCTTCACAAGTTGAAGTATTTAAATTCAGTTAGAATACTTTATCGAAGCTTCATTTTAATGGCAAAATAGTGAAGTCAGAACATCTCTATTATAAATTGAAATAATGCAATATCAACAAACCACTTACCCTGATCAGAACAAAATCTTTCAACATTCCAAAAAATAATAAAAATGTTTTAACATATTAAAGTGTCAACAGAGTTGCTACATTTCTTTAAAATACTGTGATTTTCTTGAATCAGCATTTTTATGAGCTTCTGTCAGAATGTTTTTTCACCTGCCTTTGCAGGTAGTTCATAGAACTAAACTCAGGTTGAGTTTAGTACCGAACAAATTACATTAGTCACCTGTAGCAACTGAACTCCACATTTCGTCCATACAATTAATCCAGATAAAATGCTTTTGTTAGTTATTTCATGTTCACATTAATTGATTGAAGGTTCAGTAAATAAAATACATCTGTATTTCTAAGGTACCTCTTTCTTTCTTGCTGACCATTCATGTCTCTCTGATCTTGCGGTTGCCATTACTTTATCTTTAGTTGCATTTTTTCAAGCAGTCTTCATTACCTTAAAAACATATTAATGTTTTCACTAAATGAGCAGTTTTATTTCCTTCCCTCCCTCCCTCTACCATTATATAAACTGTTTTTTCTTTGCCTGACTTTTTTAACAGGCTATCTGGCAGGTGGTATAAGAACAGACTCTTCTTACTCGACATTTCTGTACATATGGTTAAAATCATATCTGGTAGGGTTTGGTTGGTTGGTTTTAATCTGCTGTTGCTTTTTAACCAACGTTAACTGTGTTGTCTCTACAGGAGTCAAAATAAATCAAAATAATTTTTTGTTTTGTTTTTCTTTTCCCCTTGGTAGTCAGTGCTCTGCAGTAGTTTTACTGAAGTTGCTGTGTGCCAACAGGGAGCCCTGCATCATCGCTGGTGATGATGCATGAGAAGGAAAAACAGTTGAGAGTTTTAGATCTGCTGAGTTTGAAGTTGTGAAATATCCTATTGTTTCAAATGTGCACAATTTTTTTAAAGTATGTAATTGAAAGACTAATCATGAAGCCCCAAGAGGGCATGTTCAGTCACTTGGTAGAATAGAGTAGCATTAAGCATTCACTTAATGAATGAGTCTGGTTGACAGTAAGTCCCCTCCTCCTCCCCTCCCCTCGCCTTGATTTGAAATATTAAGAAATATTACTATGTCTGTATTTTTAAAATAGCTGGTGGTAATGCGTATTTATACCTTCTGTGTTACCATTGTCGTGAAGAATTTTTCACTTTGGGTCCACATTTGGATGTAAGGTGTTCTGAGTTTTCGTAGTGTTGGATGGTGATAAAACAGATCAGCTACAATTTACAGGACAACATTGGGGATTAATTGTCAAATGTTTTGTAGATAAGCTTCTAGGTGCCAAGCAGAAGAAGTAATTGTATGAAGTTCATTGTTTCCAGAATACTTTTGTGTCTAGAAATGTAATATAAGCTGCATCTACTCTTCCTAATATAGGCAAATTTTTCTTTATAACAGAGACTCTGTGATTGGAGATGGAACGAATTGTTAGCTTTGTAATTGGAGATCAGTCAGATATCAAAACTTTTTCATCTAATAAGTTCATTGAACTAGGTTCTCAGACAAAAATGACAGATTATTTCTGTTCTATTTTGTTTGGGGTTTTTTTTGGTTTTTTTTTCCCCTCTGACTTCTCTTTCAGAACTTCTCAAGGATTTTACTCATCGATGAAGTGGTTTGTGTATGTTTTGGTGTGATTCACTATTTAAAAAACAAAATTAGAACAGTTCTTTTCTCCTGTATCTCTAGTTTTTCCTTTGTGGATGTGACTGCTCAGAGGTTTTAATACTAACATCAATTAGAAATGTAATATTTCAGGTCTAGCTGGCAGTTGGTGTTTATACCTTCTTCTGCATGTCCACCTTCAAAAAGCTGTACTAAAGGTGCTGTGTTAGATTGTTTGGGGAGGGGAGAAGTTTTAAGGCTGTTTTCTTAAAGTTTCTTAACTAAACTGAGGACCTGATCTGTATTTGTAACAATGACAAAATTCTAAAGGCTAAAAGGCAGTGCTCCACAGGGAAAAAAAATCTTCCATGTAGTTTTTGAGTGTAGTTACAAAGTGCATTGTTTCTTTAATTTTTTTTCTGAAAAATAGTTATGCTGCCACAAAATATAGGCATTTTTAATGTAATTCAGTTTCATGATAAAGATGGAGGTTGAATTGTTTTGATTAATAATCAAACTTAAAACCTTCCTGACCATGGCTCTGAACAAGGAAATAACTCCTAATTATTTCAGACAACAACATTTCTTGCTGTCATCGCTGCAGGGTATGATCATCTTATCTGACAAAGAGAAAGGGTGTTTGCCTGTTTCATTAGCAAAATCAATTAGAGAAACAATCGAGCAATGACTTTATTCTGAAAATGTAATTTAGGCTTCCAAGTCATTCAGATGCTTTTTGAACTTTTAGTAGCCAGATTGCCCATTAATCTCATGATCTATGGATCACTCTAACTCTCAGGGATATACATCCATGTCTCCAAGGAGTTCCTTCACATTTAATACTGGATGCAACAGTGAACATAACTCTCCCACCTACCCCAGTCTCCTTGCATTTTCTTGATGTTTCAGATCTTTATCAGCTAAAATTGTGCAATTATCACTCAAAGGATCACATTCTCATAAAAAGAGCTGTATCTCTGGATTTTACTGATGCAAGATCATCTTAGTCATCTGACTATAATTCCCATCTGTGCATCTTTTCATGTTCTTACTGAGATATTTAGAAAGCCAGGAAAAATTATGTGACTAGCCTAGCAGCTGAATCATTGTATTTTATGTTGAATATCAATGCTGGCACAGGAAGTGCAAGATACTATCTCAGGTCTTTTTGAATGATTGAAGGAGGAAGAGGATTTGTAAACAGTTTGCAATGTAATCATGGAATCTTTATCCAGGCATTCCTAGAATTTAATAATAATAAATTAATATTTAGAACAGATTGTGGTTTGGGGTTTTGGGGGATTTTCTATTTGTTTTTGTATTCAAGAATGTTTCCTTTATGTAAATTATGCATTTTTCAGAAAATGTCATGGTGTGTTAAGTTTCATGTCTCATAATTATTATTTCTTAGTATTCCATATATGTTAAAATTATGTATTATGTTATGAAAAATGCATACATATTTTCAAAAACAAAGCATGAACAGTTTGTAGTAATTAAAGTATAAACTGGAATTGTTTTAGTTGCTGAGCCACATTTAAAAAAAAAAGAGCCATAATAAACTTATTAGAAGAGGTTTTAATTTTTTAATAAGACTAAATGTTACATTTTCACTGTATAGTGATGCCCCATATCCTGGTAACATTGCAGTCCCAGCAGCCAAAATTTATCAGTGTTTTTATTTAACAGCCAAAAGGCAAACTCCATTTTATTTAATCTTTGACAAATAAAAAGAAATTTTAATCGTTTTTTTCTCTTTTTTTCCCCTGTAGGTTTAAAATAAATAAACAGTGCCCTTTTAAAGTTATTACTCATTCAAAAGTACACCTTAAATGAGGAATTGTTCATTTAATTGAAGTGATTCCTTTGCCAGGCTTTGTATTGATGTGTACAAATTAATCTTTTTTTATTCACAGTACAAGACTTGTGATCAAATAGCACTATTTTCCTTGAGATAAAAATCTTCATTTTGTAACCAATTTGCACAGAATGTTTTCTAATAATGTCTGTATTTAAACTCTTCCTGTTCTTTTGTAACTACATTTTGTATTTCCAGTGCATTAAATTTGTGCATTTGGTTTATACAGAAGAAGCACTCAAAAAAAAAAAAAAAAAAAAAAAAACCACCAAAAAGGCAGAGAAAAAATAGGACTAAGAATAATTTTTAAAGTCATTTGCAGAGCACTTGAAGGGAAAAAGAACAAAGGCACATCAGGGTAAAAGTAGTAGCAGGGGTATTTCATTTTACTCATCTCCTAGAAAGCCTACATTAACAAGAATACGCAAAAAAAACCAAAACCCCATCAAGACAAAATGCTGGTACTAGCTACACACACTTGTTATCTTTCATTATTAATACTGTATGAAAAGATTGCAAGTAAAGTGAAATATAGCAATATAAGAGAGAATTATACATGTAAAAGAGAAATCTCAAGCACTTTATAATTTGCATGAATAGAAATTTAACATTTAAAACCATTTCTTTTAAAGAGGGCATTAAACAGGGATCAGGAGAACACATGGCAGAAATTTTGGAAGGCTTTCTGGTACATAATGTTTACACTTAAAAAAAAATAAATCTTTCCTTTCCTATCTAAAAGTGTAAAACCACAGTCACAGTTCTAGAATGAAATCTTTTGAAGATGATTACCTAGTAAGTGGGGTGAAAAATGTCAATCTCAATGACACTATGTACCCACTTAGAAGTGGTTTCTTTACTGATCACTTCTTGCTTGTCTTCTTAAAGGTACAATGTCAAACTTGGTTTATTGTTTTACTTTGTATTTCTTTTTTTTTTTCTCCTGCCTGATAGGACTTTGAAATGATAGCAAATAATTTATCTTTCAACTGGTTTAATTCCAGTAGCCTACTTTGGGATTATTTGGGCTTTCAGCACACTGAAGGGAAGTTGCTATTTTCTAAAAAGCATTTAAATTGATATTATAGTAAAAGATTATTACTAAAGTTGATATTGGTGCTTGATTATTTGACCAGTTTCTCATGTAAGTGACATAAATAATTAAGTTACAGGAAAACTGTAATTTGAGTTAATTGTGTTTTCAGGTCTCTGAACAAAATGAATTTCATTACAAGGCTTTCTGCTTTATGTCTGAGGAAAAGCAAGATGCAGCAGAGGCACCAAAGTAGTAGACGACCAGCTGTTCCACTTGGATCACGGATTTTAACTGATCCTTCTGAGGTTTTTGAGCATAACATGTGGTGAGATATTTCCTCAAGGCTGATTTTCATATATTTTTGTATATTATTTACTATGATGAATAATGGGAGGGGTGTGTGTATATATAACAATGGACTGCCAGGACAGATGTTGAAAGGTAGTCCTAGAGAGAACTTGAGACTGTCACAAGTAACAGTGACAAGTTATGCGATCTTAGTGACGTGCGTTAAAAGCTGCTAAGCAAGTAGTTTAGTCATGGCATGAAAGGCAAAATATTGCTATAGATCAGTAATGAATTAGGAGACAGAAAATGTAGAGGATAAGTAGTCCATGTTATAATGGCAGAAATATTGCAGAATAGTGTAATGTACCTAACTAGTAACGTTAGGTCCAATAGTGTTGCATACTGGATTAGCGTTGTATTCTAAAATTGACATAATTTCAAAAGGAACATGTAAATTACTTGTATTCTTCTGAAGGCATACTGAAGATGTTGCAGATAATTCAGCAGAGATTTCCATACAGTGCACAATTATCAAAAAAAGTAAATTGAATTTAACATAAATAAGTGATATAATAGCAGAGAAAACATTAACATGTAAATATTGACAAGAATAAGAATTGCCCTGATTTGCAGCAGTACATCTCCATCTCTAAAAGGTATTTTTATGATTAATGGGGGTCAGAAAAGAGTGAGAATGCTAGTCAACACAGTGGGAAAACAGATTGAAGAAGCTAGGATTTTTGACCATGGAGTGGAGATGAATACAAAACAGTGGGTGACACAGGGAGTGTTAGAAGGATAGAAGAATACCTAAATTTGTCTAGAAAGTAGAAGAATGTCTACCTAACATATCTGGAAGACCAGGAATTTTTATTCCTATTGTTTATAACTTAAGAACAAGGAATATTTCATGAAAAGAGAAGTGGGGAATTTAGAAGCTCTACAAGAAATTATTTTCTACATAATTTTAAAATATATTTTTTAATTCTGCCACACACCATTTTTGAGAGCAAGGATTTAGAAAAATTAAAAAAGTGACTGGATATGGCTAATGATAACCAATGGGTAACATAACATAGGAGTAACAGATTCAGGGCTTAAGCTTACTTCATTAAAGTAATCTGCAGTTCTTATGCCTTCCTCAGAGGTGTCCCCTGCTGGCAACTGTCAAAGAAGTTACTGGACAAGCTTTTGTTCTGAAATGAAGTTTCCAGGTTGCTGGGTTTTAAAAAATTATTATTCTTTTTAGTAGTCCATTTTATTTGTTAATTGGTCCATTTTACCTTTTAATCTAAATTATTTCAGAAGTTTCTCTAATAAAAGTCTAATGAATAAAAAGGTCTTAAGAGAAGAATATGACACAGAAAATTGTCTTCTGGTTAATAAACTAATACCTTCATTACTCTTTTTAGTCTCTAAATTTGGGCTTAACTCATGAGATAAGATATACAAATAGATCTGTCACCTATGACTCTTTTCTAAGCTAGATGTCCCTAAGCCATGGTCCCCAACACATACCACCTTAAGGCCAAATCTGGAGTTATCTATACTTCTGTAAGTTCCTTGGTCAAGGAAGCTGGAAGCTGTCTGGTTACTGTGTTAAAAGAGTGTAAAGTTTACCGCCATGTTTCATAAAACTATATGCGGTGTAGTTTTTAAGCATCTTTTCAGTACATCCTGCTAGGTGGAAAAATCCTTTACTTGTGTGGATGCTGATTCAAATGTAGGCTATATAGTCTGGGTAGAAAAAGATTTTAAGAAAAAGACCACCCTTTTTCTGTAACATTGTACCTCGATGAAACTCAGTTTTGTTTGATTTTTTTTATTTCCTTCCAAATAACTGATCATGTGTAGCTTCAGTTTTTCTTGCTAGCATTCTGTCATAGTCTAATACAGAGTTACCAAACTATGATGCAGGTAGTTGGGAAGATGGGATTGAAAGGAACAGGGTTGATCAGAAAGTGGATCTGCAGATGAATCCGTGTAGCTTACAAGGGAAAACAGATGAAACCGAGTTGGAGCAGAGGCTGCGTGGAAGTCACAAAAGTCTTAATAAATCAAGAACCTGGCTATGAAGTGGGGGGAGGTCCTTGGGTCTGAAGCTGGCTGAATCAGCAGGGTTCTTCTCACTAGGGAGATAAGGGGGATCAGGATGAGTGGTGGTTGAGCTAAATAGATCATGCAGGGTGAGCATAAGAGATACATCTTCCCTAGCATTGCTGTATGAGGATTTATGTCCTTTTGGTTTTCAGTCATCATCTTTGGTACTTCATAAAGTGGCATCCTTCTTTTTGCCTGTGTGAATTGGCAGGGATCCAAGAGCTGCTACCATTGTTGCTAGGAATACTAAGTAAATTAAATTTGGGAACTAATGCTTTAGATATTTGCTATGGTGCTTTTCTATCATTTTGAGAGAGAAGTAATGAATGATGCTAAACATTGTGGCAAAAAAGTCTGCTTCTATTCAGGTTAGTAATTGGCATAGTTTTCACATGTTAGTGTTCAGAAATAATTAAAACCTATGTTAGCAAAGAAGTTAATGGAAAAGGGATAAGTTGAATAAGATGAACTGAAAGTAGCATTGCATGATCTCATGTCAGGCCTACTCATGTTAGCAGTTCTTGGTGTGGTTAAAATTAATAGCTTGCTTTGCTGCTGTCAATGTTCAGCTTAAAACACTTCTGTATTTAATCACTTCTGTGCTTAGAATTAATCTGTATTCTGTGTTCCTGCCAGCTTGTATTGCTGAAGGAGCTGCCTCATTTGAAGCATCCAAACTACGTAAATAGTTTGCATAAGAACTATGCTATGTCCCCTCTTTTGCACATTTTGATCAAGAAGTGCTGCTGCAGTCCTGTTTGGGGTCTTCCATATAGAAATCTCTAGGAAAGAGCCAAGAGATCTTTTTTTCAGCTTTATGAATTTCCAAGGAGGGACAAAAGTTGTTGATGGACGACTTCAGGCACCTAGAGTATTGCTTGTAGAGCCCTTAAGGGGTCTGACAGACACACGATGATGGTTAAAATTTATTGGCTAAAGATTATACCACAGCAAGTCATATAGTCAGCCCTTCTAACAGATATTATTGCCATCTAAATAGTCCTTGGTTTCAGCTTGCTAGAATAGGCAAGGTCAAAAATGGTGATAGCAGTGAGGGAAGCAAGACTTTCCAAGAGGATAGCTCCCTAGTAACGCTTTGGTCATTCAGTTTTATTCTACTGCAGCATGTCTGTCAAAGCCTTGACGCTGCACAGGAACATTTGGTATATGAACAAATACAGGAAGGGGAGAGGCAACCTGCTGGGGACAATAATGAGAAATATTTCAGTAGAGATGCGGAAATCAAGTCTGAGGCAAGCAGACAAATACATACCAATTAGTTTCCCACAATTAACAAAAGAGGACCAGTGAAGGTCTAAGAATTAAATTACCTATATGTCACCAAGCATGGAACAGGAAGATGCTCGTTAGATTTTAGAGACAATCAGCTGTTTTCAAGTTGGCACCTTGTTCCTTTTCCCATAGTAACCAATGGAATTTTAGTCATAGGCTTTCAGTTAATTGATTTCAGTAGGATTAGGATCTAATAGATTACTTGTATTATATTACCTGATTTAATCTCATTTCTAAAACTGCTCAGACTGGACAATTTGGAGGGACAGCTGATTTGCTTTAAAAGCTGCCAGCAGCATGTTTTTGGGCACTCCCCATTGTGACCTGATCAAACACAGAATCTACAGGGAAGGCAGTTTAGTCATCAGGGTCAGATCTTGGCTTGGTTGTGTGACCACTTAATAGGTTAATATAGCATCTAGTTAACCACTTAACACAAATATAGATAGCATAGACTCTGGAACCATTACAGCACTGCTTGTCTTTTCTTAGGAATGTTTCATTCTTGTTTTTACTAGATGTTTCCTGTCTCTATTCCCTAAATAAGTAAAATCCTGTTCATCAATTCCACCTGTTCCACTTGAATAGGTAGATTATGCTCCCTGTGTCAGGAACAGCTGATTCCTTTGCTAAATGACCTTTGTTTCTCATCATAAACATTAGTAACACAAGAAGTTTCTTGCATCAGGGTGTTTGTTGATAGATCTATTATTATGTCCAGCTAAACGCAGTTCTAGTGGGACACTCAAAATACATTCCTATAAACTTACTCAGTTTACAAGATATATGTTTATCCTATTATTCAGAAAAAATGCATACTACTTCAGCTTCTTTGCAGTTGGAAGATTTTTCTTAATCACTTGAGTTTTACCTAACTAGTAATTAATTTTTATCTATCATACACTGAAACTTAGCTTTTAACTGTCAGTCTCCTTGTGGTCATTTGCTTGCATTCAAAAAGAAAATGTACTTGTGACAGTGTAGCTAATTTGTGACTCTTTTCCCTGAGAAAAAAGATTATGGAAAATCCCATTTAAAGGCTGGTTCTTCAACTGCCTTTTGCAGGGACCACATGCAGTGGTCACAAGAAGAAGAGGAGAATGCCAAGAAAAAAGCAGTAGAGAACTCACTTGTGAAAGTCCAATGGGAAGACCAAGGTAACAGTTCATAATGGCTTAAAAATTCCTATTTTAATGCTATTTATTAAAGCATTTAAAGATGCTTTAAAATCCAGGAACACTCTCTTATTTCTACATTCTTTTGTCTAAATTTGTTGGTTGTTTGGGGGTTTTTTTTGCTTTCTTGCCTCAAAAGATTGTCTCAAAGTGTGTTTTTCTAGCAATTCAGTTACTTCTTTGAGGAATTTTGCATTTGGGGGGCAATAGGCTCTATGTAAAACAAGTACATCAGTATGGTGCAGTTGCAAGTTCTGGCTCTTTTTGCAGTTCGTCTGAATAGAACTCCTACTACACAAGACTGTTACTTCACCAAAGGGAATGAATTTGCAGCCAGCTAGGGTGCTGGGGATGAAGGTTCCCATGTACAATATTCAAATGCTTTTTAATGATTTGTGGACTGTTTACAGAGCTGGTGTTTGTACATTGCACCATATTTCAGTTAAGTGCCATGAAAGTTGCACTTGTCCCAGCTGGTCCCAGCTTGCTGCCTTGGCCAGGCTGAGCTGGGAGTGCTTCAGGAAGCAGTGCATTCACTGTGTGTGGAAGGTGTTCCAATACATCACACAGAGTCTGCTCTGTAAATGATTAAGGAATTTCATGCCTGTCTTCAGAAGGGAAATTTAATGTGTTCTGCATTTCTGAAGATTGATAGCTCTAGGTTCAAACTGGCAAACTAAACTCTAGGATAGTTATGTATGATAAAGCTGGAGTATCAACTTGACAGTAACATAGAAGACTGGATCTTTAATTTGTTCCTTTATTGAAAGATATTCTGAAAACAGTTACTTGGATGTCCTAGGCCTCAGTTTACTTAGTGTGTCTTGAACCCGTCAAATTAGATAGTGTCATTATGATCCTGTGCTCAGTTTCATTGATGTAACTAGCGCACATGTTGGAGTTTATTTGAGTTACCTGTGAATGTGTCTTGGATTGTGTGCCCTTCATCACTTTGAATGCTCTGGGATTGTCATCCTGCCCTTTTCTGTTAACTCTCGCATTCTTTATCTGAATACAGGAGTACCATGTTTGTTTTTCAAAATGACATCTAATATTTTCATTTGGTTTGTATAAAAAGTTGAAAAAGAGCTCATGATTGAAAAGTAAGCTGTGTAAGCATGTGGCTCATGGAACCTTTCATTCTTCATCTACAATAAATTAGAACTTAGTTTGTGCTGGTGAGAAATGGAATAATCAGGCATGTATCTATTGCCAAGAAATACAAAAATCCAAGGACATTTCCAATGAATGCTCCTCTGTTTACAACTTGAATAGGTGAGCATTGCTGATAGAGTTCCTTCAGAAAGCTTCAGCTTCATTCTGCAAGGGGAAGTACATTTTGGCCTATTTGTGTAAACAATGAACTAGACTGAAGTTAACAAGCAGGTTATTTTGGGGCCTTGGAAAGTACAGTACGGGGAAAAAGACAAGACAGATTTCAACAATACTATTATATCACTAAAATAGAATAGTTCTAGTGAACCTTGTTAAAACAAGAGAAGTTAAACCAAATGAACTCATGATACTACCTTTAGGAATTTGGTTTACTTATTAGCATGACCAGTTTCTTCTCAGGCATGCCTGCTAGTGTTGAAAGATTCTGCTACGGAGAAAAATCAGTTGACTAAGTAAGGGATTTTTTTGTCTCAGAAGGTGATACATTTATTAGTTTTGTAATTTTACATGCTTTGGAATATATAGTAGTCAGGCTACTTAAATATACAAAATGAAACAGAAAACTGATAATAATACTGCATGTGTGGTTATTACACAGTGGTGCAGGAGTGACCAGTGAAAGAATGGAAAGTGAACCTATGAACCTTGAACCTATGTAATACCATATTAATACAATTTGAAAGGCTGACTTTAGCCATTGCTTTCCTTCAATTCTGAAATCTGGAAAACTTGATGGGAATTTAAGTACAAGGGTTCTGAGCAGACTTGTAGAAAAGTAGTGACTATAACAAGGGGTGATAATGATTTAAGAACCTTTTGAGTAGAAGGTTTGTTTTTTATACGGAAGCTGAGCAATCTATGAATGTGCAACTTACGCTATTGAGATCTGGTATGTATGACCTCAATCAACTTGGTGCTTATAGGATAAAACAAGTCTGTACAATTACTCTGCATAGCTGGGTCTTGCCCTTTAGTAGTACAATTCGATATATTAAATGTTAAATTTAAAAAATTATGCAGATTTCTAGGACAAGGCATTCTGCCACCTCCTTGCCACTTCCTACTGCCTGTCTGTGCCTCTAATGATAATTCTCAGTCTTGTTTATCTCTGAAAAGCTGTAGCGATTTAGGAAGTAGTATGTTAAGATTTAAACGAGAGTAGTAGGAGAACTACTTAATAATAATTACTTAATAATTACTCTGTGCATTTATATTAAAAGAATTAATGGGTCAGTGTAAGTGAGTAGGGACAAAATAAAAAAGGCAACATGTTATATGATGTGCACTTAGCAAAAGACATCAAGGGTAACAAGAAACAGTTCTGTAAATGCTTTGGGGATGAGGGGGAAAAAAAAATATTTAGTTTGGTACTTACAAGGGATGACGAAGGGAAAACCATCAACAAAAGAGACATTGAAAAAGCTGTAATTCTTATCTTTTTATCAGCCTTCCTTTGAAAGGGTTAGCTGCAGTCCAGTGGCTAGCACAATTAGTGCTAGTGAGAAGGAGGAAAGATCATGTTCTTGTACTGAGAAAGAACAGGTTACAAAGTACATCCATAGAGTACATGGCTGACTGGGATAGCAGAAAAGAGAATATTTACTTTTTTAAAAAGGGAGGTGGGAAAAGAGTAGAGTCAGATAATTAGTTTCAATTCCTGGAAAAATACTGAAAGAGATAATCCTGAGCTTGCAGACACTGGGTTTGGAAGAACAAAGGAGATGAATACTGGCCAACAAATATTTTTCAAGAATAAATCATGTAAAATCAAGCTAATTTCCTTCTTGGAGAAGGTTACAAGCCCTGGGGATAAGGAAAAAACAGCAGATGTCCTGAAATTTATCCTTAGTCAGGCTTCTGACTTGCTTTACTTGACATTTTCATAAGCAAGTTAGGCAAGCGAGAGCTAATGAAACTGCTTTTGGATGAATGAATGCCTAGAGAGATCCTTTCAGAATGGAAGGCTGAGCAGAGAAGTGTTTTGTTCCATGTCCAGTTCTGCTTGGTATTTTCATTAGTGACCTCAGGAAATGGGAGACTTGAAGATGATATTAAGTGAAGAGATGTTTCAAGTATGGTGAAGGTTGGGATTAGGATTCAGAAAGATCTGGACAGTGGAAAAAAAAAAGGATCTGAAAGACATAAAATTGCTAAAAATAAGGCACAATACATTGCTTAGGAATAATTCCTTGAAAAAAATACGAGGTTCTGGAACAACTGGCTAGGTAGTCATTTTGCAGGAGATCTGAGGGTTGTGATGAATCACCAGCTGAATCAGCAGTGTCATGCTGTTGCAAAATGGCAAGGTGGGAGTTATAAACAGGATTACAGCCTGTAAACCTTGTAAAATATTCCTTTTGCTCTGCGTTGATAATGCCTTCACCAGAATACAGCACCAAAAAGTAGTAAATCAATTGGAGAGAATCTAGAGAAGAAAAATGAAAATTATTGGAAGTCTAAAAATCATGATTTCTGTGGAAAAAAGAAGAGAGTTAGGTTTAGACAATCTAGAAAAGAGATTGTTTATGGGAGACATAGTAAAAGACTTCAAATAAGTAAACAGGTGTTGCAAAAAGAAGTGAGTAATCTTTGCTTTATCTGCTTGGTTAATGGGACAAGAATTAGTGCACTTAAATTGCAATAAGAAAATTTCAGGTTGAGTAGTGGAAAAGGTTTCTAACTGTACAGATGGTGAAGGACTGTAATATATTCCTGAAGAAAGTTGTCAAACCTATATGAAAGGTGGTATTTTAAGAATAAGTTGGACAAATTCCTGTGGAGAACAGATATGAATTCCCTGACTGGGTGAAATCCCTTTCAGTCCTATTCTTTGACATTCTAACATTCAGTTAGAATGTTTTGTGAATTAAAAGTTAACAAAAAGGTCTATTGTAAGACTTTGAAGTATTTTGAAAGTAAGAAAGCCAGTATGTTGCTTCTGACTGTATTGTTATTTTCTGTCAAAACTGCATTATTGAGTGGTTAAGAATGAATTATTGTGTATTGGCTATGCAGTAGCAATTATCACTCCAGTTCACAGAAAAAAAAAAAAAAAGATGCAGAAAGCATCCTAAGTGACATAAAATGTAATTAAACCCTCATGGCAGTTATTTTGCGTACAGATCAAGGTAAGACCCCAAATCCTTACGTTTTTATTTAAACGTGTACAATGTGGGAAACTACAGTGTAAATTTAGGGTCTAAATTCCATGTTGCTTTGCAGTATTTTGTAGCTAAGCTCATATTCACCAAGTTTTTGTTTTGTTTTAATTTCAGATAAATATGAGAGAGAAGCTAGTAAATATTGGAATGAATTTTACAAGACTCATAAAAATAACTTTTTCAAGGATCGCAATTGGCTGTTTCTGGAGTTCCCAGAAATTCTTCCAGAAAAAAGGCGAGAAGAGTTGCAAACAGAACAAAGATCTTCAGAACACACAAAAATAAACAGTACCAACGGTTTTTCACACAAAAATGAAATGTCTGAGGAAGGAGAAAAATATTGGAAGAAAAATCATGGAAGTGGTTCTACTTCTGTACAAGGATATGTTTATAATAAAAAACAAGCAAAATCTCTTACTGACAATCCTCAGGGTAAAAACTGTGGAGAAGAGCTTGGCAGGCTAGAATCCTTCCCTGGTAGTGATGCCACTTACAGAATATTAGAGGTAATGCATGGCAAATGTTCTACCCGTCATATAGAAATCCACTTAATTGCTGAAAAGCCTGATAAAGATACTTAGTAAGTATCAAGAAAGTAAACATTTAGAATTCAACACACTACATTCATTTATGGTAGAAACTTTCAGAGAAACCTAGGATCTGGGCTTTGTTTTCCCTTTTAAAGTTTCTCCCAAATCAGAATTTAGGGCTAGATTGTCAGATTCCATTTTCACTGGAAGCTGAGTTTCTAATTTCCTAAGGAAAGTTATGTCTTAAAGTGCTTTGTTCTTAAAGTACTCTGTCTTAAAGTGAAAGTACTTGATGCATTCTTGCCAAATGGTGAAATTGGACAAGAATATTACATTTTCCTATGCAGTTTGAGAGAAGGGTTCTCTCTTAACTTTAGAAAGACATTGAGGAGAAATGTGATCACAGAAATGATTTGAGAATTGTGGTATGAGCTGTTTATACCTTTTCTGTCCAACATACCTTCAAGTCTAATGGGTCCTACCTACTAACTAATTTAAGACAAAGATAAAAATATTTTAACTTTTTGTTTCTCTTCTGATTTTAGGTTGGTTGTGGTGCTGGAAACAGTGTCTTTCCTATTTTGAAAGTCCTATGGTATGTAGTGCTGGATTTTCAAATATGAAAGTTCTAGTCTCATCTTGTTCATTTTTTTCAAATGTTGGTGCTAGACCAGTGCTGCAGGAAGTGTTGAGTGAACTGTTTTACAGCCCTGAAATTCTGATTGCTTGCAGACCGCAGATAATGTTGGTAGCATCAGTACAAAATACTTCTCATACTGGTCAACCCTAGTCTTGGGGGGACCATATTTGCTGACAAGGTTTGTCTTCAGGTGCATTCAGACTGATTTATTGTAGTTAATTTCAGGCACGTGAAATATTCTCTTGTCTTATATGTCACCGTAAAGCTACCAGGTATCTCTTCAAAAGGCCAAAATCAGAGACAGTAGGTAATGGTATGTGATCTGCTGGTAAGAAGTTGTATTATTTCTGAATTTGGCTGGTACACTTTGTCATATTGCTTCAGGTTTTAGTGTCAGGGAAGGCACAAGTCCTGTACTGCATTACTTAATTCCTTGAAACTTCTTAATCCACTTAGCTTCCAGTTTTAGAAGAAGCTGTTAGGACTGCATGTCCTCCCTTCCATGTAGGCAAGAAGGTTTTATTGGAAAGGCTGTGTATGTATCAAGGGCTGAAATAGATTTCTTCTTATTCATGCCTCCAAGAGCTTGATTATGGTACAGTTCATTATTGTACAAATCAATTCTGGTTGCTAGCATCACCACTTTATAAAAATACTCCATTTTGCAGATATGGAAACAGGAAGCAGGAAGAATTAAGTGATGCACCAGGGTCATACATGAAACCTATTAGTGTTAGCAGTGCATCTTCACCCTGCAACAAATGCTTTGCTTTAGACAGCATGTAATGAAAGGAGAGCCCTGTTTCATATGAAGAGTTTAGAAAGTAACACTATGTAAGGAAAAGATATCATGTGGCTGTATTAAAAAAGGTGAGACAAACTTTTGTGTTTTCCTCACAGGAGGCATTAGTCATAGGTTGGCATTTCTAATAATTAAGAATCCACTCATTAGGTATTTTTCCTGGAGATCTCTATTCTTATGCAAATCCTTCAGTCAATCACATTGGTTGGTACGTTGAACAACTCACACATTTGTCTTGTATGTGACCTGATGGAAACATGTCTTATCTCTTAGCAGGCCTGGCTTTATAGTGCAGTTGGTTTAACTCTGAATTTAATATAAAAATTGCCTTTTTTATGCATATAAAAAGAAGCCAGTGTCAAGTATGAGTGTACCCTGGCTACAAAAAAAATTTCCACTTGGGTTTGTAACTTTTAAACTGATTCCCCCTGTCCCCCTTAAATTTTAAGTTACTGCTTTTTAATACAGTGCATCATGAAATCACCATCCAGATCAAGCTGTGTCTTTGTTTTAAGTTGACTTTCTACATAGCTCCTATTCTGCTCTAAAAAAAATTGAAATAACATCCTAACAAGTCAATTAGGTAATCAGCTTAACCTTTTGCAAGTGACTGGCTGGGTCCAAAACCTGGCTCTTGTCATCATCAATGATAAATATCTAAACTCATCAACTCTTGTGGTGGGCACAGAGCTGATAAAAGTTTTGCTCAGCAACATGGATGGAATATGTTTTGGTCCATAAGAGTTCTCCTGTTGAGCCCTCAGAGAGAGGTCACTGACTCAGCTGTGTATACTGTGAGGTCTTATAGTCACTGCCAGAGTTTACTGATTCCCTTTCTAAAGAAACCGTCTGTCCAAAACCTCAAATATTTTTTGAGAGATTAAATGATCATGAGTTGACCATGAGGTCATCCCTCAGTAGGTTTTGAGGGGCTTGCTCAGTTTCTTTTAAATGAATTTTTCGGAGGTGAAAAAAATTTCTCCCTAGAGTTACTAGTATCTGATGAATGGTACGAGGAAATTTTGCAGCTGGCTTAGTCTTGGATGGAAAAGGAAGGGAAAACAGTGCTACAGGAAATTCTTATTCATCTTGGCTTACAAAACAAAGGGGATAATGGAAGGAAACAACCAATACTGCTTAATCTAATCAAAATCACAGTAAGGTGGCACATGGGAACTCAAGCTTCTACAGAACTGTGGATGACTTTTGCAACACCCCACCCCTGCCCAAATCATATTGCTAATTAAACTGCATACATGGGCTAATGATAGAGACTTAATGCAGTACTTCTGTAAGAAAATGTGACCTTTTAATGTGCATTTATGTAATACAACACCAGGACATTGTCATCAATCCTGACAGCCCTCTGTGACCTTCTTTCTTTTCCTTTTCACTTCCTCCTCAACAAGGCTATAACTCTCCTTTTTATACTAACTGCCTGTTGGTATTCTTACGAATTTGTCTGCCCTATTGGTTCATTACAACCTATGTGGCTTTCCATGTGCTAGACATCAATAAAGCATGCTTGATCAAACCTGCGGAGAACCCCAAAGAGCCCTCTGTAGTTCAGTGAACACTGATGTAGACTTTCATCTTTTACAATTATAATTTTTTAACTGATGTTGGTTTTGTTTTCCTAGCAATATACCTGGAACCTTTCTATACTGTTGTGATTTTGCTTCAGGAGCAGTGGAGCTGGTAAAGGTAATTCATATGCTCACTTTAGAGTACCTTATAAGCCTGTAATTCAGGAGGCTGCAAGGAAGCTGTCTTCATGAAAAAGAATGTGATGGCTTTGACAACTTTTAACTGAAGTTTTCAATATTCCAAAGAACAAAGTCTTACTCTATGTAGAGAGGAATGAATACCATCAGTGAGCTTGCTTCTCAGCTTGAGTAAGATACCAGACAGAATAGGCTTTTATATGAGATGTTTTACAATGCTGAATAATTGAAGAAAAAAAGTTTCTTGAGTCACAGTAAACGTATTAACTACTACTGTTCTCTCTGTGCCTCTTTTCATCTTTTTCCTGACAGTCACATTCATCCTACAATTCAGCCTGGTGTTCTGCCTTTGTTCATGATGTGTGTGATGATGCTTTACCCTATCCTTTTCCAGATGAGATCCTGGATGTCATTCTCCTTGTCTTTGTGCTCTCTACTATTCATCCTGACAGGTAAATGAAGACTAAAGGGCAAAGCAAATGGGTTAAATCTCTTTTATCGCTGGAGGTTTTCAAGAATAGCAAGCAAAAGAAGATGATGAATCTTTAATTTATTATTTAGTAAGCTACAATATATATATATAAAACGAGGTATTTAAAATGCTGTTTCCCATTTTCAGGCTTCAAGAGAAAAGCTGGTCAGGCTAATTCATTAGTGAGTCTCCTGTCTCCATCAAAATACAAGGGGTATATTGTAACTAAATACATCCCTATTAAAAGTGACAGTGATTCTAGAAAATTAGAAATTAAAAAAAGAGACTGCTAGTCTTCTAGAAGGAAATTATTTTTAGTGATCAAAACCAAACATTCACGATTTAACACCTTACAATATGTTGATAAAGGCTTAGGTTGCTGATTTAGCCACATGCAAATGCTTACACGCAGGTCCTTTGAACCAAAATGCATTCAGAATTCTATAACTTGTTTGGATTAAGAAAACTTGATCTAATTTTCATGCATAGTGTTATGTTGAATGCTGTTAGCCTTGTTACTAATGCCTCTCAATGTCTAATGAACCAAACTTTATGACTATTAAGGCTGGCTGATTGTGAAAATGCCCTTTTTTTAATGGGAAAAATGCAAAAGAGGGCATGTAAGTTAAAACTCCTTGACTTTTCCTTTAACTAGATCACATGAAGGGAAATACATGCTGTAAGTGTAGTAATACATTTATTACTTTAAGAACGTCATTAAAATGGGCTTGGCAAACAGAACAGTATTTGCCTAAGTCTGAGAACTGTTTCCCTGCCTAAGTTATTAATGATTACAGAAAAATCTTTCCCATATAGGATATTACTCTTTCCTGTTTGTTCAGAGATGAGCACATGAGTCATGCAAAGCCTGGGTCCAGATTTCAAAAACAATTCAAGCAGTAGATTTCAGATCTCTGTAACAGTGATGATACTGCCATGAAGAAATTGGACAATAGAGATGCATTCATTCAATCGCTTTGCCTGTAGAAGCAGAAATCAGATGTTGTGTCAGAATTTCTGTGGATCTTTTCCTATTAGACTTTTTAGAAGGGGGTGTGTGTATGTGTGTTTTGTTTTGTTTGTTTTTTCCTCCCCATGTCAGCATCTAAAGGCTGACATGGATGCTTTTGTGTGTGTGTGTGTGTATACACACATAAAGATTTCCATGTAATTATCTGTGTTGTAAGATCCACTTTCCTAAGATTTGTTAGTCATTACTGTCATCTCATAGGATTAAAATGACTGCATAAAGGCAAATGTAATCCAGATTCATCTTGCTCAGTATGCATTTTTTCTGGAAACTTTGAAAGTGGGAAATGGAAAAGAAAACTGAGAGTGTGATGATGCAGAACTTATGTACTGTGGAGACCTGGAAAATACACATGAGAGGGACAGATTTGTATTCCGCACAACTGTTCCTTAGTGATTTCTCTTCAGGCTGTTGTGTTTAGTTTTTGATAATTGCTACTTTTGTACACCATTTTTAACACACTTCAATTCTGCTAGAAGGCCCCTCTAAAAGTTGGTTGCAGAATTTGAAAGGTATTAAATTTTCTTCAAGCTATATAATTAATGTGCTCTAGTCCTACGGGATGCGACTTCTCAAAGCACTTTCTCTTTTTGTGTATGTAAACTTCTTTTCCATGTGCACAAAACTTATGTTTATATAGGCAAAGGCTAATTCTGTGCACAACTACCTGCCTTGGAACAGTCTTTTATTCTTAGGTGGTGCTGCCTTTTCTGTCTGTGGCAGCACACTTCGTTGCCTGTGTTGACCATGAGCAAAGAGGACAACTTTTAAAGCACTTGGCTTCCTCTTAAGGGAATTCCATGCCTAAAAAGTGTATGCTGCTTTTTGTTCTTGTTTGTTCGCTCATTTGTTTGTTTGGAGATATGATTTTATTTTCTGCTGAACTACCTCCTAATTCTGTCCCTTAAAAATTAAGGTAAGATGCCTGCACTGCTGTTGCATGAAGACTAAATTGCATCAGTGCCTGAGTTCTGACATTCTTGGGGCAAAGGGGCAAGGCCACTTGAGAGACAGGCATGGTGTAAGGATGTTCTCTTGGCACACAGTACTGGTATGCTGATTTTGTATACTTAAGTAGAACTTACTCTTCTTTAGCTCTTTTCAGATACAGCACCCTGCCTTTCCTTTCCATTCATTTTGCATTTGACTCTGGCTTCACATATTCTACATGGTTTATCAGCTTCCCTGTGGGAGGAAGGGTTGAATTAGGCAAGTGGACTTTTGTACCTTGCAGCCTGCCAGGTGCAGACTGCCTTTTGTGGTCTTTCATGAAAGTGGAAAACCTGACTCCTTTGGTTTATTCTGAAAGAGTGAGGCAAACCCAAGCCATTATTCATTAGCAATGTATTTTGCAGAGTAATGCAAATGTATTTATAAGAAGCTCCAAGGTAAGGTTAAAAAGTGAGAATGAAGATGCTCTGGTCTAGTGAAGGGGAGAGAGTACTGTGTATGGTACTTGTTCCTATCATACATACAGCAGGCTGATGTAATCTTGATAAGGAAGAGGTGATGTTAGATACCACCAAGATTCACAAACTTGTCTGCATTTTGGAGGATGCAGACTTTCTTCCTCTAACTAGCAATATCTCCAGATGGAGTTCTGCCAGATTTCTCTCCTGAGGGACTACTCAGATTCTTCTTTCCATCCTCAACCATTAGGTGTGGAGATACTGATTTTGTGTGTATGATCAGTACCCCCATAAAGAAATCAGGTAAGTTTTTTGTCTGCCTTCCAGGCTCTTGATTTTGCTATGTACAGCAAGAAGGCTCAGTCTAGCTCACCAAAGCACATGGCTAACTGTTCATTCACTGTTTGTCGTATATCTGCCTGACCCATGTGACCCATATACTCAAAAACTGTGTTTTAATCCATCCTTGAGGTTCTGTTCAAGTGAAGGAAACAGGCTCCTTTTCTCTTTCCAGTTTGTGTTCTCTTACAGTTCCTTTTAAATTTTTGGTTTAGAGGCTTTTTTGTAAAGAGTTCTTCCTGTTCACTAGTGCCTGGCCTTTTTATAGTAAATATAGACACATCTTCTCACTGTATTTTTGGAAATCTATGTATATTCCAAGCATCTCGAAAAAACCAGTTATGTTTGCAAATTTCACCAGTATCCTGTCTATTTTCTAAGGATGCAAGGGGTTGTAAATAGGTTGGCTAAACTACTGAAACCTGGAGGAATGTTGTTATTTCGAGACTATGGAAGATACGATACAGCTCAGCTTCGTTTTAAAAAAGGTAATTCCTGAATGCTTCTGTAGTTCACTATTCATTTTAAGTTGTTTTTGAAAAAAGTGCTATGTCCTTTTTCATTACTGCTCTAATTTCTTAGGTCATTGCCTGTCAGAAAATTTTTATGTACGAGGAGATGGAACCAGAGTATATTTCTTTACCAAAGGTATGAAATGGTATAGTTTTATAGAAAGGGTTGAGTGTATCTCAAGATGGTTTGTGTTATAAAAGCTCATCCTAGAATAGAAATTTAAAGAAAGTTTTATTGGCTTTTTTTTAGTACTCTGCTTTTACAAAACCCAAATCTAAGTGTTGTAAGAAAATAATTCCCTTTATGTGTACACTTGTTGTGTCTGGGGTCTGCAAGATTTCTTAAAGACATCACTTGAAATTTCTGTTTGTCTAAGCATCTTGTGTCTAATGGTATGCTCAAATTCTGTTATTTAAAGATGTACTTGATTTCTTTCTTAAAATTGAGATAAACATGCTTGGAAGGACAGTTGGTAGCAGTGCTCTGATATTTTGTTCTGCTTTGCTGAAACTGAGCTGTGAGGCTGCACTTTTTATTGCTCTTTGCCTGTCCACTCACTTGGTTCTCTTGGCAGTCAGTTTAGATTGGTATGTTTTAGCCAGCTACTGGAAATTGTGAAAGTGACCATCACAATACTTTTTTTTTTTACCCTTTGCAACCTAGACTGTAAGGAATAGAGATGGATCAGGATTTATCCCAGCCTGTGTAATTTTAGAAGTGAGAAGGAGGATCTGGGACTTATATGGGAAATAACTTGAATTCAAAGAGCCTTCTCAGTTTTTAAATGTCTTGTTTTGTGTTTACTCATGACAAAGAAGCTTAAAGTTTTCCAGTGGTGACTGACAAGGAGATAATTATGTTGGCATAAATGTGTGGATTGTTATTTGTCAGGTGAAATAACTTTATCTTGATAACATGCAGTGACCAAATGGCACACATTTGTTTTCCTCAACTCTGGCATACTGAACTCTTTGAAGAAAGGGGATCTATGAATGCTATGAGTAATAACCAATATGGTTTGGGCCTCAACATAACATTTTTTTACTGTAATATAAATAGAGAGCTGTGAAAATGAATTTCTAACAGAAGACTTCTTACAGGCAGTTTCCTTGATCTTTCAAATCGCAAAACAGATTTAGTTCCATCTTTGGTTGAACTGCAGGTTGTTAATTACTACATTCTACAAATGTCTTTTTTTTTTTTAATTACAATAATTCTTCATATGAGAAAACAGATGAGGTGTGGAACATGTTCAACTTGGCTGGATTAACTGAAGTACAGAATTTAGTTGATCGGCGATTACAAGTAAACAGGAAGAAAAAAGTGAAAATGCAACGAGTTTGGATACAAAGCAAGTTCCAAAAACCATTGCTGCTATCTCTGAATAATCCTGAAGAAACCACTGAAAGGCACCCTTATAGATAATTATACCATGACCTCCAGAAACGGAAGCAAATTTGAGTATGTTTATTTCCTACAAATCTTGTGTTAGCCACTGAAAAGAAGAAATACATTGAACTGAAAACATTTCCCTGTTTTTTTTGTAAATGTATGTGTGTGAAAATGATCGGGGGCGGGGGGGAGGCGGGAGGGAGTGCATTTCTGACTTCTGCTTTATATGCAATAAAGGGATATGCATTAATCTAGTCATAACTGTGACCAGGCACTATTTTACTTCCTTGAATATGAATAGTCACTAAGTATAAATATGTATCTTGTTCCTGCTGAAATTCACAATATGTAAAAAGTTTTAGACTGAAGCACAATTGTTTCAGAGATTTGGAGAAACAGAATATCTGTTCTCACTATCCCTACAGGCTGTGCTGTGTTAATTTCTGAGTCATGTCTCTTTTAAGCACTGTGTGTCTTGCAACTGTATTTCCTCTTTGGGGGGAAATTCTTTGGTGCATAAATAATGAAGACAAAATCTTTCTGATTTGCATGTAAGTTATCATTACATACTAACTGCACGTGATATGCATAGGTATCAGATTAGTCAGTGATTGGCATCCTCCACTGTGACTTACTCCTCTGAAGTCTCCACTTGCTATCTACATGCTCATCAGAAACATGTCAAACTCGTTTTTGTAACAGCTTAGTGACACATACATTATATTTAAAGTGTTGTAGGTTGTAAACTGAACACCATATAGAAAAGAATTACCAAAATGCCAAAATAGTGCTGAAACCAAATAGTTAACATTTGCCTGGATAAATACAAGCATTATTTTTATGATATGTCAGATACGCTAGAGGGAGGAGCAAAAAGAGTAGTCCAGAGTACATTTTATTAATATTGTTATGGGGTAATGTAATCACACTAAAATGGCAATCTACATAGCAGCTGAGATATTTTTGTTGTTAACCGAGAGACGTTGCTTTCTTAGGGCTTGAGTCTTAGAAAAAAAGACGCTATGTTTTTGTATTGACCCAGTGGAGAGACAGTAAAAGGACAGGACTACACTACGATGCCAAGTGCATTTAAGAAGAAAACCAAAATGCAAACACTGTTTTCAGATGCAGACCATGATACTGAGGCTGTTGAGAATTTAAAGTATTTGAAGATGCCTCATCTGCTATTTAAATGTAATTTTACAATCACTTAGCCACAAGGAGGAGAGGACAAGAAACAGGTGAATGAATAAAATAAATCTCTTACTGAATGCATGTAATCTATAACATGCGTGCAGTTTTGAGTCCCATTAATATAGTGACACTCTCAAAGTCTCTTTTTTTGCTTTTGTTTTAGCCTGAAAGGTAAGCATGTCACAGATGACAACCTTTTTTTTTTTTTTTTTTTTTTTTTCCAAGTTGTTAGCTGCTAAGCTACATAGAACTGGTTGTGTTCTAGAAAAAAAAAATTATTTAAATTTAGATGCTAAGGATCTTCATTCCCTTTGACAAGATGAGGGACCTGCTTAATTTCTATAAACCCAAATATGTTTCAAGAATGAGGTGCAATAAGGAGTCTCTGAAGGTAGGATCTGATCCTGTGTTTCCGGTATATTCTAAACTCCCATTAGAGTAAGATACTGTTTTATGAATTAAGTGGCTTAGGAAGCTTTGGTTAGCAATGGTATTATTGTAACCTGCAATAAAACTCTTGTGGTATAAATCAAAGGTTAAAACATAGCTGTGTTTCTTCAAGGCCTAAGTCTTAAAAGACTGTAGCATCTGCACGGGAAATGTAAATAAATATCTACTTATATTTTAATTAGATTGCTACCCTCTGCTATTACTTGTGACTTCTGAGTATGCATAGCTCTTAGTCTAGTAGAAAGCATTTTCAGTTGTAGAATTTTCCAGGGGGTTGATGGTGGTGATAAGCTCTTGAGCATCATGCAGTCTTATTTATGTGTGTGATGTAGACTTTCCATGTGTAGAGGCTAATGAAATGTTTGCTTTGGCTTTCACACTGATATGTTGGTACTGGCATGATTTTAATGTGCTGTGTTGTTCATTTAACAAAAATGTGACATCAGAAGAAACCAAACCCTGAATTCTCTTATGGCCTTGAGCAAAATTAGCTGTTTCTCTTCCACACCTTGCAGCATAAGTATTGGCTGCCTCTTAGAATAGTGGTGCCTGTTTTAGAAGTAGTAAGATCAGCTACTATTTGTAAGTGTAGAATATCCACTGTAAAGTGAACTGTACTAATCTGAACAGTTGTAAGATTGATAGAAGGGGAAATGGGCAAAGGCATCGTTCCCGATAAGAACTTTCCAATCTGAGTAGGACTTTCTGTATTTTGGCTTCGTGACATTTCAGTTTTCAAAAAGCTTAATCAAGGACATGTTTTTAAAATACTTTCAAATTATGTGTATTAGTTGGGAAAACTAATATTACAATATTGGCAAAAGAAAGCCAAGTAGAACTACTGAAATAAATAAGAGACATGGACAACTGTATAGGAAATGTAGTTTAAAATGACTTATTGTTAATTAATATCTGGGGGAAAGAAAAAGTAGGGTATTGCGAACAAATTGTGCCCAGTATAGAAAAGACTGTAAGTTTCACTTTTGAAATCTGAAGTTACTTCTTTAATCAGATATGTACCTGAAATCTCTAATTATATATATTTATGGAAGCACACATTATATAATATTAAACATTTTAATTGTTAATTTCAAATGTTTTTTGGTTTGTGGGTTTGGTTTTGTGTTTTTTTTGGTTCAGCATGACTTCCTATGCTGGTAAAGCAGACTTGTGAATATATACAAATGTCAATTAGAGAAATATAATCTTAGAATTGAACTTTGGCTTGCTTCGTCAATAGTGTGTACTTTTAGCCCATCTCCACTGTTATTGCATTACATTTATGTAGAGGGATACATGAGAATGGTACTTACTGGTTTAGACCGTGCTTAGTTTTTAAGCAAGTACAAGACAGTTATAAAGTAAAGAAAGTGACCACCTGTTTTTGCTACACTAATTCTGAAGTATCTAGTCAATAACAATTAACTCATACAAAAAATGTTGGGTTTTTTTCCAGTAAAACCAAGGCAGGTGGTTGTGCCATATCCACAAATCCACTGAATCTGAAGAGGACAACCAAAATGCAGGGCAGACGGGGAGACAGCAGGAATTCTAGTGACACTAGGGAAGTTTCTTGTTTTGTCCTTTTGCTTGTCTGTTGCTTGTGACTCGGCTAATCTGCAGATTCTGATGTTTAATAATGACTAAAAATTTGTAACAAACCATCCTGAAATTTGTATTAAACACTAGTGGAAATCACTTAACACAAATTTTGCTACTTCATTTTGATTTATGGTGTGATCTTTATTCAGTGCTCTGGTGTGCTCCTTGATCTGTTGACATATGCCTCATTTCCCCTTTTTCCTGGGCACAGTAGATAATTAAGCACTTTCCACAGGAGCTATATATACAAACATTTGCAGTAAAGTTTGCTGGCTGGGTGTCATGGTTTAAGAAGAAAATTAAGAAGAAAATTAACTCTATCCCAGCCAAAACCAGCACACTGGGTTATTTCCAGGATCGAAGCAAGAGAGCTTTATTTCCTTCTGTACAGAACAGATTGCTTTTTCTTTTTGTGTGAATGCAATGAATTGTATAGCTGCTAAATTAATGTAGTGGTATTGGCTGTATTTTGTAATTATTTTGAGCAAAATATACCTTAGGGTATGCTGTTTGTAATAGCAGTGATAATAGTAGATAGTTCATACATAAACCATTTCTTCTTCATAGAGCGTCTTCATAATGGGTGGTTGAACAACCTTGGAAATAGACTGTATATACATATAATAAAAATATTAAACATTGCTATTATTAATTATACAGGTCACTTTGCCTTTCAGTATATGTAAACGTCTCTCCATCTTTGGAACAAAGATTGCACATGAGGGTTCTTTTACATCAGTTATGTGCCAGTTGCCTTCCTCTTGAGAATCAGCCAGAAATTGAAGAAGTCTAAGTCTGCTAAATGCAATTACAGTTAGTGTATAGTCAGTAAGAACTACATGAGTTGTCATGGGCATCTTAGCAGGTTAGGCATATAGGTCATGCCTGGACTGGGCTTTGAGCTGAGAAGGGAACTTCTCTGTCCAGTGACCATCTTCCACCCTTTGCTAGTACCAAGCAACTAAAAGAAGAACTTGCCTGTTTTGAAAGCAAGCTATACAGGCAGGCGGGGAGGAAGGTGAAGATGCAGCTCAAAGACAGACAAGAGAAGGAGTGGGTGTTTCTTCTGGAACTGGGTTAAGAAGGAAGCTTGGATGGACTGACCAAGAAGAATGAGATGCAGAACTGAACAGGGAACTGAGGAACAGAACACCATGGGCACCATATAGGGAGAAGATGTATAATAGGAGACAATATGGCAGGGTGAGGACACTGGGCCGAGAAGTGAGTGAAATGAAAGGGAGGAGGCAAGAAGAAAAAGGGGACTGATCTGTCACAGAAATAGGGTGAAACCTGGGTAAACAGAAATTGGGGTAAGGATTGGAGGTGGAAAGACCTATCTTCAAAGATTTTTTTCTCCCAAGTGGTACTGTATTTTCACATCTTAGTGGAATATTATAGGCTTTGTCTTTCATCCATATGTGCGCAATGTATTTCAATTTATTACAAAGATGGACTGTTTCATTTTTTGTAGTTTATATGTGCTATACATGTGTTTGCAACAGTGCAGGCAGGTTTATGATGCACCTACTTTTGCTTTTTCAACAATGTTTTTACCTTCTTTCAAGTAGAGCTCTATAGTGACAGAAGCTACACTCCTAACCTCCTGGGAAGCGAATACAAAAGAGTAACAGAAGTGTCTGCATCCTGATTGTGTTCAATCAAGGTAGGACAATTAAATTTACTCCATATGTTCTGATGCTGTCCCATTTAAATCAAGACCATATCTGTAGATTATCACCTTGAAGTGCCTCCCAATCTCAGTTTCTGTTATACTTGCATCTGTTCAACAGAACTTATATGAATTTGTATGAACTAGAAATACAATTTAAAAGAAAAATAGCAGAATAATCTTTAGGCTTTATCTGGGATTACAACAGTTTAGAGAAGGAATACTTTTATTATTTTAAAACACTCTCATGGTTGCAGAGGAGCACTCACCGAAGAAGCTGAAAATTTAGGTTATTTGAGGTATAATGTACATCATCAAGAATATTAAACCTAATAGCCGTGTTACGAAGCTTCGTATACTTAATGTTAGCCAAAGGTATCTTGCCAATTGTTACTGTAAAAAAGGAGTTAGCAACAAGATAGTCCCATTTTCAGAGGATGTTTTATTGATCAGGTTACTATAATTTTGAAGGGAACATGAAAGATTAAGAAAGCAAGTGAATTAGTTTAATGATGGCTAAAACCCACTGATGACATATACAATTTAATAAATGCTTGAAGAATAATCTGAGCATTCCTGTGTATTGATACTAAATGAACACTTAAGTTCATTAAAAACACTGACTTGGTGTATGCTGCTAGTTATAAAAACAACCAACATGTTAAAATTTATAAAAATTATGTAAAAATAGAATGTTATGTAGTTATAAATGTGATGTAAAAATGGAATGCTCTATAGCTACAGCATTAAATCCAGTGTATAGTCTTCTCCGTAATGTGTCCTGTTCAGCTAGAAAAAAGATGCAGTAGAAATAAATGGTGCAAATTCCTAGAGACAAGAAAAAGTTTCCTATGAAGGCAGGTAAGGGAAATGAATGATAGAAAATGTGAGGATGGCATATAACGTCATGTTTTAGTATTTAGAAGGTCTAGTTTATTCCTTTACATGGTACAAAAAGCAAGGTAAATTAGTCAAGTTGGTAGGCAACAAACCTACACTGATAAATATGTACAGTGTGCCCTATAAAAACGCAAGGAATCACGATGCTCACAAGGCTAAAAGACCAGTGAGTTACCAAAAATGCGTTTAATATTAGATTTTTCCATTTTTTATTCTTATATGTGCGAAAGGGGAAATATGCATATTTAATATTTAATATTTTAAAATGTCTCTCATAAATACCACCAACAATCCTACAACCTTTCCCATTACCTTTTGTGAGATCCTAATGTTGCTCAGCAGTAGAGATGGAGAATAAACCTGAATATAAAATGGGCCTAGTAGGCACAGTTTACCAAATTAAGAAAAGATAGAAGGGAAAAAAGTAGAAAAATAGAGTACTTACTAATTGGCATGACAACATGTAGTCCTGTAGCAATCATACAGCAGTTAGTATTTTATATAGAATGACAAATTCAGTACAGTGCCTGAGAGAGAGGGAGAGAGACATCAGTCTTACCACACTTCCCTGTCACAACAATATCACTGTAAACTGGCATTTGGACAACCCAAAAGCCAAAGAATAAAAGTAATTGGTTTGCTAAAAGAGCATACATTTGATTAATTATGCTTGGGTCAGACTGGCTATATTGGAGGGTTTCATTGCAGAGCCAACATTCTTTTTTTTTTTCTTGTTTTAGTGTCAGACACCTTCTAGCCTCCATTTCCTCCCAAATAACAAGTGCTCTTTAAATGGAGGAGCTGCATCTTTGAACTTGAATAAAAGGGTTGTTGTGCAGCATAGGATTTAGCAGATGGGCTTAGAGAATTCGAACCTACCACTAGTCTTTTACTGTACACTAGGAAAAGCTTTGCCATTTTTAATGGCTCTGCTGCATACCCCGTTAAGCACAGTAGTCAGATGTCATTCTGAGGAATCGGGCAGCTTAGTTTCCAATGACATTGATTACACTCAACAGTGAGAGGATGAGAAAGAGTGGTGGGTGGAGAAGTGAAAAGGCAGCGTGAGGCATTTCAAGGAGGAGGTTTGCACTCCAGCACTTGCATGTGGGTGACAATCCTGAGAAACAGTTTTTACTCTGAAGTGGAGCAGAGTTGAATCTTCTACGCTCACTTCAGGTTTAATCTCCATCCCCACAAACTACCAGTGCAGCCTGTAGTTAAATGTGCATTTACTTAAAATGAAGAGAAACTAACAGTGGCAAGAAGCTGCATCTTTAGAATGGAGCTGTGATTTCACAGAGAGAGACCCTGGCATGATAATCCCTGGCATAAATGGGTGTAATTCTCAATGACAATGCTAAGCCTGTTTAAACAGGGGCTGAGCTAAACCCGAAGATGATACTCAATGCTGTTCAAAATCAATCATTTAATCCTTTTTAAATTTTTGTGATCTAACAACCAAAGATGTTTGTAAGAGGTGTGACAAAGCTGTGATTGTCACTGAGCATGACTTGCTTTGAGATAAAAATTATGACAAACACACTTATTATTTTAGATAAACATTCCATCTTATTATTCAAGAGTGAACATTAGTGAGTTGAATAAATACTTGGTGAGAGTTACCAAACTCTGAAATAAGGTCTATTTTTTTAAATTGGAAACAGTCTGAGCTAGCTTATACAAAAAGAGAAGAATAAAATCACACTGGCA
Organism: Buteo buteo; assembly: GCF_964188355.1. NCBI lineage: Eukaryota > Metazoa > Chordata > Aves > Accipitriformes > Accipitridae > Buteo > Buteo buteo. The sequence goes on from NC_134175.1 coordinate 31,264,437, forward strand.
ATAAGTCTGTTTTATTTTACTGAAATTTACAAGGAATCGATATACTCAACAAGAACCTTGGGTTTAGTTTCTTTTTATTTTGCATGTACTTATTTTAATAACAAATGAAAGCAGATGAAAAAGGAAACTGCATGACACAGTCTGCAAAGCATGTAAGTATTATTATATCACTTAAGATATTTAACAAACTACTAAACCACACTCTTTTCTTCTTGCATCAATTGGCTTGAGGCAGAGTAACAGAAACAGTAAATATTTATTTTACTTTGAAACAATTAATATTACTAAAAGGCCTCAGGGTTAAATCTGAAAGAAAAAAAATCTTTGTATCTTTGACCCAGATTCCCAATGTAGTTTATGTCAATGCAAGTCCAGAAGACTCTTAAAGTCTATGGAGTCACTTCAGGATATAGATTAGTTGCTTACAGTTAGAAGCCAGATTAACTGGTGCCTAATATTCCTTGTAAAAATAAAAATACAAACATAGAAGTACAAAAATATTCTGTCAGTAAGAACATCTACATTAATCATTAAAAAATTGAATTCAAAATCAATTGCACAGAGACAGTAGTTTTGTTCACTACTCTTACTTTGTTTAAGGTCTGAAATTTTGTTTGGCTTTAAGATGCTGACATACCCGTGTTTATATCTTAGTGTAGGATATTCAGAATTTTTTATCCTACAACATTCTCTAACGGGTAGTAATTATTATGAAACTTGACAACCAACCAGATAAGCATGGTTGATTAAGATAAGTGATTTACAATAAAATGCTTAAGACATGTTTATTTTTGCTGTTTCTCTCTCAAATACTAGAGAAAGTACCTGTGAGAAAGTATGCCTATTCTTAAACTTAACAGTCCTTTGAAATCTAAAATAACAAAATTTGTGAAGATTGAAAAAACAATAAGGGAAAAAAAGGCTTTTAAAAACGCATTGTCAGGAGGTGAAAATGTATATTTATGTTTCCCTATCTTTTTAGATTTCAAAGAAATTGTGTTATTCCATTACCAAAAGATTTTGCATATTGATATGTGTTTCTAAGGAAGTACCAGTAAAGCAGTATAATTTAAACTTACATTATGCCTTGGGCTTCCATTTTTTTCACAATTGTTATTCTCCTTTTCCTAAATCAGACCATCAGATTAAAAAAGAAAACAAACGTAATAACACTCTTTGAAAGCCACAAATTGCTGATGATAATGCAGGTAAATATTAACTGAGTGTTGTTTCCATTGGGTTTTCCTGCCATCTGTGAGATCAAGAATGGGACAGTTTTATCTGCTCTGTTACCAGCATTTTTTTCAGTAGACGTATACTATATGTATATTTGTGATACTTCATATCATTTTCACGTTCTTGTTTCCAGCTACCCTACTTTCTGATTTACTTTAATAAAGCTTTTGGAGATTCCCAAGTGGAATGTAAGTATTACTTACATATTACTTACATTATCTAAGTATTGCTATTTGTATTCATAAAGTGAATAAATACAAAGTTTAACATAAATCTCCACATGTAACTACATGAACAGTGACAGCTCCGGGCCCCTTGGTTTTCATCCCCAGCTTACTAGGCGAGATCAGCAATGAACGTGCAAACTTTCCCCAAGGAGACTAGAACGACCTTTTTTATCTCTCTGAGAGTGCTGCTAAGTATTTCACTGATTTATTTTTTTTAAAAAACAAAACCACAACTAAACAGTTATTGCCAAAGAGAAGCCTAAAGGGCTTAGATTATATACATACATATATGTATGTGTGTGTGTATAAAAATAAAACGAGAGCATAGAGAACATCAGCAGGCTGGGAGGTAGAGAAATGGCAATTGGCTGGCATCCAATACAAAAAAAATCCAGGCATGAGAAAAAAGAAATTCTTTAAAGAGGCATTTAACATAAGGTAAAAAAGAAAGGTTGCATGCTTAGAAGTTCTTCCTAAAACCAATGGTAGTATGGGATGAGAAGTAAAAGAAAAGTTATTAATGGACTTTCAGGTTTTGGTCTGGAAAAGTGTATGAGCCATAACGTTCACGTTTGGACTTTCTAAGCACTTTTATACAAGGGGCCTGCTGGGGATCCACATTCTTCTGCAGTCAGTGTGGGTGCTGAGTCATCAGGAAAGTTGGCCATTTGGTTTTAGGTTTCTAAATATAGAGGTGAATGTTTAAAGCCCTAATCTGGGAACAGTGGACACTCGTACGCAGCTTTGGTGACCTGAATGATTTCATTCTTAACAGTGCTTGTACCAGAACCAAAGTTGTGCCTGTATTACACATACTTTTGAAAATCATAGCTCCTATGACAATCAGAAATTAATTAATTAAAAAAATTATCAAAAGAAATATAGAGTGGCAAGTTTCAGTCTCTGCTAGGCATCAAAACTCAGGATAGCTTGTGTGCTCTCACTCTGTGCAGAGGAGGGAGAACAAGTAGACTTCGGGGGGAGGGAACAGAAAAGCAACTTAAGGAAGGAAGCTTAGGTTAAGCCTCAGAAAGGGTGAATTTTTACTCTTCAGTTGGGTTTTAGCTGTTATTCAGGGACTAAGGAGTGTGAGTTTGTGGGAGTCTGCCTGGAAATTGTCAGTTTTCTGAATAAATATTATCAGAGAAGATTTGTACTAACTTACCTTTGCAGTTGGCATATTATACCACCCTTCAGTACATGGGTTGGTGGTTTTTTTTATTTCTGTTGAGCTTCTGCACACTTTGGTTTGTTTGTTTGTTTGGCAACTTTGACATTCAAAATGCTGTGACAGAGAATCAGAATTACAAAAAGGCGCTTTCCCTTTCACTGTAGATAAATTTGTATAATCCAGTATTATATAGTAGGAGCTCCTTCTTAAAAAAGCGAGGTTTTACGTTGGTGATTCAGTGTTTTATTTTGACACCATTCTGTGCCTTCTGCATAGATCCTAGCTGAAGAAATGCTTGCTGAGTGCTTCGCCACCTGAAAATGTGGGGTGGGGAGGGAGAAATCCTGTCTGGTCAACAATTATGTCAGTTTGGCTAAACACATACATTGCTGCCAGTGGTGACGCAACTCTCTGCCAGCACAGGCTTCAGCCATTGCGCCTGCTGGGTGCCGTGCTTCACTCCTGGTTCTCTCTGCATGGATCTGCTGCTGTGGAGCATGTGCAGCATAGGTACCATCTCCCCACCCAGCTACCAAGGTCTTCCAGGAAGGTGAGTCCTTGAACGAGCTGTGAGGTCTGATGGGTATTGTTCTGGCAGGCCAGGTATGGCCCAGGGCTGCGCCAGTGCCTGGCTCTGCTTTAAGTGAAGCAAATGCTTCATTATTTAGATAGATTACAGTCCAGGTAGGTAAAACTCTTGGTGATTTTTGAGTTAAGGGAAGGATATCTAGCAAGTGGATAGCAGCAGAAGAAAGACTGTTTTGAGGGAAAATAGTTTTTTTTCTATAAACTTCGTATCAAACTTTCATTGTGAGTACCTATAGTGTGTTTCAAGAGCCATTTTTTTGTAGGTGAAATAGCTGGGAACAGAACTGCTTACCAGGGTGCAAAAAAACTGTAGCTATGTTAAGCGACAGAGTACCAGTCATTGCATCCAACATGCAGTGCTTTTGTACAGTGGCAGTTCATGTGCGACTGATTGGTTAGTCAAAAAAAAAGTCATTACCTTATTATGTGAGCTTCAAAATGAGACTGTGCCCTCATTTTCTATGAGAACTTAAAACACACAAAGTTTGAGGTTTTAAAATTTAGTCAGCCATGTGTGAGTTACAAAACCACAATGAGTTAGCAACTTACGTTAAAATTTGAAATGAGTATTTTTTTTATTTGTTTCTAGCTCAAAACCAGTTTTATCAGTTTCCTTCCAACTGGTGTAAGACTAAGATGGACAATTTTACAACAAAAGGGGGTTTCTTGACAATGCTACAGCAGGATGATGAGAAGAATCTTTTTCTGATTAAACTAGGGCAGAGGACTGCAGTGGCACTTGTCTTAAAAGGTACCATTACTAGCCTGCCCCTAGCCATAGACTTCTTGTCTGTTGTTCTGGAACACCTGCTAAATTCTTGGAGTTTCTCAGCAGCTTGTAGATGGAGTCAAGATCTCTGGGGTCCAGTGCCTAATATGTGACCTACAGGTGTATTTCTGCTGCCTGTGGTAGATACAAAGAAAGCAAGCAAGTTCTGGTTTATTCCACTAGGAGGAAAATCAGTAAATGTTATATTATCTAGCCCTTTATGTGGGACTTCCTAACGTGTTCTTGGAGAGGACTGAATCCTGCTTTCAGTTACGCATGGTATGCTGAAGGTATTGATTTGTGACTTTATTACCAGTCTTTATTATAATTCTCTATTTTGGGTGCTGTCTTTGCTCAAGATCAAAACCAGAATGTGTCTGTTTTTCTTAATCGAACTTCTTACTGTTATTTGTCTATTTTACACCCACAATATTCAAAACACTAGCTATTTCATGTGTGCTACCATTAATATATAATGGATGCGACCTTGGTGCAATTAAAAAATACAGAATGTATCTGTGATGAGACAAATACAAAATCCAACTTAGTGATTGTCTAAAATATAGCCATGATTCCAGCTTAAAATCTAACATTGTGTGACCAGTTGCTATGTTTCATTTGAATCTTGTATAAAAAGAAACATGGAAAATGCAAAATATTTCCTGTATTCACAAAACTGCTAGTGCTTCTTTTCTCCAGTGGAAGTCACCTCCCTGTGTCTTTAACAGTGAGATACACGCTCAGTAATCTCAGTGAGATACCTACCTCAGGAGGTAGCAGTAATTCCCAGCTGTATCATTTGGCTTTTGTTTTCTTGTGGAATTCAATGCCATTTTCATTCAGCCTTTTTCTTCATCTGAAGACCCTGAAGTTTCAGTCATTGCTGTTAATTCAGAAGATACTGCTATGTGAGTTGTGGTGAAATTAAATTTCCATACAAAATGCAAATTTTATATATAAAATATACTTGTGGGTTTCTCTCATGAATGTGCCAATGCCATGAAGCGCCCACAACAGCTTCCCAGTCAGTGGCTACTATTATGTAGCGATTAATTTATACACAATTATAGTGCCTCTTGTAAAGAGCATCTCTAATATGACATTTTTAATATAACATAATAGTTTTCTTTGCCACAATTCCTTAGACCCTAGCTCAAAATTGATATAACAAATATTGTTCTGACCCACAGGAACCAAGTAAAAGTTTTGCCACCAACTTCACTCAAGACATGATCTCATCATAAAGAAATTTCATAGATATGCAGCTATTATGCATACCAGTTCAGGTAGATCTGTTGACACTTTGATCAGTTTAATATCAAGTATTGTTGGGCTGTTTTTTCTAGAACCTTCTTTGTATTTGTGGTTTTACTCTTCCAGATAGGAAAATGTGGAATCTTTTGGCAAAATGAAAAGGAAAGAGAAAATCCTGCAGCTTAAGTATGTCTGGGCATTGCTGCATTGTCAGACTCGCTTTTTAAAATTAGTTTTTCAGTTCTCAGAAGTACTTTAGTAAAAGATTAATGTTGGTGTTCAGCAATCACAGACTCTGGACTGTTTCTGTCCTGTATCTGCTCCTTATAGAAAAGGCCTGTAATAGAAGCAGCAGGATGACTTAATACAAAGAATTTTGAAAAAGGAAACTAAGCTGTTCTGTGTTCTCATTTATTAGACAGAGAGAGGGAACTGAACAGTAACCTTTAAGGAACTCAAATCGCACCTGAATAATTTGCATTTAGAAAGGATGTTCCTTTCGTGTTCAATTGGTTTATTGAATCCATGTTAGATTTCTGTAAATGCTGCACAGCTTTTGCATCTCCAGTACTTTGCCTAAATGAAAGACTAACCTTTGGAATCTGGCTTGGCTATATTACATTTATGTTTAGTCTAATAGAGGTGATGAAAGTCATTGAACTGAATGGCACAAATTCCCTTGGTCCTTTAGAAGCAGCTTTAACAACAATCTCGCTTGGATGTTCAGAGTGACAGGAATTAACATCATTCCTATACATAGGAACACGCTTCTGCTTGAAACAGCCTTCACAAATTCATGTTTCAGTAATCTTCCATGAGGGCAGTGTAGTGCCAAAGGAGGAAAAGCTGAATATACTTTTCATTCCCAGGAGAAATTAAAAAGAAGGCAAGTGCTTTGAGTGGTTAGCAAGCCTGCCTTCATTTTGATTTTACTGACCTGCCATAAAGAAACTGGAAACAAAGCTCATGTTACTGAACAAAAATATTTTGAAAATGAGTGTCTTAAGGAGCTGTGCGTTTGGTGTGAATGTGGTCTGAGCTCATTTTTTTTCCTCTAGTATACAGTATATGTTGACAGTAAATTCTTCCTGCAGATAGTGGTCATGAGAAGTTTGCCGTAGGGGTCAGACAGAAAACTGTATCAGAAGTGTAAGAGAAATCTCGCTGTGTATGTGGGACCTCTATGTAATATGCCTATTTCAGTCCCTTTCCATTTCAGCATTTTTGTGTAGATCTCGCAGGTATCTTGTACAAAGTCTGTATGGACGAGGTAGTATTTAACAAGATTTTTGAGACCTGTAATGTTTTGGGATTTGTTTGTGATTTTTATGCAAAAGCAAAATCATGTTGAAATCAGACATGAATCTAATTTGCCAGTTACATTCAGGAAGTGCTATGTGGAAAAATACGCATAATCACTTACAGGGATTAGGGATTTAATATTATACTTAATATACCCAACATTAGACACATAAGATTGTAAGTAGCATTTCTGAGTTTATTCATAGCAGTAACTACTTGCTTGTATTAAGGGAGAGTGACAGTTTAGTTATGATCCTGTAAAGCAGGAAAAAGCTAATATCTTTGTGAACTCTGCATTCACACTCTCTTTATGGGAACTTTGTAATAACAGTGCAATTGCTCTTTTGAGCCAGAGTCTGGGATCTCCTGGGTTATTCTGAATGTGTGCTAGCCTCAGTTATTGGTGTCCTGGTCCCCAGATGGACTTTTTCTTCCACTGCCCCACAGCATTCCTTGCCAAAAGGGTTACTTTTACTCTTTACCACATGGAGGTAGAAGGGCTAGAGTTTGGAATGACAGTACTGAAAAGTGAAAGCTTCTATAAAAGAGAAATCATAACTTTTTTTCTCCAAAAAACCTACCTAGACTTTGCTTTCAGATTGTTGAATCCCACCCTAAGAAGCTATCCTGTAAACAGTTTGTCATTGCTGGGGATCAGGACCGAATAACAAGAGCCATGGATAACCACCATCATAAAGGACCACTAAAGCCACTTATAAACAAAGGATTCTCAAACAATCTGGATATTTTGTACCCGTCACATCAGCAAAAAGGGCCTGGCTGCAATCCTGGAGTTCAGTACAGCTGCTTGACTGTAATTGGTTGTGAGGCTGTCTAAGAAATTGTCCCATACTGGTGAATAAGAATCTCATCTCAGTCATTGTTAGCTCATGGTTGAGTTAGAGTGATATGATAACATGCATAGCAGTAACTTTGGTACTTAAGACTCACAGCTAGCATAGAAGAATGCTGTGTATTCTCAGAGATGGAGGATACTGCCCATTGGTCTTCTGTTCCTTGCTCTGCCTGTTCAGAGAATAATAAATCAGCATCAGTATCCTGCTCTATTATCTCTAGGCTCTCCAAGAATGAGCTTTGGGGTATTTAAGGGATCTGCTAAAGTTCAGAAATAAAACATGGGTCATCTAGAACAACGGCTCTTTCCACAGTAGTAGCAAAGCTTGACTGTGTGAGAACAGAGTTCTCTTTGGACATGGTTCAGCTCTGTCTCAGAAGCTACAGAAAAGAAACATTTCTTTAATGTTGTGTGCTCCAGCATAAGTACCCATATTTGTGTGCACGTGTGTGTAAAACAAAAATTCCAAAACAAAGCAAGCTGTCTTGCTCCTTCCCAGCTCCATGCAGATAAAAATCTTAGAACTGCATAGACAGCAGTTGTATTGCTTTATGCATGCCTGAGACATGGTCAGGAAACAATACAGAAAGACATAAAAAATAGAATAAAAAATAGAAACTAATGTGCAGAAATGTCTTGCTACTATTTTGTTTGCCTCTAAATAATGTTATAAATAAATGAGTATGTGCAATTGGCTATGGATTATCCTTTAGCCCTGAGGATCTAAAAACCTGATTTGGAACAAGTTTTACAGGATATTTTACAACTTCTTTGGATTTATTTTTTTTTTTACTTTTTAATAACTTGGCATATGAATTTATGAGTGTATTGTGGTACTATCATCAAAAAGAAGATCAAAATAGTGACTGGAATAAGCGAAAAGGAGATAGAATTGGCCCAAAATCTGTATGGAACAAAGAAGTTACATTTATTATCCAAAGTACAACTCCCATTGGGAACTTGGGTAGGTATCATAGAAATCATGATGGAATAGGTCCTCTAATGAAGGACCATTATTATGGGAAGCAGGTAGTCTCCATTTAAAATAAAAAGCTAGGCACAATTGTATTAGTTGTTAGCATGCAAGCAGCTAAAACAGCCCTGTGTGTTACTAGGCACTTACCCTTAATACCTGAAGTAGAATTGTCTGATAGGAAAATTGGATAGGACTTTCTGTGAAAAAAATGCAAATTGTAAACAGAGTTGTCTGTATAAGCCTTATGACTGATTTTAGTGCTTTAAGGTTAAATTTTGTTGGCAATGAAACAAAAATTTTGGCTGTTCCTGAGGTCTGTGAGCTTTATTAAGTACGTGAATAACAAATACACTTGATATATCTGATAGCAAACTATGTTCCCTTTGCTTCCCTGGGATCCTTAAACCTTGACTGAATCCCATCATCTGAGACAGGCATTGCTTTCACTGTTGTTTCTATGACAGTTGAATATGAATGGTGAATCTATCTTTGGAAGGCAGAAAATGAGATGCATTGTCTTTTAGTGGTCAGGTCTGATAGATATGCTCTTTTATGTGTTGGCATTGAGTCTTATATAAGATTTTGCAAAAGTGAGAATAAGTTTTCCCTAGAGAGACAGATGAGGAATAAAGGATTAGTACATCTCTCCATACAATAACTCGTAATGTGAAATTCTAGCCCTATTTATAACAATGAGAGCTTTGCCACTGACTTCAGTAGGATCACGATTTTACCCCTAAGGTGCAGTTGTGCTTTCCTAGGAAAGCTAATGTATAAAATACAGCCTCTGCCAGCACATCATCAATGCAATAGCATAGAAAGAGGATAACATTGAATGACATCCATAGCCAATAATAGCTGCTGCAAGCATCCTGTCGAGCAGTGTATTAATGTTAGTCACCAGCTTTACAGGTTTGTATAAGATTATTTTCTTTGTACCTGAATGAGGTAGACTCAGGATGAGTTGGGATTCTTTGTGGAACTGTGGTTAGCCTTTGTTTTTTGTGATTTTTTTGAAACTCATCAAAGAATGTCAGATGTGGTAAAGCTTCTTTGATTTTTATTAATAAAGCACACCATTTATAACTAAGTAAGTTTTTAAAGCCCTTCAGGCACCGTTTAATTTTTCAGCTCTCTTTTTTGGTTCTATCTAGTTCTGTATTAGCTGCCTATCCTCAGGTCTTGCCGTTTGTAAAGCAGATATTGTCATGCACGCACTTCTGGGAGGTATCTTGCACCTTATGAAAGAAGAAAAAAGGCTCTTGATTGGGATCCCAGTCTTCACTGATCCACTGCTCAGTAGGTAGTGTGTTGTGGACATCAGCAACATTACAGAGGGTCTTTGGCCAGCATGTTGCCTACAAGTCATGGATTGAAGACTGTTGCTACATATCTTCCAGGTAAGACTAGCATACCCTTTTTGATAGGGCTGTTTAGATGTCAGCTAAGAAAATAACTCCTTGATGTGTTTGCATGAGAATGAATCCTGTAGATAAAATTATATTGCATAATAGTTTCCTGCAGCTCCCCAGATACTTGTTAGAGTAGTCCGAAATTTAATTCAGCCTCTCCCTATGAAATTGGATCTCTACTTTGTACTTCTGATTGCTTCTCTCAGCTCGATTAATGACATGGAGGCACTTGTTCTTTCTCTGAATAGTGTCTGGGTGCCTCCTGCCAGAACGATGGAGATCACCTTCTGCTGAGCTTATACATATATGCAGCAATGGCAGCCATAATGGGTGCTTCAGTGTACTGTGTAATATCTTCTTCCAAATTAAGGAGGCTCTGACACGTCAGTCAGTTTTTTCCCTGCCTGTATTTGACTGCACACTTAAAATCAGCTGACTCTCAGATCAAGTGGTGCCTTGTAGCTTTAAGCTCAACAGTGGCTGTTGTCTATGTTAGGGAATTTTTCTGTCACTGTAAATGGTAAAATAAGACTCATACTCAAGCTGGCCCTGGAATTTCTTTGCAATGATCCTCCCTGAGAAACTTGAGCTTTCTTGATTGCAAATAGGAAAACTCCCAAAGAAATGTGTGCACATGGTAGAGAGAACTCAAGAAGGGAAGAAAAGGATTTTATTGAATAATTTCCAAAAATGAAGTGAAAAAATTTGATGTATATCAAACCAGAAGGAAGTATAACAGTAGTGTAAGGTGACAGAGTCCTTTTAGGTCTGAAAGTACTAGAAGTTTTGCTCAAGACTGGGCAAAGTTCTGCATTGTGGTATTAGATGTCACCACCCTGAGATAGTCAGCTTGGCACAGTGAGACCACTTCATTGCCTCATTTCACACTAGTGTGTTTCAGGCTACGTGCTGAGTATTTCCAGTATTTGGCTTTTTATACTATGTGCAATAGATTCAATTTTCCTGTTCTTACAGGCAATATCTTTAGCAGTGTGCCCTGAAATACCTTATGGATTCAAGCTGTCCCTTAATCAGTGTTGCAGAGGATGCAGTTTTGATCTTTTTCTCTAATATATGAACTATGATACTAGATTCATCCTGGCATACATCTGTCAGACCAGACTGAAAGCATTCAGTTAGAGACACTTCATTACCAGAATGGGGCCAACAAATTGGAGACATTCTAAAAAGGGGGGATTGAAATATAGCATAGATGGGATATAGAGGATATCTCAAAATAAGGTCATAATGGAGGACTTAAATTGTACATCTATCTAGACAGCAACAGGACATCCTCTGAATATGCTACAGTATCTGCATACTGGTACTGACTTTTACAAATATGCAACAAAAATGGATTGTTTGTGAAAAGAACAGCTATGGGTCAAGATGTAACATAACAGAGAAAACAACTCTGCAAATATAATATTTATTATTAGTGGACAGTAACTGCTTCCTGCTAAAATTGGCAAGAATAATGAATCCAACCCTCTTGATATTTATTGGAGAATTAGGACGCTAATGAGACAGTGCAGCAAAAAAACTTCTTCTGCCTTCTAGAAAAATCAGCAAAGCTAACATTGCCAGACCATAATGAAGAATACTCCAGCGTACTGAGAGCTACTGGACTGCAGATCCACCACTAAAACCACCAGTGTTTGATACTGAACCAAGGATTGAAGAATACAAAATGATCAATCCTGCATTGACTGAAGGATGTGCAGAATTCTTTTCCATCTGTAGTTTTTGTGATTGTTAATATTTCTATGAAACACTTCTGGACTGCCATAGAGCAAATTACAAGCAAGAGATGAATGTGTCTGGTTTGATCTTCGAGCTTCTTTGATTAGGTGCAGGTAAGAGTCAATGTCATCTCTGCATACTGTGGCATGTTTTAGTATCAGCTGTTACTTTCTGGGTTGGTTTGCAGTTTGAGTCCTTAACTTATGACCTTTTTTTTTTGATTTAGCCATTGATTACACCCTGGAAGATGTGATTCACTTGAACTACAAAATCCCTGTTTGTTGTGGTACTAATAAGCATTGCACCTACTGAAAGCTGCAGCAGAAGAGAAGGGGAGGAGGCCTAACAGGCTTGACACCGTCTTTTGTCTGTGTTGCAGCAAGGGGAGAGAGAAAGATGTCTAGGAATTGTCTTATCATACACATATATACACATACATAAGCATTTTTATTTGTTTATCTAATCCCTTGGATGCTTTTTCAATGCCTGTCTTAACCCTTCGTTCTTGAAGTAAGCAAGGAAAAACTATATGACAGGCATTTAATTTTTTTTCTTTCTCAAGAGCAGCTAGTGTCCCTTATGTTGAGAAGAAAATGGGACCATGTGGAAAGGTAGATTTCAATTAACACATCAAAGGGCAGTTTGTGAGGTTTTGCCTATAACTAAGGTCTAACTGAGTTGTAGGACTGTAGGAATTTTGTGTTTTCCTACATGTTCATGTATTGCATTCTTACCTCTCCTGCTTCTCTACTTTTCCTCTGCTTCTCTGAAGGGGCCAAATGAAAGCAGTATAATCATGTTGAATATATTCTATGATTCTTGCTGATGAATTAGATGAACAGCTGCTGGGAACAGTCTGGGAATACAATTTGGTGAAAAAGAGATGAGATACAAACAAATTCCCTTATGATGCCATTCACTCTATATGCAGTATTATACCAGAGGGGTGGAAAGATGGGAAGGCCTAAAATTCAATTTCAATTTGAGCTGGTTTAAAAAGAAGCAATTCTACAGACATTGCACCCACAAAAACATGTATTTATAGGCACAAATTTTCACTTTGTAGGTAGAAACTGCACAGCTGGTTGTATACATTTGGTTTTTTGCATGCATAAGAACTTACTTTTACAGGCACAGCCATTGTACATTCTTCTCAATATTTCCCAAACAGTTACACTAATTCTTACATTATATAGTTCGTATCTCTTCTGTGTGCTTTAAACAAGGTTGGAAAGGGGGAGAAAGGCCTACATTTTGGCATGCAGGACAATCAAAAATCCAATCCAGAAAATGAAAAGGGAGTCATTGGTATGTGTCAGTGTTCCTGCAATATCCTCCCGCTCGCATTTTTTGCATTGTAAAAATCTGGCACGCAATTGTGTGTTAAGACTGGAAATTAAAGCTAATCTCCTCAGTTGCCTTACGAATGTCATGCACCAACTGAAGCAATGGGAATTTTGCTTGCTTGTCTTGCTAGTTCAGTAAATTCCTTCTCAGGTCCTTTTCATCTTGCAGCATCTGGGAAACATACACAAAATTAAACATGCCTGTCTACAGAAATGGGAGAGCCAAATGTAAGAATTACATTGATCTTGGATAAATTACCATTTAGTGTAGTTCTGATAATTCACACTATTTTGGAAAGGTTGATCAGACTTTTTGATGGGGATCTTGGTAATATAGAACATGTTATGGCCTGTAGCCACTCATCCCATATTTTGAACCAGATGTCTGTGGTTTACCAACTTGTTTCCTTTTATCCCACTGCAGGCCAGTAGTAGGAATTGGATTCTTTTCTTGGTTGATCAGTTGGAACACAGGAAAACCCTCTTATGCTATGTATGTTTTGTAAACTACAAGCTTGGTCTGAAAACATAACCATTTTAGAGTTCTAGGAAAGTAATTTTAAATAAATATTTTAAAATGTTATTCTGGAGCAGAATTTTTTTCATGCTTAGGTAATTGGAAGAGGCCTTCTTGGTAATTATGAAAAATGGAAAAAGAAATATGTATTTTTTTAAAAGTAACTCTTAGAAATAATCTATAAGTTTAACAGTAGTCACGAAGACTTCAACACAAATTATGTTTTTGTTTCTTTAAAAGAGATTGCATTGACTCTCAGGATGAAAGTGTCATCAGATCAACTGTAACTATAGCTTGACACTTCGTGCCTCTGTGCCATGTGCATAGCTTGATATTATCTAAGTACCAGTAACAGTGATACGTAAGGCTACCATGGATAAACACAGAAGGTTTCTGATGACAGCATCTTAAGCACAGGAGAAAAGCTCTTGTGTGGTTTATGATACCATCATAACCCTGAGGTGCTGACAGAGCTTCATTCACAGTTTTTCTGTGAGTTGTTTTTCTGTATTTCATGTATCACTTTTGTTTCTTGTTGAAAATCATAGCTATTTCTTCTGTTTAAATAAACCCGGATTAAAATTAAGAATTAAAATCAAAATACTTATTACTACCCTGGTTATTTTAAAAGAATACAAAATCTCAATTTGACATCTTAATGGTTATAAAATGGCTGTTTTGGACAATAGAACTGTATTTTAAGGAATAATGTAATTAATCAAAAATAATATTTTTTTAGTTAAATTTAACACAGCACTAGAATTTTTGCTATGTGGTTGATCATATCATTCCATATGACAGTCAACTCTATCATAATTATTAACAGAATATAGTGAGTATTGAATGAAGCTTTTGCAAAGATAGGTATGTGCAAGCTGGCTAAAAAAAACATTAATAGCATTTGCCATTATAAAAATGTGGGGTTTATTTATCTGTTTCTTTTTCTTGTTGTTGTTTAAAAATTGCTAAAGTTAGTGTTCTTTATTTTTTCATTTTCTGAATTACTTCTTATTTTATATGGAGGTTTATTTTATTTTACTAAGGCCTTGGTTTCCTACAACAGTTGTACTGCATAAACTATAGCAGCCAAGTTAAAGGAAACAGGTTCTCTAGTACTGAAATCATTACAGGAAAAAAAAAAAGGAGAGGGGCAGAAAAAGACCTTAAAAGGTCATCCAGTCCATCCCTGTTCTGAGGCAGGAAATGGGTAACTAGGTCATCCCTGACAGATGTTTGTGTAGGCTGCTGTTAAAAACCACAAATGAAGGGGATTCCACAACCTCCATAAACCTATTCCATCTAATCCAGACTTTAAGTTGAAAGGATTTTTGTTGTCGTTGTTTCATGTTTTTTTTTCATCTAGTCTGCTCCTCTTTGCTGCAAATTAAACCATTACTTGTTATAATTTGGGTGGGTACAAGAACAGTTGATCATGGCTTTCTGTGTGCTGCCTTTTAAAATATGCGTTTTCCCCCATCGTCTTTTTCTGAGGAAGCCAAGCCCCATTCCTTCAACCTTTCCTTGTAAGTCATATTTTCAAAATAACTTATCATTCTTGTTGATTTCATTTCAAGTCCATCCAAATTGTTGAAATTGTTACTGGAGTGCATTGCCCAAAATTGCACAGAATGCTGCAGCTGAGGCCTCAGCGGCACTGAAAATTGCAAAATAATTAGGTCCTGCATCTCACATACTGCACACTTCCTAATACATCCTGGAATGAGAAATGCCCTTCTGCAACATCATCGTGTTGTTGACTCATATTTAGTTTGAAATCCACTTGAACCCTCCTGTCCTTTTCTGCAATCCTGTTGCCTTGTTAAAGTGTCATCATATTATATTGATGTACTCTGTTTTATTTTTGTCATGGGTAGTACTTAGTTTCTTTCTATATAGCATGAGCTTGTTGCAGTTATACTGTTTTTCACGTTATCTAGATATTTTGAATTCTGATCTGCTTTCCTATGTGTTTGCAACCCCCTTCCAGATTTTTTGCAAATTTTAGAAGTTTACTCCCTGTTCTATTATCCAAGCTGTTCAACGAAAAATGGAATGGAATAGGATGGATGAGAAATCCCCGAAGGATGTTACTGCAGTGCCATCCTGCTTTGTCAGGAAACAGTTGATAAATACTGTTTGGGAGAAATATTTAACTACTTGTGTGTCAACTGTTACTTAATTTCATCGACACCATTTTTTATATTGCAGACAAAATTAGAGAGGACCCAACTAAAAGCTTTGTTAAAGCGTGGATCTCACATTTACTACTTCCTTCTCATTCAGTAGGCCTGTTGCCCTTTCTAAGAAGGAAATCAGAGAGGTTTAACACAATTATGATCCTAAGATTACATTTTAACATCTTATTGCTGAATTGTTTTCTATCCTATTTTTATCTTCATGCCTATACACTAACTGCCTAATAACCTATGATAGTATCCCTCAAAGATGGATTAAGTATTTATGGAACGTAGGTCAATTGAACTCTAATTCCTAAGACAGGCAGTATTTTTATCCTTTCTAGTCTTCTAGGACCTCCCTTGTACTCCACAAAGTCTCAAAAAAACCCCCAACCCCAAACCACAAAAAACCCCGAACAACAGAATCATCATGAAGAGATTATTTTATCTTTTTAAGTGCTCCAGCGTAACTTTTAGCACATTTTCCTATGGAAACACAGTTTATATGATCACACTGCATGACCAGTCAGACCACACCATGCCTTTTGAACTTGTTGCTCACTTCCCAACCGAACTGGACTGAGCAGTCATGGTCTCAAAGGTACCACATTTCTACAGTTTTTGTTAAAACGAGCAGGTAAATAGAGAGTCCTCCATGGCAACAAGGAATTCAGTGTAAATTAAACCATGATATCAGGCATTGGAAAACTCACAGAAGAACATTATGAATATTTCAGCCATAAATTTCAGTCAGAGCTTTCGCTCTGGGCTAATCCAAACAGGAGACACAAGGCTACAGGGAGGCAGGCTATATTCACTGCTTTCTGAACTACACTTTTAAGCCAGCAGGATTGGAAACTGGCATGTCTTAATATCACTTAACCCATTCCCTCTCTTTTTTGGTCTGTGCTTCTTGGATCTTTGTTAAAATTAATTGCTTTGCATATCTGATGCTAAGATTTTTGTAGACACATTAGGAAAAAAAGAGCATTGAATGTTTTAGTCTTCTCCATGTCCCATTATTTGCTTTCTTGTTAGGTATTGGATTTGAACCATCCTTTGTCTCCCTTACTTTGTGTGTGTACGTGTAACCTTTTATTGGCTTTTAGGTCCTTTCCTAGCTTAACTCATTTTGCCTCTTAGCCTTCCCGATTTGTTCCCCATGTAAGCATGCTGTTCTTTTAACTCATTTTTAGTCATTTGTTCTTGTTTCCACTTTTTTGTGTGATTCCTTCTTGGTTTTTAGTTAATCAGATAGCTCCTCATGAAGCCTTGCTGCTCTCTTTCAGTGCTTTCTTTGCATCAAGGTAGTCTGCTGTTGTGCCTTTAATACACTTCTTTCAGTAACTGTCAGCTCTCCTATGCTCCCATTTCCTTCTGAATTTCTTCCAAAAGATCTACCCACCCATTCATTCCCTAAGCCAACTAAAATCTGCTTTTGGAAGCCCATTTTCTTTCTGCCACTCCATGCTTTCTTTGGCATCATTAATTTTATTGTTTTGTGATTAGTTTATACCTTCCACCTTTGTCTTAATCAGGAAGTATTAACTGATAAGCTAAATAATATGCAAAACAGCCTTTCCTCTCTTATGTCTTCAACTGTCTGAAATCACAAGTAGTTGTTCTCAGTACCCTTCAGGAATGTGCTGGGCAGCTTGTCTCCTGTACCAGGACCCTGTGTGTGTGTCTGTGTAGGGGTGGTGGGTGAGAAGGAAAGGTTGTCCCATATCTGCTGACTATGGGGCTGTTATCTTTTTCTTGGAGGAATACGACGTGTCTGGACAGAACTGCGGACAGGACACTGGACTAGGTGGGTGTCACGATCAGATGGAGCAAAGCAGCTCCCCTATTCCCAGCACAGGGGGCATTGAAGAGTGAGGCAGCAGACCAGCCGGCTCATCTGGAGCTGGAAGGGAACAGAGGTGGGGAATCTGTGAATTACAATACTGTCGTTTTAATATCTAATATTTCATCATCTATCAGGCTTATTGTTGATGTTATTTGGCCAAAATTTGAAGGCCTTATTCAATGACAAAAAAGCCAACAACCCTAAACTGGTATGAGTTTTGCCTGAAAAAAGCATCAAGACATGCCTCATTGCTATTAGAAACCATATACAGACATGGCTCTCTGCAAACACTGCCCGTCTCTAATGGCTTAAAATCAAAGGCAACAAAATAAGCTCCAGGCAAGACAGATACTTCAGGAACGAAGATATAAGGTGTAAAGAGTGAGACAGAAGTATGAAAGATGTGTGGAAAAGCATGAGCTTAAAAAAAGATGGAGAGGAAGCCTGACAGATAGGAAGGGCCTGTTTACCTGAGAGCAGCGTTATAAAAGGAGTAGTCTGAGTGTAGGAAAAAATTACAGGGAACAGCAGACAAGCAGATTGCAAGGGACACGGGAAGAAAAGCAATAGAATAAAATCAAAACAGACAGGTGGGGAAAAAGAAAGTGAGTGTAGCATCCATCAGGATGGGGGTTTTAATTTCTTCACCAGGGAACATTTAAAACCAAATTATTTTCAATTAAAATGACATACATAAGAAGGGATTGTAAAACTGTCCTTGATTCTGACTGGAATGTAGCTAATAATCTTAGTAGATAGAGCAGGGACACTAAATCGAGAGGAACATTTTTATGGTAAAAAAACCCCCACTGTTTAATTTTTGTGTTTGGTTTGAAGGGAAGCTGTTTGCAGGCTTCTTAGAGATGCAGAGGTGGATCACTGGATCTGACTGATGGTGATGATATCAAAGGTATGATAAATGCAGTTTATGACAATTACATGGATGATAAAAATAGATCTGTGCTTACATGGTGTTTGTGTCTATTTCTCGAATGTAGGCTTAATGTGATACCATTTTTTTTTTTTTTCATTTTGGCTTCTTTGCATCTTGATATGCTAGTATATTTAGGGAAGATATTTTTGCTAGTATATTATTTATGTATGTTTTTGTTACCTTGCAACTCAGAGTTGCTAGCAAGTGCTATATTAAAAAAATTATAAAGCATGCAGTGTAGTATATGGCTCAGGGAGACAGCTCTAATTCAGTGAGCCTCAAAATTGATTTAATCAAGATCTAAATAACTTTTTCCTAAAAAAATATTATTGGTCTAAATCAGTTTTAGGAAACTTTAACTAAACTTGAAAATTAATGTTAGTACAATTGCAACATTCCTACTTGCTCATAAATAGAAATTCTATGTGAGAATCAGGTGCAGAAGCTGTTACAATCTGAGATGGTGTTCTATCACCGCAATGCACTTGCTGTGACAGTCACTTGGCATTTTACCTTGTACTCGTGCCAAAACTGCATTTTGAATCTTCTGAGCTACAGGACGCAGACTGGAAGATTCTAGTTGTCATTCCAGCTCAGACTGGCCAGGAGCACATTGGTCTGATACAGGGAGGGTCCATACATGTGCTCAGCTGTGTAAGGAGAAGGAAGGATGGAGTGTTTGAGCTACAAACTTCCAAGCATTCACCAAGACAGAAATCAATATTTTCTTCTCCCAAGTTGTGTTTTCCCAGCATACTACATTCCATCTAACCTAGAAATGTCATAAATACATCATTTTGATGATGAAATTATTTGGGCGTTTTCTACTCGAGCTGCTGTACCAGTATGTCTATTCAGTTACAAGAATTTTTTTCTACTATGATGGTTAAATCAGATTGGCTGCTGGTGTTGGCATAGTTATAGGGGGTGTGTATGTCCTTCTATATATGGGGTAGATGAGTGCATGTGTACATGTGTGTACAAGTATCTATGTATAAAATTCATATATATTGGCAAATATACCAGCAAATATACTGTGTGGCATACTGTAATAGCTCATGCTTTAAGAAAATACTGCTACAGGCCTATTATCCAAAGTGCTAGCATGACAGGGGACTAACAAAGAATTTGAAGCCTTTTTAACAAACAAAACCTCAGTTTCACTGGCATTGCAAATAATTGATGGGCTACATCAAAGGACTTGAATATTGCTTACAGAAAAGAATGGCTTGTTTGAGAAAAGGATAGAAACAAGGCTGCGTTGCTCTACTGTCTGTTGAAGAAGGTAACTTGCTCCAAGTCCAAGAAGATGGAAGAAGGCTATATATTAAATATTTCTGATTAAATGTATGAAAAGGTAAAAAGATGTAATGCCCTTGTGGGGCGTATTTTAGAACTCTTAATCAAAAGAAGCAGCTGAAGCAAATGGATACCAAAAGCATCTGAAGTAAAGACAATAATGATCTCTCATTCCTGACATTTTCCTGATCTCTAGCTGATAGAGACTGATTTAAGTTTGGAAGCATATAGTTTAATACTTTTCCAGGAATGTTGTAATTTATCATAATTCTGGAAACTCTTGACTTTCATTCCTGGAAGTACAAGCCCACTAAATCAAGTTCCTCTTCCATCTCTGCTTCTTCTGATTGTCCCATGAATTTGAGGCCTTCCTACTAATTATTGACATAATTAAAAAATGGTCTTATTTAGAACCTATATGTAAACACACATTATTCGTATAATTGGTTACCTGACCCGGTCAGTCACTACTCCCAGGTATTGCAGCATCTGCTGCCTGCATGAAACCTAAGTCAGCAAATATCAGATTGATTTTGGTGGGAAAAAGAGAGATAAGGCATACCCAGTTATTAAGAACATGTATTATTTGATAATAGAGTACATATTTTTCATGAGGACACCAAAATGTATGTGCTGCCTGTGAGCAGTGAAGGTGAAGGTGTCAGAATAGGGAAGAAACTATAATCTCTCTGTAATTAGTCCCACAATCATTCTTCCTCAAGAATGTCTGGGATGGACTCTGGATTTTACCACATGTAACGTTTGAAATGATGTCTCTTTGTTCTGTAAAGGATGTATGTAAAAGTTTTGAAATTGACATTTGACCTGAGTGCACGGTTATCTTTATAGATGCAATGCAGATGTCTCCTGTAATCCTCCTTATTTTCACTACGCAGCCCATCAGTTCTTTTCTTTAAGCCCTTTTCTTTGGTATCTGCCAGTGAACTTCTCTTACTTTTCTAAAGATTTAGGGGTAGATTGTGAACTTACTGTGATAAAAGTTTCTTGCACAAATAATTCCAGTGGCAAAGTTGAAAGCTCTCACAATTTTAATGTTTTTCAGAATTTTTGTTGCTTGGCTTTTTTATCTTTGGAATAATGAAATTTCATAATGCTTTTCTGTTCTTCATGTGTCCTTGATTCGAGGGTTACTACTGTGATAAACCTTGCTAACTTCCATTTGACACATCCTCATGAGAAAAATAGCACATAGGCGTTTCACTCCTCTCTCTTCTGAATTTTGAGGTCCTCTTCCTTAGCAGTTAGCAAAACTAAATGAGCTTTCTTGGGCTTCGCCTGTAGTTAAGCTTTCCCTTGTAGGTAGGGATGTGGCACCTTCTTCATTATTATCCAGTGCAATCCCACTGAAAGGGGATTTCCCCATATCTACTACCTCAAGTTATGCCTGATGTTGATGATGTGCAGTGTTTACATAGGAAACTTTGATAGCAGACTATTCTGCTCCTGAAAACTAGAAGGCAAAGAAAAAGATCTAATATTTATTGTATTTATTAAAAAGAATGAGTAGTACTTATTCAGTACTATTTGAGTTGGATTTAGTTTTTTAACATTTTGGGTGGGTGACACTGAGCTGACTGCTCACCACTGTGAGAAAGAAGTTATCCATCTGGCTGCCAGAGCATAAAGTTTTATTGTGAAATGAAGGCAGGGCATTCAAGGAAAAGCATTATGTACATTTATGATGCTATGTAATAAGGGAAGTCTTCTAGAATATGTTTGGAAATTTCTAAAAGGTATTAATGAAGATGTTCTCTCCTGCTGTCATACTATTAAACTGGTAACACTGAGGCAATTGTGGCTTTACAGATAAAGGGGTACCTTAAAATCAGTGTCAGCTCTAACACATTAAGAAAGTAGGTTTTCTATGAACTAGATGGGAAATATACCAGCTCCATTTATTTTTAAAGTCATATAGATTGTCTCATCTGGAGATGATCTACGTAATTCACACTCCACTTTCAATCTACATCAACAGCTCACAAAACCAAGAGATATAGCTCTGCTATATTACAAAAAGTAGACCCCAACCTGTATTTTGCAGCAGGTACCCATTTCTGCCAAGCAGCAGGGACTCTGTTTAACGAGTGCTCTGGTGGGGAATCCTGCAGTACATGCCGACTCACTCCTGGTCCCTCAGTGAGGTGCCTTCTAACATGATGAGATATTGCAAAGATCTGATTATTTTTCATAGTGTTAATTTATGACAGTTTAAAAGACATCTCAGCGTTTTTGTAACATATGAACTGCATGTCTGAGAGAAGAACTAATGGATGGGATCTTCTTCATATCCTGTTCCCCTAGTCGAAGTGACCAATGCTTTAAAGAAGGAGTCCCAACCATATCAGTGGAATGACTTGCAGGCAACAGTTTGTAAGCAAAAGTGACAGAAAGAATGCTTGTTTATCTGTGTTTTTGTAACGGTAGCAGGGGTTTGTATTAAATGGATGCAAATGAGTATAAACAAAGAGACTGAATTTCTTAAACTTACTGCTTCTCACTTGGCAGATTTTAAAAGCAGCATGCTGCAGCAGGATATACTCATCAGGAAATGAGGTGCGTGTTCACTTACAGTATCGTATGGATTGTGGGATTACGAGTATGTTTTGTTTTTAACCTTCCAAGAAGTTTCTATGCCAGCTGCTAAATATTAATATTGCAGTCACGAGTGAACTAGCACTGTTTTACTTCATGCCTAAGTACTAGCAATTTCCTGGTGTAATTTGCTTAGGTAAAGCCTGAGAAGTCTTCTCTAGGATCAAGTCCCTAAAAACAAGTAAGTCTTGGTTGAAGTATCATATCACTTCTCTCTGCCAGAAAAACATATAGCTGTTACTAAATATACATCCTGGAACAGACTTATTTAGCAAGTAAACATACTAATTTTTACTTTGAGTTAATACCGAATTGCTAAGAAACTTGCAGCTATGCTGTATACTTGTAGGAGGTGAAGATCTTAGATAATTTGACAGATGTCACTTGAAAAAGAAGAGACAGAATTGGTAGTAGCCGTGTTGTGCACAGATCTGCAACCCAACATTAGTAATCTATTCCTGCCGTTCTCAAATACAGGGGAAAGTAGGTTAGTAGATGGCCAGGATGTCTCCACACAGCAACCACAAAATGAGCGCCATGCCTGCCTGACGAATATACTTTTTTATATATGCAGAATGCAACATATCTGCAAACCGTGATATTTTTGTAAGTAATCAAAGTCACTGTCGTACCCAAGTTGCACTCATAAATTAAAAGGCTTCATGCCGGAACTGACTTTGCCATGTATCGCACGCTCTCAGTGAAGACTATGTTAGTTTTGAGGAAAGAAAAACTGAAAATGGGGTTTAAATTCTGTTATGTCGGCACTTCAGTCTAACTCGAGGTGGAGCGGTACGTTCTGAAAGATAAACAGGTCGGGGTTGGGACCCAGGTAGGAGCCTCAGCTTGTTGGGTGAGGCAGGGGAGAGGTGGTGGGGCCTGGCACACGGCTCCTGCCCGAGTTCCTTCAGCTCGTCTGCTGGCAGCTGCCGCTTTGCAGCGAGGCAGGTTACGGCCGGCGAGCAACACCTTCTCCCTCAGGACGGCAGCTTCTCCCGGGTCCCCCCGCGTCTGAACCACCACACCGTCCTGTTTGGGGAAAGAAAAAACACCTGAACCCCGGCAGACCCCTGTCAGCCCCCGGCGGAAGAGGCGCAGAGCACCCGTTCGCCTACACCGCGCTGGGGAGTGCCCCCTTCAGCCCCGCCGCTACTGCCCGTACTCACCGCAGCAGCGGGCTGGGCTCTCCCCGCGCGGTCCCGCGCCGGGGTGGTGCCGGGTGGCGCGGCCCCGGCCCCGGCCCCGGCCCCGGCAGCGGCGCGTACGGGCTGGGCTCCGCTCCCGCCCCCGCCCGCCACCATGGCCGTGGTGGCGGGGCGCGGGGGCTCCGGCGCGGGCGGGCCCGGCCGCCCAGGAGACCCGGACGGAGGGAAGCGCCGCGCTCTCGGGGGAGCCACCTCCGGCCCCGCCGCGGCGGCCGGCGGAGCGCTGCCCGCGGCGCGGAAGGTGTGCGCCGAGGCGGGGGAGGGAGGTCCCCGGTCCCCGCCGCGGGACGGGCGTGCGTGGGGAGCCGGGGGGTGGGGGGGCAGCCGGCGGGCGGCTGCGGGCCGGCCCAGGGCAGGGGCCGGCCCAGGGTAGGGGCCGGGGGCGGCCACGGAGGGGCGAGCCGGCCGGCGCGCTCTGGCCGCGCCGCGGCGGGGCCGCGGGGCAGGTGCGTGCGCGGGGGAGGGGGGGCGCCGCTCCCCGCCCGCCGCCCCTGGGCGGCTACGGCGCGGCTGGGCTCGGCTGGGCGCCGGCGGAGCGCGGCGCTCGCTCGGCTCACGATCGTGTTTGCGCATGACCCCTCCCCGCCTGCGCCCTCCCCTCCCCTCCCCGGCGGCAGCGGCGGTGGCGGCGGGGAAGGTTAGCCTCAGACACAGGCGGCTGCTCGGCGGCGGCGGCGGCCGCGGCGACGCAGTGCAGAGGTGCGGGCAGGTTGCGCTGGCCCAGCGCCCCGTCTCTCCCGCGCCCCGCCTGCCCCCGGAGCCCGCTCCCCGCCGGCGGCCTCCCCGCGCCGGTGTCGGGCCGGCCCCCCGGCCATGAGCGCGGCGCTGGGTGTCCCCCCGCCGCGCCGCCTCCCCCGCCGCCCCCGGCGGCTGCCGGGCTCCAGGAAAGTAGCTTGATGAGTGTCCAAAGTAGCAGTGGAAGTTTGGAGGGGCCGCCATCTTGGTCCCGGCTCTCCACGTCCCCACCGAGCCTGCAGGGCTGCTCCGCGGCGGCGGCCTCCCAGCTCCACGGCGCGCCGCCCGGCAAGCCGCCCAAGGAAGGTAACCAGCGCGCCGCGGGGCTGCGCGGGGGGCCCGGCCCTCGGGGAGGGGCCCGGCAGCCGCCGCCGGAGGCCGGTCCCGGGCTGGCGGGGAGCGGCGGCGGGAGAGGCTGGTGCCCCCGGCGGCGGCGGCGCGGGGTCAGCGCTGGGCCCGGTGGCGGCGAAGGGGAGCCTCGGGCGCTGGGCCAGCGGGGCCCCGCCGCCCCCGCCCGCGCCTCCCGCCGCCGCTCGTTAGCGCGGCGGCGCCTCGTTGTTCCCCCTCTGCCGCCGGGCCGCGGAGAGGGGATCGGCCGCGCTCCCTCCGCTCCCGGGCCGGCCGGCCGTCCGCCCGCCGCCGCCGCTCGCGTCTCCTCCCGCGGCGGCTCTCCTCGGGCGGCCGCTCGCCGCGTCCTCCCCGAAATCGGTTCCCCTCCGCCAGCGGCAAAGTAAAAGTGCTGCGCCGGAGGATGCGGCCGTTGTTGCTGGATGGAGGGAGTCGGGCACTTTTGGCATCATGGAGGTGGGGAGGAGAGAGGGGCCGACACCGGAGGGCTCGTCCCCGTGAGGAAGGCGCCCTCGGGGGCGGCCGGCTTTACGGCCAGAAGTGACAGGGCGCCTTACGGCCACCACGGAATGACTGCAACTTTCTCCTGTCCTCCATCACGCCTTAGATGATAATATTTTCCTCCTCCCTCCCCTGCTCCTCCCCTCTTGTGTTACACCGACAGCGACAGCAGGGTGTTGTGGGTGTTTGCAGGGAATATCTGTATGAAGGTTATGAGCAAACAAGTCCCTTCGCTATTCCCTTTCGGGTATTGTCTGCTTTTCCTCCTTGCGCTGAAGTGTGTTGCCACAAGATGTAGCAGTTATACAGCTGGTGAATTGCTCGGTGCTTTTAGCTAAAATAACTACTTGCTGAATGCCGGTTAGTGGCGGAGGAGAACTTTTATACGCGGATACTTGCATACCGAGCAGTTGTATAATTTTACTTGATTTGTCCCAGTTTAATGAATACCATGTAGCGTTTCTTGTAGCGCCTGCAAAACGTCATCGCCCAAGCAGGAAACTTGCTGACTTAAAATAGAAATAATAGTGAAAATGGGGAGTCTTTGTTTTTCAGGTCTTCCTGTAGCTGCTTGCTTGCCTCTTTTTTTCTTTTCTCTTTTTTTTTTTTTTGGTTGATAAGCGATGTAAGGACTTGGTAACAGGAATTTGACATCCTGAAAACGTATAACGCAGTCCGTGTTTCTCCATTTTCCACGCCAGTAGTTGTCAGACTTGTATCACTCCGTGTCACTTTTGCACACGCTCCTGCAGGTAGATTGACATGAAATGCTCTAGAAAATACCTGGAAAGGAATTATGGTATATGTTAAAGATGCTGAGTAAAGTGGCAGGCATTTTGTGCTCGTCTTCTCTGGGAAACCGAAGCTCTCAGAAAAAACGACAACCACCGGTCAAATACGTAGTTTAAGTTTATCGACAGTAGGTTTCTTCAGTGTTGCAACACTTGTTATGAATATGCGTGCATATAATATTCATGTAGAGTGTATACGTGAGATATTTTTGGATGTATTTCAGATACCCGGCATGCAAGCCTGAAATGATTATTACAGCACAAGTTGTATATCTATTTATTTTAAAGAAAAATGGTGTTCTTTGAGTCCCTCTATTTAGACAAGGAAAAACATTTTTGTGAAATTAATTTTTAATGTGATGCTGCTGCTGCTTTTTACTTTTTACTTAATTACAACTCATGCTGTTGGATTTTTCTGGGTACTGTAATTTACATCCTCTAATACAGATTTAGGGGTTACAGAGTAATCAAAACCCTGGTGTTTGCTTGGTACCATAATGTACTGTATTTGCACGGTGCTCCTAGGTCGTGATAATCATGTGTCCTCACTGGGTAGTTCTGTTGGAAAACCAGCATAAGCTGCCAGCCATGCTTGGGTTTATATTTTGCATTCATGCTCGTGGGATGTTATCAGCACACCTTACTTTATGTACGTGCATTTTACAATGAAGTATCTTGCCTGAAAGCAATAGGCCCTGAAATATAAACATGTCAGTATGTTCATAGACATTGGCTTATGTATGCGAAAGAATCACGTCAGATCAAACTAATAAGTGTGCCATGTTTGCAGTGCAGTGTATTTATAGGAGTTTGTGCTCTCATCGATTCTGAACTTGTGATACCTTGTGATGTTAACAGAGGCTGTGAGCTTTGGAGCAGTGCACCAGGCTGCTGGCCCACACTGGATCAGACCTGCATCACTGCTAATGCCTGTGCTGATTTTGAGTGGGTAATATTTCCAGATACGGTGTGTTCGGTGCTTGGGCTGAGCTTGTGGCCTGGGCTGGCGTTCTTGTTTGTGGATTCACATCCCTTTGGTTGGTTGGCTTCTGTGACGGTTATGCCTGTGTTGCCTTGAGATGTGCAGGCCTTTGCTGAGTGCGTCACATGTGCTGTGGTTTATCCGACCTTACCTGTGATTCACTGTGAAAGTTTGGCATAAGCCCACATCTCTCATATGGGCTTTTAATAAACCAGAACCTTTCAGAACAGAAATCCCAGCACCGTGATTTAGAAAGTCCTAAAAATATTCTCTGAAGCTTTAATATGGAGAAGGCAAAAAGAAGAGCTCTGTCATATACAACTATTGCACAAAGTTATTTTTTTAAAAAATGTAATGCCTTGTCAGTATCAAAAAGGGACTACTTGGAAAAAACAGGTGAAATTAAAGAAAATCTTTTGAAATGCACTACAACATTGCAGCAACATTTTTCATTGGATGTTATCTTCTATGTCTTGACTTACAGGGGCATCGTGGCTTAGCTGCATAGATTTGAATTTATGTTTTAAGGTTTTAAAATGAAAAGACTGGGGTGTACTGGAATACAGTTGCATCTGTACACTTTTATTGTACCAGAACCGTCTCTTGTTTGCATTTCAGTATAGCTCATAAATGTCTGTAGTTCTGTCAATTGTTTTATATACCAATAACTTACGCGTGGGATATGTGGTCACTTAGTCAAAAGCCCTGCAGTAGATACTATCAGGAATTTAGGAGGACTCTTATGCAGTGTTATTTTACATACGGCGTGTGATTATGTGGCTAAATCTTGTGCCACAGCTCACATAATTGCAATCACGCAACTTCATGTTTGAAGTTTTTTGACTTTTGACTGTTTTATGTGTGTGACTAAAAAGAGCCAAGCGTGTAGCTGGAAAGTGCTGTTTTGTAAATGGGGGATGTTCAGGCCATTGCTGACGAGGCAGAGAGACAGAAGAGATTTTTGGGAGATACACATGAGCATCTTGGAATAGCTTCTCTTTTGAGGTTGGAGGCAGTGCCACAGCGTCTGGTAATCAACCATTGCAAGTTATTTTTTGTGCATGCTGTTGACTTTGAACACTTTACTAAAAGCCAAACAGAATGCCAAATACAACTTCTAATTACCACGACAGGAATGTGAACTTCAGTTTTCAAATTTGAGCCCAAATTAACATATGATGACAAAACGGTAAACAAACTCATGACATGTATTTGACACTCTTTGAAGAACTGATGTTGTAGGCGTAGCAAATTTTGTTGGTGACTTTTTTTTTCCAGTTTAATAAATGTATAGTATTTGTATTTTTTGTTACCTGAAATGTGATGATAGTTGTCCATCTGAGCATAAAGGTACAGTTTATTTCCTCCTTAAGTTTCCAGTCTGTAAAATGTTTCTAGATGCCAGGTTGTGTCACATATGCTACATACAGTATATTAGTCCATGAACATGAAGCTATCTGATCTTACTAAAGCTTCCAGGGTTGTTGGTTTTTGTTGTTTGCTTGTAGTCTAAAAACTCAGCTGCTTTATTTACTTAACCAGTAAGTTCTCAGTAAGTTTGTTGGTTTTTATCATTCAGCTGCAGATTGAGAATTTTATGGATTTGGCCGGTTTATGTGGGAGCAGAGAAGAATGGGAACACTTAGCATTTAAAGATAATGGTATATTTTTACTTAGGATGAGCACAGCAATCATAAAAGATTATTTAGGCTGTCTGTAGCATGAGCAGGTGTTGTGTAAGACTTTATGTTGTTCCACTGATAGGCACAGATTCTAGCTTGTGATATTATTGCTGGTTTTGCTGCAGATGTGTTTCTCGTAGTGAGCTGATGCTTATGCCAAATTCTTATGAGATTTTATAGCGTGCCCAAATGAGAAATGGGAAAAGATGACCTTTTTTTTTTGATATGGGCCCTTGTTTGGATCTGGTTTTCTGAAAGGCAAGTGCTGTAGAGAATAGAGCAAATTACTTGGTGAGCAAAGTACTTGGGTGATTGTTTTGTTTTAATTCTGTTTTAACTTGCCTGGAATGGAATTTCCCATTAACCTATTCCATTTCAAATGGAGAGAGAATCAATATCTTTAAGGACAGGCTGTATTTATTTATTATTATCTCCATTCAAATAAAAAGCTTGGTATTTCTCTCATTCTTTTTTTCCCTATAAGTTTTTTCCTTGTTTGCTTTTTCTTTCCACAAGTGAATTTCTTTTCTTCAGCAAGCTGAAGTAAACTTACTTATTAGTAATAACTCTGGTCTGCAATTACTCTTGACATTTCTTTGGATTTTCTTAGGGCCTGGTAATCCTAAATGATGGCAAAATACTGTTGGGATTCCTGGGAAAGGCTACTGTATATATGTGCATCACAGTCAAAGTTAGGTCTATAGAATTTTGCTACCTGAAGAATGGATATAATGGAAATGTGACAGGCTTAAATAATCCTTTATGCTTTCAGTGTTCTTGATACAAGGTTGTACTTTGAAGTAGTACTTGCTCCCAGTCCAGATAGTATATTTCTTGCCCCCATGCTGAGTTTTTTTACACAAGAAAATGTTGAAGTTAGTAAATTGTGTTTATGCAGTAGAGTATTTCCTGAACCGTAGTTCCCCTGAAACATAAAAGCACACAAGGTGGGGGGGGGGGGGGGGGGGGGAGAAAAACTTTGTCTTTATGAACTTCTTTCTCTTTGGTTTTCTGTTTCAGCTGTAGAGGAGAAAAGAGGAAATTTGGTTTGCCAAATTGCTCTAAGTGGAGGTGAAGGTGGGTAGGGGAAGGAGTGGTCAGGGCTTCTGCTGAGAATGCCTGTGCTCCAGTTGTGATCGCTGGAGAGCAGTTAAATGGAAGCTGGCCACCATAATGTAACCTAGTTTCTCAGGTGGGCTTGCAAGTGGAAAACTTGGTTGCTGACGATAGCAAGGGATGAGTACTGCACTTTATGTTCTGTACTTAAGGGTTGAGTTTGGTAGCAGTAGAGAAGGGTTAGTGAGCATTGGAAGGTATTTTGGATCCTACATTTCCCTTCGTCTTGACTCCATCCTTACTAAGATGCTCTGTTTGGGATAGAAACTAAGAGTCTGCTTCCTTCCCAGGCACCTTCTCTCTGGAGGTCTTACTGCTTCCTTTCGTTCCTGAGCAGAGTGCGGGGATATGCCGGCAGAAAAGTCCTGGCAACCAGCCTTTTCCAGGGAGGATACAGTAGGTGGTGGGAACATGAATGCTTGTAAGCTTTAATTGACCTCAGTCAAACTTAGTCCCAGAAGAGGGGAGCAGAAGGGCTTAAGTGAGGTTGGATGTGCTGAAGATTGGCAGGGGAAGGCTGGGGCTGTGGGAGCCTTCAGGGGTGGGTCCGTGCTGGAGGGATTGACTGAAATCAGAGTGATTATATTACTAATTTTAATCATGACTTAAATCAGTGAGCAGGAAATCCTGATTAAATAATTGTTTTTAATTTTATTTTGCATTTGTGCTTAATTATTTTTCCTAAAGAAAAGTTGATTCTAATTGGTCTAATTTGATCATGCCTCTTGCTAGGTAGGAGGGTATGCATCTATATGCATTTAAGTAGTTATGCAGCTTAGATTCTTAATGTTTAAGAAACATAATTCCCCATGCTTTAGACAGCTTTTAGCTAACTTTATTAGCTAAATAAAATGAATCCTAATTGTGCTAGATACATAAGAAGAAACAAATATATCCAAATGTGTTTTGCATTTAGACCAGAGTAAGTAGAATTGTCTGTAGTTTGTGAAATGAGTAAGTTATTTCTGGTCCCTGTACCTTGCGAGATTCGGAATTTATAGATCAAATCCAGTCACAGTTCCTTCTTGTTCATCATTTGGAAAAGAAAGCCAGGCTTTCCTGCTTTCCGAGTTGTCATTTGCTCTTCAGCAGTTCCGAGTGAACCAACTGTTGAAGTGGTTGAACAAACGAAAATGGCAGAAGCGGTTGCTGGAGAAAGCCGGTCAAGTGCTTCAGAGCTCCTATTCGGGCGGCTGGCTGGCGGCTTCCAGCAACGTGATGGTTTGGCTGCCAGCAGAGCATTAAGGTTTATATCGTTTGAATGTATTTTTCCCTTGTATGAATTTAATAGATCATAAACTTTAAACCTCACCATAGATTCTTATCGCTCCAAGTTTAGCTTAAACGTTTAACGCTGGAGTGTATTTTTAAAATACACAAATAAGAAAAATTATCCACTCTGTGCTCAAAAGGCCTTTTTAGCTTTAGCTGGAGAGGCTCTAAGGCTAACAAGTGTCCTCCGAGGATTTAGAGGGAAAGCTAGGAGTTGTTGGATGATTATACAACTGTGATGGGGATCTGGTCGCTTTGGAATGGGAAACTTAATCTACTGGAGCTTTTACGTGAAACCGAATGTCACGGGGAAGGTTGGTATTCCCTGGGACCACCTCCGCTTGCTGAGAGGTGGCAGCAGGAGCATTAAGCAATGTATCTTGCCTCATCATATCTGCACAGTGTTAAGTGGGTGGAAACTTAAAAGGCTGTGATGCTTTCTTTATAACGTTCTTAAGAAAAAAGCACCTGCACCTCAGATTTTAAGAGATGAGGATGGTGGTAAGAAACTCCAGAGTGCCTTTTACAGGAAATGAAGCCCAACTATAATTACTTGGAGATTGGCAAGTACTGGATTCCCTTTCTGTGGACTTCTAATACAGCTGTGCCTATAAGAGAAAAGGAATAAAAATACCTTTTTTGAGGAGTAACAGGAAATCTTGAAGCTTTTAGAAAAATCCATTGTATGATGTTATATACACCCAACCTCTTAGGTATTTAATTTTATGACTGTACCTTGAGCTCAAAGCATATAGATGCTTCAAGCACTGTGTCCTGCAGCTGTAGCTTCTGGTGGATTGCAAATTTTTATTTTTTTGGTAAGTAGAACCTCTGAACTATATGCGTAAGGGCAACAAATTAGAAAGTAATGTTAAATATACAAATAAATATTTAAGTTGCTTTTTATAACTCCTGTAAGTCTGAAAGAATATAGTTTAGATCCTGGTCTTCACTTGGTGGGTCTCTGATGCCCTTGGGATCACGCAGCTTTAACAACAAAGGTGTTTCCCATTTCTCTTTACCACTGAACTCTTGGACCTCTTGATTCTATGGAGACAAACTCAGATGATGCTACAAGTAGGATTTCTAATACTTCTTTATTTCACTCTTGTGGCTTAGGCTAATCAGGCCTGTACACTGCATAGCTGTATTTGTTAAATATTTTTTTTTCTAGTTAATGCTGTGTTCTCATAGGTTCCACAGTCTTGTCCTAAATTTTGCAGCTGTACTTCAGCCAATGCTTTTTTTTTTTTGTGCCCTAATACCCTCTTTTAGCTATTCTGGTGCTTAGGGAGGTTGTGGTCTTTGCTATTTCTTAGCTTATTCCTAGTAAAAGTGATAAGAGAAGTAGCGTCCTTTAGTAAGTTGGTATTTTCGTTACAAAGCAATTGAAAATAAAATCCACGTTATTAATAATATTCTCTTTATCATCAGTAGAAACATGTCTTTTTAAGTTAATATATACAGAATTATAATATAAAATATATTTGATCTGTTTAGACAGGACATCTTTTTTGGTTGACACTGGTAACTTACAGCAAGCTTTATTTTTTTTTCTCAGTGATATCGTTGTAAAGACCAACTGTATTTGCACATGCAAGATTGTAACGAAACCAGTTGTCTTAAGAAATATGTTGTTTGTATAGTGAAAAATAGAATAACTTTGAAATAGTTTTGGGTGTTTATCTTTCACAAATGTTATGTTAGTTTATGTAGGAAAACATTTTGCCGGTATTACGCTGGAGATCTTAATTTATTGGCAAATTCTTTTAGTCTTGATGGGTGATGATCTGTTTTTAACAGTTCTGTTAAAAGTTGTATTAAAAGATGTATCCCAACTTTTGAAACTTTTACTTTTAAAAGTCCTTTGTTATTGCTAAGGCATATCCAGGAAAGTGTCCTACTTCCCTTTGCCAGCTCTTTTCCCCCTGGTGTGTTACCTTCACCAGCCAGGTGAGAACTTAACAGTGGTGAGAAGAGTGGTGGTGGTCTAGGTGGTGTGATTATCTTTATAAAGTATTTTTGTTTGGTTTTAGTTGTGGTAGTGGTGATTATAGATTATTAAGAGTAGCCTTATTGGTATTAGTCACTAGGTTTTTTGTTTGGCTTTTGTTTCTTTTGCAAGGCAGTTACTCCTTGAGCTTGGCTGTTGTTTGGGAGTGGTTGCTGTGTCTTTGATACGTGTTTTAGAAACTTTTTGATTATTGGTGTTGCATTTTAGTTTCAGTAGTTTTATTCACAGTACTGAACTATGGTAAAAGGCTATCTTGCAAGTTTTCTACTAGCTTTAACTTTGAATAAAGTGGAATAATTAGTGTTACAGTACCTTTTTATTTAGTAGTATGAAAGGCCGTTATGAGGAGTGGGATTTTCATAATTTAAAGTTACTGTAGGATACAAGTAGAAGTAATTCCTGAAGATGCAGGTTTAGAATTTTTAAATGAGATACAAAAAGCGCTTTTTGCTGTGCGTGTTACTGCCTCAATATGATTGCTTTTTGTGAAGTTCATTGCCTATTTAATTTACCTCTACTTATATAATAGGATTGCATATTACCTCTTTCTAATTAAATTGTATTATTAAATGATTGTGATACTAATAATACCTAACAGGGGTAACACCAGCATTCAAACTATGAAAGGCAAATATTATGGTCTTTGCTTCCTTGTTAGATGGTATTTGGTATTCTGCATCCATAGTTGTGTTTTTTTTTTTTTTTTTTTGCAGTCCCTTGCTTGATACATGCTGTCACATCCAGAACATCCAAGTGGTTAGTATTAAGGAAGAGGCAATTTTATATATCATGCATGTACACACTTTTATATATACACAAAATGTGTGTGTGAAGTCTTGATGAGCTGTCTATTTAGTCATTAGGAATACCGATGTTGTTGTTACAACCCTGCATCCCTCATAGAAGTCTTATAAACAAGCTAAGCTTACACGAAAATTTCAGCTGCTTTTTATAGAAATGTTCTAAATTCTTGTTCTCTCTTATTACATACTTAAAACTTGTTTCATTTTTTCAAATACATAATTTTGTTAAGCCTGCAGATGATACAAAATTTGGCTGCTGGATTAATTGTGCTAGTTTTGCCATATCTTGAGTTTTAGCTTTTTATATTGCTGTTCACTTTTAAACAGAAGAATAGAAACATGTAGAGTTCACAAAAAAGCAGAGTCTGGTTGTGTATTAGATTATATATTAATATTATATTTCTTGTATTTTTCTCCCTATTTGTTATACTTACAACATATATCATAATTTGGGAATGAAATATTGAAGCTATAACAACAAAGTAATTTCCAGTAAATGACCTTAATAGTGATATCCCCCCCCCCACCCCCGTGTCGTGTGATTGAAAGTTGACCTGATTTGTTCTCCTGGTTAAATCGCAACATGCTGTTCTCTCCGAGCCTTTCACTTGTTTTTCTCTTCTAGAGAAGTGCAAACAACAGGCACCAGTCTCTGCCAGCGTCTGACACCACCTTCCTGCTGTTTTCCTTAAATCTTTCTTTTTCCTCAAGTTTGTTCATACAAAAAAAAAAAAAAAGAGAGAGAGAACCTGCTATTTTTACTTCTTTTGTTGTTGTTCTTGCAGCTTTGAAATCCCATCTTTCTAAGGGAGGCGAGCAATGAGGCAGCAGTACCAGTGACTGTCGGAATTTGGTGGCGTGCCACCATCCCTATGGCTCTCTGGGTGGGGTGTGTGCTCTCTCCGAGACCAGGTCCCTTGGCCTGCCTCCTCCTACTGCCGGTTGCCCTTTCCGACCGGTGCTGGGCCACGAGGGTGACCTCCAGTCTCCTCCTGCTCCTCTGCTTCCCCTGTGCTTCTCTAAACTGTCATTTTCCGCCTCAAACCGCGCTCCCTCTGCTCAGCTTTCATTTGTGCACGCTGTTGCTTTTGCTGGAGGGAGGGTGGTCTTTGATAAAGAGAGCGGGTCAGTGAGGTAGGAGCAGGAACCTTCTGGACGTTCAAGCGTCGGCCGCCCACGCTCAGCTGGAGGTGCGCTCGGTGACAGGGTTTTGCAAGGATGCAGGCGGGAGCGTCTCCTCTGGCGTCCCGCAGCGCGTCACCGCGCGGGAGCTGTCCTGCTGTGGTGCTTGCAGCAATGGTGAGTGTTTCGTGCAGTTAGGAACTCGCGGCTGCAGCTGCCTGTGTCTAGAAAGATGGGAGAGGAATGTTGGTTTATCCGGGGTGTCAAAATTCTGCTTGACCACCAGTTACTACTTCAGAAAAGGTGAAATCCAGTTTTAAGATTGTTGTGGATAAAGGTCCAAATGAGGGATTTTTGGGAAGTAACGTATTTTGTTAGTATTTTCTCAGTCTTTAGTGATGGAAATTCCTCATGTTTTTTTAGGTTTAAGTCAAAACAGGTCATTACAGTTGTTTTTTGTTACACACCTTGAGTCGTTGAATTTATTGGGTTTGTTGTATGAATGATCCAAAGATACTGAGTGGAAGAGTTTATTTCTGGAAAAATAAGAAAATTTTAGTACGAGTTCTCTCATTTGGTAAATAATCATGTTAGCCCGTAGTACTCGCAAAACAATATTTTGTTGTGTGAAAGCAGTAAATGAAAATAGCGAATTAGTGATTTCAGGTAACCACCAAAATAGGTAGTGTGACTAGCTGTTAGGGATGTGAAAGGGTTTCATTAGAGACTAAACAGTTATACCCAAACCTGCATGGTATACTCAGTCATTTGTGTTTGCATTTGCCATCTTTTATTTAGAAGTTTTCCTGTGTGTGGACTTTGTCACGTGTGCGTATTAACCGCAGCAACGCGGTGTCTGCAACAGCCGTGGCTGCCGCTTCTGGGGGTGCGTAGTGTGCATTGGCCCTGGGCAGGGCAAGGAGGGCAGCCTCCAACTTGACCTGTTTGGTTTTTTCTTGCTGGGCACTGCCGCTGGTGAAACTTTCTCCTTCCTGACGTGTTTTTATGCAGTTGCTTTTACTCGTTCTTAAATTTCAATTGTCTTTTTATTACTAAGATAGCTCGCTAAAGCAGTGGGCTGGGGGAGGGAGTGTGGCATGTGTGGTAGGTGCCCCCGTGCATCTGGAGACTCGTCAGGGCTTTAGCCTTGTCTGACTGTACAGGCACTGGTCTCATTTGGACTGCCTGCCTTTTCTAACTGATGGAGGTAAGCCTGGGTGGGTTCTGGGTCCTCTCTACGTCCATCGTAGATTTGCTGATAGATTTACTCAGTTCTAAAAAATTTCCTGTGTGGTTAGCTTGGTGTTTAGTTAACCCCAAAGTCAGGAGTGTGGAAAAAGTCATGTTAAATGTACGCCAGGTGAAACGCATCCCAATTTATCAGCCATTGGTAAGGTGTGCTGCTATCTCCTGGAAGCACTGGCTGTTCTGTCTCTGTCAAATCAGCTGTAGGGAGGAGGCTCTTTCATGGTCCTGCCCTGCCTCTGGTGTGAGCTATTTTAAGGAGAAGTCCTGCTTTATCTCCTGTCAGTTGGGGAAGAGAGCTTGGATCACACTTGTTTTTGCTTAAATTAGGACCACAGTGGTCCACAGAAGCCAGTATAGCATCCTTACCCTTTAACTAAGAGGAAATGTTAGTTTTGTAGGGCAACAAGTACTATGCAGCTGAGTGTTCAGGTGCTTCTACATGGTGGATGATGTTAATTGCACATAAGTATTTTTACTGGTGTCTTGAAATATGTTTTGAATATATACCTGAATTTTTTTGTTGTTGTTGTTTTTCTGATTTGCAATATCAAAGACTTGTAACTCTGCCCTTGCCTAATTTCTGGTTGCCTTCAGGGCTTTAACTGCATTTATGTTACGAAATTTTATTCATGTGATCACAGACTTTGTTCCATGAAGTCTGTTCTTCGCTCAGACTGCAAGATGGGCAGTTCTCAGGAAGGGACTGTGTTGAAAGGAATGAGAATCCCTTCCTTCTTTCTTCTAAAACTTGAATGAAAGTGATAGTATAGCAGAAAGCAAGCTGGTTTAAAATTAGGTGATGAGTGCTCGATAGGAGAAACGGCTGTAATGCAGATTTCTTTAATGATAATGCTGAGCAACACTAAAACCAAATTTTTGACAGATGATTACATAGGAAGTTTCTTTGTGTGTGAACTGGGTGGGTGCTGAATTTTTAAAAATGTTCAGTACACAAAGTTGCAACTGAATTTAATGTATATTGTTGGTATCAACAGGCTTTGTAGCTGTGCTGTAAGAAGGATGAGTACAAAGTTTAAAATATTTTTTCCCTGTAGCCTTAAACTTGATTTTTCACTGATTCATGTGTGATTTCATGCAAATCTCATTTTTTCCCTATCTGTAGAATGGGAGCAATGCTGCAAGGTCCTAGGAAAATGTAGGTGTAGTCATTAACATGTCAGCTTTGTGTGTGTGTGTGTAATTTATCTATTTAGAGCCATATTCTGAGAAGCTCCTCCCTGCAAGGGACTTTGAGGAAATGAGTTTCTTCCCCTATTCAGTGAAGCTTGGGTTGTCTTGTCAGTTCAGATGCTGTTGGTTGGAGTTGTAAATTAAAAAAAAAAAACAAAAACAAAACCAACCCCCCAAAACCCTAAGGAACAGTATCTAGTTGCCTGATTGTTTGAGCACCACCTAGCCTCTAGACAGGGTGCCTACAAGAGAAAAACAGCCATCTCACAGGTAGCATGGCCCTGCTCAGCATGGGGTCAGGGTCCCTGTTGCATGAGCTACCTGGTAGTGTGGTGGTTTCTCACAAAGCTTGTGATTCTGCAATCTGAATCTCTTAAGGTAAATTTTTTTGTTTCAATTTTTAGTGTTTTCTATGCTGTTTGTGCCATACAGGAGAAAATTGACAGTGTTATTTGAGGTTAATACCTTTTTCCCTTAAAATGGTGTAGTTCAGAAGCCGAAATAGTTCATGAGTCTTGTGGTTACAGTTAGAGGTGAATTTACTGTCACCGTTTAATGTTAGAGGTGTACTGAGCTTTTTTGAGTGTTTGATGTTAAACTGTGGCCTCTTATATAAGTATATGAGGGTTGAAGTTCTAGTCAATCACAATGAGTGAAATAGCTTAGTATATTTAGAAAGACTTACGGTTTTTTGTGTAATTTCTTATTTGTATCATGTTCCTTGCCATGTAATGGTGAGAACAATATAGAATAAAATCATAGAATTATGGAGTGGTTTGGGTTGGAAGGGACCTTAAAGACCATCTAGTTCCAACCCCCCTGCCATCAGCAGGGACACCTTCCACTAGACCAGGCTGCTCAAAGCCCCATCCAACCTGGCCTTGAACACTGCCAGGGATGGGGCATCCACAACCTCTCTGGGCAACCTGTTCCAGTGCCTCACCACCCTCACAGTGAAGAACTGCTTCCTTACATCTGATCTAAATCTACCCCCTTTCAGTTTAAAGCCATTACCCCTTGTCCTATCACTACATGCCCTTGTAAAAAGTCCCCCTCCAGCTTTCCTGTAGGCCCCCTTTAGGTACTGGAAGGCTGCTATAAGGTCTCCTCGGAGCCTTCTCTTCTCCAGGGTGAACAACCCCAACTCTCTCAGTCTGTCCTCACAGGGGAGGTGCTCCAGCCCTCTGATCAACTTCGTGGCCCTCCTCTGGACTCGCTCCAACAGGCCCATGTCCTTCTTATGTTGGGGTCCCCAGAGCTGAACGCAGTACTCGGGTGGGGTCTCACGAGAGCAGAGTAGAGAGGGAGAATCACCTCCCTCAACCTGCTGGTCACGCTTTTTTTGATGCAGCCCAGGATGCAAGTGGTTTCTGGGCTGCAAGTGGACATTGCCGGGTCATGCTGAGCTTCTCGTCAACTAACAGCCCCAAGTCCTTCTCCTCAGGGCTGCTCTCAATCCACTCATCGCCCAGCCTGTATTTGTGCTTGGGATTGCCCCAACCCATGTGCGGGACCTTGCACTTGGCCTTGTTGGCCTTCACGAGGTTTGCACGGGCCCACCTCTCAAGGTAGTGAAGAGTTTTATGTACTGTGATTGGAAGCTCGTTATGTGCTGGGTGCTCCAGGGAGGAGAGCACCTACCTTGGCCTTGAGGGTCAGTGGCCTGTCTGCACTGGGGAGATTTTGGAGATCATGAGGGCAGAAATGGTGGTAGGAGCTACAGAAGTAAGGAGATTAGGAAGTTCAGGGAATTAAAAACTGAAACACACTCCTATTGACACAAATACAGCTTTCAAATACCAAATGACTGGTATTATAACTCAGAAAAATAAGATAAATTTATTCTATGAAATGGAATTTTTGGAATTTCTGAACTGCAGTTTTTGGATTGCCTTTCTACCCTATAGGTAACTTACAGACAAATTTATTTGGGGAAAAGGTGCGCAATTTATATTTGTTCCTTCATGGTTTACTTTTTCTGAGGAGTGAGGGTGAGAACCAAAAACCCTGTGGGAAGACGCATTGCTCACTCTCTTCCTGCTTAGTAGGTGACCTCTGCTTTTAACTTCCTTTTCACTCCTTCCTTAGATAGCAGAAACTACTGTTTATTTTTGATATGTGCAAAAGGCCTTTGCCATTTTATATTCTTACAGGACGGCCATTTCATGGACTCGAGCACTTAGAGCACCCAGTTTGGTTCCTTATAACTGAATACAGCAAAGGAAATTTGCTGTACTTTCTGGTATTTCTCTAGGTAGATACTTCTTCTTCAGGACTGCTCCAGGCTTTTAGTCCTTTTCAGCATAGAAATAGATAGAGGGATGGAAAGTAGTGAGCTTTTGTTCAGAGTGTGATGCACTTTTTGAGAGTATCACAAAGCTAGTGTTATCTTGTGACCTGTTAGTCTGCATCACCAACAAGTGACCCATGAACTTGCAGTGTGCTTCTTGCTCGCTGCCTCTTCCCCAAGGGGACAGGGAGCATCTGTTTTTGTAGCAAATGAAGCTGAATTGCTGCAGGTTCCTCTACATAGGGATGGAAAGGGAGCTGGTAGAGATAGGCAGGTAGCATGTCACCTGTGTGTGTGCAGCCTAGGCTGTATTAGTTTTTATGTCTCTTGACATAATGTTGTTTTCAAGGCAGATGTTTGCTGCCTAGGAAGAGAGTCCTTTAGTGTTCCTGCCACACGTCTTGTGTAACTTTGGCCAAGACATTAGGTGCTTTCTGTAAAATATAAATAGGCTTTTCTTACCTTATAGGGGGATTGTAAGCATAAACTTCTTGTCTGTGTATTGTATATTTGTTTATCAATTGTAGTAGTAGTACAGTGCAATACAGCAATACAGATACTGCCCTATGGGACACTAACAAGGACTTTTTTACTTTTCATTGACTGAGGATCTCCAGTAGACTAAAGCAACCCAAAGGGGTGCCATCATATTTTCTTCTAATCTTTCTTCTAACTTGGTAGCATACAATCATAATGCAATGCATTTAGTGTAGTTTTTCCCTAACCAGAACTTTGTTCTTAACTGTGAAGAAAGAAAAGTTACTGCTTTTGACCTTACGACTGTGTAATGAATCTTCCCTTTCCAGGAGAAAGCTGCATGGAACCTAGATGTGATTGTTTAAGGCTTTACAGGAGACTTTAGGGATC
Organism: Buteo buteo; assembly: GCF_964188355.1. Taxonomy (NCBI): domain Eukaryota; kingdom Metazoa; phylum Chordata; class Aves; order Accipitriformes; family Accipitridae; genus Buteo; species Buteo buteo. The sequence goes on from NC_134175.1 coordinate 31,304,873, forward strand.
TTAGTATCACATTTATGCAGGCACAGACTATAGTGGTCAGAGATAACAATAAACATGGGGAAGATGTATTAGTTGGCTACCCCATTGCTGCCAAAACTTTATTAAAAGCACTTTAAATGAGTGCTTTGTATCTCTGATTATTCCATCACTGTAGCAGATGTTCAAATCAGATGCTGCCATTAAAAAAGAGATTTACTGAAGATGCATTTATTTTTCAGTATCTATACATTTGTTCTAAATGGACTAAATGCTTAGAGCAGTACTTTAGACAGTGAGAGTCAACTAGTCAATAAACCTGCTCTTGGGTATCACTGTCTTCAGCTGTTACGAGTGCAAAATTGTCAGTGCAGACTATGTTAACAAACCTACTTGTTTCTTTGAAACACTCTGGCTCTGTCAATTCGCTATTAAATGGTAGAAGTTGGTGGTGTTGAAAGCCACCAAAATCCTTCTGCCAAATCAGAACCTGCTCTTTGATCACTCTTGGCAGCTCAGAATTATCTAGAGAACAGTTGTGAGTAATCCAAGTTTTTAAAAAAGCAGGAAAATATGACACGTGGGATTACATAGCAACAAGTTTCAAAGGAATGGATACCATTCCTTGTAATGAACATGTTCAGGATATCACCCATCTAGTTTGTATATGTTCAAAGTGTTGACTTCTTTGTCAGGCTTATTCTGTATATGGTATTGTAGCCAACAACTTGGGAAATCTGTTTTTAGCAAATTTTTTATTGTTTAAGCTCTTATTGTATGAGTTCAGAATAAGTAGGACATTTCCAGAAGCAATATTACTGACGCTACTTTTCTGTGGAGTATTTTTTGTAGTGGCTTTTCTGTTTGATTGATATAGGAGGGCTTTCATGATCTTGCAGTTTGGGATTTCAATGTAGGAAGTGCACTCTGATCTTACCTAACTCAGTATTGTTTTTAAGAGCCTAGAAGGGATTACTGTACACGTAGGGGGATTTTGGATGTGAGGAATTCTTCCAAGTGGTCTGTTCTGTTGTTGGGCACAGCAGATGTTTCTGTTACTATGCCCATGAACTGATCTGTTTAATTCAGTTTTTGTCTAGTTAAGGTGTGTGGAGGAGAGGAGAAAATACAGTGATGCCAGTCTTCAAAATGTAGCCTTCTTACTGCTGTTGAGGGGTGGCAATTCCAAGATAAACAGCTTTCAAGATACTAGTAATATACCGCATGTTCTTTCAGTTGTCCTTATTCTCTTCATTCATCACGCTAAACATTATTCAACAGACTCAGGAAGGACCTTGTCATGATTCTGTTGCTCGTAGCAGCATTTGCTATGCTAACGCTTCCTGTATGTGGTGCACGTGGAGTTATATTAGAAGTTTGGGAAATGGATAGGTAGATGCCATGTCGAATGTTCTATGCTATATCTTATCTTCTCTTTATTAATTATTTCTGTACTTGCCAACTCCTGTCATTAATATGGAAAAAAACACTGTAAAAATAATGGCATAATAATTTCCGGGGCAAGGTGGGAATCTGTGAAGAATTCCTTCAGGAAAAGCCAGCATAAAGAAAAGTCTGGCTAAAAACTGACCTGTTATAAGGATTCACGTGCACAATAAAACTAAATGTTGACTTGTTTTCTGACTAGTGAACAGCATTGGAATGAGACACAGCACGCCATTGTTTCAGTGAATATTGCAAAAAAAGCTTCAGTAGCTTTCAGACCCATCAGCACCATTAATTGTTAGACAGACTTCAGTCTTGAAAGCTGTCATAGGCATGTGTGTTACTGGGTTTGGGATGTAATTTCTAAAAGTGCTCAGTTGGGTTTTTTCTTTTCAAGTCTTGCTATTGCCTACAGTAGTGCTTATCTTTCTTAGGTACTGTGCTGCACCTCAAACAGGTTGTGGTTGCACCTGTGCAATAAGTCTGTTGTCTGTGGTGTTGAAGGAAAGTGTGATTACTTACATGCAGTATGTAGGGAAAATGCTGTAACTCAGAAATAAGAGCTGTTTGTTGCTTCAGGAGGCCCCATGCATTGCTCTCGAGCCATGTGTGGCTTTCAGGCAATTCAGTTGTACTTCCAAGGGTTAGGATTGGTAGAGGGACTCGTCAGAAATGAGGCATCACCAGCTTGCCTTGGACATAGTTGCTTGCCTGATTCAGCCCCAATTACAATAGAATAGACCCTTGGGGAGCTATTGTCCTCTCTGCTGTATGAATCACTCCATAAGCTCTGAATGAGCCACTCTGAGTTGCCGTCCATGTGGCATATACCCACACATATGAGTACATGTTGTTGGTTTGTGGCCAAATAAAGGCATTGGTAGGCAACTTGTAAATTCTTCTCTGCCTCTACTGCCTACAGCCATCTGATGAGACACATAATGGCCAAGGGATCCTTAGAATAGGGCGCCTAGCTGAAAGGCAGGGAGAACTAAACATTCTTAAATTTTTACCCACAAATGTTTCCTACCTGATCTGGAGTTGGCCCAAGTGGTCTTAAATCTTTCTTCAAGATGTTAGCAGAGGTTCCCTCAGGAACATATTTCTCTGTAATTCACTTTCCCTTTCCAGGTTGTTGGCCAGACAATTGAAATCCAAAAACTAGCAGCACAGAGGTGAAGTCTAAAGATCATTACAATTTTTTTAGTGTTAAAGAATTGATTTTCTGTTGTAGAATGATTTGCAGAAAATTACTTATCTATCCAGCAGCCAAATTTTTCTTTGTTTTAGATCAACTTTCTGGACTGTTGAACTGTTGGGAAAAGTGAAATAACGTTCAAACAGAATTTTTAAAAAGTGAGCTATGGTCATTTAAAAAAAAAAAAAAAACTTCGAAAAAGACTTCCAAAAAGAAATAGACTGCATCTTGGGGAGAGAAGGGACACGGGGAATGTTTTCCTGTTCTTTCAGCACCAGAAGAATTAATGTTGAATAGTAGAGTCCAGGTAACCCAACAACCTATCCAAAATGCATTTCCTCGATAACTCCTTAGTTCATGGGAAATCAGTCAAAAGTTGTTGTGTTTGGGGTTTTTTTTCTCCCCGTCAGAAAAACCTTATTTTCTCTATTTTGTATTTTAACAATTTTGCATCCAGCAAGCAGACACAAACTTTATAATATTTGTCAAAACCTGCTGTCTTTGGATGTTTATAGGGAAGATTTTTTTCTTATTTGTTAGATTTACCATAGTTGTGCTTTTTGAGGCCAAAATTTGCCAGTTATATTATTTTCCTCCCACAAGTTTTATGTAGACTGAAGGCTGATCTGTCTGCCTGCTAATTATCCAGCTCTTTCCCTCCTTTCTTTACCTTCCAGCCTCCCGTAAGTAGTAGTCACCTCTTGCTTGCCTGCATCACTCTGCTCATTCTTTTGGACACAGTCTTTCTCATTTAAGAGGATCAGTTTGTAGAATAAAAACTCTCTTTATATTATTAAGAGAAGCATTTTAAGTTCACCTAGGCACCTTAGCAGTGGTAGGGGGTGTGTTTGTTAGGAAACAGAAGTACCTAAATAGAGAAGATAACTTCAGTGAGAAATACTATTTTTATAATTCTTTTTCTGTGTTGTGTGCTTCAGTGTTACCGGCTCAGGTGCTGAGAAATGTTGCATTTTCACTGTGCATTCAAAAAGACTCTTGATTAATTAAATGGATTCTGTTCTTTCCTAACCCTGGGCTTAGATATGTCTCTCATTAGGAATTTTTTATCACTTAGGATCTTTTTGAACAGCTAGTTTCACTTGAACATGAGGATGTATTTTTCCCCTTTTCTATTGCCATCTGCTGCTGCTGTTTGATTTCAGCTACAGTGAAGGTTTTCAACTTGAACCTAGTACCCTGAACTTTTTCATGCTAACTGTTGTTTGGAGGTTATAGTAGCTACATAGTCCTCTGTAAAAGAAGTTAGTCCTCTTCATTGGAAAGCCAGTGATTTTAAGCATTTCTAAATTTGTAGGTTAAACTTTGTCATGGGTAATCTGTAGTTGTTTGTTGTTACTCTGTTAAGTATTTTGGAAGAGCTGGAACCCTGGGACCTTGGTAAACGGTATCCTCTAGGCTTTGGTTATGTAGCTATTGTTAGGAGGTAAATATAGTTTGGGGTTTTTTTTGTTTGTTTTACTTTAAATCTCAGAGATTGTATCTTACCGTCTGCCCTATTGACTGCTGATTTAGATTGAGTGGGACCTTCCTGACTTCTGAGGTCACAGTACTGAATGACTGTGGCCTCCGGATTGTGATTCATGTTAGATGGTGATGCACTTCAAAGCCTTCTGCTAAGGACAGGCTGTGTTTTTTGCTGTTATCTTGGAATTGAACTCTTCTCAAATTACTGCTGCTTGGTTTTATGCCATCTTACCAGCATCTCAACTTGTTTTCTTAGCACATCAGTAGTTTTTAAGGCTGTTTTCAGTTCTGTTTTCCATGATTCCCCAAAATATGCTGTGGAAGAAAGACTGTTCAAGACATGGGTTTAGCAGCACAGGTCAACTTTGTGGGTTTTTTTGGATTAATTTCTCAATCTTACAGCCCAAATATTCTATTTTAAATGGAACAGGTGTCACTTTTTCCAATTTAAAAAATCAAGAAGTTTGCATTCACCCCATATAGTTTGATGTCTTACTGTATTTTGGTTTGCCATGCTTTTTCACTTGATTAGACTTGTATTTTAGAGCTCTGTATGTTCCTTCACTGACAACTTGTTCTGGGTTGCTTTATTCCCCAATGGCTTCATAAGGTACTGAGGCATATATATATATATATATAGTATAAGCTATAATAGGAAGTTTTACTATTAATAGGAAGAGACCTTCATTAACATCACAAAGACTTGCTAGCATTTACCTAACTACAAAATTGTTTGTTACCAAAGAGTTTGTTTTCTTGGACGCGGAAATGTTAGCTTCATTACCTTATTTTCCTGGAGAATGAAAAAGTCCTTTCTGGTTGGTTCTGCAATAAGGAAAGTCCAGAGTTTCAGAAAAATAAGAGAGAAGAATGAAGTTGAGTGCATGGTTTGGTTGGCTTGGTTTTGTTGTTTAGGTTTTTTTGTGTTTTTTTTTTAAATGAGACAAGAGAGTAGCTTACTTAAAAGGAAATACATGTGGATGCAGACACAAGATGCATCTTTATGTTGATGAAAGAAGAAAAGAAAAGTAGTTGTGTGGGCTTTTTTTTGTAGGACACTGCTTAAGGATTTTAAAATCTGTATTTTTAGTAATTTTCTGTAGTCTGTTTTGCATTTGATATTTTAAAGCTTTCCTTTTATCTGCTGGTACATGTGTATTATAGAATGATGAGCTGTCATACTCAATTGTTATGAAGTTAAATTATTAAAGCATCAACATAATGGGATAAATGCATATTTAGGATATTCCAAACTGAAATAAACAGTTACTTAAGGACTTTAGGGATTGCATTGCAATACTGTTAAACAGTGGTTTCTATACTTGGAATAGTTACCATGCTTAAAGTTTGGTATTCATAACTTCAAAGATTGTTTGATACCTTTAAAGGAATTTTGATTAAAAAAAAAAAGAGGGGGGTGGGGTGGGGGAGCTGTTTTCCAGGCTGCTTTTCCTTGCCATTTGAAATGTGTACTTTCCCCGCCCCCCCTTTATTCTCCCACCCCTCTCCCTTTTAGCTGGATATTAGTTCGATTTACTGATGTAAAGGATGCTGCCGTCAGTGAAGAGACAACGTGGTGGTAATACTATCAGTGTTAATGTGAAGTGTTCCTAAAATATGTTGGACATAATTCTCATACCGTGTGTGTTGCCATAAAATCTGAGTGCCTACTAGAAGCACATCAGGAAATTCGATTTACATTTGGGCTATTGTTGAACTGTCTTTCTTCTCTTCAATAGATAGGTCTCCGTGTTGAAGTATTTTGCTTTGGCATTAAAAGCTATATGCATATAAGTCTGTTAAAGAAACCAGACCAAACCAGTATGCCTTTCACTTAAGTGAAAGGTGGTTTGTACTGGCCTTGAATTCAGGAGAAGGGGGCCTCAATCTAATCTGGAGGGTTGTTCTAAGAAGAATCTGGCTTCTGCATAATGAACTTTATGTTCATTGTAGAAAGCTGACAATGTGTGAAGCTGTTGATCTTTCTTCATCTCGAAGCTGTAATTGATTGCCAGATAACAAGAGTCCATTCAGGGTACTAAGAGAGTTGAAGATAAAGATTGAGTCTTGGAGCTGGATTCCATATTTAGTGGACAAGAAAGATATGTCTCATCTGTCAGGCCTTTGTGTTTGGGTCTGCAACGCTGCTCTGTAGTCTAGCAGTGTTTGAGATAAAGATTGTAGTACATGTGTATCCCAAAAGATCCAATTTAGGAGGTGAAGACTTGCAGTTGCAACTCTCTGCTAAACTTTTTCTCCTAAAATGTCATTTTTATTGAGGTATGAGCAAGTATGTGGTTAAATAACTGGATCTTTTGCAAGTATTTGTGTATTTGGAGGTGTGGGACTTTGGGATACAGGTGTAGTTATACTTTATTGTTTTCTGGTCACCAGTTCTGAAAAATTCAGACTACAATGGAGAATCCTCTGATTGCTTACATCTCTGTTTTGCTAAGGTAGAATATGGTGTAATTGATTATACTGAATGCCATGAAGCCTATAAATTGCTTGTCTGAATTTATAACTTTGTCTTTTGACATAACCCATTGCTTAAATTCTCAAAGGAGTTTGGAGTTCTCTTCAAAAGAGTTTTTGCAAAAAATGTCCTTTTCAGGACAAAACCCCTGTATATTTATATTAGTTTTTAGAGGAGAGGCTGTATATATGGTTCTGAAAGATAAATTAATATGGAAGATACCACCACTCCCCAAAAGTAAAACATCTTGGTAGTGTTGGTAACTTTTTAAAAAAATTACTAGAAGAAGTAAAAAAATCTGTAGCTATTACAAGAAATAAAGAAAAGCAGTTTTTTAGGGCTCTTCTGTGAGTGTCAGGTAATCTTCCAGGTGTTCTTTTTGGAAGACAGTAGAAGTTCGAATAGCAGTGGGTGGTAGCAATGCCAGTCTTTCAATTAGCGTCATTGTAAATATGCTATAAGTACTTGTGTAATGTAATTGCGTGTCCTTTGAGTTAGTGAGTTGGCTTTCGGGGCAAGAATGAAGTTAGTTCAAGTAAGAAGTCTGTGTATATTTTCAAAGTTGTAACTTATGTCAGTCTTGTGAGCAGTCAGGTGTTCTGTGAGCAGGAGAATTTATAAAGTCTGGTGTTTAAAAAATTATATTTTTTATCCCTTACATGAACTGCCTTAAAGTTTACAGTATCTTTAAAAGTAGGTAACTTGTGCTGAGAACTGAAGGATGGTACAGAACTGCATGTTCTTGAAAAAACAGCTGTGTGTCTGGGAGTGAATGGTGTATTTTAAATTACAGCATGAATGAGGAAGGCAGTTTAATAGATCTTCCTAGGATTTGCTCTGTGTTGAAAGGAGGTTTGAATCCAGCTTTTGTGTCTTGTCCTTCAGATCACAAGGATGGCGGAGTGTGGGTTGCTTTTTGGTTCTGGATATTTAACAACAATAACAAAACCCAAACCAAAACAAAAACCCCAAACATAACAACAAAAAACCACTCCAGCAGAAATAATGAAGAGAATACAGTGCAGTCATTAGCGTGTGTAGGCTCTAAAATCTGAGCAGAAAAAAAAAAAAGAGGGATTGTATTTCATTGGTGCTATGGACTACCCCTTGACCTGCTAAATTACCATTCTGACTGGTAAGGTAACCCAGGGATGCTGATCTATTTAGTGTATCTCTAGATACAGTACATGAGACATGCAGTAGCAATTTCACCCTGCAGTACTTCAAATGAGCCTTAGCTATCCACAGTGATTATTGAGCTTCCCATATTTCATAAAATAAACAATATAAGGTATGGTAGTATCTGTTTCCGTAATATATGCATGGTTTGTAATTGCTAGAATTATGTCAGCATTTTTAAGTAAGCTCTGTACTTTTGTGGGCAGTGACTATCAAGTAGGCTAGTAAATCAAAATATTGCTAGTCCTGCTTCATTAAATGGTTACTTTGGTAGACTAATATTGGTTATTTCAGAGTGGCATACACTTAAACACTTTCAGTGTTACGAAGCAAAACAATAATCATTTAAACTTGTCTGACAGATCTGGTGTGATTAGCTTCTTAGGCTTTTTGAGAGCAATATTTTCCCATTAAGGTATAGATGACATATATACGAGGAAAGGTGTGCTGTACACATCTGCTTTTAAAAAAAAAAAAGCCTTATTGCACAACGTGTAAATGTAAGAACTATTTTTTTATGCATATGAGAAGCGTACAATTTGGTTTTGAAACTCTTGGAAGCAGTACACAAGCACATTTTAGGAAGCAAGAGTTTAAAGAGCATTCCTGATTTTTCTGCACTGCGCATACATGTAGTAAAACAGTCTTTACCCCGGAGAGCTTACAATCTAAAATATGTAGAAATTGGAGGAATTTTTCCTAGGCAAGTTCAGAAGCGGTGTTACAACTGCTGACAATAAGCCAGCTGCAGTTGCAAACTGGGTAATTCCCCTGCATTGCTGGAAAAGAGACCTCCAGCTCTGTATGTGGCTGTGTTTGGGTAAACTTCCCCACCTCCAGAAACAAAATGCGGTATCCTCAACCTGCCACTTGCAGTTTGATTTTTCAAGAGAAGGCTCTGCCAGCAACACATTTTGTGAATGTCTCCTTCCTGACTGTTTTTCTCTTGGTGTGGTTTTCTTCCATCAGAGGAGGTCTGGGTACCAGGCTCTGCAGTAAAGGAGCACTGACACTGCACTCGCTGTCATCTGCCTTCCAGTGGGAACAAGGGCAACTTGAATTAGCCAAATAGCAGAGCCAGGAGGGTTAGCTGCATGGCCAGGAGTGGCCAAAATGTATGGTACAGACAGGCCTGTCTAGTTCTTGAATGTTAAAGGTTTGTGAGATACCCTAGAGTCATAGAAGAAAGTGTCTTGTGTCTTATTAGTGGTGAGGAAAGCTACGCTGATGCCTTGGTTGTGAGGATGCATAGCTGATGGGTAGAAGTTCATAGTAGTGCTTAAATGTTGGAAGCTGTAGTTTTCATGAAAAGGGAATTCCAAAAGCTTTTTTTCATAGCACCATGTGAATATATATAGTTATTACTTGCAGCCCTTTCTGAACTGCTGTGTTGTCCTATGGGACTGAAAAGCACAAACCTGTGTCTTAGTTGAAAAAAATGAGGCTGTATCACTTTATATGGTACTTGAAGGATATGCTATTAAAGCAGTGCATTAAGACTTTGGCATTAAATATCTTATTTAAAATAAAGCAACTGAAACGTTTCCAACTGAAGATAAACTGAGTGTTCAGGTAGTTGAAAAGATAAAAACAAAGAACGCAGTTTGTGTAAATATGGAAGACTATTTGTCTAGATCATCTTTCAGACTCATTAAACAGCCATAAGTGATTTAAATACAAATTAGAAAGCTGCACATCATGTTGCAGCCTACTCATGTAGGCTGAGCTCATCAGAAACTCCTTTTGTTCCTCCATTTCCTTCCACCTTACTTTCCCTGCTGATGCCAGCAGCACTGCTTTACCCCGTTTAGCCAGGCTCTGTCAGAGGCACCACCTGTGCAAGGGTCCCTGTTACTCTTGGTTCCTTTTGTATTGCTGATCCCACTCCTTGCTTCTCTGCCCTTTGAACCTCCATATAACCCTGCATTCCCTTGCACGTGTTTGGGACTGTGGTCTGCCTTCTGATTTTCCTTTTTTTCCTGTGATTCTTACTTGTTTGTCTTGGACATTGATATGTTGATAGCCTAAACAATTTAAATAATATGGAAAACAAGGGGATTGCAGAATTGGGAGGGTTTATGCTGAGAAGTCTTTTGCTCCTGTTAGCTAGTTTTTAATCTATAAATAATTGCCTGGTTGGCACATTGCATGCTGCAGACTCTATGTCTCTTAGACGCCTCTAACAGGTTCTAGTTTTCACCGAAATTGGCAAGGCTATTCCGATACACAGAACTTTCCCTAAAATTTCTGGAATTCATTGAGTGCATTCATTATTGGGTAACAGATGGTGAATCATTGTCAAGTTGAGGGTATAAATCTTTTCTTTGCGTAGGCCAGTGGTATGTTCAGCTTGTTTGTAAAATATTCCACTGCAAATATTAGGGACTATAATGAATTTATTTACCTTTTTTAGGAGCAATGGATGAGCTTCATAGCCTGGACCCAAGAAGACAAGAATTGTTAGAGGCAAGATTTACAGGAGTAGTAAGTGGCAGCACTGGGAGTACTGGAAGTTGCAGTGTTGGAGCTAAAGTAAGTTCTAAGAGCAGCCATCCAGATCTGCTGTCTTTGAAATACTAATTTATCTCATAGTGTCTCACTTGTATATTGCCCATGTGATTTACTTGCAAAAGTACTGGGTTGGAAGAGGGTCTCAGAAAAACTTTGTTAGTCGGTTATTTTGCTGTGAGGTAGTATTGTTTATCCTGAACCTGTCTATGACATGGACGTTGAATTGTTCTTAAAAACACCAAAGAATGGCCTTATACAGGCTCTTTTGTGGTTTTGCTCTAGAGCACATGTGATCAGAGATGGAAGTTTTTCCCAGCATTTAAGTGGAGTTGTCCCTTCTGCAGATGGCCAACTACTTACAGTTAGGCTTGAAATAGACACACGGAATCTGGTGTGACTTCTGTTTTTAAGATTAAACTTGTTTGAAGACTAATATATCTAGATTAACAAAGCCAAATTCTTACAACTTTCCCAGACATTTATATCAATTTTACCTACTTTCATTGTAGACTTTCTGCAGTCTGTCTGTTAGTACCTAAACCAGGATGCAACACTTGAGGAGAAACCTTATGAACACGGAATAGCAGGGCTTAATTACCTTCCATATGTTATATATTACCCTTCAATTGATACATCTGCAAAATAAATTTGCCTTTATTACGAATTCTGTTGAAGTTACTAGCTTCAACTTCCAAGACCAATTTCTGCAGTACTATTGCCTAGCCAGAGGGACTCCATTTTGTATGCGTGTATTTTAATGTTCTTTACCAAGTGTAGTACTTAATAAGCTGATGTTAAAAAGCTGTAATACTAATTTTTTAGGCACATTTCCCCCATGACCAAAGTACTTTTGAATTCTGTTTCCAAAGTGTTTGCAGTGTCCTCATATTTTAAGTATTTTATACAAACTTGGTTAGTATTTTTTACTTCCTAGTACACATTTTAATTACCAGTCTAGATTACGGAACAAAGTACTGCTTGATAGCAGATGTTGATGAAATTTCTGGAGACATGTGATGTATTGATGACTATTAACAAACTATAAAGAATTTAAATCAGTGCATTGTGATCTTGCATTATACCTTCTTAAGTTGTTTTTGAGTGACGTGAAGGTGTCATGGTTTAACCCCAGCCAGCAACTATGCATCATGCAGTTGCTAGCTCACTCCTCCCTCCTCCCAGTGGGATGGGGAGGAGAATTGAAATAAAGAAGTAAAATTCGTGGGTTGAGATAAGAATGGTTTAATAACTAAAGTAAAATAAAATAATAAAAATAACAAAATATTATTAGTATAATAATAATAATAGTAATGAGAAGGAATAGAACCAAAAAAAAGAGAGAAAAATAAACCCCAAGAAAATACAGGTGACGCACAACACAATTGCTCACCACCTGCTGACCAATGCCCAAGCAGCAATCTGCCCCCCTGGCCAGCTCCCCCGAGTTTATATACTGAGTATGACGTTCTATGGTATGGAATATCCTTTTGGCTAGTTCTGGTCAGCTGTGCTGGCTGTGCTCCCTTCCAGCTTCTTGTATACCTGCTTGCTGGCAGAGCATGGGAAACTGAAAAATCCTGAGCTTAGGATAAGCGCTACTTAGCAACAACTAAAACATCAGTGTGTTATCAACATTATTCTCACACTAAATCCAAAACACAGCACTTTACCAGCTACTAAGAAGAAAATTAACTCTATCCCAGCTGAAACCAGGACAGAAGGTAACTGTCACAGAGCTGTAAAAAAGGTGACATATCACTTCTGTTACTACTGTCTTAACCAAGAAGTGAGTTAAATGGTCAGGGGAAGGAATCAGGTTGGATTGACACAGTGTGGTTGATGCACTGTTGTTTTCTCTTTTTATTCAATTGCCTTCTAATTATGACTGCAAAAATATATACTTGCCATATCTTATGATTAAAATTAGATAGAGACAAACCCAGTAATTCTGGTCCATCTTTCTTTTGTTTCTTCCTTGGGTTCTCTAGCATTACTTACTCCCCTGATTTATTAGCTCATTGCAATTGCTCAGGTAATTGCTCATAATTCAAATGAGGATTTGTCTTTTTCATTACTAGAACTGTATCTTCTTCTAAATTCACCTAACTTCAATGTATTTATAAACCCTTCTATTAGTTTTTGATACAGCTGTGTTGGTCCCTGGCCTTATTGCCAGTCTTTCCTCAGAATCTGTCTACTGGTATGTGTGTAATACATTTTCTTAAAAAGTAATTATCAAGTTTCTTAGGGTTCCTTTTCTTTAAACTTTGATCTCCTATATGTTGATTTGCTGCTTAACATTTCCATAAATCTGTTCAAGGCTTTATTTGTTGTCTGTTCAGCTGATTTCACTTTTAGCCAAATTACATTCCACTTTCAGGTTCTCAGTTTGTTCATCCAAATTAGCAAGAAAAAAAAAAATTAAAACAGCTGATTTTCTTTTTCACTCTACCATGTAAAACATAAATTTATTGCCCCTGACATATTCCAAGATCTGTTTGAACAGATATCTGTATCTCATCCAGTTGGTTTCCAAACAGATAGTAAGATGAAGTGTTGGGGTTTTTTCAATGCTACCAAATTATTTGATAATTGTTTGCAGAAGATACTACTACCACTGTCTTCTGATTGATGCAGATCCTCACCTAAGACACTGTTATTCTTACCTTTAACCAGAAATATTCCACAAATTATCTTCAGTATACAGTGCAATATCTCTTTTTTTTCTTGCTTAATTTTTGTTTGGTTTTGGGAGGCAGGGAGGTAGAGTTGAATACCAATACCTAGTCCTGTGATTTCTCCCACCATCAGTAAAATGGCAATTATATCAGGTTTTTTTTGTATTTCTTTTATTTCTGACCATTCAGTGTATCCAAGCAGATAACATGAAGTGTAGTAGCTGATCTGGGCTGTGTTTGGAATATGCTTGCTTTTTTTTTTTTTTTTTTTTTTTATATAGCCTTTAGTCTTGGTGGTGGTTGTTGAGAGAGACTTATCTGATTTCTATTAAAAAACCTGATAAAACCTTTTTGATCTGATGTGCAGAGGTAACTGGCAAAATGTGATGTATAAATATGATCCATTGGTCTGCTTTCACTTTGAAGGCAAAAATGAGAAAACTTCCTCTTTGCATACATACCCAAATCCACATGTACCAAATTCTCATTTTCCTAACCTAGCAAGACAATGCAGAGGTTGCAGCTGCACTTACTGGTTATTTTTTGAAACTTTCTGGTCATTATTCTTTTAGTAATGAAATTGAGATGCACTCTTATTTATTTGGGCTAGTAATTTGAAAGCCTACCCTATCTACTGTTTTGCTGAAGAGTTTTGGAATTGCTGGGGGCGGGGGGAAGCACATCATCTTCAAGCTTTTTCAGTAAGCAATGGTAGAAATATGAATATGGGTTACTGAGATTGTTGTCTTAGCTGACTCTGATGATCAGATACTGAGACATCACAAGGAAGAACTACGTAGAGGCATTTCTATACTAGAGACTGCGTGGGGAAAACTCACATGGAAATTCTGTGGTTTTAGTTAACATTTCTCCAGAAATTTTTATTCAGAGATGATCTAGTTACTCAGAAGATGTCACAGATCAGTATTGTCTTGCAAACTGATGCAGTGCTGGAATTTTTAATGCTTTGAAGCAAGCTGAGTGTTTGCCTGGAACTAGTTGTTGTTTCACTTCAAAATATTTATTCTGCCTTCCTATATGGAAGAGAATAATACAGTGGTATAAGATTATTTTTTCTTTTAATAAAAAGAAGCTCAACTGATGTTGTCATTTTTTTGTTATGTGAACATGGAACAGACTCTTTCAATAGAATATCTTCATTGCCATTCTGTGTTCAAAAGATCTCTGAATAAATTAGCCTTAGAAAATAAATATTGTAAGTTGAGACTATTTCACAGTTTTTATCTTTTTTTTTCTCACTAGTCTAAATTTGTTACTTTGAGGAAATGGTTTGTTTTAAGAATGTAGAATAATATTGTCAATAGGTTGTAATTTTCTGTCACTGAAGAGATTTTTTTTTTTTAGTCTATTCAATAGCCTAGTATCTGTCTTGGAGAGAATTAAACCCTCCTCTTCTTTGAAAAATTAAAATTTTTTGTAGTTTTCAGCTCTTCAGCAATATTGACTTTTTAAGTCCATTCTGTGGAATCATTTGGTGGGGTTTTTCATTGGGTGTTTTGCTGTTCCTAAATAAGCCTGAAACGGTTTTGAATGTTCTAGGGTTTTACTTGGCTTAAAAGCAATCAAAATACAGAATTTACTGTGCTCTATCAAAACATCCACTTGCTAAACTTCTTATCCCCCTTGCAAGCACAAGTGCTCTACAGTTAATCAATTTTGCCTTGCAAGCATGAAATTTTATTACTGTTACTTGTTAAAACTGTGAGTGATAATAGTGGATTAGCTGTTTTATAAATCTGTATATAATGTTTAGTATTTTATTTGTCTTGGTAGGCCTCAACAAATAACGAAAGTTCAAATCACAGTTTCGGAAGCTTGGGATCTTTAAGTGATAAGGAATCAGAGGTAAGTATATGGGGCAGATTGATACTACCTTAAAATTTTGATGCTAACAAGTAATAATTTTATATTCTACTTTGATGCCTTGCTTTATATAGAAACTTTTAAAGTAAAATGCAAAATACACAACTAGATAGGAAAAAGCATGCTTTAGTAAAAGATACCATCTCTTGGAGGAGGAGATATGCCTTCATAAAAGTTTCTTTGGATTTTTGGTCATTAAACTAACTGCTTCTGCTTCTTTGTTATCTGTGTAGTCATGCTGTGAGGATACATACAGCTTTTGGAGCTGAAAATGCTTAAACAGTTTGCTGTGTCTTTTGTTTAATAAGAAGGTTTTCATCAGCACAGATAAACTTTGAGTAGTCTTTGGCTGCATCTTTGAAAATACTCTAGAAACTAGTTTGCTATGTTTTCTTTAAAAATGTGGATTTACTCCAAGATCAGACAGTAGCTATCATCTGCATTTGTAAAAGCTGCAGTTGTCACTGTGTATTTTTTTACCTAGTACCACTTCATAATCCAAAAAAGGATTCATACTCTTATTAGGTTTTAATATGCAGAGTGCAGTCTTTCCCAGAGTAGATTTTCCTCTTAGTGACCAGCATTGATATAGTTGCACTAATGCAGCTCTTACAATTTATGTCTTTTGGGGTCGGTGAGTCCCTCTGGCAGTTTTGCCTGTGTATATCACAGATTGCATCGATAAGATTATACTCATTGTAAGCAAGTGCGTATTTCAAACCCAGACTAGACCTGTGTTTGAGTACATGTCATGCTGGAGGGAGAGTTGTTTGGCATGTGCTTTTGACGTTATTCTCACATGTTAAAGCTTTATTTTGGGGCCTAATTGTTCATTCGCTCAGTCACTATGAGACACTGTCTGATGTTTGCTTTTATACTGAGCTGACCAGCAAGTGAATGTAGTTGGTTCCCAAGACCAATACCTTATAAATAAATGTTCTGTATCTGTGATTTCATGTTTTTCTCTTTGAAAAAGGCTCTGCTTTGTTTTTTACCCTTGTCTTTCCCAGCTGGGTTTTTATTTCAATTGTATATAGACTGTTTTCTTAACCAGAAGAGTCTGTCTGCCTGTTGTTTTTCTTCATGGATTTTTCCTAGAAATACTTTGGGCAGTGTTGCAGTGATGCAGTTCTGATGTAGGTGCAAGAATGGAAATGTGCTGCAGTAGGCTGAAGGTTACAATGCATTATTGCGATTCCTTGATGCAAAAATGTGTCTGGGAGTAGTTGAGTGATCTCAGAACACTGACTATATGTGTAGTAACTTTTTGGTGTAGAAAAATGTAAATTTACAGTTGTGTACATGAGATACAGAGGCAAGGTTTTTCCAAGGCATGTAAGTTTGAAAGTTCAACCCATATCTTCAGTCTCTGCACAGTGTTTTAACCTCAAGCCATGCTTCTGGGTAGGGATAATTTAATTATTTTTTTGTTAATATTCTAAGACTTGGATTCTAAAATAGAAATAGACTTTTTTTGTAAGAAGTCCCTGCAGAGATCTTCAGTGCACACTGGTCCAGGTTTCTTCTGTTTTCTGAAAGATGAGTCTTAATGACATTGAATAATGAAATATGATTTCTTGATCCATTTTCAGAAGTTGCATTCACTTAAATTAAATTACAATTGTAATATCAAATATTTTAATAAGTTTTTAGAGTTTTGTTCTTAAAATAACATCTGGTTCCTTACATGCTGTAATCCTATTAAAAGTACACTTTAGTTCTTAATATTGCAAACAGGTTGTGAGATTTTTTTGTGGTTTTTTTTTTTTTTTTAATGGTGTGACAATGAAGGCTTCACAACAGTAGGGAATTCCTCTTGTGGATGGTAGTGTAGAAATACAAAGACTTATTCATACCGGAAACACTGCCATCATTTGATGTTGAGAGAAAACTGTTATACTACAATAGCTTTTGGGAGGAAAAAAAAGTAGAAATTCAAATCTCAGAATTGTCAAAATTAATTTCTAGCAAGAATGTTAGTTTCTGATCAAATTGTGATGGTACATTCATGTCATCATTCCATGCTTTCATCACTAAGTGGCACAGTAAAAGAAAGTAAGTCTTTCACACTTATTTTTCAAAACAAGGCACACACGCCTTTTTGTTTTTCTGGTGTGCATTTTTTTATTATTTATTTTTTGTACACAGGATTGCAGAAAATACAACTATTAGAACTTAGTAGTCTTTTTTTTTCTGTCTGATGTATGTATGAAGAGGGGCAACTTCTCTGAGTAATAGTTTTAATTGAGATACTTCACAGAGGTAAACTTTGATCTGCAAAGTAACTTGAAACCAGGCTTTATTCTGGATTCAGTTCAGCATTGCGAGCAATAAACATTAGCTGGATGTTTGATCTTAATATACAGACCTGTATTCCATTTTCTTTTTAAATGTATACGTTATTTTGTTAAGTGCTTTGTTGCTGTGGTACATAGGTCTTAATTTGAATGTGTATTAGCTGCTTGTAGTTAAGATAAATCCTAAATTGGCTACCTCAGGTTGTGAACAAGTGCTTCTGGTAGTCCCCACCATTCCTCATTAAAGTAGATTACTCCTCCTTGTTTTGGTTACAAATACATTCTTTTATTTATAACTAGTATTTTCTGTTCTCTGTAGATAATGAATTATTTAAAGGAGGACAGCTTTGTCTGTGGTTTCATTTGTCCAGTTTGATTAGTTATTTAAGTGTTTTGCTCTCCTTGCTTGTAGCTGTTCAGTTGCTGTGGTTCCCAATAATACAGAACCCTCATTATAAATGTAATTTCAGAAGTAACTAAGGGTTTGTTCTAATTGGAATTTATAATGTGTTGCAGAGGAAAACAGCACTGCTGTATTTGTTTGCTGTAGTTGTAAAGCTTTGAGGGGAGGGTAGGATTTAGAAGAAAATAATTGTGGAAAACTATCAACTCATTCATTATGCATGTGACAATATTAACAACTAAAAAATCATAACTATTAAGCATACTGGAGATTTAAGTGTTGAGAGACAAAAAAAAAATCTTTTCTTTTATTACACAATTTTAATTTATTTTCTTTTTCCTCTGCAAAAATAACTTCCTGAGTTATGCTGTTACCAGTTCTACAATAATGGTAGAAGATATTTAACTATAAATAAAATGTATAAAAATACTTATCTGAGTGATTTTTAAAAGGAAATTAACTAGTTGAGAATTGGTACTTACAAATGTTTATTTTATAAAAGAGGATGTGAAAAGCCAAGATTTAAAACTATAAATGTGAAGAGAAGACTCAGGGGAAGCACATTAAAGTTGAGGGGTAAACTAGGATCAAGACCATGATGCGTGAGGCTCTGCTAATATGCCAAGCTGTGGGTAACTTTAACATAGCTTTACAATCTAACTTTAGATAACTTCAAAACTGTATTTGTCTTGCTTATGAAATAGTGGGATTTTAATCTAAGTCATGGCTATATGTAAATCCTTCTGAAGTGACTGAAAGCAGCTTCAATCTTCATTTATCAGGAGGATACTCCTCAGCCCTATTAGTCTTCAGTTTCTTGTAATTCATATGATTCCATTCATTAGAAAGGATTTTGGAGAACATTTTATAGTGATTGATGTATGCTGTACATTACCATGTGAATTTTGTGCTTAGAAAAGGTGAACATGCCCTTGTTGGGTAACCTCATTAGTAACCTCATTAGTGTGCTAATACTTTTAAGTTTGGAAGGTTAAATTAAACACTGAAAGAAATCAGAAGAGCTTACGGAAATAGACATTTATGAATTATTTGAGTTTCAGTTTTAAAACTATAAACCTCTTTAAGCATCTGGTTTTTAAATACAAGACATCAGTCACTGCAACTGGAAACTAATTTTGGTGGGGAAATCTTAAATGTTTAGTCATTAATTAGCTTTTAAACAACTGGGTTTTTTGCTTGATATGGTAGGTAAAATTGACTACATTAGAATGATAACTGCAAAATTGAAAGCTGGAAAATAAGAATAACATGGAAACGCTTAGTTAAATAGTTTCAATTTAGTCTTGTGGAAAGATGGCTTAATGTTACCTGTTTACCTGGCAGTAATTGCAAATTATTAAAATAAAATTTCTAAGCTATGCTTTCTGCTTTTAGAATCGTACAGTCTTAAGATAAATTCATTTCTGGGAGTCTGTGTTGCACAGTTTGCTAACGTATGATAGCAGTGTAAAAGATGCAGATTTTGGCTGGAAGAGTTTATTTAAAATAAAATTTATGTAATTTGAATTTCATTTGTAGCCTGATAATACAATAGTTACAACTGTAAAACTTCCAAAGGTGTTTTTATGAAGCTATCCACAGAGCTAAAACTTCTAAAAAAATACATGGTATAGATAAGGAAGACCTTTCTTGTCCTGACTATTCTTTTATAGACTGATAATTTTCTATGGATCACAGAAAACTTAAAGTGGTTCTTTGCCAAAATAAATATTTTGGGATATTTGTAGTAAATTTATATCTGAAGATACCCATGTGAAGATTTTGGAACTGAAACTTGCTTTAAATGCTTTTAGTGATGGGTTGAAATTTGAATTTTGATTATGATGGTATCATAAAAAAAAGAATCATCTTATCACTGATCTCAAATTTAGTCCAAGATATTAGGGACCATTGATTTCTTGACTGTAAAACAGAATTCATATAATGTCTTCTATGCTTTCTCCAGTTACTAGTATGAGGCTCCTTGGAGGCTGAATACACGCACAGCTGCAGTATCTTTTCCTTGAACCAAAGCAGCTTGTAGAATTTAACTTACACTGGGGACACTAAGTGGTTTGAATCCTCAGATCAAGGGAGAGAAAATGTAATTTAGAGATGCTTCTGATCACAGCCCTTTCTTGCTGTCTGTGTTGTACATGCTGATTGTAGATTCTGGGCAACTATATATAGTATTTCTGGAATAAATTTTTAGCAGATCTGTATTTTTTCACTTATCATTGATGTTTGTCTTTTATTTCTTGAGATATAATGGGGAGGGACAACAACACTTTCTAAGTGCAAAGATACTAAAATTTTGAGTAATTGCTCTCTATGTTTTCTTGTTTGTTTGTTTGTTTTTAAATCCTAAGCAAATTCTAGAAATCTACAGTTTATTTTTGGAGATGACTTCTGCACTTCCGAAAATGCATAACATTATTGGCTTCCTATTGAAGCACTAGAATTTTGTGTTTATACTGTGGCAATGTATAGAAAACACCATCAAGAATCAGCTTATTTCACTAAGTATTAAGCTTTAAAACACCCACAACAATAATATGAAGATCTTGGCAAAATGTAGCTATAAGTGAAACCAAATTGGGTGTTCATAAACCCCAGAATAGATGAAAAGGTATAATTGCTTAACAATTAATATGTAGAATTGCCTTTTGGGAAATTATTTTAAGAATTTTTTTTCACTTTCTTAAATACCTTTTCTAGCTTGTATTTATCTGATTGACTAAGGATCATATTATCTACTTTAACTATGATCTGAAATTACATCCCCGCTGAACTGTGAAATCATATTTTATGAATGAGGATTTAAATTTATTTCATAATAATGTAGCAATAATATAAATAAATAGGCTGATGTTGGATTGTGTTCTTTTTGTTGTTTGTAGACGCCAGAGAAGAAACAGTCAGAACCTTCTAGAGGAAGAAAAAGAAAAGCAGACACTCAGAGTGAAAGCAGCCAAGGTAAACTAAAATGTAAATGAATTAGATAGTTATTGCATGTATTTAATCAAATTACAATGCAAAAGGTTTTGACAGCCTTAAAAATTCTGTATTTTTGCTTGCATAAGACATGTGTTGGGTTTTGGATGGTAAATTATGTATCCTCCTGCTCCCCCCACCCTCATTTGTCACCGGAAGGGATGGGCAAGTAAAACCTGAATTGAGCTGGTACTTGCCCATAAGAATTGTGTGCTACTGTGTGTGTAACTTGCAGCTATGATACAACTCTATACTTTTAAGAGTTGTAGCAGCTCTTCTCATCCAAAATACCTTTGTGGTTTGTATTTCTTTTCAGTAGGTAAGGGGGGGAAGTGATTACAGATTATAATATCTGATTGCTTGTTTTTCAGGTACGTTTACAAATCGAATTTTATTCTTCCTTTTCTATGGAGTATTGTACAGTGTAGTTGTCTAGAGGGATGGGAAAATTGGGATGAGACCGATTTCAAGTTTAATATTTACAAAGCATAGTTTTTGTCGTTCCTCTCTTTAATGTGACTTTTGGGGGAGGAATGGTGGAAATTTAACCTCAAGACAAAAATTCATTAAAAAGGGAGAGGAAATAGTTTTGGTAACAACTGTATTAGCTTTTTTTGGTTTCTAACTGAGCTAGGAAATGTCACTTCAGATACATATCGATGGGCTCCATATCTAGAAGTCTTCATGATGTAACATGCTATTAGTAAAAGAATTATGTAGTTTGACTAAAATTAATTTCTTTGTAAGTGTTGCTTCACAGAGACCTGCTTTGTTCAAAGCACTTGAATGAAATTTCCTATTTCCATTGTTCTAGTAGCCTATCCTTCCTGCTACCAATGAGAGTTGAAATTAGAGATGATAGAAATTTTAGGAACTTTTTGGCATAGACAACATGATTATAGTCTTATAATTACTATCTTACTGTCAGCAACAGTGAAACCGAATAGTCTGCACTGCAGTATTCTCAAGGAACTGGCCTAGAAAACTGAAGCGTATTGGGGTGATACCGTACAGTTGAAGCACAGCAAATACTGCTGTTGGATCTCTTGTTCCTTTTTTCAATACATCTCTTGTATATTGCATACCTATGATTTTGACTTTGTAGTATGCAAAATAATCCATAAATATTGAAGAAAAGTATTGTTTAGAACATGGAGGTAATTGGAAAGTGGGATAAAATCAGTGTAAATCTATTCATAATTGGCTGTGCCAAAATAATTTGATGTATTTCCTCAGTGCAGAGTTCTGTAACGTAACATAGATTTTTCTATACTGAAAAGGAATGCAGCCTGTCTCATTTATCTGGATGAAAGCAAATTTTAATTTGATAAAGCAATATATGAGAATTAAGCATGAAGACAGAAATCACTAGCAGAATTATAGGGTAGGTAAAGAACTGGCTAGAGGGCAGTAGCAATGCTATCTATGTACACTAACTGGGTAACTACTGGAGGAGTTAGCTGTGTGCTGTTCCAGGTCTTTGAATTATTTTATCTAAATATGTTAAAAGTCTTGACACAAAAAGGGCTGCCAAATGTTTCTGTTTCTTCATGGTATTTCTTAGTGACACGAAGTTATGCAGCAGTGACAATATAGAGGCATATTGGACTAGAAAGAATGCTATTGCTGAAGCAATAGCAAAGCTTGAAAAACTTTGCTAAGAAGTCCAAAATTACATTTTTAGACCTATGTGTAATGTTCTCCTAATTTATCACAAAAATTTCTTTCTCTGAAGAAAAAAGCTTTGAACAATGATCTCTTTGCAAGATGTCTCCTAACAGGTAGTCTGGCCTGTATAAGAGACATGTACAGTCTTAAGATTTATCTTAGGGCCAAATAGAAGAAAACATTCATGCCATTGGGTAAGGCATTGGTGCAATCTCTGGAATGCCGCGTATGGGTCAGGTCTTCATGTTGAAGAAAGATTAATTCACATGGGTGCTCCTGAAGTCTCATTAAGATAAAAGAAATTCTACTCTCTCATTCTGCAATATTTATCTCCCTAGTTAACCTTGTGAGTTAGCAGATTCATAATCAGGTTGGTAGGAATGGAAATACTTGTCATCCTCCATGCCCACACTATTATTGGCACTTAGGGAAATCCTTGGGCTGAACATTTGGGCACAATAACTCACATGGAGCAGATAATGTTAGTAGACTTGGTTAATTTGTTATTTTGGAAGTTGGTGAACTTTGAGATGGTGCTTGAGAAGGGGAGGGACTTAAAGCTAAAGGTTTGATCCGTAGGATGAGAGATGAATTTCCTGTTATCTACAAGAGGTCTAGGCTTACTGCTAAATCTGCACTAATCTGGTTTAGGAATTGAAGTGTGACTTAATTTCTGATTTCTCAATGAATAGAATATGCAAATCTCTTTGTTGTGGCCAATCCCTTAATTATCTACATAGGGAGATGACGTATTAGCACATCAAAGAAAACCAATTAACAAATGGTAAGACTTTGCTATAATTACTCTTCAGGTAAAATGTAAGACACATCTATAAGTGATTTATTTAATCAATTCTAATGTATTAATGTATTTGTTTCAGGAAAGAATATTGGGGGACGTGGTCACAAGATTAGTGACTATTTTGAGGTAAGGTTTTTGTGTGTTTGTAAAATTTACTTAGCTTTAAAATTTACTTTTAGCTTTTTTTGGATGTTAAAAAATGTTTGCTTGTAATGGACAGGCTTCTTGAGAGGATACTTTCTTTTTCTTTATGTCAGTTATTTAAACCTTGAATTAGAGATGCAGTGATCTCTTGGTGCAGCCTGAGCTAACATACAAAACCCATTTTCTTTCATGTGTTTCTTTAAATGACCAAAGGCTACACTAATAAAAGCAGTACAATCTCATTTAGAAATTCTGTGTACAGATGAGCTGTATCATTCAGTAGATGTATAATGTATTTTGATAAGATTGACTAATTGGAGGGCCTTATCTTCTCTACAGTACCAAGGTGGAAACGGCTCTAGTCCAGTGCGAGGTGTACCTCCTGCAATCCGATCTCCTCAGAATTCACATTCCGCTCCTTCTTCTGTAAGTTTGTGAACTCTGTAATTGCTGGAGATAGTTTCACAGTCTAAAAGTAGAGTAATTGTAAAGAATCTATATTCCAGGGAATAGTTTTCAAAGGAAGGAATCCTGGGAAGGAGGCTTTGCCTTTCAACAGAAAAAAAAAAATCAAGTTAAATATTAAAACTAAAATTTTCTGTTAACGCTGGAACTTCTTTTTTTAAAACATCAATTTTAAATACAAAGTAATTATGTAAATGTTGAATAAATGTTAAAATGTTCTAATGACATCTTTTCACAAGCCTCACACAGAAAAGGGGAAGATTTTTGTTACTTATGAGGAAACTGAACGCCTAACTCGGAACTTTAAAAGCTCAGTTTTTTTATAAATTGTAAGTTTTTAAATAATTGACACCTAATTTGCCTGTATTGTTCTAAAATTCTCTTTGTTGGTCATGCTAAGTAATTTTTTTTTCCTCCTCATGTACACAATTTCAGTGTTAAGCATACCCACTTGTGATTCTAAATGGCCAAACAGATTCTACCAGTTATAGAAATGATTTGTTTTCTCTGCTGGTAGACCTCAGCTTTTATTCCATGTACTTTCATCTTCAGGCATCCTCTTATTCTTGTTAACAGTATGGAGTGTAATACAGATTGTGGAATTTGGCTTGAAAACAGTCTCATTCACACAAACTAGTGGGTTTGGGGAAGTTTCATTAACAGGATTTGTGTTCTGATCTGCACTAGCTTCGCCTTTCTGGTTCTCCCATGGCAAATGACCACTCCAAAAATAACTGACGTTATTTTTGAGTTGTGAAAGCTTAGAATCAGAAGAATAAGTCTATGTGAGACTGACATTGCCTTATGTCAGTCTTGTATTAAATCTTTCAATCTGTTTCCCAAAAGTGACAATCTTAGTTTTCTCAGATAATATATTGCATCCTTTCTAAACTGCAAGTGATATGTAACAGCATAGTGATAGCTCTTAATGCAGTGCTCCAAGTAGTATCTTCTGCAATAACGATACTTTTTTTTCCATTCGATATGATTTTCCTGCCAAGAGTTGTAAACAAGGCTATGTTCATAATTGAATAGTATAGTGGTATCTAAAATCCTTTGTCTTCATGCATTCCAGGTTCGACAGAATAGTCCTTCTCCTACTTCATTAGCTTTCGGGGACCACCCTATCACACAACCAAAGCAGTTATCTTTTAAAATTACTCAGGTAACTATTTTTGCATAGAGCTATCCTGTATCACTTCAGACTGTAGAAAAAACCTGATAGATACTTGTCTTTCAACTTCTTCTAAACTCTTAAAGGCTTTCAAAAGCTTTGCTTTTTACAATCTGCCAAAGCATTCTTCTGTTAAGTTTAGTAGCTCATAATTTAAATCTCTGATTAGTTTTGTATTCTGCACTTGGTCTGCTTCCAACGTTGCACTTCATGAGTTAGATGACCATGTCATTGGTAGGCTTTTGCTTAAGATTTTAGCTGTTGTGTGATCTTAGAAAGTAGAGGCTGCTCTTCCAGGCAGTATTTGAAGTGACAGCTGCTGTTGTCATATTGCATTTAAAATATGACATCGAAGAAGAAAAATGAGATGGTAATCAAAATTATCAAGATATAGTTGTCATGACTTTTAAAAGCTGAAAGCAACTGTTTTATCCTCTCTGCCATTTCTGACATGATCCGTTCTATCTTTCACAAGTTAGTCAGAACAAGGCTACTTCACCTGTTGACCAAATACAGAGAATTTGATGTAATTAGCTGACATTTACATTCTTGCCCTGTTTTATATGCTTTTTTTGTGAACAGTAACTTTTTAATTAGTGATTAAATCTTTAACACTGTTAGTGGTTTGTCCCAGCTGTTCACAGTTGTCCTCACAAAGAGGGAAAGCAGTTTTGAATAAGAACATGCCATGTCACTTTCAAAACATATGAAAATAAGATGTGCTGGTCTTGTTGAATGTTTGAAAGTAGTTTATTTCTCTATGTAATAAATGTGAGAAAAATAATGCTGTAATTGTTAAAGGAAAAGATAAATATTTCAAAATGTTCTTTTTAGACTGATCTCACAATGCTGAAATTAGCTGCACTAGAAAGTAATAAAAATCAAGACTTGGAAAAGAAAGAAGGTCGTATAGATGACTTACTCAGGGTAAGTGTTAGACATGGGGTAAAGATATTTATTCAGAACAACAGACAGTGAATTTGAGATAAATATTTTAAATGTTTTAGTAATCCTTGTTTTTAAAAATAACCCTGGAGTTACCTAAATTACAAGGTGAAATGAGTTTTTAATTTTTGTAAAGAAAATTTTTTTTTTCCTGAAAATCTGAGAAGTCTATAAAATTAAATGCATAGGGTTTTGGTTTGGGGTTTTTTTCTGCTTCTGTGCTATGGCTTGTTAATGATTAAATATGTTTATAGACTTCTGAAGATACAAAGAAAGCTGATGCTGTTTTGCAGGCAGTTGATTAATTCCTTAAGTTCATAATATAATTTCACGAAACAGGTGTTCTTTTGTGGTTCTCATTGTGAATAGTAGTTATCAGTGGGACAACTGTTGGTGGTTTCAGAATGGAGGTGATTGTGACAGAAATTATTATGGGCAATAAATAACAAATTTAATAAGAAACCTATGCTATACTGTGCTTTAAGACCTGTTTTCAGAAAAAAAATCTTAATGCTTGTGCTCTGGAAAGAAGTGTTGGAGAGGTGATATATAGAAATATGAAACAAAACCCCCTGTATTCACAAGTCATAGTCTGTTTAGTGTTTATATGTGGGCAGGTATATATTAATCCGTGCAGTCATACACTATAAAATTGTACGTGTAGATTGTTTTAGCACATGTTCAACAGTATGGGATAGACAAACCTAGCTTTTTTTTTTTAATCATTTAGTTTTAAACAAAATAATATTGCTGTTGGGTTTTTTAGGTAATAAGTTAAATATAATTGGAACATAGGGAACCTGTTAAACTTCCTACTCAGATAATTGAAACTTTTATCATAGTGATTTGTTTTGTTTCCTTTTAAATTAAAAATGTTAGCATTTCATGTGACTTCAGCAATCAGATACAAAGGATCCGGAGCTAAATTTGAACTTCCAGTTTAACACTGGAGGACTGAAAAAGTGATCAGTACAATGCTTTTATATATTATTTATATGCTGAATGCTCTGTAATACGGAATGTAGTGCAGTGTAAAGGAAATAAAAAAGGAAGAAAGGCATCCTTCTACAGATTGGGATAGATCTGTGAAATAAGTTTTTTGCCTATACATATATATGTTTATATGTGTTCCGTACTTTAGTCATGTGAAGGTAAATACCTTTATTTTCTGTGACATCTGATTAAAAAAACTGGTGTTTCGATTTATCTTTTCATATTTTTATATATTTATTAGGCTAACTGTGATCTTAGAAGACAAATAGATGAACAACAAAAGCTACTTGAAAAATATAAAGAAAGGTTAAACAAATGTATTTCAATGAGCAAGAAGCTTCTAATTGAAAAGGTAAGTTTACTGCTTTTAAAATCTTCGTCATAAAAACTGTGAGGGTGCTATAGAACTCCATTATGATTCCTTCATTTTCACTTTAACTTTTTCACATTAGTGTCTGAGACTGAAACTTCATATGCGTGGTCTCTGTCTGGCAGTAAGTGTTTTTATAAGCCTGAATAGGCAAAATAAAATGTTGAGCCTTTTTTAGATGGTGGAAAGTGTGACTTTTTTAATTTAATGGGGGGGGGGATGTCCCCATCATGAGTATTTCAGATATAGCAAAGTGTAAAAGATAAGAATTTAGTATGTGGCAAATTTTTTGGACAAACGTTAAGAATGAGATTACAGTGAATGAAAAAAATTCTGAACATTGTTGTGGAGAGCAGACAGATAAAATCTCGTTGTGAGACACTTAAGTGTCTGAGATAATTTTTGATGTAAAATGATAAAATGCTCTGTTAGCTCAGGAAACACAGAAATGAAAGTGACCATTTACCTTCATACTACTGTGAAAGAAATATTTATTTCAAGTTTAATGCCAATTATAATTAAACTAGCAGCAATTTCTTAAAAGAGGAGGATACCTTGTTTTTCTCCCTCTTCTTTAAAATAGCCTTATTTTTAAAAAAAAATTAACAAAAAGTGAATAGAAAGTGAGCTTATTACAAATTAGGATACAAAAAAGTTTTAAGGTAAGTAGCCAGGTCTCTTCCCTAACACTAGCTGCTAGATGCTGCTATCAGATACAAAGACATAAACTGATCTGTTAGAGGATTAGGGAGAGTTTCCTTGCTAGCATGTCATAAATAAATTATTGCAGTCCTTTTTAAGTTCCAGCATGAGGGGAATGCAGGGAAAAGATGCATCAGATCTGTTTAGCATGATACTAGGTGGGCACCTTCAGACTGAGAATCTCACATAGGCCATTTTTTGTGAAAGGCTGTGCAGACCTCCTCTTCAGTCTAGAAGTCTGTTTGCACAAAGACACTTAACTCTGTCAACTTCTCACCTTTTTTTTTTTTTTGTGGGGATGTGTGTGATTTTGGGCCATTAGGCACTTCTTAAGAAGCAAGCATTTGTAACAATTAAGGAAGTTTCTGTCCATCAGCAGTGTTCACAGTATTCTTTCTTCTTGTGCTGAAGCAGACTAGGCAGACTCAGTCATTTATCACATCCCAGGGATGCTTCTGGTAGTAGTGACTGGTTCTGAGAAGGGCACCTGCTTCTATTACTGTAAGTGAATATCTGATTGCAGTTAAGTCTATCTGCAGTGCATTCCCACATAGAGATTCCTGAGCTCAGTCAGTTTGGTACAAGTAGTAACACTCTGTCAAGGGAGTTAGTATAGTAGGTGCACTCCTTCTGATATCCAAGCAGGCTCATTTAGTATAATAGACGTGTACAGACATAATCTTAATTATATGCCTGTATGATGCTGGTACTCTATCAGTTTTGCTGTATTTACAAATAAAATGTTTTGTTAATTATGAAGAACAGTGAACTTTACAGGAAAACTGTCAAACTCAGATTTTTTTGTTGTTGTTGTTTGTGCACAAATCGTCATTAGTACCAATTCTAACAACTGCAGATGTTTGAGTTCTGCAGAATTTAGAATAAATGGAGTAAAGTAATAAAAGATATTTTAATCTATTCTCCTCTTATCCCTTCTTTAGAAAGTTGTTGGAAAAAAACTGAGTGTTTTACAGACTTTTTGAACACTTCAGTATTACTAAACATGATTTTTTTTTTGTTTTGTTTTCTTAGAGCACACAGGAAAAGCTGGCAAGCAGAGAGAAGAGCATGCAAGACAGATTACGCCTGGGGCATTTTACAACAGTTCGTCATGGTGCTTCATTTACTGAACAGTGGACAGATGGCTTTGCATTTCAAAATCTTGTGAAGTTAGTCAATGCTATGTTCTTAAAATTCTCACTAATTGTTAGTTCCCTCTAGTGGATTTTTTTTATTACTAAGGTTCTAGGATTGGAGCGGCTTTTCATATGTTGTATTTTGCTTTGCCTTTTGAAGACTGAGAATACAGTACAGAACTGCCTTAATCAATTGAGAGAATGCTAAGGGCTGAGTGTCTGAAAGACAGTTTGGTTTCGCTTGATTTTAACTATCCTTAGAAAAGCATGAATGTACTAAATGAGCAGCACGTAATTATTCAGCTCAGCTGGTAGAAAGAGCTATAAAACTAAATCAGTGATTTTTCAAGCAGCTAACCATGTATCACTGGTGATCATTGGGACAGATGAGGTCTGTGAAGTTCTCGTTGGTCACATAGGTGCTGCCCGCACATCCATCACTGTAGCAGGTTTTTCTGGCATCCAGCTCCTCAATGCCATGAAGGAGGAGTGACAACTCTGGCAGCCTCAGATAGGGTCTAGTGCAAGTGAATGGGGGAAAGCAGCCACCTGGAAAAGAGCTGCTGCAACAGGTACTTCAGCAGAGATGGGGCCAAGGAAAAGGGCTCTGGGAGACCATCAGAGATGGTCATAAAATAATTATGCAATGCCTCAAAAGGTGTTCTTTGGTAACAAGTCTGATTCAGTCTTTGGAGAGCTATATAGATGTACATATATCTATGAAAATAATCCACCAAGATTTTAGTTTTTGAAGGGCAATATGTAGTCTTAGCATTATGTGATTGCCTAGGGCATTGTTTTTTTAAGACATTCTAAAAAACAGTCTGTATATGTGTTTTGCATAAAAGCTGTAATGGTTTGCTATACAACCAAACTGTTGATTCATTTGGGAACGGTCAAATCAAATTCAATATTTGGCCTATAAAAATCAAGTACTCTCTATTGACTCTGTAACGTTTCTTTTGATGGTGTAAAAGGTGTCCACCAGCTCAGATACCTTTTTTTTTTTTCTTTTGCTAGTGCAGAAATCATGTGTAACACTTACAAAACCAAAACAATCCCAAAACAACAAAAAAAACCCCACCACTTATTTCAAAAGTAAATTGTGCCAAAACTTTAGCAAAATTTTTCCACCTCATGAAAAAATTTGGTGTTCTTTTTCCTAGGAAACATTTTCACAAGTACAGTAAGTTTCCTAAAAATCTCTTAATGCTTTATCAGTTAAAAAGATAGTTCTTTAAAAAAAACGCAAAATGATGAAACTTTAATAAAGCTTTTTTTGGGGTTTACAGGCAGCAAGAATGGGTGAATCAACAAAGGGAAGACATTGAAAGGCAAAGAAAGCTCCTGGCCAAGCGAAAGCCTCCAACTACAAATAATTCTCAGGCACCATCTGCCAATTCTGAACCCAAGCAGAGGAAAAATAAAGCTGTGAATGGGGCAGAAAACGATCCCTTTGTTAGACCCAATTTACCACAGCTGTAAGTTTAACATTTCAATCAGTCTTTTACATAAATTCTCAGATATTGTCTGTGTGAGTTCTATTCAAATAACAGCATAAAAAGACACTCAGTATATTCAGCAGCTATATTCTCACTGACGACTTGCTGATGTTAGGGAAATTTGCACCACTGCCTATGAAGATGTCATACAATTGCCCAGTTTATTTTTGGTAACGTCACCAGAGAAAGGCCCATTCTGTGTTTATGCAATGTTCCTTCTGTTTTCCTGATCTAGAGGAGTCCTTATTCTGGTTTCCTACTCTTGTAATGTCACTGATACCTATTGAACTTTCCTTGATCACATTGGTTTAGGAGTCTCTCCTTTACTGAGAGATCATTTCATTTTTCATATAACAGTCTTTAGCTAACAAGAAAAGTTTTTTCAGCCTTTAGTATTTGAGGACATGTCTAAAAACAAATGGAAAAAAATTTCCCCACACACTTCTGAATGCTGGATCCTGAGAGGAACTGTCAGAAGTTACTGATCCCATTTCACATACTGACAATGTTGAAATTTTTTGTCATTTAAACATAAAAATTGAGAGCTATCAAAGAATTCTCCACTTTTCAAGTGACATTTTTTCCTGCAGACAAAAATGCTATAATTCAAGGCACAGACAGATGTGTCCTTGACATTTAATTTGAGCATTTTAAGGAGTTCCTGCTTGGAGATACTAGTTATTGCCCTTGACGCCAAGAGGCTGAAGCTGATAGTGTATCTGTTCCTAGACAGGTTAAATAAAAAGTAAATAACTAGGGTTAAAAAGACTAATGAATTAATCTGTGTTACTTTGCAGAAGTAGGCTACATGTGTATGGTCACCTCTCCCTTGTGGAGGTAGTAATTTATACCTCTGGGGGTTCGGGGGTAAATAAATTACTCTGGTTAGATCTGCAAAATACATATGTTTGGACCATCAGTTTCAAGACAGCTGCATATGTTTTGCATAATGCATCATTCTTAAAGTTCACATTGTGAAATTGTTTGGCTGTGACAAAAATACCATGAAATACAGTAGTAAGGCTGGCAATGTAAGCAAATCTTGATTAGTGTTACTCGTATATTTTGGTAGAGACCTGAGTTGTCATTGCTCAGATTGATTCTTTATTAATACTTACTGCCTATGTTTCATCTTCTTAGAACATAATTAATACTTCTGAATAGTACGGTAAAGATTACCATCATGTTAAAAAATACCTTTTTGATTGAATGTAATACCTCGTTATTAAAAGTAACATTTAAGTAATGGAAAAGACCTGAAAAATTACCGAACTTTTACTTTGCCAGCTTCTGGCCAGGTCTTCATGTTAAATTTACATAATCTTATTGCTCCTTTAGAAGGTGATAAAATACACATTTGGGAAAAAATACAGAAGACGTGTTCTAATTATTAAGTAGGACAAGATGAATTCCTGACAATAGACTTCTGAATATTTTCTCGTGTTACGCAGTTTTAAATAACTTCCAAATGACTAAAAACTTTTTAAATTTTCATTTCATTTGGCTTAACCAGTTACGTGTTAAATGGCACACGAAAATGCTTGCTGGTTATGGAATTACCAAGAGAACAGTCAGAATTGACCTTTTGTATTTAATGCTAGCATAAATATAAGCTGTTATTGAATCAAAATTGTTTTTCCTTGAAGTGTCTTAATTTGGTCATTATATAATCTAGATATGCAATTGTTTGCCTATATGATAAGTTTATAAATTTTGTTTCAGATCTATGAGAACGTCTGTAATGTGTCCTGAGATCACAGAATCATTAAGCTGCATCGTATTTTTAGGCCTTTACTTGAAAGGGGTTTTTAAATGTTTGTATTTAGAATTAATTATAATTTTGTATAGTGGCATTATGTGTTGACTCCTCTCTGCTTCTCAATACAGAATTAAATACTTTTTGCGTATCTTGCTAAAACAATTAATTGTGCACTTCCATTTCAGAGTAAATTTGTCATCTCTTGTGTATGATTCTCTCCTATTACATTGTGCTTATCACTGTTCCTGTGTTACTTCAAAAGTAATGATCTTAATTAGTATAGTCAAATGGAAGTGATTCTGCTTATATGAGGCATGGGGAAATGCAGAGCTGCTTGAGATTAATGAACTAAACCAGTACCAAATCAGTACAACATATATGCAAGTGATGAGGCAGAACTTTTTTAAACAAACTTGCTAGCAGTTGTTAGCAACAAGTGTCTCTACCACTGCATTGTTTGCTTTAGAAAATGTCTCCAGCTGCAGATATTGACAAGACAAAATGATCTATAGCTTTGTAACAAGCAGTATTATTGAAGCCCTTTTGAAAACAGGTATTAACTGTTTTGAAATGGATTGAAGGTGTTGCCTGAGGGATTCTTAATAAGGGCATTGTTTTAGTTTAGCTGAATATACTATGGTCTCTGATACAAATTTAAAAGCAAAATTTTTGCACTGAAGTTATTAGTATAAAAGTGGCCACCTGCCAGTGTCCTGTGAGTGAACGGTGGGTTTGGTGTTTAAATAACATGCAGCAGATGAGTCTACCCACCATCCTGGTTTTTCATCATTCTTTCCCTTTTTGTGGTCCAAACAAAAACTAAAAAGTAGTTTCAATTTT
Organism: Buteo buteo; assembly: GCF_964188355.1. Classification (NCBI taxonomy): domain Eukaryota; kingdom Metazoa; phylum Chordata; class Aves; order Accipitriformes; family Accipitridae; genus Buteo; species Buteo buteo. Next base: position 31,337,900 of record NC_134175.1, read on the forward strand.
GAGAGATCTCTTTTCTGCTGAGTGAAGTAATCTTACTAGTCTTACATGAAAGGAATAAATTAAAATTTATGTAAAGAAAAAACATTTATTTGAGGTAGAGGTTGCCTTCTTACCCCTGGAAAAACCTGTTCAAAAACTCTATTCCAAATTCTTTGGAGACTTGAGAGATTATAATGCTAGTCCCCACTTCTTGGAAGCAGCTCTTATTTCATTAGGTGGTTATTTCAAGGAGCAACTTTTTATTTAGTTTAGGTGGTGTAGTCCTTCGTGTGCAGCTTCAGCCCTGTAACTTACATTCACTTCCCAGTCACCTCTTCCTCTGCTTCCCAGTTCTTCCATGGGAGTCTGCATGCATCCTTGTCCCTGCATGCAATTTGGAATAGGAGAGCAGAGGGAGCTGGCAGAGTTTGTTACTGTAGCTGAACAAATGCATCATTTAGAGGGAGCATTCTGTTCTGTGTGGAACAAATAAAAATATTTTCAGAAACTTTTTCAGGCTGAAGTGCCAGCAATGTGTCTGGGCTTTACAGGGCAAGTGAAGACAGCTCCTTTCCTGAGGCAGTCTCTTTCTAGGGCAAACATGGAAACAATGGTGAAAAGACCTCATGGAAGGCTTTGACTTGGTCAGCATCTGCCCATCCTTTTAGAAATTTGAGGAATAAGGTTGGACTAAAAAAAGGAGTGCTTCAGAAATTGTAGCCAAAGATTTGTATCAGATGTATGTATGGCTGTTTAGGGGCATGGCTGCATCCTGCTGTGCCTATGCATCCAGGATGATTTTTCAACTGGGAAAAGACGGGAGGAGAGGTTTGTAAATGTGCCATGCTTGGTCATCATGAAAACGAAGAAGCACATGACCGTTTTGAGTTTTTGTCTTCTCTATACCCACTAGTAAGAGTGTTTTTGTCATAGAAGAAGGTTTTGTCTGAACTTGTGAGGAAGAAGTGCAAAGAAGATTGGCTATGTCTACCTATGCATACTGTGTCAAAGCCTTTGAAATGTGGATATGAAAACAGTTAAACAACTGGAAGGCCTATTTTTGCTAATTAAAAAAAAAAAAAAGTTTAAATTGGTGATAATCAAATCTTTCAGGCCAGGTAAGCTGTCTACTTTCTTCCAGCAACAAGTAAAGATGGCACACCATGGCCCTACATGTCACAGGAAAATTACACTATATGCACAGAGTATGTCCACTGCTTTTGGGGAATTTCAGGAATTCATTGCATGTGTATGGTAGTTCATTTGGCTGTAGACAGTTAAAATACAGCATTTGTTGCCCAGTAATTTTGAGCAGAAAAGATTACGGTCAGGACCATTAATTCATGCAATCTACTCCCAGCTGCCCTTCTTCCCCAATGCTCCTCAGATTAGCCTCAAGCCTGCCTACCCAGCTTAAGTTCATGTAGTGGATGGCCACAGCCTGTTTCTGGCTGACGTCCCTCCTCTGTGCTCCTCAATGTTTCTTCCTCCGCATCTGATGAGACCTGTGTGTCTCAGGTGATGGAGGAGCAATGCCTTCTGTGGGAAATGGTCTCTCATAGGTAACTGCTGTTTTCAGAAGGTGCCTCCAGCGTGCCACTGCCCTGCAAAAGGCAGCGGGTGGATGCAGGTGGGAAGCAGCGGGCTGATGGGAGGCAATCCCTAGGCTGGGTGTTTTCAGACTGCGCAGCAGGGCAGTGGCCTATAGCCAGAAAACAGACAGCACGCACACTGTTGTTGTTTTACTGCTATTTGTCATGTGCTATTTTAATATGAATATAAAGTATGGTATATTTATAGATAAAAAGTAATAAACTTCTACTTCTAAAAAAAGTAGATGTTTCTGAATATGAGGGAATAAAGTTTTGTTTTTCATAGGTAAAGGAACAAAATCTAAAGTGACTATGTCTGTGTACGGTTCAGCATTTTATATGCCTTCCTCTAAAACATGGTGGTCAGTAATGAGTTTCAAATTGCTGTGAATCATGCTGTGCCTCTAATAGAGTTAGATTTGTAAGGAAATAGAAAAATGGAAAACAGTCATTTATTGGGATATAGCATGGAAACATGGAAAGAATGACTTCGAATCTTAATGTTTTCAATATGACCTCTAACTTCTGCTCTGTGCTCAAGAGGGCTATTTAAGAACTTTTTGGAAAGCAATACTTGCTAGAGCTGTCTAGGCACATTGTCATAACTCTGCGTAGATAGCTGAGGTTTTATAAAAAGGACCAGATTTCCTATATTATGTTGGGTTTTCAGGGGATCTGTGGTTTTAGGGCTCACAGTGTTCAATGAAAATTCTGGAAGGTCATGTCATAAACTTCATATTTTCAGTGTGTTTTACTTGTAGCTCAGCTTTGCTGAGCCACCTAAATACTTTTCTTCCTGAGAAAGACAAATTTTACTATCTGCATTTTTGGAAATGCACAAATTTGTAATTTATACTGTAGACAAGAATCTGGAAAGAATAATATTCAACCTTATACACATTGGCATTGTTCTTTTGCCTTTTTTAATTGAGAACTTAATCCATGTTAGAGTAGTTTGCTATTTGAGTAGAAGTATTGATAAAATGTCAGATGCTGCTGTGAGTTTTCTAGCGTGGTCTTGATGCTCTTTTTGTTAGGTCTAGATGTATTAGAGCAGGAATTAGAGCATTGTTTTAGGTTTCTTGCTGTTGTTTGGACTGTAGAGAGAATGCATTGCCAGCTTTCCTAGCTATTGAGACACCCCACTGCACATTTGCTTTAATGCCTCTTCTTTTAAGATGTAACATAAATTATCTAAACCCGGAGGAGATTCTGCCAGGATAAGAACATAAACGTTCAGTCCCAAAATCTGGTACTAAGGGACCTATTGCCTTTCTTGGAGAGGCAAACTTCCTGACTGTACTGTCTTCAGAGTTTGGGGATGTCTGTTGACTGGAATACAAAGCTGCTTTTCATTCCAGTAGGAAAAAAAATGCAGGGTAACCTTGTATGATGCTTCTTAAAAGAAAGGATCACTTCCTTCTCAGATTCTGACAGGATGTGGTTATGGATGTTTTTTTTGCCTGATCTGAGTGTTTTCTATACATTATAGACCAGAAGGTTGATGAAAGAGTCTTGTGAAGCTCTTTCCAGGTTCCTGGAAATTAGGTGCTGTGGTCAAAAAAGAATCCAGTGATTTCACTAATATTCATGGAGAATATCTGTTCAACTCAATCTTCTGTCCTGGCCAGGTCAGAAAAGGGTCAGTGACAATTCAGTATTTATGAAATCAGGAGTAGGAAAGGGCTCTATGAAAGCTTCAGAACCACCAGGTTTTATCCTGAAAAGATGCACTCCTTTATTAACAACTTTTGAGACCCCATAAACACAGGGTTTAGAATTCTGAAAACTATGGTGAACTTCATCCAAATTTAAAAGGGAGGAAGAAGTCTTACAGATTATTAGATTTCTGCAGATTTTATCGATGTTGGCATTTGCTGTAAGAGAAATCTGAATTGGTGTCCCTCACCTCCGGGGAAACTACTGGTGATTCTCAAGACACTCTAGTTCCTTAGACTTGCAATAAGAGCAGCATGTATAGCCTTCTATATCAGAAATAGTGTGGCCAGCAGGAGCAGGGAGGTGATTGTCCCCCTGTACTCGGCACTGGTGAGGCCGCACCTCGAGTCCTGTGTTCAGTTTTGGGCCCCTCACTACAGGAAAGACATTGAGGTGCTGGAGCGTGTCCAGAGAAGGGCAACCAAGTTGGTGAGGGGCCTGGAGCACAAGTCTTATGAGGAGCGGCTGAGGGAACTGGGGCTGTTAGTCTGGAGAAAGGGAGACCGAGGGGAGACCTTATAGCTCTCTGCAACTACCTGAAAGGAGGTTGCAGTGAGGTGGGTGCTGGTCTCTTCTGTCAGGTGGCTGGTGATAGAACAAGAGGAAATGGCCTCAAGTTGCAGCTGGGGAGATTTAGGTTAGATACTAGGAGAAATTTCTTTACTGAGAGGGTTGTCAGACATTGGAATAGGCTTCCCAAGGAAGTGGTTGAGTCACCATCCCTGGAGGTATTCAAAAAGTGAGTAGACGGGGTACTCCAGGACATGGTTTAGTGCGCATGGATGATGGTTGGACTCGATGATCTTGAAGGTCTCTTCCAACCTAAACGATTCTCTGATTCTAAATACTTTGTGTAACTTATCTTCCCAGGGCAGTTGATAATTGAACCCACTAAAATATGGACTTTGTGAAAACATAATATGCTATTAGTTTTAGCTTTGCATCATGCAAGAAGTAGTAGATCTAGGCAAAACAATAAAATGTTTAATTTTAATTTGTTTGTAGGGATTTGTGTGAAGCCTTTCAAGGAGGCCATACCTCTTTATCCTTCCCCATCCCCTGTTACCCTTCATCATACACATATGATTTCTTCTCTGGAACCTGAAGTCTCTTTGGTTTCTTTTCTTTGGTGGTTTGTTTTCTGTGTCTTTTTTTGTTCATTGTCAGGTGGATACTGCATGCAGTCAGTTCCTAGGTTTCTTAGTTACTAATCTGTATGAACAGTCTAGATCCTCTGGATGATAACTGACTTTGTATCCTAGCAAGTCTACAGACAGTGAGGGACCACTGAATTAATTGTAGCCAGGAATCTGTTCTCAAAGGAAGATGAAAAGAGAATAAGCAAGAGAGTCCTATGCCAATTCAAAACTGAATTTGTGGTCTCATGCAAAATGTAGCATTAATGAACTTGGAATGTATTGTTTTGCATTATGTTTTTTAAATCAGAGCTCAAAAATCTGGTGTTATCAGTCTTGTCTACTTGGTTTCTGGATCTCTTAATGATCCTTTGGTTCATTAAGTGTTAGAGTTGAGAACCAAACAGTGGAGTAGCATCAGCTAAAATACTGGGATGGTGATATGATTCAGAATGGACCCAGATAATCGAACAGGCTATCTGAGAGAACAGAAATGGTCCTGTGGGAGAGGCAGTTTATATTCCAGAATACCAGACACAGAGGCATTCTGTAAGTATGTTTTGACCTTGAAATTACAAACCAAGATGGTTCAAAAATGTAGTCATAGTATTGTGGCAGTAAATAATTAGCATAGATACTGTATTTACTGTAGTATTCAAGTAAGAATCCTATTGTTTTGTTTACCATCATATAAAAGCTATAATTACATGTTTGTTTTGTTTTGGTTTTTTCAGTTTGACTCTAGCAGAGTATCACGAACAGGAAGAAATTTTCAAACTTCGATTAGGACATCTCAAAAAGGTATGTATATGATCTGTTATTCTAAGATTATTTTTTTTACCATGCCCAAAACCATAAAAACTAGTACTATCAAAATAAGAGACGGTTTGTTGAGAGCTCTCTGAGTAGAAAACATAATACTAAAAGTGCTGTACACAATTTTATGCCCAATAGTGCTTTTTTTTTTTTTTTTGCGCAGCTTACTATAAACACTGTGAATACAGGGTAGTGCACACCCAGTGTAACAGTGTACTGATTCCTTGAGTCCTTCTAATGGTGGTAACAGTTATGATGCCACCAATACTGCTCTTGTTTCAGAGCTGAGGAAGTAGAGTCAGCCAAGTTTGATACATGTTTTTACATTAGTTTTTGACCTTTAAAAAGGTCCAATTTACAAAGCATTGCATTTCTGAATGAGTATCATGTTTTGATCATCTACAGTATCCACTTCAGTTATTGGTTAGCATACTACCTGTTGCAAGAAAGAACATAATTTTCCTGCTTTTATGGAAAATCTTTTCTCTGTATCTTAAATTATTTTTGCAGTCAGATATTTTACTCCAGTTTTTGACTTCTGAAAAAACAGCAGTACTTTTTTCTTGAAGCCCATCATTCTAATACATCTATGTGATAATTATGATATTAACAAACTTTTGAGAAATAACATGTGAAAAGGAATGACAGTTGAAGCAGACAGAAATATGTCAATAAGTGTGAAAGGAAAGTACCTTTATCTGCAGAGCAGTAGCCCTTGAGATGTTCAGTCAAAACAGGTCATAGTGTTTTTCCCCTTGAAATATTGCAAAAGTCTGTTTCAGGTCTGTTCTCTTCAAATGTACGTCACCTGTTATAAATCCTACTATAATAAACTGAACTGGGCCCCTTGAGAACACCGATACTGTTTTCTAAAAGTATGACAAGAAAGTACTTGAATCTGGTAGGAAATCTGCATATAAACTTGTCGGTACTAGTGAAGTAGACTGCCCACATAGTTCTTCATTGTTAATGCTTTAGAAATAGCACCAGCTTCACGTGAAATTCTGTTACGGAATTCCGTAGGTTTCTTTCCGTGCTTTAACTTTTTTGAAGTCTAATGGAAATTTCAAGTGACATATGAAGGAAGCCATTACAAAGTTGTTTAATACCCAAATTTTGTTTTCACCTTGAGCATCAATGCTGGGGTACTCTGTATGAGAAGTAACTTCCTTGACTAAATGCCAGAGGGGAACCAAATGTTATTTCTTAGCAAATCATGTTTGAATATATCTAAAAATAATAATAAAAATACATACTTGCATTTTAATTCTTACATGCTATACAAATTTTGTTGTTAACTAAGAAAAACAATTTTGTTTTCTTCTTTTTACACGGCTATATTTCTTCCCTAATGCTTCTTTGCTGGTTACGTTTTTTTCTTCTTTCCTTCTGCATATGCTGTTTTGCTGTCTGCTCCTCTTCCTTTTCACTCTCCAGATGCTTTCCTGGTGCTCTTATTTTTGGTGCCCTGTACATGCTGCCACCACCAGTTTTCTTTTCCTTCTGCTCCCCAGGAAATTCTTTTCCAGCTAGCAGCTTTGGTCCTGGAGAGAGGCTCTTGTTTTCTTACTTCCTTTTATATAGCAGTGACCTGAGGCAGCTAAGCTGGTTCATTCTTGCTTAAAGGTATTCACAGCCTGAGTGTCCTAAATAACAGCTGGAAACAATGCAACCAGCCAGTTCTCTTTGGACTAACATTGGCCTATGAACCACATTTTGAGAACCACTGAATTGCATAATATATGAACAAAAAAGCCCAGAAGAGGCATAACTGATGGATTTTTTTTTTTTTTTTGTCAGCCTTTGGGAAGAACATAGACAATTGTGTGTGTATAAGTGTGTGGCCTTTTGCGGGGGGAGAAGGGCTAGAATTCTTTATAAAGGACTATTGGGTTATGAGGAACTGCATATCATTTCAGGGTATTTAACGGAGAACTGCAAAGATGAATCTAAATATATTTAAAAAAAAAAAAAAGAGTTTAACATTGTATAAACAGGGGAAAAAAAAAACCCAACACTTGACATTATATGTTAGGAAAAACAAATGGTCCACCCAGATCTGCTAGCAGATTAATGTTACTTAGTCCAGCTTTTAAATTATTAGGAATTTTATTTTTGTTTTCTGTATGGAGATTCATCTAGTGTCTTGTTTTGGGATGTGAGTTGTTTTCCTTAGCTTATGGGGAGGGATTCAGGATATCCACTGAAATTGTCTGGTCTGGACTCCTCAACTCATTGCAAATGTGGTTATTTAATGTGTGGTTTAGATTATATAAATACAGTTGTTGTTTCAGGATGTGGTTTTATGATATACAATGTTCGGAAATATCAGCTTTACAGCATTTTCTCTCCCCTTTGCTGACTTCTGCCTCCATCCCCTTGTGACTTGTTGCCCTGTCGCTTTTATTAGCACCACCAGGTTGTGCAGTCACAGTATAAATTGGACTGGAGAACTGATCTAGCTTCTTTCAAAAACCAAATATGTATCTTTGCAAGGCTTTCACTTTTCTTTTTTTTTTTTTTAAAGCTAAACAAAAAAGGAAAAAAATAAGATTGATTAGTTTTCCAGTTTGGTTCACCATGTGGCTGTACAAGAGGCTGTGCCAAAATAACAAGAGATGATGTGGGGCACTGCTTCCACTGGCGCTGCTACTAAAAAAAATAACGTATCAGATGCCAGGCCTTCTTTTTCCTTTTCAGCTAGAATAATTCCATAATTATGAGCTTTCTGGTATGGACTAATTTTGTCTCCCATTTATTCAAACTTTCAAGTTCTAGAGGTACTAACTCTGAAATTGATATAACCCTTTCTACAGTGTCTTTCAATGAGTATACGTTTTTCACTTCGAGTATAGATATGTAGGTTTCCACAAATTAGGCATCATGAAGTCTTTACTTTTTTAGAGAATCTGAATAAACAACTATTTCAATGTTCTCTAATATGTAGCATAAAGATGAGATAATTTTAAGTGCTGAAATTAGTTAAGGAATGTGCTCATACCTGACATGCTTCTTTTGAAATTGCACTCAAAATCTTAGGCAATATGCATTCTGCATTTGTAATTTTAATAAGTTGCAAATGGAAAAATCTTTTTAAATTAGCTTGGTTTTGGTGTCTTGTATCAACACCTTAAGAACGTTTCTGCTGTAATGACTTACTCTTTCATTCTTTCTTTGATTTGCACTTCAGCCTCAAAATATTTTAAACATCTTTTCTTAATTTGTCAGTTTGTACCAAATCTGTAACTGCACATATCTCAGTTTTTTCTTCTTTGTACATCAATTTCAGACCGCTTCCCAGATAATTTCTCTCCTTGGCTGAGGTACAAAACCCAGCTGCTTCTCATTTCAAATAGCATCCCTACAGTGCAGAACAAAACTGTGAACATCCCATTACCTGTGGGTTCATGGACAGAAAGGTTCCTTGAAACAGGCTTTTGCCTTATCTTTCTGAATTTTTCTGGCTTTAAGAGAAAAGCAGTGCTTTCTTCTAGTTCAGCAGGGTTTTGTAATGTAATGTTCCTCCATCACCACTAGTATTGATGCAGGGGTAAAAATACCCTTTTCAAATGGGGAGTAAATGAGCTTTTATATTCCATTCTTTTCATTTGCAGGAGGAAGCTGAAATACAAGCAGAACTTGAACGTTTGGAAAGAGTTAGGAATCTTCACATAAGAGAACTGAAAAGAATAAATAATGAAGATAATTCACAGTAAGAGACTTACTGTCTTAATTTTGCATGTCTATTTTTAAAATAATGCTCTGAAATCACATTTTACCTACAGAGGAGAGGCTTGTTCATAAATTTTTCTCTGGTTCTCTTTGTTTATGTATATATTTTAAACACCAACTTATTTAAACTTCAAAAAGAATAGAATTACTTATATTTAGTAAACTTACTAATGGTTTTATTGAATATGCAAGGAATAACATATATACACAGCTTATAGTGCAGGAGAGCTAAAACTTGCTAGACCATATTACTAGGCTAAAAAAAAGTCTTGTAAGGGAACCTAATGCAATTCACTTAGCTGACAATAATGCAAGAAAACGGCTGGGAGGTTTCATGCAACAGGTAGGTCCCCAGACCTACCCTGCAGGAATACAGAAAATTTTTTTTACCATGTACTATAGTGCTAATTGATAGCTAAATTGGTGTTGTGTTTTGGGTATGAAAAATAATTAATGTTGATGCTTACAATTCAATGGCAGAATATTTTCCTTCAAAAATAAATGTTCTACAACAAATAAACAAGCAGTTCTTTGCAGGTTAAATGATAACGTTTTTTAATCTTCAGTGTTTGCATTAGAAGAGTTTGGTTTTGGTGTTTGGGGGGTTTTTTTGGTTTGTTTTTTTTTTGTTGTTGTTTTTTTTTTTTTAAAAGGCATCCTTCAACAAGAAGTAATAAATGCCACAGAAAAATGACAGGCTTTGACTGTGTAAATATTGCATATTTGGGGCAAAGAATGTCCAAATTACATTCCCAGTGGAAAATGGAGTTACAGGACATGGACAGGCAGACTACTGCAGCTTCATTGCTCATTTTCTGCAGTCAATTTTGACACATTTTATGGTACAGAACAAAAAGCTTTAAACTGTTTGTTCATGTTTTTGTGGGAGTTTAGGCTTGAGTATTTACCAAGTGGCCAAGCTGCAGCTTACACTCATAATATAGAAGACAGAAGCAATGGAGAAGTAATTTAGGTCTGTAGCCCCCGCTGTCTTTCCTTAACACAATTTGTCAACTTGGCCATTTGATAAGGGAGAGGGTTTTAAGCAAAGCAGCTGTTGGGTCCTGACTCAAATCCTGTTGGGTTTTCAGCTTCCAGCAAAGTTGAGCCCTCTTTCTTGCTCTAGCAACATTCCCCTCTACATTACTCTACCCATGTATGCCCTCCCCAAGCAAAGTAGGCAGCAAACTCACCTGTTTGGCATTCCAGCCTTGGCAATGAAGAGTAGGAAATATTGCCCAGTTCAGAGGTGGGTAAACTTGTATGTCTGCATGTGTTATTTACAACTGCACTGGGATAACAGGACAAGTTGAGAGTGTGGGTTAGGGCTTTCCTGTCTGGGTTTATAGCCCATGTGATGCTGGGGCTACCTGCAAGGTGTAGGTTCTGAGCCACGGAGAGCCACACGGAGTAGCAGAAGCAGCAGTGGAGAGGGAAGGTGGTAAGGTTCACAAGATTGGCCCTACTAGAAGTATACGTGTAATTGAAGAACTAAGAAAATATAAATCTAAATTTGTTGACTGTGGTTTTAAAGAATTGGGCTACTGGTCACATGACATCAATCACCTAATGATGCTACCTCTAAATTTGTTATTTCTTCTACACTAAGTGCATTACTTACTGTTTATGATGTTTTAAAAAATGTCTTTAGCATTGAAATATGTATTTTCATAGTGAGGAAAAGGAAAGTTTTATGTTTAAAAGGGGCACAGTAAGCAAGAATATGCATCTTCCCTCAAATACTTGACTATGACCATACCTCCAAAACGATAGAGAACATGGAAGGATGGGATGACCTATTGGCAGACTAGCCCTAAACGCTTCCTTAAAGTTTTATATGGCATGTAACTGGCATCTGGCCCTGGATTCATGAGTATAGTTGTCTCATCATTGCACTAGGAAAGTGGTGAGTATTCACCTCCCTTCCCCCTGGTTGGATGAAAGGATGTATTTTGTCTTCCGCACATTTCAGGAGAGAGTATGGTCCTTTTCTCTGTCCTGCAGCATCATTTGGTGTTTGGAAGGAGTGTTTTCTTCTTGCTTTTGATTAGAGTACAAGCAGATACTCAGTCCTTTGGTGTGTTTTCCCCATATTGCTGTTTGTTATTTGTTAACTTCTTATTGTTATATAAACCCCATTTTGTTAAAAAGAGGCAGGTATGTACAACAGGCCTGGTCATGTTTCATGTGAAATTGGAAGAATATCCCCCTCGTCTGTTCCAGAAAGCTGAAGTTTGAGACTTCTGTAAAATTTGGCACAACGACAAGAGAGCCCTTGTATCGCATGTTTAAATTTAATGGTGCTTGTCTTATCCTCACAAAAATAGAGACAAAAGTAGACAAAAATTTGCCAGAATTGACTGGTTTGATGATGGTGTTGTGATAGCATTTGTACACTAAATAGTCAAAAGGTACTGAAGTTGGCCGTGTTGCATAGTTGTGCCATAAGGTGTAATGTTGTTCAATGTATTATATATTGCTAGTAAAAAAAAAATCTCCATTTGAGAAGTAATACTAAGAGATTTACACTTTAGACCCTATTTGTATACCTCAAATAGAATTAATATTTTTTTTCTTTTTGAGATTTAAAGATCACCCCACGTTGAATGAACGGTATTTGTTACTCCATTTACTTGGCCGAGGTGGCTTCAGTGAAGTGTACAAGGTAGAGTGTGTTGGGTCTGCTGAATCTAATGTTTGAACCATGTATGTTTGTACATTTGATTTTTGGCAGGAGGGAGGGGGACCTGAATAAGCAGAAGGATTGTAATGTGGTATACTCTTTAAACACTGGTTGAGCAAACTTAGATTAACCCAGGGAGGGAGGTAGCGTTACTGTAGACTTGTGAATTACATGCCTTTTTTTTTCCTCTCTTTATTGGGTGTTATTTTTATCGTCTTTGGTTATAACTTTCCCATATTTGTGGGTTTCTTTTTTAGGCTTTTGATCTTTATGAACAAAGATATGCTGCTGTGAAGATTCACCAGCTTAACAAAAGCTGGAGGGATGAAAAGAAAGAAAACTACCACAAGTAAATATTAATGACTTACGCTTCATATGTTAAATTGAATAGCATTTTATTGATTGTAGAAGGTTAATGTATCCATCTTCTTTTAGACATGCCTGCAGAGAGTATAGAATACACAAAGAACTGGATCACCCCCGGATAGTTAAACTGTATGACTACTTCTCCCTGGATACAGATACGTAAGTACATAAAATGATACATTTTCTAGAACCTGGCAATAATTTTAGTGCTGTATATTAGATAAACAGAAATGAAGAGTATTTGAAAAAAATAATATGTTCTTGTTTTCAGCCAAAGCGTTTAGGGTTTCCTTAAGGGGACTTGGAAACAAAACACACTAGTTGCAGAATTTTGTCTCAGCTAAATATTGCAGGCCTTGTACAAAGTGATGAAAAACATGTTTTGCAACACCTGATTAACAAGCCCTACAGGATGTCCTGAGGGTGAAAGGGACATGCGGTGCTGTAATGTTTTTGGGCAGAGCAAGGGCTGCTGCAGTGTAGCTCCAAAAGGCTGCTGTAGCTTAGACAAGTTTTCCAAGACTAAATGACATCAGTAGCATTATTAGCCTAAGCTTAACCCCTGGTCACTGGGCTGCACCTCTTTGATGAAATTGTGTCACATCTTAAGGCATAGTGAATATATTTTTCTATTGAGAAACGTACCTACATAAATAAGGGTGGTTTTTTTTTTTTAACTTAACCTCTTGTCAATATGGATGCATTTTCTCTTTTGGTGAATATGAATGTTCTGATTTATGTCAGTTTTCATAAGCTAGTAGTTATGGCATGTGTTCTATTAACAATTTCATTCATGTAGTTTAATATTCAGGCAGCCATTCTTAAATTTGCCAGTATCAAACTAGGTTGTAATTTCTCCATTTCCGATTGTACAGTTTGATATGTTATTTAATTTTGTCTCTCTGAATTCTACCCTAGGTTTTGCACGGTGTTAGAATACTGTGAAGGCAATGACTTGGATTTCTATCTCAAGCAACATAAATTGATGTCAGAGAAGGAAGCTAGGTCCATTGTAATGCAAATAGTAAATGCACTACGGTATCTCAATGAGATCAAGCCCCCTATTATACACTATGATCTTAAACCAGGTAAATGAGGAATGTTATGATTGAAAATGTCTTTATTATTTTTTTATCCTCTATTTTGTTTGTAATTCATGCCTGAAAATACCAAAATTATCTTCTGTATGTCACACTTATTGTAAACAACTGAAAACAGCATGTGCTTTTCTTCCTAGTTCTATTGCTGTTTTTTCTTTGGGAAAATGTTTGTCATAACTTTTCTACTTTGTATTATTTTGGTTTGAATTTGTAGGAAGAAATCATATAGCACATAGATAGGTACATTGGTATTTAGCAATATAAACAGGTAAGATCTTTAGTTGGCTGAGCCCTGTCTGATCATTGTGGAATGCTGACATGTAAATAATTTTTCCCTTATGTATTTCTTAGCCTGTAAAGGATTGAAATAGGTAATTAATCACTTTCAGCATCTCAGCATAAGCACTTCAAAACAGGACTTCACAGTTTTCTTTACAATGAGTAATAAGCATTGTAATAAACGATGTATTCCGTCTTGATTCCATGGCCTTTGTTTTACCACCTTCCATGAATGATGCTTGTATTCTTCATGCACTTTAATCTGCTACACTTCCAAGCATGGGGTTTTGTAATGTAACTCTTAGTGCCAGCCTGTTTGCTTGCTGCTGTGTAACAAACTGTTCATATAGATTTCTCTCATATGGTATTGTACAGAATGTATTCTTAGTCTCATTAGTTTTTGTTCTCAGAGGAACTTTATCAAATAACTTTTATATCAAGAAATTATTGTACAGCTTTAACACATGGAGTGAGATTTGTAGTACTGCAGCAATTTCTTGGCACAATTTTGTGGCATATGCAAGCCCTGAAACCTGTAGTGTAGGATTTGTTCTGGGCAGAAAAATATGAAACTTCATTGTAACTGGTATACTGCTACATTTTAGTGTTTCCTCACTAGATTTTGGTGTTTCCTCGCTGTCCAGCCAGCTCCCAGCTGAGGGAGCCATTTCAGATGATGATGATAACCTAGAAAGTTCCTGAGACTGCACTCAGATGTGTCATAATCAAGTTACTCTAGGCTTGAGGATATAAAGATGATGTAAAGGTGTCACTTACACCTCATGAAGTTAGATGTTCCTGAAAATTGAGCCTGGTTTTGAAAATAAAGCATTCTGTTAGCTTTTTTTGAGGTAATTTTTTTTTTTTCCCCCTGGATAGGTAATATCCTTCTTGTAGATGGAACAGCATGTGGAGAAATAAAAATTACTGATTTTGGCCTGTCCAAAATAATGGATGATGATAGCTATGGTGTGGATGGAATGGATTTAACTTCACAGGGAGCAGGAACTTACTGGTAATGCCTGGTTTGATTTTGCTGTTTAGACTCTGGGTCATTGTTCAGATTTCATAAATGGTCTCTTATAAAGCCAATTTGGAGAGAGAGCTAGAATTAAAAGTATTAACATGGATGACAAAGATTTTTGTGCAGTACTATGAATGTTGATATTCCCAAATGTTAGAATGGTAACATAACAAGTAAAATAAGAGAGTGTGAGAGTGCTGTTTGGTTTTTTTAATATACAAAAAAATAAAAATGTGGAGATGATCACTGTGTTTTAGAAACATGGTTTCCCTGAAGAAGCAGGTGTTTAATCTTTGGCTGCAGGTGGTTGAAGACGTTTGACAGAGCTATGATGATTAAGTGTGGGTGCTTAGTCCTTGGAAATCTTAGAGCAGGGATTACCAGCAGGTAATGTCCTTAGGACAAAAGAGTATTTACTCTTCCATCCTAAAGGTTAATGACAGCTCAGCAGCTGTGATTTGTTTTCTGCGTTCACTTGCATGCTTGTCCAAAAACCTGAAGTTTTAGAGCTGCCTACAGAACAGGAATGACAATAAGCATTTCATTGCTTACAGAAGAGCTGTTGCTAGAATTTGCTCTCTAAAGATGCAGCTTCATCATGGCACAGTAGCTCCTTGAGCCTGGGTGCATGGTAGGTGTGTCAGGGTGGGTGGAATAGGAAGCCTGTATTGGCCAGGTTACTGCTTCTGAATTCATTTGCTCTTTCTCTCCTCGTTCTGCTTGTAGCAAGATCAGAGTCAGGAGCTGAAACCTAACTCTAAACAGAGAAGCCAGTGTCGTTCCTATTTGCTCTGCAACTTCTCCCATATTCGGAAGCTGCACATAGTAAAGTTTTTGCCTTTTCCTTCAGATTTTTTAGAAAACAAAACACACATACTCTTGCACAAATGCCAATGCACACATGCTGTGAAAAGATGATTACTCAAGTTGAAGCATTCTAGCAGTGTTAGGCTTTTGCTACTCTTTTTAATGCTTTACCTGTTTAAACACCAATTTAAATATTTTATTGTAGGAATGTATGTCAAAAAATTTTGGCCTTTGGTTTAATCTAAAATGCCACAGACGCTAGTCTGTAAACTAAGGGATCAGAAAAGGTCTTTGACCATTATAGGTTCATGATGAATCTCTGCATTTCTAATTCACACTTTGTCTGAGCCCAAAATCTTCATTAAGGAGGGAAATCTTTTGAGTGAGTTGAGGTGGGGGATGAGTCTGTTTAGAGCAGATTGCACAAACTGTGAGCAGCATAGTCCAGGAAGGGATTTCCTCAGTCACTGGGTCCAGTTACCTGCCTTTCCAGGCAGTTAGGTCACATAATCTCTTTTGTAAACTTACAGACGTTTGTATTAAATTTAGTTAGTGTTTTGTCCCCAGTAATCTGATTTGAAGTGTGTTCCGTAACCTCAGTTCTCTGATCATTAGAAACCTAATCCTCTAATTTACAGACTGTGTTTATTTGTGGCCAGTTTATACTTGTTTGTTCCTGTGCCAACACCATCCTCCCTGAAGTAGGTTGTTTCCCTTCCTAGTACTTGCTCCTTGGTGTTTTTATAGCCTTCAGTTTTTTCCCCTGAATTGTAGGCACTCCATTCTTCAGATCATTTTAGTAGCTTTCTTTGCACTTGCATCACTCTAAGGTCATTTTCCTTGATTGTTGTAATTGGAGTTGTACACGAGTATTCCAGAAGGTATTTTGTGATACTGTGTGAAATTCATATTTGTGTTGCATTCTTCTCATTTTTCTGCTTATTTCCATTTCTACAAATATTTCTTCAAAAATTTTTTTAAAGTCTTATATGCTGTTGATGAAAGTGTCTGGTCTGTAGTTGCTCTAATAGTTTTGATGCCTTTTTCAATTTTAGATATTACAGTCAATAATACTTAACTGCACCCATATTGATATGTTTGGGAGATTTTGTTTGTTTTTTAAAGGAGGTTCCATTTTACCAGTTCTCCTGTAATTCAGGAATGGCACAGGAACTTCCTAACTTTCAGCTCTTTAAGTATAGCTTCCTGCAGATTATAGGAATGGAATACCAGTCACCTTTGTCTACCATACACCCCTCTGGTTAATGTCATTATTCTTACTAAAAACTTAGCTAAAGGGCCTTTAAGCCATATCTACACTATCTTTGATTCCTAACCAGGGCTTGCTGTAAAATGCCCTATATGGCTTTCATCTTTTCTTGCTCTGATAGATGAAGAAGGTTCATATTTAACCTAGGATCCCAATTTAAAAAAAAAATTAAAATTAGTGAATTACGTAAAGAATGTTAGTATTTGTGCTTGTATGAAATAGATCCTCTATTTGACTGACTGACTATACAAAAAACTAAAGTCAGTTTTGATGAGTGTGCAAGGTGTTGGAGTGCAGATCGTAAGGCAACTGTACAGTTGCCAAAAGACCACAAGATGTACGTGAAGTGTTTGTATAATTTGATATTTGAACAAGTTCTAGTGATGCCATACATCTACTTGCAGACACTGAGATGCATGTTTTGTTTTCCAGGTACTTGCCTCCAGAGTGTTTTGTAGTTGGCAAAGAGCCACCAAAGATTTCTAATAAGGTTGATGTATGGTCAGTTGGAGTAATCTTTTTCCAATGCCTTTATGGTAGAAAGGTAAGGAAAATGTTGTTTGAAAATCTTAGAGTTTTAATCTAAATGCCTGTTTCCAGTAGACTATGAATGATAGTCATAAAGATGTGAATCTACATGGAAAATTACTTGTGTTAATTTTTGGTGGTGTGCGTTGATACTGCAAGAAATGTAGAAAATCTTGACAGAAACTTTTTTATTTACAGAATGGTTAGCAGTTTGTATTAACACTGCAACAACTTACTATAGCATAAATATTTATGAAATCAAAGTAGTTGGATAACTCTCATGAAAAAAATCATGTGCTTATTTTCAGCCATTTGGCCACAATCAATCACAGCAAGATATCTTACAAGAAAATACAATATTAAAAGCCACAGAAGTTCAGTTCCCTGTCAAACCTGTTGTAAGCAATGAAGCCAAGGTAACTTTTCTTATGATCTCTGAGTAACAGTTAAAACATGAATCATAAAAGATTCAGCTGTAAAATTGCTGTTAGCTTAAGAATGCTGTAGGATGTAGTAACTAAACGTGTAGGAAAACATAATGGAGAACTGGTATTTTGATGGCTTTATTTAAGCAAACTTACTCTGGGACTTCTCAAAATCATGTACTTCAAAGCAAGACTATATATATACATTCCAGAAATTTGCAAGCAGTTTTAAAATAGGCTGCCTCAAATATTGTTTGCTTTGCTTTTTCCCAGAGGACCTTATGTGTCTCACTCAGGCTGTCTTGCTAGAAGTTCTTGTGAAATACTTCTGCTAACAGTAACAAGCTCTTTCTGAAAACAATGAGTGTTATTCTCTGCAGCCTTATTGGCTTGAAGAACTATTTGACTACCAAATACCTGGAGGATATGCCTGCTAACACTCTTCTGCTTGAAAGGTCATAGTATGTGTGTATTAACTCAAAGCTGAGTTTAGAAACATAAAGTCTTAAGATTAAGAATCTATAAGATATGTTGACGCTGATTCGGGAAATAAGACTGCCAAAATAGTTGATCTGCCACAAAGGTGTGGATGGCAATGTTTCCTGTATTTAAAAATCTTATTTTGAAACCTTTGTAGTATCAAACTCATCTCCACAGACTAGCTATTCAGAAACAGGTTAAGGTGGTTTCCCAAATGATTGCTGCTCTGAGCATCTGTAGCACAGATCCAATTCTGTGAGTGTGGAAGGACATATTTTATATGTTACTTGTTGGTAAAACTGTCCTAATTTTTGAAAGATATATTCAAAGCCAGATGCAGTAGAGATGTGCTCGTTGAAAAAAATGCCAAGATAGTAGAATGCCTATTCAAGTTTCAGCAACTAATTAAACATACTTAGATTTGGGACACAAGCTGCAAAAAATTTAAGAATGTTAAGATTTAGCTTCTAAAGATTAAAAGGAAAGGAAACGTATTTCTAGAGGCTGTAACTTCCCAAGAAAATAAGTCTTTGGGGTACATAAACCTGCTGTTATAATTTGTGGTATATATCCATTGGTTAGGCTTTCTAAAAGTAGTGTTAGTGAGCAAGTTGCAGTTAAGGTTACAAAAATTTGACTGAAGAGTTGTAGTTTGTCCTGGGTTTTTTGTTTAGTTGAGTTTTTTGTTTGCTGGTTTTGTTTTTTCACCCCCATTTGGAAAAATTGTGTCCTTTGAACGCAGTTGACAAGTACACATCATATAACTGATAACATTACATATTAACAGTTTATATCCCTGTCTTTTAACTTTGCATTTCTTTGTCATTAATAGTTTTTATATAGAGGATGTTGGGAAAGAGTAGACAGTTCAGCGTGGAGAATTGGCAACTTATTTTACATTCTCTGTGTATTTCATGTTCTGTTTGTTTGTTTGAAAGACTAAAAAAAACTCTCAGCGTTCTCCACTCTTATTAACATTGTCACGATAGCCGAGAGAGGGAGAAATTATTCTCTGGTGGAAATGCTATAAAACAATTTCAGACTAACTTGTAAATTCAGACCATTTATGATGACTGTGTAGAATCCTAAATTGTCTTTCAGATTTATAGGCCTGGCAGTTGGAAGAGAACAGCTTGTAAACTGAAATTCTGATTTGGAAAACACAGAGATGAAATAAATATGGAACCTGAAAGGACATTGTTAGTTAGTTTTCAGACTGTAACTGTCCTTTGATCCTCCTCACTTTTTCCTATTATGTGTAATGTTCTCCTTTGCATCGCAGTAGTGTGTCTACAGTACCACAGAAGCATGAAGTATTTTACAAACATTTTATACACAAACTGTTACTCTGAAGATCTTGCAAACAACTCCTAACAATTCACTTGTTACGAAGGATTTATTGTGAAGAATTTGATTAAAATCCATAATGTCCAAGAACACATGAATATATATTAACAGATGTGCATGATTTTTATTTTGTACCTTGTTCGTGCTGGTTATGTAATTGATAGAAGTAAATTCTAGCAGGATTCTCTGGAACTTGTATCACAGATTTTTTTCCTTTAATCTCCAGTTTTTAATTGGAGCAAAGAACAAACAGCTGAACAGATTTATCAAAGATATGTAATTCTTTTAAATTAAGTTCTAAATTAAGTAATGATGTGCTAATCAGTTCTGTAGCAATAATAAGGATTTTCTATCATTAAATGTTGAAGCTGAAGCTCTCAGGAGACCAAATGTTCTGTGTATGCTAGACATAAGACTTGACAGAAACTTTCAGCACAAAATGATTGGTGTGCATTGTATGGATTTAAACATAGTGTCTCAAGAACAGTCCTGAAGATAGCTACAGAATTTTTCAATTGATTAGGTATTTTTAAGTGGATGGGATTGATTTTTTTCTGGGAAAGGAGTTCCAGCTAGGTAGTGGTTTCTTAAATAGTCTGTTAGTTATTTAATGCCTATTGAACCTAGCAACCACCATTGTCAAATTTCATGTTTTGCTCTATTCCGTCATGGCACGTGGTAATGCCTGCTTTCAAAGGTCAACTAAAGCGTTGAAATTCTGCCCCTGCATCTTCCATCTACTCTTCATCTACCACATAGCTGAATGGTTTTAGAAGCTCCATGGAACTCCTTTCTACTATTTCAATCCTCTGACATTTGCTTCTGGTTTTTACTAAGCCGTTCATAGATAACATATGCAGAAGTCTAACTGTGTGAGATGCTAATGTTTGACTTGTAAGTATAGTTCCTAAACATGGAAATATATATTTAAAGTGTGATTATCTGAAGTCAATTAATTTGCTGATTTTTTTTTTCCTGCTGTGATGTTACATTTTTTCATTGGACTCAGTAGTAAAATTTTATACTGTCATTTGAATTGAATTACATAAGAACAAGAATTTGTTTAGAAACTAGTTTATCCAGGAGGACATGCATGTTTGCTTGTAAGCAGACATAATTATTTGGAATGGTATTGTAACTTTTTACATTTCTTTTCTAGGCCTTTATCAGACGCTGTTTAGCATACCGAAAAGAGGATAGATTTGATGTCCACCAGCTGGCTAATGATCCTTATCTTCTCCCTCATATGAGGAGATCAAATTCTTCAGGAAACTTGCATATGACTGGGCTAGCAGCATCCCCTACACCACCTACTTCAAGCATTATTTCGTACTGAAATTTCTCCAACCGAGGAATGGCATGATACCTTTGTGTAGTTTCCAGATGCAGACTTGAGCTTGAAAGCATTTGAGTGTTTTTACACAGGACAAGTTTGATAACTGTGTTTTCAGACTGAAGTCCTCCTACGTAGTGTCATTTGTATGATTGGAATGGATCATGGACTGTGAATAAATGTACCCTTCTGAGAAATACCTTTAAACATTGAAGGATGACACTGCCTGTTACGCACTAACAGGTATACTGTGTTTAAGACTGAAGAAAACGTTTTTAGTTTTTTCTGGGGAACATTGTAAATAATCTTTTTAATACTTAAAGTACATTTGGTTGATACTGGAAAGTTCTAACACGAAGGGTAGTTTTTCATTATTTAAATAAAAAAGGGTAGTGAGCAAATTTGAAAACACAGGAAAAATTCCGTGCCTGGCTATAAACTAAATTAACTGCCATCTTTCCAAGACATTGATCTTTCGAAACCAAAGGAAGGAGTGTGAGACGGTCAAAGATATGTTCTGTATCAGATTCCTCAGATAAAACTGTAGTATTTTATTTGGCAACTCAGGCTTGTACCTCCAAAAATGCAGTGGCATTTCACTGAATTTTGATTGGAAGAGTGATATGGAATTCCTAGTACTTATTTCTCAAATAGATTGCTAATTTTGAAATCCGCTCAATTTTCTAAAACTACTATACTTGCTGTGGTATTGAAACTTAGAAACTTTCCAGGCTTCTGATAAAAGCAAGCAACAGTATGAAACCAAATGCAAACAGGTCATGTATAATGTTCTATGCAGGAATAATGATAAATTCCCTTCTAGCTCTATTGTAAATTGTTGTACAGATGTCACATTTTCAGTTAAATTTCAGCAACTTATTCCTGTACAAATGTTTAAAGTATGGCTTTTTCTAATTGGATATTGTATTTTTTTTAAGTCTCCCTCAAGGCGCTTTTAACTGCTGCTAAATGACGTTGCTTTTAATTTTGCGAAAGAATCAAATGACCTCCTTAAGGTGCAAGTCAACTGTACGTTATAGAGAGATTAAGAGTAGGTAATTCATTAACAATCAAGGCATGTAAAACAGATCTGTGTTGGCAATATACAGTACAGTTCTTTAAGTCAGTTTATTGTGTTCTCAACCTGGAGAGCGCATTGATACTAGATGTAGAAGTTGCTCATGGTTATTCTCTGTTTCTGGGAGTTCCTATCAACACGGAAATGTTTCTTGTGGCTTGTACAGATACTTTAAAATGTGAAACATTTTCTTACTGCCTTGTATGGTAGAAACTTATTTTTCAGAACAGTGTATCTCTCTCCCATTCACCGTTCTTTTTACTATCCCATTCTTGATGCTGAATACCTATATGTAATTTTGTCCATGTTGCAGAAAAAGGAGGCTGTATTACCACAGGTTTTCATTTAGTATTGTACAGTTAAACTGTTGCTCTTGTTTCTGATGTTGCAAGCCATTTTGTTTTCATTGTATATAAAGAAACATTAACTGTCTCTTTAAGATGCTGCTGAAATTGTAGAGAATGTAGCCAAAACAGTAATAAACAATGACAGTTGAAATTTCAGGGTTTTCTTTGTGTGTTTTTGCATTTCAACGAAGGGCAAATCAGCTAACCATATCACTGAGCTACACTTAGCTATTTAAAGCAAACTCTCTTGAATTACAAACAAAAGACCAATAATAGAATAATTAATTTAAGTAACATTGGAGGTGAAAGGGGAGGTTTCCATGAACTTAAAACATCTGTTGTAGTGAAGTTACCAAAACATCATTTCACTGAATAGACCTCACAGAAACAACTTTTAAGTATTTCAATGGGTCCTTTTAGAATTCTTTAACAGTGGAATAAAATTAGCTCATAGAATAAAATTAGACTTAAATAGTGACTATTTCTGCCTTATATTACACCATAGTACTAGGACTGCATCCTTTTCACCCTCTACAGCATGAGGCTGAGTGCAGGGTTCAAGGAGAGTGTGCCATAGCTGTAGGCTCACATTTCATTCCTCCTTATTGTGCATGTGTCAATATTGGAAGTTAAATCAAAGAATGTTTTCCCTGAGGAAAAGATGTAGGATTGTGTTAACTGTATCTTTACTTATTTTGAATGTATTATGGTTACCCCTAGTAAAGGGAAGTTTGGCAATATATTGGATAACTACTTAAGTAACTGGAAATTTTACAGCTACCTAAAAATAAGAGGTTTTATGCATTGCACTAATTATATACAGACTTGTTTTTCCTGTTGTTAGCATGGGGGAATAGGCTGTTGTGGCTGAATACATGGCACTTACTCTAGCTATACAAATACACATTTCTGAAACCTAAACAGTCACTTTAAACAAAGTTTCATATAGAAATACGTGAAAGAAAAGGAGAGTCACCATCTCATCTTTTAAGTCGAAGTTGCGAGGTTTTCACCTCCAATACACACAGTTGTGGTTTTGTGTTAGCATCTTACGGTACTATTAATAAAAGCTTTGTATCCCCATGTGGAGTCATTCTGCAGTCACAAGAAGACATCTGAGTTACTGTGTTCAGTGCCTGGTATTCAGCAATTTGTACTTGGGATAGAAGTACCCTTGAGGTTGAGTCTAGAAGCCGGAATTACTGCTACTCATGGAGGAATGCTGATCCATTCCTAGGTAATTCATGCATCGGTTGTTCAGTTCGTATTTCATGCACATTTTACTAATTTCATCACATGTCATCCATCACTAGGTTTCCTAAGCTCTCTTCTGATTTAGCAGCAGGTAGACAAAAGGAATGAGGTTAAATTTCATCAGGCAGTTTTTAACAAACCTTGGAAATAAAAGGCTTCCTTTACCTTAAAATTCATAAATACTTTAAAATATCTGCATTTACTGGAAGATGCTAAAATACTACATTGTATAATTTAAAAAAAACTGCATACAAAGCAGGTGACTGTAAGAAGTTCTGCACTTTTAACTATGACTGTAGTGCTACAGGTCATTGCAGTCAGAGTTAACAATGGTTGGCTTGTTTCTGGAAAACAGCCGTGTTTTGGCACTATTTTATTTTTACTTACATTTGCACTGAAGTTGTTCAGATTTCAGTGTGGAACATTATTCACCCTTAACTTGGTCTATGCTAGTTGATAGATACTGTTTTCATGGAGGCTAGTTAATATTTTAATTTTCTAAAAAGTGCTTTAAACACTCGCGAGAACACTGGAAGGGCATTGCATTGCTGGCCAGCTGCCCAAGTGCTATTGACCGCACACACTATGGCTATGAGCAAACCACTGCATAATTAGAGAGGCTTTCAAAAGCCCACAAAGCCGCACGCCCTCTCGGTATGCAAGTCACGGGCGTGCGAGGTGCCGAGCCGCTGCCGAGGGGTGCTCTGCACCGCTGGGACCCCGCGTGGGACTCGGGGGCTGCCGATGACAGCCTAAGCAGGTGACTGGCTAAGGTGTGTTTTAAAATAAGCAAGCCCTGGAAAGGAAAACATGCGCTGGAATGGGAAGCATCCCAGGTGCTCCTGCTCCAGCTTTGACGTTTTCCAGAACGTGAGGAAACCACAGGTCTGAGGCAGGGCCGCCAGTGGGGCCAGGCCTGTCTTCCCCATCCCACAGCTCTCCTGGCCGGGCAGGGCATGGCACATCCAGTTTGGGGAGTGGGTGCAGGTCCCCAGCAGTGCTGCTGCTCCAGTCTCGCTCCGGATTTCAGCTCTGCTGGGGCCGAAGCTGCTCCTGTCAGGGCAGGGAGGAGCTGCGGCAGCTGAGGGGCCCCAGCTGGGCAGGTGGTTGAGGAGGCCACCCCCTCCTCACCCGCCACCATGTTTTCTACAGAGGCCTGGAACAGTGAGGGACGCTGCTGGGTGGAAGGGGGCCACCAGGAAAGGTGAGAGGTGTCTCTGCAACAAATATCTTCAAAGAACCCCCGGGACTTGCTGGTCTTCTCCAGAAGTGGAACATTGCATTGGGAAGGCGGACTGGGGAGCCCAGCCCAGTGCGGGGGGCCTGGGCAGGGACAGCCTCAAAATTTGGAGGCAGAGTGGTAAGAGAGTCTCTTGATTTCAGTGTCTAAAACACTTCAGTCCCATAACTGCTGTTTTGTTCTAATTTTTTCTACATATCAACTGCTGTCAGAGGGAGGACCCTGGTTTTGCAGCTGAGGGGTGCCTGGCAGCACAGACTGACACTGTTTCACCATTGTGGTCTCAGACTCTGTGTGTCCGCTAGCCCACCATGTCCGTCTGCTGCCACATCACCGGGACCAGGACACTGTCACTTGACAGTCCCAGCATGATCCTGCTGTGGGTTTCAGGGTGTAAATACCTCTCTTGAGGCCTGGAGGGGGCCCGGCTCCAGGCAGCCATGGATTGTAGAGTTGAGGACTGTGTTGCATTTGTAGGAAAGGTAAGACTGCAAATGTTTTCAGAGAGCTAATGAATAGTCCAGCAATTTCATGTCTCTGTGACCACAGATTGATTAAAGGAGTCTAATAAGATAAACAGAACTCTCCCGAGTCACCAGCCTGGCATTAACTGCCACCTGAGGCCAATGTGTTTCCAGGTGCTCTTTCCACAAACAAAATAGGTTTTACTTGGTCCTCAATGCTTACTAGGCAAGGCTCCCTGAAAAACTCTCTAGTCTCTTCCAGTACCCAAGTTTGGCTCAAGTTTACTTATATCCTGACAAATCTGTCCACCTTACTCTTGAAGATACCCATCAGTGGAGGCTGCATTACTTATCCAAGCAATCTACTCCAGTTTTTCCTAGCATCATGTCTTTCTTGCTGCTTATAAACCTAATATTTCCAGTCCTATGCATTGTGGCATGAAGAACAGTTCCCTGCCATGTGTAGTACATGAACCTTGTTTTCTCTGCAGCCTCCATGTATTCCATTATGAACTTCATGCATGCTTCTTGAGTATCTTTTGGAGTTAAGATTATTATCCTCTGAACAAGTGAGGTTCTTACATTATTTATTTCAGATATTCAACTCCTAACAGAATGTTAGGAAAACTCTTGCTGTTGAAGAAATTAATTTGCTGTTGAAGAAATTAATTTTTTCTATTTTGCTCTAAGTAATTGAGTCAGTAAAATTCTGGGCATAAATCAAGGGAAAATGCTTTCCCTAGAAATCTCATTTTGTATCTAGTGTCTCTAGAGCTAATCAGGTATCATTAAGAAATTACATGATTGAATTTCAGAATCCTCTTGTGCAAATCGGTGGGTATCTTCTTCTGTGCATCATTAAAACACGCACAGGGACTTTCTGTTTAAAAAGCGATGGAGAGCAAAACCACATTTGCTATGTCCTCAGAGGCTGTGCTGCCATCAGACCAGCAGGTCAGCTAGCAAAGTAAGGTGTTTTCTTGCTCTTGTGTGGAAGCAGTGCCGTGGTATTCAGCAGAGCACAACTCTGCACCTGAGGGAAACAAGTGTTTCCCAGGAAGACAATGCCATGGCCTCAGCCCTAAGCCCAGTACTGTTTCTTTAGTTTGGCGGTGTGCTTTCAGTGTAAAACATGTAAGCAGTCCCTGGGCATCACCCTTGTGCGGTGGTCTGGGGTTGTGGCTTCCTGTTATTTTTAGTATTGATGCACATGGGGGTTGTGTAATTACCCCCTTCACCAAGACTGGAAGGAGAGTCCTTAGCAGAGTCATTGACTTCAGTAAGGTCTGGAAGCAGCTATAGCTCGAAGAGGCATAAGCACAATCCAGTGCTTCAGTGCTTAGAAGTGCCTGTCAGTACCCTGCTGAATCAATAGCCTAGTTTATTTCTGATGTTGAAATTCTGAAATATTTATAGTTCAGAAGGAAAAGAATTTTTATGCACTTTCAAAACAGCTTCTTCTAAATCTTGTTCACTAATAAAGAACTATGATAGTTTAAAAAAATCAGTCATATGCAGCTTTATGAAAGGCACTATGTTAAATACATTGGCTGTATGTACAAGCATAGGGTTTATTTTTTTATTATTATAGTTGAAGGGATAAAAGTGCCACACACATCTACAGGTCCATGGCTTGTATATAATATATGCAAAGATGATATTTCAGATTGTAGTACTCCTAGGTAGGATCTGGCAATATGTGTCTCCTATTGCCCAAATGCCTTTTAACCTAGATTTATGTATTTTCTGCACACCTTTCACTGCAGTGGAATAACTGGAACTGGGGCTTGTAGAGAAAGAGACCTTGTGATGCTTAAATATGCATCTTCCAGCCCTCAGGCATTGGTCTTGCAACTTCTAGGACAGGTGGGCTGGTGCTGTGACCAGGAGTGCTCCAGTATGTGGTACTCACCATGCAGCCATAGTCCATGACATGCAATGGTTAGCAATTGGATGGATAGCAAAGATTCCTGTAAGAATCAGTGTAATAGTGGGGTGATGTGTGCAGGGCCTTGCAAAATACTATTTGAATACACAAAGTTGTATTTTGCAGCATGAGCTCTTTCCTAGGCATATCCCACTAATGCTTCCAGAAAAGAGTTCTCAGTGGTGTGAATGCAAGACAAAGACAGGAGAGATGGTTTCTTGTGTCTTAACCTGTTGGGACATGCTCATGATTTTAGCAGGCCTGGAAGGAAAGCTGGAAAAGGGAACTGACTCCTTGTTAGCACTGGTGAGACCTTTGCAGGACAGAGCACCAAGAACTGTGCTGCTTTGTGCATGTGTGAGCAGATCCAGTGGATCTTTGCTTGCCTTTGTTGGTAGAACAGCAGTTTCCACTAAAACCAATGGGACTAGCAAGGACTTAAAGGATTCAAAGAAGTGTAACATGTTGCCCCATGATCCCAGTTTTCTACCTTCTACCTCATCTGCCCGTGGGCTGAGCCTGACAGAGGAACCGGACCTGACAAATGATCGCATACATGGGGCTGACTTAGCAAGAAAGTGCAGCTTCTTTCATTCTCCTACGTTTGTCCCTCTAAACAGCCACATGAAGAGTTATTGCACAGCTTTGTACACTTGCATAATGGAAAACTTTCTTCATGACAAAAATAATCACCCTAACTAGTGCACAAATGGTTCTTTTCAGGCTTGCAGCTGTGGCTCAATGGCAGCTGGCAGAGCTCTCATCACTGATTTGAGCACTGGAATACCTTCCCTGCATGCCCTTCTATTGCAAAACCAGGTAAGTAACATATTTGTTGGCAAACTATACATGAGCACTTGCCCATAGTGAATTTGGAGCATCTTATTCCATTGGTTAAATGTCAGTTCACCTACATTTATATGATACCACGAAATCCTCATGTTGCTTGTAGGGTTACATAAGGATGTATCAGATGCTGAACCTGATCTCATAAATTGTCTTCTTAGAGCTGTCAGATGTCAGGACAGTTTTATTACTGAGCCCAAACACATTCTAATCTAACAAATTAGCATATCATAAAGGTTATTGTCCTATTACCCAATTAACAAAACCCATACAGATAAAAGAGAAGAATTACTCCTCTCCCATCCTTTATCATCTGTCAGAATTCCTGTATTTTTGATGAACCTCACCCTTCTCCAGTTATATTAAAACCTTCATATACTGGCAAAATGTAAACCTCAATGTATACATAGAATGTTAAACAAAACATGGTCCTAATGGTAAAAACAGTAAAGAGTGGGGGTTTTTTCTCCTTATCTCAGAGACCACAGCTGAATTACATTGAGATAGCTTTTCTATTTTGGGGCATGGTTTGATGTGCTCAGGCAGCAATGTGAAGGCCTCTTTTTTTTTTATCCAGTGAGTAAGGTCATGTTTTTCTCCTTTCAGGTTTTGGAAAGGATTAGTTAGGTTGCAAAGGATTTTGCTAGTTTTGTGCTAAGGAGCAACACAGACAGGGCACAGAGATCATGGAGGAAAGGCAATATGAGCCATTCCTATTTGAAATCAGGGGAAAGCAAGCAGGAGTCAGGTAGGCAAGGGTCCAGGTGGATGGTGTGACTGAAATGACACTTCAGCTGTGCTTACTTAGATAACTTCCTTTATGTCCGGAACACTTTCAGACTCAGACACTATACACTGGGTGGATATAAGGTGAATTGCTGTAACAGCTAGTGGCGAAGTTTTATGTTGTGTTTCATATTTATATATACAGAAAGCAATCGCAGGGCACAAGGGGAAAAGTAGTGGTGCCTGAACCATCACAACTTTATAAGTAGCACTTTGTGGCTCATAAATTGGCCTCAGCCCAAAATCAAGGAGGTACATCAAAACTCGCTTGCCACAGGAGATCTGAATCAGACATACTCGCCAGCAGCTCAAGGGAGAAGGAAGCACACGGTTTCCCAGCGCCCACTAGATGGCAAAGCCAGGTGCTGTATTCAGACTGCTAAACATCTACTTTACCTGTCTGCAACTGGCGTTACTCTGAGCTTGGGCATGCCAATATCAGAGCAGCAGGTCCTGTGACAGAGCCGTCAGGACTGCTCATCCCTCTGGGATATTGGACCAGGGCTTCTCTGCCTCCTGCAGTCAGAGGATTTAAGTACTAACACTAATTTTCCTAGAAATTGGCATGGGGTATCAGTATTTGCTAGCATTCAGCTGTACTTGGCTAGCTATTGATTCAACAAATACTAAGAGAAAACTGTTTCTCTTATAACTTATGTAAAGCAGGGAGGAATAGCTTGTAACAAAGGGTAGAGGAAAACTTACCGGTTTATACAGTCCATCTGACTTGGAGCAAGAGTCTTGAAATATGAATCAAAGCTTCTGGAGTGAAGTTTGACTTCTGTTTGGAGTTCATGGCAGTATTGAGTTGTAGTGTTTGGGAAAAGGATCTGTAAAATAACTTAACTCTAACAATTCTAAATTTTGTCTCCTTAATTTCTGTGTTAAGCCCTAGCCTGTTATTAAGAAACTTTGGACTTTTAGGTGCTCGAATACTATAATGATGAATCTATAAAATGCATTGACTGATGCCTAATAGTTTGAAGCAAGATTCACAGAGTATATTTATAACTGAAAATGGCTGGAAATATTGTGATTCATCTCTTCCTCTCTGCTCTGGACTTCATTCTTATAACTGCCATTCTTGTCATTTGAAATTACATAATCACAACTCAGAAGCCTTTTAAAGTATAATTTTATCATTTTCAAGTCACACATCTCCTTGTGATGGTCACTGCTTATGATTTCTAATGTTATTCATAGAACATTGTGCTGATAAAGGTGAATTAATGATAAGAGGTAGTTCTAAACTAATTTCTAATATCATGAAATAAATAGTGATAGCTACTACAATATATAATCTGCAAGAGTTTTTCACTTAAAAAATATAATGTAATAGTTACGAATCCTAACAGCAGGACTCTTGTGTTTTAGGCCAATTAAAGATTCTTTTACCATTAACAATTTTGTTGTATTTTTGACCCAAGACAAATATTTAATGTGAGGATTATCTGAGTGCTTCACATAAGTAGATTCCGTTAGGGTGTGGTTGTACATTAAAAGTTTCTATCTTTATAAATAAAAATACTTGTTTGCACTCATTTGTGTGTCTGGAGGGAAAAAATGCTGTTTTATAGCTACCAGACTAAAGTCACAAAAGGTGTGAGAGCTATAATGCTCTTGGTCCAGGGTTTAATACCACCCAGTGGTACATTCCTAGCGGGAGATGTGGTTTTTGCCGTCAATGTAAGCTAACCCAGGGTTCACCCCTAAGCCCTTCGCACCCACGGCCTCCCTTGCCTCCAGAGTAATGACCGTGTAGCTGCGTGCTAGGCCTCATCAGCTGGCGGGCCTGGGTGAAAATGCAGTGGTCTTTTTGGCTGGGTTACTTCTCAGCCAGGACTGAGAGCTGACCCAAGGCCCCGAACAACCATGCGGGTGCAGGCACCAGCACCGGGAAGCGGGTGTGAGCACCAGTGGGCATGGGGAGCAGGGGGAGAGACACTTCTGGAAATGGCAGCATCTTAGTTTGGTGCGGGACAGGTCTTCACTTTCAGGTCAGGCTGCCCTGCTGCCTGGCTGTGCTCCCTCTAGAACCCCTGGAGGAAGAGGGGCTTCCCCAGAGGCAGGCTCAACCCTCACAGCTGAGCTTTGGTAGGCTGGCTTTCCCTCAGGAGGAGCACCTCTCTTAATGGGGGCAATCGGCTGGCTACCCTACCAGTATTCTCAAATTTTCATTGTGTGGACATCTTGCCAGAGATTTGCTCCCTCCCTACACAGTTGCACAAATAACTTCCTTCTCCAGGCATAATCCAACAGTGTGCTGTATCCAGCTGAAACGACAGGGGGAAGTTCAGACACAATGCAATAAAGCAACTGGAATTTGTTTGTCATAAACCCCAAGGGCATGTTCTCATTAAAGCAACGAGTTGTATCCAGCAGTTATGTTCTTTCATGTTTGCATTACACCCTCCAAACTGCCAGAGATTACAGTCTGCTTTCAGTGTTGTCTGTGGGTCTTTGCTTGGTTCGACAGGGAGGAAACTTTTCAGCCAGGGCTTGGAACAAAGAGCGTTCCTCCACATGACAGCTATTAATCCTACCCTTGCGGGTGGAATACTAGCTTCATTCACTGACCAAAATCAGTCATGTTAAGAGGAGGACAAGAGTGTAAGGAGAGATTATCTCTCACCTGACAGCAGCAAACAGCAGAGATGGTTTGCGGCAGCAGGCAAAGCCACCGGTAGGAGACGTAGGAAACATCCCCCTGCGAGTCAACACCACTTCCCATGGGGGCCTCAGGTAGCTGATTAGTTTAGTTTCTTTTGTGCCATCACACAAATACTTGACCAAGCCAATGCTTTTTTAGCATATGAGAGAGACCTAGCATGCAGCCCATGCTGGGCTGTGCTGTCTGCTGAGGGATTACAAAGAACCAAAATTTCCAAGAAACTACAATGATCACAGCAGCCACCAGAGTGATCTCGGTGCTACAAGCATTTAAGCACTCAGAGCCATTCCAGCACAACTATCTCTAGAGAGTAGGAGTTCCAAAAACCCACCATCTTTTTTAAGCGGTCCCTGACTAAACTAATGTAGGAAGAACCTGGTGTTCTAATTATCCCATATCCCATGGGCACAAAAGTGATTATTCCTGCAGGTCCTGCCTGAATTCAAGCATCTGAAGCTCATATCTAATACTGCATCTATGTTCACTATGCTTTGGACACCCGAAGCTGAGCCTGCTCTGAGCATCAGGTGCCTTTGCACACTGTGACTAAGCAATTACATCTGTTCTTGGCAGATACATACTAATCCAGGATGCAAATATAAAATGTTTTCATAAGTGCAATAAACTCGTAGTTTTGAGGGCAGTAAAATTCTCACTCAATCAATAGTCTTTCTATGTGGTTAGATTAATTAATAGTATTTCTGAGTCAAACAAAACCACTGATAAAGGATTAGCAAAGACTGGTGCCATGCTAGGCAGCATGTTTGCACTCACTGTGCTTTTAGAAATGCTGATGATGTTTTGGAAATCTTTGTCTTTTTAGATGGGGCTTCTTAACACTGAATTTCTAACCAGGCTTGGAAGGGAAGAAGGGTTCTATCCTCCCTGCTGAACTGCACCATTCCCTCTTTTTAGCATTGGCTGGTGCAGAAATGCTTGTTTAACACACACACACCCTTCCTCAAACTGGAGAGATTCCCTCACTGATGTTTTGGACAGGCACATTGTACACGGTCGAAGAGTAGGCTTCCTCTCAGTGAGCAGAGAACCAGCTCTGGGGGCATTTTCTCCAGGGAGTGAGGGAGTGGGTCTCCTCTCTTTCTCAGCTGAACCCCTTGGCAGAAGACCCAGATTTAGGGGGGCTTTCTAGAATCCTCCTGAAATCTACTAGTAACTGGACCGAGTCAAGTAATTAGAAATAATATTTATTACCAGGTTTGTAGTGATAAACTGGTAAAGAGGTTAAAGTTAATCCCAAAGAGGGATGGATTGCATCAAGTGCTTGACCAAGACTGGGGAGATAAGACTCAAATTCCTGCAATCTTTGATGCTTTGCATTTAAAGAGATAGACAGACACATACATACATTAATACATACACACATGCATATTGAAAATATACTGCCTCTGCTTTGTTAAGAGTATATAGGACCCTGTATCAGGGAGTACCTCCACATGTTCACACAGACGCAGCACAGGAAGCTGAGAAGTCAGCTGAGACCTCTGGACTCTCACAGTAATGAAAATATCAAACATAAGCCATTGCTTAACCAACATTTTTCACTTCTAAAGGATGAATTGTCAGCATCTTCTTTATTTATGACTCAAGCAGACAGGTCCTTAAAACTGTTGATCTTACAGGAGAGAGAAGTGTTAGATATGGAGAGGATTACAACAGTGGAAGGAAACACTTGCCCTTGTGAATTCTTATGAACTATATTTAGAATTTAAATCCAAGCATAATTAAACAGTGCTAATGAGACAGAGGGACTTATCTTCATTTAGCATATAATTGGTATCACTGATTTCCTCATTCATTTTTTCTTAGTTTTAGAGCCTTCTTGTTCTAGTGAAATTTGATGGTAAAAGTTACCCTGCAGAGAGAAAGTATCTGGCCTGGAGCTTAAATTCAGCTGGAAGCCTTTTAAGGGATGCAGCTTTCTTGATAGCATCAATAACTGACAGCAAAGACAGACACCTATGAATGTGTAGCCAACAGTCAAGCAAGGCACTCTTTTTTGCAGTGTACCCTTGAAAAAAATGCCATTTCACACAGTATTATGAAGACCATAATGGGGAAGAAAAGCTCGCCCCTTACTTCCAGTGAGGGAAACAAAACAAGGTAAGAGTTTTAATAGTTGCAGGTATGTAATCCACCACTATCAACAGTAGTTTGCATTCCTTCTCAAAATATGCTCCAACTCATCCAGGAATGTGAAGCTTGTGCAGGAACTCTTGGTGACATTTTGTGGTGGGCATACTGCAGCAGGTCAGAGTGGAAGATGGTAATGATCTTGCCCAGCCTTAGTAGCTCTGACCCCACAACCAGAGCAGCAGCCTCTGTTACAGCTCCACTCCAATAGCTGATTTTATTGCTGAGCAAAGAACAGCTACCTGCAGTAGCAGGGGCTGGGCTTTTTTTTTTTTTTTGACCTAGTCAAAGCCAGTAGAGAAGTGGGTGCAATAGGCAGTCAAGTTTACCAAAGTCCCATTTTGCTTTTCAGTTGTGTCTTTGGTTGGACTCAGACTCCTTTTTATTATGTACTACTGCCTCAAATGGATAAAATTTTTTTTGAGGGTTTAGTCCACATCTGTTGCTGCAAACTGCAGCAAAATCAGCTGTTTCCTAAGAGGTGGCACAATGATGACTATGACTGTACATTTCAGTGCTGCCGTGCATGCCAGGGTGCTTGTGCTTACCGGCTGACTAGGGTGCTCAGAAGCATCATTCACTGAAGACTTCACTGTGCTTCACATCCTAGTGGGAGTGCTTGCAGCCAGCTGGAATCTCTTCTTAGTGACTGCCTGTAGAATAAAAATTCTCCAAACCCTCCTCCCTCCAAAGTGACCACCGCTAACAAAATGCCCATCCACCCACTGAGCCAAACCAGTTCAAAGAGGAGCACTACAGTGTCTGTGAGCAGGCTCTGCTGGATACAAAGAGGGTAGAGCGAGATGAATCCCACAAAACAGCAAATGTTTTTCATCTTGCTCCAGTAATTCAGCACAGGCTTATTCTTTGGTTTGCCGAACCCAAGACTTTGTTTTGTCCTTTTCTGGAAGGGGATTTGAACACTGCTAAGACTGTTATGCAGATTAAGCTGAGACATAGGAATTATTACAAGCATTTTGTCTAAAGTTCCCTTTGCTCAGTTTCAGTGGACCACTCTGACCACATCACCCACAGTAAATACCTCTTCTGCTTTCTGAGGCTGCCTCTTTTGACCAGTTAGGGCTCTGTTGCTGTTCTAGGAGGTGAGACTTGGAGCTGTCCTTCCCCTTCATCACTGCCTAGCTGAGCTTTTCAGTCAGCCCACTGGCCACTCATTCATAGTCAATACTGGTTTTAACTTTCCAGGGGAACAGATCATTTTAGAAGTTGTTCTGCACCCCAAAAAATATCTTCATCTGCTTATATATTTCACAGAATGGCATGTCTGCTTATGCTGCTTTTTCACATTATTAGTCCAAGTGTTCAAACACTTAACAGTGCCTTGTGGTTGAACAGAAATGAGAAATACCATTGGTAACCAGAAGAACTGGGAGCAGCAGCAAGTACAGCTGCTCCACTTGTGAGCAGTCCAGAGCCACAACCACTTGTCCCTCGAGCCCAGCTGAAAAGATGCCCTTTTTCAAAAGCAAGATTTCTCTTTGAGCAGTGAAACAGAGGTCCTGACTGGTTACAGCCGTGAAAAATCCCATGGCTCTCGAAGTACCAGAGACTGAAGTCTTATCAAATTTGAAGTCTATCGCTGCCTTCTGTTGCCTTAAACATAATTTTCAATTATATTCCTTTTTAACCATCTTAGCTTAAGTGCTGAGGAGTCCCACTGTCAGGATCAAACAGATGTTTTATTTCCTGCCAAAGGTGGGTGAAATAATAATCATCACCAGCTCTGCCTCGTTGGCTGCCATGTGGTCTGGAAAGGTGCCATATGCCCAGTGCTTGGAGACTGCTGCAGACGGGAGGCAGAGGGCATTATTTATTATTTGCCTAATCAATTTCAATACTGTCTTTCTTTCAGAAAGCACATTTCTAGTCTTCATAAGGTGATATGTACAGGACTCATCAAAAACCCTCCTCTAGTGAAGTGCACCCGCTGTTTAAACAGCCAAAATTCCCCTTGCACAGCACACGGGGCTAGAAGCAAAGAAAGACCTTGCACTTGAAACTGCACTGTGCTCATGAGCTGTTCTCAGCGTCACAGTCAGTCAGTTGTGAACTTGAACTTGTTCAAGTTCAGCCCCATGTGCGATAACAACAGCTTTCTATTATTCTTAATCCTTTTGAAGAGTTCCTCTTGAAGAGAATGCGGTGCAGCTCCTTCAGCAGGCAACAGGTGTGAGTGCGGGAGAGCTGCTTGCTGCTAGCTTGCCACTTGAAAACTGCTGCTGTGCCTTCACAGTGACGGGATGTAGTGTCTTGGGTGTCAGGCGCAGGGCAATGTCTGTGGGTGCTCCCTCCTACCAGCTGCCTCGCGACCCTCCCTCAGACCAGCCCACTGAAGCCACAGAGCTCTGAAGTGGAGCACAGGCTGTGGCTGAAGCAGGGGTGACCAGGGTGTGCAGAGCACACCAGGCAGTGGACGTGCATGCCAACAACTGCTCCTTTCTTGGACCTTCCAAGAAGAAGTAGTTAAAAAAGAATGGGCACTCCCTGTGGGAGGATGGCAAATGAGGACTCCTAGGCAAGAGGTGACAGTAGGACCCCTCTGCTCTGTGGAGTAGCCAAGCAGAGTGCCAAATGCAGTGATTAGTAAGGAGAAAGCCATCTGGCTTCTGTCCTTTAACAGCTCTCTTTCAGCATCTCTCTTCCTATACACCGTAAGAAATCTCCCTGTGTTTTTAGCAACCCTTTCTAGCCTTTCTGAATGATACTACAAAGCCCCATCTAGAAATGACATGGGAAGTAAGGCAAAGAGAGAAAAAGGGGAGGAAGATGATATAGTGGACAAGAATCTGAGATGCTTTCAGGCCTTATCCTGAAATATTACCTCTGTAGCACAAGATATGGCAGCAGCCACCAAGGCAGCAAGTCCCTAAAAGAAGGGGCCTGATTGAGAGATGGTGTTGAGCTGTCGGAGGCAGATGGTTGTAGGCTGACAGGTAGGCATTGTGAGGACAGGATTCAAGGCTGAAGCAAGTACTTCTGCAAGTTGGTGAGAGACTCTGGAGCAGACTACACTTACACTGAACTCCAGTAATGTGAAATCTGCCACGTAAGGATGCAGGAGCATGCCTTGGTATGACTGATGTATGGCAGTTTCCAAGGAGCATTTGAAAAATATTTGATTCAGCTCCTCAAAGTTCTCGATATCTCACCCCAAATTCCTCAAAATCTTCCTGCTCCTTTATGATGTATACTTTTAGGCTAAAAATATTCAGAAGCACAGTGCAATCCAGAAGTTACTTTTGTTACTTTTTTTGTAGTTAGGAATGAAAACGGTCAAGAAGTGGGTTAGGAACAGTAAGTTTCTCTTCATTATTAAACCGTGAGTGCCCAGAGAGCAAGTGTGGTTTTGGTTTTTTTTTCTTTGCCTTCTCTCTTGCCAGGTGTTACTGGTAAGATGAGTACAAAATCTGTTTCAAATAAAAATGCAACCTTGAAACAAAAGGTAATTGTTTTACAAATTCAGCCATTCCCGTGCCCAGCATGTTATTTGGCAATACATAGACTTCCAGTTGGTTTCTATTTTCTTAGCAGTTGCTCTCTAAAAGGATTTTACCCAAGTACTGTTTATATGTACAAAAACATCTCCTATTGTCAGACTTCTGAGCCTTAGTAAAGTAGCGTCACCACTAAGTGTGCCTGGGACCACGCTTGTTCTGTTCCCAGTTTTATGTGAACACAAACTCACCTGAGGGCATAAAGAGTGTTGTGAAATAGTTTCTCATATATTTTCTTACAGTTCTAGCTTTTAGCATCATAGTTGATAAAACTTGGCTGATGCCTAGTAACAGTTAATACTGAGCTGCTGTTTATTAAAATTTCAACTTTTGTTTGCAAGTGCTAATGTTTCTTAAATAAGTTGCACTATTTCTCTGAGCTAGCTTCAATTCCCAGACTCCTTTAAATTAAGTGCTGCCTCATGGTATGTGCCAATCCAAGCACATGGTATGTGCACAGCTCCAAGCCCATACAATGGGTACTTAGAAATGCCAGGGTGGGAGGTTTGAAACCTTCAGTTTGTTTTTAAAGACGACTATTCTGAAGACTCAAAAAACCAGAATTTCAGGGGAAATCAGCTTGAAGGGTAAGGGTGAGATGGTAGCAAGATGGCCGCTGCTAAGTCTTAACTACTAACTGTATGCTCTCTCCCTCCCCCTCTCCAGTGCAAAGAACTGGAAGCTATTTCTCTTATACCAGGTGAGAATGTAGTGGTGTTGGCTGAGGATTTGTTATTTGTGACTATTCACTTAGGAGCAAGAACAGTGAAATGAACTGCCAACAGAGGATAAATTGCAAGGGTTGGGAAGAGATATCTTTAGGGAGCAGGATCTGGGCAGTGCTATAATGTCCTTTCTGCACATCAGAAGGTCCAGAGAAGTCAACCCTCAGTGACCGCCATTACATCCAGCACCCCTTGGCAAATGTAAAGCTCATAGCTCTGCATTGCATTTGCTACTATTATAATCTTCCATTGCAGGATTTTCTTATATAACTAGCAAGCCTATGTCGATGATAGGCTTTGCGGCTCAAGTTCATCACTCACGTTTCCTTTTTTTAGCTTCTGTTGGGGTTTCATAGCTCACCTAAGCTGCAAGGGCCATGAACAAAGTACATGAATATGCAACCACTTGCTGTCAGAGTGAACCGCTCTCAGACAAGAGGATTGTTATTAAAATGGGTTGTTTTGTTGGCAGAAGTGGCTTTCACTGTTGCTATGGGTTGCCCAAGGTGAGCCTGACCTCTGTGGTCTCTGAAGCTCTCTCTTGTGGGTGAGCTGAGCAACACTGGAACACAGCTTTTAAGACAGATTAACCGTGAACCTAACATAGGAAACTGTTCAGAGAGAGTAAAAATACTACATTGCACAACTAAGGATGAAACATACCTTTTGATCCCACAGGAACATGATTATTTGATAGGGCTGTAGTCAGCTTATCAGTGCAGAGTAATAATGTTTGCAGCCTCCTCTTAGGGCAAAATTCTGCCTTTCTAGATGCAAGCAAGGGCAGTGGAGAGGCAGGTGTGTGGCTGATGGACACAGGCAGGACTGCACTTTCCTGCTGTGAGTGAGTAAGGTAACAAAACCATGCACCCCACCTAACCCTTCTCAGCTAGAGCAGGTCTCCACATGCCAGGTCTGTGGCCTTTGAACTCAGTAAGTCTTGATGCGGTTTTGCATGCCAAGTATGTCATAGCACAAAACCAGCACTTTGGTACTAACTTGCAACTGAAATAACGTGCAAAGGCTGTTCCTAAGAAACACCAGTCATCCACCCAAGTGAAACTCTGATTTGCTAGCTGCACCCTGGCAACATAATGTATTCACAAGGCCTAAGGATAAACACGAATTGAGGCTTCTGGAAAAGGATGTATTTGTTCCTTGCTCAGCTTACTAGCGCTCTAGCCACCATCTGCAAATCTCTTAAATACTCTGTAAAACGGCAGATTACTATGCTTTAACTCTTTCGTCAGGGCTGCGTGGCAGAATTGTTGGAGGTTCACCTGAGCTAAATGAAGTTTTCTGTTTGACTGGGGCAGAGGGTTGTTTGGTTTTGTTTTTTTGACATTGGTTCTTGCACCTTAAGTATTTCACTTGAAAACTGTGCTAGAGCAGGTGTTTGCTCCCCATTATACCACAGCTAAAAAAAGTTTCTACTACAGATGTTATAGGCAAATCAGTTCAAAGATTTTTGCTTTCTGAGCTGAAGTTACTACTAGAAGGCGTAGCACAGTGCAAGACACTGTGTGATGGGCTGTGCAAATATGTATTAAGCCATTGGCACTACCATGAAGAATGTAGAGCAGGACTACAAAATGTGAATTAGTTATGAACTACAAACACAAATGAAGAAACGCTTCTGCAGTCTGATTCTTGCCTACCATTACAGGATTTAAATCTAAAATGAGACAGATTCTAGGTGTCTACATCCAAGTGATGAACCAAAGAATCTGAGCTTGGTGCCAGTGGGGCCTCCATGGTAGGGAGCAATTGTGAACACATTTATTTGACTAGTACAGACAAAGTCTGTGTATAATTGAGGAAGACAAGGCACCATGATCAAACATCACTGATCCTTATCCTGCCTTCTTCAACTTAATTCCATAATCAGCACGTACATCACTGAGAGGTTGGAAATATTACCCAGGCCTCTCCTTCAGCATTACAGTATCTCAAACGAGTCCCTGCCTGTAAGGATCTGCTTCAAGGATTCTTCAAAACAAACTTTCACCCTGCCCCGTGGTTAGCTTGGCTTAAGTCAGCAAACTGCCAGCAAAATTCTGGAATTTAGAAATAGCTTAAGCTCAGCCCATTTCTGCCTTCAGATCAGTTGGTTTTACAGTTATCTGCGATTCCTTAAAGTACTATCATTCAGCATCCAGCTGGCATCCATTTGACTACAGTTGCTGCTGGGGGGAGGTGGGAACCAACCAACCACCCTCATCGCTGAGCCTAATCCTGTAAATTCAGCAAAAAGAAACTATTGCACGCCATCTCGTGGCCCTGCACCGCTATTTCCCGGGAACAAATGGAGCTCCGATTGCGACAAGGAGGTTTAACGTTGAACGGGATTGAATTAAAAGATGGCTGTCAGGGTCTCAGAAACAGCCCACTATATGACCCCACCAAAGCTATGAAACCATTAAGGCTTTGTCCACACTCCTGGCTTGACCTTCCAGCCTGAGCAGCTGTTTCCTGGAGCAGCAGCAGAGCCTCAAGCTGCAAAATGCACCTCTTCAGCGTGTGCTCACAGTTTCTCAAGCAGAGCTGTAAAGACGGCCTTGCACTCACAACAAACATACGTACCACTGAACACCACTGCCCCTAGAGCAGCCTTTGGTGGAGCAGGAAATTACCTTATTAACTTTACAGTATGTCACACATGTTAATTGTTCTTAATTATATGCAAGGCTGGGGATGTTCATGGTACATCTGTCTTCTTGTCTGCTGTCAGTACTTGTTAAAGAACTCCATGTGTCAATGTTTTAAATAAAGGTAGTTTGCCTATTTGTAACTGTTCATTAACAGCTGAATACATGAACTTACGGAGACAAGGTTACATTGGCTGTCACTCCCTTGGTGTATCTTAAGTCCTTATCCCTCATTACTTTCTTTTTTGTGGAAAAAGAAGTCATTAAGACACCCTTGCCAGAAGTGATTAACGTATGTTTTCATTAAATCTAGTTGAGGGAATTAAAAAACAGGGACAGAGTGCAATAACATGACTTCAAGGTCCTTGCTTCTATTTTAAGTGGTAAAGTTTTTGACTTCTCAATGTTTATGACTTTTTAGCTGAGAGATTACCCCTTAAAATCTGCACCACTGAATCATTTCCAAATTTGAATTCATGTTATCTTTAGCTGAATTGCTGGTGGTTACACTTAAACACTGCCTTACTTCCGCTGCTCTCATACCTATCAAAAAGCTGGAGCTATAAAGTCAGCAACAAGGGACCTTAAAATAGCTAATAGAAGTGCATGACTTCAGACTGAGCATCTTATTTTGTCTGCTACTAGAGACAACCGCACAACACCTACAGAAGTTTGCAGCTTGCTGTTGGAAAGCACAGAAACATGCCAGCTAACTTCAGATGTTACTCCAAAGGACACTATGCCATACTGTAAGAACAAAAAAAACTACCCAAGGATTCTAGTTCAAGGCATCTCATTACAATCAGCAATTGCTCTAAATTTGGTATGTGACAATACTTCTATTTCTACTGTTCTTGGGTTAGAAAAGGAAAACAATAATGATGAGGACTCTAGCTGTGGAAGCATGTAAGGAAGTTACAGGAAAGACTTAGACCTGTAAGGCTTTATGAAGCTCAATACTAACATACTTTCTCTGTATACAGCAAAGAAAAGAGGGAACATCCTTCTTCTCATGCCAAGGTTTAATTCTGAGGTATGTGACACTGCATTTACAAAGGTAAATAAAAAATACATTCTGAGAAACAGTGAGCCCCCTACTTAACAAGGCAGAGGGATTTCACACTCCAAGCAGCTGAGAAAAGAAACTGCTCAGCATGGAAAAAAAAAAGTATTTGGGGTCTGTCTTTGACACAGGCTTTTGACACAACAGGTGATAAGGAAATGTGCAGTAGTGGAGGAGAAAAAAGACTGAAGTGATAAAGATGAAACAGGACAACAGGAACTAGATAAGGCTTCCACTTGAACTAATTCTTTTATGATCAGCAGTTAGATGCAACTACTATTCCAAACAGTCATCAGGCACACCACATTGCCAAAAAGGATTATGTAGCTGTTGAGACAGGCTTTGACTCAAGCCTGCTGATGATATGGCTAAAGTTTGCATATGCTTGTAGCAAACACATATAAATGAAATCCCAGTGGTATAGAAGGACTGGAATAGTACAGAAGAGTCTTCCACGTCAACTGTACCTCATACCAGGAGCAAAGGCTATCACCTGGAGTACAGCGCACAAAGCAGTTTATACAAGTGTATAATCTACAGTTAATCTACAATTTTCACCCTGAACGTCAATTTAAAAAGCCAAGTATGAATCATATCCAGGCAGATTTTATGACTCATTGCTGCAACAGATCTAACCGCTAGTGCTGATCCTGCCTGCCATTAAGAACTCTGGCATTCCCTCTTGGATCCATTCCTCTGGAGGGGAGCCCTTTCACGGATCTGTGCTAGAGAGAGATGAGCTAAAAACAGTTAAATGAGAATTTAAGCATTAAACAAGTAAATGTGCTATTTTGTCACACAAATGATAAAATTCCAGGAATTTATTGCTGTATGTATGCTTAATCCATTAATTTGTCTTACAGTAGTCATGAAGTGCCAAATTGTGTGCTACATTTAACATTTCCTGTATTCCCTTCCAAATGCCATTTTACAGTGGGCGTATGAAACAACGCAGCAGCAGTTACAAAACATGGCTTGAGCATCTCTCAAGAGCTTAAAAATAAAGATTTGTGTACAAGCTGAATAACGAGATGTCAGTTAACAGGTCACTCAGCAACTTTAATAGAAATATCCTTAGGTGGAAGTTTTGCAGTGTTAAAATTTACAACTCAGACTAAACATTCTCATCCCCACTGTAGTAACAAGATACTTGCAAAGAACAAGAACTATGGTACGTAAATGTCACACGCAAGAACCGCTTCATTTCTATCAGAAGCAAAAATTGCTAATTATAAGCAAGGACAGGCCTAGCAGGCTAAGGCTGTCAGCCTATATCAAAAACATGTATCTCCGAGTTTGGCAGTGGAATTCTATTTACCGCCTTGACTTTTTTTTTTTTTTGGTTACATACAAGTACTCTTTCTCCCCTCCCACCACACACACTTTATAAACCCCTTTTTATTTTTATTATACCTCCATATTATTTACAGGACTCCTAAAGATTAAGTACAAACTAGTATGAAATTAATGATAGCT
Source organism: Buteo buteo (assembly GCF_964188355.1). Classification (NCBI taxonomy): domain Eukaryota; kingdom Metazoa; phylum Chordata; class Aves; order Accipitriformes; family Accipitridae; genus Buteo; species Buteo buteo. The sequence goes on from NC_134175.1 coordinate 31,380,707, forward strand.
TGCTCTTCAAATATGTATCCCATGGCTAAATAAATACCAAGCCAATCCAGAGTGATCTGGAGTTACGATTCAGAAGCTTGTGTATCTGTGACTCCAGATGTTTTCTCATTAACTGTAGAGGATTCACTTGATCTGTCAACAATAGTTGCCTTAGAAGTTGGGGTAGCACTATCCAAGGTGAGCGTAGAGGTCTGTTCTACATTTACAGTAGTGCCAGGGTTGACGGAAAAGCTTCCAGCTTGAGTAATGGAGGGAAGCAAATCTGTAGGCACTGTAGATGCCTCTGTGACCAAAGGAAGCAGAGGAACACATTTGGGTGGCATTGACAGAGGTGTTATTCCCATTAGATTCAGAGGTGGCAAGGAGGGAAGGGATGGCAAACCTAAGGAGAGAAAAAAAAAAAGGCAGTGGGCTGCTGCATACCACAGACAGATCTGGAGAGATTCTCTGGTGCTTAAAATTTTTTACCTTCTCTAATCTCCTATTTACTCTTGCAGAGGAGGAAGCTTTTTGAACTTAGTGTGAGCATGATATATGTGCAGCACTGACTTGGTAGGCTAGTTTCAAGCCTGACATTTTTCAGATTTCAGAACTGAAGAACCAGAATAAACTCAAGTTTGTTTCTACCTCCCCAGAGGACGAGGTATTTAATGCATTAATACTGACAATTAGATTTTTCTGGCATTCACTAACCTGCCAGAAACAAGAAGTTACCAAGAAACTTGTTCCATATAAGCTTCCAATTTCTTTTTGCTTGCTCCATGTGCACCTTCAGCAGTTTTGTTTTATTCAAAACCATAAATCTAGTATTAGTTTGTACTTTTGGCATTCAGTCAGGGTGCTTCGATCTCCTCATACAAGGAAACACCTCGTATTTTCTTCTACTGATAAAACTATATACTTTCATTCTTGGCACAATCTCTTTTGAGATCATATATCAGGTAATATAAGATGAAACAACTAAATACAGACACAGGTTTAGAATTAGTTTATCTAAAGACATATTCCCTGTCTATCTGATCTGGGCACTACCGTCAACTTCCACCTCAGGCAAACATTCAATTTATCCTCTTCAGCACTCCACCAGATGGCTCTAAATGAGAGTGTCAAGGATCGTCAAGGAGAGACCCACTATTACAGTGTTTCAGTTTGCAGAAGCACATACCAGGCTGCATGATTTCTGGAACAATGTGTGGTGCAGGTAAATTAAGTTTGGACAGATCAGTCAGGTTGGGAAGCCCTGCTGGTAATGGCATCAGACCTAAGAGAAGAGTGGAAAAGTTACAGCTGAAAACTTATATTTTCTTTTTTTTCCTAACTGATTCTGAGATCTTATTGACCATTTAAAGTTATTTTATATTGCTTTATATCTTGATTATCATTTTTACATATAAGAATGCAAATTCACCTGAGTTTCAGCTTCTAAGTTGCACAGTAAAGACAGATACCTATAGCAGGAAGCCTGGACTAGCAAATACATAATCACAACTTTTCAGATTTTTCTGAGGAAAGCAGAATCTTATTTCAAGGATTTAGTAGGTTTGCATTCCAAGTTCAGCTTTTAACAAAGGCAGTTATTTCACCACAGCACTGTACCAGATGCCCTCCATTGCTAATTTGAACGGCAGAAGATAGTAATAGGATGAAATACATAGTATTTCCATCTCTAATATTGATTACTCTATTATTAGTCTTTTCTATTTAGTTCATAACCAGAGTTAAACACAAAAATATATAGAAAAGGCAAGACAAAGTAACTTTCAAAGTCAGGAAGGACTGAAAATAGAAGAGAAGCATATGATGAACACAACACACATCCTTCCATCATTGTGTTTGCTATGGAACATGCTTCCGCTCCTGAATTTCCTGTCTTAGAAGACCTGCATTTCTGAGGCAAAGGCTCTATTCCTACTTTGTGTTTAGCTCACAGAAGGCTAATTCCGAAATAAACTATTGATACTACAGTAATAAGACAGAGAGGAGAAAAGTCTTAAAGCAAAGCCACAGTACACAGATTTTGATTAAAACCCAGTCATCTTTACCTACCTGTGAATTCATTAGCCACAAAGGCCGACATAATCTGACTCAAAGAGCTTTCAGCTCAGCTACAAGCAGCTTTGGTTTGAACTTTTTTTAAGATCTGAAAAAAGCTGAACTTTGCACAAATTCACTCAAATTTTAAACCTCCTGTATATTTAATACTTACAATTCCACTTGTATGGCCATGTAAATTGCAAGAAATATCCAATAGCTTTTAAAAAAGCAGTGATACTATTCAGAGAACAAGGTGAAAAGAAAATTCATATTTGCAGATTTTGGGTGGATAGGGGGCTGGGGAAGAGGAGGGCATTAACAGAAGCTGAACTTCTTAGTAGTTTGCTATTTTCTCTATGCAGTACAAGATTAAAGTTCTCTGCCCTTGTTTGCATGCACTTAGCTCTACTACACATTTTTCTATGACAGAGAGCATACCTCCAAGCATTACTTAAAATTTTTGGACACATCTTTATCTACTTGTCTCATAACATACAAAACATAAAATACAACTCCATCAGTGTTTTGGAATGCACGATCAAGTCCTGTACCAGTGCACCAACTACATGGCAAAATCCTACACAATTCTCATCTTACCCACTGTGAATAATTCTAATGCTTGAAATGTTCATTATTATCAGGAAATAACGCACACCACTTTGTAGACATATTCTTACTTTTGTTACACCAGTTTAAATTACTAAATAATTCAGAAACAGTAACTGCAACATACAGTTCTATATTGTTAGCCCTCTATTTATACTAGGAAGAATAATCAAGCTGAATATGAAAAAGGAGTTTCCTAAAAGGGAGGTTTTATGGGTGAAAGGAATGCAAAAAATAGGCAAGACATGCCTTCTCAGTGTTTTCTTCTGTCATGCTCTCTGAGTGCAAAGGACAAATCGGAAACTGTGAAGTTATTTGCAAAAGTATTTTGCAACATACAGTTTGTGACCTGTGGAAAGTAACAATATATCAACTCAAGAAATGTTGCAAATAGCAAAGCTAATATCTTCCTGAGAAATCCGGAATGCTGCATCTATGTACAGGGGGCCCTAAAAGGTAACTGATTATAAACTCTGTTGCCAATTCAGTCCTCTGTGCTGCAGACACGCTGTGCACACAATCTAAAACAAAAAATTCTTAAGGTTGAAGAGGTTGTATAGAGATCTTTAACACGAAATGTGTAAGTTCTATCAAGTTATACCCTCCTGCCCCCAAAAAGCAGTGGAAGAGACAGGTCTCTTCCCTTGCTCCCTTAAGATTTTTGTTTCAGAAATGTTTTAAGAAATTTTACCTACTGACCTGGTAATGTAGTTGCTGGGTTAACTGGTGGCACAGAGGTAAGGGACTGACTTACTTGTGGTGGTAATAATGGAACTGTTGGAACACCTGGTGGAGTATACAGGAAAACAACATTAATTTTAAGCATACAACACTTCAGCTCCCTTCCTCAAGGAGTACAAATAAATAATTTTTTACTGGAGAATTACTGTTTGCCTTAACCATAAAATGTTGATGAAGAAAAGTAGTATTCTAAATAATATGCATCGTATTTCTGATACACTTTGTTTGCGATTATTTTGTTAACAAGTAGGACACAATTACAGTACTCTAGCCTTTGTTGTTGGGAAAAGTTTGAGGAAGAGAAAATTTTGTTCTCTTCTGCCTTCTGTTAATTGATAGAAACATCTGTGGGTGCAAAAAAGTCAGAAAACCCATGCATTTCAAGAGTCACTTACTTCCATACTAACCTGTACTGAGAACATTACTGACAGTAGTTGAGGGAGAACTAATAGAAAGTCCTGAAAGACTCTGCTCAAGGCCTGCTGATCCAGGGGGTAATGTGGCTGGGGGGTTAACTGATGACAGCTGAACCTTATTGAAAGGAAAAAAAGAAAGTTACCTCATTAGGGTTCATTTCCACAAGAACTAACAGAAGCAGAAAAGCAATATAACATCATAATCCATTTCTACCAAGCCAAAGAAGTGACTACAACTTACCTCTGTGAAGCCATCTTTGAGGGGACTGAGAGATGCACTAGGCAGCTGTCCTGGGAGAGAAATTTTCTTTCCCTCTTCAAATGGGCGTGTAGGTATCCTATGCAAATATCCATAACCAATGCCACATCCTAGGCTTTTAAAATATGAACATTTAAAAGTCAGTGAAGTGACTTTATAACTACAAACTCCATAGCAAGCAATGCCTGAATGACTCAAGATGCCTACAAGTTTCAAGAAAAGTTCTGTACAGCTTCCCCCTCCCCCCCAAACGTTGCCTCATTTTCTATGGAGAAATAACCAATACGAGACAACTGAAAGGAAATTCTGTAGCTTTTAGCAATAAGCATTTAGCACAAAACAAACTTTATTGTTATTTAAACCAAGCAGCTCTATCAGGTATACAGCCTGGAATTCAGCTCATTTGTTACTTGCAGTCCTCTGTTCTGGCTTCTGTGCAATACTTAAAGAATATACTACAGCCTAATCACTATTTGAAGCCTAATGCAGAAAGCAACTGTTGCACTTTGTGCATTTTTGCACTAGCTAATGTACTGTGTAAAAACAGCCCCCCCCCCCCATAAGTAACTAAATCTGAATTTCAAGTAAATATGCTATTTATTAAAGCGGAAATGCCTTTGATATAACAACACTCTTTTCCTGTCTTTGTAGAAAAGTTAAGCAAGCAGCTTTTAGGCCAGTGCTGTAAGAAACTCAACCCATCACCCTGCATCATATTGTCTCCTTACCTGCCTTCTCCACCCCAGGCAGAATTTGGAGTAATCACCACCTCCCGACAATTATCTGTGTCTGTGTTGTACACATAAAGTTTTAATGGCTTTGCTTCATGCGTTTCAATAAGGGAAAAGAGATCTTCAGACTGCAAAAGGATAAAAACGAGTAAGGGCTTTCTTGTCCTTATTTTGTCATTTGACATTAGAATGATCATCTTCCTAGTCCTAACTTTCTGTAACAGAACCTGGTAACAGCTACACATTGCAGTTGTTGCAGTGCTGCTGTTTTATCACAAGGTCAACTTTAAAACGTCCTTTGCTAGCGCAACTAAGACAACATGTGGCATAACCCAGATTTCAAATCTGCTATTTGAAATATCAGAATACAAAAAATGTTTCTATCTGGCTTCATGAAGATATTTAAGAGCAGTTTTTATTTCCAGAATTGCATTTAAGCGCAAAGAAGAGGCACCATGCCAGAGCAACTTCCTCTTTGCATTAATTACTTCCATTAGCACTGAACAGAGACACAGAACTGGGGAGGTTTCAAACTGCCCTGGTATAATTTTTTTTCGTTTTGAAAAAAAAAAAAAAAAATCAGAATCTTATTTCTATATACTTACCTCATTCATGACAGTATCTGCTCCAATGATATAGTCACTATGAGGTCTAAGTCCAGCTAATGCAGCAGGAGAATTTGGTTCCACTTCCTAGTTTTAAGATGGAAAGTTACAAAACACTGCATAACTGTCAGCATGTAGCATAACAGTTAGGTGTGCATTTCACACAAGTTTTGAGTCAGACAGACAAACCGGTCAAGTTTCAACACAATTAGTAGAATAGTCACTGAACTAGTGAAACAGTGGCTAGATGACAGTCTCTTTTGATACAGTTACAAGGAGCTCCGAGTATTGAACAAAACCACCAATTTAAATACAAGATTTGATAATACACTCACAGACATACAGTTCTAGCTCAAAAGTCTTTCCAAACCCCAAATCAATGAAGAGAAAACAGACCAATTTGATCTCATGGCTTGTACACCCCCTTGCAAGTTACTTTTCAGTAAAAAGATAAAAAGTTTAACAGTAAGCAACAGTAAGAAAAAAACTTGGAAGTCCGTACATACCAAAACATGCCATACATTTTCATTGGCCCCATCAAAGCTGCAGAAACGAATGCTCACGCCCAGCAGGCCCTGCCCACCCCACATGTTGCTGGGTGTCACTGACGTTTCTCTCAGTTCCAGTGTTTTGCTACTGTACACTAGCATTTTTACAGGTTTTTCAACGTTTGCTTTCAACAGGTCCTTGAGAGTATCATTGTCTTTATTCTGCAAATGTTCAAAGAGCTTGGTTTAGTGTTTAACACAGCAGACATCCAGTTCCATAGCACCCCTTTTGTATTTCACAGGTCCTATAAACACTGTGCATTATCAGAATACGTATCTACAGCTATTTTATAACAAGCTTCCAGTCCCTTCACAATTCTAGAATACAACTCTGGTGAAAACCTGGGATTTCACAGTAACAGGTCATGCTTTCCAAACATGAAAGAAAGCACTTTAATTAAACCTGTGATACGATGCACCTTGCAGCTTTTCAGAGGTTTTCTTGAATCCAGCCATACTGGTGGAAGAGCTTACCCACAGCTATGACGGCTTGTTGTCTCACTACAGCTCTGCTTGAAAATTTTCTCCCACTATTCCTGCCCAGCTAACAGCTTTGACAACAGCTCTTTCAATCAACCTGTTTTGACTGAAATGAGTTTGCAAGTTCTCACACAAGCAGTTTTACAGACAGGACTAGAGGGGTACTAACACAAGCAGCTAGTGATGGATCAGTAGGTAATACTATCTTCTGCTGGCGCGACATCTGCAGAAAGCATGTCTGTCTGCATCCTTATTCTCCAGCTAAATTTTTGATGGAATTATAACTACAGGGTGAAGGAAATTAATTTCTGATGCAGTTAGGCCTTCTCATGTTAAATTAAGGAGAAATGTTTTATATACATTTAAATAAAACAAATGTATTGGTTTACCTGTAAAAATAAGATTCTCAATACGTTGTTTATATTCAGAGTTATAAAATAGCAATACACTTACCAATCTTGAACCATTAATGGACACAATAAAATCAAAAAATGGCTCCAATCCAGCTCTATGCCCCGGTGAGTTTTCTTGTACCTAACAAAGTTAAACAAGAATTTAGCAAAAGTGTACCAATGCCGATTCATAGATTAGAATTATCTTTCTACTTGTGCAAGCCGTAGTTCTAGAAGCTACTGATGTTCATATGTATGATTTTAAAATGTTCGAATATAATCTTTTGGAGAAAAAAAAAAAATCTCCCTTTTAAAAAAAAGAAACATTTAAAAATAATCAGTAATTTACAAATTATTGAGGAATGACACAGTAGCCACTCCCTGGGACAAGCACTGCTTAATAGCTGCAGCAGATAAATTGTACGTATTTCAATAAAGGAGATTATGGTCAAAGAATGCGCTTAATGAATTCTGAAAAAGTTGGTTAAAAAGCAGTATCCTTCCACAGAAGTACCAACGCTGGATGTGAGGAAAAGGAGAGTCACGCCTGTGTACGCACAAGTTGTTATCTCATGATTAAACATCACCTGTTGACATTCTTGAGACAGAGGGCATCTGTACAACAAATGATTCATTAACATACCAACAAGCTGCAAGAAAATGGACCCGTGCAATTCTGCAGTCACGGCAGCTCAAATAATTCAACCACTTCCCTAGGACAAGGCCTAAGTACTGTATACACGTTGCTCCCAGAAGCTTAAAGTATGCTTCTAATTCCAAATAGAGTAACTGAGAGACATTTTGCCAGTGTTATTTTTTCACTGCATTACATGCATTGCTGATAGACAAAAGTGACTCCAATATGGCTATCAGATTTTTCCTACAGCCTTTGCAGTAAAGACTATCTTTCTTTATTTGCAAGCTGATTCATTTTACCCACTGTTTTTTTCTTTTATGTGCTACATTCATCCTCCAAAAAGATCTTAAAAGTGTTACCCTTTACAGTGTGGTTTCTTACATGTTATTCCATCTGACAGAACTGGTACAAATCTGCCAATTTGTTCAATACCAGTCTGATTCGCAGGAACTGAGTTTTCTTAATATGACTCATCTAGGACAAAATATTCTAATATGGAAAAAAAAAAAGCTTGATTACTACTAAAACCATCCTCTTAGAGTCTATTTACCTGTGCCCAACATATTCACAAAATCAGAGCTTGGAAAAAAACTCAGATTACTTGTGGGTAGCTTTCTGTAACAGATGCCAGAAACTTAGAACATTAGTGTCACATAACCTAAACATTCATTAAAGAAAAAATAACCTGGAATCAGTAGTTCCAGAGCCACATCACACACACTGATTGCTGTCCAAGATTTGTAAAGCAGCAAAAAAGCATGAAACAGACATTATCCCACAGTAATAAAAATCACTGAGGCAGCAATAACATCACCAAACCCCACATTTATAATTTCTAACTAGAACTGGAAGTGCATTTGCAGAAGCACCTCTTCAAGATGCCTGCATGCTCCTTGGAAATAATTTCCTACAACTGAGGGTATTGTCTCTTTCCGTCAAGTATTAACTGTACAGAACCACAGCTCTCAATCACTGAGCTAACCTGCAGTCCCACTAACTAGATCCAAACTACTGCCTCCGCATTACTTAATCTGTCAGTTCAAGATGCCTCTCACCAAGAATAACTAGAGATCAGATAGCAACTTGTGGCAGGTAAACAGGTAAAAGTACAAGCTAAGCCCCATGTAGCAGGCCCTCCAACACTAGCTGCATAGAAACTCCTGGGCATACTGTGGATGTTGCTTTGACATTAGTAGACTGTCCCTAGAGCTAATTTTTAACTTTAGATACTAAAACTTTCAATAAGGTAGAGCTACCTCAGAACAGCTTCCACAAACAGAAATTTTTAGCTTACGAGAAAAGCCACAGAGAGGCTGAAATACACTACATGAATTATTCTTCTCAAATGTAGAAAGCATTTACTTATTACGTTGTGTACTCAAGGCCTTCCTGCCAAGGAAAGGTTAAACGAACAGTTTCATGAAAACAGAATTAAAGAACTCTGATCTCCTATGGACACGCTCCATAATGGCATTCTTGGGCTTGAAGTTTCTCTTGTAATTAAGTAATTCAAAACATCCTCTCCTCTGACATGTTTTTTCTAACAGCAAACATAGGATGAGCTTGTGCTGTTTGTTGCTCTTCCCTCAGTTTAGGGGCGTGACATGAAAATATTTTAATAGCCTCTCTCTTTCTCATTCTACCACCCATTGCATTGTATGTGACATATAAGAACTTACATTTTGTGTTTTTAATGAGCCTGACACAAAGGCTTTATACCAAAGTGAAATCAGCAGATGGTTTCAGAAGTTATTAGGAAAACAAGAATTTTAAAGACAGAACATGTCTTTCTAAACCTCATATTCAAAAATCAATAATCCCAGCAAACTGATACGTTTATTCAGATAACACATCAGATTGTTAGGACTGGATACATGTCTCTTGGCCTTGAAATTCTGAAAAGCCAGAGTTCATTCAGCCAGTAAGACAGCTGCAAAAGCAGCCCTGACATGGTCCACTGTTTATTCAGAGATTTCCATTTCCAAATGAACTTCTTAAAAAAAACCCAAACAACAAAATCCCTACACTCTGATACAATATCCCTCCCTTACAACCTTCAATAGATTACATCCTGAACACTGAACCAACAGTGACCAGTATTCAATAAGGTAATCTTTTAAAACGAGAAGGAGCACCTACAATAAATGAGAATTACATATGTTCAGCATCCATCAATGTCAAGCTTGCTGACACCTGGGATGTATAGATAGATTTGGTATTCTAAGTAAATTATTTATAGTCTGCCCCAAACTGATGAAGGGACTGCACCAAGTTCCAAACAATTAGTTTGCAGAAAGCATCTTCAGATGTTGTACACCCTCCCCAAATCCATCACAATCCTGAACATCTCTGCATGGTTTGTTTCTAAGTGGGCATGTAAAAACTACCAGGAAGCTGTAGCTAAAAGAAATCAAGCTCTTAACAGTTGCATCAATCATATACACACCTCAGAAGCATGTAGTTGCATCCCTTCTTTCATCACATTTCCTCATGCTGCCACGCACAGGTTCAGTCACAAAAAGTTTCCTATTTCCCTAGCTTGTTTGGGCCAACATCACTGATGCAAAAGCATTTTTATGCCTGGTGGTCCCAGAAATGCAAAACAGAAATTCAAAGTTCATTCCACATGAGAAGTCTCCTCCTTAAAGAAGTGACATACTCAGCCCTGCACAACAATCACACCGACCCCATACAGTTTTTATGTCACATCACCTTATTTTCAGCCGGCTACCTGCACAATTCATCACCCCCATGCAGTGCCAAATGCACAGCACAGCTCTCTGCCCAAAGCTCTGTGGCTGTGGTTCTCTTCCAGGAACTACAGCAACAAAGGATAACCAGGGATCTTAGAAAATACAAGGGCACAAAAACCTTCTTATTAATGATGGAAATAAAGATTCTATGTATACATACATAAACTCTAGGCCTCCTAAGCAATCTGGCTTTGTGCAGCTTTGCTGTATGCCCCAAGTAGGTATTCAGTAACTTGCCTTTGTAACTGAATAAGGACTGAGAAATAATCAACTAACACCATTTACAACAGATGCCACTGCAGGTGAGATACCATCCATGGCAGCTTGGGAAGCCTAATTTTCTCAAAGCCAGCTGTTATTTCAGACATCTAAGTTACAGACACCTGTGGGTAAATGCCATGACTTTCTAACAGTAGAGGAAAACAGTGGAACAGACTACCCGGAGAAGCTGTGGAACTGCCACCACCAGCACTTTTTAAGGGCAAGTGAAGAAAACCTCCATCGAGAATGCTGAATGTCAGAAGGCAGAAAAGGGCTGTATGAGTCTTTCAGCCTCATAAAATGCTGCAGGACTTCAGTTTCTCACCAAGACGACAGCAGGGCTGCTGAGCACATAGATTACACACTAATTATTTCACTTTTAATTCACTGTCAAGAATTAAACAGGGAAAGGGTTTCAAGGTCAAGACACTAATTTTAATCTGCATTACTAAAAAGACTTATTTTTTGGTAAATACATAAAGTTTCTCTTTGCTGAACACCCTTCCCAACACTATGACTCTATGCCTACACAGTATATATTGTACATTACACGTTATAATAAGGCCTCTCAGCAAAACAGTGGTCACAAATTTAAGCCCCGAGTGAGTAGTGCTACTGTAAATGGAATTAGGCATGGAAACCCTGATTTTCAGAGGCAGATGAAGGCTCTCACCACTTTTGAAAGTCAGATAACTTATACTAGTGTTCACTTAAAACTTTCAGAAGCTTAGCTTCAAGCACTAAATACACAACTTCCAAGGAGCAGAAACCCTGAAGTTTCTTTTTTTCCACCCAAGAAATGCTTCCTAATATTTACTTTATTACCAACAAAATGCTGAAAGAAGTTTTTTTGTAATTCTTCCACCCATTCTGTAACTAGTAATAAAATTTCATTATGTATCGTGTATAAGCAATTCCTGTTAGGTCTGACAGAATCTATTTTATTTCTGTCAGCTACTTTAACACATTACATGGTATAACTGTATTGAATTTCCTTAAGAAACACCCAGTTTTCAAGAGAAAAAGCTTTATAAGCTTTTCGTAAGAAAATAGATTCCCTATACGTAGCATCAAATTGTATTTTAGCACAGAGAATTTAACTTGAGCTTTTAAAATGTGAGCCTCCCTTAAAAAATAAGTCATCTCTTTATGGCAACATGTTTCTATCTCTACTACAACAAACCGAACCACTCATGTAAAAGTTAGAAATCTAAACTTTGGGCACTGCTGTTCAGTATCTTTTAGGTAGACCAGCACATAACACAGTAGCATACAAATCTCTCACCAGTAAAAATTCTTACATAGACTTGTTTATTGGAAGAGACCTTTAAGATCATCACGTCCAGCCATTAACTTAGCACTGCCAAGTCCACCACTAAACCATGTCCCTAAGCACCACATCTACACGTCTTTTCAATACCTTCAGGGATGGTGACTCCACCACTTCCCCGGGCAGCCTGTTCCAGTGCTTGACAACCCTTTCGGTGAAGAAATTTTTCCTAATATCCAATCTAAACCTCCCCTGGCACGAGTTGAGGCCGTTTCCTCTCATCCTATCACTAGTTACTTGACAGAAGAGACCAGCACCCACCTCACTACAACCTCCTTTCAGGTAGTTGCAGAGAGCTACAAGGTCTCCCCTCAGCCTCTTTTTCTGCAGACTAAAGAACCCCAGCTTCCTCAGCCGCTCCTCCTAAGACTTGTGCTCCAGGCCCCTCAGCAACTTGGTTGCCCTTCTCTGGGCACGCTCCAGCACCTCAATGTCTTTCCTGTAGCGAGAGGCCCAAAACTGAACACAGCACTCGAGGTGTGGCCTCACCAGTGCCCAGTACAGGGGGACGATCACTGCCCTGCTCCTGCTGGCCACACTATTTCTGACACAGGCCAGGATGCCGTTGGCCTTCTTGGCCACCTGGGCACACTGCTGGCTCATATTCAGCCGGCTGTCAACCAGCACCCCCAGGTCCTTTTCTGCCAGGCAGCTTTCCAGCCACTCTTCCCCAAGCGCTGCATAGGGTTGTTGTGACATCATCTATCAGTTGAAGAAATTGTCAAGTCATTACAACGGCCTGGGCAAACTATAGCAGTTTCACATTGCTGAACAGGAGTTATTCAAAATCTTCCCTCATTCTGTTTTGAAGAGCAGAAACAAACGCATACTGAGCAATACACAGAGTCAGACAGTTGCTCTAATCAGCCATACAACTTATGTTAAAGGAAACTTATGGAGGAGAAAAAAACAAACAGTGGAGAAAATTCCTAGAGGTGAGCAGCACTGCATGCTACCAGCCTGGGAGGTACTAGTTAAAAGAAAGATTTATGAGCACATTACATGAATCAATAAATGGTAGTCTAATAGCAAAAGCGCATATGAGGAATAAAAATGTATTACAAATAATTGTTTCAAACAAATAACTGATTATTAGGTCTACCTACGAAGAGACTAGGGCAACAGAACAGTTTGTAATGTTCTCTCCCTCTTAAAAAAAAAAAAAAGGCTACATTTCAATGTCTAGAAACCCCAACAGCGCAACTCACAGCAACTTTTCCTGTCAAGTATGCACATGACAAAATCGCTTTCCTTCGACAGCGCTTCAGTCCTAGAGAGTTCCTATTTCCTGTTACAAGTGCACTGATAAAAAAAGCTCACAATGAAAGCGATATTGCACTGAACATTAGCAGGAGCAGCCAAAAAGAATTAAGTAATCTGCAAAAAATTGTGTCAGAAATTAATGATGGTATTATTCACTTGCTGTATGTATTTCTGCTCCTGTTTGAAGTGGACAGAGCAAGAGACTTGCTACCAGTTTTGTAGGGAGGCAGCATGTACAGTCTAAAGGCCTTGCTGTAAGAAACCTGGGACTTGCAACAGTCTCAGGTTGCTCATCCCTCTGGCAACTTGTACTTGGCTCCTAGTCATTCTGAACAACGTTACCTCATTTGTTTCATGGCCTCTTGACACATATTTTTCATTTATCTGCCCTACCCAAACAATTTCTTCCAATAATTGAAAAGATTTTCTGACATTTCTCTAGTTTTCCAACAACTAATGAAATCTTAAAAATGGCCACTATATACTGTTTACATAAGTTTGGCATTATCAAAGAAATCTGGCCTTATCTGAATTAGATCTGTAACACTGAAAGACTACTGCCATTTTCCTTTTACCATTCTTGTTTATCTGATTAAAATACTGACCTCAGAAAGAAAGTCTACTTGAGAATAAATTAGAAGAAAATGGCAGTATTGCCAAGTCCTACCAAAGGTCGGTCCTTGCAGACAGAGCATTTGTGCAGAGCTCCTCTAACAGTGTGAGCTGAACACACCTAACAAACTTACTACAGAATACCAACTGGAAAACTAAACTTGGAAGAACTATAGAGGAAAATTCTAGTCACTTCTATGCCACATGCATTTCAATATAAACATTCCAAATTATAACTGTGAAACTTCAGAATTTTTCTCTACTCTGAAGCTACACTCTGGACTACATATAAGCACAGGCCTAATTCCTGTTAAGACTGGGATCATGATGCAATTTAAGATGCCTGTCCACAACAACAACAACAAAATTGCTCATTATGTTGCACCATCTGAAGATATCAGCAAGAAGATAAGGCAGTGAAAAACAGAGACATCAGTCTGTTTAAGACAACAGGCAGGTCCTTTCCTGCATTTAATGTAAATACAGCTGTCCTCTCAGAAATCAACTTCTTTAAAGTGCACCTACCAATTACATTTACAAAGACTGGCAATCAAACACTGCCACTTCAAGTCACAGCAAAAAAATATTACAACCAAAAGGTGCCTAAATGAAAACAAAAGGTGCCAGATACAGGCAAGATTACAAGAAAAAACGAGTAGGTCATACTTCATAAAAGAGATGCATCTCAATTTACTGATGTGTTTTAATCAAACAGTATGAACTGATGAATCTGACAAAACTGATATTCTAACTGCAGAGTACTTACTGATTTTACAACCCTTAAGAGTAAAAAGGCCATTATATTTACGCTATAGTATGCTAAAACCAAACAAACAAAAAGTCTGCCACTTTTACCAAACTGCAGAAGTTTTTCTGTGGGGCGAAAGGAGAAGACAAAATGGATTATCATACATTAGTAACATTGGATTGTTATATATTAGTAACATTAAAAGGGAGAAACAAAGGCAAGTATGACTTTAACCTATATGTAAATTTTAAGAGATTAATATTTGGAGTTTATCAGAACGTCAATGTTTGCTTCTCAAAAGCATTACAGCAGTATTTTTTAACACCTGAAAGATAATCTCGGTTCTTTTTTTCACCATGGTATTCTACATATAGTTGTAGCTCACTGCTAGCAAGCTGGACCAAGTAAGGTAGTACTAATCCATGTGAGTGGAGATCTTGTGCTCTTTCACATGTCTAAAATGCAGGACTAGCTCTACGCAGAGACCTGACCTGAGAAGGTCCGATGCCAACAAAAACTAGCCCAGCACGGTGCCTACAGTAAGGGTACTCACGCTCTAGCTACAGTGGCAAAAGCGCTATGGTGTGGGCAAGGTTACTGGTAACTCTGGCAAAGTTACTGTATCGCCCATTGCATCGGATTTGAGGACACAACCCAGGTACCATTCCACTAGCTGAACGTGAAACACACGCTAAGGAAAGGACTTCCAAAAGGCTGCGCACAAGACCTCTAACGCAGCCTACCAAAATATTTTGTTGCACGCAAAACCAAAATTTTGCAGCCGCAGTGCAAACAAAAACTATGTAACTAAGAAAAAGAGCAGCACCACCTCCGCTATGAAGGCAGCTCCGGCAGGTGTGACGCCTGTCATTTAAATACCTTGATCTAACACCCCCGGAACTACTGTCGGGGGGCGAAGCAGCTGCAGATCAGATCACGATGCGACGACCGAGAGAAAGCCTGACGCGTTACCCGAGCCAGGCACCCGAAGGGCTGCGCCTCTCGGGCTGCCGGTGGAACGCGGGCGGGCTGGCGGGCTCGCAGCGTTTCCTAGAGGGGAGGCGGCCCTCGAAGGCTGCCCAAAAAGCGGCGTCGCCTCCCGCGCACCCTCCCTGCCGGCCTCTTTACAAACCGAAGCGCAGGCGGCGCAGCCCGACGGCGCGGTCCGGGCCGCCCGGATCTCTCTAGCAGCCGGGGCGAGGGCGGCTCGGAACCCGCCCGGGCTGCCGCCGCGGGCCGGGACAGGGCGCGGGCCGCGGCGGCGCGGAGCCGAGCCCTGCTGGCGGGACGCCCGGAGAGCCCCGCGCGGAGAGCGGCGCGGCAGCTCGCCTCCCCGCTCCACCGGGACCGGCAGCTGGCAGCGCCGACCCCGCCGCGGATCCCACCGCTGCCACGGGCCGCCGCGGAGGCCCGGCCACGGGGCGCCGGCAGGCCCGGTCGCCGCCGCCGCCGCCCAGGCGCCTCCCCGCCGAGCGGGGAGCGCGGCGGGGCCCGGGGAGCCCGTCGGGCCGCTCGAGCGCGGACCCGCGGAGGGAGAGGCCGCCGGGCCCACGGGCCGCCGCCGGCCTAACGGCCGCCGGGGCGTCCGCCCGCCTCCCCGCCGCCCTTACCCGCAGGACGTGGTAGCCCTCGGTACCCCCGCCGGGGATCTCGACGCTCTGCGAGGCGCCCATGGCTGGGGGCGGGCGGGCGGCGGCGGCGCTGCTCCCCGCACAAAGCCCCGCGCACCAGGGACGTGGCACTCCCTCCCGCCCGGCTCGGGGGGGGCGGGCGAAGGCCGCGCGCGGGGCATGCCGGGAGGCCGCGCCGCAGCGCCCCCTGCCGAGCAGCGCCCGCCGCCGGCAGGAGGCGGAGGCCGTACGGCGGCCGCCCCGGGACAGACCTGGCCCGCTCAGCTCCCGGGGAGGCGGAGGCGCTACGGTGGCCGCGATGGACCACGTCCCTCCCGCTCGTCTCTGGCGCGGCGGCGCCCCCTAGCGGCTGCCGGGCGCGGCGCGGCTGTGCCCGGTCGGACGGTAGGTCGGACCGGGCAGCTGAGGCACGTTAGCATTGATTGTACTGACGACGTTCAGCGAACGGGCGCACAGAGCGTGAAGGGGGCGAGCTGGGGCAGGTCCTACTTTGTGCTGGCTTCCCTGGTCCTACAGCTCCCGGGGGGGCCGCTCCGTGGGCTGCCCCGTGCCGTGCCCGCGGGGCAGAGCCGACCCGCTGCCCCCGCGCGGGGCAGAACCACCGGGGCCGCCGCGAAGCCCCCCGGTAGCCGCCGTGAAAGGGCGAACGCGTCGGCAGGGAAGAGAATTGGGTGGGCATCGCCGCCCCAGGCCAGCACCCTGCACGAGCCCGTGTGGGGGCACGCTCCCCCGCGGGCACCCACGGGGTAACGGGACACGCTCCCCCCGGCTCGTCTGCGCGGGGGCAGCCGCTAGCCGGTGAAATGCTCCAGGCGGCCCGCCCCGAAGTCCGGCGCCGAGCCGGCCCGGTGGCCCGCCGGGGAGCGTTATGAACCCGAGGCCCGGAGCAGCCCTTTCTCCCCGAGAGCGTCCCCTGCGCCTGGAAGGCCCCAGGTGAAGCTCCTACGCAGCCTGCCCACGCAAACCGGCGCCTCCCGGTTCCGGTAGGACGGACTTCCAGGGAGGGGTGACCTCTTTCGGCAGCACTGCCGTCAGCGGCCGCGTTCGGTAATGCCGAGACAGCATTGGTTCGCGGGCTGGAACGCAGCGTTCGAGACCCTCGGCTGAGCACGGGAGGGAAATTCGGGTTAGCACACCTCGCTTCTTCTGGACTCGTTTCCCTCTGCGTTATCGCAGCGCCTCGCTGCTTACTATTAAAAGCCTCTCTGCGCTGTGGTTGGGATGTACCCCAGCGCTGCCTCGGAGACCACCGACCCCTTCCCACCCTTGGCCACCTCGCCGTGCCCAGGTGCCTCCAGCCGGGCAACCAGCCAGCGTTTCTCCAGGGACTCCCGTCGGGCACGGCCAGGTTGGGATCGTGTCTGCACACCAGTTCAGGCACGCTTACATCCCCACGCAGTGTCTCTCCTCGTTACCAGAAGAAATCGACTCCAGGATACCCAGGGGCCGCAATACAAAGTAAGAAGGCAAAGGGAATAATGCATACATAAACTATATCTTACAAGAATTTCTGTGCTTTTAATACAGAACGAGAAATTTGTTACGGTGAGCTGATAAAAGTCACACATGCAAGGCTAGAAACTATACCAGCTTAAGGAAATCTTACGCTTCCATGCACATGCCATTTAGATTTGGGAGGTAAATCCCAGCCATATTAATTTCTTTCTTGCTATTAGAGATCACGATAGACAGCAGTATAACTCAGTGCGACCCATGGAGAGCAGCTGTGGTTCACCACCCTTTACCCAAAGCTTCCTGAAGGATGGCGGCAAACTACCACCCACAGTCATTCTTTCACTCTCTTCTGGGAGAGTGGCTCTTGTATGACACCTCTCCTTATGCTGCTAGTAGGTGCTGTCAATTTTGTGGATTGCTTGTAGGTTTTCTGTGGCCGTGAGGCAGATGCTAGCCAGGTGGTGTCCTCCTGGCTGACTGGCTCTGTGATGCTGGCCCCTCCTTTGGTGAGAACGAATCTATAGGTGAAAACCTTCATTTGGTGAAGGCTTTTCTAAGGTATATTCAGTTTCATTACCTTGCCTTTGGACTGGAAGACCCTTGAATTACTATTACTCTGTTAAGAAAATTAAAAAATAACACAACTTGAGCAACACTGCAATGGGTTGCTTCTCTCCCCAGTCAAAGCCCCGTAAATTCCAGAGCATTTTTAGACAACACAGTAAATTTCAGGACAGTTCTGTTTCCCCAGAGATTACGAAGAGCTGAGTGGCTCTGAAACTGATAAACATTTCGTTAGTGGCAGGCACTTCCTACTCAGAGTTTATGTTCATTAGATGTGATAATTGCTCATGTGCTTCTTTGAAGACAGGAAATCCTCACTTCAGTGTGTTGCATATCTCATCCTTAAAAAAATTATCTCTCAGCAGAGGTTACTATAACATGAGTACTACGTCACAGTGAAACACACTGTAAAATACCTCTTAGAGGCCCTTTACCATGTCATTAAAGATCATAGAGAAAAGATCTGAACTTTGATTTCTTTGTGAAGAAGAGGTGACTGTTATCCCAAACTCAATAATTCTGTCCACCAACACCAGAACCAAGAAGAATAACAGCATTCTGCCATTGAAAAGTTGCCATTTTGATGAAAAATGTGCTTGAAAATCCCTAAAGTGAATACTAGTCTTTCACACACTTCTATCTGGCCTCTAAATGTGTAAACAGCCTTAAAGCTGGGATTGGCCAAATTGCACAGTGCTGGTTTGATGAGCCTAACTTCTAATTAGCCAGTTCCCAGTAAGTGGCAAAGCCAAAACCACCACATACAAAGTAGAAGTTGAAGAAAGCCTGTGTCACTGGCAGTAACACTTCTGTGTGTGAGGGGCTGAGAAGGAGGTAAAAGCACCCTGGCAATTTGCAGCAACTATTGCATGCAGCTGTTTGTACAAGGGAATATGAATTATTTTTATTCTGACTGCAGTTGCAAGAGTGAAACATTATCAAAGGAGGAATGTTCTTCATGTTTCCTAAAGGTGCTAGCGGGGAAACAAGGTGGCAGAGATTTTGCAACTCCATTACACCCTTGGAGAACCAGTCCGTACTGTTGCATCAGTAGTCAGTTTGTCTTATTCTCACAGAACCAAATAAATTCTATTTCACTCTTCCTCAGGAAATCTGTAAAAGTTTCATGCCTGCATGTGGTGAACCCAGAAATGGGCGACCATATTTTGTTCTTCTTAATCTCTCTAGTCAATCCCTTCAGAGAAATATGAACCTGGCCCCTCTCTGAAGACATAAACTACATGTATTGCTGCAAGGCCTGAGATGCTTTTTCTTTGGAACTTTTGCCTTACCTTAGCATCTCAGCTTTCCATCAAAATGCCGTCACTCTTTTTGGGCTGGTTCCACCCCAGTGAAGAAAGATGTTCTCTCCAGATGTCCATCGATTCCCATTAAGGGCTGAACTAAACCACCAGATTTATCTGAGGAAATATCTTTTAACTTGGTCCAATGTTCTATAGCAAGAGACTAGTTTGTAAAGAAAAAGAAACATTTACAACCCTCTTAGGTGAAAAAGACACAAACCTGGGAAATAGGGAACAAGATTGCCTGAAAGTATCACCTAAGACCTAATGACAACAAATTCCATTTGCAGAAATTAACTAACAGATATAACCTACCTGTTCCTTTCTGTGTGTATCTCAGCAGCTGCATTTCAAAAGTAATTAAAGTTAATGAGCTGTGCTTTGTGGTAGAATAATGAAAACTTAATTGGCGTAATTAGTTGTGAGATAGCAAGTGCATCTTCCTGGATAACAACATGTCATCATTTGATAAGAATAATAATGAATTTAATAAATAAATCAGGGCCTTTCTAATATGCTAATAAAATAATGAAGTAGAAGGCACACATGTGCAAATGATGAATTATTAGTCTGGAGACTGCGTACAATTGTCTGAGTAAGATGGATGGGGAAGTGGCCTTCTTGAAACTGTCAGCTATGGCTGTGTTGTGGTTTAACTGCAGCTAGCAACTGAGCACAATGCAGCTGCTCACTCACTTTGCCCCCACCCAGTGGGATGGGGGAGAGAATCAGAAAGGAAAATGTAAAACTCATAGGTTGAGATAAGAACAGTGTAATAGAACAGAAAGGAAGAAACTAATAATGATAATAATAACAATAATAAGATGACAATACTAATAAAAGGATTGGAATATACAAAACAAGTAATGCACAATGCAATTGCTCACCACTCGCTGACTGATGCCCAGTTAGTTCCCAAGCAGCGAGCCCCCCAGGCCAACCCCCCCCAGTTTATATACTGGGCATGCTGTTGCATGGTATGGAATACCCCTTTGGCCAGTTTGGGTCAGCTGTCCTGGCTGTGTCCCCTCCCAACTTCTTGTGCCCCTCCAGCCTTCTTGCTGGCTGGGCATGAGAAGCTGAAAAAATCCTTGACTTAGTATAAACACTACTTAGCAACAGCTGAAAACATCAGTGTGTTATCAATGTTCTTATACTAAATCCAAGACATAACACTAGACCAGCTAGTAGAAAGAAAATTGACTCTATCCCAGCCGAAACCAGGACAAGCTGTTAGCTAAAATCCAGTTTGCAACAGATGAAACAGCCACGCTGCCCTTCACAGAGAATGTGTGTGGCAAATGCTTTCAGTGGGGGCCAGCACCCCTCCGCAGAGCTGGATATACAGTGGCCAAAGAAAAGCAGCTGCTTTTTTTTTTTTTTTCCCCTCCTTAAACCCTTCTGTACTGTTGGTGCTGGGCAAATGGGAATAAAGACAGACAGAGAAACCTAGGCATGTGCAGCAGGAAGGGAGCTGCTGAAATACAGTGTACAAATCAGCCTGTTTGACCCAAATCATTTAGAGGCTAAGACAGGCAGAAAATGATGATTTATTGCAGAAATGGCCTTAAGCTCAAACATAGACAAATACACCAGAACAAAAGCTTCAGAGGCATTATTAAGAATCAGTAAATAGAATCATTTTAATTAATGGTGCCTTTAAAATGAAATTAAGTGAATACTGCCAGAGTTATGGGAAGGCCTGCATCACCAGTGGATAAAGTAATAAAAGGGATTGTCCCAGTAAGCAAACACTGGAGGAGATAGTTTTAGGCAGAAATAGAGCAGCAGTGTCTGGTGACTGAGAAGAGGATGGGTCATAAGATAGCTCTTGGTTGTAACATCTTTTATCCCCTAATCAATGCATGATCTCATTCATTCCTGCTCTTAGTGTATTGCCCAAGATGAGGAATTGCAGGTCAGAATATCTATGTGTTGAGTCCAGTCCCAGTAGAGTGGGACTGGGTTTGGAAGGAGCCATGAAGAGTTTGGTGTGTGTCTTAGAGCAGCTCCTCTGTTAGCAGTGCCCAAGTAGATTTTATCTCCTTTGCAAGCATACAGGAAACAAACTACGGCTACTTGGAAGGCATCCACCTGGCTATGCACCCTCAATACTTAGAACTTCACCTTAGTAGAAGGCATAAAGCACAGATCCTTTGGCTCTACAAAAAAAAAGTAGCTGTAGCTTGCACAAACGGCTAGTAAAAGCCTGCTGACACATAGAAGCCTTACACCCATCTGTCAGGCTGCAGGAGTACTCACATACACTCCCCGCAGACTCAGTTTAGGAGCAGTAGGAGTTTTGGAACTGAGGTTATCCAATTAAAAAAAAGTAAGGTGGCGGTGATCAGCATGTATGCAATGTGAGAGGTGTGAGACTGAACCTGTTCTTGACCTGCTGCTGGGAACAGCTGTGAAAAGACAAGACCATGTCTGAAATGTAAAGAGGCGTTAACAGTAAAGCACTTTGAATGGAAGCCAAGCGTTGGTGAGCCTCAGACCAAATAACCCCCTGAAACTCGGCAGGCTGTGATTAAATAATACGGTCTGATGGTCTAAAAGTTAATTAAATACAGGAGTAATATGGGCCTTTTGTAAAGCTGGTTTTATGGCCATTAGTTGCTATGCAGCTGAAAAGGGAATGAAATGCAAGGGAGGAAGGCACTAGCTGGACAGGTTGCTCTCAGGCATAGTCTTGCCAGTGAGAATGCTGCAGGGCTAGTTCTCCCCTTGTGCTCCGCAAGGCACAAAAAGGCCATGCTGGACTCAGAAAGCCTAGTCTTGACTGCTTGACATTTTTTACTACTATAAAAACCCATCCATTTTCATTGCATTATCACTGATGTACACTAATGCACAAGGGAATGGAAGCAGTTTCAGTGAGATAATTAGGAGCAACTTGTATCCAGCAGAGAAAGAGCTGGAGCTAATAAGCCTTCAGCTGAAAACTCTAACTTGATAATATTTCAACATGCAGCAGCTTCCTTATGTCAGTGGGAGGGTAGGGCCACAATGTCAGCAGGATCAGAGCTAGCACACTGCATCTCTGTCAGGGGAATGCTCAGGTGGCAGATAGCTGGCAGAATTGCTCTTTGCCTTTCCCCCCAAGCTCCTAGCATGGGCACGTATTAGAGATGTAGTCAGTGTTGTCACGCTCTGGTTATTATCAGGAACAGTTCCTCTGGCTGCTGTAATTTGCACCGAGGACTGCAGATGCCATCAACAGATCAGAGGGAGAGGGATCATGAAGGTAATCTACAATCCTCTTCCCCAAGTGACTTGAGACCAGAATCAAGGCTCATGTTTCAGAAACCAGAAACTCAGCAAAACTGATTTGTGGAGGTGCTATTAAGAGAACACAGGAAATTAACTAAAGGTTTCATTATTTTAACTTGTGGAAGTGATTGACTTGGCTGTAACATGGGATAACTCTGCCTGTCTTTCCAAAGCTGCCAAAGACCCAGTAGCTCTGTTTGAGTTAGACACTGGTAAGTAGGTTTCACACAAAACCATAAGGGGCACAGGTCTGACAATTAAAGGTACTGTAGCTATAGGTTTCTGACAGAATAGCTTTTCATAGGATCTTTACTTGCTTCCTGTGGCCACAGTGGTTTCACCTGAGACTCTAAGGCTGTAGACGAAACTCCAAAATAGACATCTTCTGCTCCTACAAAGCTTTAAAAATGTGTGCCTGATTATTGGAATGGGCTTAGTAAAATCAATGTCCTCACTCCTCTGCCTCCAGAAGTTATTACTTTAAACTTGCAATCCTTACTCTGGCTTGTTGTCCCATTTCACATAGCCATCAGACCCCGATTTCCAGCCTGAAGGACAGTGTTAAGCATTTTTACATTGTGTATGACTACGAGCAGGCATAATAGAGGAGAATAACCTTTAAATACATGTATTCACAATAAAAGACCCATTGGTGAATGGTTAAGAGAGGGCACAGAGTTAATGACAAATGTCACAATGTTTCAAAGATTCGCTTGATTATTGACTAGGAAGTAACACAATGTACATGAAATCACAGACAATAGGTTTGCCTCACTGTTAAAAAAAGAAAAGAAGCCTCTTTAAATTATATTGGGCTGAAAACAGGGTTCGTAATAGAAACACTGATAGAATCTTAATTATAGAAGCAAATTGCACAGACTGAGGTTCTGGCCACCCAATTTAGGAATTAGAATGCAAGTATTTAAGAAGCTTAATAGGCCTGCTACTATTCAGCTGTAGATAGCAGCTGGCTTTGGGAGTACTGTAGCTAAGGATGCTGCAGAAGAAGGGTTCATAATGGAGGATAAATTAAGTAATTTCTAACCACTTCATTATGTGATACTTACATGCATTGTCAGTCATTTTTTGACCCAAGTGGTTACCCTAAAATCTGGAGGTTTAGAAATTGCTTACAGTAAGAGACTTGGGTGATAGTCAGAGATTTGCTGCTGCAATCCTTCTTATTTACCAAGGACATGTTAAATCCTGTTTTCTTAAACACAATAAATCAAACAAGAGAAATGTTTTTGCTCACAGAATCCCTTCTGCGGTGTGTGTTGGGTGTCCAGTACTTCATACAGTGATATGTACTATTTCAGCTATAGTTCTATAAAGCACTTTAAATTCTTTTAACTTAAATTAAGAAGTCAGCTACACTTTGCTTTACCTAGAGTTTTTCTAGAGCCCTTTATCTAGAGTTCAGACTGAAACACAAATGACAGATATCGGTATACATAAACCAAATTAAAAAAAAAAGGCCTACTTCTGAGTTTCCCAACTCAGATTTTATGCTTTAAGATAAAACAGCAGTAAGACAGAAAAGCACATGTACACCTTGACTGTATTATCAAACTGCCAGGTTCTGCTGTGGGATGTGTTGAACAGATGTTGATGAAGACTCCCCTGGAAAAAAGCAGTACTGGAGAAAGGCTTATACTAAAAAGACCTGTATTTAAAAATGGATCATATATTAAATCCTTTAGTATCCCATCCTGAATAGTCCTCCATTTATTGTACCTGCCACAAAGGTTGAAAACATGGCCCTTCTTGGCAGAAAGTCCAGACCCTTTCTATAGGCCTTACAGAGTTATTGCAAATACGCTGAACATTAAGAAAAGAAATTGCACTTGGCTTGACAGACTTGACCAGGCAGAAATGCCAAATATAATTCTTGAGCATCAGGGATAAAAGAAATCCCTGTGATGGGTTCATCCCCAATATTTCATTTTATAGCTTTGGCCTTCATAGATCTGGCTGTCAGAGTACAGGAGCAGTTCTAAAAGCCGTAGGAAACAGGGACTGCCTATGTACTGAGGCACAATTTCCAGAGAGTTGCCTCTCCCAGAAGCCCTGGCATTTTCTTCTGTACACCTAAATACAGAACAGTGACCTTCTGAAACTGGCCAGTCTATAAACGCTGTCATATGCTACAAATGTGCTATTACTGGGCTTCTACCACTTTGTCTTGCCTGTGACAGATGAACAGGGTGAGAGAAGAAGAAATACAACGGTCCTAGAAGGTGTCTCTTTACAGAAAGAAGGGATAAAACAAATGTTATGATGGGGAATTTGAGATAAACAGGACAAATACTGCACTCAGACTCTGACACAGGGATGATCTGAGCCCATAGGCTACACATGTTCTTCACAATACTCCTTCCCTGCTCACAGAGCTCCAGCTCTCTGACAGCTCTCCAATGTGCATTCATTAGTCACAGAAGGGCACATTTCTCCATCTTCTGGACAGCTACAAACTAAACACCATTAGCCTCTTTCCAGCCATGCTTGAAACAATACATTGCTAGCTCAGAGAAAGCAATCTGCTTTAGCCTCAGGAAAGGATCTTTTTAGTCTTTGTTATATTTTGAGTTGTTTTCATCCCTGACATGTTCTATGAAAGCTTCCACAACTGTGTATTTCTTAAGCTATTTTTAATCCCCCCTTCAGGAAAAAAAAAATAAAAATCAACTCCCTCTCCTTTATCTTGTCTTGCCCTGAGAAGTCTTTTGTGATTTATTTTCTTCTGCCTCAACAGCTGATAACTTCTTTTCCTTCAAGCCTCAAGGAGAAGGATTCTTTTATCTTCCACAACAAGGAAATATATTTTTTGAGCAAAAGTAGGATCTAGGCTTTTGCTGTTATTTATCACATCACCAAGACAGCAGGATGCCTCTACTGGGACCTTGTGAACATACTTTATTTATTTGGAGATTAGATTTGGAAGTTTGAATACAATCAAACAAATTGGTAACGAAACATAATATTTGCCCTGGGAGTGGCAATCCTCTATTCTGGCAACCCTCAAATAACCACCTTAAATCCTAGTAAGAATGCTACTTGATAGCATTATGTTGTAGGCAGAGTTCGTTAAAGCCAGAGGACCTTTCTCTTAACGAGTTTTCACTGGAGGGAGCAAACAAAATCGGTTAAGAAGAGAGAGAAAGCTTGGGATATAATCAGATCCTATTAGCCTAGCCATAAAGCAGTGTCATCCCAATGCAGTACCCTACCTTTCTCCCCAAAAATGTGACTTTGTGTCCTCTCACATGTACTAATAAGAGCAGCTAGAGGCTGGAGCTGAGGTTAATCCTTCCTTCACTGGCTATCTGAGTGCTCTTGGCACCATTTCCAAAGAGGAAATGCTATGGGACTTCCTAGGTGAATTAGCAAAGCCGATGAGTTTTAGAAAGAGAAAACGTGTCAGAAGTTACTTCCACAGCTACCTAGATACGTTAAACTAAAGTATAGCTTATGACAAGATGCACCGTCCCTGGACAGGCATCTATTTCACACGGGTTTCCACTTCAGTGCAGGCAGATGGAGCTCTCTCTACTTTCTGCAGTGTCCTGAAGGCAGCAGCAGAAGATGTCACCCATGTCTTGAGCTTAAGAATCAAATGAGCAGTTTGTCATCTGAAATCACCACACTGAAAGCCAAATGAGACAGAACAATAATGCTTTTCCGTGCTGCTGACAAGAATGATTCGACAGTCCTCGCTAATGCCACCTGTTCAAATGCTTTTCTCAGCAAGCACAAAGTTTGGGAGATAGGAGCTGGTGAGCCCAGCTGGGTCCCACTGGGATGTGCTGGAATATGTTTTATTTATTTTGAGATGAGATTTGCAGGTGTCAATGCAATCAACAGGACTGGTGATTTAGTGTAATGTACCAGCTGGAAAAAACCAGCCAGTTTCTGGAGCTGACCCATTTTTCCTGCTGTCACTGGCTCTCCTCTTGCTGTTCTGGGCAGATCACCACTAAAGCAAAGGGGCTCAAGTCCTGCAAGGACCAGAGTACCCCTCTGAATGCAGGGACTAGCTTTTATGTTGTAACACACTGTGAAGAGTGTGGTGTTACTCTTAATGATGATTGAATCTTAACTATTAGAGGGCTTCTTCCTTCCTACTTGTAGGGGTAGCATTTTGCCATGCGTTAGAGAGAACTGATGAACAAAGCATTAACTAGGAATTTCAAAGATGTTTCTGGAAGATGTTTTACCTGGTTTCAGGAAGGCAGACACCACCTACCAAGTATATTTCTTTGAGTGTTTTGTATTCATATGGTGTCAGACCCAGTGAACTATGGGATGTTCCACGTGGCTCTCAAATCCCATCACAAACTTGGGTGTTGTCCTAAGCCTAGGCACTGCTGAAACAGGGATTTGGGCTGAGAAGCTGCTAAGAAAGATGTGACAAAGCAACATCAAGGATAGAAAGAGTTAAATGGCTGAAGAAAATTGAGTACAGATGTTCATTTGGGATTTTTCCTACTTAAGTCAGCATGAAGGGGAAAAAATGCAGTCACCATAAAGAGTCTAACAAACAGAAGCGTAGAGGGAATTGCTGCGGCCAGGAAACGAGCAGGGGAAAGGCAGTTTACCCACTGGTTTCGATGGAAGCCACAGAACTGCTCAGAAAAGGAACAAAGAGTGCTGCAAGAGTCAGAAGTTGCAGGCTAAGGCCCAGATCCAGCAGGAGTTGAAGGAGTCACAGGCTCACCGTCACAGGCCTACCTGGGAGCAATTCGCAGACCCAGGTCTTGATGCGACCTCTGTCTTTGCCCAGACGCCTGTGTGCAGTTTTCCTCCCCTGCCCTTCTCTGCAATTGTCTTCTCTCCAACTACTTCTTTTCTTCAAGGACTACTGAAAGCCCAGTGTGAAACACAAAATCTATTGACTGGGGGCTGTATGCAAACTTTAGAGTTGTATTTTTTCATATCAAAATATCAAAGACAGTGGGACTATTTCCATTACAAATCTCCATTTTGTATAAGCCAATTTTGTCTGATAAAATACACAATGTAAGATTTGTAGGGGTGTTCTAGCTCATTTCAGTTTTACCTTTTTTTTCCTCCTTGCACCCTCCCTGGTAAAACTGGCCGCTCCCTTTTGCTCAGGCTTTAAAATGTCCCCCATGCAGAGACTTAGCTGGAAAAATGAGAACTGAAAAGTGGCAATTTCAAAATCTGATCAGTGCAAAACACAGCAAGACTGCAAAGTTACACAGGCATCTGGGAAAAGTGGTTCTCATTTGTTACAGTTGTTTCTTTTTTTTTTTTAAATACACAACTCATTGACCTAACACTGTCATAGTGAGAAACAGCAATATCAGAGAGCTTTTAAAATAATTACTGTAATATGGATAACAGTTTAGAAAATCCCACACAGTTCAAAAAAATACAGGTTAGTTTCTAGTTCCCTTAAAAAGCTGTGATTTGCAAAGTGTTAGCAAAGCTGTTGAAACAGATCAAAACCCAACAACAACTTTAAAAACAGCCACACAATTTAAAAAGACTGCCGTAGTCAATGCCAGTCATTCATGAAGTAGACGAAGCACATCAGCCAGAGAGGACGCCCTCTCCCTACCTCTAATATTTTCTCTGTTCTCAGGGAACCCCCTGACTCAATATAAGAGTTTTCTAATGGTTAACACCCATCAAAAATACTAAGATGACTGCAGGGAATAGTTTTATTTCTCTATTGTAAATACATAATATAATTCTTTGTTACCTGTGAGATATTTCCAGCACATTTAACATTATATTTGTTGAGGTCAAATAAATAAAAATCAGTAGTAGAGCTGAATCTTGAAAGTTGACTCTTCTGATGTCTGGTAAGGGGATGGAAATATTTCATTTTGGCTCCTCCCTTTCTACAGTGTCTCTCCTTGTTTGTTTGGGGTTTTTTGTTGTTGTTTTGGTTTTTTGTAGATTTCTATTTAAGACTTTACTAACCAGGTCTCCCTCCCAACCCCAAGTGGAATAATCTACTCCTGCTTCCAAGTATGTGTAAAGTCTTCTCCAGCACATACAAAAGGAAAATAGGAGACACCAGAGATCAGGTTCATTCTCATTCTTTATCCTTGGAGATATTCAAAAGCAATCTGGACATGGTCCTAGGCAACCTGCTCTGGGTGGCCCCATTTGAGTAGGGGGCTTGGACAAGATAACCAGTTCATTCACAGAGGAAGCACAGTGCCCACCATTCTTACACCATTATGTGCAGCTGTACCACAGCAGCAAAGTTTGACAGATTAAAGTTGTTGGATGTTCAGCCATGAAATACAAACCTGAAGTCATAGCTGGAAACCCAGGCGCAGGCTGACAAAAGGGATGCAGAGCATCTCCTCTGGTCACCCTGGCCTCATTCTTCCCCAAACCAGTCTATTTCTTCTACTATAGCCACATCCCTTGTAGAACCAGAGCAGTACACCTGGTTCTAGTCCATTAAGTTTGGCCCCAATTTTCCTTTGTGTAATTTCACTAAAATTCAATAGAATTACACCAGGGTGAAGGCACTATTTTGGGTTGTTCGTTTTTGGTTTTTTTATGTTAGGTTCTAAACTACCTCCTTATTTATGCTTATGTTAGGTCTTAATCTGTTAGAGAGCCATCAACAGATTACAACCTAACAGCATAAATCAGGAATGTAATTTGTTGAAGGTTTGCTGTTTTGTTGTTGTTGGTGGTGGTTTTTTTTTAAATAGCAATCCCACTAAATCCCAGGAATTACAGTCAACTGCAAAACAATTGCAATGATTACTGAACCAGCTAAAAGCAATTCAATAGCTGCATCTTCTGAAATGTTACTGAGTCCAGAGGCCTACAAATAATAGAGACTAATAATACTAGCTACAATTATGATGTGGCTTATAGAGCATGGATAACTATGAAATACATGATAAAGATCTTCAATTTATAAGGTAGTTTAAAAGTTATTTGGAGTGTGTAGTATGTAACAAAAGAAAGCAAACCCAAATGATGGCTAAAACCTTTCTAACATTTTTATATGTATATGTTTTAGAACTATTATTTTATATTATTTTCTTTGCTTCTTATAGAATAACTGATCAAGATTTGGGTCTGATGCAGACACATATATGTATGTACACACACAGACCTCCATGAGAAGATTCTGCATAACTTGCTATATAAAAGCTTTTCAAACAGTAATTGATTTATTTAAAAAAAAAAAAAAAGTGAAAGCATGAGTGTGACTTGATTTGGGGGGTCAAGAACCTACCAGATCTCATCTCCCATTCACAACTGGTCATAAAAGTCTGATTTTATAGTGTGAAAGGGAAATGGGCCTCCTTTTTTCTAAATCCTTGGTATTCCTTGTTGTAACTGCTGAACAGCTTCACAGATTTTTGAATCTGCATTTCAGAGAGCACATCAGACTCAAAGCAAGTAGAGGTAGAATCTGTTAGCTCACATTACTTGCTTCTACAAGTCATTGCAACAGTTTTCTATACAGTATATTTTCCACTGGTTTGCTTTGCCCTTTGCCATTTCAAATTATTTTATTAATTAAACTTGCATTATTTAGCCTAGGAAACCAACACCTCATTTGATAGAATTCCATACTGTTAGAAAATTAACCTGATTTAAGATAGCTAAACATAAGTAAAAAAAGTGTGTAGAAGAAAGCTTTACCTCTCTACACAGTTCCTCTTTGCAACCTTTGCTGAGCGATGTAGATGGTAAAAAGTGCTTCTAGTGCCTATGGATGTAATGAAAAAATATTACTGCTAGAAAAATCTTGTGCAGTTAAAATTATAAAAAAAAGCAGTTAGGGACATGCAGATATTCACATGTATTTCAAAGTCAAATGTATTCCCACAAAACAACATACTATAAACTGGTATCTATTTCAAACTATATGCAATAAGTGTCACTTACTCAGTGCTGATTCTGTTATCGAATTATTTCTTGGCTTCTTCTGATGTCTTACCTCTTTGTAAACTATTCAGCCTGAAGTGTGTTGTCTATTTGCTTTTTGCCTGCTGGGCAATTTTAATGTTTGAAATTGGCCCTATATGACTCTTCTTTGGCGTAAACCACCAATCATTTTATCACTCTTCCCCCTTTCATTTGTACCTAAGAACCCCACCAAAGTCAGGGTGTCTGAATTAGTTTTGTTCTCTTGTGTTAGGACAACATCCCAGCCTACTCTACCATCCAAAGGTAGGTGTAAAAGACTGGTTTGGTAGCCTAACAGAGAAGCTTTTCTTGCACGCTCTCTCTCTGTCTTACACACACATATTTGAAAGGATCTGTTGATCTATTCATTGGAAGGATGAGCAACACGCAATGCTGGGAAGATGGATATAGAAAGCATCATTTACTTCTAAAATTTTGTGGATGCCCTGTAAGTGAAGAATAATTTGTGGTTGCAAGCCTAGAGATGTACACTTGTACATGAATTATGTTCATTTAGAAATTACTTAGGTAGGCAGACAGATAAATTAGTAGTTCACGACATAAACCCCAAACTGGGGACAGTCCCAAGTAAGGGCCATTTGTTTGTTGAAGCTCTTTTAATTAATTGTTTATGCTAAAAGATGAAAAGGGAAGAGGCATTCCTGTTGTAAATTCAAGTCATGTACATTTTTCTGAGTATCCAACCATGTGTCTATGATGTAATCCAGTGATTTCAGTTACTTCTTTTGACCACTTTTGCCAGCTTAACGGAAACAGCTCTGGACTGAACTAAGAGTAAATGAAAGAGTCTTCAGATTCCCCTGAGAACCTCCATTCCACCTCTGGACTCTTTCAAGTACACCAGTAATTGGACAATTATAGCAGCATTATATATAGAAAATTAACATGAGTTCTGAAGTCATTCAACAATAGCTAAGCATAATTATTTACATTAGAGTCACAGAATTTCTGGGAGGAAAAAAACCAAAACAAAACAAAAAACCAACCACAACTTAAAATTAGGCTTTTGGGGAAGGCAAATTGTAGCAATTTTTGGCCTAGTAGCTCTTTTTAAAGTAATATTGATGTATTCAAAAGGAAGAAATTTTGTTGGGTTTTCTTTCAGCTGCAACACTAGCTCTAATGCTGCAATCAGTCTGTGTTTACTCACTTAAGAAACCAGAGGGAGCTGTTTGATGGCAATTACAATTCTCAGTGTTAGGGAGCCAGGTCACAGATTGGCAGTCCATGACTTCTCATCATATCTTTCAAAAAGACAGGCCTTATATCCTTGGGAAGACAAGAGATATGCATTGCGTTATACTCTAAGATAGAGCTGGTAATTAATTTATACTTACAGAATAACTGCATTTCACTAGGACTGAGTAAAAACAATAAAAACTACTCACTGATATAGGGTATTTACAGCAGGGAAACTAAACCTAGTTCTTTTGTAGTTGGAAAGAAAATACTCCTCTTCTTGAAAAATATGTAGAATAATTGAAGAGTCATAATGATGCAAAACAGTATAAAGAAATGTAATGGACCTGAAACACAACATAATCAGGTACAAGTAATATACTTTTAAAAAGCGTGACCGAGGTAAGTGAACGCACCAAATTATTGCAGCAGCATAACTACCAGCAAATTAAAACAATGAGTTATTAAAAGTTATAGTTACAATGAATTAGTAAAAGTAATTTTTTTCCACAAATAGGAAATCCTGCTGTAATCAAAACAGCTATGGTTCTTTGGTTCAGCGCTGTCAAACCCAGCACGTGGAGATCTTACCCCATTGCCCAGCGAAGCTGTACTGCTTGAGATAAGAGCCATGCTAGTACATTTAGCAATTGCCAGTGCCATGCGTGTGGCAGAAGAGTGAATTAGCTGAAAGAGACAGTCAGTAAGGGCCTTTTCTTCAAAGGATGCTCATAGCCAGGCAATGCAACAAGAAACCATAAAAAACTCAAAGTAATGGAAATAAAGAGTTCATCCCGTACAATCTAGTGGTCAGTCTGGCCCTACGCCCACAAGCACAAATGTCAGTTTTACCCTGCAGGCAGCCTTCCTAAAAGTAAAGGAAGCAGCTTAATTAAGATTAATGGCCTTTTTTGCTGGGGCCCATGGAAGGTCCTCATTAATAAGGCAATACATTGAACAGTGAATGTAATTTATAATACGTGCAATATTTACAAGATAAAAAGCACTAAGCAACATGACACTGAGTGAGAAATGTCTTATGCCTTTCTCACTTTGCTTTCTAGAGACACTTTTACCTGTCCAGTTTAAAGTTAGCATTCAAGTTTTTATTTTTTTGAAGGCCAATATGCTTGCTTTATACATCAGTATTATCCAAACTCTTGCTGATGTCACAGCAAGCGGATATGGCTTCAAATCAGCTTACAGTGTAGTCACAGATGATAGGCTTCTGTAAATCTCATTTAAAGTAATTGTACTTACATTTGTTGATTTTGCTTGTAGTGACTTTTTTTAGGCTTTCTTGAAACGTTAAACTTATTTTTCTCCATTTCCTATCACCTGCAATGATCTTACATATTTTTGTTCACACTGTCGTGGCACAACACCCTACCACATAAAACAAGGCCAAAAATTTTCACACAGTAATTCCTGCCTCAAACCAACTGTTCTCACATGAACTTGACTGGTATCCTGTTAAAAGTTATATAATTTAAGAATTTCACATGATAGGGATTTAATCATTCATATACATACACAACACACACAGATACTTTCAAAGGTAAGGGAAAATAATTTACTATTTCCTTCATGATATATTTGTTTAATGTTACAGTTCAAGAATCTTTGCAGATGTCCTAAAAAGTCCTACACAAAATGGTCAACATCATGCAAGACTTCATTATTTTCTGATACACACTGAGTATGTGCAGGTATGTGTCCTTGCATTTTATATCAAGAAATAAAAATACACTCACAAATACACATATAAAGTATACTTATCCAGTCTGAAATAATTATATTCAGATGCTCAACAGATTACCTAATAAATAGCAGAAATAAATCCAGGTGTGTAATATTTTATCTTCAAATTTTTCTGTTGTCATCATTACTAAACAGTGCTCCACTTTTCCTCAGTAGATAGATCTATTAAAACAGAGAATCAGAATTTTTTTATTTCTTTACCAGGTCTACTCAAAAACTTCTGCTTGCATCTTATCTTTTATTCTGACCATAATTTTAATTCTGCTTTTTTCATAAGTCTGATTCTTCCGAATCATAGAATCATAGAATGGTTTGGTTTGGAAAGGATGTTAAAGATCACCTAGTTCCAACCCCCCCTGCCATGGGCAGGGACACCTTCCACAAGACCAGGCTGCTCAAAGCCCCATCCAACCTGGCCTTGAACACTGCCAGGGATGGGGCATCCACAACCTCTCTGGGCAACCTGTTCCAGTGCCTCACCCACCCTCACAGTAAGGAAATTTTTCCTAATTACTAATCTGAATCTACCCCCTTTCAGTTTAAAGCCATTACCCCTTGTCCTATCACTACATGCCCTTGTAAAAAGTCCCCCTCCAGCTTTCCTGTAGGCCCCCTTTGGGTACTGGAAGGCTGCTATAAGGTCTCCTCGGAGCCTTCTCTTCTCCAGGGTGAACAACCCCAACTCTCTCAGTCTGTCCTCACAGGCGAGGTGCTCCAGCCCTCTGATCAACTTCGTGGCCCTCCTCTGGACTTGCTCCAACAGGTCCATGTCCTTCTTATGTTGGGGTCCCCAGAGCTGAACGCAGTACTCGGGTGGGGTCTCACGAGAGCAGAGAGGGAGAATCACCTCCCTCAACCTGCTGGTCACACTTTTTTTGATGCAGCCCAGGATGCAAGTGGTTTCTGGGCTGCAAGTGCACATTGCCGGGTCATGCTGAGCTTCTCGTCAACTAACAGCCCCAAGTCCTTCTCCTCAGGGCTGCTCTCAATCCACTCATCGCCCAGCCTGTATTTGTGCTTGGGATTGCCCCAACCCATGTGCGGGACCTTGCACTTGGCCTTGTTGAACTTCATGAGGTTCACACAGGCCAACCTCTCAAGCCTGTGAAGGTCCCTCTTGATGGCATCCCTTCCCTCCAGTGTGTTGACTGCACCACACAGCTTGGTGTCATCAGCAAACTTGCTGAGGGTGCACTCAATCCCACTCTCCATGTCACAAAAAGATGTTAAACAGCACCAGTCCCAATAACAACTCCTGAGGAATGCCACTCATCACTGGTCTCCACTTGGACATCGAGCCATTGACCGCAACTCTTTGAGTGCGACCATCCAGCCAATTCCTTATCCACCAAGTGGTCCATCTATCAAATCCATGTCTCTCCAATTTAGAGACAAGGATGTTGTGCGGGACAGTGTCAAATGCTTTGCACAAGTCCAGGTGCTCTGATGAAACCCAAATCCTTCCATGTTGTCCATCTATCCTTTCAACCTTTGCTTTCAGTCAATTCTTGTGTCTTCTCATTTCCTCTTCACTCAGTTGCAGTTCTTGAGGGAGTAGTACTCCTGATCCATGTATCATCACCCTAAGCATAACTGTCACGGTTTGCAAATTATAAAACACTAAAAGAAGAAATTCAGACAGATGTAATTATGTTGACCACAGCAAGCTGTACGTAATTGCTAACAGTATCATTGTGGTCTTAACGTTTTATTGAACAGTCTGTATGTAAGCTGAACATTCCTTAATAGTCACACAATACAATCACCTTCCCTAATTTTTAGTGTTTTATGTTATGGTATTTGCATGCTACACTAATGGACTTGGTAAGCTTCTTTGCAGCATGTATTTTCCTCATGCCTAGTTTGCTGCATAAAATTCTTTAACTTAGAAAATTGTTCTTAAGAAAATTCATCCTGCTTGAAGGATACTCATCCTACCCCCTAAAGCAATCAAAATCAAATTTGTTACACACTGTTAAAAATCAATGACAGCTCTATGGATAATGCATAAAGCAGTAATAAACTAGAATTTGTCTATATTATGAAAAATATAATTTTATACTTTTATGAATTTAAAATGTGCTCTTATTTTTCAATATATTTGGTATACAAAAAAAGAACTAAAAATATTTTAACAGCTGTAATAGAACGGCAGTTTACCCCAAAATATGGTCTAGAACCCAAAATTTTTAATCACCTTCTTCATGTTATACATGATATGTATCAAGTATATATCATGTGCCAAAAGCTTTAATTCATACAATATTTACAAAGGGAAAGAGTTGTGTTTTGTAATTATTATGCTTCACTCAAGTCCAGTTAGGGAAAAAAAGTGTTTCCCTGAAGTTATGGCATTCTTATAAAATTTATATTTCAACTATTTTATGCTCAAACTCGGTTTCTGGTGTTATTTTAAAACATCTATGATTCTATACGAAATACTTTGGATTTGTTTAATGTTACTGTAATATGCATAGCCCTTTTTAGAGAATACAAGAACTTCAGTATTTTTTCCTACCTCAGACTTAAGGTGTCATTCTGTTGTTTTATTAGGAAATGGTCTTTCATTTCTGAGAATGGGAAAGATTGATTCATGCAATCAGCAACAATTCTCCCGTCGACTTCTGTGGTGGCAGGATTAGGCTTCCCTTGTACATATTTGCAAAATTATTCTTACAAAACATATTTACTTTACTCACAAAATAAAGCTGCCAATATCTCATTTGTATTTTAAGGAAACATTTTTACTGTAAAAGACTGTGCATTATAATGCTTAATAAACAAGTGGCTGAACAAAGAAACCCAGTTCCAACTAACTCTGGTAAGAATACTCACAGATTTTCTGCTATGCAAACTTTAAATGCTTTTGCAGTCAGGCACCCAGTATCCTGTAGTTCTGATTCCACAGTGTATTGTCGTATGACCCTGAAGGCTCCTCTTGCCATCTCTGCATCATTTCTTGCCAGACAAGCACAGAAGTGCTGAAACATAACACTATTCAAAACACCTCTAGGCCTGGTCCTGTCCTGCATTTTTTTTACATACAGAGAAGTACTTTTTCAGTCAAGTAGATTTTTGATTGCATAAAAATATCCTAGTTCTGATTGTGTGCAGCTTTAAATGTGCTTAATAAACAAACACCGAGATCAACCAGTGGCATTGCAAAGTGTGCAAAGTTAAGCATGTATTCAAGTCTTCCTGGGAGTAAGACCTGTATTACAAGAAGTATGTTTTATAAATATATCCACAGATTAAATAGCAGGGCTTTTTTACCCATTCCAAGGTTCCTATTTACTTTCTTGGGTCCTCTGCATAAGCTGGATGAGGATTTCAGAAACCACACAAAACACCACGAAGAAAGATTTTTAGATTCTCTATTTTTTAGCATTTCTGCACAGTACTAATGTCTCAACAACTCTATTCAAACTGATCAAGGTCTAGAGTTTGCCGTTCTTCCTCAGTCTGTGTTGGTACAAGCTCACATTCAATTCACAATTAAAACTAAAGAGTAGGCTTAGTATTTGCCTTACTGTTTTTAATGTGAGGGATGATGTTGTATGGCTTTTGTCTCATATTCTTAAGGAAACAAAGGAATTCACAAAAATGGTATGAGACAAATTAGACAGTTTTAAGATCAACTTTTATTGAAAAATTTAAACTGCATTGCATATCTTCTTTATAACTTCGACATTTCTTAAACCATAAAACAGAGATTCTCTTTAAAAAATCTCTTCATATTTGTCACCATTCAAAAAACAGATTGTAAACTAAGTCAATGATAATTTTAAAATCCTGGGTTATTCCCAAGGCCCATGGTTCCATCTGTCTGCCATGAATGGTATAATCTAACTATCTTCACTAAAAATTACCTTTAATAATACAATCAGAATTTTTCTCATTCAAAATCAACAGCTGCTGTTGATTTTTATCCAATGGTCAGTCTTTTCCAAATAAATTACGTCAGTTAATAAGCACTGCAGCTACATGTTCAGCTAAGATCTTGCCTATTGTTTATATGATCTGAATTCACCCACACAAAATT
Source organism: Buteo buteo (assembly GCF_964188355.1). Classification (NCBI taxonomy): domain Eukaryota; kingdom Metazoa; phylum Chordata; class Aves; order Accipitriformes; family Accipitridae; genus Buteo; species Buteo buteo. The sequence goes on from NC_134175.1 coordinate 31,418,276, forward strand.
ACAGTGATTGTCCGTGTGATTTTAAAGGCAAAATTGCTACCTTGGAGTATACTTTAAACCTCAGAAAAACAAAGTTACTCACCTGGAATTGCAATGCTTTGAATTAGTCAACACTTCTGTATATCCATACTTCCTGATCTCTCACAGTTAATAGTGTATGGATTAAAAAGCAGGAAAATTCCAGGTAAGCTTTTGTCTGAGAAGCTGTAACATATTACTCAGATGAAAATTACCTACTGAGAAGAAAACACAGATGAGTTTTCTCACTGATGACCGTAAGTGCTCTGTTAAAATTAGCTAACCAAGTCGGAAATTAATATGAGCCCTGTGTCTGTGGAAGCAGGTACATCTAATAGGGAAACACTCCAGAGTCTGATATTAGAACTAAAAGCTTTGCAAAAATCTAATTGTGAGTATCATCTATGTTAAGACACAGCACTGCAGAAAGGCAAGATAAAATGCAGAGGGTAGGAAGAAAATCTAAACACAGAGAAAATACCTCTGTGTTACTGGTCTCACTTCTGAAACAGGCAGGAGAAGCTCCATTATTCCCACCTAGCTGCAAACTGTCAAGGGCAATAGGTGGAACCTCTGATGCTTTTGACCTCCCAAATACAAGATACTCTATTAAATGAGGAAGCAGAAATTTTAGTAAGCAAAACATTGTATATGTGCTGAAGAGGTCTAGATCTATTTCTGACTGTATCACAGGACTGTCCAAGTCTTGCTGTATGAATGCCAGTAAGCCATATTACGGTCTTTCCTATAGTTTCATGATCAGTTACATGAGGATGATTCTCTTTACCTAGTATATATGCTCCGAGGAGATACAACATTTCAAATACAATAATTATCATTACAATATTGAGACGGTGATCTGGATACAAGGTCCATGAGGTTAAAATATTAAGGTTAGAGGATTAAGGGTAAGTTGGGAACCTTAGTAACAGTATTGCTGAAATATCTTGACTGGGGAGATGGAGAAAGTCAGAAATTCCCACCTAAGAACTGGTTGAAGAAATCACAAGGGCCATGGTGCTGCTTGTGTGGAAGACATAAAATCCCCTAGTGAAGCTAGGTCAGCAGTTATAGATATTTGTATTGATTATACTAGTTCGTATTGTTTCTCATAAATGAGGAGGACTGAGGGAAATCTTTCAATCTTCTCTAGCTGCCCTTTGAATAAATTAAAACTGTGACAGAGACCAGATTTCAGGCAGAAGCCTGTAAATCAAAATGTTCTACTACTTCAAAACAAACTTATTCTGTACTCTAAAACCAGCTGTCAATGAGAGGCCCTCTAGTTTTGATGAGTAGCTGCTATCTATAAAGAATGGCGTTTAATATTATGCAAGTTGGTACTGAAGTCAATGTTCACACTGACTGCTTCTGAATTGCAGGCCTCAGGTCATACAGCATGGATGTTTACATCAAGAAATGTTAAGTACTGAAGACATGGTAAGATATCAGGGATATACTTAAGGACGACTGAGGTTTAAGATCAAGAAGGCAAGAGACCAACTACGCTGTCTTGAGAAAAATAACCTAATGAAAAAAATATTGTACTGATGAGATTACTGGGGGGTTTCATGGCATAAAAGTAACAAGTTAGATGATATTTTGAAAGTCATACTCATAAATCTAGAAGACTGACAAATTTATAATAATTTTTAGATTCAACTCAAATAATTTCAACAGAAGGTTTTACAGAAGGTTATGGAAGAGCGATAAGCAATAGTCCTATGAAAAGCTGGAAAGGCTGTGCTATATGATACGGCATTTACCATGACAGCTTCTTCCTTCTCCCTGCTCTGACCCAGCCAAAGATGTGAGACAGCATCCTCAGAAGACAACCAGTGGGACCTGCAGGATGGTAATCTCTCCTGGTGTAGCTGTCCTTCCACAGGACTGAAGGGGTTCAGAGAGGCTGCAAAAACTGCATAGCATGACCGCATTTCACTGAATGTTTCTAAAATAATTTAATTTTCTTATTGATTTGGAAAAAAAAAAAAAAGAAAATAAAAACCAATTAATTACTGACTTACATAGAAGATAGCCATAGAATCATGTATAAAAAGATTTGAAATTAGCATATTCCATTTATCACCATGACAGTAACTCAGTAGATTATTGAATCTTCATTTTGTTCCACTACTCTGCTTCCAGTATGGAGTTTTCCACTCGGTAGTATTGATTATCTAATGATTAAAACTGAACAAGCTGCAGATGACTCTGGTGTCTATACTTTGAAAAGTCTAGCCAGTTGAAATTGTTGTGACATGCCAGCTGTATTTAAAGATTCTGAGATTACTTTTGTTTTTATTTATTTTATAAGCTCCAAACACATATTGAATTCCATATCACTAAAAGAATGGTGCTGGTTAAAACTCCCACAGAATTTTGTTAAAATGGTCATAGAGATTAGTCCTGAAATACAACTCAAAAACAGGGGCCTTGGTTAGCAACCAATATGCACTAGAAAAGCATTCAGAACACTGAACAGACAGTCTGACATTACAATAAATAAAACTGAAAATTCTAATAGATTAAAGGGATCTCATCATTTGACAGTCTATACACAATGTTAGAATTCCTTATATTCAGTAAAATTATCTGTAAGTTATAATTTTAAGGGCACTAGGATTTAAATCAAAGTGTGAACTAATATTTTTGTATTTTTTCTTTGGCTCACAAAGACACTAAAATACCATAAACATTATTTAGAACTTCAATAATATATAAATAGGATACATTACAAATGGAAGAAAATACAAGACAACTCTTCAGCATGGTAAATCTCTGCATATAAATAAGCAAATATTTCATATACCTACAATTCAACAGTTATCTTGCTGTAAAACTATTACATTTAAATCCTTTTACACAAAGTCATTTAACAATAATATACACAATCTACACAAATTAACCTCTAAAAATACAGCCATAATATACCTGTTACAATGACTCTGCTACTATTATCCCCTGATGTGACACTAAAGGGGAAATACAACTATTTTACTCAAAGGTGCTGTTAGAGATTGCTGTTTTGTACGTGAGAGAAGCACCAACAATAAGATTTAATACTGTTATACATTTTCTTTAGCTCCTAAGAATCTACATTTTAGAAATGTTTCTATATGTCTATTTTTATCTGGCAGAAAAATTTGTAGCACATTATCCACATCATTAGTTGTTGAAGGAAAAGTTAATTCTCTTAAAGTGGAAAACATGCTGTGGCTTAGATCTAAGTTTATAACCACTTTTTATATATATATGTATGTATATATATATAATTATATATATTTATTTATACTGTACATATATACTGTGCAGAGTTCTTAATTTGCTATTTTAGTACTTATTAATTTCCTGCTGACTACAATAAACAAGACCAATGTAAGAGTCAATAGTACTTCAACTTCAAGATAATACATTTTCCCTCAGTAATATGATCTACCAATACACATATGTTTCAGTAGCCTATAGTCGTTTTGTTTAAGAATGTCTTAGGAGATCAGAACTTAGAGAATTTCCTTAAAACATGTTCTACAGAACTGGGTTAAAAAAATAGCCAGTGCTGGAAAACAGTGACTTGGAGAAATAAATAATTCAACCACTGTACTACAGCTCCTGCCCCAATCTTTCTATTTCCTCAATGAGGAAGTCAATGTCAGACTTAGTTGCTGCTGGGTTTGAGATGACCATTCGGAAGAAGTTGACTTTATCGCCCTGAGGCTGATATCCAACCATGGTAGTACCTGACTCCATCATCAGTGCTTTGATTTTCGGTGCCACCTTTATCATTTAAAAAAAAAAAGAAAAGAAAAAAGAGAGAGAGGGAGAGAAGAGTAATTAAAAAGATTTGTCCTTTCTTTGTCTGTCACAACATTTCTTAATTTGGAAAAAATATATGGACAGATCAGAAAGGCACTAGTTTTTATAAAAAGATCTGTAAGAGAAAAAGCTTGAAAAACAAAGTATGTAGGACTGACTATTTAAAGGAAAATTGACAACAATATCTATCTTTTTGATTAATAGACTAAGAGCATCCTAGAGTATTCACTACATAATAATTCTATATATTAAATGTATTAAGTGTACATGTCATTTCTTTATGCTGAAGACTTTGTCATGAAGAAGTGTTTTCTTTTTATGAAAACCTACTCCAGAACCACCTTTTTGAGGGTAACGGATGTTTTCCATGAGAGCATTATGTATTATCAAAGTCATTTTCTAGGCGTGGAGGTGGGGAGAACAACAACAATGGAAATTTTTCAACAAGATCTATGTCATAAACAGTATTTTCTGTTACCATAAGCCATGGAAACCTTCCAGTAGTTTTGCAGTACTGTGCATTTACCGCAATCTCACTTCCTCACTTTAATTTACAAGGAGTAATGTTCTGACAATCTTAATATTTGGTATTGACTGAGCCCAGTTTTTCCATCCAGACTATCTTTCTCCTGCTCTGCTCTCTGCCAGCCAAGGTCAGATGACTGGCTCTTCTACTGTTTTGCAGGATGCTTTATAATGTCCTCTAACATTTAACAGTGACAAGTCAAACACTTCATCCTTCTTTCCAGTCTTATCTATCTTCCTCTTTTCTCTCTTTTCTGGTAATTTCTTTATCTAACATGTCACTCGGTTGACCCAGGAATTTCTATTCTCTTCTGTTCTCTTTCCCCAGTGTGATGCAGACATAAAATCCTCTACAAAACCTCCCAAGTTTGCCCATTCTTCTCCCTTCCCAAATTAAAAAAAAAAAAAAAAAAAAGGCAATTCATTTTGACAACTATAAAATCATTCTTTTGTCCCCTGAATCTATTTCATTCCACTTCTGTCTGCCTACAATGCTACTACAAAACTAATGTATTTCACTTCCCTCAAGTCCTAAGTAACCCAATACTTTTCTTGGTGGTGCCTCTACAATGCCTTCTCTTCCCTCTATCATTTCTTCAAATAAATTCATCCCAAAGTCCTCCAAAGGGTATTCATTTTCACTGAAATGCGTTAATGCATGGTTAACCAAGCACATTTAAAATCAAAATAAAGACCTGACAAGGACTTACATGTTTCCATTTCCTTTACCTGTCCCAGCATTTTCAAGTAATTACTTTTTCATTTCTCTTGCTGATATGCTGTCCTACTCAAACAGGACTGGGACATCTTTATGCCTAGCTACTTTTTAAAGATTCATAACACTTTTGGGAGCAGAGAAGAGATACAAAACAAAGAATAACTGAGTATGTCCTGTATCTAGTTCTACAGGGGAAACACGACTTCAACCTCAGTATAAATAGGAGACAAAGGTGAACAAATATCAAGGTGAACAAATATCAAGGTCATAACAAGCAATTGGAGAACTGACATCCCAGAATTTGGAACATGCGTCAACACACAGATATGTTATTTTTAATAAACAGAATACTTTGGGTTGAAAGAGTAGACTATATTTTAGCATTTAACAAAAGCCACATACCCTGTGTAACTTTTCTCTTCTCTCATCACAGTCTGGCATGCCCCTGAGACTTGGTGGAATATACCAAAAACATACATTTGTATGCTCTGGCTGCAAAAAGAACCAAACACATACATCAGTAAACAAAATAATACAGATCACTCACACACTAAAGGCTAATCAGTAGCATATTTTAACATAGACATGAAAGACAAAATATAGTATTAACTTTCCTAGTTCTGCATGTTAAAACAAAATAAACAGATTACAGTACTGCTCGTTGCACCTGCTGGTTTAGATTCTCTATACATTGTCCTATTTACAATGTTTTAGGGTGCTAATGAAGTGCAGCTGCTTTTCACCTACACGCAGTTTTACGAGGAACTGTTTTCCAGGATTGCAGCAAGCGCAACCAAATTTTCCTTTTCACAGTAAATGGAGATACAAAGTATATTTGTTATTTTATCAACCAAGAGCTTATGCTGTGGCACTAGCAACAGAACATACAGCAAAAATAGCAGATGCTCAGTTACGTATGTTATAAAGTGGAATCTCAGCATGAGTAGCTTGTATTAATGTTGTCTTCATGCCCTAAACTGGGAAGTCCTCTGCAGAAGAGAAGGAGAGGGGACAAATCAGACATTTATGGTACAAAACCACATGGGTTTTGGCCAAAAAACTGCCCAGATGCCAATAGTCACGTAGTTCTCCAGAAAATAAGAGCAGTTTTGCATAGCTGGCTTGCAGAACTGTAAGAAGTATGAAGACTGTTTTCAAAATTCCATACAGATTTGGCTCCTACACACAGGTTACATGAAAGAAAACTTACCTCCCCTTCAAAAACCATCTCAAATTCTTCTCTGTTTTTGATTTTAGTGTAGAGATATTCTGCCAGCTCCAGGCATTTGTTGATCTGATTTTCAAATCCTACTGTACCCTGTTTTAAAAAGAAAGTATTAATTGTACGGTCATTTTTCCCTCCTCCAATGCCATCATCTTTTCCGATAGGCTTCACCCTTAAATGTTTTCAGTCAGAAAACATTTAGCAGTATTACTTCTTGTAATTTAAAAGTAAAGATAATCAACACTACAAAAGTGGCTAAATGTGGCGAACTGTAATCACTGTTTGGTTTTGGTCTCATTTTAAGAGAATTTATTATGAAAATAACAAGGGATTTTTATATTTTAATAGATTATTTTTAGCTCCTTTTTTTTTTCAGTTTCCAAAAATATTATGAATATTACGTCTTGGCTTCCCAGCTACTGCTGAAAGACTAGGAACATGGAATGGAAACTCAGTTGGTAAGGGTGAAGGGTAAGGAGTTGGGAAGTAATTTATTTCCTCTGAACAGTTTGCTAGAAATTTGCATTTAAAAAAGTCAGCAAGTAAAAGCTTGCAGTGTTTGCTAAAAGTCATTTGCCCACTCACTGATCTTTTGTCATATCTGATTTGTTTTGAAAGATCATAATCCCAGAAAACTTAGATCAATGTTGATAATAAATAAGAAAAACCAAAAAGTTGTACTTTAAGAAAAAAAACCACCACACTTTGTACATGAATGAAGATGACAGACAAGTACACTCTTAAATTATTGCATATTTGGGGTAAGTTTTTTGTACTGAATAAAATGACTGAAGGTAAAGTCACAAGAATGCTTCTGGACCTAGGCGGTGTATTTCTACTGTGAGGACAAGAGTATGATCTCTCATGGTGGCTAATGCTGAAGGAAAAATGTCCATAGCTCATAATATTTTGTTTTCTTAACATCTTTGTAATATAATCACACAATCTGCTAGAAGCAGATTCTATCTAATATCTCAGAGAACTCGAGCCCAAGAAATCTGAATCTGTCTCAAGACCAAACAAAAATCCAAAGTAACTAGTTTCTAGGGAAATTTAAATTCCAAATATACAGATCAACTTAGCAATTTTAATCTATATTATTTTTAAAGAATTACATCCACAAAAATCCTACTTCTGAATTTTAAATATGACCTATATCCATCATGGTTTCCACTGTATTTTTTTTCTTTATTGTGAAGTGCTCTACTTCTTTAGTGAGGTCAGTTTAACAGGTGAATATAACAGCAGAGGTAGAATCAGCATGCTAGTTTTAACAAAATGTGTTCAGCTGGCATTTAGAAAAATGTTCAGTCCATGCTTTGATGGTGTCTGTAGTCAGCACTTGGTAATTAGAACCATAAACAACACGCTTCAAAGTTGCTAGCCACAGTCCGATTCTAATGTGTCATAAGCAGTTTCATGTTACTGGATTACAGTACCAAAATGATTTATTTTGGAGGAAGAACTGAGACTGAACTGAAATGTACTTAGCCTGGTAATCAAATCTATGCTGATTACTAAAGTAATTGTTATAAGTATTTTGTGTTGAAGTGTTGCATTTCTTTTTCTGAAGTACTTTTTAAAATAAACAATGGCAATTCTACAATGTGTTTAACAGCAACTGTATATCTAAAGTTCTGTTACTTTCTTCCCTCCATCTTCAATATTGAGGAAATCTGCACAAAAACATTTTATCATCACAGGTTATTTACTATTGCTGTCTAGCTCTTACCCAAAGTGAAAACTGTTTTATGATTGTACATTTTGCTGTTAGAATTAATCTCAGTTTTATAAAAAAGATTAGACTGTGAACAGGTTAACCAACTTAATTCCCATTTTGTCAGCAGAAGAACAAGAAGAATAGTCATATGATGTCTGCAGATAAAGAAATAAAAATGAAATGTGTTTTCTTGACTACATGGACCCTCATCTTGTGAACATGTAAGCCTGTACATAAGCCCATGCTTAAATTCAGCCATCCAAGTATACCACAGTAGTACCAGGGAATCAACTGTTAAATCACCAGTTGGGCAAAGCTTCTTAAGTAAAAGGCTTTGTTTTCAAAGTTGCTTATAAAATCTATGCATTGAAACATGATGCTCAAAGGACCCTTGTAAGTCATCAAGTCTACTCTGCTGCTACTACAAGTGATCTGTCATAAAATACATATGGAAGTGTATAAAATCACAAAAAAAGACCATTTTGGTCTCACTGGTTTTACCACAGGACTCATCTAGTGACTTAAACATTTCTTCTAATTTCCAGCTGAATTTATTGATGGCTAACATTGTTCTACAATTCACATGGCTCTTTTCTGACTTGATACTCAGATACCTGTGTGTTTAGAGATTGTAATTATACAAATATTTATGTTTAAAAAAGTGTTCCGTTACATAAGACTTAAAATTAAATATATAAATTTCTGATTTTTGAGCTGAACTTTTATTATTTACCTTTGCCTTCCACATCAACCAGAATTTGAAAATGTCCACATGTCGACCACATTGTATTGCCTTATCTCCAGTGTCATAGGATACATCATATTGTTTGTCTTGCTGGAAGAGATAGCCTGCACACATTTGATTGCAGCCTTGAAGTATACCCTGTAGTGAAAAACATGTACTTATATGGCATATGTGCATATGAAACTGTATGCATTGATAATATATTTTAAAAAAATTATTTCAAATATATACAGAAGAATTGTTCTTTAATGGGCCAAATTATAAAATACTGACCTTGTTTTGTAAACCTGAGCCACAAAAATAATTTCATAACCTAAGGTGGTTCTCTCTTAGAAGTCCCTGAGTAGCCATATGGTTTTACACACCCACACACCCACATCTGAAAAAACATTCTCAGATTAATTTGGATTCTTAGTTTTTGATACTAACTTTGTCCACTTCACTTTTAAGGCTACGTTCTTAGGACTTAAATTTTTGATGTGTAAATTACGCACTAGAATAAAGCTGTGGTCTCTCAGTGCAGCAGATAGCTACAGAAAATGAAGAAAAAAAAAAGTAATTGAAGGCTTCAACTTTATATATTGTCCAGCTTTATGACACTTAACATTAGTGATAAATGTAAGTACAAATAACCTAAACCAGACATTTTTTGCTCACAAATAAATATGGTCCTCAGACCAACAGAAACCTATGGATTCCTGGTAAATATCTCTGAAGGAAACACAGAGGGGAGCAAATTCCTGTATGTTACACAGAATTCTTAGACATGTGACATTTCTAAAACAGTCTGCACCTCCTTTAGAGTTTATTAGTGGTTCTTTGAAGGAGCTCAAAGACACTGGTGTATCTGATAAATACAAAACCACCTATCAAAGTTCTCATATAGGGAATAAAAAATGTTGCCAAAATCCTGCAATAGTTAGCATGATAAGCATGTATGCCACTAAATAATGGCTAGTGCTTCCCTCCAATGGATGTCAAAGTGTTTTATAAAAGGAAATAAATGCTGCAGTCCTCAGGTTAGAGATGGGTCACCTGGAAGAGCAATGACAGACCTAGGGCTGGAATCCACAACTCCTTCATCCCAGTTCTATGCATAGGGACCACTTCTTCAACTAACCTCTTCTAGCAGCAATTGACATGCCAGAAATTAGTAGACAACAAAATTAGTCCTATCCACAGATGATATGACTTTTTTGTCATCTAAGGAAAATACATATTGCTTAAAAGAATTAAGACACTGGTCTTACTTTCATTGATGACAATGAAGTATCTAGAAGAAACCCCTAAAAATATACATGGAGTCATAATAAAAGCAGCATGTTTTCTTTTCAACAGAACTGAGAAACTTTTAAACAACTATGCAATGTAAAAAAGTTGCTTTTTATTTAAGCAGTTTAGACTGTGACAAATTACTAAGACCAAGAGTGCATGTTCAGTATATCACAGAAACAACGGGGCAGATGCTCAGATGAAATATTAGCATGGCTCTAGTGTTGTTATTAGAATATGCAAAGATTCAACAACTAAAGATCTAACCCATATTGTCTGCATCTTTAACAAACAAAAAAAACCCCAAACCCCAAACCCCCCCAAAACAGAAAAGATAAAAAACAACTTCCTAAAGACAATGTAAATCCACACAATTATTCCTTCCAAAAGAAGTTTTGAAATTAAATTGATTTTGCACTACCCTCTTAAAAACTAGGGCTTGATGTTTGCGCTTTTTTTTTTTTTTTTTTTTTTTTTTAACTGCTTTATTATTAAATATAAGGCAGACCTTCTCCCGGACAAGAATGGCAGAACATTGTAACAACACTCCCATCATCTTGTGTGGATTCCAAGTGACTGAGTTGGCTCTGCAAAAAAATTACACATTCAGATAGGTTTGGAAAACAGAAATTTAACCTAAAGCAGTCACCTTTGTTTTCTGCTTTCAGATAGAACTGTATGGAGTTTTGACCATGATGATTTCACTATGGAGATTATTACTGTCTCAAGTGTCATCTTTCCCAGCTATACTGTCCAGGAAAGGAATTTTTCATGCGTTAACATTGCAATGTCAGACTTCTGATTAGTTTATATTATTACTAATACCAGCTAATTGGTGTCAGACTATGCTGATTAGCTGATACAGTAACTTCATCCCCAGAAGACTCCACTTCTAGAAATAGCACTAATAAAACTAACAAAAACAGTTTGACAGGTTATATCAATTCAAGGTACTGACTGGGAGAGGGGGGTGTCAGAGAATTAAGGGAATAACATGAATTCTGGGACAATACAGTTCTTTACTGAGCAGCTGCTGCAGAAGTTGAAAGCAAAGGAAAAGACACTCCTCGTACTTACCTGCTTTTCCAGTTAGAGCCACAACAGACCTTTTCTGTACTAGCTTGTCAAACCCATGGACTGTTAAAAACTATAAAACTATGTCACAATCCTACCATTCTGTGCATAAAGCTTAAAACTTTTTACGTGTAAACACAGGTGGATGCACAAGATCACCTAATTTACTAGCCAAACAGATGAGCTGTTCTGTATTATTAACATACTATCCTAGACAGTTTAATGATGACGCCAAAATAAATGTGCCAACATCGCGCATCCATTGACCTCTTTACCCTAAGTAATTAATTAACAAATGTCCCCTTGATTCACTGTGTGTTCCAGAGAAGGAAAGTGTATAATCATATTTCACAGACTATGCATGTGTTCTTACAATGTCATTGAAAGAAAATGCAAAGGTTTTCCTTCTCTTCTACAGCCTGCTCTCAGAGGACACAGACACAAGCACAGTTCCTCTGTTTTGAGCAACACAATGACTCCTTCACGCCAGTCTGAGGACCACTAATTCCATAAATATTCCAGATATGATTCTAACCTCTGTCTGCACTAAGTTAGCCCGCAGCACCCCTCAGCCAGAACAGCGCAGTCTGTGCTCTAACTGGGGAGCTCACCACCCTTCTAAAATCTCCTGCTTAGGCAATGCAAACCTGCAGGTATATAGCTCAGACTTCGGAGGCAATTACCTTTTAAAAAAACTTCACTAGTATTTCAGATGGACTAGTCAAGAAACAGGAATTTATATAACAGCTCATTTCCTTTTGAGAGTGCTGTGGTTTCAGTTGAGCTCATTTATTTAATGTTCAGGGTTCCAAACAAAGACAATTTCAAGTCATTTTCACATGGAGCATTAGGTTTATTTTAACACGAAGATGTCACACTCTACCCTGCACAGCCAGCCAGCCAGAGGCTATCCCACACAGGCAATGCCAGCTCCGCACCACGGCAGCGTGCCAGTCCTTACACACTCACGTCTCCGGGCAGGCCAAGTCTGGCCTGAGGGTTAACAACAGACCCCAGCTGGGGCCCGTGACGGGCAACTACACAGCACGCGTGGGCCCCATCCCACGTCTGCAGATCCATACAGCTGACCAGAAAAGAAATAATATCATGCTTTGTGGCCTGCAGCTTTCTGTATTTGCTTAAGATTACGGTCTTAATTAGCACCTCTGGGTTGACCTCAGGTCAAAAGAGGTGTGCAAACTACTGTGACCAAACCTGTGTAGCTTAAGGAAACCACTTTACAATGCTGACCTCGTATTAGACGTGTTGCTGTAACATGAGTGACTAGCAAATTGGACTGGGCAGGGGCTGATACGATTCTGCTAATTCAGAGCACTCCTCCCCCACCAGACACGGCTGTCCCTGCGACAGAAGGGTCCACATGGTTTTCCTACCAGTTCTTCTGTACGTTATTTTTTATGTTGTACTTGCTCTTCACTTACTGTATGAGATACCCACCACTAGGAAAGTTTTTTTTTCCCCTAAGGAAGAGCTTTACTCACTGCTCTCATTTTACGCCTTTACACAGTGCCCACATTCAGCACCGTTGACTCAAGGAAGCAATTTGGTCCTAATTTGAGAGTACATGGGTAGAGCTTGTTTCAAATCTGTTTTGCTTCCCTGGAAGCTGGTATCTGCGATGACGGGAAACACCTTATGTTTCTGGTTCTTCATCGCTTTTCTGTTTTTTATTCAGACAGGCAGCCTTTTATGGTAGAGCAGTTTCAGAGGAAATCTAGAGACAAACACACCCATGGGGATATAAACATAGCATCTTCTACAGACTACAGCCTTGTCATCACTGGATATGGGAACAACTGTGCCAAAGACTACACACGGGACTCCTCCTAAGTCTGAATTGTAAGGGCTAGGGGGAGAGACCCACTCTCACTCTGCTATCACTTTCAACACAAATGCTTTGCCTTTTCAAATTTGGTTCAATTAATTATTTAATAAAGGCTGGCTTCTGGTCTCAGTGGGCACCTTGCTAACCTGGGTTATGTGCTTGGGGGCACACATGCACTCTTTTCTGCAGACTTCACTCTGGCCTCTACAAGAGCTTCCTGCTTGTTTCCTGTAATCGCCACGTGGCACCAACTCATAAGTCCCTGTGCCCTGAGACACGGTGAGTATCTGTGACTCTTTCTGGCCTCCCTGTAAGTTCCCTCAGTCTTCTGCCTGGCACAGTAGAATTGTACCAGCTCTGCGCTATCATAGTCCTTTCCAGCCTTATAGGTACTGAAATTTTCCCCTAAAAATTGCTGCCAATTCAGTCTCTACCATGTGTTCCTCTCTTTGTTGTATACACGTATATATTTATGTGTGTGTGTATAGATAAGCTATACAAAAGCAAGCATATAAATATATTTATAAACTTTCATTTATAGAACACTCCTTTTCAGGCAGAACATACACTCTTTATTTTCTGGAAATAACTGCAAACATCTTTCAGGAGAGAGTCTCTACAAATTTCCACCATGTCATGGCTTCCCATCATAGGTATTCATACTCAAACACCTTCTCTGGATTCCTCATTTCTCACCGCTATTCTCAAAGCCCTACATTTCAGAGATTGTCTAGCTCTCAGACTTTGTTTTTTCTTCAAATCCTCCTTCACCCATTCCCAGACTTATGATCCCTTCAAAGCTATGGATAGAACAATCTCCCTTCCTTTTTGCCAGCCAATACCCCTGTCCTCCTTCAAATCTGCTGAAAACTTACCTTTCACTCAGCTGTACTTCACTGTTTTCTTCTGTAGTATTCTTTCAATCTTCCTAGCGTGAACCTTTCCTGTATGTCTTGCGTTTGTTTAATTTAGTGTTTAAACTCCTTAATGCAGCAAATTCATCTTTTCATTAATATGTGAAGTGTCATGTACCTTATGAAAGCACTTTAATAACAGTATTACAAGTAAGCACTGTATAGTACCTTTCTATTCCATTCAATTTATGACGATGCTTTCGGGACATTAGAAGTCCACCTCCCCAGGCAGCCTGGAAGAGATAGAAAAAAGAGAAGACTCATTGTTTTGGAAAAGCCTAACATATTTTAATTTACTTAGGATCTAGTAATAAATATTTTAATTCAAGACAAAACGTGTTAAAAAAAAATAATCCTCTTTTGCCTGAAAAACAGCACTTCATTTAGTTACTTACATCTACATGGAGCCAGAGGTTATATTTTTCACATATATCTGCAATCTCCTGTATTGGATCAAAGGCTCCATATACTGTTGTGCCTGCAGTTGCATTTACAAAAAGAGGAATGTATCCCTACAATACAAATAAAAATATTAAATACAAAATTGAACCTCTTTCAGAAAAAAAAAATATGTGAAAATCATTTTAGAAATGTTGCTATCCCATTTTCCAGCCTAAAAATGTTTTTCTTTCCATGTGAAAGGTACATATAAGCAACAGTAGAAACTAACAAATTGTATACATAGTAGGAACAAACTCTGTTTTTATTGTACTGTAACTTCACAAAATTAACTAGTCAGAAGGTAAAGAATATTATTTTGTCTAACCTCTTTCAGTGAGGAGATTCAAACATCCTAGTAGAAGACTAGCAATAGCCAAGTAAAGTTGAGACTTTTACAGCAGCATAAAGGAAAATTAATTAATGTGATTTGTAAGTTGTGATTTGAAGGCTTGAAGTTGTTCTTTTAGTCTTTATCTACTAATAAACAGAACAAAGCAGAACAAAGCAATCCAAAATAAAAGCAATAAAGGTGGAACTATCAAAGTGAGTCAATTATGATTTAGATGAAATAGATGTGAACTTCAATTTCATGGACTGCTCAAATGTAAAGAAGTAAAAAAATAATAATCTTGATTGCTCTAACTTTGGTGGGTTTATAGAAAATTAATGGATTTTTCATTGCATTGATTCAAGAAATAACAATGAGTGCCTCAAAAAAATTAAACTTAGTGGCTATATTTACTAACCCTGCAGTCTCACACTTGAAATCTATGGAATTTTTAGGACTTCAATAGAATTTTTGACGGTCTTGGCTAAACTTTAAGGTTTGGATAAAAGTAGGTTTAGTTTCATGTTTTCATACTTTTTTCCATATATTTCCAAACAGAAAGTTATTTTTAAAAGTCATAAAATACAGATGTGGTTCAAGAGTTTAAAATACTTTGTTTTTAAACAGTAAATGGAAACCTCAGCAAGACATATAGATAATTCCCTAAACAATACATGAATGTATAATTAAGCAGCTGAAAATATTATTATAACATTTATATCATTATAGTCTTCTCTTTTAATGTTAACCCTCAGCCTTCAAAGGAAGAGGTAATTTTACTAAGCCAAGCATTTAAGCACTGATTTTTAAAAACACAAACCTTTTGTTTTGCTTCCAAAATTTTTGCCTCCAAATCAGCTGGTATTATTTTGCCTCTGTAATTATTGTAGAAACAGAAAGACAAAGAAAATTAAAGGGTGCATATGGAAATACTAGCTACAGTTGAAATAATTTAATAGGATTTTCTCAACAGGCCATTAGCAACTTGACACACTGTACTGAACCAGTCCTTAAGCACAATACAACAAATTTAACAGATGAACACATTTAATATATCAAAACTTTAGCATTCATCCTACCTTTCATTGCATTTTATCAAAATCACATTGTCTGTTCCAAATCCAAGTGCAGCTCCAGCTTTCTTTATTGAGTAGTGACTCTGCAGCAAAACATAGGCACATTTAATGGAATGGTTGTTTAATGATGAAACATCTTCACAACATACATCAATAAAATAAGAATTAGCAGTGTATTAAAAGCTCACATGTTCCGAGGTAAAGAGAATCAGTTTAGGGACTGCAGCCATGCCTTTGGTTTTGACTTCAGGGAAATACTTGTAGCGTGCAGCCATTATGCTGTACATGTTGGAGATGGCTCCTCCTGTGAATGAATAATAAAATAGTGATAATGAGAAAAAATGCATATTAGACCAAAGACATACAAGTCTCATTTGCATTATGCAGTGGAAGCGGCAGTGAACTATGGAAAAATAAATCTCAGAAATGCATGGTCATCTGTTTAAACAGCAAAGGGACAGACCCTCTAGAAAGTCATACTGATAGAATTTCCTATCCATCATCTCTTTCAATTGCTAACGTTTTGTAACACATTCCTTAAAAGTTCAGCTTTCATTGTGCTGCTTTTTCATGACAACTTCTTGTTAGCAAGAAAAACAGGAAGTTATCAAATGGTCTGACACTGAAGAAATGTCGCATACTGGATGGATCTATCCCATCTCACTGTAGGTACAGAAGTAGATGCCTTAAAGGTAGATTTCTACAGCCGAGCTAGTTATTCTAAGCTTCCTCCTAGTCAGTTAAGGGAAAGAGGAACTTTGCTGGCTATGATTCAGCTAATCTATTTTGACATTTACTTTTGAAGAATGTGAATTGAGGGAAAGCACCTATTTCTCTTGGTTTACTGCTAAAAAGAGCCCAGGACAATTAGCTCAGTTCTACAATGCAGACCTCAAGATTTAGTAAGATGAATCTCATCCATAAAGTCTAGGATAACTTCCTCCTCTAATATTTCTTCATCAACAAGAACACTGAGAAAGATCTGTATTTTTCTAGCAGATGAGACTGGAGACGAAGCAAGTGTGCAGTCCTGGATTTTATGTGGGCTGTTCCAAAAGGAGGTGGAATTGTCCTTCATCCTCTGAAACAGGATGGCGTCCCCCATGCCAAACCCAGAAATCTGGAGTTCTGCTGGGCACCCACGTTGTCCACACGTGGGTCCAGGACCTCCACATGGTTTACCAGTCTTTTCAATCACTGCTGACTGCCTTTATATCACGTTCATGGGAAGACACTTTGTCTTGGTCTGCATACTGGAATCATACTTGTGAATCCAGTCAGATTAAGTCCCAGATAATATGTCCCAGAAAGTGACAGGCAGTCAGAGTCTTTTTCTGACTGTGAGCCCAGATCTTCACTGACTACCAAAGAAGTCAGTACATGATTCTCAAGGGCTACTGGTCAGCAGGAATTGTGGTTGCTCAGCACCTCCAGAAATCCCCCTCCCCCAACTTCTGTGTTTAAACAAAGCATTCCTACTTCTAGATATCTGATGCATTGTTTTGTGTTGCAGATATCGTGGGCATTCAGACACAGCTTATATATATTTTAACTTTTGAAGTTCTAGTCAAACCACCAAAACAGAAAGAAAAAACTTACCAGGTGAGAATATTCCATCACCATCTTTATTTGACCATCCAATAATCTCTCTCATCTTTCGAAGTGTTATTTGTTCCATGAGAACAAAAACAGGGGCAATTTCATAGGTAAACCTGCATGGATAAAGCAAAAAAGCCCACCAAACAAAATCAAATACAGATTCTAAAAACACACAATAAATTCCCAGTCTATGATTCTTTGTGAAAATGCTTAAGATTCCTAAAAGTTTTTCTATAAATTGAGGTTCTGATATTGCAACCTTTACCCAAACAAAAATCCTCAGGAACACAATACTGGAAATATTGGTCAATAAAAACTTCAGTATTCTCTCTTTTGCAACTTTCTATATAACCAACATAAGACCTAATGCTCACCACCATAGCACTGCCGACTGCTGTACAAGATTGTACTGTAAAACATTTGTTTCCCAAAGTGCCAGTTCCACACTTGTGGAGTAAGACATTGCCAAATCCTTATGAAAACGGTGAACTTCACTGAGCTAAACACAACCATAATTAGAAGTATTGAGCTAGGCCTTCAAAGTCTAAATACAATTAATTATGTGGATTTATTCTGTTGATGATCTCCAAGGACAACTTATTTCTACAATACCATGCGATCAATAACTGTCAAGAGTAATTATAAATGATGATTTTCTAATTACCAAAAACAAGTCAGCAGTCAACTATTGTATGCACTTCATGAGGGCAAAAAATATTGCATAGTCTGGTATGCCCTGATGTCACAGACAGATATGTGGATGGAAAGTGACAGCCATACAACCATTTTTGATGATTAAGGTACATGGATAAATTGCTACTGCTGTAAACAAACTCCGCTTGTTGGGTATGCCAAAAAAACAAAAACAAACAAACAAACAAAAAGTAAAAAAGGAGGAGAGAAATGGCGGCAGAAAGAAACTAAACAATCAACCTGTGATTTCCAAAGGAATCTATAAGAATATGACACCCTGACACTCTGATCTGACTCATGTCTTCCACTTGAATAATTTCACCAAATCATGTGTTGTCTCTCTAATACCAAAATGACATTTTGAGAATGGCAAACTTTAAGAAGATGTGATATGAAGAAGCAAATATGTGTCTGAAAAGCTTTTATTTACAGCTACACTGGTTAGTTAAAATGCTAATTTTTTTCTTCAATCCTTATGTGTCCTTAGTCCACCACTACTATTTTTAAAACATTCCTTTAAGATTAAACAGCATTTGTAATTTAATTGTTGTAATTACTATTTTCAGAACCCAAAATACTGCTTATTTTGCTTTTATTATAATTAGAACTGTCAGAGACAGACAGTTGAACACCGATCTGAAGTTTGGGTGCTGTCAATACTTACAGAGACACAAAATTAATAAATCAGTTGGTGTCTGCTAACAGTGGGGGGTTTTCTTGTTTTGTTTTTAAGCACTGCAAGCCTACGATATATTCCAATCTTTACTTAGGCAGAATAACCAACTGAAGTCAACAGGAACTTGGCGGTGTACAAGATCACTGTAGCCTAATACAAGATCCATTTAAGTCAATGTGATTTTTTTCCACCAGTTTAAACACATCTTGATTTTTGTCCTGAGACCTTGGACACTAATCTCTACATACTTCCCAGAAGATTTAAAGGCTTGTACAAAAAAAAAAAAATATATATATATAATGTTAAGCAAGTTTTCTGTATATAGTATATCAAGTGTTCACAAGGGGAATTTTGAATATACTTAAACCCAAGTAAAATACTTATTTTATTATGTAATTATTTTCTGACTCTCCAAAGACTGACAAAGAAATAAAAGAAGACTGCAGACAATTATAAAGTGTAAGGCCAATGCAGCTGTATTAGATGATGGCTATTATTTTAAAAATCACATCTTGCTAAAGTTCACTCCAACCTGTTTGTTTTAAACTTAAATGATTTTGAAAAATTCAGTTAAACACAGAAAATGTGTTTGGCCTTAGAAGGACCTATCCAGCTTTAGAACCAATCTCCTCACAAAAAATGCTGATTAGATTTTTCGTACAGTTACAGTATTTACAGGTATTTCTATGAATTAGCTAAAACAGTCACAAGTCTCAGCTCTTTACTAACAGAATAAATGAATGAGGTTTTTGGTAGCGACTAGTGCTGCCTTAATTCTGCTCTCACCTAAAGGCCAAATCATTCTAGCTACCTGTTCTCCTGTTTGCCAGTACATAAAAAACATTCTGAGAATAAACGTAAAGCATTTTACACCATTTTTCTATGTTTCATTTTCATAACTATAAATGCATAACAGTCAAAATACCAATACTATTCTCTTGTCTTGGCTAACAGTGGGCATAAAGAGAACTTCCAGATAATATTGCTTTCTAACCTCAGCTGGCTGCTGCATGGTGAGTGAATGCCCTGTAGTACAGATCCCTAGAGCTGGGTGAATAACGGCAACTTCTGAAATTTCCACCCTGAAGGTCTTATGGTTAGTGATTAAGCTATGAATAGCACATTGATACATTATTTCCAAGTCAATGTGGGAAGCTTACTATGTTTAATTTAGTATGTTAACTTCAGAGTGACATTTAAGTAGTATTTCCTAATGACAGCTTAAAATTTTAAGAGAGTACATGTGTTTTGATTACTCAAAACTCATTTGTGAAAGAAAACACATTTTTTAATTGTTTGCAAATATTTTAAGTATTGTTTATAGGTAGAAAACTAAAAATGGCAAATGGAAAACATTCCCTACCATAATCCAGTGTTACTGTCGCTTGTATGTTACACGCTTGTGCAGCTGAAATAGGTTAGAACAGTTTCTAGGTAAAGGTCAGAACCTGCTCTTCTGTGCTGGAACACTGCTCAAAACAAATAATATATTCCCTAGAGCTGACAGAGACGATTTGGCTATTTTTAATAACCTTCTCTGTCAGTTCTTTGAATGATATTTTACAAACATCTTGCTTTAACCTTACTTGCAATTATTGTGTTATTTGAAAGCATATCATGTTGACCTTGGTTTGCTGAAAAAAAGAGAACAATGCATTATTTTGAATTTGCTAAACCTCATACAAGCAAATAGATACTCAATTTTCATGCTTGCAGAGTATTTTCAAGATATGTTCTTGTTTAAAGCATAAATGGATCAGAAACTAGCTTTATAGAAATAGCTATTTAACAATTTACTTTTAAAACCAAAGGAAAAAGCAACCTCATTTCAAAAAAAAAAAAAAGTTATTCTTTCAGAAGTGAATAAGTGAGTGCGATGTTCTTAATAATGATGGCAATATTTCATAATACTATCACAGTCTGCCACAGAGCTGAATTCTATTATGTCCTATCAGATTTGTGCAATTTCACTGATTACAAAAGGGTAACTAAGCTAGGATAACTTAGTTGGTCAAAGGAAAAGGGGCTTGCAAAAAGTGACAGTCTCTGAAGTATGTGTTTGTCACAGAGGAACAATATTTAAGCAAAGTTTTCTTTTAGAAATGTAATCAGGTTTGTTTTCAGTTTCAGTTGTGGTATAAAAAAAAGAAAGCACTTTAAAGCACTTTGCAATACTTGTTTTATGATTAAAATATATGTTGCTGGGTTTTCTTCCCAATCAGCTTTTAAATCTGAATGTCTCGCACCAATTTTTAGCAAACAGAGAATTAATTGAGAAGATGATTATTACAAAGAGCTGGCTGGTTTTGGCTGGAGCACCTTATGTATTTTTCTTTCTTGCTAATGTCACAAAACAAGCACAGCTCATAATCCACATAGAGCTGCTAGTAATCAGCTATACTTAATGAACCATATAGTCATGGATAGGCCAGTGAAAATATTGTTCATTTTCCAATCTGCAGATATATTTCCTGCGTTCTGCCAATTAGCAGCAAACTACCCAAAACAGAGGTAGCTTTAGAGTTAAAACACATCCAATACAGGACTATACCAGAGCAATCTGTTACCTGCCAAATATTTCGTCTCCCATTGCATTTTTGAGCATATACAAATCCACATATAAATAAAAACTGGCTAGAAGTTTTTTGGTTTGGTGGGGTTTTTTTCATTAATTACCCTCTTTGTTGCATGTATTCAACATAATACCTTACGTTTATATCTAGCTTTCATTAATTTTGAGGTCAAGAAAAATTAGGAAAAGTTTCCTTGCTGATGTGTTCTAGATGTAAAATTTTACTTTTTTTATACTTCCATTTATTTATTTACACACAACTTTAATAAATCTTAGACTAACTCCATTATTATCAAATTAATTTTTAATGTTACATTTTTAATCATTTGGAAGCCATCCAGAAGCCACTTCTTTACCAGCACACGAACAGGAGAAGGTGGTGCCCCAAGCCTACGACCTCTGAAGTCAACAGGAAAAAAGACAATAAATTTGTATGTATTTTGTATATTAGTGTTAATATATGGATAGCTGCAGAATTACTCAGTCTAGGGACAAAGCTTAAAAAACAAAATCAGAAAGAGATAAAGAAGATTGGTCCAAGAGAAGAAAAATAATTTCATGTTATTATATCAGAATCATCATGTCTTACTTACCATGTGCTCTAGGATATTTGCATTTCTATTTATCAGAAACGTAAAACCGTTCAGCTTTTATATAACAGTTTTCACTGTATTACTGCCACATTAAGAAAAATATAAGACGCTTTTATTGAAGATGCAGCGATCGTCATTTAAAGAAGAAAATTATACACGCCTGTGACAATACACGTCTACCATGATGGATGGCAGCCCCTGTAAGCACCAGTCACAGAGGCTGACAAGAAGACGCTGCTTACATGTTTGTATTAGCGGTTGATGTCAGCCACTCCCCAGCCAAACCAATGATGTCCAGTCCTGTGGACAGCTGGTTGAAAAAGCGAGGATGACCTGGAAGGAGAATGGAGAGCAACTTAGAACAACTCCACCGGCACCGCTCAAACCGCCCAGCCCTCTTGACACGAGGGACGGTTCTGCGCTCATAACACACTCGCGGAGGCGGTTCCCAAGCAAGTCCTCCTCGTGGGGAGACCGTTAACCAACACCCACGGATGCCTCGTCACGAACTTGAAAAACCGCTTTGGAGGGAACCCCCGTATGGCGTATCATTAGCGTTTAAATTACAGAGGAGAACCCCAGAGCCGACCGAGCCTGTAAAGCACCTCCGGAACCTGTGCAAGGGCTCGGAGTAGCCCGTCTCCAGAGCCGCCCCCCCACCTCCGCCGCGCTGCGAACGCGGGGGGAAGGGGGGAGCCGGAACACCTGAACACCCGGCGGTAACAGCCTGCAGGTGCGGGGGCCGTTTGCATCTGAATGGAGAGAGAGGGGAAGGCTGATCCGCTTGTAACGAGGCTGTAGGGGCGGGGGGGAGCAGCCAGTCAGTCGCTGGCTGAGCCGCACGGCCGCGGCAGCGGCCTCGGGGGGGTCTCGGCGGGAAACGTCCCGGTGCGGCGGGGCGCCGGGAGCCCCCCAAGAGCCCCTGGGCACGGGCGTCGTCCCCACGCGGTTTAAAAGCTAGGATTCGCCTCATCAACAAAGGCTTTGCTGTCAGACCCACGTCAATCATATTCCTGTATTTCAGCCGAAGTCGCCTTAACTTTTGTAAGCGCTAAGCCCGACTACCGGGGGCCCGCTTTTCCAGCGTGAACTGATGACATTCCTAACAAATGATGACGGACTTTGAGAGGAGGCGGCAGGTGTCATGATTTAGCCCTTATCTCTGCTCTCTTGGGAAAGGACAGGCAGATAACACGCGGGGGACAGCCCAGCCCCAGTTCAGCGCTCGACGCCCGGAGGGACCCTGTCACGTCGCATTTGGCTCAACACTGGGAACATCAGCGTCTTTTGACATAAAGAAATAAATGCGGTTCTGCTCCGAGCGATGTCAGCGGGAACCTTGTGGAGGCGTGCGCCCGCCGGCGCTGCCACGTCTCGGCACATCCTGAAGCGGAGGCTGCCGGGGAAACCGGGGAACGCGGAGGCGAAGCGACCGGGCTGCTCCGGCCCCGGGGAGCCAAGCGGCTCCGGCCTAAAGGCCAGAAACGTCACCACGGCTTAGCTATTTGCTTTGCGCATCAGCACTTCTCTCCCTTGCCATGGCACACGGTTTGGGAAGTTATTTTTAGGGACATTCCGCTGACCTCCCCACGCTGTCAGCGAGCCTGCGGTCTCCTGAGGCTGGGCTGCAGATTCAGCCCCGCTGGCTTTAGAGGGAGAGAGAACGTGAGCCCTTGGGGCCTGGGACGGCGGGGCCTGTGTCCTGGGGTCGTCACACGGTCCGAGCAGCTCTTCTCCAAAGCTGCACCAGGTACTGCTTTGAACAGAGCTTGCCTCCGGGCGGATACCTGCACCTCAGCTCCCGGGGACGGGTCCTACCGGTCCCGCAAAAGCTCCAGGGGAGGGCGGGGGGAGGGGAAGAGCTTGCCCGACATCCCGGCGCAGCGGACAGCGGAATAACGGTGCAAGCACACAGACCGCAGGGAGTCTGGCTCTGCTGCTGGCCACCTGTTCAACAACCCACGGGTGTGGGAGTGAGATACGCTCCCCTTTGATTAAGGACACAAAATCAAAATACGCCCCTGATACTCCTGAATAAATCAAACCACCACGTAAACGGGAAAAGACGGGAAGCTAACCGCCACATTTGTTGTCAAGATTCTGTTCCTTGAATGCACTGCGTTGGGTTTTCACAGCTGCATAACTAAAGAGCGTAGGAAGCAGCTCCTCGTGCTTCAGGAGCCGTCGCTCTGACAAAAGCCTCCCTCTGCCAGCTCCCGCCTGCCGTGGCAGCACCGCTCCCCTGCCCCGAGGGCTGCTCACCGGGCAGAGCTCAGCAGCCCTGAGCAAAACGCTGGAGCAGGACTGCGGAGGTAAGACACGGTCCCCACACTGTTAGCACTCCAGTTCCTGACCTGCTTGGGTACATACAGCAGTCAGGGCTCCTTGCCAGCCCAGCTCTCTGCTGATACAGGTGTAAAACATTCCAGGCCAAACAGCCCGGAAGAGCACAGACTTCGCTCTAGAGGCTGGCTACAGCTCACCCAGTAAAAGAAGTGATCATAAACGGGCATTTCTGTGTGATTCAGAACGACCTGGACAGGCGGGGCTCCTGGGTAATGGGCTGAAATCCACAGGGTTCCTTTATTGATGATTCCTGGGATTTCAGTCTCTTTTTCATTAAACGTCTGGTGAACATAAAGAAGAAAAACTGCAAATTCAGTGTCATTTATGCCCTCATTTACCTAATGATATTGCTCCCCGGAGATACAGACAGCTCGCATTTCATCAAGTGAAAGAGATTACGTCTTAAAAACTTGTTTCTGGGCTCTGCAAACAGCACCGAGCCCTGCCTGCTGGGGACGGATGGAGCATCAATAACTTCAAGTTTCTGAGCAGAGACATTTTCAGTGCCTGCAGACAGCCCTGGACCTGAGCCTCCAGGGAGGCAGAGTTGAGGGCATGGAGAGGGTGTGGGCTTACCTCCATGGGCTCAAGCCCACTCCCTTTACCTTGGGCCTGAGAAAAGCCCCAGGAGGGACTCTCCAGAGTAGTGTGCGAGAACCTACCTGTCCTCACTCCGTACTTCAGCGTGTCCCGGCAGTCCACCAGGATCTGCTCCAGGGACTCGGGGTTGTCCGAGAGCTCCAGGTTGAAGCCCTCCATGCCCTCCAGGAGTTGGTGCGGGTGGTGGAAGTCCAGCACTTTGGTGGATCTGTCAAATGTCTTCCTCACGTAGTTGAGGAGGATGTCCACGACCTCCAGCAGGAACTGCATGGTCTGCTCCTCGCCATTCTTGGCGGGCAGCAAATCTGTGGGACAAACCAGCTGTCAGTGCTTGCTTTGGGAGCCAGAGGTGGAGATTAAACCTGCTGCTGCCCCCAGGGCTCCTGGCCCTTCTTGCCTGGTGGGGAAGGGCAAGCCCAGATCCCACACAGGAACAGCGGGGGCACCTGTAAGGCACCCTGGCCAAAAGCATGCCCTGCAACCCTAATGCTGTGCAGTGTGGGGCACTCGCCTCCCAGGGGCCAAGAGCAACCCAAACCCACACCTGCCCTTCTACTGCAACCACTTCCTCCCCCCAGGCCCACAAAAGGAGTGATTTCCCTTCCCCACCCTCTTCGTCAATGGCCTCGTACCAGCAATCACAGACCGTTTCATTGCTATTTTACAGAGAAGGAAATAAAATATAAAATTTCTCTCCACCCAGAGGCTGGATCTGGAGTGACCCTGGAAGAATCGCTGGAGCTGAGCTGCAGAGGATTGGCCCAAAGTACATAAAATTGCATTTCAGTAAACTTGTACACATCACCAGTGTGGCTCTCAGCAAACGCACACACACACAGAGCTTCCTTCAAAAACAACCAAGCAAAAGCACGGTCTAAACGTGGCTGCACTTCCAAGGAAGGTGAGGGCAGACTACTAAGGGCCATGCCTGAGCTAGAGCAAGCAGAAGCTGTAAAGAGTGTTTACCTCTGGCATACAAATTGGAGAAGTCTGTCTCTGTGCGCCGGAACCTGGATTCCTTCTCGCTGTTCTCGCATGCCAGCAGGCTCTTGGAGGATTGCCTTTCCTTCAGGGAGCTGACGATCCGGCCCTTGTCTTCCAGGCTGTTGGTCCTTTGCAGGAACCCTACATTGTTATTGCAAGGTGCACAGGTCAGAGTTTTCTCACTTCCCAACATGTTTAGAAATATCTAAAGCAGCTCTCTAGACAACAGTTCAAAGCAGTGCTGGCCCTGGATCTGACTAATGAGGTCAGGAATCAGAGTATTTATGGGGATTATTTGCCTCCAGGAGGGAAAGCTCAAAATGCCATCAACTGCAAAAACGCAGCCATGCAAAAAACAATTTTTCGTCATTTAGTGCAGTGGTAAATTCTTATTAAGTCGATCAGACAGATTCCACTTCAGTAATCAGCCACTGGAAGAGAGTTCAGGATGAGTCAATGCTATTTCAGCCTGCAGGCGAAGTTTATGGACCTAGCAGACAGGGGCAATGATGTATGATTAAAATCAGGGCCACTTTCAGTTCTCCTCGTGGTGCTGTCATGCACAAAAGGCATGAGAACGAGCAGCCATTCTGGAGCAGCTGTCCTGAGAGCACCAGAGCTCTAAGGACACCGGTAGCACTCATCAAGCCCACCTTCCTGTTACCAGTACGTACCAGCATGTGTCCAGGAGACGCGGATTTTCCACAAGAAAAGATGCCTTTGATACTAACACTAACCATCCCCGAGGTCTCCAGGAGCTCCGCTCTCACCGGAGACGCAGCCCTGGTGCCCAGGACCCGATCGCAACTGCCGTGGTTAGGTGCAACGGCAGCAACATACCCCCTCACCCCAAGAAGTACGGTGGTGGGCGCCACGCAGAGCCTGTGTCGAGTAACGGGACCCCTCTGCTTTCGCAAGGCAGGAAGAACAATTAATTTTCAGGATTTGATCCATTAAACCCATGCCCGCTAAAACACGCACAGTGTTGGGCTCTTCGGGATTTTGCCCTCCCAGGCTGCAGCAATCGTGCCTCTATGTCTGGAGCAGCGCCGGCCTCCTTTTTTCTTTCTTTTCTTCTAAAACAAGCAGGAATTGAAACCAACGCTCGTCGCGGCTGTGGATATCCGTCGGAGAGGAGGACTTGGCAGGGAGGAAAACCAGCGCCGTAACTTCGCGCCCCCACGTCCCCCGACGCCGCTCCTCTCCAGCGCCCTCCGCTTCCCGGCCATGTGCCCCCGCCCTCCGGAGCCCCGACGGCGAACCGGGACTGCGGGCTCCCCCCGCCGGCCCGCCCGGCCCCCCTGCAGCTCGGGCAGGCCCCCCGGGGCCTGCATCGCCGTGCGGAGAAAAGGGAGCGACACTGAGCCGCTGGGCCAGTGGCTCCCGGCACGGTACCGGTGCCTCGGGCCCTGCTGTCAGCCTGGGAGTCCCGTAGGAGCTGCCGAAAACGGAGCCCCCCGCCGGCAGCCCCTTCTGCGTCAGTCGGGCACCCGAACGCCTCTCCAGGAGGGCTGTTCGCAGGCAGGTTTGTCATGCCCATCCTTTCAGTGAACACTTGACGTTTTGCCTTTTAATAAATATTGCTCTTCTACTAATTAGTTTCTTTCTATGATGCTTTTAGGGATACGAGTTACGCGAGAAAAAAAGACTGTTTAAGGGAAACTCTCTTCGTGCATAAGAGTAGCCGTCCAGGATCGATGACTTGTTTGTCTGTTTGCTTTGGCTTTTTCTAGTTTTGTTGTTACTGCTTTATCGGTCCTGCAACAGCTAGTGCTGCTCACCTCCTCATTAGGTGGAGCAGCTGATACCGAAGCAGGTGCAGTCTAGACTGAATTCCGGACCGATCCTCTTTCCCCAGGTCCTGCGGCTTCACGTTGCTTCATTTCTCCACTTGTCTGTCTTCTCGGCTCTCGGTGGTGATGCTCAGTGGAAAGAATTACCTGAGAAGAGACGCCCGCAAGAACAGCCGCGCTCCCCGCCGCACAACTGGCGCTCTTCTCGGCGTGCGGACACGCGTCCCTCGGCGGCTCCGCTGGGAGAGGAGGGGGCAGCGCTTCAGTAACCGAGAAAGGCGGCAGCTGCCGCCAGTTCGGCCCGCATCGGGCTCAGAGAGGCCGGCGCTTCGCCGAAGGGTCTGGCCTAACCAGAGCCGCGCCAGGAAGGCGGCGGCAGCGGCAGCGCGCCGGGGGCGCGGAGCTCACCCCCGTCCAAACGACTTCGCGGCGGTTCTTGCCCGCGGAGGCTCCTCGGCCCCCTCACCGCGTCCCAAAGCCGGCGGCAGCGGCGGGCTCGGAGCGGCCTCGCACGGGGCCTGTCAGCGCGCTCCGCGTGGGGCCCGCGGGGCCGCGCGTGGGGCGGCTCGAGGGCGGAGACGAAAGGGGGGGGGGGGAAGCCTGAAGGGAGGAACTTGCTGCCGCCCGGCATCAGCTCGTTCGGCTGCAAACAACGTGTCGTTCGCCCCCACGGCAGAATCCCACGGTCCCGGAGGGTCCGGGACATGGGGGAGCCCCCCGCTTTGGGGCCGCCGGACCCTCTTGTTCCCCGAGCTCCTCCCCCGGGGGGGGTGTGTGCTCCCCGGCGCCCACCCGCGCCCCGGGCTGAAGGGCAGCGCGGCAGCTTGCCCTCGAGGGCTCCCTCGGCGCCCGGGGGAAGCGGGTGACTGCGGCAAGCCTGTCGCCCGTATCCTGTGCGAGAAACGAGGTCGGTGTAGGAGAGATCCAGCAAGCAGCAGCGTATGAAATAGCGTCCGCGCTGCTTCTCCTGCAGCAGCGGAGAGCACAGCCTTTCCCAGCAGCAGCCGCTACCTGCCGCAGGTGCTCCGCTGAGAGGTGTTTTCATCGATGCGCTTTAGGAGACCGGGTTTTTAAAACCGAGCGAGACCGGACTGGAGAGGGAGCACCTCGGTCTCCGACGTGCCCACAAATCCGGCGTGATTCCACATCAGGCCCCGCACAAGGCAGGCGTGTGAACACCCTCGGCCTCGCCGCCCTGCGGGGAGCTCAGCTTCCGAGGCAGGGACAGACCCGCCGGGTCCCGGCCCGTGCCGTGGCCGCCGGTCGGTGCACGTCGGTGGCGGCTGCAGGAGATCCGCGGCCGGGGAGGGGTTCAGCACCGCCTGCGTGACTTGGCAGCATAAATCCCACTGACTCCGGAGACGGGCCGAGTTGCTAACTCAGGTGGCTGCTTTTGAAATCCCACTCTCCCGCGTTGCTCGCCGGGCTGGGAATCATCAGCTGGCCGGGGCCAACCAGCTGAAGACGCACCTGGGCAGTTTTACTCCGTCGAGTATTTCCACCGATGCCAAGCAAACGTTAGCAGGATCGGTCCCAGCAGCAATAGTAATTGCCGAGGTGGGAGTGAAAGGTGTAGCACGCAACTCCAGACACAGGGGAAAATCTGCCTATGCTTTGCCCGCCGTGACAGTTCATTAAACCGCTTTAAAATATGTTCTCTTTTTGTAAGTGGATGTGTGCAGAGACGAAGAGCGTGGGGGTGTGGCAGCGGCAGAGAGCTTTTAAGGCGGTGGCTTTCAAGCAGAAAGGAAAGGAGCTAATCCTTAAATCGGTCAGTTGTTTGAGAAGAAATGACATACGTCTTGGATACGTAATTACTGAAAATGTCAAACACACAATATACAACACAGGTGGAAGATCCGACTTCATTGTTCAAGACCTGCCTTTTCTCTGAGCTCAACCCTTATTTAAAGTTTGCATTCAAAAATAATCGATTTCTGTGTGATACACACAGAGAGAACAATTCCGGGGCGCCTGGTTTACTATAGATTTGTGACTGCACGATATTTAAGGTCCGGAATGATGTCTTGTGAAAGGTAAGGATGGGGGGATATCATCTGTAATAGTCAAACGTCAACTTGTTTAGCATGTTTAATTAGGATTCTTGGCAACCTTAATACTTCACTCTATACCAAAGGCAACCTTCCCTCTCTGTCTTTGTGAAGGTGTTAGATTCAAGTGGGAGGGCTCACACAAGCAAAAACAATGGTCGCGATCAAATGCGATTATTCCAAATCACCGTCACTATTCGGGGTATATTTTTTGTGCGAAACAGAAGAGAGTCAAAAAAGGAAAGCAGAGCACCAAACCCGACCCCAAAAATACAGCAGCCCTGCTTGTTTTGAACTCCCTTCACAAAGCCTCTACTACCCTCTCTTTTGCCTTTCTCAAATCCAAAATGGTGGGATATTTCATTTTCAGTGTATTTGATCTCATTGAGAGAAGCTGCGATGTCCCTCTGTAACCCCGGTAGTCTAGCAACACGAAACAAGCCTAACGGTGCGTTACTTTATCAGTTCTGCTTGCCGGGCTAAATTAAAATGATGATGAAAAAGCCCATCACTCCAGCCACTGAAGGGACTGGTAGGGAAACGGTCCATTAAACCCAGATCAGGAGCTATTTATAGAACTAAGCGACTACTCGTTAATGTCGCCTGCGGGTACCAATGAAATCTCGAATAGGCACAGGGCTAAACATTCACTCCCCGATTCTTTTCCAGTCCAAACTTCCAGCTAACAAAACGTTTAGCAAATGAGCTTCGACTCGGGCAAGTAGGGCAAGAGGTTTAAATATACCTTTGCTTTGAAAAAAGTCCCGTTTCCCCCTCGAAATAATTCCCCATCCCCCAAAAAAGAGGTAGCTGGGGAAAATGGGAACTGATTTCTATTCATAAGGGCACGGGCTAAGGCGAACGATTCTCCCCATCAGAAAATGAAGATTTGACTGTTTGTCTCCGAAAGCGAAGGCACTACTGAGAAATCTGGAGAAGACAGCTTGTTATCTGCAAATGAATCTCTTGCTATAACGTTGCGATCTGATTGTGCATTTGTTTCCCTTCCTGCATTTCATGTGCCTGCGTGCTGACTGGCTGCCAGCGCTATCTTACCAGCACAGCAAGCTGACGAATTGCTCTTTAATAAGGCTCTCGTTAATCTTTTTCCCTCAGGAGATCCGTATTTTCTAGTCAGATAAGGCTGAAAAATTTCAGACGGTGAGAGGCGGCCAAACCCCCCCGTTCGCTCCTCGCCGCCGGCTTCCCCGGCGGTGCTCCCCCCGCCGGGGGCGGCCGGCGCCCGCACACCGCCGTTTCTCGCAGGAGGGGCGGCGGGGCCCGCGGCCGTCCCTCCCGCGGCGGACGAGGCCTCGGCCAACGCGAAGCCAATGCGGGGAGCGGGGGGGGCGCACGGCGGTCGGTGTCCGGTGTCAGCTCCCGGGCCGGGGCCGCGGAGCGGAGCCGCCGTGCGGCCGGCAGGGGGCGCCGAGGCCGTCGCCCGGGGCCGGGGCCCATGGGCAGGCGCGGCCCCCGGCGGCGGTGGCGGCCCGCCGCGGGACGGCCCCGGGCGCCGGCGGAGGCAGGGCGCGTCGCCAAGCGTGGGCGTGTGGGGTGCCGTACGGCGAGACACGGGCGGACTTACCGCATATCTTGAGCCCGATCTTCCTGGTGCACCCGTGAGCCACGCCGCACCACGAGTCGTACGCTGGAAGAGAGGACAGAGTCGTTGCCCTGGGGCGGCGGGCCTGCCCGGCCGCCGTGCCGCCCTCCCGGCCCCCTGCACAGCCCCCCGCGGTCCCCTCGCCGGGAGCGACGGCAGCTTGCCGAGCCCGGCGGCGCCGGAGCTGGGGGGCAGCTGAGCCTCGGGTGACAGCGAGGTGACACGCTGGCCCGCCGAGAGGAGAGGGAAAGGCACCCGGGACCCGAACATCTAATAACTTACTGGCGGGGCTCCAGGGAAGTGGCAGCTTAAAATAAAGTGGCGTGAAATGGGGTCACAAAAGAGTTCAGGAATTAATTGGGTGAAAAATAGTAGTTGACTAGATGATCGGACTTGCATTGCCGAGCCTCGGCCGTACTGACGAGCCGCCGACGGCCGCACTAGGGACGCTCCTGGCCCTGCCCCTGCCCCCGAACACCCCTGGGCCCCCGGCTCGGCCCGGCCCACTAGATGGTGGCCCCGGGGCCGGCGGCCCTTCGCCCGCCGGCCCCGCACGCCCGAAGAAACGCCGCCGGGAGGCTCCCGGGCGGGGGCTGCGCCGGGGGCGCGACCGCACCGACGGAGGGGACGGGCTCCTTCCCAGCCCCCGGGAGCCGCGGCCCGGCCGCGCCCCGGTTGGCCCCAGCTGAGCCCTGGGGAAGCGGGGAGCGACGCCCGGGGCTGAGGTGGAGAGGGCGCCGGCCTCGGCCCAGGGCGCGGCAGAGCCTCTCCGACCCCGGGCCCGCGGCTCCCGGGCAGCCGCAGGGCCGGCCGCGGCCGCGGCGGACCCCAGGGGGCGACCGGGGGGGGGCGCTGACCGGGCCGCGGCGCCGAGGAGGCGCTGGGGCGTGAGGGGAGAAGGCGGCGGCGGGGCTGGGACGGGGGCGGCTCGCCTGGACGGGGAGGGCGGCGGCCGGGCCCCGGGGAGGGAGAAGCGGGGGAAGCGCCCCGGCGCGGCCGGCCGGGCGGAGGAGCCCGCTGGGCAGGGGAACTGCCCGTGCGGGCGGGCGGGGAGCCCCGGGCGGGCAGGGCCGGGTGCTGCTGCTGCTGTCAGAGGTTATCTCAGTTTTAGCCGCGTTGCCAGTTAATTCGATTTCTGCGTGTGACACCTCAGCCGAAGGCGGCAGTGTCTGTCACCCCCGCCTGGAACAAGACCCGGTGCCGCCGTTCGCCCCCTCCCCCGTTCCTTCCAGTTGGAGAATAATGACAATAATGACTCCGATGCTCGTGCCTCGTAGCCCTTTCAGGGTAAAAGCTATTCCCCGCTTTGCTGTGCCTGACAGCCTTTCATTTCTTACTGTTGCCCGCTCTTTGTCTCCGATGCTTTATAGCATCGAGCCTCTTTTTTATTTATTTTCGGTAGGCGACAGTCTGAATTGCCTGGCAGTGCTATAAACTGATTCTCTATCCACCTGCAGCAGCCTCTGCTTCCCACTCACACCTCAATAACTCAAGGCGAATTCAGAGCAATTAGGAATACAAGGCTTTGAAAAGCTACAATTAGCATCCAAATTTCGCTTGATTACAGGCTTCAGCGTAGGCTGAAAGGAAGCTGCAGCATTAGCATTTATAAAATGTAAGGGGGGGGACACGACACCCGCTTTAAGCCACTGGTGTAACTTCGCCCTTCAACTGATTCATTTTCTCCACACCCCTTAAAACATCCCGATTTTTTGGCCATCTGGGCGTTCAGTTTATTGTCTAAATCCCTCCAGTGTGGCTGTAAGATAAAGGCAGCGCTGGCCGCTGAGGTGGGCTTTTCCTCCCAGCGTTTCATTCGCCACGGTCCAACCTCTCCCGCTCCCACCAGGAAGATGGTTTCTTTGTGTAGAGCACTTTCCGCACCTTGCTTAACGGCGCGGAACAGGGCTTCACCGATTTATCGTTTCGTTTCGAAACGGGTCTTTCCAAGCCTAGGTGGACAAAGCCTCCGAAACACCTTAAACGAGGAAAATATTAAAACCTACTTGTGGGTCGTAAATTAGTTGGGGTGGGGTCCGGAGCGTCGTTGGAGGACGAGGGAGCCGAGGAAGCCATCCTTGCAGAAAAGCCCCGGGTTTCCTGCGATATTCCTCAGAGGGGTGGGCAGCAAGGAATTTGCTGGAAGGAAGAAAAGGCGGTTTTAGCAGTCTGGTCTCCTGGAGAGCCGCCCCGGAGTCCCGTCCGGACGCCGGCGGGCGGCAGTCCGCAGCCCGGCGGGAGCCGCGCAGGTCCCGGGTCGGCGGCAGGACGGGCAGGGGCCGGGCGGGCGGGAGCCGGCCGCGGCGGGGCCGCGGGGCCAGGCGCAAGCGGCGCGCCGGGAAAATGCCTCGACAGGCTGAAGAGCGAGACCGTCCCCTCGCCGGGTGCCGAGGCGCTACCCCCCGCGCCTGAATGACGGATTTAGCAGAGCATGAAGTCTATCGCAATTATATCGGTGGCCGCTGAGCAGGGCAATTACGTGCCTCGCCTCAAAGGGAAAGCAACGTGCAAAGCGGGCTTCGAAATTAGCAGCCCGAACGACCTACAATCCCAAATGGAGCCCGTTTCTGTGCGTTATCATGCGAGCCCCGAACACACGCCAGGCTAAGCGTTCAGGAAAGACGGGCAGATAAGCCTCCGCCACCACAAAGGTGCATTCTGCCCAGGTCCAATGACAGGCGCCACACACATGTGCATTTGCACACACATGTTCCAGCAAATCGGGACCAGTACGTGCTCCAGCGCTCTCCCGTGCCCGCGCTCGCTTTAGCGGCACAAATGGCAGGAGAAGGCACGTCTGTCTGGGGGAAGGAAGGTGCTGGACCAGCCCTCGCTCCTCGCCAGATGTTCAGCTCTTTCCTGGCCGACACGGCGCTCCGATAACCAATACAGGGTCGCTGATCGAGAATTGCCGGGTCAGTGCCCCGCTCGTCTCTTTGTCCTCACGGCTACCTGCGATTTATTTGATTCCCCTTGTAACGAAAATGAAGGTCGCGGTAACGAACGAACGCTTCTTTGTTAGCTGCTTTTCTCAAGTCGGTAGCTACCGATTCATTTCCACCGATGGGCGGATTTACGCCCGCGTGTAAACGCAACGGATCAATGATTTCGATGGAAAACAGGTATCTCACTTTTTTTAAGAGGAAAATGAAAACAACCATAAAGCAGAAGAGGTTCTCTAGACAATGCCTGCAAGTGAAGTAACAGGTTAACAAAATGTCTAAGGCGCTGGCTGTCTCAAAATACCCGTTATCCCTCCATAGGTACGAAAGAGACCAAACCCGATTTTTTTTTTTTTGGGGGGGGAAGCTCCAGATCCTGAAAGAGGTGCCCGAAGGTTTGAAAAAAATAGGATGCTGTTTAGAGGAGACTTACCGAGGGGGCGAGCGGACAGACACTCTTACTGCCGGAGTCCAGGCAGGCAGGGCGACTCCAGCCTGGGAGCGACCCGCCGCTTATAAACTCCGCCAGAAACGACGTCGGAATACCAATCGCGCCGCGGAATTTAATGCGAGATGACCTTTTTTTTCCAGAAGTACTCGGATTTGCTTTTTTAAAAGCGTGAATCGCCGGTTGATCTGCTTCGACGCAGGCATGAGTCACAGGGCTGCCGCCACCCCCTCCGCGCCGCTCCGCACGGGGGCTGGGGACCGCCGGGGCGGCCGGCTGGGGCGGGGAGGGGCGGCCCACCCGGCCCCGGCTGCTGCCGCCGCCGCCGGTCCGCTTCGCCCCGGGGCGGCGGGGCTGGCTCCCGCGGCGGGTGGGGCTGCCCGGCAGCGGCAGGGGCGGCACCCCAGGCAGGGGCTTCTGCCTGGCGAGTCCCCCGCCGAGCCCCTTGCGCGAACAGCGCCGGAGGCTTTCCCTCGGTGGCACCGGCTTGACCCGAGGTCGCCGGCTGTGTACCGCACCGCCCCCGTCAGCGTTACCGGCAGAGGCGACGGGGCCGAACTCCGGCTCCGACCGTCCCTGCGGCCCCGGCACTGCCCTGCGCGGGGTGCGGGCCACGAGTGAGCCAGGCGGGGCCCGTGGTCAAGTGTAGCTTAGCAAACCCCCACGCTGTGCCGAGGGTTTGATGTGCCCCGCCGGCTCACTCCGCCGTGCCCGCCGCCGGCCGCCAGCAGCGCCCTCCGCCCCGCTCTCCGCCAGAGGGTGGCAGAGGCACAGGCATCGCCGCGCTGCTCGCCTTCCCGGCCGCAGGGGAACACCTGGGGTTCTGTGACTCGCCCTCAGGGTTGCCGTCAGATTCCGATTTTATACCGGACACCCTTTTGCTAAAACGGGAAACGTTAAGACAACGTTGGTTTTTTGTACCCCCGACAAGCTCCAATCTGTGTTTCTCCATCCCACCCCCCAAACGTGGTTCGCCAGCGTTTTGCGGCGGTGACCGCGGTGCTACACTTCAGCATGTCGCGGTAGCTACGCAGATGCCTAAACCAAACCCTTCTCACAAAGATGGCACGTAAGGGGCTGGGAGGAATCTGCAATGAGACGGGAGGAGGGGAAACAGCCCGGTGGAGCCAGGGAATTTCATTCCGTGCGGGGGGTGCTGGGCAGTGCAACGAGCGGCGGGGACGTGTCCTTGAAGGACTCGAGGGAAGAGCAAAAACTTACTAGCCCGTTTTTGGAAAGGAGACCGGCCGACTGACAGCATTAAGTAGCCAAGGCGATTGCTTTGCCGAGCACACCTACTGTCTAGGAACTGGACGCGTAACAAAAACACCGACGGCACAAAAGCCAGCTTTTACACATAGCTTTAAAGGTATTAACAGCCCTAGCTGACATGACCTTTTTCCCTCTGTTCCCGGCTATTGTTTTAAAGGTGGTTTCAACCAATCCGGCAAAACGTTTGCTCAGTGCAGAGCGTGAGAAATAACAATATAACTGTAGCTAGTTGTCTTTCTAAAGGTAAACAGGCATTCATAGGAAATCGTGGCAGGATTGCAGTACAAAGAGCCAACGACAGGTCACGCAAAGAACCCCTAAGCCGTCAGTCACTGCAAGACGCGACCCGGCTGGGTCTGTGCCCGGCAGGCACACAGCGTGTGCGCTCGTTCCTCCCCTTCGGGCCTTCCAGAAGAGCGTGTGTCTGGAGTCAACAGACACGTTTTAACATAAATATTTACACCCACCCTCGGAGAAGCTGCGGCCTGTCGGGGGAAGGGCCCAGACAATGAAGACCAGCGGGCTTTCCGCGGCACGCTGGGAACGAGAGGCCTTCTGGCACCTCGATGCCCCCGGCGGCGCGGCGCCCCCCGCCCCTCCTCGCCCCGCTCGGGCCCGGGCCCCGCGGCTCCACTCAGCACCGCGGACAGCGCCCGCCGCCCGCCCCGCCCCCGGCGGGCCGCCCCGCCCCGCCCGCGCCAGCCCGGCCCGGCACGGCACGGCGCGGCGCGGCGCGGCGCGGTGCGGTGCAGTGGAGCGCGCCGCCCCGGCAAGGTCAGCGGCACGGCCCGGGGGGGACGCGGCGAGGCCGGCCGCCCCGCACGGCCGCAGGCGGGGAATGCAACCCCCCTCGCTCCCGGGCGGGCAGGCGAATGTCGAAACCAAACCGAACCGAGCGCGGCACCGCTCCCCCGCCCCGCGTCCCCTCTAGGTGGTGCTGTATCTCAAGCCCAGACGCCCGGGAAGGCCGGCCTGCGCAGAGCCAGCCCGGGAGCGGCTGCGGCGGCTCGGAGCCGGTGCTGACGAGCGTCTCTTCGTCCTGGCCCCGGCGGCGACCGGAGGAGCGGGAGGCAGCAAACCCTGGGGCTCGGCGGGTGCCCCCCTCGCTCCCCCCGCTCAACTACAGCGCGGCCGTACACGACGCAGGGAAACGCTTGGTAACTCTCATTTGCAACGGACCCCCTCAAAGATCCGACCTAAACCCAAACCGCTCTGGAGACTTCCTTCGGTGCTCGCCGCACCGACTGAGACAGACCTTTGAAACACCCTTGCCAGATGTACACGCCCAGGCGGGGCCACTCGGCGAGGCCCCGGTTTCGGTGGGAGTTGAAAGCCTTCCCCTCCGGCCGTGCTGCCGGAGCTGCCTGCTCAACCCCTCTCGGCTGCTTTCTCTTTCCAGGTGTCGGCCCCCCCCGCGGCTATCGCTCGAGTGCACTGTAGGCGCGGGTGACAGAGAACCTCTTTGCAGGGTGGAGCCCCGGAAGACTTGGTTTTTGCTTTGAACCCAGACACTGACTGAGGATGTGAAACACACAGGAAAAACCACTGACCCACAGTATCAGCAAGGCAGCAGGATGCAGATGTACAATTGCCTTAGTTGAAGCCTGTAACCAGCACAGCGGTTAGAAATCACGAGGTGAGAGACCGTGGGGTATCTTTTAAGTTCACCTCCATCCCCTAACTGGACATGAGCACCCTGGGTGGGACAGGAATGAAAGCGATGCAATAAATATCTTTAGCAACAAAGACCAGTCAATGATTATACAGTGTTTATAACTGTGGGCATATAAAAAATGAGTGTGGAGCAGAGAAAAACTGTTTATTATTTGTATCGCAGCCTGTGTGGGTTTGAAGAGTCTTTGTGTTAGGAGCTGCATACAGTATTTGAAGAGACAGGAGCACCTCCTGCCTACACTACTGTAAGAAGTTCCGGATGTAACTACTTGCCAATGGAAAAGCAAACAGGGGAAAGGCACTGTGCCATAATGTTTCTTCGTATTCTGAACTATGGTCATGTTATATATGCATTTATCGGCAGGCAGGGCAGTAAATTGGCCTTCTGGTGATTATGTTGATTGTGGTTTTTCCCTCCATGAGTGTGCTCTCTCTGTTGCCTTTTAATTGCCATTTTGTTTGGATTGTCAGTATTTTAGCTGGTTGGGATCAGGCACACTCTTTCCTTAAAAATGTGTACAACAGTATGGACACTGAACATCTGTGATGTTCCTGAAATTGTGGGTTTGTATTTTTATCTTTGCAGCCTGTGACTCTTTTTTTTAAATCACACAGTTATAATAATTTGTAATCCAGTACATTATTACAAAACATATTCATTGCATCAGGTATCTGCTTCTTTTCCCACCATTTCTGGTACACAATTATGTCTCATTTACCTGTATCTTTGATAGAATGGAATAATTTAAATCATAAATTTCCTTAACTCTTGACAAAGAAAAAATTGGAAAACTGTTCAAAACTATGTCAGAACTTTCCTGGCTATCACCTCCAGTGCTAAAAAATACATATATAATTCACTGTGTATCTGTGTCCTGGTTTTGGCTGGGATAGAGTTAATTTTCTTGCTACTAGCTGGTATAATGTTATGTCTTGGGTTCAGTATGAGAAGAATATTGATAACACCTGGATGTTTTGAGTTGTTGCTAAGTAGTGTTTATACCAAGTCAAGGATTTTTCAGCTTCTCATGCCCAGCCAGCAAGAAGGCTGGAGGGGCACAAGAAGTTGGGAGGGGACACAGCCAGGACAGCTGAGCCAAACTGGCCAAAGGGGGATTCCATACCATATGATGTCATGCCCAGTGTATAAACTGGAGGGAGTTGGCCACGGAGGGGCTGATTGCTGCTCGGGGACTAAATGGGCATCAGTCAGTGAGTGGTGAGCAACTGCATTGTGCATCACTTGTTTTGTATATTCTAATTTTTTAAATTATTATTATTGTAAATTTTTATTATTACTGTATTATTATTATCATAATCATATTATTGTTATTTTCTTCTTTCTGTCCTATAAAACTGTCTTTATCTCATCCCACGAGTTTTACTTTTTTTCCTGGATTGTCTCCCCCATCTCACTGGGTGGGGGGGTGTGAGCAAGTGGCTGTGTAGTGCTTAGTTGCTGGCTGGGGTTAAACCACAACAATATTGAAGGTGAGCGATATGTTTGCCTTGGGTTTTATGATCAGTCAGTCACTGATGTACCCAACTGTCCTGTATTTAAGGATCACGTCCATCACTTGAATTTCAAAGACAGATCAAGATGAGCTGCCAGCTAGAACATTCAGCACTGCTGTGATAAAGGGCATTTAGAAAAGTCTAATCTGAAGCACATTGTTTTACATACTTTGTGGCTTCTTGTTTCAGGATGTCCCCTTCCTGATCCATGCTGGCATGTGTTGCTGTCCGTTTTGATCTGCTTCATCTGAAAAACATCCCAAAGAACAACCCACATCCTGAAACAATAGCAGCAGCAAATCCCAACTCTCAATACCCCCAAGCAAACATGGAAGTAAGCAAAGAACCCCCTTACTTCCAAATTGTAACAAAACAAAACCCAGCAGAAAACCTTATTTATCTGGAAGGATCAAAAAAAGAATTACTTAATTTGGGGAACTGTGATTGTAGCATGAAAAAATAACAAAAGTGATAGTATACCCAGTAAATCCGCTCTCTACCAGTTTTAGGGAATTGCAACTGTTTACCCTGTGTTTGAAATAAAATCTATTTCCCGCCTCCCCCAATAACCCTGTAGAGCCAAGACAGCTAATGTCTGGATTTTCCCCTTGTGATATGTTGTTATAATTGTTACATGTCTCACTGAATTATATCTTTTTATCCCATAGGAGGGCATCAGTTTACAATGAGAACATTCAGTATTTTCCATAATGCTGCTACAGGAGATAATGAAGTATGGCTCTCCAATCTCAGAACAAACAGAGAGCTGGACTCTGGGATTTTTAAAATACATGATTATTTAAATTAAGCATATTTCATAAATAATCCTCAGGAAACAAGAAACACGGGCTTTTCTGCTACTTTTAAAAAAACCTTCTCAAATCATAACTCAGTCTCAGGTATGGGTTTTCCTAAGTCTCAAAAGTTTTCAGGATCATTACAGTTGTGAGCTTAACTAGGGTTTGGTTTTTTTTCCCTCTTTTCTCTGTGGTGGATAAGTCAGGTTTTGCCTTGATGTGTTTGTCAGTTCACCCTGAATATTCACCAGTACTAGTGAAATAGTAGGCCTTCTGCAGCACCGTACTTGAAACCCTTCACCGTTCTGGTTTCTTTTTAGCTACAGCATTACAGAAATCAAAAGAAAAACTTTTCCAAAAAGGAAGGTTAAGTGCACCTGGTTGAAATGAAAGTAGTTTAAGCAGAAAACCAATGCCTAAATTTTATAACAAGGTGAAACATAGCACAGAAAGACAAACAGGATGATATGAAAAGCTACAGAAACGGACAATTGGCACACTGTACTCTGAGAAGTTAAATACCAAGTTTGTCCACCAGAGAAAACAGACGGGCAGGCAAGAAAAAACTTCTTTCTCTCTGAGTAGTTCACATTCCGTAATCTCAGCAGATTTCATTAGCACTCTTACAATAAGCAGATTCCTATTTTGAGGTAACAGAGGAGTGCATGAACTTTAAAGCAAAGTCATCAGCTGTTACACACGCCTCTCTTTTCAGTATTAGTATGGAAGATTATGAGAGCACTGAGGGGCAATTTTAAGGAAAAACCACTTCTCCCAGATCAAGAGACAGGTGATTCAAACTGAAGACATTGGCTCCCAGGCAGAAAATCAGACTAGAGTTGTCATGTTACAGACACACACTGAGATCTGTTTATGTAATAAATTCCTGTCTTCTACTTCAGCCCTTCAAAACTTCTCTGCAAGCCCATATTACCTAATGCTCTTGACTCCTCTTGCTGGTATTTTGATGGCTGCACCAGAAGAAGATGACCCCAGGAAAAAGCAGAGCCACTGTCATCTGCAGCAGTGTTAGCAACTCAGCACTAGAAGAAGAGATATAACTTAGCCATGCTATCTTTAACAGTTCATATTCAGCCACAACAAAGTTTTTTTAAAGCTTAGCACATCAGATAAAGAGCAGCACTGCTCTGAACAATGAATCAAGCATAACCTCTCTCTTTACAATCTTAAGGGATACTTAGTGTTTGCAAGGGTTTAAAGGAAATGTCTGGGAAGGGATTCAAGAGAGTACAATGGATAGTGCTCTGGTTTCTGACAGCCCCTGTTCTCTACAGGACAGGCACCAAGGCTACTTGCACTCCTCTGGCTACAATAAGAGAACACCAACCAGGGACTTCACTCCTCAGCATTCTTCTACCAGTCATCTTTTCTCTTCAGAGATTAATAATCTCTTTAAGCAGAAGTCTAAACTAAACTACACTGAAGGTAAGGTGAGCTGGCAAAAAATCTGTAAGATTTGACAGTTATCCAGGCTTATGCTATTCATGCCATACAGAAAAACTTAAAAGTTAGAGATGTAGTTCCACTGGTCTCTTCCTTCAGAGAAAATTCTGTACAGAGGCTTTAGGGATCTGAAGACTGCAAAAAGACCAATTCATAGCTTTTCTAGGATGCAAAAGAGTCCAGAATTTC
This sequence comes from Buteo buteo, assembly GCF_964188355.1. Classification (NCBI taxonomy): domain Eukaryota; kingdom Metazoa; phylum Chordata; class Aves; order Accipitriformes; family Accipitridae; genus Buteo; species Buteo buteo. The sequence goes on from NC_134175.1 coordinate 31,459,805, forward strand.
CCCCTCCAGTGTCTGAAATGTTAGACCTGGAATCTGGCTTGCGTATTGGTGTAAATTTGCCCTCAGTGCCTTCAGATATTAATATGTCCATTGCTTGCTAGAGGCAGGCTATATAAAGTGCTGCAACAGATTGCAGTCTGCAGTAAGCAAGACTGGTATGACTGCATTCTGGTTACTCTTTTTTAACATGTTAAAAATATTACTGTATTTATTTGCAAGTTAATAGGCTCTTCCTTAAGACACATACAGCATGGAATCTAGGTGAATGAAGGATAACTGCTGAGTTCTAAGAAATTCTTGTTCAAGTAAAGGCATTACAGATTAATCTGAGACTTTAAAATGTCTGTTGGTCAACAGCCAGTTTGAAAATGCAAATTTTAAACCAAAAACCCCACAAAAGACACAAAGTCCTTTCAGAAACTATATGACCAATTTCAACCACTCAAAAGATCAAGAAACAAGTGTTTACTAATGAGGTTTAAAAAACCCCACATTCATCAGAAAGTGAAAATTAGTTTTATGTTTTACAGTTATAAATATAACATGTCATTAGACATAAGAAATGAGATCCAAGATATTTAATCAAATACTTAATTTCCTTAAAAATATAGGTAAAGGCAAACTGGTTTTAAAAAAGGCCTACTTCCCAGACAGTTCCGAGAAGCCCTGAAAAGCATCATTAAAAGCCTTCAATGCTTTCAGCTGAAGAGGTAAAAATCCGTTTACTATGCTTTGCATATTCAGTTTTAGTTACTCAAAATAATCTCTATCATTATTGAAGTCACTAGGTTGATCCTCCCTACAGGTTCCTAATTTTGATTAACCAGACAGAATTAGTTTCAGTAAAACTTCAGAGCTCTTCAGAGACCCTCCATATTAAACCATTTGTCTTTGCTCATGCCTTTCTGTCCAATTCTTTAGTAACAGTACGTGAGCTTCTCCTAGTTTCATTTATGGACAGTCTATGAAGATAACAACAAAATAGCTATAGAGGTCATTCAAACTTCAGAGCACTTTAAGCACTCCCCATTCCCAGAGGGCCATTTTCTGAAAACTGTGACATGTACCTTGTTTTTTTCATGAGCATGGGACTGTGAAAGCAGATGACATGCCCATTTTGAAAGTAATTAGAAAAAAATCCCCACAATTATCCTTCTCTTTGCAGTAATTCTCTCTAAGAATCATGAAGAACAAGAATATGCTGGTAGTGACAGGGACTCCAGGAATGACCTTAGATGCCACCGAGATACAAAGACGTTGTACCTTCTACCAAGATGAAGTACTGGAGAACTGCAAAGGCACCTCTGCAACACAGGAAAATCTCTTAAAGTAAAATAAGTTATCTCAAAATCTGTGGTTCCATGTCCTTTGTGCTGCTGGGGTTAAACAAAGAAACAGACACTGCAAAGCTAAGCCCTGTTAAGAGTCACAAGTATTTGATAAGCAATTTCTCTGTCATATTTACGCAAACAGATCTGCATTAGGAATTACTGAATGAAAAATAACACAAAGCAGAGATACCACAGCAGCTAAAGACAGTAAGAAACCAATGGAAGCTTTCTTAAATAGGCATATCTATCTGAGCATGAGAATATTAACCAATTATTTCTCCAAGACTTACAAACTTAGATAGTCTCATTATTACTTGAGAATTTATTTTTCATATGAAAAAGAACACGCAAAGCATTTATTCAATAACATTTAGACACATCATTGGTAAACAGTTTTTTCTTACACTGAGGTAAAAGGAAAATATACCCTTAAAATTACAGCATGAAATGGCTACTATATAGTCTTAAACATTAATATCAGGCCTTAGAATTTCTGTAGTGAAAAGCAATACTAAACTTTGATTTACTCATGTGTTTAATAAAATATGTTTATTGTATCTTTTCTTCTGCCTACCCCAGAACAGCATGTTAGCTATCTTTGGTTTTCATTAGTTGACTTTACTGAATGCGATTACACTCAGTCCAATTCTCCATCCCCATATAACTTATGGTTTTGTACAATTAAATTCTTACTACTTTTAAAAAATAAACTGTAAATACAGTAGGAGTTGGGTACAAGCCTTACCTGCAGTAGCACAGCTTAATCAAAGTATTTTTTCATAATTTTAAAGCAAGAGTTGCACTATCTGTTGAGTTAGATGCATACATTTTTACAGGCATGACAGTCATTTTATATCCAAACTTTTAAAAACATTTAACTTATTATCTATTTCTTTCAGCATTGTAACGTGGTTCACTTAGTCCTCACCATGTGGACACCAACTGATTTGAGGTAATACATGTGGCAGACAACACACATAGATGTCTGCGTTAAAAATGGCAGAAGAGATTAGCAGAAAATTTAAAACATCTTGAGTTTATATATCTGATCTCTTGTTGAGATACTCTACTAAAAGGGAATTCGACTCTCGAGCATATCTGAATAATTTTAAAGTTTTAATGTCAGTCCAGAAAAATCAGCATATTTATAAAGCATGACTTTATAAATGAAGAATGACTCCCAGTCTATGATTTTTCCCCGTCATTTTTAAAAGCATGAATATGAATTCACTGAGGTCTTGAGCAAATCATTCTCTCTTAGAAAAATCTCCAAATTAAAAAACCCAAGCAATAGGAGTTGAATGATGTGGACACTAAAATGAATACTAGTAATTCAGGAATCACAGCCTCAAAGAGGTTGATCATTTTCATTCCTTTCAATTTAAGTGAGAAGGGAGGTGCTCCACTTCTCTCTGGAAAGCAGCTGGCTTATCTTTTATCCATTTCTAGAAACTAAACTTTTGTTCTTTCTACAGCCTAGCTGTGGCCAGAGAAATAGCTGAATATCTGCAGTAAATTTACTCAAGAGTCTCAATCCTATAATCTCTTTATGCAGACCAAACTCACCAGGAGTGTGAATTCAAACTTCCGCAGTTGAGTATGAATATTTCACACCACAGTGACAGCTACCATTGCTACAGTAGTTCATGCCACCTCACTCCAAAACTTTTATAAATGTTAACAATAAATGAATACTAAATTGGTACAAGTCACAATCTTATCAGTTATGAAGATTTTCTGATCAATTTTACAACTGGTGCTTATTCAACAGTGGTATATGGTTTATCTCCAAGTCCAGACAAGAGACTTTCACTGAAGCTATACATTTTTACAAAGATCTCAGGTAAGGCTTTTCCAGTTGAAATATTCTCAACAGCTATTTCATTAATGTCAAGGCTATAAAAATCACAACAGTTTTCAGCAAGCAGTGTTTTTATTTTAAGGCAGCATTTCTGTCACTCAAAACTACATAATCATTTTGCAGAATAGGGAGTTTTGTATAATCATGCTAGAAGATTAGTTTTCCCCTGTTCGAGTGGTGCAAAGGAGTGCAGAAACTCTAATCCTTCTAAAATACTGTGTTTTGCTCAACTGACAATCTATATTACAGTTTCCACGTGACTTGCTGCTCCACTGGGAAAATACTTTATCAATTACTTCTGCATCTATCAAGTTCGGATGTGTCATCAAGTTACAGAACAAGGTAATTTTTGCAGGTATAAGTTTGAAAATATTCAAAGGACTACAAAAATTCTAAGACCTGATATTAATGTTAGTAAAGACTACTGAAATTCGTAAGAAAAATTATGATTAAACGGTATACTTCAACATGCCTGTAGGAGGATCGTAGTAATCAACTGCAATACTGCAGAATCTCCAAACTACTTTTCCTTGTAATCATCAGAACTTTCTTTGTTTTCTTCATCATTGCTATTTGAACAGCTAGTACTCTTTGTGTTGCTATCGCTGCTTTCATCACTTGTTTCTTCATCATCTTCACTCCCCCACCGGCAAGTTTCTGTGCTGCTTCTGCCATAAAAATACACAAGATCATTCATTGCTGCACTGCATTTTACATCAAAAAGAAGTTAAAATCAGGCAAGTAGGGCAATTAGTTTCACCTATTTTCAATTAAAATCATTAAATACTGATTAATCCTCTCTAGCAAGTGAAGAAAGCCCTGTAATGATTGTGTGGCAGACTGCAGAGTTAAAACTATGAAGTCAGCTTGTATCCTGAAATGTGCTGTGACCACTTTGCACTTGGAATAGGCTCAACATAGCTCTAAAACCAGCACAGCTGGTCACCAGAAGATCGCTCGTTTATGGGAGAATGCTCAGATGAATGAAGCCACTGTTTAAGCTCCTTTGTTGTTCCTGTTTCCTGTAGCTAGACAGCAGCAAGAAAATGGAAGATTTCCCCTTGGTCTACCCCCTGCCCCAGGTATCTTTCTATCCTAATTGCTACAGGACTAGAAAGTCTTGATCACGAGTAAGTGGTGTAAACTACAGTTAACATGTGAGAGAAGAAAACGTACGTCTAAACCAGGTTTAGGAGTATCCAAAGATGGATTAAACTAATCTTTGTAATACTTTCCTTCTCACTTTTTCCTTCTCATATTACAGAATTCAGAGGGGCTTCTTGAGGTTAACATCCTTCAGCCTAATACCATTTCATAACAAACACAGCTTACATTTTGGCACAATTCAATTGCCTTGATCACAGGTAACATTTCACAGCGTCATCAGATGTCTTTTTGTGAATCTATGTGGGGTAGTTTAAAAACTGATTTCCTTTACTAATTTTTACATATTCTTTGCTGGAAGTTTCCTGCCCAAGTGCTAAAAGAGTTTTCTTCAGTGTTCCTCTTCCACTTTGGTGCAGGGTAAACCAGATTAGTTTAAGGTCCTTACTGATGATTTAGACTAAGCTAGTTGATATTACATTGAGACAGATGATGGGAGCTCACCTGGTCCATTCTACTTGTTCTGAGTTTAGAAGACAGTTTCTAAATTTGCAAGAAGACTTCTGACTCTTTTCTTCCTCCCTTAATACACTGCAAAATGAATACTTGCAATTGAACACTAACAACTAGAGAATGTTTACTCTGGCATTTTATAGACCAAGGCAGCCTATTTAAGATGTAGAAAATCCCTATGTAATAGAAGTATTTTCTCAATTACTGGCTTTTAAAACACAAAGTCAGATTCCTATTGGTACATTAATTCTCAGTGTTTATCTGTGAAAGGGAAGAACGCCTCTACAATAAATATCGTAGTTGCGATTCTCAAACTTACCCATCAACACCTTTTCTTCAAGAGGTGGAAAAAACTGCTTGGCCTCAGTATTTTCTGGTTCATAGATCAGAACTGCAATCTGACAACATAATATATTACAAACATGTATATGATGACAAAATAAACAGGCCCCCTCCCACCCCCCAAATAAATCTGCCACTTATGGTTCATGAAAGTGCAATTATACCAATGAAAAACTTTACATATACATATATAAGAAATGAATATTCATAACCTGAAGAATATCAAGCTTACTGTTACAACCTGTGCTCTTGGGTAGTATAATAATTTTGAGTGTCTGCAATGCAAAAAAAAAAAAGATTTCTCAGCTAATTGCATTAATAATTTCAGGTAGAACTTTAGAATTAGGATGGAAAGAAGACAAATGACATTTAAGAGCAATAAGATTATAAAGATCTCAAATAAAGATGGTAATTGATATAATAATTATATCATAAATAAGAATATCAAAACCAGAAAATTCAGACACCAGGATAAACCTGAAAGAAACACAAAAATAGTAAGACATGAAAAAGATTTAATATTATTTGGCATACCACATGCACCATAAAGTGAGCAAGACTAATCGAATTTAAAAATTTCACATGGAAGAATACTTTTGAGCTGAAAACTGCCCTACTTAAATCCCTCAAGATTCAGTTAGACAGCTGCTGTGCAATTGTAATTTTTCACAAGATAGTACAAAATTCACTGTTCTTGTTGTAAGAAAGTGCCCAGTATTTTGGGTTTTGCCATCCTGCCTCCCCTTTTCAACATTCCTTCTCTATTGCATTTTCTACAAAAAACAGTTAAATGTGTTGAAACAAAGGTTCCCTTCCCCATCCTAAAGAACAGGGCATGCAGGAGCTTGTGACCAACTAATGAACAGGGAGCCAGGAGAAATCAGCTGAGGTCACTTGGAGACAACAACAGCAACAGAGATCCAAGAATATAATACTAAAGCCAACTACTCAATTTAACGGATGGCAAGCAGGCAGACAAGAGAGAAACAATTGTACTGGAAACAACCATGTGTCTGAGGCCTCCAAAGCTGTGCTGCATGGCAAACATAGCAAAATATATAAATATATTTATCATCAGGAGTTGTTGCTGAGAAATCATGGTAATAACTGACACAATGTATCATTTTCATCAATGAGTATGTTTTACTACAAGCCAAAATCACATGTAAACCTAGGTCTGGAAATGAAAAGCTGGCTAACTAGGTAATTAATACTGCTGACAAATGTTGATAAGAATTAAGAAGTGTTCACTGCAGAATCAGTGCTCCAGCTTACCGGAGTCCATAATACTTAGTCACGCTGTTAATTTGTTATTTTAATAAAGGAAAATTTACCTCTCCCAACAATTCTATTGGTGCAGTAAGTTTTCCCTCTTAATTTTCACTTTGTTCATTGCTACCTTCTTCATCATCATCTGATATTTCTCCCAGTGGCTCATCATTATTTTGATTTTCAATAGTATTTGGCTCAATTTCAGCACGAAATTCATTACTGAGTGCTTTCTTAATGTTCCTAGATTCTTTTTCATCTGAATTAAAAAAGTAGAATAATCTATTAATGACAACAATAACAAACAATAGCACTTGCAGAGCATTTATTCATTAATGGTGATCACTGATAAGGTCTTTCTGTATATAGTTTAAAATATTTTCTATGTAATGATTACATCAAAAAGGTTCCTGTTAAAAATTTACTTAAAAGAGTTTATGAACTTTAAAGATCTTGATATTATACCTGAAGAAAAAAATAATAATCTCTTACTGCAAGAATGCAATGGGACTGAGATGGTATCTTCCGCTAGTAAGAACTCAAAATGATAGCTGTCTAAACCTCCCTTATCTACACACCCATCTGATTTTAAATGCAATCTTCCTGTTGACACATACGACAAAAAGCTGAATAAATGTGTTCATCAATGATTAAGTTTTTGAGTTTAGAAATCACTCTTAGGCTACAAACAGAATCACATTACTGGGCTCAACTTAGTCTCGGCAATATTAATTTTACCAGCTTTGTCCCATAAGATTCAGTTGCAAAGAAATTTTTGTAAAAGTAGGCATCAAAAATACAGTGGCAAGGAAAAAAAAAGTAAAGAAAATGTAAAAATTTATATTATATGAAAAAGTCAAAGAACTGATGCAGACCAGAGCGTCTTTATGGAAATATCAGTTGCAGTTCCAGTGTAACAATGAGTTACACAGATTAAAGGAGAGAATTGACATCTTTACTTTAGGTGAAAAATACCCAATGGTGTTTCAGGTAAGAAAAACTAAGCAAAGTCAAGGCAATGAGTCAGTACTGTGTATTTTAGGTCTACCCAGCTGTGAAGGGAGTAGGAAAGTAGTAAAATATGTGGTTTTGTACAAGCCTGCACATGTGTGTAGAGGTCCATACAAATAAGGGAAGGCATACAGGAAGGAAGAAAATCAGAAGAGGGTACATATGCTGAGAGAGGAGTATGCAAGAACAAGATTGGGTGGAATTAGGAGGAAGAATCTGATGCATTTTCCTTAAGAGATAACCACCTTACTCCTCCCGTCCATCCCCTTAATTAATATCCCTTCTATTTGAAAGTACCAACTATCTTTTCTCTTGCAGTCTAACTATAGATATCAATTTAAACTCAGACCACCTTAGTCTTAACTTATACTTAGCTTTGAAGTCTTCTGTTTCAATATTAGACCTGAAGAAGTGCTTCTGTGTCCAGTATTTATCCACTTTTCCTCAGTTATGCAAATTGGTCCAACAAAAGACATTACCTCTGTCCTCACACCTTGCCTATATCTTTAGCTCATTACAAAACTAAAATGCTGTCACAGGAGTCATTCTCACACTTGTTCTTTCCTTGCTGCCTTGATGAATATTTAATAATATCATGGGAAAAGGAATAATTTCAGCAAAAATGTCCCCCCATCCCCCTATGGATAGCCCCTATCCGTAATGGCGTACAATTTGGTAATTTTTTTTTCCCTGGGGAGTGGGAATTGAGATTTAAATCCCTGCAGGCAAAAGGAACTGAGTTTCAGAAAAACTCAGAATGTGCAGCTACTCAGATTTCAGGAAAAGGGAGAACAGCATTCTTGCTCTGTCTTTTCCTCTGTGCCTAACTCTTCAAAAAGGGTCAGGATGGAAACTCTTCTGAGGAGACTTAAACTCCTTATTTCCAATTTACTGGCTTAGGAGGCTTCTCAGCTCATCATGTTGAATTACAGGCATCCTTCCTTGGGCATCTAACCCTTTCCAATAGTGGCTATTTATTTATCATTAATGCCAAAAAGGAAAAATTTGAAAAAAATGGAAAAGAAAACTCTACAAAAGGTATTTGCATGGAGAATTAACAATAATTCAGAGTATACTTCACTTCAAATATTCATGTCCAACTTCCTTGATTTTTGATTTCTAGATACAAGTAATAGGTTTTAATAACTGATCATTGTATCACCTAAAAAAAAAGTAATCTATTTCTAATGTCTGTTGAGATATAAAATAAAATTTTCACTGAACAACTCTGTAGAATTTCATTACACTGGCCAAATCTTCTTGTCTGCTACACACAGTTATTGATGCAACCAGAATTTCAGACTCTCCAGCTTCAGAAAGTACAAACTTCATTTTGGAGCAATTATTCTGTGGCGTGTCTGCCATCAAGTGTTAGTTCCATGCCAATCTAGCTAGTATTATGTATTTATGAGGTCTGTAACACACTGGTAAAAGCCAAATGTTTTCTTTTTGTTACTACATAAAAGACTACTCTCTACAGAGCTATATTCAGGAAATAACAGAACTAAAAAACACAGTTCCCATAGTCTGAAGTATGTTTACAGGCAAATGCTTTACTGAGATAAGCACTCATCCCATGGGTGAAACTTTCTCCATAAAGCCAGATAAAAACAGGTGCCAAGGCAGCATATTCAGACCTGAGGGGGAAAAAAATTCTTTTGCACAACTGAGCTGCACAACCACAACTACTGTAAATCAACCAAGTATCTCAGTTGAACAGTTGCACCCACAAACCATAGGTAACTAAGTAAATACAAATTGTACCTGTATTTTCTTATATCATCTGAGGAAGAATGCTGGATGAATTCTTATATTTCACACTTCTGGATGAAACATCCCATATATATATTACAAAGAAATAAACAAGCATATAAATAAGAGAGATACTAAAAGTTGCATCATTATTCACCAAATTGATGTCTAAGGAGGTTTTACAGCCACAGCAAAATAACATATCCTGTGACAGCCCTATACTAAATATTAATTCTCTACAGAAAAATGGGTTGGTTGAAAACTGAACACACATGAAAGCCAAAGTAGTTCTAGACATAATATGATGCATTAGTAACTCACCCTTGAAGCTGAAAATTCCTCATTTATAAAGTATCAGAAAGGAACAGTCATTTAGCTTGCTACGTTTCTCCTTTCCTGCCTTCCACAAAGAAAAAGTTTTATCTCACATTTTAACAAGCCTTCTATTATCCAAGCTTTTCCAGGAGTATGATGAATAATGAATTTTTTCTTTGCAATTAATTTCAAGGCAACCCAGATCAAAGCTGGGTTCACTGACAAAAAATAATGTTTTACAATAGCTCCAAATTTTAGAATATGTTTATTTTTAAGTTATGTCCAGCAGACAAAACCATGCAGCTCAAACCTTGTTTTCCCTGGCTGCCTGAGATGCCGTTTTTCTCCCCTCTGTTTGTATTCACCCTAGGCAATGGCAGATCATGCTGACTGCAGCTGCCTCATCTGTGCCACCAGTCTCGTTGGGACATCTACCGTGTATCAGGAAGACAAGCTAGGATAGAAAATATATAGTTCCCTGCACATCTTGCCAACCTGCAGTTCAAGACCATGGTCATGAACAGGTGAAGGGAGGAGCCACAGAGGTCAGTGTGGCAAGATTTCTTGCTGAGCATGTCCTCCTAATGGCCATCAGCCACCTCCTGTTGACAGACCTCCCACTGGCCAACCATTAAAAGAACTGATACTACCTAAATTGTTCAGAGGATTTAACAGCTATTAAAAAACCTTCCTGGTAATATTTACATAGTACTTGTTAATCAAAAGTACAGAAAGGGATGAAATCAGATCTGCTTTTCAATGATAATTTAGAGATTTGTTTTGCAGGGGAGACACCATTGCTTACCACTTGTGGTCCAAATCCTAAACTGCCTTACACTAAAAATCAATGATTTTCCACACAGAGAAAACAAGATACACTTTCCTCCAAAATTATAATAATATTCCAATAAAAATACAGTATTTTTCAGCTTTTGCTGAACAAAGCTAGTGAGCTTCCAGTCTGTACCATGGCAAAAAAAAAGGTTGTGATGTGAATATGAGTCCCAAGAAAAGGTTCTTTTTCATGTTTATTTTTTACTTAAATATAATTTGTGACACAGAAAGCTCCCAGACAGTGAGTACCAATCTGGGGTCAACAGCATCATTCTGTTCTTTGACACATATTAAATGATGGCAACAGTAGAAATCATATTTATTGAGTCTTCATCTCTCAGCAGTTCTGTTCACTTCCTTGAACTTTTTTGTTTAGAACTCACAGATATTTGCCTCCCCTTTTTAATGGTTCTTTGAGAATGACACTGAAAACATATTTAAGCAACTGAAACTGCTCTAAACAGTGAGTGTATGAAGTAACTATGTTAAAGCATAAGGAAAGCTTATTTCTGCTTATTGAACCTTCAAATCCCCTCAATTATTTGTCATTGAAAGTCTTATAAATACATCAGTATTATCAGTAGCTTCCACAAACACCAAATCACCATCAGCATGATCAAATCACACAGTATTTACGTTGTTGATTATAATCATGCTGAAAATAGTACTCCAAAAAAATAAACCCAGAGACAGAAGATTCAAATGTAGTTCATGCCACAGCCACACAACTCAGAGTGTATTTATCTAGTGTTTTACAAGGTTTGCCTTCATCTTTCAAATCCAAACCAACAATTCTAAAAGTCCATTATAGTATAGGGACAGGACAGAAACAAGTTTCTTTAAATAGAGTTCAATAAACACCCTCAGAGTTTCTGCATAATGGTGCCCACTCCAGAAGTGTATACTACTTCCAAATGGCACAAACATTTGAATTGCCATTTATGTCCAGAAGAGGTATTGCCTGAGTAGTTATCAGTCTCTTTTAGTACCACACGCAGCCCCAAGCAGAGCTGGGAGCTGCTGCTACTTTGCCTTCATACGGGAGAAAGCAGTAAGACCAGAGGTACGCCTTTTCCTGGGTATGTTCCTGGTGCTGCTCTGTTACATGTTTAATGCGATACCCAGCAAACTTAAGCTGGGGAACTCTTGAGCAGTGCGAGGTTGCAGGCCTCATGAACAGAAAGGCAGTAGTCATTATGTGTCACAATTTTAGTAAACTGTACATAGTTTCACATAACACTGCAGGCAAATTCTATTTTTTTAGTCCAGAACATGCTTGTCTAGAGCAAGTATTCTTTTCAAGATAATCCACCTAGAAAGGCATACAAATGTAATAAGTAACAGTAGGCCTATAGTCTTAAGGGATACAGAAGTTCCTTGACCAAGTAAACTATTTTAAACTTCAGCAAAAGTACAGAGGTAATGAAATAACCACTTAATACTGGAATGTGGTAACCTAGTATACACACTACAGTCAAATAATCTTGTACCAGAGCTGAATGATAAAGAATAACTTCTTTTTATTCTACCTTACTAGAGCTAGTATTCCTACTTTTTAAGTATTTATGCATGTACATACACAGAATTATGACTTAACTCTCTCTGCAGAAAGAAAAGGCTTCCATGCAAGATGTGGCAGAAAATCACATGTCTGACTAGCATTATATCAGAATAAATCTAGATGTACACCCCTGAAGTCCTTAGCATTATGCCAAATTTACATTAGCACAAATAAGTTGCCAGTCTGGCAACTCCAGGTGAATTTTACAAATAAAACCTACAAATGCAAAATACAATTTTTAAGAGAGTCACAGACCAAGAGGGTGAAAAATACGAAGCTTTCAGATTATCTGAGGCAAGAAGACACATATTTCAGTTAATTAGATATTTAGGTTAGACATCAGGGAAAAAAACCCACACAACTTCATTATGAGGGTAGTCAAACACTGTAATAGTCTGCTCAGTGAGGCTATGAAATCTCCATTCTTGGAGATATTTGTTTCTTCACTGGATGAAGCCCTGAGCAACAGAAGCTGGCCCTGCTTTGAGTAGGGCATTGGGCCAGATGACCTCCAAAAGTCTCAAGACATATATTATTCCACAGTTCATACATCTCTTGTCAAAAATACAAAAATCTGAGTCAGCATTTGCTGTGTGTACAAGTTCAGTGCAGAAATTCTAGAAATTAGGTCTCAGTACACTTTCCATATCGAAATTGCTTTTACACTGCCTCTCCCAGGTAGGAGCAGAATCTGGTCATGAAGCATCATTCTAATGCACTGAAATAACAGGGTATCATGACTTCAAGATTAGAAGTATAAAAAAAAAGTATAGGATCTGGTTTATTTTGGCATGCCCATAGTTTTCTCTTAGCCTTATAAGAACTTCAGCTTCAGTGTTTTCAAAGCTGTTAAGATAATATAGGGCAGAAGCCTGCACAGACTAATGCCCTTGATAAAGTTTCTGTTGACGTCAGGGCACAGAATCAACCCTGGAGAGACATTTTTACAATATTTTTTTCAGTTATTGTTTCTAATTGTAATGAGTTTACATATTCTATACAAACCAAAAACATGTTACATTTATCCATATGTTTATCTATAGTAATAATAAAAATATTTAAAAAATTAAATGACAAGTCACAGAACATGAAGATACTCAGTTTCTACAACGTAGCTTACCCAATACTAATAATATTTTTTTATTTGATCTAAATAACAATGGTGCCAAGTGAACCACAGGTTAAAGAGTTCATCCATGTATTTCCAGTCTTTCAAAATTAATTGAGTGACAAATGATTGCATTATTGAGCTCTAATTGCTTAAAAAAGCATGTAATAGATCAGCTGCAAAACCAAAGACATCTTCTTACCGTGGTACTGCTTGAATTGATTCAATAGCCACTTCTGAAAAGCAAATACAAAACAGCTGTTTCACATTTTGGTTCACCTGGTGCAAATTTTGTTCCTCAACTCTAGAATTCTTTAACCTGAAGCTGTATGGTGATCTTTTTAAAAGTTCCACTTCAAACGCACTACCAAATTGCTCAACCCCATGCTTACTTAGATTTCCCTGATTAAGTAACAAGCATTTTAAAGCAATTATTGTTTTAAAAGTTAGCAATTGTTAAATAAGTTACCTTTTGGCCCCCCAAAACATAATTTTTCACTTTGCCTATCTGTTTACTCACAAAATAGAAACAGTAACTTCAAAAAACATTAATTTTCTATTCATGGTATTACCAAATTCCTGAGGCAGTGAAAAATTTCAGCAATTTCAACACAAATCCACACAAAGATACAAACTGAAACTTTGGCATCATCTCATCTACTGCATGAATATTCACAGCAATGGAATTTAAAACATCATTCAACAGAATATCTAAGAAATAAAATTAATCTATTGCCACAAGGGAGGTGTATATATAAGTTCTGGAGTAAGCTGATGCTTACGTTATTGGTCTCTGTCCTTTTTAAACAATTGTACCTAGTAGAAAATTAAAAACAAAACAAAAAATTGTGGTGTTTTTTGTTTTTTGGTTTGTTTTTTTTTACAGTAGACTACCAGAATTTGTCCAAATTGACACACAACATCAAAAAAAATAGAACACTTTTTTTTTTAATCTTGGGACAGCATGTTTTTATTTAGCTTCAGTTACTGAAGACATTAAGTTGATATGAATTAATTGCTAACTCAAAGAAAAAAATCCAACAAACAAAAGCAAACTAACCAGGACTTTCCCAGTGTTTTCTACAAGCTCTTGAGGTGGGCTTATTCCCTGGGGTCTCCATCCCTATGAGAAGTGATCTATCTAGCAAAGCACTGATATACGTGCTCATGCTTTGCCCAATTATATAAACAACCACAGCACATTCTTATGTCCTATTGACAACACTAAAATTTAAACGTGTGCTTAAATGAATTTCTCTGTGGATTCCTTAGTAAGCAAACCACATGAATGCTACTGTTGTGCTCTTTAGCATTTATGAGGTGCTAGAATTTGTAATTATTGATTTTCCACTGTTAGCAAACCTTCATCAGTACAGGCTGATTATGTAGTACTAGCAGATCATAAAACCAGATTTTTTAAATGTGTCTAATGTATGCTCTTTTTCATTAGAGAAACAAAAAATTAAGCTTCTATGTTATAACTTCCACATATCTTATCCTAGAGCCATTTGAAGATCATATTTACTACATCTTAAAATCATGTTTAAGCCTACAACAGTTATTTCACACCTTGCATGAGACAGGTACCTTGGCCCATCCCTTGGATAACAGCAGTTTAAACCTCACCTGGGAGAGAACAGACAGTATACAGCCCCTCCTGATTCACTGAGCACTGTTGGCATTCAAGGAGAGCAAGTGGGAACAAATAGCTTTAGAAACAGAGTGAAGCTGTAGGCCATGCAGTGCCTTTTTCTTTGTCTAGCAGATCCCAAACCAAGTAACTAGGAAGGGTTGTTTGACATTTTATGACTGCAAAATGGTGAAGTTCTTCAGCATGATCAACAGCAGTATCTAGAGTTGTACAGAAGAGACACACCCAGAAATTACTGTGAATTCAAATGAAAAAGCACTTTCACAAGTATCTAAACTAAAAAAGCCTCCAATAGGTACAAACCCCTACTTTTTTCCTCAACTGTAGCTACAGCATCACTTACATAACTACAAAAAAATCAAAATACAAAATTTGAATGCAGAAGCTTGAACAAATATTTATGAAAAAAGCTTAACATTTGACATATCACAAAAATGATGCCCAGTGCAGTAAGTACCATACTTAACCTACTTTGCCCTTCAGAATGCGCATTTTTTATTATAATTCTAATCTGGTCCACTGGGTGGATTGCTCCTCTTTTATCCACTAGGCTTGATCAAATAAGTGCAATAGAAGAACTGCTGATGCATGAAATGATACGTCAATGTAACCTTGTCATAGAGTAATATCCCTGCAAATCACAGTAAACAAATAAAACAATTAATGTTATATGCTCTAGCTATTAGGCATAAATTACCAAAACCTAAAGCAGGAACATTTTTACTTCAAATATAACATATTGCTGCATACTACTATATGAAAAACTCATTTAAATAACTTAAGAGGGGAAAAACATTTACAAATAAATGGTAGTTGTAGTGGCCATTACCAAAGCCCCTTCATCCATGACCAGACTTTCCCAGATCAGTATATCTGATTTCTTCTTACGGGCTTTGTACAACAAAGGCTTTCTAAAAACTTTTGGCATGAAGATGTGTCTTTCTTTTCTTGCCTTGTCTGTTACAGATGTCTGTAGAGTGAGTTCATCTAAACAGCAGGCACAGTACATTTAGCTCAATTTTTACATATAAAACTTTTTTTTTTTGCAATTTGTATTTTTTCATTTTTAATTAGTTTACCATAACATGCCACATTGGGTGCCAAAATGGACTGTTGTGGTTTAACCCCAGCCAGCAAATAAGCACCACGCAGCCACTCATTCACTCTCCCCCCACCCAGTGGGATGGGGGAGAAAATCGGGAAACGAAGCAAAACCCGTGGGTTGAGATAAGAACAGTTTAGTAGAACAGAAAAGAAGAAACTAATAACGATCATGATAACACTAAGAAAATGACAACAGCAATAATGAAAGGATTGGAATGTACAAATGATGCGCAGTGCAATTGCTCACCACCCGCCGACCGACACCCAGCCAGTCCCCGACCGGGGATTCCCCGACCCCACTTCCCAGTTCCTATACTGGATGGGATGTCCCATGGTATGGAATACACCGTTGGCCAGTTTGGGTCAGCTGCCCTGGCTCTGTCCTGTGCCAACTTCTTGTGCCCTTCCAGCTTTCTCACTGGCTGGGCATGAGAAGCTGAAAAATCCTTGATTTAGTCTAAATACTACTTAGCAACAACTGAAAACATCAGTGTTATCAACATTCTTCACATACTGAACTCAAAACATAGCACCATACCAGCTACTAGGAAGACAGTTAACTCTATCCCAGCCGAAACCAGGACAGTATGACAAGTGTAAAGTTAGTAAAAAACTGAACTACCACCCCAGTACTGACATGCTAAGACATCATCCTATAAAACATATCGGAAACATTAATGTGTGATTTTATTCTTAACAGCGTTAGCTGTTCTATGAGGATTTTTGCTGTGCATTGCTACCAATACAAAATCTTTGTTTAAAACTTTTAGAATAAGATACATACATGTTTTTGTGAGCATATACACACACATTTCTACAGACTAGAGTTGGTAAATACAATTTACAGGAGCTTACAAGGCTGGTGTTGTGTAATTCTGAGAGTATATGCTCATGCTGGTTTTATGTAATGACAGTAAAATGTAATTTAAGCAAAATTTAAATGGTATTTCTAACTGCAGTCTCTAATCTTGATTGGTTTGCTGTACGTGATGACTGTATAGAGGACAAGCTATGTGTACTACTGAGTATCTAATATGTGTCAAACTTCTGAGGTAGGTGGGGCTTTTTTTCTTTCCTAAAATATCCTTAGGTAGATATAGGGATAATTTTCTTAATTAAAAAGTATTTAATTTTATGAACAACCACAAAGAAACTATTTTAAACTTTAGAGATCAGTGAATGGAAGAAACCTGACACAAATATTTTATGTTAAACAATAAATATTTAAAATATATGTTATACATAACTGCATAGTTTGACATGAAAAAATAGTGCAAAATAATTTTAAAATCTGAAGTATAGTGTTCATAGTTATACATTTAACATGGGAAAGAGGTGTTGGAAGCAGGTGTTGAAAAGATTTCATTTTTCATTTGGGACATAAGAGGGAACACCCGTGTTCTCATGATAGATATCTCAAGGAGGGTACTCTTGTCAGAGCAATTTTTCAGAAAGTGGACATGTCAACTACACAATCTACACTGTAAAACCAGAGACTACGCTACAATGCCGTTATTGGTTTTAATCAGGGCCTGCCTGGCCACACAGAAGACAAGATACAAATATTATTAATCTTTCTTAAAAACCTGAAAAAAATTCAAAATAAAAATATTAGATATTAAATTATGCTACTTATGCTCTCATAATTAGCTTAGTAACAAACACACTTTCCACTGTTTTAAGAAAACACTTGAAAATTAGAAACTCTTTACTTAGCAAAAAAACCCATGTTATCTGTAGTCACAGATATCTCATAATAAAATACATCTGGACTGATCACTTCTGGCATTCCAAAAACCTGAGAAATAAAATAAAACATAAAGAAATAATTTTTAAACAAGTTTGGCGACCATATCTACTATAAAATCTAGTAGAGTTATCTGAAGGCTCCTATAAACAGAATCAGCTGGTTTTCCTTTAATCTTAGGCTGAAAGGGCCTATGACACAGGAGCCATATGCCAAAAAAAAATATTAAGAACATTCAACAAAAAGATCTGCAACTTCTCTGGGTCAAAAATAAAACTATCTATTTTGTGGTCGGTCTTAAGGATACATACATTTTCCTATAGCATAGAGATCAGAAGCTCAGTCACAAAAAGCAGAATTCCTCAACATGAAGCTCAATAGCAAAAAGCAGAATTCCTCAACATGCAGTAGCTGTGCGTCCTTGAAGGCAACAGACCAATGTCTCTCTGCCCTCCTTGCCAGCACTGGCATTTATAAACGTTTTCTCTTTGCCACTATCTCACTTTGAAGCAGCCAAAGTGAGCCGTATTTTGTTGCTGGGTTTTGGCCTCTCTTCACAGAAGGCACACAGCTGTCAGGGAAGCACTATGTTTTATGTTTGAATTCCATTGCAGGGCCAGACCCTGCTCCCTTAAAAGTCAGAGAAAGTTTTTCCTTTGACTTAATTAGGAGCAGAAAGAGGTCTTGAGTAGCAAGTTTCTTCAGTAATGTGTGTATTTCAGTGGAGTAAAATGACAGGCAGATAACAGTACTACCACCCGAGGAAGTGGCCGAAACTCAGACATCTCATTGACACCCCAGATGCAATCCTACTTACTCTTCCGACAACAGATGGAAAAGGCCACTGAAACAACGACAGCAGTGCAGCATAGGCGATTAGCAGATTTCCCTATGGGTGCCTGTAACTATGCCTATAGTTAAGAGTTACTCCACATACTAGGTGTCTCCCAGAGCCCCAAGAATGGGCAGCACTGCCACATGGCTGCCGCTCTTACCGTTGCCCTGTTCTCACCTGCTGTTACTTTTTGTACCCTGGGAACTGATAAGATCCAGTACTTCCCCCTGCTCCTCCAGGTAGGTTATTTTTCAGTTGACTCCTACCAGCTGGATCTGCTTCAAAGACACATTGCAGGGGCTGGTTCAAGAGTAGGAACAAACAGCTCAGGCAGAAAAAGGGAAGAAAAAAGAGAGCAGTCACTACCTCACCTGGCCTAAGTAGCGCAGACTCCAAATGTTGAACCACATCTCTTGTGACAAACACCTGTCACCTGAAGCATACAGGAAACTCGCCAGATTTTGCATGTTGTCTTGGGAATATATCCGTAAGATCATAAAAACATGTTAGGAAATTTATCCTGAGAGAGAAATAAAGTATCAGAAGGGCTATCACCTTTCAGATATTAACATCTTAACCATTTTCATCTTTTTGTACAATGCAATAAAGGGACAAGATAAAAGTCAGGACTATCTGCTTGTCAAAACACATTTTATTCTTTAAATTAAAATCAGCTTTCATGTTACACAGGCACATAAAAAGGTTTGGAAAGCAGTAAACCCATATATTTTAACTCATTCCTTTAACTCCAAAGTTTTCCACTAACAGGAGAAAAGATTCTGTGGACTTCACATCCCATGCTTCAGCCTATGGTGACATTTTACAGCCCAGGGACAAGCTGTGAGGAACACAGCTCTGAATGGCAATGCGGGTGCATACATGCCTGACCTTCAGAAACAACAAACTAAAACAACGCCAGAGCTTACACCACTGCAGTGAAAGACAAACAAGCCATGGTACAGAAATAAAAGCTAGAAGTCTTGCTACCAAATGACTTTTTTTTAAAAAAAAACAAACCAACAAAACTTTGAGAGGCTTGGACCTACGGTTCTGTGACATGAGTTTCAATTTGCTGCAAAAAGATCTGAAATACGCCTAACATTCCTGTCAGGTTTATTTTCTCAAGTCCCCACAGCCACCATCCGTCCCAGAGCAGAACGGCACCCTCAGAACAGGGCGAGCCCACCCGAGGGAACGGCGCCCACCCGAGGGAACGGCGCCCCCCGCGCTCCAGCGGCAGCGCGACCGCCGCCCTGACACCGTCCCACGGCGGGAGAGCGATACCTCAGGTACCCGCCTCTCACCTGAGGGGGGGGGGGGTAAGGCGCGGCCGTGTCACGGCGGCCCGGGCCCCGGAGGAAGGCGGGCGGCGCCCCCAGGCGCAGGGCCCCGCGGGCCGGGGCTGCGCTGGCGGCCGGCACCTGCCGCCGTCCCGCCGGTGGCGGAGACCTCCTGCTGCGGGGGCGCGGCTGCCGCCGGCCGGCGCGGGGAGGGGTGCCCCGCCGCGGCTGCTGCGGGCGGGAGGGGCCGGGCTGGGGGCTGAGGCGAGGCCTCGGAGCCGAGGCCCGGGAGCCGCTGTAGCCCGCGGCAGCGCCGGGCGGCTGCGCGAGCCCGTGCCGGTTGGGAATGGCCTGGAGAGCGGGAAAGGGCACCGCTCGGCGCGATCCCTCGGTGTTAAGGGGCGTCCAGGGGAAACTGGAGCGGTTATGAAGCCATCGTGCTCTTTCTTTTCAGAGAGGATATAATCCAGCCGCACAAACGACTATCAAAAGACGTTGCGGACACACAGAGCGTAAATCCAGCCATAAAGGGATGAGAGAAATCTGTGATGGATCGGCCTATCTGCCACTATTAAACACAACAAACGAAATGCGATTCCAGCTCAGGAAGTTTCTGAAGCACTGTTCCCCAGAAGCTGAGAGGCCATGCCAAGGGGAATGTCTGTTCTATATATGCCTTGTTTTTAATCCACTTTCCTTAAGCATCTGTTACTGGAAAACAGGCTCCTAGGTTAAACAGACCTTTAGTCTGGCTCATGATAGTTATGCATCTCCATTATGTTTACCGTTTCCCCTGAGAAAACCATTTCAAGCTTCTCCGTTCCTGCTTGCCAAAGGAAGCCACGTGTAGCAGGGACTCTTCCTGCGTTCTGTGACTCTAATGATTATTTGGTCGGCTCCTGGGGCATGTGCAGTTCTGCAGCTTCCTTAAGGTCTTGCACACACGCGACCCCAAAGGCACTGAAATGATTTTAAACAGATGTAGCTGGGATACGGTTAGGTCTTTCCTGAGAGCATTACAGTGGGACATGTAAAATACTCTGACCCCAGAGGCATGAATCAGAGCCCTCCTAAGAAGTTGGAAAAAGCCGCATCTTGGCGGAGAGGTGTTAACAAGAACCTAATCACCGAGGCCTGAGAGCTGAAGGTGGCAAGATGTGCTCCTAACTACACTGTTCTGTTGCCACAGGCCACAAAAACTTAAGGCATTAGCTGTGTTTGTTAACTAACATGCCACCCATCCCTGGGCAGATCTTTAGGGCTGACCCAATCTTTTTGTGAATGTTTTCAGCTGAAGTGTTGCTTATTGCAATCTAGTTCAAAGCGATTTCCTAATGACTCATTTTAAAGGCAAGTAAGTTTGATAAAAGTAAAAATGTGAGAAAAGTGTGACTTTGCACACACAGATGTTAGAATTTATTTGTAGAATTCAAATTGTAAAAACCCTTGGTCTTATTCATCATTAATATAGCTCTAAAAGCATCTTGCACTAACGGGCATTAGTGATGCATTCAGATTACTTGGTTAGGATTAATAGAGGATTGGCTTTCTGATCAGCAATTAAAAAAATGTTGCACCTTTCTAAAAACAAGTATTCCTTTGTGTCAGCTGAGCTGCTGAAGACAATTCTTTTCTTTTTAAAAATTCTAATTTTTATACTGGATGGTAACGTGTGCATAAGAAACTTCTGTACATGGAAAAGGAGAACAGGAAGTCAGGTTGGCCACTTAGTTTGTCTCTGACTGATGTAAGACTTTATGGCTTAACCAACAAGAAGGACATCTGCAGGCAAAAAATCAGATGAGACTATTTTATGCTTTTGATTTACCTTTTTGAATAAATGATGATAGATAAAAGTGATATCACTATTAAAAAGTGCTGTGGAATCAGCAGCAAGTCAAGAGGTTAGGTTGCTTTGATTAAGGTTTTTCATGTGGCATCGAGATGGTAGGAACAGTCATTTCTGCAGCAAGATTTCATGAGAGACTGCTCTTACTGCTTTTGAGATCAAGAGCAATACATTCAGTACATATTAAGGATGGTATATTACATAGTCTATTAGTTTTAAAGGGGTGAGGCATGCCTATAACTGGAGGTAATCTTGGTTGGATCATTTATCTTATTCTATTTTATAAAATGTGCTTTGTTGTATGCTGTGCTTTCCTCTTATACCTTTTAAATAGGAAGGAATGTTTTCTAAAGAGAAATAAGAAATAATTAGCACATAATTGGCATATGCTCCACAGGTAGAGGCTCTGCTGGGATTTAACAGTCTGGCCGTGGGAGCAGGACAAGGACTGCAGCACCCCTAGACTATTGCTCCCCAGAAGGAATTGTACAGAGAGGAACAACTCCTTATCCAAAGGCAATGGATGACTGCAGCAGTTCCCTTGAAAGGTAAAGCTCTTGTTGTCAGAGCACCCAACTGGCTCAGGGAAAACAGAACCATGTCCCAGAGCACCCCACCTGCTCCAGGGTGGCTCATGTCCCTGTAGGGCACGCAGCTGTTTCTGAACCTTCTGCAGCTGTTTCTGTACTGCAGCTGTTTCTGGACCTTGTGCAAAGAAGGCAAATTCCACGTGCCTATACTCCACGCTGTCTTGCAGATCCACACAAAAACCACGGGGAATCTAAGCCTACATCATCATTCTAATTGTTTTTACCACCATCTAAGTTTTCAATCTTTGATAGTGTGTGTATCTTAATTAAGAGCTGGTTCTCAAGTGTATTGAAAAGCAACCGAACAAACCAAATAATTGTGTAATTCTAATACATCGTTCTGAGTATTCAAAATATCTAATTGCTGTAGCTTATTAAAAACAGGCCTAAACTTACCCTCCTCCTTCCTCTTTCTTGAACATGCTCAGTAAGTGGCGGACGTTCTAACATCTAGATCAGAATCCAGATCTGAGCATTATAGCTGATACTTGACACCTATTTTAAATTAAGTCTAGGATGAATGAATGCATATAATAAAAAGACAAATGAGGTTCTAATGTACTTAGGCACTTTATAAAGAATTACTTTAATGTAACATACTATTCTGCTTTACTGGCTGTTTAATGTTTAATATTTCTTAGCTGATTAAAACTGGGGTTCTAATGAGAAAAATAATTGAATGGTAAAACTAGAAGGTAATTCCCACATTTAAGTCTCAGTGATTTCAGTACTCTGCAATCACTGTATTAGCTTAGGAAACTTTCTTCTTCATGCGTACTGAGCTATTTCAAAATAGCATAACTGTGCACAATGATTTGGTTTTTTTGGGACAGGGGAGACAGCAAGCCCCATGAAGGCAACGCAACAGCTGCATACTGGAACACCCTACAGAGAACTTTGGGGCTGTACCACAAACTCGTGAGTTGTGTGAGGAAACTGGGGGAAGTGAATCAGCTAAAGGCTTCTAAAAATTTTGGGGCCTTGTGTCTCCCTTCTGCATTCAGGGGGTCGAGAAGAGAACTAGGACTCTCTCTTAGTGTTGATATTTGTGAGCGTAAGCAAATGTGGCCCATGAAAAGGAAAGGTTCCCTAGCTGCTTTGTCTTCTGCCTCACCCTCCTGATTGATAGAAGAGTAATGATCTTCAGACCCATGAACATCTTCTTTCCCCTTGTGAGAAAAACTTTTACAAGCCCTTCCTCCGACAAGAAAAAAACACTTCCCTGTAGACTGCCAGGATGCGCTGAGCATGTTTGGTGTCGTTCTTTGTATATTCAAGGTCCCATTGGGGTAGCAGTTACAGTTCCAGTGTTTACATGCATTAACTGAGCTACTCTGGCCAGGTTTAAATAGTGTTACAGAGAACCTGCTTCCCCTAACAAGACTGCTCACAGTTCTGGTCTCTTTAACTTAACTATTCAAGCACTGAACATAGCCTTGATTACAGCACTTTGCATGCAGCTTCTCAGCTTCATTATACAATTTATTCAAGCATTTTTATTAAGAAGCTCAGACATAGCCTTAGGTCTCATGTAGGCACATAAGAAGATTTGGTTAATATTTTGGAAAATATAGAAGTGTAATCTTTGCCTGCTTAAAACTATTTCTTTCAGTTCTTTCAGAGCAAATTAACAGAATGAAGACAGTGGAGCCACACTGCTGAAGGATCAGGTAATGCTGAGAAGAATGGGCCTCCTATATTAGGCTACTAAGATGAACAAGCAATTTTTTATAACATGTAAAATAAGCAGATGGCAAGTGTTTGGCTGTTCTTTGCAGGGTTCAACAAAAGCAAAGCATTACCACTAGACGTGGTCAGAAGGAAAGCAAATTATTTAGATGTAAGGGGAAGAAATGAAGCCATTTCCATGCTCCTTTGGGATTCACATACGGTAGCTGAGACCACCTGACATTCTCAGGCTGTGTTATCTTTCCTGACTAATCTTTAATGAGTGAATAGGGCCCATTTTCCTTTCTCTTCTTCGCATGTGTATCCTAGACTTGTGGAGAGCTGTCTAAAATAATGGGGAATGTGGCAGCGTGACTGACATCTCCCTTCCATGCAGATGAGAGATCTGCATGTGGAGATCACAGGCACACCATCTGATCCTGAATAAAGCATGTGGGATATGACCCCAAGTGAAGATACGGGCTTTGGTCTAATAAAATTTCTTTTAACCTGCTTTGTAATTAGAGCCTGTTTTGAAAGTGTGTTCTGTGATGGCTGGCTCATGTTAAAAAGGAAAATGAAAAATGTTTTTGAGTAGTATATAGATTAGTAGCGGAACTTTGTTTAAACAGCTCAGTAGTGCTAAAAGAACAGGGTCTTACAGGTAATAGGAATATATTGGTTTTGCAGACAACCCTACCTTTTAAAAATACAAAAACATAGGCATACACTATTGTTTCTGATGAAGCTGGTGATATGGGTATTTGTAAACAGAGACACTTAACTTGTGAAAAATATCACAGTTTATGGCATTTGAATATTATTTTTCATTTCAAATACAACTATCTCCTAAAAAAAAGTGTTTTTCTTGTTTTCCATTTTCCCCCTGGTAGTTCATCGTTCCTCTATACTAAATGCTATGGTAATACAATACTCAGTTTAGGACATCTCAGTCACTGTCATGGTAAAACTCTGTGATTCAGGGGCAACAGGAAATTGCAAATGTAAAAAAGATTGCTTTTTATGATGGGACAGGTTGAGAGGAAGGGCAAATTATGATGTTGCCTAAAGTAAGTTACTTGCTCAGTATTGGCATCAATGGCCAGCACAAGCTGGTGACCAATGCCCTAGAGAAGGGAGATTAAGATGAGCTAGGTGGAGGTTACTACCTTAAGGCAAAGGTTACATTATATTGTTAGGCTAGAGAGAACAATTAAATCCAAAGCATAAAAAGTCTGTGCTCACTTGAAGGTGAGGTAAACCAGGTTTTGACCACATGCTGTTGCAGGCACAATTGTGCCAGTCATGGGTGAGAAACAAACGTAACCCTTAACTGAGACATCTGCACCAGCAGAAGACTCTACTGTAGATGCAGCAGGACAGACAAGACAGCACTTTCACTGGTACAGCTTCTTTTTTACTCTGGAGGAGGAGAGGCAAAAGTGCAGGAGAGAAGGGTCGCTACGTTGATGCACACACAAAATGGCTTCTCGTGTACAATATTGCTACACTGGTAAACTGTTCCTTGCTTAGGCAGAGCTAAAGGGGATCAGATGACATAAACTGGATTATTATGATTTCTTTGATAGTTCAACTAGATGAACGGAAATTCTAGCCTTATTACCACTAACAGAGAAATCTGAACCTATACAGAGACTCTGTACAAGGCTTCTGCACCATTAAAGAATGTACTTAAATTGTTCAGCGAATAGCGACCCAGTTCACACCTCAGTGCAAACTCGCCACTTCTTCAAGAGTTCCTGGCCACTAACTTCAGTACACCACAGCATGGGATTCACCGCACAGCCACCTGCAGAGGAGATGGACCCCTACTATGTACCTACACGCCCTTGAGTGGATATCTGTAACCTTTCTCAGTGAGCACACGGGATTTGT
This sequence comes from Buteo buteo, assembly GCF_964188355.1. Classification (NCBI taxonomy): domain Eukaryota; kingdom Metazoa; phylum Chordata; class Aves; order Accipitriformes; family Accipitridae; genus Buteo; species Buteo buteo. Next base: position 31,485,426 of record NC_134175.1, read on the forward strand.
ACACGGGCTCGGGTTGGGGTCCGGTTAACATGGCTAAGCAGTGATGTAATCACCAGACCTGGGTCAGGGACATGCTGGTATTTTGTGTGTACTTAAGTAAATGTGTACCACAAAGAAATTAGGAGATGATGAGAAGGAAAAAAGGATCGATGGCCTCCAGGTTAAAGGCCAAATCTCACCATCCATAATCTCCCACTGACTTGTCACAGTCACAAGGTCAAAATACATGTTTTCTTTGCTTTTCGTTATCCATAATGAAACACCTATATGACTTCAAATCAGTTGGGAGTAAATATTAACAGGGAATAAAATGGATAAACGTATTTAGAAGAACCTTTGAATTACACACAGTTCTGCTGATTTTCTCTAATCAAGACTATTCATTCAATCAGCCCAGGGCCTTGGATCCTTCTTCTCTGTGCTGCACATTAACACTTACCTGACAATTGGGAGCCTTGCTGGTTGGTGAACACTTCCAGGTGCTTGGTGGCTTGGATGCTGTTTAAATGCAAAGTTATTGAAGACACCTGCTAGGCAATCCGTTTGGAGGAAAGCTTTGCTTTTGAGTTCAGTAGTCTCGAAGACTTAGGCAGCCTGTTTGGTAAGTATTTTTAAAAAGTTTGGCAGGAAAATCTAAGAGGTCTTTGAGTTGACTCCATCACATACCAGAGCGGCAGACCCCCCATCTTTACCAGAGGATTCACAAGAATCTCATAAAAAGTGTAAAATAATTGGAGAAACTAAAAAAGAGAAAAAAAGATTCTATAGCAAACCATAAGATCTGACAGTAAGCTAAGCATTATACTTTTGTTTCTCACCACTCAGTACAGGGGTAAGCTGCCAAGATCTATTAAATGTTACCAGGCTCATTTAAAAGTGTCTCGATAATTGTGCAAGTACTTGCACAGAGATATAAATTTACCCTATTTATGAACTATTGAGTGGTCTGCTAAAATCCTTGAATATCACTGAACAGTAAAATGTATCTTTTGTCTAAGATTTTCGAGACATCAGCATTTTATATTCCCTATTTCTTCAGTATTCAAGACTAGTATTACATATAGCTGAGAATTTATAAACTGAAACAGTTAAGTTGTGGTTACTTTAAAATTTAATGCAATATCTCAAAATCTGCAAATAATTTAAGATTAAATATTTCTTTCAAAAATTACATCTATAATTTAGTATGGAAGGAAGAATTACACTGTGATGTCTTTAGGACGGATGTCTCCCAATATAGTTTAAAAAAACTTCATCCTACTTTTTTCTATAATAGTAGAGGAGGTATGAAACATAACTTTATAAATTTGTTGGATTATTGCAGTGAGAATCTGGTCAGTCAGGACCACAAGGTGAATTCTGCAACCTTCTCCTGGGTGAAAGTCTTATTCTATTTGGCCCTTAACTAAAAATAATTTGAATAACAACATGTTAAAAAAAACTACCTGAAGAACAATGTTGGGGTTTTTGTGTTTGTTTTTGTTTGTTTGTTTGTTTAATTTTCTCTGCTTAAAAGTTTGTTCAAGTAAAAAAGTCATTTTTCAAAACAGAAAACATGCCAAATTTCAAGTTTTTAAACCACATCCCTATGTTTTGGTAGAGATTAATTTGAATTAACTACAAGATGAATTAGTTTATATGATGTGTCTATTATACCAATGACATTTAAGATTTTAAATTCAGAAATGAATTGACCTTGAGCAGCATATGTACTCAAAATGTATAATTAAAAATAATATTAATCATTTAATTTTATAAAATGAACAGCTGTTCTAGTTGATTGGAAACAGCTAAAAGTGTAAAATGTATTTTGTGAATGCAAAATTAAGTTAATTTTATTATAGAGTGCAATTTGCCAACTAGAAATAAATTCTTGAGATGTAAGCAATATATTTTTGTAACGCTCTACCCATACATCAGAAAGGTCACATGTATATTTAAATGCCATATTACTATAAAAGTTTAACGATTTCAATTGAAAAGCTATCATATGATTTAGCTATTTAGAGATGAATATGAAATAGCTATGATGGATATGCCCTCCTTTTTCCAGTGAACTATTTAAAAGCTTTAGAGAGAAATAATATTTCATTAAATATTTTTTATATTCTAAACTGTTACTTTTACTTACCTTGTGTCATAAATCCCTAATTTTCGCCCCCCTCCCCTTTTTTTACTATTCTCACAGATTAAGATTTTCATTAGCATTTGATATCGTGGGTTTTTACTTAAATGCATCTCTCTCTCTCTCATGACAGGTATTTAACTAATTTTGACTGTACATTTTTAACCTGTGCACTTTCATGCTTTAAATGCAGTCATTATACAGATAGTATGCAAGGTGCATAGGCTACAGCATGCCGCTTTTTTTTTTTTTTAAATCAGTTACCACCACCCCCTTGACATGGTGCTGACACTGCCTGGGCTATGGTCTTTTGCTCAAAACCTAAATTACTTGCAGGCTCACGCTTAAGTGAGTGGTAGAACTTTCAGTATTTCAGTAGAAGGTCTGTCTTGAGGAATGAGTAAGAACCCAAAATAGCCTGGCTAGACCAGACAACACAGATGCTGGGTAAATTCAGTTTGTCATCCAACTGGAGAAAAATCTTTCCATAATGGTCCAGCTTAGAAATCATTACACCTATGATTATTGCACTATTTTCTGCTAGTTACAGCTGTTCTAATAGGAACAGTTCTCTATTCTTAGTCAGGCTATACCTGTGCCAGAAACCATCTAATACATTGCTTCAGCTCACGTTAATGCTTCATCTTGATCTTGGCACTTACATAGCAGTGAAAGGCCATTACGGTGTGGCAACATTCAAGTCCGTGATTGTATCCTCTAAGTGGACCTTTTGTACTCCGGGATACCGTCGTTTCCCCTCTACTGCTACCAACCAAAGCACTTGCCATTACTGTCCACTTTAACTAGGTCTGATGTGAACACAGAATTGAAAGACTATGCAGTGAAACAAACGCTCTTTTAAACTAGTCCTGAATTCTGTAACACTACATTCTTAATGTAACTTAGTATCAAAGAAAGCAAGCAGGTTCCCACTGTATGCCATAAAACATTTTACAAAGCAGAAACATTATGTTATTCCTGATGACATTTAAATCCTATATCAGTAGTAAATGGGATGTGCTTTTGCCTCAAAGACTTTTTTGACTAGGGGCTTCCGGAACAGGTCCACCAGTTATTTCCTGCATTGCTGTCGCATTCCTGCATTCTGGAACACGAAAGGCTTCTTCTACTTAATATCCTTCAGCAACATACTTCTAGAGCCTAAATCTTTGGCAAAAGGACACTAACTAATGAAGCTAAACGTATTTCTCACAAGGCTTTCTGTAATAGGACAGGTTATAGAAGACTCTTCAGTAGTAAAGAATATAACTGCCTGGTTATTAATTTAATAAGTTGACCCTAAGAATATGGTGTGGGAAATTAATTCAGAATCATAAGCATTAAAATATTGTTGAGGAGCTGTACCATGGTAACTATCCATTAACTTCTCATTATTTCAGATGTGAGGGTTCTGGTGGTATTGTCTCATCTCATTTCCTGAGAGAATAGATTCTTTGCAGTATTTGACACACATACAAACACATCAGTTTTACATGTTCTGTCATTACAAACATTTACCGAGCTGCTGCTTTTCTTGATTTAGAAGTCCATGGCAAAGCGTATCTATTATTATGGTTGTGCCGAAGCTTGTTTGACAACTGCCACCAGAGGAACCTGTCTGAGGCTGAATGTTTCCAGATTAGTCCCAGTGAAGTTTCGATGGGACTTTTTATTTGGCCGTCTCATTAGGTAACCAGAAAATAAAGCTGACTTGGTAAAAATATAAGGAGCAAATAACATATTCTCTATGTTAAAATGCAAAATTTAGCAGATTACTAATCAGGTTCCTAATTTGCTTGTTCTCCACAAATTTCAGTTAAAAAAAGAAATAGGGAACTCGCTACAATAAAACCAGGCATTATTTTAAAAGAAATTTGCCAAAATGAATGTATGCCTAAGCTTATACTTACGCGATGCCCAATGAGACATAATGAACCCTAAAAGCTGTCGCTGTCTACCAAGTACTTTTAGACACAGTTTTGTGCCAAGTATCTTCCCCTGTGTGGGAGAGTGACTGCCATTTTGTCACACTGGGAGGATAACAAGCGTCTCACCCTTAAATTCTGCAATTTTACAGGAAGTTAACATATGGAAAGCACGTTTTGGCTGTGCTGTGCCACAGACAGCTTCAGGCTGGGAATGGCTTGTTGTCGCAGGCCCCGTGACCTGGATCTCTCTGAGAATGGGCATTACTAGCCTTGACCACTGCCCACCTCTGCTCGAATGTATATCCCAGTCTGTAGTACTTCACCTGTACGTTCACTCCCAGTATTGGCACCATGGGTTTCTCCTTTCTCTCACGGCTTCATGAGCGGGAAACAAAATAACGGCAACAATTTAAAAAAAAAAAACCACCCAAAGCCGAACCAACGGGCCAACATCAGTCCGAAGAAGGCGGGGATTTTAAAGGTGTTTACCATGAGCAGCTCCCGGGTCACCGTGCGCTGAGCTCCCCTTGGCCGCGGCGATGGAGCCGGGCCCGGCCCGCCGCCGCCACCTCAGCGGGAAATGGCGGGAAGGCGGCGGCCGCGCGCGGAGGGGCCCGGCGCTCTGCGGGAGGGGGCGGGGGTTGGGGAGACAGAGCCCGGGGGACGATCAAATGAAACCGACGCGGCGGGACCTTCCCTGCGTGACCCCAGTGTTAACGTGTTTATTTCACGCTGCAGCCGCGGGTTGCTTTACAGAAACATCTCATGCTGAAGCCCCGCACGGGGCCGAGGACGAGGAGGGAGACACTTGTATTCAAACAGAACTATTAAATAACCTGTACACAAAACTTCAGTCTTTTCCCCTGAAAGCACCAGGGGCCGGGCCCCGGCACGGCCAGGCCCCGGCCCCGGCACGGCCAGGCCCCGGCACGGCCGGACCGACGCTGCCGCCCCACCCGCGGGCGCCCGCAAGCCCCGACCCCCGGGGCGGCCCCGACCCCCGGGGCGGCCCCGACCCCCGGGGCGGCCCCGACCCCCGGGGCGGCCCCGACCCCCGGGGCGGCCCCGACCCCCGGGGCGGCCCCGCTCCGGCCCCGACGGCCGCGGCCTACCCCCCTCGGCCGCGCCGCGGGGCGGCAGCGGCGGGGAGGACGCCTGTCCCGGGCCGAGGGCTGCGCGGCAGCGCCGGAGCCCTACGAGCGTCCAGTCCCGGGCCCGAGGGTCCGCGGGGGCCGTGGCTCCTCCCGGCGCCGCCCCCAGCCGAGCTCCCCGCTCGCCGGGCCCGACGCGAGTCCGAGAGCCGGCCGCGCTCTCCCCGGCCGCGGAGCGCCCTCAGCCCGGGTCCCCGCCGCAGGCGCGGCTCGGCTCGGCCCGCAGGTGCGGCGGCCGCCGGCGGTCCCGGGCCGGTCCCGCCCCGCCGGCCGGCGGTCACAGGTCGCGGCCGTCCTCCCGCTTGACGCCGTCCGCCGCCGCCTTCAGCTTCTTGTTCTGGTGGGTCTTGACGTGCTTGGCCAGGTGGTCGCTGCGCATGAAGCGCTTTCCGCACTCGGGGCAGACGAAGCGCTTCTCGCCCGTGTGAGTCCGCAGGTGCCGCTGCAGCTCGTCGGAGCGGGTGAAGCTCTTCCCGCAGAAGAGCCAGTTGCAGACGAAGGGCCGCTCGCCCGTGTGCCAGCGCAGGTGCGCCTTCAGGTGCGAGGTCTTGCCGTACACCTTGCCGCAGCCGGGGATGTGGCAGATGTGCTGCTTCTTCTTGCCCGGCTCCGCCTCGGGGGCGCTGCCCGCGGCCGACTGGCAGTTGGGGCAGCGGCAGCGGCGGCACCTCCTGGCCGTGGCCGCCAGGGGAGACTTGGTCTGCAGCAGGGCGGCGATCTGCGTCTGGTACTGGGCGAAGTCCGAGTGGCCCAGCACCAGGCTCCGCGGCAGCGCCGCGGCCGCGGGGAAGCGGTGGCCGCAGCCGCCCGGGGCGCCGGCCTGCTGGATGCTCCACCAGGGGATGTCCTCGGGCGGCGGGTTGGGCGAGAGCTGCCGGCAGGGCTGCGCGGGCGGCAGCAGGTTGGAGTAGCCGGGTGGCAGGGCGGCCTGGGCGGCGTAGGGGACGTAGGCGGGGGGGCAGCTGGACGGCAGGGCGGCCATGGAGGAGGGCAGCATCTTGACGGGGGAAAACTCGTAGGGGTAGGAGGGGTCCGCCGGGGGGGTGAGGGGCAGTTCGTGCGACCCGCCGAAGGAGGGCTGCAGGTGGTTCTTCTGCGGGGTCAGCCCCAGGCTGGGGTGCGGCGGCGGCAGCCCGCCCGGGGAGTGCGCCGGCATCTCGCCGCTCCACGGGTGGAAGATCCTGGAGGGGGATCCCAGCGTCGGGTCGTAGGAGACCTGCAGGAAATCCGAGGGCGCTGCGCCCGGCTGCCCGATGCGGCTACAGGTGGCGGCCAGAAGAGCCAGGGGCGAGTGCTTGGCCAAGTCTGGGGAGGCGCTGGGGGTGCGGTCCTGCGCGGGAGCGGGAGGGAGGGAGGGAGGGAAGGAGGGAGGAGAGCGCGTTACTCGCCGCCCGCCGCCGCCGACCCGCGGGAGCGGCCGAGCCGCCCGCGGGGAAACTTTCCGCGCCTCTGCCCCCGCCGCCTGCCCGGAGGCGCCCCGCCGCTCCCCGCACGGCCGGCAAACTTTCCGAAAACAGCGCGCGCCCAGCGGGCAAGACGGGCCCGGCGTGTCGTGTCCCCCCCCCGCCCCGCGACCGGCCCCACCGCCTCTCCTGGGCCGGGGGCGCCGGGGAAGCGGCCGCTGCGGGCAGGCGGCAGCCCCCGCCCCGCGCCTCAACACCCCCCCCGCCCCGGGACGCTGCCTGGAGTTACGGCCGGGCTCCTGGCGGGAGGGGGAAGTTGCCGGCCCGAGGAGCCCGACCCCGGCCTCCTCACCCCCGCGGGAGCCCCTGCCTACCCCTCCCGGGCCGCCCGCGGGGTGAAGCCCCGGGAGGGAGGCGACGGGCGCCGGCTGCCCCCGGCGCAACGCGGGTCGCGACGGTGGGATGCGGCGCCGCGCGAGCCGCCGCGGCCCCCGGGCGCGGGTACTGACCTGGAGGAAAGCCTGGAGGGAGTCGTTCCGGAGGACGGCCACCGCGGCCATGGCTACTGTGCCCGGGGCGAGGGGAAGGCGCCGGGGTACGGCCGAGGCATGGGGACGCCGAGGGGAGGACGAGGAGCTGCCCAGTTTCCGTCGCTCTCTCTCTCCCCCTCTCCCTCTCCCCCTCTCTCCTTCCCTCTGATCTCTTCGCCTCTGTGCCTGTCCCACCCCCCCGCGCTGCGCGATCTCCGCGGACTGTCTGACTGCACCAGGATCACCTCCAAGAATTTGATAAGGACTTTGCTGGGCCGCCAGCCAGTCAGAGGGAAGATTTATGGCTTTGAAGTTTGCCGCTACCCAATCATCAAAGAATAGCGGCTCTTTCAGAAGCGAAAGCAAATCCTTTGAATCCACAAAGCTCCTATGGTGTGTTTGTTGGTCTGGATAAAAGAACTGATTATTAGGGGGGATGGGAAGGGAGGAGATAAAGGCGGGACAATTAATGAAGTAATCACTATGTGGGAAATGTATATACACAAATAATTGGATTTTCTTGATCAAAGGACCCCTTACCGCCTGGAGACCCTCGCATTGGATGTGCAAGACACTGGATCCCCCCCTCCTTTTTTTTTTTTTTTTGCAATTAAGGATTTGTGGCAGAGCCCTAAAGTGACAATGTGTCTTTGTTATCGCCCGAGAAATCTGCCGCCGGATTCCGCTGATAGTAGTGTTCAATGGCTCAAAGTAACAGGAGCACAGAGAGTTCACCTGATCGGGGCTGGTCGATCCCAGTCGTAAAACTTCCCCGGAGTAATTGTCGGTGGTTCCTCCCCGCTCCCTCCCTCCGCCCGCCCTTCCCCCGAGGCTGAGGGATATGCCCTCGATATGACTCCGCAAACAACCGCACATATTCCCCCCTGGTAGCTGGGTTTGGTTTCGCTTCGCTCAGCCGGCGCTAACCCTCGGTTATCTGCAGCCCCCGCCGGGCGCGGGGCCAGGCGAGCGCGCCCAGCCGGGCTCGGAGGGGGGGCGGCGGGGGGGCCGCCGGCAGCAAGCACTGCCGCGGGCAGGCACAGCGACAAAGCGGCCAGCCGAGAAACCGAACGGAAAAGTTTCCTCTTGCCTAGCGGGAGCTGGGTGTAAAAGACGTAATTTCCTTAAGTGAAGACAGGAGTCTCTCCTGAGAGCGTTTCTGGAGGCGGGACGTGTGCCCGCGGCAGGCGGACTGCGCCCGGCGGCCCTGCTGAGCCCGCCTGGCCTGGGCCGGGGGCGAGAGCGGATCGGGGAGACCCCTCGGGAGCACGGACGCTATCACCGGGTCTCCGCCTCCCCCCTCTCGCCCACCTCCTGCCACAACGCCAAACTCGGCCCCGCGGGCTCCACTCCCTCACCTTTCCGCCTGTGTACATATATATATATATACGTGTGCGCGTCTGCATGAAGAATCTAACCTGCTTTTCTCTCGAGCGTGTGCGAGGCTATTTCCCCGGTAACCACCACCAGGCACATCTGGGTCACAGCTTAACGCCACCGCCTGCTGCTCCGCTCAGCGATCCGCAGAGCTGGCGGGACCCCTCGCACTGCACCGCTCAGCAAGGGGCAGGCGGGGCCCCGCGCCCCTCCGCGCCCCTCCGCGCCCCGCCGCGCCCCGCCGCGGGCCCGCTCAGCGCCGCGCTCCGCCGGGGGCCCTGGGAGCGCGCTCTTCTCCTCGCCGCTTCCCCATCTGCTCCGAGGCCATGGCAAACGTGTAAGCCGGCCGATTTGGCCAGGTACCAACCGAAGACGTTCAGCTCTGGCGTGGGGGGGGGGGGGGGGGGGGGAGGCGAGGGTGTGTCTGTGCCCTTTCGGGCAGAGGCCGGCTGGCTCTGGTCCTCCGGAGCTGTTTGCCCAGGTAACTCGATCCTCCCCGCAGTCGCTGGGTTCAATTGTATTCACACGGCCACTGAAGTCTCTTTAAACGCCAGCAAACAGAGATCTTTATCTGGCTTTCCTGTGGAAACAATCACTGTCCGCTCAAAGACTTTCAAGAGTTGTAGGGCTTGAATGAGATCGGTTTCTTTGAAGGGATTAAAGTGCCAAGTCCTCTCCCACGGCTCCATATTGAGTCCTGGGGAGAAGTAAAAGCTCGACCCCGTGTAACGCTGATCCCCTCCGCAGCAGCCACTTCAAGCTCTTCCCCCGTGCCAGGTAACCGCTTCACCAGGTCGGTAACAGGCAGCTAAGCGCCCGGCACCCAGCCCTTCGACCACGCACTGAGGCGCCGGGGCAGGGCTCGCCGCTGCCGCGGGAGCCCGCGGCCCGGTGGCAGCCCCCGGCGGGGCGTGAGGCTGCGGGCGGCGGGGCTCCCCCTCCGCCTTGCGAGGGTGCCGGGCTCGCGGGGTCCAGCACCTCCACCCGCCGCACACAAACACCCTCCCAGCACGGCCGCCGCGCGGTCCGGCGGGGGCTGCGCCGCGTCCGCACGGGACACGGCGGGAGACGGGGAACGGCAGCGAGCCCCGGCCGGCAGCGCAGCCGGGAGGGCGCCCCGGGCTCCCTGGCCAAGCTCCAGCCGCGCCACTGGAGCCGCATCGGGGCAGGAGCGCGCTCGCCTTCCCCTCGCGTCTGAGCTGCAGCCGGGGCAGCCGGGGCCGAGGGGGGGACCCCGACGGGGGGACCCCGGCCCGCACCTCCGCTCCCTGGGGGAGCAGTAACCCGCCCGACAAGGGAAACGGCGGCGCTCGCACTTGCGCCTCCCCTAAACGTCTGTGTCCCCAAACTTGTGCCAAGCCCGGACGCCTGCGGGGTGCCCGATTCAATCCCGACCTCGATTTCTGTGAAGTCGTTTTAGCTAATAACTGCCCGGAGAACAATCTGAACAGTATTTGTAAACGAAAGGAGAGTCGATGGGTAGTTCAGGAGACGCTGAACATCCCGAGGTTCCCCCCAACCTGTAAGGTACATTATTTCCCCAGATGTCTCGATGAACCGAAGTGATTTGTCACGTTACAAAAGAGTGGAAAGTTGGGTAAGTTTCTATATAGATGCCACACTGCAAATGCCATAAATCTGCATCCAAGAAAGCATCTTACTTAAAAATCGAGAATAATTTCTCATTTCTGGAAGAAACCAATGGGCTGAATAATGAAACGCTGCAGTCATAATTTTCTGTACAAATAATTAGTGTTCAAACTCGGAGCATTTCAGTCTCCTGAAATGTATTCTTAATGAAGTGATGTTCAGAGCTGTCATTAAAAATGCAGGGCTGGAAGATCAAAGTACAATATTTATTTTAGAAATTTGTTTCAGCTATCAGGAGATACAGGTATCAAGGCCAAATGTCAATTCAGTTACACAAAGCACCGTTTCCATGAGAAATGGGCTGCCGCTACCTCCTGGCGTAAAGCGAAGAGGCACCAGAGATGAGGAGCAGCGCGGGCGGGGGCTCCCGGCGGCGCGGCCGGGGCCAGGGGCCGCTCCGAGAGCGGCGCGGACAAGCAGACGCCGGCGGGCAGCGACCTGCCGCAGCCCCGCTTCGGCCCGCCGACCGAGGGGGACGGTCCCTACCGGCGGGGCTGCAGGGGGCCGGGGCGCCCCTTGGGCCCGCCGGGGAGCCAGCGGCAGCGCCGTCGGGGCCGGGGCCGGGGCCAACGCGGGGCCGGGGCCAACGCGGGGCCGGGCCCCGAGGGGAGCACGGCGGCCTGGAGGCAAGAAGAGCCGGAGCCTGAAGAGCTCCGGCCCCGGGGCCGAGGCGCGAAGGGGGCCCGGCTCCCCCAGCCCCGCAGCCTCCGGGCGGCCCTGCCTGCTACGGCGGGCCGGGAGACCGCTCGCTCCCGCTGCCACGGGAACCGACCCGCAGCCACGGGGCCGGAGGGGCTCAGGCTGCGCTGGGCTGGATGGTAACTGGCGATTTAAAGACATAAAACACGAGTCGCCATCACCATCTTCATAGGCAGGTGTCTCCAAAATCAGGATTTTTCAAATACAGGTATCCCAGAGTGACTGACCGACCACGCAGGGCTCTTTGGACCCTGGTTTGAATGCAGGTAGCGCACGAAAAATACTTGGGAGTAACAGCTGCTTTGGATGCCAGTGATCCCTTCCACGATCTCCGCTGTGCCTCTGCCTCCTGGGCCCCGAGCACCCCATCCCGGAGCCCACCCTGGAGCCTGTCCCAGTGACGGCTCACACTGCCACAGCCTCCCATGAACTCCCCAACCAGGTCCCCTCATGACACCCCCAGTCCCTCCCAAGACCTTTGTGGTCCCCTGCCACGAACCCCCCAGTCCCTCAGCTCTTCCAGCACAGCCATGAATGACCCTGGGAGCCTGGATGGGCTCTGGCCACCTGCCTGCCCCCAGCTTGGGGACCTGGCACTGCCTTCAAGGAAATACTGTTCTTTAGCAATTGTGACAAAGAATCAGAAACAAGAGCGCTTTTAAGTGAACAGCTGCATTAACTTTCAGCCAAGCCTCCTAGTCAAGTTCTCCGTAAGAGTGTGGCAGGTTTTAAAGCTTAACAGGCTTTAAATAAGCTTGCTCCAAAAGGCAGTGTCTTCACACCATCCCTCATTCTGTCTGGTTTAAAAGCTTACTAAAGCAACTGTCCGGTTTAAAGCCTTACTAAAAGAAACCATCTATCCATATCAGCAAGAAGTTTCACCAGAAGGTAAAATAACCTATGTATAGCTCCAAGCATGTGTGGATACGCTACCAACAGTTTCGAGTTACGTGCCATTAATACTGTTATTATTTACTTCAGCTTATTCACATTTTTACAGTAGGCAACATGACTGGCATATTAAGGGGAGTCACCAGTTCATGTTTTTAACATGCTAGTGTATATGGTTTGTTTATTGGCTTCAGATTACCAACAAACAGGTTTAACAAAATTATATCTCCTAAGTTTTAACAGAGTTTGATTTGAACATCAGTAGATGAAAATAAAAGAAAGATTAAAAGCTGCTATGGCATCTCCTGCATTTTTCTGTGCATAAAGGAAAAACACAAAACCCTAGACAAGATCGGCACATGCAAAGGCATATTTAGGATTTAAAGGCTTGCCTCAACATTTCCCAGTCTAGGTATGGATTTCACAAAGATTAATAGAGGATTTCCCAAACTTCTGAAAGCTGAGCTGCCCTTTAAGAAAAGTAGAATAAATTTTATGCCTCACTACAGTTTTACTGCCTGTTGTTAAAGGTTTAAATATCTTAATGTATTCATCTTCTGCTCCTTCCTTGGCTGGCCCTCTGTGACTCCTCCTCCTGCCTTAGGGAACACTGGTGAACATTTTTGGATATACTTCCTCCCCTTGCTTCCATACTTTAAAAAGGAGTCAGACTCTTAACTATATCAATATTGAAAGTGTTATTCTTGGCTCCACTTGGAATGCCTGGGACACCTTTCAGTTCAAAACGATCGTTTCAAACTCTCTGCAAATGCCTTTCTGCCTCTGGCATACACGGCTGCATTTTCCTCACCACTCTAATAGCTAGAAATGGACTTCCGTAGAATGGAAAGCAAGCCAAGACTCTGGTGAGCAGCTGAAAAGGATCTGCTGTGTGCACCCTGCTTGTCCTCTCATTTTGGGAAACATTAGGTAAAAAAAGCCTATGTATTTTTGGTGGAATGCATTTGTTTGGGGAAGACTGGCTGGGAACCTTTTATTTTATGAGTACAGATACATATAGCCACGCTTTTCTGGCATTGTAATTATTCAGTACGGAATGAAAAAGTAATTAAACTGTTATTTGCCTCCTTTTAACTACAGAAATATATTATCTAAAAACTGGGTCTCATGGTAATTAATTTTAGTTACTTAGTGTATTTATTGACAAATTAAACATCTGTCTGTGTCTATACTGTGTTAAAACTGGAAACAGCACAAAGTTTAGCCAGAAAGATCATTGTTCAACCTACACATAAATGTTGGATGATCATATGGCTGCCACATTGCTGTCAATTTGGCTGAATGGATTAATCCAACACTGTAAAAATACACCTGTTACTTAATGAACTTGTGTTGTAATTTTAGAACATTTTGGTACAGAAAAGATGAAGTATTTTCTTACGGCAATATTTTACAATATTTCAAGAATCACTTTTGAAATAACCCATTCTTCAAGGACTACTGAACAAGAGTGTATAAAAGATCCATAAACTTTCTTACAAAATGCAAGCGCTCTATACAAAGTCTTCAAAAACTCCACTTTAGCTGGGGAAAAAAAAAAGAGAGAAGAGGAAAAAGCCCAATAGTAGGCTTGTGAGGGTCAAAACAGGGACACAGATATGGGACATGACTATGGCATTGAAGGTGTGTTGGGTAAGAAATACTGTCTTCACACTAAGGGAAATGATCTGAAGACCCTCTTTACAGATCCTCTATGTAAATGCTTTTAAGGTGGCTTTTTCCAGTAATACATACATACTAGTGAAAGGCAGTCAATGCTTCTTGTGCCTATCAACTACGACACACGTAAGTGCCCCCCAACATGGGGAGAGTTTTTGAGAGGGACATAGAAAAGCCAAATTTCTAAATTAAGAGAGGATTTTTAAAAAAATGCCAGTCTTCTTGGCTGCCACCACAGGCCCAGGATCCCAAGGAAATTGGGGAAAGCTTCAATTACGATTTTGAAATGACTTATCTTTCCTTAGCTGAACATAAAGACTTAAAAACACTGCTCTCGTAGACTGACAGAAAAGTCTTTTTAGGAATGCAGTGCATGGTATGTTTCTGTGTCACTTCATACTTTGATGCCTTAAGTGATGCAGAATAATATATAAATAGGTAAATGCATAAATTATGTGAACTATTCAAATACAAATTTGCCCCCTTCCAGTTCTGAAAATAAAAATACCATCAAGAAAATTATTTCAAATGTATACAATGCTTGTATTATGCTTTCCATCCTCACAGACCTATAGAAATGTGAAGTCATTCTCACCACACTCTTATGCAGAAGTCTCAGCTTCCTTCCCCTTCTTTGCAAAGGGAACAACTGTGGCCATACACACAACTGCTCCAGGCTTGGAAAGAGGAGCTCCTTACTTCAGTCCTGCACATAAGATTACCAGACTGCTCCTCGCTGAACACTTAAACAAATTAACTCCAGCTCAGCTCAAACCTCAGGAGCATCAGCCGAGGCATGTACCTCCTCCTGCTGGCTGGCTGGCCATGCCAAATGAAAGCAAACAATCCTAATCTGGGAATAAATCACATTTCCCTTCACTCTTCAGTCAGCCCCTATTGCTCAGGGGCAAACAGCTTGACCAGCTGTTTGAGAACCCAGGACAAGAAGAGGAGAAAGGATATTCCCCTCAAAGACAAGGGTGTCAGCATGGCCATGACTCCTGCTCCAGTCTAATGAAGTGTCATTTTTCTCACACTTCTGGAACCTCTGACATGGAGGGCAAAAAGAAATGACCTTCAAATGGGTACATGTTTTGGCTTCCCTCCCTCACTCAATTTCACATTCCTGTTTTTCCTACTACATGCAGGAAGCCCCCATATTCTACTAGAATTGAGCTGAGAGAATCACATACTACATATGAAAGAGAGAACGGTTCACGGTGAAGGACAGATAATGTAATAAAATGGAAATGCATTCTTAAGTCTTAATTACCTACTCCTTATGCTGGGGAATGAGAGAGAGACTACAATGATGCAGTGCTGGGACTTCAATGCCCAAATGATACAGGTCTATCAAATGAGCCACTTTTAAACCCAAGTAAGTGGATTCAGGAGAAATCTGTGATTGACAACCACTGACTGCTGCTTAGGAGGCCACACTAAACCACAAAGAATCATTTTCCAGTTTTTCATCTTAAAGTAAGAAAGTCTGGAGAAAAAGCAAGTGCAAAGTCATGCAGTTTTTTCATTGTCATCAGACTATATAAAATGCTGTCAACCTTATTGATGCACTAGAATATGGCGTTAAAAAATAATATTATTTTTCTGCCAAAATTGTTACAGAAGTCAGTGGCATAGATGCTCACAAAAACTGAACCGTGCTCATGATTTGCTGCTTTTTTTCACTTCCATTGCTACACATTCTAAGTGTACTTGGCACATAGAGTGATTTTGAAAGAAGCTGCTCTATAGTGCCAATGATTCTCCTTAATGAGATATAGTTATCAGTTGATTTATGAATTTCTCCTGCCTGTTCTCATTTACTTAGCTCTAAATTAAGGATAAGACAATTTGCAGTCTAGAAGTAAAACAGTGTTTATAAGAGAACAGAGTAATGAAAATCCCTCTTAAATCAAGTTTTAGATGTGTATACAGTGAGGTTAGAGGTAGTTCTAGCAATGTGCGTAGCCTTATCCATTAAACTCTACAGCAATGACTCAAGAGAAAGCATCATATTTCCAGTTTTATCTAGTTTTCCATATTAGTATAGCATTCCCTTATCTCAGGAATTTAATGTAGGAATAGACAAAAGGAACTTTCTGCCTCAGCTTTCTGATACCCTGATGACCTCCTCCTGGGAGAGCCTATGCTCATTGTTAATTTAGATACCATATGCCTCATTGGTCATCAATTCAATTGCTGCTCTCTGTTTTATAGCCCTCACAGGGATTTTGATCATACTATCTATAAAACTAATCACTTCTTCTGTTTACTCTTGCTCTACCAGTTAGACAAGCCCCAGCTGATCAGTATTTTCTTATACATACTTACAAATAGCACAATCTAGTCAGCTTTGTTCTTCCCTTTGGTATATGCTACTCCACTATCATTTACACACTATTTGCAGTGCTCAAAGTAAAGCATCAAAAACTGGAAAGCAGCAGAGGAGGGATGTAGTAAAGAGGAAACAGAGCTACACAGACTAACTAACACTAGTTAGTTAACTAACTAGTTAGTTAACTTAGTTAGTTAACTAACTAACACTAACTAACACTACTGGTCAGATGTCTGGAATTGGGAGGGAATAGCTTGGAGGCCAGGACTTTCTTGTTACGTTACAGCAGAACTTTATCTCTGCTGACTTTCCTCCGGTCCCTTGGCTGACCAGGATCAGAACTCCTATTTGTGTCTGTTATAGGGTGGATATGTTTGATCTCCTTTTCCTGTGCAAGCCAGCATTTTGGGAGAGGTCAGAAGCAAAAGGCTAACTGTCTAGGTGGAGAGGCTGAAAAGGTAACCTCCAAGTAGGCACCACATTAGTGCTGAGACTGGCCGGAGAAGCTAAGAATGAGTGTGGACTCACACATGCTGATGCTGGAGTCACTGGTAACAAGAATACCAAGATGAATGGGGCAGTTCACTCTGCTCTGAGTGATCGACTGAAGCTGTTCTTATCTCTGTGGGATGTTCTTTTTTGGCTAAAATAACTTTTCACTCAGAAGTCTCCTACATAGGCATATACAGCCTCCTCTGACACTCAACCCATATTCAACATATTCAACCTAGATAAGGGATGGAAACTTTATGTCTCCACATCCCTGTTCTCTCCTGCCACTAGCCAATAAAGCAATTATTTTTTATAGGTCACCTTTCTTCTTTTTGTAAACTTGCCAAGTTTACCAGTGACAGGGTATGTAAGGAATGAGACTAGCACCCAGGTGTGTGGGGCATATTCAGGATATTTTTCTGAGTAACAGGAGTGCAGCTGTGGAGCTGGGGGAAAATATGGGAATTGGATCAACAAGCAAAATCTTGGGACAGCCCTGAGTAAGAAGGTCAAACTGTGCAGTGAGTGTATTGGGAGGAGCTTTAGTCAATATAAGCACATTGTCTTTAAAGCATTTATCTTCACAACTCCTCTATAAAGAAGTAGTATGTTATTATTCCATTCTTACCAAAGGAAACACAGGGAGACCACATAGTTGTCCTATGTCACATATTAACCCTACTGAAGAGCAGGGAGTTGGACTGAACAGCCCTAGTGAAGAGCAGAGGCATGCAACTCGGTATGATGTTCCACCTCTTTCTCCTCACAAAATCCAAACTCTTTTCTAAATCCCTCCCACCCCCCTGATTTCATGTCAGTCTCTTCTGACACTTGTACACTCTCTCAGCAACCTCAAATTATGAGCAGATATTGATCTTTCTGTGGGAAAGACAGCCGAGGAGTAAAGCCCCGATAACCTTGGGCAGGCAGAGAGGCAGCAATGAGGCAGCAGTGAGGCTGTGTGGAGGCAGTTAGGAGACAAACATGCAGCCTATGCAAGTGGAGCAATAAGCCAACATGCACACAACACATATATTTCTACTCTTCCCGGTGGACAGTGATTACAGCATATGGTAAGTAAAAAAAAGGAGCCTAACACCTTTGCTTTACAAAGACAAATCTATTAGGTGGGCTTGTACTGAACAGCCAAATGTGCCTCTGTAACTCCAGCACTGAAGATACTGAGCAGAAATAACTAGATACTTGCTAACTTTTTCAGCCCAAACTGCCTCTGCTTTAGCAAACTCTTCAGTACAGGATTCTGTCCAAAGCTCTATTTTCACTTGCCAATCATCAAAACAACTACTCCCAGTGCTGACAACCTCCCCTGCAGAAAGACCTGCAGGCTTTGCTACTGACACAACTTTGGGAATTCAGTAATGCTACCATCTACATTTCCTTGACCTCACACACAGGAGCAGTCAGAAGAGCTAATTTTCCTCCACCTCAGGTAGACCCTCTCTCTATGCCAGGTCTCTCCTCACCTCAGTCAGTGTTCTACAAACCTTTTCCAGTGAATCCTTCTACCACTGTGTATGATCAAACACAGCAAATGTAGATCTATGGTACGCGGCTATCTCCAGTGCCTACTGCTGGTTGCAGAACAGCTGAGCTATGGTAGCATTGAACATAATATAAATTTCAGGTTTTGATTTAAAAAAAGTGAATAGCTTTGTGGCCATCATTCTGTTTCCTGGCTATCAAGAATTTGATGCTCTGTAAATACATGAGGCACCAACACACAACCATATTGTTGGATCAGCCAAGTTTTGGGACACTGTTTTTTTCCCTTACCAGCTCCTTCTTGATCCATGTTTGGCTGGCTCCCTCTAACAGTCTTACAAACATTATTTATGAGGTAACTGGCATGTTCACATCATGGAAGTCTGGAGAGTTCTAAAGAGGAATAAAAGTTTGGGGTACTTCTCATACTTGGCTATTCACAACAATTCAGAGGACGCGGAAAACTATTTCTAACTCACCCTTGTTCAGCACCCTTCCTGTATGTCCTAAGTTTCAATCCAGGTTTTGTTGTTGTTATTTACAGCTATACATTGAGATACAAAGAGCTAAATGAAGACTCATAGGATACTGAGAACAAGCTTGTAATCCTGCCTCTCTGAGTGTATGATGTGAGCTATTGTTAAACATTATTTTCCAGCTACTGATTAATTATTTTGTCAAAAACAAAACCAGTGTGATTTTAATGAAAGTACCCAGATTTAGTCTGGCTGAGCAGACAGATTATGTATTTAATTGTAAATGGGCTGTAAACATCTGAGATCTTTATGCATGGAGAAAATAATAGTATCTATATTTAGATATTTGAGTGAAGCTTGAGTTTTTACAGGATTGAGCTGGAAAAATCAAAGTGATATATTTTGATCTCTTGATGTTTTTCTGATATCTCTTGATCAGCTTAATTTGAAGGTGAAAACGTAAATATATGTTAGAGATATCCAGAGATATCCACCTCTGTGCAATTTGTCTGAAAAAGCAAATAATCTCTTGCAACATAATGAACCCCAGAAAAATAAGGGGAAAATAAGTTTTTTTTTTTAGACTACATCATTTATACAGAAGAAAACAACCCCCTCAGATGAAGGATTACAACTATTTTTGCTATAATATGCTTATAAATATGAAGGATAAATCACAGCAAAACTATTTACATCAAGCCATCTAATAGCATATATACAGAGGTTTGTTTGGAGAATTATTTGCTAATTAAATATACTATTTATCATTACCTATGATTTTTATCCCCCATCCAGTATGCTATCTTTCTGGAGTTCCAACTACTAAATTTCTAGCATATTGAAGAATTACTATTTTTGAAAATTATAATCCCAGAAATTTTTTTTCCTATCCTTGTGCTGGTATTTTCTGTAAACTTTTGACAGGAAAGATTCATTCCAAAGCTTATAGTAGATTTATAAAAGACAATGGGTTTAATGGTTTAAAAACCTGATTCCTTGCAGTACTGCAGGCCTAGAAAAAAAAAGATGTTTTACTCTGAACCATCAAAAAGTGAAGATTTCTTGTGATTTTTGAAAGGGCAACCAGATCCCAAGATACCGATTTCAATATCATGGCAATTTCCTATTGTAGAAAAGCTAGGAATTTTATACCTGATACATTTTATTTGTCTTTGCTTTTGGAATTCCAATTACTAGTCCATTTGTAGTTTTGTATTCTAAAAAGACTTGGAGCCACAGTAACTATACCATTTGCCTTCTTGAGAAGTTTCCAAAGCATCTCAAAGTGGTTTTCTACCATAGGTGTTACATGCATCTTAAGACACTCTGCAAGATTATTTAAGGCTTTATTATAGTACATGATGAGGATAAACTTCAAAATTTACTAAAGGTTGCCTCTCCCATGAAATCTAATGGTTCATGTCCTTTTTTTTTTTTCCTCTCAAGTAGCTTCCTCTCTTTTCTTCTAAGTATCCCTCATTATAGTTTTCTACTCCGTTGTCCCCAAGTCCATGAATTTTTCCTTTCATCAAAGATCATTGATACTTCTCTCTTCATGTCCACCCTTTAAAATTCTTCTTCCAAGCGTCACCCAGAAATTGGATACAATAGAGATCAGCACTGTAGGAAGCTGCAGGGTAAAACAGGAAGGCTTTGCCCTCTCAGAGATAACAAATTATGTGCTCTCCATTTGGTTCTGTGCAGCAGTTGGAAGAAGCAGTGAAGCTGGCACCTTGTCACTGTGCTGTGGCAGAGACAATGAAGAATCCGCCTGTAATTCTATTTGACACAAAAGAAGACAGGAGAGAGAAAAACCATGACCACCTTGATCTTCAGTTTCCCCTTCCTGTGAGAGCAGGATGACAGTGGTGTTTCCTGCATGCTGTGGCTGAGCAGAAGAAAAGTTAAGGGTATCTGAAATACTGAACATTCCCAAGAAAATACCTAATAGTCCTTAGAGTATCATCCCCAGCTCAAAAACACCTCAGAAGGAGGAAAAGTAGCCTTTAACCCAGTCGAATCAATACCTGTCATAAACACTATATTTCCTTTGAAAGTTTGAATCACTGTATTTTTAGCTTGTCAGCAACATTTCCAAGTACTAAGTGTACCTCTCTTATTATCAAAGCAAAGAAATACTTATATCCTCAGAACTTCCATCTGCAAATTAAAAAAGAAAGAATTTAAAAAATGTAAACTATGAATTAAGCAGTAACCGGAATTTCTTTCTGAAAACACTGTATTGAGTTACTAATAAGTTTCTAATAGAGAAAACTCTTTCAAATTACTTATACCTAGTGGTTTAACGACAGGTATGCTCACCTTCTTGAATTTTACTGTTGCACAGGGAGCCCAGGCTATTATCTCGTTTGTACTTTACCTCCTATTTTCTTTATAATTTGCAGATATACTCTAAAAATCATTGGGAATTTCCAGCTCAAGTGAAAAAATATGCAGATCTAAGTTCAACAAAGGTAGCTGTTTCTAACAATCTCTAGCAAACACAACACAGCTGACAGCTGAATGTTACAAATGGGGCCTCAGAAAGAGGGCTTAACAATTTTGTTTAAGATCACAGGTTCCCAACCAACACTTGAGCCACAGAAGAATGTCCATTAGCTGCTATAAAGGCAAAATTGGTAGGGCTTTGTGATTCAGTGGAGGGCCTGCAAGGCACACACAAGCAGACACACACCAGCACACTGGAGAGTAGTACAAATTCTTCAGTTTGAAAAATTTCCACTCTTTTTTCTTCCTCTCACTAATATGAAATCATGTTTTGTTTCAGTTAAAAACATTTTTCTGCTCTACATTTAATCATGTACACATTTCTTTCCGGTTTAGCTCCAACTAGTCTCTTTACACAGCATCCAGTATGATTTTATAAAGTGAAGAAAAAAAAATTCTGTAGCTAGAGTTGTTTTGTCGCACTGTTGTTTTCTTTAATCTTTTGTTCGATGCATGGAAAGATGCTAACCTTTCTGTGCTATCTTAACCACAGTGATCTGGGAGCAAAGCAAATGAGATTTAGTAGATATGTTTCTGTTGTCATTATTAAACTTCATATGCTTTGCTATGTAGGCAACATGTTTTATTTCTCTTAACTTGAAAGAGGCTTCTGTCTTATTGTTGCAATTTATTAAGGGCAAACAATCTAGGGCTTATAATAGGCCTGTAGGCAGAACAAAGCCCTTGTCAAATGGAAGGGTTGGCTGCTCAGCTGGGTAGCATGTAAATGTGCAAAAGGAACTGTTCTGTTCAAAGACACTAGACATGCTTTTTAAATAAAACATCTCATATAATTGAGAGTAGCCATTTAAGTGTTGTGTTGGAAATGTTAATTTAAAAAAAATTAATTTAACTGAAGAAATAGAGTTGCAGTGTATTTTGTTATAAACTCTTATAATAAACAAACCCCCACATATCACTAAGGTTTTTATTAGAGCCTGAACATTGTATGTTTCTAAAATGGCAGTTTATTGTCATTTTATAACACCGTATTATGCAAGTCAGGATAAGTTCACTGATGGCTGTATTTACCTGGGCAGACCGTGTAAACTTGGTCTTATCCAAGACATATTTTGGGGTTTGTTTTTAATATAAGAGATCACTCTGCCTGTTACTTTGACATAGTATAATGTCTCAAAAAGTAAGACAGTTTCTCATTCTACAGCTCATCTAAAATTTCTCATTATGTGCCTCCCTTGCAAGCGCTGAAATTAAAACGACAGATAAAGATAACAACATAATAGGCATTTTTTTAATGCAGTGGTCCACTTGGGCTCAGGCAGTTCTTTTTTCCCCTCTTCTGTTGAAATGGATAATCAGGACAGTATCATCAATTAGATTTTTCACTTTAACTTTTCATAATGTTTCCAGACTTCACTATTTGGCAAAGACAATTGGGACAGATTTCTTTATTTTTTCCTCTGGCCTAAAACTCAAAACCCCCCACTTCCCAAACTGTTACCACCGAAGAGTTTATTAAATGGCTGAAAAAGACAGCTGGTCCCACCATCTGTTAAAAATTTTCAGGGGCCAAATGAAACAGGTTACACCTTTAGCCATGCCAAGTCTTCCAATACCCCCTCCCTCTCACAGCCTGTGGAGGGCTAATCTGAATTTCACGCTCTGATTTTGCTATTGCTAATGTCTGAGCTTCTTATGTGTGCTTCTTGTAGTTGCTTATATTAGTTCTCTAGCAGTAACAAAAGCTCCCCTCTCCTTTTAACCTAGCTCATTTGCAATCAACGGAATCCTGGGTCTATAGTCTCCTTTACAATAAGATACTGTACCTTGAAGGAAACCCACAGAGAACCTAATATCTGACTTTTTGGAGCAACAGAGAAAACCAGGGGTACATTTCTGTTGTTTTGCAGCCACTTTTCTATAAATGCTAATGGAAATAATTCAGATGTGCCAACAAAGACAGAATCTGCAACACACTGCAGGTGTGAGGGGGCTGAAACAAAAGGGATGCTAACCCTAATGGTATTTCTTGTCATTAACAATTCTTTGATGTTCATACTCGAGGCGCTCTTTTATCTTGTAGTTTTTCAGCCATCTTTGTTAACATGCAGTGCAACTAAATCTTTTTTTCCCCTAACCTTTAAAGACATCTACAAAATGTTTATGCTAAGTTAGTTTCTATAGCATCTTTCTGTAATACACATTGAAGTAAAATGAGATAAAGATTGCAAGGTTATTATTAAAACATCAGTAAGTTCCTATCATTAAGTGAAAGAGCAGATCAATAAAAAGAAGCTCTTAATGTTACTTTAATAAGGATGAGTTTCCTGTAACAGGACTGGGGATTAACTTCAATATAACAGAAGCAGTGTTTATAATATAGCAGCTCTGTTGATAAGAACCAGTTGTTTTACTTGTACTCATTAAAAAAGAGAATTACAAATATCAGTAAGTTCCTATATTAAAGCCTTTCACAATACAATATATTTAAGGACATTCTAATTTTCCAGAAGGGATTTCTCTACCACTAAGTGGGCAATGGCATTCAGTCAAGGCACTGTAGGTGGAGTTTCTCCATATCCATCTGTCTTTCCATGACTTACAGATGGAAAAACGCTGTGTCTTTTAAAATGTTCAACTCAGTAGGATGACAGTAAAATGAAATGAACAATCAAAGCACATAAGATGCCAATCTGAACTACTGCTCAGCACTACCAGCAGACCCAGCATTTTGCTCTCATCCCATCGGTCATGTCCTGTTAGATCACATCCCATTTTATCACAGTCTGTTGCATTATTGTTGCAGCATGCTGGAATGTTAAATGAGCAACATAATCAATCAATACCACTTTCCAATTGGAATTCAGCTGTAAATCTGCACTGAGTTAAAAATGCTGGAGATTGTAATACAAGTTATCAAAAGATGCAGTTTTATGAAGCCTCCCATTTAGTTTTTCTTTCAAAACTTCATTTCTAACAGATCAATTTAATCAAATAAATATAACTCTGTGCCTGCATTAAGTACAGCACTTCTCTTTGAATTTGGTTGTAAACTTCCATCACACTAATCCTACGGAACAAGAACATAGACAACAGTGGTTACATTCATACTTTTTCTTCTTTTACAGCTTACTTTCATCTTGAGGCATAAAGGCAAACTAGGAATAGTGTAGTTAATATATTGTCTTGTCCCAAGTTTCAGCTGTATGGATTGATGGACTGAGATGCTTTTTTTGTTTCATCTACAGCATTCAGCAGTCTTAGAAATGTGTATGGAAATTGGGGATCTTAGATTATTGACAATTTTATCAAGCTAACAGATTATTTTAAATTATTTTTCTTGCAATAGCACTGAGGAGTGCTCATTCCTGGGGTGATAGGAATTACAAAACTAAAAGTTTCTCTTTCAAAGCTTTTGCAATCTCAGTAAGAGCCGTTCTGTCATAGAAGCCTTTACATAATCTCTCCTGTTGCATTAACTGTGTTAATTTGTTGCTTATAACAGGGAGCAGCAGCAAGAACAAAAAACACTGAATAAACTATGTCACATAATTTTGTGGAAGTACCTCCTCTGCATTCCTCTCCCTTTGCTAAGGGCCCCCATGTAGCACCTCCATATCATCATTTCCAGCCATACAGCGATGCCACGTTCCAGCACCCAGCCTTCTGAGGATTACTTCCATGAGAACCACAAGACCCTGCTACCCCAGTCCTGGCCTCATGCATTCCCACCAGTGCATTACACAGCACAGCACCCCAGTTCTGCTATTCCAGTTTTAGACAGGTCTTCATCACAGACTTGCCATGATCAGTAGCACAACAATTTTCAGAAACAGCCCTGACAGGCCTCCCTCCCTCCCTCCCTCCCTCCCAACACTGTACTCCAGCCCAACGGATGGCATCCGGTCTTTGTTGTGGTGATATTACTTTCACTGAGAGATCAAGACGAGACTTTCAAGCCTACTTTTCACTGGTAATGGGTCAGAAATTGGGACTTGGGTCTCTTGCAGAAAAATGCATACATGTTGGTCTTCCTACTTGCCATCTCCATTCGCCAACTATTTTATAAAAATACTATTTAAATTATTGAAAAAAGAATCTCTCTCTGCAATTTAATTAAAAAAAGAGGCCTGCCAAACAAAAGCAAGGAATTTAATCTATTACTGGCCTGACCAATAATATGTAATCTGGTTTCTGGAAACATTACTCCAAGATGTGTTTTTCTCTTATCTGCTCCTATGTCCTTCAGCATCACAGCACCTAAGTACTACAATAAACACTTCCCTGATAACACAATGTATATATTTACTGTTCTGACTGTTACTGGACTTCTACATGTAATAAAATAATTTCCAGTAATTCTTGAGAAATCCATTAAAACAATTTAGGGCATCAGCCTGTGTTTAAAGACACAGTGAGCTATTATTATGAATTATTGGCCTCCTCCCTTACCAGTTCCAGTACCCAGCACCAAGGAGACACAAAGCCTCTCACTGAGTTCTGTAACCTTTAGCTCTGGCCCAGAGGACTGCTTCTCGGCCTTTGGTTTTCATAGTATCCTCTGCTACTTTTGTCATTCTGGGAGTCCTGCTCTGCTGTCAAGCAGAAACATGTTCTGTTAACTAAGCATTCTGCTACAACTCCTCCCAGGGTGAACAGCCTTAAAGGAAAGGCACGTTAACGAAATGTATTTCTAGTGTTAACAACAAAACTGACATTATTTCTTAAATTTTGTTGTCAGAGTTAAAAGGAGGATGGATAAGTTTATTACATGCCATGTCTTGTGCATGTATCAGCACTAAAACTACTTATCTCTTTCTTATGGGATAATACTTTTGTGCCATATGGCTTTGTTTTTAATTGTATGTACTATACGTATCTGGTTAACCAGAAGACATTAAAAATGCCAGAGCTTCATTGTCTCTCAAAATTCTCCTTCCATTTTGATTAAAAAAAAAAAAAAAAAAGGAATGAGAAATAAGAATATGGTAGACTTTAGTTATTTATCTCATTGCTAACTATTTTACAAAAAAAAAAAAAAAAAAAGCAATACCCCTATACAATTACAATTCTTACAAAAGGAGGAAAAAATTATTCAATTATAACATTACTTTTTTTAAAAAGGTAAAATTTTTAAATTGGGACTTAAATCCCATTTTACATCAATTTAAATTTGTTGTAAAATAGCTAGTAGTACCACCCAGACATCTTGGCCTCCAGCCATTTGCTTCCACCACAAAACTACCTTCTTACTCCCTCTCCATGAAACCATAGAACTTTTTCCCAAATTATGTATTTCCTAATTTTCACTAAAGTAGAAACTTGTGGAGAAACTCTACTTACAGTGATGGACCTGAGTTCTAAAACGTTGAGATTTGATCATCTGTCTTCATATGCATGAAATCAAGCAAAGACCAATGGATACTGAAAAGAGACCACTGGGTATTAAAACTGCAGGCTTTAGGCATACATGCCTTGCACTATCAGAAACAACCACATAATGAAGTATATGAAACTTTACCTGTTTTCCCACTGTTTATTGAATCCAATATCAAATAAGAATGGACCTAAAGACACTACATATCTTCAATTCCTTATTTATTTTTGATTTTCAGTATCTTCTATATTTAAAACCATACCTGTTTTTCACGATGATAGAAGGTATAAATAAAAAAATATTTCTTCACAATAATGAATGTCGGTTATGACAATGAAGGTTAGAGATTATCCAGTCAAGACTATTGATAAATAAAGTATAGCAAAAATTGAAGGGATCTAAATATAGAAAATAGCAACACTAGGAGATCCCTTACAAATCTTTATAGTGTGCAACCATTTATATTGAACGAGAAGTGCACCGGGTGTATGTGAAAAGTAGTATAAAGAAAGTAAATTGGTAGCTCCCTTTTACCCTCGGACAGCACAAGTCAGAAGCTCTCCAACTCAGTTAAAAAGGACCACGTGTAAATACACTCCTTTTGTTTAAAACTGAAGCAATAAATCCACTTTGTGTTTGTGTGCATGTGTGTACCGTGTATAGCGTTCAGTACCACAGTGTACCAGAATTCAGGAACTTAGTGGAATTAAAACACAATGAGACAATTGCTTGGAAGTATGACCATTCACAGTTATATAAAATACAGAAAAATATCATGTAAGTATATAATTATATAAGCATTATGCTTACATTAGCAACTATGCTAAATGACATAAGATTAATCAGTAGTTGCCTACTGTTAGGAAGAAATTTTCCTTCCAGGAAGATGACTTTGTAATTGTCCAGTGTGGGTTACTTTCTGTACCTACTACTGAAAAATTTGGTTTTGATTGCTACCACCAAAAGGAAAATCAACTTTTGGTCTGATTGGATTTAGCAAAGTCTTTAGCTTTACATTATTTATAGCCATATTTTATAAGCTTCTAAGTAACAACAACTCCTTGGATGGCCTGATAGGGGCCACTTAAAAGACCTTCAGTGCACAAAAGCCCATTCCACCACTCTTACAGTGTATGGGTGAGGGAGGTCACAGTGGGGGCAAATTTAAGATGGCTGCAATTTACTCCTATTCTAAGGTCCCTTTATGTTACTAAAGTGATGTAAATGTTTAAGTGAGAAGTACGTTTAAAATTACCAAATGAAAGGGGCTAATCTCCAAAAGCTCCCTGACCGATTTTTGTCGGCACAGAGAGAAGTTTTTAAGCTGCCATAACTGAAAGGCAGAAATTGTCCTCAGCAAGAACCGGTTTCTAGTGCCGTTAAGGTCTACAGAAGTAATCTACTAAAATCCCTTGTTGAGCTTCACCCTTTTCTCTCCCAGATGCCGAAAACTGTTTAATATATTACACACTAAGAAATGTTCTTCTTCCTAACAGGATTTAAAGTCTTCACTTTTATAAAATATGAAGAACAGGATATGTTATGAACTATTAAGCAAAATACATTAATATTTCAGGATAACATACACAAAAGGAAGTAAATCAGAACAATGCTTCAATGCTATCAAAACCAAATAAGAAAATCTAAGCAATTCACGTTGATAATCTCCCACTAACCTTTTCATGCACAAATAATTCAACCCAAACACACACATCTATCAATGTGAGAACAGAAGGTCAACTCTGGCCAGTTTTAATGCGACTGCATGGCTCTACAGCAAGCTGAGGATAATAATCTAAAGGCATATATGTGCTCTAAAATGAGGATGAGAGAAAGCCACCTCACAGGGGTTATCTGGTGAGGGTAAAGTGAATTGATCAAAAACAAACGAGGAAAGGGGGATAAATTATGAAATAATAAAATGCACATAGCGGCTTTGTGCACAGTTTTTAGCTAAGAAGTAGCAAGAATGAGAACACACTACTCAACAGCAGCTTTTAGATAGTAACTTCAGTATAAAAATACTAGTGACAGTAAACTAATTTGAAAATTTATAGCAGATGTAGATAGTGGCATTACATATAACAAGGAATATATTGTATTTTACCCTTTCCATGCAATTAAAGACTGCTTAATATCTCTTTGAAGTCCATTTCTGATGGCTGAGATTGGTACAAACTTAACAATTGAGAAGAAGAAAAAAAGAAGAAACCTAAGGAATGTACTTAGGGAGTGTTTGCATTTTGCTTGCGCTTTACTATTTAACGTTCTGAAGCTGCTCTGTTTAATTCGGGCCCCCATTCAGCAAAGCACTTAATCACGTGCTGAAATTTCATTGATTTCAGTGGGATTTGGGCTTTGGCTTAAGTGCTTCACTGAATTATATATTATTTTTCACTTTCCCTTACTTTTTTATGAAATTAATAGAACTACACAGAGTAATGTATTACTCAGTGTAAGGTAAACTGCTGTTTTTTAGACAGGTTTTTATAATACCTAACTGGAAAGCTCACTACCATTTAACTAAAACAATTGATAAACTCTAACTACGCATAATAATGATGTGAATTGCAGTAATAATAAAACTTTATTTTCCCAAATAGTTTTCAAAAAGGATGGATGGAACCAGAAAACATCGATATTGCTAGAACTCCGTGTGATCTATGCTAATATAAAAATAGAGTAAGTAATTTGACTCTTTTAAAATGCTATTTTCTATTCAAATATGTTACAAATTAATGGAGAATTTATACATTGCATAGGAAAAGAAAAGTTTTATGTTATTTTTTTTGAAGTATCATAACAAATACTCATTCTTGTTGTATTTTGACAAAATGTAAAGAAAGCAATCTGCACACATGCATTCATATTAGTTGCCATTCGTATTTGCACTGCATTTTTGAATATCATTAATTCACCTGCAGCTACTCACCAATTCTCTGTTGTTTAAAAAGTCTCTAAATTTTAAAGGCTCTAAAGTGCCTTTAAAGTACATCTACCCAGATGTACAGCAGAGAAGAATGAGGAGTGAACCGAAGGACTTCAATCTCTGGCAGGATTTTAGCTTTTAGTTTCAACCTTCTGTCACATTTTAGGTGAAGAATGAGTGAAGGATTGCTCTTCCTGGAATGACTGAATCCTTTTCTCATCATCATCTGCCCTGCTTGACTTAATTTCTGTTTATTAGGAGAGACAAAGCTTTTGCTGAACTATCCATTTCATTACCTTTTCTCCTGTCAAACCCTATTCTGGCTTAGGGATGGCCTGACTGCACTTGGGTCTCATTTCCCATGCCATCTCCCCTTGTCCTGTGGTCAAAAAGTTGGTGCCAGTGAACCCTGATGGTAAGAAATTCTGCAGCTTAAGGAACAGGTGTGAATTGCACCTCTGCAAGGAAGAAGTTTTGTTAGCACAGATCAGGGTAAACCCATAGGAGGGAAGATAAAACCAAGAGTCATAATTAGGTCTATATAATACAAAGTCAGATTTAATCTGCATGGTTTCTCAAAAAAAAAAAAAAAGAAAAAAAAATTGTGAGCAAATTTGTAAGGCGGTACACATGAATGTTTTATTCCCAAAAGTTTTTTACAAGAGCTTTTATGGAAAAGAAGCAAAGAATTGTCACAGATCAAAACTGTGGCTCAGAAACAACAAGATAAAATAGTCAGCTTCTGTCACGGAAACAGTTACCAGCAAAGTATCTCAGCGTTCCATAGAAAGTTACATATTGTTTCGTTAAGGATTTGGAAAGAAAGTGAAAAGCAAGTAGAAAAATTTGCAGGTGACATTTTTTTTCCTGCTACATACAAGAGGGCTGTGGAAATGTACGAATCACTGGAACCCAGAAATACAGGTTAAGAAAGAAATTAAATACTTGCATGGATAACAAGAATAACTAGTCATAATGATGGCTTCAGTCACAAGGACTATATGAAGCAGTGTGTGAAATGTTAGCTTTAAAACTGTTTTGCTTCTTATATTTGAAATAATTCTTCACGATAAGCTTATGGTAAACTAATACTTTATAAGAAAAATATTTACAAGGTAAATTGAGTCACAATCATTATTTTAGATGATCTTACTCTGTACATTTTTATAGTGTTAAAAGCCATACACAGCACAGAAAGTTATAAAGGATAGTGTTTAATACCAGTCTAATGAAATGCAAAACATTTTCACTATGACCCCAAATGAAAATTTTTAGTAGAGTTCTTTTAATCCAGTTCAGTTCCTTGATCTTATTTTTCACACAGCTCTACCAGCAGTTGTGCCAGCACAACAGAAGGGATGGCACAGGGTGGGAACAGCAGCTGGGGGGGAGCAGGGAAGAAGGGGTTAGAACTGTATAAACTAACCTCGCTGCTAAAGAAACGTGTCCATTACCAACATCAACACATACAGGTAGTGCTGCTCCCCTTCACTGGAACTGCTTATAGAATACAGCTAAATGGGACAATTCACAGTTGCAAAACCAGGTCTAAATTAGTGAAAGAAAGTTACTAGCTGAAACGGTATTTTTTAATATATAAACACACGCCCAAAGTTAATTGGAAGAGATTACCATCATGAAAATACTCTTACCAGTATTAGTCAATAGAGTAAGTGAGGTTCAGCTTTGAGCAAAAGACACACCTCTTGAAGAAGGAGGAGATGGGGAACTAAGAAAACTCTCATCTTCAGGGATAGATTCAACAGCTGACAATGATTTGTAATACTCATCCTCTCCATCCAGCACTTTGATTTGGCTTGAAAGAAAACAAACAACATTTATTAAGTTAAAAAATTAATTCTGTCAATATCTTCAGAAATAGAAACTTCGCCGTGGATGTGAAAATGAAGAGTCCTAATACAAGAAAGGAAAAAAAAAGATGGGATGATTTGATGAGAAAGATATAGCTTTTATACATACTTTTACTTTGCTATTACTTTATTATGATTATACTCTGAATGGTTCTGAGGATCAGTGAAATGTAATATAGTCTTTCATTTTGGGTGTACAGAATGACAGACCAACTATTTGCATCAAATAGGCATTTCATTTGAGCGATGTGACTTTTTTGTCTGTATATGTTCCACAAGTAGGGTACAATTTTGATAACGCATTTCAGCTGATGTTTTGCTGTGAATACGAGCCAAAGACCACATCACCAATTTGGGGGGAAAGCCCTATTGACATCAAGGAGCTTTCATTTTCCTGTGGTGTATGATGAGCACTGCAGTTTCATGCCAGTGTTTTTATTCCCTGAACAGGGATACGGACTTTTTTAGACTAGGGGAGGGAGATAAAATAAACCAAATCTTGTGCAGTCGTGCAAAATTTTGGGCTTTAACCTTGACTCAAAGACCTCCTATTCATACAGTTATATTCAAAAGATTAATTAAAAACAGAGGACATAATACAGAAAGTTCTTGTACACTTTTGGAGTACATGCATTTGCAAGACCAAGCATCCATCAGTTCTCTCTGGTCCACGTGATCAGTCAATGAAATATTTTGGCAATTGTATAGTAGCCAGCCTGGCTTTTGTAAATTGTTTTCAGTGATTTCTACCTATCACCAGGTGACAACTGCTCATGTGACAATGAGAACCGACTCAGTTCAACGGAGAAGGAGCAATTCCCTTTTGGGCTAAGTGGCCTCTCTGTCAGTTCTTAAAATGTGCTCCCCCAGGAGGGCTGAAGCCCATTGCGAGTGTAATGCTGCAAAGCTGGCAGGGCTTCTGCCCGTGTTCTAGGTCAGAGAACTTGTTTCAACACCCTTCATCTGGCACCTTTCACTATGGCTAAATGCACTTAAAAACATGAAGAAAGCTATTTTTTTGCAGTAGTAGTACTCGGAAAGACCTGGGGAGCATATTTTGTAGGAATCAGTTCTAGTGTCTGTAGACAGCAGTACATGCAAGTTTTACATTTGCTTCTGCAGAAAATGTCCAATGTCAATGCACAGAAATATGTTGTTTATTTTTAGAAACCTCTCTAGAAAGTTTTGCATATTCTGTAATATCACAAAGGACTTCTTCTGTTTACAGTTGCTTAGAACTAAGAAGATAGATATTTACCCAAGTTTTCTTGGCTTCCTCTTGCTCCCTTGATATTCTAGAGTTCCCTGTGGAGAGGGCCAAGAACACACAGTCAAAGCAAAGCAGCAAGTCGTTAATTTTTAATTCAAAGTGATTTTGTGTTGAATGCAAGCAGATGCTGATAATATCAGAAGTCACAGCATAATTTTTTTGATCAAAGGGCTCAAGTGAGCCTGATGAAGCATGCATCTTGCTCGTCTTTGATAAACCACATCAATTATTCACCGTGAAGGCAGACATCCTGACATGAAAGCAACAGATAAAGAGCATAAGCACATGTTCAAGACGAGAGCAGAAGAACGTGGGGGTGGGGCTGGAGGGGCTGAAACAGGTATTAATAACAGAATTATTAACTGGAAACAAAGCCAGTAAAACAGCTTTATTGCCACTTTGAACTCACGTTTAACTGGTTATAGTACATGTTGTCCTCGGGGCTATTCAGCATTTTGGGCTGCTGACATCGTCGACGAGGTGTTCTCAGCTTCTGTTCAAGACAGTTTTCTGAACCTACAGTAAGATAACACAATTTAGTTTTAAGCTGTGCCAGGTGCTGTGAACGTCTTAGCATATTTTAGTCTGTAAACAGTCTTCTGTCCTATTTGGTCTTGGATTTATTAGCAAGTCTGTCCTATCCAAAGTAAGCACACAGAAACTTGGGAATCGTTGTTTTCTCTTTTGAAACTTAGTTCAAACATAAGTTTTTAAGCAGAACTTAATTTTTCCTTTTATAACATTTTTTATTCTTCCATATATCTATATCACACAGCTCCTTATTCCTTTCACACTTTATCTTAGTATCTTCTGTTATCTAAGCAGGAAATGAGGTATATTGTGACCAGCTATGGATATATCATTCAGCAGCAGCAAAACCGTTTTTCTACAGCAGACAGTAATAAAGCCTTTTGACTGATGAGACTTAGTCTATTATAATCATTTTTATATAATAAAAAGGCTACCTTCTTGACATGGCTCTCTGTTTAATCGGAGTAATCGGACTGGTTTGGAATTACGTTTTCTTAATATAATTTGTGATGCGCTGTAAAGTAATAGTTGCTTAAAGTCATCTGGAAAGCAGAGTTTAAAGATGAATGAAATATTTCAGAAAGGGTGGATTCTGAAAAGAACTAACAGCCTTTTCATTTTTTTTTTTTTTTTTTTATTACGGAAAAAAGACATTATGGTGTGCTGTACTCTATTTTACCAGGCATTTTCTGTGGCACATCCTCTAGATTACCAGGACAACCATTTTCAGTATAAATCAGAATCACTAGGTTACTAAAAGACACTAGGGGGGGTAAGGAAAGGTCATTTACTTTTCAAATAATTCTCCCAATGCCTTTGACTTTTCTGATAGCTCCCTGTTAAAAATGATTTTAGTGACAGTAAGAATAAAAACAGGTTTTGGTGGCACTGAAAGAAAAATATACATCTTATCACATTTGCATCCCATACTGCATGGGTAACTTGTGCCGATACAAAAGACCAGCACAAAGATCAAGCAGCATGAGTTCCTTTAAAAACTTCAAAACTGAAGTTAATATGGCTTGTGTGGATGTAGGGCTCTAATCTCACAAATAATTTGTAAGATCTGGCCTTAAGGAGCAGCTAATATTACAAAGGAGGTTTATTATACACCCAGGTTTACAGTTTGCAACTATTGTACTTTTCTGCAATTACTGAGTGAGGTAGAGGAGGTGGTTGAATTTTGGCCTTTTCAGGCAAATAACTGAGTGTTCTGGGACATTTTCTCTCTTTCACTGTATTTCTCCCTCTCAACAGTAAGATTTGAAAGACAGTAGTTTCCTCTGAGTGTGGGACTGCAATCTCTGTGTGGGAGGGGAGCACTTTTTTCGTGCCAACTGTCATGTTCCTTCACAACACCTGGGAGAGATGGTGGGTTAAATGGCCACCAGGGAACTGACTGCAGAGCTGGGTGAATGAGAATTTCTCATTCTCATTTTAGAATTTCTCTAAAAATGGAAAACAATTTTATAGAGAAATGTTACATTTCTCCAGTAATACAAAATAACTTTTAAATAATACGCTCATGTTGCTTGCTAATTTAATACCCAAAGCTTCAATGCTTTATTCTTTCAAGTTCAGTAAACCTTTATATTTTTGCTAAAGAGCTTGTGATGGCTGAGCCTCAACCTTTGCTACTTGTATTGCATATAACCCGACATGGCAGAAGCTGTTCCAGAAAATGCTTCTGGGGAAATTGGGTGCCCAAATAATATCTGTGTCTTTGGAAAGTTTTTTTCTCTAATATTTAGATAGGACATAAGTGTGATTTTGTTATCTCTGAAGTCTCTGGAAGTTTTGTGGAAGACCTGCCGTAACTACATTCTACTCTCTCCCTGTTTGCTCTGAAAGTTACTCAAATTGATCTTAGGCTTTCTGTCTCACGACAGGAGGGTCTGCAATTTTTGCAAGCAATGTTTTCAGTCGCAAGGCCGTCTGAATTCCTTTTTACAGCAGTGTAGTTCTTGAATACCTCTCCACAAATAATTTTTTTATTCTAGGAAGAGGCTGGTATGAATAAAGACTCAGGTCCGCACAGTTTTGCATAATTTCACACACCTCTCTGCAGCTTGCCAGAAGTAAAAACACAGCACACAAATATTTAGAAATTTTCAAACAGTATGATAATATGATGGGGTATTCTTTTTTCCTTTCCCCCAAACGCTGTTGTGGCCTTCATGTTATTTTTCCAAAACACCTATATGTAGAGTCTTTGTTTTAAAAATGTCTTTTATTCATTAGGATTCTGAGACACTAATATTTTGCTCTAGCTTTTTATGCTGACACTTAACTATTTCTGTATATCCTATGGGTGGTCTGCAGTTTGTGTCCTCCAAAGGAAATACCCTTTCAGCGGGCCCATTTGTCTTAGTGTTTAGTAGCATACTACACGAACACTACAAAATCTGGTAACATTTATCATAAACTACCATATCTGGAGAAAACGGTATTAACATGTGCTCAACACTCAGCAATTGAATAGGCATTTTAAATGCTGTTCTAAAATATTTTGCTTTGATGACAGACTTAAAGCCACCAATAAGAAAAAAGTCACTTGTCATTTTAATAGCA
Organism: Buteo buteo; assembly: GCF_964188355.1. Classification (NCBI taxonomy): domain Eukaryota; kingdom Metazoa; phylum Chordata; class Aves; order Accipitriformes; family Accipitridae; genus Buteo; species Buteo buteo. The sequence continues at coordinate 31,520,684 of NC_134175.1, forward strand.
ATAGCAGCACCACCAGTATCATTAACAGGGTATTGTCTACACTGCACCCAGTTTGTGCTAAGTGCCTCTGGCACATCCAGTCTCCTGAGTTTGCCACAAATTTAGAGACCAGATGAGAGAGTGAGCACATGAACTTCTTTCAGGTTGTCCTTTAGTACCATTTTAAAAGTAGGAGATCTGCCCCCCCTTTTGTCTGGAAGAAAACCTTTCCTTTGTAGCTCTAAGCACAGAAATTCCTTAGGTTACAATTTCTTTATTGGTAACTTGCTTACTGCAGAAATAACACAGAGTAGGTAAAATGCCTTCTGCCAAGTGCACTGTGTCAGCTGATCTAGCAAGTGTAGAGCAGCTGAGGTTCTGGGCATCCTTCTTTCCTCACTTGAACCCAGAGAGGCTGATACACATGGGTGAGCAGGGTCATGTGGATGCTACCCTGAAGCCACCACAAAATTGATGTTGCTTACAGTGAAGGGAATTAGAAACTGGCAAATGGGTAAAACTCTTGGAGTTTAAAGTATTTTTAAGTAAACAAACCAATGGTCTTTCTGTTTACTCCTCTATTACCACTATTGGTTATCCTTTTTATTTCTCTGATACGTAAGAGCCCAAGTCAATAGATCAGGACCTTGCAGTGCTCAAACAGATTAAAAAGCCGTGTGTTTTCAACTAAATGCAAAGTCAAACATTCGAGTTAGTTACATTTTTAAGAACTGGGAATTGCATAGTTGGAAAGCAGTGTCTCCAAGAGAGAGCTGGAAATCATCACAGATATTCAGCTGAATATGAAGCAGACTGGGTGCAAAGCAGAAAACTACTCAATAGAAATAGGAAAACAGTTTTATCATTGAGTGCAGAATTATTTTAAAGTGCCTGCTGTAAACTGCAGAACAAGAACAATTTGAAATCTGGAAAACCTGCCATATGGTGAGAAATTTAAGAACACTGTTCTATTTAATTTTTTTTCAGAAGAAAGTTAAGAGGTGGTTTGAAGCAAGTCTAAACCCCTCTATAGAAAGAGGAGGGGTTTTCACCTTCAGAAACAAAAGTCTGAACTGTCTAATGGTCAGAAGTGGAAGAAAATTTCAGACCAGAAATACAGCACATACATAGTGAAAACAATCAGTCAGGAGAAAAAAAATATTTAGCAGTATGAGGGAAGCTCAGGTTGAGATTGGAAGCTTTTAGAAAAGGTATGTTTTGACTCAAGCTGAAGTTAAAAACTATTCAAGATATGACATATATCACTTCTAGCTTAACATGAATTCATTTCTCTAATGTGATTTTTATCTACGAGTCTCAATCTGCAGAAGATTTTGTATTGATCTTTTCATTTCTGGGATATACTTTCACCTCGGAATTTCCATGTGACTCTTCTTCTTTACTTTCTTATGGCTGAAATGGAAATATTTTTCTTCAGTTAGCCATCACATCCATCATACTGACACTTTTTATGACATCTCTTGGCTTGCAGATGATTAGCACATTTCTTATGCCATATCTTATTTAGATGATTTTTCTGTTTAAAAACCCATCCTTTACATAAGTTGCAAAGGACCCTTTCAGAAATGCACAAATGGACAAACAGGAAGATTTAATGAAGAACTTCAAAATGCTCTTTAGCACTGACACAAGGACTTTTCCATCTAGGATTTGGGCCCTGACCAATTCTTTCAAAACAGTACCTGCAAAAAATGTATTTTTCTAATGATTTCCCATGAGGCAGATGACTTCACTTGATGTTCAGTGAAGATCTCTTCTTAGATGTCCTGTTTGTCCTGCTTATCTTGGTATTGAAAACTTAGGGACCAGGCACTGGGCACACTCTTCAGAGGAACTGAGAATCATCAGATTTTGCTCTCTGAAATGAAGCTAGGGTCTTCATAAACTCTTCATAATTAAACTCTTGCTTCAAAAACCCCTTCATGCTGATAACCTCACCAAACATTGCTAATTTTTCCTATATGGAGAATTCTGCAGAGAAGATGGTGATGAGGCAGCTACAACTGCATTTGGAACTTGTAAAATCCACTGATGTGAGTCAGATTGTTTTAAGGTTGGTGCAGCACAGAGTGGGCTCTAAACCCCAGTCGACGTCTTACTTTTAGCAAGGAATGCACAGAAGGGATCTTTGCCAATGTGTCAGTGCCACAAAGTGGGCTGTGTCACCTATTCCCTTGCTGAAGGGACTCCATCCACTACAACGCATATTGAAGGGTGGAGATGAGTAGTCTCATTTTCCTTCATACGCCATTTACCCAAAACAGGTTTGGAAGGGGTTAGTCTTGTCTCTTCTGTTATAGGTGAACACAAATCTAATATCACAAGAACAGTAGTCCTTCTCTAATTAGTCAGACAGGGAGATTTAGAGTACGAGAAGGGGCAGCCTGCTAAAGGAAAGGTAATGGGGCCATTTAGGGAATCATATATATTATTAATAGCGTAGGCAAATAAAGTACATAAATCAGTATGACCAAGAAAAATAGTAAGCATGTGGCTGATTTCCAATCTATAATATCAGATGAAACATGAAAGTGCAACCCTTAATTATAAGCAAATATTAGCACAGACTCATGGGATCTCATCATAACATCTCAAGGTCTACATTCATGAAAATTTAAGCAATGTTTAAAATCATGTTAATTTGTTCTTTGTTTGTTTCTTTTCCTGCCAGTCTAATTTATTCCAAAAGACTTTGGTTCTCAAGCCTGGATATATTGATCATGCCTATGTAAAGCATTGTTATAGCCTGGGGAGAAGACTTTTGTGGAAAAACTTGTCTTTGTTCTCCTTTGATAATTTATATGTATTTTGATGTTTTCAAGCTTTTCCAGTTTTGAATCATTTTTCAAGGCAGCAAGTTAAATTCACTTTTTCTCTTGAAGTCTTAGGCAAATGCAGAAATGACCTCACAGACAATGATAATATACGTCCTCCTCCTGGACTGGATGCTAAGTGGATAATTATGTGCAGCATGTTGATTTCAAGGAACAGCTACATTTTCTTCTGTGCCATACAAGTCTATTCAAGTAGAGGGCTCAAGGGGCTAGTGATTCTGGTCCCACTCATATCAGTGTTAAATGGGAGTGACTGAACATCACTTATGCAGTAAAAAATGCTGTAAATGAACTAGGCTTTATGATTTTAATTATTTCAGCTTTATTTTAAAAAAGAACGATTTACAAAGGGCACATAATGCTGTTTGGCCAAGACTGTTCATACAAACATATTTTCCTGCCTTTCTCGTTCCCATGATTCTCCACCATTTGCACAAATTAGCATCACACTGTAAGTGCAAAATGGGAGTAAAATGAAAAACTTGCCTGAGAAGCAGAGTGAATACTCAGGCAGTTAGCTTCCACTGAGGACGTGCTGCACCTGCCTGCCTGCCACACTCAAGCCAGTTAATCCAGAACCATCTTGCACATCCCTGTACAAAACTGCGATCAGCGTGACTTTAGTATGAGCACACATTAAGAGATACCAGGCCCACATCACAGGGCATTTGTTCACTGCCTGTTAAATGCTACCAACTATAAATGCATCAGAAACAAGGACAGGATAACAGGTCTAATAGGCTTCACAGAATAAGTACTGTAGAATAATCTGTAGCTTCATTTGGGAATAACGAAGTTATCAGGTCTATGCTATATACTATAAATTTAATTATGTTATGTGTCCTGGTTTTAGCTGGGATAGAGTTAACTGTCTTCCTAGCAGCTGGTATGGTGCTATGTTTTGAGTTCAGTATGTGAAGAATGTTGATAACACACTGATGTTTTCAGTTGTTGCTCAGTAGTGTTTAGACTAAAGTCAAGGATTTTTCAGCTTCTCATGCCCAGCCAGCGAGAAAGCTGGAGGGGCACAAGAAGTTGGCACAGGACAGAGTCAGGGCAGCTGACCCCAACTGGCCAACGGTGTATTCCATACCATGGGACGTCCCCTGCAGTATAGGAACTGGGAAGTGGGGTCGGGGAATCCCCGCTCGGGGACTGGCTGGGTGTCGGTTGGCGGGTGGTGAGCAATTGCCCTGTGCATCATTTGTACATTCCAATCCTTTCATTATTGCTGTTGTCATTTTATTAGTGTAATCATTATCATTATTAGTTTCTTCTTTTCTGTTCTACTAAACCGTTCTTATCTCAACCCACGGGTTTTGCTTCTTTTCCCGATTTTCTCCCCCATCCCACTGAGGGGCAGGGGAGAGTGAGTGAGTGGTTGCGTGGTGCTTAGTTGCTGGCTGGGGTTAAACCACGACATTATGGTAGTTCTGCAAGAATGCTGGAGGCTGATAGAAAATAAACACACTGTCTCTGAAAGATTTTAATCTCAGTACAAGCAAAACCACACCATGAGACAACAACATAGGGTAGGAGAGAATAAAGAGCAAATCTGCTTGGTGACTTAAGTAATGAGGTGTGTCTCTAACATCTTCTTTTCCCTTCTGAGGTTAATGAGAGGGAAAGAGAAAACTAAAGGAAAGAGAAATGGACAGGAAAAAGACAAAAAATGAAAAGATCAAGTAAGATACTGGGAAACTAAGGAAGAGAAGAAAGGGGAATAAACAACCATTAATGGTGAAGCAGTAGAACCTAAGTTCTGGCATCAGAGGATTTGATTAATCTAGTAACATCAGGAGCCTGGAGGCATGTCGGCATATTTAATACTATTAACAATTGTAATTCTCTCCAGGATACTTCATGCTTACCTAGCAGTAGCTTCAGAGCTCTGCAAATGTTCAATAAGGCCATCCATTCTGTTGATATAATGAGATATAGTATGACGGGAACCATTCTTGCCACCAAATTCCTGCAGTCCCTTCTTCTGCAGAAGAGTGTCCAGGAATATTTATAGGGGCTAGTGCTCTTCATGCTGCTAGTGACAAGCAAGCATGGAAAGAACAATAAATCAGATGTCCTTTGAGGAGTTACAAGGCCTCAGCCCTTGCTAACTGTCACAAAATATCTTACTGGAGCTTCACATAAGTGTTGCTAAGGGAAAGGACATTAACTAATTCAAAAATATGTATTAATGCTTAGAAAGAGTGATTAGTCCTTCACGAATCCTGCAACTGCAGTGTACTCAAAGCTCTTACTTGGATTCGGTAGGTAAGAATAATAAGTTAGATTTAATTAGTTTCAGTGTCAAGTGCTTTGTAGTCTAAGTCTATAGCCCCAAATGCAGTTACCAGATTCATTGAAAACACAGAATCTGGAGGTGTAAAAAGTCCTATAACAGAAAGATTTAAAATAAAATCAAACCAAGCTTCATGATCACCTCAGATCCCCCACACGACTGTGGTGAACTAGAATTTTGTTTATTCAGATGGAGTGTGCTCACAGTGCCAAGAGCCATAGACTGCTAGGGAAATTAGTGTAGCCTCTTTGATGTCATGTGCATCCCAGAATCTGTAACACACTGCTAAAACTGTGAGCACAGCCTTTTGTTTATAACCCTAAACAGAACCATTTGAATACACACACTGAAAGAACTCATAACAGAAGCAATGCATTTTCTTCCACCCAGTGATTCATTACTTATGGCTTTATTTTAGATACTGCAGTTCTACGCAAAGCCATATGCTTTAGATTATAAAGCACACTAAGCAAATCATAAGTTTTTCAAGATGGTATGTAAAGGCTGTTTTTGCATCTGTTTGTTGCCAGTGACCCAGATGATACTGTAATTAGAACAACAAATATTTTATGTGAAATCAATCATTTAGCTGTCTCTGAACCCTGAGACAATGGCTTTTAGATACACTTTGTTGGGAAACAAGATCCATAAATAGTTAGAATCTTGGCTTTTGTTGTTTTTTTCCCTTCCAACACAGTTCTGATCCTTCAGTATTTGTCAGTTCTTTCAGTCTCTATTGTGAGTGATTTAACTGTAGAGGGAAAAGGCAGAGATTAAACAAAACATACCAAAGAACTAAACTGTCAGTAACTAACATGGGTAAGATTCAAACCTGTCAGCAAACAGCATGCTTCTACAAGTATGGTCTTGAAGACATGTCTTCCTATACACATTGAATATACACAACCCCTCATATGCCCTGCATGTAGTAATATCTAATAGTGGGTTCCAGAGGTGTGGCAACTAGTCAACCAACCAGTCAAAGCCAAGAGGTTTACACAGCTACAACTTTAACTTCAGGAAAAAAATCATGCCAAACCATCCTGAATGGCAGAAGCTACTTCTGGACAATGCAGAAAACTGATGATTATTTTTCTTCCCCTCCTTAAACATGACCCAGGGCAGTTGTGGAAGCTGCTTTTTGGTGAATTTTTGGGATCTTTTTAGAAGAGACAGTTACTGGTGAAACCCAGGACATTTCAGGTATGCTGGAATTACTACATATCACAGCATATTTCCTGGTAAGACCTGCTTAATCCAGTAGCCACCAGGTGATAAGAAATAGCTATCTTACATTATCATGTGAGGTAAGTGATGTCTCTCTTGCTGTTTGAGCAGTGCTGTATAATCAATACAGAATTTCGCAGGGGAAAAACCTACTGAGAGCAATTAAATACGAAGAGATCACTTCCGGATCGGGAAATCCCTGAGCCACAAACCATGCTAGGCTGGAGAGTGTTCTGGGCAAATATCTCTGCTTGCCCTACTTTTTTACTATACCCTAGGCTTTTGCTCTTGGTTACTGTCAGAGAGAGGAAATTAGGCTAAACAGACTTGGATTGGACTTCAAATGCTCTTTCTTATGGCGGTTCCTCCCCCCTCCCCCTGCTTTTTCTTTGTGAGGTTGCTAACATTCAAATGACCAGGAAAGAAATCCACTTAGATTCAAGCAGAACAAATCCCCAAGAGACACCTGAACCTGAGGTTGAGGTAACTCCTCACAAGGTGCATATCAGAGTCTTCAATGCAAAGATCATTTCAAGGTCAACTTTAACTTCTTACGGTAGGACGGCTGTATTACACTTGCCTTTTTGTTAGCACTGCACCGGATCAGCCTGAGCTTCTGGAAGGCAGAAGTAGAAATCCCATGCAAAGAGGAATACTAAGGAAAGCCAGGCATTCTTCAGTTTTCTGGACATGCCCCATTTTCCCTTCTCTGGAATTATTCATTTGAGGTACTAGTCTTGAAGTAGAAACACTGGGACACCTACACAGGCATTGTGTACCCGGAGGCTTGCCATGATGCAAGCTTGTCCCATCAGCATTATGTCATGGTTGGGACTCAGCCTGTTGGTGCAGTTTATTTGTTTAGTGAAGTTAAAGAAAATAGGATTAGAAAGAACCTCAAGTGACTATTTTGTCCTTCCCTGCCTTCCAAAGTAAAACCACATCTCATGTTGGAGGTATGAGAAATTTTCAAAATTGCTCAGAAACAAAAATATAAAAAAAAATCCTCACAAATATAGCATCAACAATGGAGCCATTCATTATTACTTCTGCATGATACTATGACAGCTATTCCTTCAAAGAAGAATTAGGATGATGATTTAGTCAATCTGATTGATTAAATAGCTTTGGCAATTTAAGTATGAATCCTAAATATCCTGATGGTATCATCAATTTTAGAGATATTCTCCAAAGTACATTTGGACTTTGCAATGCAAAAGTTTTTAAACTGCAGATTGTGGATCTCAAGAGCTGTGTATCATGTGCAAATATGCCTAGAAAACTCACTGGACACTTGGCACTGGTTCATCTTGTGGATTCTAGCTAAGAAAAGCAAAGCATATGGGGAAAAAGATGAAACAAACATAAAAAGTAAACACTGTGATTAACTTTTAAAAATAAAAAGTCAAAACATTCAGTGCATTAGGGAACAGTAACAAATCACAAATACCTTTCTAATACTGCTTCTCTACAGAGCCAAGTACTGAAGTTGCCAAAAATGTATCATACAAATGTGGGGAGCTAGTCTGTGCAATCAGAAGTAGGGCAGGAGGCAATCTGTAAGTTCACACTCAGTTAAGATGTGGTTCATAACGGGCCTGTGTTTCAGAGTTGCTGTCCTAGCATATAGCCTGGATCCTTTTAAAGGTAATCCCTCACCTTCTTCCAAACTGTAATAATAGCATTTTTATCCCATACCCTCAGAGATTAAGCCACTTGATTGACTTTGAATTCTGGACACACAGGAAATTTGTATTAATTTAGCATAATGATGAGGCGCAATAAAGGCTCTGTGGAACCACAGCAGCGTGGTCTCTAAGGTTTTGTTCGTTACAGAAACACAATTTGCATATCTAAAGGCTTGAAACCATGGGTCCATATTGATACAACTAGTATCTCAAATTTGAGTGTAGCAGATTCAGCATATATTTCAAAGAATAAATGGTAGAAGCCCAAGATAAAACTCTCAGTAGATTTCTTCATTAAGAAAGAAGTTTTTTTTTCTGAATTCAAGGTAGTTGGCAGCAGTAACTTTTAAAGGAAGTATTAAAGAAAGCTTGACTGAATCCTGCAAAAATGTCACTAGTTAGATATTTGCTTCCCAGTGTTGCTACAGTGATTTGGTCTGACATTTGTAAATCTTGGAAGTAAAGAAGGTATCTTGGCTAGATAAAGGAAACTAATGCTGCTGACCTATGTGCTACAGCAATCCATTCTTAAAGGGGCTGTTAATTACTACTGGGACTTCTAACATTAGACCTACAATTAGTGATGGTTCAGAATTGATCTACAAATCAAACTCAGGCCAGGGAATTCTAAGGGAATATTTTGAAAGAAAAACTGAAGAAGCATGAACAAACTATTCAGTCAATGACAGAGTTAGAAAAATATGTAGGAATAGAAAAAACCTTCAGGCTTTAAATATGTCTGTATCTTGTGAAAGAGCATCTAGGTTTTTTTCCCCCTTCCAAATCCAAATCGCAAACCTTTGACTACTTACACTATGAATCTTCTGATAGAATGCTAGACATGTATAAAAATAAGGGGTCATTATTTCCAGAGGTGTAGTTCATTAACTTTCATCCTGAAAAGGTAGATGGGACCTTCCAGTAGTAGCAAAGTGTGTTCAGAAAATGTAGAAAAGATGTTTAAACAAAACTGAGGGAGGTCTGCAAAGAATTTCAACACTGGGATTTCAATCCTAATAAAGCAATTTTAGGCTATATATTTCATGATACCTAGCCACACCAGCTGCAGTAAGAGCTTTGAGAGTGCAAAACACATAGAATATGCGTACTTTTCATCCAGTCCTTCCTAAAAGCATTTAAAGAAAAATTTGGCAAAGACTTCAGCTCATGGGAGCAGAGGAATACATACACATATGTGCACATATACAAATAAAGTGAGTTGACTTTCCGATATTACAGTGACTTGCTTATGTGACAATATGTTGTTTTGTTCTGAACTCACCTTTCTTGACAGGGCACAGCTTCCATTAGTACATCAACTCACTGTATTATATTCCCCTCTGAACACAGTCTTTGTACTTGAGTGTCACTTATTTTAAATTGGTAAATGCTACAGAATTAGTTGGTTTTTTTTATTTTTCTCATAAATACATGACTAATTCTAGTGACTTTGATGACATTTTATTCCTCAGAGCTTAACAAACCCTTCTTCACCAACATGAGTGGTGATTTCAGGGTTCAAACTGAGGCACTAGGAGGGCTGATTTTTAAACAGTTACAGCTCACCCATTCTGGAAAATCAGGTTCCTTCATGGTATCTTAGTTTAGGTACACAGAATTTCTTGTCACTCCAGAAAATACAGACAAAGTGATTTCAGAAATTTTGGGGGGGGGAGCCGATTCGGACATATTTTCCACCTCTTAACTACTGTAAATCCTTGATTTTTTTTTTCAACCCCTTTCTTACAACTCTGTACTAGATTCTTGGCTGGTAATTGAATAATATATCCCTACAGAATAGCTCGTGATATAGCAACATCAAATTCTGTTTGTGTCCTGATTCTGTACTTGGGTCTGTGGGTATTGCGGAGCATGCAAAGTTGTGAATTAACACTTTATTAGTTATTGTGCACTAATTTCTTGGGTGAATGACCTACAAAGGACCACACAGAGTTACAACATGAATAAACTAGTGCATTGCAAGTGTACCTATTGCCATGGAATGCCACTTCTGATTTATCTGTTTTGGATAGCTGAGAAGTATGGCCATATTAACATAACTCTTTTCCATAACATATCTTGCTTCTCAGTAGGACTAATTAGCTTAGGCATGGCACTGCACTCATCCAGCTATACTGCCCCCAGGGTCTGATCCACATCTAGCTTGAGCAGCTTTGCAAAGCCCTGGCATGCGCTGAGTCGCTATATCATAAATTTATATTACGGCTTATTCTATACTAACTTTCCCATGGAGACAAAACCTAAAAATCAGTTTTACCACTGTGAACAGATTCATCAAAGTCTCCCATTGAAGTAATGCCATAATAATAATGACAATATCCTGTCCCCAAGCAGAAAGGCTCATATCCTGAAAACGCTAACATTGAAGCCAGCCCCAACACTAAGCATATGAATACAAGGGAAAAAAAGGAAAGTCTCAGAAAACCATGTTGTTATTAATATCGTTTAGAGAAATATGATTAAAAAGGAAATATATAATAGAATTTTAAACTCCTCCCTTTAGAAAGGACTGTCTTAATTATTTCAATTATTAAAAGGCCCTATGAAGTAAAAGGCTGTGGGCTGAGAGAAATATATATTTCTCTTCATATGTAGAAGATGATACAACAAATTTTAAAAGTCCAGCACTCACTCTATCTACACAATACTTGAATTAACTCATGAAGCAGTTTTAATTCAGAGATAATTGAGAGCCATACACTTTCTACAAACACACAGTAACATGTAGGAGCACTTAAGCTAATCTTTGTTGAAAAATTCTTATGTTAGGTTCTTCAATAAAATAAGCACAAGAATAACTTTTGCTTTCATGGAAAGTGTCAATTCCACATGTAGCTGCTCAGCATTGTCTAAATTAAATGAATATGAGACTCATGGGTGGACAGAGGCAAACTGAAGATAATCAGCAAAATTTATGTTTTCAAATAATGTACAAAACACATAAATCACTTTGGAGGCCCATAAAATGGTCTTTGAAAAAAATATTTCAATTATAAAATAGCAAAAAGCAAAGAAACATGACCATAAGTTACAGTTCATTGTTTGCTTTTAGAAGGTAGAGTGGCAGGAAATTATCTCCCTCTCATCACACATTTCATTTTTGATCAGGTGATTTTGCATTATTTGTAACTTCAAAAAGCAGCCACAAAAATATGAGGTGCCAAAGATATTTTTTCTTCTCTGAAGATGCAATTTTCTAGAAGAAAACTGTCTACAACACCACATATAGCAAACCAAGATTTTCAGTTTCTACTGCAAACACTCACTCATGCCAGCAATCTACATGAAGTCAATGCGTTATGCCACTGCATAATGATGGATCATGTGAGGCTTTGTAGGACGGGACCAATATTCTTTAAAATACATGTTATTATTTAATGATTTATCCCTTTTTATTACTGTCAACCAATAACGCGTATTTGTTCAAAACAAATTACTGTTCTTTCATCATTATGTTGACAACATTTTGTTCAGAACAATCCATGGTACAAAAAAGGCATCATTATTTACAGAGAACCATAAATCCTTATTTTTATTTCTAAAATACATAGTAGAGGTTAATTACACTTACCGTACTTTGCTTTCTGTGCGTGTCTCTGCTATTAGGAATTCATCTGGAAAGTTTATGCAGAGATACAAAACACCTTAGGTAGCTGTTTTGGCCTATGAAGTCTTAGCTTTATGTGTTTTGTGTATTTACTTTTTAGAGAAAGAGTTACTGTTTCAGAATAAAGCCTTGCAGGGTAGAATGTGAGCAGGCAGGCTACACAGCTGCTGTGTGGCCTGTGATGAGGAAGGTGCCTGTACCACCTGACAGTGCCAGCGAAGGGCTAATGCCCTCATGACACTTGTCCTTCTTTCTCTTTCCCTCATGGCTGCAGACAGCCAGGACTAGGATAACAGTTTGAACGTACAGAGAATTTGCAACATCGGCCTTGTGAGGGATGAATTTCCCAGTCATCTCTGCTGAAGCATTAAATGAAGATGTCTAATGATGACATTCTAAACACCATCATTACTTATTTCACTGGAGCTCAACGCACACAGAGGAAGAGACAGTCAATCATATCATGAAGAGCTACATGATGTACCACTCCTCTTACACAAGAAACAGCAGTAGCTTGTGCCACTATTCAAGACATACATGAGTCCCCAAACTCTACCTGTGAACCTGGGCCCACAGAAAGGAGGCTGAGCCCATCAGAGTTCATCCTTGTAACGAAACACCATGGTAGGAGAGGGTTCAAGGGGACCAAGGAGCTGAGAGAGCACACCTGATTACCTTTTCGAGTTTTATTTGTGGATGATGAAAATAGCCAGAAGTAAATGTTTCATATCCTATCATGTATCACATCACTGGAGAGGAGGCAAAGCTTGTACTTTGTGTAGAACCAAAGGGACAAAACCAGTAATCCTGCCTGCAACCACGCTTTTCTTATCCTTTTAAAGAACTTACGGCAAACCTGTGGATAAGAAGTGCTCTGCTGCAGCCAAGTGTAACTAAGATGGCATCCAGCTATATTTCTAACACCTATTAAAACCAGAACTACAGCAATTTAACTTAGTATCCATCAGAAAAACGTGTTTATTGTCCATACTCAATGGGAAAAAAAAAAGTCAATGACATCACAAGAAGTGCCTATGCTTTTTTTTTTGATGGTATCAAAAAGTTTCTTTAGATTACTGGCATTTGAACATGAGAAACTATTAAAGTAGTGCACAAAGTCAATAAAACGATCTCGCTAGACTTGCCAATGTGTATAAGGGGTTTTATCTTTAAAAATAGCCTAGTATTTAGTTGTATAAGCTCCAAATGGCGTTTAATGGGTGAAAATGCTTAAAGATTTCTGAGAGGTATTCCTATTTCTTGGCCATTAGCATGCCATGCCAGGATAGTTTAAATCTGCTTTCAGTTCTGGGTACTCCAGATCACAGCTCTCTTTATTTGTAAAGGGGAGGGATTTCCACCTGTGTGGAAGAGAAGCATCCCAATAAAAACTATAAAGCCACTAATGGGGCCTCTTCAGGAAGTGCTGTGACCAGACAACTGTAACTGCACCTGAGTTAGAAGTTAGTTGGGCTTCTTTTTTATTCATTTATTTCTTCACTAATACTGGAATTTTAGGGCAACAGAAACTTTTTTTGTGAATTCAGGTCATATTAGCTAACAGTTTCAGCTGAAATAACATGAAAAAACTTCAGAGATGTTGAAACAATTCATTCTGGCATCTCAAAAACAAAACATTTTGATTTTGTCACAAGGGGACTCCTTTCCCAAACCAGAGGAGGTAGTGCTGCCACCCCTGATATCCAAAAACTCAGTGATTAGGCCATGTTCTTAGGTTGTGAAAGATGTAGCTTCAAACACCTCCTTAAACTGTTTTGGTACAGGGACTTGAACCCACATATCACGCTTCTCAGGAGAGTAACCTAACTGCTGGGCTAGAAAATATTCTTAGGTAGGTTTCTCTCGGCCTCGTTTGTTGAAAGTGTCCCACTTTGCCTAAAGTAGTTAAATATTCATTGAAACAGAGATTGAAAGCCAGGTGCTGGGCCCCTTTTCCTCTGACTGCTCAAATTACCAGGATCTCAAGTCATTCACATGCTCTCTGCTTCTGTGGCCTACTTACTATTTAACGTACATTCCACTGATGGGAGAAAGGGGAGAAGGAGAAAATGTTTTCTTCTCTGAACTTCTGTATCTGCCTTAAGCATAGCCAAGGCCATTGAAAATATGGGTCGGTGAAAGTTTTGAGCCTTACATTTGGAAGGACAGTAGTATGGAAGGTAAGAAATTATCACTTTCCAACATATAGAGTAGTTAAAAATAGAGTAGTTTAATGACAAGAAATAGTATTATTTAAAGGAGAAAGAAGTGAGACATCTGCATCTATTTGTATCCAGTGTTTATCCCTATTGGCACAATTAATAAAAGCTATGCATAAATCACATGAAGTTCATTAAATCCACTGGCTCAGGCTGCTGACTAATTGGTAAATACACACTTGATAAAAATGTAAAATGTATGCCAACTCCACATTTTAAAACTGGTTTCTAGTTAAGATGTCTCTGCTTCCCAGTTGCTTTTCCAACAAAGCTCTATTTTCACGGTTATTGGTCTTAGGGAAACAATAATGCCCAGAACAGTGCCAAAAGATCTTAGGCCCTAGAGTACAAAAACAAAAATCAGCTCTATTGAGCTTACAGAGACCAAGGAGTTAGATATCTTGTGTCTAGGGCAATTTTCTAATGTACCTGTGAATCTAAGGTCTCCTGATGCCAGCTGTGCACATTTCAGTAGACTCTTCAGGCACTTCAACTCCTTTACAAATGAGGCCTTTAGCATTTGCTTCTGTAGTATTGCCTTCAACTAGCCCGACATGAAGGTATCATCGCTCAGTGAAACTTTGATTGAGTTAAATCTGACAATTCTGACAAATTAAAGGTCCAGGAACTATGCAGGCCTGTGCAGACAGACAGTCTGACACTGTCAAAATTAGACACAAGTAAAAACTAATTCTGAAAAACATGATGAGTGTGAGAGTGGCTGAGGCTGGAGCCATCTACCCCAACACTTCTCTAAAGGTCACAGAAGACCCATCTCCACTCATGTGGACATGGTGAAACCTCTGTACTCTCCAGCCCAGCACACCCTCCTTTTCAGAGGAGGCCAGCACCCAGCCAGCCACACATTTTTATAGACAGGGAGCTCAGCAAAAGACTTTGATAGTTATAATGGCTTTTAACAAATCCATGGAGAGCCTGATCTGAAGGGTCTCTTTTTGCCACCATTACTGATGGCTCTGATTGTGGAGGGCCTTCCTGACATCAAACAATCCCAGATGCAGAGAGGCCTTGGGAGCTAGCCCAGTGCTTTGTCTGGGCCTGACCTCAAGTTTTCTGTATTTACATTTTTTCCAAAACATGATTTAGAACAGATGTCACTGGACACCAGAGCTCTTCTCCAGGGCTGGAGTAGAAAATCACAGAAAAAGAGGGAGATACAGAGCAGCTCAATTTACATTACATGAGGATATTGATCTGCATAGCAAGGAAAGGGTCAAATCTACCCATTTCCAATTTTAGTTTAATTAGACCCACATTCATATATCAGTGCTGGTTTCCCTCTGTTAAGGCTCAAGCAAAATGCTTGGTTTGATTGTGAACAGCCTTATAACTAAGTGCAGTATTTTGGGTTAGGGATGGTTTAGGACCATCTCTGCTTGTATTCTGTATTTCTGCCATTGACTTCGACAGTGCCTGAACAACACATTCAAAGCACTTGCCTCAAACCACACTTATGGTGTGCATGTTTGAAACAAAGGATGAAATAAAGTTGACAAACAGTATTACGAAATTGATATAGCTTTAATAGTGGCTTAATGAAAAAAATGGGAGTATGAAACTCCCTTCTTCTCTAGACAATGTGTGGTGAAATAAGCTGTCCACAATGGAGGGAAAAAAGCTTGAAAAGAAACATTTGGAAACAATACAATGACATACGGTCCCATATGTTGAATCTATAATGCTTCCTAATTCCTTCAGGGTAAAATTCACTCTCCTCCTGAACAAATTCCAAGTAACTGGGATTTGCCTGTGAGGGCTAAAGGAAGGAATAAAATCTGTCCTCTGTACACAGACAGGAGACATGGCTACGAAGCAGCTTCTCTGCAGTTGCCATTTTACCCCTGGATTGGAGCAGCACAGGTAACGTTTTTTGATCCTTTTCTGGGTATTTATAATTGCTGATCCACAGGCCCATCCTCATCTCTTCTCCCTGGTCAAGTCTGCTCAGGGAATGCTTTCCCTGTAGGGTGCTCCACGGTAAAGAGGGCATGTGCTCAGCTTTCTGAATCATGGTAGCACAGCAGAATACCTAGTGTCGCTTTGAAAGTTTTCTATATAGAAAGCTGCATGTTGGTGCTGGTAAGGCATGCTCAGGGCCCCAGGGCAATTACGCTCTACAGCAGTTTTAGGTGATGCCTCTACAGCCCTTAGTTTTTTTGAGATACATTATTTCCACTCATAATTCCTGGTCCTATGCAGTCCACCAATCTCTGGATGAGGGAGTGGGAGAGGAAAAGGCCTGCAAAATCTAGCAACAGTTTTTATGCTCTTAACAGCACTGATTTTGTAAGTGTGCTCAACACAAGTGGTCAAACGTCTATCCAGCAATGAAAGTGTCTCATATATAAATGCTCTGAATTAAATTGTGATATAATAATAATTATTGGAATTTTGGCACATTTTAGGTGGTTGCATTGCTCACAGGATCAACTCAAGGCACAGGCAACTGCCTAGGTTAACAAATTACTGGAGATACTGAAGTGGCCACAGTTCTGTTGACTCCTCACAGCTCTGGAAAGCCAGGCTCCCTAGAGCTAAGGTACACACTTGTAGTCTTCATCACTGACCCGTATGGATGTAACATTGTACTGCAATACCTCTGTTCATACACGAAAGGGAAATTTTTCTCACAATCCTTATTCTTACACTCCTTATTGATGGGACGTTCCAAACTTCAGATGGTCCAAAGATGACATATACTGCTATTTGCCTGGTCATTATAGTGCAGCTCAATGGCCATTTTATAGGTCATTTAAGCTATTTTTTAATTTTGCTATTTGTCACCATCTCTAGTCTGTTTCAGGAGCCAGTAATTAGCTGTATTCGTTGATCTAATTTCTTTGTATATGAATAGTTTTGAAATTGTATGTTACTAAAAAGTTATGTATTTGAATTTTTGTTCGTATTTTTTTAAATTTGTGTGAAATACCATGCCCTCACCAGCCTGTCTGTTAGGAAGAGGCACCTTTGCATTTTGTAAGTGGGTATCTCTACAGCCCACTAGGACTATCTTTATGCATTCAGCCAAATTCAGCAGACTATGTCCTCTGCTGCTGATTCTCCTCTTTCTGTTTTGACTAGATCATGCAACTGAGCTTGCTGATATATAACTCAGATTAAAAATGTGTTTTACACAGATGTGTTGGTAGTAACAGGAATGACCTGTGAACATTGGAGGGAGTAACACTGTAGTGAGTGGCACCTCCACCGAAAAATGACCTGTGAGATGATGTCTAGATTCTTCAGCTCAACTGAAGTTCAACAACAGGGAGGGGGATTCAAAAGGTATGTTCACGACTGCTATCAGAGAAAGATAAAAAAAAAGTGTAGCAGATACAAAATGAGATTACTCAACTCACTAAAAAAGTTCATTTAGTAGAAATCCTGCTGTGAAATGGGAATAAAGGCAGAAAAGCCTTTGTCCCCAATTTGATAGGTCAAGGGAACTAAGGCAACATGCTGAAATCAAACCAAAATTTTTAGTTTTATTCTCCCTTAGCTGTGACTAAATAAAGCACAGGATTATTATTTCCTGCATTCTTGAAAGATACCTTTGTTCTTTACTTTTTACATCAAAGCTTGCATTAAGAGAAATTTTTGGGGAACTGGCATTCTTAAGCATTTCATCCCCCACAAATCAATAAACCTAAACATATGCAGTGACATCTTGCAGTGCCCAGGCACAAGATGAGGAGTCTGAAGAAACTGCAGGATGCTTCTCTGAGCTGCTAGTCTGGAAATGGCAGCATGTGACATCTGGGAAAGACATCTCTCAGTACCAGACACCAGCTACAACATCCTCTGCATGTAGCAGGACAGCGCCTGAACGTCAGGAGCCCTTCAAGATTTTAACATTCAAAAAACTCTTTTATGCTCAGAGATTTGTGAAAAGACTCTCACACTATGGCTTGCACACATTGATTTCTACAAATGGTCAGTAATACTCGTATTGCACACATGGCTACCAGCTAATTGTCACAGACTTCTGGAAATTCATTTTCTCAAAGGCAGAAAAATTCAGATGTGCCTGTACTGAGCATCCTGGCTTCAGGAAAGGTGCAAAAACGGCCAATAAAATGATAGCATCTATTGGCAAAAACGGCCAATAAAATGAATGCAAAAGATCTGGCTGAGTACGGACGAGATGGTTGTATCAAGCACTGCTTTGAATGAGTTTTTGTTCTTGAGTATTATCTGAGTTGACTCTGAGATTCTGCTTTGCTACCTTAGCTGCCCAGCTGACTCAGCCCAATAGTGCTGTCCCAATGACTCTGATCTACAGCAAATACGGGAGCCTAGCATGCAGCCCTCTAAACATGAGGTGTCACAACCCAGGCTTTCAGAAGGAATTTCTACTACAGAAATGCCTCTTCAGACATAGTTGGAACTATTGGGAGACTGACCTTATCCTGCAACCAGATTGGAAACCATAACCCTAAGGAAAGACTGGCATGATTGTAGGAAAGTAGCGTGTGCTCTAGGATGAGCGTCTTCTCAATCCAGCTCTACTCATTTGGGTTCAGCTCCAAGTAGAAGTCCACCACAATGCTTTTTTATTTTTCTCCTGGAAGACAGTTATAAAGCTGTCATAAACTCAGAGGTGGATATGATGGAGATGAGGGCTTTAGATCTCTGATTCCCCCACTAAAAGCAGCAGAGATCTTTTAAGGCCATAGGCAGAGATTAAGAAGCACTTGACTTTGCTTCTCCAGCTGGAGGACAGGGACAAGGGTTATCCAGACAAAAACTACAAAAGAAAAGGAAGGATGCAAAGAAAGTATTTAGGCCTAGAACCACAATAAACTTCCAGAATAAACTTCTGCCCAGTACATTTCTAGAAGGCACTAAGCTAAACTCAATGCTGATTCAAGCTGAGTTTTATTACGTGATAGGTACAGAGCCAACAGTACATCCTAAACATATCCACACAGGTACTATACACACTGCGCTACAGGAACGAAAAGTCTTCCCTCCTTGGGAAATCATCCTGTATTGAAGGTAAAAGATGATTATCCCTCTTCCACTCACCACCACTTGCTCTTCCCCATCTCTGAAAATGGCAATGAAAGCTACTAGAAACCATTTCAAAAGCTAAACCAAGATGGGGCTGAGGAGGGAATGGTATGGGGAGGGAAGAAATGATAATTCCTGTATATTTATCTCCAAAACTACTCACTGTTTTAGTTATTTGCCTCTTTTTGGTTCTTGTCTTTGTAGGTCAAAATGGTTACCAACAGACACTCTCACTGTTTATTTGGCATCTATGACACCTCTATCAGAACATGAATCAGCATCAGCAGTGTGTCAGCCTGTACTGGTGATAAGAGTGATGCCTGCCACTCTCCTTCCACTGTAATGTTTACATTATTTTTTTGTTTTAAAAAAATATGTGAACTTGACACTAGCTGCATTAGACCATCACCAATACTTGGAAACGTCATCTCTCTTCTTGTTTAATATTTGGAAATACTTAAAGAGTTTGAGGAAAATATTATCATGGAATGTTTGATGTAAAAAATGCTCCAAGGCAGATAGAATTTTTCAGTTAACATTTCAAAATTGCTTCAAGACTGGATGAAGGATCTGATGAAATACTTCTATGTTTTAATTTTCCAGCTGCAAAATGAAACTCTATTTAATATTTAAAAGATCTTTTACAAAATACACAGAACTATTAAAAACACTACCTGGGCTATTCTGCAGGAAAGGGAACAGAAACAAACATGCCTGGAATACAAGGCCCTGCAGCCACTCAGCAGTTCACAAAACAACTTTGGTGAGCTTAACCACATCCTTCCTTCCCAGGGCGGCCGTTCCCCACAGAAAGCACAGAGCCAACACGCTCTTGCCAGATATTTGAAATAATGATTGGGGGGAAAAAAAGCATCCATTCACCCAGGAAAAAGCTCAGCTTCTTCTAGATGGACTGGGGCTGGTACTTATGTGAAATCATCCTTAGACCAACTGTAAAGAAGGGGCACAGTGTGCAATTACTGCATCTACCTAATACTTCCTGGAAGAGGACAAGGAGCAGATGGGTTTATATCCCCACTCATCATCTGGCTGATTGGCTAAATTGGCTTTACATACATGCAGCTGGGAATGTTTTATAGCACTCTCCTTCACATTCTTTCTCTAGTGACTGCATTTTTCCTCTTACATCAAATTTCCTCTTGCATTGAGAGGGCAGCTCCTGGATTACTTTGCTCCATGTATCTGTGGAACAACTGGTACCTGTTTGATGTGTTGCTGCACCATTTGCTCCAGAATGGAGTAGCACTTTAAAAGCGGATAGAAGGTTGCAGAAGAATTGTGATTTGTTGATCCACTGACACAACAACTTTGTCCTCACCACTCTGATCTGGCAGAAGGGAAGACAGCAGCAACAATGGAGGTTTATTCAATCCTCAGAGTGTTTTACTGCCTTCTACAGTAGAATCACTACCACTTTAAGCTGGAAGATGGTCCACTGATCAAAGCCTGTTTTCTCAACCTGTGGAGAGCAAGATTTGCTGTATAGTGATGGCTACCTGCTGTAGTTACTATAGAAACACATAGGAACCACAGACTTACAGGAAAGAGTAAGAGTTTGAGTAGTGCACAAGACTGAGCAAGATATAACATTTTAGATTTTCCTCTCCACTCTGGCAGGCTCAGCTGTGTTGCAGACAGACACAAATTAAGAAAAATCATTATTTCTGTTATTCTCAGGTCTTTTTCAGTCTGCTACAGCAAATAATGCAGTTCATTCTCACACTTGCAAGGCTCTGCAGTACTAGCAAAACTTGTTTTAAGCTCTCTCTGTTTATTTTTCTCATATTTCAAAGGTAACTCTTCACTGCAAGCTCGCTTCTCCTCTTCTAAAAGCATACCCCCTACCCTTTAATATTTATAACAAAGACTTAATGGAGAACCGAAGGTCTACAGTCTTGGAGACCATGATGCACTAAATGTATCTCATATGTCTTGCTAGGGCTAATTTGTCTGCATGGAGTGTAGGTTGACACTGCACTAAAGCTTCTAGCTCCTGTGCATCCAGACCCAGCTACCCTGCTGGGAGCACACATCCCAAGGTACTTTCACCTATAAATTCCATAACAGTGAAATACAGAAATCTAGTCTAGCCTGAAGACATGACAAACTTATGACTCATCTTGGCCACTCTTGCCTAAAGTTTTCTATGAAGCAGATGACAACATTTTCTTTACCCACTGTTGCAATATGTGTACAAGAGTTGACCAAAATCTAACAGGGTTCCCATGAATTGATCTATTTTAGGGCCTAGCACTTTTGCAGGCACGTATGCTTAAGCAACTTGGAAACCATCTGTATTTCAGCTTCTTGGCTAACGAAAGGGAATTTCCATCTTAAAAGCTGGTAGTAGAGCTGGTGGTAGTTTTCAGTTTCAGAGTCATCTGAGATACTTCGGCAGAAACGGATACTGCAAAGTACTATGGAACCAGAATTTGGCCTAGCATATGAACTCAGTCTCACTGTTAGAATCTGTGGTTGAAAACTGTTAATTCTTAATTTCTTTAAGAATCGGATCTTAACTTTGCAATGACTTCTTTTTCATCTGCATGCAAGATTTTAAAAATAGGACTGGTGTTTCCTTTAATTAGTATTTGATACAGTATTAATATTCCTATTTATCTTCTACATGCCATATGGATTAAATTCTCATTACTTTTGATCTTAATACTTTTAAAATATGTAAATCAGCAGACAGACACCCTCTTTAAAGCAGTGTTTGCACACCACATCTATTATTGCCTTGGGCAATAGGAAAATATCTGCATTGCTAAAATTCCAGAATTGTGAGGAAATCTTGAAAAATCAGATATTAAACTGATCAATCTAGATGAATTATATAATGACCAAGTAAACTGCAGTTCTTTAGATTCAGCTGTACCTAAAAGTGACATTAAAAGTGGCCAAAGACCATTACAGAACATGTACTTAAAAGGGATCAACTAAGTTAATTTCTGGAAGGAGACAAATGTTTTCACAGGTTGAGCTAATTCCAGATGCAATGCCTTAGAAGAACACTACAATTTTTTGAAAAATTTACCTTTAATCTCAGACATTAAAAATATAATTGTAGCATTCGCTACATATCAAGGTGCCACGCTTAGATCACTGGTCGGCCCGGACCAGGGAAAGAGACAGATAACACACACAGTGTGAGCTCCAACTTCCGCCTTTTATTGCGCAGTTAATTCCTTTTATACTAACAAGGGGAGGTGGGGTTACAGGTACATCACAAGGCTGCGACTAACCCTCTAACTTTCCGTGACAACGCGAGATCTTCCGAACGCCGACCCCTACATATAATGATTTGTTTTCAAGTTTATAGAAGATACTGTTATCTTAATTCATCTCTTATTTTTCCAACACTATAGCACGCTGCTCACTAATAGATTTGCATGGGCATGTATTTCAATTTATATGAATATTGCGCTTAAGGAGAGAGGAGAAACTTATGGGACTCATCAATACAAACAACAGGCAAAGAGGATACATGGGACTGACCTCTCTGTTCACACTGTAAGTAATCTCCAGTGACATGGGAAGCATTTGGATTTAGCGTTGAATGAACATGGTTCATGAATGTGTTAGTCTGAAAACAAAAGCTTATCCAATCATTTTACATTTGATCTTCCTACAACATATAATAACATATTTGTAGCTAGGCCTGTTAAATCTCTCTGCCTACATTATACTGCTGAAGTATATGCCTGAGAGTTTTCAGAAGAAATTAAGAAAATATGGCTGTGAAAAACAGGGCTGACTCCTGCCATGCTCCGACTGAGAGATGGAGGGAGGACACCGTGCAGCTGCAACCACATTGCATGCCCCAGAGCATGTGCGTGGCGCCTGCATGGGGTATCCATTCCCTACCTTTCAGCCCCAGAAAATCTTTACCTGTTGAGAAATACTACATGAAAACTAATGTTCTGGTAACAAAAAAACCCCAAGCAAACAAACAAAAAGAAAAAATTGCTTTTCAGTATAAGAAAAAGGCATTTTCAGGGAAGCTGGGCACTGCTGGGTGCATTTAGTCCCTCTTATTTTTTCCTTTTCTGATCTCATCTAAGATCAACTGATTTTGTGGGACCTTCTCCACCTTCTCGACTAAGCTCTGAGTACAGGCTAGCAGCCTGATAGCCTGATGTATTTCTAGCACTTTGCTTTTATTTTGGTTATCTTAGGAACCTACAGGACTAAATACTGGTGTTTATTCAAATATCACCTAAGAGAAAAGATTAATTTAATCACGTGAGGCCATGTCTGGCAGGGTTCATACCAAATGAAAACCTGAGCCTGAGCTCTTTAACTCTATGGTACAATGGTTGTGTATAGACCATGACTTCCCTGGGTGCACACCAAGCAGAAGGTCCAGAGCTTTCTTCCTGAGAAGGCAATGAAAGTTTCATAAGTAAAAGAAGCAGAAATTTGGCCCTTGCTCTGAACAAAGGTTTAGTTTAAGGCCTAGTCTACACCAGCAACAGCTATCAATGCATTTATTTCTTACCATCATCCAGGCTGATAAAAGTCCTCAGCTAGAAATACTGCTATTTTTTTTTGACCAGAACAATTCATTCCATCTGGCAAACTGCTTTAAGAACTGCTTTACTGTGATGAGATGCCTCTCCAGCAAGGAGGTTTGCTGGCATACATCTGCAGTACAGTTACATTTTCAAAGTCTTCTAACTGCAGATACAGCTAACCGGCCAGTTCTGTGCATGGTAGTTTCTCCAATGAGGAGACGGCTAACTCTGCTGATTTAAACCAGGCTTTTTTTCAGATGCCCTCCTGCATAAGACTACACTAAAAATACAACATTTGTTTCACAGAAATCTGCAGGCTGTAGTCATACACATACACCAAAAAGAAGACACATCAGTGTCCTTACACTTCCAGGAATCTGATAAGCACCACAAATACTATTCTGAAATTCCTATGCAACTAAATTAAAATGTTTTCTCATAGTTATTTGCAAAGGCATCATCAGTAGGGTATTACTTATCTAAACAGCAATTGAATATCCACAGTTGTGTTTAGAATAACTCAATGGCAGAATGTCTCAGAAGTAATTCAAATTTCCCCTTTAAGTGTCTTAATGACACTGTAGGGGACAATGCAGCACTTAGTTATTGCAGTTTAAATGCTTTATGTACTTACATCACAATTATTGCTCATTACTGTTTCACAACACAGGTATTATATATTATCTTTGTATTATGTGAAACATCAAACAGGAAAGTCTGCTCACGGCCATGCAGTTGCCTATACTGTTCAACCCAATTTACTTTTCGAGTTGTACTATAAAATTCTAATTCTAAGCAGTCACTTAGAATCCACATTTCTATCTTTTTTCACATTGAATGATCTTATTTAGGCAATGATTGTTATGGACTTTAAACAAGATCTGTGGATAACCACTGCTACACACTTAAGTATTGGGCCCTTCATCATCAACCTCTGTCTCTGCTGCATTTGTTATATGCAGAAGGAGATGTTGCATAGAAGCCTCTGAAATTCTGTTAATAAATCAAGGATCTCTTGGCTACTGAACTCATAGCTCTGTTCTCTAGTTAGTTCACAAGTATTTCATATCAAAGGGATGCAAATGTGAAGGTTTAGAAATAAAGGAGTAGCTTTCAAATTTGAGGCTAAATAAAAAGCCTGACAAGCAATACCATTAATAATCTGTATCATGTTTACCCAGTCTCTCTTCCTGAAACTTAAGCGCAACACTCCACAGTGGGACTCAACTTCACTTTCACCTCTGTTCCAGGTAGGAGACTTACTTTGTTAATGATATAGCACCTGCAGAAACTGCATCAGAGTATTCCTTGAAAGTGACCCCATTAAAATAAATTCAAGCAGCTATTACAAGCAAAACTTTGCCTCATCTTCCATTTTTTTCATCACTAGGATGTGGAAACCTCCTCCTTCCTTCCCTGCAATCCCATGACACATGGCACATTCACATGAAAATAATCTTGGACTACCCCACTGGAAACAGCTTCGTAAGCACCTTTGCAAGTGCCAGTTGAACTCTGTAGGCTTTGTGTGATGGTGGAGTCATGCTGAACAGCTGTGTGGGCTATAACTTATTCCAGACTCTTGTGGCTGGTCAGTTCTCCCAGTAGACAAGTGCTGAAGCCAACCACTTCCTCATCTCCTCCATGGCGTTAATATAGTGCACTGAAGAAGATAGAGGGTATAGTGATAGAATACAAGACTACTTTCATGGGCCATATAAGAGGAAGGACAGTTCTCAAAAGCTCTCACCCTCCTGACCCAGCAACACAGGCCGCACATTGACATGAGAATAAGGCACAATCAGGATATCATATTAACAAAGTCTATTGTTTTCAAACAGCTGAACTGTTTTAGATTAGTGATGACTTCTTCTCCTGTGTCCTAGTAAAAAGGGGGCCTTGTTTCAGTTCTAGATCACTTCTGGCAAGTCAGCTGGGAACATGCAGAACACAATGTACACCAGATTCCAGCACACTGCTGCCTTCCTGCTCTGAGCTTTGTCATCAGCTTACATGAAAATAGGCATAGGCCCATCCCACCAAAACTTGTTTTGCTCAGTTTGTTTTTGTTTCAAAAGGTCCTTCAGGGGAAAGAATCTGGTCAAAAATCCAGCCACAATTCAAATTGTTTATATAAAACACACTTGGGGCTCCAATCTGTGGGAGCAATATTTTTAAGTGTTTGTGTTTTTTTTGTTTCTGATTTGTTGTTCTTACTCAATGTTCTGATGTTGGTATGAATAAAGCCAGAGAAAAACCCAAGCATTAGTTTAACAAATGTAATCCAGATACAATGGGCTAGATTTACAGACCAGCCATGCTTATTTATGGTATAGCATGAGGATGCATGATGAAGTTGAGCATAACAGGCCCAACTTACAGTTGCCCTGAGGCCTCTTCAGAGAACACCCCTAGCACAGAAGGCCTGTTTGCTGCATGCAGAGCCAGCTCTGGGTCTTTGTTCCTACTTGTCCCAGGATAGGAATCATTTTAAGGCAGGGCAGCACAAACCTGAACAAAAGCCACTAGGATAAAAGGCTGCAGTCAGGGACATTTTCCCCTGCTACACCTTTTCAGAGGTTACAAGAAGCATTGGCCCTGCACCAACTCAGTGCCTGCAACCTTCCAGTTAGCTTGCAAAGGAAATGGTGGACACAAGCTCTTTTACAGTGAGACTCAGGTCTCCTACAGATCATATGTAGCAGTGATAATTTTCAAAACTCAGCTACCTCTGGAGCATCAAACTGAGTAGCCAGGTTTCCAAGGCAAAATTTGAAACACTTACCAGGAAATGATGGTCATTTAGGGAGTTACTGACTGCATTGGAAACTGTAGTTCTATTTTTCCACCCAAAAATGACTTTTGGAAACTCTTAATAAGCTGACCCAAAGTTCTACTGAAAACGCATCCTGTAATGTTTGCTTATCACTTTGCTGGTCGTAATGTTCCTCCAGTCAACCCAAATTTACGTGTCTTTACCTTTCAGTAAAAATTCAGTATTTCCATGCTAGAGAACTCCTCCAAGCTTTCTTTGGCTCAGTTTTATCCTTCTCATCACTCCTTTAAGCATGTTTGCTGTTCTGAGTTTGGCATTTTCTGACTACAGTAAATGGAACTGCGAATCCAAAGGCAGCCAATGATGTTTTTATTGCTGAGAATTCTTATTTGAAGAATTTGTTTGACAATATTGAGTGAATACGCATGTAATCTGCCACTTATTTTTTAACAGAGCATAAGCAAGAACAAAAAATATGGTTTCTTCCAATGTCTTCTTGTGTTATTTCTTCATTAGCTACAGGCTCTAACCAGACACCAATCCGGGACACACTTCCTCTTTCAGCAACAAGGGATAAAAAAACTTGATAACCTGCTGATAAAGGCTGACCTTAAACATTGATGTTAAATTGTCTGCCAACTCAAAGAATAAATCCCACCCTGGTTCTCAGAAGCAACTATCAATTCAGCTGAAAGCCGTTTGTTTTAAAGAATCACTTCCAGAAAGCAAGGCACATCTTGTTCTGCTTCAGATGACCCTGCATAGTCATAGGACTTCAAGAAGAGATAACTAGCCACCATGAGAAGCTCTAGAAGAGTGGGAACTTGACTTAGAACTCTTGCCAAAATTCCACTACATTTGGAAAGGTAGATAAGATGCAGAAAACCATAGGTTAATAAATTCAGGCCTGACCCTAAACACCCCTAAATTAAAAAATGTTAAGCTCTTGCTTAGATCCAACATTGAATAATGAGATAGAGGCAAACAGAGGAATAAAATTTAACATTAGGAAATAAAACTGAAAAATTCTTCAATCATTTTCTGCAAAGACAAAAACTGCCTGAAAGCTAAGCTTGACTCACTTAAAATCAAACTCTGCTCTCAATGACCCTCACATAATCCACAAAGAAAATCATGGTAGAATTTAACCCAGCATGCATTAGCAGTTAGAATGATTTACTTGGATCCTGTTGGGATTACCAACGTTTTTAGAAATGTAACTTCCAAAATGTACAGGGCATTATAGTTGTATGGCTGCTCTGGATGGGACAGTGAAATACAGAATGTAAGACTGTAAATGCCAGAAGTCCAGTGGGGGTAATCTCATTTCTCCTGTGTCAGCTAACTTCTGGAATGTTGTTCTAAAGCTGAGTGAATTGCTTTACTGACAGTGCTATTTGGAGTCTTGTGTTTTACCTTCTCTCTTCTCTTGATGTGACATTATGTATGGGCATACTTTGCTCTCTTTTTGTTTGTTTGTTTTGGATAGCCTCTAAAATTCATCAATAAGAAATAGAAAAGGGTCACTGAAGAAAAGGTTCTATTACACAAGGGAAAATTTCCCTTATTTTGTCTGGTCTGTTCTTTATCTTCAAAGATTTTGGACTAATTAATGCTCCACCCTTTCAGAGACACACACTTCCTAGGCATAATGAAAAACTATGTTGCAAATAATGACGTAAAATGTTGCAAACTAATGATGCATTGATATGGGCACTACTGCAAAGGAAATCATTCAGTATTACTTACCCTTCAAAAAGATTCTGCCTTTCAAAACAAAGCATGAAGCATACCTCTCCTACAGCAATAAAGTGTTGTACTCCTTTCAAGTGGTCTAAAGCTAGAATTAAACTTTTCCCTGAAAAACTTCAGCAACTAGACACAAGAAAAGCAATGCTACAGAAAGCAGTAGTACATTCCAATGCTAAGGCTACCAAGTGTTCTGTCATAATTGAAACTAAACTCTATTTTTTTTTCATCACTTTTTTTATCTCATCCTCTTCTTTCTCCTTTCTCTTTCCTGCTTCTCTGCATGGGTTTTTTTCTTTGATGGTATATTCCTTCTCCACTCCTCTTTTGGCTTGTTTTTTACTCAGTGTCACCTGTCCATGTCTTTCACCTTTTTTCCCTGTATATGAAGTTCTGCATAGTTTCATCTGTCATGGACAGTGTCTTCTGCCCTACTGATATACTCCCTCTCCAAGAAAAGGTTACGTTGGTTCTTCTTTTCCTTTCTTCCCACATGCCTCTTTTTTCTTTCTTTTGGAAACAAGCTGTTCAAAGTAAGCCGAAGAAGTCAATTGCCCATCCTTGCAAGTCACACCACAAACCACTACAATTCTACAAGCAAGTTACAGAATTCAAGCTGCAAAGTGACTGATACTTACTGCTTTTGTGACTGTGCATGTTTATTTTGTGTGTGGGAAGAGAAGAGGGAGTTTTGTGAATTAACAGTGATTTTCTTCAATGTGTGTCAATAATTAGTTTGTGCTGTGTGGTACTACCATGTAGGCAATCTTTGAATTAAAAAGTTTGAGGCTGCAAGTTGCTTATGATGATGAAATGGGATAATGAAAATCCTGCTTCATTTGCAATGCCCTGAGACATCTCTGCCTGTGGCTCTCTGTGATGACTATGTTCTTCCCAGGGAATGTTTTAAAATAAGACTACAGTTTGCAAATAAAAAAATCTAATCTACTCATGTAAAATTTCATTTTTCTAAAGCAGTTAAGTTCATTTGGATATGGAGCTGAGGAATTCACCCTTCTTGGGCCCTAAATCAATGATCAAAAGGCATGAGCCTTGATACAGCAGACAGAAAACTGATATATACTATAGACTCAACGTAACAGCTGTTCTGAATACCATTGCAAGCGGCAGACCCTTATGAGGAGATTAAGAGCAGTACTACTTCCAATTTATCAGTTTCTTATGAATGAAAAATTAATTGGAAGCACATGGACAACAACAGATGAAAGAAATTTATATCACTTAAGTCTGATGAGCAAAATATGAGGGGTGAGCCCAAACTGGAATCTTATACCTGTGCCCTTTTGGAACATTAGGGGAGAGAAGATGCAGATCTGAACTTCATATATATTCACCTGTCTCTTAAAATGAATCAACAGCTCAAAGATTTTTGTTACACAAATATCCCCTTTACCGATTTTTAACTATAGCAGCTGGTTGTTCTGAATTTTTAAGACTACACCCATATATGCTGCTACTCAAATCAGCTCACAGTTTTTTTGTAGAGCTGCAGCAAACTTTTCTTTTTTTTTTTGCAAATAAGCCTTTTAAAACCCACATGCTTACTGTTATTCATTTGATAGTCATGCTTTTTATCGTAACTAAGAATATGCAGTAAAGAACAGCATTAAAAGAATGTAGAAAAAACAATTGCAGCACTTTGCTGGAGGGCATTTTTGGTGTTTGCAAATCCCAGTACTACAAAAAGAGGCTGGAACAATGTAGTATTTTTTTCCTTACTCTGAATGTGACTTTTGTGCATGTGTGCATGAGGCAAACATAAGCACACTGGTGAGAGGGAGTCCCAAGAATAGCACTACACTCACAAAGCAACAGATAAAGAACCAAAGGTGTACTTCCTAGCCTACAGAGAAAACAACCTGCTGCAGCTGAAGGTAAAGAGCTGGTATAGCTCTCCAACCCAAATACCAGGCAATCACACATATTCACTATATTTGATTCCTAACAAAATGTAAGAGAGTCAGATGAGGAAGGACATGTTAAGGATGACTGAGTCTTCCATGGGTATTCTTGATGCTGTTCAGCTTATTAGCTATCTCTGCATTCACTTAGCCTAGCTGCTAGGGCAGACCAACAGGGCAAGCAAGAGGCGATACTTAGTAATTACATAGTTGTGTTTCCTGCCTTCTCAAGTTGTTCATTGCTTATGCTTCTACATAAAACACTGATTTGCACAAAGCAGTACAAACCTTAAAGGCAAAGAACGGGTACTAAGATATTTTTAGGAAAAGAAATATCAGAATTCATAAAACTGTTCTTTCATATACGTTGTGTTATGGCTCAAATACGGTTGTTACCTGCCTGAGCACACATAGGAAAGCAGCTTCTCTTCCTTCCATTGGCAGCACTAACAATACTTCCTGTGATTTTGGTATTCTTATCTTCCCTTGGGGGAAAGGTGTTATAAGCAGGGAAGGTGGTAGTGTGGCATTATTTTTCTGGTGGCGTTATTTTTCTGGTGTACTGCCAACGTCAGCCAACACATAAGCACAACCAGCTCCCATTAATTCTCTCCATATGCAAGGAAGATCCTCAAGAAAGATTATCCTTGCCTGGGGACAGAAATGAGCTCTGCAAGCTCGTAATTACTGCTACAAGCTAGTATTTGCTGTTGCTGTATTCAGCTTAACCATTATAATCAACTGAGGTTAACTGTGAGAGAACTGAAATATAAAATACTTCTAGTGAATAGAGAGAAGTAAGGATGGAGAGCCAAGGAATACAATCATTGTCACGAGCAGAGTGAATGAATAACTGATATAAGGTAATTTTTTTCCACCCAAATACTTCACAGCCAGTTCATGATTTACTGAATGGAATACCTATTTATCAAACTGTATCTATAAGTAACTTGTAGGAGTTAGATCTTCACATATGTGGTTGCAAATATTTTGTCCTGAGACACTGCTGGTTTTCATTTACATTGATCAACCATGCAAATTATATAGCATGGTTTGGGTTTCTATTAAACTGTATATGATTTTAGGCAGTTAATCACAACCCACTAGAATAATTACCCAAACCAGAATACAGAAAAAAATCCAAGCAAATGCAAAGTATATAAGATTTTGAAATCTAAATTTTTTTCAGAAATGAATTTGTTACGGTACTTTCTGAGCTATCCCACACCTCATGTACCATTCTGTCACCATCACATTAATTATGTTACTGCTTTTACCACCGTGTTTTCTCTTCATAGTCTCTATGAAGAACTGTAAAAACGTAAACAATCCAGAAAAACATACAGTGTCTTCTAGAAAGAAAGATCTGAATTCCAGCTATTACTGCTTAGCTGTGGGGAATTCAGCAGAGTGAATTCACATTTTTAAATATCAGCAAAGAACCAGAAATTATTTGGTAGCATACAGCTAGCAGATGAAATTATAGCTCTATGAAAGACAATTATTAACTGTCTTAGGCTTTTTCTTGCAAAATAACCTGAAATAAAGACACTATCTAAAGTTTTCTGATAGTGGGGAAAAGTTAAAAAGCCCTGAATTGTCTCTTCCTTTGCAAAACACAAAATACAATTTGTGAAAAATATTATTATAGTTATTCTCTTAGGACAGAACTTTGTGTGCACCCTCAAACCTCTGTACCTATTGTACTTATTCTAACGAAGTTTACTTAGATAAAATGGTGCAATTTTTTAGAAACAGAAGAGTAATAAATTAGGAACCACACTATTTGCCTGAGTAGATCAGTCATCTGAGATATGCTGCTAGTTCAGAGCACTAGTAACTGTGGCAAAATAATAAAAATAAGGCTTCTAGAGAATACTTAGAGAAATTTCAAGCAATAACAACAGAACGGTGAAGTACCACATGATTAAAAATTACAAAAAAAAAAATGGCAAAAGCAATGCTCAGACAAGCCTGTCTGGATAGAAAATGTCATGGATAGAAAACGAAGACAGAAAGAGCAGGTGAGCTGCAGCTTGGATCAGAAAGACAGTAGTAGACTTCATGTGTTAAGAGAAGAAACTGAACCCCTATTAAAATTTGGGGGTTTTGGCACAGTGTTATTGTGTATATATGATTCAACTTTATTAAATTCCTCATATTTCTTACTATTATTTTTCAATATTTCAAGGAGAGAGATCTGCAATCTCTTTTTATTGCAATGCAGCCATTATGAGCTGAATTTCAACTTGTTTTATATGGAACAAGTACTGAGAACAAGCGCTGTCTCTGGAGAACTTTACTGCAGTTTATCTGTGCAGTTTACTTGCATCTTATTTTATCTCTCACTTTTGATACTAATCAGTCATGGCTGCAGGTCAAATCTTTTTGCATTGGTAACAATCACAATAACCAATCCAGAAGTAAACCAGCCTATAATGAAATTCACTGCCTAGGGCTAAACATAGAGCTAACGTGTTTAACAAATCAAAGCTTGTATTTATCACTTGTCACTGTTTGTGTCTTTGTCTATTGGAGGGGAAAAAACAATTAAGAAGCTGAGCAGTAAAGAAAAACTTAAGAACAGCCCAATTTCTTTCCAGATTTGTTTGTCTGTTACTTTGGCAAATGCAGTCTGGAAATCATGCCATCACAGAGTAGTGAAAGGTTTAACAGAAAGCATCTATGGGTGAACCAGTTCAGAATACAAACGTCATCAGTACAAGCCTCAGGTGAAAACTTTACATAAGGCTGAGAGAAGTTCAACTGACTTCACTTACATTTGCAGTCAGATTTTCTGAATCCACACTGGAACTATATGGTGAAGAACTGAAATACTGAAACTGAGGTACTGTGTTTCTCATCCTAATGGCTAGTGAAGCTAACAGGCTCCTGCCCAGCACAAATCCACAAAGTGGAAACTCAGGCTTTCCATTGGATGGGAGGTGATGGTCCCTCCTGGGGCCTCCTGCAGGGTCCCACCACGTGCACTGCAATGCACAGTAATAGGCTTACTTGCACCAACAAAATCCATCTGCATAAATATGCCGCCTCTCAACCCTGGAAAGGTGATTATCCTTTCTTATAAAGATAGAAACAATAATGATTGCTTTGAGACGCAGCTTTATTTTCAGCTTATTTTCTCAAGAAACGTCCTAAAAAATATCTTCTCCTTCCTATGATTTCTACTTATACATTTGTAAGGTAAAATGAATGATTTGGAAACGCGATTTCTGTTTACTAAGCCCAAAGCCCAGCATTAATCCCAGGTGTGAAGAGGTCAGTTATCTGGTGATACACTTTCAAGGAAAAAAGAAAAAGAAGCTACTTTTTCTCCTGCTCATGCCCAGTCAGATTTTGGCTCAAGAGCCACACAACACTACTGTAGCAGGATCCTTTCAATGGAAATTCATTATACAACATACCACATCAGCAGCTCCTCTGCCCGAGGCTTCAACTGCAACACGGCTAATAGTAATTCCTCTGTTATAGCGTGATATGTAGTAGGAGAATACTGCAGAGATCTCATAGGCCTTGCACATAGCTACAGCATGCTCAGTACAATCAGGTCATACTATGTAACACTACCTTGGCCTTTTCAGTGTTTCCTGTGATATTCAGACTGTCCCATGATCATGCTATATTATTTGCATTTTATTTGCAAAAGAATGACCAACTCAAACCTGACCCACTCAACGCCCCCCCCCCCAACAACCCAAATCTTCTGCCCCCCAAAACCCTAAACCCCAGATATGTAGGGAATTTTTCATGTCAAATGTTTATAATCAAAGGACCCAATTCTGCTCACTGTTACGATTGTACTGACTACAGTCAAGTTTTTCATGATTTACGTTCCTTCAATGTAAAATTAGTGTAAGTGGGGGGCTTAAAACTGAAACAAAACTCCTGATTAAACAACCAAAAATAATTCTAAATAGATTACAAATTCTTTCACTTACAAGTTCTGAATGATAGGATTCTGAAATTAATGGCATCCATGTGTCAGTATCATCCCATCTGCCAATGACAACTTGTAGCATTTCACACTACATTATGTAGCAGTGGTTTTGTTTTTCATTTAGAAAGGAAGGTTTGCTATAAGGGAATCAAACACGAAGCTGAGTTACACGAGACAAACAGTTGAATGCCTTGGATTGATCTCTCTCTCTCACTTGCAGAAAGTGAAGCGACATCTTTGGTTACAAAGCATCCAGATCTTGTGTGAGATGCTGCCTGTTCTTTACCATAATACCTATTAGTCATGCTGAGATGTTGACTTTTTGGAACCAAAGGATAAAAAGTGCCCCCATTTCCAAATTACTAATGATTATCGCTTTGGCATAGCTGTTATCTATTTTAAAACAATGTACAAACAGGAGTTAAATGAGATCAGAGTTAAAATTATGCTACGATGTTAAACTACTGTGTAGAGTAAGATGGTTCCCTATATTTAAGCACCTTTCACTTGCAAGTGCAGGATATCAAATCAAGACTGTGATCTAGGGCTGAGACTGAGGTAGCTTAGGGTATTTTCAATAACAAAGTCTGACTTGAAGAAAACTCTACTCTGAAGTAAAGACCAACCACCTAAGTATATTCTCTGTGGCTTGGGTGTTTTAACACAATTATGCTCCTGATAGAATTAAAATTGGATCACTTCTTTAAAACTGAAGTTAAGCCCTAACAATTAAAGAAGTCTTCATTATTTAAAATTTCCTGTTTAGGGTGATGAACCTGTAAGTATCATCTGTATGATGACAACCACAAAGGAACTTTTTGGGAATAATGTCTCCCATGCCCACCATGCCCCTTACTAAAACTTGTCCACAGTACTGTCTGAGGTGAGCAGCAGCCTTCCTCCCCATCAAATAATAACTTAACACATTTCACTATCTACTTGCCCTCCATCAGTGCAAAAAACAGTGATTACCTTCACATGTTTCTCCAAATACAACACAGCTACATTCACCAAATTACATTTTTATGATTGGTTTACCAGAAAGGAGAGAAAAATGAGCAACATAAAAATAAAAATACATATTGCAAGGAGAACATTCAAAATGGGTCACTGGCTAGTGGGAGACCAGCTTGAAATGTGTTAGGCCCTAATTTCCACTAGTTTTGAGAATATAAAAGATTAAGGAATCTAAAATCAAAGGCTATATTGGAAATGGTCTATTGACTATTACAACTATAGTGCAAGTTTCACTACCTCAGCCTCAGATTGTGGCTACAGATACTGCAGATTGCACAGTTCCAGATGTCTCAGAACCCCGGCAAATTTCTCTACCTCTCACAAAGTTTCAGCATTGCAGACAATAGTGTGAGGTGCAAGGCATAAATCGAACATCATCAGAAGACACATACTGTTCTCCCACAAGAAAATGTCCATGGCCAGAGACTCTTCACATACTTTCTCACTTGTTCAAAATGCCTGTGTTAGCATTAAGAATTATGTCATTTTCTGGTCAATGCAGAGATACTACTAGCTTTTCTTCTACAAACATATTTCCTTGCATCTCAAAAAATCTGTCATATTTACTTTTGAGGCAAAGTTACATTGGTCAATTCCCTATGAAGCACTCACTTCTCATTAATAATTTCAAACATTCTCACTATCTATCTTGTCTAAGGGAATAATACTACTGCTTGGCCTCTGGAGATTATATTATTTCGATTCTTTCAGTACTACTTTATTGTGACTAGAATAATTAACTTCTGGCTTAATTGTTACTATTGACTGGACTGTCCTCTCCACCTAGGCAGTGTGTCACAGTGAGACCCTGGAGGGAATCTTTGGCTTTGCTAATCGTCTTGCCCCACCACTATGGCAGAGCCCAGGGGAACACCTGGGCAGTGTAAAGCCAGCCCTTGCAACTCTATGCAACCATAGTGCATGCACACGCTTAACTTGCGCTGCATGCAGTTTGGCCATACTACTCAGTCTTCCCATGACCCAGTGTAAAGGCTTTTGAAGTGAAAAAGAGGCTTTTATTTCTGCATTAATTACAGAGTACAGTCTTCGCAGGATCTTTGTGGAAATTTCCTGGTCTATTTTTCCTTTGCCAATCTACTACTGAGAATGGGCAGCCTGTGCTATTAGACAGCTGGATAACAAGATGCGAGTGATTAGTCTGCTTGATTAATACAAAAAGATGTAAACTTGTATCAACCATTTTTTCCCTTTTGTGTTCTGTCCCCCCTTGACTACACTACAGCCTCATCTACCAAGGCCTCAAGACAAATAAGCAGCCTGTTCTTCCCTTTGTGCTTAAGCCTGGATACAGGCTCCCTCCTTCAGCAAACATCAACACTACTTCATAACTGGGTCATAGACCAGTGCAGAAACCTGTCACATTCCCTTCCCTGTTGGCCTCTGTGTTCCAGGTCCACAGCACTACCATCAGGCTGACAGACTAGTTCTGCCTGTAATGTAACTTAAAGAGAATTCAAAATCAATCTATAACATTGCAGAGTAATATTTCACTATGAAAAATAACAGTCTTCACACTCTGGACCACCTAGTGGACAGCTTTTTTTCTGTGAATAACAGCTTATGTAGTATAGCCCTACATTATAAAACAAATGTATTTTATACATGTGTTCTTATTCCAAAAAGATATTTGCTATTTCACTTGGTTTTCACAATAGGACTAACAATATTCTCTCCTTAAAAAGTATACTTCACACAATAAGACTGAATACAGATTCAGCAGTGTGTGAAAGCATCGGAATTTCTGAATGCAAGCCTTGCTTTTAAAAGTAC
Organism: Buteo buteo; assembly: GCF_964188355.1. NCBI lineage: Eukaryota > Metazoa > Chordata > Aves > Accipitriformes > Accipitridae > Buteo > Buteo buteo. The sequence goes on from NC_134175.1 coordinate 31,557,364, forward strand.
CCAAGGAAGTTATTATTCTTCAGCAGGTTTACTTCCTTAATAGTTACTCATTGAAGTGTGATTTATATGATCATCTATCTGAATATCTTCATGCTTAACTAGGAGATTCCTTACTTCTCTGTATTTGCATGCTTATGCATTTACACATACATGTTTCTGAAATAGTTGAAATTAATGTTGCATTTATCTCTTCTCCAAATTCTATTCTTGTATCACTTCACATTTTTGAAGTCTCTCTAAATTACTGGGTAATGACTCTGAATCACATGCTTGCTAAGGGTGTAATTCTGCCAGTTTTACTCTCTCTAATTGTTTTACCTCAGACACAATGTCTTTGATTTCAAGGAGACTAGTTGCAGGGTAACATACAATATCCAGTGAGAGTAAGGATGACAGGTTCGGGCCCTGACTGCTTTGCTCACGAGGATTTGCTGCAATGAAGATATTTCTGTTTGACAGGTTTATTGTTTAACATGTAATAATTTAAGATAGAAATGCACACATCCCCTGCAGTCCCACACTATGGATTCAAAACCCATATGGACAGAAATGCATGAAGAGAGAATAATGGATTTCTCAACCTGCTGTGTTTACATACTATTCTGTTTTTTAGCATGGAAAGCACATTATGCCTTTATAGAAGACTAAAACCACGGAATTTGCATTATTTCCTGTAACAGAAGGATCTCCATATAAATACCTATCTTCTTACCTTTTCACTGTAAATTATTTAACTGACCTCTGTAAAGTTTAAACACATAATTTGCAGTATTAGGGCTCAAGTATTCAGATAAATATTTGTAGACTTACAAGATCAAAGGTGTCCCATTAAATATATAAACAGAAATGTTAATGTATGGCACTAAATTACAAACAACAAATTTTCAGTAATAACCTGGAAATTAATGTATTATCATTTATATTTCGGCACTAGTTACAGATACCGCATTATCAACCTACTAATCTTAAACTGTGGAAGGTATTCTATGAACCGGTATTAAAGTTTGTATTCACGGATTTGCAAGGACACAATGACTACAATAAAAAAGTATCCTGATAGGTAATGATTTCCTGGAATATTCAAAGATAAACCAGTTAAAACTCAACAAACGTCATAAAGTTTTACCTCAAGATTTTAAACTCTTACTGACCACGGCAAAAATAATGTATCAGCAAATAAAATACAAAAACACATTGCATAGATTGTAGAATTATTGCAGACTTTCCTGTGTTGCTGACAATCTTTGTGTGTGTGAACAAACAAGTTGTCTTTCATTCTGCCAAACATGAGAGATTTCATTACTGTCTTCTACTTTTGAGGCTGGAAGGCAAAGGAAAGCTGAAACTCTTGAAAGTCAATTTGATTTCATTAAAAGGATATTTCAAGATTATTAACCACATTATTAGTAGAAACTCTATTTTAAAAATCTTTATACTTCTGCCTCTGTAATTCAGGTATTTAAAGGCTGTTCTTATATTTCCAGGTTGAAAATGTGTAGAAGAAAGTTAGTTCCTTTGTGTTTCTTGCTTTCCAAGGGATTGTTAAAAGACCTCATCAATATATAAAGCAAGTTACACGCTGACAACATGTAGCTTATAAATAGTAAACAAAAGATCTCTGTTACTTTACTATATTTCTTACCTCCTTTTTTATGGGATCTCAAGGAACTTGACAACTGATGGTCTGTAAATGACTGGGATTGGCTAATCGATTGTGAATCATACATTTCGAACGACTGTTTTCGAATAAATGGAGAAGCAGAAATCTCATCCAAATCCTTCTGGAATAAAGAATGCTGGTTTTGGCAAATAAGAAATTGTATTGATTCCACTCTGCCATGATAACTTATAGTTGTGATCTCACAGAGAGCAACTTCTTATTTTCTATGACTCTGTGAAATGTCTAATGCTAGATTTAAGTTACGCAAGATTCTTGTGGCTTTCAGCAACACTGACTTAGCACCCATGTCACAAACATTTGTTTACTTTTTCCATTTAACTTATTTATCCCCTTTCCTCATGCAGTTAAATCATAGCATGCACTGTATGCTGATTTCCTCTCATAGTTAATTTGTATCTTTAGAAAAAAGCTATAGGAAGGTATTAATCTGCTTAACATTTCTAAGTACATCATCCAAGGGATTTTGTTTTTTTAATCTTACATATGCTCAGCAGAGTTACTGGCAAAAACTGTACATTTTCTCCATTTCATCCTTTCAACATCAAATGGTAAGCAGCAAAAATTGGATCAGACTTCAAAGACTATGCTGTGCTCCAAGTCACAGAGCGACTCCTCCATTTCACATATTGAATTCAAGCAGGATATCAAAGTGCTACCAAAGAACCTCAGGTCCTTACTAAAAAAGAGTCTCTAACATCTGTAGAAAGTGAAGTGCACAGACAAATCACCTCAGGGAGCAGCTAGCATTTATTCTCAGCAGCAAATTTCCAGCCTTTTGATTCTCTTATTCACTGTACCTCCCTGTCTTTCTACAGAACTAAAGTTCTTAGCAAGCAGGCTTTTGTCTCAAAGACTTCAAAACATCACTAACGGTTTCATGTTCAGATGGCTATGCCAAGCAGCCATGAACACATTGCAGAACTGTGGACTCAGGAATTTGAAGTTATAATGAGATGTTATTTTAGAATATAAACTTAGTAGTACCTTTTTTGTTTGTTTGTCAAGAAAATCAGGCACCACAGGAGAAGACTGGTTACTGGTTTGCTGCCTATAAACAAAGAAAAATAAATATGTAGTTTAAATATTGTAATTTCTTCATTCTTATAAAAGGTTTACTGGCATACACATTTTTTTGTTGGTTTTCCCTTTTCCCCCTCCCCCAATTTCTAAATATGCACATACAATCAATTCAGAGAAAACACAGACCAGTTCCATTTCCTCTTATAAGGAAGTGCATGTTATTAAACACAGTAGCAGGCTATGAGCAATGAATGTGTCATTAAAAATTTGTGGATACGTGCATGTGTGTAAAATGAGTTTATGAGAATTCTATGAAATTGAAGTCATGTATTAAAATTAATTTGAGAAGATTTTACATGAAACTTTTTTTCCAGGGCTGTGAAAAGCTGTTTTCACAGAATTCAAACATAGGCACTCAAAATTTGACAGATGAGGAAGAAGTGAAACACACAGCTTTGTGTTCTCCTAAAGCCATTTGTGTTGAGGACAGAACAAGGAGTAAAGAGTTCTTAGATTCTTTGTCTATATCTGTTATTATTTTACCATCACATTATGTCACCATAAAAATATTAAAGGCCAACTCCTGCTCTCATTAATGCTAATTAAAGTATCATAAAAACCTTCTGCAGGCCCTGATCCTTGTTGGCAGGCCTTTGAAGTCAATGGATCTCTTCAATAGTAAAGTCCACCCAGATAGAACTTGCTCCAGAATCTTTAGCTATGCAAAACCAAAAAAAAAATGCTACCAATTTCATGTGTTGGATAAAAAACTGAGGTTCATAGATATTACTTGATATGCCAATGGTCCTAAAACTGGGATTAAAAGCAAGATTTTCTGATTATCAAAACACGCCTCAGCCATTGCTTCATTACTCTCCAACCCCCTCACAACCTTTCTGAAAATACAATTAATGGCAGTTGTATTTCTACTTATAGATGAAAACATCTGAAATCTAAGTTTCAGTCACAGATTTTGGTTTAGACATATATATCATAGCTTTTTTCATAAATGGGGAAAAGCTTTACAAGGTACTAAGTAGCTCTTTCAGTTTTACACAGTTATTACAACTGAATACATTTCAGCCCTTTCAGTTACAGTGGGAAGGGGGAATATAAAGAACAAAAATTGCTTTACTGATTAAAAAATACAACATATGTTACCTCAAATTTAATTTGCTGTCAATACTTACATTTCAATCAACTACACTAGTTATAAGTTACTCATGTAACAATAGAACAATATTGGAATTTTAAAAATATGTCTGGCCACGTGTGCATTTTACCTTTCAAAATGCAACTTTAAAACGTACCCTTTAAAAATACTTCAGATTAAAATAACACTACTGAAGGACTTGAAATATTTTAGACTATTATGTATAGAATTTGATAACTGTATATCACCATGCATATGTATTAGATAATACATTTATTCTGTGACATCCACTGAGGCTACTGATGTATTTCAAGCCTTATTTGCAAAAGGGTTTAGGCTCTTAGATTAATTAAGTTTGTCTGAATGTGTTACCCCAGCTCAAGAGCATTGACTTGAATTGTTTCAAAGTAGTCACAACAATGATGGCATCACGGTTGTCAATAAGCTACCTCAGGGTGTGGAAACAAAATGAAGAATTCATGAACATGGTAAACATTCAACTTTCCTGTAATGCTGTGATTTCGTGAATGAAGTTTGGATTTGCTTGTCAGGTTTGGGGAATTTAAATTCCCCTTTATTCTTTAACACTAAGAAAGAGAAAGAAAACATTCTGCCTAAACTGTAATTTGAATTTAAACTGGTTTTTCCTTGGAGGAAATGGAGGGATCCATTTTAAAAATGCATTCTCATTTTGTACTGGCACGCTTTTTTGTACAGGAAAGTACAAAGTACGTCTAGGATTGTATGTGACATTGCATTTGTGCATGTAACATTTTATCTGTAAAGTTCTTTATTACTATTTATCTTGTATATATATTATTTATATAACCATTTAATAGGATCAGTTAGGTAACTCGCCACTTTCCCCCAAAATTATTCAAGCATTTGTTGACATGATTCATTCCCCCAACCCCCAATACTGCAGAAAATAAACCCAATATGAAATAAAAATTATGAATAATCCTCCAATATCACTGTGGTGGTTGTCAAAATAAAAATCTGCTGTTGGATCATTATGTTGCAAATGGCCTACAATGCTAAAATGGACTGAATCATCACCGAAATTTAAATATTCAGATTTTGGGGTGGTTTGGATCTGGATCTAAACCTGCAGCTTGAACTAATCTCTACCTTCTATTAAAAAAAAACAGTCTAGAATTTAGTAAGGTTTTGCCAGCACTGTAACTTTGCCAGGGCTAGAACATTGTCCAAATATTTAAAGCATGAAGGTAAAGTTCAGGAACTTGCGTTCTGTACAGCTTAAACTAGCAAAAATCAGCCTCTGGAATTCTGAAGCCCTTAGACCCCGACTCTCTATGAGGATCCCAGTGATGCTGTGTTTATGACTAGAACAATCCTAAGTTGGGTTGTACTTGGCACAAGATACCCCATCCTTCCACAGAATGTACTGTTGCTGATATAAGTATGTACTTCATGATTACTAGCTTTTACTCAGAAGCTTTTTGTTGTATTTTTCTCCTCCTGTCGTGTTGAGAAGGGGGAGTGACAGAGCAGCTTGGTGGGCACCTGGTCAACCCACCACCATGTCAAACTGGCAAGGAACACTTCTGAAAACATGGCATCAACTGTAGATGCTGAGCACCTTGAAATCAGCCTCTGAGCTATTCTGAAAATTTGGCTAGTATGCAATATGAAAAATGCAATAACAACAGGAAGGCAGCTCAGCAGAAGTTAGGTTAGTAGTTAGTTATATGAGCCAATCAGTGATGATAGCTAACATTTTCAAATGTGACATCTGAGGCTGATTTTGAGGTGCAGGGTATTTTCAGGTATCTTTGAAGAAACTGCTTTTCCTAAGGTTTCAAAAAATTTTTGTTTTCCACATTTGCAGGAAAGCAGTATTTGGGTCAGAGAGATGAGATCCAGTCAGCCCACTTACCTGGGAAGGATGTAAGAGATCCAGGTTCATCTGCCTGGTTTCAATCAGGCAATACAACAATTTGCTGCTGAATGTTCAGCTACTGAGCTATAATACACCTCAGTCTTCACATATGGACTGTCTATAAATCACTCAATTAGCAAGAAACATTGACAAAAAGAGAAACATCGATTCTTAGGGTCTGTCTACACATCTGTGTAGTGTATAGCCACACTATCCTTAGCACTGAAAGCAGTCAAACCATAGCAGCATAAAACTAGTAGCACAGACTAATTTATGCCAGAGGAAAATAGCTAGTTTTGGAGTTATTCTGGCAATGATGAGTTAAGTCATGGAATTTGGACTTTCATCATTTAAACGCTTTTGAAAATGTTAGAAACACTCCTAGATATTTTACTAGAAAGGATACAGCTCATTTTGCAGAAAGAATGTATTCCTGAACAGAATAAATTTAATTCTTCCAGCATGGGTAGATGAAAAATCCCAAAGAGATGGAAAGGAGGGAAAAAAAAGAAGATGACACTGAAAAATTGTGCCCAAATTTCCATTTACACCTTATAAATCATGAGTAACTATCTGAACTTATGAACTGTAATTAGAAGCTCACATGACAGCAGAATCAGACCCAATGGGTTCCACTGCATGCCACAGGAATTGCAGACCTCCTATCTCCATCACAAGCAATAAACTTAATGTTTAATATGATTACAGATAGGAAAGTGAAGCAATTAAAGGAGAGCAGAATGTCTTTATACCAGCTTTTACTGTGGAAAGAAATGAAAATTTGTATTCAAAAGATCATTTATACAAGAAATCGCAGTGTGGTCTTGACAGAAACTGAAATTATCCAAGGAGGAAATTATGGAGCAATGTAAGAAAGGTGTAAGCAGTAAATCACCAGGACCTGATGGCATTGATCTGAAGGTCCTGAAAAAAAAAAGGTTTAAAATGTGGAGATATGACCCTTTCAAGCAGCTATCCATGAGGAGTAGAAGCACACTAACATAGTGATTATTTTTTTTCTCTCCTTTTAATCAAAAGAATCCAGAGAAGGTTTTGTTATTGACTGAGTGAACCTCACTTTAGTGAGAGTCAAGCTGCAGATCAAGTCAAAGAAAGCATAGCAGAAGAGAGAAGAGTTTTTATATGGAACAGTTTACTTCACATTAAGCCAGTTTCTGAACTGATCTGTGCTCATGTGACTGAAAATCATGTTTATTCTCCACCTTCAGTGATACACAGGATATTTTGTGGTAATCCACCATGTAGGTGAATCCACATTACATGCTATTTCAGTGGGCCTCCAGTTGTTGCAGAACATTCAGAAATGAACATTGTTCATTTTTGAGGCACAGCAACAACACTGTTCAAGTAAAGCCAACCCAAGGAGAATTCTTCTGGAACAATTTTTATACTTGCTCCCTACACTGATGCAGCAATGACTGCTGGCACTAAGATGCTATAAAAGTAGCTGACTTGCAACACCAAACCCACTGGCGCAGAGATGTTACATTTCAAGAAGTCACTCTGTATTTAGAGATCATAAAAAGAACCTTGGCAAATCACCTAAGCCATCCCCATTTTCAGAGAAAAACCAGCTACACCTAGCCATTTTTTTTTGTCAGAAGTTTGTCTAAGCTGATTTTTGAAATCTACAGCGATGGAGATGTCAAAACTTCCCAAGGTAACCTACACAGGGCTTAACTCAGTATACCATCAGTGAGTTTTTCTTGATATCTAACCTAACTCCTGCACTGCAATGCAAGCCCATTATTTCTTGCCTGATTCCCAATGGAGAACAGTTTGTTCCTTTCCTCTTCACATCAGCCTTTTGTGACTGGAGAAACAATATCACATGTACTCTCAGTTTTCCATCTCTTTTAGAGATGTCCTCTTATCATGGCTTATAGGCATGTGATCATTTTTGTTGCTGAGGGACTTGCTCATTTTCTTGAAGTGCAGTGTCTAATATACTACATAACTGAGGTCTTGAGAGTGATGAGAAAATATTACGATGCACATGTGAGGTAGCGTGTATCCTCATTACTACTATCCAATGTAAACTTTGGAGCAGGGTGCCATTACTGACTGCCATTCATTTTGTGGTTCATTACAGTCCATGTACCTCTGTTCCTAATTCTAATTCTGCCCTCTTAAACCCCTGTAACCATCACTCACTCAGTACTGATACAAATTTAGTAATCAGATTCTGCTTCATCAGTCAAGCCATTAATGAGTAGAAATAGACCCATTTCTGGAACTTGACTTTCAGATGCATACTTTTGGTAGAACAGAGAAACACTGGTAATTATTCTTTTTCTACAACTTTCCAAACACTTAAACTGGTACGCCTGTGTACTTTTGTTCAGGCTTTATGATCCAATCTTGATTACCTACGTCTCCTGTGAATGTCAAGAGTTTTACTAAAATGAATACTTTCTGAGAATCTATGCTGACCAAAGCGTGAACATGATACCAACTAGCTAAAAGGGGAAAGATGTAAGGAGAAAAATCGCAATGAATTCAACTCAAGAGCGTAAACTGCTGTTGATGTCAGGTATCTTCTAACATGCATCCTTAACACACAGAGCTCCGTAAGAAAACAAAGGAGCAAGGGATACTCACTGACATGGAGTTATAGTTACAGATATAACTATGTGTAACAAAGTCACTATGTGGAAACAATGCTTTCTGCTACTACATAGTATAAGGCCACTGATCATGTACATATAGCTAACCTATATTATGATATTTAGCAGTCAGTGAGCTATAGTTCAGTGAGCTAGAGGAAAAAAAGAACAATAGAGGAAGTATCTTCCAGGGTAAGTATCAGATCAGTATTATTTAACACAATTTGCATTTAGGTGGGAATGGATAAGAAGATGGTGGAACATGCAGGTTACAGATGCTTTGATGAGATTCTAAAGGGATTTAAAGATATTTGAGGATGACAGCTCTGTCTGAACAAGAACATGAACAACGTAGCATAGATTAAGGTCCTTAGTCACTGAACTGTAGCTTATCCTGCTAAGAACAAGAACTTTTATGAAAAATATATTCACTAGAGAACTGTCAGTCTAACAAGTTAAAAATCACAGGATGTTTTAGAAAATTACTTCTCCCTTCTCCACAGATGATTCCTAATTAGCTCAAGAGATCCCCAATACTAACTTGAAATTGTAGCTATGCCATTGCAAAATTCAGCACCTTTGATTTCATGCAATGACCAGATCTAAAGTGGAGGCAGACATGAGGCAAGGCTGATATCTGCACTGGCCTCATGTGAGGGGAGACCATGTCGCACTCCTCCCTTCTCTGCTGCCTATTCGGCTTTCTGCAGAAGGATAAATCTGCTATTCAGCAGGGTTGTAAAAAGGGCTCTGAAAGGTTTTCAGTTTCCTCATCTGAATTTAGTCTTGACCATGTCTGGCTTTTTAGAATAACTCTGTCCTTTTTAAGTTTTGATTGAGCTACTTTGGGAAAGGGTTTGATTGTGATTCAGTTCCTTCATGCCACGCAGGCCTGCATGGCCACAGGCCTCCTCTCAGTGGCTTATGATGTCAAGAAAAGGTTTGGCAAGTGTCGCATACACAGACTGGGTTTTGGGAGGGGAATTCAGACTTAGTATCAGTCTCCCAGGTGTACAATTAATCCCATGACCCTTTTTTGGTAGAAGGACTCACAGGCAAGTCCACAGCTCTGTGGAACTGAATGGAAAAACATTTTTTCAGTGCGACAAAACCACATCCCTGCTAACATTTACATTATTTTCTTCCACCTATTTCTATTCCTATGAGAGGTATTTGCCAATTCTCAATGTGTCTTTAGGTACGTGTGACATCAGCTTCATACAGGAAAGATTTCTGCATTTGAACACAGTTAATACTGGTTTTCAAATGCAGGAAACATTTAACATGCAATGTTAAATGAACTAATGTGTACATTTAATTAGCATCCTATGTCATTTATTAGCTTGAGTTTGCTTATGGCCTGCATTTGCTGAATGAAGAGTGTGAACTAGGTGTAGAGATTCCATTTCCTTGAAGGAATTCAATTTTTTTTTAAAGTGCCCATTCCTTCTGAACACTTTGAAATTCAATACTTAGTAAAACTGAGTGCTTTTTATAATACTGTAACTTCTTTTTTTAACAGATCTTTGAAAAAGCAGCAAGTTGTCATACATTTAAATGTATAGTTATATTCCTGTGCATACAACAGAGCAGAACTGTATATGATTTTGCTTTCTGATCCTGAGTACCTTTAAACTAATTTTTAATTTTCCATAACTACCAGTTAGGAAAAAAAAAAGAAACAAAAATAAAAGAAATGAAAGGAAACGAAGAGAAAAGAATATTTTACTATTCTATACTTCAGTTCCACGGTATGTGAAGCCACAGTGAGGCTGCCTCCTCTAGGGACAGATTACCAGCTACTGTGTTAAACATCTGTACTATTATTCAGCAGCCTTCCTGTTTCCTACAAGTTTCCTGTATGACCAAACAGCCATATGCTTAAAACACAACAGCCCAGTAACAGCTACATGTAGAAGTGGGACTTGATTTATGGGAAGTAAGTTACTGGATTTAGTCCTAAGATTCTCAACATCACCTGTGAAATGCTGAACATTTTCACGACTGAAATCACTGGAACCTGAGGCCATTGCTGAGAAATTTATAGGATTAGGCAAATAATCTGCAATAATTGTTGGGGTTAAACTTGAGAACTGCCAGCAATAATGGCAGTTCAGCAACTCCAGGCAAAAGAAGGTATGAATTTACTTATCTGTCTGATTGTGCATAGCAATAAGGACTGGGTGCAAGACCTGAATGGCCAATGTATTTTACATGGGCACCTTCAGGCCAGATATCTAAAGGCATTTAGACATTGATTTCAATGTAAGTTCAGTGGCTGAATATCTTTAAAGGTCTGTGTATTTGTGCTTCATAGAGCCCAAATTCACCTCAACAGTTACTGAACTGTAAAATATTGTGAGCCTCATGCAATGTACAATTAAGCAAGATGTACCTAATCCAGAAAAATACATTTGTCTGGAGAGCAACAAGGAATTCCAGAAACAGTCTAACGCAAAAAGGGAAGAAAACCATTCCTGGCTAACTATACATAAAACAGATGAAGGAAAAAGTTTAAAGAGGCTGTGTGCCTCCAAACAAGTCCAGGTGAAAGCTCTAGATTGCTAAAAAGAAAAAAAAAAGTCTATTTACATTGTAAATAATTACAGTTTGGGATGCCAAAGAAAACTGATAGTAGACAGCTTATTAGCTCTTGCTTTTAACCATCAGTGCAGACTGGAGAACAAATGACCATGCGATCATGAATAGTTCTAAAGAGATCCCAAGACACATACCCTGTAAGTATTTAATAGACAGAAGGAGCTGCATGCATGTGAAGGGAATTATAAATTTAGGAACTCATTGCTCCAATGAGCAGTGAGGCAACCCAAAGACACAGCTATGATGGTAAATTGCAGTGGGCTCATTCTTTTCCCTGAAAATCATTACCAAAAACATTTATTTATTTATTTAGTCCTTGTCCAATGGCCTGAACCTTTTCCTTGCTGAAAACAGAATACTGCAAGGGAGAGATCCTGCAGCACTACTAACCCACAAGAATGCAGGTGGTTACACCTGAACAAAATCCTATAATAATGCACCAGAGCATGTAGCAGACATTATTCAGTCTAAATCAACCAAACTTAGCATGGAAGTTAACATAACTCAATGTTGTGAGCATACACAGAGAAAGAAATACTGTTTTGGAGAAGTTAATGGTTATTTTAAAAAAACAACCCCAAAACCTTCTTAATGGAATAACAGAATCTAGTTACAGTCATTTATTTCCTCAGAGAACTCTTAAGAGGTGTAAAAGAACCAGTATTTATATGCTATATAGGAAGCATATAAAATAACAGAAATAAGGACTGGAAGAAGCACTGAGATGTCCTTGTGCCCACGCCACAGCAGGAGAGATCTCATAACTCTTAAGTCACTGAAATTTGCTAACCAAAGGGATTAATCCAGCAAATGCAGCCACCTCTCCTAGAACGCTGTGGGAGAGACAGATTTTGGCAACAGCTAAAGATGTAACAGATCCCTCTTGCCTCTCATACCCAAGGAAGTGTCGGAGACATTTGTCTGGAGTGACTCCATTGGTAAGGAAGGTTAAAATACCCTTCCTGTACAAAGAGGAGGACACCACTATTATGGTTGACAGTATTCCTAGGCTTTCTGTCAGTGACTTGTCCATCTGCTTTTTACAGCTCTTTTCCCTACCTCATTGCTGGTCTGCATGGAGCTTTACAGACACAGAAGGGTAAATTTCTACTCTTGAGAATTTAATAACACGTACTACAGTCAATTCTGAAATGCTGAGCATTTGCAATCCTGTCTGCAATCTATGGTATTCTGGGTACTTCTGAAAAGTGCACAGAAACAGGACAGCAACCCAGGACAACCAGTGCTGCAATAAATCTAACTCTGCTAACTGGGAGAACATTGAGATGACTGAACTGGTGGGGGGACTAGCTAACCTACAGGTGCTCATCCTCAGAAAATTGCAGATTCCCTAAGAGCTGGCTGAATCATGATGACACGCCTGCTCCTTTCAGATCTCATTGTGTGGAAAATGACTTCTGTTAGATAATAGACAGCAAAGGATTCAACTCACCAGTGCTCTTCACAGCCAAAATCAGAAGTAGAGCAGCTGCTCATAAGCTGAGGATCTGCTACGCAGCCAGTGCTGCTTTTCAATCTTGTGTAGTTTTTACGAACAATATATCCCCTGAAAGCTAAAAAACATGGTTAGGAATCAGAGAAAAATTCTGCAGAGCCTGAAATACAGACTTTTACTGTGTGAATGCCCTCAACTTTTACTGAACCAGTGGACAGAAAGAACACTTAGCACCTCACAGGGGTGGCTCCAATGTTTGCAATGTTAACAACTGGAAATCATACAGGGCCTTACACTCTTACTGTTATAGTGACCACTTGGCACAGCCCAGGTGAGGAAAAGAGGCCTCAAAATGAGAACATGTCTAATTTAAATAGGAATCCAGCTTAGAATGTATCAAAATACATAGTAGAAAATCACTCCCAAAACACCTTCTTTAATCACAGCTCCCATGGTTTGAGCTAATCAGAATTTTACAGAATCAGAAGTTTTACCTGCTTTTATTGTGGGGTAGGGGGGTGAGGAGCCAGTGACAGATATATTCAATTAAAACTAGAAGAATTAATAATGTCTTTTCCTATTTTTCAATTAACTGTAACCATAATAAAACATTTAAAATACCTCTCATACAAATAATCAGGAAAAAAACCCCAAACTACAGAGATTGGAATTTAAACCATTCATAAAAAAAAGAGCAGAACAAAACAATCACTAGAAATACTAAATGAAGTAACAAACATGCACTGAAATGAAATGGCAAAGAAAATAGCAATGAATAACATTTTGAAGAGATCTACATCCTTTTATTTCCATCAACTGTCTCTGAATTTGGATACCTAAATTACTTAATTACTTCTGTAGTTTTATCTGACATGAATTTGCTTGAATTCTGGACACCTGTGAGCAGTTAGTAATAAAGCTCCAGCACAAACCACAAATAGCAATACATACTGCACTTAGGTCAAAAGACTAAATGTATTGCAATGTACACTTAAACCCAGAAATTGTAAAATTTTATTTTTTGTAGGGTTTATTTCAAGCATTATTTAAGTAGAAATACCTTGATAAAAGGGGAGGGCTGAATAACGAAGAAATGAAGTACAGTATCAATGCCATAGCTGAAGGGTACAACAAGCAGTTGCTGAATAAGAAGGCTGAGGGTTGTGAGGGAAAGGAGTTGTTTATTATCTAGTAGGACTGCAACTTAAACAGTGAGATGATATGTGAAAGAAAATTGGAGCTAAGATCAGGAAATACTATGATTTTGAGGAAAAAACCTTCCCCGTCCAGGAAAGCTTCTAAGCACACTAAACACGTGTAAAAGCAGAGTCAGTCTGGGGACTAATCACCCAAAGGAGGAGAAGAGACCCCTCATTGGGATTCCTAGAGTCCAGGGTTAAATATGACAGTGAGATGCAGGATAGGCATAGAAATGGGGTCTAGGGTAACCTCATGTAGAATCAGGGTCAAGATAACATTGTAGATTACAAAAGGAAATCAGGAGGCAGAATAAATATAGAATAAATTGAGAACAAAGAAGTTGATCAGAAGATTAGCAAGTTTTCCCTGTATCTCACACCTCTGATTTTATGAAAACGCTAGAAGTGGACATTACCTACACAACAGAGAATAAAGACCCTGTGGAATTTACAGTCCCTCATTTATTACCAAATTATGAGATAATTGATTTCACTTTTCTTACATTTAACTACTTTTATAAATTTAGCTCCCCATTCATGGGTGGGGTTTTTTTGCATAATGAAAAGATGGTGGAGGAAACAAAATAGAGCTACCTTGATTGCATCTGCTCTTTCCCTTAGGAAAGGGCTGTAACTAAACCCTTCTTTTCTATTTTAATTCCTGTATAGTGTTAATGGTCTTTTTTTCAGCCACCTACCTCCACAAAAGTATGTGGTGTTGCACTTAATTGTGCAGTATAAGAAAATGAAAACCACCTGAACAGTCCAAGCTGTGGTATGCAATGCTCCATAACAATCTAAGTGTTTCAGTGTTACTGAGGTTTCCAGGGTAAGAAGCTGCAAAAATTGCCTTTTAATGAGAGGTTACTAAAAAAAATAACCATTCACTTTACAGAAGGCATGACAGAAGTTGGGCCTGCTGAGGTGTTGTACGGAATACAGAGCTCAGGTATCGTGAGGCTGAGGAACTTTCCACCCTTAATAATCAGACTGGAAAAGTCAGTCTGTCTGGCAGAGATGAGGCAAGCATTCACTTGCCCCATGTGATCAGGCTTCCAATCCTTAACTATCCCCTACTGACCAGACAAGGAGCCTACTCTGATATTGGCAGCAGAGACAGCTGGCCAGCAGCCACCTCTCTGCAGCTGAAACATGCTGAGTATCAGTCAGTTGATGGGCTACTATAAAAATAAAGAAGCACTGAAACAACCAAACTAATAAGATAAACTTCAGTTTTATCCTTAGTAATTTCTCAACTTTTATTAGTTGTTTGCATGTGTGTGTGTCTATAAAATCAACCCTGATAGCTACTGTGATTTTATTTTTTAAAATTCTTTTTCCCAGAGACTCTTATTAATGTCAGTATAACCATTTCGGTCTTTTCCTCATTCACTACATAAAACCTACTATATCTGATTTAAAAAACATAGTTTTTAACCTGTCTTTTGTTTTCATACATATTTTCAAAATCAGTTCCTCTTCAACTTAACCTTTCCGCAAGCTGGTTTCTAACATTCTTCTAGAATATCTTGAATCTGACAGGTAAACGGCTGTATTTTTCCTACTTTCCCTTTGACTCATGGGATAAGTGAAGCAGCAGGATAAACAAACTTCTCTCTCTCTCAAAAGCTTCATCGAGTGTTAGTAGGACTGCATCTTTTCAACATTTATTAACTGGATCTATAATGTTTCAAAAGAAATGCATATGCAGAGAATTCTACTGGGGGAGTCTGAGAAGCTGGGAAGCTGCTCCATCACAGCAATTTGCATTACTGACTGGTGCTGGTTTTGACACTAAGCACTTGGCTCAAAGAGTGTGAAATTAGCAGACTCATGTTGCTACTGCTCCATGAACAATCACTGCATCATTGAAGAAGAATGATTACCAGCTGTCACCTCATTTTCACCTTATCCAGTCTATATTCGAAACTTTCCAGCAACAGTATCTTTAACCCTGATCTTTACATAGCCAAAGATGACAGGATCTGAAAAGCAAAATAGGAACTGAACTTAATTTTAGCACTATTAGTAACTCAGTGTTAAATGTTTTATGTGCCACAATTTAGGACATGAATTTTTACTTCTTGTACTGATCAATTCTCACACAAGGTGCATTTTCTGTCAGCTCCAGCACCTAGCAAACCAAGAATATATTTACCTCAGCGAGTCTGAAATTTGGTGTCTTGCAGTTAAAAACCTTTGGTTTAAGGTCTAAGTACCAAGGCATATACATTACACACAATGTTGCACAATTCCAGATAGGCAAAGTCCAGGCATTTTCCCTCTGATTCCCATAGGGAATATATAGTTACAGAACAAACTGTGAAGCACAGTGTAGAAAGATCAAAACTAAACAATCACAGGTCTATATACAAGAAGTATGAAGAAAGGAGATGAAGTCGTATTTTAAACAGCAGAAGGATTCATTCTCAGTCATAAAAAATCATGTTAAGCAGACATCTTCTACACAGACACATTTTTAATCTATAATATCACCTAAAATAGCACATAACAGCAACTTGGAAATTAAAGCTCATGCTTGCTGAAGAGAAGATATCATGGTAGTTTGTAATCAGAAGTTGATTTGCTATGAACAGCATATCACTTTCTTAATTTGCCTAGTTAAAAGAGCATTCAGCAGCTTAACTAACAACATCTGAGAGGATTTGGAGCCCATGAATCTGATTCTTCACTCCCTGCCAAATTAACTCTAATGAACAGTAAAAGGGATAGAGAGTCACATCCTTTGCTGGGTCCCATGAATACCTCCCCTCTTTCACCTCTCACTCTGGATAGGTATTGGGTGATGCCTGTTTAATGGCAGAAAAAAACCCCTTAAGTTCTCTGGCAGAAGGATTACGAGAAAGCAAGTCACAAGTTCTCACGTACAAGCAGTAACTATCAGTAACAAGCAGTGACTATTAGGAAGACTCACCAAGGCTGCCATCAAGACTGGTGTCACTGATGCACATCACCACTTGGACATAGGGTCTTTAATTACCATGCATTACAGCCTCTGATCTTGAGATTTGGTCAAAGAAAAGAAAGTGAAGATGACTGCGAAACTCTTTGTCAATATCAGCAAGGGAATGGAATAGATTTTCCAACGTATTGTTGGACAACTTACATTGTTGTCCCTTCCTGATTTTAGCAAGGGCATGAAATCCAGTAAGAATGGTCTCCTTTTCACTCCTCAAAAACACGAGAGAAAACAAAAGGAAATGCAGATGTACTCACATCGACAGAGCTTAGCTCAGAGATGGGGATAGAATGTAGGACATCATACTTCAAAATCATAAGGCCTTTTCACTCTTCTTAACATGTTCCCTGCAAGGGCAGGAGTCTTTTAATGGTAACGAGAGATAGATACTAAAAGTGAAGAATTACTGGATGCCCTAAGCTAGTACAGAACACAAAGAGATGGAAGAGTAAAGTTAATCAAAGCTGTGCAGCCTGTACAAACCAGTCTGGTTTACCCTGAATGTGAAATCAAGGTAATACAACGAGTAAGTTCAGCTGCCATTAAGAGAAACACGTACATCTCTTCAATGGTTCTCACACTGACAACGTAGTTAAAAGGAAGAAAATTAGTGATATAAAAAAGTAAAACTGCATCTGCTACTTAGTGGTTGTTATTTTCAGGAAAATTAAAAAAAAATATATTTTTAGATAGATTTATAACATGCTTAGAAGTTTTTGGAACATTTTACTCATGTAATTCTTAGATCTATACAACAGTATTAGCCGAATACATGGACACACACATGTACACAGTGATATAAATAGGTGAACATAGGGTTTTCAAGAAATACTTCCTTGTCTTCTATTGAAGCAAACATTAAATCTTTGCTGTTGAAAATCCCAAAGGTAACACTTTTATTAAAAGCTTACATTTATTATAAATGTAAAATAGTAAATTACAGCTGTTCTCAGGCCCTCTTTTTTTTTATTATAATGGAGTAAATTTTGCCAGAAGCACATGTTAGAGATATGTAAATAGTGAGCAACACTGCATGGGCAGAAGTTACAGAAAGAAAGCATTTTACAAAGTGATGCTTCATCTGGTTTCCTTCTGAACATCCATCACTTTTCATAAAAAAAAAAAAAAAAAAAAAAAAAAGACCCCAAATCTTGGGTTCTTGGTAAAGAATTTTCCAATACAATGTGACATATGGTGAGTGTGTGAGCACGTGTTGGAGGAGGAGATGGTGGCTCAATGGATTAGTCATTTGCCTTTCACCTCTGGAAGCATAGTTAAACTCAGTCCTGACCAGAGCTGCACAGTATATCCCAGATGGCTAAAGTGGGCCTAATTAAAATGAATTCAGTGATGTCACCTTGGATCTAAGTGAATCGCATGCACCACTCATTTGGCATTGGCAATGTTAGTTCACAAATGAAATAACCAGATTAAAATCCTCCCTTAAGTCTTTCAGGACAACAGTCCCACTGCATGGAAATACATGCTATCATAACTAAAAAACATACTTTTTCAATTGTATTATCTATTGTTTTAAATTCTAATTAGTCCATTATTCTAATACAAAGAAACATTAAATGAGACTTGCATGTGAGGTAAATCAGTGCAGCAACATTTCAGTCAGATGATTCAGTGGATGTACACCGATTTAAACCAGCTGTGAATCTGACAACATAATTTTAAAAAATTCTTTATTTTAACAAAATATTTTTCCTTTTATGTAGATATAAATCAAAACAATACAAATCCCAATTACAAAGAAATACTCGGAAGTGCAAAGTATTGTTAACTCAAACACTTTACACAAAATCATTCTTTACAATTTGCCTCTAAGCTAAAAATTAGCATTTTCGAAACTTCACAGTTTGGGAAAGTGTGACTGGAAGAAGTAGGAAAGACCTTGTGTACCTTGTGTACCATTTTAGCCATGAGTCTAATAAGATCTGTGTATTCTGAGAACCTGTGATGTAGATACGCTGAAGTAGGGTAGCTTTTTCTTCCCCACCTAATTTAAATTCACAAATATTTTGTTTCCTAGCAAGGGTATTTTCCCCCATCTGAAAGAATGTAATTTTTTCGGGTAATATAATACATGCAGGAATTGTATCCTCATGTATATTGTGAGGGTTGTTTTTTTTCTAAGTTTGTTTTTTCTTCCAACGTTTCTTCAATGGATAGTGAACTGCTGGGCCCACAGAGATCTCCAGACCACCAGCTCATGTATTTGAAAGGCATCTGTTTATTTTTAAAATGCAAATGCAGCCTACCTCAAAGACTGACTTGCAAGAAATGAACAATCTGAACAAGTCAAGAGGTTTCCAATCAGGAGCTGTGTTCCTCCTTTGTATCAGGCTATGATCACTTGCTGTCAAAACCACTTAAACAATATCCTGGAATCTGAATGAAGTCCCCCCACAATTAAAATGAGCAGGATAATCCTGCAAGAATTATTCAGGCAAATCATTTTTCACACAGTTTAAAGTAATGATAAGGTCATTTACAAAAGAAATCAGCGCCTTTGAAATGCTGACTTGTAGACAGAGGACTGCCTGGAGGAGGGCCATAGATAACAGTGAAGACTGGCCTCCTAACACTACCCTCACAGTCTTTGGAACTGATTCTGATGAAGAGAAGGCCCAATAAGGTTAATACCCCTACTTTGATCTCTGTCAAAGCGTACCAGCAAGAATTAATTTACATTTCAGATGAAAAAGGTTGACAGCATGAAAAGGCATCTTGTTTCTGGTATGTGAATGTGCTGTAATAGATCGGGAATTCTGAAAGGAAGTTCTGAGGAAGCTAAAGGGATAAGCCGAGCGGCTGCTTTTATTGGGAAAGAGATGAAAGGAAAACAAATTTCAATATGTGCTGTTCTGTAGAAACATGTAAGCCAAATGCTTCCTAAATTTCAAGGCCTGCTTGAGCAGGGGGGGAGGGAAAGGAGAGGGAAGTACATATATTTTAATTATATGGTTTTGCTAATGTCTGGATGACAAATGCAAACAATCTATCTCACTGCCTGAAATGGCTCATTTAAAAAAAGAAATACAAAGGTGATCATACTCCATTTTACTGAAAAGCTGCCTTGAACTACACATTCACATTATAAGATGTGCAGGGAAGG
The DNA here is from genome assembly GCF_964188355.1 of Buteo buteo. Lineage (NCBI taxonomy): Eukaryota > Metazoa > Chordata > Aves > Accipitriformes > Accipitridae > Buteo > Buteo buteo. The sequence goes on from NC_134175.1 coordinate 31,577,108, forward strand.
GAGAGATTTGGAGCTGCTTTTGTCTCCATGTCACTAGGCACTTGGACAGTGTGATGTAAACAACAGAAAGACTGTCAGTGTATTTTAAAACCTGGAAAATGGCCACCATTAGCAAGCATGAGCTTTTATTTGAAACACAGAATACTTAGCATGTAGAGAAGAGAAAATGTGCACAAGAATAATTTTCAAATAAGAAGTCCTAGATAAAGGTTTTCAAAGGCAGACAGAAATGTGTTGAGGATTATTATTATTACTATACCCCTTCAAATGCAATGCCAAAGATAGGAGGAGCAGACAGCCTAATTAATACAAAGGTGCACTGTGTCACTCTTAACCCTATAGTCCTCATGCTTATTCACCCAGACTGATCACTGAAACTGTCAAGTGCCAGGTTACAAAGGAAGACAGGATGTGTGTTAGTGGGAAGAGTGCTAACATTCCTCCAGCATTAGGTCCAGAGGGCTCAATAGAAGTGTCCAAATTCAAGGGTATGCATACACTCCCACTGCCTCTGCTCTGCCATGTTCAACGCAGCGTCTAAGCGATGGCAGGAAGGAACACAGCTCTGAATCTCTCCCATGTGTGCAAAGAGCAGAATAGATCAGTTGCTTTCTCTAAAGAGCTAGTTCTCCTACATGCCTAAGAAATCTAGCTGGATAAAACTCTAAGGCAGGATGTCCCCTACCAGTATCCAAGTTATACTGCTATACACCAGCTTCCTACTGAACCTGAGATAACTCTCATCTTAAGGTACTGGTAATAGTGGGACAGTGATGGGTCAACTGCTTCACTTTCCATTTTATGGCAAAAGGCTGTTATAAGTCAGGAAATCAAAGTGCAGGTATGGCCATGTGTAAATGTAGCAAATACTCCAGAAAACAGCTGCAGGCGCTACTTTAAGATCTACTGTCTGTGCTATCATGAAAACAATAGAAAATGACAACACAAAGGAGAGGAAGAAGGGGAGAGGGTGCTTATGCAGTCCTTCAGTGCTTATTGTAATGGGAGAAAAAATTTCTCCTTAACAGTTCTCCATTTAACGGAATATTCTGCATTTGACCCTAGAGCTATAGTTTATGATTCTACAAAACAGTATGCATGCAAAGCTATAAATTATTATTTTATCCTAATGATACTCTGTTCATTTCTGTAACCAGACTGGTATTCTGTTTTCTGCTGAAAGTCACTGCAATGCTTAATTTCAGAGTAGAAAACTTAGACAAAAGAAAAACAAATTTACTGGAAATGCCTTGAGAACAAAGTAAACGAATATTTAGAACACATCTTTTTCAGACTATAGACTTCAGACTTTTAGACTATATGATACAGAATAGAGAGGTGACAAAGCTTAAGGAATTATAGCACGGGAAGCTGGTAGAATAAAGGTGGTACCTTGGTTTATCTGTAAACATATTTGCCACAACTCATTTTTGATCGGCTAGTCTTTCAACCTGGGGTTGGACAGGGAAGGTGTATTACACTGCATCATATGGAGGCTGCTTCATATTGGCAGCATCTGAAAACACCATTGAGGCACTGGTTCTTAGATTTCTGTGCCATATGGTACCCTGCTCTCTACTAGAGACCTACACAGCCCTATGGGCCTGTTCTTCCAATAATCTCTTTAAAGTTTATTCAAATTCATATTGATATGGCTGCATAGGAGTCTGGCAGAGAGTCAAAAGATTGGCCAAAGCTGGCAAACACAGCAAGCAGTCAAAACAAAAACCTGGCAACCTGCCAAGATCAGGGCTTGACACAAAGACAGAGAAATGTATGTCCAGTGCCTCCCATCCATACTGTTAGTCAAATCAATCCAGTGCTTCATATCAGCTCTACATATAGTTGAATCATACAGACTGTGCTCAGAAGAATCTTAAAGAATTAACTCAATAGGTTTTAATCAGTATGTTTTGCTTCCAGAGAAGTACTTAGAAGAAGCCCAAAGTGCCTGATACCTGTCACTGATGTCATTTGATACTGAAGAACAAATGATCAGAAGAAATGTTTTTGATAGTTTTTGTTTGGACTGTAGTTGCATTTCTCTTGGCTATAAACACTGACACATGAAATTACCCACAGCAAAATAGGTGTTGGCAAATGAAATAATGTTTTAATTACCTGCTTGAATATGTATAGCGGCATCAGTTCTTCTGTTCCTTATTTCCTTGTACTTCCTGCGAGCTTCATATCCTCTCCAGGCTAAAAATACAAACCCATGTGCTGGAAATTACATTTATTTAAGGAAGTGCTACAGAGTCTACAGAGTCAGAGATGTGCTGAAACTTTCATCCCTCCTGCCATAACCACTCCAGCCCCCACCACCAATGCCTCTTCCCCACCCACCCACATGTTGAACTTTGGGTTCACAACTGTAGTATTGATATCCCCACAACTTCAAACACCACTTCACTCATCCAAATTTTAATTGTCACCATGTGCTCACTGATGTCCTAACCCAAAAGGCAAAGGTGCGTGATCATGTCAGCACAAGAACTCCCCCCCTCACTCAGCTCCCCAAATTCTTTATAAGGAAGCCTGCTGAATTACTGATAACCAGCCTCTTGGGCCACCCCACAATGTATGTTATCTGGAATTCTGGTATGCATGGTGGGGGAGGGCATGCTACTGCATTTCATTTAAGTGCTGCATGCTAGCATAGACATACCTAACAACATTTTCATTTTGTGCACAGGCATCACATCCAAAATACTAAAATATTTAAATAAAGACATTACCAAATACTAATATGACACCTTAGAAGTAAATCAATAATATTTGCATCAATTAGCTGGAGAGAAAAGTACCTCCGGTTATTTTGATTTCATAATAAACTATTATGAATGAATAAATAATGTACATGCAATTTAACAGCCTGAAATGCAAAAACACTCAATGAAATAGGGAATGTGAACATTTACCTGACTGTATGGTAACAGCACTATTTTCTCTTTTCTCTTTGACTTTCTTGTATCTCCTTGCTCCAAGCCATCCCTTGATATAGGCTTGCATGACCACCACTCTCCCTATAACTTCTCGCAGGAACAAATTTAACTGCTCTATATGGTAATACTTTAGAAAAACCTGAAATGGAACAAAAAAAAAATATCAGTATTACATGCAGGCAGTAACATAACCTCTTGTATTCTACCTTTTCATTAGTCTTATGTCAGACTATTTTAGGGCACCGTTGCTGAGAAAACTGATAAAATACTGGTTGCTGATATCATAGCAATCTTGTGCATCAAATATTTGCTCTCAGTGTGCTTGTGGAATTTCATTATTCCACTGATTATAATCACCCCATTGCAAAATCACATATTTACCCCCTTTACAAAGTAAATTGGCCAGGGGGTTATTTTCAGGTATCAACAATTTTGAAATATAGCCTTTCTTGATAGTGAGAAGATAAATCCTGGGTTGAATTTGTTTTTAAACTTAGTATTGTCTAACAGCATACTGCTTTGGGGGGCAAATCCTGTGGGTGCTTACATACACTTTATCTGGGTCTTGAGCAGAAAATTCTCCTAGTTTTTCCGTTGTGCACTGTAAACCAACTCAAGATACTGTATAGCATCCTTTTTACAAAAGTCACCCACTCCATTTTAAACCATGACCAAAGGCTCTTGACAGAGTCAGAAGGATCTCACGTGAAACTCCACAAATTAATAATGTACTAACCAGTCTCACTGGATGGGCCAGCACGTGAAGTTTCAGTCATGCTATGGTTAAGAGCAGGAGGAACTTCAAGGAGGCACTACCACAGTGGGGACACTAGCAGATGTACTGCCCTTATAAAGGCAGCCCTGTGCAGAATGTGCTTTGGGGAGGTACCCAATGCACCCCTCCTCTTGCAGCACTAACTCAGCTAGCTAGGGAGGGCACATTCGTAACCTGGGAGGCTAACTGGAGCAAATTCCTTGCTCTTTTGTTCATTCATGCAGTACTTTTCAAAACGCTGTTAGACATGTTTTGCTAAAAGGATAATATCCTTGAGAAAATGTTGGCACCCTCTACCTTGGTTTTCCCAAGAATCCAGTTGTCTAGTTTAGATTTCTCCAAAATGGCAAGACAGTTTTCTCTGCTACCAAGGGGAGTCTCGTGTGCCTTGAATGCAAGGCAGTAATACCTGCAAAACCAAATGACAAAGAAAGAATTGACTTGACAATCAATATGTACTTTCACTGCTCTTCTCTAGCTCAGAGCTGCATCTCTAGAACTCATAGGCTAAATTCTCCCTTATACTCAGTCTTCTTCATAAATCATGACACAGCTATCACGAACAGATATTTAAGCATATACATGACACAGGACAATAAGTGGTACCATAGTGGTGACGAATCTGCTGCATTTGAGAAATCCCCAGTCAGTGTAATCATCCATAAAGGTCTTTCACAAACCAGTGCAACTTAGGGAACACCTAAGGTTGCTTTGAATTTTTCAGGTGAGCAAGTGAATGAAGGACAGGGAGAATAAGGAAAAGTGCTAGAAATCAGAGTAATAGAAAGGAAGGCAAAAATAAAACCTTTTGCATAACGTGTAAAATAAGTACACCATCTACAGAGCTGCATAACACACTTTGGCACAGTTACATCTCACTGCAAGTCTGCAATTTCTGTTGAATAAGCAGGTGCTCCCCTAGGTGTTCGATGGACCTTTACAGATTTCCGAGTGGGAGAAAAGTCAAATACTAGCACCAAAGAAAGACAAAAGCACCAAAAGTAAGTTATCATGACCTGCTGCCTGTTTCTTATGAGACATGCCAAAAAAGGCATTTCAGAATATTCAGTATTTTAGTAACTGGTATCAGTCATTTTCCACAAAGAAATATAAATGGCCTTGACATTCTTTGGGAAGCATAAATCCACATAAGAAGTCCAAGGCTTTTGAGCTTGTAACAAGATCACTTCCATCAACAGAACTCAGGGGAGCTTCCCATTTTCAGTATGCCTAATAGAAAGACTGAGGGTTCTCCGTCAGTGAAGATAAAGGCCAGCACTAGGAGGGTAGGCAGCACAATGATACAGTGATACTGACTGATTATTGAAGCTGAAAGGCTGCCATTGTGTGTGAAGAATAAAGATTGGTTTACAGTAAAAACAACGCTCATATCAATCTTAATTTACAGACAGCAAGATGTTCAGACTTCATGAGTACCCACTTGTGTTTCACACCTCCACATATGCATAATTAAAGCAATTGTCGCTGCTATTGTATTGGCAAGGATTTTATCAGTGCTGATGGTTAAACAGAACTAGCAGCTATTTTAAAGAAAGAACAAGTGAATTACTCCTGATATGAATGTAATAGTTTTCTTTACTCACAAGGATTTCTGTGGTTATGATTAAGTCATTAGGCATGATGTCTTTTTCCTGTTTCACTGGGATAAGCAATCAATTGGAACGATTATGATCAATTTTAGTGGCCTTTGGAGCCGGCCCATACTAAACAACATTGACTTTTCTTTTGTCCACATTCCCTTGCAAAGAACAGCCCTTAACACTTATGTGAAATAACATTATTGTGCAAATAGTTAATGAAAAAGGGATGCAAACATGTTTCAACTGAATTAAGAATGAATGGACCAATCCCTACCTGTAAAGCCACTATGCATTAATGAAGAATGGTTCTATAGTATTTAAGTAACTCTACTTGCAAAAAATTAAGTAACAGCGAGAACATGTGCCAGTTAGTTTACAAATTTAAGGTTATTTTAGCACAAGTACATTGTCAGATGGTAGCAACTGCCACCTCAGCTCTCATTTACGAACCACCATGTGTTGTCTTGGTCTTTATTAAGTTATACTTCTACCAGTGCTACTCTATTTACATTGTGTTTGAGAGGAACTGGCAGTTTGAGCAAACCATTCTCTTAATTATTAGCATGGGGAAGAGCCATCAGATGTTCTTTAAAACATAAAGAGAAGAATCCAACCAGTGAACCTCAAACACAGATTCCTCTGTAGCCACATAAAGGCAAGAAAATATCCCACCTCATACTGAAGAAAATATGGAGAAGCAATTAGAAAGAATGGAATAGCGCAAGACTTTTTTTTTTTTTTTTTTTTTTTTTTAGAATTGGGAGAATATGATTTTCAAATATTAGCTGTAGTTATCTCTATATATTAGCTCCAGTTGTCATAAGAAATAAAAAAGAACCAGTAAAATAGTCAAACAAGACCAAAGGGGAATGAAATTATGTCTGAAGACAGAAGCATTGGCATCAGTCCTGGACCAGAGACTCAGATATTCACCAACCGGAGACATTGCCCACTCTGAATAATGATAGGAGATTATGTATTACTGAGTTATTTTTAATGCAATTACTTTCTCAATAACATGATATTGCAAATTCTTTAGCCAAGTCTTTCAAAATACTGAGTCATGCCATTTAGTACATATGGAGAGACACAGTGCATTTTAAAAGAAAAAAAGTATGTTTCCTCCACCTTATTACTGAATGTAATGATGGCAGTTTTCACAAGACAAATGGTATTATGAATTGCACTAATAAAACTCTGATTTAAAATATACATATCACAAACAATTTGTGATATCATGCAATTTCAACAGATACTTGACAGACACATCAGGGAAGTTGCACTAAGTAAATTACTGTTTGCTTCAAAAGCCAGTTCAGATAGCCATGTTATTTACACGTGTATGTAACTTAAGCAGTTCCTTTCCTTAGAAGGAAGGAAGGATTCAAGTGAGTGATATTAGTTTTCTGGTTGTTCATACATCTTTTAAGGCATGTTGTAGTTGGGAGTTTTAAAACCACACAAGTTTTTAGATAGCACTGATGCAATAAAATAGTCAAGGGGGATCTCTTAATTTTTGAATCTTACTATCTTAGCAATGACATTCTAATTACTGAGAAGTTGACTTCTTATTTGTGACAAATACCTCACTAAAAAGTATTTTTGAGCTATGCAATTTACATGCCTGACTATACCATTTTGTTTATGACACACATCAATATCTTTCAAATGTAGCACCCTCTCCATTAGCACACTCTCATGATCTAGAATGTAGTTGCTTTTGATACTCAAAAAAACCCCCATAAATAAAGCAATGTCCATTTTTCTTACCTCAACAAATGTTTTTATAAATCTACATTTATCTGTCTTCTAAGAAAGCAAGCTATTCAGAATGACAGTAACTTTACAAACTACGGGAATAACTTCAGTTTCTGTATGTAAACATATTGCCTCCCAGTATTTCATAAAAACTTCCTCTAAATGGTGTTTTTCCAAATGTTTCGATTGATCCAACCACTGCACAGAAAACTCCTGTAACTGGTTAAACGCACTGGGATGTCGGATTTTCAACATCAGGTCTTCCTGTTCCTTTATGTCATCAAAAATAAGGCAGAAATGACTCTACTCATCAGAAATAAGGTCTAGCACTGAGAGACGGGCAATTTCCAGAACTGCTTTTAGAGTTTGCATTCTGCACAGTAAAAAGTCTCTAGATTAGTGTTCCAAAGCTCAAATCCATGCATTTTTTTAAGCAAACACTTTGTTTTCCATCTGGTGCCTGCTTTCACGACTGAATCATGTAACTACAGATGCGCAAGTAGTTTGACTCCAGGTGCTCAGGATAACTGCATGGCAGCACAGCATGGGCCACATAGGGTCATCCAATTATTTTACCTAATCTAAAATCTTTGTACAGCAATGGACCATATGGGATATTTTGGAGGAAGGTAAAACGTTTCACCTTAATGTATCTGGTAACAGTGTGCAAATATTGTACATGGTGAAATGGTAGAGAAAACGTCTGGGAATGCACACAAAACTTTGGGGTATATGCAACTACAACTGTTCATTTTGATTTATTGGCCTAATTTCACTTCTGTCATACTTATGTAAATCTCCTGCACAGAGATCACAGTGACCTCTATAACATTTCACCAAGAGAAGAAACCAGATAATTGCAGAAAAGCAGAGCGAGAAATCACATTTGTTTCCTGATGAGATGAAAATTTCACAACTCTACTTTTTTATTTCCATATTTGCATTTGTTATTCCAGCAAAAAATGCAGTAGTCTGGAATACTTCAGTGCTCTTTTATGTTAAGCCAATGCTTTAATTTCTATTTTTAAAAATAAAGTTTATAGTCCTTCATGTGTTGTTTCATGTTTGTGCAAAAATACGTTATTTTCTCAGGTTATACATCCTGCTTGAAAATCTCCTACACGTGACACATATTCATCTCCACGTTTCCTAAAAGTACTTGACTAATCACATTCTCACTAGCAGTAAGACTAAGTAAGAGAAAAGTAATTTCCCCTCAGAAGAACTACTTTTTCAGAGCTGATGAAACTCTGAAATTGCATATTTCTTAACCAATGGTTCTTACACGGCACTACAAACTTCATGGACATGAATAGTATTCCAGACAAAACATACATTAAAATGGGATTAACTGTACTTAGTAGTCGCTAGGCTTAAACCAACATTTTTTAAAAGTTGAATTTATCCCCACATCAACAATTGCAAAGCTAGGACATGCAGAGTTAAGGTTAAATGTTAAAGACATCCAAGTATGCCAAGATATGGAAGACTTCAGAATGATGCAATGCATTAACTAGCTGGTTATGGCCAAGGTATTTTACTGTTGGTGGTTTTAGATTAGATAAACTGATTGTAAACATATGGTTCAATTTCTCTCCTCTCCTTAAAGGGTGAACTGTGGAACTGTTCAATAAATAGCATTTAAACAGCACCATTAACTACTATACCAGTGTCTCTTAGTAAAGTTCCCTTCACATTCCAGACTTAATGGCAGCATCATTTCTACACAATTAACTCAAAAAAGTAATGATTAACCCTTTTTCTCTTTAAAATAAATCTTTGTACTAAAATATACTGGCCTGAGGTGGAGAATGGATAATGATATGTGAAAAGCATGAGGTGCAAGAGTGCAAAATCCCTTTCTAGCCAGACCCCCAGCAATAGTAGAGAGATTCTCAACATTCCAAAAGACGTTTGTTCCTCCTCATCCCTGGAGTTGGAAAATTTAAAAAAACCCCACGTTTTTCTTTAGTTAGCAATGAAAGAGCCATTAAATAACTTTCAAAAATTCCTAACTTGTATTGGTTGTATCTCACCTCTTTCAGAAACTTTCACATCTGAATTCATACAACTAACTGCATTTGACTCTGTATTGAGAGTATGAATGAAGAAATGTAAATGAAAAATGGAAAAACATCTAAGATAGTCTTGAAATTCAGTAACAGATACCTAACACTCATGCTGTAAATCATCAGATAAACATATCTGATCACAGATCACAAAAATACTCTCAGAATGGCATAATTTGGACCATTCTGCATATACAGTTCAAAAGGGGTTAGCAGACTTTTCACCCCTAGAGGTTTCCTATCTTCTCCATCCTGCAGCTGTTTACCAGTGGTCTGTGAATGACAAAAGTCTAGAAAGTATATGTGGAAAGTAAAGTAGCTTACCATATTTAAAATGTACAGAAACATTATAAAGATCTGGCAAAATCTTAAGGCTACTGAAACAAATAACAATCATTTCCATGCATAATAGTAAAATAAAAATATGGGAGATGTTACAGTTTTGTTTCCAGAAATCACTTAAGGACTTTGGTAGAGTGCACTGTGTTAAAAGTAAGCTTGCATTAAAAACATATCATTTGAAAAGCAAGCATTTCTTTTCTCTGTAGCAAACCTGTTGACTTCTAATTTAATTCAGTGCTTCCCTGATTTCGAATAATAAACAAGTCTATCACCACTGAATTTTGGGGGTTATAAGAAAGCATGTACTGAGGTAACAAGTTTTACAGGATTTTGCAATATTCGACCAGGTTTTTTTCCTAGCTCCACTCAACACAGAATGTGACTCATTAAGGTCAATGAGGCTTTATATGGTCATGAGAAATGTAACACTGACAGTTTGGAGACTGTGTATACCAGGTGTACCAACAGTGACCTTATGCAAATTTGCACTGTGAGACTGAAAAAGCAGAACAAACCTCACTAGGATCACTGTTACAGTAATAGCACTGGTATTGCCATGAGTGTATGATCTCAGTAATATCATCTGGCTCCTGTGGAGGAGGCAGTGCTTATATGAAAAGTGTATCCTGCATCCTAATGCAGTGCAAAGAACTTTAATGCAGAAAAACAGGCAGAGAAGAATTAAAAAGCCAATCCTTAAATGAAACTTGTACAAAACTTCTCAACACGTTCCCATGTGCTAATGAGGCACTTCAAGCATTTAGCACCAGCAGACTCTCAAGTCCCTTATTTTTCAACCCATGGTACAGTATATGCCACATTACATAAAAGGTACATACAGCTGGGGAATATGTGGTGAGGACACACCTGCATACAACATCAAGTCATGTGAAGCTCCAGGTGCCTGGGCACTCAGATATAGCAAGGAGTGTCCCATCCAGTGGGACTTTCAGTGCAGGTCCCTGCTAGAAAGCACACCTCCCTTAGCTGCCGTGCAGTGCACGGTCACTATGTGGCCCCACAAGCCAGGCACACCTGGTTGCCTGATCAGGTTACTAACCTGTGTCTGAAACCTGGGGATTCCAGCCTGAGAAAGCATCTGTGCTGCTTCACAGCAAACATGAAAGACAGACACATGATGGCATGGAGTTTGAGACAAGGCCAACAGAGACAAAGTGCCTAAGACTTGAGAGGTGTACAGTGTTTACAGGGGCTGCAGATTACAATTTCCTACTTTAAGAATATGTATACTTATATACATAAAACAGATGGTTGTATACTTGGCTGAAGAAACATCGTGTGAATGAGTTACAATTAAGTCCTCTTCTCACCATCTGTTTTTTAACCCAATAAACTACCTCCAGGTTTGCAACACTGAAATAATCTGTTCTACATGAAAACAGAAGACAGTAAAGAGTAACATTAGACAGAGCTTTATCTTTTGTTTACCTCCCACCTGATAAACCCTGAATGGTTCTGTTCCCTGCCTTTGATTGTTTTGTCCTCATATTTCCTGCTAAGAGTTTACAAAACAGCATTATTGAACAGGCAGATAAGAAGCACACCTATTTGTTTAATAACATCAAGGGAGAAAAAGTGCTGGCTCATCCATTTTGTTGTTCAGTTGCTCAAAAGGATCAAAATACCAATTAACTTGCTGGCTTAGAAAATCTTTGATATCCTCACATTTACTGACATTTTGAAACTCTTGTTCATACTTGCCTAATGTCTTTTTGATTATGAACAAAGATGTGCCAATCTGTTTAGCATTTGACCTGTTTTCTCAAACATTTTTATGTATTCAACTGCTTCCTAAAAACACTTGACTAGTCATGGCTGTAAGTTGAAGTAAAATGTTTCTTGTTCCATTGATAGGTTTATTAACCATTGTTTGTTTGTTTGTTTGTTTTCAAGAGCAAAACAGAATAGAATTTGTTTAAAAATGAAGCATGAACCGAACAAAGGAGCAAGAACATCTCCTCTTTTGCCCCCCATTTATATTCTGAACTCAGGAAGTCTTCTATGCTGTTGGGCAAATTGCTAAATCTTGCCCCACTTCCCTTGTCACATTGACTTTCTTTCCTGAAAGAATTACATCAAGTTGGACTAAAAACTTGGGGAGTATCTGACAAGATGTTAAACACAACTTGCCCTTATCTGCAGGAATGAAAAGCTACAGTCAGCGCTGCTTTTATTACCATGACTTTTCAAGTTCAGTGTACTTTTGAATGAAAAGAATCTACTGATAAGAGGAGGCCTAATTTCCTCTCAATTTACACTAATTTCAGTGGAGTTAATCTTAGTTCACTTATGTGTAAATTGGATAGAAGTTAAGGTTAGTAATTCTGCCTTCAGCCTTTTAAAGATGTTGCAAAGATGTGTTAGTGATCACAAAAATTAATCTCTCTTAAACCTGCTTTAGAATAGTGTGACCTTACTAAGATTAGTCATGTATAACAAAAAAAAAATTGGGGGAGATCATGTCTGAAAATTAAATTGCTTTTATGGACAAACAAACATGTTAGTTATCCTTCCTGGGATATATATCTCTAGTGTTTTCCTATTACATATTCCTTTGGCATACTAATATATTACAAATCAGAAAATTTCAGAATTTTTCAGAATGAATTAAGCTATGGTTCAACATCTCTCTACAAAAGGACCACAGATTTCCAAACCCAAATGACTGATTTACACACGCAAATTTACCCAATCTCTGGGTTTTAGAAAGGTCTGTGAAACTTTGTGTCTCCTCTTTCTCAAAAACATAATCAGCTCCTTCCCTCTAGCATCATATGTATGACTTGCTTTCAGTAGATTCATTAACTCTATATTGTCTGGATGAGCAACCTCCAGTTCAGAAAACAGCACTAAATGCTTGATTTAGCCATTCACTACTTGTTCCTACTGTTGAGTAGTTGATTGCTTAACGGTACTGCTTCTGCTCCTGCTCCATTATTGAATTATCAGTCCTACAGACTGGAAAACAGTAAATACTACACACAAAAAAAATTAAATCTAGAGGAAACCATAATGATCATATAAACATATTGCCATCATAAAGACAACAGCATTTCCTGAATGAAATTCATAACTTTTTGAGATTGAGAATAGTATTAAAGTCAGTAATAGTAGCCATGACACGGGTTCAAGTGAACAGAGATCTGGTTATAATTCGTGGTATCTCCAAGAGAAATGACTATGAGGCTACAAAGCTATTATGAGGAATATTTCTAAATCTAAAGCTTTTACATCAGTTCATTCTTAAGCATGCATACATTCTTCATACAATGGCTGAAGGTCACTGACATTCCAAAGCCTTGTATTACCTGAGCGTGATGCATGATTTGCACTTGTTGCCTCTGCTGAGTGAACCATGGGGACAGGCTTGCTACTGAATACTAAGAGCTCACTGCTGGTCTCACATTGACTTTTCTCCATTAGAGCTCAGATATCTCATGTAGTCTTTATCTCTGATAGTCACTGCTCTCATTAGAGAATCAGACCATGTACAAACCAATGTTTGTAGAACGTTCTGTACTTAAAAATAGAATATATTTTATTGAATGGAGTTTTAAAACAACAGCCATATTATAGAAGCCTTACCTTTTCACAAACTCTTCAAAGAGGATGCGATGAGAATACCCTTTTTGACGTATTTTGACAGTTTCCAGAATTCCAGTGTATCGTAGCTGCAGTAGAACTCTCTCATAAGAAAATGTCAGTGCTTCTCGATCATCGTTAGGTTTAATGCAGCGGATAAAGTGAGGCTGTCCAACAACCATTTTGGATAAAAGATCCATGAGGGAATACTAATGAGGAAAATAAAAAAGATGCACACAAAACTGCAATCCAACTACTTAAGCAGGAGATATGTATTTGTAAACAGTATGTAATGCTTGATTATATTTTAATCTGTAATGTTAGCCTGCATTGACGTTTTAATAATTTTGAAGCTTTTGGCTAAAACCCAGAACCTATCAAAAGTTTTCAATTGTAAAAAAAAATTAAATTATTCTAGTTCTTATTTCTTACTTCTTACACCTTTCTCTTTGTCTCTCCTTATACCACATTTCTGTTGTTGAAGAAGGCCCATATTAAAAAAAAAATTAACTGAAAAATGTCCTAACTATAATTCTACTGTAGGCACATTTGACAAATCAAATATCCCCAACAGAAGAACAAGCTTTACTGTGAAACAATCACAGAAAATCATGGGGAAAGGGTTGCAAAAGGTCATCAGTTCAGTCCTCTGCCCAAGGAGAACACTAGATGTATCTCTACTATTTCAGGAACATCTCTGTTTAATCCATTTTTCGGAATCACTGAGGATATAGACTGCACAGTCTGCCTGGACAATCTATTGAAGTGCTACATTATCATGACTATTCATAATGTTCTTAATATCTAACCAAAAGCTTCCTGCTGAAACATAGGCCCATTACTTCTTTTCCTGTCTACTCTGGACAAGGAAAACAATTTATTCCATTGCATTTTACAGTAAAATGAAAAAGTGTGATCAGATCACATTATCTGCTTTTCTAATGATTCCTCTGAATACTGATACTTTTGCTCCATCCTCACCTCATTAATCCACTGTACGATAAGTATTTGTTGCAAATATACTCAATCTCAAAATCACGTACAATTCCAAGCTGACTGCGGTCACTTTGCTGTAGGCTGCATCCATATTATGGCATAGTTTCACACTCACTCCCCCACTCCCCACCCCCGCCTTTTTTTTTTTTTTTACCGTTCCTACACAGCTGACATCTGCATAGTTCTTTGCAAGACCACTCTAAATCCACACTTGTATTACAAGTCTGAATGTGTGTCCTTGTACCCTCCACACTGGGGCAACATCTCAGTATACATCAGCTTCCTCTCTGCCTTTCCTTACACTATCTTGCACGAAAAAGAAAACAGGTATTCCTACACAGCATGAAGCTTTGACCCACACTGGCTAGCACAGCCCTGTGAACTTCCATTCTGCATGGTACAAGTGCAGCCTGAGGACCAGCTGCTCAAAACTTTTCCACTCTCCAATGACCACAAGAAAAAACACTAACCAACAGCCTTGGATTGGTGTGGGGGTTTTCTGACTCTTAACCTTCCAGTTCTAATATTCTCAATGCCTTTTCCTTACCTGTTTGATTTAAACACACAAGCAGAATATACATTACCCCAGACAGGATTACTACAGATAAAATGGCAATTCATATGATTTCTAACAGTACTTCCAAAAGATGGATTGTTTTTACTTATTAGCACAAATGACAAATCTTAATCTTTAAAAGTAGGTATGCCTGAGCTTGTGAAAAAATATGAAGGCTTTAGTAACGACAGCTACTTTATTTGCACAAAATCAGTCTTCTGTTCATAAAGAGGCCTGTTCTAGACCTCCAGCATTTTAGATGGAATTAGTCTAGACTCTAGATTCTGTTATCAATGTACTCAGCAAAATTATAAAAGTACAAGTATGAGAAACAAAAAGAAAAGGAGCAAAAGAAAATTTATGAGTCTACAAAGGCCTCACGACAGAATAAAAAAATTCTCTTATTATTCTCTTTGATCTCACAATCGCAGAAATATTTTAGATATATCTATTGTTCTTCACCAAAATGTTTGTTTACAATTTAACTTCTGTACCCTAAAATAGGAAGCCATAGTTTGCCGCTTCATGTTAGTTGTTTCCTCAGGGTGTCGCATAACCTCCATTGTGTCAACCTGGAAGACAAAACTCAGATGTTAGAGCTGTTCCAGAAATACTGCAGACCCACCCCACCTAGCCCATGAAAGCTGGCTTCAGTATTTGTTATGGTCATTCCTTCAGGTGTGAGTACTTCAGAATACATTATCAGAGGTAGGAAGGCCAGCTTCTAACAGATGCAGGACACACACTGATTTCAGAGCGCTGTAAACGTTCCGAATGATTTCACACTTTTGTTATGATAGTATAACATTCAGCCAATGAAGCAGCTGTCGAGATGCAATACCTTATGAACTGATTTCTATAAAGCATTCCTCTTATCACTACCGCAATGAACTCTGTCAGGTCTTATTTTCTATATAAGAACAGTTACCATTTTTGTAATGACCAGGAAGTAAATTGAGCTGCCTCATTTTGCTCACGTATGGAAAAAATGTTGTCAGGTAACAAGCAGCAAACAAAGTAGGTAATCTCAGAATGTATAAGTCTTTTCCTTTTTACTGTTGTGGTTACTATTAATTACTTTAAATTGCCTTTTTGATGCCAATAATTTCAGCAATCTTACTTTGCTGAACTGCCATAGCTTCAAATACTGCTTTTTCAGCATTTCAGAAGAGTTATTTTTAGAGAGTATACATGGACAGCAAACATATTGCTCCTTGTATATTTTAGTTATATTGTCAGTACAGCTGTTCTTATCAAAATCAAACCAGAATTTATGAATGACTATAACCATGGTTACCAATCACAAGCAGATTGTGTTGCTGTATTACAGCTCAACAAAATTAAAGAAAATCAACTAGCATCCTGTTTGTATGGAGCATTAACAACATTTTAGCATTCACTTGCTTTGTGGCAGTTTACCATCTGCTCTGACCAGGTGGCATTTGTATAAACCAGATAATGCTGTTGTCAGCACCTGTGCTACACTTCCTGGACTTTGCTCCATACGATCATTTCCAACACTCACTGACTTAAGACCACTCTTCTGAACACTAAAAGTAATTGCTGAAAGATTACAGTTCTCAATAAGGTAACTGTGCCTCTTACCTTCAGGAGATATTTAGGAGACTGCATGCAAAATATAAAGGAAATGAAGCACTAAGTAGTAATAGATCAAGGAAATGGATTTTGTGTTGGAGAAGAAATCAAAAGAAAACTTGTGAAGACAAGATTCAGAATACAGATGGTGCAAAGGGAGACAGATTTCCATAAGCGTGACCATAAAAATTTCAGTTTGTTTTTGTAATCTGTAATGTTCTAGCCCAGAGTCGTGTATATGCAGTAGTACGCATCTCAAACTAACACATGGGGGGGGTAAATGCAGTTTGATTTCAGTTTTAAGGATGTTAACAGAAAACTCTGTAATACATCCCAGGAAAAATGCCTTATCACCACAGATAACATCAAACACCTTAGGAGGTCACCTGACAAAGTAAACATCAATGACCTAATCAGAATAGCAGGCACGTCCATGGGGAAGGATATGGGAACGTTTCAAAACAATCTCGGCAAGACAACTGCTTTTTGAGAATTGATATCTAAATCTCTGGTGAAGGTCAGGTAGAAGACAAAAGCCACGCCTGTGAATATTGACAGTAAGTTCAGAATAACTGGTAACATTTAATGTTAAATACAGGCAATTTAATCATAAAGAACACCAAATAAAGAGCAAAAGCAAATAGTTTGAAGACTGCACTGAAACCCAAATGCCCATTAATTTGAGCTTCTAAATTGGATTCTTGTCTGTCTAGGAAAGCAGAGACTCTTAGTGATATTGTTGGAGGTTCAGCAGTCATGATCTCTCAGTCATATCTGGAATATCTGCTGGCCAATAAAAGGTGAGCTTATGCTCTACCTTTTGGGCAGTAGGATACTGTAAGCATCTCTTTTTCACAGCTGCTTATTTTCACCAAACCTGTGGAATCTTATGATCTTTGAGATTGCCACTCTGTCAAATATAGTTTACTACAGCCTGCTGGGTTCAAAAGGGTTTTGTTTTGTTTTGGGTTTTTGGGGCGGGGAAGGGAGTGAACATACAGAAAGACAGATGGTCAGAAACACTCACAAAGGAGATGTAATACACTTTTTCTCAGAAAATCAGGGTAAAACCACTATCATAAGATTCCTTTTTCTATGGATGGAGTTGTAAATTCAGATCTGTGCAATCTGTAAGGGCTAGGATCAATTTTCAAATGTTTTTGACGAGACATTTGAAATTTCCATTAGAAAAATTCTGATAGACCCTGAGGCTAGGGAGCTTTTTCTTTAAGAATTTTTAGAAGTTTTGTCTCCAGTTAATTTATAACATTGGGTGTCTATGAAGCCATGCAGTTTTATGGTAAGGCAATAATTGCATGTACAACAGGCAATAGGCTTTATCACAACTGGCTTGGTAGAAAGCAACAGAACATAATGTCATAATATAATCTTCCGTTTTAAATCACTAGCTACTCTTCTTAAATTAAAATGAAGAATATTTCAACTGTTAAGTCACATTTTTACATGACAGTAGGAGTGACGTACAATAAACATCTATACAATTACAACTGAAATGGAAAACAGCTTGACCTACAAAAGACAAAAATGTTCCATTACTAGAAAAAATTGCTTATAATAGTTTTGAAATAATATTAAAAGAATGATTTATGACATCATGTCACCTTATAAAGTCACTGGAAATTATTACTTTCACATATTGACCACACCTGCTGCTGGCATGGTATGAAATACTGTAAAACCAAAAAATACATTAAGCAAAAAAGCTCATAAATTAAACAATAAATGAAAATTTCCAAACTTCCAAACAAAATCATTAAGTTTGGACTTTTTTAACAAATTGTAAAATAGTAATTTAAATCTTTTTCCTTAAGTTGTTTTAATTAGAAGTTTTATGAAATTATAAGAAAGATTTTTTTTTCAGCTAAAACCTATTTCAGTTAACATTTTCTGAACAGTGCTGCACTTATGCATGTCTTTTAGCTCCTTCTTTAAAAATTTGAAAGGTGAGGAAAAACCACTTAAACACTACTTAGTAACTGATTATATTTATTAAAGCTCTGAGAGACAACTGCTCTATTCCATTCCAGCTGTATCAATAAGATGCATGCTTAGAAAGCTTATGCTGAATATAACTGGATGTGGAAGACAACATGTGTATAATACAAGAAAATTGGAAAGGCCATTATCTGTCCTTCAGCACTGAAAGTGTTTATACCAGAGAGAAAATAAATCTTTGAAATCCACACCTGTATTTGCAGGTACAGTGAAGAATATAGATGTCTGGGTGACATGAATTACTTTATCAACATTTGCTCATAAACTCCTAATAACAAGAGAGAATGAAAAGAAATAGAAAACCTAGAACATAAAATTCTGTAGACTTTTGAACGTTACCACATTTGTTTTTAAAAATTATTATTGTTTGCTTTGGAGGCAAAAAAAACCCCAAAACAAACCACCAAACCCTTAACTAAGATAACTCCAACAGTACTACTGAGGAAGCGGGGGGGGGGGGGGGGGGTGTACATGCTATCAGCTTGAGGCACAAGAGTCTTCCTCACAAATTAAGTGTACTCAGTTGGCAACACATCCTATTAACTGCCATAAAATTATCCCATCCTTTTGCAATTATGCCACATATTTTTTATGGCAAAATTCAGCAGCATTTAAATTCTACAGTTGTTCTTTATAAAGAATAGTGGTTTTGCCGAGTTGTTGTTTTCTTGTCATCTATCAGTCACAAATGTCCCCTGGTTTTTCATTTGCAAGTTGAATAAAAAAGGAACAGATCATTTTTTTAATTTTACCTTTCATACTGTTAAATACACTATTCAAATTTAACCTAATTAAATCTCTTTCTAGGCCACAATTGGCAGATTAAAACCTTGACCCCATTGAAATAAAGAGAAATATTGCTATCAATATCAGTGCAACTGAGGTTTCACTCCACAAGTTTAAAGACTAACCAGTAGTAAATTGACTCTTCACTGGATTCTACAATAGGGTCCTCACCAAAATTGGAAACAGTGCTCCCAGCTGAGGTGCATGTTTTCCAATATTAAGACAGACTCTCATTTGGTAAGAACCTTACTATATACCTACATCAGCTAAGCATTGTGTCCATGGTCTTGCTGTAATATTTTATGAACAATTGCTTGTCTTCAAAGGGAACACTACTAACCTTGATACGCCCAGCACTAAGCTGTGGAGGCAAAGACCTAGATGCTGCTGTCACTCTGGCTCTTGCTTGTGCCAAGTTACCTGTTCAAAAAGAAAGAAATACATACTGCAAAAACTGTTCAAGAAGCTTAGTAGGGAAAAAAATTTGTATGGTGGAAAATCAGTTTGTACAATAGTACTAAAAATAGCAGACACCACCACACTTTTTCCACACCGTGCTCATTACCAATTGTGCCTGCAGAGCATTCAGCACAGGCATGACAGAGTGCAGTGTTGATTTAAAAGGGAGGAAAAAGTCAGTGATAAGGTGGTATGTCACTGACCTTAGCTACTGAGCTGATGAAAACAACGAGAGCACAAAGGCATACAACTCAATCACTAGTAATCAATTTCTCTGTGACTCATTGAGAGATTTAAAAGAGAAAAAGACAGCAGAAACAATCTTGTTTCTATGAAATCATGTGGATCCTGAAGTGTTTAGACAGCATCTTAAGCTCACAAACTAATGAAAGAGATGAGAAAATGATAAGACGGTATCTTTTTTTGACCTTTTGACATATAGGCCTGCTTAATCCTCAATCTTATTGTCCCTTGGGGTTTTTAAAGACTGACTCAATTCCTCAGGCAAAAACATATTGTGGTGTCAACTGAAAGACGAGTGCCTCTTTTTAAATGTACAGTATGACGTGTCTTAAACTTTTTCCTCTGTACTTGTAGAAAGCCAAAGTCATCACAAAATAGCTTTTCAAAATAAAGGCTCAGAGAAGAGAGAGGAAGTGATACAGGACTGTGCATATGCAAGACACTCTGTATATTTCAAAGTTTTAGCAAGTCTAGCACAAGATGTCCAAATGTTTTCTCTGGCTATATCTTCAGAGGCTAAACTGTGATTAATAGCATTGAAAGAACCCTTTGAAGCAGGATTGGTGACATCAAAGCCCTAATCCATGGGTGGCAGGATTTTTATAATGAGTGGGAAGCATTTTAACACATTTCAAAGGATTTACAGCATGAATAAACAATAGGCCTCTGCAGATGTACCACACACCTTTCAGAACCAGAACACATAAATAAGTGTCCATTTTAATTTAAATGTAAATAAAGTGTTAACACTTCTTTCAGATGCTAAGTGCCTTGTTTGCATCAACTCCAGTGTTTAGCTGTTTGCTTTACAGAAAGCTGGTAACTCTAAACAGTCTTCAGAGTTTGCTAAACTATATATTACATAACTGGTAAGGAGACAGGATGGGAAAAACGAAAACCAAGAACACTTAATCGCTGGTAATTATTCCATAAGGGAGCAGAGCAAACCCAATGTCCACATAAGACTCAAAGGAACTTTGTTCTTACTTTCCTCTGAACAAGAAAAATACCAATCCCCTGAAAACAATCTGTGGACCGGCACTCAAACACAGCAATGATGTTCTCTGGGGCAGTTCAAACATTCTGTATTAATTTTAAAAAGTATTCCTCTTTTAAGCTGCTGGCATTGGGATTGACACTATGCTGCATAACTGGCACGTCATTTCCAGCTCTAACAGCGTATGTTACCTGACAGTCTAAAATCACAGTGCAGAACACAAGGTATGTCCACATTTTTTGGAAACTGCTTTAGGCGATACTGTGTAGGTCAATGAGAACTGCAACTCTGTTTTGAAAATCTTGTATATCTATACACACACGGTACATACATGTTTCTCTCTAAGGTTAAAATGAAGACTTTAATGAGCAACTAGTTAGTGAATTTATTTTTCTCTTAGCTGTAATTTTGATATTTTTGTATGTTAGAAACTACTGTTTTGTGCCTTTTTTTTTGCTAAAGTAGACAACCTGGAAAGGTTGTTTTTGGCTAGGCTTCAGATTAGCAAGTCTAAAGCTTGAGAGCCTTGCACTGGAGAACCGATAACGCAACATGGGTTAGAAGAGGGGAGTTGGGAAAAGAAACAAATTTGAATAAGATTGTTTAAAATGACTAAAATTTTGTTGCATTTTATAACAAGTTACAAAACTCTAACAATCAAATAAAATTTCGGATAGCTGCTGAAGGTTCACCACACTCACTGCTGGCATTAGGTTTCTAGGGTTCATAATTAATATCCCTGAGCTCTCCCTTAGCACCTCATGCAAAACTAAAACTAAACTTAACATTTCTGATCTGGCAACCCAAGCAAATAAATAAACCTCTTTATTAATAAAAAATCTTTAATGACTTCACAAACCACCCAAAACCCCAAACTGGTCAGTTCCTACTTAAAAAAAGAAAAGCTTTACATATTGTGATTTTGTTCATTAGTTACTTCCTTCTAGGAATGGATTCTTATCAGTGCTTATTTCATGTGTTAAGTGAACTCCTATGTAATTAATAACTACTGAATAGTAGCATCAGATGAAATCCATAGAAAAAGTGTTATTAGGGTTTTCTTTTCCAGATCAAACACAAAATGATGTTTCAATAAAAGTTCGTGAATTAGTCATCTCAATTAGTTCATGTTCAGGAAAATAACTACCTATCTTTAACATCTCTAAGCCATTAAAACTAATGAACAGAACAAATGTCATTTGAAAATTAGTCTACATAGTAAGAAATGTTTTACCCAGAGTTAGCATGGTGTTTATAGTCAGTAAACATTTGGTACCTGTCCTTGCATTCAATTTTCATGTACAAGGTCATTTATTATTTTACACACCAAAAATAATTAAATGTTATTCTACTTTGTGAAGAACATCAATATTTGAAGAACAAACATTTTTAGATAATAACATAGCCAGTTGAAACTGCCATGGATTCCCTGAAAGGTTAAACCGGTTAAAGGTTAAAAGATTGCACTGTGCCTTTCAGAAGTCTAGTTTCACACCTATTATATGGTCAACACTTTAGAGAAAATACAAATTACATCCATGTAGTCTTAAATAAAATACTACCTATATTTAATCCAACTCCATAAAATGGACCAATTAAGCGATTTAAAACCCTCTCCAAATTTTCTTAGGTTTTTTTGGAAAAGACATTCATGAGGGAGGGGAGAGAATTTAATGGTTAAAATTAGGATTAATCTTTTAAACATGTACATGTTTGATTTTATTCACATGCATTTCCTTTTGAGTTCAATGGCACTGCTCATCTGAAAAATTAAGGCTCCTACCTACCTATGTGTCTGCTGGATCAGAGGCTAAGGTCTTTGGGATTCATTTGTGTCAGTGGGGTAGTCAGTCAGCCCCAGTGTTTTTTCCCTCTGTTCAATAACGTTAGGAATATCATTAATGCTTTGAGAAGTTTCAGTCATTAAAGTTTGTGAAATGCTCTGAGAGCTTCCAACAGAAAGAGAAGTAGCAGCACAAAAATCTATGCACTCACTGGCTAAGTTCACTGTGCCAATGCCCAGCAAAACTCCTTTTGTCTTGAAGCTGTATAGGAGATCTCACATCTCTGCAAACATATTCTTCACTGATACCTCATTTCAGCTAGGTGAGAAAGACCATACTGTCAAAGTACTGTATCTCTTCTATTATGCAAAGCCAAGCAGGAGAGGTTTTGAAAGTATTTACACAGCACAGAAAGAAGGAATGGGTTTTCTTTTTTTCAGGTTGGACTTTGGAAGTGCTCTCTAGATCTCAGAAAGAGCTAGTCAGCATTCCTGGCTTCCCACTTGCATCCCTGGCACTTACTCACTGTGTGATCTGGCCGAATTAATGATTTGTCCAGCCGTTGACTTTCCATACTAATTAGGAGAAGTACACTCTCTGGCTGGATGTTCTGATGTTACTTAGGGTTTGTCAGTGCTTCATTATTTTTAGGTGATGGGTTCTGTAAGTAGCATCAAGCAAATACTAGTGGTATTAGCACTGTATTTATAACCTCATTTTGGTTATCTCTGCAATAGATCACTCCTCCCAAAGTAAGAGCATGCCAGGTAAGAATTCCATTAAGCTTTGATATAACGTTTAGTTTGTGAAGTGCAAATGACTTACAGAGAAAGAGCCTAATGACAAAGTCACCTTACTGTACAAGCTGTACCAGGGATATTACTATTATAGAGAGGGCACAGTACAAGCTCCTTCCTTATCCTCATATATTTTATTAATTTCTTTCATGCTTCTGGTTCAGATAAAGAGGGGTTACTTGAAACACCATGTAGATACAGTATAATATGGTCAGAAATGCTACAATGCATTCATATTTCATTGACACTACTTCTAATCACAGCTAAGCACTTGCACTCCAGAAGAGGTACAGAGTCAGACAATGTCTTTGACATACACAGATTCTTCTCTGTCTTTCCTTTCAGTATATTTTATCTAGCCTAAGGAAGTTGACTGCTTATCTCCATAATGCATTTTCATCTTCTGCTACTGTAAGACTAAGCTTTTCTTAACTCGACTATAAATGAATACATGTACTTTTTTATTGGGTACTAATTCTAATCTGGTCACTGACTATCAAAACTCTATTCTTTTGAGTCACTGAAGTAATTTAAGCTGATCTTGTGCAATAAAAAGCTAAGAATCCAATTTTCTCATATACCACACATTTTACACAAGAATATATTTATAAAAATAGTCTGTAGAATACAGCTATCAATACAGACACACTTCCACTGCTGCTTATTCTGAAAAGAGAATCACTTTACTTCCTATTCAGAGTAAGTAAATAAAAACTGAGAAATAGTATTTCCAAAATCAGATTCATGCTATAAAACAGAATCTGCTAACCATGAAAACTTAGTAATAGTGTTGCCCACCTGGGAATAACCTAATTATGAGTAATTGCTTCAGAAGCAAAAAAGATGCACTTTTTGGCCCAGATTATTTGAAATGGAAAATCCATGCCATAGTGAACTGACAAATGCTAATCCTGATTCACAATTAGACTAAAGGCTTCTTTAGTCTTACTAGCATGAAGCAGACACAGATCATATTTATATATACTTAGAGGCTTTACACTGCTAGACTGGGATTGGAGAACCTGAGTGTAAATTCAGTGCTGCTATGCTTTCTACCGCATACATCGCAGGCACTTCAGTGGCCACTTCCCACGTTAGTAAAGCACGCACTGGCAAACACATAGTGTGATGTCTACAGCAACAAATGAAACTTTGCTTGCAATCATCACAGCTATGTTTAAATATCGTTTTAACACAGTAGGTTAGTGGACTTTTTAGAATGCAAGGGAAGACAGACACTGACAGCAGCTGAGATGAAACGAAGGTCAAACTGCCTACTATATTCCAAGGTATGTAAATGTATGACCTCAGTAAGAAAGGTCTTAACTTTTACCCTTACCTAGTAAAGAAGAACAGATTATGGTACATAATTAGTTAGTGGTACTGCCCAAGGTATTTTTAAAACACAACCTTGAATATTAATGGCTACTTTAAGCAACATGCCCAATTTTCCAGCTAAATTGAATCAGACATATGTAGCCATCTACTTGATTGGGAGTGTGTTCACTGAAATGCAGACATTTCCTGAAAATATTAGAGGCATACATGTGATCATAGGATATATAAGCAAACCTTATGTGATTCTCAGAACATCATAGTCCCAAACTTACAGACAACAGGCAAAGCACATATGCCATAGCCTGATCATATGATAGACAGGTTCCCAAGAACAGGACAATGGAGGGTCACATGGCTCTGGAAAAGAGGGTGGCAGAAGGGGGAGTGAATTGCCTGCTGGACAAACTCTTTTATCTGGCCACAGCCGGTGGGCATAGGTTGGGCACCTCTGTCCAAACACAGGTCTAATGATAGGAGTGGTACACTAAGTACAGCTGAGAGCTAACTGAAGCTGAATCTAGACAAAAATGAAAAAAAGGAAAAATTGTTTGGAAAAAGCAATGAGAAGTTATAGTGTAAACAATGCTGGAGTTTTCTGCTGCTTGATGCCCAGCATTTTCTTTAGTCAGGTTTGTAGCCTGCCTAGCTGGAGACCTGACTAACTGGCCAGAGACTGACTGGCAGGCTGGCCACAGCCTGATCTGGTCAGTCTCCCAGCTGCTGCGTTACAGAACAAAGTGGCTCAGCTTTTTATGATTTATACATTGCCAGAAGACATTGGCCATTTCTTTCAGATATGGTCCTCAGCAACTTCCGTTCACGTCTTTGGTAGCGTATGATTTGATGCTGTTGTGTGTAATCAACTCAGGACAACAAACCTTGAAATCTCTGGGGAACAGCAGACAGTAACAGAACACTGCAGTCTGTGTCATCGACAAAGCACCTCACCATCAACACGAGGTTTTCTGTTGCCCCAGTAGATTGCCCTGGTTCCTGTACCACACCTGTAACTGAGATTACAAGAAAACTACAGAGGTGTATTTTTCGTGAAGACTTCATTGTTGTGGAAATCTCCATTAATTTTCAGCATTAGCCAAACCCCCCTTATTCTAATTACCTCAACTCAGGACACATAACAAGTTTACTTCTTCTTCCAGAGGTATGTGAAAGAATACTTCTAAAAACATAATCAGGTTGAAAATATGGTTACCACACATGCTGATTCATATCTGGTCTCCCCTCATTGTTTTATGTAATTGACAAACTTTCTCTTGCATGTTATGTAACATACCTCCCCCCCAATCATATGTGCTTTATCTAGAAAAGTAGAAGTTTGATTATGAAGAACATAGTAGTTATCTCAGTATTTTATCTATTCTCCCCCACCAACATGAACCAACAGCAAGCATTCTGGTAGGTCACACCTCAGCATCTTGTCTCTGACGATCTAAGGACCGTCCTCAAACACTAAGCTTCACAGTACTCAGTTTAACCTGAGGCAAAAATAATTTTCTACAAGAACAGTGAATAAACAGGAAATCCAGGAGAAGTAAAGAACTGTGATTTCCAGCCCACTGTTTCTATTCCACTGTTTCTATCTCTCCATACAGTGTATAAAACATTTTACAGTATATATTCCATTGCTTAGGACCTGCTGCTGAAGCTGCTCCACACATACACAGTCTGATCAAAATCCCACTAAAGCCAGCGAAGATTCCCAATGAATTCAGTGGTAAAAATTCAGGTATAAAGATGTCACTGAAGGCACATGGAATAAAATGGAGGAACATTTTCTCTGACCTCACTATGACTACCAGTCTTCCAGTAGTTAAGACCCTAAGCTAGACAGGATAAAAATGGCATCAAAACCAGGTTTTGATACTTCAAGAGAAAAGCTGTCTTTTAAAAGTCTTAATTTAGGATGAAACATGGTGACAGAACTTTATCAGAGTCCCGGGCCTCCCTATTTTTTAAATCTAGGCATTAATGATGTTGACTACTAATTTAATCAAGTCTCAAAAGCTTCTCAACTGAATGTTTGCTCCTCTGGCTCTCAGCACTTCCACATATTATCACAGATAGCATAAAATCAGTTATTTTTGTGGCAATTCAAAACATTATTCTCATTTATATTGTATCTCCACACTTAATGAAACAAATACACATTCATACAAACACCCACAAATACATTTTCTGTCTTTGACACACACTGTGACCTGCTGTCCAGGCAGTTCAGTTATAAGCTCTCCTAAAACAGGCCAAATCAGGTTGGAATACATAAGAAGTAGTCAAATAATAAGAGAAAAGATAATGCTGGTTTAGTAAAGTACTGACCTTCACAGTTTGTTGTAGGGTAAAGGAATAAAGAAAATGGATAAAAGTATAAATCATAGTAAGACAGCACACTTGGAGTACAAAATACTCTGAAACAAATATACAAAATCCAGCACAGACTCATAGGTTTGTCTTCCACTGATACATTAAGCCTTATTTAAATTATTTTGAAAGAGTGGGAAATATAAACACATTCTTTGTAAAGGACACACCAAAAACCATTATGGATATTCAAACCAGCAAGGTTATCTGAATATTCAACAAATTTATCTCCTCTACAAACTCACTAGCAAATTTAAAAATAATTGCTCTTCTAGGATTTGATCTTGAGAGCTACTGAATGCTTCCAATAACGTACCAAGCATCTTTGACACAGTTTGACCTTACAGCACATGGTGCCTGTAGAAACTGCCTAGTAAACTACTCATTAAAACAACTACTGTATAATGTTCTCTGAATATTTCTCTTTAAATTCTGTATATGCTCCACAGTGAGATCCCACAGTCTGCTAGTTAATATTAAAAACAGTATCATCTTCTAATACATCTTTTGATTCCTCAACATCAACACATTTTTAATTTAATTAGTATACAATGAATTGTTAAGATTAATTACTGTTCACTAGTGTGAGATAATGTTCATTATAAAATTGAGAAGTTAGGCCAGAAACATGAAAATTGAAAAGATACCTCCTCTCTTCTGAGAGAAAGGTAAAGAAAAATTATTCTCAGGATTTGTTCTACAGAGAACGGCCTATTATGAATCAAATCAGTAAGCTCATCAAGACCTGTTCTTAAACTTGCCCACTTTTACTTTTTTTAGGGTTCAGTTTGCAAGCACTTGGAGGCAAAAAAAAAAAATATCTATGCCCTTTGCCCATTTTCAGTACAATGTAATCTGTGAAGTCTCATATTAAAAACAGTGGACTTGTGCTTGGGCAACACCCTGTACCAAACATAAAGAGGATAAATCTATCTTGACCCTCCTCAGCTTTTGTGCTTATTGCCATGTGCAATTCCAGAGATTCACTGACACTCTATATTTATAGGGAGTTAATCTCCACAGTAAATAATTGTTATGTCTTATATAAAGCTTTAGCAGGACTGAGACCTTAACTTTGATCTGATAGATGGTTCTGTTTCTAGATGAGTTGATTTTTAGGGCATGTTTTGCATCCTACTGCCAGCAAGTCTTATAAGCATCAGCGTACTGCATTTGTCCTATGACACAAAACCTTAGGATATGAAGAGAAAGAAACACTGAACTGTAAAATGCTCAACTAAAAAACTAAATAAAACATAATCCAACACTCTACCTCTAAACTCAGTTAAGCTACAATTAATTTAGTTTACTCATGTCCCACATCTGCAACCCAGTGAAGTTCACAATTGTTACATTGCACAGCTGTGGTTTAAAGCCTCTCTTTGCACACAACACACTGGCACCAAAGCAAAACTGATTAACTTTTATATGCTTTTAACATATGGACCAGTTAGAAGTAGGAAAGCCTCTGTGGCCCGACTGATAATATATAGCTTCCATTAACTTGACCCAAATTCTTACAAAATATAAATTCCGATTCATCTTTAAGTAGCTAGATTATAATTACAGTGGCTTTGTTTCTGATTCATTTGACTTAGAGTGCCTACAGTTATCTCTTAGAGGTGAAAATACTAACACAGAAGTACCATTATAAAAAGATTTTATTGTAGAATAAATTAGTAAAATTAAGATGTATTTGAGTCTTTTGCTCTATTGTGATGTGTGGAATTAAGAGAAAAAATCCGCTAAGCCCAAATGGAAACACACTATATTTCAGGGCATAAGAATGACACACACCAAGCCAAGAGGCCTGCCACTAAGTATCACTAGAGGAAGGGCTTGTGCTCAACAGAAGTGCACAGTCACAAACATGACAAGTCAAATCATGTTTCCACTGAAACAATGGCAAAGCATCTACGATTTCAACTGGCCAAGATTTCACTCCATGCCCAGTAGTATCTGTTCATGGGACTGAAATGCAAGAAAATCCATTTGTTTCCCTCAGTTTCTGACTCTTCATGAGGAATCAGCTGCTATCAAAGTTATGGACAAATAAATATTGAGATAGTACTCTTGTCACCAAGGAGTAGCAAAAAGCAGTTCTTTAAAGGGATTTTGCAAAAGGCTCTAGTTCTTGTGTTCTTTAGTGTGCATAAAGAAAGCCTGAAACATTTTTTTCACATTCTGTCTTAACACATGGTCCATTAGTTTTTTTGGGTTTTTTGTTTTGTTTTGTTTTTTTTAATATGAGACATACATTGTTTATAATTACTTTTTGTCTGAGGGCTGTAAGCAGAGCTGGAGACTCAAAGGCACAAAGAACACAGACTAAAAATCAATACTGACGAGAGGAAATGACCTTTAGGCAGGCTAATTATAATTAATTTGGTTTTGAAAAAAATCTATTTTCTTCCTATTTTGGACAAAAAAATTCCCTTGTTAAAACATCACTATCCTAAGTCTTCAGTGAAGGTAATGAAAACTTTCATCCCAGTTCTCTGTGACAGATTATGCTCAAATATCTGGGCACCATGAACAAGGAGTGTTTATTAGCAATGGATGACATGTTGATACTATATCACTCTGAATATGTGAGCAATACCAAATGCTACCAACATTATTCGACATGACGTTGCTGTAGTGGTAATGGTACTCAGCTCTGTATTTATTCTACTCAGTCAAGCCCAGCCACTACAGATCCTGAGAGCTAGGACAGGGACATTTTCCAGCATCTCTACTCTGGTGGTGGGAAGTCTGGAGGATTTCTCCTTCCCTCCCTCCAGGTGCCAACTCTTCCCCCTCTCTCCAGCAAGGACCTAAGGCAGAGCAGAGCAACCCTGACAATAGCTCTAAAGGTCTGTAAGTCACAGAAGGGCAAAAAGTCTGCAGAGATTGTGTTTCAAGAGTAGAGAATCATGTTGTGCTGCAGCTTTTCTGAGAAGATGAAGCCCCTCTGGCACACTTCTCTATCCCTCCAGCATGATCTAGTCAGCTGGGGGATGTAAGGTAAGAAAGAGGAAAAGTCGAAGAGGGAACTGTAGTCTTAAAAAGGCCCAGTGGTGCTTTGCCCAAGCAGTCCAATGGTACCGCCACTTAAAGGTGATGCTGCAAAAATTCTTAAATATCAGGACGGTGAGTCAAATGGTCTGACTCCTCAGTGATACCACTAGTGAATGTACTAAGGCTCTCCTTAATTTTTCCAGTTAAAGCCCTCTTTTCTTAGAAGGGGACTAATATTCTAGATCATGATTCCTTTTCTTTCTGATGCTTTAGCTGCAACAGTAATAAACTAAAACTAGAGACAAACAGGAATGCATTATATCTGAATGGGAACATGTACATTCAACTGGAGTAGTGGCAACGTTTTTTGTTGTTTTATTTTTAAAATGCTCAACTTCTCTCTTGTATTTGGAGTAAATTCTACTTTAATTTCAGAATATACAGAATTCTCAGCACAAGAAGCTGTGTCTGTAGAAAAAAGTGACAAATACGGAAGCATTTGGGAGAACTGGTAGGTTAAATCAGACTATGTTCATTCAGTTTTGAAGTTAAAGGTCCCTAAAAAGTGCGAACAGATTCCAAAACATGCCGAAGGTGCCTAACTTTCCACTGAAAGATGACAAAACATGCATATACACTACAAAATTAGTGCCAGAATGTTTAAGTTCTGGTGTCTCGTATCAGTAATTGTGCACTCTCTTAACTATAAATTACTGTTACAAATGTATATTTAATGTCCTGCTGTTAATTCCTGGCCCTTTAAACTACACAGTCTGCTACTGTGAAATAGAAGCATTTGTTAAGAGGGGATAAGTATATTTGATAAATTACAGGGATTAACATGATCTTAAATTAGTAAAAGAACTTAGTCTTTTTAATATTTATTTTCTTGCTGCTGCTTAGTTTTTGACAGCGGAAGACATGACAGTTATATAAATATACTTCAAACAGAGGATCTTCTCGGGGTGGGAAAGGCATCTTTTTGTTCTTACTGGTATTTAAGAACCACATTTTCAGTAATTGTCAGACCCATGTTACCAGTCCCAAATTCCCTCTTGCTTCTGGGATAGCACCACCTAGTGACTACTACACATATTGGAGATCGCCGCTTGGCAAAAACCACCTACGCTGCAAATTCCAGAGCTAGTTGCAAGCAGATGTGAGAATGTGCTGTCACTCATCTTCAAACAAAACACCAGAGATACTGGCAGAAGGCTCATTTCAAGTCAGGGTTACCTGGAAAGATGCAATATAGCTTCCATGTAAATTATTAACTTTCACACCAGTCAGTAATCTACAAAAAACTGGAGAAAATTGTATCAGGCTTATGAATCTTAATCTGTATTTTTCCTGGTTTGCTTTAGGAATGAAGCACATGTTGAGTGGAGGGAAGAGGGCTAAGAGGCAAGGACAGAGTATGATGGGACATTTACTCAGTCACTGTTCTTTTGTTTACAAAAGCCTCTTTGTAGAAAGTTAAGAGAACAGCATTATCTTTCTTCACTGAGCAGAGATGAAGCAGCATTGCCAGCAATACCTTCTGTTCTCAGCCAAACCTTTCATTTATCTTGCAAGCTGCCAAAACTAAACCTGGCAACAATCTGATTTTAGAACACAGAGGCCCCAAGACAGGATGTGAGTGCCAATTATATTAGACAGCTGGAAAAAATAGAGCAAAATCACAAAGACTTTTAAAAAATAAAAATGACATAAGGGTTTTAAGCTATTCTTGTAACACCATGCACAGGAGCATATGCACAATAATTTTTTTAACAGGATGTCCTGTACCAACTTGACAGAAATAAAGACAACACTCAACTTGCTGTGTGCTCTTCATGGAAAGGTATATGTTCTATATTGGGAGGCAGAAAGCGGGCAATTCATGTAAACAGGAAACAAAGAAGCAATGTAAGAGGCAAAACAAAAAAAATGGAAATACACCAATTTGGTAACTATACATTACTGCAACAAGAAGTATCTTCTTACTGAACCTTTTATGCATCTTGGGCAAAATACCCAAGTTCAGTGCTGCTGCCACTGAAAATATCTCTAAAAAGCCAGAGGAAGATGAATTTGCATGAAAGCATCAGCATTCTGATTTAAAAATAGCAATAAAATCAAAAGTATAATATTTACAATAATTGGGACTGATAACCAGGACAAAGCACTTAGTCTGTTACATTCTGACAATAGCTCCAAGGTACAAAATGGCTAGTATGGGGTGTGGAGGCACATTTGACCACATGTGAGCTTTCTTTTTTGCTTTGCTTGATCCATCCAGCATGAGTAAAAGAATCCCTTTTACCAGTTTGATACAGCCTCAAAAGTCAGAAGTAGACACAAAGATTCTTTGTTCCCTACTTGGGCACAAACCAATACTACTTCATTCTTAAACTATAGCCCCCTCCATCTAAGCTTGTCATAGCTGAAAGGAGAGGCAGATTCCTCATTGGATCCTCACCTCTCAGGGACCTCTAAAAGCATAATTTGAAGGGGGGTAATCTAGAACCTTCCAATTACAGAAAAAGAACAGAGACATTGTAACAGGAATCTATCCTATGTAGGAAAAACAGATATTTTGCTATCAGTTTTACATGTGCACAGAAGGCTCCAATATATGTTTTTCTCCAGATGTTCTTTTTCTACATAGAAATCTCAAAAGAGGTTAAAGGCATCACCAGAGACTATAACTGGGCTACTGAGGGTCCAGAAATCCCAGACAGAGCTGTTGCACAGGCACAGAATTGCATATACAGCCCATGTACAATAAGCCTACACAGCACTACTTAGTGCATGTACACGTTTCTACCTAAAACCACAACAACCTCATTTGCATGTGTCATATCAGATCCCAAGAATTTTGCAATCTAATACAATCCACCGTATTTAGACTATTCCTTAGTATTACATCTTTTTCTTACCCATTATGAAAAAGATACTTTTAAAATGTAGGAAGTATTGAGAGTTGTGTACATTGTTGGCTTGTTTGCATGTATACTGCAGAACTATCATTTGCATAGGTTACTGGTATTCTGGCATCTATTCATGGAGAAATCAAACTTCATCTTGCTGTTTTATTTAGCTACAGATGTGTGCACTTTGTGTAAGTTAGTGTCAACAAGCTTTAAATCAACTGAATTAATTCTAGCAGATTAGTATGTGGTTTTTATAATTTGTAAGAAACTTTATGTATTGCACAAATCCATCTAAATAGATGGATACTACCACCAAAACAACTTGATCTACATGGCATGATTTATGAACTGTAAGACATGGTACACAATAATCTATCAATTGAGAACTGATGTTAGTAAAGGACTAAGAACCAAGAAACTCCCATATTCTCATCCTGCTCTGAGAATGAGTTCTTGCCCTACATGTTAGATAATCTTCCTTTCTCTGGAGTGAGGGATCAATCTTTCTGCCTGGGTTTTTTAAAAGAATTCATGTCCACACATTTAAAAAAAAAATACGATCATAACATTTTAGGAATGTTCTCTCTCTCTTAGGAAACTTTAAACAGCAGAGCTGAAAAAGAATTAAAAAAAAAAAAAATTGTCCAGAATCAATTTAAGTTTTAGAGGAGCGGGTAGCTGAAGAGGTTGCAATGTGAGCAAAGCTGTGCAGAGAATACCTGTTTTTGTTAACGGGCTAGAGAACAGCTGCTGAAGAAGTTTGTTCTCTGAAGTTCGCAACAGCACCAC
Source organism: Buteo buteo (assembly GCF_964188355.1). Taxonomy (NCBI): domain Eukaryota; kingdom Metazoa; phylum Chordata; class Aves; order Accipitriformes; family Accipitridae; genus Buteo; species Buteo buteo. The sequence continues at coordinate 31,610,849 of NC_134175.1, forward strand.
TACGTCAGCAGGAAGAGTGTCTCTGTTCTTCTCAAGGAATGCACAGGCATCATATAACACCTAGCATGGGAAACAGAATCAGAAAAGTTGCCAAACAGGGTTACCCAAAAACTACTCTATTCCTTAAAATGTAAACAGTCAAGATGACCAAGTAGACCAGTTGGCTCTGACAAGCCAATGAGTTATCTGCAAAGGACTTAAAATTGTACAGTTACAGCAGTGTCTTCAGAACGTGAACTGGATATAAACAGCACCTATATTCACAGCATGTCATTGCACATCAAATTGGGTTAAATGGCTTAAATCATGTTGTATTATTCTTTGTCACATGAAACTATGGTATGCATAATGCAGTATAACAGAGTACCTCAATTAAAGCTTAAGTTGACAGTTTAAGTGTGAAATAAGAAATGGTTCTCAGGTGCTCATCATCTCTGTGTTGTCCGCACCAAACCTGTGATCTAGAACTAGACCTGTGGAGGAACAGGGGTAAGTTGCACATCTAGGTACATTAAAATAGGCTTCTCACTGCTTTAAAAATGATAGTAAGAAAACAAAACATTCATCTATTTCAATTATTTTAATTGTTTTTATTAGAAATTAATGCCTGGCTATTTGTATTCATGTAAGAATCAGTTAATTATGCTTAACTTTTTTTCTTTTTTTTTTTTAAACTGCAGTGATTTTTTAGATCTGCTGTTTTATTATCACTAGCAATATTCCTCTATAGCCTAATTCCACTAGAGTCCATTAGTTTACACAGAAGCTGAATGCTCTCCTGCAATAGAGAACTGGCCAGTAGTGCTTTTATGACTTGGCCATTTGGGTACAAAGAATTTACTAAACCTGTGTGAAATTTTACAGTTATTCTTAAAAAGCCAGAAAGCTGCACAAAGTTTACTAAAACATATGTTAAAATTCTGGAGTCTTATAATGAGCCAGAGATGAGACTTAATTGATAATTATATAAAACATGGCTATTTCATTTTGATTTTATTTATAAACAAGGTTTTGGACCTGAAATCATAAGCAAAGCTCATGTTATGTAAAACAACTGGACTGTTATTCCCCATATAAAATAACATGTGAACTGCTGAGAACAAAAGAAGTTAGGTGCTGCAGAGTACAAGAAAACATCTGTGCTAGCTAGCTCTAGTCTTTCCAATACTCTCTATAGGATTTTAAGTTCTATTACAGATGCTGTTTTACATTGTATTTTATCTGCATACTTATATACACACACACAGAACTACTGTGGCATTCACACGATGGTTTACAATCACATAGCTTGTTCTGGCTCCAGAAAGTTGCTCGTTTGAAATGACTGTAATAATGGTGCTTCTGGTGCCAGATTTCTTTCAGAATAAAAGGTGGTTACTGTCTACAGAATCTGTGAAAGAGCCCTAAGGGTAGGTTCTAAAATGGACTACTACACATGAAAATTTTATCGTAGATTCTAGGTTTCCATAAACTTTATCATTTTGTCTCTTAAAATGAAAAAAAAAAAAATCAAAGCAGAAACTTTGGATAAAACAAATAATGACCATACCACTGTTATTTGAACTACATAAAAATCACATGACCTTACCTTTCCAGCATAGTGCTGAATACCAAATGACAGTTCCGCTCCTTTTGGTCTCCAAAAGTATTTGCATCGTAAGTTATCTTCAAATTTATCTAGACATTGAGAAGAGACGTTGATATAAGTGACTCAGAGTGACAAGTAAAATCTTCATCCTAATTAGGGACAGTTTGCTGCTCAAGAAGCCAGAACTACTATAAACACATATATCATCAGATTGCTCAGAAATAGCTGTGTAACAGCTTCTCTGTGCTTTCTTCAAAGCTGTCACTTCTGAATTGAACAGCCCATTCTAAACCAGCCCAGTAAGACTGTCTTTCAAATCCCACTCTTTGGATAATTTTGTGCATGGAAAACTATCAAATAAGAGGGGCCAATGAGAAGGTGTGACGACTTCTCATATTTTGCTATGAATTTGCTTATATGCATATATAGGATTTGGAGTGGGTTTACTTCAACTATGCACATTCAAAGCTGTGCATGTATCTCGCTTGCTTAAATACCTATTATTTGTATTCTCCCTATCTTCCTTTCCCCATTCATTTCACTTTGTGCATCATGTTTTAAGTATACGTTAATGTCTTCAGGCTGGGACCATCTCTCATTTACCTTTGGACTTCCACAGAAAATAAGACTTCTATCTAAAACCTCTTCTAAAGAGGCTTTCTTTTTCTCGTGACTACCTCTAAAGAGCGGACAGAAAAAGAAACACCACTTTCTAAGAAAAATGTCTTTTATGCCCTGTGATATTTTGCATGCTCTTTAATATTTTGTAATTAAATTAGTGCTGATACTGTAAAGCTTGCTATTATATTTCTTTATCTGAATAAGCAACTGGAGACCTGAGGCCAGAATCAATTAATAAAATTCTCTGTCATGTTGTGTAGGTCAGAAAATATTATCAAAATGTTTTTTCTAACATTAGAATTCGTTAATATTTTGTGTTAGGTTTTTCCTTCTATTAACATTTAATCAAGCTTCTATTTAAAGCAAAAAGAACTAAGTTTGGAATTTTGGTGGGGCGGGGGTGGAGGGTGGTGGAATTAATGACTGTCTGGCACATCTGGAGATGGCTAAATATCCCAACTTTGCTGTCTCCTTGAGGGATCCTGCTGTACTGTGTAAAGATCAGCAGTAAGACTGATCGGCAATAGACTAAGGAAAGTGCCTCTGTGAAAGTGTAAGTTCAATATTCAGTATTAACTGATTTACAGGATCCATGTGGAGGCATACAGCTTTAGTACACAAATGAGGACTGGAATGAAACCATAGCATTCATTCTATCTGCGACCTAAATTCAAGTTTCATCTCAGCCTAGCAGAAGTGAAAAATCTCATACATGTATCATGCAATTTAACAGGCAGCTGTTATTTTTCTCTGACTAACAGTTTGACTCTCTGCTGCACATTCCATTGAAGGAACTGGAACTCTCTGTTTCCTGTTGCAGGGAAGAATGTAGCTCTAGTAAATAAAAGCAAGACAACAGTTTTAAATATGGCATGTGCTGCACTTTTTAAAGTTGGCACCAAGATTTGTTAAGATATACATAAAATATGCATGAAGGAAAGGAAATATTCAGCCAGATGGCACACCAGAAATAACACACACTTTCTATTTATGATGAGATAATCTGGAGTGAAGCAGTATTTTCTAATTGGATAAACATGGGCCTAGGAGCCTGGGAGATCTAAATTTTACTCTCAACACTAATGCTGCTCACAGGGTGGTCTTAGGCACAAGATTCTACTATGTCTCAGCCTTCCCTTCAGTAAATGGGGATAAAGGCTGCTTATTGTACCCCACATACAGGGACAAGACACAGGTTATTTCCTTGTAACACTGGAAATACAATAACCCCTTGACACCTGATATATAAGATAACTTTTGCAATATAAAAAGAACAGAAAATACATAAGCAAAGAAAAATGATGAAGTGCAATGATGTCAATTGAAATGGCACAGGCTCAGCAGGATGACTAGGCTAGTAAAACTTGAGTAAAGATGTCATTCTGCCCTCTCAAAATATATTTGTTATTTCCCAGAATTTTTGTTTGCACATACCAACTAAAGTAAGGTCTGTCGCCTGAGGAAATCGACTTTCTTCATCTAACAGAGACAGGAGACCCATGGGTTTCTGGAGGAACATATCTAGAAGTGGACGGTTATCCTCATACTCCACTGTAGTAGCATCAATTCCTTCACTCTGATATTCCATCTACAAAGTCACCAGCACAGTTTTAATATTGAACCAGTAAAAGCAACACCGTCATTAGGACATTTATGATGCACAGCAATACTCTATAGGCCCCAATAACATTATTTACAAAACTTCAACTGAAAGATGTCATTATCTTGCATTTAAATCACATACCCATTTTATAGTTTACAATGTACTCCTGAATATGATCTATGGTTCAGGATGGCTGATTCAACTAGACCTCATCAGAGTTGAATTACCTGCTCAAGTGCAAAGATATGTTGATTGAAATAAAACTGTATCTGTTCATTAGCAATATTTATGCACAGCTGTTCAAACGAATTTCTTGCGAAGTTCTCAAATCCGAATATGTCTAGTATCCCAACATTCATCCCATTTTCAGCATTACTGCATGTGAAAACACAAACAAAATTAATCACGGGCAACACCAAGTTAAAATAAAAATAAACACGGTAACCAAGATTGCATAATTGATTCATTCTGCTGCAAAAAGAGAGGAAAAGAAGTGTGTTTGAACCTAAGACAACTTGTGCATTGTTCAGCACCATTAACACTTTTGTTTTCCACTTGCTTCTTGCAGATTTCTGTGAAGAAGGCAGGAGAATTATAGCTACATAGTAACAGACCCTTAGCAGCCATATTAAAACAAGTGGTTTCAGTAGGCAGATTCCAAATAAAATCTATTGTCTGCTCCTCCAGGTAGACAAAAGGTGTCAAGCTTTAATAGTACGTTTTTGCTGTAGTCAGTCAGAAGGGTAATTACCAAGTCTGCTGCTGCTACAAGCAGGACTGTTAAGAGCCCACGTGCTAGCTCAAGTATACCACAGTCACCACTAGAACTGCAAGTATGGATGAGGACATGTCTATATGATATAGTGAAGTGCCAAGTAGAGATCTCAGATCAGAGGCATTTTCACACCACCTAAGGGGTTCTCTTGTTTCTAAAAATCTCTACAGCTGCTTGAAAAGACCAAAGCAGCCAGATCAGTACCTGGCAATGAAATCATAAGGATGCACAATGTGAACTTTTCTGTAATTACGAAAACCAAAAAATCATCACTTACATCTCAAGTAGCAGCACAGTAATAACCTGAGATCTGTATTATAATCTGAGATCTGTAATAATAATCTGAGATCTGAGATCAGTTTACAAAAGCAGGACTGTAAGGACTATGAATATTTTTCCGTGTACTCCAATTATTTACCAGCCTTTGGTATGATTTTAATGTTCACTACATAGGAAGCATCTTTTTAAAGAATTGTGTGGCACTTTAACTACCCAATTTCTGTTGGGATCAGCAGCTAAATTCCACTCAGCTCTTCGAAAATGTTGGGGTTAATGTCCTGGAAACAGAATTCAGTATCACAGCATGAAAGCCATTTTGAAGTCTTAGCCAAAATAAACACAGCACCCTTTCTGCAAAATCAAAAATATACAAATGGATGAACCCATCAAAGACCTATGCACAGTAAATACACATGATTCAGTGATGTGTAACTTGCCATATATTTTTATCTGGCTGAAGCAGCGTATTAATACGATTTACAATCCAGCTGAAGAGTCGGCCATAAAGTGCTTTAGACATGGCATCTCGCACATCAGCTGCTTTGTCCACGGTGTTTGTTCGGATAATAGTCTCCCCTCGTGTTACAACACAGTGGGAGGTTAGGGCCTCTTGAAGTTCTTCTGACCCAATACTCAGTAGTGCAGCAGCTGAAAGACAGTGGGAAAAAGATACATGACTGTGATTATGCAGTGGAAATCACCAGCATTGCCCAACTTTTACCATGAGTTAGAGATTCTCACAAATACAATCATATTGCATTTACAGAACTGACAATGTGAAAATGTGTTTACCATTATCTAAGGCTTCTGGGTTGGGAACCTCACTTTTATCTGTTTGGTGTTGTGAAGAAATGGCAGCAAACTCAATATTTCCAGTATTTAAGATTCCAGTCAGAATTCTGTACACTGAGTACACTTCCTGTAAAAGACGACAAGAAGCACTTTTAAGGAATCCAATTACATATATAGATCATATTTAGGCTATGAAAGAAAAAGGTGGACACTGGAATGGCTATCAAAGCTTGTAGCTTGCTCTGAGACCAAGTTCTACAAATTCAGGTAAGCTGCTGTTGACACAGAAAACAGTGTGATAGAGAATTGGGAATGGACTTGCCTGAGTACCAGCTAAGACCTTAGGCTGGTCTTGGCTTCAGAGTGTGTGGTTATGTTTTCACAGTTCACTTCTGTCATAAGAGAGATTCTGTGGCACAGGTGTGTATCCACAAAACCAAATGGCAGCCTGTGCACAGGCAGCACTGGAAGTGGTTTTTATAAAGAAGGTCAATAATGGGTTAGCAACTGGATCTCTTACCTCGTCAGTGAATCCTATAATTCTAAAGCAATGCTGAATCGCTTCAAATTGTCTTCCATAGGAATCTTTAGTAATAATATCATGCATTACTCTTCCAGTTTCATTATCAATGTATCTAAACAGAGTGGCAGAAAGAAAGGACAACACTAGCAGATATGCCAGTACAACCTCCAGTGACTTCAATGCAAGTACCTTGGTAACTGGAAAGAACATTTATTTCAGTATCTTCCAATTATATACTTTGATGCTAATCCAAAAGAAGTTTTTGCTTCTGTTGCACTAACTTTTACTTATTCTTTGTGTCGTGGTTTAACCCCAGCCAGCAACTAAGCACCACCCAGCCGCTCACTCACCACCTGCCCCACAGTGGGACTGGGGAAAGAATTGGAAGGGAAAAGGTAAAACTTGTGGGTTGAGATAAGAACAGTGTAATAGAACAGAAAGGAAGAAACTAATAACGATATAATAACAATAATAAAATGACAATAATAATAAAAGGATTGGAATATACAAAACAAGTAATGCACAATGCAATTGCTCACCACTTGCTTACCAATGCCCGGTTCGTTCCTGAGCAGCAGTCCCCCCAGGCCAACTCCCCCCAGTTTGTATACTGAGCATGATGTCACATGGTATGGAATACCTCTTTGGCCAGTTTGGCTCAGCTGTCCTGGCTGCGTCCCCTCCCATCTTCTTGTGCCCCTCCAGCCTTCTTGTTGGCTGGGCATGAGAAGCTGAAAACCCCTTAACTTGGTATAAACACTACTTAGCAACAACTGAAAACATCAGTGTGTTATTGACATTCTTCTCATACTGAACCCAAGACATAACACTATACCAGCTACTAGAAAGAAAATGAACTCTATCCCAGCCAAAATCAGGACACTTTTAAATTATCTATTATAGTGTTACCGACATTTCACACACATCCCCTCACCCGATACATATCAGAGGCACCCAAATTACAAATACCAATTAAAAAACACAACTCCAAAGCATATTCTGGGTTCTTACTGAAGCATTACAGTAAGAAATTATAAGGTGTTTTTCCTGATTTGCAAGCATGACAGAATAGCTACATAATAATAAGGTTGATTCTTCCTCCTCCCTCCTCTTGAAATAGTTCAAGTTTTCAAACAGATACAAATAATGTAATGCTTTATTGTCCATCCTCTTCTTTGCTTGGGAGGATTAAAAAAGATCCTTAAGGGATGGAGTAGGATTAAGAGAGATTTTAAGGCATCATACTGAAAGCAAGAGCTGATCAATAGCTAATTACAACAAGCAGTTAAAACAAGTGAGTGATAGTTACCTAGGAGGCTTTTTATCAGGAAGTCTATATTCAGAAAGTTTCTTCTGATGATAAAGGCCAGCGTAAATATAATAAAATATATGGAAATTTTTCTCTCCCCTGGAAGAAAAAAGTGTCCTTTTAAAGCACACATGTTTATTCTTGTGGCATCTTGTACAATGTAAAAGTAGAAGTTCTTATCATGAGCTCACTGAAGTAGATGGCAAATCTCCCACTTGTTTTAATGGTGTAGGATCAGCAACTGTGAAACACAGAAAACCCAGCCAACCACAGTATTTCTCCAAAGAATGGAGCAGCTTTGGCTTCCACTCCAGAAGAACCTAATTGATTATTCTTGTCATCATAGCACTGTACAAAGGATCACTGCTTTAGCAGGAGACACAAAAGCATTTAAAATAAAGAATTTCAGAGAACTAAACAGAATCCAGACATTATATAAATGTGAAAGGACAGACAATTAATATACCTACACAGCCTGTTTTATGACCCTTGATTTTTCAAGTAGATATTCAGAAATCTTTGCCCCCATTACAGCTCCTGTGGGCGTAAACATCATTTCCAGATATTTCCCAAAGCGACTTGAGTTGTCATTGATGGCAGTGCAGGCATTCCCAAATGCTTCAACCAGAGGATTCACCTGAAGAATTTTCTCACGCAAAGCACGATTATTGGCCTTGACAAAACAGATACAGATCAGAAGGATCATTAAAAGAATATAAAGCTTACCCACAATCAAATTCTTGCTTCAGAAGCATAGCATCCCTTTCTCACGCTTGTATGGACTTAGATACTGTGTTAACCTTTCTACTTATACAATAACAGGACCAACAAATTGATGAGGAAGTCTCCCACAGGTAGGAAAACCCAGATTCTTCTTTCTCTGCAATTGTTCTGCCTCTGTGGTGTCATATAATTAGCTAGAGTACCAAAACCATAAAAAACTAAACACATCTATCTAAGGTTAACCTTATACACTTGATTTTGCCATCGTTTTGCACTAACAGCATTACTCTTAACATTTAATGTGTAAGAGCTTCTAAGATTAGAGCCATAGCAAGATCTGTCATTCTTTATTGTATAAATGAACAACGGTATATGTGATAAACACTGTAGGTAACTACAGGTGCTGAACACTCAGGATCTGGCACCTTCTCTTTAAAAAAATATTGAATGGCTTAGTGTGGGTCATACTGCACTATCTTAATTCAATACTCTCACATGCATGATTACTCTGTCCCTAACTCAAGTGGGACAATTCACAAGAACAACTTTAAGTAATAAAGACTAAATAAAGTGGAAATTGAGGGTGGATCTTGGAGGATTTGTTCATAGTTTTACATGGTTGTCTAAGAAATACCTTTCCCAAGAAAGTCAAATGTTGGACGATCAGATGGGCACTTTCTGTCTTTCCAGCACCACTTTCTCCACTGATGATAATGCACTGAACACACAAAACAAAATAGTTAAGTGCACAGCTCACCACATGGTCAATTTCAGCTATTACTGCTTCTATCCATTATTTAATATTAAGTACCAAGTCTACAAAATACTGCAAGGGTCAACTCCCTAAACTCCCTTCTGAAAGGAAAGATGAGCAAAGGCTCAGTATAATAATTTATTCCCTAGATTACTAAAATGTGTCTCGCAATGCCTGATAGCAATGTGCATGTGTGAAGCAGTGATTGAATTACTAAGGGCTAAAACACATAAATGAGTGACCACGTCTACAGGCTAACACACACTATGCACATATGCAGCTTGTTTCAAATGCTTAAAATTTAGAAAATTGCCACAGCTCCATTGATGTGACATAATTCAACAGTGCATCTGAGCTCACTGCATTGTCTTCATAGGAACATGAAACACAGCATACAGATGTATTTAATATACTGACCAAAAGTCTGCTCCTGGCTTTAAAAATAACCTTAAATTATTGCTGCTGTGTAGAGAGGTTATTCTGTAGGTGATGCTGGTATTCAAGCTTGAACAGCAAACTAACACCTAAACATTTCAGAAAAATATGCATGTGTTCATTGGATAATTCTGGGAGAACATATCCATTTTCTTGAGTCAGCAGTCCTTAGCACATGGTATTTGATAGGTTCTCCTAATGGCTTCCAGACTCAGGAATTAGCTAGAATGGTCTAAATCACTTGGTATCCTCCTTTCTGCTGTTACACTTCATGGACAAGATGTAAGTAGAAGGCCAGTACACCTTGAAGGCCAGTTCACACCCGAACACTGAAGCATGAACACTTCAGGTCATAGCAAATAAGAATCCTAACAGCATTTATTATTTTCCCATTTTTTCATGAGTTCTATGGATCACCAGTACAAATATTAGTCTATTTAAGGTACAATATTAACTGACATATAATTAAAATGTTAACACTGAGCAGTTGCATAGATTTGTGTGTTTTTCTGCAAACACCTGAAAATTATTTGCACCACACTGTGAACATACAAGATTTTTGGCTAGGAGAAGATACAAGATCCTAAAATACTTGATGCAATGACACTTCATATAGAACTGAGCTTTGTGAAAAGGTTTGAAAGATGTAGCAGCACTTTGGTGGTGTCTTGCGGTGTTTGACAGCAGGTGCAGGGATTGACTCAATAATGTGTGCAATATGATATTTGCAGTTCATTTATTTGCTTCTTGTTGGGTATTTTTGTTCTTCTTGGAAACAGATAACCCAATTATAGATTTACAGGGTTATGATACCTAATTTAATCACCTTTGTGTGACTAGACAAGTCATATACAACAGTTTATACAGTTAAAGACCATGAGTTCTTCATAAAACTCTTGCAGAATTGGCCAGAACTTGACTTTAGTTTCAGGAGTAATGTTAGACGTGGAGTCAATTTTCAGGTTTCACAGGAAGATACAAGGCAAAGCTCAATGCATAAAACAAACAGAATCAATACATATTTGGTCTGGCTACAGTGCTTCTCTAATGCACCTTTACCTGAAGAACCAACGTAACATTGGCCAGGTAATGGAGATAAACATGTTCCTGTAATTCTTTGCAAACAGAAAACAGGAACCTGATTTAGATCTAAATGCAAATTAATTCTTAAACGGGTATGAAACATACAATATTAAATAGGTACAAAGTTAGCATGACGGGCTGATGTCAAAACTAATTTTTTTCCCCAGACAACAAGTTCTTACATAAAGAAAACAAGTACTCCTGCAGAATAAGTTAATGCCTCCATCAAAGAGCATTTAAGTCATTAAAGAAGTACTAGCCATCTCTCAGGCCAGTGTACTTCCACATACTCAGTAGAACTCCTTTTTTCTTCACTATCAATGTCCCTTTTATTTGTCATCTTTGCTTGGTATTTTCTGATTGCAGGTTTTTTATTATTTTATTCTGCTTTTGTGATTTTAAAAAAGCATTTTCTATGAATTATTGTGTGATGTGCAGGGTAAAATCAGGAGGTTTTTATAAATAAAAATAATTATTAGCCCTCAATATTTATTGTATATACAGCATATCAAATTTGAAAGAGTACAAAGTTAGAATCTTAAGCATATAATAAAAAGAAATCTAGCTTCTACAGCACAGTATTTCATTCTCATTAAAATCATTGCTATATAATTGGATTTGTGTCCGTATTACATTTATATTAGACCTATCCTTAATAAATTTTACTAAAAAAATTAGTTAATGTTCCTATTTTTTGTGACTTGTAGTTAAAGTAATTGATTATCCATTGCTTGATAGTGTCTTTATGCAACAGAAAACTGGTTCAAACTCTTGTTAATCTGCTGTGGCATTGAGACTCTCCTATTTTACACAGGTGTAAATCATTACAATACCTAGTGCAAGACAGGCTAGAATCAGAGTGTGCGGCAACACTCTGCAGCTTGTGTCAACTGCCAGGACTTCATGGGTGTCCAAGAAACTAGATTGGTCAGGTAAACCTATCACATTATTTGACCTTTTAGTCTCTTTTATGCCACTGTGTCCTCTTCAGAATTCCCAAACCTGATGGTTTTCCTGATGTAGGAATAAACGGCTTAAAGAAAAAATTTCCCAAAGTACAACGTAACAGAACATTAGCCATAGCCACGTAGCATAGTGGCAGTACAATTAATATGAAATATAAAACAAAATGAACAGATTCTTACCTGATCTTTGCTGAATGTAACCATACTTTGGTAGGCAGCATCCGCAGAGGCAAATATGTGGGGGGGATTTGATGAACGCTTCACACCATGGTAAAGCTTGGAGAACTAAATTTAAAAAAGAACACACGATAGTTAAATTACGCAACTTAGCTACATAATTAAGAACTGAAAAGGTGATAGTGATTATCTTCTGCCTGTTCAACAGAAGGTAGTTGCCTGTTTTACCACAGAATTTCCACTGAATCACCTGGAAGAAGAGTGGTAATTCTTGGTGCTGCCCAATTTCCAGAATACAAATGACAACGCTTAAATGCACTCCAACGTTTCCCTGCACAAGACAGTGAAGACAACTGTATCACAAGGAACAGCATTTCAAACACAAGCATTCAACCAAGGAAATACCCAACCTATACAAAAGAAACTTCAAAGACAACAGTGAATCTGAAATCTGGCCCCTCTACCTGCAACCCTGATTTAGGCACCCATGAAGACTAAGATTTATGGCTCCACCTCTCTTCACATCTGTAGGGAATTAAGCTGCCTCTATCTTTACAGCATTTGATTTACTTGTTTCTTTTAAAGCAGCAGCTGATGGCACAGGACATGTAGTAACCCAATAGTCAGAGCAATTCTTCAGGAAGCAACAGCCTCAGCATGAGGAAGTTCATATAACCATCTTCTGTTTCCCAGAAGAAAGCCCTAAATGCCAGACAAGAGGCACAGCTGTAGCTGGGGTAATCTTCACCCCTCCTGTGGAATTTGTGCCACCAAGCAGAAAGGAGTGAAATCAAATGAGACCAAATTTAAAAAAAAAAAAAGAAGAAAGAAAGAAAAAAAAAAAAGACTTTTCTGGAAGAAGAAAAGGCTGGCGTTTAGTCTGTGCTCCTAGCTTCCAACATCACTTTAGTATTTTAGCCAGTGGTGTTAATATAAGATGTAAAGTGAGTACTGTCCACAGCTTGGAATCTCTCTTACCTGGGGAGAATAAATGCTGAGATTCTGGAAGGGGTTTAAGGCTATTAAAATGTCTCCAACATAAGTATAAATTTGTAAGTCAGCATAGCGTTTCTGCAGCTGATGGATAATTGTATCCTGAGAAAATTAAAAAAAGTTTCATAGTTAAACAGTATTTTCCCAGTTAGGAAGATTTTTGTAAATATACTGAGAACACAGATTAAGAAATACTTACTGTAAGTGCTACTAATTATTTTTCAAATGCCAACACCACAAAACCAAACAAATATTTTCAAAATTCTTGCTAATGCCATAAAACTAAATTAAATGGTAACTCCTATTTCCAGATTAGTACATATTTTGTTATACCAGCCTGAGAAGCAAACCTTCTGAAGAGAAAATGGCCAGGCACATTATTGCTGCACTTCATAGTACATTTCTATTTAATTTTTTATTTGACCGTAAGACAAGGATAATAATTTTTCAAGGATTAAATTTTAAGTGGTAGTAAGAGACTGTTTTAAACAGGACACTAGCACAATTTAGTATTATGTCTTTTTCTTGCTGGCATGCAATTTAAGGATCATCAAAACAAAAATTTACAGATAATCTGCATATAGGTGATATAGTGAAATATGCAACTGATATTGTTTTATCACTTTTTATCCAGAAGCTGTAGATACCATACTACTCTCTATAAATTCATCAATTTGAGAAAAAAAACACTTAAATCTAGATCTTCATGACTAAACTTCACATTTTAGGAAACTCACAAAATAACTTAAACTAGCATCACTCATAATTAAATTCTTCCACATAATACAATTCATTGCTACTGCTTTTATGTCACTATATAGAATATTAACGAAGTGATGATAGCAGATCAGTCACGTGACAATTCTTTAGCCTTGGTGAGAAAAAAGCTTGCAGGAAGGAACTCTTCTCATTCTGTTAAAAGAAGCCCAAAAAGCAGAAACAGGCAAAATGTGAGGCACAATTGTCAGAAACTGCTATACAAGACAGTACAGTACCTCATCTAGAACTTCTAGATTTACCAGATCATCATCTAGAGAGTACTTGTCAGCTTCATCTACATGGTAAGGTCTTCTAGTATGTATTCGTTCACGCCTGGAAGTTTGTTAGTAGAGCACCAGTGTTATAAAACCATATCAAAGACAACAAACATTAAGAGGCAATGGGAAGTCATGGGTGAGTGTTTTTGTCATATGGAAAACACAGACATGCTCCCTGAAATATATATTTTTGCTTGAAATATCCTTTTATAAAAACATGTCAGCTTGCTATCCAGTGTAATATCTGTTTCTCTTTCACAATATATAACCCTACCTATTTATCAATGCTCAGAGATAAGGATTTATCTGTAGACTTACTACTCCCCACTCACACAGTAAAGTATAAAAAAAATTCTCCCTCTTTTCCCTTCCGTTCTTGCTCTAAGTTAATGAACCACTACTCTGTTTAATTAAATCTTCCCCCCACATACCCAGCCTACCATATTGTCATCTAACGAAGTTATAAGAAGCAATAAGTAGTATAAAATCCTTCTGTTACCTTGGTGTATGCCAAAGTACCTCCTCAGATGACCCTAGATCTGGCCCAAAACAACATTTTTGAACCACAGCTGCCATCAGACTCTAAATTGTATGGATGTTCAGTCAGCTTGTCCTCAGAGATTTAAGCCACACAATAAGCACCAGAGACAAACTGTCACATAACCCCTTTATAATCAGATTATACTGAAGGAATCTTTGAAAATGCTGTGTATATGTTTTTAAACAACACATCCTGTTGAAACACGGACAAATCAAGAGGCTGTAATATGTCTTCCACAGTGGGGGTGAAATATGAATGCTGTAAGCACAACTAGGCTTTTCTTTACAACAAACATAATCAAAGCATAGTAGGAGGACACCCACCGAGATACAGTCTGCATCCTGCTGAGTAACATTTAGCATTGATCCTCAATGACAGTCCTTGACAGATTGTTTCTGCATTGGTTGCCACATAGAAAGTAGGAATCACATGATCACACATCCCAAAACAATGCTAAATATTATATCAAGCACTAACAGAATGGTACTGTGACTTGGCAGGAAACAGTTTACCTATAACATTGAAAGTTAATATGAAGATGTAGCAGGCCTTTTTTTCTTTAATCATATCTTCATATACTCATGGACTCCTGTTTCAAAAACGAGCATTGAGGGTTTTGCTTTTTTCCCCTTTATGTACACTTCTACATTTGAAGCTAGTCAGCTTTCATTCAGTAAAGAGAATGTTTTCATATCCCAGAGCTATTATATCATCAGAAGAATTATTGCATGGAAAGCTTCTAACAAAGAGGAAGGAGGAAAAGAATGTTAGCTATGAGTACAGTAATTGTGAATCACATTTAAAGATCCTAATTTTTTATATCTATTTTTATTCATTTTCCTTATTTACTCAATGAGTTCTGGTAAACTATTCTGTAATGGTTTACTTGAATTGTAACTAAATAAAACTGTGCAAACTGTTTTGTCAGCTAGGAAATAAAATTGCGGGAACAGAGCAGGTTTTGCTGACAGTCCCATTTACATTTTACATCCTACATTCCCAGAGATGGTAGTTTGCTTGATATTGTACATATGAAGAAATGAAAGTAGTAGTATACAAATATGAAACTATGAAAGAAAAATTGTTACAATGGGTATTATTTCCAGTGGGCAGCATGGTGATTTGCGTGAATTTGTTCATAGTTCCATTCAATTAAATTTTCCATTCTCAGATCTTTGATTAGGTGGCGGGTTGTGGGTTCTTTTTGGCTATTTTTTTTAAGCAGTCACTGTATTCAAGAACATTACACTTTGCTGACAAGCCAGCTCCTCGAAAGAGTAGGAATGCATGTAAGTGGCCTAATGTACTACTGTTTTAACAGTTGCTTTTCTTCATGGAGATGTAACTAACAAAGAGATGGCTAGACATTATAGCACATAACTCACCTGTGAGGCTTTTTTTTTCCTGGAGCAAACCATCATAGCCACAATATTAAGTTGCAACAAGCTGCAAGTACGGATGTATCTACCAGAGGTGCAGGGAGGAGGGGGAAGAGGGCACATTCAAACCTAAGCATCTCTAATTGCAGAATGGCTTTGTAAACTAATCTGTTATCTGGTTGTGTATTAAACTCCCACTGTTTGTTCTCCTGAAATGATAAATGAATCATTTTTCTTCTTGGAAAGGGGTTTATTTTAACACTATGTAAATAAATAAGAAAACTGGTCTTAGTCAAATATAAGTAAAACATATGTACCTTTGTGCATATTTTCTTGTGCTTAACTCATTTTCCTAAGTACATGATTAGGAAGGGGATATTAGGAGCATAACATCACATTAGCTTCAAATCTCCTGCTGGCCTCATCAGTTTTCTACTGACCCTATGTCCTGCAAATATACTGACAGAGTGGGAAGGAAGAATACAGACAGTAACCTTTAATTATTTCCACAATTTTATATCAGAAATACAATCTGTTTTTAAAATATATATATAAAAAAATCTTAAAAAGCAGAAGGAAACACTCTTAATTGAGGAAATAATTGTTATATTTTTTGCATAAAAAGTAGAATTATCAGCCATTCTTTTAAATTAGCCTTCCTTTCTGATGACATGTAAAATGTACAATTTCTAAGCAAAAGGAAAATAAAAGGTGTTGGGTTATTTGCTTTAGGGTTCCAGCGATGTTCTGAATTATCCCCTGGAGGATCTAGTCTCTTCACTGACAAAAAAAGTGGCGTAAAGGGCCAGTCACTCAAGGTACCTAACCTTATCAAACCTGAAGAGGAGTATTAGATTTATTCCAGAACTCCAGTGATGAGCAATGTCTATTGAAAAAGATTCTGTCCGCCCAAGCACCTTCCCTTTGCCTTTTTATCGGGCATGAATAGCTGGAAGGGACAGAGCTTTCTTGGATTTTGAAGGAGAAGCAAAAGGCGAGAAGCATTTCTCTCTTGGGAGAACAATTTCATGAAGAGCGTGGGAAGCAGTCATTTGTTCTACTTGTGGGGAAGAGATAGCTTGAAAGAAAACAACCTCTTTTTGTACTAGACACCAGCCATAGTAACCGAAGTGCAGTCTAAATAGCTATATGCTCATAAAACCCTGCTATCAAGCTGATGATGGGGAAGGAAAAACTAGAGAGACCACATAGACTTTGAGATTGGAAAGTCATCTTGCTGGCAGGTCCAACCTGAGGAAGAAAGCAGCATAGACCAAGAATTTTTATGTTCATTGGGAAGCTTCCTCTCCGGCTTCTTGCCCCTCCACCCCTAAAATTCTTTTTTGAATGCCTTTCCTTTGGCCTCTTGGTGCAGTTAAGCATTTATGTTTACTGTTTTTTTTCTAGGACTCACATAGGAAAAACTGTTTCTGTACTTGTTCTTCTTTACATCATCGCCAATTTTAAAATGAATTGCACCTAAACTGAGATTTACAAGAAAAATACTCAACACAATGAGAAACAAAAAAGAGTGGAGAGTGTGCTACTGCCACACAGAGAAACACAGTCTACTTCCTGTGCATTGCAAAGAGTGAATTTTGGTCATGTACATCAAGTTTCAGCCTGGAGTAATTTGTTGAAGCAAGGACATAATAGAAACACTGACACAGCCTTAATTACAATATAAACGCTGCAGCTACAACGAAAGTCTGTGCAACCTCCAGTAAACACATACGCTATAATCAGACCAAGGATCACTTTTGGGGGCTCCAGCAGCTTTGCAATTTAAAAAAAAAAAAAAAAAAAGAAAAAGAAGAAGAAAGTTTTAAACTCACTTGCCTAATATTCATTTAGATGAAGGCTAGAAGAATTGCATTAAATTACATTGCGTGTAGCATGAGAGGACTATTTCTGTTTCTGTTTCTGCTATTATCTCTGAGTCCAAAGGAAATTACTGGCTGGATGCAATCAAGTTCCTTGCAGTTAATTGCTTTCAAAACTAAATGTGAGCTGGCAGAGAAGCTAGATATCTGGTTGTAAGAATTACTTCCTTGGATGGACTGCTGCTGTAATCCAGCTGGCTAATAAGAAGGGGGAAGCTGCCAAGCCACTGTAGTCTCATCCTAATATCTGACAAGGTAGCCTGAACATACCTGGCCTTCTCAAACTGTTAGATGCTTAGATTTCCTTTCGCCCTTTTTTTTTTCCTTCCCCCCCCCCCCCCCCAGCTGCTTCAAGTTTGATTTTTCCTGATGTACAGTTTAATCCTTCAAAATGCAAGGTTTCATAACTGTCTGCTCCCCATTACAGGAACATAAGTTACCTGGTCTATAGGAAAACATCCAAGAGAAGAATGAGCCACATCTGGAGTTGGGCTCTTCAAAGCTGCTGATAGCTGGGAAACCGCCACTTTGAACCATATAACCAAAACCATTTGATACTTGATCAACATTAACTCTCAAACATCAAATCAATTATAGAATTTTCAGGCCAGGAGTTATTAAGCACTTGAGGAAATATAGAAGACCATGGTTTTGCTCAACTTCAGCTACTGTGATATTTGATAGATAGAGCTAACAAAATTAAGATAGATGGCAACTGGTGATTATTAAATATTTTTGTTACCTTAAAATTATTATAGACTTATCTACTGCATTTCATATAGCTGCCCCACATGAACTCCCCCTAAAGAACAGCCAAATGCCACACAAGGATCCAACAGTATCTAAAGTTTTGAAAGATGGTTTATAAGAATATTACCAAAGGCAACATTTTTAGAATGCATTCTGTGAAGACTCTTCTTCCCTGTTTCCAATTCTAAGTTTTTAATCACGTATTCTCCTCCTTGATGTCCTGCTCCTCCACCACAGTCAAAAGGCAGTTAATAGATCTCATACTACATCTGAATTTCTCCATCTCACGTGCTGTTGTGATTTGACTTTTTTAGATTTTCTCCTGCATGCTATACTGGATAGAGCAACCTGTTATTTTAAGATTGTTCATAAGTAGATAATTTCTTAATTGTTGTACATTCAAAGGGGAAAAAAACTCAGAACATGTTTATTTTATTCACTTTTGCTGATGGCCAGTACTTTTCAAACCTTCAGTTAAACATTAAAAATCCTTCAGTTTTCCATTACTACTCACAAGCCACTAAAACATTTTATAATTTGTTTTTTATGAAATAAAATGGAAAGTTTACTTTTTTGAGAAAGTCTTCCTAAAAGATGCAAGATTTTATCATTAAAATTTATGCAAGGAAGGGCTGGCACAATAGACAGAATATTGGGGTTCCAAATTTGAGTCTCCCTTTTAAATGTCTCCATAACAAGCTCCATGGTATTTTTAAACATTCTTTATGGAACTTGAGATACTGCCTAGCTTAAAGGACTTTGGAAGTTTTGACATGTTTTTCAACTTTTTCAACACTGAACCAGCTGCCAACTTTGCCAGGTATAGATTAAGTCCTGACAAGGACAAAAAAATGGGGATAATATTTGATGTTTATAAGTTTATAAACTCCAGAGAACACGCCCACTTTTTGCAGTATGTTTTGCCAATGTAGACAGCACAAAGAGTCATTTAACATTTAGGAATATTAGGAAACAGACTAAATCCCTTCTGACGACTTCTTTCAGCAGGCTGGCAATCAGCCTGGATGTTGGAATCTCTTGTACTACGAATCAAAAAAGCAACTGACCACACAAATGAGTTCAAGAGATCAAAAGGTGTATTTGGAAAGTGAGCAGCTCTCTCTTATACTCTCCCTTAACAGATTATCAAACACATTCAAACACTGTTTAACAAAAATATGATCTACACAAACAGAGCAAATGCTTACTGTTAAGTGAGAATTAACAATATCCATAATCTGTAACATACCTTTGCTTAGAGTCTTCCCAGACTCTAGGGCAGAAAGAATGAAAGAAAAAATGGCTAGAGCTTCAGGTATTATGTTGGAATCTCTTGTACTACGAATCAAAAAAGCAACCGACCACATGAATGAGTTCAAGAGATCAAAAGGTGATCTTCATTGACAGGTTTACAGTGACCAAAGGTATAGTAGAGCTTTATAGAACAAGCAAAAGACAAAGTTCTTGCCTCAGAGAAATTGCTATCTGTTTTTTGTAGGTATCATGTATTAAGTAAAGCTATTAATAGCCATTTTGTAAGTGGAGGGACAGAGAAATATTGATGTTAGGTATGTAACAGAGGTTACACAGTAATTCAGAGAGAGAATGAGGAATAAAACACAAACCTCTACCATGTTTTTGTATTATAATTCAGAGGGTGCCTAAACATTCTTGGTATTTTACTGACATATAATTGCATGAATCTCTACCTTGAAGAACTTATCCCTGAAATACAGCAAGATTACTACCAACTCGACTTGTGTACCTTTCTTAGAGAATACAGAATTAGCCACAAACTCTTTATCAACACTCAGTTATTATTACTGTACCAAGAATGTTTTTATAACTCTGCTTATCATTCCTGACCAATGTTTGTATGTTCTGTTGTCCACACCTTATTGTAACTTAAATTCCTACTTTTTTCCAGTTCAGTTTAATGCTACATGAGGTACAAGTCTTTAGGAATTAATTACATTTCTTGCTCTCACAATGTTATTATGCACGAGGACACTATCTGAATAACCTGAAAGCATTTCACTGTCCTTGTGTGAGTACAGGATTGGTAAAGCAAAAAAAAAGAAGAAAACAAAAAAAACTGAGTGAGAGCCTGTGACAGCATCTTTTCTGATTTTAAGAAATGCTTCCTGCCTAAAGGCAGCTATATATTGATGGGAATAAGACTGCTCTGACTCCTGAGATGAACTACAAATCAGTATCCATGTGTTAAAAAGTAATGATGTATTTGACTTTAGAACAGACGGGAAAGCAAAATTCAGCATTGCTGGAACAAATATATGTGAAGCAATGTTCTGATGTACTAACCTCTATTTTTTAAGGATAAAAGAACTTTTACAAAAATAGAACTAGTGGACTATTTAACACCAAATACACTTCTTAAAATTAAACTTCATATAACTGCTTCTATGGCAAAGCTGCTAATGAAAAGTATATTGTTGTTAATTAGCATTTATGCCCTGGTACTGTTAGAAACCAGACAAAACATACACCTAGTTAACTGATAGCTTACAAAAGGGATACGGAGAAGAGATAAAGATAATACCCAGAGCTTATCCTTATGCAGCCATGACACTGGACTTTCTCACAAAGTTTTTCCCCATGATACTATAAGAAACAGGCAATGCAGGAGTGGAGTGCTGATGCTGAAATTTCAACTTCACTCAAGACCATGGCAAAACTCAAGGATTTCAACAGATGAAAGATGCCAACAGATGAAAAAAGAATCTTCCTCCTCATTAGAAGTGTGGAAAGAGAGGTAACCTGGCTGGGTTTTCTGAAACTGAAAACACCTATTTGCATAAGGATAGGAGATACCTGCATCTCACTGATGAAAATAATTTAGGGAAAAATAAAGCTGGTGAAAAAGTTTCAAAAACCATCTTTTTCAGTAAAAAAAGCAGGAGCAATTGCTAATGCCATTTTTCATTTTAAAAGTCATCTCTTGCTAGCATAACCCTTTTCTTATTCATATCTAACCTAAAGGAAATAATAGAGTATAAAGCTCTCTAGTAAGTTATCTCATGACAAAGTGACAATATGTTTGTCAGCAACAAACTGATGATAGCAACAAATGTGTGCCTTAGTAGGCTCCTTTGAGCTCAGCAAGGACAATGAAGTGCCCCTTCAGTTCAGAGGTATGAAGAACTGTGCTGAAGTTAAGTCTAGCTATACTGCACACAAAAAAGTTTATAAATGAAGAATGAAAGAAACTGAATTAAGGAGATGTTTCAGTCTGTGGCTCCAGAGGTCAACCCAGATGATCCTGCCAAAAGGGTACAGCTTTCTTCTTTCTACCCCTCTCCCCGTTATTCTCAGTCATGCAAGTATTCTTCCTTTACTTCAGCTACATCAGTTGAGGCACCCCTCTGCAATCACTAACAGAGTAGAAAATTATCTGTGTGTTTCTGCTGGCTTAGTTTTTTTCCCTCTTACTTTAGAAGTTCTAGCTCAGGAGGTTTTGATAATCACTGGAGCTGCAATAAAAACATCACCATGAGCTTGTTCCTGGGAGCTATGGGAAAATGAGAGAAAGAAGCCTGTTCTCTCCTTTTCAGTAGCAGTGAACTGTTAGATCAGCTCCACATCTCTCCATCATACCCTCTAAATCAGTAGTACTGACTTTCTAGTCTGAAGGCTTGCTCTCAGGCACAATGACCTTAAGTGATGTCCCAAAATAAGCAAAACTGGAATGGCTCAATTGGAAAGAGAATCCTATTAAAAAAAACATAGGTGCTGAGTCAATAAAGAATCAAAAGATGCAAATGCAAAGCACTGATGCTGGAAGACTTTCAAATGAGACAAAACCCAGATACCTCCTCATCAGTTGTCATCACCAGTGACTCCCTGGGTTCCCTCACAGTAGAAGTGCTGTTAACACCAGCATCCTGATGATTTTCCAGTTCCTGGAAATTTTCAGCCTGTGCTCTGAGAACATCTTCTTTTACTTATCTTTTAAATGATTGATCTGTAGTGTTGCTGTACTCTTAAAAAAGGGCATCTACTTTTCTTTATCTCTGAACACCAGGGAATTAACGCACATTTCATTGTACCTGTCGTGGGCACATCAATAAACAGAAAAAGCATGCACATATATCCAATGGTATAATAGAAAGGTTTTACTCAGTGGTGGTTTTAATTGGCCTATTTACTTTGAAGTGGTGACTATACATTCAGATGACTTCTAAAGATCACCACAAATGAATGCCAGTAAATTTTTTTACAGTACCATCTGGTCAAGTGTCCTTCTGCATGTCAGATTCTGTATTGAAAATTATTTTATAAACACATTACAGAGTTTTTAAAGACTTTTAATTGGTACCAATTTTCCTAGGGGGTACTATCTCCCTGTTACAGAGCCAAGCTCTTTACTACTATGAGACTATGTCTATCCTCTGGGGAAAATTATAATTAGATG
Organism: Buteo buteo; assembly: GCF_964188355.1. NCBI lineage: Eukaryota > Metazoa > Chordata > Aves > Accipitriformes > Accipitridae > Buteo > Buteo buteo. The sequence goes on from NC_134175.1 coordinate 31,633,491, forward strand.
GTCCTGGTGGTTGGTTCTCTTGTAATAATCCTATGTTTGTAGTCCAGTATTAACTGTCTGGCCCACAGACTTGATATTTTGCAGGGATATGCTTTTGCAATCTCATTAAAGTTTGTACCAATTTGATCAAGTTTCAAATCTTTGGAAAATCAGCACTTCATCGTTCTGAACAATGTTGTAGATTTCAATGGTAAATGATCACTAAATTTCATCTTCAAAGAACAAGTAAGGATACCACAGTATAATGCCACAACAATCAGAAAGACATTCTTTAATAGCAGTTAGGCTCATTGGCTTCAAAGTGAAGCCAATAGCAAGGCCCATAGGCTTCAAAGTGAAGGTAAAGATGACTATTTCTCCAGCAGCCTAATCATGTCTCCCCTCTCATCATTCACTAGCAGAAGCAGCAGCCACCTAATTCAGGGGCATGGCTAAAAGCAAACCAAGAGTCCAGGAAAGAACAAGATGGGTAGAAAGAGTCTGCTGACAGTAGAGCTTTAAGAGTAGAAGAGAAACTATAACAGACCTGGGAAAGGTGAATTCAGTTATAAGAAAGAACAAGAGGGCTGCAAGCTACATTATCAGGTGAGGAGAAACACCAAGAACAGAGAAATGGCTGGAAAAATAGAACCACCTGTACTAGGACTTGCTGAAGAAGGTGGAGATTAGAAACAGAAGCTATTGGAGTGGTAGAGGAAGAAGACACAAGAAGGTGACTAACAATAGAACAAAGTCTTAAGGACAAACAGAAGGAACAGTGAATGGAGATTGATGGGAAAGATGGGTCAGATAACCTGGGACAGGGAACCCCGGATTAGTTGGCCAAGTAAATCTGGGGGCAGCAGGGACAGTAATAGAACTTAGACTGGTACTAAACCCATTGCCTATACCTATACCACTGCAATCTGCAGGTACTACTGCACACAAGTTGCAAATAATCACCCTTGGCAAACGAAATATTTAAGATGGGTTAGGTGGTGACAGGAAGGACAAAGAGTTAAACTCCCTTAGGTGAGCACTGATTCATACTGGGGGTGCTGAGAAGCAAAATCCTTCCTACATTCCAGTCATGCATAAGGTACAGAAGTGTCACAGCACTCCCAGTCAATAAATGGAAAGGCTTGAGGAAAGAAATGCTGTCTTGGTCTTGTTTCCTTCTCACTCTACATTATGAGATAGATCCCAGAAGAATGTATTGGAATACCATGAGGCATCCATTTCAGAGCTCCTCTTAGCACAAGGATCATTTTACTCTGTCTTTATCTTCTATTTGGTCAACAGCTGCGAAAACTCTGAGACCTTTTGGGCCAGCCAACCCACAGCTGTAGGCAATCTGATCTGTGAGGTATTACACGACAAAGGTCTGCTTAGGAGGCTAGATAAGCAGAAATTTCTAGTGTAACACTGGCATAGCTCCCTCACCCACAGTAAGCACTTCCTGGTATGTTTTTCCAGAAAAGAAAAAAAAAACAAAACCAACAAACCCACAGAAGTCAACTTCACCTTGAAACTGTTCATATAGCTATTCCTTTATTTTAACTTGTACATTTTTGTTTGGGCTTTTAGCATTTAAGCTACAGAGTCTTATGGCATATAAGTATATACATGTTTATGACTTATGACATTTAATTTTCTTCATCAACATTAGTAGGTGTTTGTTTATAATAATGGGCCACAGCTTATCTCACTCTAGACAAATTTCTTATTACAGGATGATTGCTGAGCTTGGGAAGGTGTGTTCATTTGCATTTAATTCTCTTTTGAAACAGTGAAATTCTGCCACCCTCTGGACAACAACTAAGACATATTTACAATCAGCCTCAAAAGTAAAAAAAATCCCACTGCTGCTGATAAACATTTATTGCTTTTTAAGCACATTTTAGAATTACTAGGCTGAATGAAAAATAGCAGTTACTATTAAACTACAGACAAAACAATTAAGTACTGAATAGCCTTGTTACTAATAGTATCTAATCAAACAGCAAACTTTAAAGTGTTCTGTTCTTAACCTTTTCTAGTAGTTACTTCATTATTCACAGTTGTATTTTTACAGATCTGCTACTAAAATATGATATAATTTTTCATCATGCCAATATGTATTTCAACAAACCAGAACATTCTGGAGTTATTAGCATCTCTGTGACTGATCCAGAAGTGAACATATAGAAAGAGCTAAGTGGGAGAAAGAAGGCTAAGGAGAAGGTTGCATTACGGCTGATCAAATTAGCTTTAAAAAGTGTGAATGGGAAAACATGTCTCTCGCATTCACATGGCATACAGCACTTACTGCTAATAATACTGCTAGTCAATGCATTAATATGATCATTTGGAACAATAAATGTCTGTGCATTCAAAGTTTCAACTTGTGCTTCCAGGATTAGTGTGGGGAAGGAGGATTGCAGCATGTATATTGTACTGTACCTTGTTTTGGCTATGGAACCTAGCTGCTGTTGTTCTTGGATGAGCTCAGCCAGCTGGTTTTGCAGAGACATATCTTTACCATGTACTTGTTTAATAAATGGATGCTCCAACAGGTGAGTGACTGAAGGACGCTTTTCAAAATCCTTTATAAGACACCTGTGACAGAGAAATACTGGTCTCAGACAATGATGTTATTTCATTACAGCATGATTTGAGTTGGCTTACTGTGTGGCTATTATTATACAGTAGTTTCTTTTTCCACAAATTTGAGTTCCTCAGTATGCAACAAGATTCCTTCTCTACATTGGAATAAATCTGGCATAAAATACTTAACTAAGTGAATTCACCCTACAAGTATACTAGTACAAAGGCTATGAATTTGAGCTTATTTATTCTCTCTTTTTAACTGTAACTAGCTTACTATGAAAAAATGGCATCGTATCTTGTATGTGCTGTACAGTTAATATACACTAAACATAACCTAAACTGAATAGACAATACTTCATTCACTTTAATTTTCTACCTATTCTCCAATGAGAGTTTGACTAGGAACTGTAGTATATAGCCTATTAAAAACCACAAGTGAAACCTATGATAGAACACTAGTCAGAACAATTTGATATAGAGCTTTGTTTTGTTTTTAAAATGAATGTTTTAGGTAGATCTTCTATATTGCAATAATAAGTGCTAGCATAAGAATCACAGAAAATTCTGCAGACCTACATAATTCAGACTGGAAGAGAAATGAATGAGTCAGAATTAAATGCTAGCCAGAGTATCAAAGTTCTGTTTGTGATAGGAACAGGTGATCTAGTAATGAGTAAAGAGATAAATCCTATTAAATTAGCATAAAATAAAGTATCATGCTAATTTATATAATCACAATTTAAAATTGAGGAAGGCATCGTTAAAGTTTAATTCTTTTCTGTACAATAAAGCTGAAATAATAGTCCAAAGAGAAGAATGATCTAACAGGATTAGACTGCTGTAAAGTACCCTCTAATTCTTTATATTAATGTAATCTTTTTATCTTGCTCAAATAATAATATTGACATTATTTGAGAATGTGAAAAAGAAATGCTGCAATTCAGTATATATCTCCCTTCTAGCACCCACCATTGCAATGAATTACAGCCCAAGATGAGTTTATGTGATGAGATGCATTCGTAGTACATACTTTACATTTACATCTCATATTTGCTGATATTAAGCAATACATCTAAAGTACTTCCTTAGCAGGGCCAAATATCACAAATAAAGATTATCTTTTTAGCCAAAAGTTCAATGAAACTTTAATACCTTTTAGAATAATCTATATTATATCAGTATCAATTTGCAAAATTTAAACTACATCTTAAAAAAACCAACATACACATTAATTGATTTCAAATACTACCAAACACATTAGCAAAATAATTAAAGTTTAGTCTCACCTCAAATACTTTACTGAAGCCTAAAGTCTGGTCTTAAAATGATCCTGACATATCTTTAAACATAACTTTTATACTTTAGATTCCTGAAAACCATTTTCCCAACCTCTTCTTGGTACATCTGGTCCAGAAAAGACAGTCTGTAAAATGTGCTACCAGTTTTATAACTATTTTGGTGAATTTTGCTGTAGGCTAGAACTGTAGCCTCCTGATAGAAAGACTAAAGTATCAGAACCAGCTTTATTTCCATCCCTCTGAGCACAGGGCTATAAATAACTGTCCTTCTCCCCAAGAAGAGATCCATCATTAGCCTTCAACAGGTTCTGACAACTGTGTCTCGTGTGTCATCTCCCCCCCCCCTTTCATTTTGTGATCCATGGTTTTTAGAAGTCAATACACCCACACGGTCAATATGGTCTATGCCAATCCTGGTTAAATTTATATGTTTCCAGAGAGAAAGGAAAAAAGCATTGAAAAGAAAGATAACATTAATCGGGAAGGCAGAGGAAAAAAAACCAAACCAACAAAAAACTGTGTAGTATACAAAATCACAGATTGATGGCGAGTATCTGAAGTGGAGATTTCAGTCAGAAAAGCTCATGCAACTCATTTGATTTTTATCATTCTAACAATAATTACAAATTTATAGTGTTTATGCTATATTGTTAATATATAAATTTTCTTGTTAAATTTGATTACATCAGGAATTTTTCAGTAATATAACTGAATCCAAGTGAAGCCGTGTCACAGAATCATAGAATCATTGAATAGTTTGGGTTGGTAGGGACCTCTAAAGGTCATCTAGTCCAATCCCTCTGCTGTGAGCAGGGACACCTTCAACTAGATCAGGTTGCTCAGAGCCCTGTCCAACCTGACCTTGAGTGTTTCCAGGGATGGGGCACCTACCACCTCTCTGGGCAACCTGTTCTAGTGTTTCACCACCCTCAGTGTAAAAAATTTCTCCCTTATATCTAGTCTGAATCTACCCTCTTCTAGTTTAAAACCGTTAACCCTTGTCCTATCGCAACAGGCCCCAATGTCATGGCAGTTGCTTTTCAGATAATAATGTTAGAGTTTAAATGGATTCTCTTCAAGAAATCTGGTAGTTCCAGACAGAATATCTTGTGTTTACTAAAATGTGAAGAACATACAAATCTTTTACCTGATGGTATGTAGTTATTAATATGAATTCTAGTCTGAGCTCTGGAGCAATGCACCTCCAAAGACACTCTATTGACAAGATCCAGAAGTTGCAAGAGAAATTTTTCCATATAGGGCCCATAGGTGAAATATCCAAATGTCCAGGATACCGCATTCATTAAGGAAGCCCGACAAGAAGAGACAGAAGGAAAACATTTTAGGGAAAAAAGTTCTTAGCTTCTTTATTATGTGCCTGAAATGCTAGCTGTTTAGGTCTGGCAGGTGTTTTAATGAGCATAAGTTCTGCCAGGGAGGCAGTCTTGAAGACCACTTTAGGACTACCTTTGCTTCTCTTGCATACTCCGGCCAATCCCCTGCTGACTATTCACTTTGCATGCATGCTATTCTTCTGCTTTGCAACTATCAAAGCTTATATATTGTTTCTTCTATATGCAGCCTTCATTCTCTGGTAGTAGGATGTTATTGCAATCTGTGGTCACTTAGGATTTCACTTGAAGCACAAGTAAAACTTCATGAATTTGTAAGATGACCTAGCTAATGGCACAAGACACATCCACATGATTCTGTGATCAGTCTGTTCCAAGCTCAGACAGAGCACACCTACTACTGTGCCAAAAGTTTGTGCCTATATTGGAAGAACAGAGCCCTTTCAGATGGTTAGTGAGATACCACAACACAGCAGAGAGCTAGTAACTAACAGCCATGCAAGGGTGAGGGACAGCTGCTTAAATTCATGTATGGAGTACTTCTACTCCAGTTCAGGGAAGAGACTGACAGGAAAATGTACATCTCCACTGAAGCTGGTTTAATTCATCAAGTTAAACCGCAAGTTCCTAGCACATTAGGAACACAGCAGCAGAAAGACCAGGCAGGCCATAGGGAATTGAAGTGTGTATGGCATATACACTCTCCTTTTGCTCTGAAACAGCAGAAGTGTCGACACAGTCACTTGCAGAAATTACTCGTTATTATGTTTCAAGTGCCAGTAACCAGCTCGCAGCTTAGTCACAGTAGGTACTGTGGGCTCAGTGCGTACTCAGATATTCAGTGCCAAGTTGGTGTATCACCAGGCCTGCTGCAATGGAGTGCAGGATGGAGAGCCGTCATATGAAAATGAAAAGATAGTCCTTATTTTTCTCCTCTTGGTGCATATGCCTTTGTACTAATTCCTCTGTATGTAGACAAGACCTATTAGTATTCTGAAGTATATTTACATATTCTGCTTCTACACACTGTCATTTCAACTGTGTCGCTTTTGGTGCCACGCTGAATGCATGCTGCTGCTGTTAGTTACGTTACCTGTAAAGTAACAATTTTTGGGCCACTAACTATGGGCTAGTGAAAAATGATGCATCAGACTGCCAGTGTCACTGCAGGTGTTCAGTAAGGCATCATCTCCTACACTGGAAGCAGTATTGACGCCATACTGCTCCTCAGAAAAAAATAATTTAATATAGAATATCAGCTCTTACAATGCTAAAGCCAGCATGAAGGTGAGCATTATCACAGTGTTTTCTACTGACCTGCACCCTGAAATAGAACTATAATGTGTGAAAAAGTTAATCATATGGGTGCCTGAGGCCAAAGTTGCCAGTACATTCAGTAAGGAGATGTATTCCATGTAAAGGCCAGAAAAAAGAAATGAAGAATTAATACACAAAAATCCAGCAATATTAACATTTGAAAGAGGAAGAGTACAGTAACAAACCAGCTTTTATCATGACACTTATCAGCAAATATTCTTATTCAATGCAGCCAACAGAATCAGTGTGTGCGTTGTGCAAGTAAAAAACAATATTAAGAAGTCATATCACTGAAACATTTGCTTCTGAGGAATGGAGAAAACTAAAATATCTTCAGGTGTTCATTTGAGCATTCCTCTAAGACCAATTTGGACAGTTAGCTTAGGCACTGCCAAACATCAACCATGCTGCAATTACATATAAAACTAACAAATGTGCTGCACCTGCAAATTAAGCCAATTTGTTTGGCCCATGGAAATGATTAAAACAAACAAACAAAACCACCAAACAAACCCCAAAGGAAAAAAAAAAAAAAACAAAGGAAAAAAAAACCCAAAGGAAAAAAAACCCAAAGGAAAAAAACCAACCAACAAAAACAAAACAAAAAACCCAACAAAAAACAAAACAAAAAACCCAACGTAGTGAGACTGCCTTTCATTGAGCAAATTGACTAGCAAATCTACTAGAAGATGGGTTTCATATAAGGTATGATGAAAATATGATCATATTTGGTCTGCTACTTTTTGGATCTAAAATAATGGGAAGGTTAAGTAAGTAGAGATTGAAAAGGAAACAAAAGCTGTACATGCTTGCCTTGATGAAAGTCAATCCATTACCTAATTTGAAATTCTAGTATGTTCTATCATGCTTTCTTAGCTGAAAATTAATTCTCAGAATTCATTAGTGTCACTACATTAAACATAGGTTGCAGCCATTTGCTGCAATCTCACAGCCAGGCTCCTAAGCACCATTTCCATTCTGCCACAATTACAGGCAAAGATGAAGCATTTATTAGCAGGGGATAAGAGCAGGCTCCCATATACACAAGCCCGTCTGAGACAGCCTCTAAAAATGCACTGGCTGCTTGCACTTGGACGATAACATTGTTGGAATTGCTACATCTCAACAATGTAAACTGCCATTTTGCAAGGAGCAAATCAGATGACTGAAAAGGAGAGATATTTATCAGCATTCATGAGCTAATATTTACTAATGAATAAATGGAAAGAAATAGGTTTCATAAGAACTGCAATGGTGGTCTAAGTCTCCTGTGTGTTCAGAAATAGAAAACAATTACTAACATCATTCACTACTGCAGACAAACCTAAGCAGAGCAGCAGCAGTTCTTTCTTTCAGAAGTTCTGTTTCATCAGATCTATTATGACCTATTTGGCCACAAGTACTTTCTTTAAAAATAAAGAAACCAAGCAGCTCCAACCCTTATAGCTTAGTTACATTATGATTTATCGCCAGTATTTTGTTTTCTTCAATTATTACATTTTGTGTATGCCACATTTTCTGATGATTTCTCATCTGCTGGCAGTGGATTGCTGGAACTTATTCTGTCTCATAAACCAAATATCCAACTAGACATCTAGTCACTGTTTATCATCTACATGCACAGAAGATGCATAGGTTATTATCTGGAAGAAATTATGACTGTATATCAGACTCTGTATTTGAGCTGGGGAATCCACACCTCAGCCTCTGGGCAAGAGACATAAAAAGTCTCCAATCTGTTCAACAAATGGTTAGATAAAGTCCTCATTGCCACTCCTCTAGTCCCTATCTCTCTGCCACTGCCTGCCCCACCAGGCTGCTCTCCCCATCACCTGCTCCTCACACAACTCTACACCACTCCCCCTGCCCCCCAAATACTTTACTACTCAGACAGTACCTGCTGCCTAGCAGTGAGGAATATTTCCAGGACTCTCCTATTGGGACAGAAGAGCTTTCCAGGGTCTTGCACAGGACTTCAGGTCATCCTGAGGTGCTGAGATACTCTCCTCCAATCTCAGAAAAAACAGTTACCAGCTTGCCCCTAAAGGTGGAGACGGCTCTGCTGGGGAATCTAGAACAGAGATTTCCCAGACGGAGAGGAGAAAGAGTAAGGTGATATTCTCTTGATCCTCTCACCAAGCAGAGATAAGGAGGTCTCTAGATTCTGAGATTTTTATTTTTTCTTCTGCATACTTTCCTGGCTACTTCCATCAGCAGATTGTTTCACGGTGGAAGATTAATGAAATCAAGAGCATGAATCTAGGCCAGGTACATTTGGTCAGAAACCTTCCAGTCAACGAATGAAAAATAACAATCTCTGAGATTGTTTTTAAGTGGTTAAAATGCTCTGTTCCTATCTGTCACTCTGTTCCTCCTACCTCTGTACCACACGTAGCTGTGGCAGACACTGGTCAGTCACATGCAGCAGAAAGGTGGAGAAGAAAAGACATTTCATGACTTACGTTTGCAATAATGATGCAGGGATGTGCCTGCTTCCCTGAAGCCTCCCTGCTTCCCATTCCCAGGCCTGCCCATCCCCCACTGCTGCAGGTCACCTGTTTGCAAAAATTAACTAAAAAACTGTGACAGCTTTGCCAACAGCATTTCCGTTTTCAGTCCTAATTCAACAGGACATATAGGATACAAATATTCTTATCTTCAGAACTATATATAATTTCCCCTTTGGAAAAAGCAAATGCTGAAGCACTAAGGGTATGTATATAGGTTAAATACGCTCCTGTCTTGAACCAGCATCCCACGATAAATAACAAGGATTTTACTGTTCCTTCTGCTACAATCAGATATCAGGATGAAAGACTGAATTTATGACAAAGTACTCAATCATCACATGCATAATATAAATTCCGATAGTCAGAACACATTTATATCTTTATTGATCTGCCTTTTGGTAGCAAATGCTGTAAATTACTAATCTTCCCTAACAATGAGAGAAATACTCTAACACTGAAATGTCACCAGCACCTGTTTTCTTAATAAATCTTCTTTAAGTTTAATTTTTAACATCAAGCACCATACAGTGTAATTTAGAGCACACATCTGAAACCTAACAAAGGTTCACTCACACTGAAATTGTAAAATTAAGTGTAGTAAATAGCTTTACCTCCTCTACAGCTTCAAAAATTACAGCAGGTTTCCCAGCCTCCTTTGGGCTAAGTAGACACAACAATTTATTCTGGCTCATATACATGTTTTAGAGAACAAACAATGCAAATGCTATGGAGTGGCACTTCTTGCAGCTCTTAGAATGGATCAGACTTTGCTCATGTTGAAACCCTTAGAATTTTACCAGAGACAACAGAAATTCAGTCAGAACAATTCTAGGGAGCATCTGAAAAACACCAAATACATTTATTTATTGTATGACAAAATTGAGGGGTTCCTAGCCTTTTATCAGGAATGGATCTGCTCTATTTCTTTGGCCTGTCTTTGAAGACCCAGGAACACAAATAGCCTTCAGAACCTTTTACAGCTGAAGCTTTTTATTAGAAACAGTATGTTTTGCATTTGTACCAAACGTTCTCCCTTTAGGTATCCATCTCCCTTTGACACTACAGCAGATCCTGATTTGAGGCAGAAGGTAAGAGATAAGGAAAGCATAGTCTGCTACTGACTATTTCTTTCACATCTTATGTCATAGCTGGAAAGGCAGCTAAGGACAGAGATATTTTTCTCTCCCTTGCTGTTTAGTGCATTCTTTCCTATCTTCCAGTAAATAAGGACAGCCACTAAAAAGGCAATTGTAGATCCACTATGCCATAATCACAGAGCAGCTGGGAAGTTACTCACTCACACACCATTAAGCTGACTGCTCCATGCCCCCTGCTGTGAAACCCCAAATGCAGCCACGCTATGATGTCTTCATCTGAAGTAATTCACAAATATATGGGCAGCTGAGATCAGGTTAGTTCTACTAGTTGGGAGTCCACAGGCACTAGCAACATTCTTCCCATTACTGTGTGCCAGACCTGACCTGTACCTCATGGCCCACAGAAGGACAGTAGCCATGTCTGCGCTTCCTGGAGCTTCCCCTAATCTAAAAGTATGCTGGACTGCTTCATTCCCAGCTCTGCTCTTGATTATTGAGTGACTTTGAGAAAGATTCCCTTTGTCTCAGTTTCTTCGGTTGGAAAAGAAGGAACTGAACTCTTGTCTCTATTCTACAAGTACAGATGACTTAAAAATCTACTGACAGGAATAAAGCATTACTATTCTACTGTTGCTTCATCAGTCCAGTGCAAAGGTACTATTATCAGGCAGAAATGGTGGATTATTATTTGTTTTATATTTTTTGCAACTCCAATTTTTACTGCTTTCCTATTTCCATACTTCTGCCTTTCATACCATCAAAAATGCATTCCAAACAAACCTGGATCATCTAGAACACATCCTTTCTTCGAGAACTAGAATAATTTAACTGGAAGGAGTAAGTCCGCCCCTAAAAACAAACTACTACAAGATCAGCACAGACATATTTCACTTCTCTTCGCTCCTGCCATCTTCCTTCCTTCCCACCCTGCATCTTAGTGTTCATGCCTACCACTTCTGTCTTACTGTCCTCAGTCTTCTGCCATGCTCAGCCTTCACTTTCACCAAATATTATGGGAGTGAAAACCATGCAGTAACAACAGGTGGTAACATCCTGCCTTTACATTTCCTTTCAAGTAAAGCAGAGAGATAGATGGCAAACATTGGATATTACAAAAGGCTTTCCTTCCAAAAAATGGTAATAACGTTAGAGCTCCAGAAGCATCTATGCTTTGAATTAAGCTTAAAAAACATCCCAGTGAAAAAGCAATAGGCAGAGACTACTTGAGAAACAGAAATACTGGCATTTAATGACAATAGGAGCTTGAAGAAGGGAGCAAGGAAACTTTGTCTCATCAGACAATTATTTCATGTGCTCTCTCTGATACTATAATCTTCTATGCAGCATCCTAGAACCGCTAATGTTTCCCAAATAGACTTGCCACTCCACCATGGATACATATCTTTCTCACTGCACTATACTTACTACTGTTAGTGTTTACAATTGAGAATAGCAAGCCAATAAACCCACAAACCATGGGAACCACAGGAAGAATGAGTGCTTATCACTAATGGCAAGGAACTCAACAGTATACTTCACTGAATGAAAGACCTTGATACTGTGACATTTGTAAAATCTAGCACGATTCTTTACAGGGTCAGAACTTCAAACCTGCATGGAAGTTTCTCACCTCTACCTAAAATTGCAGGTTTTTACTACAACTTCTCATTAGAAAGCTGAAGATCATTGTATCCATTATATATGCCCATTCATCTGTATAAAAACATCTCATGCAATACTCAAAAGTGGTGGAGATCTTTTGTCAGGTACCACAATTTAGTATTTCAAGTTCATCTGTAGACAGATTCTCAGAGTCTACATCAATGAATAAAATGCGAGAACTTACGGATTTGGTGATAACCTTACACATCACAATCTGTATCTTTCTGACATTTGCAAACCTCTTTGTCTTCTTAGACACTATGAAATTAATGCATTATGTCAAACACATATCATGATCTCAGTGACAGAAACAGTAAAATATTCTTTATGTAACATGAACAGAATGTCACTAAACAATTGCTTAAATTTTGAAAAAAATTTATCTGCATTCAGAGAAGTTAAATCTGAATGGAACACTTAAAACCTATATATCTCAATGATCTATTAATTGAATAACTCTGAATGTAGACTCATCACTATGAAATTCAGCTTGCATGGCTGTGTTTAAATTGAGTACAAAAAAATTGAGTTTATCAAGACTAAAAATTATATTTGTATTGTATTTGCAATGTCATTGCTAAAATAAAAGTTACTTTCTAGTGATAAATGCAACCATAAATCCTGTAACTTCACATTTTGACTTCAGTACTTCCTGAATTTCTTAATTCTTTAATTCCCTCCAGCTCAAGAATGACTAATTAATTCAAAGAACCATAATAGCTAATCATTGGTTAAATAAATTTAAAAGGAGAATGTCTGTCCCTGGAGATACCATTGCTCATTTTAATTAAAATTACCATTTTGTGATGTAATGTAAATAAAGGTTATTGTATCCTTCTGCTCCAAGAACATATTAACTCTTCTATCTACCCCTGGAGATCAGTCAAGGCTTAAACTGCCAAAAAAATGATTTGCAGTATGTGAGATAATTTCAGTGAATAGGTATTTCTTTTATTAATTTTAAAATATACCCTGTATTATTTTATGAATGAATTCTGAAGCCCTGTGTCTAAAATAGTGGTGGACACAAATTGTTATCTTAAGAGATCAATGTCATCTATGCTGTAGCTATCAAAAAAAACCCAAAACCTTCATAAACATTCATGGGCATGACTTCTATTTTATTTCAGCATAGAAATAAACATAGGTAAAAGTATATTACTTTTAGGAGCCAATCCTCCAGCAACTGATGTGGTTGTTTACATGGCCTTATAGGAATGGTAAACCATATTAATATGTAGATAAAATAAACAGATAATTAATTTTCTCACATTATGAGCAGAGCAGCCAAGTTCTTCATGGACAATTACAGTAGTACAGATAAACAGGCATACATAGAATTTTACTGACCATCTACAAGTATGTATGTGCTGTGCGTATCTCAGTAGATACCAAATACAAAATTAGGCTGCTGCCAGAGATGACTTGGCTGAAATTGTGTCTTGTCTGTATTTTTTTTAAACAAAGTATCTAACTTAGATTAGCTATCTCATTGTAAAAATCCTTATGAGGACAACACAATACAGTCTTCATGTCAAGTCAAGGTCAACAATGCTGGGAATAGAAACATAAATTCACCAAGCTAAGAACTATCTTGACCCTTTCTCCATTCAGATTTTGTAAATATGTATCTAACTTTAAAATGCTCCTGCAAAATCTTATTTCTTGGGGCAGCACAATCATAGTTAAAAATACAGACTTCATTTCTGAAAAATACTTTATTACTATTTTAACAGTTTAAAGAGTTACCTACAAAAGTACATTGAAACTTGCAGCTCAGGCATATTGTAAGTCACTATAATACATGAGAGAACACTTACAACAAAAATGCCTCTTGAGACAGTGGCATTTCAAGGGACCAGAATGTGGGGTGAAAAAAGCTACAATGACCAGGTTTGGCAATCTTAGCATAAATAAAATTATTGTGTAAACAGAACTGAAGTCAAAAGTATGCTTAGCCAAAGCTGCATGCTTGGTTTTTGTCAGTACACAGGTCTGGCCCACAACTTGAACCAGATAAGCTTGTTATGCAAATTACGTTGGCCATCAGGAAGGAGATAGATAATGAAATTATTCGAAAGCTAGCCACTCATCACAAGGGTGACAGAAACATTAGGCAAGGTCCTAACATATGGATAAAAGGCAGTACGGAGTTTATACAATCACTGCTTTTAATTTATCATAACTAAGCTGTCACAAGGTGGGCATCAACAAATGCATAACTAATGCATATAAATGAGCCAATTATCAGTAATAGCTAAAAGGTTTGCAGTTGTATGATCCAATATTTCATTATTTAATTTTTTTTAGAAAATCCACTAATGTAAATCCAAGCCTCCATAAAAACATCTTGTAACCTCTGCATCATAACAATCTCACCAATACATGCCCAAGAATGAAGCAATGTCACAGAGAATTCCATTTCAGTGTTCTCTTAAAGGTAGCTATAAACCCAGCATATTTATTACAATTGTTGCATTTCTCCATGTTAAGAGACTGCATATGAGCATACTTCCTTACTTCATTGTGCATATTACTGTAAAAATGAAAAGCAAGATTTGAGAACCTGCAGATGTTGCTGGTGAGAGAAAGTAATTAAGCAAAAGTAATTAAAAATCAACGTGGTTGAAAATATACACCTTGAAGATATCAAAAACCCAAAGGACAAGATTAAAAACAAGTATAGCCATAAAGTACTAACATTTGATTTCTTTTAGGAACAGTGCATGCTGAACTAAAGGACTGAACAAACATTAAGAAATGTTTAGGTTTTTGTATTGTTCTCAAGCTCAGCAGGGACTTCTAAAAAGGAAGATACCAAGTAAGAAAAACCTGTATAACTATGTTGAAGGTTAATGCACAATGTTTCCGAGAAAGGAATGTAATCTTATTTACCAGCTGCACTGACTCTCTAAAGCACAAGTGGAATATAACCCAGAAGTGCTAGAGTCCCCCAGAATATAGGCTACAGAGCATAAATACTGTAAAAATGTTTCTCTATAATAGAATGGAATTCATCCACCACCGAGCGTCTTTTGTAATTACACACTGATTCCACTATATATCACAATGTGCACTACTGTGCAAACAAGGACATGCATTATGGAGAAACAGAACTAGGGTCAATCTGCTCTGGAGGAATGTACTTCTACTACCTCCACTGGAAGAGCATAACTGGTGCTCAATTACATATATTGGGTATACAACCTACCTAGTATTAGCAAAGTGGTAAAAGGCAACTCTTTTCTTTCTTGTCTTTCAAATTCTTATTTTATATTGACCAGCAGTCATTTTCACTAACACTTTTTTCTTCTTGACACAAAATTTCACTGCAAAACCATCAAGGAAATCAGGTATATATATAAACCTGTCCCAGGTCCATCAAAGTCAAGAAGCAAATCAACTAAGGAGTTCAGAGAGGCTGTGAAGCAAATTACATGAGAAGATCAAACTGCTGTATAGCTTTCAAAAAGTGAAGCATAGTCTAGAGTCTATGAAAAGAAAACTGAAGTTAAAAACCTGCAAAAGCAACAACTCCATAGACAGATTCTGTTTTCAGATTGACACACGTAGGCCTTGCTGAATAAGCTGTTTTTAAAAGAAAATAAAACTCACTGTGAAATGAAATGGTTGAATCCTCTGCACCATTTTTCAGGATGTAGCAAAGTAGGAGGAGGATTTCTGAAAAAATACAAAGTTTGGGGGTTTAAAATATTAATGTTTGCTGGAATTATCTCACAGAGAGTCAACAGAGATGATACTGGTTCCACTAGGGAGAAAATGATGATTGAGAAAGCAATGCTCGAATTGTCTGTGTCCCCTTCAGATGTCTGTTGGGTTTTTCTTGCTGCTGGTTATTCACTGACAGTTCTCCTCTTTTCATGTCCTTCTCCTTTTATGTCAATACCTTTGAAGTTGGTAGTCAGTATAGCTCACTGTGTGCTTCCCAATATTTTGCTTTCAATTCAGCCTGACTCAGGAAGGATCAACTGAAACTGGAATATTAACCCAGCCATCTCACCATTTTAGCCCTTTATCCCAGATCACTGACTCTGATCAAAAAAGAACCACCAAACTGTCAACAATCTGTAGGATCTTAGTCCAGATTTCAATTTGTATTCAGTTTGGATGACACTTTAAAAATAGATTTTATTTTTAAAGTGACATTTAGCAGACAGTATTTTTATATTGCATAGTAAGACAGCCTTCCATAAGATCAATCTTTTAAACTCTGATAGGTTCCATGTTAGCTGGCCTATAATTACTTTCCTTTCTGATTGTTACTGTTACAGTTAAATTACATAAACATACAGGGCAAGGCCTATAGGTCATATTAAGTGGACCAAATTTTAAGTGGCTCAAATTTAAGTGGACCAACCTATAGCAGGAAGTGTTCACGAATCATTATACATATTATACTGTTATCTTCCAGAGGTTTCTTCTGCAACTTAAGATTTGATAAGTACTGAAGTCTATTTAACATTTAAGATTAAACTTGTGTTTTGTGAAACCTTAATGATTTGCCTTTTGCTGCATTTGAGGGCTCAGTGCAAAGGGTCACATATTACTGAACTGGCAGAAAAAAAAAGATTACAATAAGACTTATTCTACAACAGAAACACTCACTAATATTCTGGATTGTATCATGAATCACCTCGTTTATACTGGGGCCACATTCCACAGCATGTCACTGCTTGGAAACATCTCACAAAACAAAAAGGCAAACAGCATAAACAACATAAATTAGTGCTGATCTCCTTAGTAGTCTTGAGTTTTTCATGCATATTCATTCAAAGAGTAGTTGCATTTAACAGTTACCCTCAAAAATCCAAACCAAATGGTTTAAAAAAAAATATTACAATGTGGTTTTGTAATAGATGGGCCATTTTTGTTCATCTGTATCTATTCGAAACAAATGCAGTCATCTAATTTCACTGCAGGCTGACATGTTTTCTGAGATTAATATGTTATTACTTTTCTCTTTTGTTACAGAAGCCTCAGGGAACACAATTTTCTTCATGAAGTGAGGAAATTCAGAATGTCCAAGATGTGCATCACTTATCAAATTTATCATTAGGAAAAAAATATGATTGGTTACTTTCAATGACAATAATGTTTCAGGGTTGTCTTCCATTTACCAGGCTCATATGTTCATGCACATACAGAATCTGATTTTTTACAAGCATATAAAAAATGTTGAAAAGTTTTTCTAAATGTACTCCCAGAAAAAAAACCTGTATCAAAGAAAGGTGAACTTTAAAACCTCTTTCTCTATAATGAAAATGGTTAGCAGTCCACACATCCCACATGCATGAACTCTGCAAACAGCTTTAAGGGACAGCCAGCTGAAGTTAGTATATGTTTTTAGTCTTTATTTTGCAGGAATGGTACTCTATCTGACAATTTGGATTCTGATAAGACCACCTTTTATTGTACTGTGAAGTACAGTGTATTTATTTTTAGAATTATACCAGCGCTGTCTACTGAATATTTGCTGTGAAATTTTGAATTTCACTGCAAGGTAATTTGCTTTTTCAAAGCTCAGTTACTATTCATGAAATACATAGTTTTGTCTTTTCCGTTCATGTTGTTCTTTAAGTCTTTCCATTGCGGTAACAATGATGCTTACAAAAATCATTGTGATTTGGAGGTTCTATTAATGATCTCACAAGGAACTTCTTGAAAAAAAGACACAGAGATACTTACATTAGTCACCGATGTTATGATGGAAACTGGTGCAATTTCACCATGGAAGAAAAGACCAGCAGAGCAGATGTCATTCGGGAAATATATTTAGTCATTTGTGGGTTAATGATTAATGGAGAAAGTCATATTTTTAACCATACAGAACGTGTTTTGTCCAACAAATTACTAAGCTGCTAAGCTCTCACTGATAGCTACTCTCTTGGAGGTGGCTGAGCACGCCATGTACCAATCAACACAACCAAGGAATCTATAACTCTACAGATGTTTTCTTGAGCTTGATAATTTTGTATTTGTTAACAGAAGATACTATGTTATTCTTAGTACCTTTGTAGTAAAAAGAACTAGTGGTCCTCTGCACTTACGTCACTAAATTGATGCTTCAGGTACCCCATCTATAAAATTGAGCTGATAAACATGACCAGAACCTTAATTCATTAGCATCTGTAAAGTACCTTGGTTCCCCTTGATGAAAGGTGTTACTTAACTACTAAGTACAAAATCAGCTCACCCTTTTCTGGCATCATATCCATAAAGGATTTCCAGAAAGAGGCATAAGAGGGTCAGCTTCCTACCTTCACTTTGCCTAAGACACCACTAAACTGTTTCATGGTGACAGCAGAAAACACCATTGCTTCCATAGCACTCCAGAGGTGGATTTCTGCAGTAAGAACTCAAATTCAAGTTCTAGGGTAACAAAAACAGCCGGATATGCAAGGGTAACTCACTTCAGGCTTTTTTGTGAGCACACTAAGTCTTTTACAGTTTGAAATTAATAATCCATTAAGATATCTGCAATTCATATCGCATTAAAGAGAAAAGGTAAAGCAACTCATACATTATCAGATGCTAAACCACGAAGAAGCAACACTTGCCTCACCACTTCAGCTCAAAGATCAAACTAGGGCCATTTGCGATTCCAGACTATATTAAATCCAACACATGGAGTCCTATGGCTTTTGTATACTTGTATCACTGCATTTCACCAACATCTAGCTGTTTCTGCAGTACTCAGAACACATTCCTAGAAAAACTAAAAAGCTACCTCTTGTTAACTTGCTGACATAACTTACTCTACTCTTTTCATATAAAATTAGAATGCTCTGCATGCAACCTTTCAGTCACCCTTGCCACATATGTAAGAAGCTGAAGGACAATACAGTCTTATTTTCTACTATAAAGTGATGGAAATGGTGAGAAGTAGATATGAATATTATTGCAAAAAGCGGGTATAATTGGGCTTGTCTTTTGAAAATGTCCTCTTTTGATGCAAGATGAGTAATCAACAATTTATTTCCCAACTTTGTGTCTTTTTTCCTTTAGTTCTTTCTATAATTCATAATTAGTCACAGAACTACATGCTCTATTTCCTTAGGCAGATACACTGCTCTTGTGAGGAGTTGTTCTACCCTTGTATTCAGTGCTTTCCATGGTCATACTAATACTGTTTTTCACTGGGAGTTTTGCTTCAGTGAGGACTGCAGGACTGAGCCTGTACAAGACACCCCATCCAGGAGCACAATGTTCCTTAGAACATGAAGACATTAGCAAGCTTATCAAGCAAGAACTGCTGCTGAATTCTGAATGATATAGACAAAGTTATGTGCCGGAAATATTTTAATCTGTTGAGCTTTATGTGTTCCCTGTCATTCAGCCTGCCTCCAAAGTCACAGCTGGTAAAACAAAATCGGTCATTTTACCACAATAAGGCCAATGATGCAGCTCAGTGAGCACCACTTGTCCTTTACGTTAAGCTGTGAGCCTAATTACAGATCACAGATAATAGATATTTGTCGGCAATGAGAAAATAAATATTTTCATCTTAAAATAATTCTATGACAAATTTTACAAAATTGAAAATGCATGTATTATTTTTTGAACTATTTCAGTAAACATAGCCATATGTTTTATAAACAGAAATCAAGACAGGGCCTCCAATGACCAAACTGTATCATCAGCCTACCACATTGTTTCTAATGAGAAATTAGCAGATGAATATCCAACACCTGTCACCATGAACAGGCTCTGGCAATCACAGCCCCACACACGCATGGTGTGAATTATTTTTCTAGCAGACTTAAGAGACAATAGTTCTGTTGACAGTTGCCTAGGTTTATACATAGGCAGTTTTTACATGAAATTAAACCATTCATGCATATTTCAAAAACCTAAGAGAAACAGCCATAGAAAAAGCACAAGTCAACCATGCATAATAATGAGATTTCCCTACAAAAGGTTATGTAAAACAAATGGTTTCTATTAAAATATGTGAATAATTGACATTAATTAATACCTGATAAATTCTCTTACAAGTTTAAAGTCCTACCACTCCAGAGCATCCCCACCTTGGTTAATCCTCCAAACATAACCAGGCAATTCTCAACAGGGATCAGAGGATTTCCTAATGCACTGTTTGTGGCCCATTCAAATCAGCAAGAGGGTTCCACTTATCTGAATCAAAAATTCAGATCCTAAACACTCTCCCATGCATCTGTCTCCTACTAAAGACTGCTCAAGTTTGACCGACTTCCAGTAATATATTCCACCAAAGTCCACTCAGCAGGAAGCAGGGTACTGTATTCAGCTCTGTAAGTTTAAGATAGAAACTGTAGAATTTAGGTGCCTGCAGGAGTGGAGAATCAGCACAAAATCCTCCGTGCATATGCAGGCAGGCCTTTGAAGTTGCTTTTTAGGTCAGTGGAAAGCTGTCATCAATCTGAATGCTGCTGCATGAAGCCTCCTTGGTTGGGAACCACAGCAGCACATTGCCTCAAGAGACAAGAAGATCAGAAAGAATACAGTATCTACAATAAAACTGGAAGCAATGTCAGAAGCACAGGATCTGGGCAAAATGGTTCCAGGTCTAAAGCAATTGCCTGCCCACTGAGTTGATCTAGGGTGTTCCAAAGGCAATTGAACATCCTTTCCTTAGAACACCTAGAATTGTGCAAGTCTTGACCATACTGGGCACCAATCTCCCTTAAATCTTCTTAACCAGATCTATAAGCAAGGCATTCCCATGCCTATCCAGCCTACAAGGCATGAACCGTATGTTGAGACCGTATGTACCGAATCACAGCATATGAGACAGCTAGAAAAGGTGGTAGCTTCTCACATCATCTTTAGCTTCTTAGGGCTCAGCACAGTTACATAAACCTTTCTCAGGCAAGAGAACAAACTAATGCCAGATCATAGTACTCTAATAGAGTTAGGGGGCACCAGCAAAAGTACCATTATTCTGTAAGAACAAAGGGTACAGTACATCCTAGGAAAAGATTTGATGGGAAGGGGGAAGGGGGACTATGCTCCTGCCAAATCACTCTCCAAACACCTTCTCGCTAACAACTGTTTCACTTCTAAATAGTTTTTCCTTTTCCACTCCCCCTTCCTTTTCTCTGGAAGGTCTGTTTTCCTTGTGTAAATGTCTAGTTCAAACCTGTTAACATACAACTTCAATTTCTTATCTTCTACAATATCAAAGGTATATATCTATTCAAATAATGTGTAAGTGCCTTAATTCTAACAAGCATATGCTGCTTTAAACCAAGATCAAAACCTACCGACGGAAAAGAATCGGTTAAGAGGAAGCAGAACACAATACATTACCACCTCACTGCTGAAACAAAAATACTCTTCTTGCTTAAGTATTTTACTACCTTTTAATTACAGAGACAGAATTATCTGATATTTCTCTCTTTACTGGAAGGGATGCTCTTTATTTTCCATAGGCTGTACACAGTTACAGAAGTCTAGACTGAATCCAACAGCATACGATAAATTTATATTGAGTTGAAAGTTAAACAGATGAATACATCTAAGGGACTAACCTAAGGATCCTAATCTCTTGAAAGAGTTGAGGGTACCAATCCACTTTTAAATCTTTTTTTTTTGTAATATAGGATCCTGATCTAGTAAAATACAAATTGGGTATGTTTTCACTCTTTCTCAGAAGAGAATGATGGCTATATATCTTGTAACACATAATACACATTTGCACCCTTTTGCTGCCATAAATGTGACTATTTATTTATTTTGCTGCCACTAGGTAGGTGACTTAGTAGATTAACAATGGGATATGGGCTCAGCTACAAAACAAATACAAATCCACAAATGAACAAAATATGAACTACCTCTTTAAAACGCACTTAAATCAAGATTTATTCACAAGTCTCCAGCTTAGAATATTTCATCAGCCAGTATAATAATGAGCAAAAATAAATGGTAAAAGGTAGTCAGTTCCAGAATTATGCACAAATCTCCTTTTGATATTCAAGATTCACTTTATGCATTGCCAAAAGAAAAGCACTTCAGGAAGAATAAAAAGAAGCTGTCAAAAGAAACCTTCTAAAGAAACCTCCTTCAAATGAACAATCCTGTGTTTCAAGACGGTATATATCTGATAAATTAAAAGTCACCTTTAAAGTAATGAGTATGGACAGAAATAACGTGCTAAGCACATTAAATTATTTTGAAGGTCAAATAATAACCTTCAGAAAATGTATTAAAACAAATCTCAATCATCTAATTTCTTAGTTCATACAGACAGAAAGAAAATGGATGAAAAAGTATTGCAAAGTATTCTGCCTGGGAACATCTGGATTATCTTTGACTTTTTCCCTTGAACATCGCAATTCACAGGCTACTGGTTTCAGTCAGATTTGGCAGCTGCAAGGTTTCATTAGCCTTTTTCAGGACTTGACAAGGCATCATTTGTTTCTGTCATTTACTCTTCAGTTTCCAGTTTCAGTTTCTGGCTTCACTGAGACAGAAACAAGTATTTCATTTCAGAAATATTTTTGGATGGAGGTGAAAATGTACAGCTTTGCATTCCAGTGGTCAAGCTTCAAAACAAATATTTAGCATAATTGAATTGTAATTATGCTTTGTCATCTCATTTATTCACAAAAGTTTCAGAGAGCTGAAGAGGCACTAGCAAATTAACAGCAACTGAAACAGAGAAAGTAATAGTAGAGAATTTTATTTATAACCAGTTCACATCTTTACTGCAATGTAATATTTTGCTTTTCTATTAAAACCATTGCTCTGTGAATTTGCAAAGTAGGAGACTGTCAGTTGCCAAAGAAATAAAAATGGGACAGTAATACTTCTGTGCCTGACTGAAATACATGGCATTGTCTAGACACTACACTTCTGTAGCTGGAATATTAAAATACTGCAATTACACCACAAATTTGTAGATTTGTATGGGAAAGTAAAATATCTGTAAAATCTGAAAGTGAAAATCCCAAAGATAAATTTCTAAAGGCAGGTCCTGAATTGTACGTGTTTCAATCTCCCACTATGCATCAGCCAGTTTAAAAGGACTGAGTAGGCCACCTGCCTGAAGGCACTGCCCAGTGGAGCAGATCCACTCTTGGAAAGCTAAAAGTTGGCTCAACAAGAGGAAGACTTAGGGGGATGCCACAAACTGTTTCTTTTAAGAAGTGGAGGAAGATTGCCAAGGGACGAACTAGACAATTTGGAGTCTGACACAGAACCTGGTCCCACAGTTCTGTGCTCCTGCTGAGACCTGCCTCTGCCCAGGATACACACAGCAGCAAAAGCCCTGTCATACCACAGTCAGTCTGCCAACAGACTTCATATTGTCCTGGACACACAAGGTAACACAGGGTACCTGTGATTTTCCAGCTGGCTGAGACATGCTTTTTGGGGCCCTTCTTTCCAAGAAGCATAAAATGTTTTCATTATGTTACTCCCATGAAAAGGGGGAATTGCTTCACAGAACCACAGAATTGGTTTTGCCACTTGCGCTTCTTCTTCACCTTCATTTCTTTGTCTGACTAACTTAGGTCTTACTTTCAAAGAGGATGACACCTTCTTATCCTTCCATTTCACAGAGAGGAGCCTATTCTTAGCTGAGGCTCTACAGAAATACAAATAAACCTAACAGTAACCCCACAAAAGAAGTATATCACCATATGCTTGATATGGCTGGTACTGAACATGGAATTCAATCATTACGCTTGACAAAAGCAAGCACTTAAACTCTGCATTTTCAAGAGGAAACAAGGATTACTCCTTATTTGTACTTTATGACTCAAAGCTTACTTACTGTTTTCAGTTTAGTCTGGTTCATAGCATTGCAAGAACTGACACTATTCTGATAGCCCTACCAGTCTGGTTCAGAAATGAATACTTATAGAGGGAATACATTAGATAATGGTGGTATATTTCCAATGGACCATTAGAAGGATCATTATAAAAATTCTGAAGTAATAGACTGAATAAATGCTGAAGCGTAAAGAAATGTACAAGACGTGTAAGGCTACCATTTTTTAAAAAAGGAATTATCATTTAAGGTAATATGCCTTCTGAGCATGACGACTGTATGTAGAATGGAATTTATTTGTTCCCTCTCCTATTCCATCCAATAAGCTTTATTCTAAAACACTTGAATTTTTGGCTGCTTTTAAAAAAAATTGTATGACGGAGTGAAGACTAATAAACATAGTACGATAAACATGAAGAATTTATTAATTATAAAAAAATTCCCATGACAGCAATTCAAATAAACCCTCTCTTATGCAGAACTAAATGACAATAATATCAATAAGACCATATCCCAATAAGCTTGTATGATGCTAACTTAAAACTCATGCGTCTCTTGAAACAATTGGGCAGACTGTGGAAAACACCCTGGGAAAAATATTGATTCACATAAGCTAGGGAATCTAGGAAAGGATGAAGGTAGTTAAATTTAAGTCAAGAAACACTAACAGTGCACGTAATGTGTAACAGACCAATTAGTGATGCAATGAGAGACAACCCCTACAAAGCTGAAATATTAAAACATCATGGAACATGTTAACATCAAGAGGGTTTTTGATTTTTTGTGTTTTGGTTTTTTTTGAATGCAAGATTTAACCAACACCTCATGTTGAATATTCTAGGGTAAGCTTTGCAAAGAAGCATCTCCTGGATAAGTTAACACATCCAGAGAAAAGGAAGAGTTGAAAGGAGCAATGGTAAATGACAGACATAGGACAAGGGAGTGTTCTGGATGTAGGAGGCAACATCTTGGCAAAAGGAAAGACAAGACATTGCCAAGATTGGGAAAAATATCAAAGGAATAAAAAAGTTAGAAGAGGAAAAGTAAAAACAAGAGGCAAAAAGTAAAAATGAGAGGCAAAAAGAAGATGAAGACAAGCAAACGAAAATCCCCAAAGGCAAAAATAGTGTATTCTCTCAAAAAAAAACCCCAAACCCAATCTCATAAGCACCATTCACTTAGAGAAGACCAAAGAGGACAGAAGTGAGAAAGTAAGAAGGTTAGCAGAGAGATAATTAAAATATTTGAAGTAGGAGAGTAATGAAACATGGAAGAAAGAAAACAGCTGACATAAATCATTCTGTGTGGGTAAGACAGCATTGACATTTGGCATGGGGAGGTGAAACAAGACAATAACCAAGGATATAATCTAGGAAACTGAAATGCAATACAGACTTCTAAAAAAACCCTATGTTTTGAAGACAGATTGTGTTTACCACAGAAGGCACACTACCATGTGATAGTCTGCGTATCCAGGAGTGGGCAAAAACTGTAAAGTTGCTGCTGGTGGAGTAATGTAGAAGGAATACATTAGACTAAAGAGGCAGCTATGAGAAAAGCAAGTTGTTGAAGCAAAAAGCAAAACTTCAGGTGAAATTTGAATGCCCTGAAAATTATTAGATTTTTGCCACTGGGAAAGGATTTCATCTTTTGTGGGCATCAATCAGAACCATGGCATAAACAATGTATAGAATGCAATGGCAGTAAGTGTTGAGGATACACAAATGTCTTTTAGCTGTCTTTTTCCATAGTAAGTATTAAGACACTGAATGAGAATCTGAATCATAGCACTGTTTTACCTTTAAAACATTCAAAAATATTAGCTATTTATGTTCCAAATAACGTCAGGTGGTATCAACAAGCAAGCACTCTATTTCCTCAACAAATCTGGGAAAAAAAGCATTTGTGTCATTTCGGAAAGACTGAAATTTTCTGGCACCTAACAACAATAAAACTATACAGTCATGTCTTCCCTGCTTTTTCTGGAGTGCAGAGTTCTGACACAGGTCTACTGAGATCCTGCCAACTGAATAGACCAAGAAGTTAAACCTTCCTCAAAGGGAGCTCTCACAAAGAGCGTTTACTGTATGTTTGAGTTGGGTGGGCACTGTCTGCATCTGTGGAGTCTTTAAAAAGTCGTAATAGGTTCTGCAAGATGTGAATATTCAATGAAAGAAACAATGAAATTAACAAACAAACAACCCCCCACCCAAACCTTTAAAATAAACTAGCTGAGAAGTAAAATATATTTACACCAAAAAAAATACAGGGTATAATATGGAACACAATTCTTCCTTCTTTCCTGAATTTCCTCTCAGTAATTAATTATGAGGAACTAAGAGGTGATTATATACGTGTTGACAGGACATGAGCACTAGATTTTAAATAACTTGTAGAATGGCTAAACGTAGAAGAAAATTAGGCTTCCATCAAGTGAGATCTCTGTTTTTGTTCCAATGTAAGATGTTTTCTGTTCTTTTTGTTTCCCCAGACAGTTCAAGCAGATGCTGCCTGTAAAAGTCTGACGCGTTTGCATGCTGGCAACAGATCATGGATCATCAACTTGCCCCAATACAGCTATCTTATTGTAATTCAGAACATCTTTACCCAGCACTTGTTCTAATATGTGAACAGTCTGATAAGAGGGAATCTGAAATGATCTATCCTGTGAATGAAGAAACCTAGAAGTTACAATTTAGCTAATTTAACCAAACTGAACTGCATAAAGTCAAATCACTTTAGTCACCCAGGTAGAAAGATGAAAGCTGTTACTATAATTTTTTTCCTAACATTCTCAGAGACTGTGGTGCTGGATGCCAAAGCACAGATACCAACTCTCTCAAGAGGAGGAATGTTCCTTTTCCCTGCCCCCCCAGGCTACTGAAGCAAGGTTTGCACAGCAAAAAACTTAAGTGCTCCCTTTCCAAAAGCACAAGAGTTGCTTCCCCTGTTCCCATAGATGTATCTTTTAACTTTTTTGTTGTAAATACAACTTTCAGTCACTGGATCTCATAATTCACTTGCCAAGTAGATTAAAATGCCATTCTTAAATACCTTATACCCCTAGAGATAATCAGGGCTAAGCTCAAGTTGCCTCTAACTTCCTTTTGGAAATACTATAAAAATATTGACACTCTTTTTCAATAAAACAAACATAATGCTCTTTAAAAATAATTACACCTCTCCTGGAAAATTCACTTGGTTTTGATCAGTTTTACCAGCTTCTTTTTCAGTCTTCTAACCTAGTTTTATACCTTTTATATGCCTTCAATGCTATTTTTGAAGGGTTACTAACAACACCGGACAAATTAGTCCAGCGATTGTCTCATTCAGACTGGGGAAGTGAATTATCCTGTTTACTATTTGAATTCCCCTTTATAAACCTGCATGGATGAAGTGAACCTTTTTACCACAGCACAGTCTAATGCAGGCTGGAAAGGACCTCAGGAGGTCTCTACTCCAACCTCCTGTTCAAAGCAAGGTCAGCTATGAGTTCAGGTCAGGTTTCTCAGGGCTTTATCCACTCAGGCCTTCACACTGTGAATTCATTTTCAGTCTATTTTCAAGAAGGATTCTTAAGTTATCATCAAAGTCAGCACTTTGAAACACATCCCTTGAACATGGCCTTTGCTTTGTTTCCCTACATGCCCAAGATCACATTTAGCTCCATATAAATACTGATGCTATCACAGAACCGACTTACAGACCAATTCAGCATGCCTTCATCATTATTTACCACTTTATTCCTCCTCTTCTTCTCTTCTTCTTCATTCCCTGCCTGCTATTTCTTGAAACAACGCTACTGCAACCTTTGTGAACCTAGTATCGCACAGTCATTTAATCTGACTACATTTCAGTTTGTTCATATGCAAAATGTGGTCTCTCTGCACAGAATGCAGTATTTGTTGTCTTGCCTGGGAGTTTTTCCTGGCCTCACAACAGTAGCAAAAACTTCCACCTCCTGGAGGAACCTTGAGAGAAGATGCAATACAAATGTAATCTAAATGGCCTTTCATTATCATAAAATAAACCCACTGAAATAATTGTTAACTCCCTGAATACTGCAGTTATAAAGATTTATAACCAATGTCTACTCCAATAAATATTTCTTTAAAATTTTTATGAGTTCTAACTTATGATTACACCTGTGATAGAAAAGAAATATGACACTAATTGTT
This sequence comes from Buteo buteo, assembly GCF_964188355.1. Classification (NCBI taxonomy): domain Eukaryota; kingdom Metazoa; phylum Chordata; class Aves; order Accipitriformes; family Accipitridae; genus Buteo; species Buteo buteo. The sequence goes on from NC_134175.1 coordinate 31,661,246, forward strand.
AACAGTAAATAGATAGATATGCGTAGTGCATTATTACTGCACTAATCATGAGTAATGGCTAAATATACTGCATAGAATTTTAACATTAATCAAAATGATAACTGTAACAAGCAAATCAATACTTTTCAAAGCACAGCTCCTTTTCACCAAATATGTTTGCAAATAGTGTAATTACTTGTTATTGCATATTTCTGGAAACTACTTCAGAGGGCAAAGCACATAGGCATTTGGTGACTTTTTATTACAAAAATAAAATAATCAACGCACATTCATTACAATCCCAAGGATAATTACAATCTTGCTAGAATGTGACTAGTATCTAAAAAGTTCGTCTTTCTTTTTCTGCTTCTATCAGTCAGTGAACTAATTTCTTAACAAATATGAACATCAATATTCTATTTCTGAGAAAGGCATCTGTTTTTCAATTACATCCCATGAAAGTCTCTGGTACTGTGAAATGTATGAGGTGCCTTATTCTCTCTGCAATACCAAACTATGTGAAGGGATTATCTTTTTTTCATGCAAAAATCTAATTTAATTTACTTGGCTCAATTCATTATAAGTGATGTGGGCTACTGAACTCCAACATTAACCATAGGCTATAACGTATGTTTTGGAAACCCACAGGGCTAATGGCTTGAAATGCAGTTTCACTTCTTCAGGACTGCACTCCAAACAAGAACATAATTTTATTATTTTCCTTCAAACATCAAGTTCTAACTTGTATCTATAAGGTATAAGTATGGCAAGTTGCCTGCACACCAACTGCCCTGCAAAATCATAAGCGGAATGCGCAATAACTCTCAGAACTTAAGTGTGTATTTTGCCTGTGCGGCAACCTATGGGTAAGATGTATGCAAAAAAAAGGAAGTGTTTGACACAGGTAAAATATGCAAGTTTTAGGAACACAAATTTATACATGCATTTCTAGGTTGCCAACTGATGTGGCTTTAACCTGAGATAGTGTTCCAGACTTAAACAAAAAAGCAACTTTTTTGCAGCCCCCCCCTTTTACCTCATGAATGATGGATAAGCATTATCACTATTTCATAGTAAAGTATCTCTAAAATTGAGTCACACATAGATGAGAGAATGTGTGGTCTGAACAACCTCCTTGTCAGCCTTATGGCTCCAACTCCACATAACTTCCCCATCACAGAGCAATTATGAAGGGGACTACAGGTTTTTCCACCATGCAACAAGGCTTTAATTCAAACGTTACCTTCCCCGAGACCCATGCAGGAAAAAACGCCCTCTCTGGATTAGGCATAAAGATGGGTGTCGTGCTAGGCCATTCTTGACTGGCACAACCACAAGGTGAGGTAGGCTGACTAAAGATGGTTCATAGCCAGGAAGCCTAAGGGAACCACTCATCCACTGGACTCCTCAGGCAGCACTGACAGCAAGCCTCTTGTGAACCTAGACTTTAATGCAAAGCTTCCTTCAACGAAGTCAGATATGGTAACATCATGTGTCCTCAAACTGTGGGTGAGTCCCATCCCCCAAAACAACATAGTGCAATTTGCTGCCTCTATGTGCAGTTGTAATACTTGGTATTTGGGGCCAGCAAAAGGAATTCATTTCTCCTTCTTTCCAGTATTCAGAGAATTTAACACAGTAACTAAGGCTTCATTTGCCTGCAGCTGTTTCAAAGAAAGGAAAAAGAAAAAGAACAGGAAAAAAACCCAACCAAATTCATGAGTTTACACAATATAAATCCTGAAGGACCATTTTAAAAGGGAAGCAGAATGCAATTTTAACAGATCCTAAATAGTCTGCTTCATGCGTGCTCACTTAATATCGAACCAAGACATTCTTAAAATTTCAAGCAGGGAAACCTGCTCTGGTTACCTTGGTGATAAACTAAAGACAAAAATTGCACATAATTGTTGCTGATGTCACTGCTCCCAATTGTTTCCAAGGTTACAGAGTACCTCAAATAATTGTGATGTTTCATTTCTAGACTGTATTGGAAGTCCATTTTCTGTTCTCAGTAAATTGTTTAGTGCTGCAGGTAATCTATCTAAACCTTATCTAATAAGGCATCAGCAGCCTCTCAGCAACCTCTGGTAATGATGTAGATTTATACGTTGAAAATGTAGCTACCTATTTCTTTACTGAACAATTTGACTCCTAGATTATCTCAATTATTTTTATCCTCAGAATCTATTTCCATAACAAAGTATATTAATCAATCATATAAAAATATCTGAACACTAAATGTCTTACTGCAAAGCAATATTACATGTGAATTATCTACCTGGAAGGAAGCTGTCCTCTTGGCTGAACAGTGGAAAATTAGCTGTTAACTATTTATAACTGACTGATTTTCCCACCGTCTTCAAACTCATTTTAAATGCAGAGCACAAGTATTTTGCTGCACTAAAAAAATTCAGCCATGCTATATCTTATCCATTGCAACCTCCAGTTTACGGTGCACTGTAGCATGAATCTCCTTAAAAATCAGTAACTACTATATGTAAGGATTACTCTGCTACCATCACAGTATTACTGCCTCAGGACAACTACAGACAATGCTGTTCACTACTGTAGTTCTGTCAAGAAACAGGGAACAGTTTTGAAAACACACTAAAAAAATGTATTTTTAGTCTACAATGGTAAAAGCAAGACTTTGTAGCTCAGCTCTATCCCCTAAATCTAACTAAGCCACATTTTAGATCCTCACTTCTAAAGGAGACAACAGTTAGTAGATGTCCATCTACCACCTCTCCTCCTGCTGGATGTGCCTTTCACCACTTGACTGCTCTCAGACTGCAGGGCTTAACCTTGTCAGCATGAAATTTTCCACTAGAGCAAAACAAAATGGCACTTTCTGTATCTTAGCAGTCTGTTATTACTTATGTAATGGATTTTGAAAAGTAATAATTTACTTTAGAAACTGGTTGACTAAAACAGTTCATGTGCATTTAATGCATGAAATGAACTGCATATGGAGTCACTAAAAACAACTGTCAGGCATCTCAGCTTCTACCTAGAGTTCAGAGAGTGTTAGAGTGCAGCACAGAGAATAAATCAGAATATCAGAGGTGGTTCTTTTTTGTTTGCTCAGAAAATGGCTGAAAGCTGAGCATGTTTATTTTCATGATTATTCATTTGAGTTTCCCAATGAATTCAGTTCAGCTGCACACATTTTAGCTCTTCTATGTGTAATTCTCATGAATGTTCTAGCAACAAATATACTGGCAGGAATGTTTGCTGAAACTGTTTTAAATTAAGCACCGAAGAATATACATATAAAACAATATCCTTCTATTTGTAATTGCATGTATTCACGAGAAAGGCAGTTGGAGGAGAGACTCTTCACAAATCAAAAACCAGCAATATACTACGCAGGCAAAGTCTTCCCCAGCAGCTGAAATAGTAAATGCTTACAACAGACTATTCAACAACAAGTCACAGAGCATGAATTACTTGCTGAAATTAGGCTATGAATACATCTGAACAAAGAATGCATCTGCAAAATCAAATTCTATCTGTGCACAATTTACAAAAAGGAATAGAAAGACAAAAATCAATGAGAAACAGTTATGTAGTTGTATATAAGTTATCATGTAACTGAATAGCTAAAGAAAGAGAGGAGGGAAATTGCACCAAGATGATTTAATTTTAGGACTGATTCTCTACTGTCTTATGTAGTATATAAAAATATTTACAATATTTTACTACTTTCTCAAATATATTAAAATGTCATAAGGTAATAGGGAACAGACCCTATTTTGCTACAGTATGGCTGCTAACTGCATACACTTCAATTTTTAGATCTACTGCCAGACTTAAAAGACTAGTTATCCATACATATTTGGTATGGTCTTAGACACAAACAGCTTCTGCCTTTTAGACAAAGGTGACATAATGAAAGTAATACTACTACCAGTCACTCATTACTCAGTTCAACCCTGGCACAAATCTGTTTAAGTCTGATATTCAAACCCTAGGATGCATTTGACTTTTACATCTTTATAAGGGCAGAGCCCCTGCCCCAGCATGTCTTGGCACTGTTGCAAACTGTGAGACAATGTGATAGTGACAACATTAAAATATCTTATCCTTGTAGCACAAAACTCTTTCCCCATCAAATTAATACATGCTTTGACAGATTCTGCAAACAAAATGCCAGGACATTCATCCATCACCAGTGGTGTATCCCAGGGGTCAAAATGGTCCAGTCCCATTGAACATCTTCATTAATGATCTGGAAGATGTAGCAGAGTGCACCCTCACCAAGTTTGCTCATGTTCCAACCTGGGAGGAGTGGCTGATACACCAGAGGGTTTTGCAGCCATCCAGAGGGATGGAACCTCGCCAGGCTGGAGAATGGGCCAACAGGAACCTCATGAAGTTCAGCAAAGGGAAGTGCAAAGTCCTGCACCACTGTATGCTGGGGGCTGACCAGCTGGAAAGCAACTTTACACAAAAGGACCTAGTGGACACCAAGTTGAACATGAGTCAGCAATGCGCCCTTGCGGTATAAGAAGGCTAATGGTATCCTGGGCTGCATTAGGAGGGGTGTTGCCAGCAGGTTGAGGAAGGTGATCCTTCCCCTCTACTCAGCACTGGTGAGGGCACACCTGGAGTACTGTGTCCAGTTCTGGACTCCCCAGTACCAGAGAGATACAAAGCTATTGGAGACAGTCCAGCAAAGGATCACTAAGATGGATTAAGCGACTGGAGCATCTCTCACATGAGGAAAGGCTGAGACAGGTGGGATTGTTTAGCATAGAGAATAGAAAGCTCAGGACAGATATTATCAATATATATAAATATATGAAGGGACAGATATTATCAATATATATAAATATACGAAGGGAGAGTGTAATGAAGGCTAAGCCAGGTTCTTTTCAGTGGTGCCCAGTGACAGGGCAAGAAGCAATGGGCAAACACTGAAATACAGGAGGGTCCGCCTGAACATCTGGGAACAGTTTTTCACTGTGAGGATGAATGAGGACTGGCACAGGTTGCCCAGAGAGGTTGTGGAGTCTCCTTCCTTGGAGATACTCAAAAGCTGTATGGACATGGTCCTGGGCAGCCTGCTACAGGTGACACAGGTCGAGCAGGAGGGTTGGACAAGATGTGACCTCCAGAGGTCCCTTCCAACCTCAGCCATTCTGTGATTCTGTGGAAGAAGACACAACCAAGCACACACACTTACTGACATTTTCAAAAGCACATCAGTGGTTCACTTTCTGTGAAATCACATTCAGTGATTCTGAACTCTTTGGAAAAATCAAACACAGAATAGAGATTAAAAGAATTTTAACAGAAACGAAACACAGAATTGCTTCTCAGAAATTCCCCAGCTACCTAACAAAATGCTTAGGGACCTAAATAATTTTGAACATCTAATCATATTTGACTTGTTCAAGACTATATAATAAGTGTGTAACCTGCTGAAGAACTAGTAGTGGTCTTCCCAATCCTCACTCACTGATCTGTATTCTTTTCCACCTACAGATAAGACTCTATCCTTTAATTGCTTTGCTATTCATATACCAAGCAAGGAGGATCCCGAGGACCTTGCACTTCTGCTCATTAGATATTTCCACAGTACTCTTAGATGTAACGTGTCACCTTACATTTTTAGTACTTGGGATTTTCTATAAAAATATGATCACTAATGAAAGTCCAATGTATCAGACAATAAAATAATGTGTAAGAGTCAAATTATTCCTTAGACAAGTATACATAGCTTTTATGGATATCATGATGCCCCACCTATAACCATAGGCAGAACCTGGTCTTCTGAAGTAGTTTAGTCACATTGCTGTAACTGCATTTCACATTCCTATTAAGAAATAAACAATACTGTGCTCTGAAACTTGTATACCTACTGTCAAATTATTCATCATAAGACTTTATCAAGCATGTTCCTTTAATTACTTTAACACTTCATTTTAAGTAAGTACAATTCCATTAATTCTTTTGGCTTTTTTTTTCCCCACAAAACCAATCAACTCTAGGCTTTACTGTCCTACAACGCATACTTCTATTTCTTTACTGTTCCAAGCAACAGCAGTGTCCTGGTTTCAGCTGGGATAGAGTTAACTGTCTTCCTAGTAGCTGGTACAGTGCTATGTTTTGAGTTCAGTATGAGAAGAATGTTGATTACACTGATGTTTTCAGTTGTTGCTCAGTAGTGTTTAGACTATAGTCAAGGATTTTTCAGCTTCTCATGCCCAGCCAGGGCACCTGACCCAAACTGGCCAACGGTGTATTCCATATCATGGGACGTCCCATCTAGTTTAGGAACTGGGAAGGGGGGGGGGGGCAGGGAATCACCGCTCGGGGACTGGCTGGATATTGGTCGGCGGGTGGTGAGCAATTGCCCTGCGCACCATTTGTACATTCCAATCCTTGTATTACTACTGTTGTCATTTTATTAGTGTTACCATTATCATTATTAGTTTCTTCTTTTCTGTTCTACTAAACCGTTCTTATCTCAACCCAGGAGTTTTACTTCTTTTCCTGATTTTCTCCCCCATCCCACTGGGTGGGGGGGGAGTGAGTGAGCGGCTGCGTGGTGCTTAGTTGCTGGCTGGGGTTAAACCACGACAAGCAGTAAAAGTGTACACTACCTGATATATCAGTATCATGTCAGTACCAATGCAGATGGCAAAATTACAAAAAAGTTGGTAAAGCCAGCTGCAATATGAAAGGCTACATTAGCAAATGTTAATATTTAAATGTTACCTCCAAAAAATAATGTCCCCACAACCATTCTTACCTGTTCAGATTGATGAAACTACCTGTAGTACACCAGGTGCTCCACACTGTATACAATAAAGCCAGTGAAGGTGCAAATATTTTGGCTCCTCTACCTCATACGACTGGCCCGCAGTCACGCTATCTATAGAACTGAAAGAGGTCTATTTTTTCTCTTGACATGATCGTACCCTAAAAATGACAGTAACTGAGCACTCTTAAAGAACTTCTTCAGAGATCATTACCAACATTAAAGATGAAGTGTATGTTTGCACAGAAAGTACAAAGATAATTATACTGCCTACCTTCAAACTACCAGGGAGCTGAAGTTGTGATGGTGTAGGAGGTGGAGACACCAGGTTTGGTTCTGCTAGAGCCAGGTCAGCTCCTGAAGCAGTCAAACATCACTAAATTCAAACTAATAAGCACTCCCAGGAGCTTTAGGTCTCAACACAGTACAATGCAGGTGAAGAACTACACCATTCAGTGAATACTTACAAGATCAACTCCATCCCACTCCTGGCTATTTTACGTGAATTAATGAAGCATAATGATTTTTAATGAAATTTCATTTAATTCTCAGTTTTCATAGGTTAGAAAATTAAATAACCATTTCTTATCACCAATCAGTTTTAAAACAGGTGCCTTCTACTGCTTTTAGAAGAGCAACACTTGACTGATACAGACACAAGAGAATTTGGTTCAGTGTCTGTTATTGACAGCTGACAGTGTAACCTAGAAAATTGCTCTTGATTTACCACCTCCCTGTAAACAGGGATGTAAAGAGGCAGATCCTCAAACAGGATCTTTGCAACATGATCTGAAATCCTCACTTTACACCAGTATATATACCCACCCTTTCCAGACTACAGTGTATATAATCTTTATCTCCTCTTTGCCACACTACTTTTCATAGCCACTACTTTTCTTTTCAAAATTTCAAATCACTGCTACCTTAAGAGATAGTACTGATATGATGTAACATTTCTCACAAGATAACATCATTTGAAGAATTTATGGACCTATTTTACTTTAAAAAGCTTAGGTGTAATGGTATTTGAGAATCTTTTACTTTGTAATATTTTGCCAAAACAGACACACCTAAGTAGCAGCAGCAGATGGATGAGGTTAAAAGGATCAACTCCCAAATTACCAACTTTGCTAGGCCACCTTCCCTTCATAATTTAGACCCTTCTGTTGGAGATTTGAAAATATATTCTAGACAGATGACATGTTAACAGAATCATTTCATGGTTCAGTGTCTTCGCAGTATGATTTATCTCTATCTCTAGGCACTGGAGGTCCCTTTTCAGGAGATTTATGAGTTAGATCCAAGAATTCATTTTGATGAGGGAGAATGTGTGCATCATTGCAAAATGGATCATTAACATTTGCTCTAAGATAATGCTTCCTTCTCATTAGCAGTTTTAAGAATAAGTCTCATGCATGTGGTATCACAACTGTTTCCAAGACACTACACATTCATATAATAAAATGTTCATGAATGAAAGAGGTTTTTAAAATTTGCATTAGTCTATGAACTTGTATCCCTTTCTCTTCCAAATCCACATAATACCATACAGATATAAGGTCCAGAAGGCTAGTGTCTAATGAAATATCTGACTTAAAAAGAAGTGGTTAACCACCGGAAGATGCTTAAGCATCTGGCCCACAGCTCAGGCCATATTATCAAAAGTACCAAGTTAATACTTACACACTTCAAAAAACACAGTGTTTTCAAGTGCTCAGCATCCAGCATCTCCTGCTATGAAACACTGGTCAGGTTTTCAGGGGAGTGCAGCACAGTGGGATCACGTATTTTTCATGCCTGACTTGAGACACTCGGTGAATTCTGACGGTTCACCTCCCCTCTGGAAATCAGCTATTTTGTTGAGATAAATTCAATCTCTAATCACGTTTTATGTTGCTCGACTCAATGAAAGGAAACCTTTTTACTGTTCTATTCAAACAGAGACTTCTGGTAGCTGCAAGACAGAATTGTAGATCTGAGAAACAGTGTAAGTGTGTCTGATTCAGGACAAAGATCAACAATGTCAGATCACCAGTGCATGTATGTCACCCACTTCACACTGCAGGCAGTTTGTAGATACAGTTTAAAACACACTAAAAATGGATGACAGGGAGCAACACATCTGTCTGCAGTCTTTCAACTGATGCTACTTATCTAACAGAAGCATTTATGGGTCTTTCACTAGAATCTTCGTAATAAAATCCTTATCCTGAACAAGATGGGGGGAAAAGAACTGCAAATAAGAAAGGATTGAGACATGTTATTTAATTAGAAAGGCACAGTAATCAGACAAGACAGTTACTGCTCGTGTTGAGGAAATGGAGGAGACAAAGAGAGAGACAGAGACATGAGTGGGGCCTTGTTAACTACAATGTCCTGTTAAGAACTGTCTTCAAACAAAACACTTTCAGCAGACAGGATTCTGATCAAAGTATGTGAATCTTTTTCCAGCAATGCTGAAAGGACAGAGATGTGAAAACTAGAAAATAAAAACAATTACAAAAAATACAGAGCTAGGAACCTCAGAGCACTAATGGAGAATGCAAAAATCAAACATCTTGGTGCCATCAGAACTTTCCATATTATCAACTTCTGTCTTACAGACCAGCCTCCAGTCTTATTTGAGAGTTCACAGGGCTATCACTACAAGTTCTGTCACTTCTATATAAATACTAGCCTGTGCAGAGAAGTATGACTGGGAAGATCCTAATTTCAACAGTCTTCCAATGAGATATATACCTAGGATGGGATAGAGAGAATGTTCATAGCAACTGGAATGTTTCATTGTGAGATATGTTGTTTTCCACTAATGTCGTCCAAAGAGCGGAATGTAAAATATTTCAAAGAAAAATTATGAAGATATATCTGGATTTAAATGGGCATAAGGAGCCTCCTCTTCCAGCAATGTCATATGATCCAAACATCTTGGGTTCCTATCATGTATCCACAGACATGCTCCTTCGCAGATCTGCAAGCCATTCAACCTGGAGCTCAGTCCATCCCTGGTTCAAGTTACATAATTCAAGCGTTGACCTGTGTTAGCTGGAGGTGGTAAGTTTAAGAAAAGTCTTAAGTTTGGGAATAAAGTCTTCATTCCCCCAGAGAGTTTCCTGGGGACTGAAATTTTGAATATGCTTTGCTGAATACTTAATTTTCTAAAGCAGTGTCACTCTGACCTTCCCTTCCATGGTTATAACTGCTGTATAGAAAGTATAGAGAAGCGTAATTTCTCACCTACTGGAAGAACATTTAGGCTTTGTAACTAGTACTGTCTGAATTTAATACCTGATTTGCTTCTTGTTTAGAGAACACAAGTAGTGTAGGATGTTTGGCTTTTCCCATTTTCCTGCTTAAATTAGCACATGAAAACAGTAAAAGCCTAATCCTTGACTTGAGTTCTACACAAGAAGACATCTCCAAAGATCTTGGGGGTATGTAACTGTTGTGACTGTTAGTACAAAATCATTCATTAAGTGGTTGATTCAAACCCTATAAAGTCAAAATAAAGACTCACTGATTTCAATTATATTAATTTAAGACTAAGGCCTAGCTCCACAGCTCACTAAGTTGAAACTCAATCCCAAGGCTAATGGCACAATTACTGGCTGTCTCTAGAAAAAAGCCAATGACTAAACTGACATGGAAACTTAACTACTTTATTCCCTACTTGAGAACGGAAGAATTCTGTGGAAACACACACAGAGTTTTCTGTACCTAGCTTTGGCAATTTTTCTATTACTAACATTTTAAACTACATTAATGAGAACAGATTATTCAGTGCTTGGTAACAAAACTTGAAAACTACCGCAAAGTTTTCTGCTAATGTAAAGAAATCAGCAGCACACAAAACAGACAACCCTAGCACACAGAAGGCAGTATAAATAGAAATATATGGATTAAGTGTAGTCAAGAATGTAATGGAACAAGGAAATAATTCCTGATAACTCTCTGCCTGAGTGATGTCCAAGTGTCATTTATTGTGAATACCAATTTTACCTCTTCTTCTCCAAACTAAAGTCAAATCAGCCCAATCAACAAAAAATATCCTGGGAGAACACATACAGAAAGCAGATATATGCAGTAAATCAATAGCCCACTACACTTATTGCTCATTATTTGCAGTAGCTTTTTACACTTCTAGATAAAAAGGAGCTTGACTGTAGGGTACCACAGTCACACCATAACTGTGCAACACACTTTGGTGTCATTTGGTATTAGTGCATTCAGTACAATTAACAGTATCTGAAACCTGATTTGCCAGTTTCACATCAAACCACAAGAAACCACAGCTGAAAGAGGAGCTGTTATCAACAAATTAAATTATGTATGTCTCTGTCAGAAATTAGAGTATGGGTACATACACAAGGCTGGAGTTATATAAGATTATATTGCTTCCCAACCCAGATGTTGAAACTACCTCCAGAATCCCAGAATTAGAAGTGTGTACCTTAGTATTCAGCTCCATTGTACTTCCCTATTAATGTGGTTTGAATGGCAAATCACAGTTGTGAGAGAATTTTGGAAACTGCTAACCTCCTGCTAGTGGCCATTTCCCAGGTGAAAGCAAAACCTAGCCGAGTAAGTTCTTCCTCACTATATCCCTCAGGGGCCCTAAGCTCGAGACTTCACTTGAGATCACTGCTGTCACCATTCGTGAACTGAGGGCAGTCAGCTGACTGAGCCCTTCCTCCATCTCACCAGATGTGCAGAATGACATCTTGATTTAAACAATGGGTGGAGCAGAGCCCGCTGTAGGGACAGCTCAGGCAGGCAGCCTCCTACAGAAAGCAGGAGGCAGCAGGCGCTAGTGGTTACCATCCCTCAGCTGAGACAAGAATTCGAGCTGCATGAATAAGCTGCCTCTCATTCACTCCAACCTAACCTAAGCTGCTTGATTGCAGGTATCAGCAGAGCAATTTTAAGACATGAAGATCCCTGTGCACCACACAAATGTCTCTGAAGAAGTGACAAGTGCTAGTCTCAGTTAAAAAACTTGTTGAGTCCAGAGTCTAACTGTAGTCTCACTGAGCCAAAAACTAGGGCTGAGAGCTTTGGCTCAAATGCACGATGGATGCAGAGAAAGTCTTGGGCAAGAAAATGAGAAGCAGTAATGAAAAAGAAAAGAAAAAAGAAAAAAAATAAACCAAAAAAACCAGCAGGGTTCCTTTTCTTTTGATTGGATCTTACAATGACACCAAGTCATGTGGAGAGAGGAAATAGGGATTGACTGTGCCTTTCCTCTTCTCACAGGGCAGCTAAGGGTTACCAAATAAAGCTAGCAAGTGGCACATAAAAGGAGAGAGCTCTTCCAATAAAATACAGCTACCCTGTAGGCTTCTTTGCTACTAGATGTTACTAGTAGTATAGTAGGTGAAAATTTGTTTTGGATAAATTCAGAGATGATACTCAAGGATACTAACTACTTAAAAATGACCAAATGGCTTAACATTAGCATTTATAACTTCAGACACAGATATTATCATGAAAGCAGAAAGTATAAAGATGCCAGATCCCTGAACTCAGAGGATTTTGGATTGAACAGTCTCAGAAGGTGAGCTGTGATGTTTCTGTATGCCATTGCTTGAGCACTCAACAGCCAGTGCTTGGAAGAACCACTTTCAACCTGAGAAGAGCCTCAATGCTCATGTTGAAAATGCTGTTAAAAATGTGTGAATTGCAGCACAGATATCAGGAACTGCACTTCTAAAGATTACCTCTGAACTGTCAAACTACTATAAGAGAGGAATGCACCTTTTCGTCGTATTTAGTATCCCTCTGAATTGACTTCAAACAAGTACCAGAAGAGAAGGTCTATCTCCTATACCCCAGGCCCTTATGCCATCCAACACTCATCGTAGTCTGCTTTATCTAATATAAACGCACAGTTAACAGCAGCAGGGTTATAGCTCATAAAATGCAAAGCAGAGGGAAATCTCTTGACTTAAAAATTGCTACCATTTTATTTAGTAAATGTACCCGTTATTTAATTCATCAGACAGGTACTTCACCTTTGTTTTGCTAAGTCATACAGAGATGAAACAGCAAATAGGGAAAGAGGTAAACTACAGATAGAAATCAAAGCCTCTACATGTCCTATTCTATGTATTTTCCTATTGCTTGCTGTTACTTTTGGTATGGCTTCTGTCCTTTTAAACTGTTTGGAGCGTTGATAAAATGTATAGATATTGCTTTAGTAACCTGAAGTCTCCCTTGCTGCCTTAATTGCCAGGACCTGTTTTATACTTGTGCAAAGGCAACAAGATGAACCACTGCTTCAGTATGAATAATTTTGGAAAGAGGGGTGGCAGTTCATGTCTGAGCTGGGTAGAAGGAGATAAGTATATGACATAGAACTCAGCACAACTGCATCTGCATATAATTAGACTTAATCAGAAATGCAAATTGCAATCAGAAGACATTTTAAAAGCTTACGATAACTGTGCAGATAACAAAAGGTCAAACACTTGCATTGCTGAAGGTTTTAAACTGTTATCAGTCAGTGGCGATTCTTTATGAGCAAAATGTGGAAAAGAGAAGTATATGCCAGTTTAATCAATGATGGACAAATTCTTTCTATATTTCTTCTATTATTACAACTGTTCTGTTGTTAAACTCCATTTTACACTGTCAATCTCAACTTATTCAGGAAGACTCAATGACATGAAAACAAAACAAAACCAAAAACAGACAGCATGAAATAATACAGCTAATTTACATGACTATAGATAGAGGGAATTTCTATCCCTTTTTCATATCCATGTATGACAATCCAAATCTCCACATTTTAACATCCTTGGGTAAATGAAAAAATAAATTATGACTACAGTTTGCTGAAACTACCAGACTGCTTCATAGCATTGTCAAAATTGCGTGGTTTTCTCCACAGCAAAACAAGCCTAAGACTCTAGGGGAATAACATTTTAAAATGTTATTCAACAGTTACAAATGGTGGCTTCTTCCTCTTTCAAAACAAATGTTTTTATCAATAGTAGCTAAGAAAAGTACTTTTGTAGGGAGGTACCTTGATATTATACGATTTTATATTCTAAGATAAGAATGAAATAAATATGTAAGTCTTTATCATTTCAAGGTGTTCTAAATATAAATTATTGTAGAATTCAGGCTGAAAAAAAAGGTCTTTAACATTACAGCTTTTTGATGTCTTTTCCTATGAGAGATTCTTAGGATTTGAAGCACAAATATTTACCAAATATTTCTTTCTCCTTTGAATAGATTGCTTTTGAACAAACTAGTGAGTGAAGACAGCCATCTAGTGCCATACCTTGGAATTTTAAAAAGGGTTTTCACTGGATGCATGTCAAATAAAGGAGGGTCTCCATCCCCCAGTTCAATAGCTGTTATTCCCAAGGACCATACGTCACAACGAGCATCATACGAGTAGTCATACTGTTGTTCACAAGCAATGACCTATCAGAAAAAAGCAGAGAAAACAATGCTTTAACCTAATGTACAATTCACATCATCCTAGTATGACATGAAAGTACTTTGAGTCATGTCTAAAATCTTATGTAGCTTTTAAATCTGTATGTTTGTCTGTATATCCCAATTAGGAAAAAACCCACAAAAATATAATAGTAAATTAGAACTTCTCTTAGGTTTATTTTCTTTAAAAACAATCTCCCTCTTTTTTTAAAGCTCTATGGGATGCTTCAAATATCTATCCAAAGAACATCACTCTACTAAATTCTGTTCTTGAAAACACTTCTTACAGAAACGTACTACAATAGCAGAGAAACCTATTGATGTTTTTATTAACTTCTCTGACTATTCATGAGGATAGACTGATTTGCACAGCTGTTTTTTAGATAAGAATATTCCATCAGTCATTTCTGCCAATTTTTTTTTTTTTTTTTTACTTTGTCTCTACTAGATTTGAGTAATTTAAAAAAAATCTTAATTAACACACCATGTACCTCGCCTAAGAAAAACTGAAGTTAATAGGAATCTCTCCTTGGACATCAGAACTGTTTTACATCACAAACTTGATGCACACTTCCAGCTAACCCACTGTTTGCATTCTAATCATAATGTAAGTATTCACATAAGCTGGAAACAATTCTGCATTTAAATGTGAGATTCAAACTAAAGTTTAAATTTAGCCCTTATCTTTGCAAAGGGATGAGACAAAGGCTTCACTGCCTTTTATTCTGTCATGATTTGGAATCCTGACTCAAGCTTGTCTTCCCAAATCTCAACAATTAGACCAACTACTTTAAAATTTATCAGATCCCCGCATATTGCTAGTATCAGCTTCCATGATTTTTCTCGTTGTTTTAAGTATTGTTACTAATTTGTACTTAAAATAAACAGAACTTCTGACAGCATGTCCTAGGATGGCTGTGTCTATGTTCTAGGAGTTTTTTGGTTTTTTGGTTTTTTTACTTCTGTACTACTTCTGAGTTCTTACATTAGGGCTTCAATTTAGGACAATGCTTTGCAGAGACGCCAACATGCAAGTCAGGACCTGAGGTAGCTGCTAGCAGAGAGCCACTCACAGCCTGCTGTAAGAAAACCTTTCCTGAAGAAGCTGCTGATTCCAGCTTAACCTCTTGGTTACTTTCTCCATAAGCTGCACCTAAAAGAGGCACTCCTGTCTCAGGTAGAGATGCTATCCAACAGGCCCGCAGGACCTGTCCATCTTTTACTCTTGGACTCATGACCCCATCATACAGCACTCATCATTTATTTTATCAGAAACCAGGGGTGTTGAACATACTGGTTAAAATAATACTGAAATGTATATTTGAGTTTTTGGGGGGCAGTAAAGTTGGACATTAGTTAATTCCTTTACTATGTACTAACAGTTTGGTTCTTTTTCTAGAGCAAATCAGTCCAGAAAAATTAAGACCTTTCCTATCATTATCATTGTTTTGACAAGTGTTGAGAACGCTCTCTTCCTCCTCAGTTTTTCCAGGTTAGTATGCCAAAGAAATTTCTTTTCACATCCTACTGACAGTGGTATTTCCCCTTTATTGCTGTAATGTCAAAGAATCTTCTGAAAGAGTATTAGACCAGTGTTTCTCAACTATTGTCTGAGGAACACTGGTGGTCTGTAAGACATGATAAAGTGGTCAGCAAAATGTCTGCAAACCATCTGAGACAACCATACATACACATTCCCGTACACATCAACTACCAAATAAACAGAATGGGAAAAAATGAACGTAAGCACTGCAAAAGAGGGAGGATTTCTTTCTTCAAACTTGAAGAGACAGAGTTTTGTTAGCTAATGTGGTGTTTTTAAAAGTTGTCACATGAAGATCATTTTCCCATCTCCCTTCTCTTCAACAGAATGTCTTAAGTGAAAGCTCTGAAATATTTCTTAGTTCTTCAAAGAGTTCATTACAGTCTTGATCTCATCCCAGAGATCCCTCTATCTCTTGAAAAAGGTAAGTTTTACTGTGCAGTAGATACATTCTATGCAACTCAAGCTCAAGCAGAGCGCTTTAAACCACCACCCTTATTTCAGATAATTGATAATATATGATAATTTCATTTCCTTATACCATGACTTAAACACAAGGAAAGAAATCAAATTTGATGTAAAAACCTGTAAGAAAGTCAGTGTGGAGATCAATCAGAGTTACTTAAATAATAGATTTGAAAGAGGCCATACTTGGTGTTGGCTGGAGTTTCCTTCACTGCAGTTTTGCTCAGAGATTGAAAGGAAAGCTTGCATTTCTTGATTATTTTTGTTTCTTTAAACAGTTCCCCAAATCATCTCTATACTCAAGGACACTTCCCCCCCCCCCCCAAAAAAAAAAAAAAAACCAAAAAAACATGCAAGTCAGCTTTCAAAGCCATGACTCGGAAGTTGCAAGTAGCTTATCCATATGTGACTAATTAAACGCACTGTGTTCTTCCTTTTTTAACATATGAAAAATATTTATCTGCTTGGTTAAAAAGCTGCTAGAGCCCATCTCCTGGAAGTGACTATCTCTGAAGTTGCCTGGTTCTCATCAGCGTGCTGAGTCTTTTGCAAATACCTGTCTATTTGTTCTCAAACATTATGATGCAGAGGAATATATTTTCATTTTCAAGGGAAGGAAAAGAAGGATCTGCTCAAGAGCACACTGGACTTCATCAGCAGTGCTACAAACATAGCTGGTCTCCCACGTTCAAACACACCACTACTTCTTCCTCTGTAAGCACATCACAATTGCTATGTATCTCAGTCTTACAAAGTTTAACAAGCTACACTAAAATAATATGAGCATCAGAGGGCTTTGCACTCATAATGGATGGGGAAAAAAAAAAGTACACTGCAACTGCTGTTTTAGAAAAAAAAAAAGGTCTTTGAGCTTTTCTGAGCTTCACAATGTATTACTTGCCAAACAAAGAGAAAGGAATGTATAACACATCTTTGTATGTCTTCTGCTCCACAAGTAACAGCTATACCTCCAGTAAATATGGTACATGGCAGTAAAATGATACTGGCAAAATACTGGCACTCTAACCAAGGGGAATTAAACACTGTCAGATTCTCCTCCATTCTAATATCAGAGCCTGCAGTGATTCTTTCAGAAAAATATTCCCCTTAACCTGCATTCTCTTTGTTTACAAAAATTCAGCCAATGGACCATGCAACCCAGTATGTTTTAGACAGTTAGCCTGACTACAGTGAGATCAGCCTCACAGAAAACATACAAAATGAACTGCTCTTCTGACACTGAGTACGCAGCATGTATATGAATTTAATGATCACTTTGGTTTGAAACAAGTTTTCAATTTCTGTGGGATTTATTATTAGAATTTTGCAAACTTACTGTCCTGGTTTCAGCTGGGATAGAGTTAACTGTCTTCCTAGTAGCTGGTACAGTGCTATGTTTTGAGTTCGGTATGCGAAGAATGTTGATAACACTGATGTTTTCAGTTGTTGCTCAGTAGTGTTTAGACTATAGTCAAGGATTTTTCAGCTTCTCATGCCCAGCCAGGGCACAAGAAGTTGGCACAGGAAACAACCAGGGCACCTGTCCCAAACTGGCCAACGGTGTATTCCATATCATGGGACGTCCCATCTAGTTTAGGAACTGGAAAGGGGGGGGAGGGGAATCGCCGCTCGGGGACTGGCTGGGTGTTGGTCGGCGGGTGGTGAGCAATTGCCCTGCGCACCATTTGTACATTCCAATCCTTGTATTACTACTGTTGTCATTTTATTAGTGTTACCATTATCATTATTAGTTTCTTCTTTTCTGTTCTACTAAACCGTTCTTATCTCAACCCAGGAGTTTTACTTCTTTTCCCGATTTTCTCCCCCATCCCACTGGAAGGGGGGGAGTGAGTGAGCGGCTGCGTGGTGCTTAGTTGCTGGCTGGGGTTAAACCACGACACTTATGCACTACTTCGAGAAACACAAATACCACTAATTTTTATTTTTGAAGCAAGAATCAAATTTTACAGCTTTTTGCTGGATGAAGGGTACACATCAGCAGCTTGCTTTATATGTTGGCTAGCAGACAACACTCTAACTTGAAATCTGAAGAAAAAAGAGTTCTCTCACTCGTAGTTTACAAGCTAAGTTGTTGGGAATGCTCCAGTCCTGTTTTGCCTTGAAAACTATTGCAACTCCCTACAGAGCAAAAAGGAAAAATGCCATTGACCTGTCTTTTATTATGTTCCTGTCTCTATCGGGAACTCAGAGATACTTATTTTTTTGAAACATCTGTCCCTTTTGGCCGGAGTTCTGGAGCTGAGAGCACCTCTCAGCACTGCTGATGCCTGCTCTTCCCAGTGGGGCATGAAGACAGAGACCCCAGAAGAAATTATCTGAAACTGAAGAAAATACCACCTCCTTTCTCTGCCTTGTGCAAAGACATCATCACATCTGTACCTATTTTATATCCAGCAAAATCCTCCCCTGCTTGTACAAGCAAAAAAGAAGAGGTAGTTTGCTTTGCTGCAAACTCTATGTTCATGCCAAAGCTTCAGGGGGTGATGTAGTTAATCTTGAGATTTGCCGGTAAACACCATGGGAATAAGCACCAAGACTTTCACTTCGGCATGGGCTGGTTACATGCACGCTGTGGCCCAAGTTGCTAAGGAGACAGGCTGTCACCTTTTGTATTAGTTGTAATTTCATCATGATTTCATGCCCAGCCATACCGCCATAGGATGAAAAGCACCTAACACCGCACAGAGAAACAGACAATGTGATGGTAGTTGTCAACACTAACTGTGCTGAGGGTCACACTGGGACAGGGTGAGGTGTGGGGGGGAATTCACTGGTCTGGCAAAGACGGCACATAAAAAAATCAGTCACACTAACTGGAGGGAATTTAGAGAAGCCAGTGATTAGGCATTCTGTGTGATTTATCACTTCTACAGAAACACAAAACTCCACAGAGATACACAAGATGATTCACACCCTGACAAGAAGACTATATTCAAGGAAATAATTCTACTTGTTCCAAAATCAATGCAAAGATTTCCTTGAACTTCAGCAAGCCCGTAAGTAGATCACAGGTGGATTTAAAAGAAGGAAAACAGGTAATACGGATAACTACACCTGTTATTTGTACAGCGGTCACACTGACTTGTGGACAGAGAGGAAGATATACATATGTTTAGCTGAAGCAAAATACATTAAACCATTTTAAGGTTACCCAGAATTATCAGAAGTGAACTTACTTTCATTTTGCCTCAGTATATACAGTGCATACACAAAGTATAGCTGCAAGCATACACAATACCAATAATAGCAGTATAGATGTGCTACCTGGAGATGATTGTTACACAATTAGTACTGGTGACCCACCCGCTGAAAAGAGTCTGGATTTAAAAAGGTTGATGCTCCTGAAAAAAGGTGGTGCTGTACTCAGCTGACGTAGCTAACTAAGCAGCTTATGAAGTGTGCGAGCACAATGCTGAAAAACACTGCGTATGTAAAACAAATGCGGCACAAAATTGTTACCCTTGCTGCAAGGATAACAAAATTGCTAGCTATGCAAGTCAAATGAAATTCTGTGCTCCACCTGACACTATGTAACCTGACTTAATTTATCTACACAATAAATATAATATTAAATATTCTTGCAATTCCTATGCATTGGGGGGGAAATAAAAAGTCATCTTTCACGATAGCATTTAGCAGCACTGGGGATACTGATATATCCAGACCAAAGTGATATCTATCCATCTCTATCTCTCCCTCGCTTCCTCCTTCCCTCCCTTCCTCCCTCCCTCTCTCCCCTCAAGCACGTTCATATAATTAAAAAAAATAGCAAATTTGTGACTGAAATTGGTTCCACATTCCCCCATTTTTTAATACGGATTTCAGTTCCTTATTTATTACCATCACACACATTTTTTCATGGTGTATCAGAAAATGATTATATTGTTAGAAATGTTATCAAAATAAGAAGTAATGAATATTTAAAATAATTCTTATAATTATCACAATTAATATTGATTCATTGAAAATTAATTATATGTCAAGTATTCAGTTGTGTTTTAACAGCTGTGAGTAATCAGTTTTTATTTTTAACTCACCCAAGTGAAATATTCCTGAGACCATTAGACTGCTCTGACAGCAGGCTACATTTGTAGGGAAACATAATACCTTTTAATAGAAGAAATGATACAGTGAGGAAAAACAGATAAGCTTTCGAGCACACAAATCTGTTTTGCTTTCTACCATGAGACCATCGTGGCTTAAGCACTACTAATGTCACAGACACATTTTGTTTCTGGCCCACAGATCTGCTCCTCATCAGTAAGGATATACAACACTACACACCTCACACAGATTTGTAAATGGTGTTTCATACAGAAACTGAAATCTCAGAGTCAACTCCAGCCTTCTAAGTAAACACTTCATGTAGGAATCTCAGTGCAGGGCAGCGAGGTAATGAAACAATTACCTCTACTTTGGTTTTTGTTTTGTTTTTTAAATCTTTGGGTTTTGTTTTGTATTTTTGTCTTTGTTTTTTTGTTTTGTTTTTTAAATCTTTGGGTTTGGGGTTGGTTTTTTTTACATCTTTGGGTTTTGTTTTGTTTTTTGGTCTTTGTTTTTTTGTTTTGTTTTTTAAATCTTTAAACATGAAAGTTTTACAACCCCTCCATAGCTGCCGTTTATGTTAGAACAGAACAGAAGCATCTGCAACCCCTCCACATCCCTTGACAAGATTATGGCCATATTATCAAAGCTACTGGCAAGGTTCCTTGAGGTTCCCTCCAGTTGCCACATCCTTTTCAACCCCTTCCTGTCACCCTAGCCCATGAGGAGGTCAGCTCTCCTGGAGGCAAAAGGAGGAGGTGATGCATTTTGCCAGACCCCGCTCTGCAGGGAACAGCTCACTGGTGAAGTCCTGATGTGCCCTCTGCCTCTTTTGTGTGCCATCTCCTTTAAAGAAACCTCAGCTTTCTGAATTCCACTGCTTTCCTTCTGGACTTTAAGCAACTTCAGCATAACTCCTTACTACTGCAGCTTGTTAAAGCTTGGGTTTGAGAGCCACAGAAAAAGTGGGGAGAAAAAAAACCAAACAGGGCAGAAACCACCATTTCTTTTATTTCTTTATTCAATTCCCAAAGATCTGTGTTCCCAAAAAGATAACTTGTTTATTAAATCATGCCAGTCAACTCTCAGAAGATGGCACCTCAGTGTCATGGGCGTTTTAGTCATATGCGGACATTTAGAGACCTAATTCCAACCCACATTCTGCCACTGACCTGCTCCAAGTCCTTAAGCAAGTCATTTCACTTCTATGTCTGCCAGTTCTCCATACAGTCTTGCTCCATCTATTTAGAGCAATGGCTCCCGCTCTTCCCCCCCGCCTTCCCACAATCACACTGTAGGAGTTCCTTTCTCACATGCCCATACCTCTTTACCACACGTACCACAGGACTGCACTCAAACCCAGTGCTGCATTTCAAGAGGACAGTTAATATTCCCTAAAAATAATTTCTAACACACCATGGTGTCCCACTGCTTTAACCTCCCGAAAGCAGCAACGTCATTTCAAAATGTATGCCCATTAGGGAATTCCTTTACACCCTAGGCTTAATGTACTATCATAAATATACTAATGTTAGAAACAAGCAATTGTTCAAATCACAATGTAACAAAAATCTGTTATGAATTATTTAGTGCTACCATTCTTTATATTTACCATTTATCTCATTTATTGTTTTTACCTACTAAATATGTGGGGTTCTCAAGTATTTCACTATTAATTAATCATGATGCCAGATAAACATAAATTCTGTAAAAGCAGCATAAGTTTTCTCTATTCCCAACTGTGAAGTTTCTTCCTAAGAACAATCAGTTATTTTTTGTAAATTATGTTTTCAACCTTATCTGTAATTCATGAGGTTAAAAAAAAAAAACCAAAAAACAGCAAACCTAGTAAGAGCTAATTCAGCAATCTATCTTATCATTAGCTGTAGAAGAACAGTTATTACACCTTCGTGGAAGATGTTATAAGGAAATATTTTCAAAATTTTCTTATTAGAGAAGGTACATAGTTCCTTATGTTTCTTTATCACAAAATATGCATACTGTTTCACTGTACAACTGTTTTTAAATGGCTTTCAGGCAGAAAAATGAGTATATATACATTCTTGAAATCTATATTCTATTTATACTAAGCAGTGGATTCCTACAGTTCATTATAAATCAGCATTTACAAAATTTCATGCTTAGCTGGCATTTAAAAGTTTAGTGAAAATATATGTATCAGAAGAGCTAATTTTAGCTAATAAGGAATTAAAGTGAAGAGACCTAGAGCTATTAACAGGATACTGACCTTGAGTCCCATGATGTAAGCAAAGGGCTGGCAAATAAACTAGGTTGAAGTGTGACAAAATGAGAATATCTTCAATAGTTTCAGGGGAATGTATCATTGTACTTGTTTAGATTTAATTAAAAACATAAGCCCAGGTTAGTGATGGGGTTATCTTTTCTATGCTGTTTTTCCAACTCAGTATTTAACTACATATGAAATGTATTTACTATTAAATGGATTTTTTTGTAAATTTTCATGTCTCCTACAATAGAGAGGTAAATAAGAGAAATCAGCCCTAATTACCAAACGGAAGAAGTTTTTTTGACCAAATTCTAAGGCTTGAATACAGCCCTTACTGTAATGAATAATTACTTCAGTGGAAAAGCTGCTGTGAGTCTTTGCAAAATTAGATTTTTCCCTTTATATATTTTTCAATTACATTAATGCAAATGACTTTTGGGGGTACTTTTTTACCAGTTTGGTTGATTTTTCTTTAGATTATGCAGAGACACAGCTTCGTACTGAAAAAATGCAAATATTATTAATTGTCTCAGGATTTGCCTTATTGCACACACATATGACCAGATTTAAAGTTTAAAAAAATACAAATGAACACTGGAAAAAGAAAGACAATTTAAACTAGTCACCTATTGTTCTAACATATCAGAAACTTATTCTAATGCTCATTTCATCCCAGCATTCAGCAGGGGGAAGGAATCCCTTGATTCAGCAGGGGGAAGGAAAACAATCTGTTGTCTCTGGGGCAGTCTTACCAATCATTACTTCATCTTGGCAGGACAATAACAAACACCCAAAATACAGAGTTGACACAGCTTTAAATAATAGTATGACATCTGAAATTCCTCTAAAATCAATAGCAAAACAGATTTTACCTCTGGTTAACTCATATGATACCTTTACCAATGTCTCAGCCTTTCCTACTGTCACATGTCATACTTCAATACATCATTCTTCAAAGGATCAACTATGTTTTAATTATGTTCCTTTTAAAACATAAGTATACATGCATCATTGTCATTTTTTAGCAGTTATCAGTAAAATATAACAGCATACTCCCTGCAGTTTTAAATTACCTTCACCATCTCTCCAGTTCTTTCTGACTTGAAGTATCTTTTTCTATTTCTGTTCTTAAAACTAGGTTTGGGCCAAAGAAAACACATACAGATTCTAACTGAGCTAGTTTCAAGAGTCAAGTTTCCAGTTATATCATGATATTATAATTATATTTGGGAAAAAGGAAAACTGCAATTCTATTTGAACTAGATTTTGTTCAGTTCTGCACTGGAAAACAAGACACGTTAAGGTTTAGAACTTGAGATGTAAAGGCGTTCCATTCAAAAGTTTCAAGTCGGATTCCTCCTGCTAGCACTCAACACAATTTATTTCAGCATAACAGAAGCAGATTTTAGGTAACTTAAGTGTTTGGCTACAGGCAGCTTTAAACATCCACCATACTTAAACTATCCTGCCTTATTTATCTTTTTTTGGCATACCTGTATTCAGTGTTCGAGTTTCTGCATGTCCATGTTTGTAAGTGTGAGACAATACTAATTAGGTTAAACAGCAATGATGGATTTTCAGTGAGTCTACTTTAAAGCTGCTCTCAAACTGACTCATCCTTGCCAAGTTCCTCTGTTGCTTCCACACAGCCTAGTTTTTCCCTGTATTTTCATTTTTCAGCAAAATTTTTGTTAATCACATGCTCTGCTCAAAACAAATGCTCAAGGACAAATCTTTTTGATTTGTCCTGCTGCTGCTAAACAAGCCTTACAGTCATGAGAAAAAAAGAGCCCTCTAAGATGTTCAAGTCTCTCAGAACTGTTAAGCTGCTGTTTTTCATGCAGCCAGTAACAACACTGAGCTGAACAGAACACCTTACACCACACTCAGTCACTGCTATTTTCCTATGAACTTTTGTTATTGCAAGGACCATGCCATACAATCCTTTTGATACATTTTGCAAACCTCATCTTAAAATACGATTGTTTTCCTCATTATACAGACTGCTCCTGATCCAGGCTGATCTAGTGATTCTAGTTTCCAGCACATTTGTCTCCTGCTTATATCCAGTTATTCCTATCCGTCAGCTTGAATGATATTGCATCGTTCTTCTCCAGGTTTTATTTTCCTGGGGCTTATCCTGGAAAATATTCCCCATCAGCTTCATTTCACAAGGTTTGCTTCTCTGAAACACTCCTGCAGTCTCTTTCTCCAAGGCAGGCTTTTTCATCTACTCTCTCCACTCCCCCTTCAGATTAAATCCACTTTTCTCACCCTTAGATAAGATGAGGTCCCATGATTGCCTTATGCATTGACTGAGGCTCCTATGTTTCACACACAGATAGTAAAAGTCCAATTAAAAAAAAAAAATTCCTAATCTTCATGCTTTCTATTTCCCTGATTAGCAACATTTCATTCCTGTCCAGTTATTTTACGGTATTTTGGGGTTTGACATAGATTCTGTCCTATGTCAAAACCTACAGGCAGCAAGATTTTTGCAACTGCTTTTCTAGTTTTTACTGATCTCACCAGTCTCATCTAGAAGACACTGTTCCTAATAAGCTGTTACCCAAGCAGAGTTTTTCAGCTTATTGCAGTCCTAATATTTCATCTTTCACACAAAAATTTGGCTGCACATTTTAAAAATACCAGAAAGATCTCCTCAGAAGTAAGGCACGTTGGTTGAAATATGTCATTCATATGAACTATGAAGAAAGCAACTGTAGTGACTTGAGCACGAGCATTATGCAACTTGTCATTTAAAAGCCATTTCAACAACAGCATAACAGATATCTGAGCACCTTACAGCTATTTTGCAGATTGGTACATCTATGAAGCCTGACTGGAATGGCTCAAGCAGGCATGCAAATGTGATATGAGTTACTATGCTTATGGTACTGGGTTGATTATTTTGACAAATCTTTTCAAAACAGGAAGCATTCAAAGCTACTTCTATTCCTGTTTTGATGTGCTATGCATATAACATACCTTGGTTACATGTGTGTTGTATTTTCAGGTAAAAAATTTTCAGATCAAAATCTCTGCATATCTCTTTGGCTTTTTACCTTGAGAATGAATATTTTCAAGCAGGATGGGAAAATAAATTTGGTACAATTACTGCCTTTGATGGCAATTATTCAAGCAAAACAGTACCATAAAAAGAACTTCTAATAATCTGAGTTCAATAAAGTATTTCTTAATATGTCCATTACTGTCTAGAGGAGTATTTTATAAAGGTTTCATAATGTCTCCAACCAAGGTGATTCCATAAATAATGATTGCACAGTGGTCTCTAAGGTATCTTGTGTCTCCTTTGTGACGTAAACTGGTTGTTATGGAGATGGTAAAATATCAACCATTCTTTATGAGACTGTGCAAGATCAATTTTGGATCTGTTACTGCAGCTTCTTTCTC
Organism: Buteo buteo; assembly: GCF_964188355.1. NCBI lineage: Eukaryota > Metazoa > Chordata > Aves > Accipitriformes > Accipitridae > Buteo > Buteo buteo. Next base: position 31,687,175 of record NC_134175.1, read on the forward strand.
TGTTCAGCTACAATCAGCCTTCCTTAGCAACAGAAACAGATGTAAAAAAAGTATAAAATGTTCTAAAACAAATGTTTGCACAATACTTTTAACTGTTTGACACACAGAAAGAGACCTGTGTGCATTTGTAACGGATGCAAATTCCATCCCAAATTCCCCCAAATTCAAATAAGTCTAATGGCCTTCAACAGAAATGAGGCTACTACTGTTATGAAGGTTTAACAGCTTACAAATAAACAGACCACTCCCTTTTCATTCCCTATTTTTTTAATTTCATAATCTATACCTTACAAAAGTAGTTTTTGTTTCTCAAAGTGGGGACGGCGAAGATTAACATCTTTCACCCCAAATTTAGGGAAAGTACATAAGGGACTTTTGTTCACCAGTGTGTTAAAACTTTCTAGAGCTTCATGAAATAGGAGGAAAAGGGTTATGTCTGGGGAGTAGTATGTAAAAATATGGTCTAAGATACTTGGCTAGGCTGCCTGTAGATTATTTTTCTCATCTATGCTAGTCCATGTGTCTATAAGTGTGTAGGTTCCCATTCAATGATTAAGGTTAAAGAACACACTGCTGAGTCAGGTTTTTGCAGAGTCCTATAGCAAGACAGGACTGTGGGAATTCCTCCTTCTCCTCCCAGTTTGTATTTAGAGCACAGACAAGAACACAAAAAAAATACAGTATTTCATTGGAAAGTCATGAAATTTTCAAGGAGGCCCTCAGTTATTTGCAGATTATCTGTACTTTTACGGAAACATTACAGAGAAGAAAAGAATGAAGATTATCAGAAATCCATTTTGTATATTCTAATAGTACATTCATTTTACTTTACAGGGGCCTAGATGTAAAGTAGAAACACAGCCATGGGGGAGGGAAGAAAACATACCCTTTTCTCCTTTTATGTGGAAGTGGCAACAAAGTGTGCATTGTAATGAATGGAGACAACCCAGATAGGAACATTTGCCTACCTCAGGTGCCATCCAAAAGGGTGTTCCCACTGAGGTGTTTCTACGCAGCCGAGTGCTGGTGAGCTGGGCTGAAACACCTGCAATAGAAGAGATCGAAAAAACTTGGCTTCAAATTCATTCTGTCATTTCAGCCCGTTTATTTCAAGTACCTGGAAAACAAACCCCAAGCCTGGGAGTACAGCTGCAGAATGCCTGGCCAAAGTAGGTGCAGCATTTGTACTGAATTCTTTGATTAATTTCAGCTTGCTGTTTTAGTTCAGGATTGCTGAGAGGTATTTTGTGAATGACTCTCAGTTTGAAGCACTTTCATTCAAACTCAAACATTCAATTGGCACCTAAATATCACAGTCTTCTTTCTGCTATTTTCATGAGTATAAACAGTAACTACCCAAATTACAATTTGACTTTAAAACTTCTGTTTCAGAAATTTACTCCCTGAACACCACTGGCAGGAAACTTGTTCCCTAGAGTATTTGCAGAGGCTCCTGTTCAACAAAACATTTATGCACTTACTTAAGTCTTTCCCTATTGAGAAAAGCACGGAAGATCAAGCTCACACTGCAGCTTGTACTCAGGGAGTTAAGCACATGCTTAAAACAAAGCCTGTGCTTCAGTGCTTTGCTGACTGCGACTGGACTACTGAAGCACAACTGAAAAAAGGAAGAACGAACTAAAGTGAAATCAAACAACGTTAACAAATCAGAATGAACTTCCGCAGCAAATCTTCTTCTGTGCTCCAGTCAACATATAATCAAATTGTAGAGTTCAGGAGCATTCCAATAAGTTGACACAAAACCAATATTGACTTAAAAACATATTCCACCTTAAAATTGTTTAAAACCAAAACCCACAGTGGTCTGCTCCTATGGCATTACCCAGAGACAAAAATGGGCAGAAACAGATATAACACATGTTGCCTGATGCCAATAAATAAGAAATTGGGACTCATAATTCATAATTTAAATAATTTGATTGCTGGCTCCAACATTCAAGCCTGTGTTTATTTTTCATTTTCCAGTGTGACTGCAAGTCTTCAGTGATTTCCCGAGTACTGCTGTGAAACAGTTAATGGCTAGGACCTACAGCAAGCCTCTGTGCATTTAACTCTGATCTCTCTTCAGCTAGCTTAATTTGTAACTGCTATCTATGGACACTCTAAAACAGTGTAGAATACCAAAGAGCTGAGAGAGGGAGACAGGGGGAGAGAGTGAGAGAGCATGAGCATAAATGAATGATAAGTTGCAGACATTTTGGGTCGACTTACACTGTTACCAACATTTATTCAAATATATCATGCTGTCGAGAGCACTTGAGAGAAGAAACGTGTGTTACATTGAAAAAGCAAGCTGTAAAGTCATGCAATAAAGGCAAAAAAAAAAAAAAAAAGCCTCAATTAAGGATATCTGTGTAATCCTCTCTGTGACCTAATATCTATACGTGCAGCCTTGAATATGAAGTAACTTTTTTTTTCTTCAAGATTCTGTCTCATTCTGTGGACAGAATGGATCGCGTTCACTGAATAGGCAGTAAATTAATTTTTTTTTTATCCCCATTGATTTAAGTTCTAGTTACTTATTTAGTATATCCAATCCTATGCTAAATTTAATATTATTATTTTCTTTTTCTTTTGACATGTTTCCTTCCCTCCTCATCAAACAATAAATCTCCTTAACATTCCTGCAGAATGGGAGAGGATTATTAGTTCCAGTGATTAACCTAAAAATATCCAAAGCATCCACTGTTTTGGGGTACTTAATCTCAGATCTTTCAGATTTCAGGCACTCCACATGCCTCAAGTAGAGCTGTAATAGATCTCAGCTGCAGTTCGAGAACACTTAGCTCTTCTGCAAAGGAAGACAAGATGTTTCAAACTGTTGGGAAAATGAGGAACAGAGTGGCCAGTTCTAAAAAGTCTGATGCAAGCGACCTGCCAATGTCACAGAGAAACACTGGCAGAAGTAAGAATAGTCACCAATTTGATGCCATTCAATTGAACTGCTGGTCCCTTCTCTTCCTGAACTCCCTGCATTTTTCACTATATATCTTCCACTTCCTGCAACAAATGAGACAAACAGTTCTACAAACAGTATCACCTGTGACTCAGTCCTAATTCACTCCCAGAGTCCCTTCTGTGACTATGGCAGTGGACTAGAGGGGAAAAATAGCAACTTAATGAAAGCTTGGTGCCTGATGCTTCTTTAGTCAGGAAGCCCTGACTAAAGCACATATGTGGGCATTTCTTGGCATTTCCTCAGAATTAAGTGTTAGGAAACACTCGAGATTTAACTCATGTCTTTTTCTGAGGTAGTCATATTTGTTGTGATTTTCTAGAATTCCTATTGTAACTTAAAAAGTAGGAAAATATCCTAAAGCCTAAATGTGGAATCAGAGAGATCCATGGGACACCACAAAGGTTGGGACTCTCAGTTTCCTTGAACGTGCCACTTGGAGTTGCAGCACGCTGATCCACCTTTGGAAGCTAGAGCTCCAAGCTAAGCTTCCACTGCAGCTAAGGCCTTTGTTTTGCTTTGGGAAGAAAAGCCAACTTTTCCCAGAATGTGGTCGTTATAAACAAAGATCATACTGCCAAAATTCCCCCAAATGAGAAGGGAACTTCCTACCTTGTACTAGGTCAGGGACTCGCTCCAAGTTTTGCTTCAGGCTGTATATTTCTCCCAGCACTTTTTTAATTTTTGCCTTTAACATTCAACATAATGAATTTTTGTCCCTAGAAGATAGGGACAGAGTCTCCTGTTTCCCAACTTACTTTAGCATTGCCAATAGATTTTTTAATGTTAAATTTATAATACCATGGCAACATAGTATTAAATTTTCTTTCCACTGCATAAATTTAATATTTTTGGATTTTTTAAAAAATATTACTATTTGCAGAAGTTTTTGGCACGCCGTTTTACACTAGTCTCATTTTGTGAACATTCTTCTTTACCTTCATGCACTGCTAAACAAACATCTGTTAGTCATACAACGCTATTCTCAATGATGATCACTTTATATGGTTTAATTAATAAATCATATTACTAATAATCTGTTTCTGTTACCTTTAATAAAATTGTCCATTCCATTGCATACATATCTGAGGGACTACAGCATTTCTTTACTTTTCTAAGTGACTGTTTAAAGGGAAAAAAAATTGCTGAACTGAGTTAAATTCTATTGCCAAGTCCCTGTCTATCTACCTATCTACCTGTCTGTCTCTCTCCCCCCCTTTTCTTACAATGTTTCCAGAATTGCAATGCTCAAATCTAACAGCAATAATCACAAATTAAGTGGATGTTGGGTTTTGGACCCAAGGGACCATTTTAACTTCTGCTCAGAGGGAAAAAAATATGCTTAAGGCTAGCAAAAGCCACTTCAGAGAGAAGAATGTTTCCTTTTCATATGCAAAAGACAGAATATCTAAATTTAAATTAGGAGGACAACTGCCCTGAAACTGACATTCCTTATGAAATGCAAAAGAGCTTTGTAAATAAAATGGTACCTTCAGAACTACTTTTAATTATTAAATTATTATGTTTAAGCTTACAAGTTAAAAGTCTATTACTGATTTTTGGTTAGAGTTTTTTTTTCTTGCTGTACCAGGTCCCTTCTCTATTTTCCTTCTTAAAATAATTCTGAGTATCCTTCTGAAAAAGTCTCTCACTACGGCATTCTGCCTTCCCAGGGGAAAGTAAACAGATGCCTTTGGCTAAACTGCATGTATCAGGAAAACAAATGGGAAGTGGTCATTACCAAAGTCAACGAGCTTGACTCCACCTTCTGTTGTCAGGAGAATGTTGTTCCCTTTCACATCACGATGAATGATCCGGTTATTGTGTAAATGCTGAAGGCCCTATATACCAGCAGTAACAAAAATAAGTTTACTCCCTTATTTAAAAACAATTACCCTACTATTAGGGAATGTAATGAAGACAATCTGTACATACTCTATAGAAACATCTGTCCACCAGATTACATGCTTGATACAACCCCTGCTGCTATAATAGCCCGCATAATATTGTCAACATTACCATACTTTATAAATGGAAAATGTATGTATGAGATGAGTAAATTGCACCCTCTGCTGTCATTACAAGCCCAATGAACATGCTTACCAAGAGAGCACCATATAAGATGTATGAGATTATAGCTTCATCCAACCGTTGGCCACACTTCAGCAGGCCTTTGACAAGCTCTGTGACAGAACCTCCATTGCACAGCTGTGAAGGGAGGAGTTGCGGGGGGGGGGGGGGGGGGGGGGGAGCAAGGCAAGTCCTCAGTTACTCAATATACTTGTTCAGGCTGTAAACACCTACCATGCAAAACTGCACTACAACACAAGTCTGGGAACAACGAGATTTTTACCTTGCAATTATTTATGTTGTCACCCCACCTTAGAACATATTTTATTAGCAATGTTAATAATAAATCACAGCAGCCTGGGTGGGGGGAGGGAAGTGAAAACCAAAGATTATAAAGTGTAATTTATAAAATGTAACTAAAAATCAAAATATTACGAATGGGACTATATTTTGTTGTTAGAAGAGGATAAGTCCAATTTTCATTATTTGAGTATTTTCACAATAATACGTGCATTGTCTTTTCAAAAAACTGCTTTTGTGCAAAGAAAAGGCCAGACAGAAAAGACTGATGTTCTTGATAACTGGGAGGCAACAAATTACAGTCGTTTTAAACCTTCACTCCATCAATGCTCCTGCTGGCAGGCAATATAAAGTAGACAGAAGTCATATCTCTATACTCAGATTTGATGGCATGTGCTGCCAACAACTGAGATGAAACATTCTGATCCAGAAAAGCAGCTTCTTGCAAGCATTTCCCACTAATGGGCTGCCATACATCAAAAGAGTAGGAGAAACAAGTAAAATTAGAATCCTTGTAAATACATTTTCACTCACACCATTAGTTTACTGTCCATGCCCTTCTAAGCAGCTATTTGCCTCCTTCCTTTCTCTTCTTCCTCTGTCCTTTTCTTACTTACTTTAATATTCACAATTGTTCGACAAAAAAAAAAAGATGGGAGAATTGACTGCCTTTCTTTCATTGAATTTCCTCCTCTAGACCTGTTTTTGTAGCCAGCAACATTTCTGCCATACAGAAATCACATACATTTTAACACAAATTCATTTTATGTTATCAGTATTAAGTTTAAAATGTTACAGCATAAATCAGGAGAATGGTATGGAAACAGAAGTTCTACAAACCCTCAAGTTTTGCATCTTTCAAATAGCTTTTATGAATTGTGTATCAGTTCAATCACTAATTTCTGTGATATGTCGATATTATCCTTCAATTTATTAATAACTTCCCCTTGCATCAAAAAATTTCACTAGACTAAAAGTTTTAGTTCATGGAAAGGACCAGATCACATGATAAAAAAAAGACATCCTTTACGTAAATAAGTTCCTGAAGCAAAAATTCATCCCTGAAAATATTGATGGGTTCTGCAGGAATTTGACTTTACTTTAAAAATAGTTAGTAGGGAATTTATTTATTTTTTTAAATAAATTAGGTGGAAGCATTCAGCTCAATATCAATCATCAAATGTATTTACAAGAGAACATCATCTCATGAGAGAAAGTGCATGTTTTTCATTCCATGCTTAACCATTTGCTGACAAGCCATTAAGTCAAAGATTTTTGTTTCTTGCCTCTATTGCACTAAATGTTCTATTGAGACAGGCTGTAGTAAACTTATCTCTAGCCTGCAAATAAAAAATCAACAAGCATGCCCTCACTTCAAAAAAAACCCAAGCTGGTTGTGACTGAAAAATGGTACAGACTGACAGCTGTTTGGTAGCATATGTTAAATGAATGACTGACTCTGAAAATAAATATATCCCACAAACATTACTGCAGCTGTCAGTGACACTGTTCTTGACAGTCAGCAAAGATCTGGGACAAAATGAACTTGTAAACTTCATTACCGCTTTATACCTAAGGGTAGTACTTCAAAAAGTGGACTGATGCACATTTAGATGGAAAAGTAGGGAAGCTTGCTTTACAGTTGCCTGTGCTATACCTATCCGAGAACTGCATCACCATAAAAATATTTAAGGTGTCCACTTTTGCTACCCTTCCTCATCCTAGACATTTATCAAAGGTCCTGCTTGTAGTGAGTAAACACAGCAAAATTGTGCCTAAAGGAAAAAAGAAAAAAAATCCACCTTTTTATTACGTATTTTGGAAGTCACACATCCAATGAATATATTTCATCAAAGACTCAGGGATCAAAGTCTGAGTACTTTGTGTATTCCCTTTTACTGAAAAAGTCTCATTAATTTATAATATAAAAAGTAACTGCTATGCATACATAGATTTGCACATAAATTCCAAGGCAAGAAATAGTTTGCCTTGTCTGTTAAATTTATCCGTATAAGGAAAACACAATTTTTAAAATGTCAAATTTCTTTAAAACTTTGGATAATGTCCACCAAAACACACCTGAAATGAACATACTTAATTTATAAGGTCTGTACAAACACCTAACTCTCTCAAAATTCTACATTCAATTTTATTACATAGAATATGTTATATGTAATACCACATCTCATGCATCTGTTGGATACACTACACTTGTATTAAAAAAGAAAACACATGGGAAACCAAGCCCAAACTCAACACAAAGCCAGCAGGCATACAGTAAAAAACAACACCAAAACAAAAATTCTAAAGCTTCTTTTTTAATAGTTACTGAAATTTAAGATGAAACACATCCAAAAGTTTTCATTCAAGCTACATAATTCTGCAGTACATATAAGTTAGATGTATTGTTGAGATTTCACAGCTTAAAGTGGAAATAAAGATTCCCTACTCTGATTCCAGTCACCATTCAAGAACTGGGAGTGGAATTTCTAAAATGATCAGTAATTAAAAAGTGAACGCTAACTTTTACCTGTCTAGTTATAAGAGAGGAATGTTTGAATGGTCTGTTACTGCTCATCAGTCTGTGCAAAGCTCTCTATCAATTAAGCCTAGAAAACACGTAGAAAAAATTCTCATCTTGCAACAATCTTTGGCAGTCACTTAACTGTCAACGAGATCACCAAAATACTTTTGTCATTGCAAGACTACTAATTGCTACTGAACATGAAGAGTTAACAAGGCATTTCTGTTGCTAGGTTTTCAACAACAACCAGCCTCTAGTTTTAAATTACCATAAAACAGACTTTCCCATTACATTTTCCCTGTTCATTTTTGCAGTAGGCAGCATGTTTAACTGTCCTCCATGTTGTGACTACATCATCTTTTGCATTCCTCTCAAGTGCTTGAGCTCTCCAAAGTTCAGAGAAATGTCTTGTCTAACGTTTCCCCCAATATGAAAAAAATCAGGCTGTTTTTAGGCAAACCATTCTTATCAAAAGAACTTGCTTGTTTTGGAGGCAGAATGTAGCAACTTGAACAAAAATAAAATGCAAGGACATTATCTATTAAACTTTTAAGTTTGGATGTGATTTTCAACAGTAGGCTACCACACATCATCTCTCACCAGTCCTTTGATTAACGGCCCCAATCAGAGAATCATGAAAGCCTGTGACTCTTCTAGCAATAAAAAACAGAAACCCAACAACATTTGCTAGTTAAGATGTAATGTTATCAAAACGTTTTTACCTCAAGTACTAGCCAGAGCTGTCCTCCCACATATTGATCTGCTTTGTAAAACATCCCATAAAATCTAACAACATTAGGATGATTGGGAAGAAACTGCAAAATATTATATTCTGCTTCAATTTCTTCATCTACATCCTAAATAAAAAACACAAACATATAGAACATATAAACACAGTAAGCCTGTACAAAGCAAGAGCAAACTCTCATGGATTAAAAAAAACCATTTTTTTAATTAGTTTGTACTTTTAAATGGTTTTAATTTAATGTAGCTGAAAGTACTCTCAATACTGTAACTTTAAGCCACACCAAATCATGCTACTTTTGCTTTTTTTACATACAGAAATGTGAAGTCTGTGTAAAGCAAGCAGTTGTTCTTCAAGGATTCTTTCAGTGCATAACACAGTTAACCAGAAAAGTAAAAATTATACTTAACCTTGCTTAGTTCTCTAAATAAGAAATTTAAAAGTGTATTATTTTCTAACTTGTTTTTAAATACACATATTTTTAATGTGTAAGCTAAATGTAAATACATGAACCTTTGATTCATTCTTTTTTCTGTGGTCATCAGATGGGACCAGAGAACAATTTAACAAAACCTCAAAGGTGACATCAGTAAAAACAAACACATTCTTATGAGGAAAAGACATATACCAGAAACAATTAAAGAGAGACAAAACAAAACTCATGAAATAAGCAAATGTAATTAAATGAAAGAATTCTGTGACACTTACAAAATACTGTTTCATATCAGCACACAGGCCACAACTCAGAACAGTATTTAAGCACTGAATTTTTGTTTCTGCATAGACTGACTATTAGAAAATTTAAGCTCTTACATGCATTTTCCTTTTTTTGCATTTTGCTAAAAAGGATGTAATTTATTACCTTCTTCAGATTTATACAAGAAAAAACCAAGATGAATTTCAGTAGTGGTAGATGACAGAAACGTTAACTTTTTTTAGCAAATATTTTAGCCCAGCTGTCATGACCACACTCCAGCTTGATCCAACCTGAGCAGCTGCCAATTAAATCTTCCATTGAAAACTAGGGCCTTGGTTCTCAAGGGGAGCTAGGCATTCAGTACCCACTAAAACTGCAGCTGGCACAGAACTACCTCTGAGAATTTGGGCTGTGCTCTTCTTCTGTTTTTATCTTAACTATTGCCTTGCAGTATTATCCACTTATAAAACATAACTATAAAATACCCTAAAGTTCACAGTACTTCTGTGATGGGAAAAGTAATTCTTTTGGGGAGTACACAGAATAAAATAAGAACATTAAGATTAACACCATCTTGTATTTTCCCTGCTATAGCAGGCCCCTAAGAGGAATGCCTCTGTGCCGCCTTATCATTTGCATGCTCCGAGCACAGGTATCTAAATTTGTACCAGAAGAATTACATAGACCTAAAAAAGAAACTACGCAAATGCTGTCTTCAAATAAAATACAAGATGATGAAATTGTAAGTTGCAGCTTTCAGGTGCTGGTACCAAACTCCTTCTGTCAATGCATTCTGCAAAATTGTTCCCTTCAGGATGCTTTCAATATCTTACACATTTGATTTATATGTCAACTCCGAGAATTCTTTCAAATTAACAATGAAGTTACAGTTTAATATTTTTTACTTACACTGATAGGATCCAGAATCTTTACTGCTGCCAGACTCCCATCTTTCTTATTGGCAACCTTATAGACTTTACCGTAAGTGCCTTTCCCAATAGTCTCTATAATTTCCCAGGTATCTGAGGGATCAGCTAATGATTCTAGTCCAATCATAGTGGAATTATACTGAAACAATCCATACAATGGCTTCCTGGAAAACAAAGCAGACACACATACAGCGGGAAGCCCTAAGTAACTCTGTACTAAAAAAGGCACCTTCTGATAAAGAAACCAAATATTGTCCTAATTTGAGAAGAAATACAGATAGAATCACAAATGAAAACCAGACAGAAAGATAAGATCACTAAATGAAGGAATGGAAAGAAAACTCTGGAGACTACTTCTCTTTACTTACTTTGCTGTATGTATTAATTGCTTCAAACATTGCCCCATAAGCTGCATCATTCTGAACACATTTTAACAAGTTATCACAAAATCTGATCCTCCCTCTACTGCACACTCTTTTAATGGACATTTTACACAATTTGTTTAACACTGCTCATGAAATGACGCCCTATTTCTTGTGGATTAAAACACCATGTCATGCTTTTAACACATTTTTGTCTGATGCTCCCTGGATAATTGCCAGACAGGCATTCAGTAGGTATAACACCTCATCATATCTGATACATCTACAACAGGGCTATGTATTACTAGTTTAATAAAAGTTAAATTTTTCATGGTTTAATAAAAGTTAAGACTGGGCTGGCTGGTATAATAAAATACAAACAAACTTGATAATAGGCAACAGGCACACCACTGGGGTGACATGCATCACTGGAGATGTTTCTCAACAATTGCACTTGTCTATCTCTGTATTTCAGTCAGAGTGTGTTATGGTCAGGTACACAGGCTGACTGCACCTCCACCTTCAGGAGATCTCCTGGTCAGGGGAGTCGTTGCCCCAAACATTCCTGAGTGATGCATGGATCACTGCAGCCTATGGAAAAGGCTCCTTCCCACCCTTAAAATTACATAGATGGCAAGTTCTGGTGATTAGGAAAACAACAATACCATTTTAGGATTTCATTTCAAGTAGTAAGAACGTAGATCTTGCCCCTGAACTGGAATTAGAGAAAGGAAAGATGAAGTTTAAGATGAGACTAACTTAACCTTCTTATGTAATTCCTCATTAGGGAAGCTGACTGGTTTATGGTTTCTCTAAGAAAGAATATTATTTGCCCATTTAGTAGCTGTCAGTAGGTAGACCCCTTCAGCTGTCTGTACACTTAATTAGGAGATGTAAAGTCTTGAGATCCATGAGCAAACCGAAGGAGAAAATAAGAAAGTGATCTTGACAAAAGCAATTGAAGACACCACCATTGCTGACTGCAAAAGCTCTTGATTTTTGGAGATGGATCAACTAGCATCTCAAACATACACTTGAATTTTAAGATTTGAGCCATTTCTTTCTAAGCATGTCTGATATCTCCAAAACTACTTGAAATAATTTTAAAAACCTGTTGTCTTATTTACCTCTTCACCTTTTCCAGCAGCAGTGACAACTATCTGGCATGAGAAATTTAGTCAGAAAGAAATGTGAGCCTGGCTGGGGAAACTGATAAATTAATAAGGAATGAAGCAGCAGCTCTTCAATGTAATTAAAGAAATAATTGTGCTTTCTGTTCATGATAGAGAAGAAAATAACCTGTATGCAATTCACAGGCAGCACAGGTCTGTATAGCAATATTCAAAATGGAAGTATGTGTATAAACTAATTTGCATGCTTTGTTCCTTTCCAGAAGAAATTTTTAAATTCCTTTAGACTCTAAGACAAAATGTTTACATGTTGTTGAAGTAATTTACCATATAGCAGGCACAAAACACGGCTGTTACTGACATCAGGTTAGAAGAAGTATAATGTTTTTTTTAAACAATGGCAGGCACATCTAGAGAAAACTTCTATTTCCTTCCTTGGTTAAAACTATATTTGCACCAAAGATAGTGCCAAATAATATACCGAATTGCTTTGGTCTGTTGACCAAAAAAAGGCAAAGAAAAGAAGGAAAAAGAAGGGAAGGTTAAAAAAAAAAAAGCTAGAGTCAATGTCATTTATCTGTTGTGGGTCAATAACGTAATTTATTAGGACAGTTTCTCACTACTTGGATCCAATATAGCATGCTGCAAATAAAGAACAGTATTCTGAGCACATACAGTTAGCACCTCAACAGAGAAGCAGGTCAGGTGAAAGACTTCTCTGAAATCAGTGAACAGACTGTACTACATGCACTGAAGACAGCAGCCACAGACATGTAGCTCCTGATAAGCCAACCTTAAGAGCAAGGTTTGCTTGCAGGCTGTGGGGGTGGTGAATACAAACATAAATTGGAACAGTTGCATCTCAGGTTAAAAAAAAAACATACTGAACATGCATGATTTTAAAGCTTTAGGAGAAATGCTACAGATGTTCATGTGCAAAGAAACAGAGAAGAATAGGCTGCAAACAGCTGTGATGCAACCTTACAAGGAAAAAAAAAAAAAAAAAAGACTGATACTTATTTCACTGTCACTGTAAAAACTACCCTATCACACAGATTGTCCGCAAAATGATGCATGGCACTCTTTGTACAGATGTAATGTTTATTATGGCGCCTCTCTCCAAGCAGCTGTTGAGGATAAATGTTTTTCCTGAAAACAAAATAATCTAGTGTCATTACCTGCTTTTGTTCTGATTATTAAGAAATCTTTAAAATGGTTATCTCCCAAATTTTTGGAATACACTAATATTTCTTTATACCAGAAGACAACGTTGACAACATAAAATTTAACACAAAATTGTTACAGATGGAGTGCTGGTGGAGGACTGAAGAAAAATTTTAGTGAATGAGCACTTCTATGCACTCTGATAAAAAGGCAGCATTTACAGGTAGCATGTTTATGCATTACATGGAATGAGATTTGCCAAATACGTACCATAAACCTCTTCTGCTTAAACTAAAACAGCCTCTTCTTGAACTCAAGCAATACACATCTAAATGAGGTTCTACATCTGCCATCAGTAAAAGTGCCCATTGCACACAACATAGTAATCCTTACGACATTCCTATGATAGATGTGAATGTTCTACAGTACAAAAAAGCAAAAGAACAGTATCTGCTATTATCTTCATTATAGTAAAATTTGGTTTTAAAAAAAAAAACCAAACACAAAATGTAAACATTAAAGGAAAAAGCTGAAGTTTTAAAGTGAATTTGTGCTTTTCTTTTTCTATTTCCTGATTTGCTGAGCTTCAGAAAATAAAATGCCCTTGTTTTAACATGGACTGCCATTTACTTTTTATTTCTACAGTGAAAAGTTACATATGAATGCAACCACTTTTACAACAACCCCATATTCAGAAGACCTGAACACTAAATAAAATGCTGAAGCTGAAATTTCTTAAGGAAGAAATTTCTCCTTTCACTCCCCCCACATCAGGCCTCACACCTCCCTGGGCTTTGAAATGATGTACAGAGCGCGGCTTCTAGCTGTGAAAAACTTAGCAATGCTCTCCCCAGAGGGAGCCTCAACCTATTACAGACCTACTGATTACAAGTATTTCACGATTTCTGCCACCAGCTGGAGAAACCTTCTCAGTGGTTAAATCTGTTCCATGCAGGCAAGCAAAATAGTCCACACCAGATGCTGAAAAATTACACTTTGGCAATTAACTCTACTGGATGGGGAACATCTGACACAAAGCTATTTGGGACTGCACACGCTTATGCTATTTGAGGAATGACTACATGCTATCAACAAGCCTGTAGCACTCTACCAAGCCCTGTTTTGCATACTTGGGAAGAGACAGAATGCAAAGCAAGAGTAAGGACAACTTGATGGAGTCTAGTCAAAGCACTCAGGCTAAAATAGGGGCAAATAGCATGATTTTATTTTTTTAAAGCAGAGATAATATACTAACTTAAAATAAATCTTGCAAAAGTTGACCAACCAAGACAAACAATAGGGTAAGACAAAAAATTACTAACAGGCTTCAGCCATTGACAGGGTTTCTTTCATTTATCCAGGAAAATAGATATTCTCCATCAATAAAGTAAATTTCACGGGTTTCTTCATAAAACCTGGATTTTTCTATTTTGAAAACCTTTAACAGTCAGAACAGGCATGACAGACTAACTTAGATGGCAGTCAGGCAAATAACATTTATCTACATTTAAAGAAAATATTTCTCTGTAAGATCAACATTAGAACCAATGATTGCACATTATCACCCCTTAACAGTATCCCTAAGACAAAGAGACTACATGTATTGTTTGATATAAAAGATAACGTAAAACAAATATGGGTTACAGACAGTGCACAAATCATTTTTCCCTCTGTGAACTACAGCCTTCCAATTGTATTCCATGGCTCTAAAAAGCCTCAAACTAGCCATCTGGAATATTATGTGGTGTATTATAAGTTCTACTGTGATCTTCACCTATGTTGTGAAAACAAAACAAAAAACCCAAACCCTACAGAGATTAACTACATGCAGGGGGTTTTATGATATAATTATTTCCGGAATAAAATCAGCAACTTTTTCTTATAAATTTATTATCACAGCTATCTTTCTCAGAAATTATAGGGACAAGAGAGACTTGTAAGAAAGAAAAACAGTGCCAGAAATAGCTTTACAATTACTGTTCTATTTGCAGTACTGCCCTACTCCTACACAACAGTGATTTGCCTGCCTACTGCCTTCCAAAATGCACCCTTTTCTAGCTCACAGTAAAACGGGACATTCACAGAGGTTTTGAAATTAGTAAGAGCCTCACTCCAGCCAGGTGCTTTCTAACAGTCATGTTATACAGTACTAGACAATTGTAGCTGGTAGGCACATAATGGCAATACCAGCGAAACAAAATTGAACATACTGTTTCCATATGAACAATTCATGCACAAGCCTAATTTTTGCAATGTTCTCTTCGTTTAACCCCTCTTGTCTCTCTTGTGAAACAGCGCTTACACTCTTCTGGCACCTACACATATTGTGGAAGAATAAGAATGTCATATTCAAAATGAAGGTATTTCCCTATTTGTAGGAAGCTCAATATTGCTTCCATACTAAATGAAGAACTCATAGATAGAAGAATTTGGAAGGTAAAGTTGACATTATCAGCTATGGCTTCACCCAGCCATGAAAGCCCCTATTCTGCTGGCTAGTAATGGTCACACCCAGACAGCTACCTAAGAAGCAATTGTTAGAGGAATTAATGAACCACCGAAAGGGATAAGAAAATCAATAGTCAGGACATCTTCCTCTGCTAGTCTCCTCCTGCTGTTTCTCACTGGCTAGGTTAAAACAAAGAGGATGTCAATATCTTGAAATGAAGCATACAAAGAATCTATCAACACACCATCCTATAACTGTTCTCAATTGGTCTCAGAAAGAGAAACTGCAGAATGTGATGTGCATAGTTCTTTCTGGGATAAAGGTCAGTGATGGAAGGAGATGAAGGAGAAGAATAAAAGTATGTTGAAAAGCTGTTATTGATGCTATAAAACTTACAAACAAAAAGAACCATACTTTAACCCATCATGTCCTTTCACTAGGCCAACGTAAGGGAAAAATAGGACAATCAGGAACAGAACTGCTATTGTTTATAGATGAAAGGTAGAGCTCTGAAAACACTCCTGCTAAATTCAGTTCACAGAACAAGTTTCTGTTGAATACACAAATAATGAAACTGACTCTGTGGGTGTTCAAAATGGAGATGGAGACAATGTAACTGGGAAACACCTTCTCCCTTTCCACGTACTCCAACTTCAACTTTTTAAACTTTTTACCAATTGCTCTTACATACACTCTCTCTCCATAAAGTCCTTTAAATTCAGGAATATCTTTGTTAATTTCTTTCCTTCTGCTTCCTTTATATGGATGGACTAGATAATCTAAGCTTTTAGACTTGTAATATCAGACACAGGGTCAGAATAGAGTGATAACCAGTGGCAATGGATTGTAATCGGACGCTAGTTCTGAGGAAAGCATTGGGAATGTTTGCTCTCTTGTCTTGTCTATGCTTCCAGTTCATCGCAGCATGAAACACAACCCCATTCCTAGGACCAACCATAATAAACTGCCCACAAAACAGCTACTGACATCATGGCACAGAAATCTAAATGTCACCTCCTCTAGAAATAAAGAGAAAAAACAACTTGATTTTTGAACACTTTAATCAAATGGTGAAAATTTCACACCACCACTCCTAAACTGGTTCTGAATCACAAGCATTTTTAAGATTATAATCTTAATTCAAATTCTTAGATCAAATGTTTTGAGTCTAAACCAGAAAACTCCCCATTAATGTCCTAGAAAATGCATGGTAGGAAAGATGTATGTGCCTAGTCCAGACAATCCAGTTGCACATTTTCATTTACATTCATTGCATCATAATCTGTTGCATTATAAATTTTCATAAGTAAACTCTTATTGCACCTTTACATTTATGAGTACATTAACCTTTGTTCAACAATGATTGGTCATTTTTGTATTGTTCATATAAGCCAAACAGAAGACTACTCTGGGTGGCAAATATATCCTTGCGATCAGCCAGTTTCATACACAAACAGATCTAGGATGCATGCAGACAAAGGTAAAGTACAGCTTGGCCCCTGACCAGCTCCCCTGTAAATCTAATGCTTTTCTTACTTTGTATGCATTTTCAGTCTTTCCTGAAGGCCTGTGTCAGATCAGGAGGCACTGCTGACTGTTGCTGGGTCACAAAGAAGTTATTTTACTCCAGAACTATTTAGCACCTCATTCTGTGACTCCCAAAGAAGTGCCACAACACTCTTGATAAAATTCCATCTTCCATGGGGTCCAGGTAATGCTGCTGGCATCCTGGATCCTTCATAACTGCATCTCCCTCAAAAATCAGGTTTCTTCTGCTTCCTAAGAGCTCATTCTGAAGTTGCTTCTCTCCTACCACAGACCCATGGCTTCATATCATCTGCTGTCTACAACAGTCAAATCAGTTTGCTTCACGTCAAGCCATTTTCTAGTTGAATGGGACCTGCAAACAGTGTAATATTAGCCTTAAAGAGATCTGCTTAGCATGCACAGAATGGGACCATGCACTTTAAGTTAAATTAAACACTGCCTCAATCTACTCCACACCCAAAAACCGAACAAGCAACCACTGGGGTTTCCTAGAGTAGGAAGGTCTTAAAGATGTGGTGAACTCAAGCCACTCCATCTTTTTTAATAAAAATGATCACTACTACTTTAGAAAATTTCTTGCTGTGAGAGACTGAAAGAGTTAATGTCTCAAACATTGTGGTGGGGCAAGTTCTGCTTAAAGACAAACCCTGCACAGCAAGAAACCAATGTGAAAAGCCCATCAGCTCAGACATCAGCAACAGGAGGGGGAGGGCTTGCTGGAGGGTGTGAAGCTCCCTGTTCTGATAAGCTGTTCTGATACAAAGATCAAACAATGGCAGTGTCTGCAGGGAAGGAGAAGTTACTCCACAAACCCAAAGGTTCACAAACTGCTCATTAACCTGATGAGTTCGGGTGCCTGCCCAAAGGAGGGGCAAGGATGATAAAAGGAAACAAAGTGAAGCCGCGGGTGCGCAAGCCCAGTGTAACTGGACCGACCCGTCGGCTGACTGGACTCCTCGCCTGACTGAACCAACGCTGGACCCAGGACTGGTGAAATCTTTCTCTCTCCCCTTCTCTCTCTCTGTCTTGCCTCTTTCCTTTTCCACAATCCCTACACCTCATCTGTTTCAAGATATAAACCATTGACCAAGTCTGAGACTAAGAGTAGATCCAGCCGCCTCTGGGCCCTTCTCTAAGGAGTCTAGAAAGCAAGGGGGTCTGCTCTGAACCTCGTGACTCAACGGGAGGGATCTCCTTATTCCCAGAATCGATGTATATGGTTACCCCAGGTTACCTGGTTTACTGAGGTAGTTTCAAGATATAAACCATTGACCAAGTCTGAGACTAAGAGTAGATCCAGCCGCCCCTAGACCCTTCTCTGAGGAGGAGTCTGGAAAGCAAGGGGGTCTGCTCTTAACCTCGTGACTCAACGGGAGGGATCTCCTTATTCCCTGAATTGATGTATATTGTTACACAGTTTACAGAAGTAGTCTTATGCCAAGTCCTATTGTGAGAAATCGTGCCACCTACTACCATGCCTCCCCAGTTCCGTTTGCTCCTGTTATGAATAAAATCTTTAACTGATCGTTTGGTGTCGTTTCACCTTAATTCAGCCCAAGGGAATTTTGAATTAAACATGACTCCCTGGTCTGTCCAGTCTGGGTCATGACACTTGCTGCTTTGATTCTTCTATCTAATCTTCATTGATGTCAATGGTATTATATTAGTAATCACATTTCTTTCTGTTAGAATCATTCAATCCCACTCATTTTCATAGGATTTCATAGATACAACATGCTTTATTCTGGTCTACCATAGCTGAACTTCTCTAACTGAATGTGCGCAAAAGCTGAAATGTAGCTAGAGTGAAAAGATTCGTAAACAGTAATTCACAAAACTAAGAAAGCCACAAAGCAACTTGTTTCATGAACAGTGAAACTAATGAATTTGATAAATCTGCATCTTTTTAATTTCTTACCATCATAATAATCATTCTTTCTTTCCTCTGATACACCCCAAAGACAACATCTGCTGTAGCTAAGCTGGAATTGTTAGCATATGAGTGGAACAACCCAAGCAGAATGTATCAAGGACAAAATTCAACCTGTATCCCCCTCAGAGGGGACACTGCTTACGATTCATTCCTCTAGCCTGACACAGATTTTTATAAAAACTGTAGAAACGTATTTATTTGGGGGATTTCTACTTCTCTGTCAAATATGGATGCAATCTTCTGTAAGAAAGGATTTTCTCGCAGAACTTCAAAAAAACTTTTTCACTAAGGTATAACATAAATATCCTTAGATCAGTATGGATACGGGATGTTAAGCAAAAAAATGGTCAAGCCAAGGCATATAAAGATTGCATAATTCTCAAAGATTACTAGTAAAGCAAACCTGCACTTCTCACTAACATGCAAGAAATACATTTTACTTTTGTTTTCACAAAATTAGCAAAATGTATTTTTAATGGAAAAAGGACACTTCCAAGGTTTCTGGGAGGTACTGCGTATTTAAGAAAACCTATAAGGGAAGGTGGGACCAACAGAGAAAATTGTATTCAGTGATGAAAGACTGAATGCCTTGCTGAGATTCAAATTATTGCAAAAAATCACTTCCTGCATATGGTAAACCAAGTATTTTTGCAGAGCTGTCTTATCCTGTGAGGTAAAGGGTACCTTGCTACTAACATAGAAATCAACAGAAACTTTTAGTGAAGCTTTGAGTATCACTGAAAATAAAGCCCCTGATCATTCACGAGGAACTATAATACATTGTATTTGTTTGACCACTAATTAATCCATTGTATATCTACAATTCAGAGGACCAAATGTTGAATAAAATTATGCACCTAGTCAGTTACCATAATATAGTTCGTAATTATTACATTATAAATGTAAGAATGAAAACCAGAAAGACCCCCAAAATATTAAGCAGAAATGATTATCTGAGACCAGATCCAAATATCTGAAAACTAGTTAAGATCAGCAACTCAGACAGGAGGTTCTGATCAGTGGCATTTCTGTTGCAAAAATGCTATTTATACTAGCCATCTAAATAGAATTCCAACTATCAAAATACATTAAAGCAGTTACAAATGACTAACAGCTAACACATCAATTTCACCTCAGGCTGGGAACTCAATGCTAAAATGAAGTTTATAATCCCATGAGCCCATTCAGTTATAAACTGCAGGTGGCAAATCAAGTGACAACGAGCTACAGTCCCCATGTGTGAAAAATCAATACCTGAGAAGGTTTTCTCTGCCTCCTTTGGCAGCAATTTAACAGGGCAAACAAAATGCGTGTGTTAGTGTTAAAATGGAAGGATGAAGGGCTATAACAGACTGATGACCTTTAGACCAAACCCAGGCTCTTCACTGCAGTCTAATCAGAAAAGCTTGATACACTTTGTGTACAGATGAAGAAAAAGAAAATCTAAGACAGATGTAGGATAAAACTGGGAAGAAAATAACTGCAAACTTACATTAGCGACCTATTTTCTGAAACCAGCTTATCCTATATTGGATTTTTGTCCCACTAAGAATATCAGAATTCTTCAGGACTAAGACAGCTTCCTTACAGGGAGCACTTGTATCAGCCAGCACTGCACAGAACTGTGTGTTCTGCGTACTGGTTCCCATGCCCAGTACTAGACAGACAATGCAGTGCATGTTAGCTTAAGATGCTGTCATGAAGGATAGAGATAAACTCGTTCAATCCTAGCAGCTTCGCTTCATTAATACTAAAGATTATTGTGACACTAATTGATCCTGAGCCTCATCTATTTATCAAGTCTTTTACATGCAGGAGCTGAAGAATTAAAGCCACTTAGTCATTCACAGAGAGTGAGCAACAACTGCTTAATTTTTTTAAGGGATCTTCCTATTGTTTCACAATATACCTTAATTGTATAATGTAATCAATTATAATTCATCACTATAGTTCTCCAGTATTACTTTTACAGCAGTTTTATTCTACTGAGGATTTTTAATAAGAACTCTTCTTTATCCATAAGAAAAATAATAATAATCTGTTAACCATGATACAAAGAACATCTCTTAGTGCTGACAATGACTCTTGCTTAAGATGAAATATTTTCATCAGTGAGCTAGTTGTTATGCATTACCAGCATGCGTGCAGTAGCCTAGCGTGACACCAATTTGCATAATTTCTCTTCTCTAACAGGCTTCAAAAATAATAATAGGCATATGAGATAGAATCCATTAATTTTAAACTTCCTTCAGCAGCTATCTTCATGAAGCAGTTATCAAAAGAACCTTTAAAGAATTAAGTTTAATAAATTATAAATGTATTATTCGGGTTATGCTGTCTGGGCCTATAGCCATCTAAGTTGAGTTCAGTAACAAAGACCAAGGCAAATCCACAAGCAATTGGCTTGACATCTTCCCAGCTGAAAAGACTGACAAAAAGTGGCAGAACAATGCCAATGTCCCCTGCTGCTCACAGTTAATTATTGAACTTGAAAATCAGTTAGGGATTTTGGGGTACAGATAGGTAGAAGAAAAGGACAGATAGTGATACACATAGAAGCTGCTCAGAGCTGTTATGCCTGTATATGTTATTTAATAATGCTTTAATCTACAGAAAGGAACGAAAACAACTCTGTTTTTTGCTGACCTGAACCCCAAAATAGACCTTACTATTTGTTAATATTTAAGGCAAGCAGAAAGTTTAATGTGTTAGCAAACTCTGATGGGAAGCCAGTTTAAGAAAGAAAAAAAAAAAAAAAAAAAGAGTGAAAATAGCTTTCCACAGTATAATATAATAACTGAGGGACCTTTTCGTACCTTCATGACTTATGCATTTGTATATTGTGACCTGCATAACAAACAACATTGCTGCAGTACCCTGATTCTCTCAGATACTGATCTGGTAAAAAGTCTGGCTTTGTAACTTCAAAGAGTAATTTAGACCTTGGTACACTTTACTATACATTCTGATACATGGTCGTCAATAAGAAAGATCTGATTTGTCTTTATTGCACAAGGGAAGATGCCTGAAAGTCTACACAACTTAGTAGAGGCCTAATGTCCACTAATACAAAAACACATTACCAAAGTACTCAGCTATCCTAATAAAGGAAAAGGTACAAGCACCCCGGGAGAAACTACAGATGCCAATAAAGACCCAAGCAAAAATTCTCAGAGCTTGCTCCTGCCAGGTATTTCACACTGAGAATCCCCCTACTGATTGAGGGGATTTGAGGGAGATTAACAGCTCCAAGAGCTGTGATCTTGAAGAGAGAACAATCTAATAACAACAATCAAAAAAATGTCCATGAACTTTCAGAATAGAATTTAAACACAGAATAAAGTAACAAACTGGCCCCTTTTCCCAGATTAACTTCTTGGGCTGCTGCAGATGCTCCTGAAGAAAGTTAAGAGAATGCCTGAACTTAATTTACAAAGAGAAAACATGGCAGGTAAGGATGCTGTACCATGCACTAGTACAGTACCTATGACCTGGAATAACCAGCCTTTAGCAGTTCATTAGCAGCTATTCAGTTTTCTTTTACATATTTTTCATTTTATAGAACAGGTCTGCAGGCTTTCAGAACTTGAAAGAGGAAAACATTTTGTGACACCATTCAACAAACAAAAAAAAGAGAGAGACTAGATAATATACTTGTACGTCACCACAAGCAGCACTGAACTGAGAAATCAGTTAAGGCTTTCACCATAAAAGTAAGTAAATTAGATTGTACACACAATATGAAGCAGGATCTACAGCAATATGTTTGCATCAAATTTTTAACAATGCTTTAACCTACATAATGTTCTATCACGTCATATAGCAATGGGCCATTTTTCTTCAGTGAGGATACCCTCTACAAATAACGCCAGTTCCTACCTCTCTGTTTAAGCAGAGAGTACCAACTGAAAGAGCAAAGCCTGAAGTAGAATAAAAGCATGATGAGCAAAACAGCAACTGATATCATCCATTCAAGAAAGGTATCTTTATAAGGTATGAGTGATGTGGTGTAAGGATTTTACTGTCTTATTTTAGGATGCTCCTTTTACTAGATAGCATTATAAAGAGACTTTACATTTCAAATACAATCCCAGGAGTTAGGAGAACTCAAGAGATACTCTTGACTGTAACTCACTTGCTGTGCCACAGAAATTGTATTTTATCCATGCTTCAGATTCTCTGTTTACAAATTGAACAAACAAGTACCTTTCAATAGTAATACCTTGTATTGAAAGGTGTCTCCTACATAGGCATCCCAAGCTACACCTCTCCAAACATTACAGCAATATTCTGTTGCAATAGCCCTCACAGAAGTCTCATCAGCTGTCCCCAGGTAACAGTGCAGAGGCAACTCCATTGATTGCTATGTTTATAAGTGTCCCTTGAGGCTCAGAGCACATGCTTCTGGCTTCTCTTTTCAGACACGTGACTTTGTGGACCAGCTCAGCTAGCCACAGAAGTATGCTGGCAGCTTGTTCTCCACTGCCTTTAAACCCTCTCTCAGAGTTCCACAACAAGGGTATTTTTAAAAATGTGTGAGTGAAATAGATATATGCAGAGCCTTAACAAGGTTTCTGAAACCCCCTTAATTTAGCTATGTCCTGGTTTCAGCTGGGATAGAATTAACTGTCTTCCTAGTAGCTGGTACAGTGCTATGTTTTGAGTTCAGTATGTGAAGAATGCTGATAACACTGATGTTTTCAGTTGTTGCTCAGTAGTGTTTAGACTATAGTCAAGGATTTTTCAGCTTCTCATGCCCAGCCAGGGCACCTGACCCAAACTGGCCAACGGTGTATTCCATACCATGGGATGTCCCATCTAGTTTAGGAACTGGGAAGGGGGGGCAGGGATTTTCGCCGCTCGGGGACTGGCTGGGTGTCGGTCGGCGGGTGGTGAGCAATTGCCCTGCGCATCATTTGTACGTTTCAATCCTTTTATTACTACTGCTGTCATTTTATTAGTGTTATCATTATCATTATTAGTTTCTTCTTTTCTGTTCTATTAAACCGTTCTTATCTCAACCCAGGAGTTTTACTTCTTTTCCTGATTTTCTCCCCCATCCCACTGGGTGGGGGGGGAGTGAGTGAGCGGCTGCGTGGTGCTTAGTTGCTGGCTGGGGTTAAACCACGACAAGCTATTACAAGGAGCATAAATAAACAGTTAAAACAATAAACATGTTGTTTTAAGACTTCACTGTCTCAGCTTCCTGACATTTCAAACTCTTTCAGCTTCTAACTTGCTATAGCCAGAAGTCCTCAATCTCTTCTTTCAAGCTTGTGCCATTTACTCTGGAACACAGTTGCACTTCTTTTCTAAGTCATCCCCCCGGATCTCTGCAGCAAGCACCCTTTTTGTGGAAAGAGAGGCTGATTTTCCTTTAAAATGGCTGGTAAGAATCCCTTTCCTTTGATCTTCTGGCCTTCCTTGTTAGGCGGTTCCTCTTCAAACCCACTATGTGACCAAAACCTCCCACTGAAGTCTAGCCTTCAAGTTTAAGTTTAAAACTTGGTAACTGGCTTGTCACACAGAGTATTCAATCCTTTATTTAACACCATTCACCCAACAAAATTTAATTTTTCCTCTTTGTTAGCTTTTGGCTGATACAAAGTTTATTTCAACCAGCCTACAGAAGTAGAATTACAACAGAGAAGGCAAATACACCCCCATTCAAAATGATGCTTGCAGTCTGACAGATTTACACACAGAAACTTCCCAATATCAAACAGAAATCATATACTGTATATAGATTGCCTAAATTGTCCCAACCGTCATTATACTTACAATATATGCACATTTCTGTAAATAGACTTTCTGGCACCACTGCTATTCACACAATGGAAGGTTTGTTACCCAGCTTAGAACAGCAATGGTTGCACCTAAAAGATGCTTATTGAGGGTGTTCCAGCAAAAACAATATATCGTGCTGCTTTTTTGGTAATTGCCATATCTGATTTATATCCTTGTGGTATCAATTGGACAAAGGCAATTTTCTATAATGAATTATTTATTTCCTGTTGTAATCAGACATCTGAGATAGTCATAAATATTTATCTGTCCAGTTAATTCACTAATGAAAACTGAACTAATTCTAAAAATGGGATGTTATCTCAGAGGCATGCTGACTTAACAGTCTGCTTAACCTTTGCATTAGTGAAGGCAACCACCATATGGGAAACAACTAACAGGAGCTGGAAAAAAACCTGATCTTGAAAGCATAGTATAGGAATGGGCTAAGGTATCAGGACAGAAGAATTTTGCGTGTACACTAGAAATATTATCTCACTTTTCTCTATCGCTAATTTCCCAATTTGTAAAATTTGCAATAATGTCCTCTACCCTTATACTCCTCTGCAATCCTTGGGCTTCTCACTAGCATTCCAGAGAGATTTCCTCTTCAGCAATGGAAATATCTCTTCTTCTTAGGCACCGAGTTACTGGCTTGTGTGTTGGCCTGTGCAACTCCACTATCCTTCACAGCCTCTAAGAAATGTTTTGGGCTGCTGGCTGCCTGAGAGTAGTTCAGTACCATCTATGGATTGCAAAAGCCTATGGGCACAAATTCCTTGAAGTTAGCTGGCTGTGTTGATATCATATCTCACCCAAACCAGGTCAATGTAAGCGGCTAATAAAAGGATTTATTTACTACATCCACAATAGACAATGCAGTTTACCAAGGTTTATAGTCACAAGAGAATGGAAATTAAAAGAAACAAGTCTACATCCATCTAGACTCAGATTGGCCTTGAAGGGTCATCTTATCTAATAAACTCACAGGTCTTTTTCAGCTCATATCCCCTTCACAGAAGGGGATCCTACTTTGGCAACCATTTTTGCTTTATAATCCATCCCCATCTCTGGGACAATTCACCTTTGTCCACTCCCCTAAAACACAAACTACTAGTCATTAACCTAAGAAGGGAGTAATCTGTTCCTCCATCAAACTATTGCTTGCCACCTTCTGGAGAGGCTGATGGCTTCAGGCCTTATGTGAAGAGTCTCACCTGCCCCATAACACACTTCAGTGATTATTCACATTTGGCTCAACTTTTCACAATCTGTTAGTCCATTGTGAAGCATAACATTAGCTGGAAAATGGTCAAACCTCAGAGACAAAGCCTCTCTATATATTAACATTTAGATTTTGATATATTTGTTATGTTGTTAATGAATAACCATACTTTAAGCAGACATATAATTGGGATCAACGCATGCATCTCATTTAACTGAGTCTTTTAATAGAGGCTGTATGTGATAATAATGAATGTTGCTGGAGTTAGATACTGCTTTAACATGCAATCCTATTTTTGCGGGATGCTGTAACAAAGCATTTCCAAGGTAAGACTACAGATCCCTTGTCTAGTTCAGTCCAGGACACAGGGGAAACACTGCTCTCATGAGTCTGAAAGCAGAGGTACTACTGCAAACGCTAGGAAATAACATTACAGACTATGAACGCTGCTTTCCTCTTATTCCTACTGAGAAAGGTCAGCCAGAAAAAAGCCACAAACTACAAAGACTGGTGATTTTGAAACTGCAGATTCACGCATCTTAGCTTCTAGGACAAAATAAAAAATACCCATCTGACAGGGACAGGTTAGAGAAAGCCATGTTCTGCTGGACTTGTTCTCTGAACAATAACTTTCTCCTTCAAGGACCTCAGACTTATAGTGATTTCAGAAATGATTCACTGGCCTCCTGGGCTCCAGGGAAAAAAAAGGAGGGGGAAACATAAGGAGGAGTTGTAAACCACAGTTCATTCTGGACCTTTAGCTACTGGATGCCAGTGAAAAAGGAAGAAAAACTTTCAGATGACAGTCAGATTCTGGAGCGAGCAGTTGATGCATTTACTAATTCAGATGTAGAAAGGAAGTACAGTGCAATGTCACAAAACCAGAAGGAATATGTTACTGCATGTAAAATTAAATCCTTTAGAGGTTTGGTTTTCGCTATGTTTATAAAGAAAACACTTAAAAAATGTGACTGTCAAAAGATGAAGAGACAATCGTGCAAGTTTATGAGTTAAGTCCCTGACAAAAGATCTTATCATGATCACTCGAAAAAAACCCTACTGCAAAATCCAGAATTAATCCTTGACAAGGCAATTAGATTGTGTCAGCAACTGAAGTCATCCAAGCCAGAATGACTCTTATCTTGAGCAGGCTGTACTCTGACATAACAAAGGTGTTCAGGAATCCAAAATATTAGGAGAAAACAGACCTGCATGTGAGCTCTGCCTCAAGCAGGATCAGCATGAAAACTGCTTATCAACTGCAACAACCAGCACAAAATAATGCCCAGCACATGCAAAGAGACATAAGCAGCACAATGTATTACATAATTTTGCAAAAGTTTGCAATGTCAGGCCATCTGCTTCTCTTGGGAGCTGCATTTAACCTGAGGCCATCACCCTTGGTCCCTGCCCGAGCTATCTACCCTACAGCCATGACTCTGCCTGAGCATGTACCCCATTCATCCACACCTAAACCCTAACCCATGGACTTGATCTCCTGGCCAGACCTTGAGTCTTCCTTGTTGCTACAGACACATCTGGCAGTCAGTGGACTGTCGGCCGACCCTGGCTGCCATCCCTGGGCTTGACCCCCTCACCTGACTTGGGTCCTGCCAGGATGCCCCATGCTCAGTGAGGCCACTGCCCCTGCTGCCTCGCTGGCACTCATGGCTCCCGGCCCACCTGCCCTTGCAGGGCAGCCTAGCCCTCGCTGCAGAGTGCCTACTGGCAATTTACCCAAGCCTTTTTTCAGGCTAGCCTCCCTCAGAACATGCAAACACTTACACATTTTGCAAACCAATGAGTAACAAGACCTACAGATCTACAGATCCTTGAGTGCATATCAAGAAGCAAACCCAGTGAGATCCAACAGCCCTATTAACAGATGAGCCAGATACATTTGTCACTATTTTCACCTGCTTAAAGTAAGACAGATGAAGATACAGATGCTACAGTATTGCCTGGTGATAACTGTTAGGGTTCATAGTTAGCCTAAACTTTAATGTCCGTATCTTACATTAGATACTGTTTACACAGAGAATGTTCATTGAAATCAAAAGGAGCAATGTGTGGAACTTGTAAGGCAAATATTTTAAGGTAAACAAACTCTTCTTTGTCTGTAGGGCAAGGCTTTTGTCTTCTTTTTTCTTTTTCTTTTCTTCCTTTACACAGAGTAAGCAAGTATTTAAGGCCATAAGGACATACTGTTCTTAATTACCTGAGTAACTATTAAGACAACCAATACTTAATTACACAAAAGCTCACACTGTAAAGCAGAACCCTATTTCAGGACCTGCTTTTAAAAAATCCTCTCTCCTAAAACCTATTTTCAAATTTAATTATTTTCTTCCTTCTATTAAATAAACAGCTCTTGCAAAAGTCTGGCAATTTAGTATATATTATTTAACAAAATTAGTCTTTGCCACAGATTATAAAATGATTCTAATTTGTAAGTCTCTGGAGTTCATGAAAGCATAAGACTAAATTTGAATGGTAACAAAGTATTCTTCTGGCTGATGGAATATTCATACCCATTTGTCATCAAGACATTAGTAAGAAGGAATATATAGCCTTTTCACTTTTATTCAGTAAAGAACTGGCAAAGATATTTCCTTCATTTAATTTTGAATGTTAGAGTAAGATGCCTCCTGAAACACTCCTAATAAGCTCCCTTTCCTGTACAACACAGTACAGGAGATACTTAAAATTTACTTAGACAGATGACTCCATATTTCAGGTAAACAAATAAGGTTTATATATTTGCACCGTCCAAAGTTCACAGAAGTTTTCATCCTTCAAACTTCACACTACTACTATCTTTTCTGCATCTCTCCAGATGTACCATTGTTAAGACTCAGAAAAGTCAGATTAAATACAGACATAAAGCTACAACATAGGTCATCTTACAACTATTAAAAAAAGACTACAATAAATTTCTCATAGAGGTAGCACAATGTTCATGACATTCCTTACAAGAAATAGTCCCAGCAGCAGCAATTCTTGCAACTTCTTTTTATGAAGATATTGGTGTAACTCTGTGGCATCACCCCATGCACTTTTTACTGATACAGACAGAAGCACAACTGTATGTAGTTTTTCCATTAATTTTCTGACTCTTACTTAATTATTTGGATTAGGACAAGCAGAGTATGTATCTGTAACTGCCTGCATTCAGAACACACAGGAAAGCATGACAAAAAAGCTGAGTACTTAGAAGAAAAGACAAAACTTGCTCTCCAACCCACTTCAAATGTACAGTAAGAACGTGGGTAGTGGGGGGGGGTGGACACAGGACAACACACCAATGAACATGGTCCCTCTCATGAAAGATCACGAGCATGGAGACAGTAACCAACTGGATGGTGAGAAGAAAAAGAAAGGTGAAAGCCCCAGGAATGGTATATTTCTGTAAGAGCTTGCTATCATGGGAGATGGGGGTGGGGAAGACAGCAATAAATCTGCTTCAGAAGAAAAGTGTAGCATGACTTTTTACAGATCTAGAAACACTTGTGTGCAGCCAATCCTTTCCCTCTGTGCCTCCAAGGGACTACAGTAATTAAGGCAAACACCTCCTTCAGAGCCCCACCAAGTAAAAAAATCATTTGAGCCCTTGCAGCACTCTGGTGCTGATTGCTGGGTCCCTCTCCAGCTGCTTCAGCAGGTCCCACTCTACTGCCAGCTTCCTGACTTTCAAACACCTCATTTGCGGCCCTTGTGTTGCTTTACTGTGCAGTGCTGATTGCTAGCTCTCGATCCCAGGGGGTTTCCAGTTTCACTTTGGTTTAAGATTATACTACCAGTTTCCTGCCTCATGTGCTTGTTATCAGAGCTTCTGTCATTGCTCCCTGAGGAGCTGTTTGTAGTCCTTCCTTCCCAAGGGGTTAATATTCCCTTTATTTGCTTTCAGTCAGCTCATGGTAAAATGCAAATGAACAGAAACTCTGCTGCAATACCCAAGTTCGTGCAACACCTGAGTTTGTACATGCATGTGTTATCAGCAGTAAGTACGTGTTCATCAGATGTCAGAGCAAGCTTATACTGCCAAAAGAGACACTCAGATTAACTATCTCCAGAGAACTCTCTGAAAACTGGAACCTACTAGTATTTGGCAGCTACAGCCACTCCATGACTTCCCACTTCAGGAACACCTTGCCAGGAATCAGGAAGAATGACTGCAGCATGTGGAAGCAAATATGAGGAAACCTTAAGACAGCTGTACCAGGAACCATACCTTGAGGAACCAGCATCATCACAGCCTCCTTGTCCACAGTGCAGTTCTGAAGGCTAAAATGCCATTTTTCCCATTTTGATTCTCGTGGAGCAAATCAGTTTGCAGAAGATGTGCCCCTGGACACACAAACTTTTACATGTGGAAAGATCACCCTAATTTATGAAGTGGGGAGCAGGGTGTGGACTCTTCACAACTGTTTACAGCTGAAAGGACGTTATCTGATTTAACAAGTACTCTAAATTGCATTCTTAGCTGTTCCTTGTACATGTTGCATCCCCAGTCTTTCAGCCTGTCACGAAGAATGCTCACCTTCCAGCTCAGAGAGTGGATGAATTTTCTGCTCCAAATGCCTTTTCACAGATTGGTCAAAAGAAGGTGTTCATTTCACAGCAGCCAGTTCACTGCTATGAGGGAGTGTGAAACCAAGCATGTTTTCTCAGCAGTGCTGCTGAACTCTGTGAAGCTCTTAGCCAAGCAACCTTATGCCATCACAAATCACCATGCCACCACCTTTTATCCAGCTATTAAACCAGCTAGTTTCTCTGTATTACAGCATATACATTATTACAGTTAGTCATGACAGTCCTTCACTCTTGAAACTGGTAAGAGGCCAAACTACCACTAGTGAGAAGCAACTTAAGCCTACTTACACGAGTCACTGACATACACCTTTAGTTTATTGTTAGCTGATATCTGCAGACCCTCCAAACCTTCTGCCAGCATATAAATTGCTTCTATTCCCTGGACCTATGAAAGGAACACCAGCAAGGGAGCTGCATTAACGTCACCTTCCTATTTATTATCAATTGTTAAACTCAAGTCATTTTTTTGACTAAAACCAGTCCTTCCTCTATATTTGATGACAATATATACAATTTTCAATACAGCAATCAGTTTAGTTTTATAATTGTTTTTCACTGAGATAGTGATCTTGCCACAAAACACGAGGCATTATACCAGATACATTTTATAAGCAAACTCCCTTCCTTTCAGCATACTCAAAATACTTGTTACAAAAGAATGTAAGACCCCCTGCTGAAAAATATCCTTTTAATTAAATTAATGGGGGATTTTCCCTATAAACATAATTGCAAATGATTTTTTAACACTTTTCCAGAAAGTCAAAAGATAGGTGACTTCTAAATATTCTGCAACTTTTTGAAGATCTGATCTTCTTTCTTGAACTCATTTTTAATCACAGGAAATTTTTTGAATCATGTACCATATTTATCTCATCTCATAATCTTTGCTGGCTTGCCTCTCAGAGCCGTTAATTCAATGCTCCATCTGCTACAGTTGCTCATACTGCAGGTGACATTTATATTAGGTTTTTTTCCTCAGAAGAAAATGTATTAGAAAAGGTAGTCTGACAGGTCTTTATATCCACTTCACAGACTACACACAAAATATAAAGATCATCCATGTAACTATTGACAGAATGATGAGAGAACAAGTGAATACA
This sequence comes from Buteo buteo, assembly GCF_964188355.1. Classification (NCBI taxonomy): domain Eukaryota; kingdom Metazoa; phylum Chordata; class Aves; order Accipitriformes; family Accipitridae; genus Buteo; species Buteo buteo. The sequence continues at coordinate 31,718,705 of NC_134175.1, forward strand.
ACAAGATGTGCACCAAACATGCCCTCTTCTTACAAGTGAGATGGAATTAATCACATCTATCATTCAGCCCTCCAGTAAGTTTAAAATACAGCGTGAAAAATGTACAAGGAGACATGAAAACTGCCATCCTACTCTACACTTTTTACTACTCCTTCTGCTTAACGCACTTAGTCAGAGTTTATTCCCCATACATCCAGGAAAACTGGTAGCAACAACAATATTACATACTTTCAATACCAGAAATGGGGCTTTTAATTTTTTTCTTTTCCTTTGAGAACAGGTTTTATACCAATTCTTTAGAGCAAATGCAACCATGTAACAAATAGCTCAATGACAGATTGTTTGGACATGCTACAAACACGACAGGATTGTCCCATGGCAGAGGTGAAGTAACTGGATATTGGTTACATAGGTGGTATCTAGACTGCCTAGCTGACATATTTATAGATAGGAACCTGAAGGAGAACAGCTTCTGCTGTCCCTATACCTCCAGGTTTTGCTGGCTCATCTCAAAGTTAATGTATTAAAAAGTACGCAATAACGGGCACAGGGAACTTCCCAATATTTTCTTCTTTTTCTAAATAAAGGGGCAACTATACTGGAGAACAACTGTTAAAAAATGTTTTTTAGAACAAATGCCTTGATAAGATGACAGATCCCACAAAATCTGGGGTGAGCTGCTGAGCATTTGAAAGCAAGCCACTTTCTGCCAGCCAGAGTCTTGGTGTGTTCAGTGGACTGACGCCCAGGCCCTCTTAACCCCATGGGGCAATGCTTTCTCTGGAAATCATTGCACCACACCAAGCTATTCCTCCATTTCCATTTTTTCTGTGTTTATAGTAATTCTTACTTTGCCTTAAAATTTACTGCCAATTAGATAATTCTGGATACATTTACTCAGGAGAAAAAAAAAAGAGGAAAAAAAAAGGAGAGATCCTGAAGAAATAAGTGTTTCTGAAACCTGTAGCCCCGCCTGTCTTTCAGGCTCAAATTAACTACAGTTCCCTTCTACCTTTCAGTTCATGTTAGGCTGCGTAACAGACAAGAGTAGAAGTAGGGAGACCATGGAAGAGACAAGAACTGGCAACAGTATTGGTCACCAAAGAATAGTAGAAGAAATTATTCTTATAGCTGTACTGTCATAAACCATTTCTCTCTTTTCCTGACATCTGCTTAATGCCTAAGCTGAGGATAGAAGTAGCAGAGAACACTGAATCAGGAAACTCTCCACCTGGCAGACTTTAGTAAAATTCTGCCTGTGCAGGGAAATATTTATGAAACAATGAATGGGATTTTTCTTTTTCCAAGTAGTAGTCAAATATAAAGACAAGATCCCCCTCAGGATCAGCATCACTCTTCTAGTTCTATGCCTACCCAGGAAATTAAAAAGAGCAGAGACAGCACTCTTTCAAACAGTTTTAAGCAGCACTTTCTGTTGTTTCAGATTTCAATGCCAGGAAGAAACTTTTCCCTAAATATTCCTATCTTCTTCATTATCCACAAAAAAATGCCAGAGATGCCTCTACCTTCTTATACCTAAATAAGAGCCCAATCTATTTTTGCATACAACACACCATTTCCATATGATTCTCAAATCTATATTTAGTGTCAGCCTTACAGCTGGCCTCAAGCAGCCCATGGTAAAACAAGTGCCCTCCCCCTCTGCAGGATACCTCCCCCACTGCAGGATATTATAAAGCCTTTACCAAAGCATTTACAGTATGCTGCTTATCAGTGACACAGTCCTCCAAAATTGTTCTGCAAAAAACTTCTCTCTCCTGAAAGCCATACACCTGGAACAAGGAGATGCAGGACTGCAGTTAGCAAGTTCTATTTGAGACTTGCACACCTGGGTCCAAATGTAAGAAAGAGGAAAGGCTGGGAAGGCAGCAAAGATAAGGCATAATTGCATACCTACAAGTTCAGTACAGCCTCCATGGTAGAGCTGGAACTGTGTCAGGGACAGAGTAGAGGGTTTACTGTGGCAATCTGATACACTTGGGCCTTAGGGCAGCCTTACCAGAGCAGGTATCATTGTATCACTCCAAGACCCTCCACCTAGTCCCGAAAAGGTTTATATATTTGCAAGTCACAAAGCATTCTGGAGAGGAAACTGCGGCATATAGTACAGATCACTGTGCATTCTATAGATATATCTATCTTGCAAAAACAGCTTTGTCAAGGACACAAGCATCTGCTGGCTAACAGGAGTCAAATCTTTTATACACATGGATAACTGCGGATCTCTGCAAGAATGTGCTAATCTAACTATATTTTGTCTTGCAAGAGCGAAGATCACCTTAGCACGACAGTGCCAACTGTCTTGTCATTAGCTCCATTACCACAATGACTTAGAAAAAGCTACTCTTGTTACTATACACATACATAAGAACCTCATGTGAGAATTTTTTTTTTTAAAGAGCTAACACTTAGATATGTAAATCCTTAGTTGGAAACTGTGTTACCTACAGCATTAATATTCTCAGTGAATTGATTTTTCTTTTTAAAATTTTTGATAATGAAATCCCTGGGTTTCATTCCACAATAGGTTGACACTGATGGGGCCATAAATCCTGATGAGAGAGTGAGCTACCATTTTATTTTTTTGGCAAAGAACCCAAAAAGTATTCCATGAGTCAATTCTTCAGACATGACTTAAAATGAAAGCAGTACAGGCTGCACTCTTCACAATCCAGTCTTTCTTATAGTATCAAGGCTGTAAAAGCTTATTCCTCTTCCAATACCGTATGCACTGCCCATCATCAAAACCATGAAAACTACAAACTTGTAACTCAAGACTAGCAGCTTTTTAGGTACAATTTATAACAATCACTCTTTTGAAGAAAGCTAATAGATAAGGCCTGTAGAAACTAAGCACTGTATTTTCTTTCAGAGATGAGGCTGAAGAGCTCCCTAATAAATATAACTAAGAATTTTACCAGTCACAGAGATCTGTATTTCACCATGCCATGCACCACTCAGTTCAAAAGCCTCTCTAGCAAGTAGTTTCTGAACGGCAGTAGAAAGAGAAGTGGTTGAACAAGCCCACAATTCCAAGGGCAGTTCTACCCTTAGGGAATGTTTGTGAATGGAATTAACACTCTTAGTGCAACCTGAGTCAAATACAGCTGTGCTGCTACAAATGTATGAAGGCCACGTTGAGAAGCAACAACAGCTGGTAACCATCATTTTTAATTACATGTTCTCAGTGAGTAACTTTCTTTCACAATGTTCTTGGTATTATGATGAAATCAGGAGTCAGCTGTTTTGCCTAGCTTGATAGCTTTAATTTCATTACTCGAGAAAGAAAAAAAGAAAAGGTTAAGAAATACAGCTGCAAGCAGAGCAGCTACTAGCTGACCATCAGTAAGATAATTATGACATGTTAGCAGAATGAGACAAGGATTTATCTATTTTATGGGAAGGAAGTCAGAAAAATACATTTGTTTTTTTTTCTCCAGGGTGCCATAGAAGATGATGTTTAAAAATTCTTTCTTACCTAATCCAGTTTGCTTCAAGACTTGCTGTGTTCTCAGCTGCTGCAACAACAAACATAAAAAGCAAAAGCTTGACAGCCTTGGAGACACTTGAGATCTTTGGCACTTCTCCAACTGTTTCAAAGTAACAGGCTACCAGAGCTAACAGTTGTTGACATACATGAACCCAGCTGCATGCACTACAGTTCTATTCCAAAGCCGATTAACAACAAAAGAGAATAAGGTGAAAAATTAAAGGTTGCATTCCTTACCTGACATAGCTCCTGTTGGCCATATGCTGGACTCAGCAAAAGGTACTGTCTCTCTCAGCAATAAACCTAGAATAGGTAAAGGCTGAATTATTAACAAGAACATGAGGAGGTCTCAAAAGCACATGATGAATGAAACAGAAATTTAAAACTTACAGCCTGATTTAGTTTGTAAAGGGAACTTAAAAGTTTCCTGAACTCTTGCTCAATTGATCTATTTCAAACGCTAAACGGCACATAGAAAGAAGCAGGATGATGCTTTATTGCAATGCAAGGGAATGATGAACACCGTCCCTTAAACTGCCTCCATACCAGTCTCTTACAAAGTAGAATTTGACCAAAATAGAAATATCTGGTTCTATCATATGGTTGTTGTATACATTCCTATTCCACTGGCCACCTCTCTTTTCAGTCATTAACTGCTAAGGTGCTTCCAACACTGTATTTTGCCTCCAGGCAAAATTTTGTACCCAAGACCACAGATGTGCTCTTCAAGCAACTTACAATCGCACTGATACAGTCTCTAAATTCATACAGTATTTCAGGTTTAAAATTGGGTCATCCAATTAACTTTGAATATGGCACAGCACAGCAGGAATGAAATCTATAGATTTCTGGGCAAAGGCTGGAACTTCTTTTGCATAACTTTGCATCTTTTGATACTGCTGATAGCAATTAGAAAGCACCAATCAACATAGGAAACCTCGCCAGGATGAAAGGAAAAATTGACATCAATTTCTCAAGAGAAAATTTTCTAGTTGCTCTGTATTCTGTTCTGCAGAATTATTATTATTACTTGCAATGCCACGCAGCAGACACCAATGACTAGGACAGCATTCAGAAAATGACATTATCTATTCAGACACTTCACACTGCTCCCTCTAAATCCTAGGTTCTTAATTCTAGGGGTGGGAGACACAGGACTCATCTTAAGTATTCAAATGTGAATATCCACATGTAAGTTGGACATTTAAACTGACATTCAGAACAATAAGAAAGTAGGACCAGCATGTGGAGCCCAGAGGGGGGCATCACAAAGGAAAAGGTCATATCGGAAACTCTCTTTGTCTGCATGGTGTCCCTGTGAAACTGGGACTGAGGGCCTTAACTTGCCTACTCCACTGAAGTACCTCCTCCCACTTGGAATTCAGCTTTCTTTCTTATACCCCGCCCTGAACTCCTCTAGGTTTGAATCTCAGGAAGCCAAAAGTCAAGTGGCTGGCTCTTGCATTTAGACACAAAGGAAGATGGACAATTAGCTCCTGTCTTCTATGAATAAAACCCACCTAAATACAAGGCAGAAAGTATATATTTATTAACAGAGGTGCTATCTGCTTTACAGAGTCGACCTTGCTATTGAATAAATAATTTTCAGTCATTGCACACAATGTGGGAATAGTAATTCAACGCAGATTAAATACAAGCAGATCTTTTTTTCACCAAAATGCCCAGCTTAATATATTGTTGAAGCTTTCAGCCATGAACACTGATGCCTTGGAAACTACATCCCTTTCAAGTGTTTCAGGCTGCTTGCCACAGAAATCTCTGGGGCTTAGTGCAAGCATTGCTCTGTGAATTGGAGGGGTAAATGATTCCCTGTTGTTTCTGCTGCAGTAGTGGTATGACCAGGAGACTGAAGGAGATGGCATTTTCTTGTGAATCATGGAAACTGTGTGTAAGGTGAGAAAGGCCCACGCAAAGCCAAAAAGTATAGTGTCCATGTAGAATGTTAGACAAACAGCTGCCTGAATACAGTCATATCAGTAATTATGCCATTATCTCAGGTGGGCTGAACATATTCACCAGTGTACCAAATGCACCTCTCCACATTCAATATGCTACCATCAGCACAGGAAGAAAGAAAAGAAAATTGACTCCATCTACTTTAATTGTCATCAACCATAATCCTGCCATCAGGATAGGCAGGCAAACAAAGAAACATTTGCCCTAGTCTTATACTTTCTCTTCATATTCTGACCAAGAAAGTAGTGGGTACAAGGGCAGAGGAACAGTGAAAGATGCAAAAGGACATGTATTAGCTTTAACTCTTCCCTTATTCTGAGATATTTGTATCTCATACGTGCTCTACTACTAAAAGCTACTCTTTTTATTAATTCATATCATGCTACGTCAGGAGATGCATTCATTTTCCTGAATTTTCTTCTATTTCATAAGAAACATTGTAAAATTAACTCAGTCCAGTGTTTTCAAATGTGTAGTTCTGCAAACATCTCCTTTTTCCATATAAAATATCAGTACTCCCTCTCTACACAGCAGGGTACAGTCAGCGCCTGAGGAAGGAACAACTGGATGAGGGGCGGAGAAAAAGAGGACCAGCCAGCAAGAGGCTACTGACATGCCTTGTTCCTTACAAAGCAGCAGCAAAGAATGAAAAATCTCATACTTCCTCCCCCCTCATCACGTGCCATTACCACAGGCCAATTCTCAGCTGTGTTGAGCAGAGCTTCTTGCCTGCTGTGCAGCATTCAGATGGGAAAGCTCAGCCTTACACTGTCAGACATTTATCCCAGAGTAGTGGCATTCTAGCCACAGCCATCCAGCTTTCCAGCATTGACACAAGGAGAGCATGTATGGCCTTACACAATGCATTATTCAAAGAACTTCTCTTCCCCAGAGTGGGGAAAATTCCTTGCAGAAATTTTGCACAATTAAACAATGGCAGTTTATCAAGTTATTTTTCAGGTTTCTGGTGTGGCACATCAATCCCAATGCCTTGCTTTGTTAATGCTGCATCAGGTTCATTGTGGGGTTTCCTTTTGCTGAAGTACCACACAAATCAGTCACATCTCATCACTCCAGACAAACCACCCTTTCCCCACTATTTATATCACTTGTCCAACTCCCAAAACGAGAGCTAAGATGTGAAAGATGCATGAAAAGGCAGGACAAGCTAGGACAGAAGTAGCAGGAGACTGATTTCATGCTTTAGATAGTTGCTCCTTCTCCATTTCTACCTCCAGAGCAGTCCCCCCACTTTCCACAAAGAGCAGAACAGGTGCTTTCCTCAGCTGCACACCGTAACTCCTTGGGTGACCACCACGTTCATTGTGCACTCTTCTGTCCTTTAGGTTCTCCTGCTACAGCTCCCTTACCTTCTTCCTATCTCCCCTCCCCATTTTAGGAGCTACACGGTTTTATCAAACAGCACAGTGATAATCCATCACAGCAAATGAGTCCACATATTTGATTCCTCCTGTTAGCACTATGAGGAACGTGGGTCCATAATTCAGTCTGTAACGCAGGAGTCTCTACTAAAAATGCCCACTCTGAACTTGTGTCCTGGATGATGGCCGGAAATACCACAGCTTGCTTATTCTACTGCAGTACAGATCCGTTCAATCTCGTGAAAACAAATTAAACAGTAACAAGAACAAAAGAAGAATTCCTACTGACCGACATGGTGATTGTTCCTGCAGGTGCAGAGCATTTTTAACTTCCCTGAAACAACCAAGCCAAAGGTGCCTTTCTCTTCTCTGGCTCTACATTACTGAAGTTCAGTTGTAGAATAGATTGGTAAAAAGTATAGTGCTCACCTGGCCAGTTATGCTCAGGGTTTGTACGAGGCTTTTTCTCCCCTTCTCCTTTTCTGTTGCTGATCCATGGGCTATCCTCTCACCTTACTTTCTCCTCCCTTATATTTCCTTGGGTTAGATCACTACAACTCACCTCTAGGGAAGGGAAGTTTGTAAGAACTAATGCATGAAACTACAGACACGCAACGTATCACACTAAGTGTGTTCAGATGACAGCTTAAAACTAGGGCTAGGGGAGGGGAAAAAAAAAAAAACCACCCAAAAAACCCACCAACCATTTTTTTTAAGCAGAACAAAAGCAAATCAATACCATAATTTTCAGTACTTCAAAACCCTTCCCTAAACATGAATGTTCTTTGATTACCCTCACAGCACTGTACAGTGCATCAGCACTTTGTTCATTATTACCTTCTCCTCCAATTCCTCAGTGGCAGAAGGCTGGTAAAGACAGTAACTTCTCTTTTTTTGCGACACAAAATGTTTCTCTTCCTCAGACAAGCCCGCGCTCAGGAGCCCCTTGTTAATGAGCCTCTCCAGGCATTAGGACAGCAAGAATCATTGTCTTTGTCCAATGAACTTTTTATTCTGAATGCATTTGGCAAAAACACTGCAAAACTGGTCCTGGCAGCTCTTAAAGCAACCAAACAGCCACTGCACTGCTCACTAAATCTCTCTTCCCTGCAGTTAGAAAGTCGATAATACAGGTACAATATTTCTTCCAATCAGGGATTTTAGATAGTACTGGATAAATCACTTACTCTGCACATACATCAACAGGGCAGCACAACATTCTGAGGAAGGAACCACACAGTGGCCCTCACTCTCCAACCTGCACAAATGTATTGCTGCAGATACTGTTCTACAGCTTCCTACCCATGGAACACCATGGAGCAGCAAGTACCAGTGCAGAAGTTCATATTTTCCCTGTTTCCCAAACAATCCATTTGCACTTAAACTGACCTTCCATTTTAAAAGGGTCTGAAACAGCTTTTAGAGATCTGTATCAACTTTGCCTTCCAGCCAGACTACCATATGAAAATCAGCCCAGGAGAAAAATAGCTCTGCTTGGTTCAAGTCACATTTTTATGTTTGAAATAAAACTTGGGTGAACTCTTCTATTTTTACTTTATGTGCTACAATGTCAGTAATTTACAGCAACTCAGATAAACACTAGAGGATTAAAGAATATCTGAAAAATACATGCATTACAGTTTGAAATTGCACATTAAGAACAGAGCTGGACTTCAATTTGGGGGTACAAAAAGCATCTAAGAAAGGGATTCCACGTATTTTCAGAACACGTTCCACAAGCCTCCACAGTAGGTTAAGATATAACCAATTCACTGCTTTTACCAGAAAATCCTCAGTAACTACATCTGATTTGCTGACACCAAATCAGTACTATTATATATCTCCATACTAACACATATTTCTGTACAAGAACATAGTTTCCCACTTAATAATTTCAAAATACCTCAAAACAAAACACTGATCCTTGGTTCTCACAGTGCAGTGAAATCGGAATTCCAGAGTGGAGATTTAAAGGGGAGAAAGAAGTGAAAAAACCTAACTTTTAAATATGAAAATTAAAAAATGTTTTGTATTTACACAGAACTAAATGCACTGCTTCAGAGAAATAACTAGAAAGACGTTTCAAACTAGTCTCTTGATTTCTGTGCAGTATTGTCTATGGGTGATGGTACCTCTTCCTTTCTTTTGTTGATAATTTCATACCTGTATGTACCAGGGAAGGAGAAAAGGACACATATATTTGCTTAAAGGAATTTATCAAATATTATAGTATTGGCAATGTATATTATGGTTCACTAGTTACTAGTAGGTCACTTAAAGTACTATATACTAGAGCCAGGTCTATCTTGGTATTCAGGGAACTTACAGAGACTTTTCTTCAGTTATTCACGGCTTTGTCCCGATGTGCCTGAATCCTGTGTCACGCCTACTTACTTCTTGCCTTGTAGTATCTTCTGCCATTTTTAATCATTTAATCATGGAGATTTCTTTCTGTTTGAGTATTGCTTACCTATAGATTTTGGAAAAATCGGTGCAGCTGGTGACCACCTGCAGAGGCTGGGTACCCGCACAGCCTCAGCTGCACAAGCGGACCCCAGGCAGCCCACGACCCCCAGCCCCAGCGCAGCGGGCGCCACGGCCTGTCAGCGGGGCAGAGGTCGCCATCCCTCCCCTCCCCGCTGCAATCCCCGGGGCTGAGAGCAGACTTCTCTGGGTCTCGGGGAAAAGACAAGTTCCCGGCGCTAGCGACGAGCCCTGCCGGCACCGACTCCCTCAGAGAGGTGACGGCCCCTGCCCGGCTCCGAGCGCCAGCGGGCTGCGAGGCAAATGGCGACCGCCATTTCGAAGCCCCTCTCCGCTGAGACACGACCCCCACCCCACACGGCGGCGGGGCAGCCCCGCAGGGCCGGAGACCTGGTGGGAGCGGAGCCTCACCCCGCCGGGACAGGGAGAGACGGTGTGCAACCAGGCACAGCTGAGGAGCCGGGGCAGCTGCGCCCCGCCCGGGCCGTGCACCGAGGCGGCGGGAGCGGCCCAGGGCTTTGCTGGAGGCGGGGGCGGCGCCACGTCCTGTCAGGCAGCGCCGCGCGGCTGTGGCGGCGGGCGCGGCTGCCTCAGGGCGGTCGCCGTCACCGCTGCTGCCTGCGAAGGGCAGCGCCGCGCCCGGAGGGGAAGGGCCGAGGTCTCTCAGAACAGGCCGGTTAAACACCGAAAAGAAGAGTAATGGTTGGTGAGCTTTTAAAGAAATAGTTAGGAGCAAGAAATAAAATTGATGCCTATATATGCATAGTCAGTGTTAAATAGCTTTCACTGAAACTAAACGCCTGACTTGTCTTTGTGCCTTCGGTTTATTGTCCAGAACAATGAATTGCGAGTGCAGCTCCATCTGTGCTCTGAGAAATGGGTCCTGGTGGAGGAAATTATGTTATAAAGCACTTCTCCCCCTGTGGGTGTGAGCATGGAGGACTCCCCCCATCTTTGGGCTTCTCCTTTTATAACTATTAGCCTTTATTGGTTTAGCCATTTTTCAGGTTGTTTCTGGGTGCCTGATGAGAATAAATTCAGGTAGATGTTTCTCTTACACACTGCTTTGCTTACAAAAAAATCTCAGAGAAACAAATGAGAGGCTGTTCCTTTGCTCAACGTGCCAGTGCTTTTTTCAAGTGAGCACATCATACAAGGTTCCTCACTCAGCTTTCTGTAGCAATCGCTCCGGAAGCATTTTGCCAGCTCATCATGACCACCCTGTGCTTCTTCCACAGAGTTTTTAATTGCATCTATCTCATAGAATGAGACATGCTGATCCATAGGATAAGCAGATCTCTATTTTTGTAGTCAGAAACATGCTGTTGGGCTCTGATCAGCCTTGCCTGGGGGGCTGTGTTTTGGGTGACAATTCCTATCATTCTAATTTAATCTGCTACAAATAAAGAGCAACTGCTGTATTCATCAGCTTCAGTGAGGTCTGACTCACTCCACAGCATCCAGTAGCCCTTCAAATATGAAAGCACTAGATCCATTCTCATCTGTATTTAACTTAGCAAGTAGTCTGTAAGTAATCTTAATTAAAAAATGACGAGGAGAGCTTTATATCCATATATCTTTTCATGTGTATTTAAGATGCAAACTTTAAAGACAGAGGAGCAATGGCATTTCTCCACAAAACTCTTCCAGCACCACCTTTATCCATTGCTGTGCCAGTTTTGTTTTAACAAGGCAGTAGTTTCTGACAGTGAATTGTCATAGTTCTGGCCGAAGTACAGTAGTTTTTTTTTACCCTTCTCTTGATTAGTGAACTCTGTGCTTTGTAATCCTATAGACACACTTTTTTTCCTAGCATCCACATTCTAGTAAATTACATCAAGATAATGCTTTATCAAAACTGAAAGTAACTGAAGCCAAACCTTGTTTCAGATGGTCAGCAGGAAATGTAAATCCTATGCATTTTCTCTGAATTTAGTCCATGACAACATTAGAAGGAAACTGAGGGGATACAAGAGTCTCCAGAAGTTTTGCTGAGCAGTGCTCCATTTCATACTATTGTTGTTTTGTTGAATTTTTGTACACTGGAGTATACAAAGTCTTCATCGCAAGCCATTATTTTCTCTGGTTGTCTGCAGTTGTAAAATCCTGTAGTATACAGGATTATATAAACACTATAACAACAAATTGTAACATAGACAGCAAATAGTAATAGAGACACACACCTGGTCAAGCTGACCCTGTTGGACAATCAACAGGCTCGTCCAAGTGGGATCCAAATGTTTAATCCTACATGCCCTCAGTTTACAGAAGCTGTAACATACTTTAAAACATCCCTATCAGTTGTGCATAAGGTTCTAAAATGTCATTGCTCTTTATCAAGTTATCTAAGAAGCACCTAGATTCAAGCAGAAATAACATCTACATGCACTGTGCTGCACATTTTCCCTCAGTATTGTCAAGAATTCTTTTATAATCAGAATCTAGAAGCTCTGAGTAGTCGCAGATTTCTCCCAGATTCATATGTTGGTCTTGGAACCATAGAAATTTCCTCAATTATCGCTAAATAATTTTGGCTTATACAATCTAGACCTTCGTGAGCTCTGTTATAAAAGCTCATTTATATCTTAAATCTTCTTTATTTCAATCTCTTGAGTTTATATTTCTCTTGAGCCTGCTTGCTTATTTCTGATGCTGGTGGTTTTTCACTCCCTTTTCACTAGGTCCTTGCAGCCCAGCTAGAATCACTTTTCCAAACACTGCCAGCCTGTTCAAACATAGCTGTTTCCAGGCAGGGTACAGTCATGATGGGTAACTACACTGTATTGGAGCTACATGAGTGGTATGCTTACAGACTTCAGATGCCGTGGTGGATTTCCAAACAGACAATGGTCTTCCATGGTGCAGCAATTTTCGTTGCAATGGCTTTGTAAGTACAACTGGAATTCACAACTTGCCAATAGAGTCGTCCGCGAATCACAGAAATACCATAATATGGAGTTTGAAAAGGCAGCTAATTAATTGTAATTTAAAATAACAACAACAAAAAAGAAACAACCCCCCCAAACCCCTTATCTTAATTCTAACTTGCCCATTTCAGCAGGAACAAATTTCAGATCAAATAACCCTTCCATTTTTGTAATGTTACACAGGCTAAAGAAATTGGTTTCTTTTTAGTCATCTTCTTTACTGGCACCTGCACTTCAAAGGTCTGTCTTTGTTAGCAATCAGGCTGTTAATGTAACTGTTTGCAGTAATAGGAAGAGTGTCGATCCTAAACTGCAATTTACATGAACATTGCTTATCCTGCAGCCAAACCGAAACAAGCCATATTTAAGTACAGCCATTGTTTTTTGTTGTTGCTTGCAAATCTCGGGTAGAAAAGAGCAATTCTTAATTGTTGTAATATTTCTGGTTACATGTGCAGTGATAATTGACCCATTATACAATGGCTCTACTAATGCCAGCTCAGTGGGAGATCAAGCCATTCCTAGTTTTTCTTTAGACTGTATTTGAAAATTAAATAATTTGTCATTTGCATGGCCATGGCTAGATGCCAAAAGGTGAAAAGCTATTATTAAATGAAATGTTATAAAATGCTATAGCCTCAAGAATTGAATGGGAATGGAGCATTTCTTAGGTAGTAAATAGTCTACAGTATTTACCTAATGAGCTTTTCCAAAGTATATTCTATGGAAGCATTCAGTTGCTAAACATTAAGTAGGTGGGGTATTTTGTGAATTTGTTAATGTTTAAATTGACATACAGTATTGACTTGTAGTGAAATATGTAACCAACAAATTATAAATGGAAGTATTTTTATCATAAAACATATCATCATAATGGAACCTACTACTTCTGCAATTAAAAAGTTGAGATGCACTATCTTACCCTGATTTATAATCTTAAAATCTTATTTAAATGGATATACACAAACATTATTCACTACAGTAAATCTCTTTAAAAGTCAGGAGGTCTTTATGCTTTTTAAATACCTGTTCATCTCTGTGCACATTTTTCTTTGCCCGGAGATGAACTTGTGATTACAAACAGAATGCATGATTGCATTAACCTACACACATCATTAACTTACACACATCATAAACACTGGTGAATCAGAAGTTAATGTAATAATACTAAACAGGTTTGCTGAAAGGGAAAAAACCAGTTGCTGAAGACTCTAAGGACACTGCTGAAATGTGTACTACTACCATGAAAATCTTAAGGCAGTTTTAAATTCCAGCTATGCAAATATGGATACAGCACTGAACTCTAAGTATCTGAGCTAATGTGTATTGTGTCATATTGTCTTTTCCTACCAGGTCAATGTGGGTGCTGCTTCAGTTTTCCTTTCTTAGCTTTTAAATAAATGTGAATGCACCTTGTTCAAAGGTTGCCACTGTCTTAGAGAAAACAAACACAAAAACCTCTGTGGTTCAACCAGTTCTACATGTCCCTTTCTTACCTCAAGAGTTTGTGAGCCTTCTGCTTCATTAATAGGGAGACCTCACACTAAGACTTCCCTCCGTCAGTGCTTGCCTCCTCTTCCAAATCATGTTGTATTTTGTTCACATGGAAGCATCCCCCATCCTACCTGATACTTTCCTCATCTGCATCTCTGCCTGAAGAGTAGGGTTGCTGTATTTCTGAGAACAAAAGAATAAGGTAAAGGGAAGGATAAGGTGTGCAGAGACCATGGTGTGCTGTCATTTCTAATAGGTCTCTGGGAGAGTCCCAGAGCCCTTTTCCAGTCCCAAGTCAGGGCTTAGGCTGCAGGAGTGTAGGTCAGGGCCCCTGAAGGAAACAAAGCTGCCAATTCTCAGCCTGCTGAGCCAAAGCCCAGGCTGTCTGTCTGCTCTGTCCTGGAGCAAGCAAAATGCTTCAGTTCAGAGTTCTCATCTCTAAATCGTAACTTCATCCCAAAGCCCTTCCTGTCCTAGAGTGCCCCATCCCATTCACCACCTGGGAGGAAAAGCAGGACATGTGTAGGTACAGGTACAGTTAGCTGTGTCCAAGGGGTCTAGTAGCCAAGGTCTTATTGCAGTTAGGCTTTAATTTAAACAGATGTCTGAAATGACAGCTCCTAGCTTTAATGCATCTCTGCATACTTGCATATAGACGGTTGCTCTAGCTGAGACATGTAGTTTTGTTCTCATTTGCACTGGTAGAAGAAAAATCCTGAATACAAAACTACTGCATTACTTGAATACAGAGGACAGCAACGGCAAAGCAACTGAAGAGTTTTACGGCATGGATTCAAAGCAAAAAACAGCAAAGGGGACTGAAAAGGAGAGAGAACATCCATTAAAAAAATACTTCAGCAATGAAGGAAATGAAATACCAGCAATGTTAATAATGTAAGAGCGGATTCCACTGCCTCTGAAATCAACGTAAGCAGTGAGAAGAATATCGGAGCTTTACGCATATATTCAAAGACGATTTAAACTAGACGTCAGCAGCTGCAGTATAGTCAGATAAGGACTATACAAGTGCAGCAAAACTGTAGGTAGCAGCACAGCATTAAAGAGTAATTACACTTGCATCGGGAAAGAGCAGGAGAAGCAGTTCAACAATGTAACAGTTCTAGCCAAGGCTAAAGTGCAAGGTACATAACCATAGTCCAACCCTTACAAATCACAAGCACGAACTGCAGACCTCAGGCAGACGCCTGGACACAGAAGGGGGGAGATGGAATGCCTGATGTAGAGATAGCACTGAAATGTAAATAGCATCACTGAACTATAGGGAGTTAGAATTATATTGGATTCATTCCCAGCTCTAAACTGCAGACGAGAGGTGACTCAGAGGACTTAAAAGCCAACAACAAACAATACACATAGAAGAGCCTACATGCTGTATATTCTAGATACCAATTGCCAAGAGAAGGATCCACACAAGTTCTAGCAAGTGATGTGTACCACAGTTAGCAGTACCTAATGTGTAGATCTTCCACAACATGGGTCAGGTTACCCAAATACCATAAACTTACCCTTTATTCTGCAGAGCTGGAGTGTGATGCTCCCAGGAGTAATCCTTAGTCTTGCTTTGTACAGCTTTCTTCACAGAGGCAGCAGTAATATGACTTGGAGTGCCATTACCACCTCTCATGGATACATTAAGAATTATTGCTGGGCAGACTTAGCATAATTATTATGTTTAAATCTCTGAATTTACCTTTAGTGGATGAAAAGCTGAACCACTGAGTGGCCTATGTCACCCAAATTCTAGGGCTGAGTAAGTATGCAGTACCTTATTAGTAAGTTTGGAAGGTGAACTTATCCAAATAATCATTTCCCTTTCTCAAAGTTCTTTCTCCTTCCCTCTTCCTACATATAGCATATTGCCCCCCCCCCATAATACAGAAAATTAAAAGCTGCAGGAGGAAAAAGTAAAATGAGATGATATTTCATGTTAAGAATATCCTATGCAAATTCCCAATAATTATACTGTATACGATTCTAATATATAGTAGTGCTGGGTAAGAGAAATGTACAGTTCTTTATTTGCTGCTTTTTTTCTTACAGCTAATGAGCTCCCATAGTGTTCAAAATCCATCTTTGCTGCCACACACTTACAAAGGTAAATCACTTGAATGGGCTGAGCTTTCTTCTATTTATTGTTGCTAGGGGAACCACCTTGTTGGTATTCATCAATGTAACATGTCTTTTGACATGTGTTTCTGAGGACCAGATGCAACACAGCTCTGTAGCATTCAGTGGAAAAAATGTACTGCAGCATCCTTGGAAATACACTCACACAGAAGAGCAGCATTACTGTAGTACCTTAGCTTGAAATTGTTTTGGATTTCTTACTTGTTTCTTTAGACAGATAAGAATTGTAAAATTATAGCTAATAATCTGAGTAATACTGCCTAATTCTGCCCACAATTTAAACACAAAGAATCCCAGTCTGTGAAATGTGTCACTAAAATAGTACCCATCTAATTTTTTTTTTTTGAACACTTGTTTCCTTGTATAAGGAAAATTTTCCATATGAAATCTTGGTATTATCAGTTATGTGACCAAAAAAACCCAATCCAAGTAGGGATGAAGTGGAAGTATGAGCCATTTCTGAAGAGCCAGGTATCTGAAGGTTATTTGAATGACATCAATCACCTGCTGGAAAGTATCAATTGTACAAATACAGCACTAGACTCATGAAAGGCAATAAGCATCTTTGACTCTCAGAATACATTTGTTTCTTGAGATAGCAGCTTCTGACAGGAAAAAAAAAAAATTATATACTGAAGAGGTATCATTATGTCCAGAGTCACAGTTGACTATGGGAAACAAACCAATTTTAGTTTCCCGGTGATTTTGATTACTGCCAAAATATCTGCATGGGAAGGAGTGACATTTGAGGTCGGAGGCAGCAAAGCATGAAAACATGCAGAAAGCACAAAAGTGAAGCATGAAAGGGCCATATCTCACTTAGGTCCTGTGTGCACATTTATATTTCTTTGATGATGGCAGATCTACTACCTGGATTGCTGTAACACCAGTTGATCTACCATTATAAAGCAGCACTTATTTGATTTACTTACTGAAACAAACAGGAGGTGTTCCCTGTCTTAAAGGAGCTTACAAGTTCAGTGTGAGACAAAACCAACACGATAAAGTGGACAGCTAGAGAACCTAAATGAAACAATACTTAACAGTCCCTTCAGCTGCGCTGAAAATATTAACAAAACCTGCACATCTATAGTTATATGACGCATAACTTCACACCAGTGGTTCTCACCAAGTACCTTGTTACAGTGATCTCTGAGATTAAAACGGCAGCTCTTTGCTAAACTCTCCAGAGCAATGGGAAGTTGTCCTAGAACACAGGCAGTATCTTTTAGGGCCTGTGCAGATAACCTGTAAAGATGCTAAGTTAATTTTAAGTTTTCAAAGCTGATGTTAAACAAATCTAAAATGACTAGCACCACAGAACAAGAGAACAGCCGCAGCCTCTACAAACTAGTTTTCAAGCTGTACCCCCTGGCTATCCCTGCATAAAGTGCTCTGAGAGAATGCAATTTTATTTGCAAAGTATTGTTATGCAGTTGCAGGGGGGCCTGCAACTGTCTTCGGGTTCTTTTGTTGTGGAATACTACACAAACAAGGTAGTTACATATACAATATGGAGACAACAAAGACATGAAAAACATGGCTGCATTGCATGGAGACAGCCCCAGCTTTTCAAAGAAACAGAAGGAAAAAACCACTTCCCACAGCAAACTGTATTAGTGGCTTCAAGAGCTAGGTGCAAAGGATATTTATTCCTTGACACCTGAAAAACAGAGGCTCATTATCTGCTTTTGGTATTTGCCAGTACTTATATGTAATCCCTGAGAATGTGTTCTGATTTGGTACGTGCTTCAGTACACGGTTCCATTCTACTTTAACATGTGACCCATACACGTTTGGTCACCACATTTAAGGCCAAAGCATAGAGGCAGTAGATATGCCCAATACTTAGAAAAACTGTTGTTAAAATGAAGGAAACAATACGTTTGGGGCTTTTTCCAGTTTTAATGTCTGAAAGGTATCTTGCTTTTTTTTATTGAAACATTAAAAAAATTAAAAATTCAACCATGAGAAATAAGCCCAGCATAATAATTTTCAGTCAAAATTATTAAAAAGTTTAGTAGTCATGAATTGAAAGCAGTTCTATGATGGGAAATGTATTAGACAACAGGTGATGTAAGCAATTCCAGTAGCTAAAATAACACAGACATTATGGGCAGCATAAGAAATTGACTGAGGGAGTTTGATTTTACAGGAAAACAGTTTTCTCCCAGAAAATTCCTGCTCCATGACAGCACATAATGGAAGAAAGAAAAAAAAAAAATTAACTCCAGTCCTTAAAGCATTTTCTCCATAGTCAGTGGGAATGGAAACGTTTACCATCCATGTGGTACATACAAGGGATAAAGACAAAAGGAATAATAAGCTGTTTATTGGGTAGTAAATCATTCAATGATGTGAGGGGTTTCCATGGAACCAGCTCCTGTTTTCACAAATTAAGAGACCAGCATGCTCTTCATCAAATGACAGAATTACAGGAAATGGCTTTTTAAATAATGGTACTTTCATGAAAGCTCATTTTGAGACATTTTAACTGGGACTCAGAGCTAAATTTAAAACACTTTTCAAAAGAGTAGGGGTTTTTTCACACATTCTCCTGTACCATGTAAAAGCATACATTGCAAAAATCATGTTTCAGGGTAGTAAGATTAGCTTTTTGAAACTATCATTTATTTAACGAGATTCAATTTTGCTTTCTCAGTATTTCAAAGAAACACAATATTTGAAGCATGTGGCATTAAATCTCCTGAATATTATTAGTGCTAAGAAAGTACAAATGATACAGTGAATAAAAAAAATTAAAAACCTATCAATTAAAAGGATTTTTTAATTTACTAAAACAACCTGGCCCATTTATACAGCTGAGAATTCATGCAGTGTTTGACTTCACTGAGAATATGCTTTTCTTACTTAAGGACATCCATTTCCAGGAATTAATAGCTAGTACAACCTAGCAGGATTACAACTGCAGTGACAGGACATCATAGTGGCAGAAGAGGCAGGGTAAGTCACAAGGCTGAACCTGCAGCAGCTGGGGCTCTTCTCAGTGTCAAGAGCACTTGCAGGCAAACAACTGCCCATCTGAGAAAACATGAGCAGGTGCTCGCGGCACTACGCCCTACCAAAAGGAGGCATTCATGTAGTATGGCCTTCAGACCAGCAGTATTCATCTCACTGACTGTAGTGAGCAGCAGTCCACGCAACAGAAATTGTCATATAGAGCCAGCCTCCTCAGATTACATGCACTCGCTCATATCCCGCAGTTGATAATTGAGAGCTGTGAACCTCCATACGCTGGGTCAGCTCATTCCTGTGGTTTTCTTACTTTGCAGACAGCATAATTTCATTCTTATCTAAGCTAATCCTCACACAGGCTCCATTCATCATTACTCCCACCTCTGAGAAAAGAAAGTGAAAAGCAGGACTGCAGAATCTGGGTTAGATGAAAATTACATCTAAATCATATCAACATCAGCACAAAACTAGCTGTCTCCTCTGGCAGCTATACACACAGCCCAAACTGATCCCATGGGATTCTGAAATAGAGAATAACATTTGTTGGATACTATAGCAAAAGATCCTCTTTTTAAAGGAAAAATGTCATTTGCTTGTGAAATACTGTCAGTTATGCAAGATTCCTACTGCAGAGGTGATGAAAATATGAACTGAGAATTTCGGGCCACCACTAAAAGACACTATTATCCAAAGGTCAAGGTCAAAACAAGCCTGTTTCACCAAATTTCTCAAAGGTCAAAAGAAAAGGAAAAATTTAATGTATATATACATTCATCAAATTGAAGTAATAGTTATTCCAGAAACAGATTTGACAGAAAAGATGATCAAGCACAGTTTTCCCAGAAGTACAGTTTCTCAACTCAGCATTTTAATTTTAGCAGTTTGCAGCAGCAACGCTCTAATAGCTGGCATAAAATTAAGTACAACTTTAAGTGGTATAGTTACGAGTAAAATAAAATAATCCAAATTACTAATACAAAATACATGACTGTGTGTAAGTAACAGAAAAAAAACATAGCAGATTTACTCTCTATGCAAAGTACTTTGCATGCATAAGCTTTTGATATTTAAGTAACTGCCTGGCTATCAGGTGGAATTCAATAATAACTACATTTTGGATGACTGGGGTAGAGAGAAAAAATTTCACAAACACACAGATTGACAGTAGACTTTTATTAACATATCTTACAATGTCAATTACTGTATTCCTAGTTTTATACTCTTCTGATGTGTTATAAAGATTGATTTAGATTCTACAGTAATGTACTGTACTTAAATGATCATTCATACAGGATATCACACCAGAACATTTGAGTAATACACGCACACACCACTCTAGTTTGGACCTGTTATTTTTCAAGGTTAGCTTAATAAAGTAGGATTAAAAAAAGTTATGGGGGAAATCAAAATTCTTGTTTAGCAGCATGCAAGGATATTCAAGTACAATTTTTCAACGAAGTGATTTTTTTTATTTTGTTTTGTTTTTAAATTGACTGGTGACTAATTCACCAGTACTAAAATAAACACTATGAAATACCCAAATGTTAAAGTTAAGGCTAATAGTTTTACTTCACATCCATATGCACAACCAGACAACATTCCATTTTAAATAAAACACAGTAATCAAATTCTGGATACATTATCTCTTGTAAATATAGCATGGGAGCTTCAAACTACAGATTACTCAAGTTCATGAGCCCTGTAATAATGTTATGCTGGAGATGCAAAGAATCTTTTTGCTCTTTAACCACACTTACAAAATGGCCTGATATTCATAATGAGCAATGCAAAAATATTACAGGCAGAACTTATAATACAGTATCAAAAAAGTAATATTTTGGAAAAGACATAGCCATTTAGTTGGTGAAACAGTAATTCTAATCTTACAGGAAGTACTGTAATACTTTTGAAATATATATATATATATATATATTTATATGTATGTATAAAAACCAGCATCCTTTATTGTGGGTTTTTTTGAATTGCAGGTATCCAGAAAAAGTCATTGTATTTACTTACTTTTCCTGCTGTCCATTCTCCTTGATTGCTATACAGTCATTTTATTTCCCCTATACACTTTTCACTAGATAATGACTTCCACTGGGGAACTGTTTTCATTGTATATGTGGTTTTATCATAAGATGTTTTTATTTTACACATATAAATTTTATTTTACACACAAACTAGGAAAGTCAAAACTACCAGGAACTGCTTGGTAGTACTGTACGAAATAGCCAACAAATGTCCAACACTTGTGAAAAACATTAGTAGCAATATATTACATATCAGTATTTTAACTATAATCTTTCCTACCTACTTACACTGTGGGGTTTAGCCCAGTCATGCTTTTTTTCATGAATTTTTCAGCCCTCTAAGCATAAACTGTTTTGGCATTCATCCACTGAGGCTGCACATGCATTGGTTGTTCATCTAGGCTATCTCTGTTGATTTTTTTTTTCTTCCTTTTTAGGAAACCAAGCAGAAAGAACAGTGATTACTCTAAACAAATACAATACAGAGGAACCTCCTGACGTGACAGGAAAGATACAAAATTATGTTTCATTTGCAAAATAGCCTGCACATTTCCAATCCAATTGTTTTGAAAAGTACATCTGGTTTGAAATGACAAGCAGGCTTATGGTTGTTATGCTCGTAACTGGGATCTGCTATGTTGGGCACCATACAAATTCTCTATACGCAGCAATTTCTGTATGTGTTATCACTAACAGTTTATTCAACTGATATGGGAAAAAAATCTCCATTCTGGAAAAGACCAAAAAAAAAAAAAAAGAAAGAAAGAAAGAATATGTGTTCTGGATTACATTTAGAGCAATAAGATACCTAATTTACAGCTATTTCACTTATTTATGGAGGGAAAAAAAAAATGAAATTCCTGAGAATGCATAAGTTTTCAGTAATGCCTGAAATATTTCAATAGACCTCTCATGATAAGTGAAATACTCTTTAAAATTCAACTTTCAGACCAATTGTTACCATGCAGTCTCACAATCATTTTACAAATCCTGTCTAATTACAAATGTGTATCAAGCAAAAACCTCAAACCAACACAAAAAAGGCAAAGAAATTTTAGTCAACATATTTAGTAATGTAGTAGACATATACACTGTTTCAGCAAAAAATTGCGAAAAACTCAACTCCATGCAGAGAAAAATAAAAACCTGACAGCTATCCCTGGAGCCTCTAAACAACTGTAAGTAAAATTTGTGCTTCTTAACAATAATGGGCTTTTAAAAACAAAAGAAAAATGGACTACTGAGTGCAATCAGATTGCTCACACCATTCTGAGGATTTAATTTCAATTATTGTATCATTTAGTAGCAAGAGCAGCTAATTTTGCAAAAATTTCACATGTTGACAAAGTTCCATTTCCCTTTTATGCCCATACCCCACTCCACCCCGAGCCAAAGAGCTAAACTCCCATTCAATTAAAGCTATTGTCAGTCAAGATGCATTCATTCACGGTAACAGCAGTGATATGGTATGTAGAAGATGATGATGATTTACAAGCCATTATAATGTGGCCCCCATCTTTTATTGATATGATCAAAAGTATGAGACACCCACTGCTGCTCAAGCACTTTGTATCTTTCCTTGCATATGTAGAGAGGCTTACCACGCCTGTAGAAAAAACAGAGGGAAAAGAAAAAAAAAAGAAAAACAAATGGTTAATATGCCAACTAAATGGAAAACTGCTTCATTATATAATCAACACGCAATACTCGTACAACTTTTTTCCCAGGGAAAGCATGCATTTTTATTGGTGAGGGGCTTTTGCTTTTAATAAGGGTAACTGCTGGGACTTCCCTTCCTCCCTCTTGGATAGCAGAATCCAGAAAACATCTCTTGTTCTCTCAGGCATGTGTCGCATGGCAGCTACACTCCTCCCCTACACTGGAATCCAACTGCATCATTTGATTAAAGGCCAAGCAACAACTTTGGGAGAGAAGTGTTTCCCAATGCAACACAGAATTGACCATCATTGGGAACAGCAACATAGGAATCTGTCTGTTGAGTGCCTGGTATGTATAACTCAATGATCATGATTATACCACCTTGCAGAGGGAAGAAAAAAATGTCAGTTCAACTTGAAGTAAATGGGAATTTTCCACTCAAGGAAGGTAGAGATCTGTTATTATCTGTTATTGCATGTATTGCATAACATAAAGCTGATCTATACAGAGGAGCAACGATGAAACACAGTGATAATGAAAAATTACCTAAGATCTCTGTCTTCTTCACCATGTGCATCTAGATAAACAGAACCCCAAAGGCAGAAACGATGGCCTCGTATGATGATGATTACAGAAGCATTAATCAAAAGAAATATTCCTGTCCCAGCTCCACAGTTTTGAGAATGCTGTAATATGGGTATAGAAAGGGAAGATGCAAAGATTCCGTTAGTGTCTGTCAACTTTATAACAAAAAGGATTAAAAAAAAATTTACTTTTGCTTGAAATAACATACACATATTATTTACTAAGAAACAGTTTGACAGAAGGATAGCCTGCCCCAAAATTCTCTCAGCAAATTTGAACTCCATGTCTTGTGCTGCCATAACAACACCTGCATACAAAAATGGTTCCCTACTCAAAAAGGGAGGATATTCATTATCATGTAAAAACAGAATTGCCTAATAAAAATGAGCAAAAATATTTTCTACAATATTTTGAATTTGTTGTTGTATAGCAAACTGTATAGCATAATCAAATATTTTTCATAGATGGCAAGAGAAAGTAATCGCAAAAACTTAATATTACCTCTTTTACAATAGTCTGTACAACTAAACATTTGCTTTTTCTAACCATGTGTCCTGGTTTCAGCTGGGATAGAGTTAACTGTCTTCCTAGTTGCTGGTACAGTTCTATGTTTTGAGTTAGGTATGAGAAGAATGTTGATAACACTGATGTTTTCAGTTGTTGCTAAGTAGTGTTTATGTCAAGTCAAGGATTTTTCAGCTTCTCCTGCCCAGCCAGTGAGAAAGCTGGAGGGGCACAAGAAGTTGGCACAGGACACAGCCAGGGCAGCTGACCCAAACTGGCCAACGGTGTATTCCATACCATGGGACATCCCATCCAGTATAGGAACTGGGGGGAGTGGGGGTGGGGGAATTGCCGCTCTGGGACTAACTGGGTGTTGATCGGCGGGTGGTGAGCAATTGCACTGTGCATCATTTGTATATTCCAATCCTTTTATTATTACTGTTGTCATTTTATTAGTGTTATCATTATCATTATTAGTTTCTTCTTTTCTGTTCTATTAAACCGTTCTTATCTCAACCCACGAGTTTTACTTCTTTTCCTGATTCTCTCCTCCATCCCACTGGGGGCCGGGGGGAGTGAGAGAGCAGCTGCATGGTGCTTAGTTGCTGGCTGGGGTTAAACCATGACACCATGCTCAAAGATTTAGTCTATGGCTCTACAAATATAGTAAAAAAAAAAAAAAAAAAAAAATTATTTTTTTAAATAATTCTTGCTTGCTTCAATATCATTCATCTCTGTGAATAGCATAATCTGTATTAACCAAATTCATTTTAGCAATTGAAAAACATGCTCTTACTATATAGTTTTATTACAAGTAGCGGCTAAATCCCATCAATTATACTAAAATGTAATTAATTATACAGATTTTTAATTCTTTTTTTTGTAACTTTCTGTTTTCATGAAGCTTGACACCTTAAATAAAACTGTTAATTCTATTTTAAATTTTGCCCACCCCTTCTTCTCCCACCATATTAGGAGTATGAGAGAGAAAGGCAAGTTCAAACAATTTCAAAAAGGTCCAAGATCCCTCTGAAATTTCTTTGGGCTTGACTTTATGCCCCATTTGTAAATATCCCCCAACAAATTCCCCTCATAGTTTTGTAAAGCCTACGTAGCTCCAGCCTTCTACTAACTGTTCTATGGTAGGAAACAGAACAGCTCTCAAAGCAAACCTTTACCATAGAAGGGAAAACAATACTAGATGCTGTCCCACTCGGGTTCCTGAAAGGACTTACATATATGCTGACTAGAAAACTTTGCTCCTGAATTAAAGTCAAAGGCCTTAAAATGATGCTTATCTAGCTATAGTCTGTAGATCACTGGTAGATGGTCAGGTATATCAGAAAGTACTCTATAAAAAGGAAAAAAACCCCCCATATATTGATATTCTTATGTACACAGAAAGCAAGGAAACAAAACAAGAGGAAAATTAAAACAATATATGAACAATCAGAATGTAGACAAATTTCAATTAGTTATGAATCAAAACCATGCATCAACATTACACACAATGGCTTTGTAAGAGTTTTTCAAACAGGTGAAATAGGTTATGGGCTTAAAAGGATAAATAAATTGCTCTCTAGAATCCAGTCTAGGTCCATCTATCAGAAATAAGCACTAAACATTATTATTGGGGTTTGGAATAGATGACTTTAAAACGTCCCTTCCAACCCAAATTATTCTATGCTTCTTTGATTATATAAACACATTTTGGAAAGAAAACCATCAAAACTGAGCAACGGAGTTAAAAAACTATCCATGAGTGTGAATACCAATTACAGAATTTGAATTAATTCTCTTACCAGTACACATTCACAGTAACTCTGTTGTTTGCAGCACAGTCCTTTCAAGCATACAAAAGTACCACAAACTAGACAAACAGCAGGATCTTTAGGAACCTTGGTACAAACAGTACAAGTCTTTCTGTGATAATACTGAAAAATGGTATTATAATTCTCAGGCAACTGAAGGAGGCGTGGCAAGCCCCACTTAGGTTCCTGGATAAGCAAAGCCTACAGATAAGATAAGATAAGAACAATGTATCAGTTCCACACATTCATTTATGCATTTACATTTTCTAAGAAAAGAGAATACCAAAGAAAGGAAGCATGCAGTTTAAAAATCTCTCTCTTCTTCTGCATTTCACAAATTTAGAAGTCAAAAGTCACCTTGCAATAGTCACCAGCCTCTGGCTGAACACCCTCCCCACCTGTAGTCACATTTCATCTTTTGTAACAGGTGCAAAATGGGCACGAGCCTTTTCCCAAGGACGTTTTCTAAGTGTGACACTTTTTTAGCGCAAAATTCTTCATGGCTAAAACAAGAGGATTAAGAGTGATCTACAGGGAAGACTCCCACCCTATGCTAAGTTGTCTTGGCAACATTGACACACTGTTGCCAAATGCTGGCACTGACTATGAAAGCTGTCTCCTGGGTAAAATTTAGACTAAAACTTTCAAAACCAGTACTGAAGTTAGGTTCTGTATATGGTATTTGAAGACATCTGCCTGACAAGAAAACTGGACAGGGACTTTTTACAAGGGCATGTAGTGATAGGACAAGGGGTAATGACTTTAAACTGAAAGAGGGTAGATTTAGATTAGCAATTAGGAAAAATTTCTTTACTGTGAGGGTGGTGAGGCACTGGAACAGGTTGCCCAGAGAGGTTGTGGATGCCCCATCCCTGGAAGTGTTCAAGGCCAGGTTGGATGGGGCTTTGAGCAACCTGGTCTAGTGGAAAGTGTCCCTGCCCATGGCAGGGGGTTGGAACTAGATGATCTTTAAAGCCCCTTCCAACCCAAACCATTCTATGATTCTATGATTTTCAAAACTGTGTGGCACACACAAATTTTGAGGCCATTAAGAACTTAACAGTACTCACAAACTTTTTATAAGGCAGGCGCTACGTAAATACTGGTTTCAAAGCCTAACTCTTTTGCTCTTAAAAACACTGTCCAATTTTATGGTTCTTTTTGTTGTTTTTTTTTGGTTTGGTTTGGGTTTTTTTTGTTTGTTTGTTTTTAGACAGTGATGTGTTTTCCCTCAACCTACTCATTTTTACTGGGTTTATAAAATTGATGGGCATAGAGGTCAGATGGGATCCTTCTTGCAAAGTGTAAAATTTTTTGAAGTGTGTATGACCTCAAAACCTAACAAAAAAAAAAAGGGGGAAAATTGCATTTGTACACAGTTCCTTTTCAATCATGGAAAGAATGCTATCACAGTTTCACTGCAATCTCTCTCAAACGCCTATCAGATTGGCAGCAACTGTGTTTTGAGATTAATCAGAGTATTCAAATTTTCATTCACAACAGCCTAATTCATGCCTGCAAACATGCAAACACAGGTGCAGATCATGTTGCAGAGTGAAGAATGCATCTGGCTTGCCTCTTTGACACCATAAACTTAGGAGAGGGGGACTTGAATTGTTGAAATACAGCTTCTTCATAAAAACAATGCAGTAATGTTGAAATGTTTCCATTTCACAATTGATATTCCAATTGCACTGATTCAAGTCTTGGTATTGTTTCTTTAACCTTCAGAGAAGATGTACCATCTTTTATCAGTCAGCTATTACACAGCTTTTATCCTTTTGATTTTTTTTCAGTATTGCAACTGAAGATGCTCAAAAATATCAACAATGTCGAACAGGCAAGAAAAACCACAGATAAGTATTTTCTTAAAAGACAAAGTTTCTATTACATGTCCTTGATAGGTTTCAGGTGCAGAAGATATGGGTACACTTAGTATCATCCAAGGAGAGCATTTCTATTTTCTTTCTCCAGCAATTATATAAAAACCACAGGTTTTTTTCTTCTTGTTTTTAACCAATCCAAACCATATCCACTAATATTTCTGATTACAATTTCTCTCTCATTTACAAGTCAGGTTCTCAGATCCTTATCCAAAACAACAGTGTATGTGCATAGTGAATCAAGCAATAAATAGCTGCTTCCACATTAGGACTACTTTGGAAAAAGTAATTTTGCTACATACCTTTACTTGATCTGGATGTTTATCTGCAAATGAAACCAATTCTGAGCACCACTGTGATACCATGTCAAATGCTGGCACTGGCCAATCGAGACAAGAGGCACTGGTGAACTGATGAGCTGACTGAAAAGATGGTAATAGACCCAGGCAGCTTGCAAGAACTGTGAATTCTTCATCTTCCTTTTAGGTACAAAACCAGAGAGGTTTAGATTAATGCCTACACTCTGAATTTGTATATAGTTTATAAAAAATGTATCCATTCCAATAAAAAAAAGTAAAGACGTTCTAGTACAATGATGCCAATAGTCATGTTCAGAGACACAGAAAAGCTTCCATTTTTTCCAGATTACCTCAAACTGCATTCTCAAAATACAAGAAAACTGGTCAGAAAAAAACCCAACAAACCCACACAAAACCACAAAATCCAAAAAACACAAACAGAAACCCCCAAACTCCCCAATAATTTTCTTCCTATTTAGCACCCCAAACTGGCTTGTAGCTGTTTTAGAGATGAGATGATTCTGAGGCAAGGAAATGAGAGAGCTGACCTGCAGTAAACTCTACTTAAATCAGTCACGGAATGTAAACATAATTGTCCACTGATGCAATGTCTCTGAGAATAAAGTCCAAGTATTAACGGGCATTAAGCAAAATCAGGACTGAATTCCAGTCTGTGTGGAAATTATGACATCTCTGCAAATGCTGGTCAAGTTTTAAAAGTATGTTGGTATTTTATGAGACAGGCATCTACGACTTGATAAAATAAGCATGTATTTGCTCAATTTTAAGAATATAGTACCATTTTTCAGGGGAACTGCCTTGAAAACAAATTTACAGATGACAGATAATGCTACAGAGCAATGCTATAAAATACAATATAAAAAAATAAAAATCTTAGGACAGAAAATACATACCATGAAAAAGACACCTTAAAACTCTAATTTTTTTATCTCTAGTTTTTAAATGGAAATATTTGAGTGTAACCCTCTCAATTTGTACCTGGCAACTAGGTAAATCCCCTCCAAAAAGATGGTGTTGAAGAAGGCTTGTGATCCTGAGGAAAGGCAGGCAGAACTGTTGCAGATAGCACTCTACAGAATCAGGATTTACCTACAGGGGAAGAAAGAAGTTACTAAATTCTGCCCCAGATAAGTTGCTCCTATGTAAGAAACTCCAATATGAATCCAATGTTTTTTTTAAGCATACTATATAAACCACTGCATCAAACATACATTCCAAAGGCCAGCATTTCACTAGTACTCTGAAAGAACTCTGCGGGTTTTCTTTCCCCCTTGACAGATGTTTTTTCTACTTAAATATTCAGTTTTCCAAGTTTCTGAAAGCTCTTTCATACATATGCTCAAAACCCACAGTTATAAGAAGTATTTATCAATAACTTTCTCAACACAGCACTGGCCACATATGATATTAGTAAAAGAAAGATTTACACAGGCAAACTGTCCCAAAGGGATGTGCTTTGATCTAGAAAATAAAGAGTTGTACTGCAGTCTTTAGCAAGATCAGAGAAAAATCATATAACAACAAGGTTGAAAAAAATAAATAAGAGACAGAAAGCGGACATGCTGGATAAATTCTCAAGAGATTTGCCAATACCACTCTTAATTCTTCAGTCTCTCCTTCTTCATATATCTTTCCCTTAGACAGCTCACTAATCACATGACCCAGCAATACTTCCCAAGATTTTTCTCCACTGGGTGTATTCTGCAAATAAGAAGGAAAGAAATCTAAAATGCACTGGTCATGAAAAGGAGAGAAAGTTCCTGTAATAGTAACAGTGATTAAGTACATTTCCTTTTGATCAACACATGAATTTTGACCTACAAAGATACACACTGGTTAAAAAAAAAAAGAAAAAAAAAAGTTTTACAGACAGGGACTGCATTTAGCTCACAGAGTGAAATGTGAATTGCTGCTTCAATTACATATGTTCTAAACTGAGTGTTATATAAAAACACTTTAATGATGTTGCATTCCTCATGTTTTTTCTGTGAGTATAAAAATGCTTACTTTAAAATTAGGAAGAATCACCTTATGGATACATAGTGTTTTGACAGAATTTGAATTCTAAGACAACTAATGGGGGGGGGGGGAGAAGTAACTCTGTAAAATGTACCAACCAGAACGAGTTACAAAACGCTTGCTATGTATTTTAAGTTGAAATGAATCTATCAGAAAATGGAAAGTTGTGTTTGGAATGAAAAATATCTACTACAGATGGAAAAAAATATTTAGTGTAAAAAATAGATAGCTACTTAGCTTTGTGCCATAGCATTTATATTTAAAGGCAACAATTATAGAAAGCCATCAGAGATAGAAAGCAGTATTCCCATAGGTATTTTTCTTCTAAGTCATAGTAAATTCTACCCGGGAAAACATACATAAATGGATGTGAATTTTGAGCTCTGTTAGTATATCAACAATATAACAAACAATAAGGGAGTGGAACATTACTGGGATTCTTTAAAAAAACATTCCAAAGCAACTACATGAGATTAAATATATAAGGACTTCGGTACGTAACAATGTACGTAACTAATCAGTTGGTTTCTTTATTGCATTTTGACATCAATTATAATTGTTAATTTTAGATGGGGTCTTCACCTTTCAGCATAGGGAAGGCAGACTTGCTGTTTATGCTCATAGTCTAAGAACCAGAAGGCAACATATATTTAAGAAGGCAGTTAGGGCAAACCTTTCATCTACATTATTCCTGGAAGTTTACTCCACAGGCATTTACAGTGTGCTTCTTATGACACCGTAAGGCACCTTGCAAAGGTAATGAGAGTGAAGTTGGCAATCAGAAGTAGAATGTCCACCTCTCAGCCCTGCTGAGAAATTGAACTCTTAATGTTGTTGGATCACTTGGCATGAATATAGAGGAAAGACTTCAGCTTGTGTTTAATGTCTCCGATACCAAGTTGAAATAGATTCACTTGGCATTATCCACAGACAAAAGTTAAGTAAGGTGTGATCTGTGTAGTCATCCCGGGATCAAAATGTCAATATTATCAGCACTTAAGAAAAAGCCAGCCTGAACCATATGTTTTAAACCATCTGGCCCTCAAGAAACTTTAAAGAACGAACTTGGATTCCTAAATTAAAAACCAGCTTCCCTTGTGACATGCAAAGAGAAAGAATTCATCTGAGGACTATGGCTAGGCTCAAAAACAGAAGGGCTGCCAAAGGGCTGGGAGAGAGGAACAGGGAGCTGTGCGATTACCGCTGGTTGATGCTCAGCGCTCAGAGGTCTTTCAGACACATACAGGGTCCAGGCAGCAACACTGTGCAGGAGGAGGAGCAGGAAATGGGAAAGACATGCAGGGAAGGGCAAACTTGCATGTGGGACTTTCGCTAAGCCTCTGCACTTGGGGTGGATTATCACTGGGGTGGGATGGAAGCCAAGAAGGAAGTAAGCTGTGGCAGTAACATAAGCGTAGGAGTCTCTGAAGGATCATGCAGAGATCACCCCAAGCACATACTGCCAAGCTGCTGTCAGAACTTGGACCTTTGTACACAGATGATCTACACGAGACAGACAAGAGGAAGGAGGACGTTTCCAAGGGAGAGTGAGAGATGCTGTCAGTATAGCACATATGCAGCGGGGAACAGTGTTCCTAATCTACCTCCTACCTCTTTTGCTCTCCCCACTTGGAAAACTGTCAGCCTTCAATGGGCTTCTCACAGAAGAAAAGTCAAAATCCTCAAATTGACAGAAGTTAATCTGTTGTGTTATTTGAATTACACTAAGTCACAACATCCATTCACAGTAACATACTGTTTAATGTGCTACTATTTCTCACTTGGCCTTATCATCCATCAAAGACGGGCACACTAGTGAAAATTCCACTAAAATGGACTGTCTTTAATATCAAGAGATGGCTACTTCATAAATCCGTTATCTGAGCCATTATCATAATTTGCAACCCTGAAGTACAAAGTGCTTTATGTAAAGCAAATGCTTTCACATGCTTCTATAAGAAAACATCTTAGTATTAACAGGGAGCAAGCCCACCTACCACATGCCCTAAGTCTATTTTCATACAATAAAATCTCTCACTGTAGACAGAAAATTAAACATTGTAAGTATATGTTCAGATAAACTGCAACCTCTGCTACTAAGAAAAAGGTAGTCCATATATTCTTTCATAGTCCATATGATAAACAAGCTGGTAACACTTCAACCTATTTATACGCTTTCTGCCACAAACTTTAAACTCCAGAATTATCTATTGCTTGGGAATCACTTAAGTAAACACAAAAATGGAAAAAAAAAAACCCTCACCAGCAACACTCTCAAGCAAATGTTCTTGAAATTCTAAGAAAATGACAATATATTGAAAGAAGGGGGTGGAGAGGGAGCCAACAAAATGCAGTACTGCCCAGTGATCTCAAATGCTTAATGCAAGTCCAGAAAGAAAAATCCCACATAGCAGGAGTTTGGCCAGCAGATACTTTGTCCTTAATACATTGGAGTTGTGACTGACCAGTATGACAAATCTTAACTTACATGTGAAAAGCAGGTCATGCTTCTCAGCATGCATTTCATTTTACAGCCAACATATTCTAAGACCCAGCTGTTGTATAAAGGGGTATTCCTCTACCCTTTTCCTCTCCTGGCCCCAATACTTTCATCTTTTCCCATGGTCTGGCATTGGCACTCCTCTGACCTGGGGAATCAATCCATGGAGCAGAAAACTAACTGAAGGATTAAATGAATGCCAGTGCAGGGAACTGTATCTTTTGGTGGGAACTGGCATTCAATCAGCTGAACTGAAATAGCAAGACACGCCTTCACTTTATTTGTAAATACCATCAAAAAAAATACACGGAAACGACAGTGAAATACCTACCTGCCTAGTCTACAAATTTCCTTCTCTGCTGCTTCATCACATGAGCACTCTAGACCACATATTGAGAGAAATTTGTATGGCTAGCCACAAATCACATGAACAAATAAGAAAAAGACAAGAGTTTTTTCCCCCACCAACAAGCTTGCCTGCTTTTACTGTAAAGGAGTGCATCAGATCAACCCATGGTTTATTTAGGAAGGCTTCAATTTCACAGGAAGGAAAGCTGCATTTACTCAATACCACTGCAACAAACTCAGGACTGAAACTACAGAGATAGAGCCTCAAATCTAAAACTCAGTTCTGGAACTAGATATTAATTGTGAAGCTTTTAAGTCTCATCACATACCAAAACCTGAAAAAATTGTGCACACAGAAGAAAATTACTGGATTTATGTGAAGCAGAAGCAAATTATTATATGCAAAGCAAATGTATCTGTTACACTCTTAACCAGAAATACAGAAGCAAAATTTCATAAATGTTTTAGTAAATTAACCAACCTTTTTGAGATCTCCTGACTCTTTCCATGCCGTCCTATCTTCAGCACTGCATTTAACAGAAAGTGCTGCCAAGCCTTGAGTATACAATAAAGTGAACAGCACTTTTATAATGCAGGTGAAGTGTTCTGTAAAACAAAGTAAGTAATTTTTAAACACTTGATATTTTTAGCAAATATACTGATAACAGAGTCTCTAGTTATGGAAATTATGCTTCTCAAATGAAAAGGAAGCGCTATACTAAAAGTACAAACCCCCAAAACATACAAAACAACATAAATACATTTACTGGCTTTCAGAAATTACTTGGCAGCCATAGTGAACAGAACAAGTAAAGGGCAAGTAACTTTCCACTGCTCTATATGTTCATCTTAATCCTGATCAGCAGTGACTTCCTCCTAGTGACCCGGTGATATGAGAAAATTCTATTTTGTCCAAACGTTACATCAAATTAAGCTACTGATTACTGATAGCTACAACTAATTGGTTGCTGTAGATGTAAGCAAATGCATATCCTACCATCTCTTCTGGCAATGATTAAACCATCTGGGGTAAGTTACATTCATACAAATACTGGAAAAGTTAAGTTCCCAAAGAAATCTCTGCAAGAAGGACACTTAGCATACTTCAGTTTCTACCCCTTCACTTCCAGATATGGATCCAGCCATACAAGACTTGCTGCAGATCACTCTTCAGTGAGTACCTATTTACTGGACCTCATGTGAATACACGAAGAGGACAAAAGACAGACTGTCATTTTAGAAATTACCTGTTTTTGCAAGATCTTTATTGTTTACAATTTTTCATAATATTTAAAGGATTATTATCTCCTACATGTAGGCTGCAGGAGAAAGGCTTTGAAATCTTTTGGCGGAAGCTAGCAACAGAGGCAAAATAAGACTTCCTAAAACTGGAACAGGAGAAAAGGTGAATGTGATCATTCTCTGAAATGAAGATATGGTAGCAGTCCTTTTTTTCTCTTTTTACTTTAGGTTCTTTTTCCCATCCCAAATAATCTGATTTTTTTAAATCTAGGCAGATCAAAGAAGTTTCTATCATCACTTATACCACTTGTTAAGCACAAACATAACTATAATATATATCTAAAACAATGTATACAAAAATGAGGGTTTTAAAAAGTCCTCTCAGGCTTTGAAGTCAAGCAAAACAATTTTATTTACATAAGCACCTCACAAAAATTGGGTTAAATTCATTCTTTCTTCCCAAAGGATTTAAATGAGCTTTGTATGCAAAAATTAAAAAGGAGGTAAGGGAGATGAAACTCCTTGCTTCTCCTTTCTTGTATCTAATATCAAAACCCACCACTGGGTTCTAAAACACACACAGTCAGGACTTGAGTACATAATTAAATTTGTGAAATAACAATTCCTTTTTTATGTAACAAATGTTTATAAATCAACACAGACATGGATTTTGAAACTTTTTAATGTCACGGAGGATATACAATATGCACATTTTAAGCACGTAAATGATAATTTGTAACTATGTAATTAAAAGTGTACTTTTTTCTGTATTATCTTCCTATGGAGCTTATGTTAAACATGACAACAAACGCTGCTATACTTCATCCACCCCATTCTACAGCAGGTAGCATTATAATGATGTTTCCTCTCTGCATTTCCCTGGAAGGAGAATTCACCAGATCCCACTACATCTCTAGGCCCTACTTTTTTCCTCTGCTGAAACCTCCATTTTCTTAGCAATCCTCCTCCTGAGGAATAATAGCAGGCAAGCTTTTAGTAAATTTTCTGGGACTGAGATTTACAAGATTTAACCACATGCTCACAGAATTGTAAAAACTGCCTCTTCAGCCTGAGCTACAGTCTATAATTGTAGCTAGAACTGAACTCAAGTACTGAGCTCTATCTCCATCAATAGCAGATACAAGCAATAGAGATCAATTTTACAGTGTGAAAGCATGACTGAAAACCACTGCACTTACAGCAGCAAAACTAGACTGCTGGTCAACATTCACCAGTCTGCCATAGCCCACTTCACCTTCTAGTTCTTATTCTGTTCTGCTGAGGTGATTACACAGTGCTCAATGCTGGGTGTCTTAGCACCCTCTAAAACTATTACCTTTTTTAAAATCTGTTTTTTGTTAAATATAATTACTCCCCATCTTAATACTAATTGTTCCACCACTGAATACTAATTGTTCAATTCACCAGAAATATTATATCTAGAGTATATCATGTTTTTTAAAATAAATTAATGTTCTTGTATTTACTTACATGTATGTCACTCATAAATGACTATGAACTGCATTTTTGGAGAATGTAATTTTTGGAGAACACAGAATTGAGCAAATTCATCAATTGGACAAAGAACACTCCCGCATCTGGGTCACCCTTAAAAAGTCCTGACTTCTGCACAAACTTCATCTTACTTTTTTTAAGAAAATATCACAGGAGCAGCTCAGAGGCGGCACGCTGTGTAATGAGCGCCAAGGCTTTGAAAGCAAGTATTTTGTAGTCACAAAAACATCCCGTGGGAGACATACTAAAAACATCAGCCAAAGGATCAATTATCTTTCATTACTATGTGTTCTCTCTTATTTGTAAAATGCAAATTATTTGACAGCTGTAGGTATCCATAACGCTAGAGCTGTTACATTCTTGTCTACTGCAAAGAGCAATTTTATTTGCCTTTCCACAGTGCGTGCATGGGGGCTGCGTAGCGTTTTCCTGCTGCCCCCCGGTGAAGGCTATGGTTTTGCTATATCACCTTTTTGATTTAATAATTCTAAAGATTGCTAGTATATTTGTATGCCATGGAGTAAACTGTGTAAATGCTGTCAGTCCCTTCTGTTGCAGATGAAATACTGTGCAACATTCTGCACTAAAACGCAGTTAGGACTTCTGTGTTTGTACATAAAAAACCTAATCTGATATTCTGACAGTCTATAAGTTATATTATTATGGCTAGGCCGTTATAATAAAAACACAGGCTAATGCAGGATTTTTGTACTTATTTTTGAATAATGTTGAGAAATGCTTTTATGTTCCTATTTTTAAAACTTTTTTAAACAAAACTTTTTGGAACCAAATTACTTCACAGCATCCCATCCCATTATATACGTTAAACAAATCCCCTTAAAAATAAAGTTTATACAGGAAACACTTCTATAACTCTAATTTTAACATTAGTGCAAGAAATGTGCAGATGAATAAGTGTATTACTAACAGTATGCATCTTTTAATTTTAGTATCAAATTAGATGATATAGGCTGGCAGGCAATGACTGCGGAAAGAATCCACAAAGCAAACTAAATGCAAAATTAAGGACCTAGGATCTTTTGTAGTGAATTCAGAAGGGCGTCTTTATATAAATAATCTTTGAAAATATTCTTCTTGATCTAAAGCTTGAACAGTTATTTGAAAAAATAACTTCAGAACAAAAGGAGACAGCACTGAACTTCAGATAATCCATGAAAGGTATATTGAAAGTTCTAGGATACAGATAAATACTTAAACTTCCACATTGAAATTGGATACTATTCAAGTTGATTACATTCATTCTATATTTAGTCAAGATCCTTATCCAATCATTAAAGAAAAAGTGCTAGTGTTCGCCTGAGTGCTGCTTGCTGTATTTTTGTTGCATGCCATTGAAACTCTATAGAAAAAGAATGTGTCAGAACATGCAGGTCAGGTTCTTCAGCATCTGGGCCTTATTAGAATTACAAAAAAAGGGTCTGAATTTAGGTGTTACACACCAGAGAAGAAAACCTTTCCCACAGTCCACAGAGGTCTGGCTAAACTCTTAAAACCAGCTTTCAAGTTGGAGCACATCCACCATACCCAAATCGCGGATCTCATAAAAGCAGCACTGTGGCCTATGTTAGAGCAACGCCAGACTGTGTAACAGCATGTTGGCAAACACCCATGCTGCTGCATGACCCTCCTTGCATATGTGGCATCAAGCACAGTGTCAGGCCACTGATGGCCAGTTGACCACCAAATTCTATGCACCTACTAGCCCCAGGCTCACCCAGTCCCCAATTTTTAAATACTTTGCAACAGTATGATATTTTCAAAGCAAAGCAGAAACTGAAATCACTGGAAGCTACTCTGTGCTTCTAGAAATATGGGCACAGGAGTCCCCAGTCAGGTACTGAGAAAATAAATATTTTTACTATTGATGGTAACAAAGAAGAATGTCCAATTTGAATTAAATTACTTGTTCAGCATATAGAAATTGTGTTGCAGAAAGGGGTGGTGGAGGGTGTTGAAATCAATTTACAAGGACAGATTTAAGTTTTGTTAACTACCGAGCCACTGTCTCCATTTCTGTACTACCTTTCTTCATATGCAACACCATTTTCTATTTCTGTAAGAAAGGAGCTAGAGGTTCAGAAAATGCTCATTTTCTAGAGTCCCACCTCACAACACCATGAACACTGTCCATCCTCTACACAACTGCCACAGAATTAAACCAGAAACGCCTATGTGGATTATTACGTGTTTAGTCTTGCACAATTTCAGAATGCTGAGCATATGAAGCCTTTAAAAGGCTTTAAAATGTTCTAGTGTCAAACAAAAAAAAAATTAATCACAAATGGTTTTAGTATCTTGAACACAGTGTTTATTTTGCTGGTTACACTACACAGGAGGTACACACTATCTTCCTCATTCCCTTCTTTGTAAATTGCGAAGTGCTTGTAAATGCTCTGACCTCCACCACAAAGTTTCTCCCGTAAAAAAAAATAAATTAATTTGTAGTGTTCTTTCTTTGTGATGTGTTCAGATCAATTTTCCTCTCTGAATGGAGAGGCTGAACAGTAATGGCATTTTTATTGCTTTAATCGATGTTGGACTGAAAAAAAGATACCAACACCCATCCAACAGATAATAGGGTAGTTAATGCAATTCCTAGTGCTATATCTGAAGGGCATGAGATGAAGTTTGGGTCCTCCTCACAGAGCACTTGGTATTTTTAAAACACACTGTGTAAACAAAAAGGATTTTGAGTACGAACATGAAGAAGATTTAATAGTTGATTAACTGTTTCCTGTAAGGATAAAATAGGGGTTTTATGAATACATCAACATACCTAATAAATGATGCTGCAAAACCAGTACCATTACCAGAGAGCATC
This sequence comes from Buteo buteo, assembly GCF_964188355.1. NCBI lineage: Eukaryota > Metazoa > Chordata > Aves > Accipitriformes > Accipitridae > Buteo > Buteo buteo. Next base: position 31,756,865 of record NC_134175.1, read on the forward strand.
CATGCTAAAAGGGGAAGAAAATCCTTCATGGATTCTAAACCCTACAGATTCTTCCTTCATTATTAGTGTTCTAACACCATTACCATGGCATTCTGTGCTAGACTGCAACACCACCTCTTTTGCAATGTAGTTAAGTCTACTGTTAAAGGAATATACTGGAAATATCTGTCAGCGCACACAGGCATCAACCTTCTGTCTGCATACCTATGTCCAGCCAAGTCCACAGCTCCTGCAACCCACAATCACGCCAAAGCAGCACAGAAAGTTCAGGAAGCAGTAGGGTCAAACATAGATTTTGTTCACCCCTATCACTGACCTGCCATGTGACCCTGCACAAGCCATTTTACCTTTTCATGCCTCAGTTCTCTACCAAGAATTAATGATATCAAATTCAACTCTTTGACCTACACACCCATTACAAAAGTTCTAAACAAATTTGTTATTACCTATTTTTCTGAACTGCATTCTACATCTCAGGACAAAGAAATCATGAAAGACTTTTTTTATTCTGCCTAACCATTTTGATAAAACAAAAATTAGAAAGTTAAATGGCAATTTATTTCCAATTTAATGCTTCGTAGATTTGAAGTGGTTACATTCATCTTCTGCCTGCCACTTGCCATTTCCCTTTCAACTGCAACATAGGCTAAACCTAAGAGCAAAGGCAAAACGTGCTGCTGATATGTGGTATTTTACAGAATTCTCCACAGGATGCTTTACTATTAATTGAAAGTTGTATTTCCTAGGATAAGGCATACTTTCGTAAATTGTGTTTTTCAATGCTTGAATATAAACTACAAAAAGACCACTGTTTGTACTTTGGCTTCACCACTCCCTTCCCTGTTATTTCAGAAGATGTTAGTTTTGTTAAACTTTTGTTTACTGCTTTTATTAAGTCCTTCCAATAAAAGTTAATTTAAGTTAAACTGTAGTAAAAACCAAAAAATTTTTTTGACAATAGGCTTCCTATTAAAAAATAATTTATTGTCCTGGTATTTTCATATTCTAATAATTTATTGGACATACTTAATCCATAAACACATACATTGAATTGAAAAACCACAACCTACAATGTTAACAGATACACGCAGAGTCACATGAGCTGAATTTGAACATTCAACAGTGAAGACTGAACACCCCTTAAGGACAAACGGAATTTCTACTATATTTTGTAAGTTAGGTGTATGCATGAAGAGCAGTCCCTGTATTTACCTATTCACAAATTACCAAAACTCAGTAGACATCAAAATTGCCACACAGACCCCAAAGCAGATACTCTGTTCATTGTCAGTGAAATAGTAAAAAGATACTTGTTTGCTCTTGTTTTAAAATAAAGATATTTTATAATATATATATTTTAAATATTATTTAAATAATGTTATATAAATATTATTATTTAATATATAAACTATAAATAACCAAGCGAGAGACCAGAGGGTCTGAACTACACCATCTTCTGGAGCATACACTGTCTATTAGCAAGATGGACCAGGTTCAGCTGTTCCTTCTATAGAAAAAAAGAAATTTAGGTTTTAAATCAGTTTTGATTTTAGTAAGGAAAAATCTGGTTCTTAAATATCTATTTAATATTTATTCCAAATTATACTATATGCTCTCTCTATTGAAGTTGCTGCATTACAGCAATTACCATCTTCATATACGACCTCCTATTATGTAAGACTGCTGCAATTTAAACTCTGAAATTCAAACTAAATTACAATCTTTCACCCTTAGTTCACTCAGTTCAACTTCAAGTACTGAACTGCCCCTCTAAGCCAAGAGATGAAGGTCAAACAAAGGACACTTTTCCTTCAGTAAAAGTACTTAGTAGTTTTGCTCAGCTCTTCTATCTTTACTTGAATAGGCTGACTGATAAGGTGAGAAGACAGGGGACACAGATAAGCCTGTCAACCTGCAACAAAAACTTCCGTTCAATGCCACCTTCTGTAGATAAGGCAAAAACATTATTTTAGAATACACAGTAGACCAGCTATGATTTACCATCCTGGAAATCACCACGAATGCAGCCTCATATACACAATCATCTAAATATACGTATTTTTGTAACATACCTTTGTGCAATGGTTGAGGCATGGTTAAAATCTGGATAAGCAAAAGGGATGAGACATCTCTGTAAAGCACAGGAACTTCTGGCTGCTCTTCACTTAGCCTGGAAAGAAAACCCAAGAAAATCACTTCTGATACTATAAAGCCATTTTTAATTTTCATATTTTATTTTTCTTTTTGTTTTAAATAGTATTACATTTGATATCAAGCTTACAGAAGCCAAATACCTGACAATTTGCTAACTGATCTCGATTTTAAAACCATTTAATGTTACTAATGGATTGTAATAACTCATGAGGAAATTACCATTTGGGTACCTGATGCTTGTTAAAGTATTTTAAAACTTTCCAAAACTGCCTGAACTAGTTATTTCTATGTACAGACTGAAGGAACATCCAGTATTTCACTTTTAGAACTTACGTTCTAACACAAGAAAATACACGGCATAGTAACATAATTTGTGTTCAAAGCGTGGCATTTCACAAGTATACATATATCCATGCTGTAACAACAATGAATCCTCAAATTACAGGGATTGCTTCTATTGGAAAACATTGAGACCTTAGAAAAGGTATTTCTTTTCTCTATGTAAGGAAATGAAGACTCAAGCAGCCATCACAGGTGGGATTATGTAATCTTACACACAGTCTTTATTAAAAACCCTATATGGCTAGGACGACAGCAAATAAGCACATAAAGAGATACTGCAAACTTTTGAACTATTGAGATTCACTGAATGAATTAACATCACCTTGTAGACTTATACTTAAAAGCAGAAAATATTTGCAGATAGGAAGTAGTATTTTTCTAGTTTTGTGTAGGAATAGCCAACAATATTCCAACCAACAATATTCTGTAGGTTCTGAGTCAAAAAGGCGAAAAATCAAAATGGCAAAAAAAAAAAATCATTCTCCCCTCTTTAATCGATATGGAGTGTGTAGGAGATCTCAAGCAGGAGCAGTTGGTACAATGCGATATGCATCCTCCATTGTCACCTCTCCCCTTCCGCAACATTCACAGAAGAAAGTGCTATTTGGGTTCTTATTCCCATTTGCAAACGGTGGTGGTGCTAGCTGTTCGGCTGTTGAATGCCAGTGGAGTAACTGAGGAGGAGATATCTGTTTGAGATATTTATCTATACTACTAAAGGAGCTATATCGTGAGGCCCTAGTACAACTGACCCTGAATCTCCCACGGAAAACAGAGTCCTCAACAGCTTCTTACAAATGGATGTAAATGTTGCGAAGGAAAGCACCACAGGCTACTGAGTTCTTTTCAGTTGCTGTGTCACTGAAATGCTGTCATCCTGGAAAGGCATTTTCTTTCTATCGCTTCTTATGCTTTTTAATCTTTTTTTCCTCCTCTTTTGCCATTCTTCTCAGTGGTCAGAAACTGCAGGGAAAACAATTCTCCCTCTCCTGGCAGGGGCTTCCCTTACTGAGGACAGCCATAGGCCTCTACGCCATGTGGCACTTCACTGGGCCCTCCAGAAGAATGTCAGGAAATCAAAACACATCTGCCTACTACAGTTTCAAGGTCAGCTTCATGCTTTGTTCCAGCAATCTTAACTGTCCTGCAGGTAAACAACTGATGAAGTGCTAGATAGTTGTACTGAAAATATACATATATCCTTATTAAGATCTACACCCAAAAGCACAGCCTCACTCTCCTCCTTTTGGTTGTTCTGCAAGACATTGTGGAGCAGTTTCCCAGCGAGGCTTTCTTAAGCCCTGCAGCAAGTGCCCAAGTTTCTGTACAACCAGAATCAGACTGAGGAAAGAAACATACAGACAAGACATTTAAACCCTCTTCTGTCTCAGCTCTGCCCTTTCAGAGCACAACTGGTGAACTATTGTTGGATCCATCTACTGCCTCTCTTCCAAGAGCACCAAACTCTTCCTCTGATCCAACTCAGCTGGCACTGGCTACTCCAATAGCTTAGTTGATGCCTCTGTGAAGACACCAACTCCCCTTGGTGCCATCTACCACACACACAGCAGACAAACTGAGCTCTTGCAGACCACGTACTGGAAAAGGTTGTCCACATGCAGTGGGAAGTGGATGCACGCATAAGATCCTTAGTGCCTTCTAATAGCTCTGGGGATCCAAGCAGTTTATCACCTCTGAGGCACATAAACATGATGCTGCTTTTGGAGAGAGACCCCTATATAGCTACTGATTTCATGAAAACTCAGCCTTCTCTCTACAAAAGGCACTGTTAGGAGTCATCTGTGACAAGAATTTTAACATGAAGAAGCAGTCATATAAGAGAAGGATTAAAAGAACACTTTTCGTCATACTAAGTGTGTTACCCAACTATATGTTTTCTAACTACTCTCCTTCCCCTGTCTCCCAGCTCAGTAAGGCACATTCTGAAACAATAATTTTATTACATGGCTAAAGTTTCTGGTCATTTTATGCAACACTCTCAATTGTGAGAATGAGCACATATATATTGGTTGATCGGTCATATAAAATGAAGTCACAGAAAACACGGTCTAACTGGTCCTTTTGAATTAATGAACCCAAAGAGCTACAGAATAAACACTTTTGCTATAATGAATCATTTCATAAAAGGATTGTTTTAAAACACTGTAACGTAGATAAATATACATATTTATATATGGGAGCATCCTAAACAAAACCCAAATATTCTAAAAATCAGTATATTGAATCCTAAAGGAGACAAAGGGGGCAAAAATTTGTATCACACTACCAAGTCTCATTTTCAAAATTATACAGACAATGAAGATGCTAATCTCACTAAGTCTCTCTAATTCTACTTTTACCTATGGCTAGTTCTATTTTATGATCTATGACACTGAGTTTTAAAATAACCCTCATTATGTAATGACTTTAAAGCCATGGACATCTCTTAAATTACTTCTCACCTTCAGTTTTTGATTTATATATAAAATTTGGGGAAAAAATTAATTTGGAATAACATTAGGATAAAAAAAGATTAACTCCCTCTGCACATCTAGTCAAATACCTCTTTCCGAGAGGGGTATCAGCATCAGTATCATTTAACAGTCATGTAACAATTAGGTCAAATACCAGTTCTGACAAAATTAGGAAATATTCTTATATATACAGAATACCGTGATTGACTGGCAACATCACAAATAAATGAACTTATTTTCACATGCAGGACCAACTAAATTCTTTGTCTAATTTATTCATTTCATATGATTTGGGAGAAGTAAAGCTACATTAAGTGTCAGGGTTTTAGATAAGCTGCTTCCGTTTACGTCAAGCGCTGCAGCATATGAAGCATTTAAAAACTGCTCTGTCATTTGTTAAGAGCCTAAGCAACTTCTTCATTATGACACTGAAACTGAATTTATAAAATGTGTTTGAGAAATGTGTTTTATGGAAATTGCCCATCCTGTTAATCCCCAATGCACATATGAAAGCTTGATAAATCTGACCTTACAGAAAATTGTGCCACAGAAGCACTGAATAAAATGAAAGCAAGAACAATTTCAGATGGGACAAAAGTAATCTAAAATTATTCAAATGTATTATAGTTGTATGCTGTATCCATTTAAAAAAGGGGGGGGGGGGGAGGTGGAAATAAACTGCACAGTGCAATATAAACATGTACCAAAATGAAAAATGAAAAATGCATTGCTCAACTTTCTCCATGGAACTGACCTCTCCTCCAGTCCAAGGTAATTGGGCTGCGCCTCTCTCTGTGCCAATACCAGAGCTGTCTATCAGCTGACAGCTGAGCAACTCTGCTCTGTATTCTGCATCCTCTTCCTGATAGAGGTTATACAGGAATCACTTCTTTGGGAATGGATACAGAGGAACAGAAAATTCTGTTCTACTTTGAAATGAGCAGCATTTGCTTATGGCCTTTCCTTACATATATGCTCCCCTTCCCCTCTTCTCTCAGCTAGAGACACTTAAAATGTTTGTTTGATGCTAACTCCAACTGATGATAGAGTTAGAAGTTCCATAAAGAAAGTGGAAGTTTTGAGCTTCACACCTCTTCAAACTGTCAGATACAGAAAACTTGAGACACAGGGATAAGGATACAGCTAAACAAAGCCTTAATCAACTAGGGCAAATTTATATTCTCTTCAGTATTTGCAAGATGAGAAATACAGCCCACAAATCCTAGCCTGCAGAAAGGTCAGAGTAATACACAGCTTCTGATGTTCGTGATAAGAAAGCAGAATTCTACTATTTGTTCTGGCTACACTCTAGGATATAATCAAATTTCATATTTGCTCTCCATTGTGTCACAGCACATTTTACAGGTAAGTTTTTCTCATTACACAACACACGATTTCACTGACAGTACTAACATTAGGCATCTCCCATTCCCTCTTGCACCACTGTGCCCCCAGTGCTCCTTTGTCACCTGTTCCCAAACTTACTCAAATTAACCTTTTTAAAAACAGACTAGTTCCTTGACTTTGTTCATGATGCAGCCTGCTCAAGTTACATCAGCACAGCTGAAGAAGATGGTGAGTTACAGTATAGGGGAAGGAAGAAACAGCCAAGAGCAAGTACTCCTGAAGGTGCCATTACTGCTGAAACCTCCATATCCTAACATACATCCTGAGACACTGGTGTTTCAGGCAGGTTTTGTGTGTTTATTGAATAGGTAATGTAAGTCCTGTTGCACCATGTGTATGTATATACCACCTCATGCACAAACCTTAACTAAACCCCATTGTCCCATCACCCTACTCTCTGTCTGCCTTGGACTATCTTCATAAAAGCTGTTTTATTTTTCCCATTTCACAACAGTTTCTGTGATGGAGATGTGACTTAAGAGGTTCCAATGCACAGTTGCTCATTGCCATCCCTGTGCTGCAGTTTGTTGCTCCAGTATGACACTATAAACAATCACCAAAGTGATCTACCTTAGAACAAAACAACAGCAAAACACTTTAGTAAAAATAACCCTGATGTAAGTATATCTCAGCATTTCAGTTTATCATGCAGTTCCCCCCTGCAAGTGCTTCTACTGTGAAGATCCTTAATGCTTCACCGAATCATTCTTTGCCAACATTTTGTCTGTCAAAACAGACACAAAAATTTCAGGTTTTGTAGAGATGTAGATTTAAAAAAATGCGTATCATTCATTTCAGGTTTGCCAATCCCGAAACTCTGGCTATTTGGATTAGTCCATTAAATTCACATCTGGGTTTAGTAATTATTGCCTGCAGCTGCTCCTTCTCCGCCCCCTGCCAGAAGCTATTATTCCCCACTTACACCACAATAATTGTTTATTTGATCACCACTGAAACCAGATCTACCCCTAGTAGAACAATTTGCTTAAGCACAGCCTGTGGGACCAAATGTATATTAAATTTGACAACATGAACTGCACAAGAAAAAGAATCCACTATACCGTTCACAGTTCATCATTAGCTTTATCTTTTTTCTCCCTCTTCCTTCAAACAGTTCACATTATTTGGGCCCTTTTTGATAGGGTATCTTCTTGCTCAGAACTTCCTTATTTCTACTTTACCTTGGTGTGACTGCATGAGCTCCTTCCTACCGTTCCTCTCAGCTGCCATTTTCAACTATGGAGGGATCTATGTACAATTGTAGAAGATGACACCAGGCAAAAACAGTGGCTTTGGGAAGTATAGTAGAGCAATTCTGAGAGAGTCTTTAAAAATTACTTTGATCAGTTCTCCCAGACACATGAGATCTAAGGCATGATTTATGAATAATGATACCTGGGTTGTGGAAAATCAAGCTAAAACCTGTGAGCTCTATACCTGGCTAGATATAATTGTAAATATTTATGTATTTAAATAAAGTAACTACAATTAAATAAGGGTGAAAAGATAACACAATGGCACTTGTATCCCATAGATTATTTTCTTTTTCAGTTTTGAAAATTACCTTTTTAAATAAATAAAGATGCAACTAATTTCTCTGGAAAATTGCTTTCAACTGAAATAATAAAGTAAAAATTAAATAGAAAAATATAGCACGTTGGTTTAAAGTTATTTTGCTCATGTGACCTTCCTGATGTTAAATTGTTTGGAATCATATTAATGTACTCAGATAATATAGATCTTTTCCTGACTTTTTTTTCTACAAGTCTTTACTTAGTCTCATGTAACTGTCAGGCTGATGATTCAGATTACTTGGTTAGCTTCAAAATGGCAGAGTGCTAGCCACATCTTAAATCTGCAGTGGTATTTCTCCACCACCCTCTTATCTTCCATTTACGGCAGTGTATCACCTTCTAATTGATCTGAGCTCTCTTTCCTGTACCTGGAAAAATTTGCTATTCTGGACTTCTCAAAAGGCTGTGTGACTCTAAAAAGCGTGCAATTAGGTCATACACACCAATCACATGAACGCCATCTTCAAGTGAAACTACTACTTCAAATTTCGAAAATATAATTACAGATACCCATCTTATGCTCTAATTTATACATTAAAAACATGTCCCCAAGTTGCCGCCTCTGCAGCTTTTGGGGGCCTGCAGACTAAGGTAGAAAAAAACATTTTGAGGCATGAGCAAAAAAATTCCAGCTTGATTGCATCTCTGCATCTCAACAGTAAACTACTCTATGGCAAAATGGATGATCTCTCAATTACAGCCTCTTAAACCATTTAGGACTTAGTGCCAAACCAACACCAGCAAGTCTACTAAGAAACCTTGAAAACTAGTGCAGAATACAAGAGAACTGCTCAAATGCATTCCCAACATGCAACACCTCCTGCAAAGCAAAGCCATTATGGTCTACAGTACCATTCATTTCAAAGTGATTCAAAATATTGCCTAATGAAATCTAACTTGCAGCAACCTAACCTTGATATGACCAATGCATGGTGAATTCCATCAAGTCTGTAAAGGCAAAAAAAAGTTGCATGTGCGGAAAAAGCAGCCCCTCTGTTAACAGCTGCTTGCAAGCTCTTCAAATACCAAAATAAGAAGTGCATGATCATGCCCACAGCCATTCTGACTGTGAACAGCCTATCAACACGATCTTAATTTTGCCTGGTATAACTCAGTCAACCATACATCAAATTTATTAACCTTGTTCCCACTGCTCAATCTAGGTCAAGGCAGAATTGCACAAAAACATACTCTCAAAGCGGTTTGAATGCATGCTGAATAACATAGGTTTTCAGGTTATAAAATTCTGGATGCTTTGTTCTGCTAGTGGTTTATAAACTAATCTGTTAATCTAGTCCGATTACTGCAATAACCTAATGTTGATTGCAAAAAAAGGCCTGGGTCCAAGAGGACAAACAGTAAAATCTCAAACTAGAAGCAAGCACAAACGTTTTAATAATTTTTCCTAATTTGCAGATTAGGATTGTGGCATCGCTATCCTAGATGAATTTTTGAAATCCCATGATGTTTTCCACCTCAAGCTCCTAGAAACACACTGACAAATACACAGCTGGATAGGCACTAAAAAGACAGTCTTTTCAACATTATTGCAAGCTCCAAAGTGGAGACCTTAGCTATGAAGAAGATGCTCAAGGTGCTGGAAAAAAAAAGTTACTGTTTTCCTCTTGTGAAGAAAAATAATCATATGGTTTTAGGCAAGAAACCTTTCTTCTCACTGTCAAGGTAGAATCTGAAAAGTGAAGGGTCTTAAGTCAAGTAGGGAGATGAGTCCTTGCAGAGCACAGTTACATGGCTCCATTTATTATATTGTTAATCCTTGTACAGCTGTATATGTAAGGTTAATGTTTTAAAAGCAAACTCAAGTAAATAACTTGTTCAAAATAACAAGCATGATGAAAATTTTTAGCATGAAATAGAATTAGTTCTCACATATATTAGGCCTACTTCTGTTATTTCTGTAACAGCTATTAGTCATTGCACAACTTTCAATAAACTATTTATGAACTTAATGTAAATTTTGTCCAGCATCTGTACCAAGAATGGCAGTACACCTATCCACTTACCCAATACTATTAAATTTGCATGTGCTTAAGCTTACAAGTGGTGTATTTAAGCTTCAACTCAAAACTGGAATGTGTCATATTTTATGGAAAAGAAATTTGAAAATTATTTTTACAAACACATACATACAATTTTTAGATAAGTTCATCAGCCTACCTCACAGATAATTTAAATTAATACAGAAAGTTACCCAAAGTCCCTCTGTAAGGATGTTTCTTTCACAAGGTAAAACTGATATTTGGTAAATTAAAATACTTGCTCTGAATTTTTATCCTGCATTGGCTGGGTTAGTTTTCTCCAGGGATTGTATGCAGAGTCTATACTGTAGAGGCGCATGTGCATGGCCAACACATGGAACAGCTGATCTGAAAGGTGAAGAAGATAGATTGCTGGTTATTATGTACAATAATATGAAGTATTTTACATTAAGTTGGCATCATTTATTTTACAAGATTCTGAAAAGTCTGTCATCTCATTTCAAATAAGCTGGTACCCTAACAAGCATCTTTTTAGGGTTTTTAAAATTTTTTTAAAAAAGGTTTTGAAAAGAAGTGAGATTTCAATAGAAGGCCGTGAACATATGCATGTATATGAAAAAAAAATTTTTTTTCCTCTCCTTAAATTCTAAAACAGAGAAGGGCTGTTTAGAAAGCTTTGACCAGATCTCAGACATTTTAGTGCTTGTAAAACACCAGCTCCACATACTTACTTATAGGTATTTTTAAAAATCCTGTTTCATATGCTGTTATGTTGCTAAGGTTCCATGCTCCCTTCACGTCCATCTCTAGCTTATGCCAGGAGCTGGGATTTCCTAAACATCTCTTCTAGACAGAAACTGATACAATTTTAACACACAGCTTTTACTCCTCTCTCTCACAGTTAAGTTCTGTGCCCAATGTATTTGAAATTAATCAATTAACCTAAAGTTTCTAAAAGTTCTGGCCTATAGCAGTATCACTTCAGCTCTTCGCTCTTAAAAGATTATTATTCTTTCTGCTTTCATAAGGTTATTTTGTAGGTAACTTTTGGAAGAGAAAAAACCCCAAACTTCCAACCACACACAGTGACAGTAAAGTAGCAACAGACTTTATAACAGCATAGATTTGTCTAGACAATGTGCAGGCAAAGTTTGCTGATACTCATCAACTCCAAACCTTCTGCACATCCACTGTGTCAAAACTATCATTTGCAAAACATTTCTAGAAACTTTTGAATGAAGGATGCTTAGTTTATTAGTCATGCACATTACTGCAGTATCATATATTAAAATGCACAGTTTTCATTTCTCTACAAATCATATGATCAACACAAATAAAGATAACATCTAACCCTTTCTCCCCTTAAGCAAGCCAAGAAGGCAGGCACCATCTATGTTGACAGCATTTTCAGAGAAGTATGTACAATAAGAATCTCAGACTTCACTTCTTTGTCTGCATTTATAATAGAGTTACAGCTTGGGAAAACTGCATCTTTTTTATCTTCACAGGTTTATATGAAAATAATATTTTAAAATACTATTTCCCATGATTTTGCTCACTTTTTTCCTGCTGTCACACTATATCTTGCTATTTGCTGCCATGTTTGCTTCTCCTGTTCAATTTTCTGGGATCCTGCTTCCTTCCACCCTTTCATTTTAACTTTTATCCTTAGTATCTTGCCATCTCCCCCCCCCTTTAATTCTTTCAATTGATCCCTTTGCCTCCTACTCTCTTAATCTCTCTCCCTTCTCTCTACAACCCACTTGCTCAACCTACACACTCACTCACAGGTCCTCTTTTTTAAGTAGAAATAGCAGCTATTAATTTATTTTCCATAAATAGACAATTACTCAGAGGTACACAATGGCCAAAAAAGTCCCATGATGAAATCAGCTGACTGCCAGAGCCTGAGGGCTGCAATTAGCTCCTGGGGTTTGTAAAATAATTGGGAGATGTAGATGGCATTGGAATTGATTGCTGTCACCTGCTTTCTGAATAAAAACAGTCAATGAGGACAAAATAAGTCATCTTTTCTCCTGGCAAAAGATTCTAGCAAAACATTGCTTTGCTGACAAACTTCAAAACCCTGAAAATACACTGATAATTCATCAAAATAATATAAAAAACCCAATATAGTTTTATTTGGAAAGAAACCCATGAAGGTAATCTGTTCCTTCCCTTTTGCCTCTCTGCTACTAAAAGGAATGTCACTTTCTTCTGAACTGCTCCTTGCCTCAAACAGAAATGAGCAACTATGAAAAAAAGAGAAAAAAAAAAACAACACAAAAAGCTTAGCATATTTAATTAACCCTTTGTTCCTTTAATAGATATTTTTCTGAGCTTTTACTGATACGAAATTAAGCAGGCAAGCATCAAATTCTAGCATTGCAGACTTTACTGGTAGTCTCCAAGTGTGTAACATTTATGGAATCAAGATACATTCTAACATCAACTGAATCTGAACAGAAAAATTCAGTTTAGCAGTCTTGTAAGACTGTATTTTTTGTTTGTTATTAAGGTAGCTATTGTTCCTTTGCAAGAAAACGTGTTTAGCACATAAATGTAAAGCTAGGAAGTAGGTAATAAGATATGGTTACGATGACCTTTTATGACATATTTTTTATGAATTGACTTAAAAATATTAAGATATTCTCTAAGTCAACACAGCACAGCCATGCTTGTTTCCAAACTGGGGTAACCAAGGAATAACATTGCCCCCTAACGGGAACACTGCAACAGAAACGGCCTGATGGCTGCCACCTTCCAAGTTAGCAAAATTGAGTTCTGATTTGTCCATTGCTTCTGTATTTGCATTTCTGAGATTCCTAAAAATTAGCAAAAACTAAGGACTAGCCAGAGGAAGATAACAAAGGTTTATTTCTTCACAAACAGTTTTCTGTTTTACACCACAGTGACTCCAACTGCTTTACCTCAAATTTACTATGACTATGGAGTACTGGAGGAAGCCAAGGAAAACACCAGAGCACCAAAATCTAGAACTGGCGGCTTCTTTGTGCACAAAGAGCTTGGTGTTTCACCACGTTCTTATGCTTGAGGGACTGGCAGAAATCTGCCTTGGGCCAAATGAATACCAGGGTTTTTTTTCCTCTGTATTCGTGTGACTGCATCATACTGAAGCGTAAACATAAAAATACAGAATATCCTCCCGTTTTCTTATACCCTACTTAAAAGCTTTAAAATACTTTAAAAAACCAAAACAAACCAACAAACAACAAATAGCAGCAAAACATTAACATGACAGTGGACCACAAACCACCTTGCCTAGTCTTCTGAAGAATGAAAAGGAAGGCCATAACCCCACCAGGCGTCCCAAACCCTTCACTGCTCATAGTGTATCTTACAGCCAATTCTCTCCAGGACAGCCCACCTTTGTAAGTGGGAAAGTCAGGATCTGGGTGTAGCTCAGAGTCTCCAAAATAACATTCTTAAAATTTGGTAGAAAAATATTAATTTTAGAAAGCACAGCAGCAACAAAAGTAGAGAATGATAATTATGATGTCACAACAAAATGAGAATTACAGGTTTATTGATAATAAATCATGAGAAGTAAACAGTGAAAAGAATTTGAATATGGTCCTCCTCTCCTAATAACTTCAAAATATTTGAGACAGGCTGCATCCAGTTAAATTGAATAAATCTAAAAATCACAAAATTTGAATGCACAATGTAACTTATTCCTGCAAGTCATCAGGGGCTTGGCAGGATTCCAGGATTTAGACATTTAAGTGGGCAAGATTATTACTGGCTTTAAAACATGTTCATATGACTCAAATATTACCTACATTGAAGCAGCACTGTCTTAGTTCTCCAAACTTACTTAGACAGTCTTTGTTTTCACAAAATACATGTAAAGCTTATGTAATACGCTTAATAGAATCATCTAGATTAGCAGTTAGACATTAGCTTTAACTTTGATTCATGTTAGCCTTCCTAATTCCATTTCTAAAAATTACAAAAATAAATCTATTGTTCCATAAGCTGCTGCCCTTGGTACATTCTTTTCAACAATTCCTATACCAGCTCTACTTCTCAGGGTTATGCTGATGTGAGAAAGGAGTAATAAACTCCATTGGAATGGGTACTTTGAAAAGAGCAGCTCAAAGGGTAAGACCCTGTCTTTGCACTGGGACTGAAGCTATTAGAGGAAGTGTTCTAATGCTGCTCCTCTCATAAAAAATAAAGATAATGGGTATTTTGTCTACATATCCACACTGTCTGCACTAGCACCTGCAGTTGCCTTCTTTACTATTTTTAGTATTAAAGCACACTGATTTTACAGATATTGACAAAGCTCTTAAAAATATTCTGCTATGCCAGAGTGCATAAAGCAGGAGTCTACAGAGGTGATTTCACAGCTCTTTTCAGGTCTAGCGTGGCATGCACAGCACAAAAGAAGACTAAATTCAGAGAAATGAACAGATAGAGATTTGATAGATGAATGGCAGAACTTATATAGCTGCTGTGGTGAACTGACAAAAATGAGTGATTCAGGAAATTACATGCAGATGTAAGTTTTGGTCTCACTAGTAATTTCGGTTTGGTCTTTGCCAAAGTGTTCCTAAATTTCTAGATGAGTCTTGCTGTCTTTTTTTCATCTTATTTTTTTTTCCGGTCTCTTGACTGTAAAGTAAACTCACAAATTACCAAAGTTGAAATGAGAGGATTTTTTTCTGTTATTAATTCCACTTCCACAATGTACAGCAATGTGCTGTGATAATGATGACAAAGAAAATTAAGGAATTAGCCGACTTTGTTTTGCTTGCAAAAGTCTAGACGAGGTGTTTATTCCCCAGTCTCTCATATTTAAGTTATAGAAGGATGTATATAACACATACTGCTGTCACGAAAATCTTTACTTTGCTGTTTTGATCCAGTCTTCTCTTTTGTTCATTCTATAAATTAGTATTCATATTTACAATGTCAAAAGATCACAAAACAGTGAGACAGCAGTTCACTGCCAGTGGAATTGAAAACGTCCTTGTCTTATCTGCTGTGTGAAGATCTTACCAGACTATAGACGTTACACCCTTCTTCTCTCAGTTTCCTGGGACTATTAACAAGAATGTAGATTGTAACAAAAAAACACTTGATACAACCAGATGGGACTTGATTGTTAACAAGGAGATTGAGGATTTTTTTTTCTCCTTGTAGAGATTTATATAGTCCACTTAGCAACAGCAGCTGCAAAGACCTGCTGACAGCATCTTCCCATTCATCACTGATCCAGTAGATTGGAATCAGTGAAGAAAAAAAAAAAGTGAAGGTCAGGAAAAGCCTATTAAGGCATTAAGACATGAACAGTCTTTCCAAAATCTTAAACCTTAATTGCTGATGAAGCAGCTAATTATCCTCAACACCAAACTTGCCAGTGTATGAAATCAACTTTAGCAATAGAATTCTAATGGTATCTATCTTTGCCTCTCCCATGCTAGGTATGAATGGCGTACCAAGGTTTTTAGGAATTAGTTAGGATCATCTGTTGGTGACACAAACTGCTTCTTCAATGTTAGCATGAATGGATGGGTACCAAAGATCTGCAGATTGCCAGCTCCTAACTAAAAACCAAACCAAACCAAAAAAACCACAAAACCAAACTAAAAAGCCCAAACCAAACCAACCAACTACAGAAACCTGCTGTACCAAGGCAATAAGCATCCTGAAAACTACTTGTATTCTTTTTATTTTCAGTGGCTGCAGAAAGCTGGGTAGGAAGCTTTGCAACCCTATTCACATTAATAGATTATAGGAAGGAGACATTTGCAACTGAGCAATTCGTAAAAGAATCAGGTTTTTCTTCCTACAGGAATGAACCATACTTAGTGGTGCCATATATCACTGGCCATATTGATAAAATGGAGATAGACATTACTATCAATGTGGCTGAAAAACTTGATACAGAAGGAGCAAGAGCAGCTTAGAAAATGCTTCATGTCAAGATGACTTTCTGTGCTCACAGAAAGACTTAAAGCACTGATTAAACTGATACTAACATAATAATCAAGACAGATGACACCACTGAGCCATCTACAAATGCAAAACACAGGCTTCAAGTGAACGAGAAAACCAAACCAAAACAAAAAACCCCAGTGGAACAATGCAGTTTTTCAACAGTTAGAACCATCACAGAAGTTATGAAGGTGCTGGACATTTTATTTAAGGCAAGCTTACACAAATCTTAAATACTTTTTTGATGTCCACTTGTAAATTAATGTCCTTTCCAATTAACGCAGCTGATGCTGAAATGCCAGTCTGCTATCTGTGGGAAGCATAAGGATAAGGAGCTCCTATACAGGGAAACTGAAGCCAGAGGACAAGGTGATAGACTACTTTTATCCTTCCCCAAAAAACCCTAATCCTATCTTTATCACAAAAGGAAAAAGGAAAAAAGAAAAGAAAGCAGCCATAAAGAAAGAACGATTTAAAAGAAAGGACTATATTACAAATTCATTTATAGATAACTTTTAAATTTTGTGGCATTGTTCACCCACCATTGCAAGATTAGCAGAGTAACAATGTCAGAGAAAAACATGTATACACAAGTTAAAGAGAGATACAAAAGTCATACAGAGGTCCTAATTATTCAGCGTTAATACTGTGTTCTGAAGCTGTTCCATAAATACAAAACAAAGAAAACAAAAAGCAAAACATCAGATCTCTTAAACTTTATAAAACAGAGAAATAAGACCTGTCCTGTACAGTTGTTATATATCATAATTATCCCTTAAGCCCAAGAGAACCCAGAACTGTAACGTGGTCCTTAAAATAGGACTTTATTTTTAAGTAGTAAGGAAACAGGATTTTTTGCATTTTTTGGTTGCATACTGTTTAGTAACACACACTCATGCAAACACACACACAAAACTTTAAACCTTAAAATGGCAATTTTACAGCCAAATTTTCTTCAGCATTCCTCTCACACAGACTCGATCACTGACGCTAACAGCTACATTAATCATTCTTAATTTTACTTCCCAAGAGCAGCTGCCCTCATGGTGCAATCTACTAAAACAGCTCTTGACCTATTTGTTCCCACCATCTTCCCTGACACTTGCTGCTGTAACAGCTCACCTGGGACAACATATTCTGTTTTCTAAAATATCTAATCACCAAACTTTACAGTTGTTACAAGACTAATACAGAGCGGGATGCTTAATCAC
Organism: Buteo buteo; assembly: GCF_964188355.1. Classification (NCBI taxonomy): domain Eukaryota; kingdom Metazoa; phylum Chordata; class Aves; order Accipitriformes; family Accipitridae; genus Buteo; species Buteo buteo. The sequence continues at coordinate 31,773,994 of NC_134175.1, forward strand.
AAGAGAGACACCTCATTATGTCACACGTAAGAAAAAAAAAAAACGGGTTATATTTTAGACTACTCCTGCTGAACCTGACATGAACAGTGTTTAAGAAACAAAGGCAGTTTCAATATTGTGCAAGCAAGACCTTAACAAAACAGTATTCAAGTTCTAGATAGGGTATGGATTTTTAAAATCATTCTTTCCTCACTGCATAAGACAATGAAGAAGTTGAAGGTACATTTTAAGTGAAACTTTAAAAACAGGCTTACCTCTTGGAAAAAGGAAGGAGTATGGAAAGACAATAAAATCTATTATAGAATATTTATCTGAAGAACTGCAATTCTTTACCTCTAAATGCACCAAACATGGAAGGGGGAATGAAGGAAACTCATAATTATATAACAGTTTAGTTAAAACAAACCCTGCTATATATAGAAAAGTAATTCTGCTCCCACTAGTCATATTTAGCCTAATGTCCAAGACTAAATATAATAATACTAAGTGGAAGTACAGGTCTGTCCTAGGAGAACCCCATTATCTTACATTAAAAATGAGTCTATTTTAATGCAAGATTAAATATGACTAGTTTGCTATGTAATGATTTTACAAAATAAGTACCAACGCAGAACATAAACAGCACGTGAACGTTTTTTAACAATGAATAGACAACATTTACGTCTCCATGCTGTTTAAAGCAACAACACATTCATCTACATAGCACCTTTCACATGAAAGCTTTAAAGGCCGCCTTCAATTTTTCAGAAATGCAAGATAGATATTAAAAACACCAACATGAGTGATTTAGATCTAAATAAGAAAACTCACCATTCTACCCAAAATTGTAGAAAAAAGCAAATGCAATGTGTTTAAATGCTGTCCCTACCCCTTCATCAGAAATATGCACTAGAAGCCTCTAAAGTAATGCAACTGCTAAAGAAAAAAAGCACTACTTCCATGTACAACACCCTCAGAAGAAATTACACAACAGTTTAAGAAAGGAACAGAAAAATATTAAACAAACAAAATGCAATGTATTGTACGTGGAAACAAAAAAACAAGAAATGTTACCATGTTTTAAAAAAAAAAAATCAACACGATTTTCAATTATAGGAAAACTACCAATTTCAGATTGAGCTCTTGTGTGAAAGTACATGAAAACAGCCAAATCACATCATGGGGAGAAAAACTTCGTCTCTCAAGCTATATACACAATTCTGAAGACAGCTTTCCTTACTGGGCTATATTACTCTTCATAGAGACAACTAATGCACAGTTTAATAGCGGATTTGCTGGTACCAAAAAGTGATGTATTTCATAAACATTTTAGATTTTGTAAACTAACACATATTTTTAAAAGCAATAGTTGCAAATTAACACGTTTTTAAAAGCAATAGTTCATGTAATCTTACTTAAAGCTTCTCATTAAGAAAATTATTTCCATACTTCTCAAGTGTGAGAAGTATCTTCAACTTTCTATAAGTTTAGTTTGTTCCAGTTTCATCTGTTTTGATAAACAGACAACATTGGTTCGTTTTCTGAGACATACAAAGTTAATGGCAAAATAGTAAAAGTGCTGGAAAAATAGGTAAGTATGATATATGAATTTAAACAGGACTTTGTCATGTCTTGTTGAAGTAACAATCCAATGTAAGACAATTCTCCAGTGGAGATATGTTCTCCATATATTGTTTCCAGTTTTGTAATTCTCCAAAAAAGAAATTTTTCCAATGATTACAGTATTCTCCATGCATTTCAAGACTTGTTTTAAAAATCCTGACTGATCTTTTCACTAGCTGTCAGCAAAAGGTATGCTTCCTTTTAAACTCGGGTCCTAAGTATGTTAAGAGCCCTTCTTTATGCAAGATGAGGTTGAAGGGATGGTGTGGTAAGTATAAGAAAAAAATTAAGTAACGTATTATACAAACTACTTAGTGTCAGCTACCAGGCCTCAGCTTGGTGGAATTTTTTTCTTTCTTTCTTTCTTTCTTAAGAAAACCCAAATAAACAAAACCAACTTCAAGGTAGTTCCTCCCTTGATGTCAGCTGATATAGTTCAAATAGAAACAATGGAGCTATAGAGAGGTGCACCAAGAAAGCTGCCCAGCACTGTTTCAGTCATTCTCTGCAAAGTCATGATCTTCCAGCACTTACTGACATTAGTTGGTGATAAAGCACCATGAGAAAAACCATTATCTATGTGTACATATATATATATAAAGCTTTTAAATAGGTACATGCAACACAAATTTTATACGGATATGAGGTCAAACATTTCGCAGTGTTTTAAGATGTAATAAATGTATTTCATTCCACTTTTATCTTTAGAAAAAAAAAACAAAACAGAGAGAAGCTGAGATCTCCCGACTTTGAAAAACTAACAATAAGATAAAAACATGACCTTACAGATTACAGGCCATTTTCCCACACACATTCTTCCAAACTTTAAAATGTCAAGACTTATAAAGATCTTGTATGGCTAGTAAAGTCATGTGAAAACAGGGCTACACTCTCATAATGTGTAACACAATTATAAATTATTTTTACTTTAAATATTTCAAAAGCTTTTCAATTTTAGGCTGAAATCTCCACCTTAAAATGCTCATCGTGGTCTTCCAAATAACATGCCTGTGAAATAGGTAACGCATCCATTAAGTTGCTAAAATTCAGAGAGAAAGTCTCTATCTTACTAGGTAAGCATATTATTGAAAATATATTGTAATCCAAGTAGAAATTATTTGCAGAGCCTTGATTTTATTAAATGCTTCAAATTTGGAAACAGTGATCTAGCAATGTTCCTTTAACACATGCATTTTTCAGGTAATTTGCTCCGCTGGGAAAGGGAAGTAATGATGGCGGGGGAAGACAATGTGCAGTGGGGTTTAAAACTACTCTTCACAAATCACAACAACACATGAATGAAATCAGTTGAACTACACTTCCTGGCAGAAACAGAAGGCTCTTATCCTAGAGAGGATGTGGAGAGCATAGCATGTGATGGGATTTCTTTGGCGGCTCATCCCCTCAAATGATGAGGAAAGCATCACCCACAAATCATGTACCAAAAGGCAGTGGTAGGCCCAAGCTTTCTAACATTTTTACTACTGAATCTGCTGCTACTGCTGCATAAGCTTGATCTAAACAAGCATTAGTAGTAGTAGTATTCTGGCAGGCTTTCCAGTTTTTCCTGAAAAAAAAATTGTCCATTCCTAACAGTTTACGTTCCAGTAAAAGATTAAAAGATTTTATGTTAAGAAAAAAGCACTTCTGTCAACCAGAAGTGCATGATTTGCCAAATATTGAAGGTTTCGGAACAATGAAGATTTGAGAGTTTCTACCAAAGAAAATTTGCAAAACTCTCCTGTCAGAGAAAGAACTAGGGAATTTAAGACATGGGACATAGTAGCTGCAGATTTTTAAGTATGAGACCTAGTCATGAGCTACATTTGCACTCAAGAGAAACAAATTTCTTTACTATTACTAGCAACAGCCAGGGTGAAATGAAGCTTTCCTGCTTTACCCTTAAAATACTTCTAGTTTTATTCATAAAAATGGGAAATTATTAAAAATTATTACATGGATACTATGACAATTGATTTCTAAATAGATTATACTCATAACACATGAACAGGTCTAATGAATAATTTGTGCAAATTATTTCAGATTTCTCAAATTGCAACAAAACCCAAAGACTCATTATGGCAGAAAAGGTTCTTAAAAGAAAGATAGAACTAGACATCTTTATTCAATACTCTAATAATTTATATTGCACTTTGTAACATAAAACTTACTTAAACATGATCTTTTCCCAGCTGTGCTTGCACCTCCTGAACATAAATTTCCTCCTCGATGGACCAGCTCAAGTTCCAAGTTTGTTCTGCAAGAAAAATGTAACAGTGTTGAATGGAACAGCATTATTCAAGCTTCTACAGACTTGAAAGAGTCACGACAAACTCCCAGCATACACTAAATAAAAGAATGCTGTGAACTAATCTTTAGTGTGAGATACTGCCAAGACGTGACTCAGAATAAAACAAACTTTATCAAGATATTGCCATATGTGATTTTAAGTGGTTTGATTAGCAAGTACTAGATTAAGAGAGCTGCTACAGTTGTGATTTAAGAATAAAAAAAAAAATGTTAATTGTGAGGCTTTTTTCTGTATGCATACAGAATCCCTTGATAATATGGGAATTTATGTGCAAATCTGAAAAGACAATATACAGATTGGCTAAATTTCAATCAATCAGATATGTCTAAAAAGTGCTCTCTTTATTGGCAGGGGTTTTGTTTTGCTTTAAACAAACAGACAGTAAAATGGATATGCCATCAAGTAACTAAGTATGAAAACAGCCTAAATTATAATGGAAGCACTGACCTTTATAGATAGGTTAGTTAATAAAAGCCTTGGAGGTTAATTCTGAATGAAACACTGCTAGGCACTGCAGCTCATTAGTATGAAACAGGAGTTGTGTCACCAAATCTCAGCATGTCACATTGATGCTTGCTTTCTTAGTATTACTGTAATCTGATACTTAGGCACCAATTGTTTAGGCCAAATTCGATATAGCTTTGTTTAATTTTGGAATTGGAAGTTTCAGTACTGCATTATCTTTCACCCCCAAGACTTGGAGCAAACAATTTACGTTATGTTCTCTGAGAGCTTGCTTTAGTAAGTCAACATACATCTCTAATTAAAGTATTATTCTGAAATGTTATTTTGCTAATTTAATCCAAATTGCAAAGCTCAGTCTAAACATATTTTGTCCTTTAACTAAAAATCAAACAATTTTAGGTTCAATATAATGCAACTGAATACATATTAAAATTCTATTCTATAATTTTAGGCACATAATGTATCTAAGCTAAGAACACCCCCACCCCCCCACCCCCCATATTTAAGAAGAAACTACAGGATGATTATTTTATTCAAAACAAATTATTTTATAAGAACTTCAGCTCCATCAGCTTGAAAGACTAATACATTTTTGATATGCAGTGTTTGTTAAGATACTTTCATATGTTTTTAAAATAGTAACATTTCAGAATAAGTTTGCAGCTTATGCCACCCATTTCTGAAGGAATGCTTTAATCCCCTCTGCTCAGAAAAGGCAATTTAACATTGATAATGTGCCTGCTCAGAGCTCCATCTGGTTGCTGCTGATAAGGGCATCTGTGTGACAGGGGAATTTTCCACTCTTCAGGCGATTTGCAGTGCTCACTGAACTTCTAAAAATCTACCAGCAAGGAAGCAGGGACAGGGATTTCATATTAGTTGACAAAATAGCAACTGTAGATCAGGATGTGCTAGTTCATCATGAGAATATAAAGGAAACCAGTATGTTTTATTTCTACAGACCTTCTGACAACTAACGTGTAGAACAGAATTAATGGCAGCCTTGCATTAAAACCAAGATAATTAAGATTTAAATCAAAAACACTACCTGAATGTCTAAGAACAGCTTTCTAGATCTAGAATTTTCACTTTCCCTTTCACTAAGAAATACATACAATTTTATAAAACAAACCTCAGGGACAATTCTGAAAAAACTCTTCTTGATACGTATGAGGTGTTATATAGTACTTTTTGCTATAAGGAACGTTAAGGAGAGAGATTTCTGGAAACATACACTCCATCACACATATCATACCAACTCATACCTCCCACACTTCTTCATTGCCCCCAGCTCCTCAAAGACAGCACCTTGTAGTTCAGCTTTCTTGGAAATGTAAATATTAACCTTTTCCTCTAAGAAATCTCTTTCAAAACATACCTAAACTTTGGCATAAAAGTGCACAGTAGAGAAAGCATCTTCTGTGAAACTGAATACTTCTCCTTTATAAAATGTTCTGTATCGGGTACAGCCCTAAATCATTTTTGAAAGAGACTAGTGTATCTCCTCCCTAATTCAAGCTCCCTTCTGCCTTGAGGATCTGAGTACCATCTGCCCTCTACTGAAGAAAAGCAGACCTCCTGGTGCCTATTCTCTCACCAATGAAGAAAAACTTGGGGCATCTGATAGAAGAGGGGAACACCGAGTCATCTCTGAAAGCATCCTTTGCTATCTCAGCCCCCTCAACATGAAAGAAAGAGAAGGAGAAAGAAAATCTATATGAGTGACTGTTTCCTCTATCTAGAAATCTTTGCGTCATTCATTGAAGCAACAAATTTTGTAGAACACTGGCTTTATCTTCCTCACTCAAAGAAAAAACCTGAGAAGATGGACTTTGCTCAGCTGTGCAGACTCCTGATTAAAGAACAGCCCTACTTCATCCCTTGTTGTGGGCCTTCATTAAAGGAACATTCTTGGGGGTGGGCAGGGTGATTGCATATTTCTCAGAATTCAGATCAGGACAGAGTAGGGGGAAGTAAAAACACAATGCCCTTTCCAGAAAGGGAACATATTTGGATGGACCTCCTCTTTCTATTCGGACAGAAGAATCAAGTTAAGCATTACCATTTTTCCCCCTTTACGAAGACAACATACATGAAAAAACCTAGATACTGAGACACAGACTGCAACAACACAAGGTTCTTATATTACTCTCTATATAGCTGACAGCAAAACCAAATGCTTTGTTTACACAGCTAACACAAGACCTATTGCTATGTAATACAGAAACAGTCCTCCAAGATACTGCCACAAATGCCAGTCATCAATGCTATGAATGTGGACCTATTAAAATTAAAGCTAGACACACATGATTTGTGAATGACACACTATACTAATCTCACGAATGTCAGCAAAGACAAGGAGGGATGCATACAAAAAGGGCATAAATTTAACAAGGTAAGACTGTAGGGAAAGGGGGAGGTACCTAAGGAGCTGCTTTTCCAGCTGTGCACACAATTCAGAATGCCAAGACGCTGAGTGCCTCTTTTGCTAGGAAAAGACAGGGGCTAGCTCTCCCACTAGGTGGTAAAGAATTTGCTTGTAATTTCTTTTCTCTGCTACCAGTGACATCTGTCTGGGTAAGCAAAAGTGAATTAAGAAATGGAAGTTCCCGTTTTCCTGAAGCAGAAAGGATAAGCTGTGGCAAATGGCTACATCTTGTTTAACCAGTAGTATTCCCATTCCAGCATGCAGACATCCACTTCAAAGCTGGCCTCCAGCTGTAAACTAGCATCTTTTAAGAAGACTGCAGATGATGTCAATTTCCATTTGAAAATGGAACATGACTTAGAAGAAGAGTGTTTAATTCACTTGCAAATATATGGAGTCAAAAATATCATTGCATTCAAATGCTTATTTAAACAGGGGCTACTTATCACCTTGACCACTTTATCTGTATGTTAGATTAAATACTGGGAACAAATGAGTAACAGCTGTAGATGGTCTGACCAGAAACAACGAAATGTTTCAGAATACATGAAGTTAGAAATGCTCAAAGATAACTGGTTGGTAAGGAACACAAGGATATCATTACCTCAAAAAGAACTGGATGGAAATAAGGAAGAAACAGGCTGAATGACAGGAATAACTACCAGAAAGCCAGTTACTTCAGTGTTAATTTAAATTGTGGATAGTCCATTGTTTGGATTCTTACAATTAAACAAAACATACTAAAATCATACAAAGAAAACTTCTTCAGTCTGGGAGATGACCAGCTCACTTATGTATTTATTTCCATAAATACAAACTTTAAAGTTATATTAAAATGTCTTTTAAAAAGTTTTAATTTTTTTAAACCTGTATTTCTCATGCAATTATAAAGTAGCAGAAGCCTGTAAATCTGGATTGATGAATTAAAAGGCAAAAGAAATTAACCATTTTGTAGCTGATCTGCCAGGCACCCTCGTGAGTGATCTTATGAGTTATGGTAACAATACAGAAGGCTGGATCCAACACCCGAAATCCTTCAGCCATGGATAAATGGAAAATTGCTGACACGAGTCTAACCTAACAAGAAGAGGTCACAAGTACAGGTGGCATATTCTAATCTTAGTGGTCAACCGTGCTTTCTCTCTCTAGCAGTGCAAGCAGGAATGAAATGCTGTTCTGGTTTGAAGTATTTTTAACTCCTGGAATGAACACAGAAATCTTGGGCTTAGGGTGTTAATATCAAAATAATAAGATATAGATATATCTAAAATGTTTAGCTAGCAATTATATAACATTACACCCAGAAATAAATGATAACACCATTTTTGTACCTTAAATGGCATGTCAAGTTACAGTTACAAGTAATCATACTTTTTATATGGGAAACATTAATTTTGAGTCCTTCGTATTTTTGGAAGGGTATTAAATTCAGCAAAAACATCATTGCTAAAAATCTCAACATTATTTATCCCTGTATAACACATACTATTTAAAGTAATACAGAATAATCTTTTAACTTGCTATGTATAAAATTTAATCGCTCTTCTTAATCAAGGCACAGTTAAGATACTCTTAAAGAATACAGATAATATTTCTTTTAATAGAATTGTACAATAGTCTAGGTTGGAAGAGAATTCTGGAGATGAGATGGTCCAACCTTCTGTCAAATGCTGAACCTTAAGATTTGATTATCCAGAGTCCTGCCAAGCCACATCTTAAGTATTTCCACTGTTTATGTACTAAAGACACCAGTCTACTAAAGATACTCAGCAACTGGAGTTTATGAAACTGCGGTAAAAAATGCTAGCGGATGATATCACTTGTATGCTTGTACTTGCCCTGCAGGCAGCACCCTCCCTGCAGGCCTCAGTAAGTCAGAGTTTAGAAAATCGTTTGCTTAATGAGTATTTCAACTTCTTATGGGAAAACCCTGCATTACAGTACATCTGAACAGATTAACTATTCAGAGCATCTTAACATTAATGGTATAGATGGAAGGAGGGACTGTGTGATCTTCTTGGAGATGGTGTCTGTGACAGAGAGCTATAAAACTAGAATGAAACATCATGCAGAAAATGCTGGTAGTTTTGACACTTTTTTAGAAGTCTTATTCACATGAAGAAATTCCTGGCTGCTGATGTAGAAAAGGCTCCTTCTGTGATCCCTATTTAAGTACATAAAACTAATATCTGACAGAAAGATTAAAAACACCTTGTGATTTAAAAACCAGCAATATGGCAGTGATATAGAAATAATCTCATTCTGCTAAATAGTAGTAGAGAAGGTTTGACAGTTTGGGAAAGGAAGGTAGGAAAAGAAATTCAACACAGAATTTTTATATATGGAATGCAAAACCTTGAATAAAGAAGAAAACTAAACAAGCAGAAGACAAAATGTTCTCCAGGTTCTGTGTCACTGCTGCATGTACTAAAAATGAACTGAAAGGCATATCTTTCCATCTTGCATATGCCTGGATATGAAAATCAGAAAATGTAATCTCAAGTGTACTAAGTACTCAAAAAGTACTTTTTGGAGAGGATAGAATTTTATTTATTTATTTAAAGAAAACTATCTCATGAGTAATACCATTAGTGAGAAACACAAAAGAAAAAATACAAAAAGAAGAAAAATACTCACCTGGCTACTGAATACATAAACAGAAAATCATTGTCAGGTGATCCAGGACTCTTACTATAATCTGTATACTTCTTCTGTGTGGTACTTTTTATATCTTTCATTACAGATTCCATTTCTTTACTGAGATTGGTTTCAGACTATGAACAAAGACACAAAAGAAGATCAGTTAATTTTACCTGAAGAAATGCAATAGCTGATTGCAAAGTGTAGCACTTTCATATTTATAAAAACACATTTGCAGGTTATGAAAAAATATGCATTAAAAGCCAATATTCTGTCTCACAGAAGTGTTATCATATTCTGAAAGTTATTCTGATTTGTTCTGAATATGAAAACATCACTGTTTTGTCCATCTCCTAAGTTCAAGAACCTCAGTGCTTGCATTATTTTGAAGTATACTTGCATTGCGTAGGTATGCGAAAATAACACAAAGTATCTCCATCAAGACTGGAATGCTAGCAAAATTTAATAGAATTAATTCTATCATTCAGAAAGACCTCATGAAGCTTTGCAATACATAAGCACCTGCAGACTGCTCCTTCTGTAAAACAAATAATCCGTACCTTAAAATGTTCTTAATAGTCATTCTTTAAATAGCTTCCAGTTACAAGGATATTTGTGGTTTTACATTGTAAAGAAATGATAAACAAATTTTATATTACATGACTCAATTCTATGTAAATTACTATGGAGAGAGGTAAAAATGTACTCCATAAAAAATTCTATTAATTGCATTTTGTCATAGCTTTTTAGTTGTATATTTTTAATAGGTAATGCAATAAGTGCTGCAAATGTTTTAAATTTCTTGATATAAAAAAAAAATAGTATGTTATCTTCCATATCAGAAGAAAACGAAGTTTCCCAGGTTGTTGAGTTTCTAAGAGGACACAAATGCAACATAATGTAAAAACTGAAAGGTAGAGGCAAATTAACAAGGATCTTTCTGCCTTACACTGATGCTTACTGGGAAAGTTCCCAGCTGCTCTTGAAGATCTTCCACCTCTTGTACAAGATCTTGCATACACTTGTCACTATGACTTTGCCAAAGGCTTCTTTCCACATTGTTTCCAGGATAACAAGGAAGAACACTGTTAGCAAACTGCCTACAGAGGGGACAGGTAAATTCTCCTTTGTCCACTGAAAAGCCCTGGAGGACCTGGTCATTCTAAAAGAAAAGAAAGAAGACGTAGCTGAAATTTGCAAAAGATTATAATTTTTAGTTTGATATTTCAGGTGTATAGCAAAAGAACTAAGTCTAAAACCAAAAACTGTAAAGAAAGAATAATTGGAATAGCTCCTCATTTTAGTGGAAAAGGTCTTAACTACTAGAGACTATCTTACAATCCTCCAACTCAACTAATTTTCCTAATTTTTAAGTACTCTTCATTGTCAACAATATCCCCATAATAAACTAGAAATACATCAGTGGGCTGTTTTGAACATTTTACATGTGTTGTCTCTTTCTAGCAATTCCCAATAAAGTTTGAGACTCCCTTGATAACACCTTTTAATTTACCAAAAGGCAATTTTATTTTCAGTCATGAGAAATATTTGAAGTTATTCTTCAGAAGTAGTACAGGCTGAAAAACCTAATGAAGTAGCCATTGGAGGGCAGCATGACAAAACCCCCGATTATTTCTTCTTTATCATGAAGGATCAAAAAATGGACACAGAAGCACATGTGTGGGAAGTGGGGACATCTCCTGAGTACTTCTGTTACTGGCAAACAACCTTGCTTCAGCTTCGTGAATTGCTTCAGTGGTTTCCCACTCCTGAGAGAAGAGAACTGCTAACATAATAGTGACTATAATTTAAACTTCAAGCAATCAGCCCCGAATGCTGAGGCATTCTGGTGCGCCTACTTTTACATACTGTTCTGGATGTTGATCTCTGATTGTATTATGTAAAAATAAATGTTTTACTCAGCTGAACACAAGTCTATATAAATTATTTCAGTATTAAGAATGCTAGGAATAGTCAAAATTATTATGCAGTCATCTAGGTAGTAGTAATACATGCTAGGATCAAAAGTTCACTTAAATAATCTAGAAATCTTCAAGAATACCATGAGATAGAATTAACAGTTTATTTCAGGTAAGGATCCACCAGAAAAGGGAGTTCAGTGTCTATATGATGCCAAAGATTACTTTTCCAAAATTCTGTAAAATTAGATTCTACCATGAAAGCCCAGATTTTACTTAATTATCTTGACAACACAATTACCCCTGAAAGCATCTTTAAAGTCATATGGAAAAGAACAATTCATGATGAGATCCAATAAAGGTGGAACAGCTTCCAACTTCTCTAGTGGTAAATTTCACAGTATAACCAATGCTGATTCTAAAAATAGAAAGCATTGCTCATAGTATTTCTCAAAATGGAAACAAATCAGCAAAACGTACAAAAAAAATAAAACTAAAGAAATATCACATAAAGTAATCTTGAGTAAAAAAGCAGTTTCAAATGGAACAAGAAGTCATCATTTAGTCTTTATTTTATTACCCTAAATAATGCAGAAAGAAATGATTGCTTAAAATCTGATGACTTCTACCACTGCTGAGCTTGTGATAACTTTCTGCGGTGCCATTCAGAAGATCTGCAATTGCGCTGAAGAGGTTGAGGGGGGTGAAGGCCAGCAACATCAGTGGAACACTACCCTCTTTACCGAGACTGTGTGAAAATAAGGATGTCTTTTCTAGCCAATGATTTCTGAGGCTTGACAATCAAACCGTATTTTAAAACCTTATATAGCAGTAATTTCCCAACAGTATTTTCCAAGGAGAGGAAAAAAAAAAAAAGCATAATTCACAAGAGTTAAACTATTTTAACTCATTTCTCTAAACTGCATGTATATACATAACATATACCATACATAACTGGAGATAAAAATCTAACTTTTTGTAACTGAATTTTCATATTAGGAATTAACCAAAAGCACAAGTTTGTATTTGTGAAATTCTCCTCTCATTTTTTCTTCAGTATCTCTGTAATTTCTAACGCACGTTAAACATCAAAATAGGAATCTATGAAACAGAAATGAAAAGCATAAGAAATGCTTCACCTGAATATGCACACCAGAAAAAGAACCCCCAAAACCAGTGACTTGATTTTTTAAGAACAGGATTAATTTACTCAAGTATTTTTTCTGTATATCAGAATAACTGATATATTTTTCTGTATATCAGAATAACTGAAAACAAACATACTTTTGTTAATAACGTCAAGATGTAATAAGAGATTTAGTATCTACAGTTCTTGAAACATAATAAAAACATCTTTGTCCATTCATGTAAACCCAGTATTCCTTTCTCTGAACTGAACAGCATAAATCCAATTGACTTCACTAAGAACAGTTCAGATCCAAGTAGAATAGATAATCTTTAGTTTCACTTACCCGTAAAGATTCCATGTAAGATTTGTGACAATCTATGTGTAAAGTGTGACCGCAAGTTTGTACATAAACACCTCCTTCCCAGCCTATTGACACTGCCTGCAGACAGGAACTCTAAGACAAAGCAAAAACAGTAAGAAAAAAGAACAACAATATATAAAAATGTATTTACCACAACTTATTTTAAGATTTAAAAACTATATAGATTTTTATTTGCATGCTATCTAATTAAAAGACATGCTGTAGAAATAAAAATTTTATTTTATAAAGTATTTACTTATGCTAACTTACATGGCTGCCATTATGTTATTCTTTCCAACAAACAGCCAAACACTTAAGCTACAACTTCTGCAGTTCTTGTCACTTAAGATAATGAATTCTTTAAAGAACCTCTTGTATTACAGCATGAAGATGGCTCTAACTCTACCATCTGCTCCAACAGTACAAGTTATCCCATGTCCAATGGCAATATACTGCTCCAATACATTTCATTCAGCTTTGTATGTAACCAAAATAACAAGATCACAGTTATATAATTAAACCCCAATCTGTTATTAAAATTCAGTGTAAACACTTAGGGTTTTTAATGTGGTGTTGAACAATATTGTATATAACATCATAAAGGGAAAAGAGAACAAATACTTGTTTAGTGAATTGAGTTTTATACTAGGATTGTTTTGAAAACATCGGCCTTGTTCTAAGACTGCACTTATAGCCCTGTATTGGTTTTATGTGGCAAGGTTTTGGTAGCGGGGGGGGGGGGGGGGGGGGGGGGGGGGGCGGTTACAGGGGTGGCTTCTGTAAGAAGCTGCTGGAAGCTTCCCCTGTGTTCGAGAGAGAGCGAGCCTATACCAGCCTGCTCTAAGACGGACCTGCCGCCAGCCAAGTCCGAGCCAATCAGCGATAGTGGTAACGCCTCTGTGATAACATTTTTAAGAAGGAAAAAAAGTTGGGAGAGTGAGAAACAGCCGCTGGAGAGAGGAGTGAGAACACATAAGAGAAACAACCCTGTGGACACCAAGGTCAGTGAAGAAGGAGGGGGAGGAGATGCTCCAGGCGCCGGAGCGAAGATTCCCCGGCAGCCCGTGGTGAAGACCCTGGTGAGGCAGGCTGTCCCCCTGCAGTCCAGGGAGGTCCACGGTGGAGCAGATCTCCACCTGCAGCCCGTGGAGGACCCCACGCCGGAGCAGGTGGGTTCCCGAAGGAGGCTGTGACCCCGTGGGAACCCTGCGCTGGAGCAGGTTCCTGGCAGGACCTGCGGATCTGCGGAGAGAGGAGCCCACACTGAAGCAGGTTTTCTGGCAGGACTTGTGACCCCGTGGGGGACCCACGCTGGAGCAGTGTGCTCCTGAAGGACTGCAGCCTGTGGAAAGGACCCACGCTGGAGCAGTTCGCGAAGAACTGCAGGCCGTGGGAATGGCCCACGTTGGAGAAGTTCGTGGAGGACTGTCTCCCATGGGAGGGACCCCACGCTGGAGCGGGGGAAGAGTGTGATCAGCCCTCACCCTGAGGAGGTGCAGCGGCAGAAAATAACGTGTGATGACCGTAAACCCCATCCCTGTCCCCCTGTGCCGCTGGGGGGGCTTGGTGGAGAAATCCGGGAGTGAAGTTGTGCCTGGGAAGAAGGAGGGGTGGGGGGGAAGGTGTTCTGAGATTTCGTTTTATTTCTCATTACCTTACTCTGGTTGATTTGTAATAAATTGAGCTAATTTTCCCTAAGCTGAGTCTGTTTTGCCCGTGACGGTAATTAGTGAATGATCTCTCCTGTCCTTATCTCGACCCCCAAGCTTCTGTTATATTTTTCTCTCCCCTGTCCAGCTGAGGATGGGGGAGTGATAGAACGGCTTTGGTGGGCACCTGGCGTACAGCCAGGGTCAACCCATCACAAGCCCACATGTCAAAAATAAAATTACCTCACTGGTAGTTCTCAGAAAGTAATGAACTGAAAAAAACAGTCACCACCGGCAAACTTATGATAAGGAATTCTAGAAAATTCTCTTGCAGAATACCTAGCTATAGTAAGTCTAATTACTAAATCTCCATTTCTCAAAAAAATAATTTTATACACAGATTGAAATGTACATTCTGGTTACGCATTTAAAGAACAGAAAAAGAATTATAGCTACTAGAATTGGAAAACAATTTTTAGTGTAGACTCACCCTAAAATGGTCTTAATACATGATGCAAAACCAGGGTACTGTGAATAACTAACTCTGACAGCTGCATTTTTTAAGGATGTCCTGCATATGAGCAGGAGATCAAAACAAAATAACAAATTCTAGCTACAAGACATGCTCCTATTTACCTTGCCTCAACCTGATATTCATAACATGCTATGACCCTCTCAGGCCATAGAACAAGAAAAACCTTTTCTCCTGCTGGTTCCTGCATAATTTAGTAGACTGCACTACTAGTAAGTCACAGTCTTGTAACATACCTGGATAAGCTCCACAGGACAAATGTTTCATTCAGGAAAAGCATTCTTTATTGCATGTATTTAATGAGGCTACTTAGTAGCATTTGGATAAGAAAAAACCCTAACCCCAAAGTCTTTGCAGAAAGGCTTTATTCTATTATTCTCGAGTTCAAAAATATAGGAGATTCCAAAGCAAGCCATAGGCTCGGGAAGGAGCACACCTATATCAAGTTACTAGTTACAGAGTACTATGTGATTCTGAAAACAGTCCCATCAATCTAGTATATGAAGTTTTATCTCCTAATCCTTAGTCATACCTCTCCGTATTAAAAATAATCACTTTCAATGATTTTTCCTTTAATGGGCAAGAACTCTACTCCTGACAGCAAGCATCAAATTTCAGCTAAGAAAGTGCAAAATGAATCTCTATGGAGAGAATTGGCCTGTTTTGCCAATCTGTATATAGCACATAGCTTTTGAATATTTTTTTTTCTTCTAGCAGAATAAGCTAAATCATGTTTCATAACTTAAAACTTTCACATCTAAGAGAAATTATTCTCTTGCCTCCTGAAATCTGTTGTTAGAGCAAGGACACTTACTGGGAAGGACACAGCTGATAAACAAAAGGACTGCTTACTGCTTAGCTCAGCTGAACAAGATGCTCAAGACACTAAGAGATGTTTCCATTTTTATGCCAAAAGAAATTTAAGGATTAGTTCTTTCATGCAGAGGCATTTTTTAGCACAGTAGTGACCTGGAAACTTGAAAGCAAAAATAGCTAATTCAACTAAAGTTTGAATCAAGAGTGGAATTTTTGAAAGCAGGATGCATTTGCTCATTGCATTACAGTATATTTTAGACTAATCTGTTGGTAGTGTTACTGCACAGAAAGGGAAGCATACACTTCAGTGAGATTAAGTTTTTGAGTAACTTTTTGCTTGGAACTCCTTCCGTTTGTAGTAAGGAAAGACGTAAAAATAAAGCTACAGCATTGCTTCATGTTTTTGATCACTTCAGTAGGAAAAAATATTAAGTATTTGAAACAATAAACAAACATCATCAATACCAAAAGAAGAAAAGCGTGTCCACAGATTCCTTCTGGATTAAAGTATCTTTTGTTCAGAAATGAATTTCTTGCTTACATCTTTAAAAATTTTACTTTCTAGCAAGGAAATGTATACTATTTGCCTCAGAAGAAGATACTTTCTGAAAACATTGCCCAATTTTTAAAACTGTATCAAAACAATTATGAAATTTACTCTAAATTAATCTACTTTACATAAGCAAGCTTGGTTGCAGTTGGCAAATTTCAATTCTCTGTGGATGACAGATGATGAGAAAGCTAGCAATCATGTCAGAGTAAAAATTGCCACAGTTTTCCCTCTTTAAAGATTCTAAAGGCTGATTATTTAGTTAGATCTGCCTAAAAACTGGTATGCCACCTGGGACTAGTGTATAGGAGCTAATTTAGGGTCATAGGTTACACATTCTTCTCCTCCAGAACGATTTCTCAGAACAGTTATATATTATCTTACATGGATGTTTTACACACTAGCAAGGAAAGTCCCAAGCAGCACTTCCACAAAGGTCTATAACTGAACGAGACCTGTTAAGCAACAAGAATTGGCTCTCAAAATTAAATATGAAAAGCTGTAATGTGGCTTTCTGAAGCAATGCAAAACTCTGCTTGGAACAGCTAACAGAACTGCAAAACAGAAAATAACATACCAATTAATGTAAAATTGAACTTCAGTAATGCTGTGCAGAGTTGAGGATTCAGCAGAAGAGGGTGAAGTCTTCCACTCATCCTCCCCTTCTCTGCAGTGGCTCAGAAAACTGTTAGAGGTTAAAACAACTCTTTCCACTTACTCTGTGCTGCCAAAAATAGTTTTAACTGATTAAGAGTAATTCCTTGATCAGGTTTTCTGAATGGCCACGAGAAAACTGGTGTTTTGAAAGTAATACCTAAGACAGCAAAACCACATCTCAATTGTGTGGTCACACTGACTTGTGAACTATCTTCTAGAGAACATCTGCATGGATATTAAATGTCTACATAGTCCGTATACTAGATGCCTGTGCCAAAATATAACTAGGGAAAAGCCAGACACTATTTGAAAATAAGGACCCTATCAAATGTAAACACCTGGTAAGTGCCGCAACGTGACAGTGTGTTCATTAAATGTAGAAATGAAACTAGGAGGGCTGTAAGTTTTAATTTAATTTACCTTTTTACACAATTTTTTCTTAAGTAGTGGTATTGTTCATACGAAATACTTACATCTTTAAAGTATCGCTGTAAAGTTGTAAGCCTCACATCATGCAGTGCTGCACAGGTATCCCAAGGGTATATTTGCTCCTCTTCAGTAGTTGGTAGTTTCTTTGGCTCAGTGCTATTGCGGCATTGTCCCAACACTGTATGAAGAAAAGAAGCAATAAAGACTGCAATGAATAACAATACGCTAAACAATTAAGAAAAGAAACAGGAAATTCTGGTTTGTAACTACAGTGTGCTTTATTGATGTTAAACAATAAAAAAATTATTAAAAGAAACTAAATACTGAAAGTTGTGCTTTTGCACTTGTACATAAAGTACATATACATACATATAGATACACTGATGGCTATTTTATTTTCTTTCTCTTTCAATACCTATTTTTCTGCAGGTCTATTATATACTGCTGGCTTACAAAAGCTAACAGGAACTAGAAGGGAATGAAACTTTTCACTCTCTTCCCAAACATTTAAAAATTTTCTCAGTACCCTTAGACCTATAGAGGTGCCTCATGGAGGACTATCCACAAAAAAAGGGAAGACTATCTTTCCAGGCTCCATGAGACACGACAGTATTTATGCACAGATATTAAAAGCTGCAGAAACACTGCTTGCCCAAGTCACACATTCATACCTGAGGATGCTTGTAGTAGTACAACTAGCCCTGTAGGTCTCTCTTCAGTAGAAGGACCACTTTGTCCACAAATAACACAATCATATATTGCCTCAGAAACATGCTGTTCTGATGTAGCTACCTCCATGGCAATATCAGCATCTGGCGATTCTAAAAAAAGATAAGAAAACTGATATTAAACAGAGGGAAAGAAATCCAATTGCATCTGCACTGAGGTAGTGACAAAAACTCCAAAATAATCTCTCTAGTTTATCTAAAAGTAAAACATTGACCGTTACTTGCAACTTAACTTGCGGATTCAAACAGAAAGACACCTACACAATGAAGTCCAAGTTTTCCCATACTCAAAATTATTCCAAGTAGAATTAAATGTTTACTTCAAGTTTTGTATTAAACTTGATCTCTTTAAAACGTCTATAAAACAGAGATCTAACTTCTATTTCATTAGATAGTATATTGAAAACTCTGAACAGCAAGATGAAGGGCAATGGGTATGAATCTCTACTAAACCCAGATTTGCTCATAACTGACTCTAACAACAAGTAGAAGGAAAAAGTTAATCTGGAGACCTTAGAAATAACTTAAAGATGCTTAGACAAGGCAAATGCAACGTGCAACTAAAGAGGAAAGTATTTTTTTTTAATATGAAACTTGGACAATCTTTAAAATTTTGGGGTGCATTAAGAAAGTTATCTGCTGCTAATGCAGCAGATGTGTACAGTAAATGTTAAACTAAACAAGACATATCAGAGACCTGGTTTTCTAATGGTCCACATTATTATTTCCTAGGTGCACAGACAGAAATGTTCAAGGCTAAGGACCAGCTTCAAAGTACTGAAGCAATTGCACTTGATGTAGCTTTGTTCACATGACAGTGGTGGTAGTTTTGGGCAGGGGTCTAAGCAAAATAGAAGCAATTTTATGTTATGTTACAATCAAAGGTAAGACTTCTTTATTGGCTTGAAAGAAAAGCACCTTAGGACTAGATGATCCTCTCCTGACTGCTCAGGAACACAGTCAGCCTCTTGGCTTATATTCTAAGTGTGCTTTGTTTCTTTCCTAGAAGGTAATTTTTCCAAAGGAAAACACTTCCTCCCTACCTTCAGCCATGCCTTTTATCTTAGTGATTAAGTAGGCCAAGGTGCTGGATAGAGAACCTAAAAACCCTGAGTGCAGCAACAGTCCTCATGCAGAACTGCTTTTAGGAGAGCTGTTCTCTTCTGAAAGTCCACTAGAAGTTCAGCACAGGAAGCCTGCTGCTATAAGGACAGGCATGTTGGATGCCGGGCAGCATCTTTCCTTGCTATGAAAAGCTCCATGCAAAGCTCTCACTCACAGGGCAGAATGAAAATTACACTGTTTTAGTAACTATTGATTTCCCAGTCAGTTATTGAGGGTCATATGAAAATGAATGCCAATCTTCATTGACATGCAGTTGTTAATATTGTACACACATCTATCACCATCTAGTGGCAGTCAGATGTACAATGAAAGAAAAAGCAGAATGCATCAACTGCAAATGTTTTTTAAATCCAAACATCCAGAAAACCTAGCGGAAGCACAGAAGGGAGGAAGTAAACACTAAAGCTATTTTTTATATTTAACATCACCTCATAATTGTGCAATACACACTCACAGATAGCTGTGTATCAGAAGCACATGACACGGAAATGACTAGAGTTCCAGCCTTCTTATTTATCTTTTTCTAAGATATTGTCAATACAACATAAAATATGCATCCATGCAATATTTTCAAGTATAGTAAGAGAATACAGTGAATACAGTGTGTCAATCTGATTTTGAACAACTCAATGGAAGTCCTCAAAAATCAGTCAACATTTAATTTACTAAATACCATTCATTCATCATAAATTGCTTATTTTAAACTGTAAGGAAAAAAATACAGAACTTAGTATTTAAAAGGTGTTTCAAACCAATTCAGTATATGCAATCTATACTTCTATTCCCTATATGCAACAGGCACAGAAAAATCAGACTAATTTAATTTTATAACTCAATGATCAAATGCATGTTTCCTTCACAACTACTTAGATCAAGTGCTAGGCTACTGTGGCAAACAATAAAATTTCAAGGGAACTAGATTTCTAGTATCAAGACTTCCTAATACAATAATTTCTGCCAGAGCTAGTGAAAGAAAACAAAGTCACCTTAGACAAAATCCATCAGTAAGAGAAATTGGCAAGAATTTAAAATCTCAAATAACTAAGCAGACCAAAAAAACCCAACCAAACAAAACCCGCCAATTCTTTTTGAATGGACTATGATAAACCTTGATTACTGGCTTGAACTAGTTGTTAGCTTCTTTGGAAGATAAAGACTTGGGCTATGGTTTGTTTGAGAGGGTACCTCTTGGCAGCAGAATTGCTGGGGTGAAAATGGAACAGTGGCAGTCTGGAAAAAAGAAAGCATGCTATGCATATAGTAATGATCTCAATCTCATCTTTCTTGCCTTCTGAGTTTCACCTCTGTGGAGCTCCAGTGGAAGCCACAGACCCTGCCTCACCAGCTACATGAGCTACCTACACTATCAAGGACCAGGACAAACATGTTGCAACTCAAGGTATCGTTGAAAATGAGACAGACTCTTTCCTGCAAACTTTGTTCTAAAATATTTTATTAATGCATTGATACTTGTGAATATAAACTAATTGGCATGTCTCTATTCTACTTCACTTTCAGTTATGTATTTCCTACTTCACATGGGGAAAAATAAAACTAAACTGCATTTTACTGCAATAGTACTCAGAAGTTTCTGGGCATTTTAAGCTTCCATCTCCACAGCTTTTTTTTTTTTACCCCCCTCCATTTCATACAAGCAAAAGTACAGAATTCCTTTGTGTTTTCCACAGCAATTTGTGAAGTATTTATTTAAAATGACTGGAGTTGTAATGCTATTTTATTCATTTGATTTAGAAAACACAGGTTCTCAGCAATTTTTAAAGCATGAACTAACATTTCCTAGCTCCCAGAATGCAATTATAAAAAGACAGCTTAATAAAAATGATTATTGTATTAAATGTCCTTTTATATTGATGAAAAGTCTTTATAGTTAAATATTGATGGTAATATAACACAAAATTCCTTCTATTCTGGCTAAAAACCCTACCCAAACCACCACCAAGAACTGTCACCTGAACAAAGCTACATCAGTTGCAACTAAAAGGTGAAGAATAATCTAAATGTCCTTATTTTGCTTCCAGTGATGCACAAACCCCCAACATTTTTTGCTGCCACTAAGAAGATATTTCCATGAAAACAGCACTTGTGTGTTATGTCCCAGAACAATGTTGCCTTACTGAGTGCCAAAGGAATCCTTTGCCAGTCATTTGCTAAGATACTGATCTTGACGCATATTACTCCTCCACCTTTCAAACAGGTTTTGTAGAATCATGCAGTTTTGTTTTGTGTGAAACCCACTGGCACCCAAACCAAGACATCTTGTCGCTCCACTGGAGATTCAGAAAGTAGGCAGCAGCAACAGGTTAGCAAGGAAGACCAAGGTGGCTTTAGCTGCTAGGCTGAAGCATGGCTTTACTAGTCAAGCAGCAAGCATAGGAGACAGCAAGTGTATTTTACGTCAAGCATTCTTTGGAATACAACCAAAGATGCTTACAGTTTAAAACTCTGATTCTCCAAAGATTCAACCTAACTGATTTCACAAAGACTTGTCCTGATGGTGTCAATGTGTGTGAAGGACAGAGATTTGCCCTGATGATGTCAATGTGTGTGAAGGAGAAAATGAGAAATACAAGGTAAGACACATGGTGTTGGTATCAATTCACCAAGTTTCTCTCATGAGGTTTGTCTAATGTTGTAACACAGCCCACCCCCTTACAGTGGGTTCTGGGACTTTTCATTGCCCTTGTGAATTATTTCAGAAATCTGGGTAAATATGAACCTCATTAAAAACAAAGATAAAAACACTGAAGGAAGATGAAAACATGCAAACTGTAACAGAAATCCAGGGTAGTGCCAAACACTATCATTCCCATGGGTTTTTAAAAAAGTTATTCAGCTCTTTGTTTGGTTTTGTACCAACAGGAGTAAGAGACCCAAAGTTACAAAATCCTAGCATTTCCTACTTCCTAGCAAATACTGATCAGTCTGCTAAAATCTAGCACACTGCTTTATCACAGAATGCACTGCTGCCTGAATTTTATTTCATTTGTACTCTCCAGAGCTAAAGATTCACTCCCCTTCTTTCCCTTACCCAACAAAACCCTAGAACTGAAAGGGCTCTGTAAACACAGTAGTTCACAATCTCTGTTGACCGTAGTTAACATTTTTCCTGCTGTATACATTGTGTGTCAAAGTGGCCCCTTGGCATCAAAGCAACCATTAGCATGCTAATATTCTTTGTCCTGACCCAGCGTATGTATTCTCAAGAGATCAGTACCTAATTTATTTTTCTATCTGGGTTCAGAAGATTGAGCGCTAGGAAATGTATGTCACCTTGCATTAAAACTCTACACTTCTCTTTAACTCTAGCTAAAGAACATTCACTTGAAGGACAAAATGATGTTCTGCCAAGGCTCACATCATCAGAAAGAAACAAAAAGACCATACCGCATACTTCTCATGAGGCATTAAAAAAAAGCAACAAACCAACCACAAAAACCCCACATTGAGCACTTTAGAGACAGCAAAACTGTTGAAGGAATGTGAGATATCTTAGCATGTGTAATTCACAAGTTAACCAGTTTACAAATTTGATTAAGTAGTTCAGCAGCTTGCCTGGAGTGGATCATAATATTTCATGTTTATAAAACTTAGATAGACAGATCATTACAAGTATCGGTGTAATTTGTTGAAGGTTACTATTAACTGGAGCAGAGGGATTTATTTTTGTTCTTATCAAGTCCCACCTGAAAGGCAGCGAAGTTTCAAAAATCTCTTGCTTGGAGTTCCACATCACAACAGATAAACCATAGCCTCACACTGAGATGAGTGCTCTCAAAACAAAGATTTAAAAGTAGCTGTTACTAGGAGACTAGAAGGCCTGTAGAGTTGACACTGTATGTGACTACATGACAACACATTTTTGACTCATTAGACGTTCTCCTCAGATATTTCAAGAGCTCTATCTGCTGCTCTTAGAATGATGTTTCTTGGTTTACTCTTCTGCTTTTTACACTGTCCTGCAGTCAAACAGCTAAAGACAGCACAGTGGATTCTGTTCCATCCTAGTTCATTAACATAACTGTTTCTAAATTTCACTTAATTACTTCCAGGCAAGCTTGAATGGCAGTGCAGTTCTGCAGATGTCACAGAATATAAATAGAAAGTAACAGGGGGCACAAATAGAAAAAGCTAAATAACCGGATTTTTTTCTATAGTGATTATATGCAAGAAAATGCCAACCTTTACTTTCAGAATCTCAGATGAATTTGTGAATTCCAGTTCAAATAAATAACTTTTGCTGGTAAAATGAGACACATTTAATATTGAAAAATGAACATGTAATTGGGTGACTTCCTTTTAAGCCATGTTTCATTGCAGCATCCCAACAATCAAACAATAGGAATCCCTCAGGGGATTAACACTGATTCTGTGCATTTTAATAAATTCTTTGGAAACTATTAAGTTTATGGGGTTTCAATAAAATAATTTTTAAGCTTTGGCTATTCTCCGTTATTCCTGTTGTCTACTAGACACATTTATTTTCAGAGTATTTTCAGTCTTTTAGACTGTCAAGAGAAAGCTATCATGAGATTTTTGAAGTGCTATACCCAAAACCAATTACATCAGTTCTCATGTTTTACCACTGAATCACAGCCACATTTCATAGATAGAGAATTTTAAAAGTTGTTGATGATGATGATGATAATTTGCCTAAATGACACCAACTGAATCAGTGACAAATCCAGGGAGCTGACGCCTCACCATGCCTGCATTCTGACAGTGTTATTACTGTTACAACAATCAATCAAAATTAAGAAATAGACCTACTGCTGAATTTCAACCTATAATAAAAGCAGTTTGAATGTGTGAGAAG
Source organism: Buteo buteo (assembly GCF_964188355.1). Classification (NCBI taxonomy): domain Eukaryota; kingdom Metazoa; phylum Chordata; class Aves; order Accipitriformes; family Accipitridae; genus Buteo; species Buteo buteo. The sequence continues at coordinate 31,798,169 of NC_134175.1, forward strand.
AAGTTTGAATGTGTGAGAAGGGGCTGCATTTTAACTGACTGATTTTAGTCTGAAAGGATTTTTTTGTTTTCAGATGTACTATTTCAGCACAGCTATGATACAATTCACGGTAAGACTATTAAATACTTGTATTAGTTTGTAATTGAATCACTCCAGGAAGACTAGTTTCAGAATTCTTACTAGTCTTGTGTTTTAAAATTAGAGTAACAATGGTTTTTGCAACTTTCTCAATAATTTGCTGTAACATCGTGAGACTGCACTCATGGCTGAACAAATTACTTCAGTTAAAAAAAAAAATTAGAGCAAACTGAAGAAAGTATTCCTGGCAAACAATTAATCTAGGTTTTTAAATAAATCCTACATACTATAATGAAATACGTACTTCCATTCTGCAAGCTATTTTAATGCCAGTCAGAACATAAAAGCTAGTTAATACTGGACTATAGTACAAATTAGGTGAATTTTCATCACAAACTCAGAAAACAGTATGGCAACCTAGAAAACACTGAAAAAAGTTAGTGAAAAAGCAAAGCAATTACTCAGCTAACACAATGCCTGGAATTCTATTAAGCTGTTGCCAAGAAATGTCTTCATACAAAAAAACTTTATGAAAATGTAGTCCATTAAGTTGATTCTATCTACTGTCGCGCATGACCTGGTATAATTGACAACAAACAGTACATTTTATGTTGAGATATCTGAAGTTATTAATTGCTTAAATACTAAGAAAGAAACAATTCAAGTGTTGCACACCAAAGAACTTATTAATGCACAATCATAAGCACAAAGGCCCAGGTCTGCCTGTTACAGAAATTAAGGGTTCTTTTTAATATTTGACATATGTAGTTAAATAAAAGCTAAGTGTTCCCAGTCCTCCACACAAATAATGCTGTGTAATCGATGTAACTAGTATGCTTCATCCACAAATCAAAGCAGTTACCTTAAATATAGCTTATAAAACTCAAGCATGGGAGTATTTATGAATACATATGTATATATGCAAATACAGATAAGACAGGTAAATCATAAATAGATACATGCGATTTCATATATGAAAACATCAACTTTAAAGTTTCAATATCAAGAATTCAAAATATAGGTGACTGCAGAATCCAAGTTTCCCAGTCGCTTTCAATTAGCCATGACTGTAAAGACTTAATTTTTACTAAGTAGAACTGCATGTTTCTTCTTCTCTCTTACTTCAACAAACAGATTAAAAAGAAATAGCTACCCATTTAATAAGCATGACAAAGTCATTTTTATCTGTGAACTGTGTTGTATTGCACACCCTCCAAACATAACACCATATATACAGTCATTAATTTGCTAAAGAAATGTCAATGATTGCTGTATCCAAGACCTTCATAAGTATGAAGGAATAAATCCTCTCAGCAACCTATGAACTGAAGGGAATTTAACAAATTCAAAACCCAGACTTTTTCAGCAAAAACAGTTGTCAAAATATTTCTAACCAGTGCTTAAACTCAAATCAAAACTACGTAGCAGATGATACTTGATTGAAAGAGGGGGGGAAAAAAAGAAAAAAAGATTCCTGCTTTTTCTTATCCTTCAAACATGCTAATCTTCAATGAAGTAATTCAGATGATGAAAGTATTTTCCATTCCTCAGTTTAACACAAGCAAACTAATCAAGATTATGTGCTTCTACACAGCAGAACCTGAACTTATCCTCAAGCAAAACAAGAGCCAATTCTGCTGTAAAGCCTGTACTTGAAATAGAATACAATGTTATCACTTACAGCAACTGAGATGATCTAAAAATAATGCTTTCCTTAATTCTATGCATAAATTTAAAATGCAAAACTTTTACCTTTTTAAAATTTGAGCCTCTATGAAGAAACAACCTTTAATTTTATTATTACAGATTAAAGAAAATGTAATCGTTACAAGACAAACTAACTTTGGGATGTTTTATATTAAGAGGTGTACTTTAAAACGCATCACAGACATTTAATCATTTCATCCACTGTGTATTAGGAAAAAGTAGGACTAAAATTATGTCCTACAGATAACGTGTTCTCTTTTAAAATATTTTCAAGATCATTTAATCTATTCTTTAGCAATTATGTTTTCAGCATTAACTGTCCTCAACTTTAAGCCTCTTAAGAAGTATTTAGTGAATGAGTGGATAAAATAGTGGAATCCGAGGGGAGACGTTTTGTTTGGGATTTGTTTTTTGGGTGGGTTTTTTTTTGTGTGTTTTTTTTTTTTTTTTTAAAACTGTTTGAGTAAAAACATTCATACTAACATGGAAATGAAAAAAAAAAAAGAAAAAAAAAAAAAGGAAGGCAAGCAAGCAGTCAACTACACAAAACTTACCAACATCCATGGCAGTTTCCATGAAGCTTTTCTGCCTTGAGGCAAATTCAGCCAACAATTTCTGTTGCCTTTCTCTGGCCTTCTGTCGTCTGAGTGAAAGAAGAGGGGGGGAAGAAAGAAAGAAAAAAAAAGTATCTATAATGGAGGAAAAAAATTAGTTTATAGTGTCAGGCTGATTACAGTTGCCACCTTCAACAATATAATTAAAAATTCAAGTTTTCTCTAAATAAAGGATTAGTTGTCAAGCCTAAAAAAGGGAATCTCTTGCTTTAAAAGTAGAGTTTTTTAAAAAATAAGAGTTATTTTCTTTTGAGTCTGAAAGAAAGGAATAAAATCCTGCCCTAAAAAACCCTTCAGAAAACCAAAGGATCCTTTAACAGATTAGGACATGGCACAATAAGAAAAAGAACCCAAGACCTTACTCTTGAAAGTTATTTTTCTGTTACATAAGGGAAGAATAACAGAGTAAAACATCAGCCATTGTCCAAAAACAAGTACTCTTGTGAACAACCAACATTTACAAGATGATAAGGACAACAAAAGGCTACCTCACTCGCTTTTGCCAAGGGAAACAATTATGAACAATTTATTTTCCAGCTAAGGCTCCTCATACTGGTTCCTCCTCCCCCAACTCCACCCTAGATACTGGTCACCAACAGCTTTTATACCTGGACTTAAAGAAATTTGAGATTGCTTCCAGATTGAAAGCCCTTATCTCCCTGGAGCCAAACTGACTTCACTAACATTTTCCTCATTGTTTAACAGCTCTGGATTTACAAGTGGACGACATTAGAGACTCATTCTTGTCTATCCTGTTTAAACTGTATTAGTGATCTGTACAAGCCTATATGACCAGCTATTCTGTAACTCCCTATATATACATATAATATGTAAAGAAAATAAACATTGATTTTCTTCTTCCTGAGGTACCAAGAAAGGATCTTTACTTCAACAACAGTTTACAAATAGAGGAAATGGGAGAGCTCAAGTGGGAAAAATCAACCAAAACTCATACCACTGCTGCTCACCACATGGCACATGCAAAGACCTATGTGCCCTATAGATGAAGGCTTTATGCAGTACCTCCCCAGTGCAGCTAGGGAAGCTCTATCAGAGCTACAAACTGTGCATCTGAATTTACAATGAATTTTCTTCCCCTGCTCAGACATGATTCAGATAACTAACAAGGGATTTGAAAACATCACTTGGCATCTGGTATGCTGATGGGTTGCTCTTTAGTCTCCAGCAATGTCTGATTATCACTGTCCTGGCACAGGAACAGGCACGCACAGGCCCAAAGCAGCTAATACACTGTAACCTGTTATCCCAAGGTGGCCTGTTTAGAAGTCAAAGCTTCAAACTTGTTTTCTTAAAGGCACCTTAAAAACCCAAATCTCTCTGTCCATTTACCTGTCACATTGTACAGCACCATTTCTCAAAATAACTTCTATTTACAACAATCCTAAGACTCATTATTCTGAGGATCATACCAGGGTATTCATTAAACCTGCTTTTATTTATTTCTCTCTGGGAATTTCTCAATATATGCCTTGACTAAAAGCAGAGTGACTGTAAATAGAGGCCTGTAATAAGAAGATATAAACAAACGCTGACAGATTCAGTACAGCTCAGTAATTTTCCATGATGGCCCATGGGAGTATGACACTGCAATTGAAAAAATACTGCCAGCAGCTCAAGCTCTCTTCTAGTTCTGTATTTCAGTTTCTATGGCAACAACCCATCGCCTGAGTGATGCCAAGTTTATCATTATTATGTTGAAGTAACCCAAAAAGGTGATCACTGAACACTCAGAGTCTGCTTGATCTTCACTAATACAAAACCGGACTTGGGGGAAAAACAAAACAAAATGATCAAAAAAGTAAAAATTGCAGCCTGATTATATGAGCACTCTCAGCCTATGAGATTAATAATTTCAGTTATCACACAATCCATTAATAAAATTCACGGGTCCCCAATGCCATTATGGATTTGGGGAGAAGAAAACAGTCACTCAGAACAACAAAGAATTGGAAACATTTATTTTCATCATTATGTTAGTCCCAGAACCTAACTAAAAATCTTAAAGTGACCACAATAGATCCTTGAAAATACCATATCCTTTACAGGGGGCAAGGAATGACCTTACCCTTTTCTATATGGAAAGTTACTCGATTCACTGATTCCCATGATTCTCTGGTACATAAATCTAGCACTGTTGAGTAACACAATAACAAGTAGGTGTCCAAGATGTAGCTGTGTTTTATCTAAAGCAGCCATTCAGTTTGGCATTTTCTGAAAGACAATTTTACATGCTAAACCTTGACTATTACTCTCACTTACTGAACCATTACAAGGGATGTTGAACATTAAACCATTAACTGAACACTTGCAAGAAAAAATTAATTTTACTTTGTAAAGTATGTAACTTACAAAAAATAAAATTTTTTTTCTTTTATGTTTAATTTTCAAATACAGTGGAGGTCTTGGACATATCAGAGAGAATTTAGTGAAAAATTTATTTTCAAACAAATAAAAATAGCAAGATAAATAAAGGTAATCCAGAAACCCAGTCAGATGGCTGCATGCTTCTACCCAAATTTCTAGAACTGTAATCATATAGTATGGTTACATAAACCATTAATACACCAAAATACTGCACAGACAAGCACTCGAGTATTGTTGTCCATTCCAGCCTGTGCCCTGTCTCTACTTCAGTGAATGTGGCAAGTTCTCTGACCCAACCACCCCACTCTCTAGACCTGAACCTTCTAACCTATCCACCATCCCCCTGCTTCAAATGCCGTGTTTCAGTCTTTTGCACTAATCAGCTACCAATCTCCTCCCACTGCCCCACTCCAGCCAACCCTTCTTTCTGGCTGGCTCTATTACCTTCCCCAAATGCCAACCTCGGCCTTACTCACGCCCACCAGGCATTTGCATTCCTGTTCCACATTCTCCTTCTATCGACTCTCAAGTCTCCATTCTCCCCCATTGAGATTTTCACTAAAATTTGGTTTTCATTTGCTACTCTTCTCTGAGTATTTCTGTCCTGTCAACCCAGTTCTTCCCTAACATCCCCACCTTGCCAACTTGAGTCTTCCCACATCAACTCTCCCCTTGACCTGGCATCTCCCCTTTGCTATTATATCGACCAGAAGGTTTCTCCTTGCAGTCCCAGTCTTCAACTCTGTCCTTGCCAGTCCTAGTTTTAACCTCTACTTCTCCGTTCTAGTTGCTGTCCTCTAGACATTTGAACTGGATGATTCCTCTTCCATAGGACTCACATGCAAACACAGCAGTTGCTGAAAGCAGAAGAGAAGCAGGCTGTCTGCATTCAGTTCCAGTAGTGCTAGTATTCTGGTGCTTTCAGGACTCACTGTGCCCCAAACTCAATCTCAAGACTGTCTGAGCTTTTTTCCCCCAAAATTTCAGCCCAAGACAGACATGTGGCATACAGGTTTTCAGGACACAAAAAAACCTATATTCATATTTTCTTATATTAAATTAAAAACTATAAAAAATTAACCCCCCAGAATTTTGAAATTCATTGTGTCGGACAAGCAAAAAAGGCAGCATTACCAAACCCACATACAGTAAACAAACAAACAAAACCAATCATGGTGTGATGTGTGTATGTGAATGAACAGACAATACAAATCAAAAAAATTTTCTAACTCATCTTGAGGTTGCACAGTTAAGCCTCAAAAGTTAACCCAGTCTTAATTCTGCACCTTTGTATATATGAGTGGCATACATGGCAACATGAATGTCAGCGTGTACATCACATAAAGTCATTATGAAAGTTTTCTAATTTAAAGATCCAGATTAGCAAGATGCAGGTTCTTCCTCAGTACCCATGTAAATCACATATATACAAAATAGATAAAGAAGAGAACTGTGGAATTAAGACTTATTATTTTAATGAGTAACTCATGCAAAGACCTAGAGACAGATCAATCAATAGATGCACAACACACACTGCCCTTATACCGCCCCTTTACTTTATTATTAATGTTACCTTTCTTCTTTATCCAAAGTTTTCTTCTCTGCAGAACTAATCTTTTTCGGTGGTACAGGAGGTGTCACCTTTCTGCATATCTCTTCAATTATACGTTTATTCAATCTGCTCTGCACAGCAGCTTTCAATAAAATTCTTTCTACTGCCGTTATTCCATCACCATGAGAGTATCTTGGAATTTCTGGGTGGATTAAAACATCCACATCATCCAGCCATGGAGGATAGTAAGAGTTTTGTTTTCCTGAGAGTTTGTGATGCAATTTAATCAGCAAGGACAGTATGCTTTCCTTGACTTCTAGAATGGCTGTGGTTAGCTGTGGAGTTGCACCAGGTGCCGACCATTTCATTGATGTTTTAGGCCGAACCACCTGATTTGCCTCACTGGTGTTCCGATTGATGATCTCCTGAAATTTCTTTCTACGTTCTGCAACCAAACTGAACACTTGAGCTGTTCCCGAATTCTTGGGAAAAAAATTAGAATGTTTAATTTTCCAAAATACAAGTATAAACAACATACATTTATAAAACTATAGAAAACATTTTAAACTAGGAGGAAAAGCACGAAACATTTTAAGTTTCCTCTCCCCTTCCAAAATTTATTGAAATTTGGTATAGCAAAATACTAACCCTGCACATCATACTTTTATACAAATCTGTTACACACAGCTGCATAAAAAGCCAACCACAAAATGAAAATACCATTCATACCAAAACAACCAACAACTGGCTTTACTCTAGTCAAACTTAGAATTCTGTTCTCCAAGTAGTATTTCCTTACTTTTTTGGGAACATTCATAATTTCATTATCTTTATGCCATTTAAATGTCTTTATTAAAGTCCACTGAGCTCTACTGCACAATGTAACTCCTAATCCCACACAGCTGAACATAGGTGAGCCCCCACATCCCCACAGGCATAGTCCATTTTGTGTGGATGTATTAGCCAAGATCCAGAAGCCACATACCAATATTTGCAAGCAGAGCTTGCCATTCAGGACACATGAGAACGTGAGTGCAGTTACATTAATGACAGAATACATTCAAATGTTTCTATTCTACGCTACCCTTGCTTTCAGTCCCAAATTAAGGATACATGGAAGCAACTCTCATATACCAAATACTACAGAGATCAAATATAAAAGTGGTATTCTAACAATCACCTCACCTACCTTCCTTACATTTTAATATATTTCATTTCACCTACCTACCTTAAATTTTGATCTATTTTTCTAATATTAACATGCAAAAGAAACATCCATTGTATTTCACTACATCTGGCATACCATAATCTGAAGTGCTGTATACAAAAACAATCCTGACACAGAGATTATATTATCAACCAGCTATAAATCTTTCAGGATCCAACCATTTACATATTCATTTTGTTTTTACAAAAAAACCCAAACAAATAAACTTGCCATTAATAATTTCAAATGCATTTTCAATGTTAGGTTAAACTTAACCTAGATTCGAGAAAGCTAGGACTACTCTACATTATTAAATGTTAGTAACATCTCGGCAAGACAAAACAGGCCTAAACACAAAGCTCGAGCAGTAAGCTGTCAATGACATTTTACTTGACAGAAAGCTTTTATTTCAAAATATGTATTAAAAAAGTAAGGGAATTTCTTTGCTTAAAAGTCTACTACCTAAGTTTACAAACAAGAATACGAAAAAAGCATGAGTCCTTGCAATATGAATTAAAAGGAAATTCAGGAAAATTAGAAGATTTCACTGAATGTTAAAGTGAGCACAATTAAAGCCATGTTGCTAGTTAATAGCTTAGGAGAACAAACTGCACACAGATCTACCTCTCTCTGGAGGCTCTTCCGCCTTGAACTCTGGTAGATTGAGGACAAAAAAAGTCATTAAATACACCATTTGGAAGGAGGTATCATTTGAAACAACTTCTATTTCTGTTATCAGTACACTTGGGAAAGATTACTGGAGAAAAAAAATTATCCTAAAATATTCATAAAAGCAGTTAAAAAAATAATCCTAACAAAAAAAGCCAAAACAGGCAATAACTTAAACTAATCTAGGAAAAGGACTGGCATTTGTATGTACTTACTTGTGATGAAGCTAAACCATCAGAACTTGTACTTGCAGGTGGTTCCCTCTTCACCTCTGGAGCAGTTTCTGGTACTCTGACTCGGACATAGTTAATGAAGTGACGCATGTTAGAAACCAAGTTACTACCTGGAAACCAACTATCATGGCAACGCTCCTGTCCACTTGCAGATTCCTAAAATAATAATTAAAAAAAAAAAGTGTACTTTTTCTTATATGTTACAATAATTCATATTGCTTTTGTAACTGTATTACAGAGGCCATCATCTCTCCATGAGAAAGGAACAATACGTTGAACACTATGTACACCTCACTAAAGCTGATATACCTCTTAAAAATTAGGATGTGACTGATGCCTGCCATGAGGACTACAGTTCTGATAAATATATACATCTACATGTTTGATTTGAATACAATCAAATACATGCAAATAGTGCTATCCAGGAGAAGTAACAGGAACTACTCGGGATAATCCAAAGCTGTACAATCCAAGATTAATACAAAAAATCCAAACTCTACAGAAGTCAATCTGAAAAATGTGGCAGATCCACAGTCATATAAGCAATAGTAAACAATAGGAAAAATTATGAAAGTCATATACCATAAGGGAACCTGGAATCATGAAAAATAATGGCTCCTTATATGAAAATTCTCATCAAAAGCACTGCTAAAATTTTGGCTAATTCATGTATTTTAGAAGATACACAGCTTTAGCAATAAAATGCTCAGTGATAAAGGTTTCCATTGAAGATATAGAAATCTAAGTGAGTTTTAGATTCAATCACTGTAACTGTTTTTTGCACCCAATTTCAAGTACTAATTTACAGAGTAGTAAAGATCTAACCAATCTGTGTTGTCAGGTTACATGTACAGAAACTGTTGAAAAACATAACAAGATACCACACTCCTCTTCACAACAGTATGCAGTTTTCTTCTTTTTTTTTTTTTTTTTTGCTTAGTTGATCCCTGCTTAAGCAAATAAAGATGTTTTGTTCTAATTCTGATGGTAAAATTATAATATTAATAAACATCTAATTTTAAAGAATATTGAATCATTAGACAATACTCCTATATTTTAATGAAAAAGATGGTATTTATTCTTACCTCTTCATCTGACTCTTGTTCTGGAGAATTTTCCAACCCCAGTTCAATCAAATACAAAACCATGCAAAGCACGTGTTCTGATAAATTCTGATGATCCATTAATATCTAGGCAGAAAAACAGACATTCACATCTTAGAAGGTTTTATCTTTGATACTCTCACAATCTCTACTACAAAAAAAACCCAAAATCTGCCAAAAACCTGATGGACATCTCTAATCTAAACTGGAAGGTAAAGAAAGTAGCCAGGAGTCTCATATGAAGAAGCTCAAGATACTACCTACAAATTCTATCTCTGAGCATGACCTTCCAGGTTAGCCACACTAGAAAGGGTAGAAGGTCTTGAGCCACATATGTGATTTTTGCCTGGTTTTTTTTTTTTTCTTAATTAGTCACTGTGCTCGCTAGAGCTGTATCATGAGATACAAGTATCAGTTAAAAAGGAAGGACTTAACAGGCAGAACACCATAACAACACTTGTTACCCTAGTGTATTTTCGGTAGACACCGAGCACCAATTTTAGCATTTAAAATAGTTTTCTTTTTGTTGCACAATAACACTTTCAAATTCCTATCATATGCATAAAAATACAGTTAGGAAAAAATTATTTTCAAGAGCAGTGAATTGCCTGTTCAAGTTCCTGGAACATCTACTCTGAAACATCAGCAAGGTATTTTAAACTTCACTCTTGTTATGACTGAATGCTCCAACAAAATACCTGATTAGTGATTATGCTATTGGATAAAAAAAAAAAAAGTTCCAAGGAGGCCAGGAATAGTAAGAGTAGTAACATTAATATAGTTCTCCAATAACAGTAATGGAACACTACTACAAAATAAGTCATATAATTTTGGATGCGATGGATCAACAGGAGTGTTGTATTTAAAAGACAGGAAATCATTATTCCACTCAGCCTGTTACAACTTCAATATATCTAAATATACTAAAAGAGTGTTCTGGATAATACACTTTGGACACTTCAGTTTTTATTTAATTTAATTTTTTAGGATGATTAAAAATTATTTTGAGGTTTAGAAAAAACCTTTGAGCATCACAACAAAAGCAAAATTTAATTTTACATCTCTTTCCTGTCAAACAAACTTGTACTTTAAAATTGTTACTAGTTCAAGCTGCAATTTACTTTAACACCAAAGCACCAGGTAAAGCTGCACAGATACCACTACTGTCAGCTACAACCAAAGAGCTGCACCTAGCCTTCCCTCCCTTTTTCACGTGATCAGTCACCATAAGGCCTCATGAGGTCCTAGTCCTATAAGCAATGCCTGGATAACTGGGAACACTAGAAGGGTTAACATTAATTGAGTTCACAACCATCTTCACATAATCTTTTTTAATTACAAATAATAAATAACCTTATCTTTAAATTAATAAATGCCCGTATCTTTCTTCTAACACAGCTTTCAATGCATTGAGAGAAAGAACCAGTGCTGCTGAAATTAAAAACCAGGACAACTTTCCTCTTGAGAACAGTCTGACTTAAAGGGAAGAAAATGGCAAGAACCTGCAAGTTACAAAAAAGTATATGAGAAAATATGTTTAAAATTTCATTGTAGACAGGCTACTATAGAAATGAATATTTTTAGACTGTAGCCTAGTAAAGTTTGAAATACAACTTGGTTTTGAATGGGCCAAATTTCATAAGTAGATACACCCATTAGAAACATCAGAGAGAAGTTCTTAAAACAAATATTGTTTTACAATCGCTTTTCTAAACTATGTTTGAGCAGCTGATTTAATCAAACCCAATGAAATCTGAGATTACAGAGATTATTTAATTAAAAAGGGCACTCAGTATTACATTAATATGAAAACCAAGTGCAGTTGTACTAGTCAGAATAAAAAGTCATGTTGACTAACACTTCTGAAAAGTCAAATCATCAAATGTAGTTTACTGTTTTTCTGTAGGCAGTCCCCAAAGTCAAGAGATATAAAGGCTGTCATAAATTGGCAACATTTCACAAATAGACCAAATATCATTTAAGCCAACACATGGAGTCAATCACTATGTAATTTCTACCATACATAAAGCTGGTAGAAATGTATTCAGTATCCCAGCTAAAACAGCAACCCAGAAATTTTAAGATTCTCAAGATTTAAGTCCTTGAAGCTTCTTAATGGAATAAAAGAAAAAAATGGCCAAAAAAACCCACTGAACAAGGCAGTAAAAGATGATGCACTCCTTCCCTACATTCTCCATTTTTGTTCCATGTCAAAATATTATTTCATCTTATACATAATCCCAAGCTTCCCTTTTCATCAGCAGCCTTTCTGTAAGTTTCCTGTCTAGTACCTTCTCCAGGTATGCTCCTTCCCCAGTCTCTGCTACATACTACCACATTTCAGCCTTGTTCTTCACCCTGCAGTGATCAGGCAGCCCAGCCCCTGCAGCACGCCAGGGCTAAGCAGGGTTAAATATACTGCACACAGCAGCTTCTCTGACCAAAATGATGGAAATCCTTGGGGAACAAGGTACTGCCACTGCAGGCAAAGTTCTAATCAGCTCTGGTGTGGAGCATGCCTGGTCTGGGGCTGACTTTCTTGGGACTTCAACAGTTAACAGAATAAAATAAACAACCACTGAACATGCACACAATGTAACTGCAATGTCTACAGTTTGGCTAAATTCAGATCCAGAATCTTGATTAAAAAAATGTTTAAAACATGGGAAAAGGGGACGTATTTTGTCCTTGCTTGAGTCTTGGAACCTCATGCCAGAACAGGCATTCAGCATGAAAAATGTCAGCCATGAGTTAAATTTTGGCAAGATAAGGAACGAGGTATCTGACAATGGAAAACCTTGACCAACCATTACATGTTGTACTACTGAGCTTCCAAAAGTTTCATTCAATAGTCTCTGCACATGAAATTCAGTCTTCTCCATAACATGTCTCATTCTATTATGGGTAAGGAAGAATTAGTAGTAAACAGTCAACTTTTTATATTGTTAGATTTTTGAAATTGCACTAATTACATAGCAAAACTTATAGTTTACTGAGGTCATTAATTTGTAAGTAATATGAAGCTTTTGAGAAAAAGTACTTTTCTGTCATAAAGGTGAAATCTATTGAATGAATTCAGGTAAAATCTTAAGCCTTCACTCATCTTAATGGCATACTGACAACTTACACGATACTTCATTAGAGAAAGAAATCAGCTGAAACAACTCTGTGGGAATAAGCATGGCTCTCTGTGAATACCACACAGTTATTACTGTACTTAACAACAGATATTTTCTATTCAACAGAAGTTTAATAATGAAAAAATACAAGAGCTTTAGGGGAGCTGGGAGCACTTCAAAGAGCACAAAAGTGTGCCCAGGAAAAACACTACTCAATCAAACCACTGTTTATAGTCCCTCATGGGCCTCTGCAGCATGCTGGTTTGAAAGCACTTTCCAAGTACAAAGACAAAATCAAAGTCCCATTTTCTGATGAACAAACTCTTCAAAAAAGGATGCACTTCTCTTAAAGAGGGCAGCCAACTACCAAAGACAAAATCAAATACAATTTAAAGGCATCAATTAGTCCTGAAAAACAAGTGCTGTAACATTATCAAAAATCAGAATATATCTAGGAAGTGATGTTAGAACCAACTGCAGTTATGAGACCTATTTGCCATTTAGGATCTAAAGCCATCAGGGTTGCATATACTTGAACAGGCTTCTGATGCCTTAAAACTCTGCAGTGGTAGCCAAAGGAACACCACGCACAACACCATGCTCCATGAAACCACCACAGAGCAACAATTCAAATGGCAACTCTGATGGTTAGAGATAGTGTTCCTCAGAGCAGGACTGCTCGTCCACTTGTGTACATCACTTAGTGTATGTGTATATGAAATAATAATTTGTGAAATAATGAAAATGGTGGAAAAACATCATCATACTAGACCTAGAAGATAAAACAAAAATTTAAAAATTATATAAATTTGAACCTAATTACTGTAAATAACTTATTAAAAAAAATCATGCTTCTAAGATCCCCTGTTCTAAAAAAGTGGAAGGAAAATACTGGACTTAATGAGATTTATGGCTGTACCTTGTAAAGAAGCGTGAACAGCACAATGTGCAGGGTTTTACAGTGTAAAAGCTTTATGAGACCTTTGTAACTTGGATGTAGTGGTGTTCTCTTCTTGTAAGGAGGCCATGGGTTCCCAGGGAATTTACCACTTTGCTTTAAACTGTTGAAACAAATAAGACTTCTGTTTTAAACACTGCAATAATGTAGACAACTGATAGATAACTATCCCGCATTCTTTTTGTTTAGACCAACTTCAGAATTGATGAGCATTTCTATACCATTTAATTTACTTAAGCAGCATTCCAAAAATTGGTATGTATACGCAAACAGAATCCAGTCTTATTTTTCTGACTAAAAGACAGCCAAATTAAATTAGCTGAAATAAAAATGTATAAGGGTAAGAAACTGTTAAGGAATGGAATGTTAACGGACAGAATTAAGACCAAATCATCTTGCTTCTGAGAACTTAAAGGGGTTTTTTCCTGTATTTAAATCAGAATTTAATTCACCTATGGTTTCTGTCATGGGTGAATACATAGAAAAATCCCATATTGTCTTCAATATAATTTCAAAACACACAACACTGTAACAGTGTGCTTCATGTACCTAGAAGTAAAATAAAGAAAGCAGCCTTATGTATTTTTATTCAAGTAACTTGTAACTGATTTTTAAATATTAACTTTTGGTTAAGTATTTCACCTGTGATGACATTCACTACTTTGTGGCACTTCAGATGTATTTTTAAACATTTATGGAAGAGTAACAGACTAAGCTAACCAAAACCCTGATGCTGCCTGTAAATTTATAAACTGTTTACTCAAGGACAAATCTGAGGCCCAAAAACATTGATATCATGATTAGCATTACCAGACAATGAAAACAAAATATTTACTGTGCAATGAGCAACAATATGATGTTACATTTCTAAAAATGATACAACTTACAATGCTGTGTATCTGTCCATTGCAGACTGCACATCCCTACGGTAAACCGTTCGAAGTATTACCATGACAGGGTCAAATTCTTTATCCCAAACTTCAGCTGTTGTTTAAAGGAAGTCACATGTTAAAATTCTCATTACAGACCTTACAACTTATTCCGGATTGTCTTCATAACTAGCTTTAATTATGTAGTTTTCTATTACATAATAATTTCTTTGCAGCAAAGTACAGTAATTTTTACTAATTCTTACTAATAATACTTAGTATACTAATAATTACTACTACTTATCAAAATAACAAAATTTCACCAAAAATATTTTTCTTAATTCCAAACAAAAAAATTAACAATCTATTAAGGCAATAGATCTTTTCTATTAAAAAGCTTTATTTTAGTGTCTTCTAGCTTTCTCTTCTGTTATGTAATAGTTTACAATATGGGATAATAGATAAAAAGAAAAATCACATGTTTCTGATAAAATAACAGTTGTAACATGCTGAAGAAAGCTTTTTAAAGGAAAACAATTTCAAATTCATTTTAAAATCTAAGCAAATGTACTTATCCAAGTGTAAGTATATGAAGGCAGCCCCCAAAACACCTTTTTCATACGCAGCTTGTTTTGCTCTTTTTAATTCCCAAATACATGTAAGAAAAGGCTTTAATTATTTTTCACTTGGTATTTGATAAGCACAAGCCCTCTTGAAAATAGGAAGTAAAGACTGCAGAGCAGTTAGCAGGTTGGTGGTATTTAATTATTAAGCGCAGTGAGCCAAATGACTATACCACCACAATTTTTTGTTCAGTCTCGCAAACGGCCAGGTTTCTTATCAAATAACATTTGTGATCAATCCTCTACAAACATGTCTTTGTTTTATAACTAATATCTATGCATTATTTGGCATTAAAATCTTAGTTATTGCCATTTAATTTAGTAGCTCTAAAGTAACACCCAGAGTGGCTTTTCAGAGCAATCACAAACAGAAATGTCTAAACAGACTATAAATAAAGATATCCTATTTAACTGCTACTTCTTTTTTCTATTTATGAGTTATTAAAATAAAAACTAAGTTTCCAACCTAAAGCCAAATGAAGCTGTTCATTCTATTAATTGTTTGTAAGTGTTTAGCTCCCACAACACAGCAATACGAAGACAAGAGTCAATGATCCCGTCAAAGGAAGAAGAAAACCAGTGGATACAGAATTTTAGCTCCACCAGCAGGCATAACACAAGTGCTTACAACATTCTTTAAAGTTTTCACAGGCAAAAGCAGGCAGCTTCATTATGCTTTTGAGATTAATTTCCCCCAGGAGGGAAGACAAGTGGTCTATACTCCTACTAACCCCTACTAATGTTAACAGTCCTACAGATACCCTCATACGTTGCTGAGAGAGAACACTTAGCATAGTTTCTACTATGTATGAAATAAGATCAAACTTAGCTTGCAAAAAATCAATTTTTTTCTGGACAGAGTTTACTACTGAAACACAGACCAAGCTTGTTTGGGCTGCTAATGCACAATGAGGAAAAAGGACTAAGTGAGGGAGCCAAACAGGGAGTATTAGAAATGCACACACAGCTCATCTTCAGCACATGAATCCACAGAGAACAAGAACTATGTCCTTTTTTTGGAAGTTGGTTTGCATGGTTAATGGAAGCAAAATCTGGGGCTTCTATGATCATAAAGTAGATTTCCACACTCCTCCCCCCCCCCCCCCCCCAATTTAGGGAAACAAGGGATTAGGGGGAATGGATCTCAACATGACTTGCTTAAACTGTGACAGGCCACAAACTACAATTCTTAAAAGCAACTGGAATACTACCATTCTTTTTGAGAACCTATATAGTCTTATAAAGATTATAAACACTTAAAAGGCTATAGTACACAAGAAAACCATGATGGCTTTTATTCCTGCAGAAGCTCTTTCGTTTTTTTATTATACTTTAAGAAAAAGGGATTCTGCACAGTGTTACAAATTACTTCAGTATTCACTGCTATAGATGAGATACTTAAAAAAGCCCTTTAAAATAAACAATCTATTCCAGAGGTAAACTGTGTTAAAAAAAACCCAAAACAACCCAAACACCATAATCTAGCATCAGATTCCCTAAATAGAAAGTGTTATAATTAAAAATACCATAATCCATTTTTTTTCCTTCACACTGCGTTATGGAAAAGACCAGCATGTCACAAGCTCCAGAAACCAGACATAAGGAAATGCAATTTACAGAACATCAAAATAAAGTTATTTTTAATACATAAGGTGTTAAACTGCTTAATTACACATAAGGAACCAGAACGAATCAAGTCTCAAAACTTCGGTTTCACAAAATCACTAGTTGTTAATTTGTATAAAAGAGCTTTACTGACTCATCAGTCTCCCACTACAAAGATTGGCAAACAAGTCAATACAGTATTAGTTCCTACATTAATGACAACAAAAAAAATCCACAAAAAGAACACAGCCTACAAACCAAATGGCTTCAAAATTGTCAGACCCCAACCCTGCCAGTTCTCAAGAGAGGTATCCAGGGGAGGAAGGAGTTAATCCCTCTTCAGCTTTGCCACGAGCTGAAGCACAACCAGAGCACACAGAGCATTTCAGATTCCTACAGGCTTATCTGCTCAATGAGAGGAAACAGTAATGGAACACTCAGTTCTTAAGTTCTTCCTCTTGTTTCATATACCAACACCATGTTGAGTCCAGTTTAGATGACAAGCTGGTCAGGTGAAGAAACTTATTTTTGCACTGTATGCATTGTAGAATTATAGAACAATATTCTATAACCAGTCTAGTCTCAACTTTGTTCTAGACCCTCACTACTGACTGGAAAAATGTTACAGGCTACTAAGATAGTTAAGCAATATAAAAGAAATAATTATATATCATGATATCTTGTGGAGAAGCTCAAAGAAAAGCTCTTCACAACTGACACCTCATTAGTGCAAACAGTTCTAAACTCTACCGAACATACATCAGATTTTTTTAAATCACATGAATGATTAAGTATGCAGATCAATGAAATACAAATAACAATTTTTCAGTTCTCCATTTTTCCCTTGCTTTTTAAGGATACCTGATTAATATGAGAAGCCCATTTTCACTCTAGATCAAAATGGATTTATTAAAGACTTAACAGTATTTAGTAGTGCTCTTAAATATAAGCAATAAATGATAAAAAGTCAAGTTTTATGGGGCTTTGGTGGTGGTTTTGGGTTTGGTTTTTTTGGGGGGGGTGTTTTATCATTGCTTGGTGGTTGTTTTTTGGGGTTTTTGTTGTGGTTTTTTTTT
Organism: Buteo buteo; assembly: GCF_964188355.1. Taxonomy (NCBI): domain Eukaryota; kingdom Metazoa; phylum Chordata; class Aves; order Accipitriformes; family Accipitridae; genus Buteo; species Buteo buteo. Next base: position 31,815,967 of record NC_134175.1, read on the forward strand.
AAAAAAAACCAAAAAAACCAAAAAAAACTCTAGTTAAGTATCTTACCACTGACTATGTTATACGAGGACACCATTTACCATACCTTTAGGTGTATACATTCCTTGTTGCATGGAACCTCCAGGTTCAAAGACAGGAGCTTTAAAATCAGCAACTGCTGACAAGACTGATTCAAAGCTTAAGCTTCCTGGAATAATACCACTTTTAGGATTGGGGTTTTCTGGAATGTAATGTTTGTGTTAAGGAAAGGAAAGTTAACTTAGTTGCAGGACACAGCGTTTTACTTCTCTCTTGATATTTACAGTCACTCATTTCACAGGCTACATTTTGGCAGTGCTCTGTGTTTACCACAAGAGGTCTGTATGCTCCAGATGCTATGGAACAATAACTATAACTGAAGTGAATCCAAGCCTCCTAGCTAGGACATTAAACTTTTTAAAGCAAGACAATTACCTCTTGAGCCAAGCATGTAGCAAGAATTAAATGAGAAATAAAAACTACTATCTGTAGCGTATGTAAAGTTTTTGTACTTGCCTTTATTTACTAACACTTTGGCTGTCTTCATAGCAAGAATATTTTGCATTTACAGCTAAGTGCAGAAAAAGCAAGTAAATAGCTTGGGATTCATAAACACAGTAAGTAATTCTCTGTCTTGGATTGGCTATTTCTCATGTTTGGTAGCAATACTAAATTGACCTACTGACATTATGCCAAATCACAAGTAGCAGTTACAAATAAAAAAACTTCTACTTAGTGACAAGTGATTGCTTATATAAATGATTCACTTATTTTTACATAAGTAAAAATACATAAGTGATTGAGTTACTAGGTCATATCGTAATAATTAATAATACTTATTATATAGTTCTAACTTTCAATCTCTTCCTTTCCTATCTTTATAAAATCCTAACATTTTTTCTCAATGGTTATCCCTGGCTTGCAAGCTCTTTTGGGCAATCACCACAAACTATTTAATTTGCCTACACAGCCTAATACACTGATAGCGACAAAACCTGCATATCTGTATTCAGCTGTTTGGGGACATGAACCATATCACTGTGCAGAAAGACTTCCTAGAGTTTGCTGTTCTTCAAGTAAGACACTTCTCCCCGTAACACATGCATTTCACTCTAATTTCAAAGCAGCATTCAGAGTTGCTATTATTTGCATTTTCAGCTATTGATAGCAAAAGCCAATATAGTGTAAAGTGGCTTCTTTTTATACTGGCATAAAATTAGCAGCAATCAAAGGCTCAAATCCAGATAAAGGTGATGCTTGGCTAAACTTTCTACAATGTCATTGGAAAACAGACTTTTCACTTCACACCTAAAAGACTTCTATAGTGTTAAAAAATAATAAAAAGAGCAGTTTGGCATTTTGTATCAAAACTGATTTAAAACTATTACAAAGTATTGCGTATTTGGTAAGAAAAATCAAAGCTGGAGCAAATGCCTTTGCTGATAAGTATATGCAAACACACCTTTACACAATTTGTTACAATTATGTAAGCTGAAAACATGTTATTCAAGCTCCAAAATCCCACTACTACCCAGGTACCTGTCATTCTCATTCATGCACATTAGTTAGTATATTCCAAGGATATGAGATCCAATAATGAACTGTGTGTCCTGTCATTCATGCAGAGTTGGGCTACCATCTCTGCTCTGAGGATCTCATCATCTGTCATTCCTAGAACAATGAAATTTAAAAAGCCATTAAAATAGCATGATTTTAAAACAGACATTCAGCATACATTTGCCATGAAACTCAAGTTAAACTTGATATAAACATTAAGTCATGATACAGTGCTATAAAAATACAGCAAAAAAGGGGGAGGAGGGGAGCCCCGCAAATGTTATGAGACACAACCTCAGTCATAAAAGACAGGTACAAACTAAAATTGCTGTCTTTCAGAAGAAGATACAGAATCTTCATGTGATCACATACACAAATCACCTACTTCCACTAAAGCCATTTTTCTCCATTTCTATATATTATGTCTATTTTTAATTCATAAGGGATTAAAATTCAGTAACTGGCAAAAATGAAACCAAGCGTTGAATGCTTTAAGTTACTATATGGCTAATCAGCTTTATGGTAGCTACCAAATGTTGAATATAAATGAACAGGCATGTTATTTACATACAGGTATTCTTAAAGCAGTGCTTCTTACCTAAATGTAAACGAAGACTTAACAGAAGAACCAAAAACGTTAAGGCTCCTTCCAACATCGACCTTTCATGCTCTGAATCAAGAACTGTATTTTGATGCTGTGATGCCATCGTTAAGAGATCTACCACCTTAAATCTACATGGCAAAGAGTAAAGTCAGAAACATCATTCTCCAACATTAAAACACCAATGTGAAATGTACTGATAAACTCAGGATACCATTCACAACAACCCAAAATGAATACAAAATGAAATGCATATAATGCAATAATATGCAAACATACATGAAAACACTCTTATTTTTAAATTTGTATTTTTATTTAACTATCTATGGAATATGCTATAGTAGTATTTACTCCACATGAAAACACCTTACATTTATGAACATATAAAAGCTAATGCCAATTAATTAGTTTTCAAATCCTGATTTTATTATGTGCAGAAAAGCACATCACCTTTCTGTGTCTCTTACTATTGCAGCTCTATTTATCTACTTCTTCAGGCTAGCATATCCTGAGAGCTTGCATATGAACACTTGTAAAACTTAAAAAATCCTAAAGATGCTCAGAAAACAAATGTCTGAAGCTTCACTACTGCACTGTAAATCAAGAGGCAATCCTGTATAAAATCAAGGATATACCTCAAGATACCTCTTTCAGTAGAGCCCTTTATGTATGTTAGTTTTGGCTAGGCAGAGTTGTACCACTGAAGATGTGTACCAGATATGCACCTTTTCTCTCACATGGCATAAATTAGTCAACAGCTAGAACAACACAGAACAAGAGCATTCATTTTTTAACCCCACCTTTCAAAAACGGATGAAATAAAATAATCCGGGTCCAGCCTAGAGGCACAGACCTGTGGAAAAAGAATAAATTAATTTTATTCAGTAGTTTGTTTGTAAAACAAGCACTGACTTGGCTTCTCAGAAAACATAACTTACTTGCAGCAGATAAATGTCAGGATCAATCATTGAATTGCAGAAATGAGACTGCACGTAAGTCATGGCCTGTCCTTTAATCTGGAGACCATTTCTAACCCACATGTTGCTGTGAATTTCAGAAAGACTTGCCTGTTCAGGGAAAATAAAATAAGAAGTTACAAACATTTCAGGGATATTCAGCTATTCAGTTCAACGTTAGCAGGTCATCAATATTATCACCCATATACTTACATACACACTATACCTTTATATAAAAGTATACTTTATACTAATTTACTTCTCCTGGGGAGTGAGGAATGAAAAGGAACCACTGCAAGTTTATGAAACAGATACCATACTTTCATATAAGAGCATATTTCAGACAACAAAAGTGATCAAAGCCAATGAAGGGATTTATTTATGTATTTATTTATTAAAATCTTGAAAAGCACTCCAAAGATGAAGGCATCATGGTTAAAAAGAAGTTAGATATAAAAGCAGTGATTACAAATACTGTTCACTACCACTTACATACAAATAAATACAAATTAGTAAATAAAAAAAAAATGTTGCAGGGTGCATCCATTCTTGAGCTCATTCTCAATTTAAAATATGGAATTTTCAGATTCAGGTTTCTTCTCAACTTGCACTCCATTGGTAGCTATTCCACGAACATGCAATTCCATGTTTTCAAAGGGTTGGTTCTTCCCACCCTTTTGAAGGTGCTATAGTGGCTATTACAATCATACTTCTCAGAGTATGGTAACTAATGTATCTGTAATTAATTTTGGAAACAGGAAGGGGGGAAAAAAAAAAAAAGATAGTTTATCCTAACTACTCAGTATATTCTAGTTATTATTGTCACCTATTGCTTATTTTGATGTTCCACAATTAAGCCATACTCCCCCTTGTCAAATACTTCTAAATATATTTAAATGGCTGTAGTTAGAAGAATCAGACAGCAACTATTTTCTGTTGCATATCTCTACATCTGCATCAGAGTCAGAAGTCTGCCCGTACCTGAATCTGAAGTGGGTGAATCATTAGTTTCATCAGCATCTCCTGATCTGGCAAGATAGTATCCAGATCTAGTTCTTGGCATTTGACAGCCTAGAAACAAAAGCAAGCACAAGCTGTACTGAACAATCACACTCAACAGGGAATTTCCATCTTCTGTGTGACTAAAACATGTGCTTACCTTACTTAAAAACATGGCAAAGTAACGGTGCAGTGGCAAATGAAAAGTAACTTGGTTAGGAGCTGGCTGAAAGTAAAATAAAGATATTTTAATATCATATATTAAAAAAACCCAAACGTACGAAAAGTAACTTCGTTAGGAGCTGGCTGAAAGTACAATAAAGATATTTTAATATCACATAGTAAAAAAAACCAAACGTACAAATATCTTTGTCACAACCACCAAGAACAGTATCTTGCATGTCTTCATTTGATGGACTTACTTTCCACTAACCTAGTACTACTTCACTCCCCTGTACTTTCTGGTGATTCAGAAAACTCCGTTATTCAGACAGCTGTAGTTAATCTCTTACTAAGCCCGCAGTAGCTAATGACACTGAATTGACTGAGAGTATTGCTTGCTAAGGTGGCAACACTGCTCCCCACTACCATATCAGAAGGGGAGTTCTGTTTTGCCATTGCTTCAGCTCTTCATTCAGCAGAATAGTAATACACCAACGGCACTGCTTTTAAGATTCGCGTAGCTTAAGCTTGCACAAGCAAATTTAAATCACCAAAACTCCACAGATAAAGGGTCCCAGGACATAACATTGCAACTATTAACTACAAACTCTAATTTCAGCAAGACAATCCTTTTTCCATCAGTACCTAGAATGATAATTTAATTTAAGGGGGGGTGGGGGAAGGGAGCGTATCACCTTTGAAGTTTAATCAGATTTTTACAGTACTTTGCTTAAATTCACTAAGGATATTTACCTCATCTACAAAGTTGATAGCATCAAACCAGTCCTGAAGCGCTTCAAGGCAGTACCTGACAACATTTCGGGTATATTCCTGTGTTTCCTGCAGTAAGAGAAACCAGCGTACTGCACAAGCCAAAACAATTTTAAGTAAGTGTCACTGTTTTCCTACTACAAATGAATATGATTATTTCAAGAATATTTTTACAGTACATAATTTATGCCCTCCTCATACGGAAATTAGTAAGTATTAGGATAGTTTCATTGTTACTTTAAAAGATGACCATTTTAATGGTGAGAATTAAGGCACCTTCAGAATGGTCAGCTGGTCCTAGTGCCTACTGCTGTTTAATTTATTCATTTATTTTTACCAAAAATATAGAGATGTAAGCATATATATATATATATATATATAAAAAAACATCTTTCCATGCAGCCAAAAGGAATGGCTAATGTCCTGTAAGTTTGATCTACTGAAAGTTCCTTACAGTTGGCTAACAGAACGCACCTGAAATGCAACGATAACACAATACAGCACAGATTTTAACCATAAGCAAACCTTGTTATGATTGTATGATAAAACTCTATAACAATGCCCTAAAACTATAATATGTTTCAGATTAAATCATGTATTTCGAGACTAGAGCTGTACATTGCCCTCCAGGAGCAAAGCAGTGATGTGCAAGAAAGGAAGGTGGGAGGGGAGCTAAACCAAATTGCTCTGTGATCAGCAGAACTTAAAAAGCCTTATTTCTTAACTGACTTTCTCTTTAATCTTCCCTTCCCCCTAAATACAGACTCCAGATCTGTCTCACACTCTTAGGATATCTATGACACACTTCTCACGCAAAAGCCAGCAGTGCTTTGGCCAGCCAGAAGCTGTGCAAGTGCTGACTGGCTCAGTCAGACACCTCTTCTCATCAGGAAATAAAACAGCCACACTCCCATCCTGCTGCTCCACCCTCTACAGTGGCCAGGCTCTGCCGACTTTCCCTCTCCCACGGGATGCAAGCTGGAATCTCTTCCCACCCATCAGGTTTCACTAAACAAGGACAACAATTAAGCTATGAGATTTCTAGAACTCTTTCAGATTTATTGAGAACAATCAAAGGGCTCAAACATGGGGGTAAAAACATGACTGACATGCGACAGGCAGAACAAGGAATCATGCAGGCCTTAAGCAAAAGGCAGACCTTCCCATCCCTAAGCTAAAAAGAAAGGAATACTTGAAAAGACCAGAAGTTGTAATTCAGTTTTCAAAAGATAATTTAAACTCATAAATGGATATATTCATAATGTATCAGTATAACCTACATCATGGAAAGGCTTTTGCAACTGCCGGATTTAAACTCTCTTAAAATTGCATGGTGTGCTCAACACACATTTTTTCGGTGCACAGTTCAGTTCAGGTATTACTGTCTCACGGATGCTATTATGTATCTGAATAAGCTAATTATCTATTTTATTAAAAAAAGGTTTTTTAGCATGTTAAGTATTCCTATAAACTGATGGATTCCATTTTTACTATAACTTAATATAATTTACAGTCTAGCAAATAGTAACAACTTTTTGCTCTAGTTATGAGACCATGAGATGTCAGAACCTAAGAGGCTTTCACCTCAGGTTGTCAGTAAAACACCACAAAACCATAAATTACTCCATCTACCATCAGAACGAAGTGTCTATTTGTAGACACAATCAACATTATAATCACATTAGGGACGACTTATGTATCTCCTTTCCCACTGAACAAAGGCAGAATGACTCAGAGACATTTATCAAGTTCTTCATCAGATTAGAAGTTATTCCATATGTACAGTCATATGGAATGACTGTACACATCCTGAACTTGTAGTCCCAGTTCTGGACACAATAAATTAGGTACAAGTATGAATTCTATATTCACTATACACAGAATCCAAGTTGATCACAGTTTTATATATTTGGTAGACAAAGACAGCAAAACCTAAGTCTTTTCAAACACAAAACAGACAGACCTTTTAGATTTGAGAACTCTAGAATAAATCATGAGTAAAACCAAGAACAGCAACAGAAATGTCAGTCTTACCCTAACTTTGCAGTGTGACAGAAGACCCCACATCGGCTGGGCACAGGCTTCCAGCTCAGCAGCAAAGGCAGCATAGTATGTCTGTGATTCAAACTCCACGTGCTCATTTAATTCTCGTTTATTTAAATTCATACCTTCAAAGATTTAAGCAGAGTTATACAACCAAATGTTTAACTAGGGCTAGGTGGAATGCAATGGAGTGCATTCACACACCTATTAAGACAAAAAAACCACAAAGTGTAACAATCTATCATATCTAGCAGCAGAATATTAGATAAAATATGAGAACAAGCATCAAGGTTTGAACAGAAATAGATCAGAAAAGAACAATAGCTCTAGATTGGCTAGTAACTGCAATCCTTGCTGTTCAGGTTACGTTAACATGGACAGCAGCCCATCTACTTTGAACATCACTTAGTCAATGAGAACGTTTAGAATTACGGAACTGTTTAGGTTGGAAAAGACCTTTAAGATCATCAAGTCCAACCATTAACCTAGCACTGCCAAGTCCACCACTAAACCATGTCCCTAAGCACCACATCTACATGTCTTTTCAAAACCTCCAGGGATGGTGACTCCACCACTTCCCCGGGCAGCCTGTTCCAGCGCTTGACAACCCTTTCGGTGAAGAAATTTTTCCTAATATCCAATCTAAACCTCCCCTGGCACAACTTGAGGCCATTTCCTCCGTCCTATCACTTGTTACTTGATAGAAGAGACAAGCACCCACCTCACTACCACTTCCTTTCAGGTAGTTGTAGGGAGCGATAAGGTCTCCCCTCAGCCTCCTTATCTCCAGACTAAACAACCTCAGTTCCCTCAGCTGCTCCTCATAAGACTTGTTCTCTAGACCCTTCACCAGCTTCATTGCCCTTCTTTGGATGTGCTCCAGCATCTCAATGTCTTTCCTGTAGTGAGGGGCCCAAAACTGAACACAGAACTCAAGGTGCGGCCTCACCAGTGCCGAGTACAGGGGGACAATCCCTTCCCTGCTCCTGCTGGCCACACTATTTCTGACACAGGCCAGGATGCCGTTGGCCTTCTTGGCCACCTGGGCACACTGCTGGCTCATATTCAGCCGGCTGTCAACCAGCACCCCCAAGTCCTTTCCTGCCAGGCAGCTTTCCAGCCACTCTTCCCCAAGCCTGTAGCGCTGCATGGGGTTGTTGTGACCCAAGTGCAGGACCCGGCACTTGGCCTTGTTGAACCTCATACAACTGGCCTCGGCCTATCGGTCCAGCCTGTCCAGATCCCTCTGTAGAGCCTTCCTACCCTCAAGCAGATCAACCCTCCCTCCCAATTTGGTGTCGTCTGCAAACTTATTGAGGGTGCACTCCATTTGGATGGAAGATATCTGGTCCTCTTTCTAGGCAGAACATTTATCATTTATCAGTATTGATAAGTTCACTAATTTTAAATATTTTTTTTAAATAATAAAAAAGTTTCTTCACAGCAACACTTAGAAAAAGATGCAGATTTATCAGATTAATTTACCCAATATTTAAATTTAGAACTTCACCAGTGTCCTGGTTTCAGCTGGGATAGAGTTAATTGTGTTCCTAGTAGCTGGTATAGTGCTATGTTTTCGGGCTAGGTATGAGAAGAATGTTGATAACACTGGTGTTTTCAGTTGTTGCTAAGTAATGTTTAGACTAAAGTCAAGGATTTTTCAGCTTCTCATGCCCAGCCAGCAAGGAAGCTGGAGGGGCACAAGAAGTTGGCACAGGACACAGCCAGGGCAGCTGACCCAAACTGGCCAATGGTGTATTCCATACCGTGGGACGTCACGTCTAGTATAGGAACTGGGGGGAGTGGAGCTGGGAGGGATCGCTGCTTGGGGACTAACTGGGTGTCGATTGGCAGCAGGTGGTGAGCAATTGCACTGCGCATCATTTGTATATTCCAATCCTTTTATTATTACTGTTGTCATTTTATTAGTGTAACCATTATCATTATTAGTTTCTTCTTTTCTGTTCTATTAAACCGTTCTTGTCTCAACCCAGGAGTTTTACTTCTTTTCCCGATTCCCTCCTCCATCCCACTGGGTGGGGGGAAGTGAGCGAGCAGCTGCGTGGTGCTTAGTTGCTGGCTGAGGTTATACCACGACAACCAGTAAAACACTTCTAGCACAAGTTAAGATTTGTACTTTAAGTACAACTTGAGAATTCTGGCACCATGAATCTCAGTCAAGTGTGATGCAATTGCTCTTTAACTAGTCCACACAAGACAACGATCCATTAAATCATTTTCAAATCTACCTGTTTTCTAGAATATACTGTTCCCGTCCAGGAATACAGACTTATGAGAATACTAATGAATTAAATATTTACATACAACAGTGTAAGGATTTTGCTACTGCAAACATTAAGCTGTCTTAACATCCTTGGATTAGTACTGATTATAAAAGTCACATACCTTGAAAGAATGATACAAAATTCATCCATGTCACCAAAAGACCATGATCTTCCAAAAATTTCTTTGCCACGCTTTGGTGTGAAAGTATGTTTATAAAATCACTAACCAGGGGCCAGTAAGTATTATTCTTCAGTAGTGCTTCCCCACAATTCACTACAACATGTAAACTATTTTCTTCATCTAGATTTAAAATAGAAAAAAGGTTAAAAAAAAAAAAGTAATACTTTTTTTTTCCCTTCTTGTTGTGATTTTTAAATAAAGTTACAAGGTAATGCAAAAATGAAAATCAGAATTTACTGTAATGTTGTGATCACACACACAGAGAAAACTGCAAAAAAGAATGGTTATTTGGTGGTACCTGAGGCTGTTTTCTCATCATGGACACATCAACATAGATCCCACTCAGTAGGAGACACACATACTTTGAACAATATTGCAACCTTTGAAAAGTAGTGCATTAGTAAAACCATCACAGCTATGCCTTCTTTGAATACTCTCAAGTATAGAAAGACCAAACAATACAATTTCTATTGTGAACATCTGAAATCTATTTTGAATTTGACGCACTCCAGTGAGCAAGCTACCTTACAGTATGCAAACAGGAATCTGGTGATCAAAACCTACACTGGCATGTTAAGTCTGAGAAGGACAGCAGAGAAAAGCATTTCCACTCTGAATCTGGGACAGAGAGAGGGTTTATGTAGGAGACTGAGACTAGGATAGGAGAAGCTTCCCAAAAGAAGGAGAGAAGAAATTTGGGGATGGGTGGGTAGGTAGAAGTCTCCTCCCGAAATCACAGAAGTACATCCTCTACAGCTGTCAGATACATCTCTTTATTTGATTTTCATAAACAGGACCCCTGGAAAGACCAGAAGGGAAACAGGATTGGTCTTGGATTCCTGATCCAAGGGAAATAACTTCCAGCACCCATCTGTCAGTCACTATTCTATTTCAAGTGAACAGAAGAAAGAAAATCTTGGATCTGATGATCAGCCTTGGGGATAGTTCTTGTCCAGTTCAAATGCACTGATGGACCCTTGTAGTTACCCTTTACACAATGAAAGGGTCATAAGCAGTACAGCACAGCCACAGATAAAAGGACACTGTTATTAAGAGACTCCAGGCTCCAGCTGATGAGGGACATCTGTATCTGGAGTGGTTCCCTTTGGTATATACGTAAGCTTTTTTCCTCCCCTTTGTTGTAATTACTGAAGAAAATACTTTTTTCCTTTTTACTCTGAGGTTGTTTATTTTGCTGGTTTATTGGTACCAGGGGAAAAAAAATACTGAAAAAATATGCTGCTTGAGTTGCACACAATTATGAACAGATATCTTCTTGTTACCATAAGGCAATACAGAGCCCCATTTCTTAAGACTCACTCCTATCTATTACACTGAAGCACTGGAAGGAACAGGAAGCCAGAAGTGCTCTGCAGAGCTTCTCAAAACTTCTCTGCCACAGTTGATCAAATACTCTTTAAGCCCTCTCTTGTTATCTGGTACATCTGCAAAGAAAGGAACTAAGGTCTTGCTGCTCAGCTGCCTAGTTCCCATGTGCTCATGCAGCCTATGCAAGAACAGGATAACATCTCAGCTGGCTCTGTCTGAACCCGCTGAAGGATTTGCAAAGAGCCAACAGTTACATGTTGCTGATTCTCTGCCCCAGCATAGATTAGACAAATCCAGAGTGACTTCAAATTGGCAGTGGCATTGCCTCTTATGCAGAGTACTGTACAACCCAGGGCTAACGTAAGGTCAGTCAAAGGAAGAGGTTTTTTGTTTGGCTGGTTGGTTTTTTTAAAGGATGAACCATTACCAAAACTTTTTCCTTGGGGTATAAGTTCTTCTCCCATGAAAAGCTCAGTATGAGGAAAGTGCTGATAGAGAGGAAAAAAGTTTTTAAGAGCATAGGGACTTAAATCTTCCTAGGGAGCCAGTTTTATCATCTGCACCCATATTTCACCTCCTCATCCTTTCACACCACGTGTGAGAGAAGTAAGCTGAACTAATAACTCTTTCGAAGTTGATATCAACACAGCTAGGTCAACTCTGTTTCAGGAACACAGTTTGTCACTTGGCATCCACAAATACCCTTAATGAAGTGTATACTTTTAAACAGGTGTCAGCTGTCCAAAAGACAATTAGGGTCTGCAAGCAATGCAAACTAAACATGCCATAGCAGATAGAATTCCTGCTCCATGTTCTCCTTGCTCCTCTCCAACCTATCCATTAGCTGGATTTGCAAACTTTGCCTCATTCAGATACTAAACGACCTACTTGTTTGCACTAGCTGCACAAACAGAATTCTCCTCAATTTATCTCACCAGCACAGACTTCTAACAGACTTCTATTTCCAGCATCATAAGAGATACCTTGAACTAAACACAAGATACAAGCCTACAGAACTGCAAAAGAAGGCCAATGAGAATATAAGGGAAAAAACCCAATAAAGTATTTTATTAATTTTTTCTGTCAATTTACAGTATGCCCAACCCCTCATAAATAAAGCAGTGAAGAGGAAACATTGTGAAAACATTGAAAAGCACTGGACAAATTCCATGATGGAGTCTTAGCTAAGACAGATCACTGGTGCTGGGGAAAGGAAACAGGTAACTTCATGTCTTGGGATAGCTGCTCCAGGGGTAAGTCTCTTCTCACAAATCTATCACAAATATATCTCATATTATTTAACTTACCGGCTCCAGCTTACATAATTAATTACCAGGAAGTTTCTTCAGAGAATGTCTCATCACTGTCAGGCTTTTTCTGTTTGGCTGCAAATTCTGATCCATTACAGAGCCTTACCACCATGCTAGCAACATCCCATACTGACCAATAAGTAAAAACAACAACTACTTAAAAGTAGTTTTAAATGACATTACACCAGTATGGCATTAGTTTAGCAAAAGTCACTTGATATACAAACTGTTAAAGATTCAACATTTTTCTTTGAATACTGTAAAGCAATCTATGTAGGGCAACAGAATTTCTCATGTTGAAGTGCAGCTGAATGAGGGCACTCTTTATAGCTAGATGACTGAGGATTATTTCCTATTTCAGTACCGTCACTCTGTATTAGGTTATAGAGTGGACTCAGAGACAAAGGATACTACAGACAAGAAAAATCACAATTTCATGCAGAAGTTGATGGTACTTATTTGGCAGCAGCAGTCAGCCTACCTAGAGAGTATTTTCAAAATCAAACTAGGATAAAGAGGGTCTGCGGTCTGTTAGGTACATGAAAGTGTGAAAAACAGAAGTCAGCAAGCTTCATTGTGCCACCATTTTCAGATAAGGACAGGTAAAACAAGGAAGGTAGAAATAGGACAGCTGTTTTCACCAGAAAAGTTACACAGTGTACACCAGTTCAAATTCAAATTGCTACTCTTGTCAATCAAAAGCTTGATCAGATGATTATATTTACAAAGTATTAAATCATTCTCCTCTAATTATATCAAGTTTTATTAAGGCAATTGCAGGTGAGAAAAATTAAAACAGTTTTAAATACTTCAGATAGCTTGTGAAATAACTTTGAAAATATTTTTTAAATTAATAAAGGTCTCAATTTGCATATATAATTTCTCATTCAAATGAGCTTCACAAATGGTGTTTATGCACTTTACCCAACAAATGAAGCACCTGCAAGATAAAATTCTGTATTATAAACCATGTAACATTCCTACAAAAGAAAATGCTACGAACCAAAGCATAAAACATCAATATAACTCTTGATAACTATCTTCATATTTCTAGGAAATTTTGAGACTCAGCCTCTACCATATATTGCTAGATCCTGTGCAGTTTTGGGAAGAGGTTGGGGGGGTGGACTGACTACCAAAGAGATTAAATTTCCTCTACAATCAATTTATTATCCATGGAAACAAGCAAACAAACAAACAAATCAACCTACCTTGCAATTCACTTTTAATAAGGCAACTTTCCATCATATATAACAGAACAGTGACCATAATATCCAGCAGCTGACATTCTTCTGTTACTTGGCGTGCTAGTTCTTCATTGCTGAACAACTGAACACTGATATGCACAATTCTATTAGACATTGTGTCCGATTCATGGCTTTTCTTCAGCGTTTTCATAATAAAAGCATAATGCTGAACAAAAGTTTTGGTAAAAGCAATCTGCAAATTATAAAGAATTTTTTATGTTAACAAGCACCATACAAAAATTATAGCTTTCTTTCTATATAAAATATTCCTTCACAAAAGTACAATCAACATATCCTAGGAAACACCAGTTGCCATGACAAACCAAAATTGATGGTCTAACTATCCCATGTCTAGTTTCCAGAAACAGTCCACATGAAAAGACCTATGTATAGAGAGGGGTAACTTATGCCTCAATTCTTATTACCTTATACCAAAATCTAACCTTCTCATTCTATACTTTGCACACTAAAAAAAACCTCCAGAGATGTTGAAACAAGGAATATAAGGTCTGAGCATACCTGTGAAAGCAGTAAAGTTCCAATAATGAATTTATCCTAATTTTTTTACACCCTAAAACAGGTACTGATGTTCCAAAATTATATACTATGAACAATGAGATTAGTGGTGCCTAATAAAGCTGCCTCAACTTACCACTTGCACTCATCTACCCGTGGAGTAAGGTTTTCATTCATCTGTCAAGGATGACATTTCAACACTGAATTTCATCTGCTATCATAACATCCTTTTTTTTAATAAATCTTTAGTGCTTTCTCCTAAATAATTAAAGTCATTAGCAAGCTTTTCTATTCTTCACACAACTATTTGGGGTTTTTTAAACCAGATCAGTATTTAAATGTACCAATATATACACATATAAATCTTAGTACAATTTCTTGTCCCACTCCATTAGCCTCAAATTGCACTGTAAACCAACCTTCTGCACTGCATATACATGTGTGCCTATCTGCCAGCTTTGAAATCACTTCTCACTTAGTACTTTAAGTTCTGAATTAACACCATCTGGACTTCCTTGGCTTAATAAGAAGAGATAATACAGGCTGTGTAGTGATGAAAATTTTCAGCTCAACATCTAAAATCCACTGTCTATTCCTTCTGGAACTATTAACCTTTCATAAGCATAAAATTAGAAATTTTAAAACCACCCTCAGGCAGTTGTGTAATTACCAGACTGTATACAAATCACTACTTCATTTTACCTGCTCAGACTCAGCACTCCCATGTTTTTATTATAGCACTACCATGTTATTCTCATTTAGAAAATTACTTCCAACAATATCATGATGCCATAATGCTGCTGTTGGGCACAAAGACTGCTTCTTCCAGCAAATATCCTCAAAAATAAAGTTTCTCATACAAAAAAATGGACCAGGGTGGGGATGGGGATGTCACTGCAGGAAACACTACAACACTGCTTAACTTGCCCTCCTTTAGCTGGTTCACAATGATGGAAACCTGTATAATAATCGAAAGTATCTTCTACATACAGCATCCAGCACAATGGTAATTGTTTTCGGCTAAAGCCTTTTCAGAATAACATATTCACAATACTTGTGCAGAGTTAATACAGTATCATTCTGGTATTCCAAGGCAGAAAAACCTATCATATAATTTCCTTTTAATTTAAAGCTTGATACAACTTTAATCACTTGATACAACTTTAATCACTGGCAACGACACTTATAACAAACTTCAAGACGTTTGCACTATTAATGTTAAGCCTGAGACACAAATGATGCACCTGATATTTTAAGAAGTTAGTACATTAATGCTGCTAGTAAAAAAAAAAAAGTATATTTATATATTACTTCTTCACATTGTATTATGTTTAAATAGGATTCTCAGGTTCTGTGATGTCGGAGCTAGGTTTTACTTGTTTTACACAGCACTCTCAATTCAAGCCAATTGCAAAAACATGGTCCTCCTCTAAGGACAAATTTTGGATTTTTTTGGTTATTGATTTTAAATCAGCATGCATCAAAACTTTTGATGCCTCACCCATATATGATAATGAATTTCTGAAAGTACTGTAGATTCAATACTATCAATACAGTGTAATGATAGAGATTCTATAATACATTTAAATAAAGAAAAGACCAGCTTTACTCCTACATTCACTTGGAATTTAAACAAATACAACCCTTTCAAAATTTGAAAGGAAGAAACTAAACTCTTTTCTAGAAGTTAAAATGCTGAAATACTGTGGTAAACTGCAGTCCGTATATAAAAACAGCCCTAGTAGGTCAAATCAGTCCATCCAGCTAAGTATCCTGTCTCTGAGTGGCCAAAGCTGCATACACAATTAAGAAAAAATATAGAATGGAGAAAGAATGCAGGTATTATTGGAATTGGAGATACTGCAGATATTGGAAAGAAACATGTCTTTCCAAATACCTCCTCAGCTTCCAACCATTTGCAAGAAGTGGCTTCCTAAGACAGACATGTTTTCTGTATATTTAATTACCTTCACAGACTTACTCTCTATGACCTTGTGCAGCTTCTAAATGTCTAGCCTAAGCCAAAAACAAAGTTAGTCTTTTCATCTGGCCTTTCCTCCTGGTGGCCACTCAACAACCCCAGAACTTTTAGGAGCCTAACATCAACCCCATGTTTCAGTTACAATTTGCATCTCGCATGTTTATGTTTTCAATGCAAAGAAAAAGATAGTTCTGTCAGGCAAAAGCTGTGCTAAAATTAAATTTCCAGTAGAAAAACTGTTCTACAAAATTTGTAGAACAGCATATCCAGGGGTTAGTGAAGTCCTGTTGCTGTAATAACTGTCTCAACATTCACTATGGGAGGTGCCTGACAAAGCACAGCATTTCTGATAATTATGTTTGTTGATTCATTATCTCTACCAGATGCTTTTGCATTTCTTTACTTCCAGTATTCCAGATTTCAGCAAGGCTCTGCTCTTGGGACAATTTACACTCTTCCATCAGCTTCCTCTTTATTGCCAACCCCTTCTCTGCCTTCTCCTTGGTCACATGAAGGTCAGTCCTATTTCTCTGGCCTTTTGTTTTTCCTCTTGTTGAAACCTCGTCCACACCGTAACACCTCTAATTTCTTGAAAGCTCTGGTAAATTTCTCTTCTGTTTTCTTCACTTGTAAGTCTTCCAAGCTTCAAATGTCAGAGTGCTGAAAGGGATGCCTCAGGCACAAATCCTGTAAGGCAAAGACCACACTGTTCGTTGTGCTGTCTCTCATGCAAAAGGAGGGAGAAGGGGAAGAGCTAGTTAACCCACGGTTTTAGCCCACCCCTTTCAACACCTCTTTTCGATACTGGGAATCCTAAAAGAGAAGTTTGTTTTCCTATTTAAAAATAAACCTGTGCAACAGAGATTGCTGGTGGCTCACTGACTGCTGCATAGGGCATGGTGGATTCAGTCAGCTCTACTATGTTTACACTGGAGGTCAGAGATTTCAACAACTTCAGAGCATGCACAGCCAGCCAGCTCTGTGCTCTATGCCTGGCTAGCTCATTCTGTTTATCAGAAAACCAACCTAGCAGAATTCTACTGATTTAATGAGCTAAATCAGCTCATGAAGAATCAGACAAATTGCACAACAGCAGAGACAGAAAAAATTAAGACAGTACATGCGGTGTAGATGGGATGGGAGAAAGTAGCAGAAACCTAAGAGATCACTTGGAACAGTTTATATCCCTGCAGGTGTTCCTACTGTTTGAGAATGCAACATGATTAAACAGCAAACAAGCTTTTCCTTCATAAAAGCTAAATGGAAGCTTGAATGATAAAACATTCTTCTAATTCATGACAAAATGGTATATTCTCTCTGTACACATGTAAAAGGCAGAACCACTCCTTGTAAATTAGCCACAATCCTCATAGACCTTTAAAATTCATGCATCATCGACACAGTTTTGCACCAAAGCACAGGTATCTTGGGAAGAAACATAGTTACTGCCTCCCTAGTATTGCTGTGTGATACATTTCCTGCTGTGAGTTTCCTTACTACTGAAAAATACCTTTCAGACAATCACAGCAATTAAAATAAACACAGATTCTAAAAGATTTCAAATACTTAGGATTTGTGCTAGTAATAAAGTTTGTACATAGGAATTAACTGTTTAATCAAACACAATATGAAATTGGTAAATAAAGAAAAAAAAACACAACGGAATGTTTAAATAATCCTTTTGTCTGAACATACAGTACTGGTAGGTGGAAGATGCACTATTTCCAGATAAAGGTGGCAGCCAGTAGAGAAACCAAATATACCATGGTCTCCATTCTGAGTACATAGTGAAGAAAGATTATGGACACAGTAAAGAAAGCCACTGAAGACTGTGGCTTGTTGTCAAAGGAAAAAAGATCCCATGATCATTAAAAGTTGTTGTCATTACATGGTATAGTACAAAGATAAACATAGCAACACTTACCAGATTCCTCCACATGCTGCTAGCAGTTGGGTGTTTTTACAGGCAGGAGTTTAGCTGGCAATGGATCAGAAGAACTGGATGTCCATGTGGGTGTCCAAATAACAAGAAGAATTCAAGCTTCACAGCAAGGGATCATCAGTCAAGAAGGACTACACGTGTCCTCATGTATTAGCTGAATCCGAGACCAAGATGAATCTATGCTGGTATCCCAAACCAAAACGCTGTCTTCACATTGACAGAGTATTGCCAAAAGCCCATATCTTATTTTTTTCTTCTTTGCAGGTTATCTTCATATCCTTTGCTTTGATACAGCAAGGTTTTAAGGGTGCACGAATACAGGGCTGCCCCACTATAAACAGACATTTTTGAAGAAATCTGCAGGCCTGGACTTCAGGATTTCTTGATCTTTGCCTCCCAGCAGGGATTGAGAAGGTCCAAAGTATTTGCATGGCTCAGAGGTATGACATGATCAGAGTAAAATGTTAAGCCTGATTGCTATGTATGCTTGGTCTTGGAACATGTAGAGCAAACAACCAAACCTGGCTGCACACCAAGATTTAAAACAGGAAGATGACATCCAGTCTCCATGACTCCAGGCCAGGAGACACTTGGTATGGACAACTGCAAAACTCTGTAAGGAAGCAGCTAGAAGGCTGCCAAAATCACCTAGGGCATAGCTGCAGCAAGAACACTCACACTGTAATGGGCTATACAGAGAAACCACTGCCTACTACAACAGTTGCAACAGGAATGAAGTCACTGCAATTATTTACCAATGATACCACACTACAGAATCATTTAGTGCTGATCCACACCTTTTAACTGATAAAAATCCAATTTACAAAGTAAAATAAAACAAAATTCAACACATTCAAATATGAACTATCAGCCAAAAAGAAAACAGCAAACCATGAGAACAAAATTAATACTGCTGCTCCAGAATTATCCATCTTATTTTGTCCACATCTCTCTCCAAACACTATATACTTTAGACCTTCTAACCAAATACTCAAAACAAGGTAGAAGATCTGCATTATTTTACTGGTTATTATTCAAACATATGTGGTCTCATGCAAAGCATAATATACACTAAGTATGTGAATAAGAAAAGACATTTGAGTTTGAATGAAGTAAGGCAAGTACCTTATAATCTTGATCTGGCAGCATGTTGAGTAAGAAAGTCACCATCTTCTGTGGAAACTCATATTTTATTGTCCAAAATAATAATTCTTCTAGAAAACATTTATGCTTCAAAACATCCATGATAGATTGATCTGCATAAAATGTTGGAGGAGGGGAAGTGTAATGCAATAATTATTAAAACTAAAAATAATGATAGTGCATTTGCACTGCCTATTATAAAAGTCAGTAATAAAAATTTAAGAACATTTTAGTGTGCTCTGTAAATAGTTTGGTTTTTTTTCAAAAACACTGGGAAATGAACATGGCCAGCACTGCACAGTGTCAGAGTCTGTAACAATAAAAAGGACCTCCCAAAGAAGTCAATGAAAGTTTTCAGTTCAATTCTGCCACAGAGTCCAGTCTTCATTGAACGCATTGAATCATATCACCTTACTGTAATAGCTCCACTGACTGTAATGAATCACAGCAACCTGCACAATATTTACACAGCCACTTAACTGAGGGAAACTGTTAATGTAAACTACTACTTAGCTGAGGTTAAAACAGCAAAACAACAAAATACAATTTATGATTAAGTGATCAGTTCTACCACCTAAGAACACTTACATTCTGTTACAACGCTTCAAACAAGCAACATATCTACTGATTGACCAACAACAAAGCTTTTGTTTGCTTGGTGGTTGTCTGGTGTTTTGTTGTTTTTTTAAATACAAAAATTACCGTAATCAGATAATCAGGCACTAGCTCCTGATGATACCAGAAGAGACCGTCTCGTCTTTCCCCATTCAACTCCTGGCCATTCACTCTGCCCCCTTACTCATGCTGACAGTACATCCCTGTGGCATACCTACAGAGGAATCAAGTCATCTTTTCATTCTGTTCAGCTGCGTTTTCAAACAGATCAGTTTCCTGATTGCAAAGCTGCACAAACTGACCTGTGCTAGAATAAACTGTTCATGAAGCTATGGCTTGACAGAGCATAAATCATAATAACCCCATTTAAAAAAAATTACTAAAAATTACTAAAAAAAACCCCTCTATCATCATTCTTCAAGAGGTTGATCATTTATGATTTAAAACTACAACAGGCATTGTTCACTCCGGTAACATATAAGAACTAAAGAAAATAACAGTAATGCTCCTTTATACCTAGAAATGAACCAGACCTGAGGACATACCCCTCACACACACAAAATCCCATATTCCAATGGGACTGTATGAAGTGCTCCTATTAGCACAGATTCAAAAACACTTAAGCTGAACATCTGGCCTTGAAGACTTGCCTCTTCACTGAAGTATGACAGCTTTAGGGATTGTACTGGATAGCTTTGTGTCTATCCTCAACAGGATAGCCATCCTCTTCCTAAGCTGGAATTACCTCCATTTTTGGCCATTACCAAAGGTCAGAGTTCCCCAGCTAAGTGACCAATCAGCCCAAAATATCTCAGGAATTGCAAAAGATCATGAGAAATAATGAATAATTTACATTTTAGGGATCTCCTCAAGACTTTAGCAAGCCACACAAAGAAAAGAATGTATTTTATTCAATATATTCTACGTGCGTTGAAATAAAAAATTACCTTCACAGAGTCATGAAAGATATTTTAACATTAAAATATTTTGTAGAGAATTACACATCACCTACTGCAGCAAACATATGATGATCATTTATGTTCTCTTCCTCGTCTCTTGTTAAGAAATTGCGTATGTGATATTACTGCCCATGAAAGCTTGGTAGTCATGCAGACTGAAGTCCTCTGTCCACAGAACAGACAGCACAGGTTTAGGTACATGCCAAATGCCCCTGAGTGAGAACACTGGGCATGAAGACAAGTGACACAACACCTTATCTGTCACTGATGTGCAGGTTTCTCTGACACATATCACAGTTCAACAG
Source organism: Buteo buteo (assembly GCF_964188355.1). Taxonomy (NCBI): domain Eukaryota; kingdom Metazoa; phylum Chordata; class Aves; order Accipitriformes; family Accipitridae; genus Buteo; species Buteo buteo. The sequence goes on from NC_134175.1 coordinate 31,836,885, forward strand.
TGCATATCAAATTCTTTATACAGCAGTTTAAGGCAAGGATGAAAAAATATATATCCACTTATACCTGCGACAGAATTTAAGTAGGCAGAATGCTCTTACCCAACTTGGAAAATTTGTCAAGAACACTGGGACTAATGCTCCCACTCTTGTGAAAAGCACCACATAATTTTAAATTTCTTTCAACAAATAAAAAGAAAAATATATAGTGCCTGTGGGTTTAAAATTGTTTTAAACATCAGGTATTTCAGATGGATGCAGGATGCAGGTTTTAAAACAGAGTAAAAAAAAAAAAAATCCTCTCAATACTCAGTCCCATACCTGTATCAACGAACCTCACCATAAAACCTGTGTTTTCTTTTAAGAAACCTTTTATTCTTTCCTAGTGCCACAAAGACCCCATAGACTGTTGTAAACATCTCTCTAGAATATGAGTCTTAGCATTCCAAGATATCCCCAGCATATAAATAACCCTCTATGAAGACAGTACCACTAAAGACCTACGATAGAACAGGGAGTCTGCTTGTATGGAAAAGGTAAATCTGTTTTTATTCAATACTCAGTTTTCTAAAATTTTCTTTTCATACTCTTATTTTATACCCTATTGGACATAAAATATGAATACTGAAAACTTCAGAAAACTATTCAATATTTAATAAAAACAGATACTTACCCTTCCCCCATTGGCAGACTCCCTTCTCTGGGGCTGATATTAGGAGCTATCAACATCATGAGCACAGTCCATGTTGGGATGCCTCAGAGGGGGAAGACTACAATCCTGGGGGGAAATGAAATGTTGAATTAAAGTATCACTTCTCCTGAAATGCCACAGCTGATACTGGTTTTCAGATCTGGCAGCTTCTCAGCCTGAGGTTCCCCACTGCCTATTTCCTACTACGCATCAGAAAATCAGCATTTTTTCCTGCATTACCTGACTCTAACTTACCTTTTAGACAAGCTAACAGCCTCTAAAATTCAAGTAAGAGAGCTTTCCTTGAATGTCTGTAAGTTTCCTGCACTTCTCCAAAACTACCACCTCTTCCACATTATTATTCTCTGCCACAATCTTTCACACACCATTTCTAAGATCACCTCTTAATACCACCTTTGCCAAAACATTTAGTTCTCTGCTTTTCCAGCTTCTCTATCTTTTACTTCAATCTGAAACCACTAGAAGCAATCAATCTTACTTTCCCATACTGCTCACAATGCCTTCATACCTTTTTACTGACTTCATGAACCCTTGCATTTCAAATTCAAGTTCCAAACCTTCACTCCAAAGCCTTTCCAGAAATTTTATTCCAACTTTCACCACAGTTTTTTCACCTGGATGTTCTTTTCTCAGGGCTTGCAATTTCTTTGTGCTTCCTATGTCAGTCTCCTCATACTCATATTAAAAAAAAACACACACACCCCCCCAAAGTGTTCTTTTTTAATCATAAGAGTTTAAATATTATTACTTAAACACTTTTTAGCACAAAAACATGTCAAGGACAAGCACAGGATAGGGCTACCTTGTCTCTAGCCTATGTTCATTCTTGAATTAAAACTTGCACTGATCTCAATGTGAGTGCTGCTCATTTTGGACTAGAAATTGCACAGAGGACTCATTTCAATCTAGGAAAAGAATGGAGTGATTTCAAAGGAGACTTCATTCAAGTATCTTTTCTTAAACATTACTAGAACAGTACAAAAAGACCAACCAGAACCAGAGAGAGCCATTCTTGCCTAGCTGAGAACACAATCATACTGTACAGTGGCATAATGAAAAAAAATATTGTTAAGAACAAATACATCAAAAATTTTTTGTCAAGCTGTATTGCCACCTTGCCAGCCACACAGTGAAAATGGAATGAATTTTTAGAGGTCAACTTATGACATGAAGGTGACAAAATGACTGGTCAAACAGAGTCCCAGACAGTGGCACTCACTCAAGGGAAATCAAAGTTGCCAATTACCACAATTTCACTTGCTATTCTTTTTTAGACTTTGCTATGTTTAATATCTGTCACATGCAGCACTACAGTGCTTGGAAAGTGAATGAATATTCCTAGATAATTTTTAAGATAGACATAAAGCAAGCATGGTAAATTGAGATCAGTACTTTATAAATACCTTTGGTGGTGCTGCTTAGTTTCACCCTCTTGCGCTTGCCCACACCTTGGCTACCATCCTGGTCCTCCTGGGGTAGGGGAAGAGTTTAAAAAATTGATAATCGTATATTTAGAATTTTATTGCCAAGAGACGGTATGCTCTCAAAATTCTGGTTTAACTATCAAGCTAAAACAGAAAAGCCCTGAATATACTCTCTTATCAGAAAAATACTTTTGCTGTTTACAGGAACCATGGACTCAGTGCAACTCGTTAGAAAAACCATATTTTTTTCAAATGTCTTTTTTCCCCCTACAGGCTACATTATCATCAGCAAGTTCAGAGATCTTCATCTATTTAATTAATTTTGTAAGGTTATCTGCTTTGATTTCTGAAACTGATTGCTACAAAAATGTTTAACACTACAAAATTTCTAACTGTTGCACATCCAAGGTTTCACCTTATTAATCTGTAGGGTTTGGGGTTTGTTTCCTAAAAAAAAAAAAGTATCAGCCAACATATTGGCTATTCAAGTTGGCAACACAGACAATTACCTAGACATCTTCTACTCAATATCAAGTTTTGATCCAAGAATAAAGGATTTTGACACCTTTAAGAGGCCAATTCTAGTTGCTGAATTCTAATTGCTTGTTCCCTACAGAATAATGGAAACACTTTACGCAGGCACTCATCATCTGAAGCTTTCAAGGCACTCTGCAAATAAAACAGCAAAGGTTCCAAAACGCAATGCAAGTCAAAAACATCATCACCACCACTTTACAAAATCTAACACTGGGTGTTAAAAAAGAATGTGACATTACAGGACTATACTAAATGCTGCATGCATCTTTACTAACTATGGTAGTCCTAATGAAACAGTGGAAATAAAGAAATATTCCTACTGGATCTAATATAATGAGAGATAATCAATGCAGATATCTACTGTTAAAAAAAAGTAACTAATATCCTTCTCATCTAAGCAAATGCTGTATCTTACTTCCAAACTTCACTGGAAAAATAAAGAACCTGGTACTCAAGAAGCGACTATGCTTCCTCGGGGAGAAAGATGATTCATATATTATATCTAAGGACTGACCAAAAGTATCATGTTAATGAAAGGTCTGAGTTTTCCTATCCTTTCAGTACCTCCATCTGAAAATTCATTTTAAGATGGACACACATTTGGACTCTTAGGTGTCCTGGGGTCTTTGTGAACACAAGCTGCTTTTGTACTTCAATCGGAAGCCAGTCAGTTTGCAGGGTATTGCCACTGCCCACTCCCCTATCAGAGGGGCCCAAGTACTCTAAAGCAAAAATCAGACCTGCTGAGCTATTACTATGAACTGCAAGACTCTGCAATTCAAGTCTCCTGCTGTGAAGAAAAGGAATCTAAATTCCTGTATCTAGAAAGTTGATAGCTAGAGGTCTCAAGACCTCTTCAGCAGTCTCAGTTAATCCCGAGAGTTGCTAGAGGGGCCGTAACCAGAAAATAATGCATTTGGGTATATAAATTGTGATTAACGTGCTGGATTCTAGCCTCCAACACCACTGCTCCGGCACAGTGTGTTTCCTCTTCTACAGTATTAGAAAAAACTTAAACATGTAACAGTCTTGATTGCAACTTTTGAAGTGATTTCACTAAACCAAAGAAAACTTATGAGTGACTTAATGAGAAAAGCTTTCCTCAATATTAGACAGTTGGTTTCCATTTCTGCTGCAAGGTAGGGTTAAATCTTAATGTCAAGTGCAGGAGTTTCAACAGCCTTGAGATAGCAAGTGCTAGGTCACATGGTGTCTGCCAAGCCCAGGGATAAAGAATAAGAGAATGAGTAAGCAAATGTAGAACACCTTATTTTTACCCATTAGATAATGCTGTGTAAATATACCTGGATAACAGCAAAAAGCTTTGTAGATTTACTTTACATAATAGAATATTTAGCAATATGCCTAAGGTGTGCCACATCTATTGCAAATTCAGATAATAAACTTTATGTAATATTAGATACTATACATAGATTTTTGTACAATTACATTAAACAGCAATTGGAGTCAATAACTATGTAACTAAGTAATAAGGCACTGAGTGCTCATTAAACTACAAGGGCAGCCAAACTGAGATATCTAATACAAAAAGGTTTATTCGTCAGTGTAGTAAAAGCATTCATGGATTGGGTTTTATTGATTCCTTGGAACATAAAAACTTCTTAAATAGGAGGACAGGTTTAGAGAGGGACTTTTTTTGCTCCTTTTGCACAAAGAAAAACATGAGGAAGAAAAGCTAATAAAGCAAACTAATGGTCAGTTGTCTCCAAAATACCACAGGATGGAACACAAACCATTTGAGAAGTAAAGCACAAGTGAGCCTATACTGTTTTGGGGCAGGGGTGGGGGGGAACAAAACAAAATAATCCATAACACGTAAGTCAGGATACATCCATCCTCCAGGTTCAATTTTAGCTTAGAACCATCTACTACAGTAGAAGTGAAACTAAATACTGAACTATGCAAAACTTTTCAAGCTACTTAGTTCCCTGCAGAAGCACTGCTCTAATTTGTAGCATATGTAAATTTTGTAATCTAGCCTTTCATCTCTGAAACAATGCTACCTTTAAGACTCACTTGGTAAGAAAGAACATTATCTTTCCGAGGTTCATCTTAAATACCAGAGGAAGAAAATCCAGTTAGAAGTGTACTCTTGCCACATTTCTTAATTAGAACATAGTTTTACTCTGCTGTAAGAGAGTATAGTAAGGCATAAAAAAAGTTGTAAATGCCCTTCGTAACTATGGGGGGAGGGCAGGGGAGAGGAAGAGAAGTCATAAAACAAGATAACTTCTTCCTCATTCCTCTAGGAAGCATTTCTCTAGTAATGTCATTTTTCTAATAAGCATTTCAGCCTTCCACCTGCACAGTTCTGTTTTGGCTTTTGGATTAAAAGACTTGACTTTCTTTTCAGCAATTCATCTTTATCAAGCAGACCATGATTAAGAAAAAGATTATAAAACAGAAAATTAAGTCTCTTCAGAGATGCCACTAACTAAGGGGTTTTTTGTTTAAAAAAAAAATAAAGAAACTTTTGACATTATTTTTAATTGCACCCCATACTGTAGAAATGTGATTTTATGAAAGCTATGAAAGGAAAAATCAGAAGTGAAAATATATACTAAAGAACATTTAAATTTTGAGTGCTTATTGTTTTATCTGCATGTTAGTTCCTCATTCTTTTGGCAAATTTTCTAAATACACCTGTCAAAACAGGGCCTTGTGCTTTTTTACAATGTATCTTAAAAATTGATCCCAGGTATGTGAGTATATGCAGAATCTGAATTTAGAAAAATCACATCTGCCATAACATAATAAAATACCTGCATGTATATTTATATCCTGGAGATCAGAAAGAAAAATCTCTCTAGAAAACAGGTATCTTTAACTGGCAAGCTATAATGTAGTTGCTGTAACTCCTCCCTTCTTTATTGATGAAGTATCTTTTCCTTGAAAAAATCATCTTTTCCTGATATAAAATTCCTTCTCCCTCAAATACATCTCTATCTCCCTCTTAGACTTCTTTCTCAGAAGAAATGCCAGTGATACCCAACCTCTCTTCAGACGCTTAACTAGTTTACTCCCCTCTCATCATCACTTATAGGGGGAAAACAGAAAGAAGCATGCTGAGCCATTTTAAGTTTATTTGAAAATACTACTTGAGGTTAACAACATTAACTTGAATTGCCGCCTTCTTTCACGGGCATTAAAAGTGATACTATCAGCAGTCTTTCATGTTTGTTTTTTTGTCTGTTTGTCAAGCAATGGTGAAAAAACAACAAGCATTACTTTGAAAAATGCCAAATTATAAATAGCACTGCTGAAAGCGTAACAGATGCTGTTGTGCTCGTGACAGAGGCAAACATGTCATACAACTCTTTTAGACATACACAAACAATTGTTTTTACTCTGATACTTGTTCACATAAAATTCAATATAAGCAAAAAAAACTATTAAAAACTATACTTTGCATTATTTAAAGTTTGTTATACTACCCTACCAGAATGGCTGCTGAGACTTACTGGTTGAAATTAGGTTTTAAATAGTAGGGCAAAATAAATGAGAATAAATTGATACAGTAACTCTACCAGAATTTAACTTTCCTCATTAAATTCCACTTATTTATTACAGCTCAATCTAAAAGGGGATTCCCTCCTTTTTACTCCCACTCAATGTGTTTGGTAAGTAAGGTCAAGCCTACACATGGGAATTCATCTACAGAGAAATTCTCACTGCTGCTATCACCGGTTCAGCTGGATTCTCAAGTACCAAAACCTGCTAACACCATTCACAGCATCACATGCTTTAGGTTTGCTTTAATCAAGCCCAATTTACTTGATAGTGACTTTTGAACTACCTACACAAGTTTCTTCTACATCACATACATAAATTAAACTGAAATAGTATTAGCAACAATAAGGATTTTTCAAGAGGTCCTTAGTAAATCAAAGGCATGAGCTATTCCTTTGTATCTCCATTATTTCTAATTATTAAAATGGAGAGAACATGTGGTAGATAGAAGAGTTCAAGTTTGTGGGATTTGGCTGCAAGCATTCTCTCCATTTAATATTCCGCTGCAGTTCATCATAGTCTTTAAAAACAGTCTCACCTCATCTGAAGAATCCCCTTGTCCTGATGTTGCCGTAGCACCTGCTAAACCTTTTGAAATAAAAAAATTCAGAGATTCCTTTCATAAGTCTTATACTGAAAAGAGTATTTTACGATATTTAATGAGCCACTATGAAATGAAACACTACATTAACTTTCTTTAAAAGATACACAGCAGTGGACTGAGAAGTTGGAGTAAGACTTCTAAGCAATACAAAATCAGGGATTTGCAAGTACGTTCCATTGCAGAACTTCAACGTACTGAGTTAACAGTGAAGTGCTCTTTCAGAAATTGCAAAAAACGCTGATGGCCTTCAGTGATCCAAAAAAAAAAATCCACAGCACTTTTGCAAGAATAGGTGGCTTAACTTAGTTGCAGTGACAAAATTCCACTACGAGCAATTTCATCTTGCCTACTCAAATTCCACTAATTCTATGACTAGGAAATGATGCTTAGTATATTAGTAACAAAAAGTTATTATGTTTAGCTTTGTTCATAGAATTAAAATGAGTCCTGTAATTTGGTGGTGCACTTAATAACAGGTAATTCCTTAAGTTTCATTAAGATTTGGGGTTTTTTTTAAAAATAAGCTAAAAGAACAGTTTATATAAAAACCAGCAATAATCAAGTCTTCTCTTAAAATATTTTTCTACACAAACCTTGAACTGGTAATGTGCTAGTTCCAGCTCCTTGTTCCTGCATACCACATGCAATTTTATCCTCAGGAAATGCCAGTCCAGAACCCTTCAAGGCAATGAGGTACTTTTCATGACTTTTCTTTGTACATGCATTCTCTCCAACACCTTGAATACATACGTAAAACAGCATTGAAGTACAATAGCTACTTGGTTCATCTACTTTATATTCTATACAAGCAGTCTAAAAAATGGTTCATAACATTTTAATAAGCTGTACAGTTACGAGATGTAGAAGCTAAATGTTCTTCCAACTGATGAACTGAAATCTAAAAGACCAGAAACCTTCTCAGTTTTTCCCCTCCAACACAGTGTTTTCTTCTAAATGATGTATTTCATTTCTATTTTACCAGCACTGCCACCATTAACACTACAGCAAAAAAGGATTTGTTTTAATATTTCAAAACAGTTGGTTTTGGACAGAAAGGACAGGGACCTACTGTTTCCAATGGGAAAAAAAATAAACCAACAAAAAAACCCCAGTAATGATAATACGCCATATATAATTTCTAATATTTGGGATTTTTTCTTTCACAGTTCAAGTTTTGACAGCTGCAATTAACGAAGACTATTCATAAAGATACCATCATTTCAACTGTTTGATGAAGCAGTCACACTGCACGCTTGGGGTATACAATTTTCCACAAAAAAATGGACTAAAAAAACCCAAAACAAAACACAAAAACCCAACACATTTGTTATTTAAGGAAAAAACAAACTTTAGAGAAATAAATTGTGTCAAGTGTTTAAGAAAACATGAAAAAGACGACAGCATCTTTTTAGCTGTGCACCTTTTGCATTCAAAGTCAGAAGGACAGGTTTTGCTCTTTTTTCTTTGCTTTCCCTACCCACAAACTGTACCTACTTAGACACACATATTCTCCATTCCAAGAGTCCAGTTAAGAATGCCTTACTTCCCATTCCCTCTCCACTCTTCTATCTCAGGAAATCCATTACATATAGGAAAAGGGAAGTCATTAAACTCCTCCCATTCAAATATTATCAAACAGGAGAGAAAAAGAGGAAAGAAACAGAAAAAAGAAAACTGTCCCTGAGGCAGCCTTCCTAAGTGTTTCTCCTTCCAAATAAAGATTTGGAGGTTGCCTATTGTTCAACTAGCTGCTGCCCAAGCCAGTTATGGCAACTTAAATCTACAGTAATTACTCTTTGTTCCATACCTATGCAAAGGAAGTACTCGAAGGACTCAAAAAGGACACCTCCTAATCACAAGAAAATAAGATGGAGTTAATTTATAATAGGTGGTTTGGGTTTAATAGTGACAGCTCAACATTTTCAGATTCATTGTCATTTGGTACAGGATGGAATAAATAATTGGGGGGTGGTGGCAGTGTTTTTAGGAAAACAAAAAAAAAAGCCTTTGCACAGAAGCACAAGACAGACAATGGCCTTTTGCCATTCAGGTCTCCTCCAGTAACCTCTGTGAGAGCAGATCCCAAAATAAGTCAGACATATTCCACTTTGAATAAGCTTGATATACCTTATTTGGAAGTGTTCACTTCACTTTAAAGAGAATGGATTTTTTTATAAAAACTCTTTTGGAACAATGTATCTTTATGCAGTTATCCAGAACAGGGAAGATAAGAGATTTGCTGTTACAGGTCTTAATAACAAATGTTTCTAGTTGCTCCTGGAGCCCACCCCCTCTTCTGTCAACAACAAAAAAATATCCTTAAAAACATGCATTTTTCTGGGTTTTGAGAAGTCAAACAAAAAAACGCAGGAACTGAAGTGATAAAATTTATGCCCTTAAATTCCTCATAATTTGAAAATTTAATTATTAGAAATAACACAAACATACCAGAGCTAAGATCTTTGTAGAACTGTTGGCTAGTCAAAACCTGGGTAAGAACTGATCGCATTGCTCCTCCCATTTTGGTCAAGTCTTCTAGAAAGGAAACATGAGGCTCCAAAACCTGGAGGATTTTATGAAGGTCTTTCTCTGATGGCAGATCAAGAGCTGAAAACCACATAACAAGAACTTTTGGTGTAAATGTAATGTAATTTGGCCAAGACCTTCACAAGACAGAACAGCTATGACAACCACAAAAGAAATTAATTTATATATTCATAATGCTCTAAAATTCACATGTACAAGTTTCAAATTAATCCTGATTTCATTTTCTGGAAGAGCTCAACACAATGCTAGGTAAACCTTAAAACATGTTTAAGCAGCTCTTCAGCAGAGAACAAAATCAAATTGCCTAGCCAGGTAGTAACTTTGTTCAGAAAATAGGCACAAAATTCAATTATATAAACTGTAGATAGCATTCATGTACTTTGTCTTCACAGACTGCAAAGCAAGAGATAGCAGCATGGTAAGATATGCTAGATACGTGCAAATTTAAAACATACCAGGCTCATTATACCCCTCTCTTAAGTGTTGAATAAGACTAAAGATGAACTGTGGAAGAACTAATTCTGACATCATCAACAAGTCTTTCGGGACACATGGAACATTTGAATTCGACTTAATCCGGTGTCTTTTACAAAACCTATAAAACAGATGAGAAAAATGTTAGCCAAGCACAGCTCAGCAGAGTTAACATATACTAAGAAAACCATTACTTTTTTCATTTTTCAGAGAGTATATACTTTTACATTAAAGGTGGTGTTGAAATGGTATTCTGAAATTCCAACTACTATGTTCAAACCCATTTTGTTTCCAAGTCCAGAGAATTATAAAGCTGCCAATTTTTTTCCCCTTCTCAAAGTTCAAATATCTAACATCCCATTTTTTTCCCATACATGTTAGAAGCATCTTCCATTGAACAATTAGAAGAACACTGAATTTTTCTTTATCAAGACTTACCTCCCCATTTCTAAACAGTCTAATTGAAAGTATCAAACTAAAACACTTTTTCTCCTTTCTGTGAAATACTCAGAGGCTGGCCCAATTCTTCAAGTCCTCATTCAGATAATAACTTGTTTTAAAACATCTTTTGACATTAATCAAAACAACTTCCAAAAGCCTAAGAGTTTTCAGGATCAATATTTCAAAAGTATAGCAACTAAGATTTACTTATCAAAGGATGATAGAAACACACTGCAAAAGCTGTGCAAATTGTTTCATATAAAAAGAAAAGAAAACATTTCTTCTTTGGAGAATTCCTGTATGGTAGTAGTTGAGGCTTAGCTAATGCACTATGACATGAGGTTGAGCCAAACCCCATTAGAGCAGACAGAATGATTTCCTACTGACTTAACATGAGCCTGACTCAAGAGCCACTGAATACTTTTCTGCTCCCAATCTATTTTTAGAAAAGGACATTTACCAACATCAGAGTTATTTACCCATGTCAAAAAAGAAGCTAAAAAGGAATAGAGAGTCTAAAAACACATCATACAAGAGTAAACTTTACTGGAAAGATTCACTAGATTTTACCCGTAATTTTTCAACATAAAGATTCAGAAATGGATTCAGCTTTGTTTGAATATGAAAAGTGTTTTCTAAATTTATTCATGTCTTCACTACATTTGCTATGCCATATTTTCTGGAAGTAGCATGCTACTTTCTACAACTTAAGCCTTTCTTCTTTGAGGACCATTGAAGGATCACCTTCAAAGAGAAGAAGGAAATAGAAAAAAGCCACAAAGTGACTATCTGAATTTAGGACGCATGCACGCACACACACACACAAAGGAGGATACAAATCCTACAATTAAGACAGCATCTTCACAAGAATGGCTAGCATCTTCCCAAGACGAAAGATTAAGGGCTTCTCTTTTGCTCTTACACATTAGAGATGACAGTTTTTATTACAAAAAGGTAAACAAAGACAGTACTAGCCAGGTGATTTGCAGTTTATATATACAGCCTATCTATCCCGGAGGGGGGGGGGGGGGTTGCCTAACAGAAAATGGTCAGTGAGGACTGACAACTTTGTGTTAATTAATGCACAAATAAATGGTTTTCACTTTTGTCATTCACTCTTGCACAGAAGTTATGAAAAGTCATTCACTTTTTCACTTCTGTCATTCACTTTTGTCTCACCTACATACAGAAATCTGAACTGCCATAAATCACAAATCTGGCTTGATCTATGCTGCAATATGGTACCTCATTTATTATCTTAAAGGTAGCTGGTTTCCCTTTCACCACCATCCTTGTAAGAAGAGATCAAAAGTAAATAAAGACTTAAAAGACACACAAGGAAAGAATTACAATGTAGCATGTTTTAAAATCTTTTACTGGTCCCCCGCCATATATTTTGCATTCAGGCAAAAGATGTTTCACTGGTTATGACCACAAGCTAAGAGAGCCACAGTAACAAAACTCACACGTCAAGTCATTCTGAATCCCAGCTTCTGCTAAGCACAAGGCTTCCTTCCACAGAAAATAAAAAGCTCTGCTCCCCAAGAAGCCCATGCCAGCATACCACTTGTGAATCAGCCTACAGATTAATTAACCCAAATTTAACATATCCTGTAGCTGAAGGTTATGAATCATGTCTGCTCTTGAGATTTCCAAGAAAGCACTATTGACTTACAAAGTGTGCTATTATTACTATATTAATACAAGTTCTGGAAAATCAAGGAAGAATCCAAATTTGATTCACTGTAAGGAAACATCCTTTCACTGTCACATGCAAAAATTACAGCACTTCCAAAAAGGGAACCATTTCTAAATACCAGGCCCTCAACCTTAAAGTAGAAATGCCAACATCATTTTACAAGATGAGCCATATTCTGTATTTATCGTTCAAAGGCTGCGGTATTAAAGTATTGGCCGAAATCAATATATTATTGTAGCTGTTCTTAACTAACAGCTAGAAATGTGTACCTGGTAAGGATCCCAGAATACGTCCTTACTGACATGACTTGCCACTGGACAAGCTATTGGCCATACTGAATTTCAAGGGCAAGAATTAATCTAAGCCACAATGATCCAGAAAGCTAATGCTCAGGTTTTATTATTTACAAATCAGGCTGAAGAAATCTTACTGAGCCCAAGTTTATAATATTCACCCATGAGACTGTTTTATGCTGAATTACTGAAAAACAATCCTGCCTCTGTATGGTACTTCCACAATCCTGAAATACCAATACTCTGTGCTACTCAAAGCTCTATTGCCTTTACAGAGTGCTATACAATTCTACAAATATTGACCAAAATGCCAGATAATGACTTGGAAGATGTTCAGAGTTAAAACAACAGCTGTTTTAACTAAAGAAGAGCCAGAACCCCAAGCTGTGCCAACGAAGAAACAAGTGGAAACTTTTCTTACAAGCAGTAAGAGCCACCTGTGACAAACTTCTCAATGGGTTACAGAGTCACTGGACAAACAGCAGACAAAGCTATTCCATCATCAGTTCCTTATTAAAGAATTGTCTGTCTACATAAATATACATTTCAAAATGCTTCCGAGACTATCAAAATAGGGATTTAAAGGGCAACAAAAAGCAGCACTTTCCAGATCTCTCCTGGTAACATCAAGCCTTGGAAATCCACCACTTGGAGCAGAATTCTCTAACAGGGGGTGATGAAAGGTGAATATGATCTAGATAAGAAACACATTTTTTCCAAAGAAGCTCAAAAATAAAAATAACTATGGAGAAGAAGACTGACTAGCTAACTGACAGATCACCTTGATCTAAGCTTTATTACATGATTTCAATATTGCAAAATACTTTTCCCAACAAGCCTGTAGTTCCTATTTAATCTTTAGTACTTCATATTTCTTGCGCTATACAGTCTTCCTTGTAAATATTTTTACTATTACACTACAATGAGCTTTAAGAATAGGAGTATTTCAGTGAGAGTGCCAATTAATCAGCCAGAGATACTCAAGCCCTATCTCACTGAAGGTCAAACATGGAAGTACTAAAATATAGGTCTACGAGGAGATAAAAACATCATCATTTTCCTTATTCTTTTCTCTGATTCAAAAGTATATTCTGGTTCTTATTTTCTATGCAGTTTCCCACCTTTGAAATTGCTCTTCCACAAAAAGACAAGGTTAATTTTAGCGAAAGGGGAAAATAACACAGTAACTTGCAATTAAAGAAAAACAGAGCTTTAACAAGCAGTCTTGTCCACATGACTTCAAATATAATTCCTGAAATTTCTTATGCTGCATTGATATCTGTAAGATGTGGAACATTGTTGACATCTACGGAATAACATGTATGTCGTGTTTTAACCCCAGCCAGCAACTAAGCACCATGCAGCCGCTCACTCACTCCCCCCCCACCCAGTGGGATGGGGGAGAAAATCAGGAAAAGAAGTAAAACTCCTGGGTTGAGATAAGAACGGTTTAATAGAACAGAAAAGAAGAAACTAATAATGATAATGGTAACACTAATAAAATGACAGCAGTAGTAATAAAAGGATTGAAATGTACAAATGATGCGCAGGGCAATTGCTCACCACCCGCCGACCAACACCCAGCCAGTCCCCGAGCGGCAAATCCCTGACCCCCCCTTCCCAGTTCCTAAACTAGATGGGACGTCCCATGGTATGGAATACACCGTTGGCCAGTTTGGGTCAGGTGCCCTGGCTGGGCATGAGAAGCTGAAAAATCCTTGACTATAGTCTAAACACTACTGAGCAACAACTGAAAACATCAGTGTGTTATCAACATTCTTCACATACTGAACTCAAAACATAGCACTGTACCAGCTACTAGGAAGACAGTTAACTCTATCCCAGCTGAAACCAGGACAATGTATTATTAACATAAGCAGCATCAACATCTTCTGAGCAACCTTCACTTTAGACTTTCCAGATTCATTCCATTCTCTCCTACTATTTCTGTCTTTAATGAGTCTATTGTGAATTTCCAAAATGTGTTTTAGCAGTGGCTTCAGGTAAAATAACTCCTTTCCTTTAGGCTACAGTTCCACAACTGCTTAAGTTGAACTAGGTCAGTCCTGCCACAATTCTGTCTTCAGCCTTCTGCTTTGTTCCAGCACTGGCACTCGATTGATCCTGTGTTAAACCAGCTCAGAAGCTAAGCTAGCAGAAGTTATTTACTAAAAAAAAAAATAAAAATATTCATTGGGCCAGCTTAAATCCACCAACACTCACAGACCTGCCTCCTTGGAAATCACACTGAAATCCCAGAATCATCCTGCCATCATCACTTTCCTTGTTGACCTGACAGGGAGCAAAACACAGAGAACAGAAAACCAAAAACCCAACAATGCAGGAAGATGCTGTCCTGGTAAACCAGCACACCAGGTAGATACAAGGCTCACTGCGAAGCCCAATCCTCCACTTCAAAGGATTTTTAAACTTCTCCAGTCATTACAGCAGCTGATAAATGCCTTCAGTACCAGCCAGACCACACCTTTACAGCTTTTGAACATTTGGTCAGCCTTCCTTCCACTACATCCCACAGTGTCTCAAGTTTCAGTTGCATTCCAGAAACTTGACATAAGTTCATGCATACATAGAGAGACTATTTTTACCCTCACTTTTCTCCTGCTATTTTGTCCCCTGCCTTCCAATATTTAAAAGTACTTTGTTTTTAAACCGGATCATAAAGGTGTCAAAAGAAAGCATCCCATTTTCACAAGTCTTACAGTACTACATAGAGTTCTGAGTACCTGACTTCAACAGAAGCTTTTAGGGACAAGAATCTGGGACCCAAGTGACAGGACCCAAATGAAACTACTGGAAATCAATTCCAAAGCAAAGAAAGTAAACCTCTGCTTGATTCTTCAGTTCAGCAACAGTAAGTCATATCTAAACCGAGCTTTTATTTAATACATTACCTACATTTCATACTGTACAACACATGACTGACAGTGTCATGTAATGTTTCATAACGTATTCAAACAAAATGAGTAAGTTTTGTAAATAAGAATATAACACACACTTTTTAAAAAGAGTATGCATTTTGTCCCCACTGTAAAACTAACAAGCAAATACTATTCTTACATACATTGAATCTACAAAATAGATGCAAGATGCCAACTGTTTTTTGAGCACTACAATTGTCTCTCAGAGTTCCTGTGAACTAGTTTTTCATTCTTTACATATTGGTAAAGAGCATTTAAATGTTTTTTTCCTGCTTTTGCAGTTCACATATTGAAACAAATCTTAATTCAGAACAAAATACAATTTGCATAATCAGGATTAGAAAATTATCTTGATGAAAAAGGGCTTTGATATATTGCAGCCTTGCTTTATGTAAAGCCACTGTCCCTAACCAATAACAAACACAATGGTAACTGAAGAAATGGAGAGAAATAAACTAACTGTTCCTCTGAAAATTAAGTTCTGTGCATTTCCCCCCCACACCCTAATAATTACATTTCAATAGTTAAATTCCTTTCACCTGCAAAACAGGCTTCCAAAAGTGAATCATGTGGTATTGACTTCAAGGCCTGAGGAATGACAGCTCTTCTGCTCTATATGAAAGCTGCAAGCTACAGAGGAGTTCAGAGACAAAACTGAATACTTGCATTTCTGCTATTAGGGACTCCGATAAGAAGCAAAGCCAACTGGAAAGATGTCAGTCTAACCCTTCTAACAAAAAAAGCTCCAAAGTAGACACACTAGAGTCAATAGCGGAGGACAATAAAACATGGCAGAATTAACGGCTTCTCCAGAAAAAAAAAAAAAAAGAAAAAAAAAGCCACAAAAAACCCAAACCAACCAAAAAAACCCAACACCTTTAAAGGACATCTTTCCAGGCTCTAAGCCTTCATGACAAATCTGTTTGGCCAGGTTAGGACACTAGAAATCACAGGTTAGACTCTTAGAAGCTATTCCAATCCTTGCAGAACATCAGGAAGAGAGGCAGTGAGTCACCAGAAGCTCCCTTGGTGCTCAGTGCTATACTGAGCACCCTTCAGCAAAGCAAGCTCTCCAGTTCAAAGAAAAAGCAGACAAAGAAGCTCTGCAGAAAAGCATTTCTATTATTCTCTGTTAGTCCTCAGATGTTTACATCCTGCATAGTAGATAAAACTACAATGAATTTCATTGGTATACAAGTACCCACTATTAATCAGAAACAGTAGATTTGGCAGTTTCAATTGTAAGACCTTAGAAATACAGTGAGAATGAAGGAATGGACTTCTGAGAAGAGCTGAAGCTAAGCCTATGTGTGAATGGACCCACAAAGTTGTTGAATTTTAGCATTTTGATAGACAACCGAGCAATTCAAGAGTAACACGGTCTTCTGCTGCAAAAATATTGTCTTTATAAAAATGGTGGATGCTCTGTAACTGCATTTAAGTACAGCTTACCTTTACCTAGTTTGATCAAAAAGCTTCAATTTACACACAATTTAAAATATATAAGATACAATGCATATCCTAGTTCTGGATGCTTAATTTCATAATTATTAGGATCGGATTTTTCAGAGTTCTTAACCTTTCATTGCATTCACAAAGCAGCTGACTTCAAAAGTAGGTCTGAGAGACAAGCACATCAGCAAACAGAATATCACATACAGTCTCCCTGTCCAGTTGCTTTCAGAGTCCCATCAATTATCTACCTTAAAGCACATGGACTTCTATTTAAAGAACAAAAATCAAGTTTCCAAAATAGAGTTAACAAAAATATTTTCTGGCTAAGAATATTTTCCCAAGAAAATTTAAAGAGGTCAAACATATGGGATGTAATATTTTGGCCTGAATACTTCATCTGTCAAAGTTCTAAGCAAGTGCACAGTGCTAGACAAATGTAAAAAACAACCTTCATTTCTTCAGGATCTGAGTAAGATGCGTGGATTTTAATAAAAGCTATCAACTTAACCTGAAGATACCACTTTGGTCAGGCCTCCAACAGACGAGGCGCGCATATATACGTAATTTGCAGTTTTCTTGAAAAGTTAAGTGTCTGTGTGTTTCATGCCAGAGCTATTATTGCTGCAGGTGCTGTGCAGAAACAGAGATGCATCCTGATGAAGGCAACAGTTCATTTTATAGTCCTTGTTATCGTAATACCCAAATGGCCATCTCTATTACTTCAATGTAAAGAAAAATCAGGATTTTATTTTCAAAGCTTACTACCAGAACCCTCTATAGAGGGGAGCACCTAGGACATTATTATTTAAAATCGCCTGCAGTTGCCAGATACCGTTCCAGAAATTTTTTAAAATATAAACCTCCTGATATTCTGCAAGTGATAAGGAAGAATGGCCTGAAACCTGAATCAACCTATATTAATTGTCATTAAGAAAGATCCAAGAGACAAAACTTCTTTAGCAATGTGTTCCTCAAACATACACCCAAAATCACGTTTATTCTGTTGCCAACAGATCCATCGACAGCTCCATGTAGACCAGATATGTACCAGAAAAATAACACTCCATCCTGACATAGCAAACTTAAGAACCCAGGAGAGCAGATAGTTTCACAAAAGGGATAAAAGGAGCATTAGAAATTGGTGGGATCAAAGCAAAGGAACTGAAAATCAACATTGGTTAGCCCCAATCTAAACAAGACTGTTTCCAGAGACCTCTAAAACACCAGTTCTTAAACTGAATATATACCAAGGTATATTACAAAGTGATAGACTAGTCACACAATAAATAAGCCAATTTCAGTCAAGGCAAGATATACAGCAGTCATATCTTGTGAGCTGAATCTTCAGAGTACCTTTCTGTTCTTCAACCAGACTGGACCTATCAGCAAAAGCTCTGGGGTAGAACCATCATTTATTTTAAGTTTATTCAGTGATTAACACAGCAAGAGTTCAGGCTTCTGAATGTTTAACGTTATGTATATTGATACTTTTGAGCTTCTTATTGATGCCTTTGAAACAACTGCACGTTATTCCTGAGGCATGTATAAAGTACATAGTGCCTAGTCAGGCCACAGCTCTAAAAGCAGTAATACAAAATTATCACTTGGCTGTTAACCATTTGGAAAACATCACAGCAACTAATTTAGAGGCTGATGTACTCCTAATTAGAGACATTCTTAAGTGAAATCAAGACAGGCAGGTTTGTGAGCTGACTGTATGTCATGATGGACTTAAGCAACACAATGATCTGAAATCTTTTATGCTTTCTAAGGGCAAGGCCTAACATGAAGCTCTGTGGAAACTACTGAATGTTACCATGGAATCCTAACCAGCAATACAAAATATTGAGCTTTATGTCTTGGGGAGGTGGGCAGAGGGAATCAGTTATTTATAAATGCATGGTAACTGTGTTCTTTGAAATGCCATGGTCAGTGTGAAGCCCAGTATGAATTCCTGTACCTTGTATGTGGAAGATCAGGTAGTGGAGTTTTTGTTCTGAAGCAGGCAGTACAGCTCAGACTTCTCCTCAGTCCCTTCAGCCAGAATTCCTTGGTAGCCCAAAGGACTTAAAAAGCAGAGAAGCTGCATGGAGTTGATAGAGAACCTACAGAACGCGATTTGTACCAACCCAAAAATCCTGAACATGAGGACGTTTTTATGTAGTTTTATAATGCTCAGAGGCTAAACTCCTTAACAATGTGTAAGGTCTCAGCCTGTTGATAAAGAATCTGTTTCAGCAACTTCTTGAAGAAAGGTCCAAAAGAGCACCCTTCCCTCCTTGAGGCTGCATTACCAAACCTAGCCTAGGTCCTGGAGAACTGAAACCTTGACGTCTACTGTTAAAGAACACAACTGATAAGAGTCACACTGGAAGGGACAACCTTGAAGCAGCAACATGCAATACACATGCTAAACAGGTGATTCACTGCTGCAAGACACTCCATAGAATAACTACATAATCAATTTAATGTCAGTAAAATAGTTACTACCTGTATGTCCTAGAACCCAGCTACAGGCAGATCTGACTTTTCTAATCTTAAGTGGATCACAGCTGCTACAACCAAAGATGATATAAGAGACCTCGCCTGACAAACATGCACAGAGTACATCCAAAGCTAACTATTAATAATAGCTTTCTCAACAGCAAACTTGCTTTTTTATTGTCACTCTATTTGTTAAAGTTTTCTCAAGTCTAGAATATGAAAAGGCTCTTTACTCTTACTTAGCAACAGAAAATAAAAGAAATAGAATATATTCTTCCATAGCTCTCAAACAGCATAGCAAGGCCATCTCTATTGAAATAAGTTCCTGTAAGGAAATGTCTCTGAAAAGGGATAAAATAAGGAATCGAGTCAGAAGGAGGGAAAAAAGGATATGGGGACAGAGTAGCAAAGGTCATCAATAGTAGGTATCTACTGTACAAAATTTTAATTTAACTGAAACTATTCAATATTACTTACTGGGTGCAAACATTTTAATGCACTCAAAAACCAGAGCCAATTCTAAACAAATTAAAACAGAAGAAAATAAACAGGCTAGAAACTAAGACTATACTTCTCGTACTTGTTGGCAGTGAAAGGAGGCAAAAAGAATTTTCCAGCCTTTTCATAAGGGAGCATGGTAGACCCAACAGATACATCAGTCCCCTAAGACACAGAGCTAACTGGAAAGATAAGTCTGGATCATTAGAGGCAGGACTGCAGAAATTTAGAGCTAGGTACCTGAAGGTGCTTTTGAACACACGGCATATAACATCAATATGTAACAGTTACCGTTCTTATAACTAAAGCTATAGCCTCCACTTCACACATGATAAAGAAATGGCCCCCTGTCTCAAGTAGAAATTGATAATTTCTTAGACCCTTTGATAGAAGTCATAAAAGAAGGCAATGCTCTATGTCAGTGGAGCCATTGGTTACCATAACTACCATCAAATACACAGCAAACATCAATGCAAAAGCCTGCTTAATGAAATTCTTAACCTGGCTTTTTGCCTTTCAGGATATGCAACCCTTGATGGAGACATTATTCTCTTCATAGCGTAATGCAGCACTAAAACATCTGCTTCCCACATGATTAATTTAACAAGTAAGTCAACACACAGTGAGGCATACTCAGAAACAGGACACGGGGGAATGAAATAGCCAAAGTGTAGAGGCTCTCTAGTATATCAGGTTATTGTTTACAGACTTAAAGGGGAATCAGAACAAGACAGCCACAGAAACAAGACAGTACTCATCAGTAACAGATTACTGACTAGACATACTCTCACTATAACCACATGGCATATTGCTTTCTTTAAGCTTATTTTACAAACTATCAAGTTTCATTATAATGCAAGATCATCTACCAACCAAAAAATACTCCAGTCTGAATTTTCCCCTGACTGCATGTTTTTTTTTCCTCCAACAGATGAACTCGCCTGCCGAACTATGAGCATATGCCTACCATAAATGCTTTAAAACTGAAGATTTTGCGTTCTTCAAAACATTATTAATTATCTCTGATGGAGCTGCAAAATTTAATTTGCCCATGGCTAGATACCATATGGGAGACAACTACAAACTATTTTCACCTACTGACATATCACTGGATCTTAAAATCTATTAAACCTTGCTGCAGCTAGACCTTTTAATACTTTGACAAGCAGCTACATTTACAAACTTGGATATTTTCTAAAGTCTAAATTGCATTCTAGTAGATCAGACCAACTGCAATTAACTTAATAATCAAAAACACTGAAATTTGCATGGGAATCAAAAGGTTCAAAAGTGTGACAATCTGATTTTTCTAAACCAAATGAGAATTACACAAAGTACCTGAAGTAAATCAGCATCCACCTATTACGCTATATGCCAGCTTCCTTATATAAAGACCTCAGAAATAAAAAATTAACACTCAGTTACCTCTAAAAAGTAAATTATAGATTCAATTAGTAATAAAAGATTAACACATACATTCTTATACCCCAGACCAAACCACCTCTAGATTTACATTAGCCACCCTAAAGAAAATGAAAAGATATTCCAGATGGTAAGCTGGAGAGATCTGCTTTACAGCAGATCAGTTAACTAAGACTTCATCAGAAGTATTTTTTGAGATGCATCAAATAAAAAAAAAACCCTCTGAACATGGAGACAAGATAACAAGAATCAACAGAAACAAACTACTGTTACTATAATATTCATATACAGTATCTACACAAAATTTTATCTGAGCAGGCAGATGGTAGATAAAGTTTGTAAGTAGGCTCCACATTTGATTCCCTTGCTATTAATAGAAGCCCAGGCTGTGGTGGCCAAGGTTATATCAGGCTAGACACACTCCGGTTTCCTGAATCTACCATGAAATCCTCCTAAATTTAACATGTAAAGCATCACCTTTGTAATTGTGCAATTGATTTGTATACACAAAGTTAAACCAGTTTATCTCAACATGCTGCACTGAAGGAATTCAAGTCAATAGGCAAAACTGTGTGTGTGTTTGCACGCATTAATGCTTTTACATTGGTTTAAGCTTAACTTACTTTGTCTTGCACAGCAAACAAAGTTTCTAGTTCACTTAATTGCACTGGCTTAACATCAATTCTTTAGATAAGCAGGAACAACCTTAAACCAAGTGCAGGCATCCCATATACTGCCATGTATTGTCCTCCTGTATGTCCACAAGGACTGGAAAATCTACTGCTCAACTCAAGAGTGTTCTTTCTGAACAGATGGAATTCTTTATCTAGAATGATCAAACCTCCTGAAGGGACCTACCTTACACCCAAGACAATTTACTCGCGAATTCTACTATTAGAAGTAATAAGTAAGGTAAATATAACAGAAATGAGGAGCATAGTCTTACTCCCTCAGGGTTTGCATCTGTTTACACTGCAAATTTTAACAGCTTTTTTTATTTCTTCTTTATTAAACCAGACTTCTTCAAGAAGAAAACTGTTTAAAATAGGAAAAGACAATTGTGAAAGCTGTAAACTCTGGGATGAGAGCAGTATCAGAAGTCATTTTAATATTTACCTAAAGTAGCTCAATTTGTGTGCGCTCTATTAAAATCCTACCACTAAGAGGAGCCCTAAATCTATCCCACACTGAGCACTGGAAGAAGTGGCATTAATTTTTTTTCCTTACTTCTCAAGATCAAAGGGAACTGTTACTTCAGTGATACTGAGGAAAGCAGAATCGCCAGAAGTAAAACAAGAACTGATAAAGAATCAGTTCAGGAGTAGCCCCTTGAAACCACTGAAGATCAATGAAAACAAAAGGAGGAAAAAAATTCTTCCATTGGAGGGAGTCTACCAATAAGAAAAGATTCCACCAAAAAGGAAGAATGAAGAAATGATGAAGGCAGCTAGTAAGAGAAACAAAGAGGAAAAAGCTCTAAGTAGGAACACAGAATGAAGCCACCTCAAGGCCTAGAGCAGAAGAACGGTGACTACAGACACAGAGAATCAGAGCCAAGACAGCAACCTTCAAGCAACAGAAAAAAGCAGAATTAGTAAAATCTCTACGTAGAAATGCAAAAAGAGAAGGAATCTTAAGATGAAGAGTGAGCGATGCAGAATTATAGATTGTAATGATAAAAACATGAAAAGAACCAAGGAAAATGTTTTAATACATCAATATGTTCCTAGCATTTTCTGCTAGGTACGCCACAACTCAGGATTTATTAGGAAGACGTGAGACGGCCCTTATGAGAGCATGCGATCTCACCCAGGCTAAGACAATCAAGACAGAGACTATTCTAGAAAGCTAGTCAGAAGAGAAGCCTCACTCAAGCACTCCAAACCGTCTTTCGGTGAAGCCTTTAACTCTCCAGTAAATGAACAGGAACACAGAGAACTCCAAAAAGACACCCATTTCTGAAATTTGAAGTTTACTGGCTAGGTGTCACCTCCACCCAATAACTGGTTGACTGATGCCTCTTCCTTTTACTGTTGGGTATAAAGGCAACAAAGGAAGGTATAATGAGGTACCACATTCCTCTTCCGACCAGATACTTAAGTCTTGCCTCCAGTAGGTGTGCACGCTGACAGAATACGAAGGACATTTGATTTCCACAAAACCCTGCCCGGTTGTACCCATGCAAGAGTCACCAAATTCCTCGATTTAAAGCTGAGAACAGTGAAAACAGAAGGCAAGATGAACTGCAGACTGGGAAAACACATAAAAATGGCTCCCTCTTACTCAATCTGTTCACTTGGGCATATTTGCTCACACGAAGTCCAAAAGTACTTGGACGCACTTCATGGTTAGCTGCGCTAGGCCAAGGCAGCTAGCTGGAAGCTGTCAGGTACTGCCCCCCCTTGCGCTCCGCCTTATCACCTTCCCTGAAGGCAGGCACTCGGTGCAAGGACAACGAGATTTGCATAAGCCTCCTAAAAAAAGGCACACGCACATCAACAAAGAAGGATGCCACCTCGCCGGACCCCCGCCGGGGCTGGCGGTCGGGAAGGCGGGGCCGACGCCCCCCTCAGCCCGGACCAGGCGCCGCTGCCACAGAGCCTCGTCCGACCCGCCGCCAGGGAGGGCGGGCGGCGACCCAGACGGAAGCAGGTGCCCCACGCACCCCCCTCCCTCCCCCGGCGCGCAGGGCGGCCGCGGGCAGCCGCCGAGCTCCGGACACACCTCTGCCCCGCAGCGAGGAGGCCGCTCGGCCCGCGGGGGCCGCCCCCCGCCGGCAGGTGCCCGCCCGCCCGCCCCGCCGAGGCCGCCCGGCGCTCACCCGGCCTCCCGCATGACGTTGCTGTCGCCGCAGTCGCAGGCGCCCCCCGCCTGGCTCCGGAACATGTTGTAGTCGTGCCCGGCGTGCTCGCCCTGGTGGAAACACTCGGCGCACAGGCTCATGCAGGGCGAGATCCCGCACGTCCGGCACCGGTAGGCCACGAAGTTGGCCGTCCACACCAGGCCGCACAGCGTGGCCGGGTCGTAGGCCCGCACGGCTTGCACGAAGCTGTCCCACGGCTCCCCGCCCGACAGCAGGCAGCGGCACCACTCCAGCGCCTCGGCCGCCGCCTCGCCGCCACCGCCGCCGCCCAGGCCCCCCGCCGGGGCCAGCACCCGCTCCAGCAACTCCCGCAGCTCGCCCGCCGCCGCCGCGCCGCTCTCGCCGCCCAGCGCCGTCTTCAGCCGCGCCGCCGTCGCCCACTTATCCCGGCCGCTGGCGCCGGCCCCCGCCATGATGGGGAACTGAGGAGCCGTTACGGCTGCGCCGGGCTCCCGGCTCTGGGGCTCCCCCCGCCGCCCTCTCTCCCCTCCCAGCGGCGCCTCCCTCTCGCGATAGCCGCGGAACCGGCGCCCTCCCCGCCGCCCGCTCCCTCCTCCTGACACTGCCTCTCCCCTCCCCTGACATTACCCCTCCTCTTCCTCTGCCCTCCCCGCCGGCCCGCGCCGCCCTGTCAGCGCGCAGGTGCGCGGCCCGCGCCGCCGCCCCACAAAATGTCGCCGCCCGCCGGCCTCCCAACTTCTTGCCAGGACGGGGGACGCGGCAGCCGCGGGGCTGCGCGCCGCCTGCCGTCGCGGCCCCGACCGCCTGGGAAGGGCCCACCTGAGGAGGCCGGCGCTCCCCGACGGTAGCGGAGTCCTCTTTGTTACCGAGCCGCTCCTCCGCCGTGAGCGGCTGCCGCGAAGACGCCGCGCTGCCGCCGGTGCGGCCGGGCCGCCGGGGTCCCGCCGGGCCGAAGGCGGTGGCGGCTCCGGGGGCAGGGGCACCTGCGGGAGGGACGCGGGAGGCACCTCTGAGGCTTCAGGACGGCCGTTGCGCGCTCGCTGCCGTCGGCAGCCCCGCTGGAGGTGGCGGAGCTCCACCGGGCTTCGGCGGCAGCGTCTGGGCGGCCGCGGGCCCGGCGGGGTGTCCGGGGCAGCCGCAGCCCCGCGCCCCGAAGTGCCGGCGTGCCTCTGCACGCTCCCACCGGGAGGGAACGGAGCTGGATGTGAGTTACCGTAGCTTACGTACTGCTCAGCGGCTTTAAAGCTCGATAAATAGATTTTTAACTCTGTAATGGAAAACCTCAAAAGGAAAACAATCTGTCCCTAAACGAAAGTAACCTTTCGTCTGGCAGCAGCAACGCCCCAGGTCCCCCAGGCGGACGCCCCTCTGCTGGCTTTGCCACCGCGTTTCCTGTGGCTGTCCCTCTTCTGGTGACTTGGGCTGCGGCTCTTTGAGGGCAGGGAATATCGGGCAGGCGGTGCAGTATGTCTCCCCCCGGGATGCTAGGAAGGAAAACGTGAGAAAAGTACGTATGTCCGTTACTTTTCTCTCGAGGAGTGTGCCTTCCAGCGGGCAGGCAAAGTCCGTTTCCTTGCTTTCTGTCCCTGGTGGCGCTCAACAGCTTGACCACCGAGGAAAGTGCTGGGGAACCGCCCTGGGAGACCGCGCTTTCGCACACACCTCACCGTGGCAACGCGTGAGGTTGTCATAAAATGCATCGTGCTTATAATACGCGATAGTCAAAGCTAAGGGTCGTTAATTAAAAAAAGGGGGAAAGTCCCGCGGCATTTCATTCCCGCGGGTCCCCCTTTGCCCGGAAAGGGGCGGCGGCTCCGCCAGCGGCCGCCTCGCGCCGGAGGGGGGGGCGGGCAGGGGGCGGGGCGCGGCGACCCGTCGCTCGGCTGCGCTGTGCTGCGCGCGGCCCGGCGGCTGGCGGCCGGCTGGGGCGAGGGGCCGGGCGGCGCGGCGGAAGTGCGCGGCGGCGCTCGGATCGGATCGGACCGGACCCGCCCGGCCCGGCCGTCAGCCCGCCCCGGCGGGGCCGCGGTGAGTGGAGGCGGTGTCAAGGGGCGGCCGGTGGCGGGGGAGGCTGTGGAGGCGCCTGCGGATCAGCGGCTTCGCGGCCGCGGAGAGGGCCCCGTTGGGCGAGCGGCCGGCCTGCTTGGTGGAGGTCGCTGGGGCTCGGTTCCTGCTCCGCTTTGGGCTGGGCGCCTCTCTCGGCGGCGGCCGGGGCCTGTCGGTAGGAGCGGAGGCCCGGGCCGAGGCGGGCGCCGGTTACCGGCGGTGCGTGAGGAGAGAGGGGCTGCCGCGGTCCGGGAACGGCCTGGCGTTAGGCGGCGCCGCGCCGGTCTCCCGCCCGCGGTGCGCCGTCAGCTGGATCTCTGGAAACTGCTGCCTGAAAACACCTGGGAGATGCTGAGGAGTACAGTGGGATTTTAAGTACAAAATAATTTAAGATAATATGCAGTTTATTTATATTATTGTAACTGATTACACATTATTTTCCTCAGTTAAACTATAAACATGAAGAAATTAAAGCTTAAGGAACTGGAAAGCCGTCTGCAACAAGTCGATACTTTTGAAAGTCCAAAACTGCTCCTTGAACAGTATCCAACAAGACCTCATATCGCAGGTAGAGATTACCTGCGACACTGCTGTCTCTTACTAGTTCTTCATCAGCACTTTAAAATAAAAAGTTTCCACTGCATTATCTTCTTTGAAGCTTTTACACTAAAAGTAATTGAGAAATTGTATCCAGCTGGAATGTAATTAATTATTTCTTAATGATCTGTAACTTCTTTTCATTAGAAGTATGCTGTTAATGTACAATCCAAAAATCAAGTAAATTGGTTTAAACGGTAGTGTTGTGATAGAAACATCTTAATCTGTAAATGAGAAACCTGAAATGGGACTTATTTCATGACACACAAAAACCAGTAAAAGTGTATATACCAACACTCATCCATACCTTAATTATGATTTTTTCTAATATTTTACATCCTTTTATTGTTTTTCACCAAATTGGGGCATATTTTTCCCACAAACAATATTCAACAGCTCTATGTGTAGTCTCTCCACCAAAGATCTAGAGTTCTATAACTCATCAAGATGGTTTTGACTTGTTTTCACATATAAATGAAAAAGAGAATTACAGGCAGTGAGAACATCAGCTTAATTTTGCATGACAAGAAACCTTTAGTTAAGTGTTTTCTGAAGGCAGAAGTAGCTTTTCTTGATTAATCAGATGCAATAGTTGGTATTATTGACCTGTGGATTTTTTTTCCCCCCTCAGCATGTATGCTTTATACAATTCACAATACTTTTGATGATATTGAAAACAAAACAATCGCAGATTTAGGATGTGGTTGTGGCATGCTCAGCATTGGAAGTGCAATGTTAGGAGCAGGGTAAGTATTTAATACTAAGTTCTGCTTCTGTTTTTTTCTGGCATAGAAGAGTAGAAAAATAATTAAAATATAGCAATGCTGAACTAAATTAATTTTAGGTATCTAATCTGGTACATAATAAGGCTATTTACTATGTTTAGACAGTCAGTAACCATACAAATAGTGGAAGAGATGGACAGTTGCCATGAAATTGGAAGTCACAATGTTTGCTTTCCCCTGAAGCACCAAATGAACACATGAAGCTTCCTTCACAGACTTTACAAGGATATTTGAGAAAGGGCAAAGAGCTACTCACATTTTTATCAGCACTGAATGTGTAGTGCATGCTTGTTACATTTCCTAGATAAAACAAGTTGTATACACAGATCCCTTTCAAAACTTTACTATAGAATTTAAACACCATTTTAGTTTGCAGGAGGCTAATATGTAGCTTTTTTTTTTTTTAATAGATTGTGTGTGGGGTTTGACATAGATGCAGATGCACTGGAAATATTTAATAGCAATATTGAAGACTTTGAGCTTACGAACATCAACATGGTTCAGTGTGATGTCTGTTCTTTATCTGACAGCATGTTGGAGACTTTTGACACAGTTATTATGAACCCTCCCTTTGGTACCAAGCATAATAAAGGTTGGTAATTCCAAAAGTCAGTTAGAAATCATTAGGAATGAAATAGCAAGGGAAACACTTTTAATGAAAAAATTCCCTTCTTTATTACAATTACCTATTGTAATTACCTAGAGTTTTGTTCATCTGGAATCAGTTTCCTAAGTACAGATTAACTTCAGCATTGTGACTGACAATCGCTGGGTTTGAAATAAACAATTCTAGCTATTTTATATCATTTTTCTCTTTTACTAAAAGCAATTGGGTAAGTTTTGGAAATACTTTTCTGTATTTTAATGTATTCGGTACTGTTTCTCAAATAGCTATTACTCCAGAAAAATTGAAGTATGCAGCAGATCTGTAAATTCTCTAGTTTAAGCTTGCATTTAACAGTTCTAGTAATTTCATCATTCTTTTAGGAATGGATATGATTTTTCTGAAAACTGCTTTACAAATGGCGAAAACAGCTGTATATTCCCTTCACAAAACTTCAACACGGCAGGTAAGTCCTTCATTTTAGTAGGTCGCATTAACCATGCAATGAAATAGCTGGCATTTAATGATGTTGTCTGTAGCTTCACTGATTTGTTCACACCTTTATAGGGTACGAAGCTTGTTTTGGATAAATACTAATAATGTCAAATAACTGTGATCTCACATACATCAAGATAAGTATGTGATCTAATGTTTCAGCTTGAAAAACAAAGCACAGGAGACTTCTTAAATAACTACAGGGGTGTAGATGTTTATAAGACAGTGTAGAAACAAGCTTTTAAATTTACCTGTATCTGTTTAATATTGTAGCACATTCAAAAGAAAGCAGATGAATGGGAAGTGAAAATGGAAGTCATAGCAGGTAAGATTAATCTGTTGTTAAAGGAAAAAAAAAAAACCCAAACATTTTGTTGGGGCTAATATCTTTAACACTACTAGTCAGTTTTAACAGCCAGAGGTAAATTTAAGTGTGATTTAACACTGAAATGACACAGATCTTTTTTTAAGCAGCCTTTTTGGTGTTTTTTAATACCTTGCTACCTGGCTAGAATACAAGCAGGCACTTGCTAAAGCTCGCAGGGATACATATTCTGCGCAGAATTAGAATTGGATTTCTTCCTGGACTAGATTTTGCCTTCAAGCAGAAGTTACCTACCTTCCTGCTTCAAAAGGAGATTGTTGCTGAATAACAAAAGCAAAAGTGCAGGTCAGTTCTCACACAAAAAAGCATTCTGTTCTTAAAGCCACCTAAATATTTTTATGACAGTTGTTCCAAGTATCTTCCTGACTCTTAAATATAACCAGCTGGATGCTTTATACAGTCATACAACTTGAAACATAGAAGTTGCACAAGTGCTTGAAACACAACTGCATTTCAGCCATCCACTTACTGTCTGATGTGGTTGGCTTAAATGTTCAGTCATAATCTAGGCCAGAGGTCAAAACAGTTATCTAGTCAGGGGGCAACAGAGGTGGACAATAGGAGAAATAGAAGAATAGGGATGTAGGGTGCAAGTCAATTGACTAATAATCATTCTAGTCTAACAAGTATTATTTGTACTGTTCACAGAACTTAGATATGACCTACCAGCATCATACAAGTTCCATAAGAAGAAATCAGTAAGTATAAAATCTAACATAACTGAGAAAATGCTGTTTTGTACTAGGCAGATAAATAAATTCTACTTAAGAGAATTTTAAGTTTTAGGGCCATATGTACTGGGTGAGGAATGCTCACAGCACTTGATGCCATCGTGAACTTCTCTCAAGTGCCACTGCTGTTACTACATTTTGTAGTTGAACAAGGAAAAGAATCATTGTAATGCAAGTCAAAGCTATACACAAAGATTAAAGCCAGCACTGCAACTAGATGTGAAAAAGCCAAAGGTAGTCTCCTTGACTCAACTTTCCATAGTTATTTGCTTGATCCTATCTGCAACTGGAACTTAGACTGAATTAAGTAATGAAGGCCAGAGTAACTAGGATTTTACAGCTGTAGCATTATTTCAGCGTTCTATGCTCTGTACTGCAAATAGCTACAGCCAGTGAAATCTCTCATAGAACTGTCTTAGAGGGGGCAGGAGGAAGCTGTGCACTTCATCCTGCAATAGAAGATCTATTCAGGATACTAGAGTATGGAAGCTTAAGCCCACAGGCAAGTTCCTGGGTGCTGAATGCTGGCCTAGAAGACATGTATCTCGTTACCACAGGGGAAGTAGAGAGAATCCTGGAGTAGACCGACCAAGATTTGAAGACTTAAGTATGTTGAGTAGCAAAGACTAGAAGTTTCATTCAGCTGTACCTATTCTCTTGGTGACTTGAACTAAAATAATGGAAGCCTGTCCTTCAGCTTTGATATTTCACAGTTACAGCTTTATACTACATTAATATGCAGGCTTCAGTAGTAAGCAGTTTTAAGTTCTGAATTTATTGGCAGCTGCTATTTAACATGACCGCAAGATTACAAAGTCTGGAACCTTTTACATTTGAATGAAGTGCCAGAGAAGTTGAGAGGATCTGACAGTATAAACAAAACTATAAATATAAAAGTTTTGCAGGGTGGTAAGACTTAACATGCTTCTTAAACAACAAAAAAAGCTGTAACCCAACAAAATGAAACTTTCATCTCATTGTAGGTTGACATTGAAGTGGATTTCATTAGATTTTCTGCCAAGAAACTCCTGAACTGAGGCATGTCTTTAAAACCTATTGAAAATGGAACAATAAAAAAAATTTTTTTTTAAATTGTAGTATTACTGATCTCCATCTCCATTTTCTGTTTTCAGTTGTTTTGGTGCAGGCTGTTCTTTTTCCATTTCCTCTAGTGGTCTCTTCTTGGGACTTGCTGGTTCTGCAAGATCGAATACGTAGTCATTTATGGTAAAGGAAAGCATTTCAGTATTACATGAAATCTTCTGAAAAAAACAAACCCTTCCTACCATGTAAATTCAATGATGAGTCCTAGTTTATCCACAGCCACTGCTGTGCTAGAGGGTTTACTTATTACTGTGACTTAAAGCTTTTAGATGTTCTAAAATGGAAACTTTGAAGAGCTTCTTCCCTGTATAACTTCACAGTAGGAAGGCAGATAAGAAGATGAAGGAATACAATCTAACAAGAGTAGGTTTCATTGGGTTTTCTTTAAGCAGGTGCCATATCTAATGAACAGAAACTTAGCTCTTCATCTTCTCCAAGCTAAATACCAATATGCAGAACTATGAAGTCTTCTCATATCCTCAAGGAAAAAAAAAAATCACCACTTGAGACTGGGTCTGTACAGTTGCGTAATGTTGCTGACAACCACCTTCTTTCAACACAGAATGCTTTGAACAGCCCTGCAGTACAGCCTCAGCTATCTAGTAATTGTTTTAATAAGCTTTTTGGACAGTTCTGGAAGGAATCAAGCGCAAGACATTTAAAGTTACTTTACTGATACTGACAAGAGGACAGAAATACTACAATGAGGGCCAAATCTGAAACACTTGTAAGAAACATGAGTACTTCTCCAGAAAGTAGCTCCATGTACTAAAGAAGCTATATCCAGTGCACAAAATAACATACCTGTTTTGGTATCATCTTCACCACCTTCTTCTTCATTCTCAAACTTTATTTTCTTGCCCTGAAACTGTACTTTTCCTTTGTGTGCACCTTGAGGTATCTTTCCCCCTCTTCCTTTTCCTTTAATTTTGCGTCCTGTGGGGAGATGTCAGGAACTTTGTATCATTTGTCTTTTAACTGGCAAACTCAAAAGAATGCTTTACAATTAGTCAGTGTTCAGTACATAGTCACTATTCACAGTTACTTTCACACAATGCCACTTCTAGGACATTATAATGTTTAAGCCAATAAAAGGAGGACCTTTTGTTTTCTGTTTCAGCAGTTCTTGCTGATCTTCCAGTATTTTTTTCAGAGCTTCTTTCTCTGCATCTCCTTCTAGCACTTCCCATGTAACATCCTTGCTCCGAAGTTGTAAGTTTCCATTATTTGCTGCTTTGGCTTTTTCCAGAGCTTCTTTTGCAATATCCTTAAAGAGGATAATTCCCTTAAAAAGAAGAGTGGCATCTGCATTTGAATCTTATTGCAAAAACATTCAGCTAGAATGATGAACAATGTATGCTGTTAGGTACCTCAGTAAGTTCATTACTCTTGCATGATGTAAAATATGCCTAGACTGAAGCAAAACCCTCAGGTTGTCCTAACAAACAGTCTCAGTCTCAATTTTGACCTTATCAACTGAGAAGGCTGGAACCTTTTATCTGTTCTTTTGAAAGAATTTAAGGGGATAATTTAATTCTCTAGATAGTCTGCAATTCCACAAGACAAATAATTTCTTATTTGTTTACATATGAGAACAAGCATTTAATCATTCAGTTTCAAAATCTAATACAGATATCTTAACTCCTTGTCTTAAGATTCTACTGACCTCCTTCGCACCTCTGACAAAGTGTATCCATTTGATTTCTCCGTGATCAGAAAATACATCGTGGAGATCTTCTCTGCATGTTTGATCATCTAGATCACCAGAAAACTTCAAAAGACATCCTGTTTTTTCTTCCAGAGACTTCTAAATGAGATTAACAAAAACCCACATTTTTGTTGAAGAGTCAAGCTTGAATATTAATTTTTTTCCCCTCAATCCTAAGACTATTAAAACATGATAGTGATTAAGTCACCCCCCCCTTAGCTCCATCAGTAATCCAAGCATTCTTGCTACATAGCTTATTTATGCTGATGCCCAAGTCTTGCATGGTGTGTCCTGCTCCTTTTTTTTTCTTCCCCCTTTTTAAAATTTTCTTTGCTTACTATGATACATCTTTGTGGAACTTAGGACTCCTTTCCCATAAGAGAGTTACACTCTTTAAATTCTACAAAACAGTTTTCTGAAGGCTGACACCTCAGGTTGAAAACCTATCTAATACTGATTAAATCCTTACTGGATCCTTTAAATACCACAGAAAAATGATCATCTCAATGGTGCATTTAGGATCACTTCTGAACAGGTAAACATGCCTAATAATTTAAATTCAGGATATGATCCTTTAAACAATATTAGTCTCTTGAAAATAAGATTAAATGCCATGACAAAACAAAGTCTTACTGCAGGTTAGTTAGCAAAGCTGAAGTGATTTTCCAGAAAGTGCTCTATATTATAGAATTTCAGACTCTGAATATCCCGCGTTAGGTTTACAAAATGTAGCTGCAGGAGCATGTTTGTTATGTGTGGATTGAAAATCCATGCAAAAGCAAGCATTGCATAGTTTTCAGGTATAGAGATTTAAGAAACCCATACCATTTCAGCATCTGCTGCTTGTTTCTGTTTTTCTTCTTTTTCCCTGTAGAAAAGTTAAATTAGTTAAGAGTTGGTTCAAGTGTGGTCAGGTGAGCAAAACCAGGCACTTCAATTGATAATGACTTACTGTTTAGCTCTTGCTTTGGCTTCTACTTTGTTTTGTCTCCTTTCTTCATTCTTCTTTGTACAATACTCCTCCCTTCAACAGAACATAAGCTAAGTTAATACCACTTAAAGAATTCCATTATAATTACTTTTTAAGACAGCAGTAGCCAAGAAACAGTTGAGATGCTAGTGTTGTGGTTTAACCCCAGCCAGTAACTAAGCGCTACGCAGCCGCTCACTCACTCCCGCCCCATTCAGTGGGATGGGGGACAGAGTTGGGAAGAAAAAAAAAAAAAGAAAAAAGTAAAACTTGTGTTGAGATAAGAACAGTTTAATAAAACAGAAAGGAATAAACTAATAACAATAATAAAACGACAGTAACAATAAAAGATTGGAATATACAAAACAAGCGATGCACAGTGCAATTGCTCACCATTCGCTGACCGATGCCCAGTTAGTCCCTGAGCAGTGATTCCCCCCACCCCCCCCCACCCCCAGTTTATATACTGGGCATGACGTCACATGGTATGGAATCCCCCTTTGGCCAGTTTGGCTCAGCTGTCCTGGCTGTGTCCCCTCCCAACTTCTTGTGCCCCTCCAGCCCGGGCATGAGAAGCAGAAAAATCCTTGACTTAGTCTAAACACTACTTAGCAACAACTGAAAACATCAGTGTGTTATCAACATTCTTCTCATATTGAACCCAAAACATAACACTATACCAGCTACTAGAATGAAAATTAACTCTATCCCAGCTGAAACCAGGACAGCTAGCCTCCAAAAGGTACAGCTATCAATACTTGTACAACAGTGTAGAAACTTACACTTCTCAGTTCAAGCCAGGTTCTTGTCTAAATCCACCCTTGACCATTATTAGTTCATACATCAGTTAAGTGGACTTACTTGAAAAGTACTATCAGGTCTGTGTCTTTGTACTTCTGGTTTGGGATCTCTGTGAACTTCTTAGCAGATTCAACACTATCAAAAACTGCAAATATTGAGCCCTGTTAAATGGTGAGAGACATTCAGTGTTACGTAACTGAACAAAATGTTGTCCGGGGGGGATCCCTGGCCCAGGTCTAACTGTTCATCACAAGAGCTACCTTAAATGTTCTCTGCAATGTTCTCCTCATTTGAATGTTTTCAACTGGACCTTTATCCTCAAGCCATTCTTTGATATCATCAAGAGTTGCATCTAGTGGAAAGCCTTTCTGCAAGACAGCAACAAGCTTCAATTATATGCAACAGACACTTAGTCAGAAATGATACCCTATCTAGTATGAGTTAATTCAAGCTTTACTTAGATGGTTTTCAATCAAAGTCATGTAGAACAGCACAGTGCAAAGGAAGAAGTTTACTTACAACATATACAGATCTGTTTTTAATTGCAGCCTTATACTGGTCATTTAATTCAGGAAGGGGTTTGTTTGGAGATCTTCTGATTTTAGTTTTGTCTTCATTTATTTCCATTAGACCAGTCTTGGATTTTCTTAGCGCTTCTACAATAACACTAAAATCTTTTGAAAGGCGACTTAACCTATGGAGTAAACAGACACAGGTTATTACAAATATACAGGCAAAGCTGAAGCCAGATGTTAAAACAGCAATAGAAGTTGTACATGCAGACCAGGGATATTTGGCTCCAAAAAGAGATAAGTAGCTGAAAGTTACCCTTCCATCCAGACTAGTTGTACTTTGTTTTACCTGTTGAATTTGATCATTACTTCTAAAGGCACCCAGCCATCATCTAGTTTGATCTGTTCCTTTAGGAACTTGTCTCTTGGTAGATTGTGATTGCCAAAATAGTACTGCAAAAAAGAAGGGGGAGGGAGGAGAAGAGAGAGATTGTCTTTGAATGTTCAGTCTTAAAAGCTCATTTTCATCTGACAACTTACTGCAGTGGATCGAGACATACCAAAATTCAATAATCTGAACAATTAGAAATTCTGAAATTATTACTTCCTGCTTTAACATGGTACTTTCCCAAAAGTTAGCTGCAACACATAAGCTGTAAAAAACCCAGTGCTTCATCCAGTGGGACTAATGAGGCACAGGTAGACTGCAGTTTTGTTTGAGAGGCACTAATCTTATTCTGTTAACATCATTATTCATCAACCTGATCAAGCTCTGCAGAGTCAAAAGTCAAATTAATCACCAAGGGAATTCAGGTTTTCGTCCTCATTCTAAGGAAGGCATATGCAAGAATATTGTATTTGCCACACTGAGAGATCATACACAGACTAGAGTTTCTAGGTGTCATTCAAGAAGATACTCTAAGATAAAAAAATTGTTTTCATTTTAATTTACTATGTCCTCATTTTGATCATGTCCAGCATGGTAAGACAATTCAGTACAAGACAGACAAGTGAATCAGATTCTTTTGCTTGCTAGCTGTCATCTAACTAGGGACAAATACTTGAAGCCATAGGATAAGCTGGAGTGTTTCCACCAATATCATTGTGCTTCAAAAAGTCAGTGCAAGTTTTAGAACAATACCTTTCCCTCTAGTATACCTCAGACTCACATTATCACAAGTCTAGCTTTGACAACTATTTTTCCTCAATCTCGGGGGGGGGGTTGGGGGTGTGTTTTTTAATAAATAATGACTACAGCTCCATATCCTAATGGAGATACACGTGCAGCTGTATTTTTGTCCTTCAGGAAAATGGTTTTGTTCTAGATATCATTTTAAGTGATGTGCTTAGTTTTCCATTGTAGTGTAACCCTCCAAGCCTCTAGAGTGAGAAATAGTTAATGTAAAGCAGGCACATAAGTTTAGTTGTAATTTGTAGCAATAAATTACAAAGCAGTAAATCATAATAGGAAGTTATGCAACATGCTAGTATTTTGACCAGCACAGATGCCCAAGTAGGAGGATTTTTTTCACAAAAAACCCTAAGTCATATAGAATTAAAATGTATCTTCCTATCTGTATAGATAGAATAACCCCAGTGAACATAGTAATAAATTGTTTAATGATACATTCACTTGCTCTAGCACCTAAAATGCAAGCAAGTGTTTTAAAATGGTGATCTTACAGGCAACTCTAGACAAGTATAACTTCCAACTTGTGACTACAATTATGAGTTATCTTGAAGTATTAAATACCTGTCATAGACCTGGGACAGACATTTTTTTAAAGAGCTGAAGATTCAAGTCTAACTCCCTATGAAGTTAATTTCCCACTTGCCAAATCCCTACCAATGAATGTCTCCAAAACTACATCTCAGTCCAGATCCAAACTATAAATTGAACTTACCTCAATTTGCTGACAGATTTTGCTTTCCAAAATAGACATGTTTTCACCATCTCCATTTTCAGCCATTTTCACCAGCTGTGTTGAAGAGAATATAAAGCAAAGGCACTAAGCATTGCACAGTACTTTCTACAGACTTATATTCATATAATGTTGCACTTCACTGCAGCCTCATCTAAACAAGATAACAGACAAGTTTTTTAGCCATGTTTATGCTTGTGAGCCAACTTTAAACATGACTGCAGAACTCCAAGGGGAAACTATGAAACAAATGGAAAACAGTAAAATACCGTGGTTGTTACTGCATTTGGCATTCTACATTCAAGGTAAGTAAAAAAATGCTGGCACTTTACAGCAGTATTTATTTACCTTTTTCTAGGCATAGATCCTCAGCTCATACCTCACAGCAACAAACCTGAGAGACAACATTTGTTCTTTAAGTCAAATCCAACCTCTCGTCACTAGGCAAAACATCAGTAACAAAAATTGTTTAATATTCCTAAATAGGTATAATTAGAAACTTTCCTGAAGTTTCTGCATCCTAATTAATCTTTGGAAGTTCAAGAAACTTACTGGAGGAAGGAATGGAAGTATGTGCATTTACTGATACATCCTAAAGGTGTCTAGTTCTCTCCTTTACAAACTTGTCTTCACTGCAGTTCTGCGTGAATGCTGAATTAAGCATCTTTGATAACAGGCAAGATATTTTAACTTGAAAGTAACTTCTTCCCTTAATTGGCATTAAGCATATAATCCCAATACATCAGATATAGTCACAACATGCACTAGAAGGTTGGTAAGAAAGCAGCTACTGGCCAGAAAGTTAATTAGCATCAGAAAATGTCTATCTAGTTGCTCTTAAGATAAGGATAAAGTGTGAAGAGTAATCCTTGAGGAAAAATGCAGCTTTATAAAGCTGTCGGAAATCAGGTTGAATTCAGTTTTGAACTACAAAGCACAGATTTCTTCTTTCTCCCTTTGGGCACTATCACACTTGTTAAATCCAGCTACAGAAGATGAAGCAGTTTCATGGCCCTCAGTTACCCCAGTTCACAGATCAGTGATCATTAAGACTACTGGTGAAGATGGGTTTGCACTCATGCCTTGCATGGTTTATTGGGAGATTTAAGCATACACATTCTGCTCTTCTGCCACTTGCAAGACAGTAACATCTTTCAGAGCATCAAGATGACTGACAACACAGAAGCAGGGAAAACTCCCCTGAGACTCCCTTGTCACAGGAAATTATGTTCTTGATCAGAACACCTGCCTAGCAGCCCCATCTTCTTATTTTAGTAGTTTAATTCACCGATCATTGTTCAGCCTACTGCAGTCTGCAGTATTCCCATTTCCTCCTCTTCCTGATCTGGAGGCTACATTGCATCCTTTGACTTGCTTGTAGGTCTTTTTAATCTAGGCACTTACAGCCTTAAAATTTGCATCCCGGTCTCCACTACTGGACTTCTACCTGTACCTAACATTGTAACACTCTTTAAAGCATGATTTCAGCAAGTGTTAGTTGACAGCTATGCTCAGAGTGTGATTCATTTGTCTATAAAGCACTTTACAAAAATCCAGGCCATAGTACACAAACTAACAGTTGCAGTTACTTTAGAGGTGTCTCACATTAGCCACCCTGACTACAGGAAACTTAGTTCACCACCACATTTAGGTGCTGGCACTATCTCAACACTCCCTTGTTATGTTGTCCCCAACATTTGACTTGTGAGAGAAACCAGCATTCTATTTTACATTATACCTAATTTGGTGTAATTTAATGGCAGTCTACGGAGTAGTTTCAGCTTTTTCCATTGGATCAATTGACCACACTCCTTATGCGCTACCGTAACACCTGATCCAACAGAAAGTTAACCCCCACTGAAGAAAAGGAAGAAAGTTCCATTTGGTAAATTATCACTGACTTGATTCTGCTTGTAGAAAACACTAGTGATGGAGCTGTTAGGGCAGGGAGCACAAGAGGAGGGAAAAAAAAAAAATCAGAAAAACCTTTCTGTGGCAGCAAGCAGTTGTAGTGGGTTAGATTTGACATCAAATTATATTCTCAGGGTCAAAAAAAAAGTACTGAATGGCAGCTATATAAATCTTCACATTCCCAAACCTTAATTTGGTGATTTAACTCACATTGCAAAGTCTCTTCTCCAGGTGTGGCAGATTTTTTTAAGCACTAGGCAACATATTTAAATGAACCATTTTCTTATGGGTGCTTTTCACAGTACAGCTCAGTGTTTAAGACGTACTAATTTACTAAAAGATGTGAAAAATTTTGCTCTCTTGCATATTCTGAGGAAAAATATTAATTTGGATTTTAGTCATGTATCCCGTTTTAAGAAAAACACATTAACAATATGTTCTGGAACTCTAGAACAGAGACAATCTGCTGGTGCACACTGAAATACAGATTGAGCTGGATAGAGGAGTCTTCCCCCACCACCTTCCATTTGGTCAGCCGATCTCAAGTACACTCTTAAGAGTGGAGACAGCTGCTTTGTACTCTTCTGTGGTGTGAAATACAGACCAACCTCCAAGTAGGCTGTATCTTCTTGCTCCTTTGGTGGTCTTTGCTGTTTTACCTGTCTTACTGAATGGTGCATGGAATTCTTGGAGCAAGTTTTCCCTTAATACAAGTTGTTGTTAAAATAAAACCTGGCACCTTTTGGCTGCATACTGCCAAATCACCAGCAATTACCCAGTTAATGAGGTGAGGGTTACACAGAGGCAACCTGAGATAGTATAGGTACAAGAGAATCCGTTCATAAAGCTGTTGACTTTGCTTTGGTTTTGCCATTCAGAGAGAAGCCCCCCTCCATCTGTCCAGGGTAGCTCAGCTCTTCTAGCCTTGCCAAAAACCCCACCAGTCTGAAATATGCAGGACAGCCTTCTTTTTACTGCTGGATACCCAAGAAGCCATTAAGAAATGCCAAGGTAATAGTGCTGTGAAGCATAATGGCAGAACATACGCTTTTGTCTTCACCTAGCTTCCACCACCTAAACTCTTTCAGCCTTGTTACATCCTTGAATACCCTTTCTTGCACTTCCCCAGCTCTCACAGTGCACTGCTCTCCCAGTTTGCCTGCCTCTGGGTACCAAAATACCCAGAACCAGCAACTCACTCTCCACATAATAAGGCTCAGCTCCACTGCTAAGAAGAGAAGAAGAACAAAGTCCATTTCCTTAGCAGTATTTTCAAGGTAAAAACCAAACCGTACAGAAGTGTAAAACAACACAAGACCTGGGCCAAGTCCTTTAGATTAAGTCTTACACCTGGAAAAGTTTTTCTAAAAAGCACCTGTTCAGCTGCAAGTAACAATAAACTGAAGGCAAGACTAAGACTCAGGCTTGCTATATGTGGAATTCAGTTCAGACACTGATCGAGCTCTAACCTACTTAGAACAAAAGCAGAAGCAGCCTTCGAATTTAAAAGAAACTCTAGTCTTGCTGCACATGCTCACTTCAGATTCTTTAGCTCAGTCATTTGGCACAAGCTAGTCTTCTGGATCCAACTTCCAGATCAATGGCTTTCAGATGCTGTGCAGCAACGAGGACTGATAAAAAGCTAGCTCCCCTGAAGAACAATCACAGTCTGAACAGCATGCAAAACCCTACATAAGATTTTATTGTAAGTGCTTTCTTAGTAGACCACACTGGCTTGTTCCTTCTGTGTGCCAACAGTCTGTATCAGTACCACTCAAAACGAAAAAAAGTTAAAATAATGCATATAGGCATGAGATTTAAATTACAAATGGAAAATAACAGTTGAGCCCTTTAACTAGGACAATTTGATCCCATGCTATATTAGCCAGATCATCCCAAAAGAACTCTCAAGTGGATTTTCATCTTACCAGTCATTTACTGTCAAGGTCTGGACAAAGCTGAGTTGCAGGCTAACTGCTTTTACCATTACTGTACTAGAGCAAAAGGCTTTATTTAAAAAAAGTTTCCCCAGTAGAGTTACATGGAAGGCTTATTCTCGCAATGTGTTGTTCAGGAACCCGTATGTAAGGTCTGAGCCTCCTGACCAGGTTCTTGCATCAAAATACAGCTTTTTATTCAAGGTAAGGATTAACTGCCACCATTCATCACAGCTGATACTTTCGCCGTTGGTTTTTGAGTAGAATCAGTGCAATATAAGGAAGGAAATTCCTATCAGGAGAATTTAAAGGATAGAAATGTCGGCTCCTCAGCCCTGCGTCTACGCTAGGAGACCACCAGTTTGTTCCAAGACGCTTTGGTACTACCGCAGCGACAACGCAGCCCTCCTCGGACAACCTCAAGCCCCGTGGCCGAGGTTCCCGCCCTGCGGACACCTCAGCCCGGCTGCAGCCCGAGCGCTGCCCTCGGCCCGCCCGGCGCTCGGGGCTGCTCCCCCCGGGCCGGGGCCGGGGCCCCTCGCCCGCCGCAGGGGCAGGAGGAGGCGGGGGCGCACGTGGCTGGAGCGGCACCGGCCGCGCGGGACGCACCGCGCGGCCCTCAACGTCCAGGGGCGTACCGCACGCGCCCAAGCACCGCCGGCCGCGCTTCCGGGAAGTAACCACGGCGGCGCCGGCACCGGCGCTAGCCAAGGTGCGGCGACAGCTCGCCCTGCCTCCGCCGGCCACGGCTGGGCCCCGCACCGCGCTTCTGCCCGAGCCGGCAGAAAAGCAGCAGCACTCGCTCCCCCGCTCCGGGGGCTCCTCCCTCCTTGCCTCCCTCCCGGCCCGGCGCCGCTCCCCCGCTGGGCCCCGCCACCCGCGCTGGAGCCGGCCCTACCCCGGCACGGCCCGCCGCTCCTCAGAGGAACGGGACCGGACCGGGCTTGGCCTGGCCTGGCGGAGCGCACCGCGCCCGAGCAGCGCCGTCCCCCCCCCCGTGCAGCCGCCCGGCGCGGGGGCGCGAGACCGCCCCGAGCACAAACCTGCCGCAGCTCCGGGAGCCAGCCCGCTCGCACGCGGCCCCGCTCCGCCGCTTTAAAGGCCGCAGTCGGCGCCGCGCGGCCCAGCAACCCCCGCCCCGCCCCTCACGTGGACGCCGCTTCCGGGGCGGGGCGGGCGGCAGCCGAGGGCGGGGCTCCCTCCACGCCCGCCCCCCCCTCCCCCGGGGGAGCGGGCTGGCGCTCGTGCGTCGCACCGGGGAACGCCCCGGCAGCGGTGGGAGGGGCTGGCGCGGCGGCGCGCGCATCAGTCGGGGACAGCGGTCCGCAGCGAAAGCAGCTTAACAGCTCCTGTTTGTACACCGACGGTGTATTTGCATTTATTGACTATTACAGACGTTCACAGAAGTACCGTAGACGCGTTGTAGACATCTGCAGCGCTACGGACGCGGGGATCACACAAGTAAAACTTCTGATAGCGGGCACTGACTTAACAAGTCACTCGCCTTCTGCAGTCGGTACTTCTCTAGTTTACAAGTGAAACAGCAAAACGTCTGCCGTAACACAGGCCCGACAGCACAACACCTCAGTGCTCACATTCAAATACTACTACTAAAACCGTACCACACGGACGGCTGAAAGATCCCCTGCTCGGAGCTTTCTGCCTCCCGCAGGATGCGCAGGCACGGACCAGAAGCC
The DNA here is from genome assembly GCF_964188355.1 of Buteo buteo. Taxonomy (NCBI): domain Eukaryota; kingdom Metazoa; phylum Chordata; class Aves; order Accipitriformes; family Accipitridae; genus Buteo; species Buteo buteo. The sequence goes on from NC_134175.1 coordinate 31,878,971, forward strand.
GGAATCCCTATTCCTCTCACTGAACCCACGCTCCTGCCTGTGCTCAAGACCCAATTGCTACACACCTACTTGGGATGTGCTACGGCCATGAGCTAATTTAAAAGGGCATTGTAGGTTATTGTAAAAAATAGCACCAGTTAAAATTTAACCGCGAGTCTGAGCTTCTACAACCCATTTATTCTAAATACCTCTACAAATTCAGAAACCTCTAAAAAACTTAGGACTTCATGTGAAGCCCTAGGTGGTAATCCCACTGACTTCATTTTTGCCAGATCAGCACATACTCTCCTAGCCTGTGAGAACTAAAGGCTTTTTTTCACTTGGCAGTCACGCTGAGGCCGAGGAGCAGCGTACTGCTCAGCCGCAGGGTGCCCAGAGGGAGAAAGTGGACTCCGGCTTCCAGTGCCTGTGCTCCAGCCCTGAAGAGCGCTGCCTTTCACCATGATTAAGCACCTAGTTTAGAAGCAGGAGACAGGCGGACACTGCGAGGCTTTGTGAGTCCTTGCCTTGTTCTTACATCCTTTCACTGACTTACGACTGTCAGTGACAGGATACCCAACAGAATGAACCGTAGGGCCAGCCACAAGCAGCCGTTCTATGCTGCTGTTTTTGACAAACATGAAGGTTCACAGGTACATATTTTGCACTGAAAAATTACATACACACGTTGAGTTCACTGCGGTTCCATTCAATACAAAGATCACCTTCATGTTGTTGTGATGTTGTCCTTTCAAATCTCCACCTGCCTTTGAACAATTCTCAGCTGTGGAGATTTCCAGGAGAAACAAATTCACTTTAGTTCTTTTGCCCACCTGCCCGGCCCACGCATTTCAAACAGCGTCAGAGTTCAATTCCCCACACCTCTTTACAGTTTAGAGTCTTTAAACAAATTACATTGGATCCTTAAATAGCTCTCAGTGGGATGGATAATGAAGCAAAACACTGAACCCACGCACATATGAGCTTCTGACGTAGTAAGGTGACATACAAAGACATCAAAATGAGAACTATATATACACCACAGAACTTCACATCAAAGCTCAGAGTTGAGTGCCGCGTGCTACTGGCAGTCAATTGCAAGTGCGAAATAGCATAAAAATGTGAAAGAACAAAAAAATGTTGAAAATGCTTATGATCAAGAAAAAGAAATATTATAAACTCAGGACTTACCTGCTTGGAAAGCTCGTTTGATCAGATCTGATAAATCCAATAAAACCAAAATTTCATTGTAGGTGTCAGTGCTGGTGTAGGAAGTTCCCGCCACACCCTATGGCAGCCCTGTGTTGTCCCTGCCTTCCATACCCATGCCTAACAGCTGTTTCTGCGGTGATTTTATAAGCCAGACTGGGGAACCGATCTGGGCTAAAAGAGCCTCTCAGCTCCCCGAGGCACTTCTTTATTTGGATCACCGCTATCAGACCACACGGCCCCACAGCAGCTGAAGCGGGACTGGGTGAGGGGCAGCAAAGGCAGGAGCAGGAATGCTCCTCATAGCTACCTCCTCGGCACGGGGAAGGCTTTGCCATCTTGTACTTTCCACACAACTCGTGCTTCCTTTCAGTCTCTCTCTTGCCCCTCTACCCTGCCACCAATTTTCATAAAACCTGAAAAAAATATGTGTAAGGCCTATACCTCCCTGTAGAACATGGCTGAACCCAGACAAGCTAGTCCAGCATTAGAGGGGAGCTTACACATGCACAGAAAGACAACACAGTTGCACCTTGCTCCCTCAGGGAACCAGGCTAATCACAAGCCCCACATTACACTATCTATACTAGTTATGAGGAGAAAACAAATCCTAAGAAGTCACTGCCATAATGATTCAATCAAATGCATTTGTATTACTACCTACGTGGCAGGATGCAGGACAAGGACTGGTGAGAAGGCTGGGCATGGCAGGGTCAAAACACCAGCTATTTAAATGCTACATATGGATTCCGCTTTTCTGCCGGCGCTGGCACTGCCATGCTGCGCTGGGAGCCTGCTACAGAAGTCTCCCAGTGAAGACGTGACAAAATGATGACCTTCCTGCCCATCTCAGGTTGCTTTCTAGACAGAATTTGAAGATCTCGTATTACATTTTGAGAGAAATAATAACTAAATGCAGTGGACTACTTTGCATTCAATTTCTCCATGCATAACATATTTTGACAAGTTTCTTCAGTTGTCGCCTTTGCTCAAGTCACAGTTTAGCACTTTTAGAAAAGACCGAATGGTATTAAACAAAATAGAGAAGCTTGTATCTCGGGTGGATGTTAGTGACTTTCCAGTATCTCTCATTTCCACCTGCCATTCCACAAAGACACATATCTTAAATTTGATTTAAAAAAAATAGTTACAATGGTAAGGCTTTTCTCTGCGGGGAAAAAAAAAAAAATCACCAATACCTGTGCATCAGCCAAAGAGCCCATTGCAAAGCCATGCAGTGTCTTTTTTTATTTCCCACAGGCCCTGCCAGTGTGAGGACAGCAAAGTGAGCACTTTCCTCAAACTGTCTTGTACTGCAGAGCACTGTTCTCCTTCTGGAAAACTAGTGCATGCTTTCAGCTTGTGCTCTGGGGCTACTGCATGACATTTCTTCCCTCATTCCCAGCCTGTGCTCTTCTCCGCTCTGGCATGTGAAGATAGAATTACAGGCATACTATAACTGCCATGATTTCTGGATGAGATAATCTAGTTATCCAAGTGATATTGCTCTATATGCACCACACACTTAGCTTGTAGCAATGAACCATTTCTGTAGTTACCTTTGGAGTATCAAAGATTTCATCTTAAGCCCAGTGGTCCATAGAAATGCAGAACATTTTGTTTGGTTTTACTCACCTTAGCACCCAGTGATGAATGAACAAATCTGTTTTTCACAGTAGCTCCTATATAGCTGCACAAAGTATCGTAAGAGAGTAATTTGAAAACTTTCATGACAAAGAATGATTGGACTGAAAAATATATGGAAATCTTGTTACCACATTTATATTTCTGAATTGTTTAAAATAAAGACAAATTATACCTAGTTTTTAATGATGTGCGCTAAGAGATTGTATTAGACATTTCATTCATGAGGTAATCAGTACTGTTACGAATACTGCACGTGCTGTTTTCTGTAACAGCAATACGAAAATTAAACGTTTACACGTTATACACACAGACACAGCCATGTGACCGCATAGCGCTGGGAAGATTACCTACTGCTTCCCATTTATTCAGTTCAGGGTTGTATTTCTCAATACTCTGCAGATACGTTCCTTTTGAATAGGAATATCCTCCTGTTACATAGATGCATCCGTTCATCACCACCGCGCCACACTCCATCCTTCTCTCCATCATGTGAGCCATCTGCTTCCACTCGTTTTGCTCTGGGTCATAGCAGTCCGTGATCGTGGTCTGTCCACCCACAAAATAGATCTTGTTTTGTAATGTAATTGAACACAATCCGTATTCTTCAGGAAGAAAGGAATATAGTTCAACTCAGCATGGTAATGTTAACTTAAACTGCAACTACATGACAAACACTGGGCACCACTGAAGGCAGCTGAGTTTCTTCACTGAGCTTAGGAGACACCTCAGGATTTTCTGCTACACTCGGTAAAAGCAAGCTGAAGGCATTACAGAAGATACAGACACAAACACCAGTACTTAGTGAGAACTGCTTTAAAAGCTTACTGTTACCAAATGTAGAACATAGAGAAAACCCTTTTAAAATGAATATAAATTATTTTTGCCAAATGTCTATGAACAGATAGATTTTATAGAAAGTTAGTTTACTATATTATTTAATAGAATGCAGCCATTCCTTAGTTCAGTATTTATATAATGATTTCTACAGAGCAGATGCTTGAAGAGGGTCTTCCCTTCCTCTCTCAGAGTCTGGAAATGGGACATGATCCCACTCTGGCCCTTGCTGCCCCACAGGCATTGCTCTTTTTATTAGGAACTTGCCAGAAACTCTCAAGCGGGCTTAAAGACTCCTAGATACAAGTAATCAAATCAAGCTCTATGCTCGTTACAGAAATTATTGTTTACCTGGATGTGGACTTGTGGTGACTATACTCCACTCATTGCTACCTGAGTGGTATCTCTGGATTTTATCATAGGTGCAGCTTCCCCTGTACCCATAGTGACCTCCGGTTACGTAGATGACTTCATGCAGGACACAGGCGGTGGCATTTCCAACACCTGCACAGTGTGAAAGTCACAACACAACTTCAGACTGCACACAACAACCTCGGTCTCTTCCACCCATAATCCCATTTCAAATGCCCTGTTAATTAATATTTTAGGGTGAAATTATGCTTGCAAGTATTTAACTGAATGTGAAATGAAACAAACTTGTCAAGATACCTTATTTTATCAGTGTAAGTCAAGAGCAATTAAATAAAACTGCAGTAACTGATACATATCGCATATAATACAGACGCACAATATTTCACAGACCTTTTATGCAGTAATTAAAGACACACTGTCACATCGGTTTTGGAATAGGGAATTACTTTCAATATTTCACTAAGTTAAAAAGATTTTTAAAAGTCACTCATATGGCAAGGACAATGAGAGTTGAGATCACTCAGTGTCTCAGGGTATCTTTTCCAATACTTTTAGTCTTTCTCATGGTATTATTAATTATGCTATTGTATAAACAAAGACACAAACAGAATGGAGCCATGTTAACTCTGTCTCTAAGAGAACAAAACAAAACAAGGGATCTGGCAAGACAAAATGGACCAAAATTAGGAAATTAGTGTGGTTTTTTTAAGTATCTAAGGGGTTTCACCTAGAAAATGGGACAAAAAACTGCACAGAATGTGTAACTGCTCACGGTATTAGCATAGCATTTCTATTTCCACAGGAAAAAAGAAGAGAATAATAGCAATGTTTGTAGAAAATATACGAGCAATGAAGAAAGTTGTAGGAGCATAGTAAGTGGTTTTTCCTGTTAGATACCTCGAAATACTCTCAAGTATGTAGAAAAATACTACGTTGCATCAACTTGCAGTAAAATTTTATAATTGTAAATAATTGCATTAATTTATAAAAATGTATGATAAAATGTATAATGGTTTATAAATTTTGTAACAAAATAATACCCTTTAGTTAGACTGTGATCCAAATTCATACATTTTTTAATAGATTGCTATTTTGGCTGCTAGAAACAGGTATTAGTGCTTTTCATTATCCTCACACTAAAGATTAGACTAAGGATCCTGAACAGACGATACACTGAAATATGAGGAAACTCCATGCAACAAGTTTTAAATGAAGACGACACCTCTATCAATGATCGCACAGAAGGTCTTAGTAATCTGGTCTTACATTAAAATAATGCAATCCCTTTATTGGAGCTTGCTCTTTGACCATTTACTGAACAGACTCTAATCCCAGGCAGTTTTCTGATTTCTTTCTAATTAGAACAGAAATTTTACTCCTGAAGGAAGGCAAAATTAAACTGAGACTACCACATGCTTTTCCACCGTAGTGTTCTGTGGTACAGCCCAGCATAGCGTTTGGATGTTCGCAGTCGTTTGGCTAGTACAGACCTGAACCAAAGGCCACCAACATTAACAGGAGATTCCCGTGGACTTCACCAGAACTTGGATCAAACCCTAAACGTGTCCACAGCACTTAAAAGTGCCAAATGCAAAAGTATCGACATTTGGAGCAGACGCCATACAAAAGCTTACCTACCTTTGATCATGTTTGCAATAGGAAGCCATTTCTTTTTCAAAGGATCATAGAACTCAGCTTCTTGCACTGGAGCTCCCTTTCGGTAACCACCCAACGCATAGATGCAGCCACTCAAGGAAACCGCGCAGTGGTAATACCTTGCGTCAAGCATGGGGCAGCCTTCTGTCCATTCATCTCTCTCACTGTTATATATCCACACGGTGTCAAGGGCTTCGATGCTCTCCGTTCTGTAACCTCCTGTCACATATATGTCTGGTCCCAAGCTAGTGACCCCGTAGCTCTCCCTGGTGTGATCCGGCATCTCTGTTCCCTGGACCCACGCATTGGTTAAAGGATCCCAAACATGCACTTCTGATAAGGGATGCCAGTAATATCCTCCGATCACATACATGGCTGCTGTGGGTCTTCTGGAAAGGCCTTTGGGATTGAGGTTCAGGGCATTGTATATGAGTGACCTTATTTTACTGTCATTAAGTCGGCATTTTTTCTGTAGGCTTAAAGCTGACCTCAAATACATGTTATCTAAGTCTACTTTGATGCAGCTCAGCAGTTCATAGACATCTTCAATTCTTTCTTCCACATTGTGTGCGACCCACTTAACGACAGCTTCAATGGCTGCCTCTTCTTTCCAAACGTTGAGATTCTCCTGGGAGAGAATGTAAGAGAGCTTCTCCTTGCCAATGTCCAGAAACTCCTCCTGCTTCCACACTTCTTCAAACCGCCACAACAATATCCTCCTGGACTCTTTCTCTAGCTCTGAGCAATCGTGATATTCGGCAAAGGAGTGCATCCCTATGCAGTTGTCAGTATCCAAGTGCCTCACCAGAAACTGTTCGCAGGCTTTCTTTACCGACACGAACTGGAGGAGGTCTGCAGCCTGGAGCAGGCTTTGGACGTTTCTCTTTGTTATCTGGATCTGGGATGTGTACGCATAATTCACGAGGGCTTCCAGTACGGCGTGGCTGAGCCCGGGAAGGCTGATCTGGCTCTTAGATTTCTCCTTCATGTCGGCCGTGAACATGGCTTTAAAATAACTGCTGCAAGCCGCCAAGGCGGCCCTGTGGCAGTGGAAGAAGACCCCCGAGGCGCTCTGCAGGGTGATGTCGGTGAACAGCCCGTCCAGGTAAAACGCCCGGAACGCCTCCAGGAAGCCGGCGGGGTGAGAGGAGTCCCTGTAGAGGTACGCGTAGTCCTCCTGCCCGGCCACGGCCATCGCCGCCGCCCGCGCTCACAGGCGGCCGGCCGGCCGGGACGCGCCGGGCTCCCCGCCGCTTTGTCCGCGGGCCGGAGCGCCGCTCCGCCGAGCCCCGCCGGCGACGGGCCCGCCCCGCGCGGAGCTTACGCCCGGGCGGAGCGCGGCCGCGGCGAGGGGCGCTCCCAGGCCCGCGGCGGCCCCGCCACCATCTACGGAAGAGCCGCTGCCGGCGGCAGGCGGCGGGGCCGGAGCGGCGACTCCTATTTCGGTGCCCCGGCCGCCCCCTCCGCGAGGCCAGCCCGGCCCCCGCCCGCCGGCTGGCCCCGGGGGAACGCCGGCCGAACCGCCGCTGCCGCCCGGGGGCTGCCCGCCCCCGGGGGCGGGGGGTCAGAAGGCGGACTGCGGGGATGGCAAAAGGCCCGGCCGTCTTCGGGCCGGACGCAGGCGCCCGGGCGGCGTCACCAGCTCGGTGGCCGCCAGCCGCACGACAAAGCGAGGGGGCCTTTGACTGCCGCCGCCCGCCACCTGAGGCGCTGGGGGCAGCGGGGCGGGGGAGGGCAGCGAGCTCCAGGGGCTCCCCACGGCGGGAGGGCAGGATTCGAGAGGGGCGGCCCGAGCTCCCCTCGGACGCCTGAACCCGGCAGGGTGCAAATGCTGACGGACAGACCCCAACTGCAAGCACGTTATTCAGGAAGAAGGTTACGTTGGCTTTTGCCGCTTCTGAAAACGTGGTTCGCAATTAAGAAGCCTTTTTCTTCTCTGCCAGCAAACCATTTTCTGCAGTAGCGACTTCTGAGAGAAGTAGTTGAAGCACAGCGTCCTCTGGGTCTAAGCAGCTGAGCTCCCCCCTTTGCCTGCAGCAGGGTTTGGATCCTGTGGATCCAGCAGCCAGGCTTCCCCCGCCCTGCCAGAGCTCTCCTGGATTGAAAGGGCTGGCAGCGGTTTCTCCTAGCAAAAGGAGGTGGGTATTTGTTATGATTAACTAAGTGCCAGCAATACCCAAAAGGAGGAATTCAGGAGATCTTCAGCTCTGCACAGATTAAAAAGCATCATTTGTTTCTTTTAATTACTGCTGGTACTTCCCCCATGATGCCCACCAGATACAGGGACTAAAGAAGGAATCTGAACTGCAAATTACATATGGACACCCCCCGCACCCCCATCCTACCTCACACGCTAACCGTGCAGCAGGACTCAAACTTGCCGTTCACCTTTACGTAGAAGGACAAGACATAAATAAGCCGTTCCAAACAAAAAAACAACAAACCCTTCACACATCTTTGCCTTCAGTTTTTCAACCGCTCTTGATGCATTGTTAGCCCAGGAAATCAGAGTTTTGTGGCGCAACCCAGGAATTAGCAGTAGCCCTGCTGTCTCAGACCCGGGCCTGTCCCTCAGCTACATTACTCACTCCATTTCTTTCTCTGGGGCATTCCCTTGTCCAGCCCTGAGCCTGTTTATACATCCCCATGCCAACAGATTTGGTTTGCTGTGGTTTTGCATTTTCCTTTTCATCAGCTTCCTATGGACAAGCAGGAACTTCTCCCAGGACTTGGCCAACCTACTAGCACATAATACTAAGGCTAAGTACTCTTCATAGTAGCTGGTGTTACTATACAGAAGATTTCCCATACACACATATGCCTTCCATTATGCATCTCTTTTTGTAACATCTTTACCTAAGTCATCTCCCTCCCAGAGAGCATGTTGGTTTAAACTGCCAGCAAGTCTGGAAGTCAGCAACACTTCGTACTGAACCTGCATCCCTTCAAGGAGCTTCTCGCTTTCTCTTTTGGATGGTTTACCAGCTTAAACTACCTTTACCCTTTGGAGATACTCATCCTCCCTTATACCCAAACATGGAAAAATTTGGTAATCGTGATGCTCCAGAAAAGTTCTCTCCTCTCTTTTATTAAGAGGAAAAAAAAAACCCAAACAAACCCAAGACCTCGCATTAATAGCTTAATGGCCTACCTACTGGAATTGAAAAATTTCTTCTGTCTCCAACATGCACTTTGGCTAGCAAATAGCATCAGCTCTACCCTCTATTTGAAGACATCAGATCATAATTGCTAATATTTCAAGTAGTCTACTTTGCTTAATCTACTCTCAACTCCTGCTTTGGTACTTTCATCAAAACCACAAAAAGCACCCCTTTTTGAGCATGAAGATTAATTTCTCACTCAATTTCTCACTCCCATAGCAAACTACAAGGTCGGCTCCTTAAGGCTAAAAGAACAATAGTTAATATAAGTGGAAGTGGAATAATTATTTATCTATTAGTTTTTTGTTTGTTTTTAAGTAAGTAGTAACTGAAATCTGTAGACAAACTGAAAGCAAGCTGTCTCACAACTAAGTTCTGAAAAGCACAGAAGAGACTGGCACAGAATCTGAAACATTCAGCAGCACATCTAGAATGAAGGAAACGCATAACTAAAAAAAAGGTAACCATACAAAATTGTACTATACAACAGCCATTACCATTCTTTTGTATGACCTGTAAGTCAGACAAACCTGTCACAACTTGAGACCCACCAGTTCTTCAGACGCTGTCTTCGTGCCCTTGCACAAGACAATAGGGTAAGATCTCCAATAGAAACATCTCAAGCACCTATCAAATACCCATCATTAAAGCAATGCTCCTGAGAACTCAAGTATATTATTCTGGACATCTTGGATAACAGACTGTTCAAAGCAACGTTCTACCGATTCATTAAAACAGGTGAAGGGCTAAAAGCAGGACCATTTACATGGAAGTATTCAACGGAAATCTTAAGTTATATACACTATCAGCCTGAAAACTGGCAAGACCACTCCTAAAAATCTTCAACTGAGAAAAAGAAGATATTGACAACATCAAGTGTTGGTAAAAAAATGAGAACAATGCTGCACAGAAAACAGAGGAAGACGGCTACAGCAGCTGCAGGCTGCTGAGCTACACCTCAGACATCTGCAACCAAAGTGCTGCAGAAGTGCAGTTTCTCAGTTATTAAGGCACTTAAGCTAAAACAGACATCAGTTCAATAGCACATTACATCACCATTTTAGACCTTTTGTGGGACTATAAGGAGGAAAACATTTGGCATGAAAATATATTTAAATTTAATGAGACTTATTTTTACTATCTTTATATGCATAGCCCAACTCCTGGGGCTCATCTCACTGTGAGTAGTACAGAGAAAGACTGCATGTTCACAAATGATTCCTTAAACTATTTAAAGACAAAACAATTCTGTTAGAAATTTCAAATGGGCATAGATGTTCCCTTCCAGTCTGTAAGAGAGGATTATAGTATAAAGTGAATAGGCAAAATCAGTGTAAACACGTATACATACACACCATTCTGTGGGCCTATGCACTGCAGCAGAAACCCAGCAAGAAAAAATCACCTGGCTGTCTAAGAGCTGTCAGCATGGAAGATCAAACCAGCACTAGCTCTATACAGAGTGGCAGCAGAACACTGTCAGGGTGGTAGTCAGCAGAACGTCAGGAGGAGAACGGGAGAGTGACCTTTTTTTTTTTTTTTTTTTTAAACACAACAGCAACATCCTTACTGCTCTCCAGAAGAGAAGGGGTCTGACTGACAACATAAATAAGGTGTCATCCAAAGGCTGACACCTACACTTGTGTTCACTCTCTCCAGGCCCTTACAAGAACAGGTGCCTGATGACACAGGCCAGCAGAATACATTACACAAATCAGGTGTGTTGCTTTTGTTAGTGACATTAACTTTTATTGTCTTTACAATACAAGGTAAAACAAGCTATTAAAAAGTAACCTTGTTTGGTAAAATATTTAGTATATTGAAAATATAAATGCATCTTCAGATCAAACAGATTACAAGCATATCAAATAATTTACAAAATTAAACATTTATCCTGATCAAAGAAGTATAAAAGCCAACAGTTCCAGCACCATGCTACTGGCACCTAATGTTTTTTAAGTAAAGAACTTCATTCTTTTGTGCACTAATCCTACTCCTTCCTCTAAGTGTGTAGAACAGAAAAGGTCAGTTATGTAGTCTGTAAAGGCGGGGGGGATGTGGGGGAAAGACTAAGAATAACAGCGATTCCTCTTGCAAACCCCTTCTCCACTTATCTTGGAATGTGTACTATGTTAGAAAGCCATTTTAACTTAACTTTTCCACTATTGCCAAGATTGAACATAAACAGTTTCATATTGTGTTTGAAAAAGATAAGTTCAGATAACAGCCCAATTTTACAATTTTGTGCTTTTATACACATGCAGTTTTTCTCTCCCAGGAAGATAAGATGTAACTAACTATATTAGTTTCCTTTTATAATTTGAATTATTCCTTTAAAAGCTGTTTCAGGTAAGACATAATGTCAATAGCAGATGACCATGCCAGAACAGAACACTCTACAGGACTGAGATCCTGGGCCAGTTGAGAAATCTTTTTCTCCAAGGTATACCCCTGCCTGGGCATAGCAATATCATCCTTCTTCAAAAACATTACTGGACATAAGTCATTCCCACCATCACCTATATATACAATTTGTGTATAACTTACTCCTCGCTCCAACTGTTTATCTAGAAATTCTTTTAAAACGTTCCTTTTGCAAAGGTTTTTAGGGCACTTTTCACAATGGTGAGCATGGAAGTTCTGTACAGTAAGATAGCCAGTACTGCTGAATGCTGCAGGGTTTGTAAACACTTCATCAAACACCTTATGGAAGTCAGCAGCTTTCAAAATCCAGTCAATAAATACTGTATTAGAATCTGAAACAATTATGCAGTCAAACAACTCTTTGTTCTCGCCAATAAAACCCAGAAGATCTACCATTCCCGCAGTGAAAGGAATTGTTGTCATAGTTCTTCTCATCTCATCTTCTTTGACACCATTGTCTCCCAAGTAGACAAAGACTCTGCCCATATATTCTGTCCAATGTCCTGGTCGATAGGAATTTCTTAATCCATTAGGAAGCTTTTTCTCAGGAGCGCATTTCACAATCCAGGTATCACTATTTTCATCTACGATTGTATGGTCAAAATCAAAAACCAACAGAAATTTCATAGCTGTCAGAAAATAGTTTCCAAAACAAACAAAAGAAGAGAATTATTTATATAAACAAAAGTACTGAATTCCTACCCTGATCTTGTGCTCAGAAGAGAAAAATTCTGCAAGAAAATGAAGCATTAGGACAAATATTTAAACAAAGTAAACTATTTATGGCCACTACAGCTATGGGAAGTTGTGCTGAAGCTAAAAAAAGCAGTCTGTAAAGGTCAAAGTTCTAGTTCAGTATCAAACTTCTGTTTAAAATAAATAATGTGAAAGTACCTAAACTCATGCTGCAGTTACTAATACTTGCTAACACAGCCAATCTTCCAATACTCATGCACTATCAGTTTGACCAACGGTTCTAAACTTCTCCATCATCACTTGCCAATGTAACCAAACTGGGGTTCTCCTGGCAAAACACCTTAATTAAGAGATATTTCAGAAGGAAACTACTACTGAACAGATGGAGCCAGTCTTTTTAACAAGGTCACACCAAATCAAAGCAGCTAACGAAAAGAAATACTGCCATGTGTGGGTCCGGGGAAAAAAAAAAAAAAAAAAATCGGTCTGCTTGCTGTAGTCCTGCCACTTCAGCACCTACAGCCCAACTCTGGGCAACGGAAAGCCCTGGGAGCAGGAGACACCTCAACCGGTACTTCACGCCGTTCCCTCACAGACAAGTCCTCTCACACCCGTCACGCGAGCGCCGCCGCTTCCTCAGCCCCAGGCTCCGCTCAGGCCGCGCAGCCACACGAGCAGCCGCCACACGAGCAGCCCCCTCCCAACCGCCGCACAACAGCAGCCGCTGCCGCTGCCGCCGCCCGCCCCGGGCGCAACAACCAGGCCGAAGGGTAAAGCGGTGCAGCCATCCCGGCGGGGGCACCCCGGAAGCCCGAGGGGCTGGGCCGGGCCGGGCCGGGCCGAGCGAGGCGGCGGCACCGCACGGGGGTCTCGGCAGCCGACCGAGAGCTCGTGAGGGAACGGCACACAGTCGGCGGGTCGCGCGCGCCGCCCGCCAACGGCCGCCCTGCTCGCCACCCACCTCCGCACCCGCCGCTTCCGGCTCCCTCCGCCCGAGTCCCGGCGGCCGCGGGCCACGTCGTCACGTGACTCCCCGCCGCCGGGTCGCCCGGCAACAGCGCGCGTACACAGGCGGCGCGGCCGGGGGCCATGGCGGCGGCGGCGGGGCCCGGGCGCCCCCGCGGGAGGCGGCAGCTCGCCCGTGAGTGGGGCTTCCTCCCCGCGGGCACCGGGGGGGGGGGAGGGCAGCACCGAGCCCGCAGCCGCACCGGCTGTACCCGGCTCCGGGAGGCTGCAGGGGCGCTCCTTGTCCCCGTGCCCAGGGCGGCTCTCCCCAAACCTCCCCCCGGCTCTCCCGGCTGCAGACAGCGAGACAGGCTGTTTCTCCCCGCGAATCACCTAGGAAGAGCTAACCTGAAAGCCGCGGAGGCACAGACGGCATCACCCAACAGCTGAAGGCAGCGAAGAGCTGCGCGCCCGGCAGTTCCCCATCCGCGGGGAGCAGCCGCGCGTCTACGCCGACTCTCGGCAAGGCTGCCTTCGCCTGGGGCCCAGGGAGAAGGTCAGGTCTGGTCCCTGTCGTAAGACAAACCGATTAGCAGCTGCATCTGAAAAACAGACGTGGACATCAGTATCGCTGTAAGAGAAAGCCTCCTTACATTTTAGACACGGCACGGCAGGTCTGCTGCAAATCAGATGAACAAGGAGAATTTCTAACAGGACGTCGCGCCGTACAGAGCGCCGTTTTCTTCGAAAATACTGGCGACAGTTTGAAGGCCATTTCACAAACATTCATGATCACCAAAAAGGCTGTATTTATGCATGCACACGTGCATGTAAGCCTAATACAACAAAGAAATGCTAATCTTTCCAACGAATCAAGAAACAGTTCTACAACACACCTGTTTTAGTAAATGTGATGAGTGCACAGGACAAGGGTGGTAAAGCACAGCCTGTGCCCAAACTGCTGCCTCATCCAGCCAGCAGAATGGCTCTACCGATATTCTCCCTTTCCTTTTGGGAATGCTCCCTGGTCCCTGCTGTTCCCAGAATTACGCCTAAGTACTGCCGGGAAAGCTTTAGTTACCACAAGCCAAACCTGTACCTACACACAAATGGGAAAGGAGACACACAAACATTTAAATCAGTCAGCGCCACAGCCCAAGCACATGCGCTAGCCACGGACTACAGATACAGATATCCTGTCTTAGCTCTGAGGTACCGGGATGGGGAGAGTAACTACTACTAAGGATGACTTAGTATTGTTATTATGCAAGAATTCAAATCCTGATACAGGTCTGAATATAGGATTTTCTGATATCAAGTAACCTCAGTATCTTTTCTTCCCTCTGCACAGCACCACATCATTTGGAAGAAATTAACGTTCTGGATGGCTATTTTCTTCCAAATGAAGTAGATCTTCATCAGGTAATGGTATTGCCAAAAGCAGAATGGGAAAGGATTCAGGACAATCTTGACAGCACAACTAGAGAAGCAGCACGCATCCTCGCTGAGAAGAAAGAACGGGAAGAAATGCACTTACGCTCCAAAGCTGCTGTAAAAGACTGGCCCAATACCATTATGGTAAGTACAAGATACCTTTGTAAACAAGGGGATTCGTTTTCATATATGCAAAAACACTCACAGTAACATTTCTAGCTGTACTCCCTTTGTTTAACATTTGCTTTTAAATATGTATTTTAACTAAACTCCATTTAAATACATTTAACATCTAACATCCACTTTTTTTTTTAATTAAAGCTAAAATGCAAAATTAAAAAAAACCCCAAACTTTGAGTATGTCACCTTCAGAATGGTTTATACGTTTTTAATCCATGAGCTTTAAATGTGATTTCTGATTTTCTCTGCACTGTAGGGCCTGGCACAACGGAAACTTAAAGCCAAAAAATTACGTGAAGAAAGGGAAGAAGAAGAAAGAAAGTTACTTGATTTGGAAGAGCAACGGTTCCAAGCAGCAAAACGGAAGGAGGCTCTTGATCATGCAAAAACCTACCTATACTATCAGAACGAAAGAGTGAAAGGGTTGCATGTTTGTTGACAACTTAGAATTTTTAAATTCAAATTGTACCGAATGTCTTTAAATGCTTCTGAACATGCTAATTACTTTAAATGTTCTCTTGCAGAGTGCACTTCTACTTGCTGAGGTCCTAAAAGAAAGAGATGCTCAAGTTGAATTTAAAAAGTTAAAGTCAGATGTTAACAAAAAGAAGGGTGAAGAAAAGGAACATGAACATAAAGAAGCTATTCTCAGAGAAGAAGAAAAGGCACATCAGTGTTATATGAATCAACAGGCACTACGCAGAGATCAGCTGGAACAGTAAGTAATAATTAATAACCCTACTTTATTATTCACTTAAGCTCTCTTCTCACAAATACATTCTATAAAGTTTTTACAGAAAATTACTAACCATTTGATTCACAAATGCAACACTTTAAAAGAAAAATGCAGAGTGCCACAAAAGACCTTGCACAAAAGGGAAAAGCTGTGATATGCAGTGTCTCTTAGTTGCCAACAGTCTGCATGTAAAATCAGTTCTGACAGGCATCAACAGGTTTTAGTCAAATCACTTTTCAAAACTTGTTACTGAAAGTATATTTTAATTTAGTTTTGGTTCCAGAAAATGAAAAGATTAAACCAGATTTTCCATCTGCCCATAACTAGGTTCCAGGGAATGCATCAAGAGAACGCATCACTGCCACCTCCATTCTTTCAGCTCTTCCAGAAACCTTATGGAGGGGTCCCCAGTGGTATTTACAGGACTGGCCATGGTGGTCTGATAGAAGGAATCAAGATCCCTAAGGCAGAAGAAGGGTTCACATTCTAGGTTCACATATTCCAGGCCCAACACATAAATCCTTGCAAAACTTAGTGTAGAACACTACCAGCTTGAGCTGTTGCCTGCATGCCCAGAAGGAGAAGCATAGATATGGTGGGACTTACTGGAGAAATCTTATTCATTGAGGATGCTGCAGAGATAGGCCAGAACATTATTAATGCAATGGTGCTAATAAGTCATCCAAATAAAACTTGTTACCACTAGACTGCAAACTATGAGCATACCATGTAGCTCACGTCTGGTCAGAGGATTGAGGGCTACCATTACAAACAATGATGCTATTTTTCACCTCTGATATTCTACCCACCTTCAGTTCAAAGTATCACATTCTTCAGTGCAAGTATATATACAGAATCTGTATCTGCTCATTACTTCATGCAGTCCCTAACCCATTTATTCAACTCCTTCTTCCGATTCAGAATAAAGGAGCACAAGCATCAGGCAGATCTGGCCAAGCTAGAAGACAAAAGAGAAGGCGAACAAATACAGAGATTGAACCGACTGTACCAACTGGAAATTCAGAGAAGAAAAGAAAAGGAACAGGAGGAAAAAGTTGAACGCCAGAGGCTGCATCATGTAAGTAACAGGAAAGCAGACAGTTCAAAATGTTTGTTTCACCTTGGCTGCCTGGAGTGAAACAATAGCATTCGTCCATCTAAATGGGCTTACTGGCAATGGGAGGTTTGCTGACAGCTTCAGTAACATTGGATCATATGCCTACCTTGTGAGTTGCAGGCCATGTCTTTCCTCTGTGCTTTTGAGACAGGCCTCTTGGAGGCAGGTCTCTTCTCTTGTCTGAAGGGACACTGGCACCTGATGCTTTGGTCTATGATTAAAGTCTGCTGTAGACATCAAGGAATATTCTCCTTGACTTGAGAACTGGATTTAAGTTCCACATACCTGCTGTTTTGAGCCCATTTTTCTTTGTTAGGAAGAGGGAATAGGCTGAGACTGAACATAACAATATCTCTTTAACTTGACTTTCCCTGGATGATTGGAGAAGTTTAGAAATATAGTCAAGACCTGCTGCCTTCTCTCTTCATCTTTAAAAGCAACTTGCTAAATGCAAACTAGAAACGCTTCAGAACAGTTCTGGCCAGCATGCAAAAGACAGCTGTTTTTTTACATAACAGTATAGAAAACGCTTCAGCTATGACTTGGATTAAGCTCTTAGACTGGGATAGTTTTGGATGAGGTGGGCCAGGAGCAACACAGTCTGTGTGTGTGTTGGTGGGGGTTGCACAGTCCTATTCCTCTCAACATCCCCCTCTCCCATGTGTGTGAATGGAAGCAAGGGATAATGCTCGCTGCATTGCATAGCAATTTCTTTGTGTAATGGGCTGGAGAAGCAGCTATTCAATGCTCAACTCCCCTTCTCCTCCCTCGTATCTACTATCTCCTCTTCATGCACGTTTGAACAGGGAGGCAGACATAAGTGGAAGTACTGAGAATCCCTTTCTTCTCTTCTTTATTTGAAAGAAACACAAAGAATAGGGAGTGATTCTTTTAAGTTGCTACCCCAGGCCCAGATTTTCTAAACTTCATCTGTTATATCAGGACCATTTTGCCCATGCAGGAACATGTAACTGAGCAGAAAATAATCAAAGCAGTAGAGGAACAAAAAGAAATGGAAGAAGATGATCGGATTAGAGCTCATTTTAAAGCAAAGGAAACTATTGCCAAGCTGATAAAAAAGAAAGAAGCTGAAATGCGCAGGTAGGTACAAAGCTAGAGTAAAAATTGTAAACAAACTAAAAATTATACTGTGGTCATTTTCAAATCTTTCAGACTGATGATGTTACACAAACCACAGTTATTCTAAAAATTAAATTCTATTGATAGGGAGAGTAGGGAATTCAGGAGAAAAAGGAAATTCTTTCACAGGTTCCTTAGTAATAGGTGTGTGTGTGAGCAATCTCTCCGTCCTTCAAAGTACAAAGACTTACAGAAGTGCAAAGTGCTACACCAGTGTGTTGGGAACAGTGATTTTTCCATATGGTCTGCCAAGCCTCCACCTCCTCAACAATTAAAGACAATTAAAATCCTTGATGAAAGTATTTTTGGGCATAAGGTATATTTCCCTGAGCCAGATAAAGAAAAAGAATTTGACTTCTTAACTAGGCACCTGTATTAATTATATTGGGTTTTTATTAAGGGAAGGTGGTTTATAAATTTAACATTGAGGGTACAGCATGACAATACCATTGAGCCAACCTAAGAGTTTCTTTCTCTTCCTGTTTCTGGCCAACACTCCCAACATTTCTGCCCTGATGGCAAGATGCTAGGCAGACTCCCCACTGAGTGATCCAGCTCATTGCAACAGAAAGCTAATGTTACAAGAATACAGGGAAGATTTATTTGCTAAATCAGATAATTAAAAAAAAAACCCACAAAAAAACAGGGGGAACACAAGGAGATCAAGGAGTTGGGTGGGTGGGCTGGCCTGTGTGGCAAGAGGAAGGAAGACTAGAAGCAGGATTGCTGAATTTGGTAGCAGTAATGCTTCAGGTAGACCCAGATGTGTACCTGGTATGTTATGGGAGCTCATGTTCTTCTGCAGACTAACACAGGAACATCAGGACAAAATCGTTTACCAATTAGCTGTACAAATGAATGAGGCATTAAAGAGGGAAGATGATCGTCTTGCTAAAGACATTGCAAAAAAAGAAGCTGAACAAGAAAAAAAACGCAAAGAGAAAGAAGCAAAAGAAAAGGCCGCCATTGAATCTATTGCTGAACACAGAGCCACTGTGGTAAGAAACCTAGCCTGTTCTTATTCCTGCTTACTCTAACCGAGGAGCCTGGCCCAGATCACAGCTGGTGGCTCTGGTGCCATGCATCAGCATGCTTCATCAGGTCCACTGACATCTTTCCTGGGGTCCTCTTTCCCTCTCCCACTTCCCTGTTGGACGCACATCTGCCAGGGCTGCTGAAAACCCTGGGCTTGGACACTGGCCAGTCACAACGACTGTGTTTATCAGAGTGCTGATACAGGGCTGCTTCTGCCAAAAGATATGACTTCCAGCTTAGCAGGCTAGCTCCTTGCTTAACTTTTTTTTTTTTGTGTATTTTGTAAAATACAGATGAAGATGAAAGTAGAAAAGGAGAGAGAGAAAAAAGAAGAGGGTAAAAAAGAACTTCATGCGTTAATGGAAAAGAACCACATCTACCTGGAAACGGAAAAAGCCAAGAAACAAAGACAACGTGATGCAAACATGGAAGTGCAGAAAATTCAGATCCAGCAAATGGTAAATAGAAAAGCTGTATCCTGTCGACTCCTTTAGAAAGAAACATGCATCTAAACCAACAGCACTAGCTCCTGCCTCAGAAGAAGAGAGGAAGCTTGCTGTGTTTTGTTTGGGGTTTTTTGTTTGTTGGTTTTGGGTTTTTAGATCACGTGTGCTCCGCATATGCTGGTGTGGGGACCAGCCTCCTCTCAGAGCAGTGGTGCAAGTCAAGGCTGGTTTGCAATGACAGATCACATCCCGTCCTGTGCCATTATGTACTACTGCTGCTCTCTTGTATCTTCTGGGCAGGTCACCAAAGAGCAGCAGCTGATGCTGATGTTTACTCAGCTATTCAATGTACCCTTTATGTGGGGGGTAGGGCAGGGGAGAGAAGAGATGATATTTGCCTAGTATCAACTAACATCACCGCAGATCTCCTGTAAGCTTTTACCCTCTCTAAGGGATAGTTATGTTGTGAAAGAAATACTAAGCTTTGTTATTCCCTTTTCTTCATCAGGCTGAAAAGCAGGCAAAAAAACAGCAGGAAAAGCAAGCAGACTTGGATTATGTTATCCAGAGAGAGGCTATTGCACTTTTTAAGGAGCGTGAATTTCAGAGCTATGCAAAGCAAGTAATTGAATCAGAGTCCAAGACTACACACCATCTTTATCCTCTTCTCAAAGCATCCAAAGATGGAAGAGGACTTGGACACGGGCCATTTTCCAGAGGAAGAGAAGGAATAAATAGTAGTTTTCAAGCACAAGATGGTGCTGGGGGCCAGTTACCTTGTTGTAGCTGTACTCCTGCTCAAGAAGTTAAAAACATGAAATAACATTGAGACTATCCAGCAAGGAAAGGCAGAAGCAGTTTTCATGTGGTTAAAAAAAAAAAATCTTTTGAACCTTACCGGCAGAGTTAAGCTGCAAAGGATCTACATCGAATATATGTTATGAATCTGGAAGTCCATTTGGAGAAAAAAAGGTTGCCAGAGAACTGGTTGTATTCTCAAAAATCCTCAGCTTGTATTTCATGAAAGTTAGTTTATTAAACTTGAGACAGGAATGCATGATATGTAACTGACCATCAGTGTAACCCATTCCAGCCAAAAGCTCACTATTATGGTTATACTTCTATTATTCATTGTTCTAAAAATTCACCGTCCCATGTTTTTCAGGCCTGGGATATGAATTCCCAGTACAAAAGGTCACATTTTTCATTAGCCTACTGCCAGTTCAGTATTCCTTGTAATAGAAAAAAAACCAGAACAAAAAAACCAGAATCTCCAGGGGACTAATACATGTGAAAGTCAGAATAGTTATTGCAGTTTTTACAGCATTTTGCAACTACCTCTAAAACAAATGTCATGCTATAAATTAGTTATATTATATGAAAATATGAATGTGATTTGATTGCAACCCTTAAAAGGTCACCTAGGAGACAAATAGGTCCCAGCATAGCTGTAAACAGCTACTACAAGAAGAACATGGCAACAAGAGAC
Organism: Buteo buteo; assembly: GCF_964188355.1. Lineage (NCBI taxonomy): Eukaryota > Metazoa > Chordata > Aves > Accipitriformes > Accipitridae > Buteo > Buteo buteo. Next base: position 31,899,471 of record NC_134175.1, read on the forward strand.
AACATAGTTGGACTGTTCTTTCAAAAAGACTAACAATGATTCAGACTGTGGTAAGTAGATCCAGATCTAAAATGGTTTCTCAGATTCCTCAGCTGACTTTCCCAACACCCAAGTCACACACACATCTCACTCCTTAGGCTTAGGTTCTTTGCTGAAATTTTACTACCATGTTCCTGCCTTGGACAGAGTTAGGGTTTCCTAGACTGACTTCCTCCACCAGTAACCTGGGGTCTAAACAGGGTATCCCCCTATTCTGGGGTCCACTGGAAACAAAGCTCAAGAAACTTGAAGCTTTGCTTTGTTGCACACAACCTTCTGTTCCAGCCCTGCAACTGCCCGTCTCTGTTGGCCAAACTAGAAAATGACGCAAGTTCTAAAAAAAATAAAATTGGGAGAGTTTTGTACAAAGGTTTGGAAAATGGGTCTTCTGTGTGCCTTCAGGTTTCTGAGCCTGGCTGCCAATAGCAAACGGCTCTGAAGAAAGCACAGGGCTTTGAGCAGGACGCATGGCTACCCGGAGGCGAGGTCCCTCCGGCAAGCTGAGGGCCAAGCAGAGCTGGTTTTACCTGCCCTGCGGCGTAAAACAGCTGGATGCAAGATGGACGCACTGCTCCCCGAGTGCAGCAGCCACCTCCCCGAGGAATCTCTCCCAGCCAGGGCGAAGGAGGAACTTGTGGAAGGAGGGGGAGGGCCGGCCCCCTCACCCAGCTCCCCGGGCCAAGGGCTCTCCTCCCGGAAAAGAGCGCCCAGCGGCCACCTTCTCAGGTCAGTAACGGAGAAAGGCGAGTTTCCAACGCCCCCAACTACAGGCAGGCCTAGCGGGATGCAGGTCACGGGCCAGAGGCGGCAGCCCACAGAGCCAGGCCGAGCCGGGACGCCGCAGCGCAGAGCCACGACAGCGGGAAGAAAAGCCGCCCAGGTGGGAGCAGAAAGACAGAGGCAGATGGGGACGCTGCAGCCTCTTACCGCCTGCGGGTATTTCACGAACCGGCCGCGGAGGAGGGCGGCTCCCGCACGGGGCCTCCGCGGTGACCGCCGCTGCTCGGACCTGCTCTGCCGCCCGACCCGGACGGAGCCGAGGAAGGCGAGGGCGGGAACCGCGCCACCAAGCCGGGCCGACCCTCACAGCCTGAAGGAACGGGCGGTGCCCGCCGGTAGCTCCCCAGGGCGGGGCGGAGCGGAGCGCTGGGCCGGGCGGAGCCGCTATAACACCCGCGTCACCGGGCGCGCCATTCCTCCCTCATCCCCGGCTGCTGCTGTTCGCCCCGTCAGCGGGGCTCGGGGCGTTCCCGCGGGCACTGCTCGCCGCGGCCGCCGCCTTTGTTCCCTCTCTGCGTGCGGAAGAGCGAGCCCCGGCTTCCCGGGACAGCCGGGCCGCCGCCGTCTCTCTCTCGGCAGACGTTGCCGCTTGGCGGAGAGGCGGGGGCTGGGCGCAGGGCCGGCCCGCGGCGGAGAAAGGCCGACGATGGACCGCGACGGGCCGGACGCCGCCCGCCGGGAGGCAGAGCGGGAGCGCGGCCGTTACCTGGACCGCCGGGCCGTGGCGCAGGAGCAGCTGGCGCAGTGAGTCCGGCGGGGTCTGCCCGGCGGCGGCGGCGGCGCCTTAAGGAGCGTGGCGGGGGGGAGTGGGACTTGGGTTAAAAATCTTCCCGTGGCCAGCTCCGCGCCGCGGACGCAGGACACGAGGGGGTTCGTTGGCGCTAACCCAGCTGGGGCGGCCCGGCCCGGCCCGGCTCTGGCGGAGCGGGCCCGGCCCGCGCCTCGGCGGGCCTCCCGCGGCGGGAGCAGCCCCGCCGGCGTCGCGCCGTGGCTGGGGCTGCGGGACTCGCTGCTTTGAAACCATTGTTTCTGAGCCGCCTCGCTCTGTGGTCAGGCTGAAGACGTGTCACCTCTCCTCGCCCTCCGGTTCCTCCGTAACTCCGTTCTTCAGCTTCAGAAACGTCTCTTGCTACCAGTGGCTATGCCTGTCCTAATAAATGAAACAAGACGGTCTGCGTTCTGGCACTGAGAGCAAGCGGCTTGTCTCCCTAAGGCAAAACTCTTTACTATTGCTGCTTCCCCCAGCCCACGCTAGCGCGGGCTGATGACCGTGGCCACGTCTTGCACGGTGCTGTGGCACTGTTTGGAAGACGACTAGCTGGCAAAGGCCCAGCTTGTACAGGGGGTGGGCTAACAATTAAAACAGGCTAATCAAATTCAATCTAATATTAGAGTGCGTACGCTGATCATGTTTGCTTTTGCTAGTATAGGCTTAACCAGCACCCTTGCAGTAGGACTGAGCTTTGGCCAAAGGATTTGCAGCTGCCTTTTAAAAAACATGATTCTGTTTTTGATCCCCGATATTCTACTTTCACTTCAAAGTATCAGGTTTTTTACTGTTAAAGTGCCTGTAGATATGCAGAATCCGTATCTGTTCCTTACTTCATACAGTCCCTACCCCATTTATTCAACTCCTTCTTCCGATTCAGAATAAAGGAGCACAAGCATCAGGCAGATCTGGCCAAGCTAGAAGACAAAAGAGAAGGCGAACAAATACAGAGATTGAACCGACTGTACCAACTGGAAATTCAGAGAGGAAAAGAAAAGGAACAGGAGGAAAAAGTTGAACGCCAGAGGCTGCATCATGTAAGTAACAGGAAAGCGGACAATTCAAAATGTTTGTTTCACCTTGGCTGCCTGGAGTGAAAGGGTTGCATTAGGCCCACAAATAAATGGGCGTGCTGGCAATGGGAGGTTTGCTGACAGCTTCAGTAGCATTGGATCATATGCCTGCCTTGTGAGTTGCACGCCATGTCTTTCCTCCGTGCTTTTGAGAAAGGCCTCTTGGAAGTTGTAATGTGGCACCTGAGCTTTGGCTGGTCTACAATGGAAAAAGTTTGCTATAGGCAGCAAGGAGATTGTCCTTGACTTGAAAATGGGATTTAGGTTCCGTGTACCTGTGCTGTTTTAAGCCCGTTTTCCTTTGTTAGGAAGAGGGAGTAGCCCAAGTCTGAATATGACAATATCTCTTTAACTTTCCCTTTATGATTGGAGATGTTTAGAAAATTAGTCAAGACCTACTTACCACACCTACTGTTTCCCTCCCCATGCCTGCTTGAGCTGGGAGACTGAAGTGTGGAGGTACTGTGATGATTCATTGGAATGTGAGAAAGTAAGAGGAGAGAATTCCCACTGAAACCCTACTTGCTTTTTTCCCCTGTATTCTTCCTCACCTCAATTATAAAAATCATAACCCATTTGCCCCCAACCTTTTATATGCAATAAAAGCTATATATACTCATAACTGCCATTTCTGTCTGATTACAAAATGCCTTGTCCCTTACGCTTTTATGGTTCTACAGACTTTTACTGTTTGAGCCCTTCAGAGTCAGTGCTGTGTGAATAATACACAGGATGGGAACAGTTGGAGCCAGTGGGGCAGTAGAGGAAATAATATAACTTAAAGATACTGTGCTTGGGGCTGCAATCACACACTAATTTTACTTTTGTGGTAGTTTGTGGTAAGTAGGTCATGAGAATTCTCTTCTCTCTCCCGGTTTCTATCTTCTATAGCTTCTCCACTGATAAAACCAAAGAACTCTTATATAGGCTAGGCCTGAAGTCTTTGCTAGATTTTTTTTTTTTTCAGTTCATGTTTCCAATATCTGATTCTACATAAAAATAACAGTACTTTTCCATTTAAACAGGAGTATGCAGCTGAACAGAAAATAATTAAAGCTGAAGAGAAACAAAAAGAAGATGATGACGATGATCGGATTAAGGCTTATATCAAAGGAAAAGAAATGATGGCTGATCTGACAAGAGAAAAAGATGCAGAGACTAATAGGTGGGTCTAGGGCTACAGTTTTCAGCATCAAGATTCAAACTTGCAATTGAATTTTGTGACAAATGTTACTCTGAATTTTTACATCAGCAGAATCAGAACTTTGTGATGCAAGCAATTTTTCTGTAATTAAAATTTGAAAAAGAAGTAGAAAGTCCAGAAGAAATGCCTGCCAGTTCCAGTAGTAATTGGTGCTGTTGGGGGCGGAAATGGGATTGCTGGCTTTGTTAGGAGCAGAGCCTCAGGTAATTGGAGTGGATATCCTGGTATGTTATGATAGCTCATGTTCTCCTGCAGGCTAATGCAGAAGCATAAGGACAAAGCTTTTGCACAACTAACTGCACAGATGAATGAGGCATGCAAAATTGAAGATGATCGTCTTGCTAGAGGAGCTGCAGAGGTAGAATATGAATACCAAATGAAAAACAAAGAGAAGGAAGCAAAAAAAAAGGCTATCATTGAATCTATTGCTGAACACAGAGCCACTGTGGTAAGAAACTTAGTCTGTTCTTATTATTCTTTCTGTCATATACACCTGTACTTCTGAATACCTTTCAGAAACACCGTAGATTCTAGCACAGTTGTCTTCAGTGAGACACATGCAAGTTCTCACTTAGCAGCTGCCTCTTGTATTAACTGTCTATAGTTTCAGAACTAACTCCTTAAGAAAGGTGAAAGCAGTACATGTGATGAACCCCTCTCAAAAAATTAAGAGTTGGAAGGCTCTATAGTTGTTGATAACTTGTGCAAACATTTTCCAGACTCTGCACTGCTTACTCTAACCGAGGAGCCTGGCCCAGATCACAGCTGGTGGCTCTGGTGCCATGCATCAGCATGCTTCATCAGGTCCACTGACATCTTTCCTGGGGTCCTCTTTCCCTCTCCCACTTCCCTGTCGGACGCACATCTGCCAGGGCTGCTGAAAACCCTGGGCTTGGACACTGGCCAGTCACAATGACTGTGTTTATCAGAGTGCTGATACAGGGCTGCTTCTGCCAAAAGATATGACTTCCAGCTTAGCAGGCTAGCTCCTTGCTTAACTTTTTTTTTTGTGTATTTTGTAAAATACAGATGAAGATGAAAGTAGAAAAGGAGAGAGAGGAAAAAGCAGAGGATGAGAAGGAGCGTAATCAGTGGATGACAGCAGATCGTATCTACCTGGAAACGGAAGAAGCCAAGAAACAAAGACAACGTGATGCAAACATGGAAGTGCAGAAAATTCAGATCCAGCAAATGGTAAATAGAGCTGTCAGCCCCTTCAGTAAGAACCCCATGCATCTAAACCCATAGTACTAGATCTCCTGGGTGGGAGAGAGAGAGAGGAATCTTGCTGTGGGTGTGATGTGTGCATTTTGTTTGTTTTGTTTTTTTTTTTTTTTAACCTGTGTGCACTGCAGGTGCTGAGGTTGGGGACCAGCCTCTTCTCAGAGCAGTGGAGCAGAAGCCTCTTCCAGGCTGACTTGGCCCATGCTGGTTTGGGAGGATTACCTGGGAGGGCTGGTAATAAGGAAGAGATCAACAATGACAGATTGCATCCTGTCCTGTGTCTTTATGCCATTTTTTCAGCCATGCCACTACTGCTCTCTTGTATCTTCTGGGCAGGTCACCGAAGAGCAGCAGCTGATGCTGATGTTCACCTAGCTATTCAATGTACCCTTTATGTGGGGGGTATGGCAGGGGAGAGAAGTGGGAAGGCATGATATTTGACAAGTATCAACTAGGTATCTACTCACATCTGTTTTCTTTATCAGGCTGAAAAGCGGGAAAAAAAACAACAGAAAAAGCAAGCAGATTTGGACTACGATGCTCAGAGAGAAGCTGCTTTTTGTAAGGATCGAGCATTTCAGCAATAAAGATGGTGAGTAACTGAATCGGTGCCATTACTGGATGTAATTTTTATTCTCCTGTTTGAGCATCCAAGGAGGGAACAAGATATGGGCTTCCTAACTAGGACAACTGCAAGAGTGGTGGAGTGTATACATGTGCAGTATTAAAAAAAAAAAATTTGGGAAGGGAGGTAAAGAAGGATGGTTGATGTAACACCATCCATGTTCCTCCTGCCAAATGTATGCAAGCCCCCAACTTGCTTGGGGACTGAGCAAACACTTGGCATTGTGCAGGAGTGTTACAGCTTGTGTGCTGCTAAAGCCCTGCCAAGAACTCTGCTCAGAGCCAGCACAGACCCAAGTAGTGTCTTGGTTGGTCAGTCCTGCTGTGGCCTGGGCTGCTGTGCTGGTTTTGGATGGCAGGACATAGCTGGTTGGAGCTGACTGACTCTCTGTACCCATGTCAGTTAGTGTGGGCCATAAGGGGCTTGTTTGTGGAGTGAGGAGGCTGCTGGTAAGAACTTGACACCTGTGATGCATGTGTTTCAGAGGTTTTGCCCAGAAAAGCTCTAGCCTGGTGTCAGGGCTGAATGCCCATCACTGTTTGGAGCACATCTTCCTGTTTAAGGTTCATCTTAAAGGGTCCAGTTTGTGATCGCTCTGTAATGTGAACTAAAGCACAGTAAGTAGGAACAATCAAGAGACTCATTTCAATAACTCACTTCTGACCTAAACTAAAATGCTGATGTTGCTGCACTATCAACTAAAAGTCACACAGAATTATTTCCAATTACCTTGGAGTAATTGATTTTGGAAACTGTCTATTTTTTTAAAAAAAGACATGGCAATTAACTTGTGAAATTGTCTCTAAATACATTTTTTTCATAGTTCACTAATGAAAAATTTATTTCCCTTCTCTCTGAGCCAGTGCTCCTTTTACTACTTCAAGCTTTTTTCAGCAAGCAGAAGGAATGGAAACTTTTAATAAAGCCTTCTGATAGCAGAAGCTGGAGCCTTGAGAAGAAGCATTGACTACAGCAGAAGTGGTGCTGAAATTTGCAGTGCTTGATAATGCTCCAAATGCATCCCTAAGTGCATATTTGCACATGCTCACTACCATGCAATTGGTGAGTTAAATGGGTTTTAATCTACCTCCACAGCAGCAAGAAGCAAGGTGGATTGCAGCCTCATTTCCTCCTCAGCTTCAAGAAACACCCTGTTCTGCAGATTATGTATGTGGCAGCAGTTGAAGTCTACAGCCTGCTTAAAAGGGGTACAAACACCATGGACTTTGAACATCTCCAAATACCAAACTCAGTATACCTAGAGTGAAGTAGGAATCCTGTGTAATTTTAAAACACATTGGCTAAATATGGATTTAGTTACCCAAATTCAGCATGAAGAAAATGCAGCATAAATCATTATGTCACTTTATTCCATTGATTTTGAGACGCGCATGCTTTGTGTGCTTGCTTTAAATGACTAACCCTAGTTAGTAATCCTCTATAAAACTAGGCAAAAAAACCCTCCAGTGTTTTAAGAACATGAAGAAATACTTGAGGTTAAAACTTTCAGTGAGAAAGCATTTTGGTAACAATTGTCTTTTACAGTTGTCCTACATGAAAGGCAAGAATGGAAAGCTGCTTACAGGAATAATACAGAAGACTAAAATCAGCTTGATGTTTATGATATGTTGAAGAAAACAGGAAGAAAAGACAGGGAATAGGCTAAGAGAACAACTCCTTGTGCAAACAGAAGCAGTTGAAAGCTATTGAACAGACTGAGATGAGAAAGCAAGCTGGGCTCATTCAGTCTGGCAATGAGGAGACTAAGGAATGAGCTCACTAACAGCCTACAGGTGCTTGAAGGGTAGTTAAAAAAACAGCACAGCCAAACTCTTCTCAGCAGAGTTGGGTGACTGATAGAACAAATTGTGACATGGGACATCAGGCTGAGTAGTCACAAAAACCTGCTTCACCAGGAGCAGAGTGTGGTGATACTGGATCAGAATGGCCAGAGGTGGTGGAATCGCCACCTGTGAAGGCTTTAAAGGTGTCCCATGTAAGACAGGAGGCTGGTGTAGCTGACCACCAGAGGTTCTTTTCAGCTACCATTTAAATATGGCAACAAAATACAGGGAGATCAACTGCAGCTGATAAGGGAAATTGCTGACCTGGAAGAATCTGCTCATTGAGAGGTACCTCTAACCTAATGCCTAGTGTCACTACTTGTATTAGTTATTAGCAGAAGTTTTAATTAAGAGCTAGCAAATCAGAACATGCTTTGAGAAATAATTTGACTAGTAAACTTTAATTACTGTTTTTGCTCAACAAAGCACCCTCTCAGATGGTGTGCTGCTTCAGGAGGTTGTAGCAGATGAGAAACATAATAGGTATTGGCCTTATTAGAAGGCCAAGACCTTAGAAATGCAAGGCAACCCTCAGATGGACTGAAACAGAGATCTTAAAGTGCACTTTTTCCAAACCTGTCGCCCAACTCTGGAAGTAGAATGGCAACTTAAGTTTGAGGACGTGGGCCTCCAGGGTCTAACATGGTATTCTCCCAACAGTAACACAACTGCTACCTGCATGGCTAAAGTAAGACAGTACTGTTGTCATGGATCTAATACAACTCCTCCCTAGGAAATGGAAGAGAAGCCTTCTAAAATGCCCTGTATCCTAAGGGAATTTGAGTTAACTCAGTGTGCAGCTCTTCACTGTTAGGTAGTGTTCCAGGTTGGAGTTACTAGTTCTGTTCAAGTTCTTTTAACATTACAGTCTTTGCTACTGCTCAGCTCTAAGGAAGTTTGAAGAGGACACCTACCTGGAAACAAACTACCCATGAACAGAAGAGTTGGCACCGTGGGACTATTAAGGATGGACAGTTTCGTGTCCCAGTACAGACTGGTTGTATGCTCCTGAAAAAGAAAAGAAAAATTTTTTTTTCAAAGGTCACTCATTGTGTTAGGTCAAATTTGTTGTGTTTCAATAGCTAAATTCTTTCATATGCCTGTTACTAAGTTACACCTTTCTGGTATCTCTTGAATGGAAGAGTGCTATAACTAGTTTGTAATCTTCCTTCTTGTTCTGGCAATGCATCTTTGAGAGAAGAAAAATTGACTACTTATAAATAGCTCTCAAAAAACCCTAAACAACCCCAATACAAAAAAAACCCTCCTCTCTGAAGGCTAAGACTTCAGAGGGAGTTGAAGTGAAGGCCAGAGGTATGACAAGACCATATGAGATGTCGTCTTTGTAATTATCTTAATTCCTTTCTATTTAAAATAAATCAAGTTGTGCTAAAGGCTTTGTTAAACTTGCAACATGTGTAGTCATTCCCTTTACACTCCTGCACTGCCACCACTACTAACTAAGCTGCTTTTTGTTTTGGTATATCATGGCCTTTGGCATTAAAGCTTGATACCTAAGTGTATTCAAACCTGCCCTCTAATCTGTTCAACCAATCTCTAGAAAGCAGTCTTAAAGTATAGTTGTTCATAGCTGGTTGATACTGTCTTGCATAAACCAGCATAGCACTTTTAGCTGTGGGTTTCCTCATCTCCAATACATTATCCAGAGAAATGCATGATTCTGTTAGGTGCTGAACAGCTTGAACATCAGAACTGCAGGTCCAATAAAATTCAACATTACATCTCTGTTAACGTAATAGTAATTGTCCCTCTCAAATGAGTAGCACCTCGTCTGACTCCTTTTCTATGTAAAGGAAAAACACGCAAAGGTTAGAAAGCAGCAACATGTACTGGAAGAAACAAGCAATAGTTACTGAGTAGACCAGAGACAGGATCAAAGGTATGAGACTACTGAGATCTAGGAAGTACAAATCCAGCAACAGGTACAGTGGCATAGTGGACAAGGGAGAAATTGGACTATCTTTGGTAAAGCTCACTATTGCGTTACTACTATAGGACAAGTATTTCTGCATTAGTTTCAATTACAACCTATCAGTGCAGATAAAATTATTTGTACAACAGTTACTGATGATATAGTAAGACTTCAACTCTGTTTCTTTCTTCTGCAGAAATACATCTGACAACTACAGAAGTATCTACTAAGGAGTAAGAAGCTAGCCCGTCTCATTACAAGTTATATGTGCCTGCAAAACCCCTCCGTGCCTAACAGCTGAAGCTAACTCTAGAGCAAGTTCCAAGGCATGTTATTTGCCAGAACCTCCCTATACTCAACTTGCAGCGCAAGAAACAAGTACCAAGCCATAGTTTGCAACTGTACCTGTAACTACTCTAGTTTTATTATGGAACAAAGCAGTAGATTCACTTTCTAGGAAGTCAAGAGGTAACAACCAAAGATACACTATCAGTTCATCTGTACTGTATTCCTTGAGTATTGCTGGGCCTGCAGACTAATTCAAAGCTTATGTTTTGGCTTAATTTTTTTTTTTACTGAGCAAATAATAAAATTGAATAAACTGTTTAAAAACATCTGTCTGTAACAAGATCAATGTTGAGTGTACCTTTTATTTGTGACAGTTTTCTACTTACTTTTACTCTGGAGAATGCAATGGAAGATAGGAATACTATCTTGAGAAAAGTTGTGGCACTGGCTGAGTCTTCAATCTTTATGTGAAGGCTATGGCTGCAGCAAGACTGTGTGTATTTGGTACTCAGCTTTCTAAACTGACCTTAGGGAATGGGAAAAGCACTTTCCTGCTTTCTCCTAAGCACTGCTGCCAGCACAGCCAGGTTGGGATACTAGTGTAGGTGACTTCTTGATCAAAACGTGTTCTTTCACTCAGTTCTAAACTGACTGTAAGCTGTCCTACCATTACATTTAAATTCACATCATCAAACAGGTAGTTCTGTAACTACTGCAAACTATTCTGCTTCACACCTTATATTTGTGTAAGTACAAGATCAAAGTTTGCAACTAGCAAAAAAAAAATCAGTGAAGACACTAGCTCAGCTTCATTACATAGCTGCATTACATAGCTGCATTTTTATATGTGTTACAATATATAGATAGTGAATAGACTGTCATTTGTCCTTCTGTAGTAGAAACTCCAACTCCATCTATAACTCAATACTAACCAATTTAGCATGGAACAAAAATCTGACTAGTCACATCTTCAGTAAAAATGTAGAGATCTTAGTTTAACTGAAGAGGTAGTTTTCTGACATCAAATCACCATACCTTATAAATCGGTACAAACAGTACTACCACTTTAAAAGGCTGGAGATTGACCCTCAGAAGCACATTTACACACACAGGTTGCACCATGTGACTTAGAAGTGAGTATTACTCTACAGAAGATGCTAAGTAATATTGCAAGAAGCACTCATGGCAGACGTATGGAATACACTAACAAATATGCAAAAAAGCATTTATTTCTGAGAAGTACTTTAATACACAAGTTGTACATTTCATATCAAGAACTTACTCTCCTGCTGAAAACTGGATCATCTTCCCTGTTGGAAACTACAAATTACAAAATGTTCAAAAGACTGAGGTTTCCAAATACTCTGTTGATTACTACATGCACAATACTACCTGTATAATTAACCACAATTCTTTTAGCTGGTGAAGGAAACCAGTTATCAGCTAGTTCCTCTTACCACTGATTATAAATTAATAGGCCTAACTTCTTTCCAATCCTTCCAACCATTCTTTTCATTAGCAGTTATGGCTAAAGCCACACACTGACTACTTTTTATATACAGTTATAGGGATACATACAGGAAAGGTAGAAATGTCTAACTTCCTGCCAAAAATAGCAAGTTTCCTTAAGTGCTTTGCACATTACAAAATTTCAATTCAAAGTAAGGGTGCTGCATTAATTCAGTTTATTTAGTCCTTTTAATGTTAATATTAGAACCTTTATGAATACAAATATAAATTTAAAGCCAATCATATGCATATTTAGCAGTTTAAGATCTGTCCTCTGAACTTACTCATGTTAACTGCCATAATTTTGTTTGAACAGTGACTATGATAAAGAATTAGTGTCCTTAAACAAAATGTACCTTTACGTAGTTTTACTATCTAAACTCACCGCTTTTATGATATTTTATTACTGCTATTCCTTTTGTGAAATTTCATACTAAAATTAGAAAACTTTGGTATGATAGCTTCTTTTTTAAAGCAGGTGACTATTACTTTTTGCTTTTATGCAACACAAGTTTTGTTAGAACAGTGTTCCTAATGACATGAATTGTTCAAGGGTAGGAAATAAGAATACTAGAAGTACATATGCAACAAAACGGAAAGCTGAAGTTTTATCCTAGGCAACTGCAGAATTGTGCCAAATGCAAATTTTGCAAAATGCAGAGTTCACAGACTTTTTGATACGCATTTTCTTGAATAACTTAGTTAAATACTGCATTAGGAAAATTACTATTTTCAGCAAAAGAAGGAAAGTGCAAGTAACAGTTCTTTACATTTCTATCACATTGACTTTAGAAGTGTGAAGGTTAATTTTGTCACTAGTATCCTCCAGGTTAAGTTGACAAAAAAAAAAAATTAAGTCATAGCTGCTGCTAAAATACTATTGCGTTTTCTCAAAGCTGTTCTTCAAGTATTGGAGAGTGAGAATATATAGATGATTTAAAAGAGAGGTCTTTGATAAAGCATAGTATGGATATCTCTAGGTTTTCTGTTACAAGGAAAGTCCTAAAAGCAGGGATATACATTTTTGTCAATCAGACAAGCAATGAGTCTACTATGCCCCTAGAAAGTGTGTCCAAAAATACTTTATTTGCTTCAATAAATGAACAGTTCCAGGAAAGGCAGCTAAAGGACTGCTTCTTTTATGATTTACATTAATCTAAAATTCACTTGCCAGACTGACACTATTACACATTAGACATTGTTAGGAGATCACTGCAAATTCTCCAGGGCATCTGACAAAGACCACTGCAAGAAAAGTCCATAGTGGGGGATTTCAGGTAGCAAGTGAGAAATTTCAGGTTAAAAATCTGAAAACTGGATAGAAGAAAGGGTTAAAAGGTAACCATAGCCTTTTTTTTTTTCTTTTCTTAAAAAAAAACCCCAACAACCACACAACAACAAAAAACAAAAACAAAGCAACAACTGAAACACTATGGCTGTGTCAAAGAATTAGCAGACAGCAACACATCTTTTACAGGCAGTAATGTCTACATAACCTTACATTATATCCACCCACCCTCAGTAAGAATTTGCGCTTCCGAGTTGATGGCAGTACCCAGAAAATCCAACATCAAATAATGGTCTCTTTCTGATAAAGTTTGGAAAGCTACTGCCAATACTAAATTCAGAATTCCATGTATATATAGGCTGTATGGTATTAGTAAAATGTTAGTATCTATTGTCAAACCCACAGAGAATGCATGTCTAACTTTTGGAAATTATTTCAAGCCTGTACATGCACTTAAATGTATGCTTACAAAGTCAGTCCAGTACTCCCTGCCCTCTTTTTACCTTGGGTCTTAAGGTTCACAAATTCTCTGGAGTAAGGTCAGTTCTGGGGTACTGACAGAAAAAGCTGTTCTCTAAATGTACTACTTCCCCCCCCCCCCCCCCCCCATTCGTAAGGAAAGACCACGAGCACTGTTTTGATTACCTCTGGTACACGTAAGCTCAAATATGCTTACAGTTCAGTTCTCTAAGCCAACAGCCAATGACCTGTGACACAGCTGCCAAAGATGGGATTGAGCTACACTGTGACTACAACACAAGGTGGTTCCTGGGAGGCTGGGAACAGGAAAACTGCCATTCAGGGAAGAAACGGTTCCAGGACAGCAAGAGCAGTAGTCGGTGCCTCATAAAGCAGCAAGAGCTCACTGGTGCTTGGGGATATCTTGCCGTCCATGGGACTGTGCTTCAGTCCCACTGAATTTTTATCAGCATTCTCAATTTCCAGTTTGATAAAGAAAAGCACAGATCTGCCAAATCCTCCCTCTTACAAGACCACAACTGTTGAGTTTCAGTTTAAACAAAGTGATCAGCACTAAAACAATTTACCATCAAATACGATACAGGCAAGGCATGCACTCATCAAGAGATCAAGTGTATCCCACCATGTGCAATTAAATGTAACCAACTTCTGACAAAGTACATTAAAAACAAGAAAAACTGTATGTGCCACCAACTCAGATGAATTTTTAACGTGGTATAAAAGAATTAGAGCTCGTTTAATTTGTACAAATAAATTTCTGAACTGTAACAAAGAAAAAATCCATATGAAAGGGTATACAAGCGCGTCTTTTGAAATAACGAGTTACACAAAACTGCAAACTACAATGGATGTAATCTCCATTTTGAGATTTTAAATTAAAGACACTGTAACTTTTTTTAACAATTCCTATGGATTGCCTTACTACTGACTGCTTGCATTTTTTCGCCTCTTCTATAGCAGAGTCAACATAGTTGAGGTTTTTTTGTTTGTTCGCATGCTTATATGTGCTTCAGTGGTACTGGCAAGAATATTCTCAGTAGTGGAAACATACTTCTTCAGCAACAGTTCACTTGTGTGTAAGCTCCATAAAAAATAATGAAATAACATTGCAAACAGTTTTTAAATGAGACTCTGAAGCACATGGCATGCATAGCACAGTATAAATGCACTGAGGAAGCCTTTGTCCAAGCTGCCATACAATTCTCTTAAGCCTAACTTCCTAGTTTTTTCTTACTACAGTCCCCCGAAATAGTACTACATCTTCTTCAAAGTCAGAGTTCAGAGTGGCTTCACACAGAACAGGTACACTGTACAGGTCTTGGGCTCACTGCTCTAAGCAACAGCTTAACATCCACCTGGGAAATGTTTTTACACATTCTGCATAAAATGACCACTGCAATGCAAAATTCATACTAAAACATAGGAAAAAACTGATAGCCAAAGCAGGTCCACTAACTACTCTCCTAAAAAGTAACACTACACACTTCCAGTTTTCTTCCCTGAAAAAAGTTGCTTATGTTGTTCACAATCCTGTATTTTCTTTTGCTTTCAAGACATAACTATTTGTTTTCCTTTAGAATAACAACTGGATCACAGTGTCAAGCCAAGTTTCAGCAATTCTGCTAATCTGCTGTAGTCACACACAGATCACAAAGTGGGTTATAGAGCAAAAACATTGATGAACTCATAGCAAAGACAGAACAAGTTATGTTCATACACTCAAAGATCTGCCAAAAAAATCAACTATTAAAACTGTTTTGCTTTGACACAGCTTTACATCAACACTTGTCACTTCTCTTCAGGAATTTCAAGATTTCCCAGCCTTTGGTGTGAATAGTTCAAAGGACTGAAAGAAGTGTTGGAGTTTGTACCAGATCTATCCTCCTCTCAGCCCACTACGTTAAGTTACCACATACCAACTGCTCTTCGATGATGGCACACATGCAGGCACTCCTGCAGCAACACAAGCCAACCTCCTTCTCTTTCATATGAAGGTGTGGTGGCGAGGAAGAGAGGGGTGGGTCCTAGAGGTAGGAGAGCAAAACAGAAAAGGGAAGGAATTTGTCTGAGGAAGACACATGCTTAGTAGAGAATGAGGAGGAATTCACAGTACAGTCTTTAGAATGAAGGGATGCCGGAAGGAAAGCAAATTTTTGTTTCAAAAAAAATAATGAAGAGCCTGTCTTAAAACATTGCTTGAGAGTCTGCTTCAACTACCCCAAAAAACAGTACTGGAAAACTGCAATAGTTTTCTCATAGACTGCTAAGAAGCAGAAAACATAGAGAGGATTTCCTGGTTCCTTATTCTGACACCCACTGTGAATTCTGGCAGTCTGTTTCATTTCTGTGCATCCAGTAATTAGCAACTGAGGCAGGGTAGTCTGAAGCATCCAAGCTGAATTTTCTGCAGTAGACAAACATGAAAGCATGGAACAGAAAAAGAAGGTTACAGGGAAAAAAATTACACTGATAAGCACTTCAAAAAACATCTTAGAACAAAGAAGGAACTCCCAAACACAGATGATTCCCTTACAGCATGAATTAACTCTACTGTTGGCAGTGACAAAAGTACAAACAATAAATATTTACTTAAATTAATTCACTTCGTGATTACAAAAAAAACAATGTAATTTTCCTTTATAAATTAATTTCCTTAGGATTCATACCTAGTGAAATACAGATGTAGCAACACTGGAGTGATGGACACCTTGCAACATTCTCCTAGCTTTAAGATGACATGCAGTATACTTGCAGCTTTCTTCTTCACACATGAAACAAGCTTCTTCACAGGCAGCCATTGTTTGCACTAAACTAAGTTCATCAGGTAAAAAATAAATGCGGCATAGAAGTTACCTTTCTAGCTGCCAACACACAAGAATGATACATAAACCAATGAAATATTTAAAACACAGCACACTGTATTACACATATAATTCATTTTTCATTTCAAGTTTATTAAAACTTTAGCAGTACAAATGATCCAGGTTTTAGATTATCAAAAGACCAAACTGAAGTCCACATCTTAAAAAAAGGCGTTCCCCAAAATGTCTCTAAAACTTTGAGACAATGGAAACATTAAGTCCACGAACTCATCCGTGCCTGTCATCATCTGTTCCAGGACTTGTTTCATGATCAGACTTTTTATCCTTACTAGGGGCATGATCTCTTTCCTGACTCTTCGATTTTTGGTTTATTTCTTTTTCTGCTGAGGAACTGGTCTTTTCCTTTTCTTTACTGCTGCGTGAATATGATTTTTTTGATTCTCTCTCCTTGCTACTTGGTCTCTTTTTTGAGTCTGGACTTCTATCCTGATCTCTACTAGACTTCTTATCTTTACTGGATTCAGGACTGCTACTTTCACGGCTTTTTGAACGTCTCTTCCTTTGGCTTTCAGTATCATTCCTCTTATATGAGCTTCTACTTTCTCTATTTGAATACCTCTCTCTGTTTCTGCTTTGACTTTCTTCCCTCTCTGAGCTCCTTGAGTCTCTCCTCCTCCTATTTTCTCTTCCTCTGTATTTATCTGGTGTACCTCTCCTTTCTCTGCTTCTTGATCTTCCTCTTCTTCTTGTTTCTCTATCTCTATTCCTTGAATAGTCTTTACTTCTACTACGATCTCTGTCTCTGCTTCTCGATCTTCCTCTCCTACCCCTATCTCGGCTTTTGCTTCGATCCCTTGTTCTACTGCTGGAACTATGTTTTCTTCTAGCATGCTCACGCTCTCTGCTTCTTGACTTACGTTTCTCCCTGTCTTTACTCTTCCTATGGTCTTGTTCATTACTTCTTGAGCCTGCTCTTTTACTTCTCTCCTTGCTCCTACTTCTTTCTTTATCTCTCCCTCTAGAATCATAGCGCTTTTCTTTTTCTCTACCTTTCTCATGGTCTCTCTCTTTGCTTCGTGATCTTACTCTCTTTTCATCATGTCTACTGTGCTTAGAGTCTCTTTCTTTACTTTTTGATTTCTCTCGGCTTTTACTATGGCTTCTAGATTTAGCTCTTTTCTTGGCCTTGCTTTTGTTATGCTTGTCATCTTTTTCTGAATTCCTTCTTGTCTCCCTGTCTTTACTGCTGGATTTGTGATCTTTTTTCTTCTCTTTTTCCCCTCTTCTGCTTGGACTTTCAGAAACTTGTCTGTGGTCAGATGTTTTTCTCTCTTTTCCTCTTCCTGGACTTTTTTGATTATCTTTCTTGTTTTCATTTATTTCACTCCTTGGAGAGAGAAAGATATGATTTTTTAAATATTTTGAATCCCCTGCACTCTGAAAAATTAAGTCAGAAGTGAGACAGCTTCACAATTAAAACTTCAATTACATTAGATCATCTGTATTAATAACTATATATTTACAGTAGCATGATTAAAATCAGACACAGTTAAGTAATGGGATAACCAAGTCAGCGGCCTGTTTTTTTGGAAGTAACTGTGATCGAAAATCTAAGACGACAGGTATTACTTTTCATATATACAAAAAACTTCAATGCATATACTCCAGAAAAAAATAATCTTACTTGTCCCCTTTTATCCATCTTTCTCCACTAGACACTCTCATTCTTTGAGCTCTTTGCATTTCTTGCCTCCAATGTGGAGGAGTTTCACTGCGTCGAAATCGATCTCTTGACCTGGATCTGGAAGGTGTCCGGTAACGCTTGAAGGAAAAAAGACAAAATAGGGTGTAAGCTTGAATTGCACATGCTGTGATAGCTAAGCAAAATTTTTATCCTTGGCGGTTGATTGTACATAGCACCCACCATGACACTTCACGTGTATATACCAAGTTTACACTAACAAGTTATTAACTTACTGAAAAATATATCTGACATTCAGCTAAAGCAGGAATACAAAATGTCTGATCAAATAACTATTTTTAAAGTAACTTTATTTCAGGATTTTTGTACTCTGCTGAGAGGTCTTCTCCTGTTGCTTTTAATTAACACAATTGCAACTCACTTTTCTAACAATGATAATTCCTCTGAGGTTTGACAAACAACATGAAAACAATACTTCACACGTTTTCTTGTAAGGTTTTTACTAAGAAATTGAGGGACAGAGACTTCCATTACTAAAAGCATTTGCTACAAGCAGTGCATAGCATATGGCTTCACAAAATCAGAAGACCCAATGTAACAGCACCCCCCAGACAAAAAGAGAAGTCTTCCCCACGTTCCTGCCACTCATGTCGTACTGGTTCTGCTGGTCACGAGAACCCTTTTTGAGCTAATTCCATTCACGAATTCACAGAATACTGCAGCAACACAAAAAAAGCATTTTTTGTGTGTCCCCCCCCAAATAAACTCAGTGTGCAAACAGGAAATTAATTTAATTTTTCTTGTCTTCCTTCAAACCTCAGTCCCCAAATCAATTATGATGCACCATAAATCCTTTTTTTTTTTTTTTAATCAACCATCCTAATGAAAATGATTAGTAACACCAGCAGTAGGACTCTGCTACCACCTTGTTTATTTTGGGGAACAGATTGTAAACATTTTACCCTTGGTCCTCTTCCTTTTATCTTCCTTCCGGATCTGGTCACTAACAGCCTCCTCTGGTACGTTGACTGTGAATTTGATAGATTACTAAAAATAAATTTAAAAAGTGATATTGTTTATAACATCAAAGAAAGAAGCAAAAATAAAAGCAATTTTAAAACTCTTCAGAAATTAAACTAAATGGAAACACACACTTCTTTTTTCTTATCAGTGCAGACAGTAACAACCACACAGTAAAAACTTCAGATTTTGTGGCCACAAAATATTTTACAAGATTTCCAGGTTTTTCCATTTTTGAGAGAAGAATAAATTATAGATTCAGACTGGACAGTTCCAATAAATTCTAAATGAAACTGCAATGCATTTTACTTTCTTTTTCTTCAATCAGTCACTTTAAATTTTTCATTCACTAAAAGATTAAGCCTTTGCTCTAGGACAAAGACAACAGTTGCCAATAAACTGAAAAATCCATTTTTCATTCAGCAGTGCTCAACACATGGAACTGTTTAATAGGGAAAGGACTCACTGAACATTAAGAGTCCCAAAACAGCAATATGACCATACTACTGTCAGCGCCTAGTCAGACTCAAAACAGATACATTACCTTTCTCTTTCCTTCTCTCTGCTTTTCCTCTCTTTTTCTTTCTCATCTACTTTAGGAGGACTTTTCCTCATCAGGAACCGGTTTTCAGGTACAGGAGGAATTTCTTCAGGACGGACAGTAGATAATGGCTGTGCTTCAGGGTTTTCATCTTCACTTTCACTGGATGAGCTTTATTTTTGTATAAAAAAAATATTTATACTTGAAGTGAGTGATTTGGATGAGAGAAGACCTTTCAATCTATTTAAGTAATTCAGAAATTCTCTTAATTCAATACACAATGATACCACAAGAAACTCAGGAAACAGAGCTATTTCAGAAGCAACTTTTTTTTCCGCTATGATACCTTTGCTCCAAAATGTACAACTGCAGTAGATTTCTAACCAACATATTTTATCTATGAATTCCAATAGTGCAACACTGAACATACATTTACTCTCGAGTTAGACACAGCTTTTTTTCGTTTTTAAATTATTTTCTTTTAAAAACACTATCGGGGGAGTCAAATTCAGATTTTACACTAGCATATATAACTGGCTACAAACTATTGTAACTCCAAGCAGTTTGTATTAACAAACTTGTGTGAAATAGGCTTAGTCCTACAGAAACAATGTTTAGGCAGCATTGCCCTAAGTGAACATTTCTTACGTTTTACTGCTAGCTTAGAAAAATGTGACTTGCACTGACACAACTTGTATCTCATATGGAACTATAAGCAAAATTATTGCATTAGAAATAACACTTTCAAATGCAAGAATGCTTTTTGAGTTTTATTATCTTCCAGCGAAACTGCAAGACTTTTGGCATATCAGACAGAAATAATGTTGTTAAGTATGTCAATTTATTAATTTTTTGTTTAGCTTTGCTTTTATTCCTGTGTACTACATTCTTGTAGGTCCCACTGCATATAATTTAAATTGAATTGCACAAAAGTGAATTTAGGGAAACAAACTATCACCACCCATTTCAAACCAAGCACTCCTGCAACTTTTCAAGCCAAATATACGTAAGTCCTAGTCCAATCCTTCACTCCTTTATGAGCTGCAGCAAGTATGCACTGGACACTGTCCTTTGCCATCACATCAGAAAAATTTAAGCTTGTATATTGAAACTGATTGTCTCCCAAACTTCAAAATACCTGCTTCACTAGTTGTGTAGTTATAGGACAAGAAAATGGTACTGTATGGTGTACATGTAACAAAACAAAACATCACAAAATTGACCTTTTCTTGCTTTTCTTTCGCTTTTTCTTTTCTTTCTTATGTTTCTTGGAATTTTTCTTGTGTTTCTTTTTTCGTTTTTTAGATTTTTCTTCTGAAGCACTCTCGGAATCCGATGATGAATCAGAAGATGATTCTGAATCACTTGAACTTTCTGAGTCACTGGATGAGGAAGACGACTTGTGTCTTTTCTTTTCTTCTTTCTTGGCTTTAAGTCAGAATGGCAAAGACATTTTTGTATCAAACACTTTTAAATAAATCTCAGAAAAAACAACTTATCTAGTATCTGCCTGAGCTTCTTATAATTGTGTCATGAGACTACTTCATCAAAGTACTTAAGAACAAACCGAAATTTTGGAGAAAACACTGTTTCTCCCAAGTACAATAAAGGATATGTCTAGAATTATATAAGAAATTTCCAACATTTTGTTTTAAATGAAGCTCCAAAGTATCAAATTTATACTGTCAAGAACTTGTAGAACTGTGTAAGTTTTCAGATTATGTTTTATACAACATAAGCTACATATGAAGAATTATTTAAAATTTATTTAGAAAGTATTTATTAAAAAAAAATTTCTTTGGTTTCAGGTTTAACCTGACTTCATATTAAAATCTATTCAAATCACAAACAAGAGCAGTTTTGAAAAAGAAAATAAGTAGCACAGACTAAACTGGTTACTCGTTGCATTTTGCTCAGAGGGAAGATTCAAATAACCAACCTTCCTGCTAAGTGAAACCATGCTCAGAGAACAGTCCTAATCCTCCAGCTCATCATGTGTTGTTTGGTTTTTTGTTTGTTTTGGATTTTTTTTGTTTTTAACAGAAAGATACAAGTAACTTACTAACCACCTAGTATGAAAAGGAACCCTGCTAAAAGAGCAGACTAGTCCTTAATTACATATTTCATGATTTCTTGTGTGGCTGCTAGAGCTGCAAATCAACAATTTACTGGCAATCTGATATTATTCTGACAGGAAATAATCCAAGAACACATACACCTTTTTATGCCCTTTAACTAATCTGAGACATACTTAAACTATTAAAAGTGATGGAAGTATTATTTCAGATTCACGCTAATTTAAAAAAAAAAACCACAATAAAAAATGTACCACAGAAACTTCACTAAAGGAGGTCTAGGCTTCTGAGTTATGACACTTCAGGTAGATCAGTTAGATGGTATTAATACTCTTCAAATGGATTATGAAATTCATATCAGGCTATTGTCCAGAAAATTAAAAGCTCTATGCAGAAAATCCAGAAGATCACACTGGTTGTCATCTGACTGCTGTAGCTGACTTTTCTAATTAGCATCAATTATTATTTTACTTTGCCATTACAAATTGCAAAGATAGCCCATCATTCACTACACAACACACTACAGCCACAGACAGAAGAAACAGAACCTTCACCATTAAACAGAAGAAAAATATACCAAAAATAAATACTGATGTCCAAACAGCCTCATCACAGCAAACAATCCATATTTTAGGAGAACGCCTGTTAAGATCTTAGAACAGGCTTCAGATCAGACACAGAAAAAAATTTTAGAATTGCGTGAGGATCCTAGCTGAAAGTATTAGCCTGTTTTGCAAACCTTTTAATAGCTTGCTCTATCCAAAGAGTTCATGGTTTACAGAGATATTATCTGACCTACATCAACATACAAGCAGTTTAAATGCAACCTCCCACCCCCTGCACAAAACAGGTAAGGGAAAACATTAGGCACCAAAGACAGGATTATTGACTAAGCAGCCTGTCTGCATCTGAAAACTATCCAGACACAGAGAACACAATGTTTTTACATATCAGAAAACATAAAAATGTCTCCCTGAATAGCCTAAGTTTTTTTTCTTTTCTATTAAAGATGGGAGAAATTCAGTTGTTCAGTCTAGCCAAGCATTTCTTCTATTGCCTTCCACTTGTGCCCAACAAGATGATACAATTTGTACTTGGCTATTGTGTATCAGTCATTGTTATAAAATAATTTAAGGCAAGTAATTAGACTAACTCATTTAAAAAAAAACAAAAACCAAACACGAAGATATGTTATGATAACTTTCCTATTAGATGATTTTTGTCCTTGCTCTACAGAAAGAAAGTCCTTTGGGGTATTACAGTAACTCAAGTGTCAGAAGATAAAAGATTTCAAGAAATTCAAAGAATTACAGGTTATTAACCAGCTTTTTACTTATTAACAGCCTTGATTTTGTACATATGGATAGGAAGAAAAATTCCACTTCAGAATTCCCTGCTAGCAATCTCTGATCATATAACACATTTACAGGCGTCCAGAAAAAAAGTTCAAGTGGCAGCAGTACTAAACACTAAGAAGTATCTATTAACAGCTATTCAACTTCTAGCATGCACTTATTGGGAAAAGAAATTCTTTTAATTCTCTGTAAACAGATTAGAGACCTGAAGGGGGGGCAGGGAAGGTGATACTCATATAGAGAACTCCAGGCAAACACTTCTATTAAGAGTAGATCTGGTAACAACTCTTCTGAAAACACCAGTGGCTATTTAATGGAACAGTGTAGCAATTTTTGGAATTGCCAATATTAGATGCTCCAACTGTTTAGCGGGTATTACTGAGTTGACTGACTCCTTAGAGATAGCAGTAGGTATCTGTAACTACAATCATGTGAGCTCAATGTGGAAATTCTCAAATTCAACACTAACTTGATCTCATTTTTGCAAACTGCATGATGGGAGGTAGTAGTTTTTCAAGGATGACCAAAAGCAAAAAAAAAAAACTTACATAAAACTCCTTGCTAAACTGGTCACAGAAGAGAATAAGAATTAGTCTTGAGGATGATGAGTCCTAGTATAATACTTAGAGATGTATTATTTGTAATAATAAGCTAGTACTTTCTACCAGCTTAACAGGAAAATAAATTCTCATTTGGGCTAGAATGATAAAAATCAGTGAGGATAGACCATAGTTGCCCAAAACACATTCCTGGTTGCACTTCAGGCAGCTTCTTTATGACAGATGATATGCTGTGGGAACTTCAAACTGCCTCTTGGAAATTGGACATAGCTGGATATGCTTTAGAGTAGCAAAGTTAAGTGTGGATGTATCATAGCAACTGCAGAGACAGGCAGTTACAGGTTCCTAATGGAGAAGAGAGTCAGCATTTCTCAGAAAAGCAACAGCTAAGCTCTCATTCGTAGCATCATCTCTTACTATTAACTTTTGTTCTGTATATAGTTATTGAATGCAAACCAGTGAAATCTCAAATATATGAAGTTGCCATATTTTACTCCCATCTATCCATCTTCTCGGCTACCATGTTTTGCCCGGAAGACCTTCAGGCTGTAGACTGCGATGCATTGAAGTTCTAGATCTATCAGCAGCCTTCAGTATTGTTCCAATGCTTTCATGACAATATCCATAATGACAGCTAAGGCAGTACCGTCCTTTACCTTCAGCAAAGTATTAGCTGGTAGCATTAGATCATCTATGTAAGCCATCACCTCTTTTGTAGCAATCCAGTATCCTACTCTGTCAGGTCTCTCATTCAGAATGCAGATATATACAGTGGTGAAAAATTTCCTCTTCACAGTGATGCAGAACACTTGCTTACAAAAGAGTAAGACAAGCAGTCTCCACATCTCAGCTTGTTATGGACTGTAGCAAGTCTTAAGTTAGCCCCATGATATCAGACCCCTGGACCTGAAATGAAGAAATGACCTGTCCAGAAAGTAGTTGGGCTCAGACAAAAGTCAGAACAGGTGATCTCATCTTGTAATTCACACCAGTGACACTCAAATGGTTACCTTATATCAAGTCCAATAACCTGTCAGACTACAGCAGTCTCCAAAAAGAGGGTGCCTTTACTTCAGGAAATTTAGACAGAAATTTTCCCTGATAATTTTTTCCAGCATTTAATCATCCTGCTGTTCAGAATATCAGGTCTTTTTTTCTATTTTGCACACATCTTGCTTCAATTATTTGCCATGGGTTCCTATTATGTCCTTCACTGGTTGATTAAGGACCCACTGTTTCTTACAACGAAAGTTATGCACAGTAATCAAGTCCTCAGAGATATGCATTAGGGAACACTACCATACTTGATTCTTGCTGATCAGATTACATTGTTACTGTGAGAAGTCCTGTATCACAAATGCCTGTGGACACAGATGTTTTTGTAGACAAGCAACCTACCACACAACTGCAACAGCAGAGGAGGGGGGTGGGGGAAGAAGAGGAGAGGAAAACCAAGCCATCTCCAGCTTCTCTTTGAACAGTTTCAGCTAAAGCCAAACCAGTTTATAACTACTGGCCAGTTCACTAGGAAAAAAAAATTTTAAAAAAAATTGGAAAAGTCTGCAGCAACCGTTCATAGCAACCAGCTTGTGGAAAGGGAGATAATGATGTGTAACAAGCTTGCAGAACAAATGAGCATTCTAGGGGTTGAATGAGTAAGAAAGAGGAAAGGGAGGATACACAAATCAAAAATCCAGATAAGATATGACTTACCAGAATCACCACTTTCATGAAATATCTATATTTCATAATCTAGAGCAGTCTTAAGATTCCTGAATGTGTAACTTTGTGCTCTGTATCAGTGCTTGATAATTTGTAGATACCTTTTTTCTTTAAAAAAAAGAAATTTTCATGACAGAATGACCTAACTACAATACTGTTCTTTGACGAATTATGAAGGCCTAATGTGCCTTAATTGCAGAAAGCACATTTTTACGAGCAGTGATTCCACAGGAACATCTATACATCAATGAAGATCATGAATCAAGCCTAGCACTGCTCTGTGCAGAATCCCCTAGAAACACAATTTTCATGAGAAATCTTCATTAGAGGTTCTTGCTAAAAGCTGCCCAGTGCACAAAGCCATTTTCTTTAAAACATCCCAGATACACCTTTAATTAACCAAAGTAATGATCTCAAACAATGCAGCCAGACTTGTTTACTAGACCCCCTACTGCAAAACTTTGTCAATTGGTATCAAACTCCCATTTGTCTTTAAGAAAATGAATATTATTTTACTTGTTCCATAGTTTTTCTTGAGAATTATATTCATTTAGCTAGTCCATAATACCCTTCCTTAATACTGGCTTAATACTTAGTTTTCTTCTCTTTTTTTTTCTTCCTCCAGCGTTCAGGCTTTTCCCTGCAACTTGAAGATTTTCTAAAAATAATACCACTTGCCCAGAGAGATTCTTCTTTTATAATTTAGTATGTCTCATTCATTTTCACTAACTCCTCCAACTTTAAGGAATAAAAAGAAAAGAAAAAAAAACAAAGGGAAAGATGACAAACATTCTACTTTTCTAGGTGATCACCCTCTCAAATTCCACATAAAAGCTTCTGATCTAGGCCTCTGCAATATTATAATTGTGATCACTGTATCATTCAATTCACATAGCATCCAGTTAAGTTAGCTCAGTCAAGTCATCCTTCACTCATCCCTAAATAAATCAAATTCTCCTATACAAAGAGATAGAATTGCTTCCTTTATAAAGCACTTCATCTGGATATTCATCACGATACCCAAAAATCTGATTGCCCTTCCTCAACTTTAACCTAAGAGAGAAACATTCATACCAGGGACCTAACATCTACTGTGATTCCTTCCACTAGTGCCATCTTGGCTTCCCTGCTAAAACCAAGAAGTATCAGTTCTATTTTCATTCAGTGAAGACTTGTCTAATTCCTTCCTTTGTGTTGCATACCAGACAAGCTTATACAATAAATTAGTTTAAGTCTCCCTTGCTATCATAGCATAACTTCCCACAGAAATTCGCCATTACACTTTCCTCACTGGCAACCTCTTTATTCCTTTGTCTTAACAGCAAATTCTTAGAAGAGTCTCCTCTTGTAACTGCCTCATATTTCACAGTATCAGTTCCCTTTTGCCTCCCATAGTAATGTGCTAAAACCAGTTCCACTGTTAGATGACTCTGTTGATGATCTTCTATGACACTGCTCACCTCCCAGAAACTGCTCCTCCTATCTAGATTCCTTGGCCTCTTCATATATTGACTTGTCCAAGGGCCTCTCCTGCTCCACTTGTCAGCTTTGGACCGCAGCTTGGCAAATTTCCTTCTGCTGATGTGATGATGAACCATTCCTCCTATCTCCACTGCCTCAGGTCAGCACAGCTCATCAGTGGTTCCATGTTGTGCATTTAGCAAACAGTTCCAGCCATACTATCATCTCTCACAGTACCAGTGTATTTCCCCTTGCAGGTCCTACAGCCAGCCTTTCCCCTTCAATAGTGGGATCCTCCATGCACCAGGATCTCCATCATGGTCTGTCAGGCAGCACCTTCACCAGGCTGGCTCTGCATTAGTGCCCATTAGGGCCCACGTCTCCCCGCACTCAGCTCTGCCTTCCACCTGCCGGATCCTGGTGCCTAAGGCCTTTTGTTCTCCAAACACTCCTGCTGCCCACCATTATCTAGTACTGTGCCTTATAGTCAGTTGAGTGGGCTATCCCATTGCCCTGGCATCAATTTCCCTCTGTGGCATGCCAGACCAGCTACAGGAAGCAGAGTCTCCAGGATCCCAGCAGTAGTGGGGCAAAGAGGTACAAGGACACAGACAAATGGGTAGGACCAGGCAGTCAGATCTTTCCAGACGCCTGTTCTCTTTTAGAAATTAAATGAAAACAACATTTTGTATTTATTTTATTCACTATTTTGATGACAAGTACTTTAAAGACCTGCCTAATGGCTTTACGTCATCAGACTGCTCAGTGACAAAACTTTCATTTAGTCATTCAATTTCAAGCGTTCCAGAGTTGACTAAAAAGGGAGCGCGGCAAACCAAGGAAGACATATATACAGAGTAGGTATCTCGCCCACTAGCTTCACCCATTCTGTATATGTATTGTTTTATTTTCTAATCTACACCACCTGTGCATTTTCTAACAGATATCATGCTCCCAAGTACTGTCCAGAAAAACTAAATTATTTCCTAACATGCAGGGTGACTTATGAGTTAATCTAGGAAGTTCTAGGATCTTTGAGAAGTCAGAAGCCATAACAAAACTTTGCCTGGAATTCTGAAGAGATCACTTCAGACTCCAAAGTCATTCTGCTAGACATCACAACAGGTGAACACAGAACTGCATCAAAAAGGAGAGGAAAAACTAAGCAGCTCAAATTTGAATGCCTGTATTTTCTTTCCTTAGGCCAAAGAAACCTTTATTCTTGTCTTGTGCTTGAATATTCTTGGTGCCATCCTTCACAGTACATATCAGCAGAAGGTCCTATGTATGAATGAAAAAGCATGTTCCCTATCATAGTTCCTACCAAACACGCATTCTGGGTTTCCTCTAATGAGATTCTCCAGAGTGACAGCAATATCTTAGATTGAGCCTTATTTTTTAAAAGAAGCAGAATCACATCTCCAATACTATGTTCAGCTCTGGAATGGCAGAGCAGGGCATCCGTTCCAGAAAGAAAGGCAGGTCCTGTCATATTCCTGTTTAAGAATATAGTTTATAGGAACTTAAAAAGGATATCTGCTAAAGGGCAATTTCAGGCTTTTCTACTCTAAGTGCCTGTTCTGAAGATTTACCCAAAAGAAATTTGAATAAGTTCAATACCTGCAAAAAAAGCAGCAGTTATAAAATAAAAGTCAGACTGCCATCAATCTTCTTAACATAGCACTCTGCTTTCTATGTGACAAACGCTTGCCAGCTTTGTACTGAAATTTAGCTAGTATAAGGAAATCCAAGACAGGAGAAGCTTTGAAGAAAGCATGTATGATATTTCTTTAACATCTTCTGCATCAAAACCTTTTAAGTTTTTCCGAAGACAAACTGTACTGCAATATTATTCACCTTTTCACCAACTGCCCCTCCATCCATCACAAATAAGTTTCTAAACATTTTTATAAGCAAGCAACAGGGAAGAAAATGAGCAAAATTACCTCATAGTTTGCACCTATGTAAATGTACAGTTCAACTTTACCTTTGGATTTTGGAATTAACTCTCCACAACTCAGTATGCGTACTTCAGCATATGGTTTACTAGATGCATCTGTTTTCTGGTTTTCTATTTCTCTCACAACTTCCTGACCTGAGATGACTTGTCCAAAAACAACATGATGTCTAAAGAATTTAAACAAAAGTAAGAATTCTTAGTACTTAATTTTCTCAAGGCAGCTCCCAAACAAACATAAGAAGATAAGAGATATTTACCCATCTAAGTGAGGTGTAGGTTTAGTTGTTCTGTTGTTTCCAGATTTTAATTTCAAGAGAAAAACAAAGTCAGTATTAGTGGAAAGCAGTCAGCATTTGAAGCATATCATATACACATAGGAAAGTGAAAGTTATTTTGAGTGAACTAATAAAATTGAACAAAACCAATGCACATTATTCTAAGTTTGTGTGCAATTAAAAGTATTTATTATTTTATACATTAAACTACCTATTCAATTCATTGCTTTATCACATTTTATTGAACAAAAAAAAGTGCACATAAGTTTTTAGATGGCATCCTCGTATAGGATATAGTAAGTGTTCTATTTAATAAATTATATAAATACTACCAGGAACAGATATAAAAATTAAGGCAACTGTCTCAGAGCATAGAAAACTGCAAATAACCTTCTATACATTAGAAAATAATCAGAAATCAAAGGAAGAAAAAATATCCGTAAGTAGAGATTATTTGATATAGAAGTAGAACTGACTTTCTCTCAGCTTTCCCCTATACTAGCATTACTAAGGCATACAGATGTCAGCCATGGCAGAAGTAAAAAAATGGGTTTATAGTAAAGAACAGTCAGAAATCCCAAAATAAGGGTCTAATGCTAACTGACATCCACAACTCACCATGTTAATTAAGGTCATGAAACATGGGTAGGAGTGATGTATTTCAAGAATGTTTTCTGTAGATAAATTAGATTTAAGAAGAGTATACTGCAATGTATTTTAAAAATTTAAGTTTTAAATTGTAAATGAGACTGCATTGGAAAGTTATTCTGTAACAAAAAAACCCCTCTGCTACTTTTGAGAACCCCCAGAGCTGTTTTGCTTCCTTCCCGACAACACTTACTAGAAGAAAGCAATAAGAGTTCTACAAGGAACTAAAAGGTTTGCTTTACTGCCCAGGTTAGAACACAGCTGCTGAAAACTACCAAAAGCTCTTTTGCACAGTCAATAAGCACTAAACACAAAAGTGATAAAAATAGTCAGGCTCTCTAAACAGTGCATTAGGAAAATGGCTATTTCCATGCAACTTTGTGAAAAAACATCAATTCTGGGTTTGCACAGGAACTAGTCTTCAATACTTAGAAGGATCACCTTTACAGCTTACAAATGGCAAACAACACACACATTTCAGGACAGTACAATACTTACATAAAGAACTGTGAACCATTTGTATCTTTCCCTCGATTGGCCATTGAAAGGAGAAATTCTTTGTTGTGCTTTACAGCAAAGCTTTCATCTAAGGAAAGTGTTTTCAGTTACTTTAATTATACCACATATGCTTAGATAAATGCTATAACCTAAGTAAACTCATCCTTATTAAATAAATCTGCTAGCCACTTCAGTAAAAATTTGGATTAAAAATAGATTAAAAATAATAGCTATTTTTTAATATATTATTCCTTCCATTCTAAATAATGCATTTTAGTAAGGAGAAATATGAATTAGTGGTTTATAGCCTGAGGAAAAAAACAAAATTTAGTATTCTTGTTCAAGAGATTTGTTTCCGACCAACATTAGCAGAGACCTCATCATTTTAAGTTGTTGCTCTTTCTATTCTGCACATACTAATCATTGTCTCTTTGGAGCAGAAGTTTTTTAGCTGTGCATTAAGAAACCCCTCATATTCATGCAGTTTTGTTATTATTTTTTAATACACATGGATATCCAGTTTGATAGCAATCCCAAACAACTTCTGTTGGTCTGTCAGACACACAGATGAACTTACCAAGCTGGCCATTAAGAAACTAAGTTTAACTCAAATGAATCCTACTTCTGATGTGCAAATCATTGTTAACAGTTCAAACTAAACCCCAATGGAACTGTGAAATGTAATCACTATTCTTCATTTAAGACATCTGTAAGAGACTACCCTGTCTCCCTCCTTTCCCAAAGCAGCATAAAGGCTCTTGGGGGATCCAAACTCTTCAGACAAAGTTTGCTCAGTATTGTTTAGATACGGATGGCAAGAGCAAGCATTAACAAAGAAGAAAAGTACACTATCTGTAAGGCCATGGTTTCACATCACAGTGTGTCACTGGCAGTGAAAGGGACAGGCCCACTCACTCTCCAGTCACCTGTAAAATGGCTATCTGGCATAGCATCAAGCGTCAATCTAATCCTACGGTGAGCTGCTTAAGGGATCCAGAAAAGCAAAAACTCCCATGAATTCAGTTTCACTGTGGCTGAGCTGAACAGCCAGTTTGCAACTGCCAGAAGGTAGGTAGAGGTTTTGCTCTTTCTTCCATCTCCCCCAACCATACACTTCCTCAAATCCAGCTACTCATTTGTGTTGGTTCTGATGCTTGCCAAATTATTGAATTGGGTCCACTCACTAATATGGAAATAAATACATTTTTTTGCTGCAGTAGTCTTTGGGCATTTTAGCAAGCTGAATCAGCTGAAAGTTTGATCTGAATGAGTCAGTGCAAGAAAAGACCTCCTCCCTCTTTTGGCAGTTGCAAACTGTTGATTCAACTCAAGGTCTGATTAAAAATTGCAGCCTGGCCCTACTAAAGTAGTGAATAATTCTTTTGATTGTTTGCTGCAAGCTCATACAAGAACCAATATTAAAAGAAAAGTGTCAGGGAGGAGGGAGGAGCATAACCACTCCTGCTGGTGGCAGCTAACCATCACATGGGTTTAGATGTAATACAAAAACTGCCTCAAGAAACACAGAGATGCTCCACTACATTCTGGACAAACACAGGCTGAGAAACACACTGGAATGCGTAAGAGGTACTTCTGCAACACTGACTGAAGAAAAACCAGGACTGTGAGAAAACTGATAGCCTCTTTATCATTAATTCCTCTTGAGTTCAGGAAAGCAGGGCTTTCTGCTTTCTTTTAAATAAATATTTGCAAGGAAACCTGACCCCATCGTGCTTTTCTCCTTTTCACTGGAAGAAAAGACAATCCCCAACTTTTAGCTAGCTGCTTGTTTAAAAACAGTTATAAAAATGTAAATCTGGTAAAATGGACAAATACAAAGGAGTTTGGTTTTAATTTTTCATTAATTAATTACTTTCATATCTTAAAAGTAAAATAAAATAACCTAAACTGGACTGTCAAAGGCCTCTAAGACCAGATAAAATCTTAACAAAACCAATGGAGTTTAGGTTTAGAGAACAGAGACTACAGAACGTAAAGGTGATTGCTTATAGTAACACCAAAACAGAGCAGACTGATAAAACTCTTACCTTCAAAAAAGCCACCATAAATGGATTCTCCTCCCCTACCATTTCCTTGAAAGAGGAAAAGTGACAGTTACAACTTAAAGTAGTGATTAAGAGAGTCACATTATGTGGAAGGTGCTTCATAATATGAAATACTGATCCAACTGCATCCAGATCACTGACATTATTCTTCAAGATATGTACAGAAGATCAAGACGCATCTTCATAGTCCCAAAGCAAACTTGGAAAACAAGAAAGTATTCTCCTATAGTCTCCCTTTGTTCTTCATTTCCCAGCAGCAGATATAATATTTTACCCTCACATTTAAACCTTTCAATAGAAAGTACTTAGTACTCTGAGTACTGCAATAACGGAGCAAAATCTGTGTTTGTGTGCACATGCACACATATAAATTTATAAGTTTGTATGTAAGTTTTCATGTAACGGTTCTTATGCAGAAAAAAGGGAAGAAAGCAGTGGAATCACAGAATAATTAATATAACTAAACAATGCTACAGAGGGCTCCTGCAATATTCTATTACATAAGCATTAAAGTTTTCTTCAAAGATTCACATCATACCTTCACTGAAGTCACCTCCTTGGATCATAAAATCTTTCACAACCCTGTGAAACAGACAACTTTTGTAATGCAATGGCTTTTGGGTGGATTTTCCTGTACCCTTTTCACCTAAAGGAAAAGAGGAAGAACAACAACAACAAAAAATTACTCTCTGCACCTGTAGAATCCCCACTACAAAAAAGTGTTATGTAAGCACTTAATCAAAATGATCTACTAAGCTCTGAAAAATTATCTTGTGAGGCAGACCGATACCTGTAATACTAATGAGAAACTAGCATTTAAGAAAGCAGAGCAGAAACTACCTTCTGTCTCTACAGTTATACCAGAAGAACTCCTTACTGACATTAATATACAACTCTGATCTCTTCCATGCAGATTGACTGAAATTAAACAGACAGTTTAGGTTTAAGATAACTGGCATTTCTCAGAAGCACGCAAGAAACACTCAGATCTTCAGTTACAACACGGCAAGGTTAAGGTACCATAAAAGCTCATAAGAAAAACAAACAAAGAGGCAAGGGGAAGGAGAAGTAATATCGTTCCCTCCCCCACTCATGATTACAATGGCCATCTTTCTCCCTTGCGTCAACTCAGGTGCTCAAGACCCATAAGCAGACTCTCTGCTTCAGGTACAACACTATCTACTTTCTCTGCCACCCTCAAATAAATAAGGTCTCTGCTGAATTAGCAAGATGAATGGCTCATGGTGGGTCCTATGAATGGCAGAGCCAACCTCATGGTAACAGTAAGATAATCAGTGGAAATATGTTGGAAGGAAAAGATATCTTCCCCTCAATGCTGGCAAACCAATAGACTTTATCTTCCTATAATCTTATTCTGAGCTATTAAACTGGCAGCTTTTGTCACAGGCAGTTGCCTCTGAACTTACCTGTAACAGACTGGTCCCTCCATATGGAGCTGACTAGCTAGAAAAAAGACTTTTGATAGGAACTTTGATAAATGTGAAGGTGTATCTGTTCCACTAACTTGGCATTTGCCTAACATAGGTATGCCAGGAAAACACGGAGCTGTTGATCCCTGTTTTAAAAAGACAGCATATACTTTTCAAAACTGCCTGAAAAAATGAGTAAGGAAAACAAATGAAATCAAAATTCGAATTAATTTGCTGATGATCAATATCGTAAACACCCCACCCATATTATTTTTGTCACTGTTCTAAAATACGTTAAAGCTGCGAAGTAGTTCAGCATCTGAACTTGATTTTGAGTGTCAGCAACTAAGCGTGAACTTAGTAGTACTTGCTCTTGACCTGAAATGCTGTTGAAAGATGTCAAGCCAAAAACTTAAAGCAGTAGAACGGAATAACACCTTTATGCAATAAATCTGACTTTTGGGCAGTTGACAGCAGATCAAGAATGCCATGGTCACATGATAACAAACATACACCTATTAAAAAGAATCACTTTAAGGTTCAGATTTTTAAACAAATTTTGGTAATATGATTTTGTGCCAGTAAACCTAACAACAGATCAGATAATACCTACGTTCCTGCAGACATCATGTATGGTGCACTAAGTGTTCTAGCTAACTTGACATGAATGTAATTACGCACCCACACCTGATTCAGATCATATTAGTACTGCTGAGTGCTTCAGTATTAACAGCTACAGAGCCTTGACCTGAAAAACAACAGAGCTGGAAGGAAAGGAAGCAGAAAATGCTGAAGACAGAAAGCATGTATGGTATCCGTGTATTCACAAAATTATTCTTGTGATAATAAATTTAAGTTTTGCTAAACTGTCAGCATTTTCAGCAAAAGCATGCAGTCCACAGGACAGTAATTCTGTTTCCAAATGCTTCCAGGAAAGAATCTTCTCAGTATTTTGTTCGAGAAATAATCTGAATTTCAATAGGAATGGAAATCACCATTCGCCATCAACGAAGGAAAATTAAAATGAAAAAAACCCACCAACCCCAACAAAAACCAAAACCAAACAACCTAAACAACTAATGAATACCCGCAATACCTTTCAAATACCTCAAAGTATCATAAGACTGAAAAGTAAGGCTGCATGGTTGACCTCTTATTGGCTACCTTTCAAGACTGGATGATGTTATATAATGTGAGCAGTAATATCTATGCTAGTAGCAGAAAATCAGCTTACTGTGTCTGTATTTAAAGTTGATTAGTATATAGTCCCTGCAACATACTAAGCCAAAGCTACAACTGCTTTGACTCTGCATCAGATGTATATGAGAAATCAGCTAATCTCTAGAGATACCAAGAACCAATGTTTTACATACTTATTTTTATATGTAAGAAAATGTCAGGAAAAATAACACAGACATCAAACTAGCTAAAATTGTATTACATTAAAAATCATAAACAAAATTAAAGACCTACAAACCTGTGCAAAGGCAACGAAAATTCTCACATGTCTTTGGACACACATCTGAAAACAGTTCAAAGACCACTCTTCCAGCTAGGAAAAAAAGAAAGCCATATTTATTATGAAGTTAACTGGTATCTGTACTATTCTTACATATCTTATATGAATATCACGTTACTGAACAGGTATTTTAATTTTCTTACCAGGTACATTGTTGATGGCTATGTCAAAAAAGCAACGAGGTCTCTGGACCTTTACTCCCATGGCTTCAAGAGTTTAAATACTGTAAGTAATAAAAAAAATTTAGGTTTTCCTTTTGTGTAGTGAAACTATGCATAAGTCAATGTAGAAGATTTTACAATGACAACAAAACCTGCAGAAAAGCAAACCTTCAGAAAAAACAGAGAGCAAACATAAGTATTTTTAAAGGTTCAGAAAATGCGAAGTATTTTAGGTCATTTTCATGTTTTGTAGACCTGAGTGATTTTATTCATGTTTGCTGCAATAGTATTAAATTTAATATGAGCACCATACTTCAGATGAGGAAATACAAAAAGAAAAGATACTGTAAGGTATGGGGACAACAAAGTTTGAAGTCGTCTTGCTATCCAGATGGTATAGGTAATCACTTAAGTTGTCTGCTCCTAGAATTCTATATGCTATGTAAAATTAGCATCAGAGAGGAAAAAAGGAAAAAAATCAGCTTTGAGACCCAACAACTTGAGTGCTCTCAAACAGCTTCTTGCAACTACCTTTCAACCATTTAAAAAGACGCATTTGCAATCTGTGTTAGGCTCACTGTTAGTGGCTAAGGAGGCTGCCATCTCCACATGCCAACCTGCCCCTCTGGTCAGGGTTATCAGCTTCATATCAGGCCTGTTCTCCTCAGTAATATGTCAGTGGCTACAGTCCACAACCCAGTTCAGTTCACCTCAGTTACTATTAATTATCTGGACCATGAACTACAGCTGCTCAAGAAAGAACACACTGCTAGTCTAGGAGCACAGAAAGGTGAACAGCCCAGGATGGTGAACTTCTTCAACTGCTGTAGGTAAGTAATAATTGTGCAAGTCAAGTAGGCATACTTTCAGAAATACCAGAACTTTTACCACAAATAAAGAGAATAGTCAAAGAGTGGAAAATAACTTATGATGGTTACAACTTGACAAATCACCAACATATTGTCATGCTAAGACTAAACATTCACTTTCTTAGGAATATATTTCCTGAATTCCTGTCACTGCAGTTATCAGGAGCTGCTCTAATTAGGATCCAAACCATTCTACATGAAAGAAATACAAAGATGTAGCTCTTGCACAATTATTGCCAAGTGAAATGATTTTGGCTTTTTATTGTTTCTTTTCATTTTATGTCATTGCTTATCTCTTCCGAGTCACCATCCCTGGAGGTATTTAAAAGATGTGTAGATACAGTGCCTAGGGACATGGTTTAGTGGTGGACTTCTTACTGTTAGGTTTATGGTTGACTCAATGATCTTAAGGGCCTTTTCCAACCTAAATGATTCTATGATTCTTTATCCAGAATTTCAATGCAACTTTTCCCTTATCTTTGAGTATATAAATCCCTTTATCTTTGTGTAACAAGCAATGTCTTAATCCCATTTGCATCTCTGGCCTTTCAACATTATGTACAATCATGATGTTCTCTTCCTTTTCTGAAGCCCCATCCTCTCTGAATTACTTCAGAGATGGAAAAAAACAATGATGGCAAAAGGACCTGTAAGACTGGAGTACCTTTCCCAGAATTTGGAATATAATCCATAAATTTTCAGTTCTAATCATTTTTATTGCCCAAAAACACTACTCAAATCTAGCTGACGTACAGCATACATCTCTCCTAGAGCTTCCCTTATAGCTGTGCCACAGAACAGCCTTGAAAAATTCAATTGCCACCATCTGTTACCCTCAGCTTACAAACAAGAGGCTGTAACAAATCAAAAGACAGTAGTGTAATCACGTCAGTCTATATTCTCTCTATTTGTGCTCAGTGTCACTCCTAACATTTTGCCAAGGTTACACAGTGAAAACCACAAGAACAATGCAGGACCGACTTAAATTAAACACCACTCAGTAGTTTATCATTCATGCGATTTTTAGCATGAGAAGACTTTGCAAACATGCAAAATCTCACTAGATACCCTCTTAGCTGTGTAATGAATACATTAATTCACACAAGCCAGAGACGTGTCAAAAGCAGCAGGCTTGCCTCAGTCTGCTTGCTCCTCTCCTTGAACTACCATTTCTCTTTTATTAGCACAACAAATTTTGAGGCCAGACAGAGAAACAAATGGAGAAAACACCTGTAGCTGAGAACTTTGATGTTGTCAAGTTAGCAGAAGGCTGACCAGCTCACCACACTGCTGCACAAACTCAGGGGCAGTGCAAGGAAGGTAGCAGCGTGGGCAAGGGAAGGGAGATGAGACAGGTGGGAGGTGACAGACTGCCTTCAGAACTGAGACCAGCCCAAAGGACAGCCATCGACTCACACCGCCAGCAGCAGAATAGACTATACAGCTGCACAGAGAGGCAGGGGGATATTTTGTTCTAGGAAACCTCTCAGAATAAATGCTACAATAAATATTGTTTGGTGGTAGCACTGAACTGAGACATCTAAGGACCAGTAGTACCACAACTGGTTGATCCATTGTACCCAAACTTTAAACATTTAGCTGTAGTGCTTGAGTGGGGAGGGATTTAACTCCTGCTTTACAGGCAATTGGCTTGAGAAATGTAGAAGTATGCCTTAACATTTATATACAGTACTTTAGCCAAAATAAATGCAAACTATCTTAACATGTGAAACAATTTTTATTTCCAACATTCATAATGATTAAAGCTAAATTATAAAATAAATGTCAATATACCTACGTCAGTCAATTTTTAACTCTGTTTTGTAGAGAACAGGGTGGGAGAGAGAAGAAAGAAATAAAGAATTCTACCTGAATCCCTACTCTCAGCAACTTTTGCTCAACTTGATGTTTTTCTACCTCTACACTGTCTCATGAACAGTGGAACAAATGAAGTTTAGTCTGTGTTCTGAATGCTACCTCCAATGTCCCCTGCACTTTCCCTAAATCCTCCAATAATATCCCCTAAATACCAGCTGGTTCTAAATGACAGTTATGTCAACTGCTCAGTATGAACACCCTGACTGGACAAACACCAGGACAAGTAAATATACCTAACTCTTGAACTGATAGTGCCTAGTAAACCAGGCTAAAATATCAGTGACGTTTATCCTACCTACAAGTCAAGTAAGCGTTTCCTCTCCAATATACTTAAGTATCCATTGCACAGTTATTACTTCAGACAGACCTTCTCCTGAAGTGTTACAAGGAAAACTATGGAGTTACAAATAATCCATAAACTATTAATTTCTCTTCATGTAGTATTTCATACCAAACACAATCTTGTACATACTGATCATTTAAAACTTGTCTGTTTCAAAAGCAAGTACATGGGGTATGAATGTTAAATACAGAACCAACAAAGAAAAACAATTTGAAAATACCAAGAATAAAGTCAGGAAATTACAAATAAAGCTCAATAGTACTATATGTCTAGTAATAATAGGGCTTACGTGACTTCTGTATTTATCTCTTCAAATTTATTTTCAATTAGAATGTGGATACGCTTAATCCACAATACTTTGCGGAGTTTTTTTAAATTGTGAACTTGATGGAATTTTACTAGTGAAGGGAGGATGATTTTAAAGTCAATCAAAACTATACATACACACTATACATACACACAAAAATGTGCTATGCAGAATGGCGATCTTGAGAAGTCAGCTCACTTCTTCCTTCCAAAACTCTGTAAGAAAGGACAACGTAACAACTCAAGTACTATCCTGAAATGTTCAAGCCATTCATCATTCTCAACCACCTCCTTAGTAAGAGGTTGAGAAACCTCTTACTAAGTCTAAGTAGAAACTATGCTCCCCCGCCCCACAAAAACCCACCCCAAAACAAACAACCAAAACCAAAAAAACACTTCAGTATATCTAAAAAAAGAGGCCTGTTTCTTTTATTTCTGAAAATGGAATTACAGTTCAGCTTAGAGAATATTTGTGTTTACTGACAAATACACCAAAAATATTTAGTCTTGTCAGAGCAGCTGCATCCATAATCAATGCATCACCAGCTGTGTCCATCAGGGTTCACATCCCTTCACACCTCCATCAGTCTTTTTATTTTGTTCAAATACTTGCAGGATAAAACTGGCCAATTCATGGCCAGGCTGCAGACAGCTGTTCTCCTTCAAAATTATCTGTGCCAATGGAAAAAGATAACCGTCCCAAACTTTTCACAAGTATCTCTCTGCCAGAGATTATCACTCATACATGCTGATATGCTTAAAAATACATCTTGGGGAACTATTTTCAAAATCACCTTTGCTAGCAATGATCTGGTAATAATACTGTTTAATATAAACTAGTTTCTTTTGACTGAAATGGTCTAGAAAGCACTGACAGATGCACACCAACTGAAGTATCAACGTGTAGTGCATCTCACAAGAACTGATGGCAAGCAGCAATACAGGAGTATTTCCTAGTTTTATGAGGGGGAAACAAACACCTTTATTTGTAACTATGTTGAACAGGTCATGGGGCTACCTATTTGTTTCAGTCCCTGCGCAGGACAGAACAGATCTGGAGCAAAGAAGTATTCAGTAGGAAAAATATATACTGTGTCCTATTCCTTCACTTCTTTCTGTCATCAGCAAGCCCCTGTTTTAAATTTCTCCTTGACCTTGCCTGAGTATTTGTCTCCTTGCATCAATTTACAATTATCTTCTGCACCGGTCTTCATTCAATGCCCAAATGGAAGTGAACAGTAAAGCGTATAAATTCACATTCCTAGCATTTTGTTGCAGGCCATCTACAAATGCAGGAAGACAAAACTGCATTGATTTATACTGCAAAGATAGCCACCTGGAATCTTCAGAACTATATTTTTAAGCAAAACTTTGAGTCCAGAAAATGCAAATGCATGAAGTGAATACTGAATATCTATCACATTCACTAAGGCTGTGGTTCCAGTCACTTGAAGCCAATATAAATGTGGGCTGATACCAGAATGGAGGGCTCATACATCCATGTGTTTAGCTTTCATACAGGTGGCCACCTAGCTGCATAAAACTACCTTTCTTCCCCCTCCAAAAAAAGATGTGACAACAGCACATATCAGCTTAAAGTGACAGTGGGGCCATACTCTAAAAATATTATATGTTCATTCCAGTATGGCTTAAACTGGAAATTAATTTATGATTGTGAAATAAGAGACATGAAAATTTGTTCCTAGTTCTGTTCCTGTGTCAAAGCTTCCAGCTGTGTTAGGATGATACTGAAGGTGCCAACAACAAAAATCCAACCAGCCCAAACTTTCAATCTCCATCATTTCCTCAGCATTTTCTCCAAACTCCACTAACTCTTCCTCTGTGTTTCACCATCAAAAAACTCTGAATTAGCAGCAATGACAACTAAGGAAATCAATTTTTTTTCACTTTACTAATCAGCGCCACAGGATTTTCATCGTCAGCGGATCTAGGAATAAGGTACTACACTTGAACACATATCAGGTTTAGGATGCTGTCTTTGCAATCACGTGGACTTAACACATCCATAAGAAAAGAAGAAAACTTTTGCATTCTACGCAGGTCAATGAAATTTATGCAGGAACACTTTCTACACATCATCAGAAATTGTATGTTATAGGTTTTCAACCTGACTGACCCTTCTAATGGTATTTAGAGGGAAAAAGCCAACCACAAAAAAGACTTTCAACATTTTTGCAGGCAAAAAGTGATTGACACCACTTTCCATCAGGCCTCCTTCTCTAGAATAATACTACAAGTATTTTTTGGACAATTGACATAGTATTCCCCTTCCTGCCTCAAAAATAAAAAAAAAAAAAAAAAAGAAAGAAAGAAAGAAATCAAATTAAGAGCTACCTGGCAATATCAACCATTGTCTTCCATGGATATAAGGCAAGACCCTACTATCCTCTTAGGGAGACGTAAGAAATTTAAGAAAATACCATCCTCAGATAGGTCCTGACTAAATATGCAGTACATACTCCTAACACTACTGCACTGCTTAGTTCACTTACATCACCTTCGGTATGATTTTCTGCAATTATTAACATGAATTTAGTCTTCTTGTACTGAAGAGTATAATGAATACACACCCAGTTATAACTTCTCAGCTGGGAGAATGTAACATTCAGCTGAGAAAGTAATAACATTCTCTTAAACTATTTAAACAGAAATACAGTTTCCTATTAGATCATGCCCTTTGTTTTATTTTCCTAGGAAAGAGGCACCTACACTGAAAAAGATGTTAAAATATCTAACCACACTCTTGTCAATAGCAAGTAAAAAGCTTTGTTGTCAAGTATCTAATTTATGCAGAAAGTACTTTTTTTTTCTGTTAAGATTTGTGAAAAAATACAGGTGTTTTCTCCCAGGTCTGTGCACCAGTAAGTGCCTTCGGTGGTGTTCACTGCTCCCCCAGAAGCAGCAAAGAAATGTGTTCATTTCAATTTTACTATTAGTAACCAGAAAGTGGATTAGCATTAAGTCTGAAACCATGAGTTTTTATTTTAAAAATTACAGAATGCCAAGAAAAAGCAAGTTTTAGCATTGTATGAAAGGGGAAAAAGCTTTTAAAGGGTTTAGTGTAATCTCCAAACCATTTACCCATTAGGATCACAAACTAAATTTCAGAAGCAGCATCCCTTCACACCCTGTTACTGAAG
Source organism: Buteo buteo (assembly GCF_964188355.1). NCBI lineage: Eukaryota > Metazoa > Chordata > Aves > Accipitriformes > Accipitridae > Buteo > Buteo buteo. The sequence goes on from NC_134175.1 coordinate 31,940,899, forward strand.
ATGAGAATAAGGCAAGATCATGCAACAGTAGGAGACAGTTCTTAATGCTGACCCATATTTGCCAACCATAACCAAAAAAAGCTTGTTCCATCATCTTTTATTCTCACGTTCTCCTCCCTTCTCTACTACTTTAGCTCTAGATCCCTTCCTTGCCTCATCCCAACCTCCTACCTAAACCTCACTCCATTACAAGATGACCAGATTTGCTCCCTGGCACTCACTGACTCTGCTTCCAAATGGAAGATGGCTCCTAAATGCACATGCCATGGAGGAGTAAACTGGTAGTGGAGACATCATGCTGCAGCAGAGTAAAATCCTCCATTGCAGTACATGTTCTTCACTCCAAATTCCCTCATAATCCACAGATTTTCTGAGACACTAAAGGGGAAACAAAAAATAAATCTTCTGATAACAGCTTGATGACTGCTTAGCTAACTTAAAAAAAAAAAAATTTCTGTTTCACAGAAGAGGACTGGAAAAATGGTAAGTCTTAATAAGAAATATAGTCTCAAAGGGTGGTCTCAGAGGATTACTGATGTTGGTATCCTTTACATGTTCCCCTTCAGATCTACTTCATATACAGGAAACTAAACTTTTTCTCTCAGGGGATTACTGATGTTGGTATCCTTTATATGTTCCCCTGCAGATCTAACATCATATGCAGGAAACTATACTTCTTCTGAAATCTTTACAAATAAGTTTTAAAAACTGATAAATCAAGCTCTGCAAGTTTAGATAAATTAATGCTTCATAAATCATGTGTAATTTCCATATTTTTAATCATATCTTTATCATGGTAGCACCTAAAAATTTGAGTCATGCTGAACCCCAATGCATTAATGAATGGGAACAGTGAAACAAAATGGGGGAAAAAAGATAAAGCAAAAACAAAAAACCCCCCACAAAACCCAAAACACTTATCCCTGTCCAAAAGAGCAGCCTCTTCTGCAGACAACATAGAACAAAAACATGAAAAATAAAATATTCTCTCAGAAGAAAAGATACATCTTAGAAAATAGATTTTATGCAAAAAAAATGGTCTCATGTTCCTCTCAAAACAGGTCTCAGATGATTACTAAAATATAATTACCTTCACTAGTCAAATATTAGGCAACTATTTGCAAAAGTGACTTCTTTATCATCATGATGGAAGATACTTTCCTAATCGTGACTGAATTGTAAGACAATATTTAGGACTACAATAGATACTTTGTCCACAGTTTCAATAAACTATTCCTTTTTCTCGTACGCCTTTCTCCTTCAAAGGCTCCTCAGTGACTCAAAAAACAATCCTATATACACAATAGTTATAGTTAGGTCGTGGCTGCAAACAAAATGAGCCTGGGACTCAGCACTCATAAAAATCTCAGAAGTGCCTTAGGAAACCCTTGAAGGAGAAAGGCAGAGGACCCTCCTGCCAGCCGTGGTAGCTCCTGTAGCCTCCACTTCTCTAGGAGAGGCCTGCAGAGGGGACGAGAACATGTGGCACGCAGACAGCCCGGTTACTTCGCCTTCTAGGGGAGGAGGAAGGACTCATTCAAACTCCCGAGCAGACATCGAGCAGCACCGAGGCCGACCAGGGCGCTCGCGGCGGGCTGGCAGACCCGCGGCGTGCCCGGCCCGCGGCTCGTTAGGCTGCGGAGAAGCGATACCCGGCCTCCCAGACCCCATCACCTGCCGCAATTTTCGCCAGGCCCCGGCCGCCACTTCACCTACCCCTCCTGCTCCCACCTGCCTTCGGGCCCCGCTCGCAGCTTCTCGCGCACACCCCTTCCTCTCAGGGGCCCCCCTCACCCGGGATGCCCCGGCCGCCCCCTCAGGGCAGCGCCGGACGCCCCGGCCGCGGCCCGCCCGCCCTTCGCAGACGGGCCGCCGGGCCTTGCGAGGGGGCGTGTGTGCGCGGGGAGCCGGCGCGGGCGACGGCGACTGCCCCACGCCCGCCCCGGAGCGGCGGCCGGGCCCGGGCAGTCCCCTCGGCGGGCCGGGGAGGGGCGGGGGCTCCCACCCCCGTCCGTCAGCGAGGCTTAGGCCCCGCGGCGCTGCGACCTCCACCCCCCCGAGCCCTCGGCGCCTACGCCGCGGCCTGGGCCGCGGCCCTCGCTCGGCCGCATGGCGACCGCGCCGGACCCCGGCGGTGCCCGGCTGCGGCGCCGGCACTCACCCCGCTCGCGGCCCGCGTCGCCCCGCGCTCCTCAGCGCCTCGCCGCCATGTTAGAGCTGGTGCGGCACAGACTGCGTCAGTGGAAGGAAAGGACGGGAGGGGGCGACCCGGGGGGCGGTGCGGCGGGGGGGGGGGGGGCAGGGAGGGCGCGGAGGCGGGAGAAGCGGCACCCCGGCCCGGGAAGGGTGAGGGGGGTCGCCAGCCGCGGTACAGCCCGGGGAGGCGGCGGGGGCCGCTCAGAAGGAGCCGACGCGGTTGGGGGAGGGGGCTGCCCGCCTCCTCGAGCTCGTCAGAGGCGCTCCGCCCCCTCCCGCCGCCCGGCCTGCCGGGGCGGCTGCCGCCTCGCGCCGCGCCGCCGGTCCCGGACGCCTGAGGCGAGGCTGGTCGCAGCGCGGGAAGGCGGCGGCGCCGCCGGCGGAGAGGCCGGAGGCGTCTGCCCTGCGTCTGTAGTGCTTTCCAACCGAACGTGGCCGGGGCTAGTGCTGGCCTTCCCCTGCTGGCGGGACGCTGAGGGGTGGTTCAGCGGAGAGCCCGGAAAACGGCCAAGCGATTGGTAAATGAAATGTCCACAACAGTACTGGAAGGGTTTAGGGTTACGCCAGCGGTACCTGGCACGCGTCGTTAGGGGTTGGAAAGAACTAAAATGGGAATCTAGACCCAACTGTGCAAAAAAAGTTCCTGATAATCCTGTCCCATATGTCTGTATTGCCATTCAAACTTTATTTCCATTTATCTTAAAAATAGGGACGTGAAAGTTTGTAACTGCACAATAAAGCTGTGAGCACCTTCAAAATTAACTTAGGACTTAAACGGAAGTACATACCTCCCTTGAAGAGTTTTAATTCAGAGCGGTGGGTATTGGGGTTAGTAATCATACATAACAGGAGGCAATGGAAGTCCTGTGACTCGCTGTTGAGAAGTCTGTTGAAAGCAGAAAAAACAAATTTTCTCCTCCTGAACATCTGGAAAAAAAATTAAAAATCGAGAAATTGACCCCTGTGAGTGCTGAAATCCTGAAGAAGCTGGTGACTGGACTCCTGTTAAGTAAATTAACACTGGCTTCAGCACAGCATGCTTTGATAAATCCTTTTTTCTTCCCCTATGTGTCCAACTTGAAATTTAAGGTAATTTTATCTATCATTTTTAATTTGTTTGAGGCGTTATTAATTGATTTCATCTAAATGTACTTGACAAGTCAAAAGTAAAAAGTTCACCTTGTAAATGAAAAATCCATATGATTTGCAGAAGTCCCCTTCATATGAACATGGAATAGTTTTCCTCTGAAGTGGGAGATCAGATGCCTTGGAGTTCTTATGTGAGTTTGCACAAGGCCTGAGATTCTTGAAAGAGGTAAGTGCCACCCTTTGAGATCACCTGGCAGGGTTTGGGTCTCACTGTTACTTGCATGCCTGTGGAGACTGTAACTAAGGCGATCTGGATTTGGTAGCAGAAGGGTGCAGGAGCTGTTCCAGTTATAAATTTTATGGTTAGAACAATTGTTACAAATCCAGTTAAAAATTTTACGTGCTGTTTTTCTAAAACACTACAGACCTAAAATAAATAAAATAGGGGCTATTTTATTAGAGTGAGTTCCATATTCATAAGCATCCGATATAGGAGGTACACATACAATCAACAACAGACAAAAAGTAAAAAAACCCCCCTTTGATAGATTGCTGCAAAACAGCTCATCAAAATTGGTCATGTTAATAGTTCTGGTTGTGATTTTAGATAGAGTTTTAGAACAGTTGGAGATTGTGACCATTCTATCCAAGTGTCTTTGTTATTGGTGGTGAGAAAAGGTCCAGAAAGATGACCTGGAGCTGTATGTATACAAACAACATAAGCAATATACATGTTGCAACATATGTTAGATTTGTGTTCCAGAACTCACACATTTTAAACTTCTTTCTTCAAAGCATAAAAAAAAATTTATAATATAAAATAATATTAATTCCAGTACAGTGACAGCAAACTCTTGAACTTCACCCTTCCTGAACTTAAGTCCCTTTGTGATTTTTTTAGGCAGGGAGGATTTTTTTTTCCCCTCAGAATGTGTTACATAAATGTTGGTTTTATTAACACAACCTCAACAATCAAGATGACCTTGGAACTTTTTTATTATTATTTTTATCTCCTTTGGAAGGTCTAACAGGCTGGACTTTCCCCCTTTCTCCCTACATTCCCTGACATCTCAGCTCGTGGGAAATGCTGTCTTGAGGCACAGGCACAGCGAGTAACAGCGCAGAGGCACATGGAGCGCTGAGGATAAACCACCCCCGCTTGTTCTGAGCGAGCAGCGTCCATCGCGAGGGTCTTGTGAACAAGTAAGCTAAGGACTTCTCAGGTTGCGTTCTGCGGCCGCAGGGAGGTCTCAGAAGGTACGCAGACGACACTGGTTCCTCCGTTTTCTTATTGAACCTAGCTGCGTGCAGGACTTTGCCGTTTCAGTAGCCCTCGCTTAAGCCAGCGCTAGCACACTCCACGCATCCCGCGCCCCGCCGGCGCACACGCGGGGCCGAAAGGCGGGGCCGCGGCTTTGGCCCGCCGGCAGCTGGGCCGTGCCCGCCGCCGCCCCTCCGCAGGCGCGCAGGGCGCCCCGCGGGCCGCCCCTCAGAGGCCGCCGCCGCCACCTCTCCGCCGGGCGTGAGGAGAGAGCGGGCTGGGGCAGCGCCGCCCTCCTGCTGCATGCGCTCCGGCGGCGGCTGCCGGCGCGGGCGGGCTGGGGCCGCGGCGGAGCGAGGCGGTTCCGGGGGGCCGGGCTCGGAGCTTCCTCCCGCCGAGCATGGCAGCGCCTTTTTTCTTCCACAAGGTACGCGCGTAGCGCAGCCGCCGTTAGACTAAACGTGGCCGAGGGAGCGCCGGGCGGCGGCGGGGGACGAGCCTAACGCAGCGGTTTGCCGCCTGCCTGCGGGTGGGGGGCAGTGGGGCCCTGGCCGCCCCCTCCCCGCCCGCCACCGCCGCCCTGAGGCCTGTGTGGCGGCTTAGCCCCTTGCCCCGCTCCTTCTGAAGCGCTTCTGGGTTAGAATCTCCACGCAGGAAAGGAGGAGGCGACCCGCAGGTGGGAGCAGGTGGGCTTTCCGCCCGTGACCCGGCAGCAACGCGGCGCGGAGGCAGTGCGGGGCAAAGGCGGGACGTGAGGTAGGCCGCTGCTGGTACCCGTGTGACAGGGATGTTGTACTGCCCACGGCAAGGCTGACGAAAACTGAGGTGACTCTGGCAGACGGGTGACCCCCCTCCGTACCGCACAAGCAGCTCTTTTAACGCTTAGTTACTTAAATCTTTAATACTTTTTACACTTGAGGAGTGGCGGGTGTCCACATTTTCTCCTTTGTGGAAGAAAGACTTACTGGCTCACTGTAGTTTGTAATACAGCCTCGAAAATGCATGTATTGACTGATAGGAAATGATTTTAAATAATTTCTTGTCCTTTTAGCATATATTTTGCATGGTGAGTAGAACACTTCAGAAATAGTTCTTTAAGCAGATACAAATTTCGTATTTTTGATCTATGTATTTGTAAGTTTCAAAACATCCAACATTTCCCATTGATTTCCTTTTTATAAGATATTAGAATTAACTACAATTTAAAATTGCATACAGGTTTGTGATAAATCGTTTGCATCTGCTAAATTACCTTCCAGAAAGAAATATTTGGAAACTTCCTGCAGGCTGTTTTAGATAGAGATCCTGGTTCCCAGTCATTAGGATAGGGGATGCAAGGTCCACTGCAGCATGAGAAAGATGTGTTACCTGGGCTTACAAAGAAATTATTTGAGCCTGAAGTTTTTATATTGTCTTCACGCACGTACTTCATCCTGTCTTCTGGCAGCTTAGCTTGCCAGTACTGTGGGGAGTAAAGGTGAATTTATATTGTAGCTTTTTTTCCCATCGGGTGGACATGTGAAAATAGAGGAATAGTAACCAAAGCAAAAATACACTAATAAAAAGCCTTTGCTTAATGTTCTATAATACAGCACAAGAAATCTTAAAACCAAGTTCCAATATATCGGTATTCTCTTAAAGGTATTTGTCTAATGCTGTCTTAGTTCTCTAAAAGAGGATTAAGAAAAAAAAACTTGTTCATTTGCAGCTAGGATTCTGGATGTGGTCATACAAAAAGGTTAAAAATTTATGCTGGCTTTCAAGCTGTACTTTACTATTGTGTCATTAGAGGGCAAATGCTTTTTTTCTCTCTTTAAACCAGGTAGTTTGTATAGTGCAATAATTTTGATAACTCTGTATTGCAGCTTCTGCTTAGAAGCTGTAGGTGGAACAGACAATCACTTTGGCTTTTGATTGTTGTCACTGTATCTGATTTGCTCCATCTACATGCATCTACATGGCAAAAGGGAACAGAAAAAGTGTTTTTAATTAACTGGAAAATCTGTGGGGTAAAAAAATTGTGAAATGGTCTGATAAATGTGGTTAATTTAGTACTTGAGACTTTGTGGAAGATTACTAGATTGTGATTTAACGGTGGCTTGACCAACCTGTATTTTAGCTTATTTAATACACATTATAAAATCTCATAAGAAGTCCCAGCTACTTCTAAAAGCATGTGGCTGTGTACTGAGAGGGAAAAGCCAAAAATACTTTTTATGGAGTTTACATGGAATAAATAATGTCACACAACTTTTCTCAGTGATAAAGTGCAATAAATTCTTTATAAAGACAACTACTGTATGGAACAAACAGAAGCAATAAAAGCAGTCTCTGAAAAGGGACTATAAAGCAAATTGTTATTATAAAAGGTACTAAATACAGAATATGTGGAAAAATTGTACCTTTTGGTTTTGTATGCTTTCATTTTGCATATGGAAGAAAACGTTTTGTATTGTAACAGATCATAAATTAAAATTACTTCATTTTAGCTTTCCTTGTATCTGCCCCAGCATCAGCAACAGTAGTGTAGTACAATGTGTCAGAATGACTTTTTATTCTCTGAAGCTGATTGTACAGACATCAGAAGAAATCCAACTATATCCAATTTTGTGAAATTATTTCAGTACATTATGTGGATTGCTCAAATAAGAAGGTTTTTTCTTTCTGAGTAGACCTAGTGCATACTGCTGCCATTGCCTTGATAATATTACACTGATGGAATCATGCCTACAGCTGAAGAGCATTCAAGTTTGCTGAAGGTATGGTACGTTGATAATTGTTGTTGTTAATGATTATATCTTCTAAAGCAAGAATTCTAGACTTTTCGATGATCTCTGAGTTAAGGGAATTTGATGGGTCTTTTTTGGTGTACCACAACATTTGCTACTAGTGGTTTGTGTTCGCAGCTTGGAACCAATGTTGTAGGTTGTAGAACACATAGTTGTTAGCACTGTGTACAAATTGGGGGATATATTAAGAAAACAAATTAATACTTACCAAATTTCAGTAGACAAGGCTGTAGCTTGCACTATAATTTCAGGAATTTCGTTGCTTTTCTTTTGTGCAGTGGGTGATTTCACCTGATACGTGGTGACTGATCAGTATCCTATATTACAAAGGTGGTCAGCCTTCCTGACTAGAAGTCATATACCAAAATCTTCATGTGTTTACAAGACTTAGACATGTACTAAAGAGAGCAGAGTGGAAAGGAAACTCTGGGAGAGGTTCATAGACAGGAGGTGCAGTAGATATCACTGTGGGATGGATGCACATACAGAACCAGAGGAATCCAGTGATGCCAGCTTAGGAGCTCTTGCTGTCTCACTTCCTTTTACCACCAATAGTTGTATTTTCTGGCAGTTGTATTCCTGGACCCCAGTTTGGAATTATGGAGTGGCCTAGTGAGAGGAAGCCTCACTTGACTTAGTCATGCAGCGCCTGCATGTTAAAAAGCTCAGCTTTGCCTTCTAAGTAGTAGCATGATAGTACATGTGCCTTTTAAACGCAGATTTCTAAATTTGAAAACTTGCCAAGTGGACTGACTTTTCTTAGTGCTTGTGAGCATGTCAGTGTTCATTGCTGGGACCTTCTCTGAGAAGAATCCAGGCTGTAGGTTCATCTCAAGCTTACCTTACTCAGAACATTAAAAAGTAGAGGCATTGATTTTTAGCTAGTAGTTAATGACTGTACTTAACTGCTTTAATTCTACCTCATTACAGGTACCTCAGAACCGAGTTCTTCTTAATACAGTGACCATACAGGATGAAGGAAAAATGATCTTCTGTTTTTCAAATACTTGAGTTTGTTCTTTGTAACAACATGGTTTACTGTGAAAAGTGAAAGAAGAATCTTTCTGGATGCCTTAAAGATAGCTGGTAGGCATAGCAAAATGCTTTGTTTGAGGCAGGCTTGCTTGTTTACGCTGAGACATTACCAAGCTCGGACTCTGAGTAGTGATCTGCTTTTGAGCCAGATAAATAGCTGCACCCATGAAGATGAAGTGTTCAACCTTGTTGGAAGGAACAAGGCCAGGCTTTCTGAAAAACATGTGGGAATTGCATTGAACATGCTGTGGCAATTGCAAAAGAAGAGGCCACTTCTCTTAAGGACTAGTGACTATATAAGAAATCATTCCCAGTTTCTTACCCTTTGCATTTTAGCAGAAAACAAGGTGGAACACATGGAAGATGAGGCCATAGTGGACACCCTGTATAGTATTCTGAGGTAAGCAGCATTATGTTGAATTCCACATCTCTACATTTTGTATTTGGTAGTAAAAAGAGATGGAATTTTGACTACAAAGCCATCCTGTAAGGAGACTGAGAGACTTCCCTGTCCCAGCTTCTGTACTCTGACTGTGTGACACAGACAGCTTAATGTCCTGTGCCTCAGTTTTTGAGATGCAGACAGAACTGATCAGTTTTGCACTCCCAGTAAATGGAGTTATGATTATTAATGCACAAATATTTATAATCTGAATGGAGGGAGCGATAGAAAAGTAAAACATTATGATAAATAATGAAAGGACATATGTCTTCTTTATAACTTTAGAAGCAAACTTCAAACTATTATGTCTTTCTTCTGAAGGCTCAATGTTGAAGACCACAGTTCTCTAGCAGAAGTGCTTGTTACAGAGGCATGGAAAAGATTAGAAAGGCAAGTACTGTACTACTATGGTTTGTGAAAGGTATAAGTTGCAAGTGTGATTTGCTTCACATGAGGCTACACAGAGCTCTCAAAAGAGTATTTACGAGATGTTTTAAACATTATTGTGAGTATTTTAAATATCAGTTGTATTTTTGAAGGTTTTGAAAATTATTTTTATACATATGGAGGCTTTGAGTATTGACGGGCTTTGGTACGCAAATGCTTGAGAGATTCAGATACAGCAACAACGGGGACAGACGCTTAAGATTTTGAAATACACTGTCTGTGTAGATTTATGTGTTTGAAGTAAATTGCAGGTTTTAATATTTATGGTTTTAACTTAGTGTTTACTGTCCACCTCAAATGGTGGTTTGGACCCTGTTCGTCTCAATTTTAGTAAAAAACCTTTTGTATTAAAACATCAACATTTTCCCTCTGTGTTTTTTGTTGTTTTTTTTGTTGGGTTTTGATTTTTTTAATATATATTGTACTTTTCATTCTTTAATCTCAGGTTAATGGCAGAAGCTAGTGTCAATCTTGGCACCAGCATCACAGAATTGCCTCTCCCAGCTTAACACCTGGGGCATCTTGACAAGTAAATAAATTCAGTGTAGCTTGAACACGAAATAACATTCAGGTAATAAATTGCTCACATTCATTTAGATATGGAGAGTGGGATGGAGTGCACCCTCACCAAGCTCTGTGGTGCGGTCGACGTGCTGGAGGGAAGGGATGCCATCAAGAGGGACCTTCACAGGCTTGAGAGGTGGGCCTGTGCGAATGTCATGAAGGTCAACAAGGCCAAGTGCAAGGTCCTGCCCATGGGTCGGGTCAATCTCAAGCACAAATACAGGCTGGGCAATGAATGGATTGAGAGCAGCCCTGAGGAGAAGGACTTGGGGGTGTTGGTTGACGAGAAGCTCAGTGTGAGACGGCAATGTGTGCTCACAGCTCAGAAAGCCACTTGCATTCTGAGCTGCATCAAAAGAAGTGTGACCGGCGGGTCACAGGAGGTGATTCTCCCCCTCTACTCCACTCTCATGAGACTCCCACCTGGAGTATTGCATTCAGCTCTGGGGCCCCCAACATAAGAAAGACATGGACCTGTTGGAGCGAGTCCAGAGGAGGGCCACGAAGATGATCAGAGGGCTGGAGCACCTCCCCTGTGAGGACAGACTGAGAGAGTTGGGGTTGTTCACCCTGGAGAAGAGAAGGCGCTGAGGAGACCTTATAGCAGCTTCCAGTACCTAAAGGGGAGCTACAGGAAAGATGAGGAGGGACTCTTTATCAGGGAGTGTAGTGGTGGGACGAAGGGTAATGGTTTTAAACTGAAAGAGAGTAGATTTAGGTTAGATATTAGGAAGAAATTCTTTACTGTGAGGGTGGTGAGGCACTGGAACAGGTTGCCCAGAGAGGTTGTGGATGCCTTCTCCCTGGAAGTGTTCAAGGCCAGGTTGGATGGGGCTTTGAGCAACCTGTTCTAGTGGAAGGTGTCCCTGCCCGTGGCAGGGGCGTTGGAACTAGATGATCTTTTAGGTCCCTTCCAACCCAAACCATTCTATGATTTTAACTATTTCACATCATTGCTTGAGAATGTAATCTTTATAGATTTCTTACGTTGGTCTGATTAAATGAGGAACTCTGATTTTATTTGTTTGTTTGTTTGTTTTTTAGAGCTCCATATGCACAATATGCTTTAATATGAAATATCTAGGTGTTTTGGCTAAGCCCAAGGTGACCAAATAGAAAATGCTTATTTTGTTTCCTTGTTTTGTAATTTGAATATAACCTTGTCTTTTATATAATTGTTGAAGTAGATTTTTGTCTTTACTTATTCACTAGAAATAAAAGGTAAATATTCTGTCTTTCTTTGATGTCTTGACAGGCTTAGTTTGCCAGCTCTGTCTAAATTCGCACTGTGTTTATACAAGCGACACAGACATTTCAGTCCTGTAATTGGCCAGGTAGCTCATATTGTGGACATGAAACTGGATTCTATACAGGATATAAGGTAAGTGTCAGGATGAAATGAGTAGTGGAAGAAGCAATATGTCACGATTACTGGGCTGCCTTTGCTGAACACTTTCCCTTTTTCTCAATTGGAGGTTGCTTTTCTTCAGTTTGGGGTTTGTGAGAAGGAGGTGATTTGTATTCATGCCTTGATTTTCATGGACAGGTCTGCTTGGGCAAATGCATTTTCCCAATGATTTTGCAAAGAATTTCTTTATAACCAACTTAAACACTTAATTAAAACTAATGTTCTACTTACAATGGAAAACCAGCAGATATTGCTTTATCCGGATTCTAAATTTTACTTGGACTTTTTTTGGAATTTAGAGACTGTTGACTCGCCAGAAGATGTTTTTCTTCCTTGACATTGATAGTTTCTCTACTATGACATGGATTTAATTTACTGTTGTGAATAGCAATAAGGACTCTTAAAGCAATGTTATTTTTATTTATCTTCAGAGCATTTCTTTTTTGTTTTGGTCAAGTTGAATTAATCAATTCTCTTGCTAGCATGTCTAGTGCATTACCCTAATATTAAAATTACTTAAAACCTGGCCCTAGTCAAAGAACTCCAAGCTTCTTTTTCTTGCCTCTGTTCTCCCTGGGCCATTATAGCAAAGGCTGCTCTTCCTTTTTTCTGCTTTATATAGCATCAGCAGTTCCAACAGTTATTTTTGCGGATGTGAGGAGCCTGCTTATGAAACTCATAGAATGGGACTGCATTTCTTTACAGAAATTACTCTCCCTGTGGTCATAAGTTTTACTCCCTTAACAAGGAATTCTTTCTTTAGGAGTGACAATGACTCTTCTCTGCGTTCTGTCACTTGAGAATTGTTTGGGTTTCTTTAGTTTCCATTGAACATTAAAGGTCTTTTTGCAAATTTGAATCAGGCAAGTGAGGGTCTTGCCTTAGGCAAACACTTTCATTGCATACAACTTTGTAAGGGATGGTTGAAAACATCCAGTTGTTTCAGAAATTCACTGAAAGCAGAATTTTTACTTAGTAGGAGAAATGGGTTTTGCTCATCTGTTTTTTCTGTGTTAGATTTAAAATTCCTTTTTACGCAGAAGCCAGCAAGACCCTGACTAACGTTTCTTTCTTTGCATAGTTTATTTAAGAAATCTAAAATTTATTACTTTTCATGTTCAATGTGTAAGCATAAAATCTTTTGAATTTTTTAGGATCTTGTCAGTTTTGATGATCAGCATTTCTGATGTTATCTCACAGCGTTTTCGAGATCGATTATTACACAAGGCTGGACAGCTCTTGGAAGAAAAGGATGAAGTCCACTTCAACTATGCCAAAAGAATACTACAGTTTCTTCAAAATGTTAAACTGAGATATCATCCATTGCTAGAAAAATGCAACAAGATTTTCCTTAAAAGTGCCTCCCATCTTGATATACACAGTATAAGTCTTATTCTTGGGCTGTACGAGCAGCTGGGTTTTGACAATGCTGAATTCCGCCTGGTTGCTAAACAATTACTCTCTGAAAATATAGATGTTTATTGTGATCCTGAAACCTTTGCAAAATTATTTTTTATCCTTGGGCCTATGGCAGGACCCAAGGTAAGAGAAAGGTAAGTTAATTAACAGTTTTGTCTAATGATATATATGTAGTCTTGCACAGAAATTAAAAATGTACTGGCGTTAGGAGGAATTTCTGAGCCTGTCTGTGAGCTGAGCTAGTTGCAACTGTGTAGCAATGTGTTATTTCATTATGGAAACACTGTCATAGCAGTTTGTCTTAAAACAGTTGCATAGAAAGCTGAATCCAGTAATCAAGGGGTATCTGAATGCTGTTATGCAAAGCCATCTTGCAGCTCTTGTCTCTTAGACTACAGCCTTCCTTTCAGAGTGGGTGGTAGTAAAAAACTTTTCTGTCTTTCCCTTGAGAAATATATGCAGTGGTATGTGCTGCTTTTTCAAGACTGACAGTAGCTGAAACAGCCCAAGTCTTACCTATCCCAGTTTGCTGTACATCCTATTCTGTATGAAAGGTTGTCAGCAGGGAGCACTTCAGCATTTATTTAGCAATTAGACCATAGTATTGTGGGGCAGATTTTTCTCTGTCTGTTTTTCTTGTGCTACAAAATCCTATTTGGGGGTGGTATTAGTCATGGGTCTCTCAAAGTTTGCAGTTTTAGGCAGAATTTGCTGTATTAATTACTGTTAGTCATATTTTCAGACTTTTCTTCATGAATATTTGCCTCCATTCAGAGATCTGGATATACTGCAAGCCTGTGTTGGTTTTGCCGTAGCTGAGTTAGTTCCAAAAGCTTTTCCTAGATTTTTTTAAAATTTATTTTATTTTTGGTAAAAATCAGTGTGAGGTAGAAAAAGGTGTTGGCTTTATTTGCCCCAGAGCCAGTTCAACTCATGTTTGATTCTGTTATCTGTAACTTGCTGATTGATCGTGAATTGTTTAGTGTCTTAGGGTACCTTCCCTACTTCTTGTCTACTTTCAGAATTGTTGGGCTCACTGGTTTCTAGCATAAGAGCAACATGTACTGATCTGACACACTCACATCTCTTTATCTGTGCCATACAGATCAACCATTTAGAAGAAGGGTCCACAGAACAAAGGTCTGTAGTTTGGGGGAATTTGTTTTCCTGTATTTCCTGAAGTAGTCTATTGGTTCTTTCCCTCCTAGACAAAGAAAATGGCTGCAATCTTTGCTGGAGATTTTCAACTGTTTTTTCTTTGGAAAATCTATCTTTTCTTTTCCTCTTTAGGTTGCTAGTAACTGCAGTGCGCATAGCGGAAGAATTTAGCAGTTACCAAGTATTGGTAATACTGAAAACGATGCAGAAAATGAAATGCAGAAATTCTCATCTACTCAAAAAGTAATTTTTTATATACTACTAAGAAGTGATATTCTCTAGGTAAACTGCTTCCATTTAGTATGAAAAACTATATAATATCCAGTAAGTTGGGACTGGAGAGCGTGTCACTTGCACACAAATCCATATACACTATATATAATTAGCTATTACAGATTTTAGAATCTTGCAGCTTGACCCAGAATTGAGGCAATTTAGGGATTTCATAGAAGGGCATTTCAACCCTACCAAGTTATTGTAATATAATTTTTGCCTTATTTACAAATATGTCATCCTATTTGAGGAAACATAGCCTATAACAATTACTGTAAACTGGTGAGACAAATGAGAATATAGTAAATTGTAGACAATGTGTCCTATCTAAGAGGTCCTGTTACTGATGTGAATTGTTTCTTCAGAAGTCATTGTGCCCTACTTTAAACTATTAATTCTTGTGTCTTTAAGAACCTGGACCAGATTTTTTGCAGCTGTAGACTGAATGTTGTTTATAGGGAGAGGTAATATCTTCCATACAATGAATGGAAAAGCAGTTGAGATTTTGGACACAGAAGATGTAGCATCAGATATGTCACAGATGCAGCAGAGTTAAATGCAGGTTGTGTGCAATAGCTGGATTGAATGTGGTTGCATGAACCCAAATAGATCCTTGGAAGAAAAAGGACAAGTAGTACTGTGGTGAAGAGAAAGGGAAGACCATGTGAATTCATGGTGTTTCTCCTTGAATCTCACTGTCTAAAGGAGGTCTTAAGGTATTATCTTTCCCTACAAATCTAGCCCTCTCTTGCAGCTTTAGACCAACATAGCTGTAGCAACCACTATTAGATAAGTGAGTACAGTGGTGCTGAGGCTAGTGATGCTGTTCTTGTTTATCCTGTTCTTGGTCTGCTCTAAATTTAACTGATTGTAAAATCTGCAACAGAAATTATTAGAGTGAAGTAGCTGTTTTGCTGTGATGAGGGCTTTAATTTTGCAATTCACTAGGTGGAGAGAGGCTGCTGTGTCGTAGTGGAACACTGTCAAAACTAGGGTGGCAAGGAGTGCAGGTGTGTGCAACCCTCCACCTAGATACTGTGCACCACAGGACACCCCTTCTTCATGCATGATATTGGGTTTTGCGGCATCTTCTGTATTAGCATAACACCATGTCATCTTTTTCTCTTTGTGTTTAGAATGGCTTCTGTTCTGCACAAACACTTGGATAGCTATCATGTAATACAGTTGGTAAAGTTAACGCAGTACTTGGTGGTGTTGCGTTGCCACGATCTGGAGCTGTTTGCCAAACTAAAAATGTTATTATTAGGGTAAGTGTGTATTCTTGGAAATGTAGCTATTTAAGTATTAAACAGTTGTCTACTTAATATTTTAAATAACCAGCTAAGGTATTAGATTGTTTTGTTTCCATAAAATATGAAGAAGTCACAAACTGTTAGAAGTATTTGATTCTATCAAACACGCAAATCAGAGGATAGGAAGTGGATATTGTCTTGACTATAGACCCATTAGTATCCGCTAATAGATATGATATATTTTAAAAATAGATTTTTTTGCCCCTCGCCCCTTGGCCGCTGCAATATAATGACATTGAACCGGAAATTTTGATTGGTACCTTATAGGAAGGGTAGGTATTAGTGTCTTTGATGTTTGAAGGAACAAATAATGAAAAATACACAGTAAGAATGCCATGGTTGGGACAAGTGAAAGTGTGAAGCAGAAGTACTCTTCTTTTGGTTGAAGAACTGTCTAGTCAGTTCTCAGGCTTGTACAGTTGCAACATAGAAAGGGAAACCATTTCTGGAATCGTGGGAGAAGAGATCTGCCACTGTTGCTTCCATTGCTGAGCCTCTACAAGAATGCAGTGCCTTGTCTGTACATGTTTTCTGAGGATGATGCCTTCATGTTCCTCAGGCACCTCAGAACCTGATGCTCCCCAGGACAGAAGTCACAGAAATTATCCAGGCCCAGAAACCCACAGACTGTGTTAACAAAGATGGACCTTTTGCCCTTACTAAGGACTTCTGTGTTTATCAATAACATTTGAAGCCTCACCAGCTGATTGAGATGCTCCCTGTCTTCTTCCCTTTTTCAATTTTTAATAAATTGGAAGTTAATCTCAATGAAAAAAGATGGTAGTCACTGACTGTGTGAATTTCTACCATGTCGTTAATATTCTACTTATGTTATATTTAATGTACAGCTTTTGACTTTTAAAATATAATTTTAATGCATGTAAGTTATTTGCTTGTTTTAAATGTTTGCACTTTGTCAGTACTGATGGTCTGTTTTAATTTCTGTCTCTTTTCCAGTTTTCTAAAATCTAGTGTCATGCCTGCTGATACTGCTGCAATAATTCGTGTTCTGGCCATGCTTCCTTCCTTTCAAGTGGAGGAAGTCATTATAAACAAAGCAGCAGCAGTTCTGCCTCAATGCAAGCTCCATCATTTGGATTGCATTGCTACTGCTCTTGTCAAATGGAATCATTATGATCAGTTGCACTGGCAAAACAGTTCTGAGCTATGTGTAAAGCTTCTGCAAAAACTAAATGACTGTGGATTTCAGAGGCTTCAGAAAGCCAACAACTTAAATCTTCTGTTGGAAGAACTTACACATGTGAATGGAGAGTGGTTTGAAGAAGTCCTCAGTGAGGAAACTGTGGCCATGTGTCAACGCTTGATAGACCAAATAACATGGGCAAATGTATTACAGTTGTCTTTTTTTCTCATAAAAACAAACCACCGTTGTCCTTCATTACTTGACAGAATAGCTTCTGTGACTGTTGAAAATATAGACAAGGTATTACAGTTTTTCTTTTTATCTGCTGTGTAAGTTACTCAGTAAGAAAGGACAGGTTAGTAGTTAATGTGTTTCAGAGCAGAATCCACACAGCGTTCCTAAGGGTTTTCTTCAGTGTACCTGATTTGGAGCTCATCTTTTTCTATGTTCACTCAAAGCTGTTTTGATTCCATGTATATTAATTTGCACTTACGTCTCTTTAATTTTCCTTTCTTATTTTATTGTTGTCAGTCAGTGTTAGGTCAACCATAATCCTTTGCATTCAGCTTTACATTTTACCATCTTAAATTATTTTTTTTTAACTTCTTTACAAATAGTCACATCACACAGTGTCTATTTTTACATTACTCATTCTTGTGGGGATTTCCCCAATAGCCTATCTTTTTGGTCAAAATTACTGTGTTTTATTGGTATCTTTTTTTTTTTTTTTCTTTCTGCTTCTCAATCTGGTATTCCTAGAGATCTTTGATTTTATTTTATGACAGTTTAGTTTCTTTAAGAGCGTTTAATGGGAAGCCTTTTTAAAAGCTTCTTAAAGTCTAAGTACACGGAAACACTTGGATTATCTACATGAAAGAGATTTTAAGTTTTAGCCATAGCTGCAATTTTATGATTTCTGCATTTTATTTTTTTAATATTTTTCTCCTGGAAAAGTTGACACCCGCCCTGCCCCCCCCCCCCCCCAAAAAAAAAAAATTAGACAATAGCTTATCTAGTCTTAAATCTCCCAAATCTCCCAATTCTGAATGAATTATAAACCCCTTTTTTATTGTAAAGCAGTATTAGGCTATTTTGCAGTGACTTAATTTAGGATGTCTTTTTTTCCAGATCCACCCCTTTGAAATCTATTTTATTCTCTTCCTTTTCTCTGCTCTTAATTATGACCCTCCTGCCAATGAAGAGTTCTTTGAGAGTTGTATCCAACATCTTACTTCTAACTTGAGTAAGTGCATTAGACAAAGATATTCTGACACCAAATAAATGAGTATCATTTGAAGATATTATCTGTACTGAATAAAAATGGCAATAGAATGGCATTTTTTTAAGCAAAGAAAAAGCGTGTCTGTATATTACTACTAATAGTCTGCCTACTGGGGTTAAACCACAACAAAAATTCAATGTATGCTTCTGTTGGATTTTCTAGCTTCATTTCACCCTTTAAAAATTACTGTTGATAAGGGACTAGCAAGGTATCTTGAGCATAGTAAAAATCAAGTGGAAATTCTGATTAATTTGCTGTGCTATTATTGGATAGAATTGTTGCATTCCCCAAGGAATCATCGTTTGGGGACAGGATACATTTTGTGATTCATCACAAAGAAATGGTGAAGTTGTAGAGGAAATGTGTAGTGACTTTTTTTTTTTTTTTGATTGATGATACAGCCTCACAGAACTGTGAAAATTTGCTGTCTACTGAAATATTGTGGAGTTACCTTTTTTAAGATTAACTAGTTTCCTCCTGGCAAGAATTGCTTTATACCTTGGTGCAGCTAGCAGAGGTAGTCCTTAATCTGCCTGTGTGTTCATTTAGTACGTCAAGAGAGAAACTTGGATGATTTAGGAGGCCAAGGGGAGGGCATTGCAAATCCATTCAACTTTATGTCATGTGTTAATATGGATTTCTGTCTGGTTTTTAAAGGTTGTTTTGGAACTCACCGCTTGGTGCTGCTTGGTCATGTTTTGGCAGTGGCTGGGTATTTTCCTCCAGTTCTGATGATGAGGATATTTAATGTTTCTTTCCTAAGCAAATTGGATGCTCAACTCGAAGGTAGATATCTAGCTCTCTGATTAATTTGATTATGTAGCATTTGGCATAAAATGGAATCATGGACCTATATATGACTTGAGAAGTAGAATTACTCTTTAAATAATTCAGTTTTCTGGAAAGACCCCTCTATATAATCTAGTCATTATTTGAGTGCTAAAAGTGAAGGAATGAACAAAAATTTGTGCTTTGTTTTAGAAGTACAGACTTGTATTGCAGTTGAGAGAAGTTAATTTGAAACAAATTTTATAGTCAGCTTATTGCATTCAGTATTTAATAATTCTTCAATTTTATTGGAAATACAATTACCTGAGTATGGTATTTATTACTAGAAATAGTCACAAAGCTCAAGAAATAATGTGGGATTCTTGTCTGCAAGAAATGAGTCCTACCAGTCTCTTCTCTCTAAATAAGAGACTGAGTGTTTGTCTGACTGTTTCCTTCTTCTCTACCTGTATGTTGGTTGTGATCAATGTACTGTTGCCATTTTGCCTTCAACCACTTCAGTAAAAGTTAAATGACAGAAGAGAGTTTAAACTGCTTCTTTCTTCTGTCTTGCTGTTGTTCTGAATATTGAGCAAAACTGTTACTTTTCATTTTTTCCTCAGGGATTTTGAGAACGTTTCTAAGATTCTGCAGCATGAATTTTATAAATGCCATAGTATACAGATATTCGCATCTCTAGTAAAGAATTCAGAGGTAGCCACTTAGTTCAATGTGTTGGATTTTTCACATTTCAGTTCACACCTTTTTATTTTGTTTAACTCAGTCCTGCCTGATATCCTAAAACAGAGGGTCCGCTTGTGCCTCATGAAATTGAACAGAGCAGTCTGTCTGGAATGCCCAGAGTTTCACATCCCTTGGTTTCATGAGCACTACTGCCAACGTGTCTTTTGTAACAGTAAGTAATTTAGGAAAGGAAAAGCTATCCTTGTTGCTAGTAATAGTCTATTTTCAACAGTCTGCTGGATGCTGCTTCTAAAACTGTCATGTTGACACTAACACACAATAGAAGCTGAGAAAGGTGCAACCCACTATCTGCTGAGGATATGTTCTTGAAAAGTGCAACCACTTAGTAGTGCAACAGATAGCAAAGCAGTTTTCCCCATGAGAATTAATGTAATAGAGATGGGATATTTCTTTATAAGAAATAAAATTTAAATACCCAGAAACAGTGTATATGGCATGGAGTATGGAGAGGCAGGAAGAGGATCAGTAGGATTGTCTACTGGACGAGGTGGGTCACTTTGATCTGTGCTTCACTTACAAGACTGAACATTTGACTTAAATGTTTCAAGGTGAACATTTTTGCTGCCTCCTTTTGAACTCACTGCTGTCATCTTCCTCAGAAGAATCAAGATCCATCAAGGATGAGAAATGGAGAAGTAGGCTAGTGATCAAGTGTAGCAGCTGAGATCTTTCAGAATAGCGATCAGTTCAGAAAATCCAGCTAATGCAAACTCAGTATCTCCTCTACTAATTGTCATGGGGGAGATCTGCTTTGTTATCCATCGAACTCAGCTGCTTTATCTCTGAGACTGAAGATGTTTAATGGAGTCTCTGAGACTGAAGGTGTTTAAAGGAGCAAACAATCTGCAACAGACAGAGAAGTGACAGTGTGGTGTGCGTGTAATAGATGCAAAATAAGTAAATACTTATTTAAGTGTCTAAGCACGATTAAAAGCAAACAAAATCCAACAGGTGAAACCTGAAACTATAGTGTTTGTAGTATGTAAATGGGAAAAATCCTGGGATGGAAAATCTGGATTTGAAATTCATGCTTAATAGGCACCTGCCACTTTCCACCTAAAAGATGATCACATGGTCTCTGAATTATGATGGCATAACACCAGGGATCTGTAGAAAAGCTTTAATTCGGTAGGTTGGCTGTCAAAAATGCAGTGTCACAAAGTGCTATTTTCAGAACTTTGCCTGTGGAAGTCTTGATATATGAATTAATTATTCTGTCTTTGTAGGCAGTAGCCAAATAAATCCACTGCGACAGCATGTTCACAGAATGCTGACAGAGATCTTAGGAGGGAGCCATTATGCAAGAATGTCTGTTCTCACACCATACTGCTATGAAATAGGTGAGAAGTTAATGCTCTAAGGATTGTTATGGAGACCTCTGATATCACTATTACCACCAAGATTAGGAAGCCCCTGGGCATGTGGCCACAAGATACTGCAAAGAAGAAATTGCTGTATAAAATAGAGTTTCTAAAAAGTTCTGCATAATATAAATGATATCGGGTATCTCTAATTATGGTTATCACTTAGTTTTTCTAGAAGTAAGCACTGTACAGATCAAATTCTTTCACTTTTTTTTTTTTGTCAGTAAACAGGTTTGTTCTGTTTTCTTGCAGATTTTGAGTGCATTCTGGATGAAAATAAAAAGCCTCTTTCCTATGTGGCTCAGAATACACCTTTGGATGATGTGGAGGGAATACGCTTGACACATGATATCAAGGATAAAGGGAGAAAGGCTCTGCCACCAGGAGCTCAGAGGTTAGTACACTGAATTCTTGCACATTATCGCTTCCAAGTTTAGATCAAGTTAGACCAGTTTTTTGATGCTTATGTCCTAAATGGTTGTTGCAACTCCTAGGCTATTTATTTTTCTGTTCCTTTTTCCAAAGCCTTATGAGGTTTAGCCTTCCTAGCTGTGGTGGGTTGACCCCAGCTGTTAACTAAGCTCCCACCCAGTTGCTCACTCACTCCCCTGCAGTATGATGTGGGAGAGGATCTGGAGGGGAAAAGCAAGGAAAAAAAGCTCCTGGGTTGCAGTTAAGACAAAGTAATAAGTGAAGAGAAGAAAGAAGAAAAAAAAAAAGGGGGGAAAAGAAAACAATTGATGCAAATGCAGTCACTCACCACCAGCAGACCAATGCTGGAGCAATGGCTACTCTGGAAAAACTCCCTCCTGTTTTACTGCTGAGCATGATGTTATATGGTGTGGAGTATCGCTTTGGCCAGTTGAGGTTCCAGCTGTGTCCCCTCCCAACCTCTTGTCAAGGCCAGCCTATACACTGTGGGTGCAGAGTGAGAAACAGAGGTGGCCTTGATGCTGTGCAAGCATTCTTCAGGAACAGCCAAAATATTGGTGTGTTACCAGCACTGTTTTGGTCACAGATCCAAAACGCAGCACCATATGGGCTGCTATGAAGAAAAGTAACTCCATCTCAGCCAGACCCAGTACACTGGGGCCGACGGCATTCTTGAAGTGTCTTTCATGAGATTAGGATACTGGTTTCTTCCCACCTCTTCAAATATAAGCCTTGAAAATGCTGGTTAGCTGTTATTGCCGTTTGAACAAAAACAGATTCAAGGAGGAAATGCTTTTACTAAATCATGTGAAGTTCAAGTATCTCTAGATAAATACGAGGGCAATGTTTTGTCTAGTTTCAGGGAGTTGTTTAATTTTCTTTTTCCATGAATTGTCACGTTTATCTAGTAATAGTCTTGCTGCAACTATCAATACTGAACTAGAAATACCACTTCTTGCTATTCAGGTAGGACCTGAAAGTAAATGCACATTTTTGTTCTTTCCAGAATTGCTTTGGAATTTCTTGATTCAAAAGCTTTTAGCAAAGATTCACATCACCTGAAAGGAGAATCTGCATTGAAAAAACGACACCTGGAAATGCTGGGGTACCGGGTAGTTCAGGTGAGCAGTCAGCAATATTTTATGTCCTTTCTGAGTTGTATTGATAGTGCAGATTGATACATTTTCCTTGCAACAGATTTAAAGATAGTTTTAATAGTTAAAAGCACCTACTGGGTGAGAGCAATTTTTGTAGTTAGGGAGGAAATTCCAAGCTGTTCTCAAGATGGTGTAAGGACTTCGTAGAACTTGCACCTTCTCTGAAAGTGGCTGCAGCAAAACTGAAGTTGAAAGGTCTCAGTCTTACCTTACTGCAGGCAAACTAGCAATCTCAACATAGCCTGAGTAAAGGAGAAAAAGTGAAATGAGAGTTTCAGTTCAATTCACCAAAGATTTCTACACTAGAAAAAGATTGAACATACCCTCTTTGAGTGATAGACAGTGATGGCAGCTGCAAGATGTCTGTCTGCGGCAGTGGTAGTGCTGTGACAAGGAAGACTAGTGGCCACAGATAATTCACAGCCACCAGCATAGAAACATTTGGGTAGTGGAGGCTCATGAATGCAGATTCTCCTGTGTATATATAATTACTCACCTACTCTAATTTTAGCTAGAATCCTTCTTTAAGCTCAAGTTGATTGGGTTTTGTTTGCTTGTTTTTTAACAGGATAATCATCCTTTCTCATATTGCCCTGACAGCAAATGTTATGCTAGTGATACACCATTCCAGTTTGATACATTAACATTACAAACTATAGTGACCTGGGATTTTTCTCTCAGTTTTGGTTTCAAAAGGTGGGAGATGGTGTAATGGAGCTGTCATAGCCTGTGTTGCGTGGGCATTTGCTTTACATCTCTACAACTATGCTGCTTTCTGGAAGCAAACTGACTGTACTTACATGAAGAAGAATCTTACGTTGAGAAATTAATCTTTTCAGTATTAGAATAAGCCTAGCTTTCAGAAGGACACAGGTGATAAAATACCTTCAAGTGGAGAACAAAAAATACCAGAGGGCTTTTTCTTTGCTGTAAGATGCTATGTGGCTTATACCAATGTTAACACTCAGTTTGTGTGATTCTGTTCTACAGATTCCTCACTTCGAATGGAATTCTATGGTTTTGTCAACAAAAGGTGAACAGCTAGAATATCTGAGAAGGCATCTATATGGAATACAGTGATGACAGATATGCAGTCAAAAGTATTTTTTTATACAAACACTTTATGTACCATTAAACTTCTTGTAATCCTGGAATACTTTAGTTTCAAAAACCTCTTTATCTGTGAGTCAGCTGGACCAGGGCTTGCCGTGGGGCATCAGGTGTCAAGAGGCTTAATCCTCAATTTGTTAGGGATTGCAAAAGGCAGGTGGAAATGGGCCATGAAGATGTGATAAGGATGCTTAAAATCTCCCATTATCTGGAAGCTATTCTTTAAGTACATGAGTCTGTGACAGTTTTACTATAAAATTACATTATTATTATCATCTCCTAAATAAATAGCACAGAGGCTTAGCCAGGCATAAAACTGTCCAAAGAAAAATTTGGAAATACTCTTGACTGTGAGAGAGGAGGCAGCAGATCTACTGGAAACTATGTCTGTCCTCCAGCATGTGACAGAGTGAGCAATAGGGATCAACAGTATCTGTACTGTGAAACCAAGAAACTGAAATGCAGATTTACTAAGAATAGGACTGCTATTGCAGCCATTCTGTTTCCATCTTCCAGAACAGAGGTACTGTGGGTGACTGTGTCAGGGGAGGGTGTTGTGTGGTGAGGAACCTCCAGCTGCTTCTCCTGCATCACCATGATGTGGCGTGTGCAGAAAAAGTACGTCTTGAGCCTTCCGGAACACCTTCATGTACTTAAAAGATAGACTAGTTCTAGCAGTCTGGCACCTAGTCCAGACCCTTGAATCACCTGTACTCCAGTTAAATGCATCTTGGAAGGGGTACCTGAAAGATTTATTCAAGATTAGGAGAAAATAATGCTTATGTCAGACATAGGCACTTACTAGCAACTGGATAATTCATGAAGTTTATGATGGCATTATGCATTGGACTAGCCCTTGCTAATGGAAATAAATTTAGACAAACCATCTAACGTGCCTGTTCTGTAAATAAGACAGTGTATAAAAGAGCAAAATTAGGCTGAAAATTGAAACCAAGAATGGTCTTCAGAGAGTGACAACCACCTTGGTTACTGGTGGTGAAAAACATTGCTGGTTTATTTATCACATTTCAAAAACATCTGCCAGTTACCAGGCTTCCTGTGACCGCACTCAGCCAGGGTTTGTGTCAGGAGGCATAAGACACTGAAATGTAGAAGGAAAAAGAGGAACAGCCAGGATAATGTTCACTGTAGAGCAGTAACTGTAGAGGGTCATACTTCTGCAAATCAGCCCATTTTCAGAGTCAGCCATGTTGTGACTACAGCTGCCATTACCTCATGATGACTGCTAGCTGTGCCCATCTCTTTCACACACACCATGTGTATATGTTTTCTTGCCTTTTTAGTAGAAGCAATAGACATCCTTTTTACCACTTCCTTTGAAACCTGGCAGAGGTAAGCAACTGCATTTCTGAATTGACCATTATGCACCTGGCTGTTGCTTTTTTTTTTTTTACTACTTAATCAGTAGTAGAAGAAAATATTTTTATTGACTGAATACAAATCAGGATACTAACGAAAAGCCAGGAAAAAACAACAGAACTGATCTAAGCTGCAAGGTGCTTTCCTCCTGAGGCACCCCTCATGTTTGTGGGATCACTGAAAAAACTAGTAGATGGTTGTTTGCTTATGCTATCAAACAGACAAGGGCTCCAAGATGTAGAAGACGAGTGCTTTGAGGTAATGTCATTGAAGGCACAGCACACAGAAAGACTACATGCACATTGTATTTTGTATAAAATGGAGAAGAAAATCATAAATAGAAGTTAGGATCTCAGAAGGTGGGCTGCAAGTCAGAGGGCTGTTGCCTGTACGGATGGCTTTCAAATAGCAATCCTGGAGCATAAGAAAGGTGGCAGTGGCTGAAGTGATCAGTCATGGGTGGTCATGTGTTTGAGCTGAACCCTGCTTTTCCGGTATCTGGCAGTCACTCTGTGCCAAGCCAGGTATCTTCAAGTTACGTATGGATAAAGTTACGAGTATTCACAATGGGAAGAGGATTAAAACTTGCTATGAGTGGATTCAGAAAGGGCATCTAAAAAAAGCAAAATTTAAGAGTATTTCAGTAAAATGTGCTGCTTTTGATCCTTTGCAGTCATTCTTTCTAAATTAAGTTGGCAAGTGTTAGAGCAGATGGGCTGGTATAAACCAGTGATTTAACTGGAGCCAATGAAAAGATCTGGCTACTAAAGGGGAAAACAAAAGATGTCCCACAGATTAAATACCAGTATAGAGTAACATACTGAAAATGAGCTATGACGGCTCTGCCTTTGCTGTATGTGTACCTCTGTCTCCTAGGAAGGCAATGCAAGGGGTCATCTTATTATTGGAATTGCTATTCGTTCAGGTGTGGTGGGCTTCTTTTCCAGTTTTCCTGCTGTATCAATTGTCATAAGATTTATGACATCCTTTAGATTTAGGACACCCTCTTTATTCAACAGAGAAATCCTTCGAAGAGATTCTCTATGAAAATGGTGGGCATGCTCTACTTTAAGAAAACCGAGTGCTGTTTTGGGCAAAGGCAGTACCAAGAAATCTGTGTCCTGTCAATATGGCAGTGATGATGAGCTGATCACTAGAAGAGACACCATAAGTGATACTTCTATAGTTTTTGAAACAAAGTTTAATTGTTAAAAGTTTCAACATCAAAATGCATCAACTCTGTATTAGATGGAAAAGTCCTCTCTGCCGTAGGTACTTGCTGATGATCAATTCTTCTAGGACTTTTTCATGAACGCTTGTTAATGGCCTCAGATCTCTGAGAAAAATGTCCATAAAATACTTGCTTTGGAAATAAATATAAAAGCATAAAAAAGTGGAAAATCCTTGTTACCAGAAGCCTAAACATAGTAGGTGAAACAGTAGCGCTATTAACCCTGTGAACTTGTCTCTCTTTCTTCACACGTCTGGCTACTAGTACAGCTTTAGCTGAGATTGGCATTTCTTAGGCCACATAGTATTAAGCCACTTTTGTTTTCAATATGCATTTCAATTCCATGCTAAATTATTTTTAGAAGGCTCTAATGAAAATATTTTCAAGATATGTCTGATGAATGCAGGATTTACATAAAATGCTGAAGGGGGAAATCAGGCTGTCCAAACAGCCAGTTAGAATAAAATTAGATACCTACTAGTTGTATTTAACTTAACAATTAATTCATGGGCATTGTTTGGAGGATAAGGCACCAATATCCTGGATTGTCTGAGTGTAAGGAAGTCTAACTAGTTTGGTTGGCAATTTCACAAAGTGAAAAATGGAGTTCTCTCTGAAATCTTCATTTATTCTAATCTATGTTAGTTAGAATTCTTGAGGATTTTAAATGTTGGCAAGAAATCAGTTGTTGTTGGTTACCTAGTACATATCTTAAGACTTGGACAGACAGATGAACTGTTTAACAGTTAACAGTATAACTAGTGTGCTGCTACAAAACTGTACAATTTGGGGATATTTTCATGCAACAAAACCAGAAAAGCCTATCAAAACTCCCTCACCATATCAAATTTTCCAGCATTTTGTTTACAGTTTTGATAACTTGAAGAGGTTTAAGCGTGTAGCCAGGCAGGAGGCTCCAGTAGCATATCGGATCTCTTTCAGTATGCCAATCCATTCCTTCTTTTCATCATCATACCTGCATTGAACAAAATAAGGTCACAACATAGCATCTTAAAATTTGAGTTTGATGCTTCATCACACATACATGAAAAGGAAGATAGTCCACATGTTGCAAAGGCTTGTAGCAACCATGTGCTGAAGGATGCCACAAAACGCTGCTTTTGTCCTCTAGAACCGAACAGAAAGATGTTCTTGCGCACGTGAGCTGTCCTTTTCCTGGTCCTTAAAGCTTGTTGCTGGCCTGTGTCATACTTTAATTACTCCTATAAAAGCTTCCTACTTGTCTGAAGTGTCCCTTCTGAATTCCTTCAGATTCTTACATATAAAGGTGTTTTTTCTGGGAATCCTTCCTATCCTTCTGCCACTTAAACTCCTCAGTTTACCTTAGCAACTGAAGAGTCACAGCAAAGATGTGATGTTTCATCACTGCTACTGTGATTTAGATTTAAAAAAAAAAATCTAGGAGATAGCGTATTGGGTCTGGCTGAGATGGAGTTAATTCTCCCCATAGCAGCCCTCGTAGTGCTGTGCGCTGCATCGGTAGCTAGAAACCTGTTGATAACACACCGGTGTTTTGGCTACTGCTGAGCAGTGCTGGCACAGCATCGAGGCTGTCCCTCCAACATTTTTGCCCCCCTCAACAGCAGGCTGGGGCTGGGCAAGATCTTGGGAGGGGACATAACCAGGACAGCTGACCTAAACTAACCAAACAGATATTCCATACCATATGACGTCAGCTCGGATATAAAAGCTAAGTAAAGGGAGACGGAAGGGGGGCATTTTCATCTTCCAGAGCAACCACTCCACGTACTGAAGCCCTGCTTCCCAGGAAGTGGCTAGACATCGCCTGCTGATGGGAATTAGAGAATAACATCATTTGCTTTCACGCGTGACCTTTGCTCTCACTTTATTAAAGTGTCCTTATCTTGACCCACGAGCCTTTTGTGATATTTTCTCTCCCCTGTCCAGCGGAGGAGGGGGAGTAATAAAGGGGCTTTGGTGAGCACCTGGCACCCAGCCAGGGTCAACCTACCACAGACAGGGATTTCTGATTCTCTTGGAACAATTACTCATTTGACTATTAACACATAAATATGTACAAACCTCTGCATATACAGGCTTTTCTGTGTAAGAATGTTATGAAACAGAATGTTTTTATGGTACACTTACAAGGCTAAACCTGACGAGATATGGCAACTTACTCTTTTAAAGAGTAAGAGAGTCAGAAGATCATGACTCAGACTGTTCAAATTATTAGTAGATGGAAGTAGTCATTAGATTCAAGTCTCATGTTTATTTGTTACTTTCTGACAAACGTTTCTATCTGTCAACAAGTGCTTTACAACCTGTGCTATGGTTCATTTCCAGAGTTAAACAGAAAACTAATTTTACCCTGTGGTGTCTACAGACCTCAATTTTAGATATGGCTTTCCACCAGGAAAGCGTAATTAAAATTAAACTTACTTCCATATGTCAGTGACTTCACTGGGTGCAAATTCTTTAGATTCAAGCTGAATCATTGCAAAGCCTCCAATAGCATACAAAGCTCCGCTTAAGGTGACTAAACTGATGGAACTTCTCTCTTGGGGAAATTCAGGCATAATCTCCCACCTAAAAATGAAAAGAAAAACCTAAGTTAAACAAACACATGAGAAATACTCTAAACTGGATGCACTAATATACACCTCTGGGTGACATAGATTCAGGTACCAAGGACCGCTTGAGTGAATGGTTTAGTAAAAGGAAAAAAAATCTGAGATTTATCAGCAGTGAGTTTCAGTGTCTCCATCCCCACAGGGACTTCCTGCAAGTCTTAAGTGATGGAATTACACCATGATGACACCTCTTCCCAGAGACCACTTCTTACAAGTCACGTGGTCCCATCATCAGTAATATGCTTCATACAGATGTCTTATTCCCCAGCTACTCTCATTTTTTCCCTATAGTTTCCAAAATGAATTCGTTTCAAGTGGCATTGACATAGTAATTTGAGTTTAAAAAAGTTACTGGAGCTCATTAGCATAATTTCAAATTTTCTGCCAATTCACACCTATGAACATATCAAACATACAGACATCCCACTTCTGGATAATGTCAACATCAAAACTAATAGGCTAATTTGTCTCTCTCACTTGTGTGACTTGACTGTAACAAAACAGAGTAAACCAAGACAAGAACCTGCAGATTTTTTGGACCACAAGCTGCACATGTTTCTGAACAACGGAAGAGAAGAATGCGCCAAACATCATGGTAACAAAATGACCTTTGCTTTCCTTTGCTTTCTATAGAAGGTGTAAAGTCCAAAGTTTCCTCATAGAATTACTTGCATAATTCACATTTCGTATTGTTAAATTTTATAAGCAAGTCTCTTTGGAATAGCATCCATTTAAGTTACAGCTTTTGTTGTGAGGTTGATGGCTGCAATGCCACCTGTCAGTAAAGGCAGCACAGCCAAATGTACAATAGAAGTGCTCATTAATAAAATAAAGGTGCATCCAGGACCACTTACAAGTTTGAGCTAACATAATAAAGCTTTACTGATACTATTTTAAATGAAAGTTTGTAAATAAGATGATAGGAAGGAAAAGTAACAGAAGTAACAAAAAGGAGAATTAACAGTAGAAAGACACAGGTACAGAGGGTATAAACCTCTGGAAGATAATACACTTTTGAGGGATGCTGACTGCAAAAGATTCTGGCTGTGAGGAAGAACATTGGAAAGTATCTGGACCAAATAAGTAAGCCAATTCCAGGTATGGCTTACTCTCTATTGTCACTACTTTTTCTTTATAGTATTTCAGAGCATGCACTTAGAATTGAAAGTCTTCCTGGAGTTTTCATATTAAATAAATAAGCAGAATTATCCACCTGTCACTTAGTAGTGGTAAATGGTATTTGCTGTGACAAGGTAAGTGAACAGCAAGACATCCCAAGGCCACATACCTGAAGGACATTCAGCTAATCCCGTTCAGGCACCTCTTTTCTCTTGCTGGGGTTTCACATTTAGTGCCAGTACTGTTTCAACTACCTGGTGTGGCCCTTGCCCATCTCTCCCACTTCTCCCCTATTATGCCAGCACACCTGTTTATGTGGCTGTGTGGTTAACTAAATTGGGAAAATAATCAGACTTCAAAAAAAATATTAGAGGGTGGATTATTTTTGCTACATGAGCTCCTTGATCATGCTTGCGATGTAGCTACGCTAGCATAGAAAATGCGTGTGGGGGCAGGAAAAATGGCCAGAGATAAGCGCTCTTTAAGCTGCTGCTGCTGTTGTTGCTAAAGATGTGAATGTGGACCAAGTGTCTCAGTGGGAGTATAGGCACCTGAACACCTTTCTCACTCTTACCTCAGAGCTGCTAAAAGCCTAGCTGATGAAACACTTGCTTAAAAATAGCTTGAATATTGCACTCACTTATTGGTGGTCAGATCAAAAGCTTCAACAGATGCAGTAAGGCCTTCTTCAGTGACACCACCTGCAATGACAATCTTGCCTTTATGGATAGCTGTTCCAAACATCGAGCGAGCCACTTTCATTGGAGCCAGGTCTCTCCAGTCTCCTTTCTTGGGATTGTATACAAATAGTCTATTAGTGCATTTCCTGGCAAGGAAAAAGAAAAACTGTGATCATTTCTAACAAACGTTTGGCTTGTTCCAAGTGAGACCTAGTTGAGGTGGATTGTGTAGTGTATAACACCTCTTTCTTCTCCATGAGACCCTTTCTTGTATCTAATCTGGGAACTTTTGCATGTCTACAAAGCACTAATCACATCCATAGAACTAAATCAAATGTTAAATGCTGCTTACACGGGGCAGCAATTTCACTGTACCTTAGAGGAGAAAGACAACGTCCTTTCCCAGCATATTCTATTTGGAGGGGTTTGTGGAGGAATGTATGACAAAGGTTATAAAAGAAAGATTATGCTGCTGTTCTGGCTGACTTGACAAGCTTGTATGTATCTTAACTGTCCCCTATACAAACACTGAAAAATTACCACCACATGCTCAGTGTGAGTGAAAACCTTTATTTTCCTAATGTTACACCCATTAAGGTGTAACAGGCATCACCGGTCAGAAAATTTGAAAAACTGACACAGCAATTCCACGGCACCTAAGTATTTCTGTCTGGAAGGAAATAATACTTTCAGTGAGGGTCCTCACAGCTATATATTGCTAATGTGTCTGCAAGGTAAGTAAAATTTGCCTTGGAAATAAGTATGGTCATTAAAATAACTACTTGGGATTACAATTTATATGCAATTTCACCTTATCATGAAAAAGATATTCTATATACCATAATGTGTTCCTCTCTGTCAAATTGTTAGCAACCTTAATCCAGAGATATAAAAAAGGAAAACCCTGATTTCTGAACGTGAGGACATATAATCTATAAAGAACCAACCAAATAATGTTATAAATTGTCATGAAAAGACTTAAAGACTCACTTATCATCAGTTTTTCCACCAAGACAATATATCAATCCATTGTTTGAAACAGTAGCATGGCCATATACTTTGATGGGTAGTTTTTTGATCTCACCCCATTTCATTGCCCTGGAACAAGAATAATACCACCGTTATGCTCTTTCAACTAACAATGGGCTATTTACATGTCCTCAGTGGGCATAATTAAATTTTAAACATACACAGGATCATAGCACAATACTGAATCTAGAGACTCCTCAGTGCGAAGGTCCTTGCCAGCAATTACATAGATCTTGTTGTCTGACTCCCCCAGCCCGAAGAGACACCTGGCTGATGGCAGTGGAGGAAGGGCAACCCACTCACCAGCGACGCTATCCAGCTGAAAGAGCATCAGAACAGGAAGTGTTAGGAAAGGCAAATAGTAAAAATCCACACAACGAACATTGTTCCACAAAATTAATCTAATTGCACTCAGTGTCTCTCAACAGCTCGTCTGCTTGCCTGAACAACCTACCCTTCCCTCAGTGTGGCTAACGAATGACTTCTACCCACCCATGCTTCATGGTGCTGAGACCTAGCAGAGTCAATGACACACAGCTCTCTTTGCATCTGCTCACCATTACCCGTCCTCAGAGTTTCTTTGCCTCTTTATTAAGCTCTACTTTCTTGTTTAAAGGTCCCTCACTCTCTGGGTTCCCCATCCCATGCTGGAAAGAACAAGTTGTTCTTCTTCCTGCCTGAAGGGAGCAGACACTCCTGCTATTCCACAGCTATACATTTAGCTGGTTGCGCTCATTGCTACAATGAGAGATGCCAGGCATCCTCCCTCACACCGTTCCTCTTAATGATCAGGAAGTATTACACGGCAAATGGCACAGATGTTTCTTTGGCAATCCCTAGAGCAAAAGAGGTGGTGTTTTGTCACAAATACCCTCAAAAGCTCCTGAGATCTCTGAAGGCACAATGAATAAAGATTTCACTCCTAAGCAAAAAAGGCAAGCCGTGCAGCTCCATCGGCAATAATATCGGTGTCATGCCTACTGAAGTACTCTCACAGCTGTCTCAATTCACATCCAGTATGCTGAAAACACCTGAGGAGAAGCAACAGAAGGAGGACAGAAGAAAAAACAAACAAAACAAGACAATATTTTCCTAGATCTGTGGTGCTTAATTTTTGTTTTGATCTGAGAACTTACAATTGAACCTGGATGCTTTCTAACATTCAAAAAGAGTATTTTCTCTCTTCTATTGCATATAGATTTGCTTCACAATGTACAGGAAGGGAAGGTAAAACGTGAGTTTGCATGAGTGTAAAGGCCTTTGATAGAAAGCAAGAGACAGTTCAGTCAAAGTAATCAGATCTGGGTTTAGCTCAGCGACATCCTTTTTCCAGAAGTATGTTCCACATTCAAGGTCTCCATGTTAAAACGCCTCTCCCAAATTCGACAGACCACCCCTACTGGACAGGAAGTTTTATTGCAGCAGTGAAATTTAGTTCATGGACATGGATTGGCCCAGCAGCTGGATCTGGGTGGCCTAATGAGGAGAAGACATACCCATCACAGATCACAGCATGCTTAGTGAATCAGTCTTGAAGATGACATATCTACTGATGATAGGGCATAAGCTAGTCATGCATTTTTGAGCTGGTGGCAGCCTTGTTTCCTTCTGAGTTGCTAGCTACCAAATAAAATGCTAACAGGTGCTTCACTGGTGGAGAAAGGGAGATGAGCAAGTGAAAATCGGTTTGGCACCACATTAACATTTTAGAGGGAACAACAGCCACATGGGTAATGCAGGCAAGTATTTTAACTATAGGCAATAGCAGCAGCAAGCCAGCTTAAAGTTGACAAGCGAGAGAGCAGGATTTCAGGAAACAGATGTAGACATATAAAGTAGGATCCTGAAAACTTCATCCATTTTTAATATCAGTGTTGAGGTTTAGTTTTTCAGAGGCCCCTTTCAAGTAGCCCGAGACACAGACTATTCAGTTTTGGATTATACACATTATGACATCAACACAGTATTTCTATTAGAAGGATATTTCCGTAACAAGTTTTGCACTTCAGTGATTAGCATTTTACACCTACATAAGGAAATGAAGCAGTGCTAATCCCTCTCTAGCAAACTACGACTTCCCTCTCATAGATACAACAAACACTTGAAACCAACTCTTTCACTGTGTGAAATCAGTGAGCCATACTCCTATAAACACTTAATATTTGCATTTTTAAATATCTGAAGGCTTTAAAATTCTATCACTGCTTATCACTCTGCTTTATTCCATATTGAAACAGGACCTACTTTCACTCTTTTAGGGAAATGTGCTTAAGGACAGGTCATGGCCAGCAGCATACTGCATAACTCATCATGATACGGTTTAAATATCCCCCAAAGCACGTAGCCAGGTAGCTAACAACACAACAGAATTAGTTTATGGTGTAAGCATGCCAAATTGTATTTTTGCTAATTTTTCTGAAATATGTTGTGGAAGTTACAGTTTGTATTAATCAGCCTTATATTTACACAGCTTTACAAAGACATAAAATCATGCTCTTGGTTGAAACATGGCATACTGACATTGACAGTTTGCCAAGAAAACCACCTTGTACCTCTAAATTACGTATTTTAGAATGCCCTTTAGTTTTCAAAGGTAGATGTGACAAAAGGACTTCTGGAATTTTAGTGACAAAAGTGGCATTTAAAATATGCATATTACTGCTGTCATAAAAATATTTCACATGCAAAAAAAGACATCTCATTAGATCTAAAGGAGCTAAGCACTCAATTTTCACGTAAGTTAACAGGAATTCACAAAAGGTATTTTACAAAAACATTATTAGGCTTAAATTTAGGCATCTGTACCATTACAAATCTGGGCCTTAAACAACGAAAGCCAGTGCCTAGATATAATATACTAATCCTTTTAATCTTTTCTGAGATCTCACCAGGGGCTTGGTCTTGAAAGAGAAGATGCAAATCCCTTGGTTTCATCTATCTCGCTGAGACAGGAATAGCTCTCTATAGATACTTCTCTCCAATGACTGTACAGAGAGACTAGACAACTCCCAGAGACTCAGAATACTTTTCAGTAACTCTTATAAGCACCTGTTACTGCACCAACAATTATAAGCTTATACCTGGAAGAAGTATGACTGGAAAGGCTGATCCTTGTTCTCATCTTCCACATACAGTCCTCCAACAATGTAGACCTGATTTTGTCTGGTGACTATACTGGAATGATTTCTGGGAATCTGTTCTGCCAGGGCTGCTAGGTAGCACTCATTTTCAAGAGGATCATAAGCTACTGCAGCAGTGTCATTAACCAGAAGAATTAGGTCTTTGACAAACATGCCGTGCCTGGGAAGGTCATTTAGGTAGCCAGGCAATAAATCTTCATCTCCTACGTCGCCATTCACTTCCCCTTTGGCTGACTTTTCTGTACTTTTGCTAGAGTCAGGCAGTTTTCCAGCAAAAGCATCCTTAATAATCTTTACTTTTTTCTGAAGGTCTGAGTTGCTTTTAATTATATCATCCTTCTCAACATGTTCTTTGAAATATTTTTCTGGCATAAGACGAAATCGTATGCAGTCAAAAATTTCCCCCAGGCTCTTTACTCTGTTCTCCTTGTCTGTTCGGACCCATTTCATTACTGCTTCAAAAACCAGTTCTTCCTTCTCTACATTTAAGCTGTCAGGTGAAATAACTGAGATAAGTTCATGCGGGGCAAGCTGCATGAAGTCCTCTTCTTTGCAGATCTGCACAAAATGATCTGAAACAAAATCACGGGCAGAAAATGCAAGTCTTGGGCAATCAAGCAGAACACCTAATCGAAGGATGGCCAGACAGTTACCAACAGCAAGCCTCTTCTGAAGATAGGAGACGCACACAGTGAATACAGAAGGGATCTGAAAGCGACTGGCCAAAGCAAAAATATCTTGCACGTTAGAATCATTAAGATCAATACTTGCTGAATAAAGGTATTTGACAATCATATCCAGGATGTTGGGGTCAACGTCATCTAGAACTACCTCTTTCTTTTTTTCTTCATTTTGCTCGGATAAGAAGTACTCACGAAAATAAGGGCTACATGCCGACAGAATCAATCTGTGGCAAGGCAGGCTTCTGTCACCAGCTTTGAGAGAGCAATCTATAAACTTTTTCTCTTCAAGGAGTTCCTTGAGGCCATCCTGAAGAAGTGTGGATTGATAAAGTCTGAGCTCTTCAGTGAGTTCCCTTTGGGAATCCATTTCGCAAATACTTGGGAAAGGGGAGGGAGCAGAAAGCTTTAGCTGTTGTCTGCCCAAAGGTCTGTCTGTAAAAAAGGCAGACCAATGTGCTTTGCCCTGCCTGATGCCTCCGCAACTTAATCTTGCTAGCTAAATATAGGTACATACTCTTAGAGGTCGGAATTTAGGATGGATGGTTTGGAAAAAAAACAGAGTTGCTCTCACAGCTGTCAAAGACTGAAAGAAGCAACTGTTGCTTTTAGTCACTATGGTCAGGTTTTGCCATCATTCTCCACACTGAATCAATGAGATTACATGCAATGTAAGAAATTATTTGACATGAGTAAGGACAGCAGAATCTGACCCTCAGTGAGACAGCTATGAGCAAGATTGTAAATATACATGTTACCAAATATTCTGAAATAGAAATATTATTAATCAAGTTGTCAGTTTCAACTACTGTTCACTTTTTCAGAGTTGCTCATCTCATTGCTGCAGTCATAAAGATACTTTAAAAATCCAGAACTTTGCATCAATTATCTATGCTCTAAGATTATTTATTTACATACCCATATCACATCTGCAATTTCTTCAGATATTGATAATAAGACTTTGAAATTTGTTTTGAGTTTCTCCTTAATAGCCATTTGGTTGTATTTATTTGCAAACAAAACCCTATTGTTTACAGATGTAAAATACACATTCAGGTAAATTTCTGCTTTCAAAAATAACTTAAGATGAAGTCTCTACCCCCCCCTTAATAAACACCATCCTTCATATCAGATAATTGGTAGACAATGTCAACCCTTTTAAATTCGACTGTACTAGAAATGGTGTTAACTGCTGTTAAACGAAATCAAAAACAGTACATAGGAAAGGAAGAACCGAAAACAAAAACCATGTAATCCACCATATTAACATTACTTAATGGATGTGTAATTTAAAAAACCTGAAAAAATCTGAATTTAAACTAAAAAAGCCTCAAATCAGACAAGTAGTTTGAAAAGTGAATGTGAATTTAGAAAAATTATGTATATGTTGAAGGTTTCACAATTTAGACTGGGAACATCTAGATTTTTATTAAAGGTGGTAATACAGATCCAAAACAAATTTGAAATTTTAAGTTTTTTAATGTACCTTGATGAAGGACTGTATTTTGCCTATATAGAGAATGCTTTTTTACCCATACGGCAAAACGTTCGTTGAAGGTAATGGAAACAGGATCAAAACACAACTATTTCAATGCAACATCTACAATGAGGTATAACATTATCAAAGTTTATTGAAATCATGATTGCTTTTCAATATACGCAGTATCTCATTAAAATATATGCCTTGAAAGATTTTCTACAGACACCACAATTATATTCACACCACAGTTACTTTACTATAACAGTCAGCTGCTAAAACAACAGCTGAGAGGAGAGCTCAATTGACTTTTTCCATTTATAGAAAATAGCACAGAGGTCTTATCTCACTAGAAAACGTAACAGCTGCATCTTCCTTTAAACAATAAATGACTCATTTCTAACACGTAACATCATGAAGGTCTAATGACTCAGACACAGAAGCTATTTTTTTTCTAGATGTGCACTTTTTTCTAGATGATTCCTTAAAAGAAGTGCTTTAGCCAAAAAAAAAAAAGAAAAAAAAGTAAAAACTGTATGAGGGTATCTGGATTACAATTAAGTATCTAGAATGATATGTGCTGAACATTTAACAAAATTATGAGACATGAAAACTAGTATTTGGAACAGTATTGGTTTTTGTCAAAGTTATCAGTAACAGCACAGCTGCAATGACACAGCCAATATGCCTTGATACAAAACGTTCTGCATATGATACTTCTATGTTGCACAACATACACAAGTTATGGTTATTTGATTCAGATATAATCATTATGGGAAAGTACATCACTATATAGAAATACATGAATAAATTGAGCATCAAACTATATACCACACGCTGCCCTATCTCAGATGGTGGTCTCCGTGTACGTCGGAAGAGGAGCCTTCTTCTTCTGACATACTTCCAAGTAAAATGGCAGACAGTGGCTGGTCCTGGCAGCCAATCACAGGGCAGTATGCAAACACGTGGGTCATGGAGTTGTTAAAAAAAATGATGGCTACCCGCCATAAAATGGTGGCTGAAACACCATGACAGACCCTGTGTTGTTAGGGGAGGGGGCTTTCTGCTCTGACAACCTTCTGGCAGAAGCAGGATGAGGTGGCTGGTCCTGCCAATCACACGCCTGAAAACACCTGGGGTACGACTGTGTCAAAACCGGCAGTCAGCCAATCACAAAGCAGTATGAAAACACGGGGTATGACATTTTACATCATGGCAGCTGAAGTAAAGTGGCAGCCACTATTCATGTAGCAGGTAGGGACTTCCAAGTCCTTATAGCCTGACAGACAGAGGAGGGACTCCTTGGGTCTTTGCACCGTGTGACCAGAGGAAGGGCGGGGTGTCTGGGGCTTGTGGAACACATGATGCCTGCGGGGGGCGCGGCTGCCACCAGCAGCTGAGGCCCTGCCCCTCCTTATATTAGATACTGGTTGTTACTTTCAGAAACGATGCAGTAAACACAAAGCTTTTACACATACGAGGGTTTTGAATAATCTTTCCTTTATGACATATCCTGAGGGCCTATTATCTAATATTTGCCTGCTCTTTAGCTTTAGCATGTTCTTTCTCTGCTACTCTGGTATTTCTAAGTTTTCTTCTACAGATCTCACAAGCCGAGTAAGAACTGAGAGTCTTTCCTTGCTTAGGAAACATGTGCCAACCTAAATCAGGTCATTACTTCCCAGAGTCCCTGGAGTGTGAATCCATCCTTCAGCTTCTCTATTGCAAGTCCTAGTTCTTCGGAAAAAACGGGCTCCCCATCATGTTGCTTTTTTGAATGCATGAGATATAATAGAAAATAAAACAAAGCAGAAGGTACTTTTTAATTTTATCACCCCATTTTAACAACATGAATTTGATAGTATGTAAAAAGGTGTTCTTACCTTGTTTTCATCAGCAAAGTAAGCCTGCAAAAGAAAGAAAAAAAGAACTCGCACCCTTGGAAAAAAAAAAAGTTCTAAAAACAAATCTGCTAATAACTCCTTAGGGTCAAAATTGTATTTGATAGGTTTTCTTCAACAAACCAGTCTGTATGGGTTTTATTTTTGTTTTGTGAACAAGATCAGAGTTTTTTCTATGTTGAAATAATTTACAAAAGGGTTCTAAAACAGGAGTTGGTGATTATGTTATTTTTCATTAAATACCAATATTTGAATTTTTACTATTTAAAAATCTTTGTTTATTATGATGGAAGTTTTCCTATTACATTTGTTACACTGACATACTTTGCAGGGAATAAAATGTTAATACGAAGGCAAAGTGACAGCATCCTAGCATTTTCTGCCTCATGTGCAGCAGCATTTATTATTCAATTTCAAAAACTAACTTAAAATGTGGAAGTAATATCAAAATTCAGTTAACATCATACTCAATCTAAGAAATTAACACCGAGCAATTAACCAAATTTTTCTACTCTCAGATAGAGATCTGGGAAAGAGATACAATCTTTCCCATTCTGTGTGTGTGGAAATTAAGGCTCAAACTCTTCAGGAAATCAGATCTCTGAAAATATCCACGGCTCTAGAAGTATCTGAACAAGCAGGCTCTAGATCTTCACATTTACTAAAAGGAGCCTAATCTTGCTTCAGCTGCCCCTATGGACTGGCAAAGGGCAGCAAAGAAAGCATTTTCCTGCTCAGCTGGATCTTAAGCTATGCAAGACTCTACAGAACAGCATCACAGTCATGAAGTGTCATGGAATATTGGTGTGGAGCCACTCTTTGGGTCCTGGACAATCTATGCCTCCTATAGCAACCACATTCTAATCATTTACAGCTTCCAGTTTTTGTTTTAGAATATGCAAAGCACAGTTATTTGATCCAGGTGACAAAGGCACCAATAGAGCAAACAGAATCTACATTTAAAGAAAAGGTAGGTCTTAAATGTGCAAAAATTAAAAGAAAAAAAAGGCAAAAAGTTAGGTAAAAGGAGGGAAAAGAAGAAATAAGAGCTTATCTGTATCACTAAATTATAGCAAAAGAAAAGAAGGTGGAAATAAAATTGGTGCTAGCACTGCTAATTTACCAAATTTCAAAGATGAATTAAGAAAACATGTCAATTGTCAATGTGTCAAGGCTAGCATTTGAAAACATGTGCAGTCTACCTGTACAGTCAATCATGTAGTCAGGTGTCACTGGGTTGCACAGTAAATATGCAAACTCCTAGAAAGAAGGTCATCAAGCAACCTAATGCGTTGAAAAGTAAATTTTCCTGAAATACTGGGAGACAGATACGAATACAGTTTTCTAAACTGGCATTGTCAGGAGTGCAAAGGTTGTCAGGAGTGACTCAAAATTATTGCTGCCTTTCTAAAAATCTTTCAAGTTTGAATCTCAGATGAATGTTGAGCATACAGATATTACCATCTATTAATCTGCCCCAAGAGAAGGAAGACCTGTTATACTGCTGGTTTTCCAGCTATTCCTGATCTCAATGTGTTGAGAAACTACATACAACTATTAGTTTAAATATCTACTACTATTTATTTTGAATAATAGTTTGTTCTTCAATTAAAAATCCATGCACAGCATAAATTCCTGTAGTAATCAGGATTTTGAGTAAAAGGCATGTAGGTGTGTTTTAGATATAGAAAGTTCAGTTGCAGCT
The DNA here is from genome assembly GCF_964188355.1 of Buteo buteo. Lineage (NCBI taxonomy): Eukaryota > Metazoa > Chordata > Aves > Accipitriformes > Accipitridae > Buteo > Buteo buteo. The sequence continues at coordinate 31,981,272 of NC_134175.1, forward strand.
TGCCTTTAATAGAGGATTACAGTTGTACGTTGCTTACAGTTGAATAACCAAACAAAAATTACTTTGTTTTTCAGTCTTCCGTGGAGCAGCTTACCACAAAAGCATCTGTATGTTCATCAGATTCTATTTCCACATCATCTTGAACCTGCTCCACTGTTAGGTCTTCAAGAGGTTGAGGCTGCAAATTAATACACTGAAGTAAGTAAATCCACTTATCTAATATGTTTAATGTATTTTTATTACTGCTGTTAACACAATATTGTATCTAATTTAAAATAAATGAGTGGAGTACCTTTTCTTCCATTTCATAATCCACTCCAAATATAGGGTTAGCTGAATAAACTCTGTGAAGTGAATTAATTTCTTTCACTGCCTCCTGTAGTTTCTCCACAGGGTCTATTTTAAAACCAAGTACATATCCTCCACTCTATAGAACAGAGAAAAAAGAAGACACATATTTATTAGTGTTGCTTACTATTTAAACAACTTTTTCCCCTTGATAGGTATTTGCAGTTTAATGATAGCAAATTTCAGTTTGCTGATAAAACATTATCTGTATTTTGGTATTATCTTATTTTTATTCTGCCACTTAAAACATTGGTGAAATAAAAACAATGACAATGTTTCTCTGTGAGGTAAATAAGCTTTGAACTGTTAGCCCATTATATAAATGGGGAACAAACTTCTTAGAAAACCAAAAGCAAACAAGGGTGGGAGAAATTCAGAAGTGATATTAATGATTTATTCCTAGCTACTCAGCAAATGTTTAGTCTGTTAGATCTTGATGTTGTTATTAAAGAAGCTTTCAGATACAGTAAATAAAGTTAGTTGAACTTTAAAAAAGAATCACCATTACAAGCATTTCTGATTAAGGTCAAATTGAAGAAAAATAATTTTGTCTCTTCCAGCAAAACAGACACACAAGTGAAAAAGATTAAAAATAGTGGTCTTAGTTAAGTATAGAAGTAATTAGATCCCAAAGATAATCTGTCAGAAGACACTGGTTTTAACAATTATTTTACTTTACTTTAGCTAGTCATGCTGGCCTACTGTCGCTTCGCTTAGAGAAACCATAACTCACAATAGCCATATGGACCTTAACATACAGACATTTTAAGCAGTGCAGAGGACTTTTTTAAAAGTTGTGTTCAAAAGGCCACACAGAAGGAACAGTTTAAGTAACTTAAAAGTAGCTCTGTAACATTTCAGAATTGGAGAACTGTTATATATAAAAATGTAACCAATGAAAAAAGGCTATTAAAGCTTCTTACCTGCTGAGAACTTTCTATCACAAGCGCCAAGCCAAACTTTGAGTCTCTTATTTTTATTGAACGCTAATGGTAAAGAGGTAAAAACTGTTTGTTAAAAATTTTGGAATTACTTGAAAAAATCTGCTTTATTTATTTATTTTTACACTGTACTAATTACAATTACTGGTTCTGAAAGTTTGGCTACCATCGTTCTCTCCCGTTTACTCTTACAAATCTGAACCCCTGAACCTCAGGGAAAAGTGTTTTTATCAGAATTGGTAGCAGTGGTAACAGTTCATTTCTGAACATTAGGTTCACAGATCATTAATCCCAGTGTATGTAGGTAGCATGAAGCATCATAGTAAATAGTTTTACAATTGGAAATACAAGCCATTATCAATATCTGTACCTGGCCATGAAAGCCCCCCGTTAATCTGAACAGAAAAAAAAAAAAAAATCTACCCTGTGGTTGATGCTGGTAAGACTAAATTTCTTCCTGACTGTGGGACATGAAATACTAATTTTGGTGAGCTGGGAGTTTTAACTGAAGACTTGAACTTATGCAATTTCATTTTGAAAATGGTTGTTCTAAGATACTTACAATTTGTAGATATGGTATGCTGACATTAAAGCTGTCATTCATATTTGCATGCCAAACTATTCTCACATTAGTAATAAAAAACGTTCCCAAATTTCCCTATTAAAGAAAAGGTATGTTAGAACTGCTTTGAAGTCTTGAGACTTTTTTCCAAACACAATGATTACTGCTATCCATTTAAACACAAGCAGGATACGGCTTCGTATTTAATTCAATAAAAGCCTGATTCTTTCCCACCAAAACCTGTCAAAATGCTTCTATTGATTGCAAGGAAGCAAGATCCAATCTTTAAAGGATACAGCAGCCGAGTCAAATCACAGTCCAGCAGGCCTCATGGGAGTACATGAGGCATCTGAGAGTGTTCTTAACTGTACTGATCTGGAATTGGCATATAGCATAAGTATAATGGCATGTGGGTTAAACTTAAGCAATTGTGGAGATGTGTGCCAAGGGAACGTAGAGGAAAGAACTTTTTAGCTTGTCAGGGTGGATCCTATTTCCACTCTGGACTAAAATTGCACAGACAGAAATAACAGCTCCCATTTTGTTTCATGGCTCTGGGAAATACTTGCAACTAATGCTCTGTAAAATAATGAAAATGTTTTCTATTTTTTCCTTAAAGTCTTGATTTTTCCATGTTTTAAGACATAGATTCCTATTCCAGTATTTTCAATTTCCAGTAATCAAAAGACAATATAGTCTTACACTGTGGTCAAACCTGCACATAAACATACAAATATTCTGCAGAGCACTTTGGAAACAACATGATTGTCTTTCAGGGTGATACAAAGCTTTAGACTCATAAATACATCTTTTTAACGGAAACCGTAGATCTACTTCCTTGCATATTAACTGAGTCACATAGACTTCGGGTTGCCAAAAAGAGACTTTGTTGTACTGAGTAGCAAATGTATGGGGATCAGCTTCTCCGCATGCATCAGCTGATGAACTGAATGAAGGGTAATTCCTTTGAGGTTACAAAACTATAGTAGTACAACAGCTAGATAAAAGCCAAAACATTTTAACTTTGCTTTGTCAACATAGTCTCATTTTTCACTATACCTGGTCACTTGATAAATTCCAAACTCCATTGATTTTGTCATATATTTGTTCTTGTGGTAATAATCTCAGTTGCTTGTTTTGAATCAGTGCACTTCTCAGCTTAAGATCACGATACATTTTAGAAGTTTCATAAGCTCTGCAAAAAATAAAAAATTTACGTTACCATTTCAGTGTTTTCTATTATCTTTGTTTTAGCACCAATATGAAATGTTGTATATTTTCAACTTTTCTTATTACCACATTGCACAAAAATGAGAGTACTATTAAAACTTCATCAACATAAAGCATTATATTTCAGCTTTCCTTAATGAATTTATCTTTAAACTCTGTTTTGATCTTCTGTATTGTTCATGTGTATACTATTTCTTTCTTTTCTTTAAGATAGTAATCTCCCAGCCTCTATTGCAAAGCGTAAGTCTTCTGGGTCCCATGTTACACATAGTATGGACATCAAGAATCCTTTATTTTTCAGTGCTGGTTAAGTCAAAAACATCCAATATATATATATGTCAGTATCCATAGCTCTTAAACAGAAACCTATGTTAATGTATTATGCACACATTCATTCAGATGACTTATCTTTAGGTGGGAAACATCCACTGTTTCGTAGCCAATTTGAGTTTTGACAAGGATTTAACTCTTCATTTCCATTTCATGGTCCAAAATTATGGGAAATCATTATAGACAGAAATTATAGATAGAAAATGCAGACTGAAATTAGCTCTTTTGTACTTTTATTTATTCAGATAGTTTATACACACAAGGTGTATAACATGTTATAAATGACTGGTATTAATACACATTAATTTTCATTACGCACAGTTATCTACTAGAATTTGTGATCATTCTCTCCCTTCCTTCCAGAGATTGTATTCTCCTCTTTTAAGAAAGTTTTCTGATTGTTAAATATGGGCAGTTATATACTCAGTCCATCTACAGTATTAATCCCACATATTTGATTCTTTGAATTTTGTAAATGAACAAACACTATTTTAAGTATGCTACCTGTGTACAGCAATAACTGAAGTGAAGAGTCTGGGACTCCCAGGGACAACATTGGTAAATATGAACTCAAACCGTGTATTATTACATTTAGTCAATATATACAGAGCTTCTGTCTGCCCTCGTAATTTCTGTAAGGAAAAAAATGAAATTTATCATTCTGACAATATAGTAGCTTGACTGTACAGGCAATAAATAATCTTGACATATTTTCTAAATTCGTGTTCTAAATAGTATATCTGAAGGTGTAATCCTGATTCTACCACTGATCTACTGCTGTCTTCATCTTAACTCAGTTTTTCTGGAGAAACTAGCAGTTCCATCAACAGTAGAACTAATGAAGCTTGCCTGCTATACATTTGCAGTATCATGACTGAAACAATATTTTTGGCTTTGTTACCATGTGGCTGTCTCGGGAACCTACATAATCTCCCTGCTAGTTCTTTGCTGCAAGACAAACAAATGGCTTCACAGTTGCATGTAATTCAGGCTATGCATTTGAGAGCTTTCTTGCACAAAATTAGTGCCTCTTTAGACCTTTGTTACATTTAGACACAATGAGCCAACATGTACTTGACTTACCTAGAGGGAAGAAGAATCACCAAACAGTGTGATTACATGAGTTTTACTGCCTTAGGAAACCGACTAAACCCACAATCCTATAGAAATTTAAAACTCTCTCAACTTTTAAAACTAAACATCCATTACTATTCTACTACTGTTCTTGCAAGTAAACTTTCAGATTATTGTTGATATAGTGCAATAAGTATAAACAATTAATTACAGCTTCTTTTATTATTTTTAAGAGTATTTTTTGAAACTTACTGAGTTGGCAGTTCTTGTAGTTATATTTATAATGCAGTTGTAACCAACAGCTACAAGTTAGGGGAGAAAAAAAAAACAGTTTTGAGAACAAGAAAAAATTATAGTCAAAATTACAAAGTACAATATTGAATTGTGTAGCACAGCTTTGGATACTATTTTTGAGAATTACACATTGTGGTTAATGGTCTGAGCTTTCATCACAAAATCGAAAACTAATTTAAGCTGGAAAGGACCTTGGGAGGTTGTCTGGTCCAATGCTCTTCCCAAAGCAGGACCAACTCCATCTGGCTGCTCAGGGTACTGTTCAATTGAGTTTTGAGTATTTCCAAAGAAGAGGATTCCACAACCACTCTGGGAGCCTGTTCCACTATTTGACTGCCATCACTGTGAACATTTTTTCTCCTAATATCTAATCAGAATTTCCCTTTTTCAGCATTTGACTGTTGCCTCAAGAAGGTTTGTTTCATCATGATGTTGCCCGTAATTTTTACCCTTATAAATAAAACTTTCTACATCAATGTAATACTTTGTAGAAGAGCTAAGGAGATGACAAAGAAAAAAAGCAACAAAATGGAAAGTATAAGTGCAGAAGAAACAAAAAGAAGGAAAAAAGTTATAAATTTCACTTTGCCTCTTCTACAGTAGTGCTCTGATACAAAATAAAACCAGAAACAATCCCAGCTGTTCTTCCTAAAACAAATGGATGCACTAAAATGGTGCTGGGGTAAATCTGAATGTCAATGACAATCCCGCTACTGATACCAATAGTAGCACTGCCAGGTTAAAAAAACAAAACAAAACAAAACAAAACAAAACAAAACCAAAAACAAAAACCAAAGGAGAACTAGAATTTGCTTTGGGAAGATTCTGCTTCTTCAAAGGCTCAGATGTAGCAGCAGTTATGTAGATAAGAATATACAGTCTTTACGGAATTAATACTTATGAAAATACCAGAAAAAGACTTACTTCCTAGGTTGCTTATGAGAAATTTTCTAAAACCAAAAGAAACAGCAATGGTCAAAAATGGCATTCAATAAAATATTTTTTTTGTGTCTGTATATTCCCTTATGGAAGAAATAATGCATTATCTTGAAAGCTAGAGAGTATTTTAAACTCTAAAAGCCATAGGTAAGACTTCCTTGAGCTTCTATAGGGCTGAACTACTCCATAAGTTTCTTTGTGATCTCCTCTAAAAAGGTCTATTCTAAAACTTAAACAAACAAGCAAACAATTTTAACTTTATAAATACATATAAAATTTGTATGCACGTGCATGTATGAGCAAATGCAGAAAAGCAAACAGACAGAGGGCATAAGTTTATATACATTATGAACAGAATACAGATTTTCAATATTGAATGGCTATTGGGAATTAAGCACTGGGAATAATCTGGGTACAAAGTAAGTGCCTCCTGCCCCTGTTTCAGCAAATTAAATTAAATATGAGTAGACCTGCTAGCTACTCATACAGTTAAAATTAGAAGCTTATTCAGAGCTTACAATAGTAAGTCTGGAAAGGCAGGTACTTATGGGGAATAAAAACTGTAGGACAATACATAATGTGAATAAACAGGTGGCAACAAGAGGTATGAGTAAAGCAAGGCGTGAAGAAACTCAAGCTTTTGTTTCTTTCTAGAAAAAAGATGAATCCCACATAGGGTAAATGAAAAGTACGCCTGAAGTATTCTTCAACTTCTATTCTGAGAGATTAAATTTGAATATTAACATTTTGCTATGAATTATTATAACAGTTCCTATATTACAAATAGATTCATTAGTAACAGTTTATTTCAGACTTTACAGAGCAATAGAACTACACTTTACTACTCTGTACTGTAATTAATACTACTGCAAAAGAATAGCATGCCACCACAAAGGAAACAAAATGTGCAGTTGTTTAACAGGAGATGATACTTACAGAGATTGACTCTGGGCAATGACAATGAGCGCCAAATAATCCGCAAATTTGTCACAAGCAGTCTACCTGGAAATAAAGAATATAGATATTTTTAATTTGAATAACTTCGATTAAATTAAATGTTCCATTCCATTCCATACCTCTAGTTTTGAAACACCAGAATATTCCTTCCCCTTGATAGGAAAAAAAAGAAAAGCACAGGACACCTTAGCAGAAAAATCACTAAACGCTCTTGGTTTTTTTGAACGCTAGGAGAGAAAATCCAGCAAGGAACAACCTCTAATATATACCAGCATTCCTCAAAACCAAACCAAGAACAGTTACTGATTTCACATCCACCTCCCTATGGCAAAAATGCGGAGACACAGTCAGTGCAGAACTGCTCCAGGGAGAAGGGGAAAGCAGTGAGTTAACTATCGCAGCTGTCTTCATGAATAACCTCACCTCTCTATGTCACATGCAAATTTCTTTGATTCTGTACCCTATACAGCAGCACATCCAACCCCAGGAAGGGTCATCTCAGCATACTGGCAGCTTCATAATCTTGCACACTATATATATATTCCTCACTGATTCAGTTTAAACCAGATGAGGAGAAACTAAGCATTGAACAGGATTACAGCAAAAGATCACCACAGTGTTTATAAATAGATTATTCTTACGAGACTTTCAATTCTAAACAGATCTCGAGACAAGATTATCACCTTCCTATAACTTTGAACAAGAGATCCTATTTGAAAACACTCCAAGGGGAGACAGATCTGTGAAACAGGCAGGATCTATTTTCTGCAACAGACCACTGATACAGAGTTCAATGGAAACCAAACAGGGCTTTCATGAACGTTTCATTTAACAAAGGTTAAATATTAGAAAGTTTACAATTTCCCTGGGTATGCAGTTACCTCTGTCTCCATTGTTTCCTTTGGTATCTTCAACAGACTCTAAGCAGTCTATGAGGACCTCTCCAGGTCTCATTTTCATTTGTCTAAAAGAAAAAAAAAAAAAAGAAGAAAAAAATTACCTGATGAAAAACAGATTAGATTTATCCTCCAAAAGAAGGCCATTTCCATTTCCCCACTTCACTTTCCTTTCTCCTTTTTTTGCGTAGGGCATCACACAATGAAAAATGCACATATGCACCCATACACAGAAATCAACATTATACACCTGAAATTTTTATCACTGCATCTGGCATATGAAAAATATTAATACCTTTATTACTAAATTATAACAGTAATTAAGTAATTATGTAGCAAGTGTGACCAAGCAAACTATATCCCAAAATAGGGAGAAAGTGTGTGAAAATGTGAGGGAAAAGCAAAAAAGTTGCATTCACATCATTTTTAATGGATAGCGTTTGTTGCCTCTTGCTGTACTTTTAGGTTGTAAGGAATGGAGCTAGGATCAGGAAAGAATAGACGCCAGCAAAGGAAATATCAGATGTATACTGACATGTGGAATACTCTGCTAAATTTACCACAAAGAGTGTGGTTTGTTTTTTTGTTGGGTTTTGGTTTGCTTGTTGGGTTTTGTTTTGTTTTTTAATTTTGCTTGATTTAACTGGTCTAACCACTTAATTACATAACAGATGTAGTGTGAAATTTTGTTGTATTTTAATGGTATTGTGCAAATGGTATTGTTCAGTGTGTTGGCATGACAGAAACAAAATGCATTATCAGGAGGGGAATTCTATGAGATACTACTGGAGATTAGGATCGAGACAATAGGTATGGACTCAACAGCACATCACCAGGACAGCACAAAATATATTATACAGGAGGTAGCAAGAATAGTAACATTAGCATTAAAGAAAATATGAAAGCAGGCTCTGTCTACACGACAATTTTACAAGAAAATAAGACAGAACTGCTTAAACATCCAAAATGCAATTTCAAGTTTCTAAAATTACTGCAGCCAACATGTCTGAGGGACAAGGGGTGTTCTCAGTAGAGTCAACTGAGTAGGAAGGAAATGAAGCATGATGGTACACTTTCAGCCTCCACCCCCAAAATCATCACCAACCAGATGCTAATTTGTAGCTCCATACTACAAAAGCCATGCAGGGCTTTGCCACAGAAAGCCGAGCGTAAGTTTTATGTCTGAGAGAAGGCTGACAGCTCATCAGAGGTCAAGGCCCACTGGAGTGCGGAAGCACTGCCTCCACCAGGAGGTACCCGACAACCCTTCAGCTCTGGCCCCTCAGAGGCTGCAGAGCCACTGCCCGTTTCCGTCAGCTCAAGCTGCCGACGCCACGGCAGGGACACCGAGTCCTCGTTACCAGTGACTGGTACCGTCCCCTCAGACGCACACCTGAAGTTTTTCTTCTCAGTGCCGGGTAACGCTACAGGCGGCTGGGAAGAGAACACCCTTCCCTCAGTCCTCTCGTGTGCAACCTACTTACTTTTTTCTTTTATAGATTGGAAACGGCGACTAGACTCCACCCACCAGAAACTCCCCAGCCAGCCCGCCCGGTGCCAACGGCCACACAAGGCTCTTCCCACCCTCCGCCCCGCCACACTGGCCAAGCTCCCAGCATCCATCGCGCCACTAATGGCGGCCGCGCTCAGCCTTCTGACCGACGCCGGGCGGGTCCGAAAGCCCTGCTGTAAGGGGAGGGCAGGGCAGCGGCACTCACTGCGGGGAGATGTCGAAGCGGACATCTCTGTCCTCCCACAGCACATCCAGCACCGCGCTCATGGCTGCCGGCCGCGGCGCACACCGCTCCCTCTGGCGAGCCCGCGCGCCGCCGTGGCAACGGGGGTGGTGTCTTGCGCTCCCGCAGCGATCGGGATTGGCTGCGGCGCTGCACGTGGGGGGGGCCGTCCGCTCTCCCGCCTACCTTAGCGCCGGCTCGGCTGAGGTAGCGGCCGCGGGCGGCGCCGGGCTGTGTGGCCGCGGGGGCCGGGCTCGCTCCGCCCAGCGCCTTCCCCGGGGGCTCTGGCTGCCGTGGCTTGTGGCCGGCTGGGTGGCGTGGTTGTACAGCCTCGGCAGCGCCGACGGCCTGGCGTTTGTGAACGTTTGTGAAGGAGAGCGGAGTGCTCCGAGTCGTTGGAGCGTGTAGCGGTTGCAGCTTTTCCTCGCGCTTTAGTTTTGTCTGGTACGAGGTAACATTTGTATTGCCGTGGACGATCAGCGAAACCCCTGGACAGTCGGTAAACCTAAAACCTGCGAAACCCTCGCTTACTCGGTAAATTACAGCCTGAAGTCCTGTGGGTTTTGCTTTTGTTGTGGTTTTGTTTGGTTATTTTTAAACTAGATAGCATGTATCATAATATGTTTAATTTGGAATACCTTGAAAATTGTATCTGGCCGAATTTTAATTGCAGTATCCTACCACTGTCAAATAAAAAACCCACTCAAAATAAGTACGAATCACAGGAAGAAGCCTGTCCTTTGGCAGTTCTTTCCCTGGAGCTGGTCCCTGAGTCAGTGAAGAGCCCCTTGTGTCCCACCAGGAAGTCGATACAAATGCGACAAAGTGAAAAACGGCAGCGGTGCTGCCGGGCTCTCCGCCTCGCCTCCTCCCGCGCTGGCGGGAAGAGCGGCGTGCTGCGGCGCGCCGCCATGTGCCGGCGGGGCCCTGCTGCGGCCCCAGTGGGAGGGCGGCTGGCGGCTCTTGAAGTAGGAAGGGTAGCGGGTGTTTGGCTTGAGGCCAAATTCCATTTTTTGTTGATAGGCTGAACTTGCCAGTTGTTCAGGGAAAAAACCACAAACCCAACCAAAAGTGATCATCGGGTTTCATATGCAGGAGTGCCTAATCTGAGGTGTTCAGTCTTGTTAAGGGCTGTGGCAGAAATCCAGTTATACCATCAGAGGCGCATTACGCACTAAGTGTAATTTAGCTGTGAGGTAAGTTTTTAGTCCTGTAAAGGTACCATTATCCATTCCGTATCCTGGCAGTAAAACCAGAAATGTTTTATTAGAAACAAGCTTTTAAGTATATAAGTCAAGTAATAGGAAATACATCATATACAGGCAGACATAAATGTAAAAAGCAATATGGCAGTGGCAGGCAGTAAAGAATAAGCTCTATGCTGTGTTTGACGTTTTGAACATAAGTTTAAAAAGTTTTTCAAGAAAGATGAAAATACTAAAATGCATTTAAAAATTAGACTTGGCCTTCAGAAGAGAAACACATGTCAAGGACCACTTTAGACATGAACTAACCTCATTTAGTGATACCAGCTATCAGTGTAGTCACTCATATAAATGTGTGGATGTGTTTTAACTGCATTTGTCATGTATCTTGCTAGCTAACGGAAACTGAGGAAAGTTTATGGAAAAAAGAACTAAATACAATTGTGTCGTGGTTGGGAAAGATGGGTAGCTAAGCCACCTCTCTGTCTTGTGACCCAGAGAGCACATAGGCCACAAGTTGATACATTCACTGTGTTCATCTGTACTGAGTAGTACTCTGCATGTACTTTGGAAATTGTGCTTGAAATATTAAAATAGGATTTGTGGGAACACTTTCAATTAAAAAAAAAGTGAAGTCTTCTTTGCAGAATCCATGCCAAATATCAGATTTCTGTAACAGAGAGAAAAGAAGTTACATAATTTTCATGACCAAAGATTCTTTCCAAATCCATATATATAATTTAAAATGAAGAATAGTTAGTGATTGTACAATGGTAGTATTTAAAGATCTAGGTGAAGGAAGGGCAATTTCTATGGCAAATGCTATACTGGTCTTCCTATATCTTAGTAAAAAGGAAAACTTGTACTCTTGATACTGCTGAAAAATTGCTATTTTGTTACATAAGGACTACATCATACAATATATGCAAAAAGAATTAAAGTGAGCTTGCATAGGTAGACTTTTAATTAGTGAGCATATGACTTCATAATGTTAACATTCTTTAAATTAGTGGGTTTGGTTTTACATACCATGCTGGATACTTGATAACAAACCCAAATAATTAATAGCTTCAACTTGCTCATTATTGATGTAGAGATAAATTCCTACCTCCAGAAAAAAATACACAAGCCTCTCTACATTCCTCTTCACTCTCAAAGCGGTTTGCATTTCCATCGCAGCCACCATACCAAAACTGAGCACAAGCATTGGCTTGTTTATCATAATACCATTTTATGATATAAACACGGCATGGCCCTTGATCCAGCCTTAACTTGCACCGGAAGTCCAGGATACTTTCTAAAATAAAGAAAAAAAGGAATAGAAACAATTAAGTTTGTAGAAGTCAATTATATTGCATAGATTTTAACTATTTGTCCTGGTTTCAGCTGGGATAGAGTTAATTTTCTTCCTAATATAGCTGGTATAGTGTTATGTTTTGGGTTCAATATGAGAAGAATGTTGATAACACACTGATGTTTTCAGTTGTTGCTCAGTAGTGTTTATACTAAGTCAAGGATTTTTCAGCTTCTCATGCCCAGCCAGCAAGAAGGCTGGAGGGGCATGAGAAACTGGAAGGGTGCACAGCCAGGACAGCTGACCCAAACTGGCCAAAGGAATATTCCATACCATATGATGTCATGCCCAGTATATAAACTGGGGGGAGTTGGCTGGGGGGCATGGATCACTGCTGGGGAACTAACTGGGCATCGGTCGATGAGTGGTGAGCAATTGCATTGTGCATCACTTGTTTTCTATATTTTAATTCTTCTATTATTATTATAGTCATATTATTATTATCACTATTATTATTTTCTTTCTTTCTGTCCTATTAAACTATCTTTATCTCAACCTATGAGTTTTACTTTTTTTCCAGTTCTCTCCCCCATCCCACTGGGTGGCAGGGAGTGAGTGAGCAGCTGTGTGGTGCTTAATTGCTGGCTGGGGTTAAACCATGACACTTATAAACTCTGATTTTATTTCATTTCTTCTGCTAATGTTATACAGCAGTTTAAGATTCACTTTTACTTCTAAAGATGTTAGCATTGAAGGCAAGTTAGAAGTGCATCTTAGTAGGTCAAGCAAACTCTTCCTTTACTGTGGCATGGTTCCAGTAACTTCAGAAATAATAGTAGTATGGCTTCACATACAAGAAGAACAAACAATATGAATCTGATAATTTTGAAATCTAATTTTTGAAATCTAATTATCAGCAACCAGTCTTGTGAGCAACCCAAAATAGTAAGCCAAAGAGCTGTAAGCTAGTTGCATCTGCTATTTTCGAACCACAGGTATGACCATCATCCTTCTGCAGTACATTGCTTCAACATATTAGTTCTCTTTGTGGTGTGGGGGAATAGGCATTAGAATAGTGAGAAGAACATAAAACTTTAGTCTTTCTTTTGTAAGATGTTTGTGCCACTTATCTAATACAGTGGTATTAATTACATACATACTGGTTAAGTTTGAATGTTGGTCTAATGATTCCTACAGATAAGCATCAGAGGCCTGTGACATACTAATCTAGTCTCACTCACTTTAATAATACCATGAGATATAAAATACTTTTCCTTCAAGTTTAGTGTTATGACATAAATATTCTGTCTTTGGCAACTGGTATCTTGACACGTTAAAAAAAAAGTTATTGCCAGAGACAGAATAATAGTCATGTCCATGTTCCCAGGAATCATGGGAACGTGTTTCTATTGCTCTCTCCTGTTAACTGCCATCATCATACACTATTAATGGAGCTCAGAAGTGTGAATGCCCCAAATGATGAACAGAATACATTTGAACATTTCATATGAAAAGAATCAAGCATTTGAGCAGTCAGCTAATTACTATACTTTCCTTCAAATGACTAAACACCATTTTTTCCTATTTCTCCTCTGAAGGAGAAATCTATTTTTTCTGTCCAATTCTGAAATCATTATCTTCTGTCTTTAGTGAAGCCTCCCATCTCCATAGACTGCCCCTTCTTGACTGATGAATAACCTGCTCACTGACCCACCTCAGCTAGCACTATGTTCTCTTTTTGATGCCATTTATGAGCTCTGTCTTAGGTTATAGCTGACCTTGCATATGCTCTAAGTGGAGCAGTGGGATTTGGAAATTGGGAAGATAAGAACTGGTGAACAGGCTGGACAAGAACTGCAACTAGATCTGTGATAAAATCCTGAAATGCATTCTCTTCCACACCACAGCGTGGGTTCATGAAATCTTCAGAGAATGGAACAAAATTACTCTGATTTAAAGCCTTATGAAAAGTTAGGATAAGATGGAACAAAATGAAAAACTAGTTATGATCTATAACCTGGTCTTGGTGTGAGCCCTGCAGTTGAAAGAGATGATGTCATCACTTTATCTGATGGTGATGGTTTAGATGGCAATAACGGTACCACAGCTGCAGATGAAAAGAAACAGGATGAGACACTGAATTTTGATCAGCCAAAAATGAAGAAATGAATGATGATAAAAATACCTCTAGTGTCCACTGTTAGCAAGGATGACTGTTCCTCCTCCTCGTCTTGTTCCTCTTCATAGGCTTCATATACTACCACACGAGGTACTTTGGTCTGAAATAAGCATTTGATTTTCTTTGCTTTACAGATATTGTGAAGTGTCTCAAAATGAACAAGCCCTTCATCACTTAGAGGTTTTCTAATATTTTTCCTTCCCATTTACCCTGACTTCAGTGTTAAGAATCAGGATTTTAACCTCACCCGGTTGGTTTACCAGGAAGGTTGTCAATCCTAAACCTGGGAGATATATATATTTTTAGTGGACCTTTACAGAATTTTATTTATAAACTTAAAAATATAGACTACAATTGAGTTTAATTGCTATTCTTAGACTCAATTATTACAGTGTAATTGCATTTTAATAATGTTATGTTTCACACTGTGGCACAAATATTACTGTATTAAACACGGAAATAATAATTCTTGTAACAGTATCAGGAATAAATTATAGCCGCTAGATAACTGCCTGCCTGCAACATCAGAACTCTTACTTGGAACAACCAGCTCCAAGCATACCAAGGTAAAGGAGCTATTACAGTACCTGTCCTGTAGAAAAGTAGGGGGAAAGTTACATCAAGCAACAGAGAAGCATGTATATTTAAAACTTGCTCATTAAAGCCTCCTGAATATTCATACCGGAGCTAATGGTTGAGGAAGATCACCAAGAGTCAGAGGACTTTCTACTGTAGATACTCCAGGTGTCTGTGCTGAAAGTGATTGTCTGTTAACATTGTTGTTCTGAAGTATGTAATGTAAAGAACTTGAAGACACTGAATGGAAAGATGGTCCACTTATGCTTGCACCGTTTCCATTACGGTTGTATATTAAGGTACCATGTTCATCTTCACAAAATTGGTTGACTAATTTGGACTCCAGAGCTGTTTAAAAAAAAGTAAAAAACTCATCATACTGGAAAATTCAATGTATTTTTTGAATTTGGATTATTTATATATGTAAATAATACACGTGTAATCCAGTACTCCTCTGGATTATTTATATGCAGCTAAGAAGATTATTCCAGGCTCTCTGGACTATGGCTTTTATTTGTCATAAATTTGCCAGTGTGTAAATCCTCTACATGGTACAAAATAGAATGTACTCACCTAAAGGTGTTCATCTGAGCTTAGTAACAACCACTAGTTGGTAGTGGGAAAATAGCTGCTTACCTTGCTCATGTGGATAACCCAATGAAAATGGGTTATTTCCCAATGGAAGTGAGTAAGTAGAATTTCCTCCAGTGGGTTTGATTCTAGTTTCCAGTCCAGCAGATTTACAGTGCATGAACACTTACTCAGCTTAGAAAGCTAGTTTAAGCAGCTGTTTTCCTACACTGTAGGTGACATTCCCTGTTGGCATGATAAATCATTGCCCTATAACATGACTCCTTAAAAGAAGAGAATCTGTATATCTAGGTTCCTATTACTTTGCACTTTGTAACTAATCCTGATCAGCATCAAAACAACATATCCACAAAGATAATGCTCCCCCCCCCCGCCTTCTGAGAAGCATCAGATAGAATGCAGAATAAAACTGCAATGAACGCACCTGGAAGGGTATTAAAGTCATCAATGAGATACATGTGTTCTCTGTCTGGATCTGAAGCAATCAGATTTAGTTCACGCACAAACTCGGCCTGTGTTGGATCTGAAGTATTTACAATTCCTATTGCATACATTTCGATGTTTGCTGCATGAGCCTCTCGAACGACAATATCTAGTTTTACAGCTTCTCTCTTGTCTGCTTGGCCGTCTGTTAGCACAATAGCAACTTTTCGCACTCCTGTTCGAGCACCAAAAAATCCTTCCTGGGTTGCTTTACGGATAGCAGTTCCTGTGTAAGTGCCTTCTCCCATGTATTGCATTTTTCTAATTGCTTGCTTAACATCCTGTTGAGTTGTATACTTGTTAAGACCAAATTCTAGCCGAACTTCTAAACTGTATAACACAAGGCCAATTCTGGTAGCATTTCTGCCTACGGTTACTCTGTCTACTAAAGCAGTTACAAAGTCTTTGATAATCTCAAAATTTTCTGGTCCCACACTTTCAGAGCTGTCAATCACAAATATAAGCTCCATAGGAATTTCCTTACATTTAATACCGCAACCTGCAAAGGAAAAATAAAAAAACAGATCATGATGACTTGACTTGGTATCCTTTTGGAAAGAAGAATTTAAATGTAATGAAGAAAAAATAGTATCTGAAATTAAAGATTTCCTGAGTACTTACCACAGATCTCTTTAATTAACTTAATTATATCTTCTCTCTGGTTATAAAAAAAATTAAATATAAAAATATTTTACAATTTGCCTCTTTCAAAAGAGGTATAATATTGACATTACCAAAGATTTTGTTTATAATGAGTATCTGTGTCCTACAGGGACTTACAAAAAATATAACTGTCTAACTTTCAAACCTGACCTTCCAAGCTTGGAATGAGTCCCACATTTTACAATGAACTATTTTATATGGCATATAAGAGTCATTAACTTGACAACACAGTAACACCTCTATCTAAAACAATTAACTACTGTTATTGTAAAGAATGTTTTGTGATGATTTGGTTCTCATTAAAACTTAAAGTCAAAACCCATTCATATTTTAGCATCTGAATAATATGGATATACCTTTTAAATGTATCAGGAGTGGAGAAATAGACCCAACTTCAGGAAGCGTATTGCTTGTAGTGAGCTGGCAGATGACAGAGAGTGCCAACAAAGAATGGAATTGGGATTTGTGAACCCTAGTGTACTTGGTGCACAGTATTACCCAGCTTTCAGCGGCAAAAAAAAAAAGCTGCTGCCTTCAGAGCTGTCTGTTCAGAGAAGTGATAGCTTCCATGACATGCAAACAACATGTTTATCATTATTAGAGCAATCATTTATTATATTTTTTGAAGTGCATGACAGGACTCATTTGGCATTGAGTCAGTCTTTCAAATACAACCTTTTGCTACTGCTGCTCAGCTTCCATCATAAATTTCCATAGTATTTGTATACTCACTGACATGGTTTACTGAATTTGAGTCTAGTGCAGTTCAGGCTTAGCAGAAATATATTTAAGTTTAGAGCATGATAGACCATGACAGGTTTGAAGATCTTTGCTCTTTGGACTCTTAAATACTTTTTAAAAAATTTTCCTGCAGCATGTACACAGCTGAGTCATCTAACACTAACTGTAAAAGAACACATAACAGAAAAATACCTAAAATCACCAGGAACTTTAAATTCCATTTCAGCATAAAGTAGATGAGAAAAAGCCAGAAACCTTTGCGTGGTTTCTTTCTATATTCTTAAGACCACTTCTAGTCAGAAAGCTCTTTCCAAAATAATTAACATAGGATACATTTCATCTGATAGTATCTTGTATAGGTTATATCTTGCCATAATGGGATTTAAATAATGGAGTTTGCTTACTGTTAAGCCTTGCTCTCCCTTTGGTCCAGTTTTGCCCTGTAACAGTGATTGTTAATTAAGCTACTGTAATTAATTAGTAAGATTGTAATTCAGATTATGACTTCACCAATACCATTATTAGAATAATATTTGGCCAGTAAGAACTTTGGCTAGAAAAAGTAGTGTTCTTGTGATACTACCTTGTGCATGCAGCATCTACAACCTCCTAAAGTGGTGAGGTTTTTATGGGAATTGGATGACTTCAAGTTTCCCACTGGATCACTGATTGTAAGTTTACATTAGAAAAGGAGAATCCATGCAAAGCTTTCCTGTCTACCATGTTGTGTTTGTTTCCTTTCTCAAGAGACTGTATACCTGCCTGACACCCTGGGATGATCAGAATTCTGCTTCATCATATGTGAGTCTAATAGGGCAAGTGTCAGGGCAAGAATGGCAATGGTGTTTATGTATCCATACTTAACAGTATGTGAATGTCAGAAGAGCGGGGACCACATTTTGCTTTCCAGCTTTTGGGGACCTGCCCATCAGCCGAAGTTACCATTTTGCCTCCCTTCATCTGTTCATCAGCTTTGAGGGAAAGTCTGAGCTAGTTACCTGGTAGCCATAGAATAGAATTGCATAGTTTTGTCTTAAAACATGGCAATTGTCTTTCACTGCCCTAAGAAAGAAACCACATCTGTGTGAAATGGGGTATTCAGCATGGAAATGTCTTCTTTATGCTTTTAAAGGTTTTCATAGTTTCAGTTTCTTAAGTATTCCAGATTATGTGTAGTTAAATGGCAAGAAAACAAAACCAAACAAACCAGCTTTATTTTTAAGCAGTTTAAGAGAACAGATATAAAAAACCTGAGTTACTCACAGGTTCTCCAGATAAACCAGGGTCACCCACAACACCTTTTTCTCCTTTTTTCCCTTTTTCACCTGTAGCTCCTCGGTCTCCCTTTAAAACCGTGTTGGTAAGCAGATAGAAAGTGTAAGTCAGTTTTTATTGCACCTTTCACATTTCTCTCTAGCTGCCTTTGTTGAATTCACCTTCAGCTTCTGACACGAGTTAGAAATTTTTGTTAGAGATCATTTAAATCAATTGGTATTTGTGAATTTTGTGAGTAACTTGTAGTATTGGCTAAGCATTTTTATGGGAAAAAAATAGCTGAAGCAGTTTGAACAATGAACCATCTCAAACAAGTACATGCAGACAGAGGGGTTTCATGGGATATTGCATCATGCATATTATTATCTGTGTCTGAGAAAAGTAAAATAACAGTAGGGAAATTGAGAAGAAAGGCAAGGATGTAGTTGGAATGAATAGTGGGAATATCACTCCGAGAAATCTTTTGGCCCAGAAAAGGTTTTTGGAATAGCAAACAGATGAATTAGTGCCTCCTGGTTTGATTTTTAGTAGGCTATGGGATTTTGTACAGCCCTTCTGAGCTGATGTAATCACATCCAAAAACTGATTCCAACCCATGTTTCTCTTTTTCTTAACATTGATGTAGTCCCCAAATTTTGCATAGTGGATATGGTAAAAGAAAGGCAGTGATATTAAATCTAATATCTATATTTCTTCTAATTACAGTAGAAGATAAGCCTCATATGATATTAAAATAAGCAACACTCAAAGAGATGCTGCTATAAAATATTAAAACAATCACGTGAATGATGGGTTTCCCCAAAATCGCGATTCCCTTTTCACAAAATTCATATGCCTTCAATAAGAGCTGACTGTAATGAGCATTTTCAGTATGTTGGCTTTGGTCTAGGACATTATCTCTGATTTAGATATCATACCTTCTGTCCCAAAAGTCCGTCTCCAGGGGGGCCTCGTGGTCCTGGCATTCCTTGAATTCCTTGTTCCCCCTAATGATAATCCAGGTAATGATACTAACCCTTTGTAATCATTCATCATGCATTAATTTTAAATGTTCAAAGAGAAAGTGTTTCAAACTGCATTTTAACAAGCGTCTTGAGGCACTTGAGACAATGTAGTAGCTGGCTTATATTTCTCAAATACTTCATCACAATGTCTACTCTAAAGATATATAATATTGAAAAACCACATGGTCATTATTGGTTCTAATTCTTCTATTCCCTCTTTCCATCCCATTTTATTCCTTCTCATTCCCCCTTTCTTATTTCTGTCTTTTGAGTCTGTCTTGTCTGATGTATGCTTTGGGTAAAAGTGCATATTACAGGGAAAAATTAATATGACACATAGATTCAGGATGGAGACTCTTTCTCTACCATAGGTGGTGGATCATATAACTACTTCAGACTGTGTCTGTGGGCATGAGAGTTGGGGAAGAGGAAATGGTATTTTTAATTTTGTAAGGCTATCTTTCACTGATAAAAGATGCCCCTGCTTCCTCCTCCCTCAATACACACACCCTTGGGCTTATTGTTTACAGCCGTAGAGACAGAACATACTTTGTAGGTGCTCATGTTATCCTTCTCGTTTTCTAGTCTGAGGCTCTCGTCTTAGAAGAAACAATATGAAATCTCCTTAACACTCTGATGGTCAGGTTGACCACTCAACACAGGTTAAATATTGAAAACACTGAGTCTTTTTACCTTAATTCCTTGAATACCTTCACCAGGAGGTCCCAAAGAGCCAGGTGGCCCTGGGCGTCCTATGGTTCCCTAGAGAGAAAACCTGCATATGTTAAATAAAATATTCATAATAAAAAAAAAACCACAATAAATTGTTATACCACCATGTAATTTTATGTCCATCCTCTACCAAATTGATGTCTTTCTGTAAGTAGTGAGATTAAGGTTGCTCCAGCTGACAAAGACTCTTTTTATCCTTTTGTGCTGGTTTTGGCTGGGATAGAGTTAATTTTCTTCGCAGTAGCTAGTATGGGGCTATGTTTTGGATTTGTGCTGAAAACAGTGTTGATAATACAGGGGACACAGCTGGGACAGCTGAGCCTAACTGACCAAAGGGATATTCCATACCATATGACATCATGCTCAGCATATAAAGGTGGGGAAGAAGGAAGAAGCGGGGGATGTTTGGAGTGATGGCATTTGTCTTCCCAAGTAACAGTTACATGTGATGGATCCCTGCTTTCCTGGAGATGGCTGAACACCTGCCTGCCAATGGGAAGTGGTGAATGAATTCCTTGTTTTGCTTTGCTTGTGTGCGTGGCTTTTGCTTTACCTATTAAACTGACTTTATCTCAACCCACAAGTTTTACTTTTTTTTTTCTGATTCTCTCCCCCATCCCGCTGGGGGTGGGAAGTGAGCAAGCTGCTGTGTGGTGCTTAGTTGCTGGCTGGGGTTAAACCTTGACATCTTTATCAGATTATTCAAATCTAGCTTATACTTCAAAGGAGTCACTCAGGGCTTAATGCTCATTGGACATGAATCACCTTGCTGATAGAGATATACATTGCATTGAAGGATGGATTGTATTGGTGGGACATTGGGGACTGAATTAAGATTTAAGAGAGGATTGTTGTGTTATTGTTGTGTTATCTTTCATCACCATTAAGCTTACACAGTCAGACCTATAGATGTACATATTAATGTGGCATTGCAAATAAACACTCATTGCTAATTTATAAGCTAGTTTTTAAAAGAACTCTAGAGAAAATGTTTCAGTTCCATATGTTATTCATAGGAAGCAATCCTATACTGCTATTCCAGTATCCCTGCATGAAATTCTCAATTTCCTCATTTGTAAGGATCCTGTGCACATGCCAGTCTTTGGGACTGGCACTGGCTGGGGAAGTGCTTCACCACTGGTTAGCTCTGGACCTAGCCTTCATGCCAACATGAACTGAATCACTGGGACCAATAAGCCACATTGTGCAGATAATACATTATTATGTTGCAAATTCTTTGCATTTGACGTTGTTCAGTTCATTTATATTTACATTCTAAAACAGTTCTTTTGTTTTAATAGTCTTCTAAAGCTGAGCAGTAGGAGCATAAGAGTTTCTAATTTGGGAGGTTTCATAGTGAAAATTTTTTATAGTTACTTCCAGGCCTTTGTCATGGTATATATTATATTTACACTAATAATCCATTTTGCAGGGATAGGTCATCATGTTGGTCATTAGATGATTATTGATTTACTTTGTACAGTAAAAAAGAGGAATTAATTCTAGAAGAAGTCAACAGTATGCCTGTAGCTGTAACAGTAGTATAGGCAAGACACAGTAAGTGCTTGCCAGGCCATTAATTCTGACCAATGCTAGGTCTGAAGAAATTTTTGCTACTCAATTGCAGCTAATGTCTGCAGGAGCTAAATGTTTTGTCACTGATATTCACTGCAAGATTATCACTTTATAATTTATCATATGCAATAGGAAGAAGGCCATGGTTTATGGCTAGTCACCAGAAACATTTTTTATTTTCTACGAAATAAAGACACTGTATTCCTTAGTTATCTTATTTGTTGGCTTAGTTGTTTCTAGTGAAGAGTGAAGACAGAAAACATGTAGATGTGTATGCACGATCACACATTTTTAGACTAACTTTTTTTTTCCTTCTTTTTTAGAAAATAGACAGTAGGAGACATAATTGTTTAAATGGCTTACTTTTGGTCCTGGCAGGCCTTCTCCTGGGGGACCTGGGAGACCAATTGGTCCTCTACTACCGGGATCACCCTGAAAGTTGATACTTTAAAAAATAAGTAGTGAATACCAAAGTTTAATTTATCTCTAGAATTCCCAGCATCTGTTGTATTCAGATGGGAAAAAGAGAGGAAGATTATTGAACAGCACAGCGCAAGTCTAAACAATGCTAACCCATGTATACTGCAGGCAGGACAAGAAAGTTATTGGGGATAAACAGTGGCTAGTGGTCTATACATATTCAAGACATGTACAGTCAATTACACAATAGTTACACAGGAATTACAATTCACATATGATAAAATGAACTCCAGGTTCCCCAAACAAACAAAAAAAAATGTTTTTGCTTGCTGTCTGTCAATTGAATCAGACTCTATGTTCGCATTGGCACTGTTCTAGCTTTTTTCCAATCAGTGCTTTCAGACAGCTAGGGGTTTGTGGTAAGTGGAAAAAAGATGGACATCCTTTTAAGGGACATTAAACATATTTAAATAGCTGCAGTCAATCCTTCAATTGCCTGTATAATTCCAGTAATCCTGCAATCAGCATCAGGATGAGTTCTGAAGTGAAGCTTGAAGATCTTCTATGGGATTTACCTTTATTTACTGACAAGTAAGTTAAAGCTGGATTAAAGAGTTATTCTGACTGTGACCTATGGGTAGGAATTATATCTGCATGGAGTACACACATGCATTTACTTTTCTAGAAGTTAAGGTCTGTACCTTAGGTCCTGGTAGTCCAACTCCATCTGGGCCTTGTTCACCAGGAATCCCAGGAAGGCCTGGCAAGCCCTGAAATTATATGTGCAGACAGAATATTAATTTAATTGATGACTACATGCTTTTGTTAACATTAATATGGTAGTATCTTGAATATATTGTCTCTTAGTGGGATCACTGTGGTCTACAGTTGGTTAAATTATACTCTGATAAGCCAGAAGTGGGGTCAGTGGCATTTGCATGTGTGTTGTATGTCATGCAGGAGGCTTGCATGTGTTTGAAGACAGAGGAGTCAGATCCAGAGAAGCAGGTGGGGAAGCAGTTCTGCATGGGATTGCACAAAAATATCAGAAAGTATTATAAATTAAATTCCAATTTCCATTTTGACATTCATTAATTTTTATTCCTGACTGTGGCAATTGCATGCACTTATATGGTTGTCTTTAGCACAGATAAATGCTAGTGTATCACCAAACTCCCTGACTCCAGCCAGCAATCTTCCTGGGACTTCCTCACTGCACAGGCATGTAACTGCCAGGGCTGGTGGAGCACACTATTGAGCAGACTAGTATGTAAAGCCAGTGCTGCATACATGTGCAAGGAAGGGAGAGGTAGCAGCCTTTTCTCTTTGTATCCTTTTTACAGGGATTGGTCATATCTACCAGTAAAGACCTCTGTAAAGGGCTGTGAAGTAGATCAACCAATTCTTTGCCACACCTTCAACAACCTGATGAACAGAACTGAGGATGGTTTGCTTTTCTGGCTCTTTGGACAGTAGTTGTTTTTTTAGTGGTTCTGGAAGATACTGTTGCCCTGAGTTCACACCCATGTGTATGGACACAGCTGCTTAGCTGGGCTGTATTCTGTTTGAGAATAAATTTTGTATGATTGGGCAGAAGAGAGTATCCTACATAAAGATATTGAGGGAACTGCTTGAAAAATCAGTGATAGTACAGAAAAAAAAAAAACGCCCCACTTGGAATATGTTACATTGTATAATCCGGAGGAGTGGAGGACATGGAAGGTCTTGGACTATTTCAGAGGTTTCTTTTTCCTTCTATGCTGAAATGCCTTTCCACAGTTGAGGAGCCTTTATAGGCTTTTAGACCAGCAAATCTTTCCTACCATGTCAGCTAATCACATTGGTGTAGCACCTATTTGTTCCAAATTCACATTAAAAAAATTGTCTATAAACTTACAGGTGGGCCGGGATAACCATCTCCTTTTGGCCCAAAGGGCCCGGGGGGTCCTGGAAGACCTCGGTCACCCTGATGAAGGCAGGAAAAACAGCTGAGGTGAATGCCAATACAATTGCTAGCAGGAAATTTTCCATGAAAGTGAAACTTTATTGGCAAATATACTGTAAGTTGATTTTATTTGTCTACCTGCTAATGTATTTTACTATGTGAATGATTGTTGTAGGTTATTAATCCTGGACTAAAACTGGGATATGCAATAGTGCTGAGGATTTACAGGACCTTTCACTTCTAAGTCACTAATTTGAATCTTTTTCAAGAGCTCTGTCTGTTGTCATTTGTGTCCTACATATAATAAGGAATGACTTCAGTTGCATTCCCCATATTTTTATCATGATTACTATTATTCCAGCTTCAGGGGAACAAGCCCGAATTGACAGACAGCCAAAAGTCTACCATGGGAACTGAGTTACTCAGTGGCTACTTTACACAATTGTTATAATTGAAGATAGATAAACTGCTGCAGAGCATTGGGAAAACTGTATAGCTTCTGCACATGCTGTATGTTTGTGTGGTAAGACAAAGGATGTAGGGCAGGGGACAATAGTGGTTTGTGTGGCCAATTTAAAAATGTTATCTATCACAAGGTTCCTGTCTGTTTTTGTTGTTCCAGAATTGTATTTTCCTATAATGCTGTGAAACCTCAATAGAGCTATTGATTATAACAGGAGCTTCCTATCAGAGATGTACAATTAAGCTCCTTTCATGGATCCAGGTAGCTGGAGTATCTCAGGGACAGATTTACCAGGGAAACCAAGAGGACTTTAACCCTCCCAGCCATACTGGATGGTGCAGTGAGTTGCTCAGTTACAACTGGATGGATGATCAAGATTGTGTTTGTCCCTGTAGCTACCAAAATATTGGCATGCATAACAGTGGCACGCAAAGGCCCATGCAAAAATAATTTAAAAAAATGAGACTGTGAAAGGTTTTACCCTGTACAGCTTAGTGCAGATGTGTGTCTGAGAGTGAAGCAACAGCAAAACCACTAATACTGACAAAGCAAAAAGTGAAGAACATAGTCACAGAAACATGCAGTGTTATCCAATTGAAAGAGCTTTGGGGGCTCAAGGCTGAGGGAGAGAGACTTGCAACTCTGAGCAAAGGACCCATTTCCTGTTGGTTGATTCCTGTTGGATTCCCAGAAATAGGACAACATACAGTTCTCTGAATTAACTGCACTGTACCAGAAAAGTGTGTGATTTCATCATCATCATCTCTTCTGGGTGAAAATAAATTTAAGGATCTTGAAAACCACTAACTGATCAAAAAGGGATAGAGATTGTTACATGTTTCTCATGCTTCTGTTACTGTGTTGACTTCACTCAAGGAACAAGAGATAAGGGCTATACTCAAAAGTACTGTCAAATTCACTAAGTAAAAAAAACAGAGGGGGGGATCCAGTTTATTTTGAGAAACACAGGTTCATATGTCCCAAGTTTCTTGGTGTTCAGACAAAATCAGCCCTGGAATGAAGAGTGGCTTACAAAGGTTGAATCTAGGTAATACTGAGGCAATACTAGAGAAGTGCTGGAGAGAAACTCTTAGAGATTAGCTACTTGGTCATGTTCTTCTTCCACTACTTAAGGCATCTCTTCTCACATTGCCAGTTTGGCCCATGTCCTGAGATTTTTTGGAGTCTGTGGATTACCCTGTGTCAAAATTAGGAATGAAGCAAAGGAGACTGGCTGAGAAAAATTAACTGTGCTTGACAGGTAGGCTGGTGTAAGCACATAAATCAGGTATTCTCTCTGTATTCGCTCCTCAGTAATTAAAACCAGTCATTTTTCTCCTGGTTTTCTGCCATGTGAAAGCTCATGGTTCACGGAGTCTGGATGATTGACCATCCATGGTTTTCTGGCTCTGCAAATCCTTACACTCTGCCAGTTGTACATGTATGTTGTACGACATACACGTTAAGAACTGTGGATCACTTGGCCATCCTAGGCGATTTGCTGTTGCTTCACTGAAGTCCTGCCTTATTTTACAGTTCTATCAGAAATTAGTTTACCAATTTAGGAGCTACCTTTGCCCCAGGAAGCCCAAAACCTGGTTCTCCAATTGGTCCAGGAAGGCCAGGTAATCCCATGTCACCCTGCAATGAAGAAAGTATATACTCTAGTTATATATTTTGTTAAACAGCAATCACAGACTGGTTTTGGATTTCTCTTATACAAATTTATATGTATCAAACGTAACAGCTACTTTTATTTATTGCTATTACATGCATTAAACACCAAAAGCAGAAGAAAGAAAAGTATGTTGATATCCAAGGTTATCCAAAGGAAAGAAATGAACATAGGTAGGCCACACCTCAAGCTGGCATACAGTTAACAGCAGGGCATGGTGGTAACTAGACTGGATACAAACCATAACTCTGTTCATAGGAAACAAGTTCTACTTGACCTCATAAGGCTGAAATTATTTACATGAATAATAGCATGGTCTACTTTACAGTTTTCATCCTGTGTTTATAAGCACTAGGAGCTGGAGCATGGATGTTACCTTTGGTCCAGGTACAGCTCTTCCTGGAGGGCCTGGCATTCCAAGACGTCCTGGTGCACCAGGCTCTCCCTGCAGTGAAGGAAGGAGAGCAAGAACGATGGATTTTTCTGAAAGTGAGCATGAGCATCTCATAGAGAAGACATTTATGCAACTATTTATAATATACCATTAAAATTCTAATAGAATTTCTAATATTCTATTCTATGAGGAGTGAAACGTAACTGAAGAACTGATAAAAAGCATAGTTCTGATTTCGCAATGGAAATGAGGTTCTTCTGCATCAGTGAACAAGTATATCTTATTAGAAATCCCTTTCTTAGTGTATTTGAGACTTGGTCCAGCACATCCAGCACTCAAGGCTTCCTGCCCAGCTGTGTAGGTACTGAAAACATGTATATTTTTCTGTTAGAGTAGATTTTTTAAAATAGTCCTTTCAGCATACTTTTTTACCCCTTTTCATTTTTCCTCTTGTGGGAAAATACACACTCTTGTGTGTATAAATAGCAAAAGACATAATACGAAACTGGAGGAGAAACCTGGAGTCGCCCTTCTGTCACTTACAGTGAGTACTGAGTATTTGACTAGAAACTCCAAATCCATAAAAGAGTAACAGTCATGAGTCAGTATAAGGGAGAATAAAGTCTTGCCACATATGTGTATGCCACACACCATGCTATCTTCCCAAATATTTCAGCATAAAAATACCACTATTAGTGTCCCTTAACTTTTTCCAAACTGACAGGGAGGCAATATGGTAAATGCAAAGTTTTTTTAAAAATGCTTCTAGATGTCTATAGGGATCATGGTGTGTCTTGCTAAGAGAAACCTTAGCTGAACTTTTTTTAAAAAATTATTTTGTAAGAAGCAAGTTCATTCCAGGACAGTTGTTTCTGAGATCTAGAACAAAGCACATCTGGGGGGGGGGGGGGGGGGCGCTATTTTACACACATAATATGGTAGTAAACCTACTTTAGCTCCAGCAGGTCCAGGCACTCCTGTTGGTCCTGTTAATCCACGTATTCCTCTCTGACCTTGATCTCCCTACAAAAATGGTGAAGACTTGTCACACATACCAAATAATATTAAGACCAAATAATATTAAGAATGTGTTAACTGAAATTAATTGTAAATATCAGTGAAAGATAGTGAAGTTCTGTTTCATAGCTGGTGCACATGAGCTGTTCCTATTGCTTTCATTGGCAAGTCAGTCAATTCAGCTCAGTAATTGTCCAGTTTTGGATTTGTACAGTTAAAACTGTGTAGATTTCATCTGAAATTAAATTAACCAACTAACCAGTGAATACTGTGAAAAAAATAAGAACTAAAAGGAGTCAAAGACTGCATCCTTGCAGCTGAAAAATCAAGTTAAGTAATTACGTGAAAAAAGATACTAAGAAAAATAATCAAAACAGGAAAAGATAATTCACTCAAAGGTATTTTTTTATTCAAAGGCAAATAGGGCCAATTGATTGACCACAATGCCCTCTCTGATTGATCAGCTTATACTTTCAGGCAGAAAAAGCTAAGAATAGATAGTGTAAAGTTTGTAAAAGGATAATTGCTATTTAAGCATATTATTAGGCTGTAATTATTACAACAAAAATGAAACAGCTATGAGTCCAGAATCATTCTGAAAAAGTTCCAATACAGTAATTAATTTTATTGCTGCATCTTGTCATCTGCATGTATTCCCTACCAAAGGAATCTGAAAACAGCTGGATGCCTTGATTTTCCTTCCTACATTGCTTTTTAGCCCTTCAGCTTCTTGCACTTGTGATATTTAATATTTTTATTTCTCTTCTATTGTGACATTTAATCTCTGTATGTCCTGTCCAATGTCTCGGACAACTGTTCCAGCAATTTCCAGTGTCTTTATTTCACAGGATACAGTTGCTGATATGAGAAACTGGAATTACTTCTCCATTTCTGAATCAGTACAGAAGACAAGTACAAGAGCCAGAACCTAAAAGATGGACCCAATTATTCCTGCTAAGAGAAGTAGTATTCCCAGTTAGCTCCTTGTGAACTTCTTGGACCAGATACTACCACAGGTACTGGAAATTGTGAGCCACTGAAATGTTGTGCTGTCATTTAAAAAAAAAAAACCAAACCAACTATGTAAAAGATGTCCTGGGTGGTCTTTTATTAACTTTGCTGTTTAAAAAGTTGTTGGTTTAGGCTGAGGCTGAGATAAACTCTGCAGTTAACCACTTCTAGAAGCACTTATTAACCTATTCCTTGAGGTATATTTTTTCGTTACTTACAATAGACCAAAAAAGAGAAGGCTTTGACAAACCTGTTCCTGGAACATTACAATTTTGAATGTCACCTTTAGTAAGAAATTCTCACCTTTTCCCCCTGTATTCCAATCCCTGGAGCACCTTCAGGACCTCTAAGACCAGGTAACCCTGGTTCACCCTTGAATAGAAAAATGAAAGCAGCATTTCAGAGTACTGCATAGACATGGTGCAAGATCAACTCTGTGTTCACTTGAATAAGCTCATTAAAATCATAGACCTTTTAAAGTCAATAGCAAAACTCCCACTGATGTCAGAGCACCCAGGATTTTCTTCCCATATTCAGAAGCAACCATTGTAAAATTCTGGGTGGAATGCATGAAGTAACATGTTTCCTTAGTGATGACTGAACACTCTTGAGTATATAATCTTTAAATATACGGGGTTTCTGATTCTAGGAAAATACCATGATCAGAAGGCTACAAAAGGTTGCCTGTAGCCATTTTAGTGGTTTCCCTTCTGAGTTGCAGGGCATTCAGTGGATTAAAAAAAGCCAACAACTGTAAACAAGATAAAATGACACCACTACCACCACCCCCTGCCAAAAAAAAAGAAAAGAAAAATTTTCCCTAAAAAAAGTGTGTTTGAAAGAGAATTTTTTTCACTGAAAAATGTGCTACTTTTTCCCTTGTCCATGAATGCTCTCTCTTCTAGGTTTGGGTATCAGCACAGGGAGAACAGTAGGAATGCTTGGAGGGAAGCAGGTAGACTGCAGACAGAGATGAACCAACCTTTTGTCCAGGGGCTCCGTCTTCTCCCGGAAGACCAGGCAGACCTGCCAGTCCTGAAGGGCCTGGCTCACCCTGACATCAATAAAAAGTAAGTCCTTTTATTAAATGCAGACTTGGTACTATTTCTCTGAATCAAGGAAATATATTTTAAAAAGTTTACTCAACTGTATATGTATTTATAGCAAAAATTTATGCATATGAACCCAAATCTTGCCATTTTTTTATAAAGACAACTCTCATGTACCTGGAACTATCCTACTGTCTGATTGTTTGAACTGTGCATTTTATCTATGCGATTAATATTATTAGCTATTAATGCTCCAGCTCATTCTTAAAAAATAATGCCATCGTTTCATTAAGTGGCAGCATTTGAAGTAAAGATAGAGTTGACTGTGACATGATGATTGACACCTTGCTGGTGAATATCAGTGCAAATCTGTTAATGGCAGTGGAATTGGCATTGGCCAATTTATGTAAGGTTCAAGAGCCTGACCTGTTTTTAGATGAAATGGGATCATTTGGGGTCAAATGGGTTCACTCAGTATTACCATATTTTGTGAAATTAAAGAAAGAAATTGAACAATTTCATTCCTTTTCCAACCCCTGTCCCAAATCCCTGACAAACAAGAGCAAAACCACGACAGCCCTGTACTTTTCCACTATCACAAAAGTACTTTTTCATCTATTCCCATTTTTTATATTAATCTGGCTGTTAATGACATAGGGACTGGTTAATATCTTGGTCACTTTAGCACTAAAATAATCTGCTTACAGCTTCTTCTCTAAGCAAGTGTGCTTTCTGTCTAGTAGCACAGCTTATTTCCTGTATGAAGGTGTGAAGATGTAGCTGCTGCTCTATTTACATCCTATCTTGTGTGAAAAGGGAAGGAGCAGCACAATAACCACTGTTCAGTGCTTTTTTTCACCAGCTCTGGCTATAGCTTAGCTTACGCTGGGGACTGCAAGTTCTGGCAACTGTTTAGTATTCTAGATGGTTTTCTGGACAGAACTGTAGGTGAGCTGTATGCAACACTGACTTGAGCATAGGCGAGGCACGTGGAAATTTTCAGTCACAATAAATCTCATTACTTCTGTATGGAACTGGTAGATTTAAAATGTTCCCATTTCTGGAGGTTATTGAAAGTCTGTGTTAAAAATTTTAAAGACTAAGAACCTAAATTTTATTTCTAGGCCTGTTTTTAAGTGCCTACAGAAAGGATACTCAGGGAACACAAATTTCAAATCAGAATAAATTAATAAATTAAATAATTCCTCTATTAACGATGTACCTTAGAACCAGGTTCTCCAATACCTCTTTCTCCTGGCACTCCAGTCTCTCCTGGTAAGCCTTGTTCACCCTTAAGTAGAAATTATTTTTTAACAGTGTTATCATGGAAAAATATAAAAGCATGGTTTTGGTTGCTTATATTTAAAGGAAGATTAGTGTAATACTGTCTTTAGTATGATGAGTTAAACCCGTGGTCACAAAGATTGGGAATCTGCAGCACGTTTTGAGCTGTCACCAAAAAGTTGTTGGTAGAAATGATTAATGCTGTAAATCTATATGAGTCCCTGTGAATGTTTCCCACCAAAGTAGCTGGTATTTCAGGAGCATATCTGACATCCACAGACAATTCACCCTTCTCTTTCTTTTTACTAGTGGTAAAGCATATCCCTGCACAATCAGTTAAAATGTAATAGGTGATCTCTGATGCTGCAAAATACTTTACCTGGCATGGACCCTTGACCCAATTACACCTCTAGTTCCTTTATACTATGCTTTAATAGCCTTCAGTCATTCAGAACTTTATTTGTCACCTCTTTCAGAAAGTCACTTTAAATCTCCATTCCAAACACTTCAAGGGTGACGTCTTTCATTAACAGTTCTGTATTTTGCAAATCAGTCAAGGCTAAATTATTCTGACAGTTTTCCTTCAGCAAAGGTAATCTTCATTTTACCTTGGACCATTCTTAACTGCTAGATACAGTAAATACACATAGTCAGGTGAGACAACAGGCAGCAGAAGTAACAGGACAGGCAGACAATCTGTAAGGTATGTATGTATTTTTCTGGAATGGAAACAGTACAGTGAGGATAAAAGATGATATTGAAATTTTGGTGTTCTTCTGTGTTAAGTGCAACTACTTTCTGGAATTGATTCACTGCAACTGCACCTGATATGATGAAACTGCAAGTTTAAGGCAGACAACCTGTTCTATGGAAATGTATCAGACAAAGTGCAGTTCATTGTCTGATGTGTAGTACCTCAAAGGTTCTGTCGTGAGCCAAGCCAAAACCTAAATAGATATCTATGGCATTGGTTTATCAAGGTTTTTCAGTGGAGTAGAATCTGCTGTAGAGTTTAATAATATTAATAAAGAAAATAATTTCCTGCAGCTATGTCAATACTTAGATTGGTGTTCAGCACTTTAACAAGCATAAGGATAGAGATAGACCAGGAAACATACCAGTAAAAACAGCACAGTAGCTTTTATTTCAGAAAATTCCCTAACCTTTGGTCCAGGTAGTCCCTGTCCTGGTAGCCCTCTAGAGCCGGGTGGTCCTTTTGGGCCCTCCACTCCCTGAAAAGATTAGTTAAGTAGTTATTAAAAATAAAATATTCTCTATACACATTTAAGTCTGGGGTAAAGGGGATGTGAAAACTGCACCTTCTCTCCTTGAATTCCAATTCCAGGTAATCCAATTGGCCCAGGTAAACCAGGAGGACCAAATTCACCCTGGCGAACAAAGTACAATTGCTTAGTTGTGTAAAGGTACAGAAACAGTCTGGGACAGCTCCCGTGCTAGTACATGTTGACTTAACCTCTCTTGAAGTCAGTGAAGCTGGAGATCTGACCTTTTATCTTTCACATATGCATTTATTCCCTGCTGGTTCAGTTGCAAACAACTGAAGTCCCTTTTTACCTTTCTAAATCTCAACTTTCCCACAGAATCAGATGCTTTTTGTAACATTTCCTATTTTAATATGAAGAGATGTTATAATACGTTGGGAGACTTTATTGGGCATAAATCTCCCCACAAAATACCTTATTATCCAGGGCCTATTGTGGGTTCCTTGCCTCATTACACCTTTTGTAGTGAATATCAACTCTGTATTCCCTGTATTATGTGGATTTATTAGCACTTTGTTAATCCCCTGGTCTATTTACTGCTCACCTTTTCACCTTTTATGCTGATGCCTGGAAGTCCACGAGGGCCTTTTGGTCCATCAAAACCACGGTCTCCCTACATGAAAAAATAATATATTGTTAACTGTAGAAACACACAGCTGTTCTCTCTGAAGTAACTAGAGACACTGTTTGCTCTGTCATCATGAAAACCAAAATGAGAAGAACCAGAAAGTAGCTCCGGGATCTGTTTTCCAGGATACCAAAGAGGTCATCTTTTCAAATGAGCTTGCTCTGCAGTTTGAAATCGCTGATGAAAGAGCTGAACAAGCTTCTTTTTACCTTTCTGCCCACCTTGATTGTTTAAGGTCCTGTCCTGCTTCCCCTCAAATCAATGGCAAAACCACAACTGATTTAAATGTCAGCAGGGCTGAGTAATGAGACTAACTGAAAGCTGAATTCTGCTTATTTGTCTCATGGGTTAATCTCATTAAAGTGTGGCAATGAGAATCTGGCTCTCATTAAGAATTTTGCCAGAATAAAGACCAGGCCAAATTGTATTGTTGTAGAAGTCTATTTGTAAATGTCATTGTCTTTCTAGATGTTTACAAAACAGTAGTCTTGGGGAAAATGCAGGTTACTAATAGAGACACAAATATTGTGCTTTCTTGTACTTCTGTTTATAAAACATGTAGAGACAGATTGTTAGCTTATGTAAATTGTCACAGAATCACCCAAGGCAATAAAGTTATGCCCCAGACAGGTCTTTTCTCTCCCTAGTAACCAATTCCAAATTAACCAGTTTAACTTTGACTGAAATACATTATGGGAATTTCTGTTTAAAATAACATTCTTTACTCCTGATGCTTTAGAACACCTGCCTTCATTTTCCTTGTTACTGAACTGTGAGCTTGTAGTAAAAATGTTCTGAAGAGAGCAATTGTAAATTTGCTTTAGATAAACAAATCACCTGTTTAAAACATGTTTAAAATCAGACAGCTGACATACTTGGCAGCCATAAATAGGATTACAGATATGTATAGACTCTGTTGATACATGCGTGGCTCCAGGTCAGACTTGCCAGTAAAAAGCTGTACGTTTTTCATAGAATCAAGAGTTCCAATAGTGCTGGCAGAATTCCACTTCGATTATTTTATTCTGCCTATCTCAATTGCTCAATAGTTTTGGTTAGATTATGCATTCTTCTGTACTTTTTCCCACTATGCATTGTTTCTGTGCTTTACTTATTAGTTGTAGTGTTTCTTCCCACATGAATTGGTATTTCAGTGGCAATGGAGTGATTTCTAAATGCATTTTCTTCAAATAGCTTTTTTGTTTGTTTTCATGCATGAGATCTGCTAAGCAAACACAAGCCATCAACAGTGAGGTTAGATAATTTATATAATTCATCATAAAATAGATACTGGATGTTTGACGATACTATGTTGCTAGCAGCAGTCAAATTTAAACCTAGCTGACTACAGTATTGTGCTAAGCAAAAATCGTAAGATTTTTAGTGAAGAGACAGTTGGACCCTGCATCTGCGAAACAATTTTTTATTGTTTTCCCAACCAAAATTGCCTTAGTGCATGCATAAAAATAAGTGAACCATTTAGCTCATGTACAAGCTGTGTCACTTTGTTAATGTGACCAAAGGTCAAAGTGACAACTCAGCCTGGGAGTCATTTTTCAGCGAGCCACAAAAGGAGCTAGTAGTGGGTCTAGTGAGTCCATCCACGTAGGTGCAACTACTACTGTCATTACTTCCACTGGATCCGAAAATTAGTAACAGCAGCTTTCTTTTTCCACAAACTGAATTCAGACTTCTGCTAAAATGCATAAGCCAGTGGTTGAGGTATTTAAGAAACTTGGAAGCTTGTCTTTAGTGTCAACAAAGGTCTCATATATAAGGATTTAGAAAAAAGCAACAACTAAAAGCTGCATTTTTCATCTAGGAATCAGTTTTATAATATTTTATTTAACATCAGATGCTCGAGGCTGTTTTAAAATTATAGCTGGAATTCTTTCCAGGCACAGATCCCACAAATCAAGTGTCAGGTCAATTAAATATCGGCTTTATAGGCCCCAAAGGCTAGCTGTGCCTAGAAGTCATGTTTGGACCAACTGATTTCTATGAAAATATATTGGGTTAATTGATGCCAAATTTTAATATTAATTTACAAGCTACTTTCTCAGATTCCCATGTCTGCTATGGACTTGTTTTGGCATGCACTCATTTAATGGTGCTGCTCTAGTCTTAAAACCCTTCAACTGCTGTACCTTTGCTCCTGGAAGCCCTTCTCCTGGTGAACCTCTTTCTCCTTGAACACCTTGTGGTCCTTGAGGCCCCTGTTAACATAAGTTTAAAATGGCCTAGAATATGTATTAGTCACTCAAATCAACAGCAGCATGTTCTATGTCATTGTTGGTTTTAAGCACCTCTTTAAATGTTGGTGTAGTTATAACCTGTTAAAAATAATACAGTAATATGATATTCACAGTGAATAAATGATGAGCATTCTGGTCTGCAGCAATAACATGGCAGATTTACTTTTCTGGTTACTTATGAATCACAGGTTATATAGCTGAAATTCCTGTTCCTTATACTTTTGAAATCTTCACTCTCTAAACTTTAGTTTTGTTTACATATTGTTACTAATCCTTATTAACGTATCAGTATAATCATGGGAGACAGGGAGAACCAGATTAAAGACCATGCAGAGTAGTACTGAAGAAGATGTAGCTGTAGAGAGATTTGACTCTAATGGGTGAAGAGAATAATAGCATGCCCTTCTCTCTTTGAAAGCAGATCTGATAGGAGCACAAGGGGCAAGTAACACAACTAAAACCTTTCACTAAATGCAAGTCCAAAACCTGTGCATATTGAACATGCTTCACAGTGTTTTCCCACATCTGGGGTGTTTTTCCTCTGATTTATTCCTTAAGATTACACACACATCGCAGAATGCTGGTAGATTTGGCTCTGCATAGCCTAAATATGCTTCTGCTTCTTCTGCACATAGCTTTAGAATGATGCCTAATTCTTAGGTAAAGATAATTACACTGCATTCAGCTGTAAAAAGAAAACTGTTTTGAAGCAAATACACTTTAAAGTAAATTTTACAAACACCTTTAGTACATTTTTTAAAATCAGAATTTTTTGTATCAGTATAGCTGTTGTGGCTAACAATGATGCACATCACAGGCACCTCTTTACCCACAAAGTGGCTCTTTTCTCTGTGCTGTTACTGAAGAGACTCAGGAAGCATTACTGCCCCACTTTGACTGACTCTCATCACTGGCCTTATTAGTAATGCTCCTTTCTTTAGACTCTTCAGTGAGAACTAACTCCTCTCCAGTAGTGTATTTTCAAGCAAGTTTGAGATCAGTAGGTTCAGTTACCAAACAATCTTTCTGTTTTTCATGGGAGCACCTCTTTTGAAATGATTATTACAAATCTTTCCTTGTCAATGGGGAAAAGTTAGTTGTGAAAAAAATGCACAAAATTTCCCTCATGGTTGCACTACGGGTCTTTCATCCAGGTGATGAGAAATGAATTTGAGTCTGCTGTATTGTAAATAGCTCAGTAAAAGGTGCTGTCTGACACTTTGAAAAAAAGTGACCATAAAATCGGTGTACTGATTTTCTGAATTACCACAAAAGGTCAAAAGGTTGAGTTTACAACTACCAGCAGGAGGAAGGGAAGGAAAAGAAGGAAGAGACTTCAGAGCGTAACATACTATAAATTCTGAAAGTCAAACTTTTTTTATTTCTCCCTCCATTACCTCCAGTAAAGGTAATACTGGTCAAATTGTTACCTGGGACCACTTATGCAATCTGAATGTCTTTATGGAGGTTGTTTAGGTATGACTGTTTCTAATGTTACAGTGGTTGAAATGGAGTCTCTCTCTCTCAAAGCCATGCTGATGTTAATGTTCTAATGATACTGAAAAGCAGTCAACTTCGAAGTTACCACATGTGGATTTGAATCTATCAGGGGACAGATTTATTTAAATATTTATGTGGTTTTGCATAAGGTGTTATTTTTTCATAGCTGTTTTGGAGACTAAGATAATCAGAAAAGTTAAGGAATTGGAAACATTTCCAGTTTATTGAGGGAAATGAAAGTCAGACAATGTAGTAGGTATGAGAGTAAGAACTAGTGGAAGAAAGAAAAGAGAAAGTATCATTTAATACACCTATATTCCTTTTAACAGGGAAGCACTGAGAATTTTTCCTTTCTGTCCTGCTTCCCTGTCACCAGATAAAAAATAGACATACCATAAGTCCTGGCTCACCAACTCCTGGTGGGCCAACAGGGCCCGGTCTTCCTGTCAAACCGGTGTCACCCTTCAAACAAAGATGTATTTTGAAAATGCCTGATTTAGGTATTTGTATATGTGCAGCATATAACAACTCGTCAGACATTCTGTGCTTGAAATAGTTGATGTAGGAGAATACAGGAATGGCAGAGAAAATCTGAGTGTCCTCAGAGTCATACAGCATGCAAGGCCCAAGAGACATTGAACCGGTGCAGTTTCACAGCACTAGGGGACAGCCTCAGCTCTGCGTTTGAGAGAATACAATGCTGAATCTAAACGGTTAATTATTCCCATCATATTCCTAGTATATTATGTATCACTTACTGTCCTTTTCCAAGAAGTCAGTATTTCTATCACAGTGTTTCTGTTCTTTATGCCAGTCATCTAAACTAACAAGCCTGTTTTTCACAGGATAATCTTTGTTTAAGACTATGTATGCATTTTTACTCAGCCATACTGCTCGGATTGACTTACATCAAGCATAAGAACTACTGTAAAAAAGTCCTTTATAGTACATACTTAAAATGTACTTTTTTTTTTTCCCAAACAGTTTTGATCAACATACAGAATACCTTTCCAATACCATAAAAACAGCATTTGGGGGCCTGAAGTTTCTCATGTACCAGCAAGTGTATTATCTCAGCTGTCTCGGTCTTCATTCTTATCCTACAATACATGTAATACAGAAGATGAGAGATGCTTGTACCTTCGGACCTGGCAGTCCTATTCCAGTCTCTCCAGGCAAGCCAGGTGGCCCAGGGAGACCTCTTTCACCCTTTTCAAAGAATGAAAAAAGAAACAATTCTGCTTAAAAATTAGTGTCTAGGGAAATCAGTTTAACTCGGTTTGTAAGTTCATTTTTTGTATATCCTGAATTTCAGCCCATTGGAATTGTCTTACACAGTACTTCATCTGTTCACCCTTTCAATGCTTCAAAATTCCCTTTATTAAGAGCATAGATATTTCCTGTAGAAAGTGATACCAGATTAAACAAAAGGAAAAATTTTTTGTTTCATGTTGGGTATAAGAGTTTTGACACCCAACTGCTCTGTACCTCACTGTTGGCCAGTAGGTGCTCTAAATATGGTGCAAAGGAGATATCAAGAGAGATATCAAAAGAGATAATGTCCTTAATGAAACTTACTTTCAAGTTTTTCTCCACAACAATATTCCTTTCGGTAGCTGAAGAACCCATTAGCCTTGGCTCAATTACTCAGTTTAAGGTTTTTCTGAGAAGCAAAGTGTAACTGTGGTCTCTCTTAATGAAGTTAAACCAGTTCCCATAATTGTCTATAATACCCAGTAATATTTGGATCTTCCATTAAACTGCTATGATAAAGATATCAAGTCATCACAGAACCACAGAATGAAGTAATCTCCAGTGGTATACCTGGAATTTACAATGGGGTAAGTGAAAAGTAAGCCTTAAGGATTTAATAAATGTAAATCATACATTTTTCAAACAAACAAATAAAAAATATTAATGTTTAAGAGGGGACTGGATCTTGCAGTGAAGCACTGGGTGATTTCTGTGGCCCACCTTCAGAGGGCCCATTGCAAGACTGTGTCCTGAATTGCATTCATCCTCGTGACTTTCAGATATCTTCTGCTGAGCATCATCAAACAGTGGGACTGCTAATTTTGAGCTATAGAATTCTTCTTGAGAATGTATGGTTTCAAGAGAAGAGTTCAAGATCCCAAACAGAATTCCTGCTTGGTACTTAGGGAAAAAATTAGTTTTAAATTGAAAACTGAAGAAATGCAATTCTACACTGCTGCTAAGTAATATTCTGTGATGCTACCATATTTTAACTGTTTGTGAGAAAAGACTGAAGTGTGATTTGGACCTGAATCCAATACAAAGAGCAAATGAAGACCTTCCTTAGGAACCTTGTAGAATACAGAGTATATGATTTGCTAGCAATGTCATGTTAAACTGCATCCCCTACAAGAAGGGTATGGGGTATAAGGATAAAAGCATTATTGATGTGAGGCTGTATTAATACCTTTTAGCATTAAGAAAGAGAAGAAATAATGCAGTTCTTGCCTTTGATCCTTGTAGGCCTTCAGGCCCTTGATCTCCAGACTGTCCTTGTGGACCCTATTAAAACAGGAGTGATTTTAATGAGATTTGTCAAGCTTTCAGAACAATGGCAGCTTGAAATACAATCTCTAGTTTGCTGTAGTCCGCATGAAAATAGGAGTTACAAACATTCTAGAACTGAAGCTTTGCTTTCTGATGCATGTATAGATTCAGCTACTCAACTCAGTTGGAGCTAGGTCTGGTAATCGAGGGAGAGAAATTGGCTCTCCCTTCATTTGAATACAATTAAAGGTAATCTGTAGTCAAGATTTACTGAAACATCTATGATGGGCTAAGCTTCATGGCCTTCAGTCCAAGAGTATTGGGACAAAAAGAGACTAAAGTGTTTCCATGTACTTCTGTGAAATGTGTGAAATTCTGTGATAATGAAATAGTTAAGATACTGAATGGGAAATTAGTGATTTTGGTTTTTGTGGAATTGTATTTGCTGTGGTCTTTGAGACTGAATGAATTATAAGGATGATTTATTTGTTTAGACTGCTCCTCCAAATTCTTGTTAATTTTGCTGTTTAAGAAGATAGATTTTGGATGCCTTGAACTCAGTGACTCAAAGATTCCATGACAGTTCTGGTATGATATTATTTCAGAGCTTTGAATCCCAGGGAACCAGGTATTGTTGTTTGTATAGTTTCTTTGGTTTTTTTTTACCTGTAACCCTCTCGTTCCTCTGGGGCCTACTGGACCTTCAGGACCCTGAAAGGCAAGTGAAAAAAAGGATACATTCATTTGTACTTAGATTTGGTCAAAACCACTTTTAGATAACTTTTTACTAAGGTATCTTATTTAGGTATCTTTATGTTAAAAAAAAAAAAAAGGGCAAGAGAAGCTCAGCAGCCAGCAAGTATTAAATAAATATTTTTAAAATGGACTGTGGTAATCAGAATACAGAGTAGGAATGAACAGAGGTAATTATCAAGGACCAGTAATCCAAGATTAAACTCTGTTTCTTTCATTTAAAATATTCATAGCAATTATACACCAAATTGTGAAGATCGATATTAGAAACCTTGATTTCATTTTCACCTCTCATTCCCTTTGCTTACTACTTCAAGCCTTCTGCCTCTGTTAAAGTCAGGTAGAGTTTTAACATTGTTATAAACAGGCTTAGGTGTGGGCTTTAAGAGGAATCACATGAAAATATAGAAGGAGCTGAGAAAGTTACTGCAAATGGTATCCTTGCTCACTTCATTTTTTAAAACTGTCAGTTGTTAATTTCCCTCAGCCTTAGAATTAATATTTGCCTTAAATCTATCACCACAGTTGTTATTCAGGGAACTGTAGGGTTTTTTTGTACTTTAACTGTGTTTCCTGAAAGCATAACAACTTTGTGGCTACTTACTCTGTCTCCTTTTATCCCTGGGATTCCACATTCACCTCTTTCACCCTGGAAAGGAACAGGAATAAATATTTATGAGGTATATTGAGCATATAATCCTTATTCTTTGGGTGCTTTAGTTGAAAACCTAAATGTTATTCTGTTCATGACATATTATAGTAATTGTGCTGTAAGTTCATTGGAGAAGGGACACATCTTCTATTAGAGCTTGTGCAGCAGCTGGTGAGATGATGTTATTGTTCATTACTAAAATTTATAAGAAATATGGCACTATACATAATAAGTAATAATAACATAAAATATCTATATGTAAGCAGAAGTTCAGACTAAAAGTAGTACCTTCTCTCCTTTATATCCAGATTTCCCCTGGAAAAATATAAAAGCAAAGCAGGTTGTGAGGATATATAACCCAAATGTAAGAATGTGAGTATTGGTGCTATTAACATTCTACTTTCTCTAGAAAAAGAGCATTTCAGGTTATAATGAACAATTAGGTAGAAAAGGTGATCTCTGATAAACATGGCAATTTGACTCTAAATACTGCATCTACTGGTCATGAAAGATGCTGCTGCATGTGTGAACAAATCTTATGAAAGTAATTTTAGACTGGGATTTTGATGATTGTAAAAGCACATCAACTAGAGTTCATATTTCTATCTTAGAAACATGCTAAAATAAGAAAGCAAGAAAAAAGTCACTAATTAAAAAGGATGGTCAGAATAAATAAGAAAATATAAAGTAGAGTGATTCATATGTGAATGAATTCAG
Organism: Buteo buteo; assembly: GCF_964188355.1. Taxonomy (NCBI): domain Eukaryota; kingdom Metazoa; phylum Chordata; class Aves; order Accipitriformes; family Accipitridae; genus Buteo; species Buteo buteo. The sequence goes on from NC_134175.1 coordinate 32,022,463, forward strand.
AGTTAAGCACTAAGAGGCTGGTGCTACAGTTACTTCCTATATGTATTTCATTCAACTTTTTCATTACTATTACACACTGGATCCTTTATTTGCCAAATGAATAAATTTAAACTGACCCATAAAGATGCAAGCAGAGTGTCAATTTCTGTAATATTCTTGGGTTATCATATCAGAACTTTTCACACTTTTTAGAAGGGACTATGTATTATTAAAGAGTATTTTCTAGATCACTCTTGTAAGAAGGAATTATTCCCTTTCTTTAAGCAATGACAATGTTTTTAGTTCTTCTAGTGTTAGTGAATCATTAAACCAGAATTGAAATCTGTTATTCTAATCACACAAAAAAAAAAGTAAAAAAAAAAAAAAAAAAGTGGTGTTTTGCATTGGAGGAATGCTGCTTACTGGAGAAGAAGGAAAAAAAATTTTTTTACCTCTATTCCATCTCGTCCTGGGATTCCATTAAGACCTGGCTCCCCCTGTGAATAATCCAACATCAAGATCAGTGAAATTAGGATAAGATAGTACTGTCCTGATTATCTGAGTAGATATCTCAATGCAATACAGGAAGCATACCAATTCCCTTTTTTTACACTCTGATGATTTTATATGTTAGATATAAGATTTTAGTTTGTAAAGAATCTTAGTCTTTACTACAGCAAAGGGGGTAGATGAGGTTTAAGAAATTCACAGGTGGAGCATACACAGGAACTATTAGGATAGTCTTTCATATTAATGAAGTACCAAATCTTTCTCCTAAATCTGAAAAATCACATCACCTTTGCTCCTTTCAGGCCTGGAGCTCCATCATCCCCAGTGCGACCCTTCTTACCCTGAAAACAACAAAATAAAATTCTTATAGTATATGTTAGTCAAATGATTTTATTTTACAATATATACACTATTTTAAAAAATATTTATGATATTTGCTTCCTATAGACTTATTTTTAAAAATCTCTGCATTTACCATAACCTTGAAGTTGAATTTCTGGGAGCAGCAGGACCAACTCAATAGGCAGCCATTTTCCCCTTGTCTTTGTTGTAAACAAAAATTGTTCAGATATCCTCTGAAGAAAAGAGGTGATCGGATGTCTTTGTAGCTACCCAGCTTGCCAAGTGAGTGTTTTGTTTTCCTTTGAACTCTTAGAGGTGCATGCTTTTGTTTAAGAGGTACTTGCACTCTCCAAGTAAAGACATGGAATAATAACCCAAACAAAACTACTGTTTGCACACAAGAGGCTACATTTTCAATTAAAGTGTGCTGTACTGTGCAAGATAAAACTGGTGTGTATTTCTGTTTATGTAGAGATGTAGGGAATGGCGTTCGGAAGATCTTGCGATGTCACGGAAAGATGGAGGGTTAGTCGCAGCCCTATGACGTATCTGTAATCCCGCCTACCCTTGTTAGTATAAAAGCAATTAACTGCGCAATAAAAGGCGGAAGTTGGCGCTCACACTGTGTGTGTTATCTGTCTCTTTCCCTGGTCCGGGCCGACCAGTGATCTAAGCGTGGCACCTTGATATGTAGCAAATGCTACATAGGTATAGGATGTTCAGGTCAAAAGGATGAGCATGGGCAGATCTCTAGGGTTCTGTTTCAAACTCTGACACTGTCCCTTCACTTTCAGCAAGGGCTATAAGGTACTGTGGTGCTTTAGTTCAATGTTAGGGATATAATATCATTCAACTCTGAGAGTTCTTTTTGAAACATAAAACCTGCAGTTCAAACCTTGTATGAAGCAATCTCCTAGATTTGCTCAGGGGTTCTAGTTGTAAGACTATTCTGAAAGAAGTCCAGCCTATTTTACCCGCTTTACAAGTCTTGACTCAATTGTTCCTAATGCTTCAGCTTCTTGCTCTCTCTCTTGCTTTCAGAGAGCTTTCCAGATATTAATGTTTCATTTGGGGCTAGTTAGATCCACCTGGTCTGGTTGTCTGATTGTAACAAGTGAATTATTGTTACACATAGGAAAGTTGCTTCCTTTTAAACTGCTGTGGCTAAAAGAAGAGACTCACCACATCACACTGTTCTTTTTTTCAGAGGGAGTGTCTCAGGGCATTCTCAGGTCTCTCTGTGCATTTCCTACTGGTGTGACATTTCCATGCAATGTAACTATGGAGGACTATGTATTGAACCTTGAAATTTTGTTGTCTCAGAATTTGGGTTCAAATAATTCCTAAAAAATTTCCAACAATGAAATCTTGATTTATACTGTGTATCAGTTATTTAAGAAATGACAGCTACTTACAGCAGGGCCAGGAAGGCCTCTTTCCCCCTTCTCACAGTTACATGAGGCGGCCTGGGGACACTGAATGAAAATAGTCTAAATCAGTACATTTTAATAGAAGAAATAGAAAACACATGAACATTGCTTTTAAGTTACTGGTATGGCTAGTCTGAGTACACTAGTAATTACCAGAATCCAGTTATATTTACATGTTTTACAGAAATCTATTAACTGTCAGTTTACCACTCATCAGGAATGTGGCCTCCTACACTCCATCCAAAAATCTGTATCAGTCCTACTCATGAAATACCAATCATCTCGATAAAGAGTTTACCTCCAAACTTTTCACAAGGTCAGTTTATTGGTATGCTGTGTCTATGATTGCAGATTTATTTTGATTACTAGTCACTGTAGAGATAGCCAAGACAGTGGGGTGAGAAAACATCTTACATCCTTTTTCCACTTTACTCCACTATATGTAGGATAGATCATTGTTTAGCTCTAGCTTGATCTATAAACAAAACATGTTATGGATATATACTTTTATCTAGTTAATGTAATTCATTATAATAGTTTCTAATCTTTCTTCCGTCATCTCTACCATCATGTGTCACAGTCAGACATCATTATGGTATGTAGTTATGTGATTTCTAGGATCTTTTTTAAACTTTAAAACCATTACATAATATGGAAATATACAGATTCTGGGGTTATTTTTGGAGGAGGAATAAGGAATGTTGTTTTTATTTTTGGTTTTACTATGTATTAAACCACCACTCAGCTTGGAGATGTCTAGAAGTGAAAGGTTTAAATATCATTCTTATCTGAATATCCCAATTAGCAACAATACGTTTTTCCAAGGATACCATTGAATGTCTTACTACTTCAGGATTTATTCTGACAGAGAAAAATCAACATGCCAGTGGAAATCTGGACAGGCTGGATCGATGGGCTGAGGCCAATCGTATGAGGTTCAGCAAGGCCAAGTGCTGGGTCCTGCACTTGGGTCACAACAACCCCATGCAGAGCTACAGGCTTGGGGAAGAGTGGCTGGAAAGCTGCCCGGTGGAAAAGGACCTGGGGGTGCTGGTCGACAAACGGCTGAATATGAGCCAGCAGTGTGCCCAGGTGGCCAAGAAGGCCAACGGCATCCTGGCCTGTGTCAGAAATAGCGTGGCCAGCAGGAGCAGGGCAGTGATCGTCCCCCTGTACTGGGCACTGGTGAGGCCACACCTCGAGTACTGTGTTCAGTTTTGGGCCCCTCACTACAGGAAAGACGTTGAGGTGCTGGAGCGTGTCCAGAGAAGGGCATCCAAGTTGGTGAGGGGCCTGGAGCACAAGTCTTATGAGGAGCGGCTGAGGGAACCGGGGCTGTTTAGCCTGGAGAAAAGGAGGCTGAGGGGAGACCTTATCGCTCCCTACAACTACCTGAAAGGAGGTTGTAACGAGGTGGGTGCTGGTCTCTTCTGTCAGGTGGCTGGAAATAGGACGAGAGGAAATGGCCTCAAGTTGCAGCAAGGGAGGTTTAGGTTGGATATTAGGAAAAACTTCTTTACTGAAAGGGTTGTCAGGTATTAGAACAGGCTGCCCAGGGAAGTGGTTGAGTCACCATTCCTGGAGGTATTCAAAAAGCGCATAGACAAGGCACTTCAGGACATGGTTTAGTGGGCATGGTTGACGGTTGGACTCGATGATCTTGAAGGTCTTTTCCAATCTAAATGATTCTATGATTCTATTCTATGATTCTATGAAATGAGTGAAAAATAAAATGCTTCAAGTTTTGCAAACACTCACAGTATTTAGCAGTTTCCTTGAGCTGCTCATCAGAATAGTCTTTGCCTGCGATAACTGTACCTTAAGTAGGACTAACATCTTTAAAAGGAAAGCTAACTTTATTCCCTTCAAAATGGCAGCCAGACCTACCAATGCCTGCAGTCAGGGTGACACAGTGTGGACAAACTGGAAAAGTGCAATGGTGGAGCTTTGTTCGAGTTCCTTCCTTTTTTAACTCTATTACATAGGAAGAGCATTAAGGGCTAGAACTGCACCACATTCAGGTCTGTGTCATGTTTTCTTATCCACTGAGTCTGTTGGATGGTGTGCCGAGACGTATCAGCAAATTCTTCGTAACATGAATACTCACACATTGTTATTTTGCAACTTTGAAAATGAGGAGGGAAAGTAAATGACATTAGGATAGCAAATTAAAGCTCTGTCCTGCAAATACAAAAGCATGTTTTACTTGAAGGCAATCCCATTAGATTCAATATTTAACCAACTTCCTGACTCATCAGTTTTCTTGAATTATGTTTCCATGTAATTGTAAATGTCTATATTAAGCAGTAGTTCTGTACAGGAAAAAAAAAAAACTTACCTCTTCTTCAGACAGATCTTTCTGTAAAGACAGATATTCAAAACAACATTAGAAACTTAAACTCATAATCCAGCTCTACAGGAAGGACACTGAAAAATGTTACAATAAATTGCTTCAGCAGCTAGTTAATTAAATTATGCAATTAAAATATTAACTAACATTAATTAAGCTTTAATTTCTGAGAAACATTCTAGCAATCTTTCCATTCTAAAAAATAATTTAAATAATTTCAATTCCTATTATAGATTGTTGACTGCACAAATCACTGACTCTCCTTGTCCAGCCATAATTTGCTAAAATTACTATGGTAAACAGACCTAAAACAACACAGTTAGCTAGGTATATGGGAATGATGCACCCAGAAACTACACTGTTTCCAAAGTGCTCTCTAGTAGGAGTGAATGATACATACTCTACACTTGAAAAAATCAGCTTTTCTATGCATACTGTTAGGCACACACAAAATGAGAACACCCTAGAAAAGATTTTGACAGTGATCACATGAAGTTATCATCATCAAATTAGCTCTGTTATTTTTTAGAAGATCTCTACAGCTGAAACATCTACATACAATGCATTCCTCCCACTTTTCACAACTGATGTAATCTCTTGGCAGGACATAAATGTGTCGATGAGCAACAATGCAATACACATCTCTAAAATTCACATGTATGCACATATAATTATGCCAAAGCCATTATTTAAGCCAGAGAGCAGCCATGTTCTCAGAAGAAGGTACCTGAGGATGGCTGCCTGTTTGCAACAGGTAGAATACAATGTGCTTAGTCACTTGAGAGGTGGTTGCTGTGATACAGAAAGCAAGAGTAATACCAGAGAAAATGGGAAGGGTGATATTCAAGGAAAACAATGCAGAGTGGCAGGCTGTTGAAGTGAAGGACAGACAGGAAGGCCAGCTTGTGTACATGCTCTAGGCCTGTATAAAATCACTTAGGTGCCAGTTTTACTGCAGAAGTCTCCTGGTTGTTATTCATATTTCTATTTTATATCTACGTGCATGCTCAGATCAGGACTTCATCCACAGCTTGTGTCACCAGATTTATAGGCTAGAGCATGGCTCTATTCTCCACACTTGGCAGGGAATGTTTTTTATAAATTCAGTTCACATGCCGAAAAGAGGCACCCAAGCAAAATTTCAAGCTCAATTTACACATTTCTTCTTGATTATGTGGTAGGTTTTCCATGGAAATTTAAAGATGTCTATGGCCAAGTTCAGATTTTATCTAAATTGACATATCTCCATTAAGGTCAAAAATTAATTTTCACTTCTGCAAGAGCTGCATCTTTTTTGGTACAAAAGGCAATCTCACATTCCTACTTGCTACAGAAGAAAGCACTAGGATGTCAAAAATTGGTTGTTTTTTTAAGAAAGGAGGTTTAAAATACCTGTCTTAGGAGGAAAAACAGAGATAAAAATAACTTCACAACAAGTCTCTTTAAGTCTAATTCAGTTTCCAACTTCAAATATTTTACCTGGCAAGATCTGAATGGTGGGGAGAGAAAGGAAACCTGTACTTTGGCACAGTGGTCTTATTAATAAGTGGCCCACTTTAGCATGTGAAAAGTACAGTTTTTGTCAGTAGCATAACTGTTTCAAAATATTGGAAATAAGACCATTTTTTACATATGTTCCTATAATTATTTCAAATTCTTTCTCATACATACCATTTCTTTGAGAACCTTCTCCACAGTTTCTTTCTCCTGGAGGTTGAAAACGAACCTGGATGCTGGGACACTGGCCAGGAGCCGGAGCTTGGCAGCATTACTAACCTCCTCAGCCACTCTGGTCATTCCCATTGTGAAAAATACAATTCCTTGGTGTTTAGCATCAGCTGTAGCTGCAAAAATATCTGGGTTTCTTGGGTGGTCCACTCCATCAGTGAAGAGCACAGCTACTTTCACACTACCCAGAGTCCCTTCAGTCATATAGAGTTGTGTGAGGTTAGTTATAGCGTAAGTTGTGTAGGTGCCATGACCTATGTAGGTTATGGGACCAATGTGGGATTTGAATGCTTCAGGACCTTTCCAGTCATGGAAAGTTTGCTCTATGAGAACAGTGCTGCTGTACTGAAGTAAGGCCATCCTCCAGCTAAGGGTACGTCCAGAACTAAGCTGAAGACTTTTCATTCTGTCTACTGTTGCCAGTACAAATTTTTTCTGCTGTTCATGATTATAGTCCTTAGCACTTTCAGAGCTGTCCAGTAAAAAAGCAATTTCCAGAATGCAGTCTTCATCTAGAATAAATAGGTAGGTAGGTGAGTGGAGTGATTTCATACTAAATCTCATTCTACCCTTACCCTTAAATGTATTTTAGGCTTTAAAAGTGGGAGTGCAATTGTGGAATTTTTTGAAAACATCTGTGATCACAAGTGTGAGATCCTCATGAAGATAGAGCATATAGAGGCTGAGGAATTTGCTCCAGAACAGATGCCCGAAGGAATAGGAGGCTGAAGGTGAGGTGATGTCATGTAGTATGAAATGAGGAATGTTATACTGGTTTTATACATTCGTTCTGTCCTCTTGCCTGGTATTTCACTGAATATCCTACCAGGATGGGGACTGGGAAGGTGGAAGTAATCTACAGGAAAATAACTCTTACTGAATAAGACACTGGAATATGATCTGACAGAGCTAGATTTTGTCCCTAGTACTGACACTCACATCCAGTGACATAAAAGTTTCCAAAAGCAGGATCTGCAGAGTATTAATTTTCTGAACTACTGATAACATTAATTCTTTAGAAATACAGTTATATGGGCTATTATTCTTGTGACAGTAACAAGCCATATCATAAAAAAGCCAAGAATTAATCTTCTTTTCTGAAATACACAAAAGGGGAGGGAAAAGATGGGAGTAAAAAGATAAAAGTGCAAAAATAAGGCATGTGAAAATGTAGGATGAGGCAAGCCTGGCTGATTATAAGCAATATCTTAGAGGGCAAGTTAGCCATGTAGTCCAGAATCCAAATAAATGAATCAGGGCAAAACCCCACACCTGTTTTAAAATTACAATATTCACCTTGATCGCTTGGACTGGGATATTTTTCTACAGTATTTGAAAGAATGTGTTTAGGTTTTGGTCTTCTCAATCCATATCTTTTTTCTTCCCTGAGATTTTCTGCTAAAAACTCATGGTGTTCAAGTATCCACAAAAGCCACCAGAATCTGAAGAACATCATTTGTTTGTTTTCTGCTTCCTAAACAACACAAATAATAATACAGAAGTACAGCAGCACGAGAACAATAAAACATTATTCAATTTTGCTTCAACAGGTTGCTTAGCAGGTTGTATTTTAAAATGCAGTCCCTAAAAATGAGCTGGTTTTATTTTCTTTTGGTAAGATCTTCTCCAAAATATGTAACAAATAATAAACAGAGGCATACTGGAGTGATTTTCAAGCATAGTGTGTATGGTTCTAGCACATGACAAACTGGAGACAGACATTTTACAAACATACTTCAGTTCTCTCTCACTGCCTGGTAGTGTTTGTACAACCAGCACTTCTTAACCTTGGCTGTACCCATGTAGATGCAGTGTCAATCCCAAGTGTAATTCATAGGGGTGTTTTTTTTAAACCTGCTTTTTCCAGAGCTGCCATGGAGAAAAGGAGGTACAGAGGCAGACCCCAGTTTTCCCCTGTTCTCTTTACTTAAGAACAGAGGGTCCTGCATACTTCTTGCTATCAGAGGCCCCCCGGTCCTCAGCAGTCCTACAGAGGAACAGTCATGGCCTGAGGGTGCTGTCTAGGCATGAATGTACCTGCTGTGCAACCCTCAGGACATGTGGTCCCAGACTGCTGAGCCCAGGCTCGATAGTTACCTATTGATAGGACTTTTCCCCTCTGCAGAGACCGGAGCTGTTTGTCCTGGGCTCCCAGACACACCCGGAGCTTGCAGGCTGCTCAGGGACTGACAAGTCAGTCCTGCCCCACTTCATTTCATTGTCATCTCCCTGCAAGCTCTCCCTAGGTAGGCACAACACGTAGCAAAAGGGCAGCTCAGTGGCAAGAAGGAACCTGCTAGGACTGAGCATCTCACAGAAGTCCCTAACACAGCCATGTCTCCAGGGTTTCTCAGCTCCTGCTAGTTTAGGGCAGGAATTCTGGTGCCCATAGACAGAGAGAGGACAGGGGGTCCTTACCTCGATGTTCCTAAGCAAAAGGCTCTGCAGAGATGCAGGATGCTGTCCTGGGCTCACTGGCAGCTGCGTTGTTCTCCCTTTGCTGGATGCTTTGTGAGGAAAGGAGGGAGAATTTGGGCTGCAAGCTCCTGTGAGAATCGGTGTCATGTGTCAGGAGGGGCCAGCAGACAGAGGCAAGGAGAAAGGGGAAGAACAGCAATCCTGGCTCCCCCTTCTTGGCACCCACCCACTCCTCTCCCCCTCCTCGGGCTAGGTACATGCATCCTAGGTTTAGTCCCCCACAGCCATTTCCACAGATAAATCCTCATCCATATTTGCACATGTATGGAAGAGGACTGTTCTCACCCCAGCACACTTCCCTACACACCAGCCCAGTTGTGTTCACTCTCTTCTCCCATCACTACTACACACCTTTCACCCCCATACTTCTGCATGTCTGTCATGCTTTGGTGAGGCAGCTTTTGGTACTAGGCATCATGTTTTCAACATCGTCATAGCAGTCCATGTCTGTAGGATCCCTTTCATTCCTCAATGAATCTCCTCATAATGAGGGATTCCTGTTACTGCTGTAGTAGAAAGATATTTACTGTCCCATGGACTGGGCCAACTGAAATTTCAGTTGCTGGTGAGATTGCCCAGCATGAGGAGGTCAAAAAAGACAGACCAGTCTGAAAGCTGTACAGTTTCTCCAGGCTTGTCTGTCACACCTATCCTTTCAAAGACTGTAACAGAGAACAAGACTGACACATAGTATGATGCCTTCAAAACCTAAGCTAGGTGGCTATGGATCCTGAAGGCTATCTTTTTTACCAGTGATTGCAGCTTGTCACCTAATTCTTCAGATATCCTCAGAAAGCTTTTGCATTACAAGCGAACATATTAAACAAGTAGCTCTTTTTCACAGAAATACATACCTTTTTTTTTTCTGTGGACCCATCATTTTCCACCTACATGCACACAAGAGGACTTGTGCTAAGTGCTGTCCAACTTTCCATCTTAAGTGTCCACCAGCTCAGCCCACTTATGACAGTCACAGCCAAGGAGGCTGAGGGGATTGTGGGGAAAGGATGCAGCTTTGGCTCCAAATTAAATAGGCGGGAGGGACTGGTAGGACAAAACAGCTGGATGCTGAAGCCATTTGCTGTGGTTCTAACCCTGTTTTGTATTTTCCATCTTTGCCAGTAATTAGTGCTAAACTGGTGAACTAGGATGGCTGAAGTGAAACTCTATGTATTGTATGGCTGCTCATCCTTACCTAAGCTGAAATTAGCTCAGGTACAGCTATTTGTGCTATAGTTACAGCTAAGAAAGAATCTTCTTTCAAGGTTGGAAAGAATTGATGTTTATTCCTCTTCAGCCACTTTCATTTTTCCATGCTTACACTGACATATTTAGATTTTGATTAAGGCAAGGAATGAAAAGGCAATTTTTTGCCCTTTAGGGAATACAAATAATATGGTGTTTAACTGAAATAGATATAATAAATCTCACATAGCCCCTAAATCTTACTGAGAAAAAATCTAATTCTAGCAAGAAAAAGCATGTTAACTATAGTTGGGATTGTGTGCCTCCCATAAGCAAAACATTGTGATTCTTTCATTTTCACTGCTAATTCCTACCTTAAAACATAGCAGGCAAATAATTTCTTAATTAAGTAACTATTCTGCTTGTATGTTTAGTAGCAAGTTCTTGGCTTCAGGATATTTCCTTTTATTAATGAGTGATGTTTACCCTCAGGACAAATTTTTCTTTTTTTTTTTGGCCAGGTGCAACTTTAAAAGCTTAGTGGGGCCTCCACATTTTTATATCTGTTTGCGTGGGATGCATGGTGTTATTCTGTCCAGAATTCCAGCTATGTGACATACCATACAGTGCACTTCCAGATTTGCAGTCTTCTGAAGTTGTGATGTTCTCAGTACCTGCACTATTCTTATGGTTCTTAGGTTTATCAAAACCTAAATGATACCAATGTAAAATATCTTTGCATTGATGCATCTGAGATAACTCTTAAAAATAAAAATTAACAGCAAGCTTTCTTGCCTCATTTACTACAAACTTTACCAAGTGCTTATTCAACATTTTAATGGCATTACACTGTATGTATATTTTAAATAGAATAAGTGTCTTAAAAGCTATGATTAGGAACATTCCTGCTGTCATTTAAATGTTATAAATTTACTGCTAGAGTTCAATTGAGTTTTTTTTGTAAAGGAATAAAAAAGTTTAATATTTTGTCTTAAGGAATCTAGACATTGGCTGCTTCAGCACACAACTAATTACATTTCTATTAACCTACTATCTAAACATATTTAAGTATCTTTGACATCTCTGGGAGATGACACTACAGACTTGCGTAATTAGTTGACTAAGTTGGGCCCAGCTACCCCGGCTTATATGTGCTTCCAACATGACAGTAGTTGGCATTAAGATTGGTAATCTTTGCAGGAGTCAAAGACTGAAATGAATACAAAGGCTATGTTACAGTTGCATCAACTGAAGCTGAGGTCACAAATATTGCTGCATATCCAGATCTTTGGATTTTTTCCATCACTGTTTGAAATCCAAGAGTTCTCAGCTGTCTGATCTCAGTATTTCAATCTGAGAAATGAGGCCTAACATTTTTTTCAAAGAATTAAGGGGTATATGAGAGCTATTTAAAACCACAGCTTAATAAGCTATACTTAAAGGAAATTCCTTACCATTTTAGAACCTTGACGAGAGATATCATGAAGAAAGATACACTCTTTCTGCAAGTGAGTGTGTTTAAGCACTCTTAAGAAGGGAAACCAAAGTGATATTACGCTCCTTTGTCAGTGCACTGCCGTTACCATTGCATAGGTGGTGACAGCTTCAGAGCTGCATGAGGTTGCAAGGCCACTTTGAAGGGACACCGAGTGAAGAATTGGGGCTTAGAGATGCCAGTTGCTGTGGTGTAGCATGACCTCTTGTGTCAGCAATAGCCCTCACTATCACTTCCCAATGGGCAGAAGTAGCAGCAAGCCTCACTGTTCCAAACTTATTTCCTGGTGCTCTCTTCTTTGTCTGTCCCTCCCCTCTGTGTGTGGGTACCTCTCTTACAGCCTGGTCTGGCTCAGCTGTGACCACTTCATCCATTGTTTAGCAAAATTCAGTAAATTATTGAGAAGCCCTGAGTAATTTCTGTTAAACTGGATTAACTAGTGTCTTCTAGCATGATATCATGTCACTGGAATGTGACAGAGCCCTGACTAGTCCTTCTTCAGCTGTCCAACAAGCCTGTCACAGGACTGGAGATGGAGTAATCACGAGCCAGCATAGCTGGCAAAATACCATCTGAATATTTCTGTATGCTAAAGGAATACTCAACCACTGGGGAGGCCAGTTTTGGGGAGCAGTATGAAGCAGACAGAACATGCTTCCAATTTTCCTCTGCTCTGATGGTAATTTTTTTGTCCCAAAGAGCTTGACATGATGCTTCTGAAATGTTTCCATTTTTTTTGCCACCACAATGTGAATAATGCACATATCTTGTCTGCTGTGAACTGTTAAAAATACGCACATCTCACACAATCTTCTAGTGTTTCATGGCCTCAAGATAGTCTTGACCATTTAACCTGTGTCATGCTGCAATGGTATTTCAAGAGTGTTTATTTCATTATACTATACATGTCGGTACATGAGCAAAGTGCCCAGAAGAAACAAAAACCTACCTAACTTGAACTTGTAAAATAATGAAAGCACACCATTTACAATATTTTGAATCCTGATATTAAAGAGCAATGTAAGTTGTATCACATGTGTGAATTTTAGGAAAAACAGTTCAAAAGTTCAAATACTCAAAGTAATTGAACAAGAAAATTTGAAAAATCAAAATTTAACTTCACTGAAGATTGTATCTGAAGAAGGATAATATAGCAACCTGTATTTAACCTTTTGACTGCAAAATGTGTTTTGGTAAATTTGGCAGCTCAGGATTCAAGCTGAATTGTCAGCTGAGTACTGTAAGTCTTGACAAATTGAGTTCTATTTGCCAACTATTGTGGCTGCAATTTTAAACATTTTTTAATGTGGACCTATGTTCTGTGACAAAACCTGATTGTTCTATATGAAAAATGATCTCTTAATGGCACAACCTTATAAAAAACAATAATGAAATCTTGGCATATGTGAAGATAGCAGCAGAATTATTGATTCTAGTGAGACCAGGATTTTATCTTTGCTTTTTGGTACAAATCTTGAGCATGTAGTCTGAAAGAGCTGATCAAAGCAAATCAGCTTTATTCTGTTTTCATCTAAACTCACTATCATGGAAAATGCTGTAAGCAAGGTCTTTGATGGCAAAGGGTTACTCTTTGTGTAGCTCCCAACAGATGCAATGATTCTTTGGGACTGGAGTGGTAAACATGGCTTTCTCTTCTGCAGCTGGTATGAACCTGGCTCTCCATATCCCCCTTTTTTAATACTGCACTTTGCAACATTTTTCAGGAGGTGCAGCGAGAAAACTTAAACTCTAACGAGGCATAGAAAGAGGCTGTCTTCAGTACTTTCCTATTTTATCTCTATACAATACATCCAAAAGCTCACTCTGAGCATTTTGGTGGTAAGTAAATACTCATAATCTGTCTGTGTGTAATATCAATATATTAGCTTTTGTTTTGTTCTGAAGATGTTTACTTATTTCTACTTCTGTTCTAATAGTTCTCCTTTCATTTTTTGTTTACCTCGCTAAGAGATATTTTCTAACTTACAGCGTAAATATGTAAACACATCTATACATGAGTAACAGTTATTTTCAAAAGCATTTGTAGCATTCAGCCTAACAAGTGAATGAAAGCATATAAATAAACAAGTACAGATAATTTTTAACATACTAAATATTTGACTGAACATTTGAAGATATTGAACATTTAACTAGATCAATAATACTCTTAAAATGAAAACTAAGCCAAATCTTAAAGATTTGATTTGCTACATTGGTGCCAATGAAAAACATACTTAGACAAGTAATTATTCTGAATTTGCTGTTGCATCTCAGTTACTTCTTATTGTAAAGTATACTTTGCACAACTGTTTTCTTCCACCTGCTTGATTTTCAACAGGATGATAACTGTAATTAGCAATACAAAACTCTTTTACACTATTCCTTTCTAAATACAGTAATTAAATTTTTCAGGAGTGCAAGCTCATATTTTGATGGAGTTGCAGTAAAAAGCAGATGCTTTAATCTCGCCTAGCACATTTAGAGAAGATACTGTCTGATAACTGGAAAAGAAATTACTCTGCTGGAAATATATTTAGCAAGTTAAAGCATGTTGCTGTATGTAGTACACAGTATTTTGCAAAAAGAAAATGATAGAGATTTGGTAGAAAAAGTCAAGTTCCGTACCGTTCTAAAGTTGTAATCCTTTTAATATTGGGAATAGATTTTGTCTTTTGAAGACGTGATTATTTATAGTGTTATAAAAAGGCAAACATTTATTTTACAACCGTTGTTGTCAGTGTAACTCCAAACTTGCATAAATGTCTGAATTTGCATCTTTTGACCTACGGATTTTTTAAAGTGTGTATAAAAGCGTGCATTAGACTCTGAGCTCGTAGCAGTCATTGTGCTAGTAAACTAGCTCTCAGAGCCCTTAATGCACTAATAAGTCTTAACGGCCCTGACCAGCCTCACCTGATGATACCCCCACCCCTGCCCTTGGGTCTGGAGGTTCTGCTTCAGCTCAGCCTGAGGCCATCAGTCTGGGCTCTAGCGGTGCTGTGGGATGTTGGTCGCTGGCTCTTGCCTGGACAGGCTGACCCGTGCCTGGCTGATGTCCCATCCCTCCTGTTGCCACAGAGGTGCCTGATCCCCTGGGCTGGGGCTGCCCCCAGCCTGCCCAGCTCCCTTGCTGGGGGCAGCGGGATGGGCCCTGGCTGAGAGGCCCTGCCCTGCTGCCCTGGTGGGGACCCCTTGTGCCCCCTGCCCTGGGGATGCAGCTGGCCACCACTGCTCCTGACAGAGCTGGTGCTGTTATTTACGGCTTGGCACGAACGCTGGTAGGCATCTGAATGCTGCTGGGGTCCGTAGCTCTTCACAAAACCTTCGGGGAGCCTTGTGTTTACACAGCATTTGCTTGTGGCTAAACACTAGGCTACTGGAGCTGGGGGTAGGTCTTCGCTCTCATAAACTAGCAAAACTCCACCTTGTTCAGAGGCTTTAAAAGAGGTGAGTATCTTTAAACATATGTTTGTAAATCAAAACCTGTAGAATGTAAACAGCATGGAGTCACTTCTGTGGAGCGACATTAGGACAAACTCTGATCCGTTAATCCATTTTATGTGGTGTTCAAACAGCTCTTTCCTTTAGGTATGCCTGTAGCACGCTCCATAGATGTGTTTTTACATGTAGGTACATATAAGCTGCAGAAGGAGTCTCTGTATTATGGCTTGGTGAGTTAAGAGCTTAATGAAATGCAATTATTATTGAATGGCATTGTGCAGATACAACTGACAGCAGTAGGCAGTGTTTAATCCTCTCTGTTCTTAAATATTTGGAGTACCAAACCAGCTGAATCTTGCTGTTTAGCCTTAAAAAATGTCTTTAAGCTCAGTACCCGATTCTGTATCTGACTGTTACAGGACTTTAGTAGAGGCATTATAGAAGTGGTTAAGAAGGTGGGTTAAGATGCACGGGGACAAAATGAAACTCGGTAAAAGCTAAATTGCGTTAGAACTCGCAAGAAAAGCGAGGAGACGGGACCGACTTCAGGACTTGCCCTACGGGACTTCACTGACGAGGCCGCAGGCCGGGCCGGGGTCGGCCATCAGCGGCCCGTGCGGGGAGCGGCCTTGGCTCGGCGGCGGCCGAAGCGGTGCATGCCGGGAAGCGCAGTTTCCAGGCCTGCGGGGCGGGCGGGTGTCGGCCTCTCCCCGCCGGCTGCCTGCTGACAGGCGGCAGGGCTTGCTCGGCGGCTGTGGCTGCTGGCTCGGCCTCTGTAGCTCTGCCCAAGAGGAAACAATAGAAATTTTTCAAAGCAAAGTCTGATTGCCTGTTGCCGCTAAGCTGGTACAGAGAGCTGAAACTGCTGCAGCACCTCTGCATACGCACAACTCCTGAGGGCAAGCGGCTTGGTTTTTCCCGGCAGGTACTGTGAAGGCCTCCTGAGTTTGGGAGGCAGAAGTCCATTTAATGCGGGACAAATGTTTTCCCAGGAGTGGAGACAATAAATAGTGTGAGGGACAAAATGGCTAGTAGCTTTCTGCGGTAGAGACTTGCTTCCTACTGCAGAGTTGACTTACTAAATTGCTTAAGCATCAGCCATAAAATCCTCTGCAGGAGTGAAGGAATACAGTCTGCAGTATGAAGCTGAGGGAAAGAGGCTGTGTTTTTAAATGCTTAAATATTAACAAAAGTGGTGTAACACATTCGGTGTAACAAGGATGTTTGTAGTGAAGAAAAGTATTGGTTCCTTTAGGTAAGAATAGGCTTATTAAAGGACATTAATAATTCTCTGTAAACATCTACCAGCTGAAATATATTCTGCTGTAATCCTTTGTATCTAGCCTAGCAAAAATCCAAGTAGACCTTTTCTTCTGGCTCTGAGGATTGCTATAGAAACTAAGCTATTAATGATGACAGGGTTTGTTTCAACAATATTTTTGTTTCAGTAAGAAATTTTTAAATTTTTATTGGTTAGGTTTGCAGCTACCTATGCTGAAGCTCCTGAATTCAAAGAAATGTGTTAAGCTAGTTGTGGAATTGTTACCTTCATATGCCAGAGAAGAAAAAAATTGGTAAGGCTCTTCCTTACAATAAACTGATGTATCCTCTTTCTTTAACAATACATAAAAAACATTTATATGTTAGTTTAAGTGAAATTTAAAATGGGATGGCATGGCTTTACGAGTACTTCAGTCAAATGTTAAATAGCCTATGCAAGCACTACTTGGAAGAAGTTTCGCGTACACCTTCTTTTTCATTATTAAAAATACAAGATACCAAGAAGTCTGAAGGTTAGCATGACTTTAGATACACTAATTACCACATGAACCATATTATTGTCAACTCTAGTCAGAATAACATTTACTTAACTCCAAGGCCTTACCTCACAGTGAAACTCAGCTGCTTTACCTTTGACGTGTAGAGGTATGAAAAAAAACCTTGGAAATCATTTTTCCAAGTACTTTCTCAGATGTTCTTTGTGCAAATGGTTGGAGCGTCACTCTTAAAGGAGTGTTTCCTCCCTCAACTCAGGCTATGGAGGCCTTGTTGGATACCAAAGGGGGGCAGCAGGATGTTCTGTGTCTCCAGAGCTGTCCAGAGATTAGTACCAGAGCAGTTACAAGGTGCCTTGAAAATATCAATGGGTTGTGTGCTTATGGAAGGTGAGAGTATTTGGCTACGGAATAAAAATGGTCTAGGGGTTCAAAATTATTTGCTTTATCTTTACATGTAATCACTGAATGAATGTGGGACAGTGGTAAGAAGTTTTCAGCTGTGTACATTACTCCAAGAACAAGGAGGACAAAAAGAATACGTTTGAGAAAACCTTCTGTTTTACTGACCTCATAGTTACGTGTCCTTGTACTTTTCCAGGTATATGCGCTTCTGGCTCATAACATCTCCCCTGTAGGTTATCAGCCACTGCTGGCTACAGACATGGACCCAATGCAGGAAAGAATAGCCGCTACACAAAAAGGATCTTTACATCTTTACTGGTATTAGTAGCAAACTTCTAAATCGGTTTACGTAGGGTAAAAGTGAATGTAACATTTTGCATCAGATACAGGTGGTATGGACGCTAAATTGTAGACTCCAGTCTTCTGTTACTGCTAGTATTTTATAAATCTGCACACTAAGTGTTAGTCTACGCCTTTTAAGGAGCGATAGAAGAAAATTCTGACAAAAACTACTGGTACTCTGTATGACTTGTTTCAAAGTGGTTTGTGTTTCAGCAGGTGATCTGATTGACCTGCCTGCAGATATTACTTGAATGCATAGATACTACCACAGTACTAACCTGTGCTATTGGTTGTCCTGGTTTCAGCTGGGATAGAGTTAACTGTCTTCCTAGTAGCTGGTACAGTGCTATGTTTTGAGTTCAGTATGCGAAGAATGTTGATAACACTGATGTTTTCAGTTGTTGCTAAGTAATGTTTAGACTATAGTCAAGGATTTTTCAGCTTCTTATGCCCAGCCAGCGAGAAAACTGGAGGGGCACAAGAAGTTGGCACAGGACACATTCAGGGCAGCTGACCCAAACTGGCCAACAGGGTATTCCATACCATGGGACATCCCATCTCGTATAGGAACTGGGGAGTGGGGGCAGGGAATCGCCACTAGGGGACTAGCTGGGTGTCGGTCGGCGGGTGGTGAGCAATTGCACTGCGCATCATTTGTACATTCCAATCCTTTTATTACTACTGTTGTCATTTTATTAGTGTTATCATGATCATTATTAGTTTCTTCTTTCCTGTTCTATTAAACCGTTCTTATCTCAACCCACTAGTTTTACTTCTTTTCCCGATTTTCTCCCCCATCCTACTGGATGGGGGTGAGTGAGTGAGTGGCTGTGTGGTGCTTGGTTGCTGGCTGGGGTTAAACCACGACATCGGTGAACTGGGTATTTTTCCAGCAATAGCTCTTCTGGATTCTGCACTGCAAATCATGTGCCCTAATCCTCTAGACTCAGAATACTATGATGTGGATTGGGGTATAAAGAAGATTCTCCTGGTGGCCTGTTTGTGCCCTTGCTACTTTCTCCTATTACTATTCAAATGGGAAGCTGAAATACTTCAGATCAAGCAACTGACACTTCGTAATTGGTATCACATGCAACATTCATATTCCATCTAAAATGATTTTGAGAGAGGATTTAATTGGCATAGTCTCCTCCAAATAGGTTTACAAATAATTTCACGATATTATTACTATTCTTGAAATGGATATACTGTCTGAGGAAGACTAACTGTAGCTCAGACTCAAAATTCAGAGACTTTTGTCTCAGACTTTTCCAGGGTATTGAAGTTTTCACTGGTTGTGATGGAAAACCAAGTGTCTCTGAAAGAAATGATTCTTGGGTGTTTTAGCTGGTAAAACAGTAACACCAATCCAGCAAAGTTGTGTTTTACCAGATAAAACACAACCTTGCTGAATTGATGCTACTCTCCCCCCTTTTAGTGGAGAACCTCCTTCTGTTAGTCTGGTATGTACTGCCTTAGGGCTTGAATGCATTCACTAAACTGCTGATAGTGTTAGTGAAGTAATAACCACTTATCATGATAGCATAGTGATATTTGCATCATTCTGCCCTATTTTATTGACCATATTGAAGGGTCGTGCTGCTAAGCATTTACCAAAGATGGGGCATACGATAAAGAAGGCACTTGTTGTAAACTCTGCTATACCTTCTTTAGATAAGCTGAAACCTTGGCTCTATGTAGTTAATCCTGTCAAGACACCGTGCATGGATAAAATCATAACAGCTGTTGTCTTTGAGGAAGAATAAAATAAGCCTTTTTATTTTGATGTATCTCACAAACAAGTACGTGACTTACCTACCTCTCAGACTTAACGATACTCCCCCCGATCAAAATAGACTTGTCTGTTATGGTATTGATACTTTTGAAATAAATGAAGCAAGAGATACAGAAGGTAAACTCATTTTTTCCATGTATGATGATAATTTTACATGTGTTCTGTATTCTACTTCCATAAAAAATTACTTGGTGTTAGATTGAAGTTCAATGGCCAGAACCTGTATATTAATACTGCATCAAGTGAAATCAGTCACTAATTAATCACTAATACTTGAATCTAATATCATGCTTACAGTTTGTAATCCTTGTAAAAAGGATTATGTGGAAATACAGAAAATAGATGTCCATTTCTAAAGTAGTTAACCTACCACAGTGTCTTAATATCAAAACATCTTTCTCCTCTCCTTCTGGTCTTATCATCTATTAATCATAATGATTAGAGAGGTGGGATTAGATTCTCTACTTTTTTTTAAAGCCTGTGATATTCTAAACTTGTTAAATGCACGTGTGTAGTGCTGCAAAACATCTGACTCCTTAGAGGCTCTTAAGGAAACAAGTAATTTTATACAGTGTGAATTTTCAGCTGATATATTTTTATCTTGTATATGCTATAGAACAGCTGAAGCTTTTCAAGTGGTTTTCAGAGGAGAAGACTGAAGGCCTGGAGTAGAATCTCACTGTAGAATCTCAGTTCTTAAAAGCATTAAAAAAAAAAAAAAAGAGTTAAAAGATATGCCCACTGGGTGTCAGCCTTGACTCAAGTATGAACGTTTTGTGGGCATTGCTGACTGCAGAGATTTGCTTTGAGATGACTGATAGAGCAAGGCTATTAGTATCAATACTATAACTAACATACTTCTTTTTTTAAAACTTCAGGAAATTGATCTGTCATGTAGGAGTTACAGTGCTATGACTATAGCCACTTTGCTTCAAAAAGAGACCAATACATATAATGTGGTGGTTTTATAGTTTTGTGTTTCTGTTGAATGGTCTGTTTGGGCATTGCGCTTTACCTATGGATCAGAAATATGTAGATGGGAATAGCTGATCTTTCCTCCTCCCTGACCTGTGGAATGGTATCATAAGTAACTGCTGAGCAAGCACTGGCCTGTAATGGAGTGTGGGCTACCAGAGCTGTCCCTGAAGTAGAGAAAAAGGGTGGTTAAGATCTTTTGTGTGAACAGCATTGCCTGCTGGAATGACTGAGATACAGACTTTGTTAGTTAACCTAGCCTGCTTAATATATTACTGCTCTTTGCATGCACTTTTCCATTATATGAGAGCTTAGTCCTTTTTAGAGTTAATATCGTGACAGATCTTCAGCCTTCTCTTCTGAAAACCACTTGAAAAGTGTCTTCAGTTTTTCTGCACTGCAGAAAATAAAGTGTTTTTTTTTAAAGATAGCATTTCTACACTCTCTCAAAGGTATTCTTATTTAGGCTTTGGATGTTGCATCTAGAATAAATGTCTAAGGCTATATTACATTTCCTTATGTTGTCTACATCTCCACCTGACAGACAATGAGATAAAATTACTTAGAGAATATCAAATAGTAGTAGATGAGTTTGCCAAGCTCTGTTTGTGAATGGGGCTCAGACTATTAGTGATTCAGCTGAAATGAAAATGCTGATTCCAAATATTCTCTAATGTTTTCATGGCTAAAATTGATTCTGTTTTGAATCATCTCAGAGTATGAAGACTTTCAGAAAAGTATAATCAAGGGAATGCATAAAGATATAATACTAGTTAAGCAAAATTAATTTCAGAAGCTTTCCAAAATTAGCAAATTACAAGCTCATTTTTCCTGTCTTTTAGGAGATCCAAAGGTAGCCTAACAGTCTGCTCCTTCCCCCACTTCTTTTAATTACCTGCATTTATTACTTTTGTTTTCAGGAAGTTTTTTCCAGATGAAACTGCTTTTCAAGAATGAGGCGGTAGTACTGACAAAGCTGACATAACTGGGCAGGAAATGTTCCTCACAGTTCAGGTTAAGAAACTTTTTAGTGCTGGGTTTCTTATATTCTTGAGACTGTTGAACTGAGATAACTTCAAATACATGCTAGCTGAATCTTAGAACGTTGAAGTACCTTCTGTGAGCAGGATCCTGAAACATCTTCATTGTGTCTTCTGTCTTCTAACTAGGTATTTTTTTATGTGGACATGACAGCTGCAGATACATATCTTACAGATTAGTGGCTTTTTTAATGGAGCATCTTTAATTGCTTCATGCTGGTTTGTAGCGATTAGAGATGCTGAGGGCGCTGTGGGACAGAACTGCCCAAAACATGGTTCAAAACTCACTTCCATGGATTATATAATGACAACTACCACATGCTTGTAGAGGTTGCTGAGTTCTGGGATGATGCTTCTAAGCTGTAACTGGGAATTGGGAGAAGATGGATGATGCAGTAAGGTTAGCTTGAAGGAAACAGTGGTACGTTTTTTTTCTGCATGCTTATGAAGCCTGACCTAGACAGAGCAGCAATCACTTATACCTGTGGTGTCTGTTGCTTGTAGTGCTTGTAGTGTGGTGCAAATCAGTAGATCTTAGACCTTCTTGCCTCCTTGGCTTGAGAACCTCTTGAGAACTCTGGTCTGGAGTAGAACTTCTTACCCCTCTCTAAATATATAAAGTTCTAGTGAAAGGATTTTAAAATAATAAAAAAAAAAAAAGTTGCCTGAACTAGAAGTCATTGCTCCTGGTTCCGATTATTGTATATTATAAAGCATGCTGTGGCATGGTTAAGACAGTTACTCTGCCAAATGCAAGCAGGAGGAATTTGCAGAGTTTACAAGGATTTTGATGTAAGATTCTTTGAGTATTGTGCGTTTCTTTCCTATAGTCTTCATTGTGTCAGGTATTTGGTCCATCTCAGCCCTGTTGGTAATGGTTACTATCAAGAGGAAGATAAAGTCAAGAAGGAAGAAGTCCTTTGTCTAAGAATGAGATGTTAAGTGTACTGAATGCATTACTATTTTATTTGCTTTTAGAAGTCATACATGCCATAGGCCTTCCTGAGTAGACCCTTGCAGTCCATGTCTGTTTCCCAGGTCTGTTAAATGTCACCTCAGAGATCAGGAAAAATTTCTCCTCCCCTTAAACCCTTTTAGCCAGGGGCAGCTGAAGTAAAGATCACTTCAAAGGCCAAGCATGGCTTTTATTTATTTTTTTTTTTTACTTGGCATTGCAGTGGCAGTAGATGGTAGCCCTAATTTTACTGTCACAGTTAAATGTTATGACTATGCCTGGTTCTCTCCATATTTGTGCATATCAGGAACATATCTTGTAAAGATGCTGGAATTGCAGTAGCTTAAAATTGGTGTTGTAGAAATGGGGTCATTCCCCATACATGATAAGAACTCTAAGGCAGAAAAGGGATGTGTCTCAACATCCCTTATCTTCAGCTGTAACTCTTTTCAGGAGTGCTTAGATAAGATTAAAAGAACCAGGCTTCCTTCCAACCCTCTCCCACTTTTTCACCTGAAGAAATTTGCTGAGAAAAGGAGCAGATTCTAGCTGCAGAATTTGAGTCAGCTTCCAGCATGTCTCAATGAAGATTCAAATTCAAGGAAAATAGGGATTATTTCTGCAAATGTGCATGTGAAACTGAGGTCTTTTTTGATGCTGCAATTGACTTGATAGAAAAGATTCTGTTGATTCCTTTTTGTCTTCATTCGCTGTGGAAAACGGTGTAAACCAAATACTAAAAGAACCACAGACTAAAATCTGAGAGGTTTCTGCCAGATAGTTTAAATAAACTAAAACTAAATTCAACGAACTGCTAGAGTTGCAAACTTAAGTGATAATGTAAATGCCACTGTTGCCCACAAAACTCTACCTCTGATCCTTCTCCCCAATGTATTTTTTTATCTTAAGGAAACAAGTGACAGTAGCAAAGATCTCTCCTTTTTTGGCAGATAGGGGAATGCAGACATAAATATCAAAATGACATTAAAACTAAAAGGGAATATTTTATTATCTTGTAGGGTAAAACCACCAAACCAGTATTTAGTGAGTCAAATTGTTTATGGTGATTTGCATTTATTTTTGGCCTCTCCCTTCTGTGACTGGATTCTAAACTGAGCAATGAGTTACACAGGTGCTACAAGAGCAATAGTGTATGATGACGTCCCTAAACATCTTAAGCTGTTTTGTACAGAAGGCTCAATACAGCCTACTGTCAACTGATTTTGTGCTTCAGCAAGTAAGTGTGCCAGCAGTGTATCAAATATGTAACAAATGCAGTATTCCTGTAGGTGTTTAAATGGAGAGCAAAGCTTCTCTTTGGGAATCTGATGCGAGTCTCTATGCTCTATAGCATATTCAGACTGAGCACATCTGGGAGAATGGGCTGTGGTAGATACGCTGGAAGATGTACACACATTTTTTTCTTCTTCCTCACTCCTCTTCCCAAATCATCTGAAATAACACTGGATTAGTTCTATGCTCTTTTCTGTAAGATTTACTGGCAGTATTGAACTTGTACACTGAGTCAACATCACATTTGTCTACTCTTGTTCTTCACAAATACAAAATGGTTTGAACCCAATGAAGATATTTTCAATTAAGCTGCATGAAATATAGCTGCGTTCCTGGGTTGTCTGTAGCCATAATGCACTTAGTAAGGGCTGCTTACAATTATGCCCTGCCCAACAGCTGGGTAAGGGAATGCTATGGTAGAGAGGTAGCAAGAGGAGGGAAGGGAAAAAGGGTCTCTGGCTCCCATAGCCCCTGTAAATCATCCCAATAGCTTGTATCTTGGAGGCTAGTTTTCTAGTAGTGATTTGATACCAGAATTAAATCTTAGTGTGTGCTCTGGATTTTCCTATCCTACAAATGCTTATCTGGTTTTTAGACACTGCTAATAATTCTTTAAAATGTACTACTGGCTTTTGAAATTTTGAAAGCAATAGATGGAACTTGGCTAGCCAGCAATTGGTATGATAGCAGAATGGTTTTATCATAAATCTGTGTAATTAGGTTGCAAGCATCAGTTAATATATTACTGTGTTTTCCAGAGCAGGAGATAGCATTTAAATTTTGTATTTAGAATCTGTGCATCTCCATACATAAAAATCAAAGTATATATTAATATCTAGACTACATAAAAATACTGGTGTCCAGTGCAGTTATTATCCAGGCTTTAGCAATAAAATCATTATGATAATAATTTTACGCACTTATTTCATAGTGGCACCCAAAGGTTCAATTAGGATGAAGAGTTAATTGGACAGAACAGTGTAAAAATATGATTAGGCTCCTAGATACTAAGTTTTAATGAAAAGCATTACTTGAAATATCCTTATGTCCTCTATATTTAGAAACAGTGCAACATGAGCAGGGATGATAAATTCTTTAGCCTGATTTTGGGAATGTGACCCATGGAAAACTAACTTTTGCTATGGGGGGAAAAAAAAAAGGCATGTCCTGCAGCATATGATTGAGGGAAGGGAGTGCCACATGTCCCTGTGGAAATTGGTCAGTTGTGACAGGATTTTTAATCTCAAAAATAATAATCATTCGCTTTGGTATTCCAGAATATGGGAAATCCTTTATTCTTATATTTTAACCCTTAACTGAATCCCAGAGAGAATCCTATTTTGAATAGCTTTCTTCTAATTTAACCTGATTATTATACTGTTAAAAACTAAAGGTCAAACTGAAATGGAATACTGCCCACAAATCTCTAGTCTTCCACTGTGTTTAACTCAGGATGAGTGTGAGATGATGACAGGTGGCTTTAAAGTACCTTTTGTCCTTTCCTAATCCTGGTTTATGGGGATTTAAATATCACGGGCATGGTAAGTAGTCAACAAACTGCTCTATCTCATACATAGTTGTCCAGGGATCGCTGGGAACTGAGAAAATATAGAGGCTATAGTGTTGTACCTTCAGGTCTTCCTGGTATGGACTCTAGTTGTGGTCTGGAGTAGGATCTGCTCTGGTGATCCTAAACCATATTCAGTTTGTATGAGGTTTTTATAGTGGTAATTTAGTTCAAACCAGCGACTTCAGAGTTGTCAATCTGACCTTGCATCTTGTACTGCAACTTGATCAATATATCAGTTTACATAAGAAGTAATTGTGTTGTGCTATAAGAAGAGTAGTAAGAACTACTGCACATACTGATTACATTCTTTTTGTTTGCAGTCCTGTTTGCTGTCTCTTGTAACTTAATCTTTAAAGAAGCAGATTAATGCCTGCAGGGAGGTATTAGGAAGATAAGAATATATTGGGAAGGAAGGAAAAGGAAATGGCAATTTAGAAGAATATGTGATCTATGCTGGGATAAGTAAGGGTATAGCAACAGAAATAAACAAAGGGAAGAGCATGATGTCCATTAAGAGAACAGTGAATGATTCTTGGTGCTGTAGCTCTAACAGCAAGATTTGGCTTTAATGTTCTCTTTCATCAAAAAGACCTTGGTGCAGAAATGAAGGAGTGCTGGCAATAACATTATATATAATTTGAATTATATATAGTAATGCTGATTATAGTCAGTGCTTCAGTATTTGAAACAGCTGTAGTCTGATGACATTTGGAAAAGTTGGATGATAGTAAAACATGAGAAGAGTTTCATGTATTTTGAATGTGTTCTGTAAGTTTTATCGAAGCTCACTTATCCAAATTGATTTAAAATATAAAAAAGCTTGTCTAAAGCTAATGTATTACCACATTCATGAGACTTGTCAAAGCCTAAGCAAGATGGAATCAACAGTGATTATTGGCACTGAGGTGCATAAAGGAACAAATATGACTAAATCATATTACAAGGATGGTGTGGGATGCCTGTGTCTATTATTGAGGATGTAAATGTTTGTCTTGAATTTTCACTAGGTTTCTTTGCTGGATATAAAGAGAGAGATATCTACTTCTGCTGGAAAAGGTAAACATGGATCAGCAGAGTTTCTATTCATTAGTCTTTACTTCAGCATTTCTTAGTATCATCATCTACCTGTTGGATGATGACAGCTTTTTAAATGAGAAGTTCACTGTTCATATATACGTGCCTTTGCTCTTCAGGTGCATCAGTTTATTATGCTTGTAAGGTAACAAGCCTTGAAGACCCTTCAGAAACAACAGCTAATAAAAATTCAGGGGACTGATTGTCAGGAAAAAAACAGTCAGGAAAAACTGACTGTTGAGTACAATGAGTTCCTACTTGTATCTAGGACAACTAGATACCTGGTTTCTAACGTCAGGCATGTTTTTTTGTCATCTTTCTTGAAAAATACCTTATTTTCTTCCTGCAGTAGATCCAGGCATCTTGTGTTTCATTTGATAATGGCTATGGGGAGCTGCTCACTGACTGCTGATGAATCTTAGCTGAAACTACTGAACTTTGGAGTTTTCCCTTGTTAGTCTAATGGAGCCAGAAATTAACCTAATGTCTAAAATTTTTTTTAATCCAGAAGAAAGCTTTTTAACTGTGACCTGTTGAAATCATCCCAATGTTTTGGAAATTGAAGACATACTTATTGGTATGTACTTGATCACCCATCAGCTTTTCACAGGTAGATGGCAATAGTAGTACTGAGTCCCCACTCCCCTTTTTCCATTGTGCAATAATTAACTGGGTATCGAGTTTCATAATGCAAAGGTCTAAGGTTTGAGGCTTGTCCTTTTAATTATTTCTGGAGTTTTGACTACAAGGCTACAATATGAATAAAACATTACTTTCAGGTCAATATGAGGGTTCAAGCTCATGGCCTTCAAATTAATGAAACAACTTCTTCTACTGTACCTAATCAGCCACAAAAGATTATGGGGACCTAGGGCATTTTCATTAGTATCTCTTAAAGTGCCTGACACATAGTGACATAGCTCCAGTTTTTCTAGAAAGACTAAATATTAAACAGTCATTCTTAAGGAACACAAGGAGTTTTAATATCTAGGGGAATGTGGTATGTAAACTCCTATTTACTTTTACTAGCTTGTGGCTCTGACTTACAATGACACTTAAGCATAATTGTTTATCTTGAAGAGGAAAAAAAAGCAATGAACAACCCCCCCAAAACCTTCTAAGACATCAATAATTGCAATGGATATGTTGCATAGCTCTGTTCTCATACATTTTTTTTCAAACTCACAAACTACTGTTCTAGAGGAAATTTAGGTAAAATGAGTGAAGAATGTGTTCCAGTTTCTTGAATATGCCCTTCAGCTTCTGGTGCAGTGCACCTGCACTAGGAACTCAAGTGTTACGTATCTGAAATTTCTTAAGATAAGCACCAGAAAAGTAACTTTCCTATTGGTTTTGAGATATCATCCTGAATAATGTTGATAACTCTGTATTCAAAACAGTAGAACAGCAGGAGGTACCCTTTAAAGTGCTGAAGTCTTTAGAAGAATCCTAATCAGGAAAAATCTTAAATTTTGAAACTGAATTATACAATAATAACTTCTGTATGCAAGAATGAGTGCTGAGAGAAAGGAGGAATTCAGTTAGATATCTTGCAAAAAAACAGCTTAATGGGGGGTGTTTTGTATTTTGATGGCAAACTTCCACATCACAATTCTCTATTCTGTGAGGTGGCTATAAAAATAACACTGTATGCTCTCCTGATGGTAGCTCAGGTGGGTCTAGCTTCTCCAGGCATGCTATGCTGTTCCTCCTGGGTTGTAAAGTACAATCCGATGAGATGTTGGCATGAGCAGTAGAGTCGGTTTAAGGGTGTTGTGCCCCCTACTGCCATTTGCATCTATATCCCACGTCTGTGGGACTGTGCTGTAAGGCAGGCACAGCGGTCAGTGCTGTGTTGAGGACGTGTGCAACTGAGGAGACAAAAGGGAGTGTGAATTGCAATGCTGCAGCTCCGAGGGAAGATGGGTAAAGGGGGAAGGGTGGACTTCTCAAGCCAGTTACCCTGCTTACCAAAGTCTGTGCTCACTGAACTGTCATATGTCTCATTCCTGTGAAAAAGTCCCCCAAGGAGGGGAGAAGTTGTTTATTTTTAATTATTGTAATCCTTTTGACCTCATGCATTCATGAGTTTGGTCTCTTCTTGTCAAAGTAGTTTTGCAGGTTGGCTGAATCAGGTACTATTTTCAAAGCAACTATTGTAGGTATTGTTCCTTAGCAGTCAGTTAAGAACTGCTAAAATGTGGCTTATCTTGAGCTATCCTTTTCTTCATATTTTTTCCATTTAATTTAATATAACAAAATATATTTATACTATAAATATCTCAGTATACAAATCAATGGTTGGCGTGCACAAGGTGTTGCAGGGTTGCTATATTTTGGTCATACACTGAGTAACTTTGTTCTCAGCAAGACTGTGTTTCATAGGCCTATTGCTGTCTAGTCCTCTTTTTCAGTAAGCACAAGTGCTTGTTCACAAAATTCACAGAGCAAGACCATATTTTCAGCTTTTGTATTAAGTAGGCAGTGGTTAATCTCTGCCACTCTGAAATACATATCAAAACTGTGAGAATCTGTCACATGCAATCCCTATACTGGTAAGCCATGTTCTCATTTGCTTACTGTTATTACCCTGGTTTTGGCCTGAAATTCTAATTAATACTACTGATCTGAAGGCTTGTTATACCTTATATATATACACACACACCCCTTTTATATCTATCTATCTATCTATATCTGAAACACCTTTTCTCAGGTGTTTTTGATGGTCTGCTTTTGTGATCTCTCAAGCATTTCATCCTGGCTGTTGGAGGAATGAGACATAACAGTTCTTAGTATGTGAGTCCCACTTACGAAGATGTTTATCCTGAACAG
This sequence comes from Buteo buteo, assembly GCF_964188355.1. Lineage (NCBI taxonomy): Eukaryota > Metazoa > Chordata > Aves > Accipitriformes > Accipitridae > Buteo > Buteo buteo. The sequence continues at coordinate 32,051,457 of NC_134175.1, forward strand.
ACCTCAAATCTATTATTAATGGGGATGTATACCAATGAAAACAGATAATTTAATGTATGATGTGTGGTAGATACTGTTGCCTATTTGGTAATTAAGTTTTTAAACTATGTGGGAAGTGAGAGGATAATAAATTTGTAGGACATTCTACCTTGAATGATATATAAAAGAATAGTAGTCTTGCCTCATACTAGGTTCACACAGTGTTATCTTTTATAACAGCACATCTGTATTTACTTGTAACAATAGCTGAGATAAATGGTATACTGTTTTTTCACCGCTGTCTTATATACTACTTATTTTTTACTGAGAAGAAGCTTACTAACTTCCTCTCAGATTTTTTTTCTAGTTCTTATCTGTAAAGTGCCTGAGAGATTGATCTAGTTTTATGCATAGGGAATTGATGCACTGAATCAATAGTTAAAATATCCTTTGGTTTTGGGAGGGTTTTTTTGGTATCTCAATTCAGATATCAAGGGCTCAGAGTTTGAGTACTTGGTATTGTACCTTTAAAGCACAGGTCTCATCAGCTTTGGTTACAGCAATGACCACTTTGCTAAACAGGCCCAGATGTCCTAAAACAAAAAATAATGAATGCTTCAGAATTTGTAAGTGACTTCCTATCATATAAAAAAAGGCTGTGGCCTAGGCAGAGCTAGAGCAGTGTTCCCTAGTGTGGTAAACTTTCTTTTTTGTTTCATTTGATATTATATTTCTGCCATACATGAGGCAGGGGCTTTCCTTCACTATTTTACCCTCATCAATTACCCAAGAGCAGTCTGCTGGTATATTGAGTGAGTTAGCATCCTGTGAAAAACAGCAGGTCCTTGTGTAATTAAACTGTTCCTGAGTTACTGGCTTCTGAAGTGAAGATACATTAGCTCTTATTTTGAAAGACATGCCAAGTATTTCTCTCCTTTATGGAATACTGTGTTAAGATGCATAACCTTGAAAGTGAATATTATCATACAGAACACCTAAATAAATGTGGGAAATACTAATGTTTCCATTGTTTTTGTTTTATACATGACTGCAGTAAAACCCGGGATAGATTTTCACAGAGTAATTATTTTCTACCCTATGAGCACTTTTGAGATATGCACTTGTGGTTTTGCAATGCTGCCCAGGCTTGGCTGGTAGAGTGAAGTGTGGATGAAAAAACATCAAGAAGATAAGGACTCCAGTCTTGCTTTTTCTCAGCATAGCTCAGCTTGCTCTTGTAAAAGGTGTTCAGAGTTATTCCAGCCTATCCTATTTCCCTTGTTAGTACCCTAAAAAGTTTTTAGAACATAAGCCATTTGGAAATGCCTCTTTACCTCTCATTGTTTTTCAAGTACAAACTCCATCTGTTGCTTCTTTGCAGGGCAGAGCAGGCACACTGAAGGGCCAGTGAACTGGAGCAGAAATGAGGACCTCTGTTCCTCAGAGACAGAGAAGGTGGCAAAGAAGTCTGCTTGCAGTAAGGCAAGTACCAAGAACTTTGGTAACCAGCTGGGGTAAAGCGTACTTGCCCTTACCTTGTGACTGTGTCTCCAGGATAGGGCACAGGGATTTGCACGCTGGACCAGACAGTGCTGACCAAAGGGTGGAGGGGACAACTGGAAGCTGTTTAATCTTTCTCCACTTCCTTCTGCCTTCTAGGTAAATAAACTCTTTCATCTCTATACTGTTACTGTTAAACTCCATCACAGGCCCAGTTCTGCAGGTGAAATATACATATACATACACACATACATAATATAGGGGGTGTCTGGAAGCTCAGTGACTGTCTATCTGCTAGTCTCACTAGTTCAGTGGCAGTCACCAAAATAGTGCATGGTTCCCACACACTGCTGCTTGTTCTAGGGCACAGTAATATAATTCCAGGTTGAAAGAGAGAAGTTGTAATGTGTCACTAACCAGGAGATCTTGAGGAAACTTCTCGCCACAGTGCCAGCTGCATTGTGCAATCCTGACTCTGTGATTTCTGTTCTGGCCCAATGCACATCTCCTCAGTTTAATGTTTCTCACGTTCATGTGGGCTGGGGATCCACCTTTGATCCAGTCTTCTGGAAAACTGTGCTGTAGTTATGAATATGCATTAGATGTTTGGGAACATCAATATCAACTAAGGCCCTCTTTTTCTTAGTTTGAGATTAGGTGGTTTTTGTTTGTTCTTTAAATCCTTGGAAAAAATACTTCCCTGGCAAATAACTGCCATTGTTTTAGATACTGTGAAATGTGACGTAGCTTATATCAGAAACTTGGTGAACTTAGGGCTGTTTTCTACTTTTCTCTTCCATATGTTGTAGAGTTGAAATCAATACTGGTTCTCTGTACAAGATGCAGCTCAATTCCCTAAACCATGACCTTCCTATTTATGGAAACTTCTGCTCACACTGCATGTATTCGGAAAGATTAGGTGGTGAAGTCCAAATATACCTTGCTACTGTGGACCCCCATGAAAACAACTAAGTCTGCTCTCCCTGAAGTCTGATGGCTTTGATGCAAACTGAATTGGACCTTAGGTGAAGGAAATGCCTCAAGAGTAGTACCTCTAAAGAGACTGTCCTACCATTAATAGCCTGTTAAGAAAGAAAGGAAACCTTTAACACACATAAACATTGTGTAAAAACAGAGGTTCATTTAAAGAAATTGGACACTTTTTAAATTGTAGAACAGCAAAGATGGATGAAATCTGAAGAATTAACTGTTGCTGTTGGTTACTTATATTATTACCCAGGCAGACAAACAGCGTCTTTAGTTTAGATTTGTATGACTTGTCCTTACCAGCATTCTCTCAAAAAATGAGCATGGCTACAGATAGCCTTGCTTTAGTATGATTAAACAAAAATAATAAAAAAGCTTGTAATGATAAAGGCATAGGTTTTAATGATGAAACTTAAATGTGAAATTGGAAACACATCTTGTAACATAAAATGTTTTCTTTGTGGAAAACCTGGGTTTATCCAAGGACAGACTGACCACAAGATTACTGAATGCCAGTGGCAATTACAGCTTTATTGGATAATGCCCTGGGCAGATCCTCAGCCTCTGTAAACTGTCCTAACCCTAAGAAGTTCAGAAGAGACAAATTTACAGGTGCAGATCTGACCCACTGTTTCTTTTAGTGATTTTTTTTTTTAATTAGCCATCAGCTTTGTATCTTTATCTAGTCATACATCAACCCGGGTATTTCTATCTATCTGTTAAGAGTTGGATGAGTTTGGGCACTAAATTGGAACTGAACCCTGATCAAAAATCAAGTCTTTTACTTTTTAACTTCTGTGCTTAGCATGCATCTTTAATGTGTAAGCAATGTGGTTGTTCATTCTAAATTACACGTTTACAGCTTTTCTGATTGCTTGCTTACAGCAAAAACCAGGCAAGCAAGCACATCCCAAACTGTATTTTGAATTAAAAGCAGAGTTCACTGAACAACTACATAGCCTATGTTTTCTCCCTCTAACCTTTTAACAGATGTAGTCTGCATCTTCTTAAACCTGAAATATTCAACTAAAAATCCCTAGATCTAGTTCAGTCAGACAACAATCAGCTGACATTTTAGTCAACAGGAAGCTGAGAGGGAGAGGTGTGTTACACCGGCATGGGTGATTTTGGATGTAGTTATGGGAAAGCCTTGAGGTGTTTTGAATCTGATCTTGCAGCTCTAGTCTTGCTGAAGTCCCATTTGATGGTGTCGAGCGAGACAGGGTCCCTTTGGTTGGATGATGAGGTGCCACAGTAAAGTGAGAGGAGGAAATTTTAGATGAAGTAAATGGAGAACAGTATTGTCCTATGCTGGCTCCTTCTGGATTATCATTCTTCAGCATGAAGCATCTGGGCCGATCAGTTCATTTGTCTCTGAATGCAAATTTTGTCTTCTGAGTGCGAAGAATAATGTGTGGGGAGGGCTTGACCCACTGTCTCAGCACAGGGCTTCCCCTCACGATCAGCAGCATCTCCACCATTCCTGTCTGAGAATCCCTCTTGCCCACCACCCTGTGGGAAGTATAGATGTGTAGAAATGGTAATGGTGAATGGGGCAGGAGCACACCTTCTGGCTGCCAGCTGTGTGGGAGTGAAACATAGGTAGGTGCCTCCCAAAGCTTGTATCCAGGTCACCTCAAACCTACAGTGACAGAAGAGCGCACATAGCTCCCAATCACGGTTTGCAGCTCCCAAGCACTGTTTGACCTGTCTGCGTGTTGCTGGGGTGTGAACTGCTTTAAACAATTCCCCTTCTAATTAACTACAGTCAGTCTGCGTGTTGGCTTTTCAGGCACCCATCTGTACAGAGTAGATCTGCTTGCTCCCCTCTGAGGATTCCTTCCTTCCCTCCTGGTCGACGTTGTTGGAGGATTAAAGCAGCGGCGGCCCCATACACAAACGCAGCTGGTTCCGTTTGGTCAGCCTGAGCCTTGCTGTGAAACCACGACAAGAATTCCAGTAAGTTGGCAACACTGACACACAAAGAAAACAACAATAGGAAAAGTCCTTCCGTGCAGAAAGGAATGTTTCAAGCACTGTTCTCCTACAGTGAAAGGAGAGAGGGTGGGAGGGAGGAGAGAGATTTGAAGAGGGCGGGTCCCTCCCCTCCCCCGGCAGCTCTGGATCTTGTGATGGAGAGATCTTATCCTCTCTTTGTGATTCAGAGGTGCCAGGAAGCTAATTGAATATTCTGATCTGCCCCCAGTGTTTCTTGTGGCTTGACCCCGGTGCTGTGTCGTACCACTACACCAAACAGCCCTGAACCTGCATAAATCACAACGTTGCAAAAGCCTATGCTCCACATCTTCTCCCCCTTCTCCCGCCCCCTTCCTATCCTGATAGATAGAAAACCTTTACGGAAAGGTTTAGGGGGATTAGCGTCCTACAGGACCTGGAGAAAAATCACTATCTGCTAATAAGCAACAATATGTTCCTCCACAACTTCTGCAAAAATAATGCAGGCACTTCTACCCATTAATTTGAAATTACAGTCCATGGCAAAAAGAACAGTTAATGCTTTGAAATATTGCTTAAGTTCTGTTGCAGCATCAGCAAACACCCATTGCAGTATAATGAACATAGCATGAAGCTAACGTAAACAATAGATGGAATTTATAAAGACGGTGTCATTAAAACTAATCTGACAAAGCCTCTTGCGAGACAAATAGACCCGTCTTTCTCCCATGGTATGTATGCACAGTAGTTATGGTTCACGTGTATGTGTGCACATACAGAGAAAGGAACAGCTTGGCATAACTAAATTTTCGACATCAAAGAATATTTCTGACTAATATCAAACAAAATAGTGATTTAACTTCACACACAGTTTATGTATGATACTTCTGATCCTACAAGCAAAGCCTCCAAAATGTTTGCACTTTTCCCAACACTGCATTCCAGCCTGAAGAAATAGGGTATCTTTATCTTTCTCCTGTGATACTAAGCACTGTTCTACCCTTGTCAGTAGGTAGATGATTCCTGAAATGACAGCAGTAAAACACAGGCAGACATTTCACGTGTGCTGCACACACTGTTGGAGAGTTAGAACCAGAGTAAGGTATCTTCAGTTGGTATCAAGCATTCACAGGCAAAGCACTTTACCAAACTGATTTTATCTGCTAAGAAAGTGCAGAAATAAGTTTCATCCCTACAGTTTTCCTTTTGCAATATTTATGTGAGGAATAATAACAACTTTATCCCCTGCACTGGGAAGTAGGTGTTGTGAAGTTTTTCACGGTTGTCATAAATACTTTTCTTGTTTGGAGCATGCCTTTGGAACACTAAAACCTGGGAGATATTTCACTAGCAATCTGAAATTCCCCATATCTACTCAAAATACGCAGTGTGGCACCAACGGACTCTAAGCCTGCAAAGTGCAGGGACTTGGAAGCATCATGCCTATCCTGCAAATTGTGGAAGGAGGGGCAGAGACAGCCTGTGGCTGCAGGGCCTGGAGCGGTGCCTGATTCCCTCATGCTGGTTCCGGGGCCGCCGGGTATAAAGAGCTTTATGCAATGTCTGGAGGGTGGGAGTTTATAGAAAACGCGATGTCTCAACAGGCGAACACGCCTTTCTCCTGCAACTAGCGGGATAAGAAAAAGACACCAGGCTCCTTGTGCTGCTGCTGTGCAGATCAGCACCCCGGAGTCGAGGAGCCAGCTTCTGAGGGAGCTGGAGCATCCCAGCTCAGATGGGACCTCGCCATCGGATGGATGGAAGAGCAGCAACTGCTTGCAAACTGCTCATATTATTCACTGCATGCATAATGCAGGGCAGTTGCCAAGGTAAGCACTATGCTCCAGCCTCTCTGGAATGGGACTTGCACCACAAGGAGCACATCCCTGTCCTGGGGACTTCGATGAGAAAAAGACCAAAGTGCCTGAAAGTAGAGGGTTAACGGGAGCCGATTCAAGGAGTTCTTTCTAATAGCTAGGGGAGACAGTTGGCTCTTTCCTGGAGTCATTTGATGGAGTCGATTTCTGTTTGTGGAAAAGGAGGTAGCACCTTAAAAAACACTACAAACACCACCGGCTCTTTAGCTGCACTTCACCTTGGTTTTAAATTATCCCAGGATGTTTGTTCTGATTGTTTTTCTGGTTTGTACAAACTTTTTTTCTGGTTGTACAAGACAGCAACACACAAATGTTGCTAGATTTGGAGGGACAGTTCACACTTTGCAACTCCATGGTCTAACCTCACAGTTTTAGAGATTGCAAGTGTGCAGCTTTTCTTGTAGCGAGTACTGCTTACCGGCTGTGGATAAGGTAAAAAAGAAAAAAATCACCCCAGATTTTTTGCATTTTTTTCCTTGCGATCTTAGTGCCCTTCTTGCCACTAGAGCGTGGGTGGTTTTGCAGAGCAGAGTTCACCTGCATTCCAAGAGCAGGTTTGGTGGCCACTAAAATTGTACCTAGAGTTGTTTTTGAGAAGCGCACAGGCTGCGGCACTTGCACCGGACAGGTTGTGCTGGGGGGGAGGGCGGGGGACAGAGGGTATGCGTGGACAGGCTGGCGTACGTGTGGTAGATGCAGTCGTTTACAGAAGGCTATAAGAAAGTAACAGATGCTTAGTCTGGAGGACAATAAGCTCCCCTCAGTCGGTCTCAGACGCAGATTTGAAGTTGAGAGAGGGAGAACTTTTTCTCTGGGCTTTGCTGTTGCTAGGCGACCCCCGGGAGCATGTGACGGGCAGAGCGGGCTGAGTGCCGCTCCTCTGGTACTAATCTGCCTGCTGGGGATGGAGGAGCCGTGTCTCCAGTCCTCCCTCCAGCCTGTGACTGCAGCCCATCTCTTCCCGTCTCCCCCTCTTCGCGCAGTTTAATTGCCCTGCAGTGAAAATTAAGCCTGTCGAGTTGGAGCAAGAGTGGCCGAAGTGCATTTCCTCGGCCCCATGTATTGACCCGGCAGTCCTGCTGGTTGTGTGTCTGTGTATTACGTGTGCGTTCAAATGGTTAATCTGCTTTCTTTGCTCAACTCTTAGTTTAAGCTCCTTAGACAGAATCAAGTAAGTAATTATACAGCAACTGCTGCTAGCAGCTCCCACTTACGAGCAGGGAAATAGCAGATAGCTAATGTGCAGCGGGAGACCTGCAAAAGCCCTAGCCGAGGAGGTCACACTGGGCAGAGTTAATCCTGTGCACTGTTATTTTATATCGGGTAGAATGGAAGCTGCAGTGCTGATCTAAAAGTTTATTTCTTTGCTCTACAGCCACTTTTGACTGCTCAGGACGTGCCTGGTAAATGACATGACAGGATAAGCAAAGGGAACCTTTGAAGTAGCTAGTACCTATAGGCAGTGGAAGTACAGAAGTTTTTTTTTTACTTTGATGGTGTCCCCCGCCCCTTCAGAGTAGAGTAATTGTGCAAATGAAACAGTATAGTTTTAGTAACGGGTAACCGATACCAGTAAAATCTCTGGATAGCAATCTTGGCCACACTGCAATTAGTATTGTGAAATATTTGGTATCCTTAAGTTCCAGCTCCTTGAATGTTGAGATCATGTCAGACTCTCGTTAAAAAAAAACAACAAAAAAACCAAAACCCATTAAGAGAATCCTGAAAGCAATTCCAAAGCTCAGAAGGAAAATGGTGAAAATCATATTATCTTGCCTAGTGTTCAGTATTTGCAAAGGTATTTCCATGATGTTTCTGAAGGTTTTTGTTGGCAATACTCGAGTGTTCCCAGTATAAGCTGGATGTTTCCAGAAGTAGTTTCACCTGAGCACTTGCTCAAATGATAGTATCATGATTCTTCCTTGATTTATCTAATTCTGGATTTATTGGAATTAAACATACCACTTATAAACTGAATAAAAATACTGCCTCTTAACTGCCAGTAGTACAGGGCCTGGTTCTGCAACCTTTACTCTATAAGCCTTGTTGCCTGTGGGGTAACTGTTATCACAAAAAATTGCAGCTGGAATCTAAAAAACTACTTAAGTGAAGGTAGTGTCAAGAAGGAGCATCACGGGACTAATGTTAATGTTTGTTTTGAGGAATCTCAAAGTGCTTCATGCTCATAGTCATAAACTAGAGGCACTGGATGGATGTTGTACTCTCAGCAGTTTTGCAGAGGGCAAATGAGATCACTAGGGCAACTTCGCATTTGAACAATGAGTTCTTTAATGCTACTGCAAAGCATACCAGATCTACATACTCATGCAATATTTCACATAGTGTCTGTTATCAGGCTCACCTTATCTAACATGGAAGGCCTGCTGTACTTTTTTTGATGAGGATTTAGTACCTGAAGGTGCTTGAATTTTTTTGTTCTTAATGGTTCAGCACCAGAGGAGCTGTTAGTTTAGTTTCTTTATAAAATCATTCATATATATAAAATCATATATAAATAATTCATAGAAACCTGCTTTTCTTTATAAAAAAGAACGCTTCTTTCTAGACACAAAGTATTAAGAACATTCTTCACAAATCTACAATAGTCAGTATTTTTGTAACCTATGTATTTCAGATCACTTAAATTTCCTACTTTTTGGTGTCCCTTAGGTCCTGATGACCTACTTTCAACAGAGATGATGTAAATTTCCCAGAAAATAAATGTATTATTAGTATTAAAAGAATATGAATTATTTAATAAATTACATTGGTCTTGATTTTTGTCACCAATTCTGTTAAATTAGTGTGAGTTACAAAACAATGCCAGTATCATCTTTTTTTCAGACTTGCATGTACTTACACTGAAATTCTGGCTTTGCTGCAATTTATTGTAAAGCACCACATTGCTATGTAAAGGCCAGGATTTCACTGTGTTGTGTAGTTTACAATGTTTAAATTGCTGTTTGCCTCCCCTGTGGTGGATACTTCTGAGGATCTTTTTATTTCTTTAGCATGCTTCATGTATGGAATCAAAGATGAGAGATTCGCATTGCTGTGAATTATATGGCATCAGTGATTGCTTAGCCAGGTTGTATATTTTCCTTGAGATAATCATAATATTTGTGTAAACTTTCGAATTGTGGGAAATGCAGCTGGAAATGTAAACATCTCCATTAATGGTCTTTCTGTCTACATATATTTTATTTTTTTTAATTTTTGGATTCTATATTGAGTTAAGAGGCCAGAAGATCACAGTTAGGTTGACTTCTAGTATTTATTTTTTGCTTCTCTTCAATAACTCATAGCTTACTGACATTTTTTTAAGGTTTCTATTGTTGATTTCAAGATCAGAAGACTTTTAATTTAAAATATATTTTTCTTTTTAGGAAAGCCCATTATTTGTTCCGTATGTGTGTTGGCAAAATGTGGTTGTGCAGAAACTTTGCCGTAAGGCAGAAGCTAGTGCATCAAATTTGATTTACATCCTAAATCTCTGCAATGATAAATCACCAGCTTAAATGCATCCCAGGCCAATATGACTCAAGTTTGTTACCATTATAAGGTCTCTATTAATCTGAGAATGAAGGCTATTCTAAGAATGAATCTATATGGTGTAATATCATATCTCAGAAATCACAACAAACATTTGCATGAAGTGAGGCCAGTAATGAATAGGTTCAATAAGACCAAGTAGAGAAATGCTACAGCAGCTCTTTCCAGAATGGCATGGAGAAACATGCTTTTCCATCGAGCATTGTAATAGTTCAATCTCCAAATTAATAATTGAGCGTTTTTTAGACATTGCCTTCACTCAAATCTATTTAAACTGTCTGTAGGATGACGAATAGTGATGTTGCTGTAGGCGACAGGCCAGAGTCAGTATTCATACTCCCTTGTACAGTGCTGTGCACATTTAAATGACAGAGAAGCCTGTCTGTAAGATTACGCCCCTGCCAAGACGTAGTGTTTGAAGACCTTGAGTGAGACTTTCCTTGGGGGCTGAGGATTTGGGAGTAATGAGAAGGGAGAAAGGACGGCAAAGAAAATGAATATACCAGTGCAGTCCTGACGTACAATTTAATAGGTATTGTGCATGACCTGTGGGCTGCAGTGTTCATAATCCTGCACTAGTATAATTTTCTTGGTTTCTCTTGGAGATGTACTCACACAAAATCAAAAGCAAAAATCCCACTGAGTGTCCATATACCTGGCTCTGAACTAGTTTGTTTCCTGAGGGCTGACAATTTAAAAGTACCTATCAGTGAAACACATCATAATCTCACATTTTAACTAATAAGTGGTATTTCTGTGCACTGACAGTCTTTTTTTTTTTTTTTTTTAATGGTTCTTTTTAATGAGTATCCCTCTCTTAGTACATCTCTTGAATTTTCTTAATAGTTTACTCTTTTTCTGTATTCTGTTCAGCAAAGCATATCAGGAATTTGCAAAGTAATCAGCTAAAGCAAAGAATAGAACAAACCACAGAATTTTAGTTAAAAATTGAAAGCAGTAATTGGATGACACCTGGTTAGATTTATGTTCTATGCCAAACGCTAGAATTACAGTAAATAATTAAGCTGCAGGAGTCAAGACAAATAGAGACAGAGCATCTAAGCAGATTTCAACTAGGATAACTGCGTGATGTATGCGATGCTTCTATTTCCCTGTAAGACAACCCAAAACCTTCTTTCATATATTGAGCTGATTGGAAATTTGAGCAATGAAATCCTACTTTAATCCAGATTTACTTTCCATGTGTTTTGCAGGAAATGAGCAAAGATTCATTTGAGGGAAAGGTAGAATGCAATTTCATTAAAGCCTTTAAATTCTTTTCCTTTTGGGCTTCCTGGATTGACATGACATCAGTCACACTATTCGGAGCCTTTCCCTCTCCATGTGCCTTCTTGCACTGTTAGATTATTGCCAGATCAAAGCCCAATGGTGTTTTTTTTTTAAATTCTCATTTAGCACTGAACCTGGAGGCTCTTCTGTCGATATTTTTTTTTTTTTTTAAAATCTGAATACTCTTATTTTTAATTGAGCAGTAACCAGGCACATTGTAGAGGTAGTTCATTTTATCTTTATGAATATTGGATCAAATGTCATTCAGTCTTCCTACAATACTTAGTTTTAGATCTGAGAGCTTGTGAATACTCTTCAGAAGATAGATAGACAAATATGTAACTTTGAATCACATTGTACTATCACTTTTTTAAGCAGGAGTTTATAATTGTTTATCCTCTTCTAGAGGTCTGCTTAAAAAGTGCTGGAACCGTATAGCAATTGGATGTTTCAAAGGAAATTACACTTTCTAGAAGGTGTCATTGTTGAAAAACATTAAAGGTCCCTTCTAATTAATGATCTACAGGTTGACATCTATTTAAAGAGAAGTTGATGGTTTTATTCTACTGTGGCTAATTAGCGATGATAATCAGATAATTTGTCAGCTTTTTAATAGTTTACACTGAATGTGGCAAATAAAGGACAGAGTTGTTTTTCAGATTATTTAAAACTAAAGTGTTTCTTTATAGAATTTGATAATTATACTTTATTCTTAAAGATACCTTGAGCTGTTTCTAGATAAAGGAATAAAGGTTTCCTCTGAGTCAACCCAGTGGAACTCCATTAATTTCAAAGAAATTATCCCTGAGTTGCAGTGATCCAAGAGACAGAAAATAGGATTCAGTGAAGAGTAAACATCTCTTAATAGCTTATTGTTTGAGATACATTTTGAAGTCCAATTTCTTGTGTTAAAGTTCATTTTATTAACTGCTTTTTGCTTCCTTAACTCAGCACACTTTTAGAACAATTTAAGAAAATGAAGTTTAATGAGTAAGCATAGAAATGTTTAATGGAATGGATAGCCTTTAGCGGATTCCATAAGCTTTTACTGTTGGTTTCAAGGCTTTTAATGTTTTCTTTGTTTTGCAATGCTTAAAGTGGATTAGAGATCTAAGGATCACTGTTACAAGTTTTGGTTTGGATTAATGAAATGACATAGAAGAGTTGACTGAAATTGTTCTACTTTTATGACCTGTTCTATTTTATGCTTTTAACATTAATAAGTTGCCTTTGTTTTACAATCAAGAAGCCATATCTTCAGCAAAAGGGCACTGTTTACTGCAGCAGTGTGTCTGCCCAATTATTTTCTTGCACAAGCAGGTCATGATACTACACCCTGCTGAGTCGAGTCGAAGAATGGGGGTCCATTCCAATAGGGAGACTCCCTTTGATGGGGATTGCAGGCTCGTGCTTTTGTGGAACAAGAAGGATGGGGGTTTTAGTTGTGTTCTGTGCTATCGCTTTAAAAAAAAAAAAAAAAAAAAAAGCATAGTCCACAAGATATCCCAGGAACTGATACATTCACTCAAATATTTAGAATCTAGGTAATGATTTTCATCTTCAGAAACCATTGTGCACATTGTCAACTCTGATAAATATACCACAGAGAGTTTAGTTTAGTTTGAGGAAGTAGAAGGCCTGCAGAACTGGAGTACATACATGTATCTAATCCTCCCCAGGTTTGCCCAGAAGAAGGAAGTTTACTCTGTGAAGTTCACATCATTCAACACCAGTGAGAGACCCCATTTAGATCTGATCAAGCCCTCGTCATTGCTTGTCCTCTAAGGGTACAGTTTCATGAGAAGTGATGAGCCAACTGAATGGTTAACTCCTGCTGGAAGCAGGAGGCCCCACTCTCCTTCCCACTCTCCTTCCCTCTGTCCTCCAATGTCCCATTCCCATGTTGCTGCTAGCCTTGAGTTCTTGCTGCTTGCTTCGTGCTAGCACCACTGTTCATCGGACCTCTCTGTGAGCTGCTTTCACTTACAAACCTGGAGGAAAACTAAACCAGACCTAGGGAATTAGGTGGTTTCCTGGTGGCGTAGTGATTTAGAGCAGCATGCAAGAAATGTCTGGTAGTTAGTGGAGTTTGGAAAAGAAAGTGAACCTTGGCATCAAGTAGGAGAAGGAGAGGAGTTGGAAAGAGGAAGAGAAAGAGACACCCCTTTATCCTATGGTAAGTCAGTGGGTTGGCTCAGCTGGCCATGCAACCACTGCCTAATGCTACTGTTAAGAACATATAGGAAATGATTGGCTAGCATGCTAGTTATAAGAGTGGTCCATCAGGGCTATAGTGAATCAGTGTTAGCACTGCGGGAAACCCTTTTGTAAAGTTGCCTAGTGTAAACAGATGGCTTGACTTGAATGGGACTGCTCACGTGTTCACTTTTGAGCAGGATTGTAGGGCTGTTCTCAACCTGCAATGCAATAAATGAGTTGGACAATAACCAAGCACATGCTGCTGCAGTTTTTGTTGGCCTTCTAGCTGTGTTAATAAAAATGACTTTTACTACTGTGAAGTCTAATAGGTTTTTAAACCATTTCATGTGAAATAAATGAGCTCCAGTTTGTGTCTGAAATGAGTGACAAAGTTTGTGGTGTCTTCTGTATGAATATATGAGCTGTTTTTATTAGCTTGGAAATTTTTACTTTTCTGTATGAAGTCAGCCACAGAATGCACTTTAAAGCCTCCCTGAAAATGAATTTTTGTTCCTAGTATCCTGTAAATGTAACAAAGTACTAAAATTCCTTTTGTCACCTCTGCAGTACATGAAAGATATTTAGTGGAGTAATTAAACTGCATCTACTTCAGTTGTTAATCTGAGTCTTGACAAATTTCTGTTGGCCGAACCAATAGGAAATCTGAATAGAGCCTCAGACATAGCTCGGTTGTGGCCTGCCTTTTTGCTCAGGCAGGCTGGCCATCTGCTTCACCGGGAGAGCTGCCTGAGTAAAGAGGGCAACAATGACCATCAGGCTTCTTTGGCACATGCAGAAGTGATATCCTGTCATGGAATTTGTGTTCTAGCTGTATGCAATTGAAAAAAAATGACAATTTAACAGGGAAATGCAAAACCGCTGTTATTACTAGCTTTTATTAGTTTTGCAGTTTTTAACTTTATTAAGCCTGCCACAGAATGTGTTATAAAAGGATTATCTTGCAGTGAAAATATAAAAAATAATAAAAATTTAAAGCTGAACTTTAAATCCTTTAGAAATTGGGTATCTCTTGGATTTGTTTGAGGAAAAAAGAAAATAAAAGACAGATCATTAAATTCAATAAAATAATGAATAGCAAAATTTAAGCTCCAACCTTTATGAAGTACTTTATCCATACTAAGACTTTATCACCTATTAGGTAACAGAAACCATTCCTCCCTGATTTTTGTTTGGTTTCCTAAAGAAAAGATGCTTTAGCAATTGAGTGCCTTTTTTTTTTTTTTTTTTTTTTAATATGTGCAATACTTTTTAACTTGTTGGCCTATTTAACTTTTTCTATTGGGGTCAAGAATTCTCAGAGACTTAAATCCCAAGAAATTTCATAAGGTAGTAGAGAGAGAAACAGACCCAAATTATCACCCTATTAAGAGAAAATCTTGGTCATTAAACATTCCCTATGGTGATACTGACTCTTTGGCCAGAAATATACCAGGTGTGGTTGCAATCTTCTTCCTCGCAGGCATTTTGAAAGACCGATGTTAGCTATTGCTATGAGGAAGAGATTATGATTTAAAGGTTGCAAGTCTGTAGGCAAATGCCTGCAGTTCTGTGAGCAATGTTATTTATATGTTGTGTGCTACCACTGTGAAAGTTGGGAGACAACATGTGCCTTTCCTGTGGTTGTATGCTTGCTTCTGGAATTAAGTTTGTAGTATGCAGTACTTGTATGCTCTTGTGTTTCCAAGGATGCAGCAAGTGCAGGGCTTATCCAGCCACAGAAGCTAGAGCAGGAGACCTTTTTTCCCTGCTCTTCACCACTGTACCTGGAATGCTGCTTAGAGTAGCTAGCTAATGTAATTTAAAGAATTACTTGAAATACTATGCCTAGCAGCCACCAATGAAGGGGAGTAGCAGCAGAATCAAGCATCCTTAACAAATCCAAACGGGTGAGTAAATCTGACAGTTGTAGAGTTTGGCTGGTTAGGGGACATTTAAGTAAAATGCTTCCATTGGGACTGACAGGAGGGGTAACGTTTCAGTGGGAGATGATATTTCTTGTATTTATCCTCTTTTGATGAATTCAAGGACTTTGTCTTTTTAATTTGACAAACTCATTAGTATTACTATTTGGGTGAAAGGATTTTTTAAAATTATTTTTTAACCTGAAAACTATAGAGAAAGTATATCACATTTAAAAATGAAATAGCTAAAGGTTGATTTAATTCTTATTGTTCATTTTCAGGTCTTTATCTTAAGATAAAGTTGCATTTTGCGTGAGCATATTGGACAACATTGTTTCAGTTCAGATGATCCTTCCTTTACTCAGGCCTGCCTTAGCAAGTGGAATTTCCTTTTCAAGAAGGTTGATAAGGAGTGACCAGCCATAGCTATTAGCTACTAGCTGAAATTGAGTTGCTACTGAATAAGGGAGAAATGTGATGAGTATCGATGCATCAGAAGAAATACATATAGTTCCTAATGTCACGGGCAGCAGTAAGTAGCATTAGAATGTCTATCTAGGCACACTAGATGCTTGTAGCATATGATCTATCTATTCTGTACTAAGACTTCAGTTTTTCTGCTTTTTTGAAAATGTTCTCATATGTTTAGTTTGCAACAAGTAACCTTCACTATTTTTGAAGTGCAGAATGATGACTAAGTACTCTGTGAAGCTTTGGGACATAGCTTGTCTTTTTTATCTAGAGTCCCACTAGTTATGATGGCGCTACCCAAGTAGCGAAGAATTTTGTTATAGATATGAGTTCTGTAGTGGGAAGAGAGAAATACCTTTCGCTTTATGTGCTTACTGTGTTTATTATCTGTAAGGGAAAGTGGTTTATTTTTTGCATGACAAATTTCATTTTTCTTTTAATAATTTGTGATATAATATTCCAGTATGGTTTATGATTTGGCAAAGTGTTATATGTTGTATAGCAATTTTCAATCTAGCACTAATATATAAAAGAAATATAAAAAAATTACACAATTTCACTGTCACAAGCTGGATTGGAAGGGTCTTACTGAGGCTGATTCCTAGTGCTACAATGACTCATCAGCTTTCAGGAGAGCATGACTGAATTGAATGCAGCCCACCATCTCAGCATGGGGTCTAATTTTGAGAACAAACAGCACATTGGTTGGAAAACGTATTTAAAAAACAGTACAGCTCTCAAAATGAGAATAGCTTCCTGAGAAGGTTGTTTTATGATCTGCTACTGCATCTGTTGGACTTTCTCAGTGGTATGTACTGTACATGTTCTCTCTAAGTTGTTTAAGCACTTTTTTTTTTTCTTTTCTTTTTTCATTTTCCACACACTGTGTAGTTGTAAATACTTTCTAGTCTTGAAGACTTTCCTCGTTTGGTCATATTCCCCCCCCCCCCCCCCATGTTACCCAATTGTTATTCTACAGCAGCCTTGGGGCCATTAGCAAGGTTCATTCTTATGAAAATGCTTGGGATGCTTATGTGAGTAACTGGGGGTGTCTTTATTTCTACTGTGTTTGCTTGTTCTTCTTCCTCTTTATGTCATTTGGTCAATTAGAACAGATTTTTGCATATTCAGTGTGCCATTCATGAAAAAGAAGCTTTTGGGATTTCAGAGAGCTCAGACGTGTATGCTTTCATAGAGATCCACAGTGCTTGCTTCCCTTACCCAGCTAATGCAATCACAATTGATTTATTAGGATTAAGACACCTAATGTCAAGACAACTGGTTGAGGTTATCCAATTTAGTGCAGAACATGTTCCATACATGTAATGTGTCTGAAATACATTTTTATGTGTGAAAGCTAATCTTTCAGTATTACAAATACTGGTTCTCTTGAATTTGGCCATACAGATAATAACTTTACTAAATTATGTAAGAAAGGAGTACAAATTGTTTTTATTCATCTTACCTTGGAAAATGCTTTAGATAAAGTTGGGGTTAAAGAAAGTGTCCAACAAAAATTAATGGCTGATTCTCAGTTATCACTGAAGTATGAGAAGTTTAACAGTGACTTAAATGGAAGGAACCTGGTCTGTTCAATATAAGGAACATTTACTTTTATCAATAGAAAGGAGTATCACCTCCTGTCTATTAGAATTAGCCCTTGCTTAAAAGGATTATTTCTTTTGCCTGCCTTGTTATAGGACTAAAAAGATAGTAAGAGTTTATTTTTTGCTTTTTAAAAAATGTGTGAGTTGAAGCAAGATTTTAAAGGAACTTAATTTTGATTAATTTGCTTATAGTACTGTATGATGGTAAAGATACATAGTTTGGATATGTGCTGTTTGTAAGCATGTGTGATAAATAAACTGTCATGATTTTACATTTAAGAAGTTTATTTTTTTTTACATTTAGAATCAGTGTGAATAATTTTAAAATATTGTATATCAACTTTTACTTGCTTTTTCCAGAATGGCTCGTTTTAAAGTGATAATCTGGAAACCATAGTTATTTTGTTCTGAATACCAGAGCTTTAAGAAAAAAAAATAAAAAATTAAAATTGTGAGTTTTTTCTAAAAAGTCCATATGTGGTTTATCAGAAAATTAGGAGCTTGTTCTCTTTATTATTAGTTCAGGATTATACTTGACAAAAATAAAATTGAATAATTTGTTAAAAATTAATTTATAAACTGTTTCTATTTTTATCAGGCTGTTTGCATTCATTGCTTTTTCAATTAATAAAGCTAAAGTAAGGTAGAGAGGATGAGGATTATGAATATCTTTAATGTTGCTAGGAGGCATTTACAGTGTCATTCCTTTGAACTTGATGTCTGCAGGAGACTTGAACCCTTTTTTCTTTGCAGGAAAGCTTTCCTGCTTAGTTTCAGTAGATTAAAATCCTGAATTTCTTTAATTCTTGGATTTATGTTGAGGCATTAGCAGAAATGAATCTATAGTCCTTTTATAACTGTATTAACTGAAAAAAACCCCCAGTTTAACATAGAATACACTAATTTTAAGTATTTTTAAAAAAGATTTTGCATGTGAGCATTATTAAAATGAGATTTGATGCTTTAGTTTTAACTATGGTTTTAGTTGACAAGTGTCTGTATGTGCAAGAGCATGCAGACACAAAGTACAGAATATAATGTAGATTTTGCTGTCTCCAGACTTTTTTGTTTACTACTTGACAAGTGATTTTGAAAGGGAAATCATAAAAATCAGTGGGTGCTGCAGTGAAACATGGTATTTTTAAGTCCATACTGAAAGACAAAATTTTCACTTTTGTTCTTGAATTTTAAGGTGCTTTTTATTAAAAATCAGTGAGTAAAAATTGTAGGTATTGGGTTCTGCTCTGACAGGCAAGATCCGTTTATTACAGCTTCTGACACCCATCATTCCACTGAACTCAGAATGTGGTTCACTCAAAATTTCCTCTCCTGTGAGTATGGAATATCTAGTTTATTCATCTGAGATGGACATAGACTGCATATCCAGGTAGGCTTACAGAAACAAACAAATGAGCAAAGATTAAACTTAAATTTCTCTTCCGTTTTCATTTCTCTCACCCTCCTGATATTAGTTCTATTTATAATCCAATAATATAAAGTTCTACATGTGAGTGGATTTTTAGGCAGAAGGGCTAGAATTATCATTTTCTGCTGTTTGGTGGAGGAAAAGCTATTTTATTATTGTCATCAATGGGTTTCTACTAATTTTTGAGGAAACTGCGCAGCTGGGACTTGGGAGCCAAATCTCTTAGTCCAGTTAGTGTCAGTGGAGAACCAGATCTGTTGCTTCAAGTTTAGTCCTTTATCATTTCCACATTCGCCCTGTAAAATAATCTGGAATAGTCTGTATGATTTGTGTACCAGAAAGTTTTCTAAAATGTCTGCATCTTTGCTTAGGGGCTAGGGAGTGCATAATAAAAAAATCAAATTAAAGAAACAAAGTACTTCTGCACATGCATCTCATGATGTTGTTGGCATTCAGAAGAATAAATGGACTCAAAACCAGAGTAGACAACTTTTGTGAAGAGTAGTACATTTATCCCTGTTAAATACACCAGAGTTAAAGATGGAGTCTCTGGCTAGGAGTCCTTCCAACACCAATTGGTAGAAGGTTGGAGGCCCCTCCATAGGAAGGTTCAAGGTCTATGTGCCTTGTTTCTTGTGCTAATAAATATACCAGCAAAACTGAGTGTGCCTCTCATGTACTGTGACTTCCTGGAGTGCCACTGGAGAAACTGTAGAATATGAATATGTGTTGGTGAAGAGAAGAACAGCACCATTTGGCCTTTGCTGTTGACACTGGGGCACCCAGGTGAGTTCAAGTGTGTATCATCTTTATGTTACAAAATATCTAGGGTATGACCCTTCTTTTTGTTAAGTGTTTATACACTGCAAGGCACAAAAAGTCCTTGATCAGCTACTGAGTCTGTAGATGCTATTTTAGTAATAACAATCTTGTTATAATATGTAATTGGATGATAAGTCAGTAATAGAAATCCTATACTTCCCTATTAACATCGTAACTCTGTCTCTCTGGCACTGTAGCTCTTCTGCTTCAGATTGTCCCTTGACTAGTCCCCTGTCCACCTATTAATCTGTATACAGAGATCTTGCAGTCACATGAAGTGGGTGCAGACTCATTTGTACTGTCTTTTTGTTGATATTGTCAGTTAAAAATATTTCTCTAATACAATCTAGTTAGAGACATGTAGGTACAAAAGACGTTCTGTGTTGCAAGGTCTCGAACACTGAAGATAAATCTTGTACTGCTTTCTGGAATACCTATTAATGCTTGTGTGGTCTGTGTTTTTTTAACCTGAATAGTTTGTATTAAATATAGTGGAGTTTGCAGAGTGTAGAAAGACTGAAAGTTAAATATTGTCTCAATATATATGAAATTTAGCATAATTTTATCTGACTTTTTCTTTATATTTTGAATAATTTTAGTTCATTTGCCTATTATAATTGCTAGCAGACTACTACTTTTCATTATCACAGGGCGTTTTACAATAATAAGCAAAGGTTTTTCATGGACTGTGGATTTTATTTCTTTCTTCATTAGTGTGGGGGAACAGAGATGGAATTTCCAGAGGTTCGGCTTCCCCTTCCTGAGCATTCCAAAACCTCGGGCTGTTTGACATGTAATTAAGCTAGGCAAAAATCTGACATCAAAGTGTATGGAAGGTGGTTCTTCTACCTGCAAGGCCACTGGAATAGACTGTTCTGTTTGGGGGCTGAATGGGAACAAAGAGCACCCTTTGTTGGAAGGCAGAAAGGGAGAAAAGGGAGCTTGTCACTTATTTTTCTTTTTGTAAAATTTATTTGGAAGAGGCTTGTAATGTACGGTTTGTTTGTGCTTATTTGTTGAAAAACTGCAGATGTATTAAAGGTGGAACTGTTCAGTTGAAAAAATACTGCCTTGGAGAATGTTATTCTTTTAAACATAAAAAATCTGTTGAGAGAGATGATTCCTGAAGTGTAAAGTAATTGCAGCAGCGTCAGATTAATTTTTGAGTTTGAGAGTGGTACAATCTACCCTGGGCTTAATACATTCTTCATTATTTTAAATCTTTAATTTAAGCTTAATTGTTAAAGAGGTGTTAGCAGTTCGCAAATGTATTGTGAGCACCAGGAAGAAAGAACGAATGAGGGATTTTGGCCTATTCTGTATAGTCAGAATAGACAGTCATGGTGTCCTTTAATCTGTGGATGACGAATGTAATTAAAAAGATTTGTAGTCGAAGTTAAAAGTATGAGGGACTTCAAGGTTGAATGGGCAGGTAGAAAATGTATGAAAAGAATTACAAAAGACTAGAACTGTTCAGAGATGAACTGAATGAGTCTAAAGTAATGCAAAGAGTGGCAGAGAGTAAGGCAGTATTGGTTTCCATTATAGGCCGAACATAACATTCTGGTTTTAATACAAGAGGATTGAATTTAAGCTTTAATTCTCAATCTAAATAATTCTACACAAATGTATTGGGGAAAATGAAGCACAGAGGAGGTTGAGAGGGTGTAATGGACTGCCTTCCTATTGAAGACTGTAGCTGTATGGGTTAAACCACTGTGCTGTGAAATGCCTGAAGCTATTAACCTCTCTCTCTTCTGCTGGAGTTCCATATGACTTAATGTGACATTGAGTAACATTGATTAGTGGCACGAAGGTTGACTACCATCCTCTAGTGGCAGTGGGGTTTGTCTTTGGCAGCAGTTTAGTTTAGGATACTTCATTCCCATGCAGGCAACACTTGTTGGGCAAAACTTGTCTTGCAAAACATAAGGTAATTGTATTGAATAGTGCTTATTTTGCATTATTTCCTTTGGTAAGAGATACGTTTATTTTTAATAAATTAAAAGCAAAAAAAGGTATTCCATTTGGTTAGTGTTTTGTTCAGTCTTTGCTCTGGCAAAATCACTATTATGTTGCTTTATTCCAGTGGAAAATGACTACCTGGGATAATACTTGTGCAAGTAGCTTACCCAGAGCCAGTAATGTTAGCCTTCTTGGTTTTTACCTGAGCAAATTGTGAATCTTAAATATCCACTCAGGAGTCTCTTATAGGAGAATCCTAGACACAGTGGACTATGGAAAGCCCAGTGACAAAGTTAGTATAAAGCCCTTTAAACATAGTAAGTATAGCAGGAAGTTTAGAAATAGTGCTTTGCGCTATATTTTTCCAGTGATGCTTCTGATCTTTGGTTTGCGTTTTTCACTATTAGACTAGTTAGTATTAAAGATTATATCATATATTTATTTTTTCCGTGGTGTTTTCCTGAATATCTTATCTTTCAAAATTATTTCTGTTAATGCCCAGAGATTCTTCTTTATATATCTTCTGGTGTGATTCATAAGGTCTGCCATGCATTTTTTAGTCTGTGTTTTATTACTGCTTTAATCACAGTCAGAAGACTAAAACTGAATTATAGCAAAACTAGAAGAACACCAAAAATTCAATAATTTCTGAACTTTGAACTTTCAAAAATCACCTAGATTCTTTTCTATTAGCGAATTTTAAGCATGACGGTAAAGACTAATTGTTTTACTGCTTGTTTTTAAACTCGGTGGTTATTTCCTCCAGGAATCCTGCTAACAGGATTCTGTTTGCCTGAAAGAGGTGTCTGGTTTTACCAGCATCTGTCAGAGTAAATCAGAATTTCTATGGAAATTAGCTCGTTAGTATTAATTTTTGGCAATGTCTGACTGATTCATGAGCTGCCTTGCCATTTAAAAAAAAAAAATCTCTTATTGAAAGAAAAGCCTTCCATAAAATTACTAATGACTAATCCTTTAGTGAATCGAGGCTTCAAATAATGGCAGTAAACAAGCAGATACCCCTTGTCTTCTGACAGTCCCCACTCTTGCTGAAACCTAGGTGCTACAGGCTCCTATTCCATAGCATATACCAATGGAAATAGCCCTTTTGGACTCAATGTGCTTCCTCTGTGGATCATTACTAGTCAGTCTGAGTAATGCCTGCAACATTTTTACTTAAATTAATACTGTTTAAAATGTATAACTAAATTAATAGTAACTAAATCACAGTTCTTCACACCTCATACAGTACTTGTTTTTTAGCAGAATATGTCCAGTTAAGTTTCAAGAAAATGGTCTCTGTAGTTGGCTATAGTAGCAAACCTGGTTATTGCTGACATGGTTATTTTTCTTTCATTCTGGATATTTCTCCTGGGTATTTGTAGCAGTAATTTTGTAATCATGCATTTTCCCCCTGATTACTTTCTCCTTTATCAAAATCAGAATTGTTTTTGTTCGCAGTTGAAACACAAGCTTTTTAGAACCTTGGTGAGAAGTGCCCTTGATACTGCAGATATCTTTTACTACTTCCATATTACTTATTTTGCAAAATTGTCTTTTTAATGAATTAACATAATTTTCTTTGTTCTAAAGATAATATAAAACAGCAATAAGTGAAGTATCAGTCTTTCGTATTTTTTTATAGGTGTTTCAGAGCTCTTTGCCTTCAGTTATAAGTAAGCACGGAAGATAACATTTGAAAAGCCTAATGCCATAATTAAATGAATTATAACAGGTCTGCTGAAGAATTGTATAAACGGACATTGATACAGAGCTTACTGTATGTAGGTGTGAGCAAAGCATTACAGAGTGTAGGAGAACTGCGTGATTTGCAGGTTTTCTGTTAATATTTAGTTACCATTTCTCATACTGTAGAAAGGCTGCTATGTTTATAATGCTTTCTAAAAAGTTTATCAGTGTTATCTCCTCATTTTCATCACTATAAGGGTATGTTTAACTATAGTAACTTAATACAAGATAGGCAAAATAAATTAGCAGTGTTGTACATAGTGTTTGAAATTTTTTTGGCTAGTTATTGTTTAGAAATAATATACAAATTGCTCATGTTGCTTGTTTATAAGCATCTGTTTCATTAGAAATTCTGATCGTGTGGATGCAGATTTAATTCTGTATTGTAACTTCTTTTTAAGTAAAGTGGCTATTAATATTCCAGTGGTTTTGAATAGCAATAATATACTAAATATACAGGCAGATTTAGTATTTGCTTTGCATAGTAATTCCAATTGATAGATGGTGGTTTACGTGTTGTGTTTATTAGAACTTTAACTGCTAATCTCATATGGAAATGTTGCTTTGTAGGGCAAAATTCAGCAAGAGGGCCTGGGATTCCAGAGTGAACTTGTACATTCCTTCAGGGCATTTTTGCAAGGGAGGTTGTTGTGTTTTGAAGGTAGTTGATAAGAGACCTGCACCACCAACCCCAGACCTGCACCACCAACCACCATCATGCATTAGTCTATAGAAGGTATTTGGGTGAACATACTCCTGTACCACTCCGTACCACCATTTATCCAAGTGAGATTTTTGACCATTTGCAGGATACATTATAAATCAGGATGTCACTACCAGACAATCAGATTTGAACATTCCTTGCATAAAGTAGCTTGCCTATATCCCTTAGGAATACATCACTTAACTGTGTTTATGTGACAGTGTTGATATGGCTGGTTTTACATGAAAGTTAGGGTAACATGTTGTTTATGTCATCATGAATTCAAAAAGTAGGTGGTTGTGCTTTATGTATACTGAGGTTATCTTCTCTGGACAAATCACTCAGAATAATTGAAAGATGTAGTTTTATCATATGGCTATTAATTAAATCAGGAAACAGGATTTTTTTCATCAGAGTTGGACTTTGCTACTACCTCAGGTTTTTTCAGTGTTGCCTTCTCTGAGGTGCTGACAACAGATTAACACGAAACAGAGCTCTGTTGAACCTAATTATGTTATAGCTCATTGTTTTGGGGACCTATAAAACTGTTCACTCCCTTTTTATGAGGCTGTAGTCACAACGAAAGGCCATAAACAGTGCATTTTCTCTTTCCTACGGGACTGGAGATTTCATTAGTTGACTCTAATAAAGGCCTGATCCAGCCGCATTTACACCTGGGAATGAATGCTTCTTTATCAGGTCTTAATCCTTAGTAGGTCAAGCAGGAAGGAATGACAGCAGGATAGCTTTTGATCAGCCATAAATGTCTGAAAGCTTAATTTCTTTTAAAATTATTTGCTATTCAAATGTTGACTGAAGACATGCTTTCCTGTACTTCAGAGGAAAGATTTTAAATATTAGGGCATTATTAAAAACCAAAACAAAACTAAGATCTTTCTATACTTTCAAGCAGTCACTGCTGAAACAAGATTTTCTCATCAGCTAAGGGGATTATTCATATTACTATTTTTTTAAATCCTCAGAGACTCTGGGGAGGACTATTGTTTAGCATGTTTAGCTGTTAGAAATAATGTGGAAAATGATGCTCTACCTTTATTTAAGTCTATACTGCTTGTGAATTTAAAAATTATACATTCCTGCTAAATATGTTTCTGTAGTGTAGGTGCTCCTCTGAGACTTGTTTGGGTTATTTTTCTGTTTTTGTTTGTTTGTATGATATACAAATATTAAAATTATGGGAATTTTCTAGCAATTTAGTTGGGAAATGTCCTGTAAGATTTAGAGCTGGTTCTTTTCTATTTATATTTTTGTATTATTTTAGTATTATTTTCTTTCTTTTGCATACCATAAGGTGATGGATAGATTACAGTTGTTTGACATGAATGCACTCCACTGTCTGTTTCTGTGTGCTGGTGCTGGTAACTTGTGTGTTACTCTGCTTTATCACAGGATGTGAGCGGGGGCAGTTTCGCTGTGGAAATGGTCGCTGTATTCCTGCAGACTGGAGGTGTGATGGGGCTAGAGACTGCTCAGATGATACAGATGAAGCTGGTTGTCGTAAGTGAAACAACTATAGAGCAACTTTTTTGTAATATGAGAAATACCAAGATCCCAATGTGCTCAACTGTACCTGTGGTACAAGAACGAATACTGGAGGGTGAGAAAACTCCTAGTTCTCTTGAGATGACTGCAGAAACTGCTTAAGACTCATATTCCTTGAGTCCGTTGGCTTTGGGTAGTCAGAAAATCAAGTAGTGCTCAACTTCTAACATGACTTAGCCTTCCCTTAAAAATCTGAGCATCCAATAATGCCATTTCATTTGATGAGTAATGTTCTAAGTACATGTAGAAATGTATTGTATTCTGTTATTGCAGTAATCCTGAATATTGGATATACATACAGCTACCACAAGCATCCCGAATCTTTGGATCTTTTGGGCCCTAGAAAACAAGCTGTACCTACTGCACCTTAAGTAGAGTCTTGGTTAGTTGTCTTAGAGTTGGTTGTGTTATCCTCAGTGCCAGCAGCTCAAGGACAACAATTGCATTCAGATGGACTGTAATAACAATGCACAAAGATTCTCTCAAGCTGAATGTTAAAAAGTTGTGAAAATGAAGAAATTCCCTCCAGTCTATTTTCAGGAACTCGCCTGCGTTTTATCTTCCCAGCTCTAGTTCTCTGAGGTCTTGTGGGCTGGTGCAGTTATCAGCCCACTTATAGGTTAGGCTAGTTTTTGCCCCTCAGCTGATGGGGAGTGAGAAAGACTAGTTTACGTCGGTTCTTTTCACACTGGATTGTTTCTTTGCTGCTTGACCCATATAATAATTGGAGGTCATTCACACAGCTTGGCAGTCTGATTTGTTGCTTAGCACTTTAGTTAGCTCCAAAAAAACAGTGCAGTTCTGGATGAAAAGTGCCTTAAACTGGCAAAACAAAATGATGTTGTCCTATAGCTTGCTATTTCAGCTTAGTTCTGAACTGCAACTGGAAAGAAGTGGTTGGGCTTTGAACAAGGAGTGGGTAAAATTTATGTTGACTTTGTGAAAGATACCCCCCCCCCGACACTTACTACATTTGTCATAGTTATAAGCATGAAGTCGAGTTGTTCTTATTTTCATACATGTGATGAATTAGGAAGATGAAAATTAAACTTTTCAGGTTTTTTCAGTTAACTGTAGTTTTAAAAATGATATGTTAGTGTGCCATAGGTAGTGGGGCACATAAGTGTCTAGGAAGATAGTTTTAAACTGTTTAAAACTGGCCTAAGGTTAAAATTATATTACAAAATTATTCTTTGGTTCTCAAAACAGGAGTTGAAAAAAAGTATGCATGAAGTGCATTGCCTGTAGTATGTGATCAATTTTTATCCCTGTAATTACTTTACCTCTAATGTAATTTTGTACTTCTCAACTCTAAATCTACAAAGTGATTTAATTTTCTCCCTTGATGCATCCCATGAGCACAAAAAATGGTTTCTATTTGACTTCACAGTACTGCAAAAACATGATCCTGAGAAAAAAGATGGTTAAGACCAGAGTCCTATCTACTGGATTGTGTTGGGCTAGTGATTCTTCCCAGGAGTATTAAGTAGGGGTGGAGTAAGCTGTAACACAGTTTCAAACATTTATTTTGATCTTTCTCTCTAATGGCTCCCTGTTCTTTGGCTATTTGAAAAGTTCAGAGCTGGCACAACAATAGTCAGATTGTTCTGGCGTGACCCTCACTTTTGCCTCATGAATTCACAGAGAAGAGTCATGACCTTGTTTTGAAAGACCTTCCTCTTACCAGGGATAGAACACCTGAGGTGAAGTAAGAGCAATTGAACAGATCCCTGTGAGACTAGGGAAGCTAGCATGACTCCATATATAAGTGAAAAAAACCAGAGGCTCTGCCAGAGGGCAGTTCAGAGCCTTAAGCTTTTGCTGTGACCTGCCTTCTAGAGGAGCCTGTGTCTCCAGGGGAGGATACAAAACTCAAAATTCATATGCAGGAGTTCACTAAACTAAATTTTGCCTTTCAGCATCCTTCTGCTGGCCCACTTTCCCCTTCCTGCTCTGTTCATTTTCTTTGATTTGTCAAATGCTTCATACATTTAGGGGAAGTTACAGTCAATTGACACTTGAACCTTAAGTCTTCTTTTCCCTTACTTAATTGTTTTCTTTGAAAGTGCTTTCCCAGATGTCTGTGAAATGACAATTTTTTTCATTGCTTACACTAGCACAACCTACCTGTGAGGGAAATCAGTTTCAGTGTCAGACTGATGGCGAATGTATCCCACAATCATGGGTTTGTGATGATGAGGAAGACTGTGAAGATGGCTCAGATGAGCATCAACAATGTCGTAAGTATTTAAGTTCTAATTTTCTACCAGCTTTGTGAAATAAGGTAATTCACTAGCAGCATATTGAGAACACGCAGAAACAAACCTGCTGTAAGTACAGCTTTTACCAGAAGAGTCCCTCTAAAGTAGTTTCTAGAAATGAAATAATCTGAAATCTGAAATAATAGATAAAATACAGAAAGACAACTCCAGGTCTTGAAATCTGAAAATTACTGATGTTTCAGTCGATTAAAAAGAGGAAAAAAGGGAGAAAAATATACAGTGCATATTAGTTTTATAGTTGATACAAAATTTAGTGGTTCCAAAAATGGTGAAATATACATGATACTCTCATGTCCAAATACTGTCTCAGTCACAGAAAAAGCTGCTTTATTCATTGCATAACAAAATTCACACTGGCATCTCAGAACTATTAAAAAAAAAAAGTTAATTTCTTTCTATAAAATTCTGAAATTTGTATGTATATAAAAAAAAGCAGGACTTATCAGTCAGTTTAAGTAAACATCGTTAAAGATCCTTGTTCCATCTTCAGTGAGGCTATTTAGTGGCATTATTATTTAAAATAACCAGAGCTGTTCTTTCTCATATTCAGATAGGAGGAATACCAGAAGTCCTGGTATGGGGTGAAAGTCTAGTCTTTCATTATCATTTGGGCAGCTTAAATTTAGGACATAATTCCTATTAGTATTTCACTTTTATATGCTAAACAGTGCACTAATCGTGTTTGAGTTGCCGTTTTAAAGTGTTTAAGGTTCTCTGTATATTTTAGAGCAAAGGAATCATTTAGCAGCCTAACTACCATTAGCCATAGGCTCTTCCTTTTTTCAGTATTGATAGCAAGATAAATACTGATAATAATAAAATATGTTACTCTGATTTTCGAATTTTGTGACTAAGCAGTTTAAGGGCTACATACAGTTGAGTATGTGCTGAAGTGATGAACAGTGAACAGAGATGATTATTGCACCAAATTACATTCTCTGCGTTATTGCAGAAGACAGGAAGAACAAGTGTTGTAGTGTTCTAAAGAACCAATTTCCTGCTACTTCTAGTATTAGAAGTTACTTTAAGTGATGAGGATAAAATTAACTAATTTTCCTTTTGATTCTATGTATAACTTTTGGATACATTCTTTAAACTGAACAGCTCTGGAGCTACTCACTAACACCCTTGATTCTGGGGAGGTTCACAGGTTTAAGTTTTGGAAGGATTTTGCTCACAGGCTTGGTTTGTGCTTTTATATCTTGATACTTGTTCCCACTGAGGATGTAAAAATTGGAGTGAAGGTTAACTGCCTTTTCCCCCCTCTCTTCCTCTGAGAAGGTGTCAGCACAACTGCTGGTTATGTTTTAACTAAGGAATCTATAGATACAAAATGCAAAATAAGCAACAGCTCTGAGCTGATTTTTGCACTGGGTCACTGTAACATTGTTCTCCATGTAGGTGTTAATCATGAGTGTTAGTAACTACACAGTGGCACTGTGCTGCTGCTGTTTTTGACCCATCTGCTGGTATTTGTCCTTATTCTTCAAAAGGGACTTTTTATCTCTGTGCTTGGGAATCCTGGAGGAGCTTTTCCTTCTTGAAATGTTAAAAGCTTTTCCTGAGAAAAATGGCTGACAGCTCTGGAAGTCACACATGCAGAATTGAAACAGATTTGTTTTACTTTACTGTCTTGCTTTTGTTTTTCCTCATAACACTAGTATCCCACTAGCTGATCTTACTTTGGGAACACTGCTGACAGAAGAAGGAATAGAGAGGCCCTGTAAAGCAGTAGACCAGATACCAGTGTATAGACTGGGATGGTGTTGAGATACAGCATGAATTTGAAATAAACAAATGTGCAGGTGGCAGAAGGGAGGAAAAGTTAGCAGTAATTTCACCCTTCAGCTATATCTTCACAGATTCAATTAATTTGCCTAAGAAGAACAGAGAGTTTAATTTAGCTGTAGTGGAATCAAAATGGAATTGCACAGTTTTATGTGGTTGCTTTTCAGTGATGCAGCTGTCATGAGAAGAGACATAATCATTCTTGATCTTCTATTAGTTATGAATGTAAAAATATTCCTGACTGTTGAGGCACTGACTGTATCAGAAAGCAGTGCCTTACCTCCAGCTCTGCTGTGTTTACATTGTGGCATTCTAGTTGACCAAATAACTTGGTTACTGACAGATTTTGACTCAGTAAACAAAACAATAGAGAAAACTTTAAAACAGTGAGAATTGGTAATTTAATCTTTTAGACAGAACAATTATAAGGAGGTAATTTTTAACCTCTAGAGGTCAACCCCTTCAGTGCAGAAAAGCAGTGACCTTGCAGGCTACAGAAGGCCTCATAGAGCTATGTTATCTGCCATGTGCTTGTCAAGTGTTCTTTAATCTCCTTGAGTACACGAAGGTACAGTGGGAGAAAGTCTTATGCTAATATTTATGAGAAGGATGGAGTAGTTAAAGGGGAAGAGGGGAAAATACTCATCTGCATAAAAAATCTTGGTTGATGGAAAAGACTGGTGGAGTGCTTGTTTCTTGCAGCGGGAAGGACATGCTCAAGTCAGCAGTTCACATGTTCAAATGGACAGTGTATCCCAAATGCATACTTCTGTGATCGAGTCAAGGACTGCACTGATGGAACAGATGAAAGAGTCTGCCGTGAGTCTTAACTCTTAGCACTAGATCTGGTTTCATCTCATCCCTCTGTGGCATTTTAATAAATGTGTAAGATTAAAGGGCTTGTTGATGGACAGGATGACCACAATATGCTTCTTGTTACAACAGTTTCATTTCAGATTCTTTTGTGTATTAGAGCTGATGTTCTGATACAGATCCGTTATTGCAGAACTCAAATGCAAACTGCTACCATAGGATCAGGGCTTCTTGTTTGTCATTGTCTGAAAGATAATTAATACCGCATTGGAAAAAAGCAACCATGTTTAAATGGCTTAAAGCCTTGGGAGACTCAGAGCTAACTTTACCAATTTTTTTCATAATCTTTTTGCATACTCCTTATGAAATCAGTGGTAACTATAACCTGTATAGAAAAGCAGAATTTGATCCCAAATCACTTCTTTGAGGGACTTTGACCCTTTCAAAAGCATTTGTATTCTAGACTGCAGTTTCCTGTGGAGATGAAACGGTATTGGGTCATATCGTGTTCAGGTAAGCTGTTTATATTGTGCCAACAAAATGCAGATGAACAAGTAGGTTTTTTCAGTCTAACTTCCCCAGAGTTGAGGCTGCCTGACTGTCCAGTGACAGCCTCTGTAGGTCCTGGCTTAGGTTGAATACTGATGGAAAGGACAGCTGGCCACAGAATAGAGGCCACATTTTTCAGCGATGTTTTTGCCTAATACCTACACAACAGTGTGTAACAGTATGTCTGTTCATTGTTAGTGTTAAGGAAAAGCTTTACACATTATGAGTGGCATATAACATATGAGCTGCTATTCCAGCTGTTAGAACTTAGTGTGCCTTTGGAAAAAGGCATAATTGTAAACTTTGTTCAGAACCAGACCCAGGGCAGGAGGTGAGGGAAGAGGCTAGGATGCTAAGGAATGAATAAAGAAGCAAGAAATAGAATGTTGTTAATGCGCTGTGCTTAGAGGAAAAAAGGACATATGCACATGCTGTGTAAAGGAAAACCAGCATATTACATGGTCAGCCAACTGCTAGTGTGTTTTATCCCTTACTCATAAGTGGCTAAAATGTACACTCTGTAGAATGAAAGGTGATTTAGAACTATATGGTACTCTGGAATAAAACGTTGCTGAGACAGCCAGCTTGGAACTTTTCCATGTGATAGACCCACAGCCAATTCTGAAGTCACCAACACAAATGGCTAAAAGCCAAGATCCAAAGTACCTCATATCATTGCTGGAAGAATATCTTCTGTAGCTTGGCATTTTTTCTCTTAAAGTTTAGAGGAAGAAAAGAGATTGGTAACTTAATTTAGGAAATCTATGACACATTAAAAAAAAATCCTAAGGAAAAGGTATTTGTTTAAAAAATGCATTATCTGTGAATTTAAAAAGAGGAACTGCTCAGCACCTCTGAGAAAACTGTGAGTAGTCATTGAATACAGTGTGGAACAGCCAGAGGAAATGGTGTGATTGTTATAATGCAGTAAATCTGTGGCAGACTGAGAGTAGAGTCCTAAAGACAATACTCACAATTTTTTCTTCAGACTAGAAGCTGCCATGATGTTTGAAAATTGAGGTGCACATTTTATTTCATGTTTAACGTTCTCAACTAAGTACATTAAAAAGGCAGTTTGGAAAGAGGCCTCAAGATACCTTAACAGTAACACTCTACTGCTCTGTGGGAAAACCAGTCATTGCTGCATTAACCAGTAGGCCCCATGACTGTTGTGAAGGCAGTATATTTAGCCCCAGGGAGAAGGACTGCCTCCTATCATTCAACAGCCTCTACTCTGGTTTATTAGAATATGTGTTGACAGTCCCTCTAAGACAGAAGAATGACTGTGGCTTGGAACATTGAAAGTAGGAGTGTTGGACTAGGTTAAAGAAATGCGATGGTGCTGAAGACAAGAGAATCAAGAAGAATGTCATGACAAACCTTTCCAGAAAGGCTGGTTAATTTTATTACCCCTCTGTCTTTGTAAGGCCTGGAACTTTAAACAGAAGCCATAAGATAAAATTAATAATTTGGTGATTTTATGATTAACTATACAGTAGGGATTAGTGTAAGTGTTAGATTTTACTGTTTTGAAGCAGATTCTAACACTTCCTTTGAATATTATTTTTTTCCCACTGTTTCATCCATTTCCTTTTCCACACTATCTGATATAAACAAATATAAGAGGAATATCACTATTTTGGCCTTTTCCTTTGTCATTATTTTTCTCTTATTTAATTTACACTAAAAGGTTTCATAAATAAAAATGAAACATCCATGAACAATGAAAGAAAAATGCTATTTAGAATTGATTCTGTTATTTCATAGCAAACTTATCATGTCTGTTTACTTACGCTTTGCACTCACTGATCTGTCTGGAAGCAGATTTAGATTGTAAAGAAGATAAAGTTGCTGATAAGTTATATTATTTAAGAAACTAGTCAAATGCAAAATGTCACCAATATGAAGTAACTCAGCAATTAAACATGTAAAAAAATACAACAAAGGAATTCAAAGCCTTAGTCCATTTTACTGCTAATGGGATTAACACCAAGGGAAAACGACCCATGCAGAGGCTAAGATAAACATCAGAACAATGTTTCAGCTACAGGTCATGTAATTAGTGCATTGAAGCTGTTTTAATTTCATAAAATTGTGGGGTTTATTTTCTTTAAATATATATATATCAGTTTGTTTTTTTTCCAGCTTTTTTAGTAGTCAGCAGCTAGCAAATACTTTCATTTTAGAACTTCAGAAATGTAGAATGAAATGGCAGACTATTTGGGGTAGTGAATACTTCTTGGGAGTAAGCAGCCAATGCTGATGTCATTTTTCTGTGTTACATACTTTACTTCTTTCAATTAAAGGTAGAATTCTCTCTCCTGCCTCAGCTTCGTAGTTAAAAAATGAAAATCCCAGTATGTCCACTTTGCTTTGCTGTGACTGACAGAATAACCTTCTTGGATACAGCTCTGGCAGCTAAGCATTGCACTGAGGCCATGAGGGAGAAAGGGGAAGTATTTTAAAGATGTGTTGTTTGAGGCTGATGGGCTA
This sequence comes from Buteo buteo, assembly GCF_964188355.1. NCBI lineage: Eukaryota > Metazoa > Chordata > Aves > Accipitriformes > Accipitridae > Buteo > Buteo buteo. Next base: position 32,084,950 of record NC_134175.1, read on the forward strand.
AGTGCAGGCCCAGAAACTCTGGATTTTTGGTTCTAATTTAAATGTTGAGTTGCTGCCATGGGTCAACTGCCTAACCTGTTAATTCCTGCCTCTTATTTGCTACGCTAAATAGCTGTTGTGGTCAGGAAGTGGGCAGCCAAGTCTGGGATGAATTTGTGGAGATCAGGGTGAAAGTGGACAAAGATCAAGAACTGAAGAGATCATAAGGGATGTAGTCCAAGAAGGGAGAAGGCGGCCATGATCAGAGGCTAGTGTTATTGATGTTGGACAAATTACATGTAACAGCTACAGCACAAGGCAGAAGTTCAGGCTGAAGGAAATATCTCCACCAGGGAGAATTTGGGACAGGGAAGAAGCAAAATTGGAGCAAGGTAAGGAAGGCAGCCAAAGACGAGAGTGGCGGGCATCAAAATCAGGAACTAAGGCCAGGAATGAGGGTCTGGTCAGTCTGCCAGCTCTCGAGGCATCTCTGCTACGAACACCATCTGACATCATGTAGCTCATAGGACTCTTGGGCTTGGGGTAAGTCCTCCTCCTAGTGTCTCTGATAGGCTATGAGCTGTCTGGGCAGTGATTTGCCCACTGTGAGGTGGTGACTCATGGCAGTGAGTGAATGGGTTTTAATTAATTTTATTTTGTAAAATGTTTTGAAATGTTGCTGCAATAAAACAATGACACTTGGAAGTAGGAAATTGCCCCCCCCCCCCTTTTTTTTTTCTTTCTCTTCCTTGTAACATGGGTTAGGGTTACAGAAGGTTATGCTTCCTGACTGTGTGACAGAAATCAGTGTCTACTGAATCACGTACCAGTTGCAACTGTTTCCTGTTACTGGTTTTGTATGGATTTATTTCCAGCTTGCAGAACAAGAGTGTTAGGCAGAGACCAAAATAATGTAGGTTTAGCAATTCCTGTGACGTAGCTTTCAAGCATCTTCCACATGTGGCCACTGAAACATGCCATTTAAATGTGTTTGCAACTGTTGCCCCAAAACAGTTTGTGGGTTACAAGGAGCAAGGTACCTCATCTGTCATTTGTGCTGGTGTTTGCTAGTCATTTATATTTTGCAACTGAAGTGCTGGCATACCATGGGGAGACAGATTGTGGAGAACTATTCTGGCTAAGACAAAGAGATGCCTGAGAGGAAGGGAAGAGAAAGAAGAGCCCTTTTTTTCCTGAGTGCTGGAATGAATGTAGCTGGATTTCCCCCCATTTTCACAAAGTTCATATTATCTTCTAGGAACTGTGATCACTAGGAAAAGATCTCTTCTTTTCAGTTTTCTGTAATTAGCCAAAGGTTCTTGGGAGGAAAAGATAAAAGAAACAATGTTCATTCATAAATGTTCTTCACAATTAAAAGCAAGGTGAAAGGAAACAGTGTTTATATTTTTCTGTCCCTTCACTTTTCTCTCCTAATCCCATGTTCAGTCTTATACTATCTCCTTTTGCACTCTCCTCTTGTACAGCTGTATTCTCAGACCTCCTTAGATGCAAACTACCTACCTTGTTGTCCTTTTAACTCAGAACTTCATCCTTCCTTTTTAGCTCTTTCTAATCCATCTGTCACTGACCTAGAAGAAAACAATGTGTCCGAGTCCCTGGAAGAGAAGCCTTCACCCTTCCTTTAGTTTTTACATCGCTCCAGGTCACTCACAGAGCGCTGACACATTTTCCATGTCACCCCTAGAACACAGACAGTATGATCAGCTTCTCTGATCAGTATCAGTTCTTGCATAGCTATGGGTTTTTATACCCAAATGCAGTGCTGTGGGATCAGGTGTGTACAGAGAGATCTTAGTTTTAAAAGAAGACAGTCAAAAGCTGGGAAATGTTTATTGTGCAAGCCCCAAATGCAGTGACTAATGTAAGACCTTCTCACTTAAATTCAAAATGTCATGATACTCACTTCCCAGACTTTCTTTGCTGGAGAGCTTTTCATTAAGCTAGATTGTATAGGTCTTCCGGTTTAGGGGGTTCATCCCATTCCTACCTTTTCCACTGCCAAGATCCAGATTATTCTGTTCCTATTCAGAACTTTCCATTTGGTGATAGGGAGTAGAAGAATTCAGCTCACTCATTGCCAATGTTTTCTAAATTTTGGAGAGAAAGAAAGGCAGTTTAAGTCCTGTTTTTTCACAGCTGCAAGGACAGGCACTCCTTCATTTTCAGATATCCTAGTATTGTTATGAACTTCTGTTTTGGCTTCTTTCATTCTCTCAACATCCACAGGGTCCACCACAAACACAATGCCATAGGTGCATTTTGTGTGTCATTTCCACAGGGGCCTTAGCTAGAAGCTGTTGGAAAGTGTAGCACAGTGGTTGGCCCTCACTGAAGCCAGAGTTACTTGCTTGGTTCTTGTATCTTTGCTGCTTCTCCTCCCATAAAAGTGTGGATGCTTATCGCAGCTACTGTGGAACTGTCCTGATGGCACAGATGCTTCTGAACTGTGCAGTGCGTTGGCTACAGCCTTTGGTGTAACTCACAGCTTTGCCATTACTCATGAGGATTAGTTCTTAATGCCTCAAATAGTTAAAACCATTTTATTAAAATAATATGCTGTAAGGTACAAATAGTATAATGTACAATGCACAATGCAGTCAAAAATATCTTTCAGATCAGTGAGAAAGCTGTGATCAGAACTATAATTTACTAAACTTGGTCCTTAGACGGGAGATTAGGAATGGGGTTACCTGTACAGAGTTTAAAAGTTAAATTTGTGTCCATCGGGATTTTCAAAGAATATTCTTGCTTCTACAACTAAAATTAAAATAAAGAATCTGTACACCAAGCAGATTTGAAAAGAAAATGAGGAAAAAGAAGTATTTGTTCACATTCTAGTAAACCACCAATGTAATCAGAATGTGTATTTTTGAAGTGTCTTCAGAACATCTTTACTTATTGCCATGCTTGGTATTTTTATAATGATTTGCATTTATACACTAGATTATATAATATCATAAAGATTTTTCCAGGCTGAGGTATTCTCCAGGCTTGCTGCAGGAGAAAAAACTTTGACAAAGTCTCCCTCCTTTGAAGGGAGTTTAATATGAGCTTGAGAAAAATCTTATTACTGACTAGATTGTTAGTTTGCCTGGGCATTCTTGAAGAAACAGGCAGTGCAAGGCAATGAGTTCAACTTCCTATTTGTTTGACATTCAGTCCATCAGAAACAGTTTGGAACATCACTGAAGGTATTTCTGTGGGTTATGAAGAAAGATGAGGAAAATTACAAAACTGTCCATTATAAATGCCCTTAAAAGATTTCCCACTTCAGTGCAGGTACAAACCAAATACCTTTTATTGTTCTTTTTCTTATATGTGCCCCATAATACTTACAATACTCTTGTACTACCATAGCTATTTCCTGCTGTACCGTAGAACTCCTGACGGTTCTTCCCTGTGATGGCTTCTCTGCTTCCAGACAGGGAAGAAGCATTGTTTCGACAGTGAGCATAAAACGTGGCCCCAGGTCAGGGCTTTCTTTCTTTCTGTAGGCAGACTTAAGACTTCAGAATCCATGTTGTTTCCAAAGCTTTATGAGTTGTTCATAAGCCTAACGCAAGCAAGAAATGGATGAGATGTCTATGTTAGAAGGGAGTTTGTCTGATTGAGAAGTGGAGCTAAAGGATTTAGGGCATGTGTTGGCATTGTCAGTGCAGGCTTTTGAAATGGAAAGTCTGGGAACTAGCACCAGAAGGCCACAGGTAGGAAGGCTGTAGCTGGAATCCTGGTAATCTGCAACTACCGTTCTCTGATTAGGCACATACTGTTCCTACCTGGCCATTGTGGACTTATATTAATTGCAGTGAAAATGAATGAAGTGTAAATGAATCAATCAGGGAGATAGTCTGGCTAGACTTGTAGTGGACATCAACACAGCTGTTTATGCTGTCATATTAAGAACTTAGCAGTTAAAATCATGTAAGCCTATTCCATAGGTGACTGAAGTTTAGTGGGAATGTGATGATATATAGAACAGCAAAAGCAAGCAAAACAGTTTGCCACTGTCTGGAAAAATTGCAGCTTTTCTGAGTTCTGCTTGAGTAATTTTATAATCCATGTTTTGAATTCCAAGAGTATGAATGAAAATGTGCCTAAGCGAGAGCCTGCTCTGTTTTATTAATTCATATGGAAGTAAAATGGGATAAGAATTCAAACTGAAAATCTAAAAGGTGCAAAATGGAATTTGTTTATTCTCTTTCTTGAGGTCATTTATCTACCTGTATTTCTGTATAGAGGCAAAGGTTCAATAAATCTCACTTCCAAAAATAGCAATTATTTGCTTTCACACTTGCCATTTGCTGAAATAAATAACTTTTGTGTACACAGCAATGAGCTAAACTAAGCTCGTATTCTTCTACTCAACTCTAGCACGTGCACATGCTTAGTTTGTTGGATAGTTCCACTGAACTCACTGACTGCTTATAAGCATAAGTATTTTCAGAATTGGTTTTAAGTTGTTTGAAATAATCCCTTGTGCTGGCCTGTAGGTCATCTACATAAGTAGAACAGCCAGAAACTGAAAACCCATTCATTCTGCAGAATCTTTTTTGTTTTGGGAAGGGGAAAACAAGAAATAAAAAACAGAGGTCCTAAAGTTGATCATGGACTTGGAAGTTTAACATCCTTGGCTTAATTACAACAAAACCATAAAAACCTGAAGTCTTTCAGTTTAAGAACTCAAGACATTCTAAGAAAACCTAGGAACTATAAATTTCAGGAACTCCTTCTCTACCTAAGTGCTTTTATTAAGATCAATAAAGTGTAAAACTGAGCTACAAGTAAATAAAATAAATGTGCACAGCTCCTTTCATGTTGCATTCTTTTCTATCATATGGTAAACTGGGTTGCAAATCTTTTTGGGGTGTGGGAGGGCTTCTAGTTTTTCTTTTGTTTCTTGCGAGGTTTTGTAGCATCTGTCTGGAGGATATTCTTGAATATCTGTTCAAGGAGGCAGTATACTGGATAAATGGATTGTTTGTCAGTAGTAGTACAGGAAGTTTTGTATTCCTTTTTTGTTTTCTTATAAATCAAGATATTCTGTTGACACTAGATATATATGACTCATTATACTCTATAGTCTAATATTCATGCTAATACTGAAGGATTTCTTACTGTAGACTACCCAAGATGTGAACAGTTATCATGTGCAAATGGAGCATGTTTTAATGCAAGCCAGCGATGTGATGGCAAAGTTGATTGCAGAGATTCTTCTGATGAAGCTAATTGCAGTAAGTACCACATGCAGAGTTAATTAGGAACAAATATGCTTTATAGATCCTTTTTTAAAGATTGTAGTTTTCTGACAGATTTTCTGTATGTCTTTCTCTGCTAAATTCTCTTCCAGCACATGGATGTACCAGTGCGCAGTTTCAGTGTGCTAATGGAGAATGCATCCCACGAGCCTTTATCTGTGACCATGATGATGACTGTGGAGATAGGAGTGATGAAAACTCTTGCAGTATGATGTTTTTGCATTTTTCTTCCCACTTTTTAAAACTATTTTACTAAGAACTGGTTCAAGCAGATAGCAGGAAGTTGATTGCTTGGCTATACAGCCATCAAAAGCTAGCTTCTGTTCTACAAGGACTTTTTTGTATGGGGAGAAGAAAATTGCAGTGCTACTTTGATAGACTTTTTTCAGGTTGTCTTTGCTGCTGAATGCCTGGTTGTGTGGTTACTATTTGAATTTGCTGGATTCAGTGACAGTTTGCTTCTTAACACATATTGTTCCACTTCTTCATGTTGTCATTTTCTTCATTTCAGCATGACCCAAAGGTAATTCCTTCACTCTGAAATCTCAGTTAGATACAGCATGCTATTGTTTTTTGTCCAAATTTGTTTGGCTATTTTTTGCATTTTTATTTTCTGATAGGTGGAATGGATCTTCTAGAATTATTCCCAGTTACTATAATGTGTAACTTTACAGACAGATAACTGTACAGATGGTTGTTCTTTAGATGTTCACGTAAGGTCTTTAATTGACTGTTCTGTTTCTGGAAATTTCTTGCTCATTCTTTTCTTCACAATCAGGGTATCCCAAAGTATTGCATCTCCAGCCAGAATCATGTCTGTAGAGTTATCACTTTTGTGAGCTATATATTTTAAAAGGACCCCCACTGATTATAGGATCTAAGTTAGTTTTATATTCTGCACTGCAGGAAAGCCACATTTTGCCATTTAGTTACTCTATCCTACCAAGGACCTCACACCAGTATGATTCCACCCCCCACCCCCCCAAAATATTTCTCTTTCATGTCTTTGGCAATGCCTGTCTTTTGGAGCACCCGCAAATGTTTCTGAACTCTTAGGGAATGCTTCCCAACCATGGAGAGCTTTGACATAAATGTTCATTGTTTTTTTTTTTGTTTGTTTTGTTTTTTTAACTCTGTTTCTCTGAGTACAAGGCATACAAATATTTTACCTCCTGATGTCTAGAGTATCATCTCCTTGTCATGTCCACCTTCAGGAACCTTGTTAATAAGGTGCTCTGCTTCTAGTTGCACAATTAATTGAGAAACTTAGCCTTCCCTTTCATTTCTATAAAGACCCAGAGTATTCTAAAATAAAGTTCATACCTAAAACCAGAGCAAACCAGCAGTATTTACAAGATTTACAAGATATAGAACTGGCTCACTTTTTCAGGAGAGATTATAAATGACTGTTCATCTATGAGACAATATTACTGTTTCTAACCTTTTAGTCACTTAGAGTAGTTTGATTTTTTTCCATGTTTGTTTTCTTAGCTTATGCAACTTGCAGAGGCAACTTCTTCACTTGCCCAAGTGGCCGTTGCATTCATCAGAGCTGGATATGTGATGGAGATGATGACTGTGAAGATAATGAAGATGAAAGAGGATGCGGTATATACTAATGCTAATTACTTCTAATGTTGACATTTTCAGAGGAAGACCTCACTAAAATTTTGATCAATCAAGATGTTCTGAATCCATTTTAATTGTGTGAAAAACCTTAGAATTTCATCTTCACCTGTTTCTTTCTTTTTTTTACTTAATGCAATATTTTTTATTGTTGTTTGTGTGAGAGTTATTGCTGTGATACTGAGTATGATGCAGATTAAGTTTAGCATATAGCAACATCTTTTTTTCTTTTATGTCTTCTCTTACATCTTTTGTTTTTTTCCTGCGGAGATTTTTCAGGTCATCTATTAAGAGACATGAGGGTCCAAATAACCAAAATCAGTTGGTTGAAAATGAAAATAACTCAGTTCCTGCCAAGATTTGTCATGCGAGAAACAGAAATTTAATGAATGAAAGTGTGGGCTTTTTTCTCTTTCATTGGCCTTTTCTATGATGAACATTATTCTCTTTATCCAGGCAGCCTTTGTGTGTTTTGAAACCACAAAACTATAGTTCCATTTCTGGTCCACCAGTTAGTCTAAAGCTAAATGGTTTTACTGTTTCTAACAACACAGAAAACTAAAAGGATTCATGTGTCTGCACAAGTATTGTTTGAATTGTACTTTGAAGGTAAAAGAAAGCATGACAAGAAGTATAGATGATGTTTCTTTTATAGTCTTTCCCAGCTGTGTGCAAGAACCAGAAACTGAATAATGAAGGATAGAGATGCTTTGGGAAGCTATTAGGCAAGAAATTAGAAGTATTATTTGAAACATACTCCTCAATTATTCTTGTTTTTCTTTTCCATAGAAAGTGGTCGCCATGAATGCTACCCAGGAGAGTGGGCCTGCCCTGCGTCAGGGCATTGCATTCCAATTGGGAAAGTGTGTGATGGGGCTGCAGACTGCCCTGCAGGAGAAGATGAAACTAACATCACTGCGGGGAGACATTGCAGTATGTATTAGAATCAAAAGCATACACAGAATAGCAGAATCATCAGCATTGATACCTCTTCACATTCACCTTTTGTCTCCTAAACAATGCTGAAATTTTGGAAGCTCACTATTTTTGTTGGCACTGTTTTGACTAGATGGTCTGAGGCATATATGCTGCAAAGAGACCATTTCTTTTGTAATTCTGTACATGAAGTTTCACAAATAAGGATTTTAACTCATTCTCCATATCCCAAAATGTGTTCAAGAAGGCAGGGAAAGGTGTGCTATATGCCCTTTTTTGTTTAAATATCTGTGTTTTTCCCTGTTTATAAGTAAGAAGGAATGTTGTGTACTGATTGGAACACAGGAGTGAATTAGTGTATCCTGAGCCTTGGCTAAGTTAGTTCCTTAGATTAGAGTTTGCAAAAATATCTTTTCACCTGGGATGTCTGGTTCTCCAGTTAGTGATATACTGGCTTTTCTCTTTTGGAGGCAATGAGCATTCACAGTTCCTGTTAATTTCACTCTTATGAACACTGATTCCCTCTGAGAATCAGGACCACGGTATTTTATGTTTTTAATTTCTAGGAAGAGGAAAATTCCTATTGATAAAATCATGCCTTTTGGAATAGAAGGGCAGAAAAAAAATAGGAAATTAAACCTTATTGTAAGAAAACGTCTCTTGCTTTGCTGAATGGTTTTGTAGTAACATCAGATGTGGGCTGCAAAGCAAGGCATTTATCAGAAGAAACTGAGGAAAAGGAAGATGAAAAGGAAGGAAGTTTAAGTCAGCAACTGCTTTACAATCATAATTTTATTACCTATCACTGAATTGTTTATTAGGTAGTAGTACAAGGAAAGGGAGAAGTGGGGAAGGAAAAAAGAAGAAAGAGAGAGAGAAGAAAAAGATAAAGAAGAGTTTCTCCTTGGACACAACCCAACCAATATATTCTAATATATTGGAGTAATATACATATTCTTCTTAATGTAATGTAGTAGGTTTTTTTCTGCATAAAAGAGTAAATGATGAGGTTATGTGCCAATAGATGGAGCTCGAGGATGTGTTGTTCACAAGTAGGTCTTGTGGAACCAGAGAAAAGTATGGTGCATTGCAGATGGCTTCCTCAGTGGAGCTTTTTATATGGCACTTATTGGTGGTGGTTCATATAAGATTGATGCTTATCCTTTAACTCCATTCTGAAAATCTATTATAAACAGTAGCTTATCTTCTGTTTTCCATTTCCTTGCCTGCATGTATGCAAACATATGTGATTTTGTGGAACTTTAGACATAATTTCTTGTGCAGATTTGTTTTAACAAGCTGTTCCTGAAATTGTAGACTCATCATAGAAAAGACTATAGCTTTGTAACTGTTAGTAAGGCAAAAAGCAGTTCTACTGGTAGTATGCGTAGTTGTATTTCTGAGCTATTTTATTTCCTTTTTAGACATATCACACTGCGCTGCTCTGAGTTGCCAGTATCGCTGTCATTCTTCTCCATCAGGAGGGATGTGTTATTGCCCTGCAGGGTATACAATAAGTAGTAATGACAGTCGTACTTGCGTTGGTAAGTGAAGTACAGTGATTGCTGATACCTAGTACCTTCTCACAGCTCGTTGGGAAAGTTTGGATTCCAGGAAGGCAAGTAATTTCCAAATGGGTGGATGTACTGGCAAAGAGAAAATCTTAAGAGTCCGCAAAAGAATTAAAATCTAAGTACTACAATGGCAGCATGGTGACACAGAAACAAACCAGAGAGATATCATAAAGATCTCTTTCAATAAGACCATTAAAGACGTAGTGAGAGCATGATTATGTTTAAAAAGATTTATTCTTGGATAGCTGTTTTATTATCAAATTTTTTTACAGGTATTTTTAGTGGTTAAATGGGGAGAGTTTGTTTCTGGTCCAGGGATGTGTGGTGGTGTATGCCTGGAAAAACAGTTAATGATATTGAAGTGTTTGGTACTTTTTGAAAGTGGCTTTATATGAAGACAGTAGATCATTGTACTTTAAAATGAAAAGGGTGCTTTGTATTTGCACTATGGAATGGCTGTATCTCCTATGACATTTCAATATATAGATTATTTACATTAAAGTGAAGAATATTTGCAAGAATATAAGGGTAAGTGAGGTATTTTGGTGTTGCATTTCTATTCTGTAGCTGTTGTAACTTGTTAGTGCACACCCTTGGTAGTACAAATGATTTATCTCTGTAACTGGAAATGGAGTAGCTTCAGAATCATGAAGTTTAGCACTGCCTAATAAAAGAAACTGGGTAAATATCTGTTACAGGTTTTCAACCCAAGCTATGGTGTTTGTGCTATTATAAGTATTCCAGGTGCTCAGTCTCTAATCTCTATTTTTGAGATTACTGGGTGGCTGAGGGCTGTATGAGCTGCAATGACAGCACGGTTGTTCATAATAGAGAGAAGGAATCAATGCACTGACTCCAGGTGCAAAATTTACTCCATTCTTCCACTCTTACGTGGGAAATACATGAAGGACATATTTGCAAACTTGGTGCAGTCTCAGTGAGTCTTCTGTTGTTCTTTGACAGTAGAATTACCAGTTTCCAGCAATGTAAGGTACTGATAATACTCAGGTTTTCAAGTGAAGTAGGTCAGACTTTTAATGTCAAAGCCATGTGTTAAGTAGTGTCAGAAATCTCCTGGGCTTTAAATAACTGCAGATAGGATGAAACACCAGACAGTACTCAGATCTGATTTTTTTTTAAATTTATTTTTTTTTAGAAAATCAGAATTTTAAAAATCCTTGTTTTTAAAAGATGACTAGTTAAATACTTCACAATTTTAGAAGTAAAAGATTCTGTAGCAACCCTGGAAATTGCTTGTAGAGCACATCTGTGAGAACTTGCTGGCTCGTCCTAGGTGCAGACTCTACCTATACGGTATTTTGCATGTCAGAGTGAACTTCTTTGTCCTTTTTGCTGGCTGGTTCTGGTGCACAGCCGGCTTTTAATTGGAAATCAGACACCTGTTAGCATGGTACCAAGCCTGAGCTAATAAACACTGCCTTTTAGCAGGACTTATTACCTTGAGTACTGCACTAACATAAAGGTAGGGCTCCCCTTCAGAGTGGGCTTAAAGCCAGCTGAGAGTGTGTGTGTGTATGAAGTGTACAGATCTGTTGCAGGAAGAATACTGCATAGACTTACTCTGTATTGTGGAAAGTAGACAATGACATCCCTTCTAATGATTTTTCCTCTGCTCCTGACAGGTGTGGAGTTTTTTTGGTGGGGGTGGGAGGGGTGGGTAGGTCCCTGAGCAGCAAACATCAGTTGTTTTGTTATCCAGAAACAGAAAATTGAAACATCTGTAGAAAAACATGCAAAACCTCTTTTCTCATGCCACAGTTTTGCAAAGAGTTATAAAGTGAGCAGAGAGGACAAACTTGGAGCTTCCCAAATATAATGGCATCCCTTTTATAAAAACATTGCTTATAAATATGCCTTATTCACTTGACAGATTTTGATGACTGCAAAATGTGGGGTGTCTGTGACCAGCTGTGTGAAGATCGTGTGGGACATCACCAGTGCCACTGTGTGGAAGGTTATTTCCTAGAGCATCATCGGCATTGTCGAGCCAACACTTCAGGTTAGTGTGCAGCAGTGCAAGTCTCTTGTTGTTGTTCAACTAATAGATAGAGCTAGATACAATGGGGCAGTTTTCATGGCTATGCCATACAACTGTATTTGATTTTAACAACTCTGGCCTTAAGGACTTAAGTTCAGCATTCAGAACATCAGCAAATATCAAGAGACTCTGCATCTGCTGGCACCTGTAGGCTGGTGGACCGCACTGCCTTATCAGGGCTGCTTATCCTCAAAACAATGTCTTCTAGGCTCCAGCATTTTTTCAGCATTCCTGATTTCTGCAGAGTTGGGAGGTCACTGCCAGAGAGCCCTCCTTAATATACAAAATTGTGCTCCTGTGGGAGGCAGTTTCCTGACCTGCTCTCTGTGGAACTCGGTGGGATCAAGAAATCAGGAAACCTCACGTTTTCTGGAAGGATTATGCCATGCAAGAAGATGGGTTTGCTGAATAGTGAGATCAGACACTTGCCTGTGAGGGTTACCATGCTCCTGGCTTCTAGTGTCCCAGAGTCTCAACTCTGCAAGAACGCTTGCCTCACAAGGAGTGTGGTTCCTCATCAACAGTAGGCAGCTGCTCCTGGATGTTCACCTCCTGCTCTGTTCTGAAAGCAGCCCTGGGAAGCCCTTCTTTGTGGAGATGTAATAGCTTAACAGGCTTTTGTGTGAGGCAGGTATTCCTGCCTGCAGGAACTCAGTGGGAATGGGAGTCCCTGCTTGGCATAGCTGATTAGCAGTCATGCTTCTTAGAAAAGCATGAACTGCCCAGTTCCCTCCCCCTTCCTTCTTTCTTCAGCCATGTCTGCAGAGCAGTCACCATCTCACAATTTTCTGAGTATGTCCTCAAAAAATAGGGAATTTTTTGAGCTAATGAAATATGCTTGACTGTATTAAGGCATGCATATGCCAGCACTGGGAAAGATTGTTCTGTTTCCAGAAAAATTTTTCACAAGAAGCTTTCCATTCAAATTAGGGTGACTTTTGGGCCAGTGAGTTGTTTGTAAAGTGTTGATTTTCTATATTATTAAGGGGGGGATTTCATACCTGCTCTAAATTAATTTCCCTGGATTCATTTTTGCTTTAATTGGAGAGGGTTTTATGTGTAGGGTGAATAGGATTTGGACTTAAATATATTATTGTCAGACTTACACCAAGCCTCTCAGCAGGTATCTACTTTGAAAGTGAGCTTTCCTTCAAAGACTTGCTGGAATCTTCTACTGTAAGATACAGCAAAGATTTTCTGATGAGATGAGAGAATGAAGAAGGTGGATAGGATAGAGCAGTACATAAAAAGATAAGAAACATGGCCTGCCTTCTAGAATCAAGGAATATCTGAATCTTATGGGGCAGAAAAATCTTAAGAAAGTTTATACTTTAAAGGAGCTAAAGCAAGGAAATAGAAGAGTAGAAATAGTCTTTTTGAGTTTAGATGCACATGGGTTTTGTAAAAGTTTTACATGGTAGGGCTTTTAATACATATTCCTCCCTGGTTTGCTCCAAGTCTAGAAACCAAAGGCAAATCAAAGCAAGTTAGTATTTACATAGAAACATTTATACAGATTGTAGTCTGAGCATCTATTTAAACCTTTGTGTCCAGTGTGTATGAACCAGTATGTGTATATTTCAATGCCCCTTTGCAAAATAGCTTGCCTGCAGAGTAGTCATATATTTGTCACCCCTGCTTTCAGCTGGTGTTGCATCAATTATTTTTTCCAATGGCCGTGATTTACTGATTGGAGATCTTCATGGAAGAAGTTTTCGTACTTTGGTGCAGTCTCAGAATCGTGGGGTTGCAGTTGGAGTGGACTTCCACTTTTACCTGCACAGAATCTTTTGGACCGATACAGTGCAAGATAAGGTGGGTATAAATTTCAAGAAGAATATATTTTTGTGTATGTGGAAGTAGAGAACTGCAAGAGGCAGAATGTGTTGATAGGCCTTCATCTTTGAGAGCAGAAGCTGGCTGTATTTTTGTTTTCTAACAAAAAAGCTCCTTGAAATGTTTTATGTTAATGACTGCATTTTTCAAGCTATACTATTACATGTGACATATTAAACAAAGAATCCTATTATATGTGAATGTCTTGAGCAACTTTTAATTTTCCTTGAGATGGAGTCCAAAAAACTAATTAAGAGAAATAGTAGACATTCTTTCAAAACAGAACAAATTTTTCTTGGTAATTTTTTGAAACATGATCATTTAAAATGTAAAAGCTGTGTGCTGTCCAAGATGATAAAAATCAAATTTCTTCATACACTTCAAATGGCACTGTAATTGAGCTTGGATAACAAATATTGACAGTATTTTGTGTAATGAGCCAATATTTTGTTACTTTTTTTTTTTTAAGAGGAAATATTTTATCTTCAAGATACAGTAAAACAGAGTAATTTTAAAAAGCAGTCTGGAGACCCTTGTGAATGTTGGACTTCACCCTTGTTCTTTTTCTCTGTGCTTAACTTGAAGGAAAAAAAGTCCTAGGTCGAATGCTGAAACTCCACAATCTTCACCCCATATTGATTGTCATGCAAATTGAAGGAGAATCTATGGCCTGCCTCCTGCTGACACCATGTATGGATCAGTTTGGTGTCACTGTTGTTATTCTGAACCTACACATAAGCTATAGTTTCTACTATAGTGCCACATTGGTTCTGTTGGAAAGCACATGGCATGGCTGTCAAGTAGGACAGGATTTGTATGCACGATTTTTGACTTGTTCACAATTTTGGCATTTTTATTTTCACTGCAGTGGGTTCCCATTACTGCAATTGCAATGACAATGGCTGAATTAAGTCAGGGTTAAATCTGAAATTTCATGAGACAGGAGATTTATGCTATATCTGTAAAAGGTATAAACAAAAGATAATATGGTTTTTTTTCACTGCACACCCCAGATGGCCAGGACTGGCTTTTCATCTGCCCCAATATAGTTAAATCCTAATTAATTAATTAGGATTAATTAATCTAATTAAGTCCTGGCTAGAATACCCCAGTGAAAACAATGACATTAAGAATTTTCTTATATGATCCATATTTCCACCTGACGTCTTAAAATAAAAATATTAGGGGATTTGTTTTGGTTGTCCTTTGGTTTTTTTTGTTTTTTTTTTTTTTGTAGATTAAGATGTAAACTAAGCCAGAAAACTGTGGGTTGTGTTCTGTGTCATCTTTATCTCATTTAGTGTACTGTCTGATAACCTAATGCCCATAAGCTCTTCCGTCAACAAAGTTTCCAAAGAACAGAATAGGCAGTTAAATGGTTTTGCTTGATTATTGTTACCTGGATCTGAAGGATATTTAAAATGATACAACTATTTCAGCTCTTAATTTTTCTTTCATACATTTACTTGTAATAATCTGTATTTTCATTTCAATACATTCCAAACCTCATGCTGTTGTTTCAAAAAAGGGATGATTCCTAGCTTTTCATATTACCCAGTGTTATAAACACGTGATTACTGTGTATATAAAATTATCATGTTTATACTGTTTGCTTCCTGTAGCTCTGAGCTTGCTGTTAAGATAACAACACTATTTCTTCTTGAGCATGATGCTGTTAAAATTAGCCTTAAATAAAGGAGACCAGAAGCAATGCTGAGCCTTCTCCTTTCTAGTCAGGACAGAGAGCTTTCCCTTCTTCACTTTGCAATTTCCCCTTAGTGGTTGGTGCAGTAAGAGCTCCCTCTGTCGTTTCTGGTCACTGATGAGAGATTTGCTAAAGCATGTTCATTTGTTTTCAATTAATGCAAATACTGGGTTTTGCTGGATTCCAGGAAAGCAAGATGCACTTTCCTCATCTGTTGGTTTGTTTTTTTGGTGTTTTGGGGTCTTTTTTTGTACAGCAATTTGTCATGTTTGCTAAAGCACAAGGCTGTTTTAGTCTGTTACCTTGTCCATTTTGCAGAAATGCTAGTTGAAGGAAAGCTTCCTGTAGTTTTTGCATTGTTTTCCAAATTTTTGCAAAAAACCTCTAAGCTAAGGCATAGCTTAATGGGTGACTTGGTTGTATCTAGTGGCCAACTGTGGATCTGTGCTCAATGTGATGATAAAGGACAAGTGCCATGTGTCTTGTGATTAGCAAAACATCATGTGGGCACTGACAATATTTGTATTGTTTTCAGGTTTTTTCTATTAATATCGATGGCTCTGATTTCCAAGAAGTTTTAAATGTTTCAGTTGATACACCTGAAAACCTAGCAGTGGATTGGGTTAACAATAAACTATACGTGGTTGAGACCAGTGTGAACAGAATAGATATGGTTAATTTGGATGGAACAAACCGTGTGACTCTTATTGCTGAAAATCTTGGAAATCCTAGAGGAATAGCACTTGATCCAACTGTTGGGTAAGTGATACATGTCAGGTAATGGTAAAAGTTGTCAGAAATTCCTTTATTCTCATGCAAAAGAACTAAGAAATAGCTAGGGTGGTCATTTTAGATTCAGATATAAAATGTTTTAAACTTTTACATTCTATCCTAATCTATTCTAAACCTTAAATTGTTATGGGAGGGCTGTGCACTGCTTTTATTCCCAATGTGCAGAATCTCTTTTATTGCTAGTGTTGCATGCGCGTGAGCAGCTCTGAAAACAGGGGAACTGTGAAATTGCCCTGCAGAAGAGTAGAAGTTATCCTGAAAGATTTCTGTTGTGATACCATCCACAGACCTTCTACTATCTGAAATAAAATGCTGGAGTGAAGCCAGGGAAGCTAGTGTTTCCCAACCCAACAGGCTTCAAAAATATATGTGAGCCATGAAAACTTGGATCCTCAGAGAATGGGAACAGGAATTTCATGCAACTTGTAGTGACGGATGCTGCTTTCGCGATGCATCTATTTGTCACTGGTTTATTTCTGGCCGCACACTTAAGTCTGTATTTTACTAAGGACACTCAGTATTTCTGAAGGTCTTATGGGTGAAAGCATGTTTCTTTCTAGATTCATTCTATAAAAGAAAATGCAAATTACTTCTTGGGCAGGAGGTATAAAGTGTGTTTTCATAGTATACCAGCTGAGAATCAAGTTCTGTCCTGAAAGGGTGCTAGTTTTAAATTCCATGTAAAATGCTGGGGTTTTGTAAAATCTCAAGGAAACATGGGACTTTTTTTTTTTCTCTTTAGTTATTTGTTTTTCTCAGACTGGGATAGTCTTTCTGGTGATCCTAAAGTGGAAAGGGCCTTCATGGATGGCACAAACCGTCAGGATTTGATAAAAACAAAATTAGGCTGGCCTGCTGGAATAACTCTGGATATTGTATCAAAGAGACTTTACTGGGTTGACAGCCGGTTTGATTACATTGAGACTGTAACTTATGATGGGCTTCAAAGGTAGGAGAAATATTATTCCTTGGAGGTTACAGATGATTATTTTGTATCTAGTTCAAAGAAAGATTTGTCTAACAAAATGAGATACACAAAGGATGAAAATTACAACATAATGAATGTGACGCACCTTCGTATCTATGGTGTCATGCTATTTCTAGACTGTCCTTACTTCCTCCATCATTCTTTGTCCTTTTTCTACCTTGAATACCTATTGCACTTCTTTTATAATGTACTTTTTATAGTCCACCACTACAGTACACGTTTTTATAGCATTTGCTTTTTATTATTTTTGAATTATATGCACTGTCTTCCATCATCATTGCTTTGCATCTTTTTCATGAATGAATTTATTTGAAATATTCCACTCCAAAGCACCACTTTGTGTAATGGGTATCAAGTGCTCTTCTTACATTTTATAAATCTTTGCTGTCAGAAATTAAGTTATCACTCACCCTATTGTGATGCTGGGGAAACTATATCACAGCATGCAAGAATGGAGTCCTTAAGTTTTTATGGGACTGTGTCTTATAGTATAGCGTTCAGGAGCCTGCTTATCTCTGCATCTGTGATTAATCTCTGTTACTGAAGCACAAGAAAAAAATTGTCCCCTTTAGCATGCCTCCTACATATTGACTTGAAAAAGAGTCTTCTAATCATTTGACAGGCTTATTGCTTAATGTATTTTTTCACTTACAAAATTATAAAAATAATGCTGGTATCTTTGATCCTTTATCAGGGTTTAGTAAGACAAGAATGTGTTTAGTAAAATCTCCAGTTTTTGGAGATAAAAACATATCACTCACAGCAACACCAAAAATCTTGTAGATGTTGTGCACGTGGGCAAGAGCCAATGGCATAGTCTGCAAAGAATGTTAAAATATAGCTTACTGTCCACTTGTGTCACATCTTGCATGCCTACTGCATGAACCTATATCACCTGAGAAACTCTTAGAGTAGAGCTGTAGAATTCATCTGATTTTGTAGACCTTCCTTCATGACTCCATGAAAATAATATTGTAGTGTTATTGTTATGCATTGTGTGAGGACTTAAATGTGTCTCTCTATCTCCTAATATTTATCCATAAAAACATTGTCACAATATCTTGCATAGAATAGATACAATTTATTAGCACTTGCTTTTCTTTGGTTTTGTATGGGTGATTAGTTCAAGCCAAAGAAAGTGTGGTGGGGTTTTTTTACATTCGAAGCTGCTTGAATATTTCAAATTGCTCCAGATGCCTTTCATTTCCTCTGTTTGGTCTCTTTCTCTAATTTTCTGTCAGTAATTATGAATCTTTTCGTACATTTTTGAGTTGTTGTCTTTACTCACTGTGTTTTCTTGGAAATTGTTAACACTTTTGATTGCTCTGTTTTCACTGCTGTATCTTTTATGTTTATTTACCCTGTATATTTAGCTTCATTTCTTCAGTTCATTTGGTCTTTTTCATTTGTACTTTGGCAGCTTCTATGTAGAAGCAAAAGCCAGTGAATGAATTAATACTCCTGTATCCTTTCCTCTGTTAATAAAGTTATTTTCTAGATAATATTTTGTAAATAATTTTAAAACCATCTTTATAACAGGAGAACAATAGCTCATGGAGGCTCACTGATTCCTCATCCATATGGAATCACTTTATTTGAACACAATGTTTATTTCACTGATTGGACCAAAATGGCAGTGGTGAAAGCTAACAAGTTTTCAGAATCTAACCCTCAAGTGATCTACCAGTCTTCACTGAGACCTTATGGAGTGACAGTTTACCATGCGGCCAGGCAGCCATATGGTAAGACAGTAAGTAGATTATTAAGGGAGGTTTAGCAACTATCTTACCAGAAGTTGGTAAAAATTGTAAGACACTGTTATTTTGCTGTAAAGAAGTAATAATTACAATACATAAATTTGTATTGTAAAACTGGGCTGGTTTTTATCACACAGTGTTTCATCCAGCTCCCATAGCTAATGAACTGTTGAATGCAACATTTGGAGCGGGGGACCTTATTAAATGTTTTGATATTTGGAAGAGTCAACCTTGTGCTTATGAGCAGTATGGGTGTTTGGGACTTTTTTTTCCTCAACAGTGCAATGAAGGTGCAGTTGGAAAAGGCTACCAGTGTGAATGAATTCTGTGAGATATAATTCTGAAGTAGATCTATATGCAGAAAACTATAGCCCAGATTATGGCCTTAATGCTGTGTGCTGAGTATCTCTGTACACAGCTGAATACCTTGAATGCCAGTTAGCTCTGGTGTGATTTCAGTACATTCCAGGGCAGAACTGGTGGTGTATGATTTCCATGTGATGTAGTTCCTACAGAGTCCACATGATTTATTGTGGATGTTGAAAAAATCCTGAAAAATCGAGATAATGATGCCATTAGGTTAATAGATGAAGTTATAATCCTATCTGTATTATTTTCCAGTAAGAAATCCTTGTGGAAGTAATAATGGGGGATGTGAACAAATCTGTGTTCTCAGCCACAAAACAGATAATGATGGACTAGGTTATCGTTGCAGATGTATACTGGGCTTTGATCTACATGCAGATGGACGACATTGTGTTGGTAAGAAAATGCCTTATGATTGTTAGAAATAACACTATTCCATTAGCTCTAGAGTTATTTCTAGAATATCATCCCTCTCTTCAATAGCTTTGTGGGTTCAATATGCCAAGCACTCCATGTTTTTCCATCACAACTCTTGTTGACATCTTTAAATGTAATCATTTCTGGTGATCATTTCAAGCCACAACAATTTAAACTCACTACCTTTTATGAGCATTTTAAGAGAGTTAGATATGGAATATGTGTAGACAGCTGTATGATTAAGCTCTTAGTCCTGAAATCAAGCATGGATGCTTGCTCATATGCAGATTTTGCATTATTTTGAACATGTAAGCCTGCTTTCCTGTGCAGTAATGTGCAGATTAGGTTGGTCTTGTCCCTTTGAACACATATGGCAAGAATAAGAGTTTCAGTTTTGGAGCTGTGGGCTTCCATCAGCAATCTGCTGCTTCCTGTTCAAGTGCAGAATGGTCACTGATGGGAGGTTCACCATGTGTATCTATTGGCAAATTAAGCCAGGTATGTTGTCTATAGTTTTACTATTTAACCATGCATTTATCTGGCTAGCTTAGATATAGTCTTATTATATGTTGGCTCCACAAAGCCTGTGAGTTTTTTTATTATAGATGATTGTAAAGAGGTGAACACAGAAGATGTTTTCTGCTTCCATAGGGGTAATGTTTTCTGTAAAGGTGTATTAGGACCACAGTAAGAATGCAAGAGGAATGCCTGACCGTGTCACGTAATATTCTTGGTTGGGTTTTGGTTTTTTCTTCAGTTTTTAGGTCTGTGTGTATTTAAATTCCTACTTTCTCATTCTTCTTTTTTCTATTTCCAGGCTATTAGTGTTGCCAAAGGAAAATAAAGCTTTACAGTTAATTAATTAAGTTAATAATACAGTTAATTAATTAAGTCTCACCTTGTGAATAAGTAAAGACTGTGTCTGATCTGTTCTTTTGCAGCCGTGCAGCAGTTCCTGCTGTTTTCATCCCAGCTGGCAGTGCGGGGGATCCCATTCAATCTCTCTACCCAGGAAGATGTGATCATACCTGTAACAGGGAGCCCTTCATACTTTGTTGGAATTGACTTCTGTGCTCAGGATGACACCATTTTTTTTTCAGACACAAGTAAAGACATGATCTATAAACAGAAAACTGATGGTTCAGGTGAGAATCAGTTTTAGGAACTGTAGAGAAATTGTGCTAAGGAGAGCAGAATATATATTTCTAAAAAGAAGCACAAAAAGTCACATTGTGAGATATACAGATAAATCTCAGTGTCACCCCAGTAATCTGGAAAAAGTTTGTCAAAAATGTTTGTTCAACCCATGTTAAGCTAGTTGGAGTCTCTTGTTCTTTGACAAACTTGCTAAATGTGCTTGAGAATTAACTATTTGTAGCACTTCTCACAACTATTATTTGTCATCACCAGTCTGTTTATGCAGACTAGTATGCCTTTCACTAATATGAAACTGAGCTTCTCTTTTTAATTTCCCTATCTGGTGAGCATGATGCTTGTTAGGATACTGTAATATAGAAAAAGAACATTACAGTGGTGAGATTTTTGGAAGTCCTATTTGTGGTAGTGTGAAGAATATTTCTCTCCAATTTATAATAATAATCAAATACATATTAAGTAAGCATATAGTCTTCTGAGCTTGCTTACTGCCTTGGGTCAGGATAATGGTAGACTGCAGCTGACCATTACTATCCGAAGAGTAGGTGAGGTCTGGCTGTTGAGCAAGATGTCCTCACTGCACTGACGTTAATGACCTTCATTCATAAAACTCCTCTCAGTGTAAACTTAAAGTTTTCTCTCATCTTTGGCTAGTCTTTATTTCTCCTCTTTTGGGTGTGTGTTCCTGAACATACACCTCCTTTGCCTGGAGCAAAGGGCCCAACCCCCCAGCTCTGCTTGGTTATTGGTCTTTATATTAAGTAGCACAGAGGCAGCATTTTTACGAAGGGAAGCCACTAGTTTTGTGAACAGAATATTGCATTCATGTTATTTCCTCTGTTCCTAAACACTTACAATCATGTGTGTTAAATTCTAGGAAGAGAAATCCTGACCGCTAATAGAGTGGAAAGTGTTGAAGATTTGGCCTTTGACTGGATCTCAAAGAATCTATACTGGACAGACCCTCGATACAGGAGCATTAGTGTGATGAGGCTGGCAGATAAATCTAGGAGAGCTATTGTTCAGAATTTAAATAATCCTCGATCAATAGTGGTTCATCCTGTTGTTGGGTAAGTTTAGGTTTGATTCTCACTTCAAACTATACAAACAAATAGATGGTTTAAGCAGAATTGGTGAGGTTAGGTTTACATCTCATTCTGGATTTCTGTTTGGATTTTTGTTCTCTTCCAAAATACCATCTCTTTTCAGTTCTCTTGTCTTTATTTTGTTTGTTTTATTCTGGCCTAGAATTCAGCACCTGGAGGAAAGGGTAAGGTGATACAGATTCCAGATGAAAGAAGCACTCAAAAGGATTCTCTTTGAAAGCACCAGGTTTTTTTCTTTTACTCCTGTGTGTTGATAAACAGGCAAAAGAACTTTGTTTCTTTGTATCACTCAGATTAGAAAGCTATTTCTTATAGTTGAAAGTTTTCTAAATTATTTTTAATATACTTTCAGTTCCCAGAATGCTAACCTTGGCTCCTTTATTTTTTTCTAGCTGAATTTATTTGAAACATATTTGATACTACTGGCTGTATTTGATACAGACCTTACAATATGTGATTCTGTGTATATAAAATGAAGCCCTGCTTTTCTCTGATGGAAATGCTTAACTTCAAGTTCAATACTCTGTGTTATTTGACCATGCCAAAACAGTGTTTCTTTCACAGCATAGTTAAGCTTCCTACTGCCATACTACTGAATTTCTTAAGTCTTGGATATTGAATTTTCATGTTTAGTAACCAAATACACTATTTTGGAAGTAATTTAATAAGAATAATGTTGAACTTGGACCCTTGGGTATCCCAACCTTTTTTGTTCACTGCTTTGTAAAGTTATATAACACTAGCTTTAACTCTTTGACTACAGGCATAAGTCAAAAGGATCAGGAGAAAATTCTTTGTAATATTCATGCTTACTTGCAAGTATTACCTGGAAAATGCATTTTTGCTTGATTCTTCTTCCCTGTCAGTACTTAAATGGAATCCTTAACAATTTTAACAAAGTTATGGATATTTTCTATCTAAAGGGACAAACCACTTCCAAAGATTTTGGAAGTTGTTTTGCACAGGATAAATATTAATTGTTGGTACCGCTATTGATTGAGGAGAGGGAGAGGTTCAACATAAAATTGTATTTTTTTAAGGTATGTGAAGATGTGGTACAAAGAAGAATGTTAATGCTGTTCAAACATTTGCTCTGCTTAATTACATTATATCATTGGGTTTATGTGAATTCTGATGTGTCCTTTCAGGTATATATTCTGGACAGATTGGTTCCGTCCTGCAAAAATCATGAGGGCCTGGAGCGATGGATCCCATGCCTTGCCAATTGTGAATACAACACTAGGCTGGCCTAATGGCCTAGCCATTGACTGGAGGTAAGGACAACACAGAAGACAGAAAAACTTTTTGAGCAAATGTGTTTCTTCCTTTAAACTGTTAGGGATTAAAAATAAAGGAATTGTGTCAGACTGCGTGCACTGGCACTTTTGTATTGAAGAGCTTATTTTTCAATTTGCCGAAAAGCCTTGTAAAATGTAAGATTTTCTCAGAATCCCTCACACACACACCCAGAATCCCTCCCCACAATAGCCTCTTGTCAGGTTTAAGATTATTATTTGAGAAAATGTTAGTGCTTCCTAATCAACATAAAGTCATTTGAAGAGATATGATATTTTCATTATTTCTAGTTCTTTAAGGCTGTACTGGGTGGATGCCTTTTTCGATAAAATAGAGCACAGCACCTTTGATGGGCTGGACAGACGGACTCTTGAACGTATTACTCAGATGACTCACCCATTTGGCCTTACTATTTTTGGAGGTAAGTCTGGCATTGAAAAATATTATCTATTATTATATCAGGGGTGGTGTTTTGTTTTTTTTTTATATGATGATCTGTGAGTATGTGAGGTAAAATAACATGGCCTTTGCAATACTGCTTGTCCTATAAAAAGCAATGTTGAAAGTTTCTATTAAATATATATATATATTTAGTATTTCTTGCTCGTTTATAGGACTTTTAATGTATATTTGTGTTTAAATAATTTGAGGCAGATCAGGTAACTTTTAGTGCAGGAAGGCAGATATGCTGTAGTAATTATAGCTTCCTAGGTGGGCTACTCATGGTGGACAGACAAGGTAGATCACCTCCCTAGAGATGATCAGCAATTTCAGGATTTTATTAATTGTCTGTAGAGTTTATCACCGGATGTATGTTGTGTGCGAAAAAAGATGTCAGCATCTGACCCCTTTTGATTTTGTGTAAAAATATCTTCAAAAATATTCTAAAATTTTCTGGAAAGTTGTCTTAATGAATGACTTTTAAAATTGCCTTGGAATTTGAAATGTCACTTGAGTCTGTTATATCTCAATTTAACTGAAATCTGAGAGGGCTTGTTCTAAGTTATGTCTGCCTATGACTGAAGGACTCACTTTGACTCCACTAGTGATAAAAGTCCTTTTGTCTTTGTCATGAAGCAGTTATGAAAAATTATTAAATTTACATGCAAACCCTTGCAGTTTTTTCTCATTATGCTTGATCTTTTATGTCATATTGCTCTGTAATTGTTATACGTTAAATGTCTTTCAAAACAGGTTATGCCTACTTCACTGATTGGAGACTTGGTGGAATAGTTCGAGTGAGGAAGTCTGATGGAGGAGAAATGACTATTATAAGGAGGGGCATTAGTAACATTATGCATGTTAAAGCATATGATGCTCATTCCCAAATAGGTGAGCTCTTTTGTTGTACAGATGAAAGACATGAAATAGGGAATAAGAGACAAAACATCAGGACAGCAGGTTCTGCTCTCAATTTTAGAAATGGCTTTACTGAGTCATAACTGACATGCAGGGGAGGCAGCACAGGCACTTGAAATCACACGTTGTATATTTCACTGTTTTGTGACTGTATGCAGTTTTCCTCCACCACTCGGTTACTTTATTTAATAACCCCTTAAAAGGAAATTATGATTCCATGGTATTTTGTGTAATTGAATCACCAATTACAACCTTGTATTTCTCTTTTTCTGGTAGAAGTTTTGGTTAAGCCGAACTATTTATTTTGAGGAATTGGGTAAATGTTTATTAATCAAACTACTATTCTTAAAGTAATCCCTGTGCATAAGTCTCTAATTTTTTTCTTCTTTACACAGCTGAATTCTATGCAATTCTGTGATCTAAACCAAGGATTTGGTATTGTGATTAATTTAATAAAACACTCAATGTACTTATCAAACTTATGATCAAACTATGTGCTAAGGCTCACCACCTATTTGGTGTCCAAAGATTGGATCAGGTCTCCCAGCCTTGCTCAAAGGTCCTCATTTGTGGTAGTATTCTTGTTTCCAGACAGTTGTGGAAAATTGGCAGAAAATTGGATGAAATTTAATAGTATGTTCTGGCTTCCATAAACAGTCATGTCAATGAAGAGTATATGGAATGTGGGACTTATTATTATGACTTACTACTACTACTATTACTGTCAGTGAACTTGACCCTGTTTTGCAGTGTATACAAAACCAGGATTTGCTACAGCATCTTTTTTTGTAAAATATTCTTTCACAGTTACTGTGCACTTTTAATAGTTTCCAAGCTGTTATCAGTAGTGTATACATTGATCTTCTCTATCACTTTTTAAGGCTCTAACTACTGTAATAGAGGAACAAATCCCAATGGAGATTGCAGCCATTTCTGCTTCCCAGTACCAAATTTTCAGAGAGTTTGTGGTTGTCCTTATGGCATGAAGCTGGCTTCAAATCAGCTAACATGTGTTGAAGATCCATCCAATGAGCCACCCACTTTGCAGTGTGGCTCCTACTCATTTTCCTGTAGTAATGGAAGATGTGTGCCTCGATACTATCAGTGTGATGGTGTTGATGATTGCCATGATAACAGTGATGAACAAAACTGTGGTTCTTCAAGTAAGTAATCCCTGTAATTGACAGTATTTGTTGTTTGCAGTTCAGAAAGTTTGATGGGTCAGTCTGAGTTTGTTGAAATAAACCCCAATTTTTTAGGGTTGCATCTATGGAAAAATCCTGAAATCTGCCTGGGAGATTAGTTACTTTGGAAATTATTCAGATAAATCATGGGAATACAGGATTCAACACTGGCCACATAAAGAATGCATGAAAATATTCATATCTCACTAGTTCTCAAAATTCAATTTACAGAGTAACAAAAATCTATCTTCTGAAGAAAAACGTTGCCTTTATCTTAGTTTTTTGTAAATTTTGAAAGATAGTGGAATATCACTTGTCTTATTTTGATGCATGAGGAAGGACAAACCATCTTAATGAAGATGAAGTCATTTAAAAATAGCACCATAAGAAAAATAACAAAACCATATGCATTGTCTAACCATCCTGTAAGATTAGAGCAGCACCTTTTATTTCATTTAAAATCTGAACAGAAATTTTATGGTTTTCATTATATTTGGGCACTTTTGAACTATTTGTTACATCAGGATTTGTACAGTGAAGTGGATTAAAAGCACATTGGTTCATTTCCTGGTTTTACTGTGTCTCACAGAATATTTTATTGATCAAGTAAATTGAGAGAACAGTGGGATAATTATAGTTGATAAGATATTAAAGAGTTCTTGGCTTTTATGACATTTGCTGCTTCTTTCTTCAGAATTAATTCTTTCTTTTAAATCACAAACAAGAAAATAGCGCATATTAATAAAATGTGCTTCTTAATGCATATGACTAGTATGACTAAGGTATAAACTCTATTTCTTACTAGTGGGCTATTTTAGAATAAGTAGAACATATTTTGGGGAAAAGGAAAGTATAAAGCAAATGGTTACTTGAAGAAGTTATTTTTCTTGTTCTTTAGATTGTTTTGAAGTGCTTAACAATTTAGTTTTTTATTGATTCTTGCAGTTTAAAAAAGCTTGTAAGTATTCTGTTCAGTTCTGCAGCACATTGGCATGACAGACATTTTCATTTTAACCAATGTG
The DNA here is from genome assembly GCF_964188355.1 of Buteo buteo. NCBI lineage: Eukaryota > Metazoa > Chordata > Aves > Accipitriformes > Accipitridae > Buteo > Buteo buteo. The sequence continues at coordinate 32,111,383 of NC_134175.1, forward strand.
GATTTTAGAATTTGATGCATATTTTAGACATTCTGTAAGTGTACTAAATGTACTGAATACTCTGGCAGGGAAGGCAGGTTTTGGAAATCTTTATGAAAGTGTCCTCCTGTTTTGTTTTTTTATTTAGACAATACTTGTGCTTCATCAGCTTTTACCTGTGCCAGTGGACAGTGTATTCCAGGTCGTTGGCGTTGTGATAAACATAATGACTGTTTTGATGGCAGTGATGAATTGCATTGTCCTACACAAGGACCCACTTCGTGCCCTGTAACCCAGTTCACCTGTGATAATAGACGATGTATTCCTAGGATCTGGCTGTGTGATACTGATAATGATTGTGGTGATGGGTCAGATGAAAAAAATTGCAGTGAGTATGACAACTGTCTGTTGTTTTATAACAACTCTGTATGTCAACATAGATATGTGTGTTGGTGTAAGGGTGATAAATGAAATTAGGAAGAAAGAACTAATATCTAAGTTAGACTAATGTTTTGCAGTCCATAAGATGTGGAAAACACGCCTAATTTGAACTACCAGAGCCAAGTAGAATGCAGAAAAATAATAAAAAAAAATAAAAAGGGGCAACTGTTGATGGTTATAATCATGGTGCTGCATAATGTCATCCACTGCAATTTACAGCAAAAAGCAGCTAAAGCTTAGATGTTCTAAGCACTTACTTCATGAGTGATCTCAGTAATGACTAATAGTGTAGTCAGCTAATCTAGTCCTGAATTTTTTACCAAGACAGTAGTTTTTCCATATACTTTCTTTAGCATTATTTACCACTGAGTGGAATCTTCTGTTTGTTTTGCATGAGTCCAAGCCTACATATGAATAAACAATTATCTGATACTAATGTATTAGTGCTTGTAATTTATCTCATTACTAGTTGCTGCATTACATACTGCAAGTTAGTGATAGTGTCTTTCTACTCTCTCAGTATTATGCTGATTTGAGAAGAAAGAAAAGAAACACATCTGAATTTATTGTCACTCTTAATAGCTTTCACAGGTACTTGTGAACCCAGGCAATTTCAGTGTCCTGACCATCGCTGTATTGACCCATTCTATGTCTGTGATGGCGACAAAGACTGTATAGATGGTGCTGATGAGCATGACTGCGGTAAGTGTAACTTCGTTTGTTGAATGCCTCTTTATTGTTTCCTCACTGTTGCCCCCGAGGTGTCTTTGGTGAACTCGTATTACTAGCTCCAAGACAGCAGAAAGCATTATAAACCTATCCATAAATTAACCTTGTTTGTGATGCTTGTTTTAGCATTTTAGTAAGCCCTTTGATCTCTAGGCTGGTTGCAAGGGGCTGAAATCTGTTTCCTCTCTTTTCTGTAGATTCCAAGCTCACTGCATTTTCTGTGTCCAAGGGAAATCACGTTCTGCAGTGGAACTTGGACTCCTGATATCATATCTGACTTGGGCACCTGAGAAAAATTGGGTGCAGTTTAGCTCTGCAAAATAAATAAACAACATCAATATTTTTTTATTTTGTAGTATATAACTGCAGTGCCACAGAGTTTAAATGTCTAAGTGGAGACCAGTGTATCAGCACTTACTACCAGTGTGATGGTGTTTTTGACTGTAATGATCACTCAGATGAGACTGATTGCCGTAAGTATACTGATGCTGAAAGAAAGGCTTCAGTTATTAGGTAATGCTTCTGAAAATTTCCTTTATCTGCTATATCAAATAATTGGCACTATTGTCCTTAAAACCTCAAAATTCATTTTAGGGAAACTTGTCTATAAATAATTTTTCTGAGCAGAAATTTCCAATGCAGTAGGTTCCAGCTCAAGAGTGGATTTTTCTGGCAGAGTAGAGTTTGCATTCCTTTTGGCTCTAACGTTTTGTTTTATTTGGCACCTCAGTCTCAGGGTTTAAAAGTAAAACTTTGTATCCATGAGAGTTAGATTGAAACTTTTCCTTGAGTATTTTTTCATTTAAGTTAGTTAAAATGTTGCAATGCAAGGTGGTGAAAACTAGTTTCAGCAAGTAATTTCATATTGCTTTGGGCATGTACATAGATACCAATATACACAGATATCAGTATGTGCTTGCTCAAAATATAACAACAGTTGAATTGCCTTGTTCACCATATTATAAAGTAGGAGTTAAATTGGTCAGATTCTGAAATGTCATGTAGATTAACTGGCTCTGATTCTATGGCCTGATCTAAAAGCAACACAGTTCTTAATAGTATTGTAACTACTTATGCAAAAGATGAGCTGAACATAGTGATTTTGCTTCTCTGTCTAAAATTGAAATAGCTTCTGAACTGTTGAATGTCACTGTTTTAGCTACAAGACCACCAGGGATGTGCCACCAGAATGAATTTCAATGTCAATCAGATGGCAGTTGTGTTCCTGCTAACTGGGAATGTGATGGCCATCTTGATTGTGCCGATGGCTCAGATGAACATCATAGATGTCCTGCCAGGACGTGTCCTTCATCTCTTTTCCGCTGTGATAATGGCAACTGTGTCTATCGAGCATGGATCTGTGATGGTGATAATGACTGCAGGGATATGAGTGATGAGAGAGATTGTCCTACTCAACCCTTCCGCTGCCCCAGCTGGCAGTGGCAATGTCCAGGTCACAGTATCTGTGTGAATCTGAGCAAAGTATGTGATAATTCTGCTGATTGTCCTAATGGAGCGGATGAATCCCCATTGTGCAGTAAGTTACTGTTCAAGCATCTGTTATAGCCTACTATGTGCTACAGCTTCAGCAAGAAGTGGAATATTCAGCATGCTGTATTTAGTGCAGCAACACTTCTAGCAGAAATCATAAGCATGCTGAAATTAGAGCTCAAATTACTAAGTGGAACTTGCTTGCAATGAAAGGAGACTATGATGATGACCAGTGAATTCATTAGCTATGTCCAATCTTGTGCTCTGAATTCAAATGTTACTTCTGCTGACTTTAATATAGGTTTTTATATAGCAATATGGGAATGAGTTTTGTGTTCCTGAACACATTCACTAAAGCATGGTATGCTTTAAGTTCAGTTGAAATGTGATTCAGTCCTTAATATTTTCTTTTGAATTTCTAACTTCAAAAATCACGAAAAAAATCTGAAAGCTCACATGTAGCCAGAATTTGTATTTATGTTGATTATGAATTGATTTAAGCATAACCTTTTTCTTTCTCTCCTTCTTTCCTCCTTCTTCTCTTTAATCAATGCACATTCTCAGATGAACCCCAGCCAGGTATGATTATAAATGATTTTAAATTATTGTTTATAATACAATTTTAGGTTTGGAGTGGTACAGTAAATTTTTTTGTATATTTCTAGCTAGTTCTGAAAAATCTGTTATAAATGCTTAGACAGTCTTCTGTTTAGCATTCACGTAATGGGATTCAGTAGTACATACTATGTTGTTACCTGCCTTTATGTGTATTGTGTGTGTTATATTTTGCATAAGGGCCTCAGTCCAGTCTCACGTTGCTTAACTGATGATTGTGCAGTTATGTTTTAGCAGCAGTCTTAGGCTGGTAATGCAATTGCAAAGTATTAAATTTAGCATAAGAAGCTTTTCTTAACTATTTGCTTATTTTAACCCCATTTCAGATCAGGAGAGCTGCTCTGACAATAATGCTGGCTGCACTCATGAATGTATTCAGGGACCATTTGGAGCTCAGTGTACCTGTCCTATTGGATACCAGCTTGCAAATGACTCCAAGACCTGTGAAGATATTAATGAATGTGACCCTCCAGGCTTTTGTAGTCAGCACTGTTACAATGAGAGAGGGTCTTTTAGGTGTTACTGTGATGAAGGATACATTCTAGAAACCAATGGGAAGACTTGTAAAGCAGCAGGTGAGCAACATTGTTGTCCACCTAAAGAATGACAACAGTGTCTGGGAAATGTCCAGTTTTGCCATTTTCATATTGTTCTCTTTTAAAGAGCTGATGTGAACAGCTACGGTTCATGTTCATGGCAGATGACCTTGAGTATTAAAACTGTCAGCTGAGGGGTTAATTGGAAACTATTATTTCCTTGAAATAATATATTTAAATTAACACTGTAATTTTTAACCCTGGAATTGTCAAAAATAATATTCTGGAGAAAAGCAATGCCACGCATGTGTAAGCCACAGGTTAAAATTTGCTCTTTGTAAAGTTCAACGCTCACAGAGGGTTTAAATCCCAGCCTTTCACAAGACTTATCTAGTGCCTATGCCATACTGTGCTCATTTCTAAAGAGCAAACAACACCGACACAGCCTAGCAGTCCATTTTTCTGTGTCTCTTACGTAGTACACTGACAGTACAGAGGGGTCATATACCCAGTGGAATTTGTCACCACAGGATTTCTGGTTTAGGGATATACTTAGGTTGTGGAAGACTCTTGCAATTTACCTGCATATAAGTTTGGCCTTTAATAATAGGGAATTTCCCATAGTTTGCTGTCTTTATGGTTGCTACGCTTCAGTTGTTTTTGAGCAGCTTATCAGTGTAAGGTGCTGCACAGCAATCTAACTGCAGCAGCCTATGGTTTTCCTGTAATCTGTTTATTCTTCTCCCTGGTCCCCATGCAGTCTAAAGGGGGAAAAAAGAGCAGGCTGGCTAAAAAGGAGGAAGAGCCAGGCTGAGTAGAGTAACTGGTGGTACAAAGAACTTTGGGGTTTGAATCAGGACTGGGAGCTGAGAGTGGCTTATGGAGGAATGAGGGTTGGATGTCAGCAGCAAACTAGTTGGACAATGGGGAAGAGGACTGGAGGTCCAGATATGAGACTGAGAGGGGAGTCTGGCAGAAAGAGTAAATGGTGGAGAAAGGGTAGAGAAAAGCCAAGGCAGATCCAAAAGTCAGGATGGACAGACTGGATGTGGTAAAATACCTTGGCCTGAGAATTGATTTGAATTTGTCCTTTCAATATATGTATCTTGATACAATAGCTTTGATGCTATAAAGCCATGTCAAATTAGTCAGTGTTTCTTTTTCTTACAGAATTACTGTTGAAGAGCTTATTGGTTTATTTTAATTTCTTTTCCTTTGACAGAGTCTGGGAATCTTCTTTTGCTGGTGGCTAGTCGTAACCAAATTGTTGTGGACAACATCACCTCTCAGTCACACAGTATTTATTCTCTGGTTCGGGATGGGAGGAATATTGTGGCTATTGATTTTGATTCAATCACAGATCGTATCTTTTGGTCTGATACAACACAGGATAAAATTTGGAGTGCTTATCAAAATGGGACTGACCGAAAAATAGTAAGTTTTGCTGAGTTATTCTTGTCTCTTTGTTGCAGAGAGACAATGAAGACACTGTATCTCCAGTTAACAAAGGGGAAGAGGGAATCCCAACATAGTAATAAGAGAGATAACATAGACAAAGTGAAACAACTTTGTAGATACTAAGCCAACAATTCATATAGCTTTTTGAAAGAGAAAATTGAATGCTTTCAAGAAGCCATCTTTTAACATCAGGCTATAAGTTAATTTTCCTATTTGTAGATGCTGACTTCTTCAGTAGACCCACTGAAGTTGGTAGGAGTGTTTAGGTATATGCTTTATCAGTGCTTTTAATATGTACATTGTGACTCATTCTGCATAAAAGACCTAGAAAATATTGGAGATTTGGTTCCCCAATTTCCATATCTATAGAAATGGAAAGGGTAAAAAACTTAGTATCACTAGCTTGTTCTCTCTCTTTCTCCCTCTCTCTCTTTGTTATTAAACAGGTGTTTGACAGTGGTGTCACTGTGACTGAAAGTATAGCAGTAGATTGGGTAGGTCGCAATCTCTACTGGACAGACTTTGTTCTGGAAACAATTGAAGTCTCTAAAATGGATGGGAGCCACAGGACTGTGCTGATTAGTGAAAATATAACAAACCCAAGGGGACTAGTGTTGGATCCCAGAATTGAGTAAGACTTTTTTTTTAATGTTTTTTTTTTTTTTGAAAAGATGCGTATTTTATGATTTAACAATAATCAGATTTGAGATATGCCCAAATTGTATTGTAATTGTAAATGACAAGTGGAAGAGAAAACTTAAGATAATTTTTTAAAATAGTGTGTTTGCAGAAGTGATTTAATATTTCAAGTCATATGGTAATTATGTGTAATCTATTGTTCTGTTTCACTGTAACAAGATGGTTTTTTCCTGTAAAACAGATTTTCCTGCATTTGCTTCCTAGTTAAGAACTATTAATTCAAAATTCTGACGTATCATTATCAGTTGGTGGTTTACCACAAACCTACATGTAGTATAATGTGGTATGCCTACCTGGCAAGGAACAGGGTCCTTCATAGCCCCAAGTCTAAAATAATGGTCTATACCATATTAATGTTATCACAAAAGCACCTTCCCATTTCAGACAGCAAGTGGCATACAGTAAATGGAATGTTATGGTTTGAACTGTTTGCGTACAAACTTTTACTGTTTTTTGAGCTCCTCAGTGCTTTGAACTCTGTTTATGGCCAGTCTCTTCAGTATAGCACTGTTGACTTTATCAATGCATGCCTGTAAAAGTACAAACCCATATCAAATTATTATTTAGCAACCAGAAAATCAGCTTATAATCAATGTTGAGAAACAATGATAACAGTAGCTTTTTTATGCTGCTATTACTGACAAATGAAAACAGCAGTAGAAGCATTAAAAGAATTTTTGCAACAGAAATTATGGTAATATCTTGAGTAAGCATGTTGCTGAAATGAATAATTTCAGCATCATTGTGTAGGACTTTTCTTAAAAAGGTTGTTTCTATTTTTTGGCTAATTAGTCTTCGTGTAATGTTTCTCAATAGGCAACTAGGTTTTTTTCAGATTGGTAACCACAAATTATTTTTTCAGTGCTCATGTAATGTTCTGGACTGACTGGGGCCAAAACCCTCGAATTGAAAAAGCCAGCATGGATGGCAAAATGCGAACAGTGATTATTAACAATAAAATCTATTGGCCCAACGGACTCTCCATTGATTATCCAAATAAACTTCTCTATTTTGCTGATGCTTATCTTGATTATATTGATTTTTGTGATTACAATGGGAACAACAGACGACAGGCGGTTGCAAGCGATCTGGTAAGACATTAATAAGAAACCATTGTTTTACTGTGTCCTTGCCGATAGTACTTAAAAACATATTTGCCCTGTCATAGACTTGGATGTGTTTTTCTTCAAAATACTTGGGTGAAGCAGATATGAAGTATTCTAGCTGCTTGCTACAGCTGGAAAAAGAATTACATATCCTGTTCACAGTCTCTCAGGAGATCTTCAACAGAACCTGGAGCTGAGTGTAATCTTAGTGCTTTAGATAATTCTCATTTGTTCTGTCTGCATGCATGAAGTCTAAAGGTGACATCTGACACTGCCTACAGCAAATGCACCAGCTAGTTAGTATAAGCAAATACAGTACAAAAACCTGGAAGAACTTTACCGGGTCACCTTTTCTGTGAGTGAAGATTGCTACTATTCTTGACAGCAGTGAAAGGACTGCCAGGACTTGCTGTGTGCAGGGCACTTCCTGAAGACCATCTCCCTTACAGGCTATCTCCCAATGAAGTGCTGCTGTCAGCTTGTAGCACTGTCCCTGTACCAGCACAATAGTTCAGATATTCAGTTGGTACATATAAGCTGGTATAAATAACCACATGTATATTTTCAAGAATTGAACCTTGGGGCTTTTATTTGTGGCTAGAGAGACAATTCTTGTGAAATAGGAGCTGGTGCAAACTTTCTTGCCCCACTCCTAGTTTTCTGAAATTTAGATAAGCCACCTTCTTCGACCCTCTGCTAAATTATAGGGTTGCTTATCAGGGATGCAAGGTCTTGACAGGTCTGTAACTCTCACTAGGCATTTCCTCTTGTGCCCTTGAAAATCTACAATTGGGTATTTACCTGTTGGTTCCCAGTGTTCTGCCTTACAGTTAGACTGCTTTGTTAATTCCTCATGCTGTACATATCACAGGGTCTATTTAGCATTTTCATTTTAAAAAAATGTGTATTTCCCCCATAATTAATGTCTTGTTTTCAGGCAATAGATGATATTTCATATTCTTTTGCTGAAAAACATCTTTTGAGACACAACTGCTTTTTTTTCTTATTTTTTTAAAATTATGCTCAGCTCTGTTGTTACTTCATTGCAAGCTTTAAATATACAAATCTCCAGAACTAAATTGGTAAACATTCTTATGTTTTAGATATTGCAGCATCCACATGCTCTAACTGTCTTTGAAGATTTTGTGTACTGGAGTGACCGCTATACTAATCGAGTAATTCGGGCTAATAAATGGCATGGAGGAAACCAGACAGTTATGATTTATAATATTCACCAGCCTTTGGGGCTTGTGGCAGTCCATCCTGTAAAGCAACCTAATGGTAAGTTCAGCAAAACAACTTTGGTAATTACAAAAATAAGCCATGCAGTAATGTCATACATATGCACTCCTGGAATCAGTCTTGTCAGCAAATGGGCTGGGTTAAAACAAGTAAACAGTTCATACTATTGACTTGCAACTGAAGGTCATTTCAGCCTGTCCAACCTGGTGTTTAGGGAAAGTAACCTAGGCAGCGTGTAAGCATAATGACTAGCCAAAAAGAATAATAGGAAAGTAGTATGTGGCACTTTCTTGCACTTTGTTTTGAATGTTTTTATAAGAAAATTGGAGCATTTTTGGAAAGGATTTTAATTTTTAAAATTTATCTCTGTGGCATACCAGACTCACTTCCTTGTATGTTAATAATATTCTTTTAGACAAGATTACTGTCATCAACCTTCTCTGAGAGCACTTCTGCACTATTTTAATTGGTGAAATAATAATAATAAATAAACCCCTTCAGTGCATTTAGGATTCCTGCTGAGATCATATGCACATGATCTTTTGCAGCTGAAAGACTGTAAAAAGAAAAAAAAAATAATTTTTTTTTCTTTCTCCTAGTTAGAGTTATCTTCCAAATCAGGCCTTTTGTCATTTCATGGCATGACTTGCAGAGTGGGAAATATATTGATATGAATATTATCTTTCATTTTCTGCTATATATCTTGTGTATGGAGTGTTTCTGATTAAAAAATGTTACAATGACTTACTTTTTTTTTTTTTTTTCCTTGAAAATTTTCATACCGGGGAGGGCAGGGACTTGCATCTGAGTAAGGCACTAGTAATTTCAGTGCTATATTTGTTTTGGAACAAAACGTTCTTCAATCATGTTCAGAACTAAAGCCACTTGGCACTCTCACTGCAAATTGTACAGTCACCAGAGGGTACCATTAATTTATACATCATAGTTCTGGTTTAAGAGGTTTTATTTTACAACCCAAGGTTTAAAAAACTTTCTACCACTGGTGGAGAAAATTATTTATTTTTCTTCATTGTATTAAATTAGTACATTTTATGATCTTTCATTTAGAATAGTTCTGTTGTACTTTATGTGGCCAGACAGAGAAGGGAATAAAGCACTTGCAAAATAGCAAGTTTACCAATGAAGAAATAATTATTTGCTGATTGAAATTCCAGATGCAGTATTAAAACTATCATCTACTCTCCTTTTTTGTAAATCATTAGATCTTACACCAACTAAAGTGTGGATTTGTTAATCTGATGAGATGAATAATTTTCTTACAGCTTGAGTTCTGAGTTTATGCCATCGTTTTATTGTCATCTTGTTAATTTGTTTTCAGTTCTTGTTAGTTTTTATATTAGGAACAATTGTGTCATTTCCTGGAACTTCCAAGCTTCTCAGGCTAAGGCCTGCTGCAGTTGCTAAGAATGTACTCAAAATCTGACTTTTATTGCGAAGATGGCTCATCCTGAAAAATCTTCTTTAGTGGCACATTTATGGAAGTGATCTAAATGGCTAAATTTTAGTGTATAGTAATAATAGCAGTCAGTAGAGACCTTCTTCACTGTCTTTTTTACATTTTACAAGCTTAGACCGACAGTTTCAAAGTCATCCAAGAAATTATGCATTGAACTCCCACTACCTTTGAACGAGATGTAGGCAACTATTTTGTCTCTTTAGTTGTCTCCAAGAAGCTTCAGTAAATAATTTAAATCCCTCATCTAGAAAGGTTATAATGATCAAAGACTGAAAATCCCACAGGCCTCCTAGTGCAGTTACGAAAAGTTTGAAAAGGAATTTGAAAGATTTTCTATGATGCAAAAAAATTGAAAAGACCACTGTGATAATGCTACTGGTTTTACATGAAAAATTATATCCTGTTACAAGTGTATTGTATTGTGGTTCTTGGAAATAACTTAATTTTATTTTAAGGAAATAGCAAAACTGATATAGTGCTGGGTTGATATTATCGGTAGCAATGAGATTGAATATTCTTTCCAGTTGCTCATATTGTTACAATTGCTAATACTTTTTTTTTCTTTTCAGGTATCAATTCTTGTGCGTCATCCCCCTGTAGCCACCTCTGCTTGCTTTCTTCATCTGGACCACTTTTTTTTTCCTGTGCTTGTCCTTCAGGATGGATACTTTCTCCTGATAACAGGAACTGCATGAGAGGTAGGGCAGTAATAATGAGAGATTAAAAAAAAAGACCTGACACCGTCAAATCCATCCCTCTGTCAGGCAAAAAGCATATTTCAGATCTGTCGGCTGCTGCTCATGAAGTCGAAGTTTGGGGCCATTCCAGTCAGACTTCATTTAGGACACATGGAATATACTTGGCCTAAAGGTTTGGAGCCAGGTTCTGTAAAGAAATCAGATTCAAATGCTTCATTTGGGGGAAGTGGATGAACTCAATTTTTCCTTTAAGCACTTTAAAGAAGCCACATTTTAAAATTTCTCAGCACATTCAAGGTTTTGTTGTTGGAATACATCTGGAAAAGACTTTAGTATCAGTTAAAAGTGAAAACATACTCTGGCAGAATGTTGTCCTTATAAATATTCAGCCTGGAAACCTGTTTTTAAGAGTTGCAATTGTAAGAATGTCAGGATGCAGGACTAGAAGGGACTTTCTTGGTCACTCAAGTCTGTTTCCTTTTTGTCCTTGACTACCATATCATATGTCCCCTTTTGCTAGTCAAGCTCCAGTTTAAGATTAATTTGGTTTTTTACCCCTAAAACTCACTGAACCTCACAATTTTGATATTTGGAAACCTGATTTTCTGTTCTAATGTAGTCTTTCCCCAGTTTGTGCCCATTTCTTGTGCCATTTTTGTCCTCCAGGATAAATAACATCAGTAGTTCTCCTTCATCCCTGATATATGTTCTGTTGTATATATTTGAAGTGACTCACATTCTTTCTCAGCCTGTATTTTGCTGAGTAAGTTCATGATCTTTTAGTTTTCTCTAATGAGGAGAGATGCTCTCCTTGTTCCTCATCATTCTCTTCACCCAGTCTGAACTAAGGGATTTTGGAATTCAGATCAAAATTTCATAGCTTGAGCTTTTTCCCTCCCCAATGTAAAAAAATTATTATGCCAAATGCAGGAGGTCTAGAAACACAGCCTAAAATTACAGATGCCACAGGTGATGCAGCTGTAACAGAGCTAACCTTTGAAAACAAAACATCATATCAAAAAGTACCGCTGAACTTTCTTTGAACAGTCCACAGATCTCAAAGATTTGATAAAATCATTTAGACAATTAATTAAAAAAAAAGTCATAAAAATTAAAATTACTGGCAGGCAGTTTGTGACTAGAAATTTGACCAGCTTAATTTTGTCAGATGAAGCATTAATTATTAAATTTTCCATCAGTTGTACAGATATAAATTATACTTTGGTGCTTCCCTAATAAGGAAGCTTCAAATCACTGAAATTTAAGTAGAAATTGTCTTTGGGATGAGCTAACACTAGAAATCTCTGCCAGTCAAAAGGTTCTTTTCTTTTAAAGCTATCTAAATTTTAAAAGCCATATCACGCTCTTTTCCTGCTTGATACTTAGCAGTGTGCTCTTTAAAGAGCTATATTGCATTCACATTTTTCTTAGCAGCAGTAAGAGAATTAGCAATTTATATAATCTGAAATGAAGTGCAAGTTTGTTTAATCTATTTTTAAAAAAGAGGTTTTCTTTTAGAAATCTGTACTGGTTTTAGTATTTACAGGCTTATAAAGGGATCATGATGAAAGAAATGAAACATAGCAGTGATGAAGCACATGCCTGTGTAGAGGTTGACACAGTTCTGCCACTGAATCGAGCTATTGACAGTTCTCATCTTTATTGCCCACATGTTGCAAACTTCTCTGTTTCTACTTAGGTACAGTTGTGGCCCTTTTATAAATTACATAATTGCTCAATATAAATTGTGTAAGAGAGAAATAGAAATATCCCTCTGTGAAGCACAAGTCTTTTAAACTATATGCGCTTCTATTTTGTTTTTATATGCAATTTATACATTTAAAACAGCATGTAAAAAAATATACAGATTTTGGGAATTTTTAAAAATAATGTATTTGCTGAAGGTCAGCACATTGGAAAAAGTTATAAAAAATATGCTGATTCCTTTCATGGTAGAAGATTTAAATTATTGCTAATGATTACAAAGGAATAGGCATTTGCTATTTCTTTTCTAACATTTACTATTATCCTTATCCTTGCTGTCATTGTTTACTTTAATAGGCCACCACAAACTTTCAGAAGAAAGATTAAACTGAGCTGGATACATTTGGTTGCCCAGTGTCTCTACAACACAATGATATTGCTGGTCTCTGCCTGCTTAGTTCACATATTAAATACTGCTAACTTCATGTTGACGGAAAGGCATTGATTCTAGGATTGCAGCATTTCTAGCTTTACATAAGATGAAGAGTGCTAATATTGTAAGATTGCCTTTGCACTTATTTAAACTGCATTTCAGGTTGATGTTAAAGATGGTAATGTAGCAAGCCAGCTTGGAAATGAAGCAAGGAATTTATGCATATTAAAATCTTGTATTAATATGGTAAACTTGCATATTTAATATAACAATACATTAATTTTATACACTTTATCATTTGTCACGTAAACCTGTATTAAGTTTAAGAGTTGCAGAAGTTATATTAATGTCTGTCTGATGAAGCTGCACAGATTTTAGGTCTGTATAGCTCTGCAAATTTGCTCTATTGTCCATTGTACGAATGAGGAATAATCAGACTGTATAGATTTGCATAGGTGTTAAACTTCAAGGAAGCAATCAGCGAAAAATTTTCTGTAGACTATAATAGGTTTAAATGAGACTATCAAACTTCTCAAGTACAAACAGCCTAACCTAGAGAATTCACGTACCTGTATTTCAGCAGGATTCACTAGTGTTGTACTGTGTACAATTAGAAAGGGAATAAAGACTCCAGGGTCCTGTATACATTGGAACAATTCCACATTAATTTAGCTGTTCTTCGCAAATGTTTTATAGAAGAGCACTGGCATGCCACATTCTTAGGGGAAAAAAAAATGGAAGAAGTCCAAGAATTTCACAGGCAGAGCTAGCTATATATCTTCAGGCAATTTGCCAAAATGTGATATTTGTGCCGAGACAAACGATATCTAAGCTTATGTCAAATTTGACAAATAGTTCCAGCTGCCAGAGTGAAGTATGGAGAGCAATTTTTGAGACATGCAATGATGCTGTGGTTTGTGGTTTTTCATGTTAAGATTTTCACTGCAAAATTTATGTAAACGTATTAAGCAGCCAGTGAAGAAAATCAAAACAAAAAAAACCCAACACAAAACAAAAGAAGTCTTTCATCTATTATAAAAGAGGAAATGAGTTACTGCTACCCTCTATGCAGCAGTAGCAGCCCAGTTCCCTATCAGGTGGTAGCTTGTGCCTATAGAGAGAAGAGACTAGAATTTGTTCTCCAAAGGCAAAAGCACAAGGAAGAAGGGAATTGGTGTTCAGGAGATTCTCCTCCACTACTCCCTAGCAGATGAGAAATGAAGTTGCTGACTCACACTTTACAGCTCTCCAATGCATTTTCTCAGGTCACCTGACTAGATGCCCTTTGTTAATAAGATTTAAGCATAAGGGTACAAGTTTACCTAAAAGTAAATATACTATAAGGGATTATGTCTACTGCCTTAGAAGTAAAACAAGAAACACAGTACTGCAGTTATATTTAATAATAAAGATCAGAAACTGCTGCTCTGACATTGGTAACTTGCTTGTGAATCCTGCTTAATAGGCATTAGAACCCATCTCAGGCATGTCCTGTAGAGCCCTCAGAGCTTTGTCCTGCTGGTTCCCATTCTCAGAGATTTGAAAAAGCTGCTCAGAGCAGCTGTGTGAATGTACTTCTTCCCTTGGCCAGCAATTGAGTGATCCTGCCTTAATTGCTTGCACATGCATTGTGATTGCACAGTGCTGAAACTTTAAATGTTACAACAGTTACAGTAACTGATAACCTTACTCCTAGTGACGGAACAAAATTACAGGTAAGTGGTTGCAAAACATCACTGGTAACATTCAACCATTCTCGGCATCAGGAAACTTTTGGGTGGGAGAGGGGAAGTATCATAATGCCATTTTCTTGATCAGAGACAACCCTGAATTACATTATATGTTTTCACAGTTGAACACCCTTTCCTTATTGCTGTAAGAGATAATATAATTTATGGAATTTCTCTGAACCCTGAGGAGAAGACGAACGATGCTATGGTTCCAATAGCAGGAGTTCAAAATGGTGTTGATGTTGACTTTGATGACTCTGAACAGATGATTTATTGGGTTGAAAATCCAGTAAGTTAGTATTTATGTTCAAAATGTGCACTAAAATAAGACTTTTTATTTTAAAATAATGTTTTTGACTGAAATATATTAGCATTGCAGGTAAGAATTTTGGTAAATATAATTGAAAGAAATGGAAGGGTTTTTTTGTTGTTGTTGTTGTTTGGGGTTTTGGGGTAGTCCCATGTCGTGTCATTCCCGCCCCGGTAAGGCAAGGAAGCTTAATCTCTTTTGTAAATTAGTTTTCATGTTTGTCAGCTGCAATATTTGATTAATGCTATTTCTGGCTCAGCCGGAGACAGAAACAGGAAATATTGGAAAACATTGACAGAACCATACTCTCAGCCCCCCTTTGCTGTAGTCCACTCTTTCTCCTCTCACTTGATTTAGGACTTAATTCTGCAAACACAGCCAGAACACTTCTCCGTGGGAGCAGTACATTGGACACAGTGGCACTAAACAACAGAATGACAATACGTGCATCTAGTCTGAGCACTTAATGAAGAAACATAGTAGAGAGGCATCATTTCCTTTAAATAGAAGAAAATAATTGCAAAGTCACAGTTTCCAGGTAGCACGTGAGGCTTATACATCTAAAAAATAGTTCGAACTAATTTTTAATTGTTGATTATAAATGTTTGACTAAGCATTTTTAATGCTTATCCTTAACTAAGAAAGGATATGTGTTCCCTAAGGGTAACTTGCCACAAAAAATTCCCAATTTTTGCAGGATAGAAACTTCAAAAAAAACCCCACCTGTGGCAGTCTGGGAGATGGATGTGGTAGGAAACTGCTGATTCAGCAATATGTGTTCCTGGAAACTTAAAAGCAGTTCTTTTTTCAAGAAAAGCAGTGCTTACATCTTGGAGAAGTATAATGGTAGATAAGGAGATTTCCATAGTTGTGTTTTACAGAAACAGTTCACGCTAATTTGTTACCTGTCATCCACACAAGTTTTACATTTTTTTTTCCCAAACCATTTCCCTTACATTTTGCAGGTTTGAAGTAAAAATAAGTTTAAAAAAATCACTTATTTTAAAGCCTTTTCTGTGTCACTTGTAAGGAAATTATAATTTATTCAATTATTTATTTTTTTAAAATTAGAATGTTTAATTCCCATGAAGTATTTAAATAGACGTATTTAAGCAAACCTTTGCCCAGGGAATTAGATGAATACTCGGGAATCTATTTGATCCTCCGTGCAGTCTGAAAAAATGTTCTTGACAGATCTCAGCCAGCAGATACAGCTGACATTTACAAGAGGTTGAACGGTTCTGTAGGAGGTCATGGGCTGATATATCCATTAATAGAGCTGGCAAGTGAAATGCCAGGTGCCTCTGCAGGCTGAGTGCGGGTAAGTGCTGTATTTTCAGTTAGGTCTTGAGCTCCAGCCTGACAAATGTGTGACTATGAGCTGTGCCCCCTGTCTGTACCCCTCACCTGCAGGCCTCAGGCTGCTGTTGCTTCCAAACACAAGCTGAGACACCCCTGTCGGTCATGGCTTGCTCTCTGAAAAAAGATACTTCTCTGGTTTCTAATGACAGAAGCATATTTGCCTACTTACTTAAGCGTAGTGCTTGTTCATTACCACAAGGCCTCTTCCTTAACAACCTGTTTTGCCTCCATCCATTGCATGTTAGGGTTTTCCTGGGGTTTGTCTACACTTGCATAGTTTGTAGCTGTGATTTCACTGCCAGTGTTGGCAACAGTTGAAGCTGTAGTTAGAGCTCAAGTGAATGTCTATCAACTTGTTCACCCTGTCTGAAACAAACTGAAGAAACAGATAAATATCATATTCTACTTGAAAATATCCCTATTCTACTTGAAAAACACTTCTGAAGTATTTATATCTTCAGATGTCATGTTCCATAGGTTATTAATTGTAAATGTCAGTAATAGTCAGGAGAATTCCTAACTGTCTCTAAAGTGCCTATCATACTAGACACTGCTGTAAATATCCAACATCCATCAGACTCTCAAAGTAGGGTTTATACAGTACCAAAAGTTATCCTACTTTCCTACTTTTTTCTGTAGGCCTAGGGATTCAAGGACAGGTTAATTTGCAAATAGCACTACATCGTTAGGATTCAGCAAGCAGCACGCTACCGGTGTCTAAGAAATTCTGCCTATTTAAGCCAGCAGTGAATTTGGCCTGGAGTTCTTGTTCAGATTTTTGCCATCTGATATGTTGATTCCTTTCTGAAGCACCATTTCCAATTCTGCACTGAGATACTTAAACGGTCTACTGATATCATGGTAACAAATCAATTAAGAATATGCATGGACAAAATGATTCTCTGTTTTTTACTGCCTGGGCCTGCTCTATCTCTGCCTCTATCTCCTCCCTTCTTGAACTGGGCTAGTGTTAGCTGCACAGCTTCTGTCTTCAAGTGATGCAAAGTTCAGGCTCTAACGGTGTGCTGTATTTTCTGTCCCTTCGGGTTGGCAGTGCCCCTCTGTCTTTCACCAAAGTGCCAGAGCAGAACAGACCTACTGCATGTGTCACCTCAGTGAAGAACTGGGGTGGTGGGTCCCAGTGCTACCTTGTCTGGGAGCCTGCACCATGGGGTGAGATCTTCCCAGGACAGGTGCAGCATGTCTGCATCAGTGGAGGAAGAAGTAGTGAGAAGAAAGAAACAGATTTCAACACCTGCTCAGAGCTCCCCCAACCCTACTGACCTCTTCTCCAAAAGGCTTAATAATGCGTGATAGCTGCTGGTATTTCAATTCTGCATTAATACTAGTTGCAAAAAATTCATCTGACAATATGCAGGACTTCTGCAGAACTCCTGTAAAACTGACATAACCTGAAGAAAGCTCAGGAAGGCAGCTATAGTAACTCCTTCAGACCTTTATCTGGCTTGTCTCTCTGTTTGGTGCTTGTTTATATCATGCTTTAGCGTCACACACTATAGCTAATACCATAGAATCTGCAAATCATAAGTTGTTATTCCAAAGGTTACCCTTACGAAGAAACCTGCAAGGATAATCTTAGTCTTGATTCTTGCTATTACAGCTTATTAAAAATCTGGTTCTTAAGTATTTATGCATGGAGAGAATACTATTTTCCTTTACTAGATTTCAGGTATATTAAAGATGGTTAACTGAGGTATCCTGGTAAAAATCTTTTGATAATGAAATAGAAATTACAGAAGTGTCACTGTATATAGCTTAAATATATACAGTCCAACCTTATAAAATACTTTATTTCTGTCAGTCAGGTTTTGGTTGGTGAATGGTAATGCCTCCTCACACTGGATTTACAATATGATTTACAATAATATTTTTACAAGTTTATGTGTTGAACATATACAAATACATTTCTTTCTACTGGATTTTCATTTTGCTAAGAAAAGATTGTAATATAAAGTAAGTGCTCATGTACTTGGAATAGAACAGTGTTTTCTGCTCTTGACATTTTTGTCACTTTTGTTATCTTTTTTCCCAAGGGTGAAATTCACAGAGTGAGGTCAGATGGAGCCAACAGGACAGTTTTTGCTCCAGCAGCTGTTATTGGTGCTCCTATTGGTCTGGCATTGGACTGGATATCTGCAAACCTGTATTATAGTAACCCAGGGACACAGTCAATTGAGGTAAGTATTTAAGAGGCACAACTGGAAAGTAATAGCCTAGATTTTTCACTGTGATGTGTACAGGTTGAAATTAGTAATATTTTTTTTTAGTGAAAAACTGAAATTAGATTTATTTTAAAATGCAAATGGTTTGTGTAGAAAAAATACTTTACAGACTTGAAGAGATAAACCTAAATTTGAGCATAGTCAAAAAGATTAAAAGCAGTATATTCTGGAATTTTTATTTGTGCTTAGGTCTCTCTTTTTTTTTTTTCCTTTTCTTTTTTTTTTACCCTCCCTTCAAGTCATTAGGCTTCTGGTGTTTGACACATAACTTCTCTGATCACTAGAGTTACTATTATTATTACTATTCTCATTCCAAATCAATGATCCCAATGCAGTGCCTCTGATAGTAAAGGAATGTTGCCATCAAATGCAGTAAGATCCACTCCCAAATGCTTTGATATCATATTATGTAGCTTTCTGGAGACTAGCAGTCTGATGCTATGTGAAGGATAAAATTGCCATTTAGTGTAGGGAAATAGAGGATAAACAATATGTAATACAGTAATGACTGTGAATAAGCCCAGCCATTAATGTCCTTGGCCCAAAACATGAATACATACTATTAAATTAAAAGGCAGCTAATTTAAACAAATAAAATTGAATACTTTCTAAATCAGCATTTCATCAACCTGTTCAGCCTGTAATACTTTCAAGATATTATGGAAGCTGAAAGATTAACTATTTTTATACCCAAAATGCTTACTTGTTAACATAGGCAGGTTATAAGCTGCAAGCAGCTCATGCAAGGGGTGCATGTTAGAGAAGGGAGATGGTTAGAGTACAGAACAATGTGCTCGCTCTTCATAGTATGTGGGAGAGTATTCTGCAATTTCAACTCCCTGTGGATTTAGGCTTCCTTCCTTTAATTTGAAAATCTATCTTAAGTTCTATATTACATGCTCTGATGAGTTCAATGTTTGCATAGGTCCTGAAGCTGCATGGTGACGTAATGTACAGGAAAACACTGATTACCAATGATGGTACCTCTCTGGGAGCTGGCACGCCAATTGGTTTGACAGTTGATCCAGCAAGAGGGTAAATTTCCAAAATTGCTGTTGTCTTTGCACATAAGTATGTTCTCCACATTTTTCTTAATTTTTAGGGTCTTCAGCTTCCATCCTGGATTTGACATGGTTTTGTTTTTTTCATATTTGTGTGGAATTTATTTAGTCTTTTTAAGCCCTAGAAAATAATTGCATGGCTTCATAAATTGTTGCATAGGTGTTTATTCTCCTTAATTTACCATATACTTATATGGTAAAATTTTCTAATTAAAAAGGATCTCAGAATATTATGATTGTGAAAAAAATCTCTGAAAAATGGGAACCCATATTAAAGACAACTCTGAAGTCTTTCTTTATAGTATCTTGTGATGTCTATCTTGAGGCCTATCTATAGTAGAAAGACACACTACATGGGAAGAATGTCACATGTTAAATAGCATAGCACTAAATAAGATTTTTAAGCTTTCTCCCAAAAAGAGCTGTAATTTGCTTTTTTTCCAACAAAGCACTCAAAATTGCAGTGTGATGCTTCCCCCCACCCCAAATCAGTGTTCCATAGGACCATATTAGTAATAAGACAGTAATAAGTCACCTGCTGATGACTTGGCAGGTTTTCAGATGAATTGATGCTTGACTTTTTGTCCCTAGCTGGGAGGCTGGCTGTCATGTGCCCTAGGTGTTCTTCAGCAACTGAGGCCAGAGCAGTGCGCATATTCCACAGAGCCAGATAATGGAATTCTGTTTCATATAGATTTTTTGAACTTGTAGTTTTAATTCCAAGTTGGAACCAAACTCACTGCTGAAACCTTGCAGCCATCTGTGAAACAGAATTATTAATCTCCTGCTTTCTTCCTATAGTCCTAATAGTCTACTGAGTTTACCTGCTGGTGGTATTGTGGGATGATACAGAGGACGTTACAGATTTCTAAAAATGATTTAACATTGTTCTCTTTTTCAAGAGAAACAGGCATTTCTCTTTTTCAAGGCATTTCTCTTTTTCAAGAGAACAAGCATTTTTCTCATTTTTCGAACAATCTCTTTTTCATTGTGGCCTGGTTCAAAGTGATCTCTGTTCAGCATGTGCTGAAGTAGTTGCCTGATGAAGGAGATGAATTTAAGCATATGCTCAAGTGACTCTGGTCCATTGATCTCTGTTGCTTTGCTAACACGTGATAATGTGTGTTACAGGAAGCTGTACTGGACAGACCAGGGAACTGACAGTGGAGTCCCAGCAAAGATTGCCAGTGCAAGCATGGATGGATCAGGCATACAAACCCTCTTCACTGGCAACCTTGAGCATGTAGAGTTCATTACCATTGACATTAAGGAACAAAAGTTGTACTGGGCTGTCACAAGCACAGGAGTGGTAGGAGATATTTTTTTAATAAGTGCTTTTTTACCTGTTCATCTATCTCTGCATCTGTGGTTCACATGAGTAATTCAGTTTAGTTTACTCATGTAACTGGGAGTTGCAGGACCAAGCAAAATCTGAATACCTGTTGTTACTAATTACCATTAAAAATATATGATGGATTTGGATGAAAAACTGGAAATCATTATTGGCATCCTGCTGACCCTTTCCTTCCTACCTTGTAAATAAAGATCTCATGCGTGAAGAGATTTTAGTGGCATATGTTGCATTTTAATTTTATATTGTAACATTGAACTTTTATTGTAAGAAATGTAATATTAAGCTTTAAACTGATTTCTTAGATTGAGAAAGGCAATGTGGATGGTACAAGTCGTGTGACTCTGGTGGTTCATCTTTCTCATCCATGGGGAATTGCTGTGTATGATACCTTTCTGTACTATACTGATCGAGATTATGAAGTTATTGAACGAGTTGACAAGTCCACTGGAGCAAACAAAGTAGTGCTGAGAGATAATGTCCCAAGACTGAAGTGCCTACGTGTGTATTACAGAGACAGTGAGTATTTGCTAAAGAGGTATTTCAGGATATCCAACTTGTGAAAACTCAAACTTCCCTCAGAGACAGAATGCTTGCTCTTTCAAAGGAAATGGTTTGATTAGGCTTTCAGGAAAAGTGTCAGAAGCATTCTACCTGATTTTGGTAAAGAGATTTTCCACTATCCAGTTAAGGCATCTATTGGCACATGTAGTTTTACTAAAACGTTATCAACATAATATTGACTAAATAACAAATATTGTTACTTTGGCTTCAAATTTATATATCTGTTTTATCTGACTCTTGGCCCCATAGATCTTAGGTGACAAGAAACCAGCAAATCCATTGCTAATGCTTATGTGCTAAAATGTACAGTGATTAAGATCTTTATTTTTGTCAGCTGGTTGTTAATACTATGCAAGTATATGAATTTGGTTATATATCTGCGGGAGTTTGTGACGATACAGTTCAGATTTTTATGTCTTGCCATGTGTGTCTTTCACAGATTCTGCTGGTTCTTTAAATGGCTGCAGTAATAATATTGGAGTTTGCCAGCAGCTTTGCCTGCCTCTACCTGGTGGGTTATTCTCCTGTGCCTGTGCTACTGGGTTTCAGCTGAATCCTGATAACAGAACCTGTTCCCCATACAGTTCATTTGTAATTGTTTCTATGCTTTCTGCAATTAAAGGATTTAGTTTAGAGACATCTGATCACTCTGAAGCCATGGTACCACTAGCAGGAAGAGGTATGTGAATGTTATAGCAGGAAAAAAAATAATCTTACAATGCCTAATTTCTTGCTGACATAGCGCATGTTTGAAATTAGTTTGTATCAAAGGGATTAATTATTACTTTTCAAAATATTTCAGGACGAAATGCTCTTCATGTGGATGTTCACATGCCTTCTGGTTTCATTTACTGGTGTGACTTCAGTAGCACAATTTCTTCTCAGAATGCAATACGTAAAATTAAACCTGATGGTTCTTATTTTAGAAATGTTGTTACAAATGGCATAGGACGAAATGGGATCCGTGGCATTGCAATTGACTGGGTAGCAGGTAAGCATAGCTGAATTTAGGAGAATGTTATTCTTTACAGATTGTAAAATTTTTAGACTAACATAAACAGATCCTAATGGAACTATTTTGAACGGAAGTCCTATGATTCTAACTTGTGTGTCTATGGACTGATTTTAAAACATGAGGAAGTAATGAATGGCTCTTATGTTTATGTGTGTAAAAATGAAAGTTTATCAGAGCAGATGTATAGAACCATTTTTCTCATGATGCTTTCATATTTGTCTTAGGTCTCTCTTCTTGTCTGTGTATTCATAAGTAGCTGTTTTCCAGTGTACTACTATACTACCATAGTGAAAAACATGTACCAGAGGAGAGTGCACAAAAGTTGCCTGATGACATTGTTAATAAGAAAGAAGGACCCTTCATCTACCCTCAGATTGCTGTGTACAAATCCTATCAATTATAATGAAAAATAAGGAAAGCAGAAGAAATATTTTGTCTTTGAACTTTAATTTCCCCACTTGCACTTCCTGTTCCTGTTTAAACATATTAGAGATTAATTCAAATACTAACTCTTCAGAAGGTGTTCATCAACTCCAAGTGGCTAGCCATTGCCATTAATAGCTTTATTTTATACATATACATACTACATATATGTTTTGTAAAAGTTCTTCTGTTGATTGTTAGGCTTGTTGGGATGAGTGTTAGAATAATCACCTGCTGTATACACTTTATTTAGTTACTGTATACAGTGCTGTGCCATAACATGGATTTCATAGTTGTGTTTTGTAAAAAGTAAAGGGATGAGCATGTAAGGGTAAGCCAAAAGCTTAGATCAAAAAAATAAGAGAACACCTAAAGAACAATTGTTGTTAATGCACGTTTGACCTTTATACCACTGATTTTCCCCATGGCGATCAATGAGGATTTAGAAATTAATTGGCTATTGTCAGTCTGGGTGTCTTCTTTCTAATTCCTCAAAGTGTAGGCAAGTACCTTATGCTTCCAACTACTAAGATGTTTAGGGATATTCATTTTATAGTTTAGTATTTTATCAGTTTATATTTCTCAGGTGTTGATGCTATATATTAACCTTCTGGTTTGTTTTTCTGCCTTTTTTTTTTTTCTTCTTTAAATACAGGAAATCTTTATTTTACAAATGCATTCCTGACAGAGACCTTTATAGAAGTTTTGCGTTTAAACACAACTTATCGCCGTGTTCTGCTTAAAACTACCATAGATATGCCAAGACACATAGTAGTCGACCCAAAAAACAGATACCTGTTCTGGGCAGATTATGGGCAAAATCCAAAGATTGAACGTGCATTTCTTGACTGCACCAACAGAACAGTTCTTGTGTCTGAGGGAATTGTCACACCTCGTGGGTTGGCCATAGATCACAGCAATGGCTACATTTACTGGGTGGATGATTCCTTAGATATGATTGCAAGAATTCAGCCTGATGGTGGTGATGTTGAAATTGTACGTTATGGCAGTCGCTATCCAACTCCGTATGGTATCACTGTCTTTGGAAATTCTATGATTTGGGTGGATCGGAACCTGAAAAAAGTCTTCCAAGCCAGCAAGGAGCCAGGCAATACTGATCAGCCAACAGTAATACGAGACAACATTAATTGGCTAAGGGATGTTACCATTTACAACAGTCATTTCCAGTCACGTTCACCCCTTGATGTCAACAACAATCCTTGTTTGGACAACAACGGAGGCTGTTCTCATCTGTGTTTTGCCCTGCCTGACATGCAGGCACCCAAATGTGGTTGTGCCTTTGGAACACTGGGTAGCGATGGCAAGAGATGTTCCATTTCAAGTGAAGATTACCTGATTTTTGCTCTTGAGAATGCCCTCAGAAGTATCCACCTAGATCCTGAAAATCACAGTCCTCCCTTCCGCACAGTCAACGTGTTAAGAACTGCAGTGGCCCTGGATTTTGACAGCATAAACAACCGAATATATTTTACACAAAGTTACCCTTCAGGGACAGGAAGAATCAGTTATGTTAGTATTTACTCAGGAACTGGCTCTCCAACAGTAGTTGCATCAGGTAAGTGCACTGAAATGTGATACAAAGTAATTGGATATTGAAAAAAATGGACTGTAGCACCTAGCACTAGCTCAGCAGGTATTTTTATGCTAATGGTCAAGGTAGACTATTTAGTTAAGATATCTGATGAAATGCTCCTTTTGACTCTTCTTCGCAGTTTTTTCCTCTTCCGAGATTCTTATTTCATCTTGATCACAATGAAATGGAAATATAAACTTGGTTAAATATTATTATATATATAAAATTATATGTAATAAATTAAAATTATATATAGTGAGTTAATATTATGGAGTGAGGGATGATTCCTGCTACTTGGAGAATAGCAACCAGAACTTAGGTCTATGTGAGAAAAAGGTCTTTGTAACCCTACTGCATACACAGGACTGCCTGCGTCCTAAGTATTAGTCCTTCAGATTTTTAAATGGACAAATTTGCATTGATACCAATGGCATTTCAAAGAGATCTTTGGTGTTGCCACATTATAACAGATGAAGATTATTGCAGTATCTCAGGAAACTGTACTGAACTTGTGTGGTTTTGCTTGCATGTGTCTAAGACCTGGGGACTCCAGATGGCATAGCCTTTGATTGGATCAACAACAGAATTTACTACAGTGACTACTTCAATCAGACTATCAGCTCAATGGCTGTGGATGGATCTAACCGCACAGTGATTGCCCGGGTTCCACGACCAAGAGCCATTGTATTAGATCCCTGCAGAGGGTATGTGTTGCTCTTCATATACTTTATTTTGACTGCAGGTGAAACTACAATTCAGACTTTGATGAAGACTGCCACGTACTTACTGTTCTGAGTCCTATGTTCCAGCTGTGCATAACTGTCCTAGATCTAACTCTTTAGGTTTAAGTTTTTACAGCTGATCTCAGCCTCAGAGATTTGAATTTTCTTCTGAGGTTTTTAGAATATTTCTGAATGTGTAGTGCATGAGGCTCCACTTAGTGAGGGTGGGAGCCAGGTACTGGGGATAAATGAGAATGATGTTGAAAGCAGGTGTTTGTAAAGCAACTAATCATTCTCCATTTGTTGTGTAAAGCAGAAAAACAAAGGGTATTTGTTGAAACCAAGATTTCTTCTAGAATATCAAATCAGGATAATCAGGTGGCGCTGCCAAGAGATTTCTCTATATAGATAGATCTTTCCCTTTTTCTGTTGCATTTCATGAGTGCCTCAGAAGAATTCCTGTTTCAGTATCAAAACATTCCCTGAGAGGATGGGGGCATTACTGTATTATATTGTATTTCTATTTTCATTACTGATTTTACTGTATTTCAAATGAAGAAATATAAGAAAGAGATTAATTGACTTTACTGGATTCTCATGGGAGCTGGAAATACTTTTCTGAAGTTCACTCCAGTGGACCCCAGTGATCTCTGCTAGAAGATTCCCTTGTCAATGTGGGCCAAAATAGAGGAAGAAGTTCTTTTCCACTAGCTTTGCATGGCACACTTCAGTGAGGGACACCAGGGTGGAAATACCCTGGAGCAGATAAGAGCTTTGTCAGCTTTATTTGCTGAAAATATAACCTTGTAATCATGTTATTGACAGGTACATGTACTGGACTGACTGGAGTTCAAATGCAAAGATAGAACGAGCTACACTTGGAGGAAACTTCAGAACACCTATTGTGAGCACCAATTTGGTATGGCCAAATGGGCTTACCCTGGACTATGAAGAACAGCAGCTATACTGGGCTGATGCAAATCTGTATGTATTCATAACACACTTGTTGGTTTACACTTGGTTAATTTTTTAATAGATCTATTATTTATTTTTCCTCATTTTTTAAACTGTTTTTCAGCATTTCAATTGAATTTGGTACTTTTTATTATGGAATGTTAAGAGTTACTTAATAGCAATGCAATGTCAAGTCTTGATATTGATGTGGAACTACTGTGCAATAAGAAGTTTTGTTATGCCACAGTGTAGATTTAGTTCATGGCTTTATGGCATTTGTACCCACTGGCAGTTTGTTCATCTTATGTGCAACTCAGGACTTCTATCAGCATCTAACAAATACAATCCCAGTGCACATTTTACATCGTTTGTTGCTTGTGGTTAATGCCTATCACATATGGAATTTGGCATGATGTTCTTGCTGCTGCCTACCAGAGAGAACTCTACCCTTCAATTTATGCTGCCAGAATTTCTGCTGTTAGCAGGAAAGTTTTTTTTTTGTTGTTGTTGTTTTTTTTTTTTTTTAAATTTAGTTTGTATCCAATGAAATTCACTCATGGTCTCAGAGAAATCACTGCAGCAATCAAACCTTTCCCCTCTGGTTCCTTCAGCATAGCAGTTCTTTTGCAGGCTTCTCCTTTGCTGTGACAGAAAAGTGATGTCTGTAGCATAACAACTTTTACCATCTGTGCCCCTGTTGGATCTTCTGGGAGGAAGGCATTCTTATTTGGATTCATTCATCTGTGTGCAGGAAGGCAGGGCACCAGTAATAGGACCCTCTATTTTAAGGGGAATGCAGGATGTCAAATGAGACATTCTCTTTTCTCTTTCAAACTGCGGATAATGAAGATAGGAGAGCATATACTTAAATAGTATGAAGACATCTTTATTCTGACTTTCATGGGGAGGGCCTTTACCCCTTCAAAGGGACAGATACCAGCATGGGGTGAGATATGAAGACCAGACTCAAAAATGACAGTGGTCCTTAGCTCTGAACGCACCAACGGAACACAAGGGTGAGCTGTATATTCTCCATTTTTACTCATTCTCCTCTTGTTTATGCTAGTCTCCCAAAGGTGCTATCCCTCTTTCTCTAAAATAGGTTTTCTATTCCTCTTGTTGCCTTGGAAGTATTGTGATACCATTGGGCACACACGCAAGTCTTGAGATACATCTCAAATAGGTAGAATGTATGTACTAGTTGTACACTGTTCCTTTCCCATATCTTCACGGTTGTTGCATGCAACATAGTAAGAATCCCTCACCAAATAGCTTGCTGACAGGGTTCCCCCTAAAAAGTTCCCTGTGGCATGAAATTACCTGAGCCTGTATTGCAGGAGAATTGCATTTGAGCTTCTTTTCTTTTGTAGCAATGCAATTTCATAGAAAAGTACCTTCCTGCACTTTTCCCACAACTGTTGTTTCACATTAAAGCTTTTGCCTTATAAAGTGTTGCCTATTATTATTTTCCTGTAATAATTACTAAAATTCTGTTTTTTCTTCTCCAGCTTATGAAATGCAGCTTTTTCCTTCCTACTAGTGATGACAAAGGAGACTAGCTGTTCAGCTTGTTGAGAACTTTCTTATCCGCTCATTTTCTCTCATTAGCCATTTCCATTCTTATTCAACCACACTGGTAATCTAGTAAATGCCTTAAATACAATTGGTAATAATTAAATTTTGTCTGTAGCAGAGACTTAAACATACAGTTGCTTTGAGGTTAGATAAAATAAGTTCAAGTGATTTTCTTACTGCTAATGCTAAGTTGTTGGAGCATTTCTGTGTTTTTGTGAGAACTCTTTTGGTGGCTTTAACTGAAGGGTGGAGCTTCCACTTGGAGTCTCCAGTAACAACATTTGGCCCTTCTGACTTCACAGGCAAGAGGTATTGGCTACACAATGATGAACAGGGACAGAAGCTGCAAGCAGGAAGAAAATCGCCGGATGTGATGTCTTTAGTCCCACAGCTTCCTTATCCTTACTCTCCATAGAGCCATTCTGGGATTCTTATTAGCTTCTGAAAAGAAGCTTGTGCGTGAGAGAGGCCACAGCCTCTTAAAGAATTGTTCTGTTCCACTGACATTGCATAAACACCGCTCAACTTCTTAGGCATTATGCCTTTATACATAAGCATACACACTGTCCTATCTATCTGCTCTTTAGAGATGAGTATTAAGAGCAGTGCAATTGAATGATGGTATACTTGATGGAGCAAGGACAACCCGAAGTGTGTTCTGTTAGGAAGTGGTTGGCAGCCTTGCCATGAGAACATTATGGTGTGACTGAACAGCAAGATGTTGGGAGCTGGAGGCAGGGAACAGCCTTTATCCATGCTCATTCTTGTTCTACTATCTTCAACTTGCTGACAGTACCTCATCTCATTTTCAGCAATTACTTGTATCTTGATGTTTTTCTGTCAAGCTCTTTCTCTTCCTTTGAATAACCCCATATATTGTTTGTTAATCCTTCTCTTGTAATCCTCAACGCAAATAACTTTTGAACATCTTCTGTTTTCTCTCTCTCATGCTTTATTCTTGTGTGGTCTGCCTATCTCAGACAGGAATCTGTGTGGTAAAAGGAACCTCTAGCATTTATCATTGTTTTATAAACAATGCTTAGAAATAATGTCCTTGCATGAATAGTGCATATGGAGTCTCCTGGCATCAGCATGTCTTCTGCTTCCCCACTGACCTTTGCTGAAGTGGTCATTAAGGGTGGGAATGGCTGAAGGGAAGAAGCAGTGGCAAGGTGGTTGCAGGTCAGTAGTGCTGTCTGTGTGAGTAAGGAATGGTTCACATACAGCAGAACATGTCTATCACAGAACTTGGAGTTGAACCCTGATTTTCTGGGGCTCCTTGAAGACTTGTTTGTTGGAATTTTGTTTATCATTGCAAACACTGTTCCTAAGGTAGAATCGAAACTGGAAGATCAACTGGGTAGAAATGTTTATCATACACTATGTATTTTTGGCTATTAGATGTTATATATGAGCTGGCTGTTATACATTAGAACTGTTTTTCCCCCTTGTATTCTTACGTGAGAAATAGCAGAAAATACATGTTTATAGTCTCATGAATTTGCTTGCATTTCCTGTTTGTGTAAATTTGGATCTGCAGAAGATAAAACTGAAATGAAAACATGTCTCATTTCATGGGACTGTTGGTTTTCTCCTGGTACAAGAAGTCACCAACATCATACCCATTCCAAAAGTGTATTCTCTCATGAAGTTTTGCATTCATTTTAGCTCTCAGTAGCATAGTTGTTTAAACATTTCAATCTTCAGCCCAATTACTTCCAGTACATTATTGTGTCAGTATTACAGAGCTGCTACTCTGCATCACTATTGAAGCCATAGATTGGAAAATTTGAGATTTTTAACTCATAACAGCATCCTACATATTGGTGCAGATTACTGAAATGGTGAACACTAGTTGCTGGACTAATTAGGGCATGGCTTTATACATAAGTTGAAAGACTTCTTTCTTTTAAGATACAACCGTTTTTTGTTATTTTAGGCAGAAGATTGAGCGATGCACTCTCACTGGTACAAATCGTGAGGTAATTGTTAGCACTGCTCTGCATCCATTTGCAATGACATTGTTTGATCAACACATATATTGGACAGACTGGAACACACAAAGCATTTACCGAGCTAATAAGTATGATGGTTCAGATCAGATTGTAATGATCATGAATCTTCCACAAAGACCGATGGATATTCATGTCTGGGCAAAAAGTAAGCAGCAACAGTGTACCAACCCTTGCAACCAGTTCAATGGTGGCTGCAGTCACATCTGTGCACCAGGTAAGCTGTTAGTGTTGCCTGTATTAGAATTCATAGTATAACAATTATAGTCACATGGGGACAGCTGAAATATTTCTTAGTGTTCTTAAATGTTTAATATTTATTTTATTTATAAATGCAATCAAAATTATTGCCATTCAAGGTCATTGTGTTTTGCCAACACACCTGAGGGTTGTGTCTGAGAATCCTCACAAATAAAAATTATGTGTTTCTCTAATTTAAACCAAAACATTTTTTTCTGGGATTTTAACTTTTTTTTCCTCTGGGATGAGACATGAAGTGAGCTCTGCAGCATATGGTTACCTTAGGAATACGTACTGATAAGCTGTATACTGAACAGATGTTTCCTACCACATATTTAAAAAACCTTAATGGTCACTATTTCTTTATCACATGATATTATGAAGTCTTTCCCTAATGATTAATTTCCAAAATAAATGTTTCTACTGCCTCATTTTAAATGTTGGACAATTAGTAAGAAGACAGCACAAATTGATTTCTATTTACACTGTGAGGCAGGTGTCCTTTTGAGTCATGGACTCCAGAAACGTACTCTGTATCATCAGCTGCATATTGGGGTGAGACTTGAGTGTCATCCCACCTTGTATCTCTCGTTGTGCATGTGTAAGGACAGAGTCAAAGTGCTCCAACAGGTCACCAGTCCAGGTGGCCAGGAAACCAGAATGGCAGTATACCCCAAAGAGCATACCTGTTACAGAGCTGTTTTGTGTGTTGTGGATTTTTGGAAGTTATGATCCTTGACTTAAAAAAAACTCATTCAGTGCCTGCTTTCATTTGTAGCATCTTAAATGCCTTTAGAAATCTGTCTTGCCTGAAAACAACTCAAACTTCTCATTGATTTTGAGAAGAGCAGTTAGTTTAGTGCAAGGAGTTTTGAAAACCATATTTTGATTTCAAGGGATAGAGCCTCAGCTGGTGTAGCTCTGATATTTGAGACCATCAGATGCCATCTTGCTGGCACTCAAAAACTATCTGGACAACAAGCAAATATTAAGAAACTCCAAGTTCTGATTTCAGTTCCTCTAGGGAGTTCTGAAATAACTCTTCTGATTTTCAATGGGTTTGCATATGGTTAACTGAGATAAAAATCTGGCTAAGTCACCATGCCTCTGTCTAAGCAGATAGATCTTACAGGAATTGTGACAATTTCATTGCCTTTTCCAGTGTTACAGCTGTGAACAGTTTCATTGAACCCTATCGAAAGTGTCAATATTAAATTTGTTTCACTTTTTGTCTCCTTTTTTTTTTTTAACTGTCAAACATAAATATAGGTCCAGCTGGTGCAGAATGTCAGTGCCCCTCTGAAGGTCGCTGGTATTTAGCCAATAATAACAAGCACTGCATTGTGGATAATGGTACCAGGTGTGATACTGGTTTCTTCACATGTCTTAACGGGCAGTGCGTCTCCGAGAGATGGAAATGCGACAATGACAATGATTGTGGTGATGGCAGTGATGAATTGGAAAGTGTGTGTGGTAAGCATTTAAAATAACTGCATGAGGAAGCAATGCATACTCTCTCATGCCTGTGCTGTATTCTCAATCAATTTTATGGCTTTATGATCATGAATCTTATAGTTGTAGTTCAGAAATGATCCCTTGCTTGCTCACAGACTTGAAGTCTGAATGTCTAGTGTTTTGCTCTAGAATCCAAAAGCACTAGAGTATTGAATTTTTATCATGTATAACCAATTTCTACTTTGTTTAATTCAAATATATATTTTACTTTTCACGCAGTCCGTTTTGCAGCCGTGTTTGCCCTGGCAGGTAAAAATATTGTGATTTTACTTGCTACTTTGTCAGCAAACTTAGATTACGTTTTTTTTATCCGTTTATGTCCTTTTTTTAAAAATTTTTTGTTGTTGTTGTTATTTCCTGCAGCTTTCCATACTTGTCAGCCAACAGCTTTTACGTGTGGTAACGGGCGATGCGTACCCTATCATTACCGCTGTGATCACTACAATGACTGTGGAGATAACAGTGATGAGGCTGGCTGTTTGTTCCGAACATGTGACTCCCACACAGAATTTACTTGCAATAATGGAAGGTGTATATCTCTTCAGTATGTCTGCAATGGAGTAAACAACTGTTACGATAATGGCACATCAGATGAGAGAAATTGTCGTAAGTTTATCCTAATTACCTAGTGCCTATTTGAGACTGATTCTTTAGACCACAGAAGAGGCAAATGTGTTTGTGTGTGAAGAATTATGACAAAATCAGCAACGAGGATAAATGATTTCTGTATTTACATTACAGATTTTGCTTTGTGTTATTTGAAGCAAATAGAAGTGTTAAAAGATATTCAAGGTATCCTAAGATATTACATAGGGACTGTTGCTTTAAATAGCCTGCCTTGATGCAACAAATGCTCATGCAGCGCTTAATGTTAGGTCTTGTGGGTAATCCCATGGATTTCAAAAAGATTATTTCAGATTAATTGGATGCAGGGCTTATATTTTTGCAGGATTGGCCTGGAATTTGACAGTGGATTTTTACTTTGTGTCATGCTATATTAATTATACTAGATTTAATCATCAGGAGTGTGTATTGTGACACTTATACAGAGACAGTTTGCATTTATTCTGTTTAAAATTTTATGCCTTAGCTCTCAAAAAGTTATCGGTTATGTTTGTTTTCCTTAAGATGTAAACTGTGATTAGTTCAATAATGACTACTATTGCAGTTAATCAAACTAATCATGTCTTTGCACTAAGATCACATCCCTCTGTGGAAAATTTATATCTGGAGTTAGAGAAATTAAAGAAAATGTATTCAGAGATATATTTTTTTTTTACATTTTTGCATGCACAGTGATTTTTATTTTTTTTTTTAACATATTATTTGTAACAATTTTTTTTATTCCCAGTGTAATCTGACTCTTTGAGATTCCTGGTCTATTAGTAATTTTTAGTTGGTCTGATGATTCATATGGTACCAGCTGTTGCAAATGCAGGCATTAGAGTGTGAATACATGTCAATTTACATTCCCTCACTCCCAAGTATTGGCATGTTTCTTTGCTCATGTTTTTGTCAGGATTTTTGTCAATAAAAGCAATTGTCTAGTTGTTTCCGTATAGCACAAGCAGTATGAGTGCACTTTTGCAAGTGAGTGACATGGGACTCTCTTTAACAATATTACATATCTTTCAATGAGATACAGCTTAACAGTATTAAAAAAGCTCTAAAGAACTTTCGCTTTTTTTTTTCCTTCCTCCCTTCAAGCGGAGCGCACTTGCCAGTCTGGTTTTACAAAATGTCAAAGCACAAATATTTGCATTCCTCGAACATATTTGTGTGATGGTGATAATGACTGTGGAGATATGAGTGATGAGAGTCCTACTCATTGTGGTAAGTTAATAGGGCCTCAGTTACTTTTCTTGTACTTCAGTAATTTATTCCACTGCTCTTTACCTTTGACATAACTCCAACTGTTCTCAAAACATCTACTCTTGGAATACTGAAAAGTTATAAGGTATATGCATTGTGTTATTAGCTCTCAATTATCTAAATCATGCTTTTATCTAATAAAAAAGATCATAATTTTTTTCATCATTTTTATACAGTATTTGAGGGATCATTCCTTTTGCATATTCTGCTCTGTATCCTTTATGGTTTTACAAGTTAATTGGCACTAAAGTATTATACTGAATTGGCTTTTTCTGGAACTTTAACATTAGAATATTTTTCCTTCTAATCAAATAAAATTGTATATTGTCTCAAATGTAATTTCAGCTCTTTCATTCAGTTATGTATGCCTTAGCATAGGATTTGTTGTTCATTGTAGCTTCCAGTTAGTGTATAGAAGTGTCTAGTTTTCAATCAGCCTTAATAACAAACTAGCTTATTTTTGCTAGTAGACACATTTTCACTAGGTAGCAGTTAGGTAGTACGTTTCCCATATAAAATGTTTTAGATCAGTTTATAAAACATAATGGATATTTTTGGAGAATGATTTATTTTTAGTATTGCCTGAGTGGATTATTTTTGCTTTCACTAGTTTTCCTAAAGGTACCTGCCTTGAATTAACTATGCCACAATTTTTCTAAAATATGAGTTCAGTTTTTCTAGCCAGAATGTGGTGACTTTTATCTATGGACCCCTACATGTCAAAAATGCGCGGCTATATACACAGGCATAGTGAGTCTTGTGCTGCTCATGAAAGGTGTGCTTTGTCCCTTCTACTGTTTATGTCCCAGCAGCACTTCTTAATTACATAAATTGAGAAGTGGTGAAGGGCAAGAAAGAGGGAGAGAAAGGGAGAATAGGAGATGAAAGAAGCCCCAAACATTGATGAGCAATGTGTTAATTGCCTTTGATTTCCATTATTAAAGGCACATAGAAGAGCAAGTTAAAAGGCCAGACTGGGTCCTTTTTGGTATCTTGAAACCATCAGAGGGTACAGGAAAGTATCAGTAACTGCTGAAGAAATTATCAAACCCTCTATACATGCTAGGATCAAGGGGCTCAGGCAAAGTCCAGAAGGAATATTTGCAGCATGCTTAGCTAAAACTATTCAGTGTTAGTTTGTTCTTCGCTGCCATTAAGAAAAGATTCCTACCTGCAAGTGAAGAAAAATCGGTGGGAGAACAAGGAAACCATTATCTACCATGACATATTACTTCCTTACTGCACAATTTGATTCCTTGTAAAGCATGAAGTCTGCTACTCCCTGGTTTGGGCACTGGAGAAATGCATATATTGGACTGTAGTCATTTTCTTGTGCATGAATCTCAAGCATGAACGTAGAACATATTTACAGTTGCTGCATGCGATCCTATTTCCAGGGCAAATTCTGTCTGTGTATTAGCTGATACATATACTGAAGGAGAGAATTAAGCCCATTTTTTGCATACAAAGATCAAGCTAGTTTGTACAATGAACTCTTTGCAGATAGGCTGTGAAAAGACATCCTTCCTAGCATAATTTTTTCTCTTTCTTTTTTGGGATCTGTAATATTTTTGCGTAACATGGACTCAAAAGCAACTTAAAACAAGTTGGAAAGGTAACAGAAAGAAAGAAGTCATACATAGGTTTTTTCTTCCAGTCTCACTGACTTGCACAAATAGTGAGTTTCGTTGTACATCGGGACGTTGTATTCCTGCTCATTGGTACTGTGATCAAGGAATAGACTGTGCTGATGGCTCTGATGAACCTGCTTCTTGTGGTAAGTTTACACTCAGAAGATACAACACGATGAATTGTGAGAAATCAGTAGTTTCTCTTGTAGGCAGCAGCTTGAATCCAGACTAGGTGGAAAATAAGTGTCTTCTGAGGTTTATTTACTAGCTCTAGATAATCGGAGTGACTGAGTAATTCAAGTCTTAAATACTTAAAGCTGTATATGGAATATGTAGGCTTTTAATTGCCACAACTGACTGCTCTTAACAAGTGATTACTCTTAATGTATAACCTCCTGTCTCTTTATAAGACTGTGATGTTGGTGAATCAAGTGACAAAAAGTTGCAAGTACTTTGATATTGTTTTGGATGTAAAAGCAGATGTCATGCTGCACAGGAAGTGTGTGTGCAATGTTGCATTTGGGGAAAAAAGGAGTGTGGGATGCAGAGTAACATTGTCGACACAGTATGAGGTTGAGTATCGTAGTATTACAATAAACAAATCCTATATGTACAATAGAAACTGATAGTAATAATCAGTGGAGGGGGGAAGAAGGTGAAAAGAAGTAGAGTAATCTCCAGGGAGGAAGAGGAGGGACTAACTGAAGTCACTGAGAATTGATCTTACAACATAGTCATTATTCGCACTGTAAAAGTTGGCATAACACAAGGCAGAACAGATTCTTCTGTGATTTGTGCAGGTCTGATACCTCACTTTGCACATTGCTGGAGTTGCACCTTTAGCTTAAGAAAATTTCTTGCAGCTTATACCTTCATTGTCTTACACTTAAGCTTCTATTTTACATTTCACTATCATAAGATTCTCCGTAAAATACCCTCCTCAGTAGATTTTCATGGCAGTGCAGTTTAGTTTAACAAGCAGAGTGACTGTGTTCATTTTTAAGTGCCCCAGATGAGGACTTGTTCAAGCGACCAGTTCACATGTGATGATGGCAGATGTATTCCGGCAACATGGATCTGTGATGGTGATAATGACTGTGGGGACATGAGTGATGAGGATCAAAGACACAATTGTGGTAGGTGTTTAATGCAAATAGATACTGCACTTTATTTGTCCTGCAGGCATTTTTTTAGAAAACAACCAACCAATCCCCAAACTCCCACCCTCTGCCAATTTTTCTCTCCAGAAAGGTACACATTAAGCATGAGGTACACTCTTCCTTGTCCTGGTTTCAGCTGGGATAGAGTTAATTTTCTTTCCAGTAGCTGGTATAGTGCTGTGTTTTGGATTTACCATGAGAATAATGTTGATAACAGACTACTGTTTTAGTTGTTGCTGAGCAGTGCTTACATTAAGTTGAGGACTTTTCAGCTTCTCATGCTGCCCTGCCAGTGAGGACGCTGGGGTTGCACAAGAAGTTGGGAGGGGACACAGCCAGGACATCTGACCCCAACTGGCCAAAAGGATATTCCATACCATATGATGTCATGCTCAGCATATAAATGAGGGGGAAAGCTGGCTGGGGGGCCAGTGGGCCACTTGGGAACAGGCTGGGCATTGGTCAGTTCGTGGTGAGCAATTGTTTGTCATTTGTATCACTTTTTTTTCTTGGGTTTTATTTCTCTCCCTTTTTGTTATTTTCCTTTTCATTACAATTATTATTTTTATTTTCATTTTATTTCAATTACTAAACTGTTCTCATCTCAACCTATGAGTTTTCTTACTTTTACCCTTCCGATTCTCTCCCCCATCCCACCAGGGAGGGGGGAGTGAGCGAGTGGCTCTGTGGTGCTTAGTAGCCAGCTGGGGTTAAACCACAACATTTTTGTACCTTCATTTTCATTATATTGAATTAAAATTGAATATTTTACTGGTTAAAAAAAAAATTGTTCTAATTTTGTGATTACTCTTCTTTGAATTGTTGAGTTCAAGTGGAGATATAATTAACCTGGGTTGTTTGTATCATCTGAGCAGCAATGGCAGCTTCAGTGGAGATACTCCCTGATCATCACACACTACGTCTTCTATATATTAATAACCACATGGTTTTGGCATAATTTCTTTAAAAATTAGTGAGCAAAATAAGCATGGCTGTTTAGAGGGTGAACAAAGGGAAGAAGGTTCACCAAACCTGGTCCTGCTCATTGATTCTTTTCACAGCATCTGGATACGCTTGAAGTCCTTGCCCTTTTTAACTGCAGTGGTGCTCCCTTTGCTCCCTGGAGCACACAATACCTTGAACAAAGCAGGGGATAGAGAGCCTAGGTCTAATACCTGTTCAGCTGCCAGAATATCTAGCCAGACATATGAAAAGCTTATACTGAGAATCGAACAAGATCCAGAGTTTTGCACATCTCAGTATTGCCTAAGGAATCCTAAAGTGCTTTGGCTCCCAGTCAGCCTCTGTGAAGAGGAATGGTCAGTGAAAATTAGCGGGAATGTGTAGGAGTTTTGTATATGAGAGGGTGCAGTGGTATCTATCTCTGCATGTGCAGCAGAGCACAGCTTTATTGTGGATTATGGGTGGATATTCAGGCTGTGTTTGTGTGAGGCAGGGGAGGGTGTTACATACACACAGTATGACTTGGTGTGTCAGTGAACATGCTTTTCTTTCAGCAAACCGCAACTGCACAGCAGCAGAGTTTACATGTGCCAACAATCGACCCCCACTCAGGAGGTGCATTCCTCGGTCATGGATTTGTGATGGTGATGCTGACTGCAGTGATGCATTTGATGAACACCAGAACTGCACACGAAGATCTTGCACAGAAAATGAGTTTACCTGTAGTAATGGCTTGTGCATCCGAAACACATACAGGTTTGTAACTGCCTGAGCTGCTGCAGAAATTCTAAAAATTGGTTAAAGGGAAGCAGCTAATTCAACCTTTTTTTCACAGTACTTAGTTGTTAAGTAGATCTGCATATTGTAATGAAACTATTTATCTGCTCTGCATTCAGGCATTGGTTTTAACTTGAAAATGCTCTGGAATTTTCTATGTTAATATCCCCAGTGCTCACCATTAGCATTTAATCCTTTTTATTGTGCCTAGTAACCTCTCCTGGGGTGATTCTGTTCAGCTTGTAATGCATACAGGGATTACAAGCAGGACTCACAAGATCAGACTCTATATAATATGACCCTGATTTCTGAAAGTCTTTTCCATTGGAGCTAATAATATCTGACCTTCTTTGGAAATCAGGAGCGTATCTATCCATCTGCCCCAGAGATAATGGTTGCTGCCTTATATTTGAAAAAAGTGTTCATTCTTCTTCAGATGTGACAGGCGGAATGACTGTGGTGACAGCAGTGATGAAAGGGGATGCATCTATGAACCATGTCAACAGCACCAGTTTACTTGTCAGAACGGGCGCTGCATTTCCAAGGCCTACATCTGTGATGGGGATAATGACTGTGGTGATGAATCTGATGAGCTGGAACATCTCTGCAGTACACCAGAAGCGACCTGCTCTCCCCATCATTTTAAATGTGACAATGGAAACTGCATTGAAATGGTTAAAGTCTGCAATCGGTTGGATGATTGCTTAGATAATAGTGATGAAAAAGGATGTGGTATGTGTAGATTTATTTGTATTGTCGTATTTAATTTAAAAAGCTTAGGCAGCTTTAAAAAAAAATGAACTTTTAAGACAATTGCTTAATTACAATCATATCTATTCCATGGTTGTCTCAGAAGGATAAGAAATGTATATATCTAATTTTTTGTTTTAATTAAATCATACTTATTATATACTGTTTAAGCAAACTGTGAAAATTAGCTAATTATATAAACTAAATATTGTTTATACATTGTTATTTATTGCCCTTACATTTCCAAAATACACCATTCATAAGTGTATGTTTTGCACTCTGTGTTTGGTGACAGACCTCAAAGATGCTAGAATAGTTTTATATTAGATTCTTTTCTTTGCTCCTTTATTACAACAGCCCAGATTCATACTCAGCGTTTTCAGGGAGTAGCAGGGAGAGACAGACAGAGAGAGTACATTGGAAAGTGACTGCACTATTTTCTTTGCTAGCCAGTTCCTTGAATAAGAGCTCCTTTCCTTCCCCAGGTATAAATGAATGCAGTGACCCTTCAATCAGTGGATGTGATCATGACTGTACAGACACACAGACAAGTTTCTACTGTTCTTGTCATCCCGGATACAAACTTATGTCTGATAAACGGACTTGTGATGATATTGATGAGTGCAATGAAACTCCATCAGTATGTAGCCAGATTTGTGAGAACACAGCTGGCTCCTACATCTGTAAGTGTGCCCCAGGCTATATCCGGGAGCCTGATGGAAAAAGTTGCCGGCAAAATAGTAATATCTCCCCATACCTTATTTTTAGCAACCGTTACTATCTGAGAAATCTTACAGCAGATGGCCAGTCTTACTCTCTCATTTTGCAAGGACTGAGAAATGTGGTGGCACTGGACTTTGACAGGGTGGAAAAGAGGTTGTACTGGATTGATGTGGGGAGGAAGGTCATTGAACGAATGTTCCTAAATGGAACAAATAAGGAGGCAGTGATAAGTGATGATGTGCCCAACGGGGAAGGTATCGCTGTTGACTGGGTTGGCAGGTAAGAAAATACACTTTCTGTCTTTCTGGGCTCCTAAGGAAATGATGTGTGAGGGAGTTTATCTTAGCGATTTTCTCCCACTTCATATGAAAATCCCAATGAGTGCTGAAATAGTTTTGGATTGTGGATGCAGTCTTATACAACTGCTCTGGAATTGTTTATCAGCATCTAATACATTGTGTAACACTTTTCTTTAATTGCTCTCGTATCTAGTATACCGAGGTTATATCAGAGTTGCGCTCTCAATAATAAAGTAGTACATATGACCCTTGGGAAAGACTTGTTAGGAAACCGTTAATGAACAGACTAGGCAAGCAGGCAGGTGGCTATGGCTTAGGGATTTTGAGCTTAGGTTCTTTATTCCTTTGCTAGCAGTTGTTGGGGTTGGGATGCAGGCTTTGCTCTAGGCATAAACAATATGTTACAACAGGTAATTAGATTCCAACGAAGTAAGTAATAATAAACATTAATGAAATGTAGTTTCTGCACCAATGTGAAGAGCATGTTTCTTCTGCTTTTGAAAAATGCATCTTTAACTGACACTCAAACAACATGATCCACATCATTTGCTGTAAGGAGGACAGTATAAGGGTGAGGTAATTGCACTTTGCATTATGGTAATTTTTTAAATTGCCTGCTGTGTTTCAAAAAGTAGTCTGATTTACTCCCACAGAAACTCAGTCCTTATGTGGTACCCTCTCTGACAGTGTTCTTGGCTGTGTTTCATCAGGTTTTGCTTTCTGAGTGCACTACTATCAGTATGAAAAATTTAAATATCATGGATCAGACTCGGCAAAATAATGGTTAAAAAAGTCACATTTGGAACTTGTATGAGAGTGTTTATATGAATATGTCAATATAATGATTATTTTTTTTAAACCACTTTGTCTCTAAACCTAATGATAATTAAAGTTGCCAGCAGTCCCAAATGCTTTATGATTCAGAGAGGTGAGGAAGGAAAAGCCTAATTTTAGCCGAAGTGGTCCTAACTGCCCCATTACTAATACAGTTGCTGAATTATTTCAGCTCCCATTAGTTATGTCTTCAGTGAGTTTTTGTTTAAGTGTTTCAGAAAGGCTGAAGGACAATATAATGGTTGATGAGTTTTTCTGCTCATTTTCACTACAGGGAGAGGACTGGAGGATGCCATGAGGTGCAGGTTGGGGAAGACTACCTTCTCCTCCTCCCTGGTGGGAATGGTACTGCTCAGGGTGGTGTAGACAGAGATTGTATCTGTCAGGCTATTTCTGGTATGGCTCTATGGATGCTGGAGCTGACCAGCTGTGCAGACAATTTCAGAGTAGCCTACTGTAGTTCTAATGAAATTAAATGCTTTCTTTTGTTGCAGGCTTTTTAAAAACATCATTTCAGCTTGCATGATTTCTTTGATTACAGCTGTGTATAATTCCTAGGCAAAGTAATAGAAGTGTTAGAAAATTCTAGGTGAAGTTTAAATTAAGCCATCGAACTGCTTAGGAAGTTTCAAAGGAGAACCTGGCAACTGTTCTACCTGTTTGATGAGAGCAGAGGTGGCAGCATGGAAGAGATGATGATTCTCTACACCACTTTACAGCCTTGGTCACAATCCATTGCACTGCATGTCTGTTTTCCTGCTCCTCTTCGCTGGCCATTGTTTGTAGGAGACAAAGGGAAGAGAAGGGGGATTTAGGAATTTATCGGCAAATGGCATATTATTACTCAACTGGGCAACTGCAAGTTTGAATTTGGCACCAATGACTGTGGATGCAGGAACAGCAGGAATGAAAGGGGCAATCTGGAGCATGGTGTGGAAGAGATGTCAGTACAGTATGTGTATTCTTCCTTTACAGTGGATATATTGCTTGCAGGAGAAAAAAACCTGTGAAATTTAAGATGCTGTGAAGCAATATAAACCAAAAAAAGTAAATAAGAATAAATAAATTAACTTTAAAACATTTCAGAAAGTTGTACTGGGTGGATGCCTACAAAGATTGTCTCTATGTCTCTGAACTTGATGGAAGATTCCGGAAAAAACTGGTGGATCGGTGTGTGGATGCCAACAACACTTTCTGCTTTCAGTACCCCAGAGCAATTGTTCTTCATCCAAAATATGGGTATGACATTTCAAGAGTGCTTTTCCTTTCTTTTGCAAATAGTCTTGCACTGTCTCTGAAAATATGAAATAAATTTTGGCTGCCTGTACTTAGATTTGCATGGCATTAGATCTTAGTTGCAGCTTAGGAAAAACAGTAGCTTGCCTTTTGTAGGTATATGTGCAGGGTTGTCAGATATCATTGACAGTGGAATTTGGTTCCATGTGGACAAGGAAGTTTTGACTGCAAGGTTAAAAACATTGATAGAAGTGTGTGTGGTTTGATAGACAGTGGGGCTGCCAGTTGTATTCTTTGAGGACAATTGTGATCACCCAATTGTCTGCTGTAGTAGTTAAAGTAACAAATATGTTAACCTTTTTCTTATCTTCCTCAATCTCTGCTCTAGTTCTGTTGCAGGAAATACTATATTTGGGCTGTGGCTTCTAATATTTACTTCAGCATATTTTTACTGCAGTCCTAACTATAAATATTTATTTGAACAGACAAATTTACTGGACAGACTGGGCAGATCGAGCCTATATTGGACGAGCAGGCATGGATGGCAAGGAGAAGACAGTGATTATCTCTACAAAGTTGGAGTGGCCCAATGGACTCACCATAGATTACACCAACGACAAGCTCTACTGGGCAGATGCCCATCTAAATTACATTGAGTACGTACACAGAAAAGAAACAATGGAATAACTGCTCATGTCAGATTGTGGTGGTAGCATTTATAGATGCTGTAAGCATCTTACATATTTCTACCTACTGACTCCATAGGAAACCAGAGTCAGAAAGTCTGGAGTAGTAAATGTTATGAATCACTAGATGACGCAGTAGCCTAGTTCCTATATTTGCATCCTAGGTCCCACTGGAAGTGGTCCAAAAATTACAGTGAAAAGATTCACAGTCAGTACTTGAATATGCAGCTTTTCTATATCTAGATGTACAACCTGAACCAAAGCAAAACTGA
This sequence comes from Buteo buteo, assembly GCF_964188355.1. Classification (NCBI taxonomy): domain Eukaryota; kingdom Metazoa; phylum Chordata; class Aves; order Accipitriformes; family Accipitridae; genus Buteo; species Buteo buteo. The sequence goes on from NC_134175.1 coordinate 32,153,865, forward strand.
GTATAAAATCACCGTTTTTTCTGATTCTCTTGTTTCTGCCTATAGATAAGAGTTGAATTGTAACTGAACTATTTGTGTGCTAATAAAAAAGTATATAAATCTTTAGATCTTTCAAGGTTTGTCCCTAGGTATGACATGGAATTTCCTGTTAGCATATGGGAGGGACTGTTAATCGATACAAATATATTAATTGCTTCTAGTGTTAGAAAATTTTCACTTAAATATGAGTAAAAATGAGTAACTAGTATTCTGGTTCTTGTCAAGGCATTGAAATACTTTAAAAACAATCCTTTGTATTTATATTAGTATTTATATTTGTATTCATATTTACACATGTATTTAAATTTATATTTACTTCTATTCTTTACATTAATTCTTCTGGCAGCTTTTTCTGTGCTGAAGTGTTAAAAATATCTTTTTTTTTTTTTAAATTGTATGTTAATTACATGTATGTTTCTCTGTCTCTTGTTTTTTCTCTCTTGTATGTCATAATTTTCCCCTATAGCAATGTGATAGTAAAAATACAAAATCTTATTAAAGGTATCTCATCAGAGGAAGCTCTAAATCAGAAAGACGTTTAAAATTTAGGAATATGGGAGGCCTGTTATTGTCTTAAGTGTTCCATTATTAGCAGTTTGAATGATCCAGGCAAGCTTGTCTCCCAAGTGACAAAAATAACTTGCTGTAAGGCAGTAAATGTGCAAAATTTCATTGGACTAGCTGATATGCTTCTGTGGGAAGACTTTACATTTCAGTGGATGTTCCTCTATTCCATTTAGTTGCCTGAAATAACCTGTTTTACTTTCCTGAATATCTTAAAATGAATTCATTGAGGACAGTGCTCTATCATTAGGGACTAAAGAAGCTGCAATGCCACATTGCATGATCCTGGTCACCAATAATGAAGTACCATAAGCATACATAATAAAGATGTGAAGATGTTTTAGCATTTATCTGAATGTTTTGCACATATTTTTCTTTGTGTAGGTACTCTGACCTGGATGGACATCATCGTCACACAGTATATGATGGGACTTTACCTCATCCGTTTGCAATAACAGTTTTTGAAGACACGATATATTGGACTGACTGGAACACAAGAACAGTTGAAAAGGGAAATAAATATGATGGATCGGACAGGACTGTTCTTGTGAACACCACACACAGACCATTTGACATCCACGTTTACCATCCATACAGACAGCCATTTGGTGAGAAAACTGAATTAGATTTGCATTTAGAGGGTCAGCTGTTAGCCGAAGACTAATTGTAAAGGGTTGTACCTTCATTCATCTTTTGCCTTTCCTGAGGGGAATAAAATGCACGGAGTAAATGTAGGTCTCTACTTGACATCATGAATTGCCTTTTCATTGAATAGCAATGACTGGAAATGCATCATTTTAAATTAGTTTCTGAAACGTCATGGCTTAATGGCATGCATTTCCTGTATATGAAATCATACATGTTTCTCCCACTATGTGCCTACTTATCTAGGTTTTGTTTTTCAACTTACTACATTTAAGTTTTCAATACAGTATTAGACGAGTCTGTTGTAGATTGAGACTGTTGTGTCCCGGGATTTGCAAAGTATGGTAATATTTATTCTTCTGTTTTACCAGTTAATAATCCTTGTGGCACAAACAATGGTGGTTGTTCCCATCTTTGTCTAATAAAAGCTGGTGGTCAGGGTTATTCCTGTGAATGTCCCGATAACTTCATGATAGTACAGTTCGGCAATACAGCCCACTGCCTTCCAATGTGCTCTAGCACCCAATTTCTCTGTGCAGACACTGAGAGGTAAGTCCACTGCTCACCATCTGTTTTTTCAGTGTCTTTTTAAGGATATATTTTACAGTTTAGTCTCTTCAGAAGAGCATGAAATTAGGGATTCCTTCTGCTCTCACTATGAGTTTGTGGTGTGCTTGCAAAGACAAAGCCAGGACCAGACAGGCTTCCATTTTGGAAAAATACTTCTAGACTCCTTGTTTAAATAGTACTTGTTTTTACCTTTCTTCCTGTTTTATGATGCTGCTAATGTAGTAAAGTTCAGGTTGTTAGAAACATGTACCTCCAGAAACCATTTCCAGTTGAATTCACAACGCTGGAACCTTCTCTTATTTTTTGTACGTCTTTTACAATGTATCTGTTTCTGCCAAATATATGCTGTCTCCCAGGAAAGCCATTTAGCTGATGGGGGCACATTTCCAACGCTTTTTCTGAGAGAACAGCAGTATGGGAGATGAATGGTTATATAAGAACTACTGTGCTGATATTGTATCACTCTGGTGTGCTTACTAGGTAGCCCTCTGAAGCAATGTTACAATGATAATCCCTAGTGAAATTCTTGTGCAAAAGTTCAGATGGCTTGTTAAAAGGTTGCCTCTTTAAAAATCCAATTGAAGATTGATCTAAAGAGAGAAGGTTACCACAAATACACATAAAAATTAAATCCTTATTAATTTGCTGTGAGCTTCCTTCTAGAGGCCCACCAATATAAACTGTTTCTGGTGACAGTATTCTGGCATATTTTGTTAGCATTTGACATGAAACAGAAGACATGAAACTCAAGGTGTCTTGGAAATTACAAGAAATAACGCTGAGACAAGACTGTCTTTTGTGCTGTAAAAGGATGGTTGTATATCTGTAGAGACATATCCTCAAGAAAGAAAACACTGTTTTCTCTTTGTAGGTGTATTCCTATCTGGTGGAAATGTGATGGACAGAGGGACTGTCGAGATGGCTCTGATGAGCCCCCTACCTGTCCGCACCGATACTGTCCTGTTGGTCAGTTCCAGTGTAATGATGGGAACTGCACAAGCCCACATTTCTTGTGCAATACCCAGCCAGAGTGCCATGACAGATCAGATGAAGATTCTGTACTTTGTGGTATGTTACAATTAATAAATTTAAGTGTTTTGCCAGTACAAGAAGTGTAAACTGTATATAAATTTCAGAATCATCTCTTTTTAACAGATGAAAAGCTGAGGTAGACAGTTGCAGTCTTTTCTAGTCTTGTACCTGCTAGAGCAATTCTCCTCAGTGCAAAAGCAGCGTAAAGGAGACCAAAAATGTACTATATCAAACCAAACATTTTCTATACCTTTGAGACAGATTTGTACTGGTATAAATTACAATATGAGGTATAAAATACTAGAAGCAGGACCCATTTTGTTTTGTTCCAAGTAAAGCCATGGTGAGTATGAGGAATCTAAGGCTTCCTTATGCCCAGGTCAATCTACCAGGTATGCTAATTTTCCCCTGTATTCTAGAGCTTTGTGTGATGGGACAAAATTATTTCACCCTCTGCATTGCACAAAATCCAGTGCGTGTGGGCAGATTTGTTTAGGAGAGCTGTTCGTGATGGCAGTATTTTAGAAATGTAGCCTAATTATGCTTGTGGAATAGTGTTATTTCCTTAAAACTCTGTCTTATTCCACATACTTATGTCTAATTTAAAAAAGCACGTCCTTCATTCTCTTTTTGTAAATAATGTAGTTCTGGCAGTTGCAAGCTTAGTAATACAAAGGGGAGGTTGTGGTGGGGAAAGCAGTGTGGTTGTATAATTGATAGTTTCATTGCCTTTCATTAGCAAAGTGTTTCTAACAATGACAGAATTAAATTAAATGTCAATTTTTCCTGAGTTTCAAATAGGTAAGCTCTTAAGTGTGGCACAGGGGAATATTAAACAAGTAGAAATGTGGCAGCTGCATAATGTGTCATTGGTTTTAACGTACTGGGTACAATAAAAGTCAGTTTAGGTCCATATAATTTCTTCTGCTCATCATCTCATGCATGGGAATAGAATCCTTTAGTCTAGAAAATGTATGGAAATTATAATATACTGTTTCGTCTTGAACAGTTTGGCAGTATATGTAAAAAAGTAGTAGGGTGGTGTCCAGTGAGACATACAAAGTCTGGAAGCAGAGATCAGTGTTGACTCCAGTGCTGATTTTCATAGACCTTCAGAGCTTCCCTCAGTTTGCCAGCATTGCTGACATCAGCTTCCAGTGCTTTGGCCTCTGGGATTAGAGGCTGTACATTTATAGGTTGTGGAGCTGATATTAGCATGGTCTTCTGCTAAGTTTTCTGACATGTTCATTCATAGAGGAACAGGCTCTTCAGGCAATGTACAGTTAAGTTGGTAGCATGGCCAGAGCCACAATGTCACTTAGCTTCTCTGCGAAGTGACTGGGAGCCCCTGCCTCAATCATGTTTGAATGCTGGGTTTATTCCCCTCTGCTTTAGGAGAAGATAGTATCTGTCTCACTCCTAGAAAAATGTAGAGCCTTAGTGAGCTTGTCTGAAGATGCCTGTGGGAAATGTGCCATGTGGCATTAGAAATCTGTACCTTAACTGGGCAAGTAAATGTGATGTTGAAAATTTTTACTGGCTTTCTTCTTCACTTGTGGTGTAGACATGATAACTGCTCAATTGACATAACAGCAGCAGATCATTCCTGTAAGTTTCAGTATCCTAACAGCCAATTTGTATTCTTTCAGCTAATCACCAGTGTGAAACTCATCAGTGGCAGTGTGCCAATAAACGATGTATCCCAGAAGCCTGGCAGTGTGATAGAGAGGATGACTGTGGTGACAACTCGGATGAAGATAGTATTCACTGTGCCAGTAGAACCTGTCCCCCGGGCCAATTTAAATGTGACAATGGCCGCTGCATCCCACAGTCCTGGAAGTGTGATGTGGATGATGATTGTGGTGATAACTCTGATGAGCCATTCCACGAATGCAGTAAGCACACAGCTGTAGTAAGCTGCATACATTGTAGTGCACCAAAAGCAGAACAAACTGCATTACTTAATTTTCCTGAGGTTGAAAATTTATTGGAAAGGATTATTTTCTGCAAGCTAATTGAAGTCATGTGTTAGAGTGTTAAAAGAGTGTTAGAAAACATAGAGGCTATGTGATAATTTACTACTTACTTATTCTTGAAGGGGAGAAAGTTTATTTATGCTGGCCAGATTATCAAGAGCTGGCAGCGTCTCACTCTGACTTGCTTGATGCTAGCAGCATCCTTTGCTTGGCCCCTAACAACACTTTGTAAAAAGGATATATGCTCATCCATTGCCTATGTGGAAGCAGTGAATGCCAGTTCACCAATTTTTACTTTGTTTCACTTTGACGTATGACATATGTCATACTTTTTACAAAAACAAAGTAAAGTTTCATTTCTTGAAGCTAAAATTTCTCATGATGATAGGCACATGATTTGGAAACAAAAGCTCACAAGGAGAACAAACACAGAGCACAGTCTAGCCTATGTTTAACAGCAGGATTTTCCTATGTGCTCCAGCATGTCTCTTTGAGTCACTGGCGATCTGGAAGAACTTGTGACCAAGTTTTGCCATCTGAGGACAAGCTGCCTCCTCTGGCTTCCAGGTTTGGAGCTTCTATTACCACCGTTACCAGCTCTAAATATTTCAGGGAAAAACACACTGAATGTCAGTTGAACCTGTCATGGCTTTGTAGCATATACAGAATACAGGCAGCATAGATTGGAAAAGATAGTAAAAACAGATACATTTAACACTTCCTCTTTTACAACACTGAAGTTAGCAGATAGCTCTTTTTAGTAGAAATAAGTGACTATGAATTATAACAGATTTTGAAAGGCAGACTAGCAACGACGGTTTAATGGCTAAGTGACACTAACTTTGACAACTGCCTCTTTCAGTGGGCCCTGCCTATCGGTGTGACAATCACACACAATTCAGCTGTAGAACCAACTACCGTTGTATACCATCGTGGGCAGTGTGCAATGGGAATGATGACTGCAGAGACAACAGTGACGAACAAGGCTGTGGTATGTTCAGGGAAGGTCATTTCAACATAACATTGTACCTAAAATATTTCTCCAATTTACAAACACCTTGATTTTCTGAAAATCTTTAGTAATCATGTACCTGAGTATATTTTGTTTGATATCAATTAATTAGCCTGGTAGTTATTTGTCTTTATGTGCAGCAATTGATTGTGCAGTTCACATGTTTATGAGCTCTGAAGATCAGGATTTTATTATTTTGCCTGATATGTCATCAGATGAAACAGGAAATACTTTTATTTGAGCTGAACTATTTTAGACAATTACAACTGTCAGTGTTTTCTACATTTACTTAATTAACCTTCTGTGCTGGTGAAACTGTCAGTATGGGAAATACGATGATGCTTTCCCAGACCCTTGATTTGTGTTGAAACCTTTCATACACTTATACACAAAGCTTAGAGGACATCAGATCACTATATCGGAACCAGGAAATACTTGAAAGTGTAACACACCATGAGGTCAAGGTGCCTTCCTTTGACAGTACTAAATTTATCTCTGTGTTTCCATCTCAGTTCTATATACTTATTTCAGCTGTTTCTTAATCAATTCTGTACTACTTGGCCCAGTTTGTGGCACAAACACAGAATCATAGAATCATTTAGATTGGAAAAGACCTTCAAGATCATCAAGTCCAACCATCAACCATGCCCACTAAACCATGTCCTGAAGTGCCTTGTCTACACGCTTTTCAATACCTCCAGGGATGGTGATTCAACCACTTCCCTGGGCAGCCTGTGCCAATACCTGACAACCCTTTCAGTAAAGAAGTTTTTCCTAATATCCAACCTAAACCTCCCTTGCTGCAACTTGAGGCCATTTCCTCTCGCCCTATTTCCAGCCACCTGACAGAAGAGACCAGCACCCACCTCGTTACAACCTCCTTTCAGGTAGTTGTAGGGAGCGATAAGGTCTCCCCTCAGCCTCCCTTTCTCCAGACTAAACAACCCCAGTTCCCTCAACTGCTCCTCATAGGACTTGTGCTCCAGGACCTTCACCAGCTTCGTTGCCCTTCTCTGGACACACTCCAGCAACTCAATGTCTTTCCTGTAGGGAGGGGCCCAAAACTGAACACAGGACTCGAGGTGCGGCCTCACCAGTGCTGAGTACAGGGGAACAATCCCTTCCCTGCTCCTGCTGGCCATGCTGTTTCTGATGCAGGCCAGGATGCCGCTGGCCTTCTTGGCCACCTGGGCACACTGCTGACTCATATTCAGCTGGCTGTCAACCAGACCCCCAGGTCTTTTTCTACTCTATCTACTTTTTCATCTCTATCTACTTCCATTATCTTCTGTGCATTCCAACTTATCCAAAGACTATGCTAATGTATGCTGTTTTGTTGGAAAACTCTCTACACTGCAGAGGAGATGACTTGCAGTCCTTTTGGAGATTTCCGTTGTGACAACCATCGATGTATCCCGCTGCGCTGGAAGTGTGATGGAGATAATGACTGTGGAGATAACTCTGATGAGCACAACTGCAGTGAGTTTTTTGGCTGTCATGATATAGTCCAGCTTTTGACTTAACTATCCTTCTATTTCGTATGAGAATGGGGCAGACAGCTCTCAACTGCAACTGCAGCTGTTCTGTTGTTTTACTCTATAGTCTGTCTTTTCTTTGCTGAAATACCACAGTGATGTCACAAGGAAGCATTTTGGATACATAAACCCACTGATAAATCCAGTCATCACAATAACACAAATTCCTGTTTTCCACTAAGAAGTGACATTTGAATTCTGCCTTGTGTGCAAATGTAGTACTATATAGTTCCTTAAACAATAAGAGTGGGTCTTTTTTTTTTTTTTGTGATTTGGAATAAAAATTCCTGTATAATTCTGTGATGAAACAAAATCCACAATGAATTTCCTTTTTTCTATGTCAAGAGGGACATAGAATGTTTAACATAATTAAAGAGTATTGGGGAGAATGCTGTTTTAACATCATTTAGTTTTAAGGATTATACCACATTATCTGCCCATATTACTTTTGTCTGGTTTAATGAGACAGGTGTGGATGTTTAAATCTACATCTGGGGAACTTTTCATATTTGTACATTCATTTTAAATGAAGGTCCTCGTGAATGCACAGAAAGTGAATACCGTTGTGACAATTTGCGCTGCATTCCTTCCCGGTGGATCTGTGATCACGATGATGACTGTGAAGACAATTCAGATGAACGTGACTGTGGTAAGTATTGTCAGGATGCTGCCTCTTACGTGTTCACACTTTTGTTTCTAATGTGATAAATTATTCTGAAAAATGATTTTTTTATGGGAAGCATCTTTAATGGAGTAATGTTGACCAGAGCACTTCAGTCATTCCACCAAAAGTAGAGGATACCACAGTTCTAATAGTCTGGGATTTTTCAGTCTTTTTTAGAATGTTGTTCTCAAAAAGTAAACCCTTTATCTGGATTTGAACAGGAAGACATTTCACCAGTTACTTCTGAATCTTTTCAGAGCTGAGGACCTGCCACCCGGGTTATTTCCAGTGTGATAGTGGACACTGTGTTGCAGAGCGCTTCAGATGTGATGGAAATGCAGACTGCCTCGATTTCTCTGATGAAGCAACTTGTCGTGAGTTTCAAGCTTTGCAATTGGTGCTCATTGAGCTCACTTCTAGAAAGATTTTCACTTTTCTCTCTCTTTAAGTGAGATGAATCCTTAGAGGTATAGAGTTCTGCAACATGCAGTGATGTCAGTAAAAATTCATGATAAGTATAATGTTTTGAATTAGCTTTTAAATATAATAATTGATTGCCATCTATTACACTGATTATAAACACATTCCTAATGTTAGGAAATTAATGTGTTTACAAGGTCCAGCAGAAGATACACATATGATTGAATTAAAATTTTTGACTATCCCACAGACACTGCAAGATCCACTGTTTCAGTTGTAGTGTATTCTGCTAAGGTTCTGTAATGGGATTGTTTTTTATAAAGCTCAAAGGTGTGTATAGTTTCCTAAAGTATCAGTGAAGCCAAGGAAATAAAATACTTTTCTGTTTCTGTCTTCTGTGTATTGATCTACTGTGAAAAAATAGCTGTATACTGTAGCTTATATGGAGCTACACCTCCAGCTGTTTACCCAGAAAGTATTGTTCCCAGTTGAAATGAAAAAAACACCTCTCTGCTCTATCTGTGCTGACTGACATTGGCTTTTTAGGTGATATTGAAGTGTTGGTTCTGACTTATACGTTCAAATGATTTTAGGCTTTAGTACTCGGGAGAATTCCTTTCTCTTCATGCTGGTATCAGGGCAGTTCTGTCCATCTTCCTGTGTACTTAATTTTAACACCTGTGCTTTGTGTAAGAAGGGGCGTATGGACAGTAGGACCTTTATTTTTCTGATGGTAACCACATCCTGGAACGTACATCGCAACAGTTAGTCTTTCAGAACATGAGTTACACAACGTTGGGCTGTTCTTGAAGGGAGGAAAAAGTGTATGAGAAGCCATTGAAAGGGCAAGGGTATGGTTTATTCATGTAGTTTGGAAGAGTCATATTTTTGTTTTCTCTTTGCTCTAGTTAGTTTTTTTTCACAGCTTTTGCAGAATCTGGGTATTTTTTTTTACTATACCAACATGAGTCATTTTGGAATTAGATATCTTAGGTACTTCTTCAGTCATTCGCATTTGGTCCCAGTGATGTTATTTACCTTTATTACTGAACTAGATTTGTCAGTAACAAATTGAAGTAGCATTTGTTAAATTAATGACAGTTTATTTTTGAAAGCTTCTGGGAGTAATTTATGTTGTTTCACTATTCATTCAAACTTGAATTAATTATGTTATAGCTACCAAGAAGTCCTCGATCCTTGCAGTCTTTTGTTGCTATAGATCTTTGCAGTGCCTCATATTGTATCTCCTACTATGGAGAGAAGTGTATTGAAAAAATAATATCGGGTTGGGCTGAATGTTTTTCAGGAAAACCTAAAATTTTCATTGTAAATGAAAATGTCATAATAATTTTCTTTTCTTCAGCAACACGGTATCCTAATGGTACATACTGTCCGCCCATGCTGTTTGAATGTAAAAATCATGTCTGTATCCAGCCATACTGGAAATGTGATGGTGATAATGACTGTGGAGATGACTCCGATGAAGAACTTCACCTTTGCTGTAAGAGAGAAAGATTATATTAAAATGAACAATATGCATAATAAAATCTCTAATTACAATAGAGAGAACAATTAGAAAATAAATTTTAAATATTTTCTTCTCACTGGAGATTCTCACAGTCTTAATTCAAGATGAGTGTTGAGAATTTTGCTTCATATGCAAGTTCACTTCCTCCTCCTCCAGTATGTTTCTCACTGCTTTGCAGATGTTTGTATATGTGGTTATAAAAAAAGGGAGAAATATGTCAAAGAGATAAGGACACTATTTCACATTTTCAAGTTGGTTATCCTAAAATAAGGGCATCAGTTTGCAATTAAAGATTAATTTAGGTAACATATATTCTCAAAGGTGCTGAGCTTTTAAAGCTATCAGTGTAGTCAGGACATCTTTGTAAATATGGTTGAGGGAGTCCTGACTTTAGCTCTAAAAATGAGGTGTTGGAGGTGCTACTTAAACAGTTTTTGTCAGTTATGCACTATATAGCCACTTAAATAGCATGTGGGCTTTTCAGTCAGTTTACTTCATAAACAGATATAGAAACCTCAGTGTTATATGTAGCCATAGGATATGCCTTTGGCCAAAGACGATGTACTGTCTTCTGATAAAAAATGAGTAATGTTCTAATATACAATCACCAAAATGTGGAGAAAATATTCTTTGGCGTCTGAATGCTTCCACACCTTTTAAAATACAGGAAACATATAATTGTTACCAGGTAAAAGTGATTGTGATAATTTGTGACTTAATGGCATGAAGTATCAAAGTGTGACTGACTTGATCTCTGTGGTTTCAGTGGATATTGCTTGTGAATCTCCATTCCGTTTCCGATGTGAAAACAATCGTTGTATATATAGTCATGAGCTGTGCAACCAGGAGGATGACTGTGGAGATGGAAGTGATGAAAAAGAGGAACACTGTATGTTTACACAAACTTGAGCAGCAAATTCAGTAACTGTGATGTGCTTAATGTTTAATAATACCAAAGGACTACAGAAATGTCAAAATTAAACATAAATTATGAAAACTAGAGCTCAGTATGAAATAATTTGAACTATAATTATTGGTACTATGTATTCACAGCTCTCTGTACAAGTAGCAAAAATCAGCAAACGTTTGTCTGAAAAGTACAAAGCATGATTTGCAAAATCATATTTTATTTTATTATGAATAGCTGTTAAATTGTGTCATCTTATTATGAACTCCACTTAAGGAAGAAGAAGGAGTTTGGCTGTATCATAAAATAAGGATGGGATGGATAGCTGGGACTTTTAAAATAGAGAAAACGGTACTTCTGAATTTGTGGTACTGTTATGCACATAGTAACAGTGTTGATATTTAGGTCCAAATCCTGCAGAAGCTCTTAATATTCAGTAGGCTTCTGCGCTTGGATATCTTATGTAGTTCTCACTGACTATGTTGATTTTTATATTATCAAGTTTAATCATATTTTTGGTTGCTTAATGATATTATTTGCTGGCTTTATTGTACAATATTCTTAATAGTTTTCACAATAATCTCTTGAAGTCTGTAGATGTATGAAGTATATCGTTAAGGGATATTAATAGATTTGTGCTATTAAAAAGAAAGTTCAATCATCTATTAACAAGAAGACTTTACCTTCTATCTTTATAAAATGGAGGGGCTTCTTTCAGTTCTTGGGGATGTGACTAGAAGGCAGGAGGCCTCAGTTGTAGTATTAGCCTTACTGCAGAATTCACTCTAGTTGTTATTTTACCAGATTGCATCAGCTTCCTTGTTTGCAATGTGGAATAGTGCTGTCTGTTGGTACTACATAGCTGAAACTGTGACAGAGGAGTGTTTATCTTCTTGACTGTAGGTAGAGAACCAACCCCAAGACCTTGTACAACTGAAGAATTCAAGTGCAGTAATGGAAATTGCGTTCCTCTACATTATGTCTGTGACAATTATGATGACTGTGGAGACCATTTTGATGAAATGGGCTGCAGTAAGTAATAATATCAATAGAATATAAAATTACAATGCTATTGAAATAAAAATTTCTGAAATTGATAATAATACATGTTTCTTCTTGAATAGCATACTAAGAGGTATTGATTTTTAATTAGTCTGTACTAGGGTTATCCAATTAGCCATGACAATATCTTCTGTTTTCCTTCTTTTGGGGGATTTAAAAGATGTGTAGATGTGGCACTTACAGACATGGTTTAATGGGACTTGGCAGTGTTAGATTTATGGTAGGACTCGATGATCTTAAAGGTCTTTTCCAACCTAAATGATTCTATGATTCTATGAAATTCAGCCCTCTGAACAGTCCTGTTTAGGTTTAGAGTATTTTTGCATCACAAAAAACGGTTTGATTTTGATCTTGTTTTGAAATGGGTTGCATTATGGAGACAAGAACATCCAGATATTTAGATCATAATTGCAATAGGCCAACCTACGGAATTATTCATGGGCAGAGTTTGAACTGGTATAGGTTGCTCTAACCCTGTTAAAAACAAAAAGTATATTCAGATGTTTCTATTTTCCTGTTTACAGACATGACCACAGAATTCTATAAGAACAGGCAGACCTCGGGCTGAGGGCCCTCTCAGATCCTCTGCACAACTTTTATTAACTGTGCATATAAATTTACTAGCATCCATTTAGATGCAAAAGCTTTGACTTGAACTTCGAGGCAAGAGAAAGTATTCTCATGGAATTTGGAAAAAAAACCCCCAAACAATTCCTAACTCTTTATATCAATATATAGACAGCTGCAGAGTGATAATATGAGCATGTACTTGCAATTTCAATTTGTCAGGCTTTGATGGCTTCAAGTGAAAGTGTGCCAAATGATGCACTGGTCATTTACAATCCAGCATGCTTGTAAAATGCAAGTAACTCAGAAGCCTATAGTGCAGTCCATTTTGAAGCAGCTGGTTTCTCTGTTTCACATACCATCCCAATGGTCTTTAGGTAATATAACCTAATGCAATGACTTGATGAAAATAGAAAAGTATAAAAAGGATATGAAACAGTGCAAAACAGACATTTTCTGGCAGTCAGCATTCTACTGTTTTGGGGATAAATGTGAATGCAGATCAGATGGTAACATTTGTAGCCTTCCCAACTTCAAATACCTTTGTTATAGAGAAAATAGAATATTTATGTATGTGTGTGTACAATGAATTTATGCTTCTACATAGATATGAAATTGAGCTATTTAAACTTGATTTAATCAGTACTGGGATGTGTATGCATAAAGGAGATAATCAGCTCAATATAAGGTCTTTGCCGTACATCTGTGTCTTTTTCTCATGCCCTGTCAATAAACATATATTATTTATCTTTTCTACTTATATAACAGATTTGAATTTGAAAGTACTTTGTGTATATGTAGAGTGTGCCAGAATTAATAGAATTCTATATGTACTTTGAGAAGACTATAATTTTCATTATCTGTTACAGAGGGTCTGTTATCCCTGACTTGCCTTTTCCATTATAGGCATGTTTTAAAGGGCAGTGCATTCTGTGCAATGACTTGTATTGTCTTCAGTAGGCTTTAGATGAGGTACGGCATGAACAAGCTGTCATCTTCTCTCTAATTTCCAGATATAAATAATGTAGGGCCTGTGTTATGCGTGATAGCAATTGAAAACATTTTTTATTTAGCTTATAAGAAAGGACTGGGTAAGAAAGAGGTAGGCTGGCAAAGGTAGAAGTTAGTCCCTTAAATAGCTTCTGCAGTTGCTGCAGATTAGTGGTAATGTAGAATGCCATTTCTCTTAAGGAAGGTGAGCTTTGATGGTTATGGCTCTTATCCTGACCATGTTCACTCAACTTCTAGGGGTTAAACTGCTTAGTTGACAGTTGTCTTGGCCAGCTTTTACAACCCTCTTCTAGTTAGTTATGCCTTAGAGAATAGATGTTCACACTGAGTTTCAGTTAGCAAAAAAGGAAAGAAAACTAATGTTGTCTACTTGAAAATAATTTTCAATTATAATAATGATCAAAATTATGACAGCCCCTCACACACTTTATTTTTTGGTTATAATTGTATAATTTTCTTTTTTTTTCCTCAGATCCTGGAACAGAGCGAAGTTGTGCAGAAAATATTTGTGAACATAACTGTACCAACCTGAATGAAGGAGGCTTTATCTGTTCCTGTAGGCCAGGGTACAAGGCCAGTGAAACTAACCGAAACTCCTGTGACGGTATTTTCAACCTTATAAACATCTTCTCACTGATAAGTGTTGGTTTTTTTTTACTGTTTTTGCTTTAAAGTATGTAGGTTTTGTCATACCTTTGCAATCTGTGGGACAGAAATTTTCCAGGGTTTTTTTTCTTATTGAAAGAAAACTTACTGAAGGTTATACTCTCCTTCCATTCTGCTCCAGAACATATCTACAGTAAAGGTCTGTTGTGCCATATTTTTGTCCTGGTTATATGCAGATAAAATATGATGAGGAGTCTATCCAAAGGCCGTTGTTCATGGTCATGCAATATAGTACCTTCACAGTTACAATTTCACAGTGTTTTGATGAGAACACTTCTGTTTGTTGCTCCCAGCTCTTGTGGACAATTTCTGTAGTTTTATTAAACGTGATCCAAGGCCACCCCTCCCTTTCCTTCCTCCTGATATTGTTTCTAAGGACTAGATATCTTTGCTTCAGCATTTCAAGAAGGCTTTGCTCTTGCATCTCATTGTAGTCATGCCTCATCTTTTCTCTTTCCTTGGTGGTTTACCACAAAAATACATGATCAAAAATGTCTCTCTGCTCCTGCTTATCAGATTGCTTTTCAATGCGCTTGTTAGCAATCTGTAGTTAAGACATGCTAAACAGTATATGAGTGGTGAGGAACAGATGCTGATGTTAAAGATCACTTATTAGGTCACCAATCTTTTGGAGTATGTGGGGAAGGGACAAACCTACCACTTCATGGAGTAAAGGTGACCAGCAAGTGGAAGTAAGAGATTAAGCTCTAGGAATCTTTTCTCTACTTATGTTTAGATATCAATGAGTGTGAGATCTTTGGAACGTGCACCCAGGACTGCAAGAATTCCAAAGGAAGTTATGAATGTTTCTGTGCAGATGGCTTCAGGTCCGTGGGTGATCAACAAGGGAAACAGTGCGCAGCTAATGGTATGTTAACTGATAGCAAGATTGATTGCTACCTGTAAAGAGCAAGTGGAGTATAGCAACTTAATGAATGTAGTCCTCCTTTTTAGGAAGGGGATCATGAAAACCAGAATACATAATATTATCTGTGTATTCCACCCATTCCATAATCAGGAATAGAAGTGCTTATCTCTGCTTCCAGTTGTAAGCTTTAAAAATAATATCTTCATTTGGATGCCTACCTTCCTTTCTCCTAAAATTTTCTGCAAACAAAAACCTGCTTATCTTGTGGTTGTCATCAGAAGGAAATTAATGTTGCCTATTCCTGACGTTTAGGTTTTCTCAACAAAATAATGCATCAGAAGAAAGTTGCATTGAACTGGTACAAATCAAAGGCAGTTTGATGACAGATTACCATTCATTGTTCATGGACTGATGCACACAAACAGAAGGACTTTGGCCAATGTTTAATGTCAATCAATAGCTTTTTATCATAGCTCAGTGCAGTAACTACAGTAGTATGACAGTCATTGAATAGGTAGAGAGTTGATTCAGAAAATAATACTAATAGAATAGTAAAAATAAAGAGCTGAAGAAAATAGAAAAAAGTGAGAATGCAGCAGTATTATATAAAAGGCAGAAACAATATTGGTTTTAGAAAAGTACTTACACTTTAACAGCTTTAAGAGATACATAATAGAAATGTGCTGTGCCTAGTCAAATAGTAAAATCTTCAGAACAGAATACCTGTGACCAAAACTGCATGCTGCTGGAGGTTTAGAAATCTATAAATTATTTGTAATACGAGAAATGATACAAGAAAATGAAGTCTCCAGGTTTCCAGTCCAGGGGCCTGATTCAGCACTTATTTACTGTTGAGCATGAGACTGGAAATACAAAAGGGCATTTGTACCTGGGTTTCTGCCTGGCTGCCTCTTTATGTGCCTGTGTCAGAAATATAGTTCTTTGAAACCTTTCTTCATAGGCTTTATTCAGAAAGCATCTAGTTACCCAAAGTTTTCAAGGCTAAGTGATAGAAGATAACATGATTGTAGCTGATAACATCATGAAATTTGTTGTGGCTAAAGTTCTACTTTTGTGTATGCCCAGAATTCTACAACTCTTTGTAGTACAAGCTCACAGCACTCATAAATGAGGGCTGCCTTTGCCTGTGTCTGCTGCAGGCCTGATCAGTAGGCATTTTCAGTAGGCTTTTTCCTGTAATAGCATGTATATTGGAAATGCTGTCAATTTCTACATTGAACTGTATGTTCGTTAGAGAACAGTCACTTGCCTTATTCTCCCATAGTTGGGCATGACTTAGGGGGAAAGGGGTTGTGTTTGAATGAACAATTCGTAGGAAATTGAGCATTATTAGTTGGAAAAGGCACTGGTAAATGAGACTTTCCTTTCCCAGCTGAACGCCTTGTCATTTCTCATTGGCTCTGTCAAGATGTGATTAATGTAGGAGAACTTCTCCTCTGGAAGAAGGCCTAGGATTTGAGTCTATGACTCCCAACTGGACTTTGTCCTTAGTAAAAGAGCTGAAAAATTAAATTTTCTCACCAGCAGAATCAGCCAGGTGGGACTGATACTCCCTGTAGTCAAGTTATTAGAGTATTGAGGCTAACCCCAAATTAACCTGTGGGTAGGAGAACATTCATCTCAATATAGAGACATTAGGATTTAAAGACTTTCGGGTAGAAGAATTCAGACAGGTCGTGGCTCAAGGTACTGGCAATTTATTTGTACTTTCAAAATTGTTTCCTCTACTTTGAGGGGGGACGCTGAACCACATAGTGTGTAACAGCATTCTATTTTTGATATGTGAGGTGGTGATATGCCAACACTGTAATGTTTAAGAATTTTTAAAGAATTATCCCTTAATGATTACTACTGCACAAAATCTATGGTGAAAAGGATAATACTATCCTCAGCGGTAAGCATTGCCAGAGGTTTTAATGAATTTTGCAAAGCCAAGAAGTTTGAATAGCTCTGAAGCTTTAGAAGTGGCCTGTGTTCCTTCTGGTTCTTATGCAGACAGAACTTGTGAAAACTCCAGTTTAGTTTTGACTAGAAGTGACTTTCATCTGTTTCTTCTAAAAAAAGAAATACATGAAAGTAAAATTTATGATCATTTCCCAGGTAATCCTCCATTGTTACTGCTGCCAGATAATGTGCGGATTCGAAGATACAATATCTCATCAGAACAGTACTCTGACTATATCGATAACCAGGAGCGCATCCAAGCTCTGGATTATGATTGGGACCCTGAAGGGATAGGCCTGAGTGAGTATGTGTAGAACATTAATAGTCAACCATGCAATGGTTGGTTTAAAAAGATGCATTTCTGCAGCATAGGTATTTAATTTATGCTGGAAATCAAAAGCAAATTAGATTAACTGCCCAGGTCTTGGTTGAATGTGTCCCTCCCCTCTAATAATTCTTCAGCATCAGTGTAGTTTCTTTTAATGCTTTGATTTAGTTTAGCTATGTTTTGTTCTGTTTTTCCTTTTGTTTTGGTGTGAGTTCAGCTATGGAATTGTGGCTTTTTAGGATTATGCAGTAGTAGAGGATTGCTATAAATGAACCCCTTCCTTTTCTTCTGCCTCTAACAGTCCCCAAACCTGGCTCAAATCTTGCAAGAACTAATACTAAGCAGGAATGGCCAGTAGCTCCCTGTATTAGCTTATATCTTTGCCTCCTTATCAGCTTCCTGGCTTTTGCCTTTTTCATGGGGCCTCTGTCCTGGGCCACACTTGCTTCTTAGGGCCATGAGGGTCTAAGTTACTCTCAAAATCATGTGCAAAGGCTTCAGAGCTAAGCTCTACTCTTGCAAAATGTGATACATATTTCTTGATAATCTAGATCAAGATGATTTTAGATGTGCATCTTGCCTATGATGAATGGCTTAAAAATTTACACACTAACACAGTGTAATTTAATTGAACAGAAGACTCTGTGTTATTCATAAATAAATGGGTCTGGTATCTTCATGTAAGAGCCTGAGAAAGATTAGAATTTTCCAAAAACATGGAAGAACTAGACATTAAAAATGCTCTTTGTCATCTTTTTTGAAGGTATTGTGTACTTCAGCATTCTGGGACAGGGTTCTGAGTTTGGAGCCATCAAACGTGCTTATCTGCCCACATTTGACAGCAATAGGAACAATCCTACAAAGGAAGTTGACTTGAATCTCAAATACATAGTTAATCCTGATGGGTTAGCTGTTGACTGGGTTGGAAGGTAAGTGAACTGAAAAGCTAGAAAAATGCTGTGCCTTGAATGTGTCAAGGGTCTGATCAGGCAGTGCAAAATCCACTTTTTTCTTCCTTATGAACTGTCTTTGAAGACATCTAGTCTCAAGCTAGTTCAGAAGAATATAGTAAGCTCTGTTTGCCCAGACAGCAGGTTAATAGGTCAGATGCATGTTGCTGACTGCATCACATATTCTCTGAGGAAACTTGCATTACTCCACAACTGGCAGATCAGTTGTGCATTGGTAAAGTGATAATACACTGGCCTTCATGTCAGATGGATTCTTCTTTGAGGACTCAGGTAAGCTCTAGGGAACAAGCTTTCTTGGCTGTTGGAAGGAGACCTCCCCAATCCATAACGGAATTTGTCTTTTATCTTTGTTCCTTTGTTACCAGCCTTGTGCTATATGAACTAATCCCAAAGCAGAAGCAGCTCTGAAATCTGATGAATGTATGTGTTTTCTCAGAAAATGGTTACATTTTTGTAATTTTGTCTCAGAATTTTTTCTCCTTCTTGTTGGCTGTGGATTTTTTTAGGCTAAACCAGGGCAATTTTTAACTTAATCCTAGAAATCATGAGACCACTGCTTATTTTCCCTCGCTTGGAGAAGAGCTGGCAGAAATTTAGGCATGACTTTTGGGAGTTTGACTCTGTCAATGGTATAATTTCTTATTTGCAGTGTAACTGTTAAAGGATGTGGTGTACAGGCATAGCTGTAGTTTATTTGGTATAATATTGAGGGGATCCTGACGTTTGTAGGTAGACATGATGAAATGTAGTCAGGATCCTCTTTGAAGCTGAATGGACAGAGGTTATAGAGATGAGTCAATCTTCTCTACGCTGTTGACAAATTTTGGAAGTTCCTGGTAATGCAGCCAATAGGGTGAAGAAGGAGGATGTTAAAATTGTAGTAAAGCATGATGTTCCTGGAAAGCTGAAAAATCAAAAAAGGAACTTAGCTATCTGCTTCCCCTCTGTCATGTGATTATCAACTAAGTAAATGAATACTTTACCTTTTGTGTCAATCAAAATATGATTGGAAGGTGCTTAAGATCTGGATTGCGGCTAGGTAGCATTTAACTCTGAATTGTGTTTGTGGCAACAGAGGGTTTTCTTCTAATGATTCAAAAAGCTATTGTATAA
This sequence comes from Buteo buteo, assembly GCF_964188355.1. NCBI lineage: Eukaryota > Metazoa > Chordata > Aves > Accipitriformes > Accipitridae > Buteo > Buteo buteo. The sequence continues at coordinate 32,173,308 of NC_134175.1, forward strand.
GTAGGCAAAGATTGGGAAAAGACTTATTCCAGTTTGGGGCCTGATATGTAGCTTTCATTATCTAGACTCTTTGTGTTAGGTGAGGTATGCTATGTTAGATGTTGTATCCTATGAAATAGTTATGGAGTTGCTCGTGCAGTATGTCACCTTGATTTCTAGAGTAGGATAAAGCCAGTCTGGCTCACTGAAGTAATTCACTAGCCTGAAAAATTGTGCCAGTCATGTTGGAAAAAAAGAAGTGGAAAATTGTATCTTTCCTTCCAGCAGTTTTTAAGTATCGGATACATACATTAAGGTCTGGGCTAGCCTTCAGGTTATTTTGCTCTTTGCTTTGTGAACTGCAGGCCATCTGGAAAACCAAGTGTTTCTGAGGACAGAAGGGAGTGTCTGAATTTCTCATGACAAATCTATATGGTTGTGAGAGCAAGGATAAAGGATATATATCACCAGCATCCTGGTGAGGCTAGCTTCTTCAGCACTTCAAACATAGTATTACACTGATTCTAGAACAATGTTGAAATGTATTTTTAAAAAACATATTTAAGTGTCTGCACATTACATAAAAACTGCTGCACATGGTTTGAGACACAGACTTCTGCCCATCTGCAAAATAGGAATGACAGTATTTTCTCACATTCCCAAGCCAATTATGAGATAATTTATTCCATCAGAAGGCACTGTATGATTAATGAGTGCATAATAATGAGTATGTTTACTATCTAAGCTCAAAAAAATAATAAAGCCATGATGATAAAGAAAAGCAAAATTCAAGGAAGAGTAGACTGAGAACCCTGTTTGTAAGGACTAAAAGCATTTGTGTCTGATGTGGTAACAATTTATTCACTAACATCTCTGTCAGAAGACAAAATTCCAGAGAGGAGCTGTGGGCTAATAAGCTGGATACCTTCAGAGTTGCTGTATAAATTACATGGTAAATAAATTTTTATTTGTAATGAACCTCATTGTCTCCTGGAAAACTGAATCTTTAAAGATGCTTATTAACCACCTTAAAAGTAACAGTGAATGTTCTCAGTAGCCCTTTAATGAAGATTATTTGACAGGGAACAGAGGCAGCTGCAGAAACTTTGTTAGAGGAGAAAACTAGTGAGCTGATAGATCCTATTTGCGAAACTCACCTACATTTAGTGTCTGTACGTTCCAGACTGAAAAAGGTCAGATGTAGTCAATGCAGCTTCATTATATTGATTTTGTTTGGGTTTGATATAGCTTTTCTTTTTAAAAATATTTTTTTTCTTCCTCTCCCAAGTGTAAACTATTTACTTTTGGAATGTTTTGTGTTTTATGTAATTCAGACATCTTTACTGGACTGATGCAGGGACTAATCGCATAGAAGTGGCAAAATTAGATGGACGGTACAGAAAATGGCTTATCTTTTCTCTACTGGATCAACCAGCAGCTATTGTTGTCAATCCAAAACGTGGGTAAGTACTACAGGACTTCCCAGAATTATTTTCAATGCTACTCAATACCAAAAAACCATGCAGTGGTAAACTTTACAGGAAAGACTAAAGGAATGCTTTCTGGAGTTTCCCTTTACTAATCTCAGGAAATTTGTGTACATGGGAAAGTATTTTGGGATTAGATTTCATATGGGTGCTTGTTTTGGTGACAACACCAGGTAGGTCAAGTAAAAATCTTCTTTCTACAGTACTGTGTGCCCACCGAATTTCTCTGTTACTACTGAAATAGGGAAAATGATGGGAATGTTTCTTTGCCAGCTCCAAGCAATACAGACATAGCCTTCTTCACAGTGGAAAGCAATGTAAATGCACTGGTACATTCAACAGCTGTGCTTCCTACATCTTGTGTTATGTGATGGATCACCAAATATCACAGCATGTGCTTCTCTCAGCTGGAGTAAAGCAGCACAGCTCCCTAACGTGGGAGCTCTGCAGCTTTATCGTGACTGATGGATGTTCAGTGTTCACAGTCATTTTTCTTCCACTGAGAATAAGAAACTGTCATTAAAACGACTCTTTCTCCAAATCAGGACACAAGATGCAAACATTCTTCTTTAGGTATTTATTTTCTGTGCTTGAAACAAGCTTGTTCAGTGAACTCTCTGTAACTTTACTGATCACATCTGCAAAACATAAGTTGCTGAACAGTTTTATGTTCCACAACTGACCTTTTCCATGAAACTCCAAAGGATAATCATGGTGACCAAATTCTGAACCATATTAAATTCTGGTTCTGTCCTTTCAGGGTCATGTATTGGACTGACTGGGGAAGGCAGCCAAAGATTGAATGTGCCTGGATGGATGGACAACACAGACAAACTCTGGTCTATGAAGACCTTGGCTGGCCAACAGGTCTTTCTATTGATTATTTGAACAACGACAGGATCTATTGGAGTGATTCTAAAGAAAATATTATTGAATCCATGAGACCTGATGGGACAGACAGAACCATAGTATTACATGGAGGTAAGACTTTATTATGCAATTAGTGTAATAGTAACCAAGATGTATGCTAACAAGCACTTGGACTTAACAAGTGGGGCTAGATTTGGGAGCTTTTCAAACAGTAAGTCTTGGTAGTGTTTTCTCTTCCTTTTTACAGGGATAAATGGCTCAGAGCTCATGATGCCTGGTAACTAGATTCCCTGAGGGTAATTTGCATGACCCAAATAGGGGACAATGTGGAAAATTGGATTCTTGCTTTTTTATGTATATTATTAAGCAGTCTGCAGCTACAGTGACATGAAGTGGCAGGCATATGAGGTTGTACACATATAGCTGCAAATATCTTAAAATGAAAGAATTCGATTATATATTTAAGCTGAAGAAGAACAGCAGTTTTATCACTCCTGCTAGAGATTTGCTTGCTGACAATCTATTGTTTGGTTCCTTTGAGAAGTAGGCAGTCCATACAGCCTTGATGTCTTTGAAGGCCATTTGTATTGGATAGCTAAAGAACGAGGAGAAGTCTGGAAGAAAGATAAATTTGGAAGTGGAGAAAAAGTGAAAGTGCTGACTGTAAATCCGTGGCTTACTCAAGTACGCATCTATCACCAGCACAGATACAATCAGTCAGGTGGGTAATCAGCACCTTGGTGAGCCATTCCTTGCTGTGAGATCAAAGTTGGTATTGATGTCTTCAAAGAGCTTAATAATGTTCTGATAATGCATCTATCAGTATGTGATAATATTCATTTCTGAAAATCTAAAAATGGAATAGAGGCTTGCAAGTATTTTCTGCACACCTAAAGTGAAATCAACAGTGGAATACCACACACTGCTCTTTAAAGTCTCTTGGTTCTAAGTTATGACCCTGTCCTTTCTCTTCTTCCCCTCCATCATGGAGTTGTCATAAAGGTGGCAGTCACAATATGAATTTATCCTGATAACATACAAGGTGTTGGCCATTTAATACTGCCTCCAAGGGGGATATTTCAGTTATGACATGTCCACAGTAATCGCAGGGGAGGATGTCCAGAGGAACATCCAGCATACCCCTCTTTAAAAGTGTTTTGACTTTCAGAATCAGAAAGCTCCGTGTTGCTTGGAGATGTTCAGTTTATTCTTGGTGCTACTCTGGCTCCCAGCAGCCACGGTATCTCCCTTAAGAATGTAAGAAAAGGCAGAGAGAGGGTTTTGATATAAGTATGGTATTTGGGCATCAGTTGTTTTAAATAATGGATCCAGACTTGCTTAGATTTTTGGTGTGTGATATTGCTGAGATACACTACTGACTATAGAATTGCCCTGCCTTACCTCGGGAATGTGCTGCATTGCTTCTTCAACTGCCTTTAACACTTGTTTTTCAGTGCCTAATCCTTGTAAAGATGTCTGCAGCCACCTCTGCTTGCTGAGACCAGGAGGGTACACCTGCACTTGTCCTCAAGGGACTCGATTCATAGAAGGCAGCAGCACAGAGTGTGATGCAGGTACAATAATTTGTCAAACTGGAAATGAAAGCAAATGAAGCTTTTCTGTAGGAATACAAATGCATTATTGAATTAGAAATATGGAGGGATGAGCTAACTGATATAATAGATGCTGGTAGGTCAGGACATCTGGCTTTTATTCTCAGCCATCACTGATTTGTGGTCACCTTGTGCATTTCATTTAATTACTTTGCATGTCATTTGTAAAATGGATATAGATATATCACTCCAACCAGTCCAGACCCAGCTGCAAAATTGGTCACAGTTTCTGATTTTTGTTTTGAAATTCCACAATATTTTTTCTTTTTTTTTTTCAAATGTGTTGATTTCAGAACTAGAGAATTTCTGACAAATTATGGTTTTCAATTATGTTTACAATTCTGTACAAGGTATTGTTTGATCAGTATGATAGAATACAATAGAAACTTGAAACAAAGCTTACAGAACTCGCAGCGTGAACAGAGATAACTTCTAGATAATTATCATACACTGAAAAGCCTTTTAAGCACTAGAATTTAGTGCTTGGTTGTTGCATTGCAGCAAAGCCCCCACAGTGCTTCCGGGAGTGCTAATACAATAGAATTGCTCATCCTTTCCTGAGAAGAAAGAGCATACCACTGCAGGATTTCTGGTTTTCTACCCGAGAGTCTGCATTCTTAGCTTACAGTGATGTGGGTGGTAGCCAGATGTCCTTGTACTTGTCCTTGCAAGATATCCCTAATACATTATACTTTATAACATTATGTCTGGCATCTTTTCTATTGTTAATCTTCTCCAAATTATCTTCTTTTTGCATTAAAAATGAAAATGTCATAATTTTTTACACTGCCTTACCTATAAATTACATTTTCTTAATAATTGTTAATGCTCTTTCCTATTGCCACATGATGTGAGCTGCAGAAGGAGGAGGTAGTAATATGATGTAATAGTGAATGGAAGTGTGCAATATGTGTTCAAATTAGGGATCAATAACACTCTTGATTGCATTTGCAATTTGCCGTTTATTGCTCTAAGGACACTGAATTTGTTATTCTTTGATGAAACTGATTTACATAAAATGTCTGGGAATTAAGAAAACTGTGCTTGACCTTATTTTGAGGAAAGGGAGGAGACAGCAAATAGGATATACAGTGCCGCCTCCATTTTTGAACTTCAGTTTTTATCTTGACTTTAAGAAAATTTTTTTAGCCAGTGAATTGTGACTGCCATAATTGACATGACATACTGACCAAACATAGCTTTTGTATATACATTTGGTTTATTTGGTCTTTTCCCTATATTGCAGCTACTGAGAAACACAGCCTGTAAGACCTCTGCATTTCCCCATTTTGTATCCCATTTACTTGAAGGGATTTTTACCTGTAAGGAACATTGTAGCAACAGACTTCCTCTACCTCTGGCTGATAAAAATTTTATGGCAAAAGTATTAAGATCTAACTTATCAGTGTAAGACAGACTGTCAAAGTCCATCCTTAATTTACAGCCTATAATGATATCTAAGATCCAGAGCTTTTCCTATGTGAACTACACTTTTCTGACGACATATCCTGAGGTCTTACAGAAGGCTAGTACAACTTTCCACTTTTTTTTCACTTGACTCATCTTTAGAATAACATCAGAACACTTGTAGCTCTGTGTTTGGGCCAGCTCAGGCAGCACGGCCACTTGGGCACCTCAGGGCTCCTGAAGTGCAGCTGAGGCACTGGCATGATGAAGGACAGGCTTCTGCGCTACCTGGTGCCAAGCCATCAGCCTGAGCTCTGTACTGGCAGAAAACTCTGAGGACTTTGGGTTTACCTCTTGTTCTCACTGTCAGGATGTATGAGAGTTTAGAGGGCCCTCCTGCGTGCATGTTTCCATCCCCTGCTTTTCTTCATAAGTAAATGCATCACAGTTTGGCCCTCTCTGTGCAACTTCCAGCTGGTTGGATGGGAGAGTCTGGGCAAAGCAGATGAAGTATTGCTGCTTTCTGAATGGAGAGGTCTGAAAGGTGGCGGTGGGCTGCATTGCACTGGCAAAAGAAAGTGATGGGACATACAGCTTTTGAGTTGTCTACACCTACTTTTCCTGAATAAGTCCTGAGACTATTATTCCTGAGAATAGGTTTTACTTTAGTTAAAATAAGCTAATTTGGGAGAAAAATAAATATAAGAGCAGCAAACACATGTGCTGTTAAAAGCAAAGCTTCTGAAAAATAGCCTGTGAGTTTGCATATGCAAGTTCTGTAGAGATAAATAAAAGGCTCTGTGGTAGTATTTCTTTTATTGAAGATGTCTTGATAACACATATGTGGCTTTTGAATTTTGCAGCTATTGAATCCCCTCCCACAATGCCACCAGCATGCAGGTGCATGTATGGAGGAACATGCTATATAGATGAAAGCAGTCTTCCGAAATGCAAGTAAGTCAGTATGTTGTTAGGGTAGTCCTGGGTCAGATTGTGCTGATTTAGTCTCACAAAACAATTAACATTTTGAATTGTGTTGGAAATGCTTCAGAAGATGTCATATATCTGCAGTAGCATGTTTGTAACAATCACAGAAAAACACATACACACATAAAACTATCAGCAAATAAACAATGTAAATGCTTCTGTTTGGAAAAAACCCCAAAACAACAAAAAAACCAGAAAGGCAAACCTCTGAAGATTCTAGTAAAAGGCTATACCAAGGCTACGGTGGTAGAGGAGCCAGTGAGGGGAGGTGCTATGCTGGACCTTGTTCTCACCAACAAAGGGCGGCTGGTGGGGAATGTGAAGCTCGAGGGCAGCCTTCGCTGCAGTGACCATGAAATGGTGGAGTTCAAGATCCTTAGGGCAGCAAGGAGGGCACACAGCAAGCTCACTACCCTGGACTTCAGGAGAGCAGACTTTGGCCTCTTCGGGAATCTGCTTGGTAGAGTGGGGATAAAGCTGTGGAGGGAAGAGGGGCCCAAGAAAGCTGGTTAATATTCAGGGATCACCTCCTCCAAGCTCAGGAGTGATGCATCCCATCAAAGAAGAAGTCAGGCAAAAACGCCAGGAGGCCTGCATGGATGAACAAGGAGCTCCTGGACAAACTCAAACGCAAACAGAAGCCTACGGAGGGTGGAAGCAAGGACAGGTAGCCTGAGAGGAATACAGAGAAATTGTCCAAGCAGCCAGGAATCAGGTTAGGAAAGCCAAAGTCCTGATAGAATAAAATCTGCCCAGGGACGTCAAGGGCAACAAGAAAAGCTTCTGTAGGTACGTTGGTGATAAAAGGAAGACTAGGGAAAATGTGGGCCCTTTCTGGAAGGAAATGAGAGACCTGGTTACCTGGGATATGGGGAAGGCTGAGGTACTCAACAACTTTTCTGCCTCAGTCTTCACTGGCAAGTGCTCCAGCCACACTGCCCAAGTCGCAGAAGGCAGGGACTGGGAGAACGAAGAACCGCCCACTGTAGAAGATCAGGTTCAAGACCATCTAAGGAACCTGAAGATGCACGAGTCCATAGAACCTGATGAGATGCATCTGTGGGTCCTGAGGGAACCGGCGGATGAAGTGGCTAAGTCACTATCCATCATATTTGAGAAGTCGTGGCAGTCTGGGGAAGTTCCCACTGACTGGAAAAGGGGAAACATAACCCCCATTTTTAAAAAGGGGAAAAAAGGAAGACCCAGGGAACTACAGGCCAGTCAGTCTCACCTCTGTGCCCGGCAAGATCATGGAGCAGATCCTCCTGGAAACTATGCTAGGGCACACAGAAAATAAGGAGGTGATCGGTGACAGCCAACACAGCTTACTAAAGGCAAATCGTGCCTGACAAATTTGGTCAGCATTTGGCACTGTCCCACACAACATCCTTGTCTCTAAATTGGAGAGACATGGATTTGACAGATGGACCACTCAGTGGATAAGGAATTGGCTGGATGGTTGCACTCAAAGAGTTGCAGTCAATGACTTGATGTTCAAGTGGAGGCCAGCGATGAGTGGCGTTCCTCAAGGATTGGTATTGGGACTGGCTCTGTTTAATATCTCTGTCAGCGACATGGACAGTGGGATTGAGTGCACCCTCAGCAAGTTTGCTGATGACACCAAGCTGTATGGTGCAGCTGACACACTGGAGGGAAGGGATGCCATCCAGAAGGACCTTGACAGGCTTAAGAGGTGGGCCTGTGTGAACCTCATGAAGTTCAACAAGGCCAAGTGCAAGGTCCCACACGTGGGTTGGGGCAATCCCAAGTACAAATACAGGCTGGGCGATGAGTGGATTGAGAGCAGCCCCGAGGAGAAGGACTTGGGGATGTTGGTTGATGAGAAGCTCAACATGACCCAGCAATGTGCACTTGCGGCCCAGAAAGCCACTTGCATCCTGGGCTGCCTCAAAAGAAACGTGACCAGCAGGCAGAGGAAGGTGATTCTCCCCCTCTACTCTGCTCTTGTGAGACCCCCACTGGAGTACTGCATTCACCTCTGGGGGCCCCAACATAAGAAGGACATGGACTTGTTGGAGCGAGTCCAGAGGAGGGCCGTGAAGATGATCAGAGGTCTGGAGCTATGAAGACAGGCTGAGAGAGTTGGGGTTGTTCACTCTGGAGAAGAGAAGGCTCTGGGGACACCCTATAGCAGCCTTCCAGTACCTAAAAGGGGCCTACAGGAAAGCTGGAGAGGGACTTTTACAAGGGCATGTAGTGATAGGACAAGGGGTAATGGCTTTAAACTGAAAGAGGGTAGATTTAGATCAGATGTAAGGAAGCAGTTCTTTACTGTGCGGGCAGTGAGGCGCTGGAACAGGTTGCCCAGAGAGGTTGTGGATGCCCCATCCCTGGCAGTGTTCAAGGCCAGGTTGGATGGGGCTTTGAGCAGCCTGGTCTGATTGGAAGGTGTCCCTGCCCATGGCAAGGTGGTTGGAACTAGATAATCTTTAAAGCCCGTTCCAAGCCAAACCATTCTATGATTCTATCATTCTAGAAAATTGTAACAATAGAGAATTAATGCTCAGTAAATGTAGCTTGCAACAGCCAGTAGGTGCCACCAATGCTCTGCTGAAACAAAATCTTTTGACTTCAGTGACTAGTTTTCTGACTCAGCACTTTTTATTTCCACTTTTAATTCTATGAAGATAGCAGACATACTATATTTACAGTCAGTGAAATATATAATTACTGAGCATGGAGTTAAAATTTATGGCATGTAGATAAACATTACGGAATATAATAATAAAGCTGAGATCTTAGACTTAATAAAAGCCATTTGGTCAGCTGTCCTTCTTATATTTACAGGTGTTCTTATGGCTACACTGGGAATTATTGTGAAATAGGATTGTCAAAGGGAGTGCCTCCTGGAACAAGTAAGCTTCAAGTATATATTACACTTGATGTTTTGAGCTAAAGAATGTATAATATCTCACTATGATACCTGTACGGAGTCAAGCTTCTAATTCTCTGAGCTCTTTTTTACATTGAGCTATGCTTGCTTGAATGTTTGCTTGTTCTTCTTTGACAGCAGCAGTAGCAGTTTTGCTGACAGTCATACTAATCATAATAATTGGAGTGTTAGCAGTTGGAGGCTTTTTTAACTACAGACGAACAGGCTCCCTTTTACCAGCGCTTCCCAAACTACCAAGGTATGTTTTGAAGGTTTTCACAGCTGGAATGTCTGTGCACTCAAAATGTATGTTTGTTACTAAATATTTCTGAAAAATCTGGTTTGTTTGCCATGTGCCCATTCTGTTGGAATACGGGAAGTGCAGCGTTGCGGCAATTCCAGTGGATTTCTGATTCCAAGCAATATCATAGCTGATCATTATTTTGTAACAAAGGACTATTGTAAAACTCTTCTACATTCCAAATTAGCTTTTAAATAATAAGCAATATAGAAGACTGTTTACCAGATCTGGAACAGGATAGTCAGTTCAAAAAGATACAAAAGACCATAGTTAGATATGTTTTAATTTTTTATAAAACTTTGTCAGAAGGTGATTCTGGCAAAGAGATCTTTTTAACATTGAAAGGCTGGGCTTGTCTGCAACACTGTATTAATCAGTTTAAAAATAATACGGGGCATGTATAGTGAACTTCTATCTGCTTCCAGTGCCTGAGAAGTCTGGGCTTTTTATAGGTTCCTGTTCTCCTGACAGTCATGCTGTCCAGTGAAAACCAGCTTTCTGAAATATCATTCAAAAACATGTGATGTTTTAAATCAAAGGAAGATGAAGAAAACATTTGTAATGATTTTAAATTAATTTTTTAAAAAAAGATGTCAGAATATGATGCTTCACATTTTTTTTTAGCTTTAAGCAAATTCTGTGTCTTTAAAGGCATAAAGCTGCATCTTCATAGTCTTTGCACCAATTTCACAGTAGTAGGTCTTAAATCAGTGTAATTAAATCTTTGTAATCAGTAATGTGGCTGTAGCTATAACTGCTTCCTCACTGGAGGATTACACTGAAATAATTAAATTTATTTATGACTTGACATAGTTAAATTGGGGCAAAAATTTTGTGCACATCAATCCTGCAGATCAAAGAGTTTGTAAGAGATCCCTAAGCTGCTCACTGAAATTCACTGCTTCTTGCTTTCTTGAATGGAAATTTTCTGCATCGTCAGATAGTGAACAAGTAGAAATTTTAATGTACTGACTTGAACTTTACTGTTCAACAATACTTCTCGTATAAGTTATGAGGCCATGTGAAATGGAGATGTCAGGTTTTTGTCTGTGAGGCTTGATTCACAGTTTTCATTTCTGCGATGAATATACCTTAGTGCTGCCATTGCTCAATCCGTCTTTGAACTGTTAACTCATACCTTTACTGCAGAGTTAATCAAGCCATAGCTTAGCTGTTGCCCTTAACATGGAACTTGTCCATGTACAGAAATCACAGCTAAGATTTAAGTTTTTTTAAATTGAATCAGCTGATGCCTATGGAGCCAACTGGTAAAGTGTGTGCACAACACACTAGCTGTAGGCAAAATTTTAGCATAACCAGCTCTAACGAGGACACACAAATGGAAAGAATATTCCAATGCTTCTATCTTCCTTCAAGTTTGGCAAATTTGACAAAATGAACTCAAAGTTTAACTCTGCAGTGGATATGTAGTTGCATGTTTTTGAGGAGTTGCATGCCCGGATTTTTGTGTGGAAGGTCCTGTATTTGGCTACTCAATACTATCTTTTACTGCTTCTATTATTTTGAGCCTGACAGTGTTTCTTCAGCCCATTTCCAATATTTCTCATGTAAATCTAACGTGCACTTGTTGTTACCATAAATCTATACGCAGATTGAACATTTGCTTATATGAAAACAGTATCCTGTAGGTATCTTTGTGATTTGCATGCATAAATATTTTTAGTATAGGTGTTGTTGGAATTACATCCACAAATTTGTATGCCATTTCAGCTGCATTTTTTTAAAATCAGTTTCAATGAATTTGAATAACTGAGTGGATTCATGCATTTGTCTGTAAATCAACAGTGAAGTAAGAGTAGTCAAAATGTAGGTAAATTTGGGGGAATTGTAATTCATTGAGTTCATTTGATATCTACATGAGCACACATAAAGATAGTTGAGACCATTCTGAATGGGCGGACTTAGGTTAAAAAGACTGTTGAACTAATGCAGGAATACTACTTCTGGTGCCCTTGCTAGCTTGCTTATAGCCAGCAAAAATCACAGAATCATAGAATTGTTTAGGTTGGAAAAGGCCTTCAAGATCATCGAGTCCAACCGTCAACCATGCCCACTAAACCATGTTCTGGAGTGCCTTGTCCACTCGCTTTTTGAATACCTCCAGGGATGGTGATTCAACCACCTCCCTGGGCAGCCTGTTCCAATACCTGACAACCCTTTCAGTAAAGAAATTTTTCCTAACATCCAACCTAAACCTCCCCTGCCACAACTTGAGGCCTTTTCCTCTTGTCCTATTTCCAGCCACCTGACAGAAGAGACCAGCACCCACCTCACTGCAACCTCCTTTCAGGTAGTTGTAGAGAGCGATAAGGTCTCCCCTCAGCCTCCTTTTCTCCAGAATACCAAGTGGTAATTATGCTTAGAAGAACAACTAGAAAAAGTTTGTATTATAAGCTCTTTTTCTGTGTAATCTGTTCCCTTTTTTTTTTTTTTTTTTTTTTTTTTTTTTGGTAGTTTAAGCAGTCTTGTAAAATCTACTGAAAATGGTAATGGGGTAACTTTCCGATCTGGAGAAGATGAGAGTATGGACATAGGAGTCTCTGGCTTTGGAGGAGATTCTGCTATAGACAGAGCAATGCAAATGGTAAGGCTTAGTTCTGAAATAATTTTTTTGAATTGTGTTCTTTTAATTTCATTTTTAGCTGATAGAGGGAAGTCTTTTATGTAAAAAAGATAGTGAGATGATAAATGTGTTCTAGAAAAAGAAGTGAACATTGATTGATAATTTCCTGAAATAGATTTTTGTAAATTGAAGGCAAGGACAAATGTAGCCTGTTCTTCAGAATAATGTGACTTTTCTCAAGATTTTTATGGTGGAAATTATGTCAATTACCCCCTTATCTATTTCAGCATATTCATGGAATGTACAGGGAATGAATAGGCAAATGAAAATATTATAACAAGGAATTTTTTTGAGGGTCTTTGTGTTCCATAGAACAGGTTAAAATATGTGGTTTTCAAATCCAGACTATATGTTAGAAACTTCAGAGGTAAAACTCAAGCCTAACCACAGGATACACTACTTTGTGCAACAAATTATAAATTGGACAGTTTCTTATTTTAGCAAATTTAAACAAATCATGTTTAATAGTTTTGGGGATGTCATAAAGTGTAACTCTACTTCATCCGTGTTTTGTTATGCACTTCTGCGAAATAGCACATCCTTGTGTTTCCTGTACTGTTTAGTTTTTCCTTGGAAAAAATATTGCCCTGTTTACCCCAAGAAGTACAATGTACAAAAGATTTTTACTTATAGGAAACAGATCACAGGTATGTTTAAATAATAAGCGCTTGATGCAAAGTCTACGCTGGACACTCCCTAACCTTTTAAAGTTAAAGATAAATTACAGACTTAACTGACAGTAAATTAATATGAAATGAAACAGCTAGCGGAGATAAGCTCATAATATATCTATATGACCTTTTTCTAGATGAAGAAACACACTCTTCATTAAAACTAGGCAGCTTGTGTAATGAAATAACCATATGAACATTTGGTAAATACTGGGAAAGGAGCTTTAGGCTTGAATATTACCTCAAATCTTTTTCATGCATGAAAAACTTTATGGTGCTTTCCATTTTCTGGCCTATATTGACATACTGAAGTCCAACTGATGCAGTTTTTACATTGCTAATAACATGTCTGGATACAGGCTATTTCTACTTAAGTAGTGTTAATTCTCCCTATGTATTCAGAGTATAAACAAACAATTGTATCGTTCACTGGGAAAGAATTCAAAGGGTTTGGTTTACAGCAGCGAAGAACCGTGGGATGTGCCTCCTCAAACTTTAACATCACATATGCATGAGTTGATATTTTTCAGTGTGGCTGTTCTTAGCCAAGCTAGGCTAATTTGAGGGAGCTGACAAGAGTTTACTATGTGGTCAAGACCTATACTCTGATAGCACAAAGCATGAATCCTTATGGCATGAGCAATGGTTTGTAGAAATGAGACAGGTTTAAAGAACTAGCTGATATACTATTCCCATGTTATTCCTTACTATTCCTGTGATGGGGCTGTGACAGGGAGCAGGACAAGTGAGTCTGGGTGGGGTTTTGCTTTCATTACCCTTCTACGTGTTGATGCTTAGCTGGCTAGCCCTGGGTGGCTATCCTTATGTAGCAGTAAATATTTTCTTAAGAAATACTTAGCACCTCTGCCCACCCGCTGTGTACCATAGCTGCAGCTCAGGGTTTGGTACAATATGTGTGAAGCAGCTGCTATCCACACAGTGGTCTTCATGCATGGGCAAAGCATTGATTCACAATAAAAGATATGCTAAAAAACTGTGAAACATTTTATTTCTGACGTAACTCATATGTTATAACTAAGGGGATGCACTTACTGTCTTGTCTCAAAAATATAGCAGTATCCCTGCTGGGACAAAATGAATGAATCCCATTCCTTTATATGTCAGATAGTGCTTATTAATTTGTATGCCACTTTGACGTCTCTAAAATGAAACATTTATTTTGGGATTATGCTTCCTTTGATGTCTCTTCCCTGTTGAAGGTGTGATTTGTGAGAGTCATCCTTCCTCATCATAAAATACGTTGAGTCAATTATTGAAATGGGGGGACGGGATTTGTCCAGCTAGGAAATGGGATAATATTGGAACAGTCAATGGTCCAGGCTGGTAAGTCAGGGAGTAAAATAATGAATGGTAAACTAATGTTATGATTTTAACAGATGCTAGATTTTGTCTAAGCCTATTTGAAAGTAAACATTCGTTATTGCCCGAGATGAAGAATTGGACTGTAAGTTAATTCCTAGGAGTATGGAGGTGTTTATTGCACTGCAGTTGTTGTTTTGGTGGTTTTTTTTTTTTTTGTTTTGGGTTTTTTTTTTCATAGAATGAAAACTTTGCAGTGGAGTCAGGGAAACAGCCAATCACATTTGAAAATCCGATGTATGCAACCAGAGATGGTGGAGCCACCACAGCCAGTGCAGTTACAGTTGTTCGGCCAACACACGTAAGAAAAACTTAGGCTTGACTTTCACCCTTCTTTTTCCTTTATGACCTTCTTTTCTTCTTTGAATAATGTTGATTTTCCTTCTCCTCCTACAGGTAGCAGCAGCTGGTACTGAGGAAAATGAAAATTTTGAAAATCCTGTGTATGCCTCTGTGATATCTGCTAGTCCAAAAGAACCCTCTCAGAGTACAGATGCACCTCAGGTAGGACATAGAAATGCTCTGAGGCTGCCTTGGTTGTTTTGTGCTCCAAATCAGGGAAATTGAATTGTTAGGGAAGCTGCAATATAGTTTCAGTTGTCTGTAACTAATGCCATAGAGTTGGCACATTATCTTCATTGAGTCCAACTAACTGAACCATATTTACAAGAGCTAGTCAGGAACAGTTTGATAAGAGAAAAGCAGCACAAGTATGGAATTGCCCAGGGCACACAGTAAGGATCTATCTGGATTAAACCCCCTCTTCTTCCTGGCCCACCCAGTTATTTTGAAGTGAATAGATGAAACAGAAAATTTCCTTTCACTGTTTGTGCTTCATTTTGAGGGCAGATACTAGTCTGAAAATTGTCATTGCTCCCCAGCAGAAATTATTGTAACTAAGGCTTTACTTTGGACTTCTAACGATTATTTGTAAACACCTAATGAATTATACCTTGATAGAAGCAGCAGAGTGTGGGTTTGTTTTCTTTTTTTTTTTCCCACTATAAAATATGAAAAGAAAACCCAAGAAAAATTACATTTTGGTCTACAACAGTGAAAATCCAACAGGGTTTGGTACAGAAAATTGAAATAAGACATTTAGTCAGTGTACTGTCATCGTCTTTTTCACATTTATTTGTAATTTTAACCATATTTAGAAGTGCTAGCAAGGACATTTAAGACATTTGTTCTATGTGTTCTTGCAGGACATTTGAAGAATCAAGATCAAGTATTGCCTCATCTAGATTATTCTGATTCATGCAAGATATATTTTTGCCTTAAAATCCATCTGAATGAGCTGATGGTGGCTTGTTTACAGGACTATTTTCACACATTGTGCACTAAAAAGCACTGCTGATGAGCTTTGAAATGACAGCTCTGTCAACCTTTTGTTGTAGTTTCATGTCCCTCAGTAATTGCTTTTGTGTTGTTTTCCAGACTTTTTTTCCTCTTTGACCTATTTGTCTGGAATGATAGGCTTCCTTGAATTAATTTAGTCATTTTTATTGCCTTCTGGCCTAGCCTTGTGAATACTGCTTTAAGTTAAATAACCATAACTGGTTATCTAGCAGAAAAGAAAGTTGGGTCCCATGCTTAGAATTACAACATGGTAATGTAAGAATATCCAGCTGAAATCACGGAGTTAGCAGTCAGTGCAAATGAAGTCCAACAACAGTTTCCAGAGAAGTTGTGAGAAAAATATGTAAAGTTCTAATAATTTTTATGTTTCAGGAATCAAAGTGGAGTTTCTTCAAGAGAAAAATGAAACAAAACACTAATTTTGAAAACCCAATATATGCGGAGGTATTGCTTAATATTGTATAATTCTATTTTTCAGCTAATGTACTGTTGGACTTTGATCTTGCTTTCATAGGATAAAGATTATGGGTAGATTCTGCTGCTAAGTGAAGCAGCACAGAAATTCCAGCCCAGGTCAAGGTAGGACTGAAGTAGTTTTGAGAAAAGTTGTAAAGTCTCATGGAGAATGAGGTGTTCAGCAGGTATCCAGCTCAGGCAGCACAGCTGCATTGCCCACATCTCTGCTTTCCCAGCCCAAGCACTGCGGTCCGCTCCTGCTCCAGGATCTCAGGAGCTACTTTCAGCTTGCTGGTGCATTCTGGCACAGCTCAGGGACCCAGCGCAAGTGAGAGGCTGTTGTACTGCACTAGGACTGATGTGTCTATTTCTGCCCTCTCGGTCCCGGTTTCAGCACTGCACAAAAATTCAATAGCACTGTGTACTGCGGCTCTGTTTCTATACCAGCCCTATTTTTTTCATCCATACAGTTGGATGAGACAGTTCTTTTAAGATGGTGTGCCAGTGGGTGGTATGTTTGCTGGAGAATTCTCCCCTGACTTGGGTATGAAGGTTTGGAGTTCTACTGACTTAAGCCAGTAATTCCAGCCCTCTTCATCTTACAGTTTAAAATTTCCAGATGGCCTAAGTCACTTAAGAATCTCAGTCCTACAGTCACGTGACTAAAACTATCTGCCTTTTATGAAGAGTTTAGGTTTCTAATGCTTGAACAAGGTGAGAGAGAGAATGTTCAGGAAGCCAGGGATTCATTTTCCCGACATTAATGAATGTAACTATTTACAAACAGTAGTAGTGCCAATGTTATCTACATTCATGTATGTACATATAGACATAGCAAGCTAGTCCTGACATTAAGCATTAAAATAGAAGTCCCAGTGTGTGGAGTAAGTTTGTAGTAGTGTATTTACTCAGCTGTACCATCTGAGGTGAAATTAGCATTTCATTTTGTTATAGGTGGTGATTTGCAGAAATAACTTATGCCATGACACTTGACTTTAGCAAAATACTTTGATATTTATTTAACATTTCTGAAAGTTAAAGTTGGATGTTTTGTACATTAGAATCTAAACTTGGATTTTTGTTTCAGATGGAAAAGGAACAGCAACAGGACACAGAAAATGTCCCTACCCCTTCTCCTTCACTGCCTCCCAAGATTACGCTGAAGAGAGACCAACCATTAGCTTATACAGCAACAGAGGATACATTTAAAGACACCGCCAATCTTGTTAAAGAGGACTCTGTGGTATAGCTAGGTAACTGATTTAGGGAAAATTAGACACATCCATTTGCACATATATTTTTTATAAACAGAAGAGTAAGGTTCACATTCAAATGCTTTATAAAAATATATACATCTCTTAGCCAATGGCTGGAGAGGTATGTTGAAACTATGCCTTGTTTTTTGACAAATGCCAATTTCTATTTTTATGAACAATTATCATGATGTACTATATGTATATCTTTGCACTGAAGCTGTCTGAAAGTAATGTTATAAATATATTGTACATTTGTAAATTTTTGAAAGATTATCTTGTTCGGTGATGTTGCTAGTAGAAATCTGTATGCAATTGGTCGTATCTTTAGGGATAAATTCATTATATAAATGCTTAAACTAAAAAAGAACCAAACAAGGCAAATAGAGGAACATTACTGATTTACAGGATCTTTAGAGTATATATTTATAACAGCACCTTTTAAAACTTCTACTGGTGCTCTGGGCACCTTTACCATCTATTATATACTACTGTATGTAAAAATGGGTGTCTCTGTTTATCTTGTGTTAAACAAAAGATGGAAGGGTCAATGCAGCATCATTATGCTGAATGGTTACCTGTGCAAAATGTTGCTCTTATAGTATTTTAACTGCCTGAGATAAAATAATTTCTTCTCAATCCGTAAGACACATACTTTTCCTCTAGGTTCCAATTAACACCATTCCATTAATAGTGCTCTTACAAAGATCTGATATATTTAGATTTTAGTGCCACGAGTACTTAATTTAATGAGATTTTCTCTTGCTCATCGATGGAATAGCTCTGTTCTTGGCTGGAGTCTCTGGAAGTAATTTGTAGTGTTAAATGACATAGCTAGATTTGTATAACAGCTTATTTTCAAACAGCAAAATATGAGAGATATTGGTTCATTTAAGAAATTATTCAGGTTTTTAAATGTGAAAATTTAATTTTATTGACTATTTATTTCCTGAGGTGGACATTAATAGAAAGGGAAACAATTTCTACTAATGCAGACTTTGTAGTTACCTGGTTATTTCTATAACCTTCTATCAGAATTTACTGTACATCTTATTAGCTTTTCTATTAATCAGCCAAGGTAGTTTCCATAACATGAACCATTTGAGGAAACTCCAAGTACCACTGCAGGAACACGTTATTCAGCATTCCTGGCTAGCTAGTCATATAAATTAAAGATTCCTAAAGTTATAATCATTGAGACTTCTGCTATTTGATTGTTTTATATCTGAGTTCTCAAGATATATACTATTTCTAATTAGAATGCTTATAATTACTTTGTAACATACTTTGATTAGAAAAGACAACTGGAAAATGATGCTGCTGAATAAATCTAATAAATGTATTATTTTATCACATCCTTATTCCATAATTTGTGTCAAGATTTCATATACTTTTTCAGTTGTGGAGACTTCAGTGCACTCTGAGATGAAAACAACAGTGCTTTATCTGAGGTCAAATAAGAATAGTGCTTACTGCTTCACACAACTATCTAAAGTTCTTGATATAGCATCACTGACATCATATCACTGTAAGTGTGAAAACTGCCCACTACACACATTAAATAAACTGGTCCTTAAAACAGGAAACTCTTATTATTGATTGTAAGAGACTGACTATCAAGGTAATATGGACATAAGCATTTAAAATCTTAGTTCAATTAACTTCCATATCTAAGTGCTTTAACGTAGAAAATTCCTTAGAATCTGAGACACAGCATACATGTCTGTAAGGCTATGAGAAAGGATTGCTTTGAAAGGCAATTTGCTGTTCTTAAGGAGAGAGTTCACAATGTTTTTTAAAGAGAGAAGGCAGGGCTAACATTTCCACAAGACTCCCCTCTGGTTGCATACCACAGGAAAAAGTAGCATCAGTTTTGTGAATAGTCTTTGTCAACAGAAACATTTGGAACCAGTTTTGGAGAAAACTGCTAATATGTCAGCCATGTATCAGAGATACTTTTTTTCCCCCATAACAATTTTAACTTTTCAGATGTTGAAGAAAACCATCCCTGGGATACTGTATAGATAGATAGGTAGTATGTAGATTTGATTGTTTAACATACCTGATGGTGAAGGATTCCTAAGCTTCAGCTGGGCTTCTTCCTCTCAGTGGAATACCACAATGTACCCTTCTGATTATATAAAATTTAATTTTTGGTTCTTTGTTCAACAGAAGCTTTAGATTCTATTCCGAACTTAGTTTTTCACTTGTATTCTTTTTCCCTTATGAGGACAGTCCCTGGTTGGATTCTGAATTCTGGACTCATTCTGTTTCAAAGGCGGCTGGTTTTTTTGAGATTTCAGCACCGCTCTGTAATCTGCCACTATAGGGCTGATAAATCATACAATTGTTTTTTCATGTACGTTCTATTTACAGCTGTTAGGCCAGGTAGAACTATCTCTCTGCAGGTATTTATCATGAAATGAGGTAAAATAAATGTATTTTTGAAGCCCTTTGCCAGAGAACAAAACCTCAATGACTTAAAGGTTACTAAACACTTTTTACATTCTGTCCCTTTCTTGTGCATGTACAAACACACACACATACACACACGCCCCCTCTCTCATGCAGAGAGTGATGAAACTCCTTTTCTTACATTTGGAGTTCTGACCTGCACATGGTATTTTTGCAAGCTTAATTGAATTGCATGTTAATGATTAATCACCAGTGTAGCTCTTTAGCAAATAAAACCTTTACCCCTTCAATTTTAACATCTCTAGGAACACCAGTTTGTCAGCCTCTGGCCAACAGTTTAACAGATAGAACTAGTGTACAAGAGGCACAGTAACCTCAACTAACATTTTGCCATTCTGAACACACTCTGCGTACAGTCAAGCTAATTTGCCATAGCATATGCTAATGACCTGTTTTATCTAATGAGTGAAATAATCATCCTTTTAGCTTGCAAAGTACACTGAGGACAAAAGAAATTTGAATGTATATTATTTTTAATATTTTCCTCAAACTATACTAATATTAGGAAGAAAGTCAAAATATAAGTTTGGATACTCTGTTTGCATAGTTACAGAGTACAATGTAGTTTTGATTTTCCCTGTAATTGCATATCTGTAAAATAGCTTGTGTTTTATCTCTACACAGTTGAATAGTTAGGCGATTAGATGTGGTCAAATACTGCAATTGTAATTTTTTTAATATGTTGCAATAGCTGGGCTTTTTTATTATTTGATTTTGTGTCTTGTGTTCAGAAGCTTGTGAAGTTTAGCAACTGCTGAACATGACCATGAACAAACCGCCCATGAAATAGATGTCTAAATCTGACTAAATCCATTCTGTAAGGTTCTGAAAGGCCATAGTTTTATTTCAAGTTCACTAGCAGTCTATATGTTGATGAAGTCTACTTGAAAAACTGATTCTTTTAGTGATTTTATTTTTCTTATTTAAAAATTTTTTATTGGGTGAGTAGTATTAACTAGGTTTGTAGCTGAATAACTTATGACTGCAGATCCTATAGAGGTATCATTTCTGAGCAAAAAAAAAAAAAAAGACCTTCAAAAACATGCTGGATTTACTACAAGCCTATCTGCAAACTCAGAAATTCCAGGTAAGGAGTTGGGGGTGGAGAAAGTGTCTTCTGAAAGGAATTTAAGTAGTCTAGTAACTGGAAAAGAAGAGGACGTCTGGTTTTGACAGGATTAATATTTATTTCTGCAGAGCTGATACTGGTTTAATACTAAATGTTAATTAGAACTCCAGGAACTGATCTTCCACTAGCTGCTGGAGCTGGAAACATCATACGCAGCAGCATGTCAGATAAACAGCTTGGGGCATAGGAGAGAAATAGCCAAAAGAACTTTGCATCCCATCCAGCTCCGTATCGTGTCCTGGGGTACTTTGCTATCAGGGCATGTTCCATGCATTTTATGACCTTAGAAATATCAGAGTCACACAGTCTTTTCACTGATGATCTTTGAGCTTTTATATCTGCAAAGAAGAAAATAAACCTGAAAGCATTTATATGCAACATGCTCTGCAAGAGTATTCTTTATATTCAAAGGTTTGGCCGCAGCTTCAGGCTTGCTTTAAACTACTGGCTCAAGTATTGAGAGCAGTATAGCTACAGCAAAGCAGAGACCAGAAAGGCTGCGGAACACGCAAAAGCCTGGTAAACAGAAACCTCCCTGGCCCGTATTGTGAGTGAGATATTCCCTAGAGTAAGTGCAGCGTGACACAGCACAACTTTTCAGATATCAGTAAGCCATAAACTTAGCATATGGTCATAGCAATTCATTCCCCCTGGGCATTCTGCCTCTAAGTATAGAGGGACTAAGGATGGTAGCATGACATCACATCTTACTGATCTTATATGGGAACTAATAGCACGGGCCTCATCTAAGATACATGTAGTCCAGAACAGTCAGCCATGGGTTCTTAACGAACGTTAATGAAGCCCAGAAAATGGTCACGGAATCACAGGTTGGTTGAGGTTGGAAGGGACCTCTGGTCCAACCCCCCCTTCTTAAGATGGGTCACCTACACCAGGTTGCCCAGGACCATGTCCAGATGGCTTTTCAATATCTCCAAGGATGGAGACTCCACAACCTCCCTGGGCAACCTGTGCCAGTGCTTAGTCACCCTTACAGTAAAAATGTGTTTCCTGATGTTCAGCAGGAACATCCTGTGTTTCACTGTGTGCCCATTGCCTCAGGTCCTGTCCCTCGGCATCACTGAAAAAAGCCGGGCTCTGTTGTCTTTACAACCTCACTTCAGGTATTTATATATGTTGATAATATCCCACTGAGCTTTCATACAGTCCCTTTTCTACTTACATTCAACAAAGTATTTTTCTCCATAGGAGTCCCTGATCTCAGGAGTCAGTCTGTTCCAAAGTCTTAAGAGGTATTTCTCGATGACATCTGAATTAACTACTCCTGCCTTAAAGAAACCATGCTCAACAATGCTTACTTTCACTCCAAAATGCTGCATCTCTCTCCTAAAAGAAACAAAACCAAACAATCACCATCCTTGACCACCCAATAATGGCAGAACCATTAAATATATGTAAGTTGAAAGTCTGTCACATAAATGAATATTTAAGACTTTGATTCTTATCTTCAAATGTCAGAATGATTTTGAGATGTTCAAATTAGCTTCACAGCAATGTACCCGTCCTGTAAAAGCACAGCAGGCAATTAACTCTGAGGGAAAAAAAGTAGTGTCAGTTAGATTCACAGCTTTCTGTGTGGTTTATGTTGGACTGATGCAAAGGATGCAGCAGCCAGCTGCATCTTAGCCATGTATTATCAAACTAAAACTTTTGACTATTTCAAATGCTGTGTTGCATTGTTTCGGCAGGAACAGATTATTAAAGTGCCTGGGAAAAAGTAGAAGTGAGCAAAACCTTTCAATTGGATTAGAACTTTATTCTCCATTGTATGGTTAAATGGTGATGGTGAAGAGATTAAAGGTTAGTGTGTTTTCTGGTAGCCTGGTTCCCTCTATGTAATTTTGAGTTGCAATGCAACTCCTTTGGGATGAAAATGGCCTCTTTGTTTTGCTGAGCAGCTCAAGAAACCCAGGCAATTACATTCCAAAGTGTGCAAAGGAATGGACCATCTATACAATAGCCATTATATTTCCTTGGGGCATATAATTTCTTTATATGAGCATTCATAATGGTTTGGAACCAACTTTCCTAGTCCTTGTGAAGACTTGACTCGCCGGGCTGGGCCTTAGCCTTCTCAAGGCAGTACAACAAAACTGGCTTCAGTGAAGGTTGTGTAGCTTAATTTTCTGAAGTTATGAGTACCTTTGGTAATGTGGTTGCTGCCTGGAATTGCCTAGCTCAGATTGTTGTGGAGTATTAGAGCAAAATAAAATGGGTTGTAAATAGGCAAGTACAACTGAGTACAACTTGCCCAGGAAACCCTGGGTGTCTGACCAGGTTATCCTGTTGATTTACATTTTGTGTATGCAGTGGATTCACATGCCCAAAAGCTGCATGCTAGCCATTTGTCCAGGATATGAAAATTTTTCCCACTGCAGTTTCCTGGTGAGTCTGTTCATAGCACAGAAGATTGAAATCCCAAACAAGTGACCAACATCCTTTTATTTTCCTTTCCCCCTTTAGGCAAGATTTCCAGAGAGAAAACAAGAGGGGCAAACATAGAGTCACCCTTCCTCAGCACATCTGGAATCTGTTCTTGGATCCATGCATGTATTTCTAGCTACTCACCGTAACGTGTCAGAGAAAGCTTCCATGCCCCATTTGGACAGTGTGTAGCCACCCCCTACAAAAGCTGTGAGGCCTTTGGTGTTAATTAGATTGACTACTCTTCCCTCAGCTTTTTTCAGGAGTGGCAGAAGCTTGAGTGTGATTTCAATCAATCCCAGCAGACTAACATCCAGCACTGAGTGGAAGTCTTCAATCCTCAGCCAGTCAGTGGGTGCTATAGGTGGTGTTTCTTCAGTGTTGCTCACCAAGCCAAAAAGCCCTAAGAGGATTACAAACCCATTTATTTCAGTATGTGGTAATATCTTACCCTAGAGTTTCATATGTAGCATTGGGAACTAAGCACACAGTCTGCAAAAACTTCAGTGAGAGGAATTCAGTTGTCTGGGGTTTGCTTGTATGATCTACTCTGTACACCTGGCAAAATTTGCTGAAGGCCTTAGGCAATGACTCTAAAAGAGCATGGGTAAAGTATTAAAGGAAAACTATTTTGGTTGGAGATATGGGCCATCATACCGGGCTTTATTATCCAGAACTGCTCAAGTATGTGGGCTCCTAATACACACTTACATTCTTGTGAAAATCAAATAGTCTACATAAAAGTGGAGAGACTGACTTTTCTGGGTTGGGGTCTAAAGTTCTGAACCAGACATGCAGTATTAGTCAATGCTTCTGAAAAATATTAGCTTAACCCTCTGTATTGATAATGCTGCTTTACTACCTTGTAAATTACTTGAGGAACTTTAGATAAATAGTGACACTTCCAAGAGTTTGCTGAGGACAGCCTGCACCTGAAGGGAGAGGCCGAAAGTCCAGTACTCAGCCTCTGTAAAGAGTTTCTCAGACTGAGGTGACAGCAGTGGTTACACTGACCAGGAACGTGTGACTTTCCACAAGCTGGAAGCAGGGGCCTGCCAGAGGAGGTAAGTGCTAATAATTATGTTGTCCTTGCCCTCAATCACTGGATTCAAGAATGGTCTGGAACGCTCATGATGAGGCCAACAGTGTTTTATAAGCTTTGAGGAGAAAGTCCTACTGGTAGAAGGTATGTGTTTTGCTGTTTTAGCTAGTTAATTAATTAACAAGCCTATTGAATATTTGGTATAACTGTGTGTTACAGCTGGTAGTTGCAGTGCTGCAATCCCCTTTGGTGGCCTTTAACAATGTCTAGTCTGAGCTAACGGTGCTGAGAAAGAAACATGTTGAATAAATTTACCACGCAGATCTTTTTACCACCCTTTGCCAAAATCAACACTTAAGTCTTGTTCTTTAACTCCACTCGTAGGTATCCAAGTGTCCTGGTGTCGGCTGGATAGAATTAATTTTCTTCCTTAGTAGCTGGTATAGTGCTGTGTTTTGGATTTTGGATGAGAATAATGTTGATAACCCACTGATGTTTTAGTTGTTGCTGAGCAGTGCCTACACTAAGTGAATGACTTTTCAGCTTCTCATACTGCCCTGCCAGCGAGAAGGCTGGGGGAGCACAAGAAGTTGGGAGGGGACACAGCCAGGACTGCTGAGCCAAACTGGCCAAAGGAATATTCCATACCATGTGATGTCATGCTGAACAATAAAATGGGAAGGAGTTGGCTGGGGGTTGGCAGCCCACCGCTGGGGGACTGGCTGGGCATCAGTCAGCGGGTGGTGAGCAGTTGCATTGTGCATCGCTTGGTCTGAATATTCTTTTATCATTATTATTATTTTCCCTTTCTTTTTTTGTCCTATTAAACTGTCTTTATCTCAGCCCACAAGTTTTACCTTTTTTTCCGATTCTCTCCCCCATCCCACTGGGCGGGGGGTGAGCAAGCGGCTGTGTGGTGCTTAGTTGCTGCCTGGGGTTAAACCATGACACCAAGGACAAACTCTTCCTCTTTTAGACAAGTGCTCAGTGGCATGATAGCAGTAGTGGGAGCTACCTATGTAACAACTCTAAGAAAACTGGCTGAAAGGGCAAGTGTTTAACTGTTGCAGTCAGTGCAATTGTTGTTGTGTACATTGCAAAAATCGGGCTTACTCAGCCATGCAAAACCACTCTTCTGCTTACTACAGGAGGGCTGAAGGAGCCCTGCAGCAGCTGTTTTTAATTGGGTGGACTGGTTTTATTGTCAATAAAGTTCCTTCTGGTACCAGTTAGGACCTTCCCCTGACTGAGATTCTTCAACTGCACCAAAAAGAGTCTGAAAAACACACCTGGGAATGATCTGGTTTTAAAAGACAGAGCAATTGGATTTTTAGGCACCCTGTTGGTAAAAGCGAGGGGAAGTCCAAAAGTGTTGCTGGAGAGAATCTCTTCGAACTGGGAAATGACAGAACTGAGGACTGAATGCGTTTCATCAGTAAGATGAAAAATGCCTCTTTGGAGAGTGGAGAGGCACCAGAACTTTTAGCTAGACCAGATTTGGTTGTATTGAATCATTTTTCTGGGAAATTACCTTGCCACTTACCCTTGCCAGCTGTCTCTTCGGTCACAAACACCACAGCCCTGGCAATGCTGTTGGAGTCAGCTAAGTTCAGGTTCACTGTCTTCAGTGAGAGTGAGGAGCAGGACTGTAGCTCTATTCTTCCTTTTTCTGTGGCACATGCAGCAATGACACAAAATCCCCTTTTGTCAAGCCATTTAGCCAGTGAGTTTCCAAGTCCAGTGTCACAGCTTGTTATGAAGACATGCTTTCCATTCAGGTTTCTCACTCTTTGACTGTCTCTGATGAGCCAGTAAATGACAAGACAAAGTATGGAAGCCAAAATTGCTACGTGCAGTGAGTCTGAAAGTGAGACCTACAAGCAAATAAGTTAATGATCTAGAAATGCAATGAAGCAAATGTGCTCAGCCAATCCCCCAACTTCCTCAGACACAATTCCCGTAAGGGGCTTTGTTTCTTCTCGTTGCAGCCCTTCCAGCTCACTGTAAGTTAGGGGAGAGCAGGGGTAGAAGCTTTGGCTCAATGTGATCGCGATCCATGAATAATATGTGCCTTGACAAAACCTTCCCTATCTTCCTTTTCAAGAGATTTCCTCTGTTTTCAAGCTTTGCTGTCCAATCTTTCTAGTCAGCCCTGTCCTTTCAGGATGTTTCAGGCTGAAAGGAATGACTGCATCAGTTCTCACAGTAGTGTCTGGGTTTTTTTTGTGGACGTTGGTGATTATTTGTGCTAATACTGGAGAGAAGAATTCCTCTGGGAAGAAGGATGACTCTCTTTGACCACCTGTATGATGCCACCCAGGCTGCTCTTCTAATCTGCAGCACAGAAGCAGAGTGACCCCAAGAACAACCAGAAAAGCTTAAACTGTAGTGGTGGGTCTGATGACTAATCTGGTATGTGACTCATGTTCCGTGATGGTGAGTGCCCTTAGACAAGGTAGACTTTGGGGTAGTGGCTGAGTCTTCTGTCTCCTTCCTCATTGCCTGTTTAGCACTGATACACAGCACAATAGAATACGTTATACAGGAAGTGTGTTTGTGTAAAGAAATGGGGAAATGCATGGAGATGTTGCCCTCA
Source organism: Buteo buteo (assembly GCF_964188355.1). Taxonomy (NCBI): domain Eukaryota; kingdom Metazoa; phylum Chordata; class Aves; order Accipitriformes; family Accipitridae; genus Buteo; species Buteo buteo. Next base: position 32,200,295 of record NC_134175.1, read on the forward strand.
AAAAGAAAAAAGCACCGAGGGAACACAAGGTTTCCTAACTCTGGTGGGGAGGATACTCTTTGCTTATTCCAAAACTTTTTCATAAATGTCGAATACAGTTGTTGACATCTAAAGTCTTCATGACTGATTAGTGTTTTTCTATTTGTGTTTTTGTTTTGTGGAAGCATTAAACCAAAATAATTCATTAAAGACAATATTTATGGGAAGGCTGGTAAGCATTTCCAGACATCCTGATAAAAAGAAACTTTTTTACAGGTACTAAGCAGGCACCTAGGCTCTAGTTACCTGCATATGTGTAGAGGTGCAGACATCTGGCCTTTAAAATGTGATTGTATTCAAAGAATGAAATGATAGTTTAAAAAAAAAGAATTTGTGATTATTTTTACATCCCAAAAGTACTCAAAGAGGAAGAGGTCTTTCTTCTCTCACTCATAGCTGTCTGAAGTTAAGTATTCATTTAGCTGATTTTTGTGTAACATCCTTGCTACCTTAAGACATGCATATTAAAGGAAGCCCAATGTATTAGGCCTGGTTGCTAGAGCCTGTCTGGTGTTCTTGTTCCTACTGAGTTCATGGAGTGATTTGGATTTATTCGGATTCTAAATTTTGCTGCCACCTCACCAAGTAGTAATGGAAGGAATCTCAGAATCTGATAGTGAATGAATGTTGGACTCTCATTAAATAATTAAATCAGTCACATAGCTGATAAATGACAACAAGTGACAACATTCATTGCCCCTTAATGATCCTATTTTACATAGTTGGGTGTCTCAGTAGTCATCAACATGGACTTCTGAGCTACTGATTAACATTCTCTTATTTTAAGCAAATGTATAGAGATAAGAGTTTGCTTCTCCTTCCACTGCAGTCTACAGGGAGGCTCCCACTGAATTCTGGGGTGTTAGATTGGTCCCTGGGCTCTACTAGTTATTTTAGCAGCCCATCCTACTGTTGTTTTGAGGCTGATGTAATTGGCCCTCTAGTTTGGGTACTTCACTTAGATACCTGGCTTTTTTTTGCTGTAAATGTCCCCGTTAAGTCTCACAAGGATTGCAGTGTTCCTGAATGTGTGCACTTTGGAATCATCTTTGTGATGTTTCACTGAGTTGGTGACGTTTATTTTCTGAGAGGACTTACAGAGTGTGCCCTGTGACAAAGTGCCACTACAACTGTGTGAAAGAACTCAGGCTAATTGAGATTTCTGTGCTGTAAAATAAAGTCTGAAAACAGGATGTTGCAGCAGTCCATCATAGATACCCCTAGTCCATTTGCAACGATGTGCCAGGCAGTGACATTTCCTTTGATTGCTGATTTAGAATTTGGAGCTGAGCTAGACACAAAGAGAGACAGGAGTTGCTACCAGCAGGCTCTTGTAACCCCCTGCCAATAAATCTCAGCAAGTTACTCATCAAGCTAGTGCTGTGATATATCATTTTAGGACTCAATTAACCTTTTTCCCAATTCAAAATTAAATGAAATAATTAAAGATTTGGGGAAAAGATTAACCTAATTGGAAACAGGAGCTGTAAATCACACCTTCCTTCCTTCCTTGGCTGTGCTGTAGGAAGGAAACAGTGGACAGTCAGCTTGCACTACTGGAAAGCAAATTAAATTTGAAACTGGGCTCTGTGGAGAAGTCCTGGACTGTCTGGCCAGCATGCCTACTTGGCTTCTGTAGGAGAAACACCTGGGACAGCTCTGGTTAGCATTAGTCCCTGTGTTTAGGTAGCAATAATTGGCACAGAAGTGCTGTAAGACAATGGGCTCTAGGGGCAACACGTGACACGGCAGCACTCTCTGTGGAGCCTTGGCTGCTCCTCTGTCCCCTGTCAGCCCTGGGCCAGTGTTCCTAAGGCTGTAATCCCTAACCACCTAGTTCTCTGCGAGTACCAGTGCTCCTTCTCTGATAGCAGATGGACATTTGGTGCTGAGCACCATGGTGGGTTTTGCTCTGCTGGAGTCTTCTGGCAGTATTTATTGTGCTAGATGATGTCATTGCTGCTGGAAGGAGTCTGGGGTCAGAATCAAAGGAAATAGTCAGTGTTAAAGTTTTCTTCCAAGAAAATTGTCTAGTTCTGTAAATGTACAATGATGTTATGCAAAATATTTCTTGTTTAATAATTGTGGAGCACTAAAAAAGCCACTTGTCTTCCAGGGGCATATTGATTTTGAAATAGCTGCCTGGAGTGGCAAAGAGTGTGTTTCCAGAGAAAATGTCAGCATGATATTTCAAGAGTATTGATATATCTTCATAAATATTGAATTCTGATTACTAATGTAGCCAGTAAATAGCTAAAGGCAAATTCTACTTTCCATTAAAACTTTGATATTTGCCTGGCAAATTGAGAACTCTTGGGATAGAGCCTGGCTTCTTATGCCTAGGCAAGTGCCATTTTAAAAGCAATCGATTTTAGAGAAAAGCAGCAATTCTACACCGAGAGCCCTTTAAGATCTGTAGACAACTGCAAAATACAGCATCCCTCTGCTTCCCTGCACTACAGGGAACAGAAGGACATAGACCATATTGAAGGGAGGTGTTATTGTTTTACTCCCACAGCAAGTTTACTTTGGTAGTTGTGCCAAAGAACGTCAGGTTGCGGTGAAGTTTGGGGTCTGGGTGTACTTTGGATTCCTTTGTCTGCCACCGTGCTGGCAGTGCAAACCTCCAAAAGTCAGTGCTCTGCAGTGTGTTAGAGTGACCTGCCAGGCATGTTGAGGAAGAACTGCCAAGGGGAAATTTACGGACTGGGGTTCTTCAGAAACAGCACTCATGTAGCACTCAGTAGAAGGTTTAGATATATCAGACAATGCTCTGACAGATCACCCAACAGCTCTCCAGAGTCTAGGAAGTACAAACTTTAATAATTGGTCATCCTTCCAGACCTACAACCCCCCTGGTCTTCAGTTAACAGATTGAACAAATATGCAGGCACAAACACATCACGTCTACCACTCTTAGGTGAGCTATTCCTGCACATTGCGGGGCTTTGCACTTTTATTTCATGGAAAAGGAGTGCTTTTTCATATGCTGTGTAAAAATGTCAGTGTGATAATTCAGTTTGGTGGTCAACAGGTAACTTAAGATCTTCATTAATATGTCACCTTAAAAGAAATACATCTGCAAAGCCTCCCACTCAGCATTTTGCAGGACATGAATGTAGTCTGGTACAATGGGGGCTGATTTCTTTCTCAGCATGATTGTATCTTTCCTTTCATAGCTTGCACTTCAGATTTTTACCACAACATCGGTAAAAGACCCAGGAAAATAAACCCCTGTAAACTCTTAGGCAACTGACCCAGTAATTGAAAATAAAGGATTAGAGAAAGATTCCAGATGTTGGGAAGAACATTTCTGAGTTAGCAGTTTATTCAGACCCTGTAGGTGCTTAGATAAGCAGCAATTGTTAAAATTACTCTCGAAAGGAAGGAACTGCATGTTCTCTCGTCTGTGCACTCAAAACCAAGTGCTTAATTTGTTCTCTTAGCTATTCTGCAAATGCATATAATGGGTACTGCTCACTATAACGATAGACAGGAGTTCTGGTTTTGTGCCATTACTCACATTCCGGGGAGACATCTGCAAGCTCAGTCTATACCTCCAGGTGTTCACGAGTTGCCTTCACCAGTTATTTCCAGTGTCAGAACAGAAGCAGCCTGTCAAACTCATAAGCTTGTGCACCAAGAACCGCATGGTGATAGTTTCCAAAAATATCTCGCTGTAAATTTTGTGCCTGGTGGTGCTTTCTGATCGCTCTACATTGGCTGACAAGCGTGGCCCCTCTCCCTGCTGTTGATAATGACTTGTGCTGTGATGCTTCTACCTTAGGGACTTACTTGATATTAATCTTCTGTATATGCCCCATGCCTGCCTATCCTACCTATGTTGTATAAACATTGCTGGCTATATATAGTTACCTACAGAGCCTGGGGGACTGTCAAGACTCATTAGAGAGAACTAATCTACTCAGCCAGGAGAGACTGATCTGTGCTTTGTCTTGAAACCAGCAGGAGTCTTTCCATTGATTTAACAGAGCTTGGTTCAGACCTCCTCCTTTTCTCCTGCATGTGAGCAAGTTATTATTGATATGACTTAATCTAAGATACATTCTTGTGTGCAAAAACTTTCAGGGATGAAATTATTTTTTCTAGGCTAGGGGCAGCTTTTTGATCCTAGAAACAAATCAATTGTCTGAGTAACTAAGCAATGATTTTCAAATAAAAGCTCAAATTCTACCAACTGTGCAAACAAAGCTCTACCGTTTGCATGGAAAAGACTCTACTATATGACTGCTAGGCTGCTTGTTTGCTCCCTGGCCCAGAGTCTGCTGGGCACCTCTGATCCAGCTCTGGGTGCTACTGCTTAAACATGTAAGCAGAACTCCTTTTCCCTACTCTTCACGCCTCCCCATTCACAGCACTATGCGGTGCTGGATGCCGCAGGAAGCGAGGAGGCTTGGGCAAAGACCGTTCTCAACAGCAGAATGAATGAATAAGCTTTTTGTGAAAATTGATTTGAAACTAGCTGAATGAGAAGGAAATTAAAACTGGGGAAACCAAGCAAGGTGGTAGCACGGAGCTGGAAGTGATCTGGTCCTGTTCAGTTGAGCGGACCATGGCAATGGCAGCCCGTCCCAGACTGGCTGGTGACACCTCTCCAGCTGCTCCCTGCCAGGAGCTGCAGAGTTGTTAGTTCATCCTCTCCTTGGGGGGCAGCTCTTCCCCCTCCAGTTTCTCTCCCTGCTCATTTTGGCTCGGGCCTGGCAATTCTTGCTGCTTTTGCCACTCCGAGTGCCACACCAGCCTGAGCTGTGGCGTTGGTTATTACTGCGCTTTCAGCACTCTCAGGGCACTCAGGAGATGCGTACAGCTTGCTGGAGACGTGGGGATTCAACAGGTGGCTAGCAGAGATTTCCTCACCAGCACAAGCCTGGCAGATGTGCCCGCTGAGTCTGTCTAGTCCTGTCTGGCCTGATTCAAATGACAGGCTCTGCAACATGGCTGAAATGACCACAAAACAGCACTCCACCAGCATGCAAAGCCTGTTGCAGGGGAACATTCTCCAGCAGTGTCAGGCCAGGAGTCCTGCTATTGTAGGTAGCAATCCTTTGCCACACAACTGTACGAGAGAAAAACATAAGAATAGTTTCTCTACTGCTGATTTTTTTTCTCAGCAAACTGCTTTTGAACTGTAGAAAATAATTTCAAAAAGCTGAATAGATCCTGTTTAGCATCTCAGAAAACACCGAAATGGGGAATTTTTCCAGTAAGTTCCCTTTCTCACAGAGGATCCTCCGACTTGCTCAGAGCACAGCATGTGAGGGAGCTTAACAAAAGAGAAACCATATAAGCAAAGTGTGAGCTCCATATGTAGCTTTCCGTTAGAGAGCTTGGCATGAGACAGTCTTTCATCTGCAGAAAGCAGCAATTGACTGTCTGATTTCCCATTGACTCCTTAGGTGTATTTCATAATGAGATCCCCGAGTCCTAGAAAGGATGTGGAAAAATTACCCTGCTTGAAGCATAACATTGGGGAAGGAAATTTGGTCGTCAAGTGAAAAGCAAGAAGCTAACATTATTCCTGCTGGACAAGTGAGGGTTTTCGAGCACACCTTTGTGTGCTGGCTCTAACAAGCTAACCGAAGCCAGGTGCTGTGGGTGCAGTCCCCCAGGACCTTTTGACCTTGTGGAAGTCATGGGTCTTCTCCTGAACAAGTCCCTTCTAGTCCCTAAAAACATGTGTCTAAATATTCACCTGCCTCATACAGTCTTGTGAGCAGGACAGTTTTTGATAGCCATAGCAGAGCACACTCTGGTTTGTTCATTTCCAGAGGTTGCTGGCTTTTTTTGCTAGCACTTGAGTAAACGAGGCATCTGGTTCTGGGAGAGAAAATGCCAGCAGAATCTGGCCCTTCATACAGTGAGAAGTAATACATTGAGCAGCTCTTATTTTTCCTGCATTTCTAATGTAAATAATATATTTACAGCTACTGTGTCCTGTCCCAAATTCTGTTTGTATTGTCCTTTTAAATGTTAACCTTCACAGTGCTAGGGTCTCAACAGCAGCTGACAGTATACTTGTGGTCTGACAGGGACTGAATTAAACCAGCCAAACTGTAATTTCTAAAGATAAAGACCAGAACAGGTGGTGTCATTTCATACTTTCTCTGTTTCCCTAATCACTTTTGGCTGAGTAATCTTGGTGGGGAAAAAACCCCACTTTCGCTTCTAGAAAGGCTCTGTGTGAAATGACACTAGGGCTGTCTGCTAAGTTCAGAGGACAAGATTCACATCCCTAGGGCCTGATGCTGCCTGCTCTGCAGGGGCCAAGAATTTCACTGACTGGGATGGACTGTTCTCTTGCCTGGAAAGCTAACAGCTCATGCAGATTGGGACAGGGAAGCTACTAGCTCACCAGACAGCCACACAGCAGCCTTTGGATTAAATGTTAAACAAATAAAAACAGGTTTTCTGTCACTTTTACTGACAGAAAGTTGGTTTCAAAGTAAAATTTACTACAGCAATGCCATCAATACCTCAGTAAGAGTAGCCAGTTGAGAGGTATTCACCTCAAACCTGCTCTAGAAGGAGTAACTTTTTCAGGTAACCGAGACATAAATTAAATGACCCCACTAAAGCCTAAGCATAAGCTGCACCCAGAAAAGTAGAATTGTTGTTTTGCAAGTGCCATAGAAACTAAATTGAAAACTAGCACTATTTGTATAGCCACTGGGTAGCCTGCTCTTTACTCCAATCATGTCACAGCAAATTCACCAGCATGAGGAAAGCATTTGTTTCATCGCTGAGTAGTTTCCATGGCAGTGGGAAATGGCTTCCTGAGCAATGCACAGTTACAGACTTGACGTGGGGTCTCTGCAGTTCTCAGGCACTTTGCCATGATTAATTCCAGTGGAGCTGGGTCTTAACAGGCACTTGTGTCAGGAATTGAACAAGAGCAGCACCTCTCCACAGGAATTACTCAGCATCTCACAAAACACAGGGCTATTATTTTTATGCCAAGAAATAGCTCCCAGACTTGACATCTTGCAAGCTCACAATTTTATTTTTTTTTAATAAAAAAAAGCCTCAGCTCTTCACTACTTTAATTGCAGGTATTAGGCCCCTGTAACTGGATCCACAGTCTACATTTGTAGCTATGGATCCTTTACAACAGAGGGGTAGAGTTGGACTTTAGAGATCCTCAAGATTTAGCATGCTGAATAGGAAAATGCCTAAGTCTTGCAAAGTCCTGTAAGCAGGAAGGGGTGTGAATCCCAACCAGCTCAATGTCTTGGGCAATTTATTTTGCTCTCTTTCCAGTTAGGACTGTGCCAAGGAAAGGCAACCACAGTTTCCTTGGCCTCAGAACTGAACAGGGGTGACTGCTGAAGAAAGCAGCATGAGGAAGAGGATTTTCTGCCCTCCTTCCTAGTTTATATTGCAAGAGTTCACTTCTCCCAGAGGAAGGCCCTGTTTCCATTCCCTCCTCTGCCTGAGATGACCGAACTCTTCCTGCTGTCAGCACTTAAAGCCACATTCCCCATTTTCCTGGGATATTTTTCTTACACATCTTTGTGAAAACTGGAGCCTCCAAGGGTTCTCAAGCAGAGCACCTTAAAGGTGAAGGAACTGAAAAATCTTAGTCATTTCTGAAAGTTTTAATAGTTCTTTTGTTCTTTCTGGTTTACATGTTAAAAATGAAATATTTTTTTTTTACTAGTAGCAGTTGTTAGAGGAATAGATATATCTCTTACGTTTATAAAGAATGCATGTGTATTTCATACATAGTTTGTATCATGCCAATATAAAGGACAGATCTTATAGAATCAGCCTTGTCCGTGATGGGGGATATATATATTGGCAAATATTTACTTTGCATGGGAAACTGCAAGCTCTACTCTGTTCTGCAGCAGTAGGAAGTCTTGTATGATTGCTGGCATTCTTGAGAGGGGATTCCAAAACAACTTGGCATCCTGCCCAACAATGTAATGGGCATGTGGATGGAGGCTGGTTAGGGCATGCTCCATGCACTGAACAACCGGTGAAATGTCCTCATTAAGACACATCTTGGACAGCTTTTGTTTCTTTGCTGCATCTGTAAAGCTCAAAAAAAGAAGATCATTTAGTGACAGCCAGGCAAGATGACTTTTAACTCTTCCCCTGCACTGATCTGTACAATTTCACTAAGGAACTGGTATTTCTTCTTTCTGCCTACACAAGAATTTGTAGCAGTTTCTGAGGACCAAGTCCCTGCCCGTAATGACCTTGTGATATCCTTGACCCCAAGAACAGCCTAGTTACCCTTAACTGTGGAACAGTCATGGCAAAACTGGGCCTGTATGGTCTGAGGACAGGCAATCAGCATTTACAGTAGCTCAGAATAAACATAACTATATAAGAGGCAAAGGGAAACTGAAGTGCTGTAGTTGTAAATGAGTCTCTTGTAATGAGGAAACTGCTTTGTGGAAAGTCGTGAAACACAATTATAAAGAAAAAATTTGAGGGACAAGAAAGTCCAAGGATCGACAGACAAGCAGCCCCTGTTCAAGCAGTCTTAGCAAGTGTCTGTCAGACAGGTCCTGAGTGACTTCATCACGACTGGGGACAGCAGAAGCAAAGGGAATTGATCCCTATTTGATTACTAAACAAATAAACAATAATGACAGAAAAACACATCAAGCACATCGATTACATCATCAGATAAAAGTTTGTCTGTTTGGGAGTTTGCTCAAAAGCTTCATGCCAACACGAATAATTAATCATCAACTGAGATTTGAATAAAGCTTCCCAGAACAAGTCTTTCGTGCGGATAGTCATATTGTGATGCAGATGCATTTGAAAAGTAACTTTTCCCATCACAGTCTTTCCAAAAAGTCAGAATGATTAGAAGATACAAAGCTACTTTGCAAAGCTTTCTCAGCAAGAAATGCATTGCTTCTTTTGATACAAATGTCTGGAAATTGCCTCACCTTTCTGAAAATAGTCCTCTCCATATTGCATTTTAATATCAGGGGGAAGCTTATTCCAAATAACCTCCTTCTCTTTCATAATTTTTGTTGGATTGGATAATGCTGTTTTGAACAGTCCAGGTTGAATGCAACAAACCTTAACTCCAAAAGCTTTCATATCTCTCCTGTAACGACAGCCCAATGATTTAATCGCATTACACATTATTAATACTTTGGGATTTTTTGCTGTACTAACACTTTTATTTCTGTCTTTACATGGCACACCAGCACACAAATACTGTGAAGGTTTGTTCATGGTTGTGAACTTTCAGATTGTTATCCCTAAATGAAAGAGGGATGAACTCTCATACCTGCTTCACAGAGTGAGAACACGCATGGGCAGTGACTGTGCAGTAGCTGGCAGAATGTATTTCCCATCCTAGTTCACCTTGCAGTAGCTCATTAGTTATGTGATTTGTCTGTAAGACTGCCTGGCTGCCTAAATGCAAGTGGTTAGAGCCATTTTACATGTGTTAGGAAATCCTTCTCAATCTCTGGCTTATGCTCCAGATCGGTACAGTTCCTTTTGGCCCCACCTCATATCTGTCAGTCCTGTGTGGGTGTCCCAGTATCTAAAATGGCACTATATATTTAGGCACACAAATAGCTCCCCGTCTGTGTTACAAGAGGAAGCCATGGTGGTCCCCAGGATTAGTTTGCTACGTTCTCTAGATCTCTCTAATGATCAGGATAATAAAGAGAAGACACTTTGGAGAAGAAAGCTTAGACGAAAGTTACTATCATGCGATAACTCATGGTATGTGTTTTTTCTGGATGGGCGGCTGCTGGAAGTTTCTAGGTGTACTTTTCAACTAGGAGAATTAGGTTCATATTGCAAAGACTTCTCAGTTCACTTGAGTGGAGCTTCCTCTGCAATAAGGCCTCTGTGCACACTGAGGTAGGCTAGTTGTGAATCGTTAAGAGTACCAACTACACTGCAATAATACTTGAGGACAGCTTGCACGCCCAACAGGCTTTGTACCATTTCAAAAGTGGCATAATCTGTGTTGAGCAAAAGAACTTTTCAGAAGAATTAGTCCAAAGTGTCTAATGTTTTTCAATTTTATACCAAGTGCCAGCATTGTAAATCAGCTCCCAGTCTGCATGTGCCAGATTTTAGTTAGTATATGAGCCTTAGGAAAAAAACAGAGTAGTCTTTCCTCATAGTGAGTGTTATACCTTAAGCTGTCATTAAATCCTTCTACCCCAAACTTTGAAGCAAAATAGCCTCCACCACTGAATGCTAGGCGACCTCCAACACTGGATACATTTACTATCCTTCCCTTTGCTTTTTTTATCAAGGGAAGCATATTTATTGTAACATTTATGAGTCCAATTAAATTAACTTCAATTGGTTCTCTAAAGTGCTCAATATCCAGCCAGTCTGTAGGAGCTGATATCCCCATAATCCCAGCATTATTGACAAGTCCCCAAAGACCTGTAGGGAAAAAAAGAAGAAGAAAGTCAGGAAGCAAATTTTCATCTAATGTGTCAGATTAATTGAAGTGGGTGAGACTTCACAGAAAATCAGTGAGGGACCAAGAAGGCAATACAGATTTGGAGGAATTGCCTGAGAATGTCCTGCAGTATTCAGCCTTATTCTCAGTGTCCAGGTTTTATCACCATGCTTTCCATCACCCTTCGCGTAGTCTTCCTGCTGCCACAGCATTTTGGGCAGGGGATGATGTTGGCTTTTTGTGGGGTAAAGGGCGGTAGACAAAGACCAGGTGTGGCAAAGAGCAACTATATTGGGTGACAGGTACCAACTATATTGGTACAGGTAGATTGTCCTGAGACACAGGTAAGTGTGCCCTGATTCTGGGATGGGTGAGGTGCCAGGACAATAAAGAACAGCTCTTGATAACAAAAAAAAATTTAAAATCCTTCTCAAAGGTTTGAAAACAAGATGGGAACTGTGTGACAGGGAAGGCTTTTGCTATTCTTTTTACCCCCACTGACATTTTCTGTTGTAGCAGAGAACTTATGCCTCACATTGACTGACATGCCCCAGCTGGAAATGGGAAGGACTGTTTGTTTTTTTTCTAAATGAACAGCCAGCTCCAAAAAATGAGGTGGAGGCAAGGAAAAACCACTAGATTGATTTGAAAACATTTCTGAGCTCTCAGAAGTGGGAGGGGAAAATACAGAAATGTAAAACCAGTTCTTCTCTTGTATCAGTTGTTAGAGTTGTGTGAATGAATACTTTTGCTGGTCTGATCTTACTCATAGTTTTTCTTGGGGAAAAAATCACTTTTGGCCTGAAACCAAGCACAGTTTCAAATAAAAGCAATTTGGCAAGTTAAAAGCAATTTTATGAAGAGATGAAAGGTTGAATGGAGATTGGAATTTAGCATGAAGTATAATTGGTACTATGGCACATCATAATAGACCAGATTTAAGACTCAACGTTAGCAGAATTCAGCCCATAGGATCTTGGACCTTTGTAAACTTCTGCAATACCACTTTTACTGAAACCAATTAGCATCAGTAATAGCAGCAGCATCTTGTACTGCACAACTTGCTGGGTCAGAGATATGGGATTTTTCTATTTTTCAGATGGTCTGCAAGCAATATTCCAAAATATATTCAGATTTATTCAATGAAGTTCATATGTAATTTTTGCTTTTGATAGAATGAGTGATTACTTACTGATCATTTATTATATGTATTCAATTCTTAAAATAAAAACTCTTTAAACTTGTTAAGTGGAATTTATTTAATTTGTTCCCTAGCTGGGTAACAGCATGGGAGGTGCTGAGCACTCGTGCCATAACCCAGATAAGCATGTGAGTGCAAACAGTCCCAACGAAGGTTCCAGGAACTGGTTCCTGTTCTGACAATGATGTATTGATAAGCCTGACTTTTTGAGCACATTCCCAAATAGTTACCTACCACTAACTAGATGTATAAAACATCCCTCTAGTGAGATCTTCTTCCATGTTTCTGGAAGGGGTCAAGACATGCACACACACTTGTCAACTGTCAGTTAAATTAAGCTGTGAACGTAGCATGGTGTTTTTAGGAAAACTCTGCTGCCTTCTTTTTTTTAAAGACAGATATCCTGGCACTCACCTTCTGACTGAACTTCAGCTTTGACCCTTGCAGCCACTTTTTTAATACTGTCTGAATCTCTCACATCTAGCAGCACTGTCTGAAGCTGCTTCGAGGTCACAGCTTTTAACTCCTTGGCTCCTGTTTCAGTCAGACAGCTGGCAAAAACACGGAATCCCTTTTTATCAAAAACCTTTGCTGCCATATTTCCAAATCCTGTGTCACATCCAGTGATGAATATGTATTTTCCGGTAAGATTTGTAACCTTCATCCTCCTTCTTGCCCTCCAATGCCACCACAGAGAGATGATGCCAAGAAAGAATAATACGTAGTAAAGCATTTTTTTACTGAAGTCTTCTGGACACGTTCTCCTGAAATGAAAAAAAAAAAAAAAAAGGTGCTAGTTTTTCAGGGATTGTTAGTTAGTTGGTTTTTTTTCTTTTTTTTCTTGAGTTGGCTAACTGCAACTATTCAGAGAAGCAGGCACAATTCAGAGCAGTGGCCTCCTTGTGCTAAAACAAACAAACAAAGTCCTTCCTTGAGCAGAAATGAGGACTGGAGATTGTAATAAGGTTACAAAGAATAATGCTGTCCATATTAGGTTACTGCTGCCAGGTCAGTAAGCTCCCATTGAACGTATCTGGGAGAAATGCTGACTAGAAAAGTGTAGCAAAAATGAAATGGAAACCAGAAAAAAAAAAAGAATGGAAACCAACAGAAATGTCTGAACTTAGTGTCAGTTCATAGAAAATTAAAGAGTGAGACTGGAGCCAGCTGGCAACAAATGGTCAAGCAAGATCAGCAGGACCCAGAACCTTTCTTGTTACTGTGGTCATGTATGCAATGCTAGCCACGAAAAATTATTTACTTTATTTTACTAAAACCTTTGGTTGCCAGTGCCAGACTCTCAAGAAAGAGAGTAGCAATTACTGCCTCCTTGCCTCTCAAGAAATACATCCCCCTCAGCTAGGCTGTGGGAGTGTGCATGTGATGGTCCCTGAGCATAGGAAGGAGGGTGCAGGTTGGAACATTTTGCCTGCCGGAGTGAAGCTCAGGCAGTGTGACAACATCAGTACTGCAAAATATGTTTGGAAAGAGCCTGCATATCTGGGATTATACTCCAATTGACTTAATAGTGCACTTGTAAGTAACTATTGATGATGGATGAAATTCCGCTTAGAGAAAACAATTCAGTTATACTTCTTCATAAGTGCTCATGGTCCAGAAAACAGGAGATGCCTAATGCAATTGACTAAAAAAATAGTTTTAACTAGATGTAAAGGAGTACAGACCTTTTTAGAGATTGCTTACAGACAATCCATCTCTGCAGGGCAAGACACAACGAAGTTGCATTTACTATGGTCAAATTCTCCTCTGGCAAAACCTAATTTAAAAGGAAATTGCAAGCACCTGACATGTTTTTAAATATCGTAATAGGAACAGGAATACTGCTTTTATTTTCTGCACGTAGAACTGCTTTCTGCTCTGACATGGGAGGTTCAATATATCTCCATTTTTATCGCAAGCCCCATGGCTGCTCATGGTGCTTGTTTACATAAATATGTATGCTGGTGAAATGCAGCTTCTTGTGCTGGCTGGAAGTTACCCAGGGTGTTGCAAAAGTTGCAATGCAGAGATGCTAGTTTTTGTTGCTTAACTTCCTCTGCAGCATCAGTAGTGAAGAAAGTATGAAGAAGTGATTAGGTAACCGCCTCCCCTGTGTAGTATTTCAAACTTCCTTTAAGACAAGGAAATTTTTCTCTCGGCATATGTATGCACGCACAGCAGACCCAGCACAGCAGCCGGCTTTCCTTCTCTTGCAACCCTTATTAAAATTACCATTCTCTTTATAATACCCCTTGCTCTGCTCGGAGTTGCCCCATTCCTTCGCAGCCTTCCTTCGCCTGCAGCTGACTAGCGGCCTGGGCAGTCCCTGGCTGTTCCGCCTGAGAGCCAGAGCCAGCCTGGCTGCGCGGAGACATGCCCTCCTTGGCACAGAGGCACCGCTTCCCTGCCGCTCCTGTCCTCCCACACATCCCTGCCCCTGGAGCTCAGCCATGCCGGACACCTGCACCTCGCACACGTGTGCTGGAGCCTGTGCAGGCTCCGGCCATGGTGGCAAACCAGGAGGCCCAGGGACGGAGGTTGGAGAAGAGTTCCTCCAGAGAAAAAGGGGAGGCAGAACTGTGTTTCATCACGCCCTACATCAACTATAAAGTAGATACAAAACATAACTAGTAAATGAGCAGAAACAAAATGGAGTTTTGGCCTGATCTGCAACCTCGTCAATAAATAAAAATAAAAGCCAACCTATCTAGACTGAGGGAAAAGGCCTGTTTTTGCCATGGCTACAGGCACATCTACAAGCATGGGCCTTAGACGATCAGGGTTAACTTCTGGTCCCTGTGATCCTTAATCAATGGCTTGGTGGGACTTTATATCAAATTAATAAAGTGCTGAAATTACAAGGTTTTCAGTTAGACGGCTTTGTACAGGCTGTGTTTCCAACTCCAGCCTGCCAGGGAGACTGACAGGTCCAGTGCCTGCCCACAGCTTTGCAATGTAAAGATCTACCTCCAATTTTTTTATAGGGGCCACAAACCAAAAAAGGAAAAAAACAAAGGGCTCCTCAAGAAAAAATGTATTTTTCCCTGGTTTCCAGGAGGGAGAGTGATAAGAAGCATTCAGTCAGAAGCCCCAAAGGCATCTGAGTGGTGGCGTTGAAGAGTGGTTGGGAAAGGGAGCGGAGGCGCAGGGGACAGGGAGGCTCATGGGGACGTGCCACCTTCTGACAGGAACAGGCGAGGTGACCTGGGGCCGGTTGCCCAGAGGGTAGGGCAGGCACTCTCAGAGAAGTCTTTTTGAAGGGATTATTTTTTTTTTTTTTTTTTTTAAATTTTAACAAGGTGAGTCACTTTATTTTGATATGAAAGTTATAGTTTGCATTTAAAATTTACTGGCTTGGTTTGTTTTGTTTTTTAGAAGTGTTGTTGCTACCTCTGCTATTTTTATTTGCACCAGTGTTTGGAATGGAGAAAAAAAGTCCTTACCAGCTTCTAGACTTGGGTAGGATCAACAGGATAAGTGAGTGCATGTCCTGCTTCTGGTATTTTCCAAGAGCAGATGGTGAGAGGCTAACTATAGAAACAAGGCAAGTTACTAGAGATTAAGTCCCTTGCTGCCTACCTCCTGGCCTCCCTGCTGGACCCACTCCAGATGGTATTTTGCAGTTTCAGTACAGCATATTTTTGTGACCAAGAAATAAATATACCATGACTTCCTGTCTCTGATCGTGATTTAGACCACGGGAGGAGAAACAAGTTTGTTTCTTTCTTTGTGCTAGCCTCCCACCTGGAGGTATCCTCTCCCAATAATCACCGACTTGGACTTTTTACTTTCCATAACAAGAGAAAGTCATGTTCACAGAAACACCCCCTCTGTGCTTGGAGGTGCTTTCCTAATTTCACCGTAAGGAAAGTATCTGCTATTCCCCATTTCAGTATGAAGAAATGTAGTTTGACTGAAAAAAAAAAAAAAAAGGAAATTGACTTCTTATCGACAAACAGCTTTTTGCTTGCAGCAAAAATGATAAAACTCAGCCATCAAAAGAGGAAGTCTTGCTCTTATGTGCAAAAAGGAGGTTTCCATGTAGAACACTTGCTAAAGATCTTTGGAAAGGACAGTAACTTTCAAAATCACGCTGCATTGAAGGAAATAATGTACATATGCACCTCATGAGATTGACATAATTCCATTTTTAATAGCATAAATCACAAATCACTAAGCTCAGTGTAAAATTCACTTTGCGTTGTACAAAGTGAATACTAAGTCATGTTTGTGTAACTGCTGTGGTGCCAAGAAAAGAATGAAGACACAGCATGTGGGTACTTGTCAGCCTGACTAACTGTGAGTGTGTGGTGACCTTCCCTGCAGCTTCCCACTCCTCCAGTCTCTGCCCTGATCAGAGTGTCACAGAGGACGTTGTTCTCTTCCAGACCAATTATGTTGGTTTTGTCCTCTAGATACCTTTATAACTGTGATAATTTTTTTTTTAGATGAATTTCATAAAGAGTATTTAACAAGTGACACTCCAAGAACAGATATGGAAGTCATCTGTCTATTAATTCAAGCTGCAAACTGTACCTACTTTATTTCAATGTCCCTTACCTTACCTCAAGGTACCAAAAGAGAGCTGTAACTTGCTGTTATTTAGAGTTCACTTTACTTTCACCTTCATACTATTCAGGTGAAAAAATTGTGCTAGCATGTGGAGCAAAATAACAAAAAAATTTTCAAAAACTGAGAGAAATAAAGAAGCGAACAAAGTGTTTTCCTTTGTTTTTCAAAGGAGCAGAGGACAGGAAGATAAAGCATCATGCAGAAGCAGAAGTGTACTACAATACTGAGATCTGCCTTACACTTCTGACACTCTGAGGTGCTATCACTGTAAGTGGCACAATTAAGATGGAGATTATACTCAAGTGAAAAATCCAGGGTCTGGCTTCTTGGGCCCGGAACCACTGTATGCTAGTTACAGAAATAAATTTGGCTATGAATGGTTAAAAAATAAATTAATGAAGCGTAAGAGCTGTCTGCTCAATGCCTTCTGTCAGGTAAGAGAGTCCAGACTGCTGTACTTGCATACAGACTTCAGCGCAATACACAGCAACAAGCTGCTCATCTGGAGTCTCAGCCTGCAGTGGCAGACTGAGTCTATTCACCGGGTGGAAAACTGTGGCCGCCTACTCCTCCATAGCTGTGAGCACTCAGTGCTAAATTTCTGGCTAACTTTAGAAAGCCTTGGAAGCATTTTATTTGATTGCTGCTACTAGCTGTTGGCCATGCTGGAATAAAGATCAATAGGTTATAGACTACAGTTTAGAGCTGAGGAGTCCTGTGCCAAAACAGTGTGTGGGCTTTCATTTCTTACTGAGAAATTATCTGTACGAGAATAACTAAGATTAATTTTTATCCACTTCCTCTTATGAACTGTTGGAAAAAATCCAGAGAAGAGAGGATAACTTCATTTGGAATGGTAATATGCTGGAATAAATGGCTACTCAAATTGAGGGAAGAAGCAGTTATTTTACTGCGTTTGGCTCAATGAATTGTGATCTTTTTCTTCCTGTGCAAAGAGGTATTAAAATGACATGAGCTGTAAGCAAAATGTTTCCCTTCAACTCAGACCACAACTGAGGGAAATTATCCTGACAGTACATCTTTCATGAACTAAATAGTATCTATAGCCTACCAAAAATCAGAGATTTTGCATGTGTCTCCTATGGGAATTCAGGGATGGGAGCATCTCTTTTCAGTCTCCTTGATTTACTGAAGTCCTGCTCTCTATTGTTTCAGTTCAGTGGCTAATTCTTCATTCACTGAAGGGCTGACTCTAGCAACAGAAACCGAGTTTTCCCTTCCTAGGACATCAGAAGGAAACAAAGTACAAGAGGGCTTGAGGAGATGGAGTGGATTTGGCTAGTTTTTCCACTAGCAGCTGTAAGAGGGGAAGGTGACTCTGTGGGAGCGGGATCAAAACTGAGTGCGTTATGTTCTCCGCTTTGCTCTACACGGATGGATGATTTTTCAGCATAGATTCATTTTTATGGCCCATGTCATAAAGTCAGGTCAGAATTTATTAATCTTCAGGATTTTTTGTAAGGATGAGTTGAGAGAAGTGGAGGTTTAGAAGGGAGCAGAGCCCTTCAAAAAGGTTGGGGTAGTCTGTGGTCTCAGCTCCAATTCATCACTGCCTTAATCTACTTCATTATCAGTGTGAAACAGGCTCTGCACACACTTTCTGAATGCTTAGACGAGCAAAGTCTTTAAGTGAAAAGACTTAAGTGATTTGTGTAAAGCTAAAATTATATTCTGTCTCTGGCAAGCCAAGCCTTGTCTGGAGATGCATGCTAAGTGTGAGCTGTGCTAAAGTACCTTGAAAAGCAAAGGCGTTGCATGACCTTTGGCCACGTTGATCCTGAAGAAGCTGTCAGGGGAGAATGAAGCAAAGCAGAGTTTTGCTCCACCATATAATTTTTCTTTCAGCCTTTCCACTCCTGTGCCCTGCACTGCAAGTAACTTTTTTTTTTCCTTTGGCTCTGTGATGTGGTGGACAAGATGATTAGCACTGTGACATCTCAGATAGATAGTGTTATTCTCAAAGCTGTGCTGTGTACATTAGCATAGATGGAGACTTTTTATTAAGAAAATGGGAGAAGGCACCAGGTTTGTGTTTGGTTATGCTGTCACTGTGAACACAGTAATGATGCTAAACAAGGAAAATAGAGTTCCGCTCAGCTACATTTAATTGTGATGCACTTTTGTGCATGAGGCTTTATCATAGAAAATTTGAGAGCACAGAAGACTTGAGGGGAGCTGACAGTCACTAAGATTATGGCATTGCCTTTCTATCTTGTCCTATCAGTCAGGGCTCTCTGTAGTGAGAACTGGTTTCAGAGGGAAACTAAACCATGTTTGCCATTTCCCTCTAAACTCTGTGGTGACATTGGCTGAGGTCATAGCATTGTCCTCACTGATGTCCCTTGTTGAAAAATCCATGGAGGACTCATCTCCAATGAGAATTCACTACTTACTACTCAGGAGCTTCCACGTTGTAAAATCTTCTTCTTAAAGGAAGACTGGCATAATATTAGAAGCCATGGGGAGAGGGACAAGCTATGGGTTAGAAAACAAAGCTTTTGAGCAAGTTTTTAATCTGAATTTAGCTTAATCTCTGAACCAATTTTCATATTATTCAGCTGATGTTGCTATTTACCACAGGAACAGTAGTGTAACCGAATTATTGCATGGCTAATAAAGTAATTCTGTACTAATGCTGATAAAATAATGTTATAATAATCTCTTACTGTACATTCATTGTGAGCTTTTTTTTTTTTTCCAGAGAACCGTCTGGTCTCCTCGTGTATAATTGCTTTCCAAGTGCCCTGACTTGTGAGATTACATTAGTCAAATTTAAACCCTCCATTAGATGTCAGTGAACTGTAACCATTATGACCGCATGGTTATTGACCCAGGTGCAAATAACCAATGCCTAATTTAAAGATTCAGTTCTGACAAATGGGTTAGAATAATGAAAACATGATGGGAAATGGTTGGGTGCTTCACTGACTAATTGAACAGGATCCTTGCAATTTATTCTATGATACAAGATTTTTCACAGCCACGGGTGAGTAACAAATCTATCATGTTTAATGTTTCAGAGTTAACTGATGAAACTTCCTGAACTGAAAGGTACCTGTATTTTTCCTTCAGAACAATTTAAGCTAAATGCTAAATTCCCTTTGCACAGTTAGTGAGATTTTTCTTTTTTCTTTTTTTCTTTTTTTTTAATGGGACTGTTTGAAGAACAAGACATTCACGTTCTATTTTGAAGCAAAATGAATTTCTGCATGTATGCTATCATTAATATCGGAGGAACCTAGTTTTAAAGAAAAATGAAGGATAGCGCTTTCAGGGCCAGTTTTCATTGTTGTTTCCCCCCCCCCTTCCCCCCTTTATGTTAAATAAAGATCTGACCTGAATAAAGATGTGATTTGAAAAAGATTTCAAAGGGCTTTGGATCAGGTCCTAATGTTACTTCATTCTATAGGATATGTTCCTTTGTTAGCATTTTCCAAGTGTTACTTGTTTAAAGCAGGATTTTGAGTTCCTTAAAGATTTTTGTTTATCAAAAATCCAGCATCCATACCTTAATTGGCTAGAGTAAAATGCTATTTCACTTAGTGCAGCTTCTGAGGTATTCTCTGCTTCTAGTTTGTACTTTGCACACACAGGCGTAGACGGGATGATCTAATCCCTTCTATTACCTCTGATTTCTATTATCTAAATAATTTTTAATGCAGACATCAGCAACAGTATTTTTCAAGATGTTGTAAGTGATCCCCAGTTAAATATTCAGACCCTGAGGAAGGTTATTTTAATATTCTAATAGAGCATGCTAATCTGCTATACTAATCTGTTTAAGTCAGCTAATGAATGATGCCTGCTGGACAGGATAGTATGTGGATAGTATTTGATGTGTTGAGCATTAGAAAATACAGGAAAAATGTGTTACCTTTCAAAAATGTGGAACAGTCACAATTTTATTGGAAAAGTGACATCATTCCAGAAAGTTTAGCTCTAGCAAGTGTTTGTAACTAGAATCCTTATTCAAGTCTGTCAATCATTGGGGTTTTTTTTCCGCTTTTCCTATTATTTAAAACTGTATCAGCATTCAGGCTTAAAAAATCAGTTGCAAAATACAATTCATAGTGTTAAAATACAGTGTCAGAGTAAGTGCTGAAATGAGACTTCCCAGCATGATGTTCTTATACCGATTGATTTTTACCATGTTCCATTACAAAATCTTGTATAGATGTTATGATTGCAAAGTCAAATAATAAATAGCTGAAAGAGGATAGGCAGAGAGTGACTTTCCTTTGCTTTACTCTTGCCTTCTTCATCAATTTACAATATGACATTATCCCTTATCTTTCTGAAGCAGAAACACAGGGGGGGTGCTTTTTAACTACTTCATAGCTTTTCACTGCGAGCCACATTCAGTAGTACGGTTCAAATGATTTATATCACTTAATTTAAATAGGTTTATACTTCCATGAAGTCGTAAAGTATTTTAAAGCTGCTGGAATGTGTGTGTAAATACCACCCTTAAAGTTTAGATCTATTCTGATAGCAGAGCAGGTAGGAACATCACTTCTTCACTCCGGCAGAACATGTTTTCATAATCCAGGTGACATTTCCAATTATACTAATTTCAGTATAAAATCAGCAGCTTATCTATTAGCTCAGCTTTCTTTATACAGTTCCATTACTTGTGTGCTAAACAGTGCAAAGCAGCCAGTACTAGATCTAGAAGCAAATGATGGCTTCATGTTTAAGGACAAACTGCTAGTAAAATTACCATTGTGGTGAACTTTATTTTTCAGAAAAAAAAATGAGCGTATGGTTGCAGTTGGTATCTTCTGGGTATTCCTAATTCAGCCAAAGATGCTTTAATAATTTGAATCAAAAATCTGAAAAGCTTTAACATAGATACAAACACTGTGATTTGATTATTTTTCTCACACTGATGGCCGCCTTTGAAATGTATTAATTCTTTACTTTTTTAACTGTGTCGTTCCTAAAAACATATACTTAAGGTTAAAAAAACTGGCCAGCTTTAGGCCAATTGCATATTTAAGTTGTATTTTCCTTAGAATCATGTCACTGTGAAGGGCTCCCCAGTCTGTGCTACCACTGTCAAACTTCTTTGTAAATGGAGAAAAAGTCTGTGTTTTCAGACCTCCAGCTCCAACCTCACAACTGAATTGACGTATAAAAAAACCCCATTGTCTTGAGAGTGTGATGACTGACAAAACTGCCAAAAATGAGCTGGCTGTTTTCTTTTTTTTCTTAAGAAACTTCTGGAACTTTAGGATTATTTGAACAAACAGTTTTCAGAAATCTTCTGTTTGAGACTATTTCAATCAATCAGACACAGCAAAAGGCAGGAGGGAGGGAGCAGAATAAGCTCTGTGTTTTCACTGAAGAAGTAAGTGAAAATTTTTTTCCCACTTGGGGAAAATTGTCACTCTCATCTTCAGTGAAAACACAATCTCAAGGGACTTAAAGCTGCCAGGAATCTATGCTTGCTCTTTTTGGGAGGCTACATTTATTTCAGTATAAACTGAACGTCACCTGGAATTTAAGCCCTTGTTAAATCCTCTTCCATATGCTTGATGCAAATACAGCTGAAGTGAAATTTAATGATTTGCAGATAGGTCCCATGTGAAACAGTGATACGTATATGATGCTTTCCTTTCTTTGTGGACAGAAGCAGGTGTTACATGCTTTCTCTGTTATGCAAAAGAGCAGAAAGAGAACTTGGAACTGTACTCATGGTAGAGACTTTAGCTAAAGAAGTACCATAACTTGTTCAGCCCATTTGCCATCTGTCTCAGAGAATGGAAAAATTATGATTCAAATTGTAACTTTTTTCACTGTATGTGGCAATGAGTTAAAAGCTCTTGTGATTTTATGTTGTAAGTGACTATTCTAGTCCTGGCCAGACATTTTGCTATTGCAGTGGTGATTTGGCTTTACATATTTATTTAAGCAGGGAATTTTGGTCACAATTTAGGGGGTCACAGAATGTGAGGGGGGCAGAATTTACTGACCAGTGGATGAATAAATTGTCTCTGCTCATCAGAAACTTTTAGGCAAGAAAAACTATATCCATAGAGTAGCAATCAATGAACCAATGTCCAAATGAATGGGTGTACTGAATAAAGTTCTGCAGAGGTCTGTCTTGCTTCTGGTATAATCCAGTAATATTGATAATGATGGTGATTACACAATGGAGAATATCCTTATTAAATTTGATCATGACATAAAGGTAGGACAGACTGCAGATATGCTGAAGAACAGGACTAGAAGTCAAAATCCCCTTAACAAACAGGTAAAATGGGCTGAAGAATGTAAGGTGCTATTAAATATGGACAATAGCAGGCAGGATTAATCAACTGTAAAAATACAGTTTGGAAAGCAACTGGCTCTGTAGCAAACTGCTTGCAAAAAGTGAGTGACTTTGGTGGATTACAAACTGAATGTGAATCAACAGAGTGATACTTCTGTTAAAAAAACAAATGTCATACTGGGTTTCATAAACAGGAATATGATCTGTGAAACGTGAAATAATCCTTCTCCTTTGCTCAGTGTTTGTAAGACTGGTGCTGCGGTGCTGTAGTGCTATTACGCACTCATCACTTCAAGAAAGATGTGCTAGAATCCAGAGAAGACCAGTGGAAATTATCAGAGGTTTAGGAAGTACACCCTACCAAGGAAAATTGAATGGGTTGCTTTCTTCATCTGAAGAGGGAGACTTTCTAGTATTATTCAAATAAATACAGCCTACTTACAAAGTGGAAAGGAATGTTATGTTCCAGATCCTTGGTGGATTGCACTAGAAGTAGGGGTTTAAATTATGACAGGTAAGATTCAGATTACACATTAGGAAAAAAATATTTTAGCAATAAGGATAGCGAAGCACTAATCACCTGGGGAGTTCTTCAGGCATCTTTGATAAGCATCAGTTAAAATGAAAGAAGAATAACTGAACTTTACCTTGCTTAGAATTAATCAGGAGACTGGTCCTTCCAGCCTGATTTACTGATGATTCAGTGATGTGCCAAGAGATATACACATAAAATTCAGGAAAAGAGGATAAAAAAAAAGAGAAAGGTTTGGTTGGGAGTCAGCAGTTCTTGAAGGCCAGTTTGGAGGGAAAAGTGACAAAAATGAAAGACTGGGGCTTTATGGGAAGTGAAATTATTAAAAGTCACACACACATCATGAACCACTGGACTAGCACCTATTATGCCGCTCCATTTCAATCTAGGAACGGATGTATTTCCTTCATGCTTTGGTAATTTCAGAGTCAAGCTTCTTCTCAGCCCCTCCCACTGGTAAGGAACTGCCCACCTGCAGCTAATCACACAGCTGTTGCCAGTATGAAGGATTTGGGTAGTTTTAAGACCATTAGGAGAAAAGAAGTGGTTCCTTTAGAGGGCTAAGTAGGTAAAGACTCAGCTGGCTGGGAAGTTAGGTGGGGTAACACAAATAATCTGTGGAAATGCGTTTTTTACACAGAAGACTTCTTGTGTTATTTGGGTAAAAGTTGTTAAAGCTTTGATACCTGAATGTGTTGTAATATGCTTAATATGAGAGGTTGTGAGAGGTTTATACAGAAGTATAAACATACAAACATTGATGTTTAATGACTGGAATAAGGTATTGTAACTACACTTTGGGATACATTACATTAAACAAAGGTGTGGATGAGATGACTTTGGTTATGAAAGGGCATGTTTTGGGAAGGGTTTCTACAGTACTTTTCTCTAGGTGCCATCTTGGGTGCCAGGCCTACCTGGCCAAAACTAGCACTACCTGCGGATTTTGCTTTAACAAAAACATGTTAACTTTGTCTCCTTATTTCTTCTCATGTACGACATCTGCTTGGCATGCCAGTGTGACTAGTTAGGAATAAACCTGTTCAGAGGAGCAAGTCTGCTGGTTAACTCATCCCAGCCAGGAGCTGTGGGTGTGCAGCTGGTGGTGGTGATGCCGCAGATGTTGGTGTGGCCCTGGGGTCCCCCGCCACCCCGACTGTCCCCCTGTCATGGTCCTGCTGGCTGCTGCCGGCTGGGACGGGACAAGGCAGAGGCAGGTCTCCTCCTTATAACTGAGGCAGGATCTGTCATATTAATATCTCAGCCTATAACCTGCGGATGTCACCTGCACAAAAGCAGTAGTTTATTTTAATAGAGCCATTAATGGGGACAGGGCTGTTTGCGGTGGGCTGCAAAGCCCTGCGGAGCGGCCCTCACTCGAGGCAGGAGGCGTTAAAGCCTTTCAGAGGCCTCGCACTTAGGGGTGAGTTGGGCATGCTTCTCTGAGGTGATTTTCTGCTCTGTAGTTTCACTGTGTCTGGGACATCCATTCTGTTATAACTTGTGCTGTAATCAGTGGCATTGCCCTGGGATAATGAGGGCAAAACTGAGGTAAGCAGGAGTCTAATGCAATACTGTTGTATGTTTACAGACAAACGTATGCTGATGCTCTTTCCTGCCCCCCCATCTCTTCAGGACTTCTGATTTAAGTAACTAACCATCATGTCTGACCCTGTTGTTCTGCGTAGCATCAAGAGATTGGGAGAGGATAACTCTGCTTTTGACTTGGATGGCAAATGTAAGAAGTTTATTCATCAGTCACCTCCTTATTTTATAAAGCACATAAAATAGGTGGTGGGTGGTCTAAATGGAGCAAATAGCCTACAGAATACAAAGCAAATAGTCTGTGGAATAAATACAGAGTTTTATGGTACCTGCTGCTATGGGTATACTGCCTGCAAAACAACTTTTGTGTAAAAACTACTGACAATCTCTACTCATGGACAATCTTTACTTATCAGCCTACAAGTTCACGGTATCTGCCTAGGTTTTTATACTCAGCATTTTGGTATACAAGCAAAAGGCCTTTCCTGGGGGGGGGGTGGGGAAGTTCTGTCTTCCACAGTTTCTAGAGCTGCTTTCAAGAAACACATATATCTGTAGTCATACTTATATTAGGCAGAATTCTTATGATCTGTTGCTATGTGAAGCTCTGCATTCCTTCTCATCAGAGCTTTTCCTCTTTTCTTCCATTTTTCCTTTGCAATGTGCACTGTTCCATTTTGCCAATTGAAATGCGGCAAAAGTCAAGGAGAAACGATGAGAAACTGCTAAATATTTTGAATGCTGTTTATAAGACTTGAGAAAAGCCAACAAAGAGAGGGGCATTTAATATTTATACCGAATGTAAGGTACAAAGGAAAACAAAACAGTTGCACATAATGGAAGATAAATTGCAATATCTTGCAATGTACGTGCTCCTCGCATAGAGCAAAAAGGGTTCACAAAAGGATTCCAGCACTCAGATATCACCAGATACCCTAAGCATATGTACTTTTTGTATTTGCAAATTCCTTGACAGCTGTGGCCTAATCCTGGAAGTGTTAAGCTTTCATTAAAAACAGCCTCCTAGGACCCAATGAAATGCTTCAGACCATGCATGAAATAGCCCATGTTCTGAACACTGGCCTTACTGGGATTTACAAATGTGGCATTCACTCCCAGTTTCACCTGCATCATCACAAAAATAGGTGTGCTCTGGTCAGCTCTGAACAAAACACAGCTTGAGGAGGAGGGATGCTTTTTTTTATCTTGGGATCTCTCTTTTTCTTTTTTTTTTTTTTTCTTTTAATTCATCATATGTATTGTTAGAACAATCAAGCTGGATAAAAACTACACAGTTTTACTTTGCTTGAAATACTTTATGACAGATTACCTCCAGAAAACGGGAGACTTATATTGAAAGACAGTCCCTCTCTCTTGGAACTATTCTTCACCAACAAAAAGAAATCAAAGCAAACCGTACTAGACTGAGTTACAGTGATTTCCCCCCCCCAGCCTAGACAACAGCTCAGGTTTAAGGCAGCCCAGCCTCAGTCTCTTTCATTCCATGGGAACGATTCGTCTACCTTTTGTTAAAACTTGTGGCATGCAGCAAAATTCTTCACATAACCACATATATCATGAAATTTCAGACAATAAACAAACTTTTTTCAAGACCTTATAACTGATTTTTAATGACAGCCCTCTTCAAGCCTCTCTCCCTGCTATATAGCAGCACAGACTTTCAGCTATAACTTGATCTGTGGTGTCTGTTGTTATTTTTAAAATTTAGTAGTTACTGATTGATGCTAAGTCTGTATTTAAAATCTAGTATCATTTACTGTTTGGGTTTGGGATTTCCTTCCAATCTTTATCTGTCTTTATACATCTTTATAGGATGTCTCATAGGACTGTGTCCATAACAGTAGAGTCTGAACACATGTGGAGTGTTCAGTCTGAGCTTGAACTGAGCCTTGATTGTGGTTATCTTTGTAGAGATTGACTGATATCTGTAAACATAAAAGCAGCTGTTGCATTAGAAGGCAATACGTGTGCTTTTTTTGCTCTGACAATAGAAACTGAATAAGAGCTTCATGTGCAGAAGATGTTATGTTGCCACTTCCTGTCTCTCTGTGTTAGCTAGATAATTCCTTTGGTTTTAACCATCCTCATCAAATCTCTTTCATTTTGCTGGGATTATTCTAGATTAGATAATCTGTTCAACAGATTCAAAGGTCTGTTTTTGTTAGGAACTTCAAATCTATTGTTATATCTGGTAAGAAGATAGTGTAGGAAATTATTCTTTGAATAGCTTGAATGTATTCTTAAAATCAAAGCTGGTATGCTAGATTCTGCAGATGATTTTAAAGTCTGCAGTGCAGCAGCAGCAACCTCAGCTCCATGACTATGAAAAAACCCAATGTGAATGTTTTCTGAAACTCTGCTCTCTCCCCAGTATATTGCTACCCCAGCACACTGCTCTGCATCCTGCTGGGATGAGCAGCCATCTACATGCTGAAGCAGTACAGATCTCCCTGCTCCCCTCCCCTGCTGTGTTTTGTTATAAAACTTCTCACTTGGGCTGCTAACTAAAGGCAGTTTCAATGCATGGGGCATTGTGGGCTTTAATATTGGTGAAGAGCGGGGAGGAATGACAAGAAAAGGGAGTGAATAGGTTAAGGGGGTATGTCCTTCTACTTCAGGGACAGAAAACTATTCTTCTCTTCCAGCCACTTACTTAGAACTCCCAGATTGCCCAGATTTATCTAGCTGGTCTTAGGGGGTTGTTTTTTTTCTGCTAGTTTGTCTTATGTACTTGTGGCTTTTACTTTTTATGGGATTTTGGCAAAAGACTTTCTATTGGGACCAAAGCTATTCTTCTTTTCACAGTTGGGGGTTTTTTTTGGCCTATCAAATGAGTTTGTCTTTGGTTTCTCAGTTTCCTTGGAAATGCACTATGTTTTCTGCTTAATGTACTGAGCAGTTTGTTGAACTGCTAAAGTACCTTTCCCAAAGCAAATATCATTGCTTTAAAACCTTACTGGCATTCTGCTGATTGATCTCATCTCCAGTGAGGTTTGTTTCAATAAGCATCTTTTGTAGTTATTAGTAAGAATTAGCCCTCTCTGGATCAACCCTTAAACACATCTGTAGGTGTAGTTAAGAGCCAGCTTTAGTTGGGAGCATTTTGAGTACAATTTTTCATCACTTGAATCAAGTGTCAGACTTCCTCATGCTTAACTTCTACTGTGTTCTCACAATACCAGTAAAAACTTGAATTTTTGACAATGTTCTTCAGCTTTCCCTTGATGCTGTGCTTTTTTCAAATTATAAAATTTCTTTCTTAAATGCCTTAATTCCTCTTCCAAAATTTTTTGAGCATTCAAAGATTACTATAGCTTTTTTTCTTTAGGGTTAATAAATTCTTTCATCTTCCCTACATTCTTTTCTTTTCTATAAAAATCATATTCTGTCCTCTTTTTCTACTTTTTCCTCTACTTGAGCAATAGTGTGAACTGTTACTCATCTGTTTCTTTTTTTTCAAATTAAGCATAGGTAACATAATTCCAAATTCTCCTCCTGCTTAAAAACTTCTGTCCTGCAAGAGCTGGCCCACAGCTCCTTGCATTCTTGAATAGCATTCATACACTCATTTCCCTCTTCAAGTTCATAGATTAGGGTTTCTTCACTTTTGAAGAATATTTATTTTGCTCTCTAAATTGATATGACTCAGAAAGCTATTCCACCAGACTCTTTCGTTCCTCCCAGTAGCCAATTCCTTCATTCTTTTGCAAAACCCTCTGCGTTATCAGCCTGCAGAGGAAGCTTTCTCTAAACCTTAACTTTTCTGATAAACCCTGGAGAATCTTCTAGGACTGGTTTCAAACCACTACAGCTGTTACCAGCCACCAAACAGATGTTTCTTTTTCCTTTGCCACTGGCGATTCTTTGTAATAATAATTTTACAAATTAGAACCTTCCTGGAAAATGTCTGGATTCTTGGGACACACGTATGTCCTTATCAAAAGAATATTTTCTTTTTACCATCCCCAATTAACAAACAGAGCAGAATAAAACCAATAGAATCATTGTTAGCTAAAGCCAAATAAAGTTATCTTACTAACCCCCAAAAGGATATGTAATCAGCTGTTCCCTCAGTCCCAAACTCAGACTGCTTCCATCTAACATTGTTGCCTTGGGAAATGCAAAACTCTCAAGATAATGGAAAAGCCTTCTTCCCTTGGGTAAGATGGAGGCAAAATTTGTGGTTGCGGTGACTTCTTTGCACCTTCTATGAATCGTGATGCAAAGTTCCTCCTCTGTGTTCGCTCTGTGAGACAGGCCTGTGCATGCTCAGTGTTGTGTCACTAGATGTGAAGAAAGGAAGGCACTGTTTGAAAAGCATACCATGGTTCTGAACCTGATGCTGAGTGGCCAAGTGCATCGTAAACGAGCAAGGTGCACAAACCCAGTGCCTTAGATTACCCAATCTGTGCTCTTTATTCATTGTCATCTCAAGTGATGTACAGCAAATATTTTCTACCTCAGCCCTTGTGATGACGCTTCTTTGGGGCCCCTGCCAACACAAGCTGTGCTTTACGTATGATGCATTTAACAACATCTCTTGAAAGGGAGCTAAATCCAGACCTGTCCTGGGGACTAAGGAGTTGCCCTACAGCATAATTATATCTTGTAGTATAATTCCATTTCTCTAAGCTATGGTTCCTTAGAGGGTATCCCAAGAATAGACATCAGTGAGTAGTTCATCTTACCCTCCAGGGGCAGAGCTGCCCCTCTACCACAGGATTTGCAGTCTCTTAAGTTGTTGGAAGACAAGAGTGAAGAGCTACTGCTGCTCCTTTCAGGGAGTATGCATGGACTGCCAGTAGAATAGTATTCCTCAATGAGAGAGTGTCCAAGAGAACTAGTTGAATACTAGCAAACAGTTTGCAATGAAAATGAGATGACTTTTGGCAAATGTCCTGAATAATGTATTTAGTTAAAACCATTTTGTTATCTGGGGGATTGAAAACTCGAGACTACTTCTTCAATAGAGAGCAGGCATTAATTGATATGAACTTACTAAGGCATTTTTGAACCCATGTCAGTTCATGTCCCTGGCTAGATATATCAGTGGGAATAAAATGCTTATAACTCAGGAATGATCGAGTCCCATGGGGTTCTAGGGTTTATGTTTCTCATGTCTACAGAAGATTATGTACCTTAACAATAATTATTAACTAGACTGTGCATTTATTTTCCCTAACAGGTAACAACTTCAAGAAATCAGAGTAAGTTGTGTACACAAATGGAACAATATTTCTAGGAATATTTGAAGAAGTTAATGTCATTGGATCAAATTGACGCATTTATAGAATACATGGTATTTAATGAGAAGCTGTTCTTTAGGAGTTGAACTGCCTTATTTGATACAACTGACATAGGTAGACGAAAACAGTCCTAGCAACCTTTAAAAACATAGAGTAATGGCAACAAAATATGATCTGTCTTCTGAAAATGTTTTTGATATTCAAATTTATCTTCAGCGCTTTTAGTTTGAAAAATGAGTTTTTCAGGAATTTTAATAAATCTTGATTGATTTCTCTTAAAGCTTAACTGTGAGACTTTAAAATAAAAGGAATTAGCTCACTTCATTTGGCCTCAGATATTAAGATTTAAACATAAAATTCTAGATAGTTAAAAGCTGAAATTATTTAACGACCTTGACCTTTAGCTATAATCTGAGATTTGAATGGGTTTAAGAGCCTCCCTCTTTCTAGGTCTTGGGACAACTCTATAGCAGACTGGGCATCCTAATGGGAGCTGTAATTTGTGCCAGCTCTTTCTGACACAGTGTACACAGTCTGAGAAGTACTCCTAGAATGAGGAAGCAAGAGCATCTATTAATTTTTTGTCTTTGTCAGGTTGCCCACCTTAGAGAGCACCAGCCCAGTATTCAAGGTGTATCATGGTCCTCACACATGTCTTGAAACCCAGGTTGTTGGACTTCCATATGTAACACACGTATGCTCCTACCTACTACACATACAAAGCATCCTTCAGGCTTTCTAGGATCTGGTTTCTGAAAACTGTTCATGACAAAGATAGCTTGAATTCATTTGTTTCATTTAAAAAAAAAATCCAAATTGAAAATCCCTGCTCCTTCATCACTGAATGTACACAAATGATGATTACTTGCTATAGTATGGATCTCATCCATAATGGTGCAACTAATCCTTTAGATTTTAACTGATCATACAGAATAGCAACACATAATGCAAGCACTGAAAAAAACCTGTATGGTAGGGTGAGAGATTCTACTGCCACTATAGACATATGAATATACAGGCAATATAAGAGAGGATGGGAACAGGACCTTCCTCTGTCTTAAAGAAAGGATTAGCCAACAATCTGGATGTTAGGTTTTTCTCTAACTGACCTCAAAGAACGCACAATCCACATTATAGCAACAGGGTATTGAAGAGCTGCTTATGAAACAAAGCGTAAGCCTTCAGATCATTTTAACCTAACATCCATTCTAGTCCCTGTCAAAAATTTAAAAGAACCATCAAATCACTGGTTCCAAAGAGATCTGAAAGAAACAGCTTGTCTCTTAAAATTCTGGGCAAAATGTCTCAAATAAAATGTAATTTCAGAGAAGTAACCAAGAGAATAAAAGAATTAATGTAAAATCTTATCCTTTTTGCTAGGAATTTCTATACATATGAAGAACCTTTTCTAGAGAAGAAAAGTGAAAAGTAAGTTAAGTTCAGTTCTGTGTACTATCTTTGCATATAGAACAAAATATGTACTAAAATACAAGTTTATAACTTCATGTTTTCTGTTCTTGAAGGTCATCAGAAAAGAAAGAAAACAGTATTCGTGTTGGCTTCTTTCAGCTGGTAATGAAAGCAATGGCTATAAATATTTTATGTGCATTGTGCTGCAGAATAAGTGATGGTTGTTTTGGGGAATAGCTGTGACTAAGCCAAACTTTTAAGGATTAAACCATTTGGCATGAAATCCTGCCATTAAAGTCAATGGGAATTTAATAGAACCCTTTGTCATTTTGTCAGCTTGGTATCGATTATCGTATTTTTGTCATAATTGACTATTAAACACATTATATTGAACCTACAGATAGATATGGGGAAAAGAGTAAAGATGCACAGCAGGATCTAGGTGACCTTGGTTCAGTCTTATTTCTGCCAAAATTTTTCTGTCTGATATTTGGCAGATAATTTAGCTCCCTTGTAATTGCTCCATGGGTATTAGAAGATTTGGTAAATATAGAAACTTGGGAATGCACAATACTGTATGGTAAGTCTAGCTTTTGATGGGTCTTGGAATCCCATAGGGTGCATCTACATTCTAAAATTAATGTAGTAGAGAGAGCTTCAACCTGGCAGCATGCAGCTAAGAGGTTTCACTACTTCTGTTTTGCATGTAGTCTAGGCAATTAGCCTGTAATGTGTCCAAACTAATATGGTCCTGACTGTAGTACTGGGCTACTGCAGTTACATCCATGTGGCTTGTACTCTACCTGGCTAAGTATCTCAACTCTTAGTTGGGTGGGGAGAACAGTCTGTCCACACGGAGGGCTATGTCTGTCAAGCAGAGGGGTTTGCATTCTGTACTCTGTTTTGCACAGATGTTTAACTCCTAAAGTGCAGTTGGTAAACACAGTATGTTTGCATCAGATGTGCTGAGAGATTAGGTATCACATATCAGTGCATTTTCTGTCAGGTTCTTTTGTTTGTTTGTTTGTTTTAATCAAGGGAATTCCTAGACTTCTTACGAGCAAGGTTTGCGAAACAGTGGTAGGGCTACAGTTTTCTTCTTACTTTTTTTGTAGAAAGACGTTTTATTTATTTCTTTTATGTTAACCGATTTGTTTTTCCTTTTATCTTGTCTCTGCCTTAATGTCCCTTTTCCATATGTGCTCCAAAATCCCACCCTTTCTTCTCTTAGACACATTATAGCACCTGCAGAACCTGGACAGGTTCTTCAGCAGGCTATGATTCCTCTTTACACTCTATTTCAAAATATATAGCATTTGATACTGATATTCTATATGGACAGTTTGATCTATATATTTACATGACTTCAACCTGAGAATCAGAATTTACACAATCACGACAAAGGTAATTTAAGTCACTGTATCTTAGCTGAGTCACCAGCTGCATGTGTGCATTCTCTTGGTCCATGCAAATGTAAGGTAATAGGGCTTAGCTCAATCCTTTATTTACTGCATACTGTCGTATTTCTACACATTTCTCCTAGATTAAGAGCTCAGCCAACATGTTTTAGAGTATTAACTATGAGAACTTGCTCTGAGACCTTTAGTTGGCTTTCTACCACAGCACCCCAGACTTTTGAGAAATTGGCTAACTATTCAGAGGCTCTGCATAATGCCCTAGGCCTTTTTCCTCCCTTCCCACTCCCTCCATCCCCACAGGAAATCTGCAAAGCAGACTATATATATGAATTATAATTACTATTCTTAATCTTTTAGCTAGTTTCTGGAATGATGATAATGTGGAATGATATCGAGCTATTAATGTTATATGATAATACATTCGTTCACATGGTCAGATTCTGCTGTCAACTAAAAGGGAACTCATAATAATTTATGAGGCTGTAATAATGGGTGCAATTAGATTAGGTTGCTGGGAGAGATTTGTCTTCTTTCTGTATTGAAGATAATTCGGAAATTTAAAGAGAATGATTTTGTATCTGATCCACCTGATTAATGATTTATCAGTATACAACCAGCATGAAGACTTCCTCTCAGCAGAGACCATATTTTTTTCCTGTCTCTTTAGTTTCGATTTTCTTCATCTATGGAAATTTTAATGATGGCTGCTGGTAGTTTCTGTGCTATTGTTCATGGAGCAGCCCAGCCAGCTGTGTTGCTTGTGTTTGGTGCAATGGCAGACACATTTATTGAATATGACATTGAAATGCAAGAGCTTAAAGACCCAGGCAAGACATGTGTAAATAACACCATAGTGTGGATTAATGGTACTATTCACCAGAATGAAAAGAACGCCACAATAATATGTGGGTAAGTAGTAGATGCATTTGTTTCTTTTCCTTTGTTACTATGGCTTATCAGAGAATGTATTGCTAGTGAAGGTCCAGTTCAGCCTTTAAACTTTACATTTTCTATCCATAAGGCGGAAAAGGGGCATGGTTCTTGTTACAGAGTCCTGTTTCTGAGCTGGAGATACTACCTGGAGGGAGAGAAGGTCAGCTTGGGTCTTGGTCTTTCAGCTATAGATGTCAGCAACGATATTCATTGGTGATGATTTTTCTGATAACAGATATATCTGCTACACATCTGAGGTCATTAATCTTTCCTCTGATGACACTGTAGGTAATAATGACTTCTGGTCATTCTGGTTAGGACTTAGGTACCTACAGGTGCCTGCTGACTTCTGAGCAAGTTAGCTAAACTTTAGTCATTGAAGAGAAATGAGCGCTTCTAGGATGCAATACATCTTAGCTTATGGGAGATGTCTAAGGCAGGTCAGATGAACTGCCCTATAAGAGTGCCTGTTGCTTTCCGTTAATAAATGGAGTCTAGATGATTCATTCAGATACAGATATGTCAAAGCCAAATTTGAACCTGTAATCTTTCCTAAGGCTCGTTTTTCAGTGCATCATACCAAGAGTTTTCTAATCTCTGAGTGACATTTAATTAGATATTTAATTAGAATTAAAAGTTACTTGTCTAAAGGTCTCAGAAATGCAAAGTACATGGGAAGTGATTCACATTCCTACATGCAGGTGACTGGGGCCAAATTACTTGCTCCAGGCTGTCCAAGCCAGCCCTCTGCGATGGGGCTGGCAGATAGAATACAGGATTTGCTACAGGCCTCTTTTACTGTGAAAGAGCAACTACGCACCAGGCAGGATACATTTGTAGAATCACAGAATGGTTTGGCTTGGAAGGGATCTTAAAGATCATCTAGTTCCAACCCCCCTGCCATGGGCAAGGACACCTTCCAATCAGACCAGGCTGCTCGAAGCCCCATCCAACCTGGCCTTGAACACTTTCAGGGACGGGGCATCCACAACATCTCTGGGCAACCTGTTCCAGTGCCTCACCACCCTCACAGTAAAGAACTTCCTTACATCTGATCTAAATCTACCCTCTTTCAGTTTAAAGCCATTACCCCTTGTCCTATCACTACATGCCCTTGTAAAAGTCCCTCTCCAGCTTTCCTGTAGGCCCCCTTCAGGTACTGGAAGGCTGCTATAGGGTGTCCCTGGAGCCTTCCCTTCTCCAGGCTGAACAACCCCAATTCTCTCAGTCTGTCTTCATAGCTCCAGACCTCTGATCATCTTCACGGCCCTCCTCTGGACTCACTCCAACAAGTCCATGTCCTTCTTATGTTGGGGGCCCCAGAGGTGAATACAGTGCTCCGAGGGGGGTCTCACGAGAGTGGAGTAGAGGGGGAGAATCACCTTCCTCTACCTGCTGGTCACGCTTCTTTTGATGCAGCCCAGGATGCAAGTGGCTTTCTGGGCTGCAAGTGCACGTTGCTGGGTCATGTTGAGCTGTCAATCCACTCATCGCCCAGCCTGTATTTGTGCTCGGGATTGCCCCAACCCATGTGCAGGACCTTGCTCTTGGCCTTGTTGAATTTCATGAGTTTTGCACGGGTCCACCTCTCAAGACTGTCAAGGTCCCTCTGGATGGCATCCCTTCCCTCCAGCGTGTCAACCGCACCACAGAGCTTGGTGTCATTGGCAAACTTGCTGAGGGTGCACTCGATCCCACTGTCCATGTCACCAAAAAAGATGTTAAACAGCACCGGTCCCAATAACAACTCCTGAGGAATGCCACTCATTGCTGGTCTCCACTTGAACATCAAGCCATTGACCGCAACTCTTTGAGTGCAACCATCCAGCCAATTGTTTATCCACTGAGTTGTCCATCTGTCAAATCCATGTCTCGCCAATTTAGAGACAAGGATGTTGTGCGGGACAGTGTCAAATGCTTTGCACAAGTCCAGGTACATGACGTCCATTACTCTTCCCTTATCCACCAATGCTGTAACCCCGTTGTAGAAGGCTACCGAATTTGTCAAGCCCTTAGTAAGCCATGTTGTCTGTCACCAATCACCTCCTTATTTTCCACGTGCCCTAGCATAGTTTCCAGGAGGATCTGCTCCATGATCTTAAAGCATAAAAAATGGTACTGGATATCTGTGTCAGGCACCTGAGTTGCTTGCATGATTGTTTTTTGCAAGAGATCAGGTCAGGTGCATAGTGTTCTGTTTTGGCTCAAAATTTCAGTGTACCAAATTCTGGGTAAATGGAATAAAATTTGTTGTCTGCAGGACATTTTAAAAAAAAGTTGTCTAAAAGCAGAACCAATAATGACCTGAAATGCCTATTTCAAAGTAATCTAAATGCAATAGCAGCAACTCAATGCCCTTCACTGGTATTAAGAGTAATTTAATACTCATACTTGAGCTAAAAGAAATTATTGTTTCAGATTAGCAAGCTTATGTTACAAAGTAATACTTGAATTGACTTTAGCAGCCCTCATTTCTCCCTGTAAAACAGTTTAAATCTGAGTGTTATTAGTTGGTCTAATGGCACCAAGCACACGTGTTCAACATCCAATGAAAACTTGCTGGGCAGCTCTTCCTCGAAACACCCTCTCACCTGTGCTGTTTCGGAGCTGCAGTCTGGCGGGGTTTCTCAGAGACTGCAGGGCTGCTCCGGGGCGGCAGAGCATTTGCTGGTACCTGCCAGCACCCTACCCCTGTACAACAGGCAGAGCAAGCAAAACAGCCACTGCTAGTGATAGTCTCAGTATTGGGAAACAATGCCTGTGTTAGCAAAACCAGCTGACTTGCCAGATGACATGACTCTAACTTGAAGAAACACCAGATTAGAAATCTGTGAGAAACTTAAAACAGCATTGCTATCTTTTTTTTTTTTTTCCTTCTTTTTTCTTTTTTTCAGGCTGCTGGACATTGAACAAGAAATGACCAAGTTTGCAGGTTACTATGCAGGAATTGGTTGTGCCATACTTGTGTTAGGATACCTCCAAGTCAGTATTTTGTTTCCTATTTTGATTTCAAAGTTTAAATTGCTAAATAATTAAGTTTATAATAATTATGTTCCTTTTAACTGCTTACTTAGCTGCCCATTTGAGCAGAGCAGACGTTTTCAGTACTTCTTCTATTGGCTGAAATAGGTTAACTCTGGCAATCTGAGACCTCCTTGGATTTGTGCATGTATACCTTTGTACAAGGATACCTTTTACCCAGTGAGATGAATGCATGCTGCTCCTTTCACACCACAAGGAATACTTGCTCAAGTGTGGTTACTATGGAATCCACATGCCCTCCGAAAACAACAGCTGAAGGGCATACTGATTCCCAGTAGGCATCTCAACTGCATTGAGCCCTGTGTTTCTATTATAGAGATATTACAGAGTAGTACTAGTGTAAAACTAATATTGGAGAAGAATCACACCCTACATATTCTGTAGTAATGGTTCAATCCTTATGACTGAGATGAGCCACAAGCTTGGACAATTCCCTCATAATCTGCTAAAGGGTCATGAGATAGGATGGCTGCCATCCCTATATTACTTACAGCTGTAGAGGGAAAATTTTTTGTCCATATAACATTCATGTAACAGTACAAGTAATTTAACTTGCATCTCCTCTCAGCCTATCAGAACTGAGACAAATTCTTGATCCAGAGGCTTTATAAAATTGTTGGATTATTTAAAGATCAAAGGCATAAAACAACTATCATGTCTGTGTAGCTAGAATGTATTTTACCTAAATAGTAATTTTATCAATAGCTAAATTGCTCTTTCATATTTTAGCCAAATTGCTTTTTCCCATTTGTTGGGAGTAGAAAGACTTTTTACTGCAATTTATCAGCCACATTATGCTCTCCCCAGATCTGCTTTTGGGTTATGGCTGCAGCTCGTCAGATACAGAAAATCAGGAAAGCTTATTTCAGGAAAGTAATGCGAATGGATATAGGCTGGTTTGATTGCACATCTGTAGGAGAACTGAACACCCGAATTTCTGAGTAAGTAATCTTGAAAAAACATATGCTACAGGGAAGATTTTGCACTTCCTTCCAAACACAACAGAGTGCCAATAACTAGGCATTTGACAAACACCTTCTAATATAAAATACAGTTATGTACCTGGGACCACAGACCAGGCTGATTATCTCCCCCCTCTTCAATCTGAGTGCCATAACTGTTAAGCCACAATTATTTCCCTTTTGTGTGTTTTCTGTGGGAGTTTTTTTTGTTGGGTTTCGGGGTGGGGTTTTTTGCCAGCTTGTCTTATCCTTCCCTTCTCCTCCCGTGCCCAGCCTTTTCAGAGTGACCTATTATTTGGCTGCCAGTGCACACTCCCCTGAGACTGGAGATGTGGGTTTGAACCCTCTCTCACGTCCCAGAAAGGAAAATTATGTTAGGGGCATGCTTTGCTTTAGTTGGCTTTTAAAAGAAAAGAGTGAGCCTTGCTTAATCTTCTGCTAAAGAAGGTACAAGCACCTACCTTTAGAAAGGGACCCAAGGTAGATCAAGAAACCTTCTTATCCTGGGTAAACGTTTAGCCCTGAGAACAGCGGCGTTTAAGGCTTGCTCCTCTTCTTAGTGGTTCCTGTTTACAGGCTGAAGGTAGCTGCGGGGTGAATATGCCGACTCTAGATGGCTCCCTGTTCTCAGCCGTGCCTGCATGATAGTAGTCACATTTGCAGAAGATTTTTCTGTAGTTGAAGGGGATTTTATTTGCCTTTACTCACTGCCTGGCGGTATCTATGACTTTCTGTGATGTTCTTTTTACAAAGAATTAACGTCAAGTGTAAGTTGCTGTGAAAAATTTCTCTGGCAAAAAATAGAAACTGAGCATGTATTTGTGTAATAAATAACACTTATTTCCCTGTTTTTTTGAACAACATGTGCCTACAAAAAAGCTTCCTGACTGCAAAAAAAACATTCTCCAGAAGAAATATAAACATGTTCTTCAACTCAACACTGTTAAATTTTTCAGGAGCGGACTGTAATTTCACTTGATATATCAATGAGCTAACAACTTTGCACTTTAAACCTCAACGCCACTTGCTCCTATTTATTCCAGGAGTTCCCAGTTCTTCTAATCTCAGGGGTGAGGTAGTAGCCAAGTGTGGCAGAAGTATAATGACTGTTTTGCTTTAAGACATTTTTCCTGTGTTGGTAATGCGTAAGAGAGAACAAATGAACTCTGCAGCTGCCTCGGCGTTCAATGATGGTAACTGCTGCACCACTGTACCCCATGTGATAGAGCTGTCATGTTTTCCCACTGCCTCCAGTGACAAAGTAGCCCCCCTCGGTTTTCCCACTCTCCCTCTCATTTAGAGAACAAACTACCTGATAGGGTGGAGAGAGGAACTGGGAGGTGGTGGAAGGTGGAACTAGAAGAGAGCTACAGCCCTCCTCCCTTTTCCTGCCCCCTCAGCAAGGCAGTGTAGTACATTCACAGTGCCCCATGATGGGCGGATTGCCATGTCAGCTATACTGTTATTCCACTATCAGATAGCTGCCTCCAGCTGGGATGTCTCTGCCCACTCCTTTGAATCAGCTGGGGCACAGTAGTAGGAACTAGCTAGTGAATGAGTCTGCTGTCAGGATGACTTTTCCTGGGAAAAGACAGTATCTTCTCTGCAGTATTCATGCATAAAAGCCTTCTGCCATTGCAAAGGCACTTCCCTTCACTGTAGCCCAGGGTCTTTGGAAGGGCTGATGGTGGAAAGAATAGGGGTGAGGAAGGGCCCTCTTCAAGGGAAAGCAACTAACCCAAATGTGGCCAAGACCTGCAACACAAATGAAAGATATGCTTTCCAATCTTCTGTTGTTTTTTTTTTCCAGTGATGTTAACAAAATTAATGAGGCTATTGCTGACCAAGTAGCAATCTTTATCCAGCGCTTAACAACCTTTGTGTGTGGATTCCTACTGGGATTTGTCAGTGGCTGGAAATTGACCTTGGTTATCATTGCAGTCAGTCCTCTGCTTGGGGTTGGAGCGGCTGTCTATGGCTTGGTAAGTGAATTGTGAGAGGTTCATGTAGAGGTATGATGAGCAGGGAAAGTCATGCCATAGAGCTTGGACAATTGGTGGAAGAGAAGGCTATTACATCCCTTTAAAGTCAAAAGAGGCAGATTGTGGTCACAGGAGCCCCAGGGGTGGGGGAGGGGGAGGTGGGCTTTGCTCCCGCTTTGCTTATTCTGATTCCCAGAATAATACGTCCTGCTTCTAAGATGGGACTGTAAGCATACATTCTGTTGGATCTTGTGGATGGATATTATGGTTGCTAAGATCAGAACCTGGCCTACACCTTCTCTCTATTTATTACTACACACCTGGTTTAGTGGTTACTAGACACGAGGCTTGATTTCTCTCTGTAGATTAGGGGCTTTTAGAGATGATCAAGTTTCAGAGCTGTAAAATAGTTGAAACCAACTGCTCAAAGTTACCTCAAGCTGTCCCTGATCCTGGCAGCTGCTGTGTTCTCTCCCAGTTGTTCCCGTTCTGCTCTTCCATTTGCTCCCTGCAAACTCCCTGTCACTGTGCAGAGGAAGGACAGTGAAGAGGGAAACTGCAGGATCCTCTGCCCTCTCACCTCCTCTCCTACACCCAGCAGGGCTGGGCAGGTCCTGCTCCTCCTCTGCACTTTGTCACACTCTGCTCTTTGGTTGGGGTCAAGCCTTTGGCTATCTCACTTCTTCTATGTCAGGAACAGTTTGCTATCGTTTTGCTACCAAACCTCTAATGTAACTCTGACTAATTTCTCATCTTCCAGCACTCCTTTAGCACCTTATGCTGGCTGCAAGTAGATGCCATAAGTAATGACTCAGTGTGAAGTGGGAGAGCAGAATCCTGGCAGGGAATGAAATAAACCTCAAAACGCCTCTTTCCTTAATTTGCAATTTCTTTTTGAGGTCGTTCCCCTTTGTGTTTGTAATTTTTCCCCTTTCCATTCTTATTTCTCTGTCCCCATTGCTTTCCTATCACATACCCACTGTTAAGTGTTTCCTCCTTACAAGCCTTTCCAGAGCAAGTCTTTGTCCTTTACCATAAATAAAACAGACCCAGGGTCGATCTAGCCTGTTTTCCTGTCTCCAAAAGTGGCTAATAGATGCTTGGGGTAGGGTATTTGAAGAGAGAAAGCAAATAGGGACACTTTAAAATTTCTATTGATATGTCATTCCCAAGCCAATGTGGTATCTTTATGTCGAATTGTACATGACTACATTTCCTTCCACGAATTTGAGCATTTTTTTGAGCCTAAGTAAGCTTTTGGCATCCACTGTGCTCTGGGCTGCTGTGCAGGGACCTGTTTGCTGTTGGCCCAAGAAGCAAAGTACAGTCGTGGGCATCATCTGTTTCCATTCTCCACCATCAGTACCATTACCTGTTCTTCCTGAAGCTGGGCTCTGCCACAGTGGCTAAAGGGCTGCTCTTGCCCCTTAAGCTCCCCCTTCCTCCCACCATGCACAAACCCTCAGTGTGCAGTATGCTTAAGCCCAGTTAGCAGCAGAGACGGAGGGAGGGAAAGCAGGTGGTGTCAGCTGCTCTTTCTAGCTACCTGGGTTGGCCAAGGGGATAACTGTTCTGCAAAACATATGCTACAGAGGTCTATGCCCTAATACTAGAAGACAGAAGTCTTCAAGTGTGCAGCATGCCTAATAAAAGCCTGCTTGGAGCGGAGGAGGTGACCTCATGCAGAGCAGACAGTGCAGTGTGACAGCCAGCACTGCTTACCACTGTCCTTGTCTGCACCTACAGTTCAGGTGTAACCACCACTTGTTATGCTTTTGTAGGCTGTGGCAAAATTAACAGGCCGAGAATTAAAGGCTTATGCAAAAGCTGGAGCTGTGGCTGATGAAGTGCTGTCATCCATCAGAACAGTGGCTGCTTTTGGTGGGGAGAAGAAAGAAGTTGAAAGGTTTGTTTGGGCAAACTGTAAGGTCTCTGATTTCTTTTTCCTGTAGCAACATAATGCTGTAATGCACTTCAGTCATGGCAATTAGCCTCTAAATTCTACAACAATGACCATCTGTTAGCTTTGAGAATTATATGCATGTATGTTACAGAAATTTAGGTTTCAAATAACATTATATATGCAAAACCAGTTTCATAATTCAGTCAATCAGTGAAATAAAACATCAGTAATACTATCTTCAAGTCATTCCCACTTGTAGGAACATACTGTCAATTTTTCCCCTAAACATTGTCTGATATATCACTTTTGCAGCACATCTGAAAACTCTGGGTACTTTCAAGCTAAGTAAGAACTAGTTCCAGCAAGACATAATGATTTGATAGTGTTAAGCTGCAAATTTCTCTTAAATGTGTTTAAAACATAACATGGCTGTAGGACATGCCCTGAAGCTTTGGCCAAATTCTCAAATCCTGTGTCACTCTACTAAAACCCCAAACCCCGTGGTGAAGTATCTGCAGTGAGTGTAGCTTTTCTTGTGCTTATTACACTAGAACACACAAGGATTTCATGATCTGGGAGCATTGCTGGTTTCAGCAGTGGTCTCTCACTTCAGAGTGAGAGGTATCAACTTTATGTGGACCCACTGTTAACTGTAGCACAGCTGGACACCTCATTTTGTTGGTCTTTGCTTATTACGAATTTTCCATAAAGTTCATTTAATCCCCTTTTATTTTTCTCTCTTTCTACAGATATGATAAGAATCTGGTGTTTGCTCAGCACTGGGGAATTCGAAAAGGAATAATAATGGGATTATTCACTGGTTACATGTGGCTTATAATTTTCCTGTGTTATGCATTAGCCTTTTGGTATGGCTCTAAACTTGTCCTTGAAGAAGAAGAGTATTCACCTGGCACTCTTCTGCAGGTAACCATTTTAGCTTGATGCAACTTTTCTGGACTGTTTATTAAAACATTATTTCTGGAACACATATTTGTAGTGTTCTGGTATCCAGTGGCTCAGTGGTAACAAACACTGTATGTGTCTTTTAAAGATCATTACTCA
Organism: Buteo buteo; assembly: GCF_964188355.1. NCBI lineage: Eukaryota > Metazoa > Chordata > Aves > Accipitriformes > Accipitridae > Buteo > Buteo buteo. The sequence continues at coordinate 32,242,881 of NC_134175.1, forward strand.
GTGTATATGTGAAAGTATGTGACACAATTGGATAAGATTAAAAGAAAAAAAAATCCATGTTTATTTTAAAGATTTGAAATGCTGCTTACTGCAGTCAGAATAATGCTTTTGTGTGAGAGCCTGCTACGCAGTTGACAGAGGCCTGAAACTAGCTTTCCTATTTTGTGGGTCAGCATGTGGCTTCTGGGATATTGGCTTCTCTGAAGAACTTATTTTGTGATGAAAAACACCATTGTGGTAAAGAGAAACCTAACCAAAGGAAGTTTTATCAAATCTAACCTCTCTCTCATGAACAGTTTCTGTTCCTTTGAATTGACATTTTCTGTTGCTATTTGCCCACCCAGCTCTATAGATGACAAAGAACATGTAGACATATAGGCTGATAGACACGCATGGCTGTGACTCCTGCAGTGTATAAAAAAACCGTACTAACCTGCACGGCACTCATGCATCCACTCCTGCACAGCAGATGCTTTAGACACTGATGACCTACATGCAATAAAACCAACATCTACAGATATTTTGGTTATTTGCTTTAAGCCAGGACTGCCCAAATGGCAGGCTCCAGGCCAGACCCAGAGTAAATTTTTCCTGAACCTTGATAAGTCCTGGGTCTTCTGATGAGACATCTATTTCTGCTCCTTCTCTGCCTGTTGCACACCATGAAATCTCCCAGCCACCAGCAGCATGCAGTGCAAAACCTCCTGCTAAATGGAGCTTGGTAAATTACTCTGAGAACATTGTAAAATTGAGTTATTCTGTTCAAGGAAGATGTCCCTCACAGGAAATCATTTGCAACTGTTCTTGACACTGGTAGTTGATACAAGGTAGTGCTCTGAAAAAAACAGAAGTGAGCAATTTCCTTGCTTGCACATGATAACTATAGTTACGGGCTTCCAAATGACAAATAGTGAGGAGCTACCCTGTAGCCGAAAAATTGTAGCTGTCAATGGAGAGACTGTCCCTTATGCTCCCCTTCCTCTCTCAGTTTCCAGTCTTTCTTCTACTTCATGTTTTCTACCATACACTCCTAGTCTGGCAGCAGGGAGGAGGGGAGGATTTGCAGATACAAAACATTTATGTGTGCTTTTCCTGGTCTCTGAAAACTGTTGTGCACCAGCCATACTGCACTGAGATACACTAAGCATTGCCTTCCCTCCTCCTTCTATCAGACATACAGAACCTGCTCCCTCATGTTCATGATGGATTCTGACATGCATATAACCTGCTTGTTTTGGGACTCCTTCACGCAAGAAAATTAGTTTGCAGTAGAGCTGAGTATAAACGTACGGCATGATCTATACGTCACAGTGTAGATGTTTGCAGTGCACAGTATGTGTACAGTAGATTCTTCCTTTTTAGCCACAGGGTTATTAACAGTAAACATCACTGGTGCAAGGGAGAACTGAGTCCTGTGTATTTTTATTTCTTTCTCAACGGTAGTGTTTCCTTATACACTTTGCCCATTTATCATGACTGCTGTTTGTGTTGTATTCAAAAGGCTAGCTGAATGCTTGATTGCTTCTTAGCAGAATTCTCAGGTATTGCCAAACTACAATAAAGGATTACATACCAGTTCTCCTAACGCTCAGGGTGAATGTTCAATCAGCCACAACAAAGCAAAAAATGAACCAAAAGCCTACACCAAAGACATTATCCAAACATTTATAATCTGCTCTGCCAAACCACCTCTGTAACTGAAAAACTAAGGAAGAATAAAGCAGAGTAAATTCTAGGAAAAAAAATGTTCATTCTGTCAAGCACACCCTGGTATATTAGCACAGAGAAGAATGAGCTATACTTACCATACAAAGCTGATCACTTCTCGTTGTAAGAACTGGCAATTAATGCATTTGCACGTGTGTGGTATATAAGTGGTCAATAAGACTTTATCTTTTGATGTTCACCATCTTCCAGTGTCCTGTACTTTGAAGCCCCTGTCTCCTATCAGAATTGCCAACATTTTCAGCCATAGATGGTTCCCATCTACACTTAAGAACCTTGATAAAACCCCCTTCATAGGACATGAAGCATTAGCAGCTCTTAGGAAATTTTGAACAAATGCTTTTGGCATTTTCGTTGATGTGCTCCAGCGTCACTTCCTTCTGATCTGCAAGGCCAGACTCCAAGGCTGAATTCTTGGAGTGAAGTGTCCTCTGATATTTGATACTCTGTCCAGCTGCCTTTATCACCTGTCGGTCCTTCCAGGAAGAGTAGATGCTGTGGCTCATTTTCTCTCATGTTGTCCTAGGCTTAGACCAAAAGGGGATCCTGGGGCTTTCAGAAGAGGGTCACTAGTGAGTAATTCTTCCTTTTGGTTCTTGGAAAAGGACTTGAAACAGTGAGCACATTGGGTATGTGCTACCTGCAGAAACTGTCCACCTGCACTGATAGAATAATCTCACCTCAGTGACTTATCCAGTGTTGGTAGCAACCCTTACAGTTATTTCTCTGTGAGATGATGAAAAAATGTTCTCTGTAGCTGGTACCTACTCCGGAAGTAAGTTTTGTGACTATTAGAAGAGACAGGAACTGCAATATACAAAGGTTGTAATACGGTGTTTTAAGCTTACTTCCGTTTTTGAATTGTTGTAGCCTCTCATCTGCTTACTGGTAAGACACCTCCAAAATAATCTACTTGCCACCGACGTTCAGTTCCAGCCCTTGTTTCAAGGCACAAGCACGCAGTCAAATTGAGGTGGCTTAAAAATACATTAGTGGCACCTCATTAAATATTTGGGTGCACACATTTTTAGGCCAGGGCAAATATGAGGTAAGTTGATTTACTTCAACCTGGAAGAAAAGTTGTGAAAGACAGAGAAAAATCCCTGCTAAGATGCATTTGTTTGCTTTCTTGTGGGCTAATTATGCTCATATGAATCACTGCAGCTCAGCTGATACACAAGAAGTCATTAAGCCACTGTAGTTTGATTTGCCTAAGCTCTAAACTGTAATAAAAATGTGACATCATATTTTGTTAATTTCTTTTTCTACTTCTTCAGGTTTTCTTTGGTGTTTTAGTAGGAGCTTTAAATCTTGGTCAGGCATCTCCCTGTCTGGAAGCCTTTGCCACTGGCCGTGGGGCTGCAGCAAACATTTTTGAGACAATAGATGAAGTAAGTAATGCATTTCTAAGCTGTGTCACTTGGTAGTGGAAAAATAATTAAATAAGCCTCAAGCGGTAGTAGGTTTATCTACTGTGTAAATGAGGAAAAATGAGTGCAATTAAAGAGAAATTGACTGTGCAATAGAAAGGTCTAGCAGCATGCATATGGGCTTAGAGAGGGTGTTGAACAGATTTCTTAAGTGGCCTGTTTCTGTATAATGAAGTTTTACCTCAGCTACTGCTGCTTCTTACTCCCATTTCTCCTTACATACAATTACTCATTAGTGCTGGCCCATGGAAAGTGTAAAGGCAGGCAGTAATAGTTACCTTGCAGCCAAACTTGCAGCAAGCCTCTAGCTCCCAGCCTCCAGATGACATCAAAAGATGTGGCTCTATTGGCATTAGTGGCAAAGGTGGCCTCTGTCACCTGTCCCAGAGCTACCCCGAGTTAAAATGGGACCAAATGAGCACAGGCACTGGTCACGCAGCAGTCATAAATGCTAATATTATCTAGACAGATAGATAAGGTTGTATGAGAAAGTCTGAGAGACATTGGCATTTATTGATGAGGATTCCTTTCTATATCTATATAAATTTAGTGGTTGGCAAAATACTGCTGATTTCTTAGCAGTACCTAGTATCTCTGGTCATTGACAAGCTTTATTGTGCTAGAAGCTGTGTAAACACATTAAAATGCTGCTTTTCTTTTACAGAGCATATAAAAGGGTATATAAAGAAGGCTAGAGGGGTAGAAGGGCTGTGGTAATGCTAATGGACTTTTTAGTAACCCTTCAATGTTCTATAATAACGATAGCACCTATGCCTTATAAATGCACTTCATAAACTAAAGCTCTAAGAAAAGCTGAAAAAGAGATAAATAAGGGAAGTGGTTTTTAGAGAAAAATTTAAAAAGCACAAAGAGTTGCAACAGTAAGAATTAATCACAAAATTAAAGTTAAGGCTGAGTCAGATAACCTTAGGGTAAAAAAAGCAAACTAAAGTGAGATTTCATCTCTCTAGAGAAAGGGTGGAAAAATTAGATCCATCTGCTTGACACATTTGTAGATTTTTGATTAGACAGTAAAAACACAGCTCTGCCCCGATACAGATTTTTTTCTGGCACTAAACCTATAGCTGTGCTGAGGTTCCAATTTGCAGGATCAGTGAAACTTTTCTCCATAGCTTAGTAGCTGAATTTAAGAAAGATATATTTCTGAGGAGGAGCCAGTCTTTTAGTTGTTCTTAACATCTTAGGACATACGCATTTCTTATATTAAAATTTCCTTCAATCTGTTAGGCTACATAAAAAATCATGCACGTTTCAATTATCAAATATTGGTGTTGCTATAGTTTTGATTAATTCTTTGTATTCCATGCTTCAAAAATCTATCCTTAGAAAATTTGATTTCTTTGCTATTCCGCAAAACTCTCTTAGTTCTCTGCTCATGTCTAGCAGCCCACAATACCCAAGGCCTGGCCAAAAGTATGTGAGACCAAAGCACTTCAAATCAGGATTCCAGCTCTTAGGCCTGGGTGTGCAAGGATGGATGCTTTAAATGCAAAGTGGTGAAGTGTGCAGATTTTCAGCAATGGTTATTCAGTGCTGTAGGAGAATGTTTATATGAGCTAAGTAGTGCCATTTTATTCCTGAGGAGCTGGCTAAATTAACTTAGTCAAAATGCCTCTCAGTCAGCTATTCTATTCTAGCAAAAACTAGGTGAGTGGTTGATTGTGGTAATTGCAGCAAGCCTAAAATGAGAAGAAGGTGCATTCATCTTGCCCATAGTACCCACTGGTGATGACTTCCCCAGCATTTTGACCTTCAATTTCATGTCCCTTGTATGCTAGCCCTGGGGCAGAGCCTGCTGCTGGCTCAGTGCAGCCAAGTGCTGTTCAAACAGAAGTGCCATGGCTTTGTATGGTATTGGGAATATTTATCTACTGCAGCAGTGTTGGCTGTTTAACAGCAAATAAATAACACAATAAATTCTATCCTAGAAACCCGCCATTGACTGCATGTCAGAAGATGGCTACAAGCTGGATAAAGTACGAGGTGAAATTGAATTTCATAATGTAACATTCCATTATCCCTCCAGACCAGATGTAAAGGTAATTATTCATCATCCATCCTGTGAACACAACTACTGCAAACAATCAAAATATCCTGGTTCTGCCAGCAATTTCTAGATTTTCAGTAGAGTTTGTTTTCCAGAAGCCCAGAACCTCTGTTTAAAAGTAGACTAAATAATTCTTCTATTAAAGGGTTCTTCTACTTACCATTCTGCCTATTTTACCATTCTGGCATATCCATTGCCATATGTATTCCTTGCTGCTGAACATAAACTCATAGTAATTTCAGACAAATTCACCTGCATACAGCTTCTCTTACAATCAATTATGCACTTGTACCAACATGCGCTAGAATAGGACACAAAGTAATAAGCTGAATGGTGCAAGGATATTTTATAAAACTCTTTCATTACCCTGGGGATGTGCCATGTGACCCATTAAGATGCTAGGAAAAAGTACAAGAGCCTTGGCTGTATACCCCATTATTTCTCTACTACTGTGTTTGAATTGACAAATTCTCGTTGGAACAGGATGCTATTGGACAAGCAAATGAGTGCTATTGCTTCTAAAGACAAGCATATGAAGTATCAGATTTTTCTACATAATTTCACTGTTACATTCTTAACATTTATGCTTTAACAAGCATTCATAATACATGTACAGTGTTCTTTAAAGGGGATTTATTGCCAAGTTCTCCAATGGTGTTAACTTGACTAGTTCTTAATTATGAACAACAGGAACAAACAAAGATCAAAATCTGCCTGCTTGTCATGGAAAACAGTGCTCTGCATTTATAAACTCTTCAAACAATGTAAAAATATTTGGCTTTCTTCTTCCTTTGTCTTCATAATATTTTTCTGAATTTCATAAAATTGCTTTGAATCTCTATTTTAAGATACACGATATACCCACTTGGTTGTATCACTGTGAGAGAATTAGAATGGATAGATTCAGTTTATTATTTCTTTTCCTCTCCAGATTTTGGATAACCTTAATATGGTTATTAAAGCAGGGGAGACAACAGCTTTTGTTGGAGCTAGTGGAGCTGGAAAAAGTACAACAATACAGCTCATCCAGCGTTTCTATGACCCCAGTGATGGCATGGTGAGTATACCAGCCTAGAATGTGTTTCTCTAGCCTTAGGGACTTGAAAGAATGACATGGTTTCTTCTCCAAGGTGGGAAGGAAGACTCCTAACTTTATTTTATTTTTTATTTCAACAAGCAAAATACCTTCTTGTGCATTTCAGGGGAATGCTGAACAGTCTTATCAAAAATAATTATGTGAAAGAAAAAAACTTAGGAGAAAATAAAAATTCATTGCTAAATCTGAGTAGAAACTATACCTATAGATACAATAATTCAGGAGAGACAAATCATTTTCCATTCTGGAGAACACAGTATTGAACATTTAATCATTGTCCCATAATATTGCTTTAGTATATGCAATTACCATTTAGTAATGGATTGGCTAAGAATATGAATTACATCTATTAACAATCTCATTCCATTTATGTGTTCCTAGTTGGCACAAATCACATACATGGTGACGTGTATTTGAATGTATAAAAGACAAAGAACCAATCTATTGTAAACATATAACCATAATTTTGATTATTACTTTCCACCAAGTTTTTTTTCTGACGCCAAGAAAAAAGAGGTTTTGGGAAATGAAATCAAAGAGCACAACTCCTAGGCCCAAGAACTAGCATATACTACTGCCAATGCATTGCATTATTTTATGTATGAAAGCTGTTGTTTACGCTGGTCATGGAAATACAGCATCACAGGCTCTTCATTTCCATTGTGTCTTTCTTTGTCTCTGAGCTGGAGGGAATAAAGTCCCTAACTTTTTTTCATTTGTCCATGTTTTAATTGGCTTCTGTAGATTACCCTGGATGGCCATGACATTCGTTCCCTTAATATCCAGTGGCTACGCTCACAGATTGGTATTGTTGAACAAGAGCCAGTTCTGTTTGCCACCACAATTGCAGAGAACATTCGCTATGGTCGGGATGAGGCTACCATGGAAGACATAATCAAAGCAGCCAAACAGGCCAATGCTTACAATTTTATCATGGAATTGCCGCAGGTATGCTGTGCCTTGTAAAATGTTTGGCAGAATTTGATGGAAAAATAGAGAATCCTCTTGTCCCTCCCCCATTCAGCCATTTGCGCTCAGGTGGAAGGGCAGAAGATTAATATAGATCGTAGGCAGCAACGTTTCCTTTGACTAGAGTTAATTAGGTCTTACTACGTGTATGTCACCACATTTAAAAAAAACCCACAAAACGAGAAGAATTAGTTCCTCAGGAATCATATGCACAACATTCAATATCATGGTAATAATCATAGCATGATTTTAAAATATGTATTTTTCATGCTATGGAGATCTGTTTCTGCTCAGGCCAAAAGCAATTTAGAGCCCAGGCTCTCACTAGCCAGCATATGTTTCTGAGCAGTCTGTACTGATCCTCACAACCTCATCTCTTTGTATGAGCTCTGTAAGTTAGCTGGAGGTTCCCTCTTCCCTAGTTCCTTCCCTTATGATGACAAGGCTTTGATTAGTCCTCTGGTATCCTCCTTAGAAAGCCTATATTTGATAGTACTGGGCTGTTTACTTTTCTAGAATGTTATTTTGCCAAGTAGCTTCTCAAAGGAAGATGTTACAACAGTGAACCTGATTGACAGGACTGAAGTACCATTAACTAATGTCAGTACATAATTTTTATCCTCCATCCATGCATTTCCAGGCTTCCAGGAAACTATTCATAGAAAGACTGTGTAAAGGCCCCTGTTTATTTCCTGGAAATGGAGGAATAAACAAGATTTGGCTCCAGGTGAATATAATTAGCCTGGCTCTCGAGATGCTAGGCTTTATGTGTTTGTTTAATTCTCTACTTGAACCTGATGCCACCAGAGTATGATGTCCATGAATCACAGACACAGTGTTCATGAGGCACAGGCCATCAGCAGACAAGTCCAGCTCTATGGAAAGTTTGCTGGTGAGTCATCTGATGGAGAGTAGGCAGGCATTTCCCCTCCATTTCAGCATTTGTTGATAGAGTTGTTTTGAGCCAAACCAGAACATTTCAGCTTTTTATCAGTACATACTTTTGGCTTGGGATTGGAACCCCAGTTCAGGCAAAATTATGTTGTTCAATATGAAGGAAGTTATTTCATCAGTTCTCCTTTGAACCTGGTGCACTAACAACGTTTGTGTCTTTCAAAGACAATATTTTTTCAAGTCTACTCCCAGGACAAATCTGAGAGATATTTTACCAATGTCTTCACCAGAAGGTTAACAGACCTTTTTGTTACCTGTTTCATTTTCATTTTTCTCCTCCACACAGCAATTTGACACTCATGTTGGAGAGGGTGGAAGCCAGATGAGTGGAGGTCAAAAACAGAGGATAGCTATTGCTCGAGCTCTTGTGCGAAACCCGAAAATCCTGCTACTGGATATGGCTACATCAGCACTTGATAATGAAAGTGAAGCTACTGTCCAAGAAGCACTTCATCAGGTTTGCTATAGCATAGCATAAATCAGACTTAAAAGGGCAGAAATTATTTTTAATGCACTCTGCAGCGGGTGCTGCTGAATTGCAACAAAGCAGTGAGAAGATTTTCTTAATAGCTGTTTCATATGCACAAGTAGAACCTTAGTATTATTGACAGAAAATAATTTTTTCATACATTGGGACATTAACTGAAATCTATAGCTCCCTTTTCTCAGAAACAGATGCTCATCTATGGGCTGTGGATGGAGTTCAAGTCAAAATCAGCTGAAACCACTAGAAAGACTCCTGTTGATTTGACCAAACTTTAGATTACATACTGTTGGTTCCAAGCATTTCTGTTTGCTGTTCTGGGAATGGAGCTGTTGTTGTTCCCTGTCAGGCTCGCCTTGGCCGCACAGCAATTTCAATAGCTCACCGCCTGTCAACCATCAAAGCTGCCGATGTCATTGTTGGGTTTGAGCATGGAAAGGCTGTGGAGAGAGGAACTCATGAGGAACTCTTGAAGAGGAAAGGGGTTTATTTCATGTTGGTGACCTTGCAAAGCAAAGGAGACACAGCGCTTAATAGAGAAGCAACAGAAAGTAAGTGTTTTGTTTTCCTTTATAAAATGATGTAAAATTCCACAGAATGCAGATGATTTTTTTTTTAATGGCTGAATTTTACCATTCATAGAAGTAATACATTGATAGCCCTGGGCAAAGTGTTTTTACTGCACATGCTTGAATGACCTTCCTACTATAGATCTGCCCTGAAATGTTAATCCTGACCTGCAACACCCATCATTTTATAGCTTCATTTAGTGCTGACAGTCCAGTGCTGCTGCATTTGAAATGCAAGCAAATGACAGAGTATGCTGAAACCACCCTATTTGTTTTGCTAGAGGCAGATTTGAATCAAAGCTTCTGGAAATGGAGATCTAATAGAATGATCTGTTGTATTTTTGTGGAGCATCATACCTTGGATATGATTATCTTAAAAGAAGAGAGAAATTACAGTGCTAAAATAGGGAACAGCCTTTAGCAGTCACACCACAAGTGAGATGGTCCTTGGGTTAATATTCAGTTAACTTCACCAAGTCAAATACCAATATAAAACTTGTGGTACATGTAAGTTGAGTAGCAAGGTTGTATTACATTCCTTGCCTTCTACAAAGTATTCCAGTTATGACTTGGAGACACTGCACTTTTTTGCAGAGCCACAGTGGACTTCGGTTGTATTCAATTTTAGCACAAACTGAAGAGGTCTATATACTATATTTTACAGCAGAAGAAAATAACGTGGTTGAGCCAAATCTTGAGAAAGTCCAGTCATTCAGCAGAGGAAGCTATCAGGCCAGTTTGCGGTGAGTCTTAAAAATGATTGTAAATCTCAATATGTTTCCAGACCTCTACACTTCATCCCACTATTCCAAAATCCAAATAGTGCTGATTAATCACTTCTCTGTATGTTGCATATGAGAGGGTGGAAGGGCTGCAAGCATTTTGCTAAGACAGAGTTCAGTTCAGAAGAAATGGCTTGGGCAATACATTACTGATTGAAGGCACATGGATAAATAGCAAGACTCTTAATTTTACTCCCCTTTCTATCCATAGTACCTTCTCTCCAATTCTGGTCTACTGTGTTAATGTTCCATTTTTAATATTACTACCATACAGCCATATATTTGTATTACCTAATGCATTTTCAGTCCAGTCACTTGAAAAATGACTTGCTGTGCAATTACTTGAGAAATCAATGCAATGTACAAGGACATTTTTATTATGGCTTTTACTTGATGAAAGTTAGAGCATATTACAAGCCAGACTGTCTTGTAGCTAGACACTTACTATTTCTTTCAGGCAAGCCTGTGTCAGACAAGGCAAATTAATGTCTCCTACATTACAGGGTTATGTTTTGTCAGGGATAGAGGTGGATTGCTTCAGCATCCTTTTTTGCTGGACCAAATTACTTGATAGTGATAATGGTGAATTGACTTGGTGTGTAAACATCTTGTGCAAATATAGTAGGATACACAACAATTTTACTTAACAAATACACAGTGCAGGATACATAGGAGACATCCGAGTGGTGGTGGTGGAATATAATTTTGAAAAGTATTTGTCCCTGTTGTGGGATATTTTCCTCTCAAGAAGTTGAGACAACATAGAAAAAAGAAAGAAAAAGTCCATGGGATTCCTATGATTTGCTTCAGTGAATCCTGATTTAGTTGATATGAAAACTGCACCTGCTTTGCGAGCAAGTCTTGTGTTACTGAGCTGTAAAGAACAAACTGTTTCTGTCCTCTTTACAGAGCTTCGCTTCGGCAGAGGTCCAGATCTCAGCTCTCTAATGTGGTCCCTGACCCTCCATTATCCATTTCAAGAGATCATGCAGAGTCTATGTATCTTATGTCTTCTCATGGAGAAGATGATGAACAAGCAAAAAAGGTCAGGTCTAATAGTTTGTTATTGAATTTTCAACTGAACAGGCTATATACTTGGTAATGATAACCTGTATATATATGCCTCTGTTATAGGAGTTGTTGGCAGATATGTACGTCTTCTTGGATTGATCCTTCTCTGTACTTAAGCAAACCACAGTTTCAGTTCTTATCCTCTGTGTAAACCCTAGACTACATTTTGATGGCTGTTATGCTTATTGGTCCCTATAACATTTCTAGCAGAACTTGACCTGTTGGTAAATTGATATATGTTGTAGATTAAGTTGAAAAAGCATATTCATAAAAGCTGAAGTAACTGACAAAAAGCAAATGCTCAGTCTGTGAGATGTAACAGCCACTCAGTGATACAAACAACACTGCCTCTTGTTCAATAAAGAGTAAATTCACTTTTGCCTCAAAATCTTTTGGAGACTTGTGTAAAGAGAGACTCTCATTGCAACCTAACCCAGAGTCCTTTTACTGAGAGTGTCCTTGTGCAATCAACTGGCATAGAAGATAAAGACAGCATGCCTTAAAATTATGCAGAATATGTGGGAATATATACAGTGGGTTTCCAAAGTGCTTATGAAGCTCCCTGCACCAATTTGCATGGCTACGTTGTTCAGTGCAGAGACGAGTAGTTAGAAGTTACTGTTCTTGCTAATTCTAAGCCTATTCTGTGGATAAATAGAGGACCTTAGTGCTGTCACTCTGGCACTAGCTCAGAAGGGAGAGAAAATACAAGATGCTTCCACCCATTCCTCCTTGCACATTTCCAGCAGATAGGTCTTCACAGTGTCTGTTTTGTCTGGGCATTCCCAGCCATATGAACTGAGGGAGATGAGCAGGGCTCAGCACACTAAGTGTTACAAAAATTCTGCACAAATCAAACTGCAGGGTAGGTTATAATTTGATGATGAATATTCTGCTCTTGCTGGGAATAATTATGGGAATTCAGCATATAGTCTGAGGGTGTTTCACAGAAGGGAGGTGTAATTTGCATGTATAAAGCCTGAATGCAGCTATGCCTCTGAAATCTCTCTTGTTTTAATTATATAGCATACCTGTTAATTTGATGCAGAGTCTGATCAGTGTGTTCACCCACAATACTTTAAAATAATATTTAAGAAGATTCCATGAGTGATGCAAAAAGCCGCTTGTGAGGAAGAAGTTTAAGTTTTGGCACTGCCTCATCTGGAGGCAGCAAAAAGGGAACAGCCTGTTTCAGTGGCAGAAAATCTTAAACTGGTTGTAATTAACCTCTTAAATTGGAATCAGTAGAGCTGCACAAGGCATGAATCTCTCCCTTTTTCTCCAGGGACAGTAAAGGTAATCATTTATGTAACCCTGTCGTGACACCCTAACCCTACAAAAGAGCTCCAGACAGCAGCCAAGATGCATCATTGCCCCTTCCTGTACAAAGCTAGAGCAGCTGTTTGGGCACTAGATGACCATTTAACAGACTATTTTATCTTACTGTCAAAAGGATAACATCACTGGGGGAGTGCATTTGCTTCATAAATCCAACCTGTTTTTTTAGGAGTCTGTTGTTGTGGAGGAAGATGTCAAGCCTGTACCATTTACCAGAATTTTGAAATACAATGCCTCTGAATGGCCATACATGGTGCTTGGATCTCTGGCAGCAGCTGTGAATGGAGCAGTCAGTCCACTCTATGCTTTGTTATTCAGTCAGATTCTTGGGGTACGTTATGCTAACCTTTTAAAGTGTGTTTTAGCTCTGAAGCAGAGGGGAGTGAAGGTATGATGCAGAACTTGACATGTTTTGGGCAAATCTTTAGATCTTGTCAAGTAAATGGGGTTAGCCTTCTTGCCTATGAACAATTATTCAGTAGAGATATTTATATCACTGTCATCACACTATCATTTGAGCTCTTTGAAGGGGGAGGCTCATTAGCATTTGTCATGTGTTCTTCATCATCTCTCTTGTTCACTCTCCAGGAACTGTTGGGAGTGAGTTTTTATTCCTTGCATACAGTTTATTTTAGATGAGACAAGGTGTACCTCACGTGCAGGTGCAGTGGAAAGACATGCAGAGGTTCTTCCCTGCAGAATTTTATTCTACAGACTTAGCCAAGCCTTTGACAAAGCTTTGGATCAGATCCAAAAAATACTTCACTTTTTTTGTTCATATATTTCAGGCAGCTCTTTGCTGCCTGCTCCCTGCAGAATGCCCAGGGAGAGGTAGAAAATTGTAACAGGGTTCATAGCTGCCAGCAACAAGTAGACTTGCATCAACAAGTTTGGAAGACAAGCAGGACGTAGGAATATGCTTTAAACCTTGGCATTCACTAAAGGATGCGTTACCATCAAAATCCACAGCCTTGCTTGAAAAGAGTTCAACCATGACTGTTTTTTCCTTCAAAAACTTGCTGTAATAGAAGGAGGATGCTTCCCCTTTTATAAAACAGCTTTTTTTGGGAAACATTTGCCAAGCTAGTGGGAAACTGGAGGGGCTGCCTGAAGAAATTCAGTGCTGCTCTAACTAATGGCAAGGAAAGTGTCCTAAATTTTTCAAGAATTAGGAGGATGGAGAAAACCCCTCTGTTGATGCTGTTTCTTATTGGGTAAAGTAATGACACATTCACTGGGAAGAAAACGGGAATGCCACTATTGTTTTGTGGTTTGTGTACCCACCTGAGATAGGATAAAACTTGTGTTGTGATTCCCACTTACTTGTTTAGGTCATGGTAGGTACATTTGTGGGCAAAGAATATATGACCTAAAGGGCAGACAATCTTCTAGCAACTGGAGGTCCAAAACCTATCAGGGACGAAAGAGTGAATGAATGAATGCCCCAGCATCTGAGCTACTGATTAGAAAAGGATTGAGAAAATGCTCCTAATAGCAGTGCCAGCAATCTATCAAAAGAAAGATTGACCTTTTGCTGTTAGTTTTTTTTGGCAGGTTGTTTTGGCTTAGACATTTCTCTCTGGGAAGTTACTCAGGACTTTGAATCACATTTACTTGCAGCTTGATGTTTGCTAGCTGAGATCCAGGGTGGGGCAGAGCAAAAGACATTCCAGTCCCTCTTGAACCACTTAGTGGCTCCTGATCCATGTGCTTGGCTTTTTAGCAGTAGGTGTGCCACCTCCAAACACTTTTTGAGTGTCTAGACCTCATGCCAAGGACTGTGGCTTTCACTAGACAGCAGGTGAGACACTGCTATGTGCACTCCTTTTGAGAGAGGTTTTCTAGACATCAGGTCCTGCAAGATCCTAAATGCCTTCGTTGCCAAGGATGAATTTCTTCTCTTGAAGGCCTCAGTCCATCAAGTGAGAGAGGCTGCAGGAAAAATAAACAAGCCAAAATGAACATGAGCAAAGTCCAACATCTGTGTTTCATTATTCATAAATTTAAAACATTTCTGACTGGTGCCAAGGCAGACAGATGGAATATGCATCTGCTTTCTAAGCTGTCTGAATATCAGCAACGATGTTGTGACAGACACGTGGGCTTGTACTCTGGGACCAATATGCTGGGGAAGTGAGGGGAAAAATCCCCACAGCTATGAACTGAAAGGATAAATTTAGCAAAGTCTGCCTTGAAGGTTCTCAGAAATTAATCCCCCAAAGTGAATGAAGAATGGGATAATAGTAGATATGTCTTCTGATAAGTTCAGATCAGAAGTGTACCTTTGGAACAAATTTCTCAGTAGTTGCTTCTTACTATGCTTTGGTTCCCACTATGGACCTGTCTCAGAGTATGGGAAATGGATCCTTTCCATTGAAACTCAACTGGAAGGTGTGCTCCGACTGCTATTGGACATGTAGCCCATGGCCCCAATAAAAGATAGTCCACGCTAAAACTGCTGAAACTTATAGAATCTGAACATGGACTCCTCAGCAACCACTCTTTCCTTTTATAGACCTGATGCTATTGTCCATGCTACATGTTACTGTAATCAGTGTTATTTTTTTAAATCAAGAACATAGGTCAAAAACATAGCTGAGCGTGTTAGTTCAATTTTACAGGACAGATTTGCAAGGGGAAAAAAAATGCTCTGTTTGCAATACAGAGATCTCTTCCCAATGAATGTTATCCACATTTCCTTCTGTAGGACTATAAATGCTATGGCTCTCAGTTTAGGGAGAGTGTAAGCATGTACTTCAGCCCACTGCTTTTCTTGAGCTGGGATGCTTCCTTAAATTTAAAGCTTGCAATAGGAGTCCCAGACTGACCAATAACTGGCTTCACCAGAAACCCTCAAGGTGTCTTGCAGACATTGCAGTTCTCTCAGCCTTTATCTAGGAGCAGTGGAAAGCCTGGCCACAGGAACTGGGAAGGCCTTTCACAACATGTTTCTTGCATAAGAGAAAGCAGGGGAACTACTTTGAATGTGGGTGATATGGATAGACTATTAAAGCAAAGGCTCACAGCACTCTGCCTTTTCATGAGCACCTTTCATAAGCAGGGGTATGGATCCAGCCTCCCTGAAATCAGGAACTGTGTTGCCTTTGACTGTCTTGAAATGAAGGCTCCTACATAATCTTGCCTACTATCTAGCCATATAGAAGCAATGAACAAAAGTTTATTTATAACAAGCATAAATACTTACTGGGACTCACTGTAGGGTTCTAGGGCAAGTGTTTATCTCTCATTTCAATGCTCAGTCTTGTATTTGGTATTTATTTATTCAACTAGAGAGAAAAATTTCAAAGTGTGAAAAGAAAAAAAATGTTAAGTTCAATCCATGTATGGGGCCATCCCAGTGTTTCTGGATGACTGTGCAGAGAGAGCACGCAAATCACTTGTGAAAAAGCCGTCAGCATCCCTGGAGAGTAATGTTTTTCATCCCAGTTCACAACTATATATTTATTATGATCCATCACATACTGTGTTTATCATACTGTTTATTATTTACTCATTAGAATTCTTATTCATTTCAACAGAGATTTTGCTGATGTTTTTTCATATGAAAAAGTACCACAGCACTGTAATTAACATGAGATACATGTTAACAAATGTTCACAATGATAAGTAGTTAGTTATTCCCCTGGTTATGTTTTAGGTTAGCTATGCATGTGGCATGACTGCTACTGTGAAGTGCATTTTCCCATTCATGCCTAGAAATTGCATACCATGATGATACAGAAAATACCACCACAGCAATTCTAAATACATAATCCTCGTAGGACACAGTTCATGCGTGCACTGAGTTCACCTTGTATCTCATTCAGACCAAGTGTTTAACTAGAATACTTCCTACAGGGGAAAAAACAAACAAACAAACAAACAAAAAAAACACCCCCCAAAACCAAACCCAAACCCCCCAAACAGCGGTATCTTTTCTAGATATGTAGGTTACAGAGATAGATGAAATCTGCTCACAGCCTGTTCAATTCAGGATCAAACATGGATTACTAAATGTACAGTGGGTTTCATTATGGGGATAGGAACAGCAGCAAACCATTATATGTTTTGTTCTTATTATGGCAGATTAAAAAATGCTTGGTGATTATTTTTTTTTTTAAACAAAGATTAATCTGAGAAAGTAATATGCCTTGCTACTGATAAGACAGCAAGGCATTGGAACAGCTTTTAGCTTGAAACACTAAGTGCCGTCTTGATATTATAATTTTGGATTTTGCAGGATTTATTTTGTTGCCAAGGTACTGATGTACAAAGTTAAAATACTTGAAGTGGAATTCCCACTAGAGAGCAGCTATTTCTTTTTCTCAAATTCATGCTCTAATTCCTCTCTGTTACTTTGATGCATAGCTCACTTTGAACTGTAAATAACTTGAGTTGACCTTTTAAAACTAGTACTTAAGTTTATTTTTGTAGAATTTTATATTTTGCAGCTGTAATGAAAATTCCTTCTTCTCTTTCTACCGTTAAATACTTACCTAGAAGACTTTAAGCCGGTTTTGATTTAAGGAAATGTCGAATGCACAGGTTATTTTTAATTACACCTTACAGATAACAGATTGAGAGATTAGTCAATTTATAGTAATTTTTACCTGTGAAATCCAATTAGAATTAACTTAAGATTAGTGGAGAAGTACAAACATGAGCTGTGGCTTATATCTGCCAGTAGCAGAAGTAGTTTAACAACTTCAGGTAGGTTAACTGACCTACATATCAACGGCTCTGACAGAAAGGAATTGCTAAAGGATGGCTACTTAGATTTGGACCACTACTTCAGCAGCAGCCAGTAATGCTGGCAGGTGTTGAAAAAGGCCAGGTATTAAGAACAAGCGATAAAAGGAAAATACCATGGTGACTGGAGTGGAATGGGGTGGAGGGGCTCTACTTTCAAGGACTAGTGCTTTTTCTCAGGTACCCAGCAGTAAGCAAATAGCTTGTATCCACACTCCTTCAGTAAAAGACAATAGGTTCTTCTTGAAGCCTACTTCTAGCATTTGTTAGTGTTGTGCAAGGAGAGTCATGCTAGGGTATAATTATTACACAGACTAAAGTTGCAATTGGCATAGATTAGAGAGGAGGTAAGGGAGCTGCTGCACTGTTGCTTTGTCGCTATGCTATTTATTTCATTACTATCCTCTGGGTATCTTGTTTAGAGTGGGGGGATGTTTGATTAATTATAACTAGGGATGGGCAACGAGTAATAGCAGTACATGCAGGCACCAAGTATAATAAACTTGTTGTTTAATAGGAGTAAAAAGCATTATGCTGTACCCAGGGTCACCTTAGGAAAAATAAGGAATCAGGCCTTTGCAAGGGGTGAGGGAGAGCTCTGTGTTCTGGCTTTGGTTCTAGGCTGGGCCTCTGCACTTGGCAATAGGGATTCATGAACAAACTTCACACACAGCAAAACTGACACTTCTAATATGACGCCACCCATTTTTTTTTCAAAGACCTTCTCCATTCTTGATGAAGAAGAACGAAGAATCCAGATCAATGGTGTCTGCCTACTCTTTGTCTTTATTGGAATTCTTTCATTTTTCACACAGTTTCTACAGGTAATAGCAGTCCGGTATGGGTAAATTTTGTTTCTGATCCCTTACTCTGTGGGTATCTCTTTCTGTACAATATTTGTATTTATTTTTACACACCCCAGGGATACACCTTTGCCAAGTCTGGTGAGCTGCTTACAAGACGGTTAAGGAAAATTGGTTTCCAGGCTATGCTAGGGCAAGACATTGGTTGGTTTGATGACCAGAAGAACAGCCCTGGTGCTTTGACTACAAGACTTGCAACAGATGCCTCACAGGTCCAAGGGGTAAGACCTGGTAGCTTAAGAATCATTTTACTATAAGCACTGATTGAAGGCCTATTTTGGCACATCGTCACAGAAATTAGCTAGCATGCCGTCACGACCCAGACTGGACAAACTAGGGAGTCGTGTTTAATTTGAAATTCCTTCCGGCTAAATTAAGGTGAAATGACACCAAATGATCAGTTAAAGATTTTATTCATGACAGAAGCAAACTGAACTGGGGAGGCATGGTACTAGGTAGCAGGGTTTCTCACAACAGGAATTGGCATAAGACTACTTCTGTAAACCGTGTAACCCAGGGTAACCATATACATCAATTCAGGAGATGTATATACATCAACAAGGAGATCCCTCCCGTTGAGTCACGAGGTTCAGAGCAGACCCCCTTGCTTTCTAGACTCCTCAGAGAAGGGCCCAGGGGTGGCTGGATACACTCTTAGTCTCAGACTTGGTCAACTGTTTATGTCTTGAAACGGATGAGGTGTAGGGATTGTGGAAAAGGAAAGAGAGAAGAAGACAGAGAAAGAAAAAGGAAGAGAAAGATTTCACTGGTCCTGGGTCCAGCATTGGTTCAGTCAGCTGAGGGGTCCAGTGCTGGTGGGCTTGTGCGCCTGGGGCTTCAGTTTGTGTCCTTTTATCATCCTTGCCCCTCTTTTGGGCAGGCACCTATGAGCAGTTTGCGAGCCTTTGGACTTGGGAGTCGTTTGTGGAGTAAATTCTCCTTCCCTGCAGACACTACCATTGTTTGATCTTTGTATCAGAACAGCTTATCAGAACAGGGAGCTGCGCATCCCCCAGCACACCCTCCCCCTCCTGTTGCTGATGTCTGAGCTGATGGGCTTTTCACATTGGTTCCTTGCTGTGCAGGGTTTGTCTTTAAGCAGAACTTGCCCCACCATAATGTTTGAGACATTAACTCTTTCTGTCTCTCACACATGCAACCAGCGAGGTCAATGTAGATCAATCCTTGGTCAGTCAATTAAGCTATTTCTATGTATCAGAGATTGTCAACGTGGAACTATTATCACTGTATTTATCTAAAAGCACAAGTAGCGTCCCAATTTACTGCCCATTATTCCTGCCTGTATTACCAGAAGAAGAACACAAAAATCAATAAAATACCAACCATCAATGGAATGGTAAGGAGCATCAAGTGCAGAAGTTTTAACTTCTTTTTTTCTGGAGATGAATTAGCTGTTTGCCACAATGCTTAAGTGTTTATTTCAAAACCATGTCAGACTAGTATTTTAGTGACATTTATCACTAATCATGTTTTCCAGTTTTCAGCATGGTATTGTGCTTGTTGTGACAGTTTTGATTTAAACTGACAGTCCACTTGAAAAAACAGTTTATAGTACTGGCTGGTGCTCCAGCTGGGGAATCATGCAGCCAGATTCAGTGTGACATTGTTTGGGAAAGTGAACCACTAACTCCATGTGTTATATTCCTTAGTGGGTGAGGGTTAAATCATGCTGAGCTATAAATGTTACCTATCTGAATTGATGCTTTGGTAGAAGTGAGTCAGATGCCATTTTACTTGGCTCCAATGCAAGCAATTTTCTAGAGATGAAGAAGGAAACATACAGATTTCTTTGTTACAAAAATTGTCCTGTTTCAGCTTGACTGAACATGATAGGTTGTTTTTTAAAAACTACTAGTGGAAGTTTTAAGAATTTAAAAGGTAAATGAGGAAAGATGTTCCCCAAACCCCTGTCAGCAGCAATTTCTACAGAATCAGAGAAACCAGCTGCAAACCTCCTCAGTCCTTACAGGCACTTACAGGGCATGTTTTAATTGAAATAAACAAACTTGTAAAACACTGACGGAACCATTTAATAGCCTCCTAAGGGATATTTTTGTTCTAAGCACATGTAGAGCTGTGGGGCACAGCCATTCAACCCACAGCTCTGGGGGGAAAAAACCAGAGCTACGTGAGCTGCAGTGTCCTCCACCTTTCACTGCCTGACACAGCAGTTAGCCAACCGCTGCTGTTGCAGAGTGAGCTGCAGGTGAGAAGGTGCATGCAAGTGTCTGGGGTCTGAAAATGTCTACATCTGCACCAGGAGTAAGTGGAGTCTTGTTGTGTGTGGGGGATGCTAGAACTGCAGGATCCAGGTGGGAGCAGCCCCTATGGCTGCTCCTTTTGGTAGACGCTGCAGAGCTGGGAGGTGTACCTTCCACCGTGGCCAGGGCCAAGGCACCTTGCCCTATTGCTGCAGGTCAGAGGATGAGCATTTTGTGCTGCAAGTTCACATCCTGCAAATGAATTTGACTGAAAATGATCAAGGATATCAAACGTATATATTTTTTTCTAATACATAGTAACCTACTTCCTATTTAGGGCTGCTGTTCACTGCTATGAAAGAAGATAACTTTTGAGTAAATAAATCAAGTTTATTACAAAGAATAGTGTTCTTGAAGTACATAAGGAGAAGATGAATGCATTCAATAAAGGTGATCTCAAAGGCGTATTTAAAATTTTTCCTTAATAAAGAGAGGCAGAAATGCAGCTTTAATTCATCCTTTCTCAGTGATGTTCCTCACTCATTTTAGCACAGCTGAGACTTCGTTGTTAATAGTTAAATTGCAAAAGGATTCTCTTTATTATTTAAACCTAGATGGATAAATGTAGGGGCTAAACGGAGTATTCAGATGAGTGATTCCTCAGGGAACCAAGGGAAATAATTCAGTACTTAGATTATCTTTCTCACAACCATTAGAAACAATTTTCTGGGTTCTCAGTGGAAGGTTTGGTGGGTGAAAGGAATATTGGACATTTGCAGCCCTTCTCTTGATAAAATTAATTGGAAACAGTATATCCAAACTGGCTAAATTCCAGTGCAGTCAGCAGCAGTTGGTGCTTTATGATATTTTAATATAATTTCAAGTTTTCTAAAGTTCTATAGGAAAGTTTATTTAAAGATTATTAAAGTTACTATTGGAGTACAAGTCAAGCATCTCTATTTCTTTTCTTTGAAGGCAACTGGATCACAGATAGGAATGATTGTGAATTCCTTTACCAACATTGGGGTGGCCATGATCATTGCTTTCTACTTCAGCTGGAAACTGAGTTTAGTTATACTGTGTTTCCTGCCATTTTTGGCCTTATCTGGAGCTGTGCAGGCTAAGATGCTGACAGGATTTGCCTCTCAGGACAAGAAAGCGCTGGAAGCTACTGGACAGGTAATGTTATTTAAAAACTAATTATATTTGCAGTCATGGGTAGTTGAAAAATCAGGCACTTGGGACCATCAGTAATTCAAATGTAATGAAACTGGCAATGTTTTGCAAATAAGTTGTAGTATTTCAGCTTGTCAAACCATTGAAACTCCCTAACTGCAAAAGCACTTGCTGCGTGGAATGTGACTGACTTTTCAAAAGTTATTGGACCTAATTGTCAGACACAAATCTCTCAGCAGCCTGTTTCACCTTTGTCAGGTTTTATTTAAATGCCTGTTTGTCGATGCCCTGTGACTATGCTGTGAACTGGCTCACCTCGAAGGCTGAGTATAGGTTTATGTAGTTTGCACTGGCTCAGCAGACTTCCAGTCCATGTACCAAACAAAGAAAAGGTAGGGATGCAAGAGAAAGGAATGCCGTTTTCTCATGAGTTCACTCCTATGCAGGTCTGCAGTGTTGAAACTCTCAAACTCCTGTGACCTTAGTTGTGGGTCACTAAGTTCTGGCACATGACCCAGAACCTGATACTTTCTAAATATACCTAGTTCAACTGTGCAGACACTGAACTGCATCAGAAATGCAGGGAATTTAGAAGACAGGTAACATGAGGAAGACTACCTCAGGTTACCCCGCTCAGAGTAATGCCTGAGCCTTCTCCCCTGCTTTAGGCTGCCATATTTCTAGCATCAGAAAAAGTAAGCTTTGCAGATCCTCTCAAAGCCTCAGAATTTCCTTCTGCTGAGCTACTTTAGCCCATCCTAAAATGACTCTTGCAGTGTTCCCACTCCTCCCCCATCCTACATTACAGTCCTGCCTACCAAATGTCTTACCCAACCCACCTTCTACCCTGCCCCATCTGAACCTTCCCTCTACCCATCTGAGCTCTCAACCATCTTCAGCCTCCTCTTGACCTTAATCTGTGCAGCAAACACATGGACTGGAGCCCTTTGCCCTGTTCAGCTCTGCATCTACTGGCTGTTTCTTTCCCATTGCCTGCGGCAGTTGGCTCAGCCTGCCACCCCCCTTTTGATTTCTAAAGAAGAAAATCTTCAGCTCCCAATTCCCATTTCTGGGTGTGATTTAAAAAAGCATGTCATGGCTGGGGGCATAGAACTTAAAAGCATGCACATGTCTGGAATTTTATTTTTTTGAATGCACAAAAGGTATTACGTGAATTACTATCACTTGACTTTGGTATCACTAATCAAATGAATACATTTATGGGCCACTGTTGAGTGCTGTTAGGAATAATCTTCAATTCCAGAAAGCCAAGGAAGAATTAAGACCTAACCAATTGCCCACATTCAGAATGGTTTAATTATTTACAAAAAGTGGTAAATCAAAATACTGTCTTGACAAGGAGAGAAACTTCACTAATGAGTCAAGGCATCAGCTTTTATTCAACAGAAGGACCCAGAGGCTGGGATGAAAAGGGCACTCAATGCTTCAGCAGTTTTGGCGATGACTGATTATATCTGGTGTTATTTTCTAATTCATTTGCCAGCACTGCATCCAAATGCTAAACACTCTGAGTTCTTCCACAGTGATTGCTCATCAGCCATGCTAAACATGGAAAAGCACAGTCTGAACAATTCAATTCACAGTAGCTACTTATCTGCTCCTTCACATTGTATGATAATGCATGAGATTTGACTCTTAATTTAGGCCAGAAAAAAACCCTGAAATCGAATGGAATATTTTTAATTATTTATATTCAGATTTCTTCCTACATGCTGAAAACACTCATAAGCCATATAGCAGACTATTGCTTCCCAAAGGAAAGTGTCACACTATGAAGCTAATATCAGTCCAGGCAAACTACAGCATTTTAAACCAATTTCTTAATAAAATTACTTAAGTAGGCTGAAATTAGGATCAAACAAACTGTCAATCTACTTCTACAGATGAAACTGTAGTGCTATTTTTTTGGGACAGAAACCCAAATTCTGACTGGCAACAAAGCACAATATAAAGCCTACAATTAATTAAAGCTCCAGAGAAATTTCCATGGGGATTATCTCATAATTTCCTGTGCTGCATTTTTCTATGTACATAGGCAAGCATTTGCTTACTCTTTGCCCATGTACAAGGTAAAAATCCTGGAAATTGTGTCACTGACATTAGAGGAATCAAGGTGTATCAAATCAATCTCCATATATATGTTCTATCTCATTAGGATTTTTGGACATAAGCCAGAGAAAGAGGGAGGATGAGCAGGTGAGGAAACAGTAAATTCAGGTGGTTTTAATTTATGAAACAGAAGTTGGAGATAGCATCCCTTCTAACTCTTTCCCTGATATTGCTATAAGTAAAACAAATAAAATAATTGAAATAAACATCTTTAATAAATGCATGCAATCAAGAATAACAGTGTTCCTAAAACCATTTTTGCTTTTGTGGATGTCTCATTTATTCACACTACGTGAAATAACTCACAAGTGAGAGCATGTGCCCGATTTCCTAAGTGTGTTTACAGTAGCTTAGCTCTGGTGGAGCAGACAGAGCATTACTCTTGAGGATGTTAGTAGATAATTGCTTGTACGAAAGTTTCTCTTTAGGTTGGCTGATGTTTGGGCCAGTCTGTATCATATCTGAATCAATTTATATATGGCATTAGTGCCCTGTGTTCATGAAAGAATCATGCATTTGTGAAAGAGCACACTCTGCTTTTCCAAGTAAAAATTAGCTTTTACCCATTTTTTTTTTTCCCTCCTCCAGATTGCCAGTGAAGCCCTCTCTAACATCAGGACTGTTGCTGGGATAGGGAAAGAGAAAATGTTTATCAGCAACTTTGAGAAGCACCTAGATATGCCCTATAGAGCTGCAATCAAAAAAGCACATGTTT
Source organism: Buteo buteo (assembly GCF_964188355.1). Lineage (NCBI taxonomy): Eukaryota > Metazoa > Chordata > Aves > Accipitriformes > Accipitridae > Buteo > Buteo buteo. The sequence continues at coordinate 32,267,222 of NC_134175.1, forward strand.
ACGGACTCTGCTTTGGCTTTGCCCAGAGCATAGTGTTCATTGCCAACGCTGTCTCTTACAGATATGGAGGATTTCTGGTTGACAGTGAAGGACTTCATTACAGCTTTGTGTTCAGGTGAGAGCCTGCCTGGAGCCAGAAACAGGCTCCTCTCCAGGAGTGCTGGTCTCAGTGTAGCGTTCAGTTTCCCGATGGCTTCCCCAGAATGACCGTGTTCCCCTTCCCCGCAGGGTGATCTCTGCTATTGTGACCAGTGGAACTGCTTTGGGAAGAGCTTCTTCCTATACCCCAAACTATGCTAAAGCCAAAACATCTGCTGCACGCTTTTTTCAACTGGTCGATCGGCTTCCTAAAATCAGTGTTTACAGTGAAAAAGGGGAAAAATGGGTAAGAGCAGAGATAAGTAATTTGTGATGTCATTCAGCTCAATATAAGCACTGAATTTGCACTAATGGTTTGTAAGTCAATGAGGATCACTGCTTTACAAAAAGATTATGCTGATTGTATAATTGTTACTTGTCTTTGCTCTTTTGGAAGCAGCGAGCTCTGTACTAGACAGCAAGAGTAATCTAAAGTGCAGCTATTAGTAATTTGTCAGTGTAAAACTGTAAATTGGAATAGGACCAATTTGGATGACTCACAGAATAGCATGTTTTTTCTTTCTGCTCTACAGTTCACACATAAACCTGACTATCGCTAGCTTATAATGGAGGCTTTTTTTCCATTCACATCAAAATGTTGGGGGTATTCACAAGGGGGCAAATCATCTTTGAGTCAGACAAGATGAAAATGCTCAATTTTTGGTTAATTGAAAAGTCAGACCCAGAAAATTCAAACAGTTTACTTTTCATTTAGCTTATTGTTGTTCAGAATTAAATGAAAACTTGAAATAATTGTTATGAATTAAATACATTAGTTTTTTTACTTCAAACCATGAAAATGAAGTATCTTGACTCCCTTCAGAGTTTTGTAATAGAGTTTTTTAAGAGTTCTGGAAAAACTGACCTGAATTCATGTATTGCTTTAACGCTGCAAAGGTAAATTGACTTTTTTTTTTTTTTTTTTACCAAATCCAGCTTTTTGCACAAATGTATTATTTGGACTACCACCAAATTTACACTTACTTACACAGTGTCTGGATTAAAATAAAAAACTTACCCATTTGCAAGGCAATCCTATTTCCAGTTGATGCCTCTGACCAGTGCAGTATGGGGAAGTGTAAGAAGAGCAATAGTGTTGTGACTAATGGCTTCACGTCTAGGACAGCTACCCCAGTATGGTTCTTATCCTGCTTTCCAGGCTAATTTCACAAGCACAAATGTCGCGTTTTAAATAAGAGATGCAAGAATGGAATCTGAGGAAGAGTTACTTCGTACTTTAGAACTCAATTTTGAGCTTGAGCTTGTTGTAGCATCTTTCTCTTTTTTTTCTTTTTAACCAGGATGATTTCAAGGGAAGCATTGAATTTCTTAACTGTAAATTCACATACCCTTCTCGGCCTGATATTCAGGTCCTGAAAGGACTCTCTGTAGATGTTAAGCCTGGACAGACTTTGGCATTTGTTGGAAGTAGCGGCTGTGGTAAAAGCACCAGTGTACAGCTTCTGGAGCGTTTCTATGACCCTGAGAAAGGAAGTGTGGTAAGCAAAGGAAACATGGTTTGTGTGCTGTTTTCAGCAATGCTAGAAGGACTCTTCTGAGTGTGTCCTGCTTGTGCAGCCTAGCAGTAGTGGCACATACATATGTAGCTTGGGGCTTCAGCTCCTTCTCAAACAAATATGGACTGTTTGGACAATTCCGGAGTATCATCTCAGAGGTATTCAGGCAAGATCAGAATACTACAAGCCTCCGGTGTACCCTTTATGCATTATGTAGGCTGTACGCATTCACCTTGGTAGCTCCTGTATGAAACATAATGTGTGGCATACGTTGTGGAAGTGTAAGCAAAAATCAAGTCTGCATGGAGCAACAGAGAGTCTGGAACATCCCTAAATATATAGCTTCAACATGCAGCTTCTTTGCAGATTGAATTTGTCCAGATTTAACTTCCAGTTATTCAATTACTGATAGCTTAAAAAGCTTTTATATCTTTTTCTCATGTGAATACTTAACCATGTAGTTTGATTTCTCTTTCTTTGGAAAAAATAAGTGTGGTGATCACTATGCTAGGAAGGCAACAAAGCATGTACCTAACCTTAAGCAATTAATTAGTTCACTTGGACGTAAGATTAAGCAAATGATCTAGTGTTGGCATATCACAGGCATACCCAAAAAATACACTTCATGCACAAAGGAGTCAAATATAACTAGATTCTCCACATCACTTTAAATCAGTAGTGTTTGCATTTTAGTAATAAGGCCAAATCATTTAGTTTTGCTATAAACTATTTGGGTTTTGCAGGTTGTTGTTTTGGAATGTTTCAAGTTTTCTCCTATTTCCTGGCAGTTAATAGATGGACACGACACCAAGAAAATAAATGTACAGTTTCTTAGATCAAAAATTGGAATAGTGTCCCAGGAGCCTGTGTTATTTGACTGCAGCATTGCTGATAATATCAAATATGGCAATAACACCAAAGAGGCGGCGATGGAAGAAGTCATAGAAGCGGCCCAGAAGGCTCAGCTGCATGATTTTGTTATGTCACTGCCTGATGTAAGTACCCACGAGGCCTTGGCTGTGGAACTACAGATAGGCTGCTCGGTGTTCATTGCAGCTGGGAGTTGCTCCAAACCCAGTTAAATTTGCTACATGCATATACCTTTTATTTAATTTTACAGCCATAACAGTAGGAGCAAGGAGGGTATCATGACCATTCGTTATGTTCCTGAGAGTGTGGGCGTAAGTCGCGACTGGGTTTTTATGCAGTAGGCAAATATTTGTAAAAATGAAACCAGCAGTTACAACTCTGAGCTAGGAGAAAAAGGAAGATTTTTCAAAGCCATGGACAAGAAAGAAGCAGCACAGTTCAGCAGTCAAAATGTTACACTGAGTCAGGAAATATAAATCCTGTTCCCAGCTGTGGGAGATTTGCCTTGTGACTAGGGCATGATATTTAGACAAAAACATTTGAAGCTGGCTGCTTATGTGCACTTAATAAGTATCTAAATGCACTGAAACCGTGTAAATACAAATCAGAAGAACATAAAAGGTATGGATGCAGTTTAGGCACCCAAACAAAACACTTGTCCAGAAAGCCCTTAAATCACTTTTAGCCTCTTCTCCCAAACCTAGGATGGGGGTCTGTTTGCTTCAGACAAACCAGCCAACATTTTGCTATCAAATTTTTCTTCCAGGTCCATCGCCATACTGCCTAGGCCCCTGGGCCATGCGCACTGCAAAGCATGACTCGGAAATGTCTCCCCAAAACTGTGTATCAATTATACAGTATTTTTGCATTTGTACAGTATTCTGCATTTTTAAGGAGGAGGAGGCAGCAATGGACAGTGCTCTTGCCTCTCTCCTCATGCTCTTCTTTCAGGTTGTGTACTGTATTTGCTTACATTTGAATAAAATCTTCCTTTTGTTTATTTTTCAGAAATACGAAACCAATGTTGGGGCTCAAGGATCCCAGCTGTCTCGTGGGCAAAAACAACGCATTGCTATAGCGAGGGCCATCATACGAGATCCTAAAATTTTATTACTGGATGAAGCTACATCTGCCTTAGACACAGAAAGTGAAAAGGTAAATGTGCAGTGAAAAGCAGTAAAGGCAAGTTGTTAATACAGTGGCTTACAATGTACAATGCCTTTTTCTGTTCTAGGGAGACATCCCGACATACTCCACTACACGACCACAACGTTATTATTCCACATTATTAATTCAGCACTTACACCTTTAATGTTCCAGGAAGCACAGCTATAAAAAACAGCAGCCAGCTACAAGGGCTCTTAGACTGCCAATGAGAGGCAGCACTTTTTCAGAAATGTCCATACTAATTCCCTGGGTTTCTAAGGTTGCAGTGGGAATGTTTCATATATATAGCTTCTGCACATTAAAACCCAACCAAACTAAAATGTATTCAAGCATGTCAATGATGAGCCTGAATATTCAATAAAAACAGCAGTGAGGGGCCTAAGAACTTGGGCCATAATTTGCGTAGCTTGGTTACATTCAGAGATTAGAGAAATGGTGGAAATTTAAAAACATATCCACACTGAGCTGACATTCAGCATGTCAGCTGAATAAAGGCCTGCCTCAGTTTCTACTGCAGTCTATGTTTACCTGTCCCTTCTTTGTACTACTAATAAACTCAGTTCATGACCCAGCTGAGCATACCAGAAACATAACCTTTGATTTAGCCTCATAGTCACTTTTACAAGTTACAGTAAATATGGTTTTGCACAATACGTTTAATTAATCTGAAGCAATTGGATTTCTCTAGCTCTGAGCCCCAATTTGGTTTGCATATTTTCACTCTGACACTTTGTCTGTTGCCTTTAGACTGTGCAGGCAGCACTGGATAAGGCCAGAGAAGGGCGCACCTGCATCGTCATTGCCCACCGCTTGTCCACGATCCAGAATGCTGACATCATTGCTGTGATGTCGCAAGGACTCGTCATTGAAAGGGGCACTCATGATGAACTGATGGCCATGGAAGGAGCTTATTACAAGCTTGTTACCACTGGAGCCCCAATTAGCTGAATTACTGTGATTCTAAATTTGAAAGGTTTCTTTTCCATAAGCAAATACTCTGTGGTAGGTATGTGTATATTGGTACCCCATTGTGCTACAAAGTGCTCTGCAATAGTGTGAGTTCTATGGTACCCTAAATGTATGCAGCTTTCCGCATCAAGCGCGTGCAGGGGACTGAGCATAGGCTGATCCATTCAGGAAGTAGCTCAGCCCAGTGCTAAGGGAAAGCAAGCCTGAAAATGGGAGAGATCGTTGCTGGTGAGCTGGGGAGCTGCCACCACCTGCAGTCAGACTGCACAGTCCTGTCAGTCCTCAACTAGCAACCAAGGAAGACTCTGCTCTGGTGTTCTGGAAACTGCCACTTCTCTAGGTAAGCCGTATGAATAAAAAACAATTCCAAGCACGATACTGTATACCCAAAGGGATCAAATCTCTCCTAACGTTCAGCCTGTGGAGGATTACAACAAATACCCTTACTGGGGGTACAGAACCCTCACCCTTCCGCCTCTTCATACCATACATGTCAGCTGTGCTACTAGGGGAGGCTTGGCTTGCTTCCACTGTGTGCAGCCACAGCACTAACACATCAGCGCCCTGGGCCTGGCATCGCTGTGCCCCTTCAACAAAACCATTAAGTACTTACACAGAAGGCAGCCTCTGAAAAGTAACGAAAGCAATAAGGGAGAGGAACAGAAGCTGGAGAGGATCATCTCCCCTACACTTACCACTGATTAAAGCTGTGAAATAGATTTTGAATAGGAATAAATGCTTTTGTTAAATCAATGTAAAATCCTACAGTTAATCATCACAGTTATTTAAATCACTTCTACTGAGATGGTGATGGATAATATGTATATCTTTTTTCAGAAGGCAAGACAATGATGAGTATTTTTACAGCAATCATAAATATATTCAGTAAAGGTGGGGAAAAAATAGCCATAATTAGCCCTTTGTTTGTATTAAGCAGAGTTGATAGAGCAACTATTCATTCAGAAATGACAAAGGTCAGGAAGCATCTTCTTCTGGCAGGTGCTTGTTATCTGTAGCAGTATATTGTAAGGTCTACTGCATGTGTCTGAAATATGTTATTGGTTATTATCTGCAGGACAACAGGACTCTTTAGTGACTGGGATCTTGGAAACAAATCAGATGATAGACAGAAAGTCTAAATTACAGTTTCAAAATTTAAATCTTCATTTTGAATAACAGAGTATTAACTGGAAAAGTCATTCTCCATGTCCTAAAATCTGCAGTTGGGGGTGCAGGAGTTCACCCACTTTATTATAAATCGCACCACAATGGAGTATCTTATAAAACTACACAACAGTACCAACTGCCGAAACTTGAATAGAGCTGTAAGGGTGAAACTTTTATTGGGATACATCCCTTTATTCCAGGCAGGAAAAACCAGTTTCAACTTTGTACAACTCCATTAATAGAATTACTTCAACAGACCCTACTGAAATCACATAGCTGACACTGAAATGCTATTTTCCCAAGCAAGTCTGTATTTTAATCCTTAACTGAAAATGAAAAAGGAAGCTGCATTATTGGCCTTCTCTTTTCATCTTTTTAGCCTTTTTATGTTTCAGAGCAATAATTAGTTTGGATGGCTCAGGACTGAAACTATTGGCAGAGCGACTATCAATAACCTGTTGACATACCTATATGATATTTAATTTATATTAATATTATGACCATGGAAAAATAACGACTCTCTATTAAAAACTACAATGACTATGTGTACTTATTCCATAATTCTTTTGCCTAAGGGACACCACTTTCGTGGCCCAAATTATACCAATAAATTGTATTTTTTACTGGCTCTTGTGCTTTAGCACTTCATCTCTCACCCTTCAGACAAGCACGTGAGTATCTTGCAGCAGATAACAAGTATTTCTGTGTATTTAGATCATGTCTGTAACAAGGGGCTGCTGCGCAGGACAGAGCTGCTGAGAAGGTCAACGCAACTGCACTAGCCCTGCCTGCAAAAGGAGCCTACCACCTCCTTGCAGGAGCAGAGTGACATGGGCCCAGGTGGGTGGTACTACTCTTCATCATAACATTGTCCTATTTTTAGGTTTTAGCTAATAAATATCGGGAAGTACGCCTGTATAACAAACAGAAGGCAGTCATGGTGTACGCGAACAGTTGCATTGGACTTTCATGTTCTTGGGCGCCATCTCCTGCCACTTTATACCTGTGTGCTATTGACAACCAGTTGATTATAAAGCCCTTCAGTACCTGTGTGAAGGGATTAAAGTGCAAGTGGAGCTACACGGTGTGTCTGAGCATGAGCAACAAGCCTTGATGGACTGCTCGGTGCAGAGCTGGACTGGCCTTTCCTCTGCAGCTACCCCACAGGTAAGATCTCCCACCCCTGGAGCTTGGTGACAGGACCCCTGAGCAGACCCAAAGGCATTTGCTTACGTCTTTCAGAGCCAGTCCTGAGTCATTAGTCTTGACAGAAGTAGCTGACAGTATCATTTGGTGTGTCCTGCTCTATGTTTCTCTGCATGGTCCGTGGCAGCTGCATTACCTGGTTTTCCAACCGCCCTATTCCTCTGGATAAATATAACCATGATACTGTTTGGGGATGGCACCTGAGTAACTGCTCTGCAAACACAGCCCCTGCTCCAGCTAGACTACTCTCAGCAGGAACAGCCTGTCAGTGGCCAGAGTCCTTCCATCAGGAAGGCGCAACAGGGAATGGGAAGGACAAAAAGAAAAGCTGCATATTAGCAAAAGTGAATGTTGTGAACTGAATGTAAAGTCAAGTTGTCAGCTAGTTTGTATGAGGAGTGAGGGATGCTTTAATTTCATATAATTCCTGGCTTGTGAGAATCTTTCTGCAGACAGATGGAAGGACTTTTGGAATTACATTATCCCAATTTGGGCATCTCTAAGTCAAGAATAAAAGATTAATGTTCTCCTGGGATCCCATTAGTGGGATCAAGTGGATCAGTCAAGTACTTTTCACCCTCCTTATTACACAGGAGAAGCTTAATTAAAAAGGGGGCCTTGCAGCCCAAACTAGGCTGAGTAGTTCAGCCCATCGCCATCTAAGTGTATATGCTCTGTATCTGTTCCAAATATTAACTGTATAAACAGCTGCAAAACCCTGATGAAGTTACAGTTTAAATATTTAACAATTTGATAGCTCTTATTTAAGGTGCCACACAATCTTATTAAATAGGGCATGAAGTATAATTTTCAACTGGGATAAATTCACGAAAGCCTACAGGTAGGCCAATTTCACTGTATCAACTGAATGGCTGGCTCCTGATTTAGAATCATAGAATCACTTAGGTTGGAAAAGACCTTCAAGATCATCGAGTCCAACCATCAACCATGCCCACTAAACCATGTTCTGGAGTGCCTTGTCTACAAGCTTTTTGAATACCTCCAGGGATGGTGACTCAACCACTTCCCTGGGCAGCCTATTCCAATACCGGACAACACTTTCAGTAAAGAATTTTTTCCTAATATCCAGTCTAAACCTCCCCTGGCACGAGTTGAGGCTGTTTCCTCTCATCCTATCACTAGTTACTTGACAGAAGAGACCAGCACCGACCTCGTTACAACCTCCTTTCAGGTAGTTGTAGGGAGCGATAAGGTCTCCCCTCAGCCTCCTCTTCTCCAGACTAAACAACCCCAGTTCCCTCAGCTGCTCCTCATCAGACTTGTGCTCCAGGCCCCTCACCAACTTGGTTGCCCTTCTCTGGACACACTCCAGCACCTCAATGTCTTTCCTGTAGTGAGGGGCCCAAAACTGAACACAGGACTTGAGGTGCGGCCTCACCAGTGCCGAGTACAGGGGAACGATCACCTCCCTGCTCCTGCTGGCCACACTATTTCTGACACAGGCCAGGATGCCGTTGGCCTTCTTGGGCACCTGGGCACACTGCTGGCTCATATTCAGCCGGCTGTCAACCAGCACCCCCAGGTCCTTTTCCACCGGGCAGCTTTCCAGCCACTCTTCCCCAAGCCTGTAGCTCTGCATGGGGTTGTTGTGACCCAAGTGCAGGACCCGGCACTTGGCCTTGTTGAACCTCATACGATTGGCCTCAGCCCATCGATCCAGCCTGTCCAGATCCCTCTGTAGAGCCTTCCCACCCTTGAGCAGATCAATCCTCCCTCCCAACTTGGTGTCATCCGCAGACTTACTGAGGGTGCACTTGATCCCCTCATCCAGATCATTGATAAAGATATTAAAGACAACTGGCCCCAATACTGAGCCCTGGGGAACACCATTTGTGACCTGCCGCCAACTGGATTTAACTCCATTCACCACAACCCTCTGGGCTTGTCCATCCAGTCAGTTTTTCACCCAGCAAAGAGCACACTTGTCTAAGCCATGAGACGCCAGCTTCTCAAGGAGTATGCCATGAGAGACAGTGTCAAAGGCCTTGCTGAAGTCCAGGTAGGCAACATGCACAGCCTTTCCCTCATCCACTAGGCGGGTCACCTGGTCATAGAAGGAGATCAGGTTGGTCAGGCAGGACCTGCCTTTCGTAAACCCATGCTGACTGGGCCTGATCCCCTGTTTGCCCTGCACATGCCATGTGAGCACACTCAAGACAAACTGTTCCATAATCTTCCCCGGTACCAAGTTCAAGCTGACAGGCCTGCAGTTCCCCGGATCCTCCCTCCGACCCTTCTTGTAAATGGGTGTCACATTAGCAAGCCTCTAGTCCTCTGGGACCTCCCCTGTTGACCAGGATTGCTGATAGATGATGGAGAGTGGCTTGGCAAGCACGTCCGCCAGCTCCCTCAGTACTCTTGGATGGATCCCATCTGGTCCCATAGATTTGTGAGTGTCCAGACAGCGTAGTAGGTCACTAACTATTTCCTCCTGGATTGTGGGGGGGTATATTCTGCTCTTCGTCCTGGCTTCCAGCTCAGGGGGCTGAGTACCCTGAGGATAACTGGTCTCTCTATTAAAGACTGAGGCAAAGAAGGCATTAAGTACCTCAGCCTTTTCCTCATCTCTGGTGGCAATGTTCCCTTCTGTATCCATTAAAGGATAGATATTCTCCTTGGCTTTCTTTTTATTGTTAACATATTTGTAAAAATATTTTTTGTTGTCCCTTACAATAGTGGCCAGATTGAGTTCTAGCTGAGCTTTTGCCTTTCTTGTTTCCTCTCTGCATGACCTAACAAGATCCCTACTCCTCCTGAGTTGCCTGCCCTTTCTTCCAGAGATGAAGATTTACAATTCTATTTCTATCAAAATATCAAGATTATATCTTGACACTTGTTTATCCCACCACTCTGGATAAGGCTAACTCTGAAGTTTTGGGAGCCCTCTTTGGAGATTCTTCATGCAGTTGCACAAAACTCTATAGCTCAACACACTCAGCTGCTCAGAAGGTGTCTTACTCTAGGCATTACTTTATCAATAGGTTAATTTCTGAAGTTACTGGTAAAATTAAACTTATTCAGTTTTTCTCACCATTCTTGGTTTTAGTAATGTTTTAACAGTTGCAGAAAGAATAAGAGGTGGTTCAGACAGGAAGCTGGTCTTTGTCCCTATCTCTGAAGCACTGAAGTTGCAGGCTGAATTAATAGGACACTCCAAGAAAGCGAGTGAGAGCTCATGTCTTCTTACGTGTCGGTACAGTACTTAGAAGAATACTGCAGAAATGCTAGCTGTCATTCTACGTTTACAGTTGTGTCTATCCCAACAGAGGCACAAAGAGTCTTTGTCAGTACCGGCAAGCACAGACCCTCATGTGGTAGGAGCCTAGCAGTGTGATGTCTGCCCGTAACTCCCAGCTTAAAATAGCCAGCAGGCCCAAACACTGCTGCAAGAGCCACAGGGGGCTGCGCAAAAAGAATCCTCTACTGTTGGTCAGGAGGAGTGAGGAACAGAACAGCTAGAACAACCTGCTAACATTTTGTGATGCCTCTGTAGGTCACCTCACTGGTAGGGAATAACAAAGCACAGAGCAACTTGAACACAGGAGAAATCTTTCTCATAGCTGTCTTTGTTCTTCATCATTTGTTTCTAGTCCGTTAGCTTAGTAATTTTGCTTAAGGAGTCACAATTATAGAAAAGACTGGTTTCAGGCCAGCTGCTGCAGGAAAAAAAAGTTCAGAGAACCATTAAAAAAGATATTAGGAGATGCATAAAGCAGAATACTCCTCAGACTGTTAAAACCAGATGATTAGTTTTCTTAAGTCAAGGTAGTCTTAGTAGGCTCTTAAATAAAGATGCTTGTTTCAGATTTGCTTCTGTAATTTGTATCATGTTCACTCCCAATGGCCAACTCAAACTATTCACCTTGTTTTCCCAATTAAATAAGATTATTTCTATATTTCAATTATCCCACAACTAATTGGAAGTCTAGAAACAATATCATCTTTACATCTTCTAAGCCTTATTGCTATCAGATCATACATACATAGCCCTCATTACCCATATTATAGCCTTATGTTGCTTGTATACTGAGTATTATGAGATAGTATCAGCAAAATGTTGCTTGAAGATTGTGAACTGAAAGGGGATTTGCAACAGTAGGTGCTAAATAATGAAGAAAAATGGAAACTACACTCCTTTGCCTATGTAGAACATCCAGTTTATACAGTAAACATATATTTTGCATACTAGTTACTTGTGTGCTTAGGTAAACAAAGCTGACAAGAATATAAAATTTCAATGACTTAGTCTGCAATCACATTTTCATGATTTACACAATGACTAACAGTGATTCTGGCTAACGACTCTTGACCTGAGAGAATTAGACTAATTTACCTTTGCAATATGGGAGCATGAACAACATTCTTGAGGTGATATGCTGAGATAATTTTGTTATTGACAACCTTCTTCATTTGTTGCTCTGTTTAGATGTACAGAACCCAAAGATTTGTTACACCATATTTACGCATTTTCAGCATCAAAGGTGTAATCTGTATCCTTCATGATTTATGTGACCACTTTCAAAAAGTAAAAATGACAAAAACCACACAATAATGCAAAAATATATTCTACAGAGTCTAATTGAAATAAACTTTTATTTTTTTCTCATCTGGCTTAATCAGAAGCTGCTTTGCTCAGGAAGCTCAGTAAGTTAAATCTAAAGCCTTGTTTATAACTATGCTGGCGTATTTCACAGTGCCTGGGTACAGCTGTACAGTTGTAGTTGGTGTGATACTGTCACACCAGTATCTAGCAGTTTAACACACAATACCTATATATAAATAAATTAAATATTGAGTATCACTATGTACAATTGAGGCTTGAAGCACCATCTAGCTGGAGATGGACAGAACTAAAAGACCACCAAGTAGCTAAATAAAACTAGTTGATTATACTGTAAAACGTTATGATTATACTGTAAAACATTGTTATGACCCAGAGTATTGGGTCATTTCTAGCCATACTGCAGTGTGGTTGCAATATTTCTATGAATAAAATCAGCAATTAATATTTCTGAGCTGCCAAAGTCATTCTTGAATGTACTGATTTTGGATGTACTGGTTACTTACCAGGAGTACATCAAAGATGCAGCGGCATCCCCCTTGGTTAAAATAAGTTAGCAAAACTGCCTTTGCGGAGGGTTCTTGAACAGTTCATCTCCATCCCCACATTGCTAACCATTTGGAAACTTTATCTAATTAAGTTTCTTTTCAGTTGTCCTCATTAACGAGTGGACACAGTATGGAACCAAGGCAACTACAGTCAGAGGCATAGCTGCACTCTTACAAAAAGAAAGAATGTAGAACAAATACTCAGTATGAGTAGGTATCTTAACAAAATTATACAGCTGCAGTGTAGCTAAAGAAGCAGCTATACACAATATGCGGAAACTTATCTTACAGCTATTTTTACCTTTGCAGCTCGTGATGAACATTTCAGAATTAATTCCAAAACCTAAGCCAAACAGTGCACCTAAATTCCTCACCAGTCCAGCAAATGGAGTTGTGTCAATGTTTATCCAGTCTGGGTTGGCACACCACTTCTTGGCCTTTGGAACAGACCATAGCAAGTCAATATCAAGAAGCTTGAGGACTAGATAAAAGCCAAGGGCAAAGATGAAAAGAAACAAGTTTGTCTTGATGTACATTCTCAAGCTTGCTGTCTGAATAGCAGGGGTATGTTCAAATGCTTCTGCCACAAGAATGCCTGCGGATTAGAAGCTCAGTGTTACAGGGAACAACACGGTTGTACTTTGAAGAAACACTTTTTACTGTGCCCCTATAGAATTTGACTTTTGAAGACAGAAGAATATATCTATGTATTTTATATATATACATATATATCCACATACACACACACAATTTACCACTTCTGTAGTACATTACAAAACCTTTTCTCCCACTCAAAACTGCTAATTTGGAAAAAAAGAAATTAAATACCAAGCACTACATGGTTTTGATATGAAGCATACCTTAGGTCTGACCGCTTCTCCCAGATGACAACCTATCAAATACTAGATGTAAACTAGAACATTCCTTTTCCAAGAGTCCCTCACTCAAAGACTGGCCCCAGCAATGGAGAATTCAATGCCAGTTCCCACAAAGGCTTTGAGTGTTGAAGGAAAAGACACAGAACACACTTATCTTTTTTCTTACTCATTTAATCCTGGTTGTGGAAAGGGAGAGCGGGACTGCAAGCTGTTAGCCAGTGCTACCCAGGCTGCTCTGCAGCCATGAAAGAGAATGGGAGCAGGCAGCCCCCACTCTGCTCTGGTCACCCTCCTTAAAATCGGATCAATACTAAAGAGATTGTTCACAGTTTGAACTCCCTAAATACCAATTTGAAACACGTTTAAGTAACTCTGAAAAATGTACTTTAGCTTCTTAAATCACCCTGGGGAGTTTGCATGGCTAATTTGCCTTTTTCTCTGTTTTGACCAGGTCTCTGGCCCTGTGCTTGTCCACACTGCACACATGCTAGTTGGCACCTGGACATAATTTGAAGTGAACCAAACAGCTTCCTCCTGAGAACAAAGGTCAGGGCCATATAGGATCAAATTCCTCTTTGATCCCTTCCACACAAGCAGCACAGATAAAGATCAGATGCAGCCAGTACAAACCAGATAGCGCTAGTCTGTGGCAGTGTGGACATAATGCAGTCAGCATCAACTGGCACATAGACAAGGGCTCACTCCCTGAGTGAATTGCCAAGACAGCAGATACATGCTACCTTGCAAATTTTACCTTTAGACTATCATCAAATCCTTGATCTTCCAGAGGGTGCAGAGCACCACTAGAGCTGCAAGCTGAGTAGCACTGCTAAGAATCTCTTGCCGTTTCTTATACTTCATTTTTTTCAGATTTTGCATATATGTTGAAAATTAAAAATAGCAGCATTACCAGCAAATACTCCAAGAATAACTTGATGAGGGAAATGTGTTGCTATGAATACTCTCGAGATGCACACGCTGATCTGGATAATCCAAAAAATACTCCAGAGGAATGACCATGTCAGTCTAAGAGGGAAAAGGAAGATGCTTAAAAATTAAGACAAGATATCTCACCTAGTAATTTACAGCAGACCCCTTCATGTCAGGCTCATATTTTTACCAAGCAGAAGTTTACAAGTAGGGAAGTTTAGAATCAGACAATTAAAAGCTGGAAGTCAGTACTAAAACATTAACAAGAGTGGTTGCTCTTGCAGCCACATCTATGGCTGCAGGAACAGACTCCAGCAGTTTCAGGTCCAAGACACATGGTTTTAGTGATGAAAATCATCAATGGCAAGTTAAATTAGCACTAGTACCTTGAACGTATTTCTCATCATGAAGTCATACTTAAATGCAAAAGTTCAATTATTTGGTGACAGAATTCATATAATATGGGAACAACCTTGTCAGACTTGGAAAGAACAGCCATCAAAGCAATTATAATACTTCCCTACAGAGACGAGTAACATGTTACACTGAACTTTGCCAACATTATGTGCATTTGCTTTAAAATGGCGTAAGGACTACCATCAAAACAGTAAATTTATGTACTAACCAAAAGACCCAACACATAAAGACAATTAATAGAATTCAAAATTTCCAACACTGAAGATGTGATATGACCCTAAATAGGAGCTGATTCAGAGATATTGTATGCAATGACCGTGAGTTAATAAATACCAACCTATACAAATGGATAAATCCTCTTAATATTCTTTTTCTTCAGCTGAAGTAGATCATAATAAAGAGTTTGTTTTTTTTTTACAAACTGGACAGAACAGACTATGAATAATTGGTTAAAATAAGTCCATTAAAAACAAAACGTGTATATAAAGAAATATCTGTATGAGTTAGAATAATGGAAAGACACTGACCTGTGAAGGGTAACTGCTGATTTATCTTTCCATCTAACTGTGTAGCTAAGTGCTGCTGTGACCATTACATACCAGACGCAGGAAGATCCCATGGCATGTCCAGATGGGCTTCCTAGTAAAAACAAAAAGGAAATATTCAAGCTTAAAAATGATAACCGTAACGTATGTCCTACAGAAAATGTCTACTGGCAGTTACTCAGGCAGCTAATCACTTAGAAAGTGGTTAACAAAGGCTGAAAGAATGTGAGCTGCTTCTCAAAAGTTAATTTTCTCAATATGAATTTTTCAGAAGACTCATCTATACAGGATCCAGAATATTTGTCCGAAATCAAGTAGGTAATAGCTTAACCACCTTATATTGGTGTGACCTGGTATCTTGATTGGAAAGCGTTACTTAGATTTAGATTGTGATTTAAAAAATAGAGCATCTAGGGCTCTGTTAGGGCTGTAGCATGTAATGTAGAAGTTATATATGAGGATCAGATGAGATAGGTTTTGAATGGGCTACCTCATAATTAAGGGGAGCAACAGAGATTTAGCTCTTTGTAGCATTCGAAACTAAAGTACCAGTATAACTTTAGAAGGCCCTTCCAAATTGCCTTTTATCTGCTTCTCCAATTACCATGGTGTTAGCAATTGTGATTGTGATCTGTGTCTCATTAGTAATATTACAGTCCAGGTAATTCACATTTTAGGTAGTTCTGTAATAAACTTAGAAATGTATCTAAAGTGTGATGGATGAATTGTGTCTTTATGCCTTACTTTGATTTATTTTATACATTTTAAGGTGTTGTGCAACGTCTACTAGCTTGGAAACAGATTATCAGTGGAACTGGCACATGAAACAATGCTGTAACATACTGGGCTAATTGCTGTATCCACAGTAGTCTATAACAGGAAACACACTCTCATATAGAGATTGATAGTGATTTCTTTTTAGTCTGGGTATAATAATATACATGTAATTTGTTTTAATTTAACAAATCAAATTTTAATTTTACTGGAAACACAGAAGTTCCTACAACTGTGAAAATCACCAAAAACCAAAGTATGCTGCCCTGATGCAAAGCAAATCATTCCTAAAATTAATGTGTCACTTCTTTTCCCCTGTTCACCAGGTTTACATTCAACAAATTTAAATAGGGAAGGAGAGAAAATTAGATCATTGGAATCTGTCTATACCAGACTTTTACAGCTTGGCTTCCTGTGGTGACAAAAGAGAAGTAAAAGGGACAGGGTTATTTTGCTGGCAGAATAATTTTGGCTGAAGAATGTGTTATGACCCAGCACTATATAGTAGTTTGCAAAGCAAAAGAATATTTCAGTGAAGCAGTAAAGCAGAAATGTCTAGGGAGGACAAGTGCAATGATTTCTGGCTCCCTGCATTCATTTTTGGTATTCTGCTTGGTAGTATCTTTAGTACTCATGCTACCAACCCTTTTGTTATTTTCATAACAGATGTAAACTTCTAAACCTCACAACAGAACAAATGTCACTGATAAGGGAACCATAATGTTGTATATCAGCATTGGGAAAACTCCTATTTGGTGTCATCTAGGAAAATGCCATCTAGGGAAAATGCTTCATAGTTCATCTGCAAATTACCTATAAGAAATGGCATAAGCTCCACCTTAAGGTTTATGTTCTTAAAACTTTACAAATACCAGAGAAAAGATGGCTGCGGAGTTTTAGTTCAGTTCATTCCAGAAGTACAAACCAAATTCAGGTCCTAGATTGCTTGCCGTGTAGTCATATAAACAGTTCCTTCAGCTTTCCCTTTTGCTGAGCTGCAGACTGGTGTTCAGGCTATCCTAGCAATACTTGCCTTTCTCATGTCTGGCTGCTTCTCTAATCTTTTCATATGAATTGCATATTTTAAAAGTGGGTGAAGTACCATGTAGGTTCACACAATGGCTGTGTGCACCTAACAGCTGCGCTGACTGTACCGCCTCTTGTTAATGACGAACAGGTGAGTGACAGATATTGTCAATGGTCAAGGGCAAATCTGGAGGTGGGAGAAAAGATGGTCATTATAAGCCCAAATAAGGAATCGATATGACAGTGGTACCCACTGGATAGAAATGGGAATGACTTGTTACTTCAGGAAGAAAGTAACAAGAAGAAAGGCCTTCTGGTTCAATGAATCAAAATGAAACACACCGACTGGTTCCTTAGCCAGGGCTTGGAATTACATGGTGCTGAATGGGCTCAGTTCTGAAGGCTTTTGAAAAGATCTGAAGGACTTTAATACTGTGGGTTAGGTCCCAAATTAATTTACTTGAAACAGCCTGCAGATCACATATAGACCATGCATTATTAAACCCTGCCTGATACAAGGGCTTAAGCTTCTCGTTCACAATTACAATGGGATATAATGCAGGATATTGTTAACAAAATACAGCTCTGCAAAGCACTTACTTAAAAGCTTGCAGTGGTATTGATGTGGCACAAAGCACATTCATCTCCACAGTCAATATTTTCTTGTACAATGAATTAAACTAAATTCAGTCAGTTAGCTCCAAGTAAGTTTACCTTATTTCACATATTCGGGTTGCATAAACAAGCCCATTTAACTTCAGCAGTATTGCATTTGAGTTCCACAGAGCAGACAATGAGATATAAAAAGTGAAAACACATTGAAAAGGTACATTTTTTAAAAGAATTTTTTTTTTCCATATATTTGTACACATACACCACCACCCCCACCCCCCACCCCACTCCTCCTTCAGTGCCAGTGTCTGGTTCTGGGAAGAGGGGTTCCATTTTCCACTTGTGATTCATTACATGATCGATTGTTGATACTGTTGTTATTTACACTGAACCACCTACTAGTTTTTGTGGTTTGAATAATTCTTGCAATAATGCACAAGGCCTCAAACTCAACAGACCCCTGCTCTGCTCTGGAACACTGTTAAACAATGTGGAATTTCTCTCCCCAAGCTGATGTCATTGGCACTGCGACTGTTCCTAAAAGTGACCTCACAAAGCAGGTGAATCACTCTTTCTGAACCTATGACACAAGTTTTGTGAAAATTCCTTTCCAATACGCTGGTTCATTCTAGTAGGAGTTATGTTCAAAGCAATCCCCCTCCCTTGCACTGTTTAAAGGCCATGAAGTAAACATTCTTGTCATACAGCAATCAAATACCTATCGCATTTTATTTCCTTTTTCTCTTCCTGTGTTTTGGTGCTATTTTAAACACGAGCTCTGAGATTTAAGATCTTCATAAGTCACATCCTCTCCCCCGAAAAGCCACTATCTCTATTCAATGTACCAATGTAATCTCCGACATTTCTTACCTGGTCCAGTTTCACATGTAATAGGAAACTGTTCAAGGCATGGGCTTGACTGATTGGGGTAAATCATTGTTTCTTGCACCCACCAGTATGGGCGATGGCCAAATAAAATCCTGACAAAAAAATAAAATAAAATTAACCAGCAATGCAGTAAAGAGATTTTTATATAAGAAGGCCTCAGCAAAGCATGATAAATAATCTTACAATGAATATGAAGAGCTATATTGCCAAAACTATTTTGTAATAGTTCTATAGATTCTTCTTGTCTTATCAAAATGTCATTTCAAACATATCTTAAATATCTTCATTGTGAATTCCTGTTCTATAATTACAGGGGAAAGTCTATTAGTACATTATTCACAGAAAGTTTTCTAAACTTGAGGCACACATAGTAACTATCATCAATAATACTAGATTTTAAAATAAATCCAACTTCTTACCATTTAAATATGAGGTTGAACCAATCACCAATGACTGCCACCCATATCATTTTAGTACCAACCACTTGGTTGAGCTGAAACCAAAGAGGAAAATAAATTGAGAATATATTCCGGGGATCGCCAACATGTGACATAAAATTAAGGAAATCCTGGTAAGCCCTGTAGTCCCTCTGTAAATGCTGAATGATAAGCACGCCATTGCTATGAAGGAGATCCATCTTAATGGATTAAACTGTACTTGAAATATAGTAAAGTTCCTTTAATCTTAAATTTCTAATGATAGAGAATGAGAACCATGGAGGGGAGCTATTAAAAAGTGAGAGAAGGTGATTGACGTTGCCTTTATATTGTATCGGCGTGGTGTACCCAGCCATTCCTGGAACACGTGGCTCCAAGTCTCTGGGAAAGCACGAGTCTGTCAGCACTGGAAAGCTTTTCTGTTTGCAAATTTTAATTGGAGGAAACTAAGTGAAGTACATGCTGAGCAGCAGCAAATTGTGGGGAAAGTTTTGTGGAAACACAATGCATGACTTATGCAATCCTTTGTATGAACAGTTGGAACATGTTTGCTTGAATTTTTTCACAGTTCATTTCTCTGCAGGATGGACATTAGTAATGTGTATACTTCATTAAGTGTTGCTTGTATAAAGGACAGAAAGAATACACAAATAATTGGTCTTTGCAGAACTGTCATTAAAGCTGTACATTTCACTTTGAAATAGAATTTGGCTACCATGCTGCATCTAATACTTTGCACAACACATTTTCAGTCATGGAAAATACAACCAGCATCCATATATCAACTGAGCTGTTGAGCTCTAGATTCTTTTTTAAAGCAGCAATATTCTCAAAGCACTGAAAAACAATTGTTTCCTTCATACAAGAAGCCACGTTAATCCAGGGCACAATGCAGATGAAGTCTCTGAGTCACCTCATTCAGTATCACCATTCTCAGGCATTGCTTACATGATGCAAGTCCTACATACCTCTGCCAGGATGAGCTGAAGCCTGACCTACTGCAGTCCCTCTTCTTGCTGCCCAGCCTAGCAGAAATGAGACCTGCTTCGCAAACCAGAGCAAGGTTGGGAACAGATGATTATGAGTATTTCCCTGAAGTATTCCCAAGTGAAGCACTTGGGTACTCCAGGGCAAACAGCCAAGAAGAAACTGAGAATCTGCCAGATAGCAGGATTTTAAGAGTATACAGCAAATAATGTATTAGCACATCAGATTTATCAATATTAGTACTAATAACTGTAGCATAGAAAAAGATTGTGTCCATTTTTGAGGTGTCTACATGAAAAACTTTTTGCCACGAGATTAAATGGATACGAAAAGTCTGATGATACCATCATCTGATATCATCGGAGTGGCAAGAGGAAACCTTCAGTTCTTTATCAGGCTCTAATATTCAGACATATTCATATCTTCTATTAAACGTTATCTGTGTATCTGAAACAATTAAAATCAGAAAACAAAAGCAGCTGCATATATGCACTGCGGACTTCCCTACTGCTTTCTCCATGGCACTTAAAGCTAAACTATACAAGCCGTGGAGGCAAAGATATGAACTACTTAACTGTTTTTGCTGAAGAGAGACTTAACGGCTTAACAGGACTTTATGATGTGTGGTCAGGGAAGTCACATGGAAACATTAAGTAGATTCAACAAATAAGGCATGATAATTAAATGGACTTAGAAGACCTCTCTTCCTGACACAATCTCACATTTACTTTGGCTACACACATTTACTTTAGCTATTAATAGTCTGTTTTTAGAAAGTTTTTAGCAGATTTAAATCCTATATGTTTATTGCTACCAGTTGGATTGAGCCACGAAGAAAACCTTAAAGTTAAAAAGAGATTTAAAATTCTATGCACTGTTTCTGAATAACTACTACAATATTTTTCTGGACATTGACTGAATTATTCACTTCAACTGGTATCACCTGATTTCAAGGAAAACCCTTCCAAACCCAAAATTTCAGGATATTTCAACAATAAATATTTCCTAGCTTTTTAGCTGCATATGGGGAAGTTTGTTTCTTGCTAAACTGTATAGCTTATAGCTTTTCAGGGTGTCCAGCAAGGGATCTGTCATATAAATGAACTGATGGAATTAATTTTCCCTCTCCCAGTTCTTTTCCAAGAACTTACTTGTTTAGAAACATCTCTCTCAAATAAATTTTAATACCTTATTACTAGAGAAAATGTCACTTTGCTGCATTTCCCCTTTTTTTGCTGCAAAAGTATCCCTCCTTTAAATAGGATTTAAAACAACAACAATAAAAATCACTCTTTTACACATGTCTGGGTTTAGTATGCCAAAATGTGGATAATCTGAGGTTTTCTTCTGGTTTTCAGTCTAGTTTATAAAGAATAATTAGTTTTAAACATGAGTGTAAAAGTCAAGTCAGTCGGTGGCTGAGTAACAGTCATCTTCTAGTACTTAGTTAAAACATTAACTGTAATGAGGTTAAGTCTAAATAACTGTTGTTCTGTTAGGAAAAATATTTTGCAATAAGTAAGTTTCCATCAAGATACAATTTAATGTCCTCAGGAGAGTCTACCAAGTAATAAAATAGATCACTTTCCAGTCCTTCTTTAATGCCACCATTGTTACTCAATAGCATCAGAAAAATTCCCTCTCTGATGCAGGATGTGTAGAAGCATTGCAATAACTTTTTGCATGTTTGTTTTATTTATAAATATAAAACCACCCACTCATGTGATCCACTGGGATGGTGCTGCATCTGCTCAGAATGAACTATTCTTCAGACAGAACCAGTCAGGCACACTTTGGTTCTCCAGAAACTTTAATAAAATGTTTGAAGGTACGTCTTGGCAATGTTTCAGTAAAGTAACCTCTTTTAGTATAAATGCTAAAGGTCTCCTGATATAAATTTTCATTTAAAGATTTTGCTGCTGATTTATATGCTGCTAATTATCCTTCTGCTTAGATAGAAAGATAAGCACCTTAGATATAATGAAGACTAACAGCTAACAGCAAACATAAATAAGCTTTAATTTTCTCCTACGTTCTGTTTCAGAGGCTCCTACATCCACATCTCAAGACATACCAGAGGAGTCATGTTTGTAAAAGATGTTTAAACACAGCCCCCCCACCCCCCAATCTACAAAACAGAAAGCAGGAAGTTTTTGGAAGAGGTAAGTAGGTTTCCGTGAGAGAGGCAGTTCAGGATGATGTTCTCATTGTGCCTGGAAGCACTCATGATCCTGCTTCATCCAAGAGGCAATCAACAACTGACATGTGAGTCATCTCTTGCCCTGCCTGTGATATTTGGCAACCTATAAAAGTCTGAGATGCTAAAGACTTTCCTAGCTCTAATAACCAGCAGGGAAAAAATGGCGAAACATGTCTTGAAATACTATATTTAATAACTCACAAAGGAGAGTTAAACTAACAAAGGAGAAATACTTCCTCAATAGGCTTCTCCCCCCTCCTTTTCTATGCAAAGCACCGCAAAATGCTTCTGTAATAGACTTAGTATTTCAAAGTCACTTCAGATAATATATGAAATGAAACTATTTGCTATATTTTAGTACATGGAATTGCAAGGAAAACTAGTGATCTGTACAAAATGGTCAGAATGTGTATGCAATTAAATTTTTAAATCAAAGCTTTGCCTTGTTTTGATATTATAGAACCAAAGTTTGGCTTTCACATGATCAAATGAGTTCTTAGTGCAAAGCAAAAACCTTTAAAATGCTATCTGTTCATATAAAGAGTTTTTAATTTATTGATATTTTCTTGATTTATTTTATTTTCCAAGACATACAAAACCAGAGACTATCCAAAACTTTATATATTCCTGGTAATAATGTAGAAACAAGAATCATGTTGATGATCCACTGAAGGGAGGATAAAATGTTTACAGCTGCTTTACACCTACACATTAGAGCAAATATTACATAACGAATATCAGATGTTGTTAAGCAAATGTTTGCAAGGGAAGGAAAAGCCATCAAAGCAAACATTTTCTAAAACACTGTTAATGGAGGCCTATGTACCAGGCCTAACTTTCTGGTACATTATGCTTAGTTAATTGAACAATAACATTAATTTCCACATCAGTGTTTTCATTGGCACTGGACCAGCTACAAGGATTAACTAGCAATTCAGTAAGTTCAGAAGCAGACACTGCACACAACAGCTGACAGCTGTTTTCCCAGGTATGAATATTTTCCAAATGGAACACTGAGAAGATACATCTTAATTTTAGATTTAGGAAGAGAAGAATCTTTCAAGAAGCTCTTTCTTTCTTTCCATATTTCATTCCCTCAAGCATTCCCTATTGGATGCAGGTAGCCCTAGTTAAGGTCAGGCTTCTTTAGGGTTGGACTGACCAGTAGAGGTTTAGCAAACGTTAACATGAACCAGTTCCTTTCTCTTGGTTCTACCACCTTAATCTAATCTTTCCTACTTACTATACTGTCATTATTCCTTGCTATAAAGTTAACTACGCAAATACAGGAAACAAACAAAACTTGTTTGCAATATAATAACTGCCAGACCTTAATACTTGTTTATATTTGTGTGTGTTCGTATGTGTAAAAGTGTAAATGATACAAACAATGCATGAAATAATACAATTCTGGCATGTTCATGAAAAAGTCACACCTAAGAAATTCTAGTTATTATAATTTTAAGTATGGAGAGCTAATTTTTAGAAATCACGAGCAACCTAGAGTTTAATAGTGAATAAAAATCCTTCAAGTTCCATAAACTGCAAGCAGAAATGGAGTCTGGACCCATATGGGTAACAACCTCCACTGTGGTTTTTTTGTTCCCTTTCCAATAAGATCACTGCCTAATTTGTTGCCATTCTCTAACCCCTGAAACTAGCCCTATGCCAACCATAGCCCAGTGAGGTCAGAAACCTGCCAAGAGAAGTAGCTGAGTCTGTTTATTAGCACCAGCTCTTCAATTTTGTGTTCCCTTAGCAGTTTCCACCTAAGGTGCAGTAGCTCTCCAACCCTGAACTATAGCTCTCAACTACCCCTTAACCCAGCACTGGAATAGCCCAGTATGGACTTTGAGCTAGCAATAAAATAAAGCAACAGATCTTTCCTGGCAATAGCCTGCCCTTCAGTTTGATTGTGGGTTAACTGTCACCCTGCTGCTTTCGATGTACATCTCGGAACCTTAAGTTTAACCAAGTACCCTAGGGTTAAGAGCTGGCAAATGCAGAAAAGGGGTATGTGGTACAGTTACATTGTCTCCAGCAAAGCTCATAGTGCTAGAAATAGGGTAAATCGCTGTTGAAACTTTCTCCCATCCATGAGTACCCTGTGGCTTGATATGACAGACATTTAGAAAAAAACATTTCAGAACAAGTGTCTGAGCTAGAGTTACGGTAAGGTTAGGTGCCAGCATTTCTTGCTACGGAGCCTCTTGAATTAGACCTAACAGAACATTTAAGAAGCATATGACCTGGCCTAGTTTGGGTCATGAGGCCACATTTCTGTTTGTGGTTGGTAAAAGCTCTCAGTTTCAACAGAAAACTAGTATCTGCTAAAATCACCATGCTTCATTTAAACATGCAGTTGATAAGCTGATTGTGGAGAGAGTTCATAGTGGGAAAGTAAGGTTGAGGATACGTTACACTGTAAGTTCATGTCTCTAGAAAACTCTGAGGAAGGACAGCAAAATCAGTCAGAAAAAAGGTCAGTTAAGGTGTGGATTGTGCTAGTAAATGTCACAGGCTGTATTTAGTCTTTGGCTGGTGAAAGTCTAAAACAAAGGAATAGGACTAATGAAATCTAGAGAAACTTCACTGTTGAAAAAAGATACCTAACATTTTGGAGCTAGTGCCAGCTACTGTGGGGTGAACCTATTATCTATGTTAACAAAAGGATTCAGAAGAGCCCAGACTGAAGAGCCGATCAAAAGATTAGGGATTAGAATTCAGGATTTGTTCAGATTAGTTGAACTTGTATTTGCTAAACTCCAGTGGCTGGGAAAACTTTGTGTTCAGAAAGTTATGAGCTCAAATAACAAAGGCTAGCGATATCAGGGGCAACATTTAAACTTTATACTGGCAGCATTCTGTTGGCTAGGTTTAAGGTCTGATTGGGAAAAACAGAGAAATGGTCCTAGTTAAAAAAAAAGCCATAAGGTATAGGCTCCATGACGCCCAAATTTATATGTGGCTAGGTAATCATCCTTGAATGAGCCCAACTTCAGTACATTTATCTGAAGCAGGTAAGAAACAGTGGTCTAATAATTAGCTTTAGGACTACATGCTGAGGAAACTGAAATCTGGAGGTGTCTGCATCAAATGAGACAGAAATACAGTTGGGCAGAAGTGCTATCCACTAGTAGTTACAGTTTATACAAGAATAATGCAACTAATAGTTGGTGGTCTCAGCTGAGACTTTGCTTTGGGTCCCGTGGTGGGGGTGTGAAAGAGTAATTAATGCTTTCAGACAGCAATCCTCAAAGCTTTATTAAGTTTACATTATTCTGAAATCACCTGAACAGCACTGAATTAAATTAAAGCTGGGAGAAGTTAATTAGCTATAGTAACAAAATGATTAGCAAGTAGCTTCCATGATAAACTGAATGCTGGTACCTGGGATCACAAACTAGTGCTTATCCAGAGCCAAAAGGGAATATACCCAGCTGGAGGAAAATCAGGCACGGTGCCATAAGGAGGACGTTCACGATGCCAGAGGCTGATGACAAGTGTTTGACTGGGCACGGGCAGGGCTGCTGTATTGTGGTTATGTTCATATCAAAAAGGACTGCAATTACCTCTGCGTGTCAGCCTCCTACCATAAAGATCTACCTGAAAGATTAAGGGTAAATTTTTATGATTTACCTATCATAAAGATAGGTTAATGGCTCCACACTCATGAGAGAATTCAGGCTTGGGGAATTAAAAAGACAATTGAGGAATGTCACAAAACTAGGCTACCCCAGGCACGTTCCGTGAATAAACTCAACGTTGGAAACAAGTTCCAGCTTCAGAGGAGCGCAAAGGAGCTAGCCTGCTCCCCAGTTCGAGCCCGGCTTCATTAACCGCGGGACAGTAAATCGCCCAAACCGCGCCAGGCCTTTCACCTCCACCGGCCCCGCGCCCCGGCGCCGCAGACAGCCCAGCCGCCGCCCTCTCAGCCGGCCCTGAGGAAACGTCTCAACCCTAACCGGCATTTCCCCGGGGAAGGAGAACGACTCACAGCTGCCTCTCCCTCGCGGCACCGGCACCGACCGCCGCCGCAAGCCCCCAGGGGCTCCGCAGCTGCGCCGCCCAGCCCTGCCCGCCATGGCGGCTCCGCCTCGCCCCGGGGGGGCGGCGAACCGTTACCGCGGCAACGGCGCCGGCAGCTCCCAGCTCGCCCCGCGGCTCGAGCGGCGGCAGGAAGCACGGCCGAGCCAATCGGCGGCGCGCTTGTTGCGAGGCGGGCGAGAGGCGGCGCCCGGTTAGAGGAGCAGCCGTTGGGGAGGCGGGAAGGCGCGGGCGGTTTGAAAGCCGGGGGACGCGTTCGGCCTCGGTGCGTCGCCTCCCGCCCTGCCCCGCTCCCCCGGGCAGGGCCGCTGCGTGCGGGGCTCGGCAGGCGCCACCGCCCCGGGGCGCCGCTGGTTCGCGGGGCCGGAGAAGGGGGAAACTCCCCATCCGCCCCTCGGGCCGCGCTGCGGGCGTGGGGAGGGGGCCCCGGCTGGGTGCGAGCCCCGCGGCGGGACGGCGAAGGGCTGCGGGCGCCCCGGCGGCAGGAGGGCGCGGGGCTGCCGGGGGCTGCCGGCACGCTGGAAGCGGCTGTCGGTACCGTGGCGGTCCCCAGCGCAGCGCAGGGCCTCCCCCTGGCGCAGGTAACCCATCGCCGGTGGAGTAGCGAAAGAAACGTAGCTGCCGCTGCTCCTGCTTATTGTGGTGATGGTAACGACAAAAACCAAGTTGCGGGAAGAGGTCTTAACAACCACCCGAGGGGCTAAGAACAGCCCTCAACGTTTATCCTGTCATTGTGAGTTACAACTGCTGCAGTCGTCTTGTGTGTCTTGACTCTGTTCGTTTACGTGTTCGTTGCAGCACTATGGCTAATGTAAAGACGGAAGATGAAATAATCCTCTTTGAAAGAGAAATGAAAGAGTTTTGGACCAAATTAAAAAGCGTTTATGGCACCGAACAGATCAGTCAGACTTTAGCGCTGAGAGATTCGTGCAAGGAGTCCATAAAAGTGCTTTCAGGTAAAACGGTTCTATGCACCCGTTAGCTCTACAGCTTCCAAGTTATCACCAAACTTCTTCAGATAACTGAAATAACTTTCCGTTGCAGAGAAGTGGTCCAAGAAGCTGAAAGAAGGGGACCTGATGATTGATAAAATTCAGGAGTATAGAAATGGTACAGTATGATGTTCTACTTATTGTGTCTAAAGGTTCTAACATTAATGTAATAGAGCTGAATAATATGTTTAACTTCCTATTTTAAAAGGTAAAGAACCTCAGAATGAAGACAGAATTAAACCCAAACATATTAGGTTGGTTACAGGATGTAAATTCCAAGTTAAAAGCAATTTGTTGGGAAACTTAGTTGATGATGCAAAAAGATAAAGGTCTGGTTGAAGTTCTCTGTATAGTGGGGTTTTGGAGCTTAAGTAGTTAAAACAACAAAGTACCAGAACTTGCCGACTGCAATAGGAAAAGTAAATCAAATTGCTTAGTGAAGTTAAATATTGTGAGGTTACTTATGCCTCTTCCATGTCAGTAATAGAATACAGTCAGCCTATCAATCTAGGATTAACTTCCCTGAATCTTGGAGTTAAACTTCAGAATATCAGATAAAAATAATTGCAACTCTAATATCACTCAGTGTTTCCATTCCTTGCTTTCTGTCAAATTATTTGACTGGACAGGATCCACCATCCTCCTGCTTTGAAGATGTATATAGTGCTGGTACCACGAACAAATTACTGTTTGTAATACAATGTTTTAATACTAATGATTGAAGTATCAGAGGAGCTCCCTACGTAATAGCTTCTCTTTTGATTAATTTACACTATAACTTTTATTTGATGCTTTTAGCATAGTTATGCTGACTTCTGTCTCTTCAGCTGAGATAGCATGCATTTCACTAGGTTTTATTCAGATAAGTCATCTCAAACTATATAGGTAAGTACTAAATAGCAGGGACCTAATTAATCACCCGTATTTGTTCATATTTTCTTGCCTCCTTTCAGAGATTCTCCAGCAGAGCCAACGCGTATCAGAAAATCAAGAGCATTTGACAGAAATAAAATCTAATGTAAATCAAGAAGAAGAGCAGAAGAAGGGCTTGACTGACAGCATCCAAGAGCTTAAAGAAGAGTTGATGAAGAAAAAGGAAAGTAAGTAAGCAAAGGATAAGACATAAATTTTCTTAATGAGAGGACAAATTGTTTTCAACAATTGTTCTTGGTGGGCTTTTCTACTGTTGTAAATATTTTTTAATGTGCTTTATTCACCTTTACTTTGATATTTATGCTGGCTTTTAAAATTCTAGTAATATCTTCTAAAAACAAAGCCACTAAGGAGAGAGTGGAACGACTATGCAAGTCTAAAGTATTGTTTGAAGAGCGGCTTGGATTGGAGATACGCAGAATTCACAGTAAGTTTCTGTAGTTTCCATAGTTTCCATGTGCAGTGATACAGTGTGGTTAATGTTGGATTGTGCAGTGAAGAACATAATAGTTTACACAACTGAAGAATTGTCTTAGCCCAGGTATTACCATTGTATCTCAAATGGCAAAATATGGTATGTTAAAATGCATTTGTCTTTCAAAGAGATTGGGGTTGCTTTATTTCTAAGTGTTCTAGGAATGTTAATTGAAACTGTAGCTTCATATTGTGATTTTTAGTCATTATTGTGACTCTCCAGGAGAGGTTAATGGTGTTAATTAGTCTGTTTGTGTTTGCTTTAGATGAACAATTACAGTTTGTATTCAGACACATTGACCACAAAGATCCTGACAAGCCATATGTGTTTACCCTTTCCATAAATGAACAGGGAGATTATGAAGGTATGTGAATTTTGAATACTGAAGCAAGAGGACAGAATCTGATGCCCCTATTTGAAAAAAGGGGGAAAGGAGTAAAGTGCAGTTTAGCTGTAAATTTATCTTCTAATTTCTGAATGAAAAAAATCTTGCAATGGCAATGTATTTTTTTAAGGAAGTTTCTCTTGTTAATTTATATGAAAGTACAACTGTTTATCTCCACTCCATTTGTGGAGTTGTTGTTTACTTTGTATCAAGCAAAGCAGGAGAGAGAAGAGATACACAGAGTTAGACAGATAGATGCTTCAGTTTATAGTTTGTTGCTTCTTCTCTTTATGCTAGAGTGAATGTTTATGCTGACAGGCATCTTTCAACCTGTTTGAGAAGCCTAGAGGGCAGAAAAAACTAAGTTACCCACTATTGTGGGGGAACTCTTACAGTTGTGTGACATAGGAAAAAGATTAAAACTTGAAATCCAGCATTCCTATTCTGTGAGGGTACAGCCTTTCAGATCTTAAAGCTGGTTTTGCAATACAGATCTTACTTCTGTTGCAAAGAACAGCAGTGGTAATTTCAGTACTGGGCTGAGTAGCTTCTAGATGGATGCCATTGTTGCTCTTCTGTGACTCTAGGTATGGACTGAATAGATTTCTGGTTTTACTAATTCAAATCTAAACTGTGCTGAAGTTAAAAGCTTATCGCATGCTGGGCTACATTGGTTTACAGTCTGCCTGCCTGCAGAGGAACAAAAACGTTTAGGAATGTGTTTCAATTCTTGAGCAGATTATAGGTTACTGGGAATTGCTGTAACAATTCAAGCAGGAGCACAGCACTGAGTGGGAGGTCTGGAAAGAAAAAAAAAAAGTATGCTCTTTGAGGCTTTGTCTTTGCTCAAAGAAAATTATTTAATAGGCTACTCAAAAATACTGGAGGAAGCTAAAACATACAAAGATAACAAACTACATTTGTATTTCATAAGCATGGAAAAACACCAATATTGTGTGTTGTTTTTTTTAATAATAGTCTAATCTTTGGAAAATTTGTGTCATTTTAGTGACTTCCTGTACTCCTCCTCTGGACTGTATAGCAGAGTTCCAGCTCAAAGTGAGAGAAACTAACAATTTTTCTGCATTTGTTGCCAACATCCGGAAAGCTTTCACTGCTCTATCTTATAAATAGTCTGCATGAAACTAGTTTATACCTCTTTTCTAGCTGTAGAGCACTCCTTTCCTTCATTCCTTCCTGTATTGTGAAAGTATGTATTTATCCATTTCTTACTCTAATTTCTAAATAAAGAAAAATAATGAAAACTGTATTTTAGTCCACTGTTATCTACAGACATTTTGGATCATTCTTTGAACAACAGTATAATCAACTATTTCCTTAACTGAATGTCTTCAGACATGTAAATTTTTATCCAATAGCAAGTAGCTTAATGATGTAATGATCTCTATTTAGCTACCTCAGGAAGATACTAAAGTACTTTCTGTAATTTATGTCTCTCTTCCAAAGGCATAGAAGTGTCTTTCAGCTTTGTGTGTGGTTGGAATAGGCCTGAAACCTACCAAAATAATGTGCTGGAACTCAGCAGTTACTTCAGTCACCTGTGTCACAGGTCACTATCTTAACTTTTACCCTGTCTTGTACTCTCCAGTGTTATCACTCACTTTCATGCATGTAAATGGTTGTTTTTCTTTTGGTCTGTTAAACTATGTATTTTGCTGCCTACTCCAGATTCTTGTCTGGATGCCTATTTCTGTTGTTGGTAATAATACCATTTGACATGCATGCTATTCTTGAATAAAGCTCTTAATAGGAGCAAGTAGGAACTTTGTATTGATTTGATGAGAAATCCTAGAGATCTGAAATAGAACCTCTCTGTAGCCCAGAGGTTCCTGGCTCCCGAAACACCCAGCTGGGCAGAAAAGCTGGCCTGAAACTTGAACTGCAGTAGTGAATGAGTAACACTCCTAAGATTACCAGCCTTAGTGTTTTACTGGGGATGTTTTAGAACAGACTAGTCACTTTGCTTTATTACATAAAGCATGTTGCAGTCAAGGACTATTTATCATTGTCATTGGAAATCTTAAGACATGGCAAAGCCTGGAGTATAATGTATTAAAGTATGAAAAATACTAGTTACAGATAAATCATCTGCGTATCTTGCAGCTTATCAGGAAGACTATTATGGTCACAGTACTCAGCTTTGATTAAAACTATTTTTTTCTATCTATCTTATTTATAAAGCCTTTTCCTTTTCACAAAATATTTAAATAGACAGCTGCAACAAGAAAGAAAACTTAATGTGATAATGTAACATAATTCAAATAAAATCTTACTAAATTAAGTCCTGGAACTTCTAGAGAAGTGAATTGAAAACTAATGACGGTCCTTCTCAAAACACAAATATAGAAGTACAGAAAAATGAAATATAGTGTAAAAATATCCAACACTTGGAAAACCCGGTGAAAAAGTGTTTAGAATTCTAGCATTTCATAAATAATGAAAATAACAGTTTAAAATATCTTTTTGAAGAATGTTCCAAATTGTTTTTCAATAACAAAAGTTCAGAATATTTTCTGTGAAGTGAAAATTCTTCATTTAAAATAACTCTGTCTCAAAGCACCTGTAAACAGAGTCCCCTATCCCTTCTGCAAGATGGTAGTTCAGTTAACTTCTTTAAATTTATACAGCATGTACCTACATTAGCATTTCATTTTTTATCAGAGTGGATTTTTGGAGTGAATCTCCTGATCCTCACCACTTTGGTTCACATTTCAAATGCAAACTGTGTTCCTTTTGGAAGGAAACTAATCTGGGAGATGCGCACATAATGTGCTCCTGCTATTAATGTTGTGTAGTCCATAGGACAGACCAGAGCTGGTGCAAACCAGCATTTGGTGCAGATGTTATTGGTCTTCCTGTTTACTACTATAACCAGAGCAGGACTCACTGTTCTTGCTCCAACCTATAATCTTATGCTTGGGCAACCAACCCCCGCCGCCCCCTTTATTCCTATGCCTTCATCAGCTTCTTACATATGTAAGACCTGGCCATTTAGGCATGTTTAAATCTGGTGATGCTGACAAGATACTACAGTTGAGAATAGTGTCCAGTCAGCTGTGAACTGTATTTTAAATCAGTTTGTCTAAAGTTACCAGTACAACTTGCTGGATACAGCACAAGCTATGCACTCAATCTTCTACGAGATATCTAAAGTGCATCTTAACAAAAACCAGCAACCCATGTTTGCACATATTGGCTCCAAAAAAGCAATAACCTTCCATTTCTTCTTCCCTATAAGGCATAATTTGCTATTTTCTAAATAATGCATCATTTTCCTTGGTATTCCCTATTGATTTTTTTCTTGTGCTACAGTCAGCTATACACAAAACAAGCAGTAAGAATGGTAAAGGTGCCAACTGATTACATTACAATTTTAGAATAGAATGGCAGCAGAGATTACTAGGCATTTCTATAATGACATCCCAAATTAAATACATCCTCAATTTCTGCCCTGTCCACAAACCCCACGTACTCTGAGAATTTTGTAACCGACAATAGGACAAGGAGAAGCATAGGCTGGGAGACTGCCTTCAAGTACTGGGTCTAGTTCATTAGCAGATTTTGCCTCCTTTTCAACCATACTAACAGGAATATTTAAATAGCAGGTATTTCTTCCAATTAATTGCTTCTACCACCAAAAGAATGCTGTAGGCACTTTTATGTAGGACAATAGACTATCCGGTAGTTAAAAACGCGTTCAGCCAGCTCTGCACTTCCCACTTCTATCTTCCTTCCCAGGAGCTACAGCTGCTGTTTTATCCTGCTTTGTTGGTATCTCTTCTTTTCCTTCCTTGTACAGAGGCTCTTGTCTTCCATGTTAGAAAGTCTGTCCCTTCTGGCTTGTCACTAATGGCATTGCCCCTGTATCCTGAATGACAGTATTCATTTTGAAGCATACTCCTGCCCTTCTTCACCTGTCTGTGCCAAGCAACTCAGTTGCTTTGGAAAGCAAGAACTTCAGGATGCTCAACCAAATACATTACAGCTGTTGTATGGAAGCAAAAAGACAGGCAGAACACAGCCACTTCATTTCCATGTTTTCAAATGGAGCTGTTTATTCATTAAGGGTGTACATATTGCTCAGATGCACTCTGTAGCATATCTGATTTGATCATCATCTTCACAGGAGAAAAAAAATTGAAGCACACTCTTAGTAACAAAGACAAATGCTCAGACTTACTGCCATTTTCTTTTCATGTTCATCCCAGGCATGAGTACTTGGTTTATTGCTTCTAACAAAATTACTTTGGCAAGATTGCTATGCACAGAACATAAAACATATGACAACCACTGCATTGGAATTTACATTCCTAGGAATTATTTGCTAGAAAAGATGACGTCCCTGGTTATAAATGTTCTGTGCATACGCCTAAAGCAAGAAGTAAAGTTTGAAATGTTTATTGTGTATAATTTAAACCTTTACAACTCCTTGTGGAGTTTGAATAATAAACCTGCTTATATTTGCCAAGGCAAATCAGATGCAGATCTTTCTTACCTCCTCTGAAACAGAGCCAGGCATTCCAAAACCAGGTAAAAAAGCTAGGAAAGTGTACACAAGAGATCTTTTTCTTTGCTTGTTATAAAATATGAAGTAAAACTGGCTTGTGACATCCCTAAAACAGCCTTTATGCCAGCTGAAGATCTGTCTTAAAATCTTGAAACCTTTGTGCCTTTATCAAATGCACTTAGTGCTTATAGAATTTCACACACCTGAATCTGTGGCAATTTGGAATTTTCTATTTCTTATGAAGCTGCAAAATACAGTGATATCCAATAACAGTAAGGACAACTAGGATAATACTGTATACTGATCCAACAGATGATACAATTATTGGGACCCCAGTGTACTGGATAGCATGCAAATACAGACTGAAATGCCCCGAAGAGCACATGGGGAAGCTCTTGAGCTCAAAAGCAACAAGCAGCTTAGGGACTATGACACACAATCAACCAGCCCCCTCCAGTTGGTGTCAGAGCTCTATTAGCAGGATCAGGTTTATCCTAAGGCAGACATAGATTTTAGTGAGGGTCAGGAAAGGCTTTTCTTTTTTCATAAATCAGTTTGCCCAACCCTGAACATTGCTTTCCCTTTCAAACTGCTGACCTGTACTTAGCTACCAAGGGTCAAGCTTGAAATGCATGGGCCATCAACTAGTGCTGACCATACAGAAAACTGCTGATGCACTGGTGCTCAGCACCTCATCAAATTTATCTCATAATATAATGTAAAAATCTGGAAAAAAAGGTGTTGAACTTATTAGATATTGGAAACACACTGTGAATTTAAGTAGACACATTTTGAAAAGCAAACAAACAAGTATTGGCTACACTTCTGAAGATTAAGAACGATGTGGAAGTTATGCTGTGCTTCTGTCATATTCCAATAGTGTTCTATTACTTACTGTCTTCTCTAATGCTTCAATAAACCACGAATTTATTCAGTATCTTGAAATTGTCTAAATTAGTCCTGTCATTATAATACTCTAAAATCACTGTGAACTCATTTGTAATTTATAACTTTTTAAAAGCCCTGCCGAATCCAATATAACAAACTTATGCACACATAAATCACTTAGTCCCACAGGCAGATTACACTACATTTTTTAACTGTATGAATAAACTGTACTAAATAATTATGGTAATACTCTTACCTTTTTGAAAGCAATAGTTGCAATCCAATTACAGCAGGCTTTACTGCTGAAATAGGATTGTATGCCTGAAGTGTTGGGGGGAATGGCTCTGATTGCCAGACAGTGAGACTCCATTCTTTTTGTCCTTCTTATCCCTAACCACTCTACACAAAGAACCCTTTAGAATCTTGAGCTTGTAAACAAGTTTTTTCAGCAGAAGCAGAGGCAATGAAGCCTGATTTCCTACAAATCTGTGGTTTTGTCCTTAAACGGTGCCATTCTCTTCACGGCAATATCCCAGCTCTTCTTTACAGTCTACCTCCAGGATGACAGCCAGTGCCACTCCTGAGTTTTGCTGGTTTAGCCTCCCTCTGCTTGGCTGCTGCTAAAGCTGCAGGACAACGGTCACACACTGCCTACTCTTCCTCCAGTACAGAGCACTGATTTGTGGTTCTCTCCTTTACCTGCTTGCTGATTTTTAGTACACTGTAAGAACAGTGATAGCTGCAACACAATCTCCTTTTCAAATGTGGCCTAACTGAGCAACAGGTTCAAAAGTTGTCAGGGAGACTGACAGACTGCTAAAAATAGTGTTTAATCATGTAAAAGTGTAGTGTTTTTGTAAGACCTTATATATATTTTAAAGTGGCTATGCACTGAAATGATGAATTGAAAGAAGATACAATTAGTGTTAATTTGACTTCCTTCCTCTTCAGTCACAGCATGTTGAACAATACTAATTGCTATTGACTGACCTGTTTTGTGACTTTGATGAGTAACTCTCTACACGGACACATGCTCTTTGACTGGTTTGCCTCACTGGATTCTTTTGCACTGGCTACTCAATCATGGGCTCAGTTCTTCACTATCCAGTATCTTCTGCATCAGAGTTTCAGCTGGAATAACTGGCTTGGCAGAGGAACAGGTCTGTTGAACGAACACCAGCTATACATCATTATTGTTTTGATTTAGAAGCATGCTACACTTACTTTATGCTGATGGCAATCATCATAAAGGATTCCAGGCATTTAAGAGCAGACTGCATACATTAACTTTTTGGCTAAGCGAGGAGTAGGTAGAAGTGATAGAGGGGTGACCTCGTGGGTGGTGTACTATCTGTCTAAGTTAAAGCACAATACATTCATATAAATGCTTACCTCATAGGTTAAAAATAAAAACAAGCAAATAACTAATATTTAACTTTCCAAATGAAGCTAACGAGATAAATTTCCTTGTCTAACTCCATGTCCAACACAGCCCCATTAATGGAAAGAAAATGCAGCAACTTGGTAGTTGTATTCTTTTAACATTAGTTGTCAGTATCAGCATAACTTACTGGCCTGTATTTTCCTATTCTTAGTGCAAAGGCAGACAAGCCATCTGATAAAATCATGTTTCTAAAGTAAACAGGGAAAACCTCTTCTGACATGCAATACTCAATGCTGTCAACTGCAAATCTGCAGCAATTACCTGTCATTTTAGGCTCCAGCCTTCTATAAGGTTAGTCCATAATTCTGACAGTCTGCTTGGGACTGTATTACAGTAGGGACCACCTTTACTAAGTGTTCTGCTAATGGCATCGCAATGAATCAAAATACCAAATTTACAGTCAATGTTCATGCAATTTACATGAGAAAGCTGGTTTACTCTTCTCAGCTGCTCCTGCTGAAGTTTCCCTCAACTATCATTTCTCAACCATATTGTTTGGTGCAGAACAAGTGTTAAAAATTTGCGTCCCATCTTGCTTTTGATTGTGCATTAATCCTATCCAGATGGCAGCTAATGTCACTGTTAGCAATCCATTTTTTCTCTTCCAAATAATATAGTTAGCATTTTACAGTACTTACCTGTCAAATCTTACAGATGAGTTCTTATATAAGAATTCTCCCACACAAAACAGCTCTGTTTGTGCCGGGTGCTTGGACTAGTTGCAAGAGTAGCACAGACCATCATAGCTTAAGTATGAGCAATCTCAATGGTTCACATGCTTTTTATCTGACAAAATTAATTTATTTAAATTAATGGATTTTATTATGGATTTACTTTTAAAAATGGATTCAATTAGTAGGGAATTGCTATGAAAGGGGAACAGCTATTTTAAAAAGCTGCTTCTAGTCTGGACAGCAGTCCTGGCTGCTTTTTACATCCACCTGGTCCAGGGGGTACCACAACTCAGGTCATCACTTCCTCAACATTGCTGAAGGATCAAATGTTGGACCTTTAAGCGATCTAGACTACTAACATGCAAATCCTTTTCTGGAGCTGGCATATGGATTAGGTTGTCCAATAAAATAACAGCTGTGGGCACTGATCTCATTTGGAGATTGTTCAGTGAGAAACCGCATATAAAAATGAGATACAGTAGTATTTAAATGCTTTGGCTGAAATAAGTTCAAGTTAAAATTAGATGAGACTACACAAATATAACTGTAAAATAGCAAGCCCTTCTGGTAGGAAGCAGCTCTTTCAAAGATACCTTAAGAGAGCAACGGTAATTAAAATTACTATTACTGGGAGTTAAAAGGGGAGGTTATCTTTAAAACAAGCTCAGAAACAGGACAGAAAGTTGCTAGCTAGGTTAATGCAGGAGGAAGCTGATGCAATTTTAATTAAGGAAGGATCACATTCCACCTCTGAATTTCAAGATTATTTTTTCATGTGGGGACATTGCAAAAAGTTGCCTAAATATGGCAAGAAATGCTACTGCTATGCTATTGTATGGGAGCTTTCCTCAGTCCTGTTTTGGAAAGAGTGAAAAATAAGCTGTGTAGTATTTTCTAGTGAGAGGACCTTACACTTGGAAGTGTTTAAAAAAGGTCAGATGTACAACGGTGTTTTTCAGATGTTTAGGAAAGGGTATTAATTTGGGAATGGAAATACATGTTGCCAGCAAGTAGCTTTAAAAAGTACGTTACCTTTTCATCTAATTAGTGAACTATAGCACTAACATTACAAGTTGGTCCTGCTGCTCTTACAGATAAAAACTACACTTCTCAACTATCTTGTAATACTTGATTTTTATATTGCACTTTCCAGTGCCTAAAAGCTAACGGTTCTGTGTCACACCTAAACAATTACATCTGAAAGTCAGAACCTTACAAACACCTCAGTGTTGCACACACCTCTGCATTTAAGCAATCCCTCTACAAGAATCATCAACAGCTTGGCAGACTGAGGACTGAAGAAGATAGGTATAAAACACCTTTCTCAAGTGTGTTTTATCCTATAGCGATAAAGCTGCCTTCTAAGGTACAAGCTCCACTACATGGTGGAGAGGCCTCCTGTGGGCACTGTTGTCTTCTACTGGCAGAGCTCTGCCAAGTTAGGCCTGGTGGTGTGGTTTAACCCCAGCCAGCAACTAAGCACCACACAGCCACTCACTCACTCCTCCCAGCTCCCAGCGGGATGGGGAGGAGAACTGGGGGAAAAAAAAAAAAAGTTAAACTCGTGGGTTGAGATAAGAACAGTTTAATAACTAAAATAAAATATGATAATAACAATAATAAAAATATAATAACAACAATAATAATAACTGTAATGAAAAGGAATATAACAAAGAGAAAAATTAGACCCAAGAAAACTGATGCACAATGCAATTGCTCACCAACCCCTGACTGATGCCCGAGCAGCAATCTGCCCCTCCCTGCCAACTCCCCCCCCTGTTTATATACTGAGCATGACGTTCTATGGTACGGAATATCCCTATGGCTAGTTCTGGTCAGCTGTGCTGGCCATGCTCCCTTCCAGCTTCTTGTACACCTGCTTGCTGGCAGAGCATGGGAAACTGAAAAATCCTTAACTTAGGATAAGCGCTACTTAGCAACAACTAAAACATCAGTCTGTTATCAATATGATTCTCACACTAAATCCAAAACACAGCATTGCACCAGCTACTAGGAAGGAAATTAACTCTATCCCAGCCAAAACCAGGACACCTGGCATGGCACACGCCTTAGGTACACCATTATTCTGCCTAGCTGATACATAGTTATTCTTTTATTCATTTGCTTTGCACAAATATGTTTTGTATTATTGGAATTAACTTTTTACAGAGCTGCAATCTCTGGATTTTGCAGTCCAGGAGGGAGGGCAGTCACCACTGAAAAGTCAGGATATGCAAGTTTGCCCAGCGTGCATTCCAGTTTCATACCTATTACATATACCAATGTTCATTTGGTACCACTCGTACTTTTTATTATTGTGTTCCCATTTTAAAATTCCCCAGCATGGGAACTCGGTGGAAAACAGCCTATGATGACCAAATGACAACTATCCCAGATTCCTCTATACCTGAGCACAAACTGGCACCCTGCTTTACAAAATCCACTTAAGGTATCTCACTGACAAGGTTAGGCAGTATAAAATGTGACAAGGGGCAGGACTAGCATCCTGCAGAACAGAGCACAAAGACGACCAAAAATCCAGCATAAATTAGGGAAACAGCAACCCTCCACCCACACTAGCCGCGCTGTGACTAATGGCATGGAGTGGGAAGCCCCTCCACAGAAGCTCCCAGCCTCTGTTCATCACAGCATGATGAGCTATTGAGTCACGTGGCGATTTGCCCATCCGGCACAGTTACGCATTCGGATTCCTTCCACTCACCTTCTGTACCACAGAAGACTGTGTCACCGCCTTTTAGCTCTTCTAAAGCAGCACAGACCTCCTGTTGTCTTCTGAGAACCACTGTGTTTCTTGTACAGAAGGACCTTTACGGACTTATAGGCAGCACATCAAAAAATTCTTGTTCTTTTTCGCATTATCCTGAACTGTTTCTGTACACAATGGCTCTCCCTTGTGCTATGCAAGTTGAGGGATATACGTGGAATAGGAAGCAAAATGCATTAGACATACAACTGGACAAATTTCCACGTAATTAAATCTCTTCAATAACCAAGAATTTAAATGCCATATTAAATGCACTACAAGATTCTCGGTACGTATTATTATGGAGACATATTAATTAGTTCTTTAAACACAATGCAAATCACCAGGTTTACCT
This sequence comes from Buteo buteo, assembly GCF_964188355.1. Lineage (NCBI taxonomy): Eukaryota > Metazoa > Chordata > Aves > Accipitriformes > Accipitridae > Buteo > Buteo buteo. Next base: position 32,306,565 of record NC_134175.1, read on the forward strand.
CTCTCCTGGAGGCAAAACTTCAACTGATGTGTGAAGACTCCTATATAATTGGTATTTGTGTTATGAGAACTGTTGCCTTAATTTTCTGCTGAAGTTGTAAGAATGTTTTCATGCATCCCATTTCTAAGTACTTCCTCATCATCTTTTAATACTGCACCAGAGTCTGCCTGACAATGGTATTTTGTAGGCTTTACTTTGGTGAGTGTATGAAAGCAAGTCCAGCTCAGTGCATTGCTACACATAGATAGCTCGTTTAAAAAAAAAAAAGCAAAATCCTTTACCACTCTTCCTTTTAACAGTGATGAAAAAACATAGAATCCTATCATAAATAAGCAAGCAGATTTGGTCTACTGTAATGGCAGGGGTCTGAAAGATGCAGCTTCCTTTGCAAAATCAAGGGCTGCAGCTTTTTCTCAGGAGAACCACTGTACAAGAGTGGCCCTCTTCTCTGACTTCCAGAAGTGGTTAGTAGGTGGCGCTTTGCTGACTGACAGTTTAGCCCGAAACATCTGAATGAACACCTACTTTCAAGAAACTCTGACTACCTAGACTGAAAAAGACAGTTTTTTCAAAGTGGGTCCAGCTAGACATTCAGAAATGATTAACAGGCAAAATTTTACTTTTGAAATCCTAGCAAAATGTCTTTTTTTTTTTTTTAATAAAAATATTTTAATTTGTATAGAGAGAACTTGTCCTTCTAACACTTACTGTTACAGTTTCATACAAGAAATAACATAAAATACCACAGTGACGAAATCAGCAAAGACATACTTGGATCTGCTCTAAAAGTGCTGCAGTCTGCAGCGTGGATAACAATCTTTGAGCTAAAACAAAGGAAAACATTGTTCGCATTTCATAGAAAAGAGAAGAAAACTGACACTACATTCCTAATACTTATGTTTATTATTAAAGTGTCTCCAAATTAAAATAGCCCACAATACTGATTGGTTCCAGAGATTTTATGAGGAATAATTATTTTCCATATTAAAAAAACCCCAAACCAACCGAGCTAAACACAAAATAACTCCCAAAGTTCTACACAACAGCTATACAAGAAAGGATTTCTAGCTAGCACATCACTGTGTCTGGGACAGTGGAGTTCCTACACATCACTGCATTTCTGAAAGTGTTGCTCAAGCACAGGATTGTCATGAAAACACAGGTGAAATAGTGTCATCTGCCTCACCCTGACTTGCGACAGGCAGCCAACATATACAGTATGGTATGAGAGCTTGTGTATAAAAGTTAAACCCCGGAACTGCAAGAAGCTGAAGCTCAACAGAAGCCAGAAAATGTGTTTGTTGCACAGGTCATTTCAGGTCATTTACGACAATCATTTTTGTCTTTTGTCTGACGTGTGATCAATTGTCATGGCTCCAAAACACCATTTCATAGTATCTCCTCCAGTTTTTTAATTGAAAGCAATTTCAAAGCCTGAGAATTCTGTACAGACACACTCAAACACTGTGTTTTCATTGCAACTACAATCAGAAATCTTTACAATTTAAAGGCTATACAGGTACACCACTCCAAACTTCCACTAGTGCTTTTTAAAAAGAAAAGAAAAAAAGAGGAAGGTTGTCTTACTGAAGTTCCCATTAGGTCCCTCTTCCAAATCAAAACCAGTCAAAACAAGTAATACAAACTGGTTTTGCTTTATGGTTTAAAGGCAACTGTAGTTTGCAGAACACTGAAGTTAGGCCTAATAGGGTCTACATTACAGGAAGGGTAAAAAGTATTCGATAGCTCCTCTCACACAAATGTCACAAGAAGTAGACAATAGAGAGACGTACAAAAATGAGTTGTAGCAAAGAGATTAAAAAAATACCAAAGCATCAACTGTAGAAAACCAATGGTAGCCCATATTTCTCTGAGAATATGGAAGGCTGCAGTAATGAGTAGATGAATGAAACAGGCATTAGGCTTCCTACTAGAATACTCTGCATAAAACAAACGTGGTGTCTATATCAACCAGTGTTGATCATCATTGACGTTTGCTGCAGGGTAACGGCTTTTGCCATCGTGTCCTGTTCAGAACCAGAAAGTGATTGTCACCTGAAACAGATACAGATTTAAGACAGGAATCACTTCACTGTAAGCAAAGCTTTAGTCCATGTACTTGGGTCTCAGAAAAAGGATTTGGTATTGTCAATCACACAGAATGGTCACAGGCTGAGACAAGGAACATATGAAGCTGTCACACCTGTTCCAATTCTGCTGGAATCATTAAATAAATAACACATAGAAAAAACTACAAAATGGCAACAAGGAAACAGCATGGGACACTTTGGTATTTTAGAACTAGCACTATTTAACATTGATCAAGATCCAAAAGACTCCAACGTCCACCCTTGTTACTCAATCACATATTTCTACCATTTTCTGCAGTGTTTGGTTTTAGTTCCTTATGAAAAAAAAAACCCCACCATATATTTTTCTTTTGGTACAAAATATGCCAATATGGGAAAAAGTAAACAAAGGGAGACCTGAATCTTATTTTACTATATTCTGGGCTGGCTAAGGAGAGAAGACAAATTCTTACTATTTACTAATAAACTCTACATATAATTTCCTCATTTTTCTACTTCAACATCTCAACCACTGTGTCATATACCATACTATAAAAAGGTAGCATAGAACTTGAAGACAAATTGGTTATAGAGTACAAACCATCATTTTTAAAATGACTAAAATGACAATTCTACAAAATGTACGAATATACGGAACATTTTAAGATCTCGCATTTACCACGAGCCATGCGAATCATTTCAATCAATTTCCTGGAATATACGCAATTATCCTCTAAATTCTTGATGGCCTCCAAAAGCACCTTGCAAAGCTCTTCGGCAGAGAAGCAAACAAATACAAATGAAAAAGGAAATAGTTGCATGACATTCTCTCTGCAGGGTGGAAGATGAAGCCAACGTTTTGACATCCACTGGTTAACGCAATGAATTAAAACATGCTGCCATGTATGGTCACTAGAACGCTTGGTCCCTCCCAAGAAAGACAGAAAGAATTGTGTGAATTTTTAATTTTCATAAAACAACTGTAGCTTGAAAGTTTAGTGATTGTTTAGCAAAATTTAGTGAAGTTCTCAGTGCTTCCTTACTCTTACCCCATTTCCCCAAATGTGTCATCTGAATCTCTCATCTCACCTATTTTCCAGACATATCTGTATTAAGTTTATTCTAGGCTGCTAAGAAAGGACTCCAAAACTCAGGTTTATAGGAGATAAGTAAGTCATTGGGAGTCAGCTGAACCATGGTAACTGTGTACATGCTTTAGCGCGTCAAAGATGCAACTGAATTTAAACCTTAAAGGAAGAGTTTCAATCCAAGTTGCATTATTTAAGAGTGGGGATACACTAAGAGCATATGTAGCCAGTGATGGTAAATCATTTCAAGGGTTGTAGCCTTGACTGTACATCTGAATCAACACTATAGAACACAACTGGGGAGGACCAACAGGGACCAAAGGTCTCCTGCCTCTTCCACAGGGATTGTTATTGGGAACCGCTCTCTGTCCTGGTATCAACAACATTACAGTACTATTGTATGTTGCCTATGTTGATAGTTCAGAGCAACATTCTGTCCCCATGTAAGACAAAATATTTTGCTAGAATGCCATTTTTGCAACCATCTTTGCAGATGGGAAATGGTCCAGTGGAGGTAGTAATCAACACCATGAGAGAGGTGTGTTTAAACTGCTATTCTCAATTATCATCCTAGCAGGTCATATTTCAGAAATTATAATGTTCATTGAAAAAGTCTCAGGATGGTTTTGTTTCAAAATCTTGGTATCATTTTGACAGTAATTATTAAACAACCACCAGTTCAAATACTGTGGATAGGATACTTTTTCTTGCAATCACTGTATTTTCACATGTATAACCTGCCCTGCAGATAACTGTATGAAATCAGAGGCACAGGAGACAGATGAGAAAAATTAGAGGCAGAGAAACTTCTGGGGGAGAAGGAGATTTAAATAAGATTTCCTTGCCCCCTCAGATATACTTGTGGACATAGAAGCTATGCAGCTTCTGAATTACAAGGTTACCTGGCTTTTTCAAAAGATGCTCTGTGGGTAGTAAAACTGACAGCTCTTCTATGATTTACAGTTTTTTGGTTTCCTTACCTTCATTGTCTACTAAGTGGAGGTATTATTTTCATTCATGCCATTCTGCCTTTACTTTTAGCACATTTTTTGCTAACACACAAGGGTCCCTATGGATAATAAAGGTTTCAGAAGTTTTCAAGAGTGACCAGTAGAATAGGACAAATCTCAGTTTTTCAAAAGAAAGAAGTGGCAACACAACTTTCTTCCATGGAGTCTGTATAAAATAGAGCCTTTAAACATGTTTTATGGCATCAGAAACCATCTATATTTTGCTATTTGCATAGGTGGAAGGAATCAGAAAGATCTCCTGGCTTAGAGTTCCAGCTGAACACGGCACTCCAATCTCTTTGTATATAGAAGACACACTGTTACATTTTTTCCTGGTTTGTTCCTTCCTTTTTTTTTTTTTCCTTTTTTTTTTTTAAATATATATATATAAGTCTTTGGTCTATAAGCACATTGGTTCTGTGTGCACATAAACAATACTGTTGAACAGTAGGTTGCATAGAGTCTGTTACCCAAGAACCTTGCCTACTTTTGGCACTGCTGTCAAAAAAAAAAAAGTGTCCTGCAAGAGTTGGTTGATCCTTAGCATCCTACATCAAACTTTGATCTAGAGACTGGAAGAAGTGTGTATATAATGTTTAAAAAGATGTTTATTTTGGGTGTTACTTTGTCTTCTTTGGGACAGTTTCTAAATCTTGGATGAAAAAGGAGTGCAAAATTATTTTACAGACACCCTTAATTTTATTTGTAGAGGTGATGAAATACTGCTGAGCATTCAAAGTTTGCTGTGAATTACATTAACTGAATTTTGCTTAAGTTTTCATGCATTTAAAATAAACTAATCCTAGTAATGTATGGCATTCTGCCTTCTCTCTCTTCACCCTACCAAGAAAGTGGCAATAATTATAAGAACGATACCTAGACTGAACTGTGTCCGAGGAAGCAATGAACTTTTCATCTGCTATTTTTTCCATTACACCCCTGCTCTGATCCATCTGAACGTGCAAGAACAGTTTCAGGAGTGATGTCTGGATTCACAATGGTGTACTTGAACAAACACCTTTCAACATGGAATCTCTGCAAAAAGCTAAAATCTGTAGAGGTCAAAAATTGCAAGGCAAAAAAAAAAAAGTGAGAATGACTTTATCCCAATCATTGACATCAATGCTTTTGGGTATTTGCACAACAAATCAAGTCTACTTCTAATGCAATTAACCACCAAATTGAATTTTAAATTATGCTAAAATAATATCCCACAATTACCACAGTTTTTTTCCCCAAATTGCTAATCGACCACATTACCTACTATTTAAAATATCAATCCAGTGTTTTAAAACTTTATGTTGGAGGAATGGCCACTGTGATTTGATAGGCAATTTCAAAACCAGCACTTTAAAACACAAAGATAGCAAAAATATCTGAAGCAGATCTAGAATCTATAAAGCTATGTTCTATCTTACTGTAAGTAACAAATCAAGCAACTATTACTTATAGCAGACTCAGCAAAAGCAACAGGGATGGACAGAAGAGATCTGAGCATGATGCTCTCTACCACTGAGAATCTGAAGAGATAAAGGTTGAGAATGGATATTCCCTTTTGTCCAGAAGTTCCCAAAAGAACACAAAATAAATAATATTTCAAAGACAGTACAAGTGAAAATACTGCTCCCATTGTGTCAGTTACATACACATACAGCATGCCTACGTATACAGAATGGTGTGTTGTCTTCATTCACAAACAGGAAATATGGCAGTGCGCTATCAGAATGCTTTGATACTCCTAATTTTTTCTGATGCTGAGATATATGAAGAAACCGCATTCACAACTTATAATTTACTTCCAGTAGCAAACAGTTCATTCTGTTCGTGTCTCATGATTGAACTCAAGGATTAATGCTCCTCTGAGCAAGTGCCACCAGTAAGATACCCATTTGTCCCATTGGCACCGCTAGTCCCATTAGTGGTGATAGTGCTGTGCAGGGTCTTTGAACGAGGTACTGTTTCTTCCTCATCTGAGCTTGACTCAATGTCACTTCGGTCATCCTTTGCTACCTGTAGAATTTGAAAAAGCAGCAAGCAGTAGGTGATTGTAAGAAAACAACTGAGCTTTTTGGTTCAAGAGAATCAGAGAATTCAAACATTTTTCAATTTGAGCTTTGAAGGTGGTCTCAGCTCTGGCACACTTCTCTGCCTTTGCCTGCCTGGACTCACTTCAAACACAGATGCCTGTACACATATATGCCATGTGCAAAGGCAGGTTGAGAACTTTGCACTGGTGTGTTGAAGGTAGTATGTTCAAGTGCAGGCACAGTGCTCAAAGCAAAGGGTTGTGCACAGACTAAAGGAACCAATAATTCAAGCTCCCAAGTTCAACCTAGCCTCAGTCCTCTCTGCCCTCCTACTACAACTTTATTTCCTTTGCTTCCTTTGGGGTGTTTCCCTTTGACCTGATAATACAAAATATTCAACCCAACTTCCTCCCCTCACCTCCCAACTCATCCTCTAGAGGCCACATGGCTCCAGGGAACAGTGCTACAGGCTGGCAGTAGGAGACAGGAGTACTGGCCAAAACGTAACTCACTGCACCAGGTAACTCCAGTCTCTGACGTCAGGCAAGTGGTGAGAACAAGGTTTGGAAACCGTAGACATAGTCCACTTCAGTCCCTACCACAGGAACCACAAACGTACTTCAACAGTTCAACTGCCTGCCCCATTGTGTCACTGGAAAGCTGTTTCAGAAACTGACCTTAATTGCTAGGGATTTCCTGCTAATTTCCAGCTGACTTCTTTCCTGCCAGTTTATACCCATTTCCTGGGTGAATGCTGTTCCTTATGTTAAGGAGTCCACTCTCCTCCTTTGTAGAGCTCTTTCACTAAGTTTGAGAACTGAGTCCCTTCAGAATCCCTGAGGTGACTTTGCTTCACCTTATTCAGTCAGGTGCACCCAAAACAAGTGAAAACATGTGGAAGCCAACAACAGGCAGGTAAAGGAGACCAAACAAGGACAACAGAAAAGAAAACCCTGCAAAGAAAAGGCCCTGCCTGCCCTGGTTTTAATGGGATGTTTTTCCCAGGCAGGTGACAATGGCACCTGCCAACATGTAGGATCGTAGGATAACTCGGGTCAGAAGGGACCTCAGGAAGTCTACGTCCAACCTTCTGCTGAAAGTAGGGTCAGCTGTAGAGCCAGGTAAGGTGACCCAGAGCTCTACCCAGTCTGACCTTGAACATCTCCAAAACTGGTAAGGGTGCCTCAGATGAAGTAAAAAAAAGCATCAATGGAAAGAGGTCTGAAGTCTAAGCTGCATGCAGCTTTAAAGATGCAGCTTTCCATGCTTGCTTCTACCTGTTTGTATAGCTGAGATTCCTAATTCCTTCAGAGTCTATCCATGCTGTGCTGGTTGCCACATCGGGCAATTACAATTGACTTTACTATAGCGAATTGAAATAAAGGGGGCAAAACACATGGCAAGTCTTTTTCCCCCCAAATCAAAACAATTTAAGAACAGGGCCACTGCGTGTAAATTTTTGCTTACAGTAATCCTCCTCTACACCAGAAAGCCCTCATGACAATTCTGTTCTCCAGCTGTTGCCTCAGAAACAGCCATTTGCCTTTGGGGCTCCCAGTGTTGCTACCATCCTTGCAATATCATAACACCTGACTGACACTTGCTTGGGAACAGAGAAAAAAGAAACACACAGTTCCCATATACCTCCTAATAAGTAAAGTTTTCAATGTCAATGTCTAGCAAGCCTGCAATTCTGACACCCATGAAACTGGACTTCAGCTGAGGTCAGAAATTTGATTCCATACTTACACAGCTTCAATTAACAGATTACTTCAGTCTCTTTTATATAAAGGGACTTTTATATTAAAGCTGTTGGGGATACAGAAATACACTTAGAATTATACTTTTATCAGACAGAAGAGAATGGGCCCAATACAGAGTACTGAGTACCTGTGATTGACGTGAGGGCAGACAGGATGATCAAAAAATTCCGTGTCATCTTAAATTCTCTTAATATATTATATTCACTGCCAATTCTTCTGCTAGGGTCCTGCCTTGAAGCCAAACAATCAAAAGAAGATTCTATGCTGCAGCCACTTCTGTTAAACTCTGCTTTCTTTATTTTTAAAATGCAGCAACATACCAGGGTCTCTGCACTTAAAATCTGATATGAATGCAACACATCCTGCAGTACTTCATTCTCTTTGTTTATTCCCAAAAGAACCCACTGGAGTAATTTCTACAGAAGTAGTCTAGAAAATATATATCTAGGTTTATAAAACTCCTAAGCAGAACAGTGAGTAAGAAATAGATGATCAGGATTAGTTACAAATTTAATGATAATAAATTGCTTTATCAGCTGAGCTGTTCCAAAGGTGGATAATAGTAGTACAAAAATAAAACAATAATTAAAGATGAAGATCAACTGTAAGATATCTGTAATGTGTTGTGAAAACACTGCTTATTTTACTGCAGAAACGGAAAGAATGGGGTTGTGAGTGAGGAAGTTAAGATCTGAAGGAAGAAGAATCCTCCGTGTATATGTCATATGTAGGGTTCGGCGTTCGGAAGATCTCGCGATGTCACGGAAAGATGGAGGGTTAGTCGCAGCCCTATGACGTATCTGTAATCCTGCCTACCCTTGTTAGTATAAAAGGAATTAACTGCACAATAAAAGGCGGAAGTTGGTGCTCACACTGTGTGTGTTATCTGTCTCTTTCCCTGGTCTGGGCCGACCAGTGATCTAAGCGTGGCACCTTGATATGTAGCGAACGCTACAGTCATACATGTGCATCTTTAACCTGGTCACTGTCTTACTGAGAATATCTAACTCTGCTCTCGTACAATCTAAATTTTCTCCTGTGCAATTGTGTGAACTACAAGGCAGAGGACTTAGGCTCTCAAGTATGCTTCCTGAATGGTGACAGAGCACCTGCTTATCCCGCTGTTACATATGTGTAAAAAAGGTTATAACATAATAGCACCCAGATACTACAGGCAGAAGTGGGTTTGCATGGTATTAGGCAATGCATAGCCAAGAAACAAAAATGGCCGTTAAAGGTAGACTTCATTTAAATATATAAACACAAACAATGGATAAAAATACCAAGCAGAAACCAGAAATTAAAAAACCACCCACAAACACCAATATTGTGCAGAATAAATCTTTTGCATAATAAATTGGAAGAAACTTACATGCAAGGGGTTCCACTTCCCAGCCTTCCAGCACAGCACAAGGGAAAGGATAAACAAGCAGAGTAAGAGACAGTATGAAGCGCTCTTTGAAGTCACTGGTGTGATTCAGACAGGACAGCTGAGGCTAATAATCACTAAAAGCAGAGGAGACTGAAGTGTGGCTTCCAGGCAAAATACAGTTCATGAATGCACTGTCTTTCATATAGAGCGAGTGGTAGATTCTGGGCTCCGTCCAGTGCAAGGCTAAGCTCTCCAGTACATTCATAGAAAGCAGTTTTCTGCAGAACAATCCCATTCACTTTGGGGGCGGTCACATGTCTAAAACATCCACTCATGCGCTCTACTTTTTAAGGGCAAAATGCCCTGTACCTTACATGATCTCTAAACATTAGTTCTACCATCTCAATGTGAGTGTTGTATCTGCACAGCAGGTATAATGGGGCTAGCATTTCTGTGAATTATATCTTCCTGTCAAAGGTAACAATGGCAGCGAGACACTAAATTTTATCCCAAGTGGTCTTGCTGTGGGAATCCTAGAAAGAAAGTACATAGCCCTTTGCCGAATGTCATTAAAATCAAAACCCAGAAGAGGCAGTGATTTGTAACTTTGCCACTAGCAAAAGTAGCAGAATTGCAATTTGTATTACTACTACTATCACTACCAGCTGTGAAATGAACACTTTGCTAACAACTACTATAAAGAAAAAAACCAGATCTGGCAGCCCCAAGAAAGCATTTTGCTTAGGTTTTTTTTTTTAATCCAATTTGCCTAATGTAGTTTGGTTCAGTGTACCAGATTATAAAAAAGAAGTGTGGAAGCACATATAAATACAGTCATTATAAAGAGTATATTAACTTATCTGACACGTGTTAGAAGGAGGGGAAAAAAGCTTCCATGAAAGGAGGGAAAAGTTTACATAAAACAACATGTGTCTTCAGTATGTGTTATGGGTTAGAAAGAAAAAGTAAGCAAAAAGTCAGTGACCCTGTATTGATACTGAAAACGTTAAAGTCCTAAACATGAAACAGAACTGTGCTGTCTTACCTTGCCCTTTGAAATTGCTTTGTAGGCTGCCTTTATGATTAGGTAAGACCAAAAACAGTGCAGAATTTGAAGAATCACAAGCAGTACATTGAAGATCCACAAGGCAGGAAAATTACCCAGAGCTTCATACAGTTCAAATAATGTTGTGTTTAATATCCTAGAAGAGAAAGGGACAGAAAAATAATAACACTTTCCTTAAGCCAACAACCTGAAAAAAGCCCTTTTTTAAATCAAGATGACAAGTACTTGATTAGATGGGATCCACATGGATAGTTGGTTCTCAGAGTAATAGTGTCTCGGACTGAATTACACAGGTGTCTCCAGAGAGAAACCACATCAAAATGTTGCTTTCAGTGTTTAACTTCATTTTGCAAACATCACATATAGAAAAAAAAGATCCTAAGTGTGCATTTCTTCTCTTCTTTTATAAAGCTGGCAGGTGTTGGTTGTCTCAAATAATTCCTTCCCTGATTAATAACAAAGATAATTTTATTCCATTTTTTTAAATAAAGCTTTTCCAACTCAACTGCCTCCAGTAGGGGTTTGGTGCCCCCACATCAGCTCAGGATAAGTGCATGTATGAGGCTGTTATACTACAGTGCAACCCACATGTTCTTCAAACCGTGTTCCCAGGCCATGACAGCGAGCTGCAACCTCTCCCATGTTACACGAGACAAATCTGTATCATGAGCTGGGCAACGCTCCCTATGTACTCCCATGTGAAGCCCTCTTTCCCAACCCCAATCTCAAAGCCGATGGGTTTGTTTCATTGTAAACAGCTATGGATGTCTTTGCCCTCTTGGTATCAGCAAGGTGAGTGATGTGCTATGTGGAACTGAAAACAGTCTGAGACCATTCAATTAAAGTGAGATTTCAGTGGCATGTGGAACAATGGCACATCTGTGGCAGGATTCAGCCTCTTATGGGGTTTTCTAAGAATGGGGACGGGGGGCTTTGGCTGAGTGCCCCAACATAAACACTTATTCAGTGGAAACCTCAGCACCAACAGGAATCCAAAGTCAAAATAATCAACCAGTCAAGGGGCTTAACCCTGGGTCTTGAACATCCTGGGTGCCTGCGCTAACCGCTGAGGTACTGGGTAGCTCTGGCGGCCACTTTTTTCACAAAATCCAATTTGCACACCGCTTATGTACAAGCAAGTGCAAGGTTTAGCAGTTACATAAAGGACAGGTGGACAACAGGGATACTTGGGTGCGGCAAGGGCTAGGAGACCTTATTGCAGCTTTTCAATACTCATGGGGGCTTATAAGAAAGATGGGGACAAACTTTTTAATAAGGCCTGTTGTGATAGGACAAGGGGTAATGGTTTTAAACTAGAACAGGGTAGATTTAGACTAGATATAAGGAAGAAATATTTTATGATGAGGGTGGTAAAACACTGGAACAGGTTGCCCAGAGAGGTGGTAGATTTCCCATCCCTGGAAACATTCCAGGTCAGGTTGGATGGGGCTCTGAGCAACCTGATCTAGTTGAAGATGTCCCTGCTCATTGCAGGGGGAGTTGGACTACATGACATTTAAAGGTCCCTTCCAACCCAAACCATTCTATGATTCTATGAAATTTGGGAAGTTCTAGACATTTGAACCAATTTTTTGAGAATCAACATTTCAGATGCAGGCAGTAACAGAGATGTTACAATATGACTTCTGAAACTTTGTGAATACAGCACTAATTATTCCACCCAAGTACTCTGCCATAGCAGACAATTCAATGTGGACCTCAGCAAACAGCCTGAGAGCAGAGAGTGGACGACAGTAGAAACATCAGCATTTTTGGAAACAAATAATGATATATGAATGCTTGTTAATTAGGGGGAGAAAAAGAAGGCAATATAAGGATTTGTAAACCTGCATCCATTTTCCCTGCTGGTGTAAAAATTCATTAAGAAGTCCATTGGCTTTATGTTCTTTCTTTTTTTAAATTAACTATCACCTGCTAGCCACTAGATGGCACGTTTAATCAAGCAACCGACTGCCCAGGTCTTGGGCTGCACCAGCTTTGTCTGAAGGCAGATGTAACTGAGGTCCTGTAAGGGCTTCTGAACAGCACAGCTCTCATTTGAAAAGTTAGAGATACTGGGCTCAGCTTTTTAAGAAGCGATCACATTTGCCACAATCCTTTCCAACAACATAAAAATCAGCTCAAGTAGTATTAGTAAGAAGTATGCACAGACAGCAAACCCAGAATACAACATTTAGTGGTAATTTATGCATATAAACAGCATTGGTCAAAAATCAACCAGTGATTTCTAATACACTGGCCTTAATACTGTAGGGCATTTCATAATAAATTTTCTACCTTTTTATTTTTGCCTTCTTACACTAAACTGCGTGTTTGCTTCACAATTTATTGAGGAGTGGATGTTTTATAACCTTACTATACAGCTGTGTTTTTACACTCTTCTGTTTATGGAGTGAACATCAGAAAAAGGAACTGTTTTCCACTTTGCAAAAACCCCATCATAATATTGCTTCTGTCAGCTAAAACTCTTCAGTCTCAGCTTTGTGTAATTTGTTCTGCCAATGGTAGCTCTACACGGCACAGCAATACCCCACTTTATAATTCAAGGAGATGCTCTCACACATATCAAAACACAGCTGTAGTCAGCACTGTTTTACTTCACCAGTACTTATTTCAGTTCTAACCACTATATCAAATTCAAACTTGAAATCAACAACTCCTGTATGTAAAGCTACCATTGTTTACATCCAACTGTCTCTTTTATGTCTAAAATTTTATATGCTCCAGAATTATAAATGCAGTTTCTACAGGTTTCTGTTTGTATTTTCATTCACTGGACCAAATTCACCTCTGGGGACTTCCACAGGAGTCAAGTCAAAAAAGCAGCATTAGAGATGTAGATGGTCTGTTCTTGCACAAGTTCAAAATATCAGGAAGACAGCAAGGCCAAAAGGAGTGTTTCTGGTTCCAAAAGCAGTTTCACTGTGCAAATGAGTCATCTACTGTGTATTAGAGATGGGAAACAAGCCTTCATTGAAAAAGCAGACCTCTTTCTAACCTGCTCATGTCTGGCAAGCTAAGGACAGGACTGGAACTCTCCATTAAAGCTGCATAAAGGATCTCACTAATTGCTCAGCAATGCTAAGAGGGGTTAGTGACCTGATGTGCAGGCTAGGTGTGCAGATGGAGCTAAGGCTATATCTAAGCAGGTAGGGCTGAGGAGGAGCTGAATGAAAAATACAGGAAAGAAAAATACATGATAGAAAAAATGGAGGAAAGCAAATAAACTTTATCTCTGAGAATAAATCAATTATTCCATGTCACAAGTCTGAAACGGGGGGAAAAATCATACGGTTTGTGGGCAGAATACAGAGAGAAATTCTACTTGTAGAGACTGAGGAACAGAGGGAGGGAAGAAAGGTTAGACAACTTTCCACCAATTCCACTGCTGAAAGGATTCAACAGAAGCATTTTACCCAACTACACAAATAAGGGGGACTGGAAAAAGCAGCACGAGAATGGTTTATAATGAAGGAGAAAGTGCCTATAGGATGTATATGCAAATAATTCTTAGGTTCAAATACTCAAAAAGGCATTCAGGCACTTAAACCTGCAAACATGCTTGCTGGAATTTTTCAAAGCTCTCCAGTGGTTAAATCCGGGTTTTCATAATGAATGGTAGAAACTGATTCTTGGCTATCTGACTTGAAACAGCTAGACTTGATCTCACAGGGAGAAATTACTTTAAGCTGCAAGTGCTCTACTTCTCTGAAAACTTTGGTCAGCATTTCTCAGGTCTCTGCAATTTGAAACAAAATGTTAGCTTTTGCTTTTGAAAATACGTTCTGGACTGTAGCAATCTTTCTGAGGCCCTGAAAAATTCTGATAGCTGGATAAAACAACACAATCTCATGAAAGGTACTCTACCCTTGTTAAATGCATCCCAAGCAGGGCTGTGCACCTGGCCGCGGGAAGCTCTCAGTTTTGCATCTTGAATTAAGTAATGTGGCTGATGAAGGCAAATGAAAACAAATTCACCACTTAAGGTCCAATCTACTCTTACAGAAATCTGTGGTAGACTTTCAGGAATGCTGCCACAATATCTGAGCCACTGGGAGAGGTAATTCTGTACTTACTGTACTATTGCTCTAATTGAACACTCAGAATAAAATTAACACATTTTCAACAACTACTAAACAATCAGCTGCATCACATCAATGATAACAGAGGTTCTTCCTCTACTGTTTAACTCTTTATCTAGCCAGCAAAGCAGTACTTGGGAGGCTATCAGCAACAGGCCCATACACTGACTCAGACAAGTTTACACTCCCTCCCCTCAACTTAGTGGGCACAAGTCTAGGCTCTTGGATAACAGTTATTAATTCCTGGTAAGATGTTCACTTGTCTTGCACCAGGGATGGAAGGACAAAAGGGAGATAAAGCTTCAAAGAGAGATAAAGAAAGAGAGGGATGGGTGGAAGCATAAATGCTTATTTACATTTGTCTAAGAATTGCCAAAAATGTGCTGTGTTTGCTTCTGAAAGGATCCCGAGAGGAATGAAAAGAGGTGAGAAAGAAGGCCATGTGGAAAGAGCAGGCATTCTTCCAGACAGGCCCGAAATTCATGATAAACTCTGCAGAATGAAGCATAGCAAGGTGATGGGCGCTATTATCACATCCAAGGGGAGCAGAAACTGTGCAGCTGAAATGAATGCTACTGCAAGTTGGCTTAACTTCTGCAGCACTGACCAGTGACCAACATACTGTGCATGCAACATGCTGAATGAAAGGCATGTTGTTACCATAGTGCAATAGCCCGAAGTCTCAAAGTATATCCAAGGAAAGCGAAACATGATACCAGCTTGTCTAAATAATTCAGAATAAATGTCTTTATCTCCTTTACCAAGTGTATATTAGACAACAGTATTCTATACTGCACCATAACCAGCTGTACTGGGACATCCTTCAATACTGCATTCATTACAGAGCAAATAGATAATTACATCTATGTGGGCATTAATGAAATTCAGATCCTATTTAGTGCAAGTAATCTGACAATACTACTGACAGCAATGCTTCAAAGTTTCTGCTTTTTTGAAATTTTCCTTTAAAAAATAAACAATTGCACTTACTTCTGCCCAAAAACATATCAGTTTATTCTCCATTATACATGCTAAGAAATTACCAAGACCGGAGAACAGCCAGGAGTCCTAAATTCTGGATTTAGCTCTTCTATTAACTTATGTGATCCAAAAAATTTTCAAATTTCTTTACATAGTTTACTTTTTGTTAAAGTTGGGCAGAACGTATTCATACATCTTGTCTGCCACATAAAGATGCTGGGAAAGTGCATTCATTAGCTTGTTTATAAAACACCATGGACTACTTGCTTGAAAGATGTCATAAAACTGACAAGTAAAAAAAAAATATCACTGAGATTCACAGATAAATAAAGAGGCAGTGGAGTGCGAAAGCACACGTATGTGCACATGTTGATCAGCCACAGGATGATAAATCAGCTACATTTCATCAGCAGTCAAGATTTATGTCTGGGATTTAGTCCTTGACTGAAATCTAACAGTACTTCATATCCCAGGCTGTCCTAGTTACTTATAATGACAATGCTAAGCTAACTTTACACAAGTGACCTGACGTGCAGATGTTTCTGCATGAGAGACTTCAGATGAGTTACCCAACTTTTTACCTGAGAAGGGTATGAAATGATATGCAAAATAGTCATTAAATTGAAGAAACTTTGGCCAATAGCACTTGTATGTCCTGGAGCCCTCAAGCTGCAGCACAGCTAAATATTTAATTATAGCAAATCCAATACATAAAGGGCTGTACTGCCAACTTCTTCCTCTTCTGAGTTTCAGCCTGGCCAGCTGCTGTGTCTGTATCACTGCTCTGCTCTGAATAGATGCTTCTTGGTTCTTGCTGAGTGGAAGAACATGCTGGTTTCCCTTTTCAGATCCTGCTGTCTCTTAGGTTTTCAGTCCCCCAGAGTAGGATTTATGCTACTAATCAGTGAATGGCAAATATAAGGGGAGTAGCAGAGACCCACTGTGAACTGAGAAGAGCCAGATGAACCAGTCACCCACACAGCATCAATGAAACAGAGAAGGAAAGATGGGGGGGAGAGAGAGATGATCTTTCAGCAGCATCTCAAACTGATTCCTCAGATTTTTGGTTGGTGATGCTCATTACCCTCTTATTTTAGACAGTAAGTTGATGAAAGATCTCTACAAAATGCAGCAACAGAAGGGATATAAACTCTTGAGTCAGTATTCAGAGCAACATTAAATCCACACACTTCAGTTTTATCAGTGAGCTCAGCATCATGTGGAGTTCTGCTCACCCATACCAGCCCCTCATCAGAGGATTTCCTGACACAGTGCTAATACAAGCTCAGCTGCTGTAGAGATGGGTGGCTCCCGTCCTAATACTAATTAGGAACAATACCTCTTTGCAGAAATCACAGCCCTGCCACTGAGACTGTGTTATTTTAAGCCCTGCGTAGATCAATAGGATTTCCAATTATTTAATTAAAATGATGGAACAGGCAGGAAATTATTCATGTTTGATGTACTGTAAAAGAGACCATTCTGATCAAGCTGTCACTCTCCTGGGTTCAGCTGTGCTTTTCTCTTCACTCAATTCCTTCTCATCAACAGCTACTGCCCATTAACTGATTTTGCAGCCACTGGTATGAATAATAGTATTTCCACTCTTGTAGATAGAAAAAAACAAGAGTACAAGGTCAGAGACACCTTCACAATCCAAGCTCAAATCTCAGGAGAGTCTTTCAATAGACATTAGGATATGGAGAGAATTCAAATTTCCTAGCAGAATGTAATTATACTCAGCAAAATGTTGTATCAGTAATGTGTTCTGGCAAAATGCTTGTGTAAAGGCCTGTGATCATAAAACACAGGCACAGAGAAACTACATTATGCTAAGAATGACACTTCCAAATCTGAAAATCTCCAGGCACACTTAAAATTTTTATATGAACAACAGAGAATACATATCAAGATCCATTTGCCTGGAGTTCATGTTGTTCTCCAAATAGGAAAGGCATTTGTTGTAAACTGTAGGAGGCCAGTTTCCAATCTTTGCAAAATGGCGTATCAGGGAACAAAAGAGCCTTCCCCAGGCCTCTTTCTGTTGACTAAAAATAAGTGCAGTACCTCTGCTCAAGGAATATTTCTTCTTTTTGCTTTTGGACCACACACTGACACACTGCCTTGTGTTTAGCAATATGCCATGGCAGACATTTCAGGGGAAAAATACGCAAACTTTCTGTAAATGCAAGAATGAAACAGAACTAGTTCAAAAGCCCACAAAACATCCCAGAACAGCTGCAGCCAGCTCTCTGTCAGGTACCCAATGTCTTTCAGGTGGCTTACATACCATCAACAGTAGGGGTACCACACTTTGGGTTCATCAGTCTAGTCCTGAGAACATGTCCCTCGAGTAATGGAATAATTATAAAATCCATAAAAGTCATGCAGCTTAAGGAAGTGTGGTGGCACAGTGTCTGCCAGGGACTCACCTTTCAAACAACTGACTCAAGCATTATGGTCCAGTTGTGGAAGAAATGCCAAAAGATGTGGATGGGGAGAGAAAAAAACCAACACCAAAAACCCAATCAACTGTACCTTTGCCCCCACAAGCATCATAAGAATTTCCTCCACACCAAAGCCTGGGAAATCAGCCTTAAACTGTTTTCAGTTTAAATCCAATTTTCTTAATCATGATCTCTACTTTCATAGCTATTATGCATCAAACTCTGCCATCATGCAACACTGATGAAATCAACAGAATGAGCTCACTTACATGGGTGCTGAGTTTCTCCCAAAGTGTTTAGCCACAGTGACCTCCTCCTAGCTGAGCACCAATGAGACCCTAGCTGCATCATGGCTGTTGATCATGGTGTTCAAAAGCCACTTACTATTTCAAGCTGGTAAGTTAACTGTCATACTCCATGCTTTTGTACAGCTATGATTTTTATGTCCCGCATACATCAGCAGCTTACAGTCAAACAGTAGCATTATTCTACTTTTGTATCGACTCTGTAGCACTACAAAATATACTCCACTAACAGCAAAACCTGGTGCTACAGATACAGCCTCTAAGAGAAAAGGCATTGAGAAGAGGCAGAATGTTTGTGCGTGCTCAAACTACCTATAGCCACCTAGACTGTCAGCACTCGTATGGGCTGTCTGTAGTACTACTGTACCAGCACAACTCTCCTCTCCACAGAATGGGCAACGCTTAAAGATGTACTTTGGGGCTAAGTTTCCTCACAACCCTCTCTTTTAGGAAAAAAACCAGTCAAACTGCAAATTCCTATGGCCAGCCTCTTTTTTTCTCCCCTCCTTCCTTCAAGTGATGCAACTTCAGAGGATACTTGGACAACTTCAGCTGACTACAAAGCAGCTTATACGGGAAGCTGACTACCATGCCAGAAGCAACCCTCAATACAGTCTCAATTCGGTCATCCATACTCTCCAGTCACCATGCCTTGCTGAGCTGATTTCAAAGTGGCTAACATGTCTGGCCACAAGAAAAACACCAAAACCACCAACCCTTCCTCTGAGACATCTACACTCATGGGAATAATTCTGAGCAAAAGAAGTGCCACAGCACAGGTTTCTGTCCTGTTTTCAATCAGAGCACAGGTTTTAGAAAGGACATAATTCATAATAAAAGGAGGAAAGTGAGAACACTGACCGAACAGCCTACCCTTGAAAACAGAAAGCATTATTACAGCCACAAGGTACAGTCTGTAGAAACAAAAATGAGTATAAAAATCAGCTTTGGAAGTCTGATTAAATCCTTTTTCATATAATTTTTTCCTGTTGTGATCACATGAAAATCTTAAAAATGGAAACACTGAGCAAATGCCACTTTTTGTTATTTACACTGCAAACGCACAATGGTGAATGACACCTCTAACCTTTCCATTTCTTACAGCTTCCCTGTAAATAGCTGGATCAGTATTAACCTTGCACTCCAAAGACTTCAGCTTTGCTTCTTGTTGCACTCAGAGGCCTGAGTTCACAAGTGCTGTAAACAATTTGAGGAAATAAAATAACCAGGCATTAGAAAGGACATCAGATAATGTTTTGTCAAAAGCAAATGGGATGACCACATTATATATGCTCTGCTAAAGAGCTAAGACAAGAGTTGTGAGTAAAGTTATGGAGACTTAGTTAATTAAAACTTCTTTCTAATCCATAAATTGAAGTCTATGAGCTCTTCAAATATACTGTAGTTAGCTTGCCAAAAACTTTTTATTAAATGCTCTTGATAAACTGATGGGTTATAAGTTGCCTGCTGAAACTACAAACAGCCTGAAATATAAGCACATTAGATAATTTTTGTTAGTTCTACATTATCCACTCAGTGACAGCATCAGTAACATCAGGAATCAAGTATCAAAATCATAATTTATTCCTTCAGTATCTGCTACCCACAAACAACTTTGATTGTGCTCTGGTTTAGACAATATACTGAGAAAAATGAACTCAAAACAGTATCAGAAGAGATTTATTTTCTTAATAAAAAAGTAAGTTATTTTACTGTAGAAGAATCAGAGATGTTTGTCCAGCTCTATATATAATACTAGCCAGGCTAGAAAGGTTTTCACTGACTTCAGGATCCAGCGAGAGTAACTAAAACCATCACAAAACACTGTGTTCATTCAGAGTCCAGACAAGGTCTGGGCATTTGGGATTTATCTGGCTACCTAAATTCTTACCATGCCTTGTAACTGACCAGGATTCTTGCTTTAACTAGTGCCTACATGTTGCTCTGACATACTAGGATGCTTTTTAAGGGTAGTTTTGAGCTTTTTGTTTTATCAATATGTTCAGAGGAATGAAGCAGGGTGACTTTGCCAGGGTCCACATGCTGCCTTCCCACAATACACATGCTCCAAGGGCCAAACAGGAGAAAATGTGCCAGGAAAGAAAACCAGTATGAAAGACAACAACTCAAGTTCCCTGCATGTTAAGAGCTGTAAAAAACCAGTAAATATCAGCTAGAAAAAGAACAAAGCTAGGAAAAAGAGGCTCAGCAAATTTTTGCAGCAGCTGCTACTCAGGGAGACTCTGTGCTGCCCTATTCGTAACTCAAGCTGCAATATTGCCCAGAGAGAAGCTGGTTCCAGGATGAAAGAGAGAGAACAGTGCAAACTGGCATACTGGATCACTATTCGGAGACTCAGTGTGTGCATTAACAGCATGGCTATATCCCACGCTGTTGTTCAACCAGTGATGAAACTCGGGAACAGCTATTCAGCCAGTCATGCAGAGATGAGAGAAAGACTAGTAATAAGTAACTAGGGTTCATTAAAGCACACCATGGTGAACAGAACTTAATTTTAACCCAGCGAGGATCATGCCATGCTTGTCTGGTTCATGTAGATACTCATTGCCATGAAAAGGCAATTAGAAATCAGCCATGAACCAGACTGTGTGTATTCTCAGGAGCTTTAAAAATGAAAAAATAACAAGGAACAAAGTTGTTCTTCTGAGGACTGGCGGACCTATGCTTATACAGGATTTGTTGGCACAAAAATCCCATTTAGCAACCGTACATTGCAGTTGATGAGGAGACAAGCACCTGAAACAGCTTTGAGTTGTAACAGTGAGAATCATTTTTGCCATCTTTTTTTTTGACAGAACCTTTCCAAACAGACTCACAAATGGAATATCCAGTTAAGTCATACCTACCAACATTAAACAAGACCATACCAACTAAACAAAGTAGCTGATTGTCTGTCCTCACAGTTTTTAACATGGTACAGTAGACCCAGCACTGACAGTATCTGAAGAGATCAAGGACAAGAAGGCATACAGACTACCTGGATTATACCAAATTTGCCTAGATGAGAATTTCGGGGACAGCACATGCAGACCATAACCTGTGTTCTTTATAATCAGCTTAAATCAGGCTTTCATTTACATTTGTACAGTTAAGCCACTGTTTTACATTTGTCAAGGCATATATGTAATATGTGCATGCTGAGATGTCACAGGTTGTGTGAATGCCAATGCTGTTTCCCTGCTTCCTCGCCTTTTGACAGCAGTACTTGTCAGCAGCACTTCCCTGAAACCCACTGTGTTCTACCTCTCATACAATATAACTGATCATAAAAATAATTAGAAGTAGTGAAAAACAACTACATACTAATACTAGTCAGAGCAATCTAGAAGAACCTTAATTTACCCAGCTTGGTGCCTTTACCTGCTAAACATCAGCCTAGCTTTGCTGGAAGCCTTCTCCTTACTCTTTCAAATCCCAAAGTTACACCTTTACCTGCAGTTACCTTAAGCTATCTTTTGAAAGAATGAACAGGTTTAGTAACCTTGTATCTCCCTCCATGCCAACCACGTTTCTTCCATGGAAGCTCTTGGAAATACCCTGGTTCATGGTCACTCTGTGAAACCAGTTTCAGATACCAAACTCTTCACAGCATTAGATTTATTCAAACTGCCCTGTCAAAAAAAGTGTGTATTCCAGAAGAATAAGCAAAGCAAGTGAGTAGTCTTTTGCCTCCTATACAGCCTAGACTTGAGGAGTTTCACAGTTCTCACATGAACTCTGCAGCTAGCAATGAGCAAAGAAAGACTGGAAAATGCAGTGCATTACCTTCTTCACCCACGTCTCCTGGAATGGAAGATGCCTTTTTGTCCTCTGCACACCTCAAAAAATGATTAATAAATACTACAACCCTACTGAGTTTCCCTTCCTGGATATTGAAAGAAAAACAAAACACCAGCAAAAAGCAAACCATTCCTTTTATCAACAGAAAGAAGACTATGTCCATGTAACTACAGCAAAAACAAGCATTTGAAGTCTGTGGAAGAGGAATTGCAAGGCTTATTGAAATAAACGCTTGAGGTGACTGCTTTGCCCAGCCTGATTAGACTAGCCAAGGGTTCACATAATTTATATAAATTCTTTAGCTGAGATTGCTTTAATTCTCCCTACAATCCTGTATCACCTGAGAAGGCATCATGTTCCCCCTGACTCATGGAGAGTTGTGTTTTATGTTAGCGTTTTCTAGAACAGTGATTATGCGCAAGTGGGAGAATTTCACAAGCAAAATGTCTTGTCAGTGAAAATAGCAGCTTTACTCCTACATCCACTTAGCAGCAGGAGGCAGAAAGTGTCCTGGGGTTTTTGAATTATTGCTGAAATGAACTCCAGATGCCTGCAGAAAGGCTGCTAAATATATACCTAATTGCCAGTTTCTTTTGTCTTAGCCCCACTGCTAAACAACTTTCAAAAAACAGCATTTGATACATTCTGAATTCTTTATTAGCACCTTTATGCAAAATTAAATGGCACTTGTGCAAAGCCAGAGCACAACAGCATGCCAGTGCTTCATAAGCAACATCTCTGGAAGCCTGTCTTGGGTATTCGCCTTCCTGTGTGGGGGAAGTTTTCTTATAAATTATAGTCTTCCTTTTACATTACATGCACACCAATTTTATACCTCTCGGTTTTTATGCTAGAAAAATTTGCATATTTATGTAATATTAATCAGCCACTAAATTTTGCTATTTTGAATATTCAGCAAAGGAGAGCAAAACTATGCTTCCTGGCCTGCTGCCATGCCAATGACTCATCTTTGCTGACGTGCAAGCTAATGGGGGTGAAGATTTAGAATTGCTGTTTCATAGAGAAAAAGGATTTGGGAGAGACAAGCTCATACATCCCCATGTTTCATCCCTGCTAACCCTGAGTTCCACACACAGTGCCCACAGTACAGCTGAGAACTACGGAACTGCCTCCAGGCTCTGTAATTATAGGTGTATGTAAGGGTAACTGTTAGGAATACATACATCAAGGCTTTGGTCTGGAAGTAAGATGGTCTTAAAAATCAAAGATCATATACACCACATTGAACCGTTTGCATATTCAAATAAATAAATGTGTTCTTTCATTGATTAAGCGTCCTTTCCCAGAGAGGAAACAGAGAGGCAGAGGGATCGCCAGTGTAACCACTCCATCTGTGACATGGGAACACACAGCACACTGTTGGCTGCTGCATTCCTGTCATGCACAATCCTTCTGCCTTCACTGTCTTCAAGAGTCTATGCTGATCTTTTCCATCCCAGCAGCAAACCTCACCCACGGCTGTAACCTGCTGCCCTCATTAGCCCAATACTCAGTATCAAGGGAGCCAACATCAACAACAGAAGCTACTGTGCAGCCCTCGTCCCTTTCCCTCTTCCCCAGATCTACTTGCCTCGATTTTTACCCTGCTTTCAGCACACTGGGCCAGTGCTACTCTATTCAGACAAGGTTCAATCTAAAGTGGCATGGAAGTGCTGCTGTAACGTAATGTATATGGGAACGGATGGGCACATCCAGAACACCAGCACCAAATGCCACAGCTGTAAAGCAGGGCTCAAGTTTTCACGCTTGCTAGATAACTTATCACTGTGCTGGTAATCTCTTCTGGGACTCTGCCAGTCAGACAGCATGAATGTGTATTAGGGATACTTACACAGTCTTCAGCTCTATGATGCCTGATTCCCACTAGCCATGTCAATCTTTAATTTATAATTTGCGTAGTCCTTGCAAGGGTTTCCTGCACAGTGTGACACTTGGCTGCAACACTTCACAGAAATCACTTGGGACAGCATGAACCTCCAGTTTCTGAGCTTCAGTTCCAGTTATAAACACACAGCGTTATTTTAAACACTTCAGGTTGAAAGCGTGGACTTTCCAAAACTTGACTAGCATAGTAAGGATGTAAAGGATGGGAAAATCTGGACCTTGCTGATTTTCAGATGTCTCATGAGAAAAAGCATATTGGGCAGCTGTTTCTAGTTAAATGTGTGAAGACTAATGACCTCCTTCAAAATCATGCACTCTGGACAAGATTAATCTGGTCTTTGTTGACTATTCAGCAAAGCAAGCACATAGCAGTGATCTGGTAAAGTTTGTGTTTGAATAACAAAAAATTTCAAGTCAGCAGCTCCTTCTTTGTCATTTCAAATAATACAGAGTGAGATTTAAATGCTGGAGTCACAGCTAAACACATAAGGCAGCTCACAGAATCACAGAATGGCTGAGGTTGGAAGGGACCTCTGGATGTCATCCTGTCCAACAGCCCTGCTCAACTTGGGTCACCTCTAGTAGGCTGCCCAGGACCATGTCCACACGGCTTTTGAGTATCTCCAAGGATGGAGACTCCACATCCTCTCTGGGCAACCTGTGCCAGTGCTCAGTCACCCTCACAGTGAAAAAGTGTTTCCTGATGTTCAAATGGAACCTCCTATGTTTCAGTTCATGCTCATTGCCTCTGGTCCTGGCCCTGGGCACCACTGAAAGGAGCCTGTCTCAGTCTTCTTTACACTCTCCCTTCATATATTTATATATATTGATAGTATCTGTCCTGAGCTTTCTATTCTCTATGCTAAACAGTCCCACCTGTTTCAGCCTTTCCTCATGTGAGCAGTGCTCCAGTCCCTTAATCTTAGTGACCCTTTGCTGGACTCTCTCCAGTAGCTTTGTATCTCTCTGGTACTGGGGAGTCCAGAACTGGACACAGTACTCGAGGTGTGGCCTCACCAGTGCTGAGTAGAGGGGAAGAATCATGCTCCTCGATCTGCTGGCAACACCTCTCCTAATTGCAGTCCAGGATAGCATTAGCCTTCTTTGCCGCTAGGGCCCATTTCTGGCTCCTGTTCAATTTGGTGTCTACTGGGATCCCAGTTCCTTTTATGCAAACCTGCTTTCCAGCTGGTCAGCCTCCATCATACAGTGGTGCAGGACTTTGCACTTCCCTTTGCTGAACTTCATGAGGTTCCTGTCAGCCCACTTCTCCAGCCTGTTAAGGTTCCATGCCTCTGGATGGCTGCACAACCTTCTGGTGTATCAGCCACTCCTCCCAGGTTGGAATATGAGCAAACTTGGTGAGGGTGCGCTCTGCTACATCTTCCAGATCATTAATGAAGATGTTGAATGGGACTGGACTCAGTATTGACCCCTGGGGTACACTGCTAGTTAGTAGCCCCCAACTAGACTTCCTACTACTGATCACCACACTCTGGGTCTGGCTGCTCAGCCAGTTGTCAATCTGCCTCACTGTTTGCTCATCTAGCCCATATGTTATCAGCTCCCCTCTCAGGATCTTCTGGGAGGCAGTGTCAAAAGCCTTACTGAAATCAAGGTAGACTATAACCACTGCCCTCTCCTCATCTACCAAGCCAGTCATTTCATCATAGAAGGTTATCAGATTGGTCAAGTATGAATTGCTCTTTGTCTTCCCCTTTGTGAACCCATCCAGTCATCATCTGACTGAGCCTTCCCTGAAGCAGAGTCATGTACTGCAGTCTCCAGTGGCAGAACTGCACTGGTAGAATTGGGTCCTCCCTCCATTTCTCAATATAAACCAGAATGCAACAGGCAGATGAAATCCTATGAGCTGGAGTGCCACCGTTTTTCCTATCTGAGACCATTCTGAGATCATGTAAGTAGAAAAACTAGCTTCCTTCATTTACAGAAGTTCAGTGAATCGCCAAGTTAGCTTCAAGGAAGGACTGAGGAAAGGGAAGCAAAGCTGTTTAAGAAACAAATAATTCCTCCTTGGAAACAATAACAAGCATTTTTAAACACACAGTTTGTGTGTCTATCCATTTTCTCCTTTTGTCATGGTCGGTCACCAACTCAGTGCAGTAGGGACCACACATTATCACATTATCTTTGGAGTCATTAAATGCTAAATGAGACTTCTACATTGCACTGTTAAGCAGAGCTGATGACACAGCTCCCTAAGGGCACCTTGGTCTTATCCTGTTTGCATTAACAAAACCCCAAAGAGATATCATTACAGAGGATTTGAAAGGAAACTGTAGTGGAGATGTTGATATTGGCATCTGTAAATCCTTTGCTAAGGCGCTTGGTGGTAATCTCTCTAAATAAAACTAAAAAGGGTAGTGTTTCTGGCATTCTTCATGCTTCCCAAAACCAAAACTGTCACTGTTATCTTCTGATGCAATGACAGACCCCTCCTGCTCTCATAGGGATACAGAGATTTGGGTTATTTCTGTTCATATGAGAGAAAGGAAGGATCCAGAACACAAAAGAGTGAGGTCAACGCCTTCTCCCAGCCCTCCTCATATATAGGGCACAGGTTACAGAGAAACTTGAATGGGTTTCCACAGTGAAGTACATCAGTGTATTTCCTAACTAGCCAGCTGCCTTCTGGATGTTGAAGAGCCTAGCAAAAGAATCGAACATCTATGTCCTGTCTGTATGCATACCTAGAAGAAGAGTATGTGCACATGCAAGCATCTGCCTTTGTCTGGGAAGAGGTGAGATTACTGTATAACTACCTTATAGATGTATGTATTACACAGCTTCTCCAGGACCCTCAGTGCAAAGGAGGGGTGGGAAAAGAGTAGCCTGCAGTACTGCAACCTGCATGGCAATAACATCCTTATACCGATTTCAGCAGGCCAGACATTCCTTATCTCACTGTGTTTTTCTTTAAGATGAATACGTTCATAAAGCATGCACTGAAAGCTAATGAGAACATCCCAGCTTCAAGCTTAGCCTCTGGTCAGTGTCTTCAGTGACATTTTATTTCTCCTCTAACTTCTTGCCAACAGAGGTGACCAACTGCTAACTTGAAGCTATGTGGTCTCCAACCTACTTCTACCTTAAAACCAGCAGATGCCCCATATGTTTCTTGTCTAGCACACAGTAAACACAATGGCACTCTAGCAAATAGGCTATTTCAGCACCTAGTATTGTCTGAAACTCTCCTTGGTGCTTTGGGAAACAGAGTAATGTCAATGAATCATGTTCAATTACAACATAGTTATTTCCAAGCTTGTTTGATGCTTAGCATTTGAGGAAAATGATATGCTTACTCACCATAAGGGATATATGCCAAGCCTACTGACAATGAAGACAATGGCAAATGTAAGGAACAGAAGGTCACTCAGTTTTTGACACTTGCAATAGTTTGCCATTTTGGCAGCCTGTAAAAGAAAGAAATGTCTGTTTACTTCTGTGAGGACAACTGAGTTCTCTTGTATTGTGTATAAGCCGTAAGAAGAAGAAATCAAACTTTTATGAAATTGTTAACATTTTCATTGGGCCACCTTGCAGGGATCTTGTAACTCCTCTCCACCAAGCAGCTGGAAAATGTCTTCTCAGAAAAAAACCCAGACTGCATAAACCAGAGTACATCTCTCATTTTTTCCTTCCCCATTCAATTTCTTTTTTTAAATTCTACAATTTCAGATTCACAAAACTCTTCTAAACCTTTTATTGAACCCCACTGTGTTTATGTTGCCCTTGTCCCCAACCTCTTTACCTACCTGTCTCTCACCTTTCTAGTATGCTCCACTTGCATTTTCAGCATCCATCCATCTTCCACCTGTACCATGCTCTCTGACCTTCTAGTGTCTGCTATATATAAACTTTGTCTCAAATCCTCTACCATGCCCCATATCCTGCATTCCCCTACAGCATCTCTTCTTCCTCTCTGGCCTATACAGAACAGTTTCCACCTCAAAGATTATATCCCTTCCCCTCAAATCTTTTTCCAAGGCTTTCTTCCTCTCTCTTTCCAACTTTTGCTTTTCAACTTGTTGCCCTACGCCTATTTTTACATGCTTCTCTCATTTGTCTTCATGCAGTCTTTCCACTCCTCTTCAATGAAGAAGTCACTAATTACTCTTCACTTAAACTGCTCATTAAAACACTGATCTTCCCTGAAGTTTCTTTGCCGCCTTCTCCCTGAAGAAAACAGCACGTACAAGCAAGCTTGTTTTAAGACATCTCTGCTGCTTCCACAGCGTTCATGTGTACAAGCAGTTACTTATTTTCTAACATCTGCTTCAAGGCAGAGTCAGTCTTTCTTCATGCTTTCTGTCAAATGTATCCAGAGTCACTGCACAATGAAGTACATGAAAAGCCTGTTTTAATGTCCACTTAAGCCACTGGGAACCCTTTCAAAGCCCCCTTCTGAGGGGACCTGTATCCAGCTCCCATATTGAGAAGATGCTTACTTGTACAGACTTTCCAGAGGGCTAAGAGGGAGCAAAATTGCCACAACTATGCATACAGAATACTATTCTGAATGCAGAATTCAAACCAGGGAATTGCCTAAAATGGTGAGAGGGATTCTTGTATTCTGATTTTTTTGGTATGAATACACTGAATCTTAAAGTACTCAACGCTCATGTCGGACAATCTGGATGCCAAAACCAATTTGCACTTTCGGGTGTCACCTAACTTCCGCAATGTATCCACTCAAAACCTGAATATAAAGGATATTCCTCACTAACAGAAAACAAGTTAGGAAGCTCACAAAACATGAGGAAAGCCACCAGTGCTGCAAAGAAAACATAACCCTTCCGAATCAGCCCTATATTCTAGTGGACGCAAATGAGTTTCCTGGCAGTTTGTACTCAAAGTCTGGTTTAAGGAAAAGAGAACAGTCTGGTGCCAACATGCAAAACAGAAGAGTTACTAGCACCTTGATTTTCAGATGACTGAAAGTTCAGATAGGAATTTTGGATGTATTTCCATGGCGGCAGTCTAAAAAAGCTGGTTTCATAGTGTGTGGAGATGATATCGCTACAGCAACTTGTAGTAGTACCATGCCATTTCTCAAAAACAGTACAGCTGCTGGGTCATCAGTTCTCAAATAACAAATCTACAAATGATATCGATAAGGAAGGACTACAAAAAAAGCAAGAGAGTATGTTGTTGTTGGATGGAATCTGGCCACCTAAGACAATACAACACAATTTTCAAAGCTTAAAACTGTGACTACAACTGAATAACACAACTCTTCCAGATACTCTTGCTAGTCTATTTAAATCCATTTATTTTACAGCACAGCTATTTGCCTTGGTTTGAAATGTCCATTCCTTGCTTCTTTAGAGAAGTGTGTTAGGAGACAGCTGGAACCTGACAGAAAGGATTCAGGTTGAACTGTCAGCTACGTGAGGCTCATACACCAGAAGTATACCAAATTGGCAACTATTCACATCCATACACTGGCATCAAAACTGTCACAGTGTTCATTAATTGAAGTTGAAAAGCCTCAAGGTCCCCATATAGGTGGGATTTTAAGTGCTTCAGCTGGTTAGGTCACAGTGTTTCCAACCCACAGTCTGTAGTGCAGTACAAAGATACCCAAGATCCCATAAACAACTTAGCTGGGATTCTGAAAATTGCCTCTCAGTAGCCTAGTTTTCAGTTTAAGCTAATGTAATGGCTTCCTAGGCAAGCAAATTACTCTACATTTGGTCTGTCCTGCTATGGCTAGGCTGCTTTGAGTATCCAAGATAACTTTCCCTCAGATCTAAGTGAGCAGCTATGTATTCCTGAAAATCCTACTATGACTCTTTTGTATCTGCAGATGCCTTAAGACCTATGGAAAAAACCTCATCTCCAGTATTCCTACCAATATATAATACTTTCTGCAATGTGAATAGCAAAAACGTGTCATTCCAGTTTTCCACTGGACATGTTTCATTATGGTAGGTGAAAAGAGCCTAGTGGCCTCCGGAAATAGCTTTTCATTTTTTACAAATACAAAATACATAAAACAGTTGAGGTGCACAATTGACCTACCATGGTAAGGTATTTTACCATCTTCTTTTGCAGTTTGCTAATTTTCTTCCTCTGCACTGACTTTCCCCTCAGTAATGTCAGCAGTGTGTAAGAGTCCATCTTCTCTCATATGGCACCGGGGCTGTGACCCACTGGCTTAGCAGAAGAAAGCCTGTTGAGTGAGGCCCTCCTAGTAAATGCTGCTTGGGGCTTGTGATTCACTTACACTTCAGAGTAGCTTTAGTATTTCCAGCCAGAACAGACTGAACTAATTGACTAGAAAGACCACTAAAGTATATGCCTCATGGGGAAGTGTATTTGCTGAATGTTTGCAAATCATGCGATAATACCAGCAATTTCTCTTTGTCTTAGCCAGTGAATGAACAGAGGAATTGAGCAAAAATATGCATCTAACTGTGTTCAAGCTAAGGTTTTAGCTAGCCTATTACAGCTGCTCTCCAGTGGTTTTAGAGTCCGACAGACACTGATCTGGAATGAACAACTTCAAGCACGTCCTTCTGGTGGTGAGAAAAGATGAATGAAGAAAGTTTGGGTGAACCCACAGCTAGCAGAATAGATCTACACACATTGCTAAAACAGAAGAATAAACTTGTAAAGATGTAATTATTTCTAACAGGATAAATCCAGATTCTTTGTTGCTTTCTATCTCAGGCAGTCATGTGCATTCTAGATTAAAAAATAAGCCCAGGTTTACAGCACTACCGAATCTGAATGGCAGGATTTTGATTCTGCAGTAGATGACTCACACAGTGAGATTATATTCTTGCATAACAGGATCCTTGCAACTGTCTTAATAAAAAATAATTTCAGACAAAATAGTTATTAACTTTAGTTTGATCCTGATGGGGTGTTCACAGACAGCCCAATCCCAGCATCACCCAGAGCTGTCTAAAAACTGATGCAGATACAGGATAACAATATCTCTAAATTGCCACTAGGGAAGTTACAGACCATCTTGACTTAAAAGAATTTTAATCGCCCCTTCTTCTCCAAAGCCAACTCCTTAATACTGGCATCTGGATGCGGAGGCACAGGAACCTGGAAAATCCTGGGGACCAGAGGCCAGCTCACTGCCCATGCACAAACAGCCACTGAATTGTCCAGCACCCTCTGCCCAGCCAAGCACAGCAGAAACAAACCGTGACATCTTGATTCTTTCCAGAAACAGGGGTTTTGCCCCACACACCACATCAGAGGGGTCAAGAACCAGGAACTTCTATCCCACAGTCACCACTTTCCAGATTTTGCAACTTTGAGCTTTTGACTTTACCACGTTACATCTAAAACCAGTGTGTAACCCTCCCTGGCATGCAATGCATTACCAGTGCTCTGTACAAGCAACTTATCAATGGATAAACCAGCCTGAAGTCACAAACATACACTGCTACAGGTGTAAGATATTTCAGCAAGGAAATACACTATATTAATCACCATTACCATCTTGAACTGGACTCTTTGCTTAGGAAATCCTTCTTCTGCGTAGCAAATAGGTTCTACCTACTGACATGCTAGCTCTCTGAATAGTGAACACCATGTACAGACACTAATGACATATGTATTATCTCACCTCTAGGACAACATCAGCCGCATCATGGAGACATAAGGTCAAGGTTCCCACTCTTGTCAAATTGGTTACATATGAGAAGGTTATCAGGGTGACTGTTACAATGTGATGTGTAAACATGATGCCAAAATCCTAGAGCAGCAAGAAGCAAGGAAAAAAACAAAAAACGATGAAGCAAACAGTGATACTCAGTACTCTTATACAAAAATGGATGGATGTTTTTTAAACCCAGAATTATGGTTATGTTACATAAAGATCCTACTATATAAATGCATTAAATAGTCTGCTATATATTTCACTTAGACTGAATACAATAATCATCGTATGTTAACAAAATGCAAAAATATTACTGAAAGCTAGGCAATATCTACACTTCTCAATTCATAGTAATTTAACGTAATGAAGTAAACATTGGTGGCTGAAGTTACTTTGAAAAGGCATATGTACATACAAATCAAATTACATCATATTTTTTATACACCAAGCAACATACAATAGGCAAAATAACGCATCATTCACAAGAGTTCAAATAGCTGCAAAGGAACGGGAAACACATTTCCACCGCACTTGAAGTTATCAACAGTCACCTGCCAAGCACAACTGAGAGCTTTCACAGAGCTGAGAATCCCAGTTCCAGTTCTTTATTTGTTTGTTTTTAATGAAGCTGCTTTGCCTTCTCACTGTAACAGGGTCAGAAAAGTCTGCAAATGAGCTGGTGCAGCTCCTCCTACTCAGATCTAATCTGCTGCCTCCCAAATGATGCAGGTTAGCTGGTCTCCAGATCAGTAACTCTGAGTTATTTGGCCAGCAAGTAACTGTTACTACTCAAAAATACTGGAAGTCGTGAAGCTCCTGTAACATCACATTCCCAGATACATGCCAAGGGGCAGGCAACGCAGAGGGAACGAACGACCTGTCTGCCTGGCCTAGACTCCCAGATTGATTACTGAGAGAAGAGGACCCACAGAGATGAGGCTCTTGTCTGCAAGGCACCAGGTCAGTCAAAAAGAAGTCTTGCTGGAGTTTGCTGAACGACCCGCACAGCTTTGAGAAAGTGGTATCAAAACCCTGAAGAAAAGATCACAGGCATCATTTGCCTGGAGAGTTTTTCCATGCACCGGGTGTAAAGTTAGTACCACAGCTCTCAGCAGATTTAGCAGCTCTCATGCAGGGCTGTCTGAAGGGAGAGAGATGCAGGCAGTCAGAAGCAGCAGCTCTTCCAGGCAGCCTGCTTGCCAAGCATTTTGGGAGGTGGAATTTGGCTTTCCGGCAGCTTTCGTGGGTCAGTCCTGCTGAGCTGTGGTAGTCTTCAGCTAAGCGGCCCACAGCAGAGAAACCAAAACTGAGACCCTGCAGTCTTTAGAGAGGCAGCACCTGGTGTGCAAAGGGACTGAAGGTACACGTCGGGCAGGAGGGCCCTACGGAAAGTGCTGGTGAGCTCCCACTAACACAGGGTCAACTCCAGAAAAGCAGCAGCTACAGCTACTGACTGCTCTGTCTCTCCAATACTGGGAAGAGTAACTGCCTGGTGTCACTGTACCTCTCTCTGGGAATGCAGTGGGCACATAGCAGGCACCACTGTATTCAAGGACATGCGGTGCCACTGCCTCTCAGTACCAGCACTTGGCTTCACTGCAATGTACACCTGGAGTCCGTGGAAAAACCTGCAGCTTGAGCAGTCTCATTAACCGAATAGGGACAGGACCAGCTCCCTGCCTATCACTTTATGCTTAATGCTATCAGGTGCTATAAGGACCTATTTCCTACCCATCAATGGGCATTGCCAGTTTATCACCACAAAGCTGAGGGGGATGGGGGAAGGGAGAAAAGAAAGAAAAAGACTAAAAGCAGAGAACCATACCCTAGCCTGGTATACACTCGAGATTTCTCAGCCAGGTTATGTGGTCCCCAGCAGTGTGGAGCACAATCAAATACATTTAGCAGTCATACCAAGCCATTGCTTTAAATTCATTTTCTTAAAGCAGACTGAACAAAAAGAGAATTAAAGGCTGTTTCCCTTTCTAATGGTCTTAAGGGAAAGCAGGGGTACAGCATCTTAGTCATTTCAGTAACTACAAACCCCCACATGGGGACCATTTCACCATGCCATAATCAAAACAGCAAAGCACCTACCTTGGTCCCTGGGATTAGAAGAAAGCTACTAGCATTGCCATATGGCCATACTGCAGCCTAACTCTTTACCTGCTTCAGCTGCAAATGCTATGGCACTGTTCTTCATTTTCCTTCTAACAGCAATTATGTTAGCACATAGGCAGTCCAAACAGGGGAAGAAGCCAAGCAGAAAATCTCCTCTGTTTTTATAGCTGACACATTCATGTTCTACAAATATGAGATTTCTAGTCCCTCTTGGGAATTCTTCAAGGCATTCCTGACAATATGGATTATTCCTAAGCAGCCCTAATGCTCTTGGGCAGCAGTCTTCTGCACTTCTGCATGAGTCTACTTACAGAAATGCTGTCCAGGGAACTCCTTCTCTAATAATGTTTCTTAAAAGAGACAGTTATCTGACTCTGCCAGCTCTGAAACAGAGATGCTGGACTGACCTACTGAAAATTGTTAGAAAAAAGTAGCAGTGATATAAATAAGACTACTTATTTCAGTCCTTTCTTTCCTTTTGTGACATTTCTTTACATCAGTAATTAATACTATACTTTGAAGATGCTACCTGTTAGATTTTAATTATACATAAGGGTAATGAATACATAGAAACTAATGGTACAAGTCCCCATAGTGTCAAGTGGTACTTGCAGAAAAGCAGCTGTACAGGAATGGGCTGCTTCTTTTTTTAAATGTATTTCAAACTGCATATATGTTTGTGCAAGATGCATTTATTTACAGCAGATATGTAGCCTCCAGTTGTAACTGCTGAAAGATGTCATGTGCCTGTGTCATGAAAATATGTGGCTAAGAACAGGAGAAAGAACGTACTCCTGACACCATCAGTGAGAAGAACATAGGTCAGACAACAGAGAGACCCCATGGGTCTCAACTTGTAGACAAGCCCTCTGGAATCAAGGCTTCTGCTACCCATGTTTGTTTAACATGTCACGCTCATTGACTAAACTGCCAAGTGGCTATGGAGCATTAGTGCCACTAAAGGGCAAAACATCATCTTCATTAGTCACCCCAGCTTCTGGAAATGGGCTATGTTATAGATCACTAAGGAAAGGGAATATCACCAGCTAAAGGTTTCAACCATTACAATTCTAGTAAAGGTCTGCAAAATGTACACAATCTACATTCCTTTCCTCTGAAACAAAATAAATCAGCTCTATGACTTTTTTTACTGAGTTTGAAGAAAGAGATGTAGGATCCAGATTTAGTGAAATATAGCATAAATTTTCTAGAATCAAAATGGAATATTCAGGAAAATTAGCAGCTACAGACTATTTTATTTTGGGAATGAGTGAACTGTCATTTTTTTAAAAAAGTAAAACACAGAAGCTCTAGGAATTGCCAACTGCTTGGAACTAAAAGGTGTGAATACACAGAAAGGTCTCCTCGATCTTCTATAAGCCTGTTAAAACACTGAGTAGAAATTTTGTACATTCCCTTAAATACACCTGTCAAATATTTTTCTATTAAACAATACTTCAGGTATCCAGAAAGCATGTAAATAAGCCTCACTGCTATTAAAACTCATCAGGGGCTTGAGAGAGTAACAAAGTTCCCTGATCTAGTTTTTTTAGTCTATGTTTTACAAAAGAGGGGTATCGGAAGCTGGAGAGAGATGATAAGAAACCAGATCATACTAGGTTGCAGTCTTTGCAAATGAAAACCCTTAAGGGTAGAACATCATTACAGCAACATAGTAGATACTTATGAAGCAAACAACATGCCATTTTAAAACCGTAAAAGTTAATCTACTCGGTTTGCTGCCTTAATGCCAATAGTAGGTATGTGCAACAGCCTAAACAGTTTGCTCACACCTCTTCAGCCAGGCAAAGATAATCTGGTGGAATTTATAACACCTAAATAAAGATAAAAAGGTATTTGAAAGTCAGCAAACCATTTGGAAGTCACTTTAGAGTCAGGAATTCGCTATTAGAGAAGAATAAAATGGAGATGGAAAGCAGCAAGTACATTTCTCTTGAGCTACAGTGAGTAAAAGACCAGTGCTGGAGTTAGGCCAGTGCTGAGTGCTGGTGCTTTCAGAGAACACCTACTGCACCTCACCTTGAGAGAAACCTGGCTACATAAAAGCGGTTGGCTGAATCACCGCAGTGCAGGAGGCTGCCAGGGCACTTTTGATCATCCCAGACTACAACACAGTCACTGCTGAATTTAAAGTAACTAAAATGATAATGAAGACTTGGATAAAAGTATTCCTCTCACTGTAACATAAAAACATCAACAGGTTTCTTAGGCTGAGAACTGTTAATCTGCTCTGTATAAGCTGTCATGAAATATTACAATAGTGTCTGGCATTAGCTGGCAAATTTCCTGCTTCTTCTAGTTAAACAGAGCCTTATTTCACATGGGCACCATTTCACACATTGCATGTTGGGTACATTAAGAGGTTTCCACATTTTTTAAACTAAACCTGCTCTTTAAAAGAGAACTATTATGGTGCTGCAAGAGCTGGGGTCTCTGTCAAGCTTGTACTACTTTTTGTCAAATACTGTACACTCCCAGTGCTAATATTTTTCAACTCACGGGTTTTCTTGACAGCTTGCACTCACCCCTGGCCACAGAACAGTTTTACTGTGTGACACCAGCGCATGGCCACATTTCTCCAGTCTGACCTTCTTAGTTATCAATTTTGCTTACACTACAAGGAGAACTGTCTCTACAGTCCAAACTGGTCAGTGATCTAGTAAGTTATTTGTAAACACGGCATCTTCACTGCCTCCTGCAGGGTGCTTATAATGAAAGGCTTTTGACTTGCTATCATCGCATTGCAGATATTGTGCTCCTGCTCTCTGCTGAACACAGGACATTCTCAGACGCAGCAGATGCACGGGACACTGCTTTGATCTGGTGCTCTGGGTTCAAGCACTGCAAATCTGCCGCAGGGGTGTTACTTAGCTGTTAGTGATCCACTTCCCCACCTCCATCTCCCATTCTGTTTCCACAGTAGGCTGCTGCAAAGTCTTCCTGATAACAAGTACAAGTCATTTATATATAACTGAGAAACAGACTTGCAAAAGATTGGTTACTTGCACCTGTACTATGGACAGGATGAGGCTTTAGCTCTGTGCCCAGCTTACCAATGGGAACAAACTCTCCAAGTCACGAGGGAAAAAGCTACAGCATTTGCTCATGAGATACTTAAATGAGAAAGGTATTACTGACCCTCCCAATGGCCCTTTTCAGAAGTGTACATCAGTGCTGAACCTAGATGCTGTTCAGGTAGCCTCCAATTACTTTTCACATGAGCAAAGCAACTAGTCAGGAATCAATTAAATATTCTTTAAAGATGTATTGTACGGCAAAATTGCAGTACTGTTGCAATTGCAATGCTGTTACATTTTCCTCTCCCTCAGGAGGTACCCAAAGAAAATAAAATATAACCAATGGCACAGTGCAGAGGGCTGAATATGAATGTAGGGGGACTGATTAGACACACTACATTTCTGCAGCAATAACCTGAACAATTCTGTAACATTGCTGCAGAGATTTGGTTTTAGTTGATATATTGACAAATGGCTATTCAGCATTGCTGGCACCTGCAGCTTACATATATTAGTCAATCTTACTCATGATTTAAATTCATCTCCACTATCATACAGCTCCATTGAGCACTGTTTTTCTACATCTCTGTTTTTTGAAACAGTAAAGTTGTACTCATTTCAAGCTCATGATTAATAGAATGTTTAGAATCTACAGACAATGCAAGCAAGGGATTTACACATATTCATCCTAAATTGGTTGTTTTGCTTACAATTTACCTTCAAATATGGATTTAAAACTTGTGGATGTTTTCTTGAGATTTCTACTTCTGGAAAAATTTGGAAATTCAAATAGAGGGGTGTTTTTCTACATACATAGCTCTGACACAAGACTCGCAGTAGCATACTGTGGTTCCAAATAGCAGATAAATTTATTCAGGACATACTGGATCCTTCACTTATTCTTTTCAGAATTATGCTTCTGCTAAAATTCTAGTAAACAGGGATTTTTCCATTAACATAGCCTACAATGATTTAATTAAATGACAGCAGAAGGAGGCACATAAAAATATTATAAAATCCTTCCAAATGTTTTAAACAAGTAGTTTTGCAACATTAAAAAACACTGCAAGAATAGCTCAATGGACTGTTATTATAGAATGACTGTTGTGCTGCCTGTTCTGCTATGGACTAGCACGTTCCTTGGAGGACAGAATTTGCATGAAGGAATATGCAACAGGTTGCTACTGATACTGGAAAAATGTTTTTATCTGTCCAGAGTTTTATTTTCTTGATTAATAGCTCCTTAATAGCAATGCTCAGCTACTTGAAATTTCATAACCATAAAGGTAAGATTAAACGTAACATTGTTTTTTAATATTAAATGTATCCCTGTTTTTACCATCCTTTTGTAGAATTAATTGAAAGCCCTCATAGAACTTACCAAAGTGATACTGTGAATTTGTTTGCTCTGTCATTGATATTTCATCATTTAACTCTTAGAAGAAACAGTACATCTACTAGCTACTACGTGTTCAATTCCTTGCAAATCACTGTATGAGAGCAGAAGGTTTTTCTGGC
This sequence comes from Buteo buteo, assembly GCF_964188355.1. Taxonomy (NCBI): domain Eukaryota; kingdom Metazoa; phylum Chordata; class Aves; order Accipitriformes; family Accipitridae; genus Buteo; species Buteo buteo. Next base: position 32,344,824 of record NC_134175.1, read on the forward strand.
TGATGCTATTTCCCCTTGAATATTTGATTACTCCAGGTTCTTCTTCCCACGTGCAGAAAAAACTCACATCATAGTAACAAGTAACAGAGTAAGACAAGCACTTCAATACCAGTTTCTCAGTGACAAATATCTGCAAGAGGTGGTGACTAGAAAGAACTGTATTTCCAGTTCAGGGCACAGGTAATACAGGTATTCCTCAAGTCAAGAATGATATGTGCTTAAAGCTTTCAGTGTTTTTAGTCTCATTGTTCTTACCTTTCTTTTGATGTCAATGAATTGAGAAAACATTAAGGACCAGTAGAATGACAATTCAACTATGTAGTAATAATGAAGGTCAGGCAGCAGTGGCTGAAAGATGGAGATGAGAAAAGGTTAATAGAGTCTAACTGACATTATATGCAGCTGAGGTCTATAGGAGACATCTTTAATCATGGGGGGATTACTGAATTATACATAAGCATCCCATGTAAGAAAAATTATGACGGTTGCCTCTTTCAAACTTTGATGGCTCTGGAAAAAAAAAGCTCCCCAACCTACCCTCCTCTTATGTTTTAATCTTGACAGTATTGTAATATTGTAATACCCCAGAACTATGATGTTGTCTGTTTGGAACGTAGAACAAACTGAAGTCTGAGTAGTCCTACATCTATTTTGAAAGATACTTGAAACATCTTGCTGTACGTCAGTAATGTGGGTTTCAAGCACAGCAAAAGAAACAATGCTAGAGCAGATTAGAGAAAAGTAATGCTAGTATATAATCTCATCTGCTCATGATGAAAATGTTGTGAGCTTTAAACAGGGCTCTTTCTAATATAAAAGCCTACTTTTAAAGAATTTAACCATTTTCTGGGAACATGTTAACATTTGGAAAGAAGAAAATAAATTTATTGAGGCATCTTGTTTGATATACAACATGGTTACACAGACGTTTAAAAGTAAAAGAAATAAAAAACCCAAGACACAGGAACTGATGCACAACCAAAACCAACCTGGGGTTACTTCAAAGAAGGTAACTGTTGGCACACATAAGCTGTTTACGCCCCAGCCTCAGAGAGCCAGTCCTAGGAACTACTCTAATTTCCATGCTATTGTGCCTCCCTGCTAGTCATGTCTTCCATCACAGTGATAGAGAGGAGCACTGGCACAGGAGAAGCTCCTGAGGGCATCTCCTGAGGGATTAGATGAACCATCTCTAGAGCAGTTTGCACTGGCACAACCATGCACTGAAGCAGGGCATGAGCAATTTCCATCGGCAAGAAGCATTTCAGTTGCCTCTTTTATTCCCATTCCTTTTTGCAGACCAATTCTTTGCAGCTGAAGAACAGTCCTTAGGTGCCCACTGAAGGCTCTATGTGGGTTATTTAAATATAGACATATGCTTATGCTTTATGAAAAATGTGTATGCTCAAAATTTATGTTCTAAAGCCATTTCTTGGGCCCATATAATCTGTTTTTTGATTTAGTGAGACTGCCAGTAAGCTTTTAATTAGGTGTAATTAAAAAAAGGGAAGAGAACATGAGTTAGCAATGAACCGCGACTATTATACTCATTATTGCAAGAAAACTCACTGGGGAAAATTTCTAGTAAGACAATTAAGATTGTCAGCTGCTTCATTAACAATAGCATTAGTATTTCTAAACCCATACATACTAATGTAGGGGGATTCTAAAGATATCATGGTTTCCCTCCATGAAAGGATCAATAGTGTGTGTTTAACTTAGTTTAAATGTCAGGTTTCAGCTCTCCATAGACTTAACTTCAACAGGACTATTCTCTGCTTATAGGTAAATTGTCACCTAAATGATCCATCTGACTGTATCTACAGTAAGTCCAGCTGGATTTCTGCAATGCTGTGTTGAGTAACTTACAAAGGATTTGTAGCAAATGAGATTAGAAATTTTATCTAGTTAAGGAAAAAAAAATTGAAAACCCAGTATTTAATCCTCATTAGCACCCAACAGACATTTTAATCTCTGAGACAAAGACTTTGATAATGACTTTTATTTGATGATTTGCTTTCTGTTGGACCCTCTCTACTAGTAGCATGATTTTAGATACAGTAAACTTGGTTGCCACCCTCTAAAAGTTGTAACTAACTTTCTGAATGACCTTGTTCTTCTCTTAAGTCTGGTAAATATATGTTCTTTAACCAGTAAGATTCATGGTCTTTTGTCATAAGTAAATATCTTCTTGCATGCAATAACACAAAAATAGTAGAAAAGAGGACTGAAAGGCACCAGTGACTGCAGCTGTACAAATTCTGACAAACAATTGTTCCTAAAATCTCTGAGGGATGAAGATTCAACACTTCCCGCATTCAATTTCTTCTGCTGCTTCCCTAATGTTATTCAGTTCACCCTCCAGTCCTTGGGTGGAATTTAAGTCATTATTTCTTCTGAGGCTAAATGACCAAACTCATTCAATCTCTCTCAGATCAAGATTTCTGGTCATTCATGCTGAACTATCTCCACTGAACTATTTCCAACTGGTACACAACCTTCAAGAACAGTAGCACCTAAACCTAAACACGGTTCTCCTGTTCAGCCTGTCCAGGGCTGTTCACTGTTATAGGGAATTCATGCGTCTTTCAGACAATACCCTTCTTCATCCTTTCCAGTCTGGCTATTTTTTTTTCCCTCCCTGCCCTTAAGGGAAAAAAAAAAAGGCAAAAAAAAAAAAAAAAAAAAGCAATATGCCCTAGACAGGTTAGGCTCGTTAAATTGCAAACTCTTCGCAGGAGCTTTTAGAATTCAATGTAAACTATATTTGGATAACAGCTAGTACACTGCCTCTCTCTCTATTGAGACTCCTGGATGCTGAATTAACCCCCCCCACCCCACCCCCCCCAGCATTTTAAAGAAGCTCAGGTTTAGAATTAGAATTCAGACTAATTAAAAGAGCTACCAAAAGTTAGCCTCAAAAGTTATTAAAAATTTTGAAGACAATCTTACTAGCTCACATTTGAAACTTTTGTTACCTCTGATTTATAGCAAAAGGAAAAATTATACTTCACAACTTTAATCTCTTGTTGCCTCCTGTTATACAAAGGTTATTAAGGAAACAGGTGTCCCTTAGCTTTCCCAAAAGGGTTTCCAAAGTCCATTCCTAGCCCACATACATGATGATACTTTTTCCTCTAAAGGGCTACCTTACTGTTATTGTTAATAATAAAAGGGAACACTTAATTGATTCACCGATCCTCACAACATCCATGTTGTAAGCTACTTCTATCAGACCAGGAGGCAAAATGAGGTAGTGGTACAGCAAAGGCAGAATTCAGGAGTTATCTTTTCTGAAAAATACTTTGAATCCTTTACAGCAGGTTGACTGCTCTGTTTAAATACATCCCATACTTTTAACAACTATCTCCAGTAGCACAAACTAATGGAAAGCACAGGAGAGGTTTCTCAAAGCTTTTTGGGTATGCAAACTCTAGAAGCCCCTGTTCAACCAGATAATGGTAAATAAAATTTCTACCCTTCTCCTTTCACTTGTCCTGCTCCTTCTCCCCTTGGCAGAGAATAGTTTCTGGAGTTGTAGGGCTACAGTTAACCCTGGTGTTATGCTGTTGGAGCAACTGTGCTGCTGTGAAAGATGGCCAGAAGTTGGACCTAGGAATTAAATATTCCTGGAACTAGTTAAAACCTTAGCAGTGCAGTGAGGAGTAAGTGTTATTTTTTTGAAGACTCTTTTAATGAACCAAATTTCAACCTTGAGCAAAATTTTTTCCGAGGACTGAAAGAGGGAATGAGTGCAGCAGGACACAAACTGAAAGGGCATTTTTACATTAACAGCGGCATTCTTCTCCTTAGCAAAGGAGATAAGTGACTTAAGTCCTTTCTTTGAAGTTATTTACTTTGACATAGAACAGAGAGAAACACTGACACTTTTTGAATTCATGAAAATACAGACATTGCTGAAAATAAAGACTTGAAATCAGTCTCAATTCTCTCAATTTTACCTTCTCTCGTTGTAAGCTTCCATGAGGTCAGGACTGGATAGCCCTATTTAACTACCTAAAGAGAAACCTACCTTCTCTCTTCAGTCTCCTCTTCAATCGCACCAACTGCCAGGGATTAACTCTTGCCCTGTATGCAGTGTAACAACTATGAGAACTATACTGGCTTTTTCCCAACTTGCTGAATCTGAGGCTTTGCTAAAACTTTCATTATCCTCAGAACTTTGTAAAAAATGACCATTCTACTTCCGTTGCAGATGTCTGCTTTCATGGTTAGATTTCCCAGATCTGTTTTCAGATCCTGTGCTTCATTTCAAAACAGGTGTGACAGCTATATTCATCTTTCCCATCTTGAACTCAAGCAAGATGGGGAGCATCTAGCAATGTTCTGAAACGCTGAGTAGCCCATTCACGCTAACATACTGACACAAAGCTCCACCATAATAAAAACGGAGCTCTGCAGAGGTGTCATGTTTGTTTTTAGGCACCACTGTGACTTTTACCTGATATGGATACCCGTTCCAGCACTGTCTGGTATTCCAGAGCCAGGGTGTCTGAGAGAGAAAGGAAAAAAAAAAGGTCTGTACACACCATTTTGGGCAATATAAATGTATATGGTTAATACAAGTGAAAGACAAAGCTACAGGAACAGCTTAAAATTTGCAATTTTTAATACAGGCTATGAAAACTGAATACAACAAGGAGATTCCTCAAAGTTTCACAGCATGAATTAGAGCAACCTGCCTGTTCACAAAGATTTTTGGTTGGTGCACCATGACCTTTCTTTTGCAAGAGTGCAGGCTGAATGTAATCAGCTTGTGCTCAGGTGGTCAGATCTCACATTACCTTCTCAATAGCACAGGAAATCTTGGCCTTAGGCTGCTCAAACATTTTAAAGAACATTCCTTTCATGTGCTGTTACATATAAGCATCCTTCCATACAGGATCCATCCTTTAGCCCAGCCACATCAGCTCATGATAGCAAATCATACCTTTTTCATTCCTGGCTGAAGACATGACCGTCCAGAAGTGATAGATCTTGCTACCACACAGAAAATACTCTGATATCTTAGGGCAACATGAAAGGTGCCAGAGACAAATTTATTGTAGTATGCATCTACAGATTGCATTGCAAAAAGCTGAGCAAACTAAAAGACTTGGGAACATGCAGCTCTGTTATGCTTCCTGTTTCTTTGCTGCTTGTACAAGATTTATGTGATTATTTGTCTTTCAATGCCGCAAGAGAGTCTTTTAAATCTTTTCTTGTAAGCAGGTTATTTCTTTCAGAGTTCTTTCGTTTTACCTCTTTTTCTGTGCAACTAAGTGGACTTGAGATAGAAAATACCATACAGACATGCTCTTCTACCTAACATACTCAACCATTAAGTATTTCCATATCGGCTAGTAAGAACATGATCAAATCAACAGCTACCAAGCAGCCACTCTTCCCTTTTTGTGCATGAGCAGGAACAACTCCTTTCAGATATGCATGTCTTGCAAAGCACAGCTGCATCTTAGGTTCTGGCAGCATCTGGACTTTGAGAAGCACATGTCTACAGTACAAGTACCCACGCACTGGGTATCTCACTAGAAACATGAGAGAAAACCATGGATGCAAGATCTTTGTGCAACTCCTTTACATAACCTTAACTGCTCTACATCCAAGTACAAAGGAGACAGAACATCATTAGTAAGTCTCTTGGATTAAGGCACAAATACCCTTACAGCATTAAATGCTTCCACTAGATTACATTTTTTCAAATAAATCCTCATTGCATGAGACGACATTTTCTTGTTTTTACCATCAGGTGGAGTAGTTCAGCTCAGGCAAAGCGTAACAACAAACTCATGCAAAAGACAATGGGTGAGTGTGAAACCAAATAAAATGAACACTAAGCAGAATGTTAAACCCCAGGCTGAGAATCAGGCTAGGTAGGAAGGATTTGTACCATATCAAAAGACAGGATAAATTCTAGCCAGAATTATAGCCCAATTCCCAACTGATACTTAAGTTCTAATTGCGATTGGTCTTACAGAAGGTCCTTATAGCCTTTGTTGGTTAACAGTGATGTAATATGATTACTAAAGGCTCTTCCTAGTTTTTTGAATGTGTCTTTCACATGGAAAATAAGATAAAATAAAACCTGCACACCCATACCCCCAGTGCTCCTGAAATGGCAAGGAATAATTCTTACTGTAACCTGAGCAGAATACCAATGTTAAAAGTAACAGACCTCCTAGAGTTTCTGATATGCCACTCACAAGGATGCTGTAAGAATGATTAAAGTCCATACAATCTTATTCTTCTATTAGGAATAATTATTTCATGCAATAATTTATTTGTTCAAACATCTCCACAGTAGTTACTGTGCTAAGTGAGTTCCCCTCATTTCACACAACAAAAAAGGTCTTTGGAAACAGCCACAGCCCCTCTGCAAGTGTTACTAACATACAGAACCTAAAATATTTCTGTCTGACAGCTGCCTAAGTTAGATCCATCCAAATATTGTAGGATAATTCATATTTTTAGCCAGGTTTGAAAAGCTGTAACTGTCTTTCATATCAGATTCAACAAGAGATAAGAGATGCTTTCTCCCCAATTATTTTGCTACCTAAATTACAGGTGCTATCAAAAAATGCACATTTTTCTCTTTCAAATATTATGACATCTTAAGGCTTCTTCAGAGAGATGCCTGCTGCAGGAGCTGCAGATACAATTAAAATGCTGAATCCTAAATAAAGTAGGAACCCATAACCACAGAGCCTGAAAGGATATCACAAACTAACAAACAATATAATATATGCATTAAACCTCAAAAGAGTAACACATTGCAGAACATCTGCCTCTTCTGAGCCACATAAGGCTCAGAAAACCATGCTGCCATCTCAGACAAAGTGCTTCTGAGTACCTGTTTGGAAACCTAATGGATCCTATGTGGGCAACAGTGGCTAAGACAGCAGGGCACCTACACCACCTTCTTTACCCCTCTTTCCATCCCAGTCTCCCCTCCCCCTGACTGGCCTTGGCATCCCTGAGTTGACTCTAACAGTTGCAGCAGCAGGGGACTTTGGTTATGCTTGCCCTGGAGGGTTTTAGGGAAAAGGTAGAGAAAGAGCTTGGTTTAAGCACAGCTTTCCCCTCTGTAAATTCCTCTAGACTGAAACCTAAATTCTCCATGTAGACGATGGTTATAGTTGGAGCAAGAAGCATCTTGTTTAGTCCTCTGTGAACCTCACAACTGTGGGATACTCTGTGCAGGCTTCAGCAGGAAAGAGAGAATCCTAAAAAAGCCCACACAGTCCGCAGTGTGACACCTAGACAGACTAGTGAAGGGTGGATTAATCAGAAAGGACCTAATACCGTCATTCTCAGGGCTCACCTGAGCCCTGTGTGTTCTCACAGGATGCGTCTGTGAACTTCCTCACACCAGGCAAGCTCACCGTGGAGCAGAGCCCAGCTCTTCCTGAGAAGTGCCATGATGGATGGGGAGAAAAGGTCAGTGACTTGGCTTTGCAACAGATCTTTTTTTGATGAAATAAAAAGTGTGCTACTGTTTTCCACTGCCTGTTGAATTCCCAAATTTCCATTTTACTTCTTGTTCTTGGTATATAATCTCTGGGGAAGACAGGAACCTGAGGGTACTGGAGAAGAGAGGAAATGCAAAGATCCTGATAACAAAAAGGCATTCTTAAGCTGGAAACAGAATACTAAAAACATCAGTACCAATTATGTCAGGCACAAAGCACCAGCCCTACAATGCTGACACCCTCCCTTACAGAACATAAAGAAGTTCAGATAGAAACTTAAGCTTTACCACACTTCGGTGCAGTGCCTAATCAGTGCAGTATCATTGACAGAGGATGACGACAAACAGCTGTTGAATCTGCTGTAATTTATAGCATTAAGGAACAAATCTCTATTATTTTCATTTTGTTACAGGAATATCTTTCAGAACCCCTTCAGAAACAAAACTTCTCTTGAGACAAGGGAATGACTAAGGATTTAGGAAAAAAAAAAAAAAAAAAAGAACAAATGATCTGAGATGTCTGCATACTTAGTCAGAAGCCTCAGGTAGTTTGCATCCATTGTCCCATTCAGTTATATTTAAAGAGAGCTTATAATTGGGCCCTGGCTTTCAGAAGCCCCAGAGCAATGAAAATCCATGTCTTGCTCAAATTGCTGCTAGTACCTAGTATGTGAAAGGTCAGTTTTGGTAGTAAATGGAGGAAAAAAAAGTAGTACAATAAAAAATTTTCCATTTGTGATCAGTTCCCTAGACAGCTGATTTGGCTGAAAGGTATTTTTGTGTGTATTTTATCAGGGAGGCAGAAGATGCACCTGATGAAGTATTATTTTAAAGTAACAAGGTAAATTTTAGTTCATTATACAGTAATAAAAATAACTAAGAATACTTCCCTCTCATCCATATGTACCCAGCAAAACCCACTGAGTATGGGAAACACACAAAGGCCACAGGGTAGGCTCTCAAAGGGATGGATGAGAGCCATACATGTCACCAGCAAGTACTTTCCCATATTGTCAGCAAGCCAGCCATCAAATGTGTGTGTATCAGGCATGTCATGGGTGTAAGTGAATTCCACACACATTTTATAGAATCAGCTTGTGTCTGTAAGTATAAATATATATACACATAGGTCACATAAATTTGCAAGTAACTGCTTTTGGGCAGCTAAAGTTATTTCCACAGTTCGTCTCACTGCAAGTTGCTGTATCAGCAACTGAGACATTTTTCCTTGTACCCAGCACAACTAGTAACCCCAGTATGCAAGTTGTACCCACAAGCATTAATGTTGCTTTGCCCTTGGAAGTGTGAGCCTATAGATAAATAAGAGATGTGCAAAAAATGAATACAGAGTTGCTGGCACTCTTTTTTTCTTTTTGTAGTCCATAAACTTGAAACAAGTAACATATTGAAGATACAGTTCCATAAGTTTATCACTAGGTCTCATGACAGCAAAACCCAGCTCTCCACAGAGCAGCTTCTGCCCTAGCAGTTTGGAGTATTAGAAAGAGCTGTTACGCACCTGGTTTACGCCTGACCACACAGGCATGTTGTAACTCCCAAAGGGTTCTTCCTAAATTCCCAGATGAGTAAGAAAAATCTTCTGGCTTTTCCAGCAGATAAAGAAATACAATCTGCCTGCTGTTTTTATCAGAACGCAGCAAGTAAAAATCCAGGAACAGCATGACAGATTCCCCACATCTCACAAAAGCCTATTTATGCTCAAAACCATATTTCAAATCAAAATGAGACATCCTCAGTCCCCCAAAAGATTTTAAGTTGCTTTTGAAATTAGAAAACTTTTGACCTCGTAAAACAGAACCAGCACAATAAGAAAACCTGAGCATTCACTGTGTATATGCTTACTACTCTGCAGTCTCAAAAGGCCAAGATTTTATCTGGCTTGGTTAATGTATTTGGATACAGCTTTACATAATTTGTCTCCAACAGCTACAAGCAATATTAAGTGGAACAGAAATTAGCAGTATTAATTAAAGTCAAGATAATACATACTTCTGGCAAAGTTCTACCCCCCTCATTTATTTTGGGCTGATAGGGGCAAACACGTCTCACAGCATTTGTATCACTACTTTCATCAAGCTAGAGCATGTCCTTGCTCTTCACAGAAACAAGTGGTACAACTGAGGCGAGAAGATTTCTTCTTGGTTAGGGTTTACTTAGCCCCCCAAATGCTGTGTGCAATTTGCTCTTAACCCTAGACCTAATGTTCGTTGTCTGATGCAGACATATGACATACACATATTTTTTTCCTCAACAGCAGCTGCCTTCTCCCACTGCAGGCAGAACACCATCTCCTGCTCCTGTGGACCGATGCCTCGCCATATTCTGAGCTTTACAGCTTATCTACCTAAGAGCGCAATTGTAACAGCAGGGGACAAGGAGACTACAATCTTTCTGTTGACTGCAAAACATAGAAATATTTAACACTTTCCACCTCTTTTTATTATCCAGGAACTTAAAGTTACAGGCTTTTAGTGAACAGCACCTTTCACAACATCAGCAGATGGACAATTATTCATAATTAACAGTTGTTTGGGGGTGTTGGGTTGTGGGGGTTTTTTTTGCATTTGATCTTCTATGTGCTTAAATTAAATAGTATCTCAATGTTCACTTTTTTCCCAATTACAGCTAGGGATTATAGCAATTTTTTCTTTTTCAGTATATTATTAAGCATTCCTCTTGCACATCACTTGGTTGAATAAGCACTTGCTTAGAGGGGAATTACTTAAATTACTTGCTTTCTTTTTCTTTCTGCAACACCTGCATCCTCTTGGCATGGTATGCTGAATGACTGCTGACATTAGAGAGAAAATCAGATTACCAGGCAGCACAAAAAGCATTCTTCTGTAGTTTCCCATGCCAGGGGCTCTATGTTCTAGTGTAAAAATTAATCTCTTAGATGCAAATTCCACAGTAATCCTGGGTTTCCTTCCCCATCTTAATTGGCTCAATGGTGATCAATGTAAGTGTAGACTACTGCAGCCTCTCTCTCTTAAGGAGAGTATACATCCATTAAAACATCTGCTTCTGCATATAATGTACAAACTAATACACTTTTTTCTTTTTTTCTTCTCCACTTTTTACAGAAAAACTCCTTGGTATTAATTGTTGTAAAACAAGTCACAGTTTTACAAGTCACAGAAAGTGACCTTGCTTTTTTCACAAGTATCAATATTTTACAGTGTTTTTCTCTCCAGCAGAAAGAAAATGAAACTCTTCCTCATTTTCCTTGATTTTTAGAAGAAGATTTATAAAGGAACAACCAGAACGTTCTGAGTCAACTTTTCAACATTTCTATCATCTTCCACTAAGTTTGCCTGGCCTTCAAGGACTTCAGATTTATGATGTCTTGGAAGCTTTCTCTGATTACCTACACATGTGTTTTTTTCTTGTTATCCTCTGAAAAATTACCCTGGGTAAGACAGGATCTGAAGCATGTTAACATCATCCCTTGCTATTGTTGTATCTGGTTTGCTCCTACTTAAGCATTTCTCATACTAAAGTCTCACTGATTTAAAAAATACATCAGACAGTTTCCAGTCTCTACTGGCCACCTGGGACGGGCATAGAGGGCACAACCTCAGCAGCAAACGATGCCAATAGCACTGGCTGGTATTATTTATGGCACGCTGAACTGTGGAATAAACTTACTCTCTGCAAGCACCAGTGTTTACTCACCTACACATCAAAATTAAGTATACTTCCCTCTACCCACAAAATCACTAAGTTCTGACAGAACACCATGCTGGGAACAAAGAGAACTCAGCAAAACAACAAAATCCATGGCTACTATTTTGCATCAACTTCTGTGTGTTCTTCCTTCCAGTGACTGGTGATTTAGTTTGGGATGCAGTTGCTTCTCACACCAGGAATAGCATTTTCATAAATTCTTCACAGACCCAGGCAGTCATTCATATTTCTTGGCACAGCTGACAATAGAAGTGAAGACAATGTGACACATTGCCAATGGACCTCCTGAGGTTCTCTTATATATTGTGACTAAGCAAGCTATTACAAGTTTCTGAAGAACTGTTTTTTTCTCTAGAGCTTAGTGCTTTGTGTCTGCAGAAAAAAGGTGTTAGGAGGGAAAAATGCTTTTGCAACGAAGAGTGCTCAGCCTTTCAGCAATCTGCACTGCTGATTTCCAAACATAATTAAAAATTATACTTCTACTAATCAGAAACTATAAAATATATGGAAGGACGCATAAAAAGCCAAGATTAACAACAATCACTGGAAGGTGCACTTGACATTTCAAATGCAAATATATGTGTGGGCACAAAAATATTTTTAGAAAAAATATGAATTCAAGTTTGGATTTATTTAAATAAAATGATCTCCGGAAAGGCAGAGTAAGCTCCATGCACCACATACATCCACTTTGCCCTTTAAAAATATGATGTACAGAGATCTGGTGTTTACATCTTGTGCTGATAAGCATGTAATTTCAACTTCCAAATGATGTGGAAAATGAAGATGGCAAAAGGAACAGATAATCCTAGAGAATCTGGAAGGGTCATTATATTGAGGCAATGCATTCATTGAACAGAAGTGAAGAACACTCCAGCTGGAGAAGCTGGTGCCTGTAGCATCTCCTCCCCCTGCTCTGACCAGCCAGCCACCAGTCCCCTTACCAGGCCTAGACATCAAAATATTTGCTCTCATGTGAGTACCTTCCTCCTCTGGCACTTTCTCTGCTAGTTGCTTTGTAGTAAGCAAAACTTGTTAAAACTTTTGCCTTCATATGTAATAGTAACATTTTCAAGGACTCTTTTGTCATGAGCAGTTTGGGCAGCCAGTAGTGCTATGACAGTTTAGAGCAGCTGAGGGTCTATATAAATATTGTAGAAGCCAGGCTAAAGTTCCTATTCATTTGCAGGTAACAGCTTTCCCAGCAACACTACTCAGTGTATTTTGTAGTCACTATCTGCACAGTAAGAAGTGTGCCTAAAAAGTAGTGGACACATTCAGCTGAGCACTCCAGATGCCTGAAAACACTCTGGTGAAGCAAAGCAGCGGTAAATCCATTAGCTTTAAAGCTGCCTTGTATTTTTTGATCACAGAGCCAGACCACATCAATTAGTTTACAATTTGTATCTAAGAGGATATTTATGAATTTATTTTATTAAAACAGACAACACACAACTGTAGGTCTGGAATTAGTTTGTAAAGAGAGAGTGCTGAGGTTTACACTTGGCAAACCATGCCTTGGTAGGAGGGTGACTTGTATAAAATCATACCTTTAAGAGACCAGCAAAAATCCCAAGAGCAAATTATTAAAAAAATAAATAGGGCAGTTCACCCCTGGTACATCACTGCAGAGCTGCATGATTTCAGTGTACTTCTGGTTTTCCTACAGGATGCAGCTTCAACAAAGCTCCAGGGTTTCCAGCGCTCTGTGCTCTGATACTACAGTTACTCAAAAGGCATACAGGAAAGTGGTTAATAACTAAACTCATCATTACATATCTACTTTCTGTAATTATAGCTCCTATTTGTGGCTGCTCTGCTGGAAGAGTGCATCTGTCTGACTTTGGCCAGCCACTGACTTCCATACCATGTGCTGATGGGAAGCGTTTACCACGTCCTTCACTGTACTCCTGATGCTGACTTTTGGAAATTCCCAGGGAGCTGCTTTCTTTTGCAGGATTCATCATGTGCCATAAGGGCTTGCTTCACTGACATATGCTCCATAACTGCATGCAGCCCACAAAGGGAAACAAAGCCAATTTTTAATAATAACAAACCAACAACTCCTTACTAAGTGAGCACTGAGGTACAACTTCACGCACAAAACCAGATGTTTAAGATTGTGTTATTTATGAACCTACATACATACATTCCCTACTGGAAAAAAGTTGTATAGAGAAAAAACAAACAAAAGCCCCCTCCACCTTCTACTCCTTCAACTGTTGTGTTTTGGTGTACCTTTGTATAGGCACTTTGCAGCAAGGTCTCAAAATCATCCCTGACAGTCTGAAAATTAGAAAGTTATTGCAACTGCAGAATTTTTGATAAGAAATATAGGATTTCTGTAGCTCACAGGGCCAGAATTTATCCCCAGAGAGGCAAGAGTGTGTTTGAATCACACAGTGCCACTACAGGCAGTGAACTCCTCGCTCTCAGTGCTGCCACTAAAACCTTGACAGAAGAGCTGACTGCTGCTAAACACAGAGACACCACCAAGTCCCACCTGATGACCGAGGGAGCAGAGCTCCTTCAGACAGGTTGCTGGAACAGGTGAGCCAAAAGCACCCCATCTCCATCCACACCAGTGCGATGGTCACTAGATAGGGACCCATTTCTAAGCACTTCAGTCACTAGGCGCAGCTAAAACGAGGCATAAGCCTAAGCAACCATGAGTAAGGACAGACTAAAGTAACCTCTTCCCCTCCCACTCCTGCAACCATTGCATTTTTCTGAGGTTAGTGCATATATACTGCATCAAGGCAATTCACCTGTGGGGCTGTAAGTGTCTTTACTACTCAACTACTTCTTTGGTGTACTTAATAATGCCACAAGTACTAAGTACTGCCTGGAAAAAGCCCAGTGAGAAAATCTCTCTCATATTGTATTTTCCTCTAACAGAATGAGAGTGGGGGGAAATGTTAATCAATTGTAATATAAAAACACAGTTTGCATGGAATTCTTTCCTGCTCAGTTCTGAGTCAGTGGCCATGATAACTTTTACTTCACTAGAGCAAAGGAAGACAGCCAAAATAATTTCCCAAACTTTTAAAAATGTCTACATCTACATAAAATGTTACATCCATTTCCTCTTTGTTTTTCGTCTTCCCCTCCCGCTGAGGAAGTGCACAGATACAAATCTTTAGTTGTTTCCATTTGTCATCCTCCCAGTATCTATTCAGACATAACTCGTGGTGTTCTGCAACTGATCTATTAAAACAACTAGCAATAAGAGTGACCAGTAAGAGATGAGAACAGAGGAACTATGCTTATGTTTTATAACTGCTAAATTTGTATTAAATTTAGTATAAAACCATAAACAGTAAATTTTGGGCACAGCAAAAAACTAGAGTAACTGGGCAAGAGGAGAGAGTTTGCTCTCCCCAAGTTTCTTGAGTCTACAAATCCTGGGGACGGGACAACAACAAACAAAACCCAGAAATACATGTGAAACTCCTTAAGTCACATATGAGATAATAGCAGTTAAAAAACAGCAGTAAAACTCTGAATTAGATTTGAACTTAAAGCAGTATTTCCCCATGCTAACTTCTGTCATTGTTCAATAGCCAGTAGCCAAGACCATCAATAAGCAGGAGAAATGTGAGAAAGCTCCAAGAGGTGTAACAGGGCAACACTGGAAGGGAATAGAATATGAAAGAAAAAAAAAAAAAGCTTACCAATAATATATTTATTTAACTGGCAAGCTTCTTTTCCCTACTACTTTAAGTGTAAAGTGAAGCAGCTTTATGACTTGAATCCCTTATTGTGTAAAAATTCGTACTGTTCTACAGGTTATACTAGCTTAAATGAGGACACAGCTATCCTGCTCCAAGTCAGTGCCTCAGTAGTGAGTTCAACTCAATAATGGCAACTTAAAGCACCAGTCAGGTTATTAATAACCTGCTCTTATATCCAAACATGTACTCTTTGCTCAGGTTTAATTAGCTGTGCAAAATAGGATTGCTTCATTCATCTGAACAGCAAAACATGAAAAGCTCCTGGCAATAGAGGTTTGCCAAAAATACTTCGCTACAGGTATGAATGAGCCACCTTACTTTCCAGATGAATTAAAACTATTTTTATCATAAAATTGCCCAAATAAAACACTTCGGGAAGTACTTCCTCTAGATCTGCCATTTTTATGTATAGGACACTGAAAAATTTGTATCTTTCAGAAAGCTGGGCTGCCAAGAAGATGAATACTGTGCTGAAGTCAAAATTGGCAACCAGTCCACAGGGGGACACAAGGTCTGGTGGCCCCTCTTTCACTGCCCTGAACAACAGTGCAATGTACAAGTAGTAAAGACACTGTGAATGGCTGAGTACCAGCTTAACTCTCCAAATTGCTGATTACAGAGCATTTACTTATTACTCTGATGTTATTGAATACCTCCAGCTGGATTCCAAGCAGATAAAGTGAAATTCAATTCTAGATATATTTTCTAAATTAGCGCGTTGCTTTTCCTCCCCATGCTTATGTCAAATTTGTCCCCGTTGTCTATATTTGAAAGTCCTATTGCCATCAGTGTCCTATTACTGAATTAGGATATCATTGATACTCTCCTTTTGCTTGTTTCTTTCAAAAACCTTCTGTTTCCTTTCAGCCACAAATAAATTCTGCCAGCTAGCTTAGCCTTACACAATAAATTATCTCTTATGCTGACTGGCCTTCTCTTATGAATCCCCACTGTCCAAAATGCATTCATTTTCCTTGATGATGTACACTGAAGTGTTGGAATCATTTAGAACTAAGTTTCTCCACTGACTTTGAACTTTCTCACAGCATGACTCATGATTTATATCTCAGATATCCAAAGCACTCTACTAATCTCTCTTAAATACCCTCAACAATTTTTATGCCCTTTTGAAGAGACATCTGAAACAAATTCCTTTTCCATTAGACGCGATCTAACTTTGGTCTTACTGGAAACCTTTTCCACTCATGATGCTTATTTAAAAATGTAATAAGGCATTTCCCCTTTTTTCACAACAGCATCCTTCAGGAGACTCTGGCACGAATGCTCTTTTCTGCTCACGCAATTAGAAATTGTTTTATTTAGCACCTAGTGCTCAGCCCTACTTTCACGGAAAGGAATAAGAGTATGATTGGATTTTAACATCCAAAATTATTTTAACTTAACAATTTTCATCACTTACAGATACTCAGCAATTTGTTTTCTGATTAAAAAAAAAAAGTAATCAAAAAAACCAGAGTGTCCAAATCAATTTCATAGCAAGTACAATCTGCCAAAGGCAGGCTTCCTTTCCTCCCTGAGTGGCATACGTATCACATTATCCCTCTGTTAATAGCACAGTAAAATATCAAATATCAACATTGTGTTAAAAGGGCTCCACAGTGGCCTCTGACATTCTTCATTTAAATGAGAGTATTTATCCAGTATCGGGCAGATAAGCTCACTGAACAAAAGTAATTACAACGTTTCAGTAATAGATAATATAACAACCCTTCAGGTATCACATGGGAAGGAAACATCACAACAGATGCAGAATAGACTAGAAAACTGGACAGCTGAGAAAGACCAGTTGGCTTCAAAGCCTCTGCACCCTGGCTTGCTTCCCCTGCACCTCCAGAGCCGATCGATCACAATCCTGGCTGCCCTCTGTCTTACTGAACCGCCAGGTGACAGGGCATGGTATCAGCAAGGAGGTCAGAGACACCCTGTTCTCACTAGCACTGTGGAAATTGCAACGTACTAAGATAAAACTCCTTATTTATTCTCTTCATATTTTAGAGAACCGAGAGGAACAAATAACCTCCAGAAAGATGAAAGACCCTGATGCAAGCCTGCTGAACCACAATTGACCCTGAGAGCTAAATTAAGGTCATTGCTATCTGTTTCTTTGGGAAAATGTGTTGATACTGGATAAAATGATCATGGTAAAAAGGTGGCAACAAGAGAGGAATGAAACAAGGCAGCCTTTCTGTAGTCCACAGGAACACGTCAAACCTGCAGACTTACAGGATTCCCAAATCCACTCCCCAAAATAATAAAGTCAGCTTAAGAAGTGGGGAGAAGCAGTGTAGCGATCTGACAAAGATAGAAGTAGAAAATATTGACAAAAGAGGTAGCTGAGGACTATATAGAATTTTATAAAATTTAGTTTCTCCCCAGAACGGTCCTGCCACTCCCAGTGCCAACAAGCCTTGGACTGCACAAAACAGAAGAACTGACCTCAGGGAAATGGGCCACTATGACAAACCAGCCTTTCCAAGAGAACTGCAAGGATAAAGTTGTACCTCCTCCCAACTACTCATCTTCAGATAATCCGTGAGATTTCCATAGTCATTCTTGAGACAGAGAGGCCAAAACACAAATGCTGTACAGCTGGTAGAAAACTACCAGTGATCTCACTCATGTCGGGCTTTCCAAGGTCAGGTCATTCTTTGCAAGGCTACACAAACCATGTCAGGAAAAAAGAGAAAGAAACAAGTAATCAACCAAACCTGTAACCTCCATTGCTCCATGGAGATAGAACTCAGCTCTTCAGAAGAACAATTAAGAAAAAAACGTACCGATCTCAAAAAAGCCTCATGTACAGCTGTGAAATTAGAACCTTCCTTGTCTATTAGACAAAGTAATTTGTGACTGAATTATGCTGCTTTATTGAGTGTGTAGGGAAGTGTTTATAATGTATGCTCAGCCTGCTGAGACCCTGTATGGCTGAGAAAGAAACAGGTGAACAGAGTACAATGAAGTATGCCTTTCATAATAGAGAAAACATATATTTGCTCTTTAAAATAGTAAGAGTCACTCAATTCAACCTTAATTTTCCAACACTGGAAATAACTTTGGGATAATACCAGCAGTGTGTGGTTTTCATCCATTTGTCTTTTAAGAAAAGCTTCCATTTAAAGGAAATAAGATTAAATCGTATAAATGCACACAGAAGTGCTGTAGTGATTTCACACTAATAGTAACTCCTCACTTTTCTGGGAGCATCTGAGTGATAATATTACTTTGGCCAAAAGTAAGATTCCACCACCTCTTGGAGGTCCTTCAAAACATCTTGCCATGACTAACCAGAGCAAACGGTGACAGCAGTTGCATTTTATTAGGTCCTGAACCTGACTAAAATAAGCCATTACCAACTTACCAGCTTAGTGACCAGAAACTGAGACACATTTCCTTTAAGGAGGAAGTGTATGCTAGTGTTTCCAAAATTGTTTTATTTAACAGCTAGAATAAATGGAAATGTATTTGATGACATCTGAACACATGATTGCATCCAGAACAGACCTCAGGATGTTCTGAAGAAAACTGAAGATGAAGTATC
Organism: Buteo buteo; assembly: GCF_964188355.1. Classification (NCBI taxonomy): domain Eukaryota; kingdom Metazoa; phylum Chordata; class Aves; order Accipitriformes; family Accipitridae; genus Buteo; species Buteo buteo. The sequence goes on from NC_134175.1 coordinate 32,363,311, forward strand.
AGTCATAGAAGTGATGCAAGACACAGCATACAGTGAAGCTATTAAATAGTTTAATACCAAAATAGCCACAAAATTGATAGAAAGATAAATAGCAGGAAACTTCCAATACCTGAATGGCACATGAGACATCACTCCAGGTAAACATCCCATATTCCTGCATCCCAGTCTTATTTCCCACAGGGATATGAACTCACAGTCTTCATCACAGAGATGCCTGTTTCCCCAAATATAACAATTCTATGAGTTGTTGTGCATATCAACAACTAATTACTTCCTCTAAGGTTAACAATCTCAATAATCAAGAAATACAGGTGAACTGTAATACAGAAACTATGTAAAAAAACAGTCACCAAACCATGAAGTGACAAGTTCTTTCTTTGTATTTCAAATGAAGGTAGTCTGACTTTAGGCTCTAAAATTCTTGAATGTAAGCAATCCAAAATGTCATTTACAAATGCTATACTACTCTCCCAGGGCTGTGAACATCTGCATGTATTGCTGTTGCTATTTTACTCCAAAAAGAGGCAAAGAACATGCCAACTCAGCTGAGCAGCAGAATGAAGCATCCTCACTCACAAAAAGCATTAGGAAGCCAGGTTCTCTGTATTGGCTTTGTGTGGCAAGGTTTTGGTAGCGGGGGAGGTTTCAGGGGTGGCTTGTCTAAGAAGCTGCTGGAAGCTTCCCCTATGTCCGACAGAGCCCATACCAGCCGGCTCTAAGACGGACCCGCCGTCGGCCAAGGCCGAGCCAATCAGCGATAGTGGTAACGCCTCTGGGATAACATATTTAAGAAGGGAAAAAAAGTGGGGACAGACGAAAACAGCTGCCGGAGAGAGGAGTGAGAACATGTAAGAGAAACACCCTGAGGACACCCAGGTCAGTGCAGAAGGAGGGGGAGGAGATGCTCCAGGCACCGGAGCAGAGATTCCCCGGCAGCCTATGATGAAGACCATGGTGAGGCAGGCTGTCGCCCTGCAGCCCATGGAGGTCCATGGTGGAGCAGATCTCCACCTGCAGCCCGGGGAGGACCCCACACCGGAGCAGGTGGGTGCCCAAAGGAGGCTGTGACCCCGTGGGAAGCCCGCACTGGACCAGGCTCCTGGCAGGACCTGCGGATCTGTGGAGAGAGGAGCCCCCGGAGCAGGTTTTCTGGCAGGACTTATGACCCCATGGGGGACCCACGCTGGAGCAGTTGCTCCTGAAGGACTGCAGCCTGTGGAAGGGACCCACGCTGGAGCAGTTCATGAAGAACTGCAGCCTGTGGGAAGGACCCACATTGGAGAAGTTTGTGGAGGACTGTCTCCCATGGGAGGGACCCCACGCTGGAGCAGGGGAAGAGTGTGATGAGGCCTGCCCCTGAAGAGGATGAAGCGGCAGAGACAACATGCGATGAACTGACCATAACCCCCATTCCCCATCCCCCTGTGCCGCTGTGCAGGTAGGTAGAGAATGTGGGAGTGCTGCTGTGCCCAGGAAGAAGGGAGGGCTGGAGGGAAGGTGTTCTGAGATTTGGGTTTATTTCTCATTACCTTACTCTGGTTGATTTGTAATAAATTGAGTTAATTTTCCCCAATTTGAGTCTGTTTCGCCCGTGACGGTAATTGGTGAGTGATCTCTCCTGTCTTTATCTCGACCCACAAGCTCTTTGTTATGTTTTCTCTCCCCTGTCCAGCTGAGGAGGGGGAGTGATAGAACGGCTTTGGTGGGCACCTGGTGTCCAGCCAGGGTTAACCCATCACATTCTCTCTAAGTGCGCATAGAAATTGTAGGTCACTAACAGAGCATCTCCTGCTGTCACACAGTAATTGGCTAGCTCAGTGGTTAGTGCACACATGAGGATAAGCACTTCATTTTCTTCTTTTGAAACATCCTATAGTTTCAAGAAAGAGGAACTTTCATAACTGTGGAAGTGGAGCTATACCTGTTGGTGGTTTTTTTTCCTCCATACTACACCGCTATTTTTCTAGCTGCCTTCCATACGTTTATGTCACTTGACTAGGTTTTTGCAGTCAAATGTACACTTCAGTATGGCATTCCTGTTGTTTTGCAATCTATCTGCACCACTAGCAGTTGCAATTACATGGCAGACAGTTCTGTTGTAGGGGATGACTCCTTAAAAAGGGAGATGCAGAACTAACACTCAGTCAGCTGCATACATACAGAAGCTTGTTGCACCTGGCATTTTTTAAACATAGCCACAGCATCCTTGTATCATCAGCCTTACTTCAACACTAAATTTGAAAAAGAGCAAGTCAAGTTATTTGTTTATCCAGGCAGATGGTCCTTTTCCCAGCAGGATACCTACATGCAACTTCAGGTTCCTAAGTCTCAATATAGACTTCACAAGACTCTTACTGCAGGGAATTCGTGCTCTTTTGTGAGTTTGTAATTCTCGTGGGCAATTAAAGGAAGGAAACTGAATGTGAAAAGTCACCATATGTCACCTGGAAGCTTTGCTTCCAGATGTTTGTAAAGGTTTTTCATTCTACAGCATTATACAGATACTGCTTAGCACCAAGGATCAGCAAGCAAGTAACAAGCCAATCCTGAATTCCTCACGCTGTTTCTTTATCAGTGAAGCTAATGCTCATTTTTCCATTTAATGGGATCACAATCAGACCATTGACTCTTAATGAACCAAGCCACCATTGATTTAATTTCCAATATTACAGAAGAAAACAAAAATGTTATCCTGCTCCTATATTAGTGAAAAGCAATGCAGTTGGTTTAATGTCAATGGAACTTAATGTCTTGTTGGCATCAATACTGGTGTGGTGCTCTGCAAGGAATTGTTTTGTTGACATGCAAATGAAACAAATAGTAGTGCTGAAAAATCTCACCTGCAGTCAGAAAGGGGAAGAATTTGCATATACATGATCAGAGTGGAAATATAATTGGATAGTTATCTTTTATGCTTCAAATCTTAGGGATTTATAAAGATACAAAGAATGCTGTAGTATATTTATTACCCGGGTAAAGCAACATGCTTCTGGGCATGCAGGTTACTACGCCAACTCCTAGGAAGACCTAGGACCAGATCATATTTTCATAATCATACTTCATAGTGATGATGGCATTTGAGGCCAAATACCTCTGTGTAAGAGTCAATGTCATTACATCACAGATCAACTTGGACATAGGTCTTCTAAGCCACTAACTAGCACTATCTCATCATATATTCATGAAGATGAGAATCTTTCCAACACTACTAGGGCTCTGGTACCACCCACACAAGAATGCTAGATTTGCATTAGATAATTTCTTATCATTGTCTTTACTCTGGATTACTGTTAGGCTAACAAAAGAGTAAATACAGAACTTGTAAGATCTACATTTAAGATATTTATGTTCTATATCTTGTACGTATATATCTAAACACCACATGAAACAAAAAAAAAATCACCTTTTTCACCACTTAATTTAAAAACAAGAACCATGGAAATGAGTTAAAAAAGTAAAACTAAAAGCAAACCCCACACTCTGGTTTCATATGTATAAATTACAGGAAAAGTGTGAAATAGGCAAATAAAAAAAAAAGTAAACATTTACTTAGGGGAGAGTCTGTTGGTGTTCTAAAAGAAATACAAAGCTATTTTAATTTGGGCTTCGCTTCACCTAAGTGCTTCAGTGCTTCATCTGAAAGGACTGGCTTCGGTCCATACATAGTGAGGCTTGACCTAACATCTGTTTCAGAAGCTGGAAAACTAAGATGGGATAGTCACATCTAGCATTTGCCATTTTGCCAAGAATGGGGGCAATGAGAAGTAGCAAGGAAAGTGAATGCTTTGCATTAAAGGACTTTATGTGCCACTCACTCTAGCCCCAAATCATTCAAATCTGCTGTGGAAAGCAGTTGAGTAATGGAGTTGGCAGGGTGTAATGAAAGAAAGCTTTACCTTCTCTTTGAAGGTTGGCATCTCAGTCTGTTTCCTTGCATAGAAGAATGTTCATCACCAAGTCTACCCTTGGAAATGGTAATATTTGAGGTAGAAAGTAAACTGGCTTGAACTCTAACCTACTTTTACATCAATGCCCTCTTCTCATAAAGTTATCAGAAATGACAGAGGTGACTTCAAATCCTAATTATGATGACCTATTTCACCCCCTCAGTGCATTAGCCACCATGCTGAGAAGAAGGACGGAGCTCCCTGCACCACTGACTCTGTGGGAGATGGGAGTTCAGCCTGGAGCAGTGCGTGCTCCTGACAGTCAGGCATGTCCTGAAACACACAATGCTACGGGGTGCTGGAGTGGAGTAACAAACCCATCAGTATCCCAACATCTGCTTTATACTCATTACCTAGAAAGTTAACAGTTCATTTTCATCAAATAGAAGGTTCTAGTTTGGAAGAACAGAGACAAACATACATTTCACTTCAACTATGAGAGACTCTTTGGGAAGCAGAAAGTCTCACCCCACTATTACGCTACTTGGCAATATAAATAAGATAGCTACAATTGAAAGTGTTAAGTTAGAGAGGACTTTAAGAAGAAGCAAAAATTTATAAGGAACATTTTAAAAAGAAACCGAGACGAAGAAAATGATTTCATCTTTGAGATGCTTTGACATTGAAATGTCATTAATTACTTCGCTAGTTACAGACAATGACAGCAAAACACCTAATAAAATTAAACCTTGCAGCTCTGTAATATTCATTTACTTATTTTGATGCAAAGGAGAGTAAAAAAAAAAAAAAACAACAAAAAACCCAGCTGAAGGCACACAGGAGCTGGGGAAGGGAGGAATGTCTAATATGATTATTAAATACTAATAATTCTACTGTAAAAATTTTACTGAAGTCTGTTAGTCTTTTATGCATACATATTAAGACACAATTTCTAGGTGATGCAATGGTTTGGCTGAGTATCTGGAAGGCTGTGAGCTATTCCTTTACATGTTGTCCATTTGTGAGTAAGAAAGCAACTGCCTTGCCTTGTCTACTCTCTTACCAAAGACTTAATTCTCTCACTTCACTGTAACTCTTGAAAGGGGTCGTATTTCCTTGATATTGCAAACATTTGTATGACATACCAATCACACAGGTGCACCCTGCAGTTAAAATCACCTCTTGACTGAAGAAGGCAGACACCAATGGTAGAAGTTGCACTTTTACTGTTTCTTTAGGCCCATGAAAAGGGAAACGATCAAAGCAGCTGGATATGGCGTATGCTGTCAACAGTACACGTTATAGGAAAGAAGTTCATTCACACAATGCCACTTCATGAGCGACATGTTATCACAACAAAGGCAAAGTTGACAACATATGCCCATTTGAGTTAGGAGGCACTGAGGACAAGACCAGTGCAAACTCCATAAAGGTCTCCTGCCTTGAGAGTTCAGCGGTGGAGCTGGCAGGAGGCAGGGGAGTGTGCTGTGAAGCAGCTGTTGTATGACCCAGAGGCGGTGGAAAGCAGATGTCCATATGGATAGAGGGAGGAAGAGAGGGTGGAAGCATAACTTCTCGTGCATTTTAAATTGCTAAAAACCATCATGTACAATATCAGCTCCTGATCATGATACCATGGCCTACAGAAACAGCCACATGCAGGACACCCTAGTGCCAATCCTCTGCCTTCCCAGCCTAAAGGATTTTCCTAAGTTCATGGTGAACTTTATTCAGCAAAATTGCCCAATCCAAGCATCCTGCAGACACCCCTAAGACAAAAACTTATTTAAAACACATAGGTTGATAGGTTCTGTTGCAACAGAGCAAACTGAAGACAAAGCTTTATGTCAGACATTTTTTCCCTATGAATTGAGATTTTTTGAAAATACTGTTCAACACAAGTAAGATTTTTTTTTTTTTACTTTATTTATGACTTAACAACAAACTTCTGTCACTGGAAAAAGACAAAACCAAAGAGAACAGTTCGATAAAGAGACACAGCTTCTAAATCTCCAGCAAGGTACTCAGCAATTATAGCATGGCAAAAGAATTGATATATCATAACATGTGCAGTTGTTACTACAAAGACTTACAGGTTGCTTTAGTGGGTGCAGAAATTTTTTTATCTAGATCAGCTATTAACTGCCATCATGAACAGTAACAAAGACAAGCTTGCCATGGCATTTTAGAGTGAGCTATGATTGCTCCGAATGGCAGCTTTATTAGCTTTCATGTGCTTCTGTAGGGAAGTGAAAATCAAAGCTGAAACCCCAGGCCTCTTTCTCCTTGTGAGATGCTCTAACCAGGCAAATGTAAAACTTTAATGCAGTTAGTTACTACCATTCTAAAAATTAAACTAACACCAGCATGTGTGCCACACTGACAGTATCACGCTTTCAGAACGAAACCAGAGTTGATAAGTCTGCTAATACTGCTTACTAAGCTTGGGCACGTCTTCCCAAAAAGCCAGATAAGCTTGTCAGCTCTACAAAGCCACCAAAGACCTAATGACATTCTTTGCAAGAACAGTGTTTTGCCAGAGTATCCTGGTTAGATCTTCCTCAGGCAGTCTGGTATGTGCAAGGAAACACAGCCCCTTCTGCTGATACTGCACTGATGCAGTAATATTGCTTTATGCAGCAAATAGGGAAGGTGACAGTAGAAGACAAAGTAGCAATGATTCATATGCTGTGGGATTACGAGAAAGGTGTTTTCGGAAAGAATCCAAAAGATGAAAATCACCTCCAGGCAAAGGGCCAGCACAAAGCAAAGGACCTCAAAACTAGCTCAACATGGTACTTTAGTAATTGAAGGGCTCCACGCCAGTATTGTAGGTAAAGATGAATTTTGCCCTCAAACTAAGGAAGGAACATTTAAGAGAGCCAAATGTGAACAAAAACCCCATCAGGTCAGCAACATATGCAGCCAAGCAAAGGAGTGGCATGTTGCAAGAAGACTAGGTCAAGTCGGGAGGGAAGGACAACGATATAGACGTCAGAGTGTTTTGTTGCCTGGCAATTCAAAAGCAACAAAGAAACTATAAAAAAGACTGCATTGGGCATAGTGTTTTATGGAGAGCCTTTTGTACAATTGACTCTGTTCACTTTTCTAAGGGGGGTACCTTGTAGAAGTCATAAGACCAATTAATGAGCACTTCCCACTCAAGATGGCAAAACTAGCTTTCTCAAATCAGGGTTTAACTATCCAGAAATGGACAAACCTTGAATGATTCTGCTCCTTTGAAAAGCACTAAAATGCAGTTTCCCTTTAAAAAATGTATTCTTATTACATTTGGATGTTTGAAAGACATACTGTATCAAAACGTTTTATTGAAGTATCCAAAGTTATGTATTAACTAAGCATTAGTTTGGGTTTTAAAAGTCAAAATGAGTATTTCCAATGTGGTCTTATGCTGGTGGCATATTCCGTTCTTCAGAACAGGAATGTCTGTAGCATTTACTCTTTCTCACCCTCTCCCAGTAAAGCAGCATGTGTTGCTGTGATGGAACTGCACCTGTTGGGACTGCTGTTGCAGCTAGGGTCGCTCACCACACTTATCAGTCTTCCAGACTAGGTATCTTAGGGATGGTCTTAAGCAGACCTTGTTATTTGAAAGGATGCAGATCTCTACTATAGCATTAGCTCAGCAAGACACTGCTGACTATGACATGAAGTTTCTCTCCAGGCAAAACAGCTTTTTGAAGGAAAGACCTTTCTACCAAATTTTTAAGAGAATTTATTATGCTTAACTTTTTTCATTAGCTTCCTAAGGAAGCAATTAAGTGTTTCTTTACAATTATTCTATTAAGAAAACCAAGACAAATTAAAAAGCATTATCCACTTTAGTACTGTAGTGAAGCTCTGAAAAAAGTGTCTCCCTCCAGATTTTGGGGTCTGAATTTTATTTCTTGCAAATCTAGATTTCCCCCCTAAGTGGACACCGCAAAATCTTTGGTGTTTGATGAACAGCAAAAAGCCTGTACTTTCTTTTAGTTACACAATGTTACTAGGGAGATGGTGTAAATATAAATACAATCATGATTGTAATTGTTAATTTACAGACATTTCCACGTGAAAGACCTGAGTATACAAAGCAGCATACTGGAATAATGACAATAGCATAAAATGTTGCAAGACTCATTACAACACTGTGTAAAACTGAGTAATTAAAAATACATACACAATTACATAATGAACAAATTCTCTTTGTAAAAATTAAACATGTTTAAAGTTAAAATTACAGCAAAATTACAAAACTGATCCTTGTTAAGCAAGCAATGGTACACCTTGTTCAAACAACCATGCTATGTCAGCCAGCTCTTCTCAAACTGCAGTGATACACTGAATTGGGAGGATGACATCCTGCACTTTACCTGTCAACTCAGCCTTTAGAAACAGCTCACAATGGCTTCTAATGAAGCATGCGTTTACTGTATTCTCCTTAGTCTTTAGAAATGCTGGTATTCAGAGATTTTCCTAGAACAGACACTTTCTTTGTGCTGAGACAGATTTGCTTTATTAATCATAGCTATGCTTTCTAGCAGTGATTTTGTGATACTTGCTAATGGTGATTTTTGTGGTATTTGTGGTAATCTGTAATAGAGAAATTCAGAGGACAAAGCCTCCATGTCCTTGTGTATTACAGAATCCTATGAACCCATGGTCACAATCTCTACACACCCACAGGCCAAGAAACCTTTTAGGTTGTGACAATTGCTTATTAAAACTGTTCTCATATTTCATACCACAGACATGGACAGAATCAAAGGCAGAAAACTGAGTAACAGATCATGACCATACAGCATGTTAATGGATAAAGTACACACAAAGTATAAGTGTTCAAGGAGGCAGGGAGAGGTTGCACATTACATGCTGCTCTGGTCTGTTTGGAGGACTGGTGCATGCACTTCCTCTGGGTCTGACTACTGCTAAATAGCTTAGAACAGCTCTGATGTCCCCTCTCCACACAGGCACATCATCAGTCCTGCTGGCACCAAGTTGCCTGGCACCTGGACAGCCTCCAGAATTACAAACATAAAAATGATGAAGATTTTTTTTAATAGCTACTTTTACTTACAAAGCACCAGAAACATTTAGAATAATTTTCTTGTGTCAATTTTTTGTCCAAAACAAAGAAGATAAGATTACACGAATGCACTGAGACCACATATTCCCCTAATTTTGTCTCTCAGGATTACACAAATATGGCCCAACTTGCACAAAAGCTCTAAGAACTAGTCACACTGGAAAAACAATTTGCACCATAAATCCATATTACCGTGTATGGCAGAGTTAATAGACTTAAGCCAGGGCGTTTAGAATCTATCATTACCCTTCTCTGCTTAAATCACCAGAAATGCAGCATTGATGGGAAACTCCATGGAAACTTCTCTCCACAATACATCAAACAAAGAACTGGCAAAAAATAGCATTTTATAGAACACTAATGGATTTTGTTTGTTAATAAAAAAAACCTCTGCCAGAGGCATTTAAACAAGGATGATGCAGAAATTGAGATGAATAATTTGGTAAGTATTACAGCCAGCTTAATGCCTATAATGAAAAGTAATAAAGTGAACTAGGCATGTTGGTATACCAATTTATTTTTTTTCTACTCCATTAAATATTGATAAGAACTTATATTCCTTACCAATGCCAGTAGCAACTCATTTTATGAATATAAATTAAATTTTAATTTTTATTCTTTGTGAACATAAGTTTTATGCCTGTGCTTTATATTATACCTATACAAGATTTCAAACAAATCTGTGATGTAGTATGAAAGCATAATAACGTAAGTGCCTACCTTTTTCAGGAACCGTATTCCATAGGTAAATATATAAAGGTAAAATGTAAATCTCCACCTGCAAAAGGTACAACAGATTAATTCTAGGATACCAGGTTTACACACTTTACAGATCAACACATGATTTCTTATAGCACTGCCAAACCACCACACCCTGGTCACATTAACAGAAGATGAAGCAAAATTTTCATCTGGTTTTCTACAACATTTGTTATTAAGCATTGTGCTCATCTGCCTGCTTTTCCTGGCCTCCCATTAGCCCTCTGAAAATACTGGCTAATTTCACCTAAATATGACAGGAAAAAACAAATTTTCAAGGATAATTAAGTTTTTAAAAGTTTTCATGAAAACTAGCAGGACAAAGGAGGACAGAGGACAATTTGCATGCCTATTGCAGGGAAGTTCACTTGTTATTAGACACCAGGACAATGATACTAAGAAATTTTATTAAGCTTTCAATAGGTGACTTTAGAGTGCTGCACATCAAATACAGTCTTTAGTAATGAAAAGCATCATCCGCAATGAGCTGGAATTTTGCTTAGCAGATGCCAGCATTTCAGTCTTGGTTTTAGGGAGTGCATTTGTGTCAGACAGATAGGCTGGATACAGATATATATCCAGAATTTACATCCGCTTCCAAAGAGTTTCCTTGGTAAAGATTATTCTACATTTTCCCAAGTACACATGAAATAATTGCTGAGCATCTAGTTTTTCTTTTCAGATAGAGGCAAACTAGAAGGTAGGATCAAGATGCCACAGAAAATAAGAGAGAAACCAGCTGGAGATTTAATACAAAATCATCCTCTCCTCTATGTCTTTCTCCCTTCCTCAATAAAAGAAGACACACAGAATATCTTCCTATCTTTTGGACCCATTACTGGCTTAGGAAAGAAGAGTCAATGGAAGTATAAGGAAATAAAATCAAAACCTCATGCAGTTAGACGAATTCCTGGGTTTTTTTTCCAAGGGTTGGAATGACTACACAAACGTGCTTGACATAAACACCAGTGAGGTACTATTCATAACATTTATAGCAGGATGAGATTTAGCTTCCTTACTGTGAAGCAATACTGCAGCATGATTCATGTTAATTACATATTTTACAGCACTTACAACTTCCTCTCCACTGGCAAAACTATTAGCTTACAGTTAATTGGCATTGAAGTGTGTTCAGACGTTACTGGAATGGTTTCAAAACTGAAAATCGTCCTACGTAAAAGAAGGTTAATCCAAACCTTTCTCTTCAAAGCTACTTTTACAAGTATTTAGAAAGTCATTTGTGTCATACATATATAACCCTCTGACGAGTTGAGTACAGAAGAGTGTAAGAACATCAATGAGATTTAAAGTGTGATACTTCAGCTGAACAGAAACTCTCTTCTCCTGTAGTCTGCATAGGACTGCAGAGATTAATTTATTTAATTGAGATGATACAAATGTCAATCCCTTCAAGGTTTCAGTCACACTAGCAACATGGCTCACAGCTTTTGTGTCAGCAGTTTCCTCAAGATACTGCAAAAATAGAGTACTTGGAGGAAAGATGTTAGTTGTGCTGGTAGAAACCTTCAGATCATGCACATGGAAGAAACAGCAAGGACTGCAATATGAAGGAAGGTTTTATTTGGGTAACAATTTTCTCATTAGGCTGGTCCTACGGTTAGGAAACCTGCCATGTAACTCCAAGGTTACATATCTCATTAGTGAAAGTTTGAAGGTTGTCACTGAAAATAAAAATATTAGGAGGGAAAAACTCTCTAACAATCTCACTGCTGAGCACTCCCAGTGTCCTTCTTTTGTTCCTAAGTGTGAGCAGTTATGATAAATTCCTCACAAAGTTTTCTTGTTTTAAAAATGAAATCCATCATTCACAATGTACAGTATATACTTCTTTATCCCTCTATTTGGGTCTCACTGCAGCCCCCCGATGAAGAGATGCAAGTGGAGGGAAACAGTTACGAGCAGGAATCACATCCACTCACAGTATAGTCCAGTGTCCAAAGCACCTTAGAATTTTGGGAACTTAGGCAAAATGTTCTTTCTCTCTGCAGAGGACATTATAGAAGAGAAGAACATCTTTCATAAATGTGAGGTTATCAAGTGTCATTCCCAACTGAATTCACAAAGTGGTAGTTGATTAAGAAAGGCCTTTAATTTGTCCTAGGTAATAGTCCCAACTCTAATGGTTGGAAAAAGCCCTTAGCCTGAGCACTGAATAGTTACTGACCCAAGGGAAGGGAAGATGTCTGGCCAGTGGCATAAACCCTCCCTAGTACCCTTTCTGATATCCTGCTCAAGGTCCTTCTTAAGCATCAGCAGCTTATGCTGAACATCACCAGGTCACTGGGGACAGTTGTTGTTGGGGTCACAGCTGGTTGTCTGCACCAGGGAAAGTAAAAACTCTTCTAGCTAGCAGCAGTAGCAGAGCCCAACAGACTAAGAAAAGCAAGGCAAGATCTGTACTAAGGTTTCTTTTGTTCCCCTTTCCCCCCCAGCAATACTTGCTGCCCTATTAAAGCAATACAATGGAGGCCACTAGGTGAAGCACTCCATTGTGGGCAACTGCCACATCGATTCACATTTAACTGAAAGATGATGACAGATGAAGCTGCTCTGCTTTGTGAGAATTTGCTCTGGCCCTCAGACTTGAAACATTCCTCCAGTTAGTTGTATAGAAACACAAAATTTGAATGACCCACATACACACAAAGCCTGCTGCTTGGAAGACTTTTTAGGTTAATTTAAATCCAGCAAACCCAGATGAAAGCGCTCAAGGAACATGTATTCTGGAAGACTTGATCTGTCTGCTCGCAATAGGGTTTATGAGGTTCACTTTAGTCCTGCACTAACATGCCTACAAGACCTCCAGATTGAACCAGGCTTGTGTGTGGTCTGCTCAAGCTCAGAATGAGGGATGTCAAACCTGTTTACATATGGCCCTTCTGGCAAATCCTTTAGGTTGTGCTGGTGCTTACCAGGTCAGTGTTCCAAATACAGAAGTGACACACTGCAGTGAAGAGTCAAGCTAAAAAGTGACTCTTCAGTAACAAAAAAAGGAATTATTTTCTAATGTAGTCTTAAAATGAATACTCTAGAGCCCCTCAAGAGTTCAGCAACAGATCTGACTGCTCTTGTTCAACAAGCGAGTATATTCCTGATCCAGAGGAGAGACAGTTTCTTAACCTCTCAATCCTTTTAACTCTGAGTTGCTAATGAAATTTGAAAGATGCTTCAGCATGATACAGAACACTAAGAAGATGGAAAAGTTGGAGAGCCTCTGCCAACTAATCTGGTGTACCCCACCGTGTGTCAGAAAGATGCCATCCTCCCCACAGACCTGCTGTCCAGCAGAGCAAGCTCGACGTGGCTGCTCTCCCAGGAAAAGGGCCACTTCTCCCAAGAATAAGGCTGAAGAGGCACAAGGCCTCTCTGCTCCTGCAGTTTTCCCTTTCTTCTATTTCTTCTGCAGGAAGACCGGCCAGCTGGGCTGTGAACACAGGCACTCCTGCAGAGCCCCCAGCTTAGCAGCACACCCCCGGCAGTGCACAGCCCTCCCCACTGTAAGCGCACACCCCTTACAGCTCTGATGTCAAACCAGTGCCTGCTGCCCAGCAATGGCAGGCAAGGATCCAAAGTTAGCCAACTGACTTTTGACAAGCAAACATGAAACACAATAAACGCACAAAGTTAAAAATGTAACAGCTATTTTGCTTCCAGAATTGTAGCTGTTATTTACAGAGATGCTTTTGCCACTGATTTGCTAGTCAGGGCCACCAACAGCAATGTAAGAATGCCACACTTCAAAACAGTTGACATTAAACTCCCCCTCATATTTAGCAACTAGCCATAAGCTCACCACATTGCCTGCAAAGAAACTGGCTTTCTGGCTCTGAAAACTATTTTCAGAGAAACTGCAGTCTCCTGAAGTTTTTCCTATGGAAATTCACTTCAGAAGAATTTCAGATTTGGTGTTCCCAGTCACCCACTGGTCAACTCCTGGCAGTAGTTGACAGACTTCTAGGCTCGGGCTTTGGGCTGAAAGCTAAACCAAGCCTAACACAAACTCCACAGATGCAGGCCTTGGTTCTGGAGATGAGAAGGCTTGAATTGCCATCATGCAGCTTGTTCTCCATTTTAATCCCCACCATCTGACTGAACTGGGCAAGCACATAGCTAAGCTACTGCAATTGTTAGCTGAGGCTGAAAACTATTTTTGCTGCAATGATTTCCTGTGGCTGTGAAGAGTATGTTCACTGTGAGAGTGCTCAAAGGAGCATTTCTGAGGCCAAGTTTAAACAATACTGAATGTTTAATTCTTTTAAATGGGAAGCATTGCTAAGTTCCCCACATACCCACTGTGACTTAAAGCAGTCCATGTTTTATCCTCACATTGCATTTTTCTGCTCCCCAAACACAGTATCAGAGCCTTCACCTTTGATTCACTCAAGGCAACTTAATCCAATTAATGCTGTTCCTGACATAGCCAGAGGTATGCATTCCTCCTAGATGGTTACGTCTAAGGAGAGATCCCAAACCAATGGACTCTGAACATTTGGATCAACTTAGTATTTGTGACATTGTCTACCAACCTATTATAGCTCCCATTTTAGGGCAAAGACAAAAACAAACACCAAGAAACAAACAGCAGCTCTTCTCCCCTAAACCAACAAAAAATCCCCACAAAGATAGTAAAAATACAAGACAGAGCACAGAAAAATAACACTTAATCCATCCAAAGCCTGGGAGGACTACTAGCACCTCAAACATTTAATGGTCTCACAAATTCAAACTTAAGACCTTTTGTATTGTACCACAAGTGTTGATCTTACAGTATTAAGACTTCAATCTTACAGTTGTTAAGTCGCACAAAACTGTGCTTTTATATCAGGCACATGATAATTCAGGTGTTACTGTGTTTTACTCTGAGCAATCTTTTTGGATGGTTTGCCTTCCCTGATCAAAGCCCTAACACACACTGGCAGTGAGCAATGCTATCTCACAGGATTGTTAGGGAATCGTGGTAGATGACTATTAATACTTCACAGCCTGTGTCACTATCTAGAAGAGTAAAGCAACAAATTGCCACCTTCTTTTGAGACATAAGCTTTTTAAGATATTTGGAAAATCAGAGTTCCAACTCTTTTCCAAGCAGAACTCAAAATAAGACAGGGTGAAGGTGGCACACTCTCAGCATTCAGCCTGGTACACATGGACATGTTTTCATTTGCAAATTTTCAGAGATCCTCTAAAGAATTCCTATTCTAAGTTCCAATCTCACAATCTCCTTCACATAATAAAGCTCTTTTAAAATAAAATAAGAGCTTTATTAAATCCTACATCTGTATGTGTGTAGATCATGACAGACCTATACACTGAAAACCCAAACATAGAGCAGATGAGAAGCACGATTAGCGCGTAGGACAGCCCCATGGCATACCTTTGATTGGTTCAGAAACCAAACAGAAGTGCAGCTCTGCTTCAGTCTGTACACTCCACTAAATCTTTACTTACCTTCATTCCTGATAACTAGTCTCATACAAAGCTGCAAGTGTGACAATACGGTTGACAGCAGTAGCCCCACTGCTCCAATTTGGTGCCTCCCAAGATTTCTGTAACGATAATTTGCTGCATTTCTGCAAAGCCTGGCAGATGCAAGTGGATATAAAGAATGTTAATTTAAATAAGTAAATAAATACAAAATCTCCTTGCTCTTTTTGGCATGGTACTGCTGTTGAGTTAGACTGGAGCAACCATGCAAATGGTAGATAGCTCCTGCACTATGGTTAAGCAGAAGTTATTTGAGGAAGGAGACTGTTATGCACAGCTCACTAAGATGTGCAAAACAGCAGGTATGATAAAATGAGAAATCTTTATTGCTTTCCTCTTCAATTTTCTGGCTTAAGATTTGACTGTCATCTGATTTTCCTCTTGGTTGCAGTTTGAATCAGTTATTTAATATTTAATGTTACAGTGCCACTTGAGACCAGTCCTGTCCTAAATCCATATGCTCAAAATGCAGCTTTGAAAGTCTTAAGAGCAAAATTTAGTAGTACAGAAAAAAGGAAAGGAAACACAGTACTAAATTTTGAAGTGATGCAGTTTTATAAATAATAAAGCATGTTTATATAATTAGATCAGAAAAGATGCATAATACAATAGGTGTTTTGGTAATTCCTTCTAGGTTACATAGCTTCTGTTTTATGGTTATACAACTGTTCTCTTCTGAGTGCTTCAAGGACTACATAAAATAAAGCTCTGACAAGACCTCAGAGCATTGCCAAATTTTGCCCTACGAAGAGGTACTACTATCTGGAAAGCTCATGGGAAGAGCACACAGAAAAAACAGATATCACTGCCATGCACCCTCCCCTGTGGTCTGATCAACAGAACTGGTTTCTCATTAGTGATGTTCAATGCACACAGCTGACAAGTTTTGGAGAGAAAAACTGATCCAAAGCGTTTCCAACCTGGACCTCTAGTCTCCATTCTTACTAGTGATCTGACAAGTCACCTGTTTCCAAACACAGTCTTTCAGCTCCCCTGTGGATATCACAACAGCCACTCGCTGTCCCACTCTTTTACAGCTCTAGAGGAACAAAAACTTAAAATCTTCCAGATGGCATTTGCTTTTCACCTAGCAATGGTGTCCTAGCCATGATAGCCAACATATATGCATAAGGCAACTTTTGTGACAGGTAATTATCTTCTTAGACCAACTTGTATTAGCTGTTTCCATTTTTTCTCATGCTGATGTTACTTTCTGGTAGCATTAAGTCATCTGCCTTAGATTGGTTTTTGGCCTGCTAAAGCAGATGCTGATCCCTTACAGGTATTGATCTTTCCAGAAGTAGGCTAGGTGTTAGGGTTGTTTCTCCTTTTCCCTGAAGAAACCGCCCAGCTGTGTAGCATACTTCAATCTGTGCAGCACACACCGAGTTTGTGCACAGCAACCACACCCACTCTCTTGATATTACATGGTTATAGATCAGTCTTCTGAGGCTGCTGTTTCTTCGCGTTCTGTACTTCTATTTCAGATGATAAACCTCACCATCTTCTAAGCAGGAGTTGCAGTGCTGTCATACTTGAGATAGGAGGATAAGCAAAGTTTGTAGCAGTACATTCAAACCTCGCCTTGTCCTTAATTTTATTTTCCCTTTTGCATCCTGAAGAAGTACAGTTACTTAGTAATTTATGTTCTTGCCTTTTCCCTACCTCCCGGTCATTGTTTGTTGCATCACTGAAACTTTAGAAAAACCGATACAAGATGCTGATTACAATGAAGGTTGGTTTTTGGTGTGTGTTTTATTTTTAAAGAATTAATATATTATCCTTCAGTATTCCAAGCACACTACAAAGAAACAGGGACAGGAAATTTTTATACTATTTTTCATGCAAAAGTGCTGTTATCAGAGTCAGGAAGAATAAAACTAAAGAAGCCAGAAACCCAAATTTACCAAGAAGCACCATCTAACCAAACTATACTCATTAGTCTGAAAATATTTAAATAACTAACCATAAGGGATAGCATTAAATATTTCAAAGCACAGATTCTGCAGCATCTTATACTGACTATTTCCCGTCTGATAGTCACAATTTCAACCTGTTTCAGGGCCTGGTCCTAGAAGATTTAACCTGCAAGTAACCAGGACTACATAAGCTGATGCATTGCTTGACTCCCCTAGAGAAATCCATGACAAAATTTAACTTTCACATACTCATGTTTTTTTCATCTGCCAGTTTCTTGAACGTCAGGGAAGTGAAAAACAAAGCGTCCCTGAAAGAGCAAATGCTGGTCACCAGTCAATACAAACAGAAGGGCCTGTGACACTACGATATCAGTAAAACAGAATGAGTGGAATTACATGGATGTACATGAAGTGCAAAATGTGTAGCGTACAGATGAAGTTACCAGAAAGGTCTCCATTGTAGCCTGGGCTCTGTATTCTGCCACAGCAAGTCTGTGTATACCCACCCTGGTGAGATACCAAAGAAGACAGAGGCTATACTGAACAATGGGTTCTCTGTATTGGCTTTGTGTGGCAAGGTTTTGGTAGCGGGGGGGTTACAGGGGTGGTTTCTCTAAGAAGCTGCTGGAAGCTTCCCCTATGTCCGACAAAGCCAATACCAGCCGGCTCTAAGACGGACCCACTGTCGGCCAAGGCCAAGCCCATCAGCGATAGTGGTAACGCCTCTGGGATAACATATTTAAGAAGGGAAAAAAAGTTGCAGGGGACAGAAACAGCAGCTGGGAGAGAGGAGTGAGAATATGTGAGAGGAACAACTGTGCAGACCCCCAGGTCAGTGAAGAAGGAGGGGGAGGAGGTGCTCCAGGTGCCAGAGCAGAGATTCCCTGGCAGCCCATGGTGAAGACCGTGGTGAGGCAGGCTGTCCCCCTGCGGCCCAGGGAGGTCCACGGTGGAGCAGATCTCCACCTGCAGCCCGGGGAGGACCCCACGCCAGAGCAGGTGGGTTTCCAAAGGAGGCTGTGACCCCGTGGGAAGCCCGCACTGGACCAGGCTCCTGGCAGGACCTGCGGATCTGTGGAGAGAGGAGCCCAGGAGCAGGTTTTCTGGCAGGACTTATGACCCCATGGGGGACCCACGCTGGAGCAGTTGCTCCTGAAGGACTGCAGCCTGTGGAAGGGACCCACGCTGGAGCAGTTCATGAAGAACTGCAGCCTGTGGGAAGGACCCACATTGGAGAAGTTTGTGGAGGACTGTCTCCCATGGGAGGGACCCCACGCTGGAGCAGGGAAAGAGTGTGATGAGGCCTGCCCCTGAAGAGGATGAAGCGGCAGAGACAACATGTGATGAACTGACCATAACCCTGATTCCCTGTCTCCCTGCGCCACTGGTGGGGCTAGGTAGAGAATGTGGGAGGTGAAGCTGTGCCCGGGAAGAAGGGAGGAGTGGAGGGAAGGTGTTCTGAGATTTGGTTTTATTTCTCATTACCCTACTCTGGTTGATTGGCAATAAATTAAGTTAATTTTCCCTAAGTTGAGTCTGTTTTGCCTGTGACGGTAACTGGTTGAGTGATCTCTCCCTGTCCCACGAGCCCTTTGTTATATTTTCTCTCCCCTGTCCAGCTGAGGAGGGGGGAGTGATAGAACAGCTTTGGTGGGCACCTGGCATCCAGCCAGGGTTAACCCCCCCCAGTTATCATATGCCTATGGCTACACTAACAACTACCATAGCATCATCCCAAAAAGCATTAGGGGAACTAGCGAGTTTCTCACCTCCACCAGCACTGCGTGCGTGTTCTTGCTGAGGCCACTACCAACATCTATTTAGCCACAGGCCAGCGCTTGCCTCTTTTGAGCCTAGCAATACTCCAGTGATGCCTGCCTTGCTGTCCTGGACATACATATTATGTTATGCCCAAATATCACAAAAACTATTCTGCCAATCAAAAATCTGTTTCCATGTAGGTACAGGGGAAATCTTTCCACAAAAGCATTTTGATAGACAGCCATACAAATACAGTATTATGCAGGCATCATCTTGACCCAGGTTAGTTTACAGCTTTCAGCTCTCAGCAAAGAACATGAAGGAGGAAAAAAAAAATAATCAGAACAGCATATGACAAGCTGCCACATCAGCTTACAAAATATTTACATCTGAAGAAAACACTCAGTTCGGCTTTCTCTAAAAAGCATGAAAGTACATTATCGGACAACTTACTAATGTAGAAACCAATGTAGTTAAATGCCTGTAAGGGAAAAATATTAAACAATGTGGAAGGTAATTCTCCTCTAACTCTGTGTCTCCATGAACAGACACACAGAGTCGATGTACCTATAAAATGAAAGGTAATGAAATGTAACATAAAACTGTGTAACAACATAAATACAAGGGAGGAGAGAGGGACTAAGGACTTGCATGTCAATTCATTCATTGCTGTGTATAAAATAAAACCTTAGTACCACTACCCTTCCGTGAGTCAGGTATTTTGATACAAGTTGATTGTGACTAGCAACTTGTAGAGAACAAGTCATACTCAAATCTCTTTCTTTTGGTAGAGACTGAAATAGGCAAAGATACCAAATAGTTTTGACTACTAAGTCTGCGTAGTTTGCAGTCTTCTGTGGAAGACAACAACCTGCTACAAAAGGCATCCCTAAGGAGCCCCTATTGGACCAAATCTGTATGGATTCAGTGTGAATTTGGCAAACACCATTTGCTAGTGGTACACATGCAAAACAGCTAACAACTTTGAAGACAGCAGCAATGGGAATAAGAAGGGTATCATTCTAAATTAGCATTTTGTTCACATTTGTCTTTCTTTTTTGAATGAAAATAAGAGTAGAACTTGGTGGATATCTGCATTTACTGAAGAATCAAAAATTTGCATCCAAATAAGAATGGAGAGTTTATTCTGAATCTGACAGTATGTCTTCATGAATAAATACTTGCTTGCAATGCATTTCATAAAGTTATTACAGCCTAAGTAAACATTGCTCATGTTGCTTTCATATTGCAAACACATAACAGGTCAAACAAAAGCACAGTTTGGATTGGTAACAAAGTTAACATCTTAGAAAAAGAAAAGAGAACTTTGTAGGAAAAGACAAAGCAATAAGAAGGTAAAAAGTACAAGGCAAAAATCACACAAGTAACCACTAAGGCATATAAAGGAAGCAAACATCAAATCTACAGGATAAAAGCAATGAAAAGAACAGAATGTGTTGTGAAATAGAGGAAGAGAAAGTTTTTGCTGTCTTCCCCCTCTTCTGCTCAGCTTTTAAAACTAATATCACAGATGAAATAAAGAACTGACATTACAGATTTGAGAAGTAAATGCAATCTTCACTATTAACAGATCGTAACTATTTTACACTATTTGCTATTCTACTTGGACAAGAATGGTTTTATTATTGGAAAGTTTCATTGAAAAGAAATTTTAAAAGCCCTCAAATTTTGGCAGCAATAAAATATTTTTGACAAGAGAACAAGAGATATCAATACCTGAAATCTACTACTAAGGAGAGATCAGTATCACAGACAAACACACTAACAAATGGTAAAGAAGCAGCAGCCCAATGGTTCAAGTAGAACAAGAGAGATAAACTGGGAGAAAACCCTGTGCTGAATTCACAGAAGATCCTCCCCAAACCATCAAAAGTCAGTTTTTAAGCCCTGTGAATCCCATCTACTACACATCAAAAGTAGTCTTGAAATCTGTAGCATCCCAGACTGAGCCCTTACTTTCTTGGCTGTATATTCCCTATGGCTCTTTTGAAAAATCCCAGCTGTGTCTCCATGTTCCTCCACTTTCAGGCCACTTGTCTGCAGTGTTTGGCAACTTCAATGCTTCATCTGCAGTATTTGGCAACTCAACTTCAGCTGAGGCTGACCGAAGAAGGCAGTGAGTCTCTTCCATAATTAAGAACTAGACAATTCAAGGTGCATGGAACATAAGAAAGCAGCAGCTACTGCAGTCTTTGCAGTTTTCCTTTAGTTGTCTTTAATTGTTATATTGTGACTGTAACTTTGAACTACTGTTCACATTAACTAGAACTTAGAGAAGAATTATTTAATTTCCATAACATAAAATAACGATGAGCACACAGAAACCACAAGAGAATGGAAACCTAGTTAATTTATTCTAACCTTGCTTAATGTGCAATGATAATGGTAAGTGATCGTGTCTTTGCAGGACCAGCATATGAGTTAATTTAAATTTATTAATTGTGTTAAAAACTGTGTCACAGAAGGCAGTAAGGGCAGGGAATTCAAAGTTTTAAGTAATCCAATTTGACGGAAGAGGGGAATTTCCTAAGATACAAAATGAAAAGTGCTTACAGCACAGTCTAAAGATATGGTGAACACAGTCTGAGGATGCAGCATGGACATCTTTGCCTGTCTGCTCCAGCAGAACAGCGTGGGAAGAGGGCTGGCGATTCCTGACAACCAATGTTTTCATTTCCCCCAATCCCATGTTTGGGCACAGAGATGTCCTGAGGCCCAGCTTAAAAAGAGGAAACAGATCATAGACCAGATTCACAGGTGAGCATGGCAGATAAGGTAGGAAAGGAATCACGAGTGAAACTACCAACCTTGCCCAATTCTGGAGTCTGTTTCATACCAGTCTCAAACCAACTGGAGTAAGTCTCTTGAGCAGCATACTACAGAGTTGCAAGACGTCTACTCCCACCTTCCCCTTCACCAGACAGTTCAGCTTTCTAATGCAGTGGCATAGCAGGGCAACAAGAACAGAGCCAGATCCAGTATTTTACTATTCAAAATTGAGAAATAATGATAGGAAGACTTCGATAAAGGGTGTAAACACAGCCACAGAAGCTGCTGTTGAGCGGAAAAGCATTCATTCTCTCAGCCAGTGTTAATCTAAGCACTCGTATAGAGCTGGCAGCAGGAAGAGCTGCACTTAGAGCACTGCATGGCACACCATGCTGTGCTCCACCACACCATGTCCTCCCACCCAGCCACATCAGAAGGGGCCAGGTGGCTGCAGCAATTTCCCCCCCTTCTCCCCTCTGCCACACCAAAACCTGAGTTTTCACATTGGATGCAAGTACTGCCCATGCCTCCCTGGTTTCCCTTCTGTTACTCAGATGCATGCATACACCACACAAGCACAAGCAACAGTACTCCAGCATGCTTATGTGACCACCTTGTGACCCACAACAGGAAAATCTGACTGACAAGCATCCCATGTTTTTATGCAGGGTGACCTTTAAGCCCCATAAGTATAGTGTGCTGCCTTATGAAACCACTGTACAGCCAGCTGTTTGGCACAGGGCAAGGCAAGTGGGAGGGCAAGGACACAGAGGTCAGGGAGGTGGCCTCTACTGTTCACTAGAGCTTCAACAGCAGCCTGTGCTGCTGAACTACAGCCTGAGCCAGCCTGTGCAAGTACGCCACAGAACAAAAGTACATAATAAAGTCATAAAAGGGTGTATAATTAAGTTGCTTATCCAGCCTGGACACCAAAGAAATGTGAATAGTCCAGAGCCTAATACAGAAGCTCCAAAAGGCAAAGCTGAAGGCGTAAACCTACAGCAAACCACACTGTAACAGCTGGGTGTCATTGCCCAGACTCTGCCTTTGGAAGTGCAAGTTCTGAGCAAGCTGTGCGTTGGAGAGGAGGTATGTTCAAGATGTCTCATCCTGATTCATCAGAGAGCAAGTGTTAGGGCAGAATTAAAATTGCTGTCAGTGACTGCACTGTGTTCTCACAACTTTAAAATTAGGACAGCTTGCCAGCCATTAACTTATTCATGTGTCCAGGGACTCAGGCTACAAATTACATTTTATGTAACTCAAGGCAACCAGTACTGTCTTACTCTCTTTCTCTTGGAGCAGGGAAGCCATCGGTGAACCAGCTCTCAATGACAACATACAAAAAAACACATTTACACTAAATAAAAAGCTTTATCAATACTCTTCTGCACTGACTTCACATGTGGCTTAGAGAGAAATATAAATTCAACTCAGCCTACCCTGGTATCAGACAAAGGAATCAGTAATGTACAAAGCTATTGAGTGCTAGCCTCAAGGAGCAACATCTCGCCCTGATGTATAACAGAGCAGGATTTTGTCTTAGCTTTATATACCCAAACATGACTCCAGGCCTTTTTGCACAGCACTAGTTTCCCTGACATGAGTCTCAGTATAAATGCCTCATTCTCTTTTACCTTCTATTGAGGCCTTGCATTCAAGCACATCTCTCTTCCTTTTCTGTGATGTTATTAGATATAATACTCTTAAGAGAATAATAGGTCCTTGAATGTACCAATCCCAGAGTCTAGATGTAAGTCTTACAGTACTGTGACAAAAATCGCAGTATTTTACATGCTTACTATAGATAACGACTGCCAGACTCTCTTTGCTACTCTCTACACTTTAGTTGCCACTTGCTAGATGACTTCAATTAGAGTCTCCTTTTTGGCATCCGTGACTCATCTCAACTTCCCTACTACCTGCAGCTATAATAAACTCTTGTTGCACTCAGTGAAGGTCACATCATCCCTCTTCTGGAACAATTTCACAGACTCCAACTCCCTCCACATCTCATTGAAAACCTACGTCCTCCCTCGCCAAGCCGTCTCACAAATCTGACTCTGCCAACACCTGAGCCTCTACTCCCTGCTACGCCCTTCGTGCCACAAACGCTGTTTGGTCACATGGCTCTTCTCTTCCTTACCTCTGTACTCCAGTTTCAGCATGCATGATACTTTACAAAGACTTAAGATTAGTCTTCATAAGTTTTCTAAGCAAACTATGGATACAGTCTATTTATCAGCACAATACTAAATACTCTGGTTGCCCAAGTAAATAAAATAATCTGTTTAATTACAAATTACTGCTGAATTATTGCCTCAGGAGAGCAATGAATTCCATGACAGAAACATGAAATCCTGTTTAATTTCTCAGAGTGTGAAAAACTATTCAATTTTCACTATTCAATTTTGAATATGCTCCTTTTCTTTTTCATTTGATACCTGCTGGTTCTTGCACAATGAGATAGGCAGTTGCTGTACTCCATTTATTTTCTTTATAGAAGTCATCATTTCCATATGCTTTTATCTTGTACTAAGGTGACCCTCTCTCTTCTTCCGTTGTCTCTCTGATCTCCTGCACAATCCCTGTAGCATCTACAGTCACAGTGCTGCTATTTGCATCTGCAAAGTACCATACTCTCACATTACATTTAATGACAATTTGAATTCAAAATGGCAATGAACAGTTTGTTTGCTCACACCAACCTAGCAGCACGATGGGAAATAGAGACAGGCAACCCAGCTCTATAGGTTTCACCAGTAACAGTTCTATTCCCTTCAAAGACAGTTTTGCCTGAGTAGTGTAAGAGCTAGCCTTTGTTGTTCCACCTTGCCTTACACTAACACCATCATTAAATCTGTATTACCTGATGTATGAATCTTTATCCAGATATTTCACAGAGTTCACAGTTGCAAGAGACCCAACTAGTTTGGATGGGCTCATATCCACACTGCTCTGGGCTGGAACACTGGATGGCATGTGCCCAGGATCTAACTTTACATTCACATGAAATACAGCTCAAACACCATGAGGATTTGTGGGTTTGTGGTTATTTTTGTGTCATCGTCCCCCCCCCCCCTTTCTTTTCTTCCATCCCTGCAAGAAGGATCCACATTTCTGAAATACTAAGACTGTTGTATTGCACTTTGCCAGAATAGTGTTTTTATAGCCTGACGCCAAGCATGTGCTGCTTGCCCTATGGCACAATGTGGAGGCACTAGCCCTGCTTGGATAACAAGACTATGCCAGCTGGAAGAGTCAGATGTGGCAAATTTTATATCCATATCATCTGTCTGGAGGAAACCGTAGAGTGAATTATCTTTTCAGTGAACTATCCTTTCAATAGTGCCTGCATTCCCTTTTGGCAAGAGGTAGCAGCATCACCACAGAAGGGAGTCCAGTAGCAAATCAGTATTCATGATGTGCAGCCCATGGGAGATGTGACTGCCTGAGGCAAAATGGAGTGAAGGCACACCCTTATTTTCCAGCTTTCATTCCATTGTGAAGGCAAAGGTGACTTTTTTAGACACTATTTTGTTTCAAGTAAATGAGAGACGAGATCTTCAAGCTGCTGTTTTTAGAGACACACTTAACATAATGAAAACAGTAATAGAACCTCACAAGTCTGATAATACCAAGAATCCATTTTTGTTATTAGTTGTTGTCTCTCTAGCATTTCTACTGTAGAAATCACACAGCAGGTTTATGACTCCCTTCTTTTAGTGGTTAAAAACCAAATCAAACAGGAACACACTTCTTGCTTTACAAGCAATTTATGGCTATTTAAGAGCCACCAATTTACTTTCACCAGCATTTTTATGACATACTTCTATCAGGATTCATCGACATGAATTTCCCCTATCTTTTAATGGAAAGATACACATTACTTAGTTACATGACATTAAGTAAAGAAAAAATAAATAAATAAAAAAGTAATCAATAAAGACTTTCAGAAAACACCATTGAAGTGGTCTTTCCTTCTGATGAAGGCTGTCAGATTCAACCTTTACTCATTCTTCAAGTGCAAGTAGTACAAACCAACAAGGACTTCACGTGAAAAAAAAAAATCAAAACTGTGGACAGGGCTCTGTATGTGTTATAATAAAAAATAAAATTGTTGGTTCCAACAACAAAAAATTCTGCCAGCCATGAAGATTTATGCTAAGTGAGAGTAATTTCTCAGATAATTTTAAAAGGGCACGTTGTTTTACAAAGACAGATCACATAGCAGTTGCTCCTCTTTCCTTTTGATCTAATAAACTTGGCACAGCTGGAGCATACAGACAGCAGCAGCAAACAGTGACACAGAAAAACTTCTTCAAAGTAAAGTAGGATGCCTCAAAATTTATTTTGCAAAGGGCTACACTTTGCTGAGTGGATTTAAAGAAAAATCTCTGTTCACACCATTTAGGCTCGATCTGAGGCTCCAGTTGGTTAAAAGAAGTTAGCTTGGGCAACTTAGCTTGACACTGGCACTCAGAGAAACTGGGTCAATCACAGCAGCTGACAGCTTCCCTGGCTTTCCCTTTACAGGTCTGTTTTAACATGGTGGTGTTTTGAGTTAGCAGCTTTGGGGAAACCACCTTGTTGCCTGACCTGAGCCAAGCAGTCTCTTGGCTATAAACCCAGCTATTGTGTTTGAAGGAATACTCCTCCTCTTATTCTTCCTGTCCAACTCCTTTTGTTTTAAGGCCATAGTGGGGAGAAAGGGAAAAAAAAAACCCAACTACATCCAGACACAGAGAGGTGTACACAAATATACACTCCCTACTCCTCCATGATATCGCACAATACTGTGTTCTACAGACACCACTAACAGGAATACAAAGTAGCTGCTCCAGTATCATAACACCTTCTGAGAAACACCAATGAATATTTCACTCAAGGTCACAGAAAGCTAATTGAAATACTGAAAAGAAGTAAAGTTAAGGATCAGCAAGAAAAATATGCAAATGACTCACTTTTTTCACCTGTATAAACATTTATCAGTCCTATTAACTGTTTCAGTACAAAGTGTTCCAGAAGAAATAAATCAGTAATTAGAGGCTTCCAATACTATGCCTCATTGCAGATTTTGCTGCTATTTCACAGTGACTTCCAGAAATTTTAGATTGTCCTTGATGCTTTCTCTTTCAGGCGAGACTGCTGTCCTATGATCATATGTCAATAGAAGCACCTCTCCCAGAAGCACACAGCCCACTGCAGGACGTTACAAGAAGGAGCAGCAGAACTAAGTATCTGCCCAGTTTAAAAAAAAATAAAAAATCCAGAGTTATAATAGCAAGGAAAACGTCTAACTTTTCATCAGCATACTAGTTCGGTGTGCAGTTTCCCTTTCACCAAGCAGCTGGTTGAGTTACCAGTGCTTTAGATTTCCTGAACAGACCAGAGCAGCAGGGGAGAGGTTATGCCTCACACCTGTGAGAGAGCGAGAAGGAACAGCCATTCCTGCCCCATGGAAAACAGCAGAGGAAAATGAGGGAGATTTGGTAATTCTATGGCCATTGAACAGTAATTATCACGCTCGCCCCAGAGCACATAGCATGGCATGACAGACCCATCCCCTTGTTCTCTTTTCTGGTTGTGAAACACTAGTTAGTCCTCAGTTGCATGTACCACTGAGGCAGCTGAAAACCTGTATTCACAAATCAGAATTAAATGGACCCATAACACCATTTACCGCATATTTTTGCTTGCATCTCAAAGATCATTGTATTCAGCAGTGTTTTAGAAGCTGACTTAAGAGGGCCTGAGGCTATTAAAAATTCAGAGCTAGAAGCTTTTTGACGCCTATTTATTTTCTAGTGCTTTACTGCTACACACAAAGCACAGACTGATGAATTCTTTTATGCGCTTTGTTAAGATTTGTATCAGCACAGTTCAGAATTTCAACAACCAAGCAGCTGTCTCAATTTCTTTCCCTTGCATAGTTATTTTTCCAGTACAATTTTGTAGGAGAGAATTACTCTGCTAGTCGAGAAAAGCAATATGGCCAAGAAGTTGCAAACTGCCCATAAAATTTTCACACAAATGTGCATGACGAGAAAAAAGTATTCTGTATATATCTGTCTCTATACACACACACGTGCACACACATATATATACAGCTATAGATAGATAAAATCTCCCCAAAAGCAATGTACATAAACACAGTTTCAATTCCTTAGGAAAAAGAGTATGTTCTGACTCAGAGATGAGACAGAGACTGTTCTGACCCCTACGTCAAAACTAAAAGACACCCCACTTACAGATACTTTAGTATCCAAGCTTTTTCTGGAGAAGAATGAGGAGAAAAAAAATCTTTGGCCTTTCAGTCTGCACGTTTCCATGTTTGCACATGCAGACTGTTGCATAAATGCAAAAAATTCTCTTGGCCATATGTTTCCGCCAACCACTCCTTGGAAACCATGTAAATGTGCCTAATAAACAGCTTGTTTAAATGTACATAGCTGTAGGACAGACAAGTCATGAGCCTGATGACGTTCCCAAGTCCCAGGCTAATAACTTAGGGCATCATGGGTTCTCTCCCTTTGCTCCGGACAGCAAGGGAGGCCAGATGCTTGCTCTTTCTATACCATTTATTCTTTGAGAAAAGCAAACATGCCTACGCACTGGTAGTGTGAGCAGCAGCGCAATACACTGAAACTGGGAAGAAACTGGAAGTGGTTTGGGAATCACTACTGCATTGGCCTTCTGACATGTCAGACATTAACAAACACATTCCTGGATCCTATATTCTGTCTGGCAATCAGCAAAGTCCCCATTCATGGTCTTCCAAGAGTTACATCGTCCCAGGGGTCCCCAGCATACCTTGAAGCCCTTTCCCCAGTAGCTTATTCCATGCCTGGAATTCCCATTCCACTATATTCAGATGCAACATTCTTCATTAAGATGTTTTTGGGAACATATTTCTGGTCAGACACCTTTTTTTTTTTTTAAATACATTTCTGTGCTAGAACTATGTTCCAGCAGAGTTGTTAGACCAATTGATCCAATTTATACCACTATAAAAAGTCCTCTGCAGAAACAACTTTTAGCCTTGTAAAGTACTGCAGGTACTCTCCATGAATAACACAGAAACCACATGAGCTTCAGAAAAGACTCAAGGCAATCCACTTCCTTGTGTTTTCTCATGCGCTGCATACTCCAAGTGCAGAGCACAAGGTCCTTACCCTACTCTTGATGAGGAGAAAGCTTGTTTTTCCTTGATGTTAGGCAGTGCCATGGGGACAGAGAGAAAGGAATAAAAATCAACAGAAATGCACAGCAATAGAAAAGTCTACTTTGCTCAGTTCACCACTTTTTCTTCTCCTTTATGCAACTTTGATCTATCAAGTTGAGGAAAGAAGCAAAACTGCCTAAATTCCCACAAGAGAAAGAAAAGCTATGGACAGACTCTCCCCAGAAGCTAAAATAGCAAGCTAAGTGCCTGAGGTTTACAATCTGAGGTTATACTAGGTGGATGCCTTTCCTAGTGACTACAAATACTCTGCTGTTAACTCCAAGTTTCATGTCAGAATCACCAAATCCTTAAGAAACAACCCATTGACTTGCTAGTAAAATAATCATCAGCACCCCATTTATTACTGTCTTTCTGACTAATACTGGATCATGAATCATCACCTGGTGAAATTATCTACTTCATATTTCATATAGGTACTTATCACCATAGCATCTGAAATCTTAAGCAGGTACGTGATGCCACTGAACTCTCACCATTAGCAGACTTCACAGCTCAGACAATCAAATGGCACCTTCTCTTTCAGATTGACACACAAAACTCTATGGGGTGATTGCTGGCTAAGGTCCCTGAAAAGTAATTTATTTTCGCTACAACGCTGTGGCACAAACAGTGTCTATAGACAAGAGATTTTATTACTGTCTTTTTCTTCCTATAACCACCATCTGCTAATGCCCAGGACATCTGATGAAGGCTGGCAGCAAAGGAATTATTCCATTTTTGGGAAAGGAAAAAAAAAAGTGTATATTTTGGAGTTTCTCTGCACTCTGTTTAGGACCAGAATGGAATTTGCTTGAAAAGAAACAGAAGGGAAGGGGTAGAGAAAGTGAGAAATCTGGGACAAGAAGAATCTGATCAAGTTACTGTTTTAGTCTGTTTGGGCCTGGATCTTGGGTGTCATTCATCCCAGCCAAGCATGTTTATCATTGAGTTTCACTCTCAGCCTTTGTCCTATTGAAGCTCCTCTACCTTAGATAGTACCCACACTACTCAATGGCAAGAAAGATAAGGCAGTCAAGAATGGCCTATGGCCCTTTTGGCACAGCTGCCTTCTCCTTTGCATCATGGAAAAGCCACTCTGGGCCCAAGGAACATTTTTTCTAGTAGTAAATTGAATTATCTCCATGTAAAAAGAGTCAGAGCTCTTTTTAAGCAGCTCCACATTTGCTGTGGGTTCTGTCACTTTTCTTCCCAAGTCACAGTCAATCAATGCAGTTGCCAGCAAAACTGAAGTCTTCTCTGGAAGGACAACAGCAGTTCAACAATTGAAGGTGTAGGTGGGGATCACTGTCATTTTGCTTGCTCTGTGCCTGCTTATTACATAAAGGCGCACTTTGTTCTCTGTCAGGGTTACAAAACTCTCCACTGGTGCCCCAGTTACTGAAGACTTGGAATGCTCCCCTTCCCATGACTGTCACGGGAACATGTGCTTTATGCAGCCTGGAGCTCCAAAGCAGCCACCAGACATGGACTCTTCATCCAAAAACCACCTCATTAACTCAATAGCTGTGAAAAGGCTACAGAGCTCATGCAGAAGGATTTCTTTGCTGAAATGAAGCACCTTGCTTAGTGGCCTGATGGATAATTTAACTAGACAACCGTTTAACACCCATACTGAGGGGAAAAAAGGGTAACCCTGGCTTCTCGGTGCTATTCTGACTACCCGCCAACAACTCCATCCAGCACGTGTGACGGGACAGCTGGTGGCACACACTGCACCACTGGAAATGTTATCAAGGCAATGCACACACAGTCGGTTGGATAACACCACATTCTCACAGCAGAATGTATGTATAGAGATGGAGAGGCAACTCCCACTGCACCATCTGCAAACCACGAGCAAAGAGAACCTGAACTATCCACTTATTATTATTTAGGCCACTTTGCTTCTTTAGGACAAGTATTATCACTGCTATTAAGTACACATATTGTAGTAATGCCCAACGGCTCTCTCTAAATGAAGCTAGCACTTAATTCTGTCAGTGTAAGTTAATGACATTCATTACAGCTTGACCTTATCTTCCAGTTTGCATTCATAGCTCTCATCTGCATGCTTTTTCCATAACGTATACAACAAAGGAGCAAGTTCAGCACCCATAACTTTCCTATCCGTGCCTGTATTTCATGGTATGTTTAAGTTTTTTCTACCTCTAGTTCAGCCCAAATGTGCTGGCACTAATGCAAGAGAGTGAAGTCTTTGACCCGACTTACAGAAGCAGCCAAATACACCACCCAAATACGCTAGCTCTAACAGTAATACAGTTTTAATTTTTCTCCAAGATTCCACAGCCATTCCTACAAGTTAAGCAGACAAGTGTGTACATTAACAGCTACAACCCTTGTAGAAAAATGGTTGTTGTTCACTGATCTCAAAACTTAGTAACTCTAAGACCACCAAATGCTGGCAACAGGATGACCAGGCTTATCCATAATCTCACCCTGCCTGGCTTTATTAAATATTATGTAGGGTGGATTTTAGCTGTAAATGCCAAGGAAAGGACTTAAGCACTCTGACAGTTAAGTTCATCTGTTTATTAAAGGGCAATCATTTTCAGACAATTTATCGTTCTTCTAAAATAAAAAAAAGGACTCTTTGAGCTAGAGAGACAATATGCTTAACAGTAACTCTTCTAATTTCTCTCCTATTCAGTCCTTAGTTGAAAGTAAGTATCAGTTGCTACTCAAATAACATTTCATCTATGGTTTGGCTTTAGAAAAAAATGCCTTAATACATTATTTATTCAGGACCATATTATGGATCTTCCTGTATGTTGCCACAGGAAACTAAGGTTCAAGGAAAATACTAAGGAAACCTACAAAAGGAAATAGTATGAAATATATTTAGGAAATCTGCATGAATGATACAACAGTATATTCCACAAGTTGTTTTTTTTAAACACACACACTCCTCCCCTCTCACTCTGGCTGGTCTGCAGTGTTTTTGTGATTTCTTTACTTGCAATTTCTTAAAGAAATCATTTAAGAATTATCAGGAATAAAAACCAACCCCAAAACTTGGAAAACAATATTAACTAAGATTTGCTTTCTAGCTTAAATAGACTTCCTCTATTTCTGCTGACATTTCTACCTAACACTTCTTTACCAGCTAACAAAAAGTATAACTAGAATTTTAAGCCAGCAATAACACAACTACTTGACCAACAGGGTATAAGAAAGCCAATACTTGTTTATGGCCTCAGCAATATTTGCCAAGTCTCTTGATTTGGAGCATGTAAAATTTGCCTTAAATGCATAACCTTCCACATCAAAGGAACAACATCCAGCAGTGCTAGAGGGCTAAGTCTTGGAATTAATGATTCTTTCAAATAAACTAGTGTTGTTCTTTGTATTTTGTTATGAATTCAATGTCTATCAGTCTCCCTTTAAGAAAAACATGTAAATATTAAGTAGATTTAATTTTCCATGCTCTTTCAATGCAGATTAAGTATTAATATGTTACATCCAGCTGGTATGGAAATGTAACTCAGATACTAAAAACAATGGAGTCCAATTAGAAAATGACCTTTATATAGATAACCAGTTTGAAAAGCAGCTGAGTGCTGGGAAAGATTCCTTAGAAGTAAACCCTGGCAGGTGAAAAATAACTTCCTAAACAAAGTGTAGGAACCTTTAGCTTCTCAGAGTTCAGTGCACCCAGGGAAATGGGCTAGTAAAGGGGACAAGCCTGGGATGAGAAAAAACAAAGAAAGGGTTTAACAACCCAACTGGTTTTTAACTTTACTCCTCCATCTCAGATGTCTGTCAGGTTGTATAGCTAAAGGATGTGCTGTTAAGACAGCTTCCCACCCTAACATCAGGCGATTTGTCTGAAAGGGTCAGGCTGGCACCCTGACAGTAAGAATCACAACCACCTGATTTCTGAAAGCTTTTCACCGTTGAAAGCACACAAAAAGTACAATCTGACTCCTTCAGGAGAAAGGAAATTGTTTTTCTCATTCAAGAAGTTACATTCTATCAATTTGAATAATTTTCTACCTGTCTACAAAAATACACATGAAGAACAAAGGGGAAAACTCATGAGGACACAGGCTCAACAAGACTAAAGAGAACACGCATCCTTACATGCTCTCACAGAACTTTGTAAGAGTGCTGGGCTTTTCCTGGTTGCGTCTTTGTCGAAACCAGCGTTGAATGCTGCGTACATCCCAGTCCAGCTGCTTGGAGAGGCCCTCCAGCCTCTTCTCATCTGGATGCTACAGAACAGAGAAGGATAAAAATTGTTTCTTTGCCCAACTGCAGTAAGTCCACTTTAAATTTAGAACCACCGTAATTGCCTCTTGATGTCTTAGAGGCTGCCTGTCAAACACTTGGATACATAGAAATAAAATCACTTTCACAGAAATCTCTGCTGGCAGATCCACATCAAAATACATTTACAGTAACTATTATTAATCTAGAAGGACATATGCTGTAATATTGCATGCAGGTTATGACTAATAAGAAAGTTAAAGGGGAAAATTGGATGAAAACTTGCTTGAAACTTGAAAGTGATGATAAATAGAGATAAAATGCCATGCATTTCTCGAGCAGTGGGGCTTACAAACACCCCCCTGCCAGCCACATGCTATGCCTGTCCCACCCTCCTGTATCATGATCTTTGTCCTATCAACTGTTGCAGTAGAGAGTAGAGACTGACTGACATGGAAAGAAGACATATCCCATGTTTGTGCATATTAATGTTAAAAAATGAGGTCATTAAACAAAGTGACAACTTCTAAAGGAAAATCACCTTGACCACAGGGAGACAGAATTTTTTTCTGTAAAATTAGCTACACACAATTATTCTCCAAAGCAGCAAATGTGGAACTCTCATTTCATTAGAGCAGCTGCAAGACGGTGCAGAGGTAAGGCAAAAGCAAAATGAGTCTGTCCTCAATTTGACTATTATACGGAGAAGAGGAGTACAGGCCATGTTTCTAATCATGCAGCAAATCTACCTGTACAGTACTGCATGAGGACTATTTATATATTTCTCCTGATCCCATTCTTTTTTAAAGAAACAGAAAAAGCTTTTGGACAATTTGTTTTCTGGAGCTTTAGCTTTATTTCTGCAAGCCACTTACATACATTGAATGAGATGCAAGAGCTGCCACGATAAAGACTTTTTTAAATGTTGCAAGAGGTAAAACAGCAAAGCTTCCATCAGGCTGAAATTTCATCTGTCAGCCTCTAGGAAAAGACATGAAGGAAAGGGATAGGAAAGGATGAGACAAGAGAAGGGTAAAGTATTTGCCATCCATCTCAAAAAAAAAAGAAAAAAAAGTTTTTAGTCAACCAAAGTAGCCACTAGTTTTTCAATGGAAGGTTAAGAAAAGCCATTCTCTGTGACTTTAGAGAAATCAAATGACTGATGCAGCTCATGGGAGTTTGACCAGAGAGAACTGCTGCACATAACTCAAAAAAGACGGCTAGCTAAATCTGACAGTTTCTCTGAGAGCAGCTACTGGAAGCCCTACCAAACACTTGCAGGAGAGTAGATACTTTCCTTTGGAGCTCTTCCCACTTGTCTCCATGCACTGGGTGCTGGCAGCGGTGTGTGCCAGCTCGTACCATGGCTCACAGGCACTAGTTAGATTACTTCACACCCTCAGGCCCTGTGTTGGACTAGCAGATACTGCAAGGTAAAATTAAAAAAAAAAAAAAAAAAATCATCCCATTCTTCCTCCAGCTGAGTCTGTTCTTCCTCCAGCTGAGTCTGGGCAAGAGCACATGTGCTGCAGCTTTTAGAAACAAAGTATGTGCGTTTCCCTCCCTGAAAACAGGACAAAAAACACACCAAGTGCCATGGTGATCTTGGGAGACGGTAGGACACACAAGCAAGACAGATCCATGGCATATTGTGCTGTCCCTGACACTGAACCCAATTTTGCCCTCTATGACCCTAATACACTCTGAAGTTTAGGCTGATGCCTTTGCTGTGGCATGCCTAGCTGCAGCCTGGAGCCGAGGTGGGACTGAGAAGTTCCTGCAGCACAGTGACTTTGTCCTTCAGGCCTCCACAGGCCTTCCTGCTACAAAGCAGCTGACCACTGAGGTCTTCAGGAGATGCTAAAGGACACCTGCTCACTGCTACAGGAAAGCTCAGGGTGCTTCAAAAGCACGGACAGGAGGACATAGGGGTTTAGTTGAGATGTTATACAGTGAGAGCTGTAGAGACAGAGACATAAGTGGTAGGGGAAAAACTTGTATTGTACAAAAAAAAATAATCTGTAAGCTCTAAAACATTATTCAGTCAGTTCCCCCCACTTTTCTAGCTGTGGACATTGAAGGACATTCATCACAATGTAAACAGCTGGGACACCAGCAAGCCACCAGCGTCCTGTGTTTAGGCAGTTCCCCTAGAAGGAGTAGCTTTGAAGTTTCATGGAAAACACAGTAAGGCCAATCTTACTGGCTCACAATTTGCTCTTTTTTCAAAAAAACCTGATGATTTTGTGGAAATTTCTAAGAGACAAGAAGCAAAAAGAAGTGGGTGGCCATATGGCACCTACAAAGTGTTTCTGTAACAATTTTTTTTGATTAAAAGCTTACAGGAGACGTCACGAAGGGATCCACAACTGCACAAGC
The DNA here is from genome assembly GCF_964188355.1 of Buteo buteo. Lineage (NCBI taxonomy): Eukaryota > Metazoa > Chordata > Aves > Accipitriformes > Accipitridae > Buteo > Buteo buteo. The sequence continues at coordinate 32,398,849 of NC_134175.1, forward strand.
TGGCATACCAATGACAACCTTGACATTTGCATGTTCTGGTTTTAGCTGTAAAAATGTAGAACTGCGTTTAGCAGTTAGCTTTGTTTTGTTCAAACATAGTTTATAGTGCCATATCCCACTTTATAAGGTAAATATTTTTTTAAAATACTCTACCTTTGTAATAGCTGTGAAAACTTTTTCCAGGATAGCATTAGGTTGAGCTTTCTGTGGTCCGTTGGCTTGGACTTTAAGGCCTAAGGCACATGGTTTAGCAATGAACCTGTGAGAAACAGAAGAATGAAAAAAGAAAACAAGTTAAATCCTTCAGTTATTTACTTCATTACTGTTATTAATCAATGACATGTGGTAAATGCACAAACATTATAACCCTGCCAACAAAAACAATACTTAGCCTTACAGCTCAAATGCAAGCTCATACAGGCAATTACATCGCAAAATAAGTAACATCACTTTGAAGGATGAAAGGAACTCCATGGAGCACATGAAACAAAGGATTTTCTTTCATGTTGTGAAAAAAAAAGGATAGAACAAAAGCACAAGAGGAATGCCTCCTAGAGAAGCACCAACTAATGAAAGCAGGGCAGCTTGCAGAGATGAGGAGCACATAATATTCTCCTCCAAACAGAGCCTTTTTCATAAATCAGTTACTGCCTCAGGACTCCTTTTGCACAGTGGATATTCAAACAAAGTCATTAAAGGCAGCAAGCACTTAAGCTGCCCAGTCAATACAATTTTCTAAACCATAAAGTTTAAATGGTGTTGAGCCATGCCTCAAAGACTTTGCTCTTCCTTCAAACTCTTCTGCTAAAATACGAAGCTGTTACAGATCCAAACACCAATCCATAAGTTCATCCAGTTTATAAACTGGGTGTCTCAGATACATTTTAGAGATTAATTACATAGCTTACATTACATACATTCAAAGACCACCATTCCACTCCCTGAAAGCTAAATTATTTGTAACTATGAGTCCAACTCTGGAACCCCATGAAAGCTACAAAGTCTGTATAGGAATCACATTCATATATGAAGAGTATGAACTTCTGCCATCTTTGAGCTATGTAACTCTCAATTTCACTTTAAGTGAAGACTTCCGTTTCCTAAGACTTCATTTGCCAGCAGGGACCAAAACAACATACTCCATAGTTAAGAAGTAGTTCCACGTTTATCCAGCTGAATGACCACAAGCTCTTAAGAATCATGGAATTCTTATCCACATGCAACCCCCATTTTAAGCACTGTTTTGAGCTACAGCTGCTGGTTCTGCTATGTTTAAGACCACACAGCTGATTAAAGAGAATTAAGTCCTAAGCAATGTTACAGTGCTTACAGCAATAGCATTTGGTAAAGAAAGACGGGTGATGAAAACCCACCTTGTTTTCCTTGTTTTTCCAAGGAAAAATTCTTGACACATTGATACCATTCCCATATGAAAGTCAATTCTAATAGCCTGAAATCATTTTGGTGACTATTTGTGAAAGGGGTAAGAAGTCATATATCCAAAGACACATGCAGTGTGTCAACGAACTCACTATTTGATCCTTGTATGTTATAAAAGGGAAAAAAAATATCCCAACACCTTATTAGACTCTGTAAAAAGTTTGGTTGCAATCTGGATCGGCTGCAGATTGCAACCATACTGCTAGCTCCACAGCGTCAACCAAATCAATGGCACTGTAGCACTGTAAATTCCCTGCTTTAGGGTTAACAGCTTGGATGATACCAGTTTCACTGCTGAGCTTGAGAAGAAAGCAGTTTTCCACTCATGAAACAGAAGCATATAAGCTCTGTATATGTTGTATGTAAATACAGTGTAGTCTAGCTACACTGGAGACTTGTACATTACTTAAAGTATAAGGTGACAAAAGAAGAAGAAATAATTATATTCTCTAGTCCAACATGGACGTAACTAAACCAGTGCTGGCCATTGCTGTTAGCTGATAGCCAAAAAGGTAGCTGAAGAAGCTAAGAGAATGCTCATAGAGTTTGATTTCAGAAATTTACTTTTATAATTTTAGGGAGTTGTAAAACACTTCTAGCCATGTAACAGAGGGGCTGAGAATCTTAGCATCCATGTCCATGGTTTGTACTAAAAAGCTGAACTCCCCCCCCCAAATTCCAGTCTTTGCTATTCAAACAGTTTCCTGAAGAGAAAGCAATAGAGTCAAGCCTAGGTAAGACAGTAAAGACGATGTCAAGCAATGTTCAATCTAATTTCACAAAGCCCTACAAGGAAACACAAGTAGAGACAGGGCAGAGGAGTGCGGTAGGTAGAATAAAAGCAAATAAATGAAAGACAACTTCTTCATCAGCTTCATGCATTCAGAGAGGAACCCAAGCTCAGCCTTTACCATCAACAGCAAGAGCAAGAAACTCACTAAATAAGCACAAAAATAAAAATTGCTTCAGATGGATTTTCTGGCCACTGGCAAAGTCAGTCTCCTCTGAAGTAAGACGTGATTTGGGTTTTTTTGTTTGTCAGTTTGGAGGGTGTGGGGTTTTGTTTGGTTGGGATTTTGGTGGTTGTGGGGGGGTTTTTGGGGGGAGGGAGGTGTTGGTTTGGGGTTTTTTTGTTGGGTTTTTTTTGTTTTGTTTTGTTTTACACACATACATCTTTCAACTTCTGTTCTGCTTTTCTCCTGCTGAGTGAAGTAATGAGATAGCCATGATATAACTCCAACAGAAAGGCAGGTCCCTAAACATGCTAATTTAAAAGAAAAAAAAAATTAATTTGGTAAAGTCAAAAGCAGATTAAAAAGCCCCAGTTAGAAAAATTCCACAAGGAGCAATTCCAACAAGCATCATGCTGAGCTGATCTTCATTTAAATCTAAGCAAACCAGCTGGGTTTGCTTAAATGCTATTCCTAAAATGACATATCTTGCTAATGAACAGCCTAGACAAATCCAGGACAAAGCACAGATACAGCATTTGTGTAGATTTTAAAGAAAGAAGAGAATTGTAATATCGATGTTATACCCATTACCTAAAATGAAACACATTTTCTGCTTCAATCTGCTATTTTCTAAACAGGAACATAAATTTTTCTTCCTTTGCTGCTTATGTTTTTCACATGCACTGGAGGAATGGGCACATGACCAGAACAAGGGTCCACAACGACAGCAAAGCACAGTAAGGATGTGTGCAGGGTACACCGCTGCAAGACACAGGATGATCTTGGCCAGCTATGTCAGGGAGGAAGGGACATGGAAAGCTTCAAAAAAACCACAAAGGTCTCTCTCCTGATATGCTCTTGTGGTCTTTCTCCACTTTTGAAAAAAAAGCTTTAAAAAAATCCCCTCAAGGGATTGTTAATTCCTATTAGGACACTCAAGGGAAAGAAAGCATTTTTAACAGAAACATTTTACATGCCTTCAATACTGAGCAGGTCTGACCACCAATTCAAGAGTGCAGGAGCCATGTCCATGTGATTACGTTTGGTGGAACTGGTAAAATTTAAGAGATATTTTTTACTTTTCATAAAAAACCTTAACAAATTCAAGCTATACTTTGTAGTATAAAAATTGCTTTTCAAGGTTAAGATAGAATTTAAAAATAGAATTTAATCAATAGGATCCCAAATGCCACACCAGGTACCATAAAAAGCATCGTTAACATAATTCTCACCAACAGTTTTCCATAATAATTTAAATAGATCCATAAGTAAACAAAACAATTAATGTTTGATACATGTACAAACTATGAGCATTTTGCCAAATGTTGCACTTCTTAAAAGCACTATTCATTTTTTCCATTTCTGCTAACGCTGTGGTATTCAATTCCCTAAGCAGTCTTACTGAAGCCCATGGGACTATTTATCACATAAGGTACTGCAATTAAGAGTGAAGAAGTATTGTGAAAGAGTAAGAAGAGCAGAATTGAATATATTGCCAGCTTTTCTCTTTAAAACACGTAAATCTGAACAAATGCCACACTAATAACTCTTTTTCAATGGATTCCAGTACAGCTGACTTGAAAGCTGGTATTCAATTACACGGAAATTAAAGGACAAGCATTTTTTGCCCAATGCAGCCCCATCTATTCTGGAACTAAAAGTGAAAGACCAACATAAACAAGGGAATTAAACTCAGAATTCAAGAACCTTTTTAAAGGCAGCTTCCTCATTCACAGACTAAAGCCACATTTAAAAACAAAACCAACCCAAAAAGCCCACAGCCAGCTAGTTCAGGTAATGTCTGCAGAGCATCGGAGTTGAAAGCACTCAGCCTTTGCAGGCCCATAAATACTGCACCATCTGCCTGAAGAAGACAAGCATTTCCGAGTGTCCTGTACCCCTAAAGGCAGGCGCTGGTTTGCATTTTGGATCCTGTCTGTTTTTCTCAAAATTATTATTTACAACAGTGACAACAAGGCCTTATACTCCACCCCAAACTCAGAAATCAGTTTTTCTCTAGCAAGGGGTCAAGAAACCCTTTGCAAAATGATCTCTCGCCTCTCCTAGCGCATAAAAAACCCCACCATTTCACCAGAATTATGTAAATTTGATCAAGAACAAGTGCCATGTGGGTTTCCCACTTGCCCTTTAACAAATGCCAACTAGACAAAGACAGCCACTATTACAACAGATGAGTAAGTAGAAAAAGGAGAAGTAAAAAAACAAACAACCCCCCCCACCCCAAACCAAAGCCAAACCCCCCCCCTAAAAATTAACTTTGCCCTGGTGGAAGAAGATAAATGCCAGTTGGCCACCACTTGCTCTTTGCAGTGATCGCAGTGGGCACAGTGCTACTTAGAGGGAGACGAGGATCCCACCTCGCCATCAACCCCGGGGGGAGACAAAACCCCAAACCCACAGCCTCTTCAGAAGCCATTGCCACCACTCCACACTAGACATATAATTCCTCACACTCAGAAAATTACAGCTTAAAAATATGCTGGCTCCACTTCCTGGGCACTCCATACTCTGTAAAAGTTTCTCTTTAGAAATACAAACAGATCACATCTGTCATGAGCACAAATCATCCTGGACACATCAACTAGAAATATAACTGCAGTATCACTGATAAAATAACCTCTAATAAAAGAGTAAGGAAAATGCCCCCACTGGCTCACAGAGCTCTTTCTGTTCTCCTTCACTGGCTATTTGAACCTTACTAATTAATTACCATCTAACCTTTTTAGTTTACTGCTTTTCGTCTTGACAAATTACATTGTTTTAATCCCAGAATTAACTAGAAATGTTAGCGTTGACCCACATAATCCTTGGAGGCTGATGTACATTAGCACTAGCAAAGTCTGCATTGAATAAATATTTTTTTTTTTTCAAAGTGTCACGAGGGAGGAGGAAAAAAAGTAAAAAAGATCTTCTTTTTTTGTGATTCTCTGGATTTTACTACAAATCAAACAGCCCTATTTGCAACATGTATCTTTGCCCTGAATTTTGTCAGAAACTAATATATAGCAACTCTGTAGTCATCTGGGACACTGGAAATATGCCTGTAGGGCCTTGCTATACCACATGAACATAGTGTTTCCATACCAGCAGGTTACCTGCCATTTCTGAGCTGACCACAGTGGCTACCCTTTAGCAAAACCACGTTTGACAGTTTCTCAGCAGCTTTGAAGACGCTCAAACCACCACAGAGCCCACAACAGGTAAAGAGGGATTACAGGTTTTTTAAACAGCCTAAAAGATCTGCAAGAATTAAGGCTTTCCAAACAGGGCCACAAAAAAAAAAAAAAAAACCACAACAAAAACAAACCAAAAGCCAAAACACCACAAACCCCAAAACAAACCATTAAGCTAACAGGGCTAATGAATATTTGATTCATGTAATTAAATATGCTTTTTTAAAAAAAAATGTATGAGGAGATATAAAGAAAATACTCAACGGTTCGTTCTTAACTTTCAATTTAAGAAATATCAGTCTTAAAATAATTGACAATGTTAGCTGGCAAGTGATACATGTTAACCAGTTCAAAGCAGGTTTGGTTTCTTTCCCATGCCCTTTGAAGTGATAAAATTGTACTACTTTGCAATGCTTATTTGTCAAATGTTTCTGCTTTATTTAGAAACTTGCTTCATTTCACCAAAATCCTCTCTAGAACAAGACAGCAAGAATCCAGAAATTGAAAACCATAAACCCTTCTCCATTTTTACTGAGGTAAAAAATGCAAAAGAAAGGGGGGCGGGGCAGAAACCAAAACAAAAAAACAACCAAAACCAATCTCCACAACTCTCTCCCCTCACAAGCTGATAAGAAAGGGGCCCAGGAATGAGGAAGCAATAGACTGAATAACAAAAAAGTCTGCTATAGATTCCCCCCACTGCGGAAGGATAACAACTTACTACCTGATCCTTGATTTTATTATACTGTCTTAATATAGTCTGCAATAAAGGCTATTGAACTCATGTCCAATTATTTTTACAAAAGGATAAGGACAAGATTATCCATTCAAGAGAACCCCAATCAAGACCAAGTTCTTTGATGTAGATGAAAAAGGGTGGTTTACACTTCTGCATTTAAAAGTGGCATATCTAAAATAAGTCACCATCACAAGGGATGGAGCTGCAAGAAGTCTTACTAGGCCCCAAACCCAGGAATAACTGCCAACAAAATAAGCTTAGATTAATTTTTTATTATTTATGGACTTCCCCCACCAGATTTAATAAGCTGTCCTGCCATTCACATGCGATGTTTTAAATGTTATTGTACATCAAGAAGGTTTCTGAAATTTGTTAAATTTTTCATTTAAAACTTTCAAACTATGTGCACTGAGACAAGTGACCTGTCTGGTCCTTGACCTTGAAACCTCTCCTAAAGATTGCAAGCAAAAACTGAATTTGTTTCAGTTTCTGCTCCATTACTGTCATTTCTTAGTTTTGCATCAACCTTCTTGTTCCTCCTGAGTCTTGTTAAAGCAATGACTTTTTCTATCTAGGTGTTACGCATTTTAATGGCTAACAGGCTCTGGAAAATCTTCTTCCCACGAATTAGAAAACCTTTTTTCCTTTATGTGTTTCAAGCACAGAAAGCTTCTTCCTTCACTTAAACAACTTGATTTCTTGGCCAACTTCAATATGGAAGCCCACTCACTTGGTGGCTTTCATCAGTGCAAGAGAGAAAAACTAAGCCAGTGCATATTTCACATTTTGTTTTTAAATGTTTGTTCATCACAGCTTGAATCATTCCCTTTTGTCTTTCATTTTTATCAAAAGTAGGTCATATTGTGGACCAACAGACAAGACTAATGGTCTCTTATTAGAGCCCAAAACTTAAGGAGCCCATCCATCCCCTGACCAACGATCCATCTTCTGGGAAGGTACCTCAGTCTGACACAAAGCATCTTCATAAAATCACCCTGGACACTGCTCCTACATGATCTGTGCTGACATTAAAAATTTCATGAAGCCATCAGGCAGAACCCTGGCTACAAAGTCCCCATGAACACTGAGAATAGGCATTTTTGCTTTAGCCTTCCATGTCCACAAAGACATTTGAGTCAATTGCTTGCCAGTGCACAATGAGAGTTTGAATCTCTCCTTCCTGAGCATGCTGAGCATGCATCTACATGGAGAAATTTGAGAAAACTACAGTCAACATGAAGTGTGCAGAGCATCTCTGAGTCATCTCCAAGTATAACGAACTCTAGTTTGAGCTAAGTGGTATACTCTGATTACATACATACAGCACCTCTGTGAACCTGGTAAAAACTCTCACTTGGATGCAGGCATAGTTCAAGTGGTACTTGCATAAAAGACTGCTCATGTTGCTAACACCAGCCACCTGTGAGCTCCAAATTATGTCCATCAAATCTTCCCGTTTCCTATCAATGTATTTACAAATACCAGGGAAGGTAGTTACAACCAGCAAAAATTCCCCTCTGTGCTAAAGAGGTACCCAAATCTGTTTTGAAGAGTCTGGCTCCCTTTTTGAAAGGCTGATGGAGAACAAATTTTCCCAGCTTATCTACTTTATGGTCTCTAAACACAGATTGTTCCAGGAATTTATGATTACAATTGTCTGACTTGTTGAACGTTGCTTGCTGGTTTTAAACAGAAACAATCTAAATTTGCTCTAACTACAAGGATGAGTGAAAGCAGAAGAGGCTTGTTTCTGAGCAGATGCTCAACAGATTTACTGCCATGACATACAAAAACAATTGCTGAATTTGTTTTATTATTTTTGTACGACTGACCTACTTAATTCAGAAGTTACTTGTATCACTAATTTAAAAAAGCAGAAAAATCTTAATAGTCCTAGGACAAATTCAGTAGATAAGAGTACTCACTTCAGTATACCTATCCCAGCACTGATTTTGGCTTTATGTTTCCCAACACCTTCTGCTGCAGAATGCCCACCAGCATGCAATGTCTGAAGCACAGGCAGGGGTCTTAACCCAGTTAACCTCATCCAGTAGCTATAGAGGAAAGTTAACTTCACTAAAATTTGTTGGGTGTGCTGGGAAATGGGTCACAACTCCTGCAATGAAACCTTTTCAGAGGTAAGAACCTGTCTGTTCATGCAAGAAGCCCAGCACACAACTCAGTATGTCAGCAAGAGCCTTCTGCTGCTGAGCATCACAAGTGCTGCCTCAGAGGGCAGTGCACAGGAGAGCTCAGAGCCAACTTTTTCAGGGGGACCTATTCCCAACCCTCCTCAAATGACTTCAGAAAAGCACACATACACATCTGCCTTTCATCTGAGATGCTTTTCCTTCTCTTCTTTTTAGAGATGCATTAGCCATTATTTTCACACGAGCATCATTATCCCACACCTCCCATCAAATTATACAAACTAAGCACTATACTGCAGAACCCACGTGTGTTTAGAAAAAAACAGCTAAGCAGCTTGCGGGAGAATTCAGCTTACTGAACTAATGAGGTTTTGTCTTTCTCTGGCACAAATTATTAGACAGCATTTACACTCACTAGAGGGGAAAAAAGACTGCTGGAAAATCAGTACTTTGGGGTTTGGGGGTTTTTTTCAAGGTTTTGAAAGTTTCTTGTTAATGTTTTGACCTGAGAAACCTTTCCAACAAGGAAACACGTTTCTGACCTCAGGATTTCTACAAAGTATTCTAAGTTTCATTAAAAGGCTTTAAAAAAAACCCTAAACCCCAAAACAACCAGCTGAAAAAAACCCAAACCAACCTGCACATCGATCACCAATGTCCTGCTACTTCTTAAACACAGAGCTGGGAAGCTATTTGAAATCCTTCCTAACAAAGGGCATTGCTCTTCCCTCATAATAAAAATCAAAGTACTCATCAAACTGACAGTAGAAAATGCATCTATTACAATACTTGGACCTCAGGGACCATGGCTGGAAGCAGCCTGCAGTGCCACTGAGGGCTGGTGAAACTAATGGTGTGGAATGAGAAACTGCTCATCTAAAATAAGGAAGTGCAATCCAATACTTTATTGAGTGCAGGTATTTGCTAGGATATAGCATGGACAGAGTCCTAGAAGCCAGTGGTGGCAGAAGCCAATGCATCGCTACACATGGGCTCTATCGGGCTTGCTCCATTGGCTAGATACCCCTCTGGAATACCAGTCACGGGTACTGAAGTACCGCCACAGCCCCTGTAATGCTACAGCACCACTCCCATGCATTTTTCTGCCTTTTGACAGAAAATATTCTTTCTTTTAATATTGAAGATGGGTATAAAAGGCAGGCTAAAGAATAGCACTACAACTGTAACACTTGATGCAATAGGAGTACTGACATGTACACACATTAGCTGTATAAAACTACTCTATCTCTGCTTGCAAGAGCAATGCTTCACCTTCAAAAAGATTTTAGTAATTTTTCAGCTGTGAAAAAAAGTGCCCTATAAATTCAGCATCAAGTGTTTTTTCATACTTTGGATGCTGCGTAAGTGACAAATGGTTTTATACAGACCAGCTTTAGAGAAGAAAATTTGGTCACAGTAATCTGCTTGGGGGCAATAAGGGACCGAAGGGCTTCCGTCCAAGAGTACTTTCACATAATAGAAAGTTTCACTTTACTCAACAGTCTGTAAAAGGTAGCTGTGTTAAAAAAGGGATTTGGTAGTCGTATTTCAGCTTGCAGGCTTACCGGTTAGTGCAGTGCTAATACACACCATTTTAAGTAAATAACTTATCCTCATCACTCAACAGATTATGAAATGCTTTGTCCTACAGAGCTACTCTTAAGGAACGCAACTGATATGACTGACCCATACCATTAAATTACTGTAAAACTGTTTCTTTTTTGCAGCTGGATTTCTCACATTTATATGGTCCTGCCTTTTTTGTTTTGACTGAACATACACATCTAATTTACAATCTCCCCATTGCACAAAGTTAAAAAGATCCCCTTTTTCCTGAGATTTTTTGTGATAACAAAAAACATGACCAGTAACATCTGTTTGGCTTGAGCTACCCTTGCACACTTGCTAGCTCCCATCACAAACTGCAGGCCAGACCCAGCTGATCATGGCCCCAATTCCAGCCACTGTTCACACATGCTGCTAAAGTGTTTTGCCTCACTGATTAAAACCTATTTAATCCTTTTTCTCACAAGTGGAAAGGTTAGTAGGAGTCTCTCTCAAGTTGTAGGTCAGTTCATAACAGGACTGACTGGAGCAGAGGATGTTCAGCCACCAATAAGGGAATACCCCAGTGCAGCCCCTACCAGCAGTGCTCCAGTTGCTTGTCCAGTTAGTAAGTTACTAAGAAAATGAGACGCAAACAAGGCCAGCAGCTTACAAACAGAAGTAGCCATATCTTCCAAACATGGAAGCAATTTATTTTATTTTTTTTTTAATATATGCATGCATAAAATTATAAGCATTTTGGTTTCTCCTAAAACTCTGTAAGACCAAACACTGAAGTGGGGAGGAACTGCATGCTCTCCAGAATAGCAACAAGAACTGCACAAACGTAGAGAAAGGTCACAAACAAATATTTTTGCAGCCAGCTGCCTAATGCCTTCTTTCTTTGTAATGTCTAAAAATAAAAGAGTTTAGTCACTCTGTAACTTTCCAGGCGCAGATGAAGCAGAGGGAGAAGGGAACAGAAGAGGAGATGTACTCCAGTCCCCCCCACCTCTCACACACAGTGCCTCCTCTCAGCTGCCCTCCACCAGCATCACCACAGCTGTAGAAGGTATGGATGATACAGTGCTGAAGGTATCACTCTCACACTTTTTGCCCACAGTAAAATCAGGATACATGAGTCAGGGTCAGTGGTAAAATTCAGGTCTCCAAAATTCTAGCCCACTGCTAAAGGTCAGCGGAGATAAAAATATTCTCCCAACTTTTAAAAAGCTGCGCCTTAGGGGCCTTCTAGACCAAAAAAGGCATCTTTGCATGCAGCAGTCCCCAAAGAGCTGCCCCTCCCCAAGCCAGCCGCTGAGTCCACGCAAACTTTCGACACTCTGTGGCAGAGCTTCCCAGTGTAAATTCAGACTGTGCAAAGACAACCATTTCCCTTCGTTTGGAATTTGTCACTTGCCAGTTTCATTTCTGGTCCTTTACTTCTTACACTGAGTAAAAATGAACAGTCAATCCCAATGTATCCTTTCCATGCCACTCCTGACCCTATAGATTTGTCTCCTACTCCACTCTGCCACCTCCTAAAATACAGAGCTGATAAGTCTCTTTATTTCAGCAAGTCTGGGACAACCAAAGCAATGAGCCAGTCATAAAACATCTACATATGAAAAGACACATGGCCCAAATGGGATTAAATGATGGACAGAGAAAAGGGCAGGAAGAAGCACAGATGGAAAGGGAAGATCGACAATTTCATTTTTAAATTGCAGTAGGTCACCCTAATACAATGGCTCTGTTCTAACCCACCAGGCACTGCAGCATTACTTTATCTTTTATTTGGTCACATTGTCAGTACATGAGCAAGGAAAAAAAAAATATTGTGAGCAATACCTGTGTCTACATTAAAGCTGTAGCCAAGGCATAGCATCATCCACCAGCCCCTTGGCACGTACACACAATTTTAATGCAGCTCTGCTTCATTCACCAAGGCAGCTTCCAAGATGCAAAAAGAAGCTGCAGTTACCTGCCACTTGGACATGACCCAAAAGTTGCTAAGTGGCTCAGAGCAACTGTCTAAAGAAGTAAAAGCCTCAGCAATCATTTTGATAAATAACAACTCTGCCCACTAGAAAGCCAATGCTACTCCTCCAGGTTCCTCTGTGGTAGTTCTTAGCCTGGTCATTAAGTGATAGCTTATCTCATCAATGTCCTCTTACATTCCAATTTATTTTCCTTACTCTATTCTATTTACTACCAGGAGGCAAAATAATGAAGGATGTAGTTAAAAATCTGTAGGGATCATTCTAACAACAATCAGTCCATCTGATATTATTACAAAAGACTGTAGCAAGTCACAGAACAGAACTGGACAGCTCAGCAATGCCTTCCTGGAAAATATTAAAAGGTGTCTGAAACATTGAGAAATTATATTGTTCACCTAGAACAGGAACTCATTAAGTTACATCGAGTTAGCATGCATTTTTTGAAAGCAAAGAAGATAGAAGGTGCTTTATATTCAATGGAACATTAAAAAAAAATTAAGTGCTCAAAATGTTTCAGTGCTTGTCTGGCTCAAGGATCCCACCCTGCTGCCTTCCTCCACGGGTTCTGCAACAAGTCTCCCTGAGCAAGGGCAGGTGCTGCATGACTGGCAATGCCCAAACCTCTGCCTGTCTGCTACAAGTGTGCATTTGCACTTGAGCATATAGGCATGTCCTATTCCTGAACATTATCATCACACTACCTGGGAGAGGCACAAACTTCAGGTCTTGAAAGAAGAGGACACACGCCACAAAGTATTTAAATATTTGTAAGCTTCCTCTTTGTCCCCTTGGGAGTTTGGCTCCTCCACTGCGGGTGGGCTGTCATGGCATATGACAGAGAGGATTTAAATATGTGCCTCATTCTTACTGACAAACCAGTACCTCTGGTGGAAATCCCTCCCTACATGTAGGGGAAATTTCTCCCTACATCAGAAGGTAGGATGTGTTTCAGGAACCTTCCTGCTCTGAGATGAAAGCTCACACAAAATCTTTCTTTTGGTGAAGACGGTTCCCTTTGAAGAGGGAATAGGTCATGGATACCTCACAGTAGGATGGTTGTATTTCTGTAAGTACTTAGAATCATAGAAACGTAGAATCATTTAGGTTGGAAAAGACCTTCAAGATCATCAAGTCCAACCATCATCCATGCGCACTAAACCATGTTCTGGAGTACCCCGTCTACTCACTTTTTGAATACCTCCAGGGATGGTGACTCAACCACTTCCCTGGGCAGCCTGTTCCAGTGCTTGACAACCCTTTCGGTGAAGAAATTTTTCCTAATATCCAACCTAAATCTCCCCTGTTGCAACCTGAGGCCATTTCCTCTCGTCCTATCACTTGTTACTTGATAGAAGAGACCAGCACCCACCTCGTTACAACCTCCTTTCAGGTAGTTGTAGGGAGCGGTAAGGTCTCCCCTCAGCCTCCTCTTCTCCAGACTAAACAGCCCCAGTTCCCTCAGCCGCTCCTCATAAGACTTGTGCTCCAGGCCCCTCACCAACTTGGTTGCCCTTCTCTGGACACGCTCCAGCACCTCACTGTCGTTCCTGTAGTAAGGGGCCCAAAACTGAACACAGGACTCGAGGTGCGGCCTCACCAGTGCCGAGTACAGGGGAACGATCACCTCCCTGCTCCTGCTGGCCACGCTATTTCTGACACAGGCCAGGATGCCGTTGGCCTTCTTGGCCACCTGGGCACACTGCTGGCTCATATTCAGCCGGCTGTCAACCAGCACCCCCAGGTCCTTTTCCACCGGGCAGCTTTCCAGCCACTCTTCCCCAAGCCTGTAGCTCTGCATGGGGTTGTTGTGACCCAAGTGCAGGACCCGGCACTTGGCCTTGTTGAACCTCATACGATTGGCCTCAGCCCATCGATCCAGCCTGTCCAGATCCCTCTGTAGAGCCTTCCCACCCTTGAGCAGATCAACCCTCCCTCCCAACTTGGTGTCATCCGCAGACTTACTGAGGGTGCACTTGATCCCCTCATCCAGATCATTGATAAAGATATTAAAGACAACTGGCCCCAATACTGAGCCCTGGGGAACACCATTTGTGACCTGCCGCCAACTGGATTTAACTCCATTCACCACAACCCTCTGGGCTCGTCCATCCAGCCAGTTTTTCACCCAGCAAAGAGCACACTTGTCTAAGCCATGAGACGCCAGCTTCTCAAGGAGTATGCCATGAGAGACAGTGTCAAAGGCCTTGCTGAAGTCAAGGTAGGCAACATGCACAGCCTTTCCCTCATCCACTGGGCGGGTCACCTGGTCATAGAAGGAGATCAGGTTGGTCAAGCAGGACCTGCCTTTCGTAAACCCATGCTGACTGGGCCTGATCCCCTGTTTGCCCTGCACATGCCATGTGAGCACACTCAAGACAAACTGTTCCATAATCTTCCCCAGTACCGAGTTCAAGCTGACAGGCCTGCAGTTCCCCAGATCCTCCCTCCGACCCTTCTTGTAAATGGGTGTCACATTAGCAAGCCTCTAGTCCTCTGGGACCTCCCCTGTTGACCAGGATTGCTGATAGATGATGGAGAGTGGCTTGGCAAGCACGTCCGCCAGCTCCCTCAGTACTCTTGGATGGATCCCATCTGGTCCCATAGATTTGTGAGTGTCCAGACAGCGTAGTAGGTCACTAACTATTTCCTCCTGGATTATGGGGGGGTATATTCTGCTCTTCATCCTGGCTTCCAGCTCAGGGGGCTGAGTACCCTGAGGATAACTGGTCTCTCTATTAAAGACTGAGGCAAAGAAGGCATTAAGTACCTCAGCCTTTTCCTCATCTCTGGTGTCCATTAAAGGACAGATATTCTCCTTGGCTTTCTTTTTATTGTTAACGTATTTGTAAAAATATTTTTTGTTGTCCCTTACGATAGTGGCCAGACTGAGTTCTAGCTGAGCTTTTGCCCTTCTAATTTCCTCTTCCTCTACTTGAAATAGGGATGGTTGGTTTGACTTGGAGGTTAAGCTTTCATTCCAAGAGCTACATCACAAAATCATCAAACTTTTTCAGGGAACTTCCAGATGAACCTATTTTCATCCTGGCTGGCAGGTATTAGTCACACAAGATGATCACAATGATATTAATTCACTATAGTTTTTATATGTATGTGAGCACATGTATATATCTACACAGAAACACACATACATATATAAAGCATATGTAATGGCACATATATTTATATATTTGTGTATAGGTATACATTATATATGTGTATGTATACACAATCAAATTTCAGCATACTGTCTGACTACTCAACTACAAGAGTCAGAGCCTTATTTCTTTCCAGACACTTTGCACAAACTCAGAACAAAACCCTGTCCCTAACTGGTACAAAAATCTAGTTTCAGTTTATTTCTAATTAGTTTCCAATACAAAAAGATAACAGATACATGTAGATATTCAGGAAACCTATTTCTGAAGAAGCATGCAGCCAAACTACACAATAAATTGTTTTGCCTATTTTATCCTTACAATGAGATGACTTAAGAAGATAAGGACTGTTCAAAATTCACAGCTGGAATTTCCAGCTAGATTCAACTAAGCTGGGACAGGGAAGGCCCCCCCAAGCTGTCTCCACCTGCCCAGGCACAGTACTCTGAGCAGGGGCAGGCAGCTGAAGAGCTCAGGCTTCCTTACCCACACTTGTGCCACCCTGCCACCTTTACTGCAGCCACAGAAGCAGCAGATTACAGCTTTGAGAAACTGAAGACTACCCCTGCCCACCTCCCCAGAAAAGCATCAAGTTTTCAGCTGGATCAGCAACCCAATCCAACTCACTCCAGCAGAGCATCACTAAACTGAGACATAAGCAAACCCAAGTGTGAACTCTCTAGAAGCTCTCATTAAGCCATCACAGGACCACATTCAGATTCTGCTTTGGAAACCTGACTTTAGTATTGTCGCGTCCCAAAGTTGGAGCGACTCAGGTTCGTGAATTTCCTTTGTCAGAATTAAGGTGAAAGGACACCAGGGGAGTTCAAACAACAATCAACATTTATTCAACCTAGCTAACCTTGCCCAAGTATAAGTGAACTTATCAATATGAACCTTGCAACATGTTGTTAAGCCGCTGTTTGAGAAGAGAAGGGAGGTGTAGAAAAAGAAATGGAAAAAGGAACATGAAATGTATCAGAAGGAGAGCCCTCCCATTGAGTCACGAGGTTCAGAGCAGACCCCCTTGCTTTCTGGACTCCTTGTCAAAGAGGAGCCCAGGGATGGCTAGATCCGCTCCTAGTCTCAGACTTGGTCAACAATTTATGTTTAAAGGGGGGGGGGGGGGGGGGTAGACAAAAAGGGTTTCACCAGTCCAGGGTCCAGCTTAGAGATCCAGTTCCGGAGGGCACGCACTAAGAACTTGTTCTCCCTTCTTTTATAGTGTGTTAGTCGATGGTCTCAACATGCTCAGTCCCACTCCCGGGGTTCTCTGGAATCGGTTGGTGAGCTTGGGGGGGGGGTGGGTTCACTGCGGAGTTGCCTCTCTTTTTCTGCTGGCATGACCGCTTAAGATAGAAGCACAGTCCCATCCTCCGCGGGGCCTCCTCCTCCAGGCACATATGCTGTGCTTCTTCTCCTGGTCACTTAATTTAAGGAATTGCAGCTTTGGAGAAGTGCGGTCCCATCCTCCGTGGGGCCCTCTCCTCCGGCCACATTGTCCTGTTCACAAAACTCCAGCATTTTTACAGAGGCTGTTTTCTCCATCAAAGTTCTTTAATGAATGTTTGAGACATTGACTATAATTTGTCAGACTGTCACAAGTATTTCTTAAAAAGTATTCTCTCCTGAGAAAAGGGATTTAAAAAGCATATTAGGATACCTATAATTCAAAAGAAATATTATGAATTAGTTTTTTCTGAAAGAAGAGTTTCAGTAAGAGATTTGTAAAAATACCTATATGAATGCTTACACCTGAAACCTCAAAAACCAGCTCAGATGGACCCCTTTTGAGAAATAGTTTCTACCTGCATTGTATGATAATTAAATACCATGCAGACTGATCAAAACATTCAATAAAGAAAAAAAAAGCAACTAGATCTCACTAGCTCCTGAGCCTCTTTTGGAAAGGCAGAGAGGCAATCTGGAAAGCAGCTGCAGCTTTGCATCCACAAGCTCAGAGCAGCCCTCCAGATGAGTTTACTGACCCTCTATGTGCCCCACCATCTATTGGGGAGCCAGTGAAACTAGCAGCTACTGGAGTGCAGGACATACTGCAGTGTTTGAAATGCAGAGCCTTTGTTTTCTGCCTTCCATACTGAGGCCTTCCCAAAGCAAAACCCGCCATCGCCGGGAAACCGGGAAACAATGAGTCTTGCACACAAAATGCTCATAACACAGCTGACATTGTACTCCTAATAGGCAACAAACAATTAGTGATTGGACAAAGCAGCACAAGAACAAATCCTATTAACAAATAATAGGATTTGTTAGTGGATCACCCAAATGCCACTTTGGAAATGACTCCCT
The DNA here is from genome assembly GCF_964188355.1 of Buteo buteo. Classification (NCBI taxonomy): domain Eukaryota; kingdom Metazoa; phylum Chordata; class Aves; order Accipitriformes; family Accipitridae; genus Buteo; species Buteo buteo. The sequence continues at coordinate 32,416,338 of NC_134175.1, forward strand.
GGGCTGCTGCAGCCAGAAACTGCAGCCAGGGAAGGGAGCCTTGTGGCACAACGTGGTGAGCCGGTGAGCTACACGCACAGCTACCGGCCAGCCATAGGAGCTCACCGCGTGAAAACAATGCTGGCACGTCAGCTTTGACAGCAATTGAAAATGCTGCAGCGTGTCTCAAACAAAAGAAGTAATCTCATAACTTGGGTATTTGTGAATCATTTACACCTTGGATCCATTAGCAAGTGTATTTTGTACACCAAAACACACAAAAAACTGTTACGATCCTATTTTCTTTTAGCTCATTACAAGATTTTTGTCAGCAACTTCCACGCTCCAACTTCAAATGATCCCACAGAGGACACCTCACTGAAATGTGATTCCCTTCTAGTATTGGTATGTAACTGCCCACCCCTACCAGCAAAGGGTTTAAAAAAAAAAATAATATATATATGTTTGGGCGGGTGGGTATTTGAGGGAGCCTGACACTGTAACATTGTCCCCCAGTGGTTGCTATTAGATGCCACAAGTATGAGATGGTAACACAAGAGGTGTCTCTTTTTCTGTTAGAGTTTGAAAAAGGGAGGAGACAAATTCCCAGTGCTAAATACCAGGCAGAGCACTTACCTGCCCTGGCAGGTCACAAAATACTTGTAAGATAATAGTTACTTAAAGCTTTTAAAGGCAAGTATTTGTTACACTTTGTATTTCTGTTTAGGGGTTCTATATGCCTTCTCATCTCCTTGGGATCATTAGAATTGTCTTGCTTATTTATTTGTTTTTAAACACAACACAGTGCATGCTATTTGGGATAAAATCAGCTGCTTCTGCACTCCACGACCACCATCACATTACAGAGGAACTGGACCCTGCTCTGAATTGGTTTAGTACCTCCTATTAGAATATAAAACTAGAAACTAATAACCAAAATTGGGAACACACATGAGGTATAATCATGTCATTATAGAAGATTTTTACACAATTGTAGACAATTATTTTTTAAATGGGAATAAACATGGTTCCTAATATTGGTCATCAAGTAGTTCTTACTTAGGAGTATAACTAAAGAGTCAAAAGGAAAAACATTCTGCCTTTAAAATAAACTGTGACCGAGCTATGTGAGGGTGCGGCTTGAACAAAACAGCAACATGGAGACTGCTGAAAGCACAGGTTAACCTAGCCCAACCACCAAAACCCACCCAGCAGAATTTAGACACAAACATGCTGCCTTGTTGGAGATCCCCTCTTCCGTAGGTCTTTAGAGCTTGTCCCATTGCTCCAGGTACCACAGTAAACTGAGCATCCTGGTGTGTATGGAGAATTAGGAGACAGCTTGGTGGAAAAAGCACAAAAGCTGTTTAGTATGGTATTTAGTACCTTGGTCTGTCAACTCAAATGAAGCGACAGCCAGTCTCTCACCCAGCTGGATTAGAGATTAGCGGTGTCTAATATTGCTGCACTTGAACTGTGGAGTGCTGTAGGCTTAGCAAGAGGAGGAAGAAAGGAGGAGATGGAACAGAGCAGGGAAACACCTAGGTAGGAATCACTGCAGGAGTAATTTTGAAGACCCATACAGCCTGTTTGCCCAGGCAAATACAAGCATTTATAGCCCACCATGTGCACTCAGCCAGTGTGCTGCCAAGACCCTCACACTTCCCCACTGCATACACTCCAAAACATACAGCATGCATATCAGTGAAGTATCTGCACACTGCTTGAACTGCAGCAAGGCTCTGCAAGTATTGAGAGCACTTGATAATTACCAACTTTACACAGAATTATAGATCAAACTGCCTTCCCTTGAGAACAAATTAGACATGACATCTATATCCAGGATACAGGAGGAAATATCACAGCCCAAGACCATAGCTCACTTAGAGTGGGACTGGAAATGTCAGGCCAGCAGATATAATGCCTCAGAAGGATACTCGGAGCAGCTCCTGCGAGTGGGCACCTCCTTTCAGCTCCTGGGCTGACAGTCACCTTCTTGACATACATGTCAGTCATTGTCCTCTAGAGAAATGTTACTGACACTGCCTGGCTCTCAAAGAGTGTGATTGCTGCCTCCACGCCTACAGCCAGGAACACAAAGAAAAGCAAAAGTCTTCAGAATACCCAGAACTACAGCATAATCACAAATTTTACTTTGGAAGAGGAAACAGTGACAAATTTACTCCACTGCAATATCAGCTTCTACCTACAGAGATACCTTTTCAGCTTCAGAAAGAAGCACTTGCAAAACTAAAGAGGGATGGAAGAAGGAGGGCTGGGAAATGCTGTTACCCCAAGGTCACAGCAGCATGCAGAAACTATTCTTTTCCAGGCCTAAAGCAGGTGAGTATTGTTGACTGACACATACAGGCCAACTAAAGAGAGAGACAATCTCTGAGGAATTCCCATGAAGCCTACAGAACCTTCCCTGGTCCAAGCACCACCTTTGCTTTGCTCTTTCCCCATCACTGCGCCCCCCCCCCCCCCCCTTGCCAACTGAGAGCTGGAAACTCTTGCCCTCTTCAAGAGCCTCTCCAGCTGGCAAGAACCAACATCGGAGCCACAGCCAGTGCTATAGGGGAGCAGAGATCACGAGTAAATAGTGAGAAACTGCAAAGCTGCATGAAGCTGTGCTCCAGCACCGCTAACTCCAGCACAATGAAAGAGAGCCTCATGGCAGGGCGGGTAGGAAGCCAAGGTGTAACCAGCAAGGATGTGTTTATGCAGTCTCCTGATGCAGTTCCAGCTACATCTCAAAGCAGCTTCAGAAACAGAAGTCAGTTCCCTGGCTTTCAGTTGGGCATGGTTTTCCTGTAGCAGATGCAAGCGGTTCAGGAACAAAACCAGCTATTGAAGAACACAGAACAGCTAAAACCCTCGTTGCTCAACAACAGAGCCCTGTGCTTCAGTTAACAAATGGTTCTAGAAGGAAACCTCTCTGTGATCAAATGTCAGAAGACAAACATTATACACATACCTACTCAGCGACTGAATATTCCCCTTCAGATGTCTGTTGTAATGCTTATCCAGAGCATCTGGAGTGTCAAAGCACTGGGTCAGCCTATCATGAATCCCCATGCTGTTAGAGTATTTAGTACTAATCCCTGGTCCTTCACTGCTAAATAAGGGAAGAAAAATAAACAAACAAACAAACCAAGCACAGGCCAGGACCACTTGATATAAATAGAAACAAGAAGACAAAACGATTAGCTTAGAGATGTTATCAAAAACTTAAAAAAAAAAAAAAAGAAAAAGAAAAGGTCTTTCAGACTTGTTTAGCTTTGTGTGCAAAGCAGCATCACGACTACTCCTGCACAAAGTGAAGACTGTATTTCACACACTTTGTAATACTGCAGGCAGGATGAAAAACCAAGTGTGTAATGTCACACAGCTATCAAATACACAGAAAGGAAAACAATGGAGGGGCAGGGCAGAAAGCAGAAAACCCCACAGCAATCCAGCAGAAGTAGGTGCCTTCCCTTACTTCCTCACCATACATGCACATTTCCATGACACTATACAATGACGACAAAATTTTATGTTTTAACCCACCAAATTTGAACATTCAAAACAAATGCAGTTGTTTATGCAGGGAACAAAAATAAATAAATAACAGCTCTTCTAAGGAGGCAGATTTATAACTGAATCTGTCTGCAGAGCCATGCAGATTGAAAAAACTAGGTCAAATCTTTTGCTAGTCAACCTCACTGCTATTCATCCCCAGCCCTCCTCCACTTTAGCTTTCAGTAGTCATTGAAGAAATCAATTAATGAGAATGCAACAGACCTGCCATGCAGGTCTCAAATTACTCTGGCCTTGTATGTATCAGAGGGGTCACATATGCAACTACAGATGAAAGGGAAAAAAAAAAAATCATTATAGTCTTTCTAGTTCACAAATCCTAATCCTAGAGCATATGTACTCAATGCTACTAGGGTCCATTAGCAGCCAAACAACAAAGCATGTTAAAAAATAAAAGGGGAGGGAGGGGGGCAAGAGGCAGACAAAGATAGCCTATAAAGAGGCAAAAAAAAAGGAACTGCTGTGCTTTCGCTTTTGCTGTGCTTGCAGCAAAAACACTATAGCATCCGCTGCTTTTAATGACATCTTGCTAGTGTATTTTCTACAGCTCCGTGAGTGAACAGTTTTAGAAACCTCATAAATATCTCCATTTTGACACTAGATTTCCAAAGAGTAACTGTAATACTTGGGTTTTATATCTATTAGTCACCCTATGTATGTTTTAAATAATTATCTTTTAGGAAAAAAGGACTCACGTACTGTAAATCATATATTCATTGTCATAAAGGCATTAAGTGTTTTTTTTTTTAATCTTCACAAAATGTAGCAACCGAGTCAGTCCAATTTCAGTTTACTCGTTTTTATTCATTTCTCTCCTTCTGTTGCACAGACAGAAGGCACTCTGTTTCATCATTTAAGAAAAAAAAAAACCAACAAAACCAAACCCCCCAAAAATGCACTTCTGTATCAGCCGAATACTAAAACAAATCACTCTCAAACTCCATTTCCACCACACACAATATGTTGCCTGACAAGATACTGCAAGAAGGCAAAGAAATCAACTTCCTGACTTACTGCAGTGATGGCCAACCTAACTGGTTTGACAAGCCGCATACAGCAACCTTCATATGGTTGACTGCCACAGGATGTTATGCTGAGAGGTGAAGGCTGGGGGAATGCTGCTGTGCCCCATGGGCTGGGTGGGGGAACCAGTCCCAATTCTTAATGTCAAGCACCTCCTCTAACGATGCGGTGACAGCAGCCTCAGACACTGCTTGGTTGCTGCCTCCCCTGTGAGGAGGACTGGGATACCCTGCTTACAGGCAGCTGAGGGATTTCAGTGGTGGGAAAGTGAGTGTTGGAGGCAGGGGGGAGTATGCTACTGTTAAGCAGAACTGTCTCATTCATTTGCTTTGATGGAAGATAAAAGCCATTGTGGAATGTGACACTTGCAGATCTGGCTGGCAAAATATGCAACCATTTTAGCCCAAATTAATGGAAATTGCCATAATTTCTCTTTCTGCACAGGTGCTCAGCAGTTTCTATTATGCTACTAAAGCCTTTTTCTTTCACCAGTAAACTCAGGACTATCACAGACCACCCAGAAAAGCCATTTGGAGCACAGTACACAGCTGAGCAGCAGACTACACAGAATGCATCCTAAATCCAGGAATGTGCAGGGGGAGTCTTTGTCTTTGATGTTTCTTTACCTTTATGCTTCCTGCCTTTGGCTAAATTCCTTTGAAGCCAAGGCTATGCTACACATAACTCATATAAATCAGCCCCATCTGGCCTTTGTTTCTGAGCTGCATCTTATCTATAGCAGTCACTGTTGAACTTTCATGGTCTTGGATGATTTTTCACCCTTAACTCAGCAAGCCATAAACAATTATTGCCTCAGTACCTTAGATAAACAGCTATGGAAATCCAGAGGAAAAGGTTTGGGGGGGTTCTTCTTGGTTGATTAGTTGGTTTTTGTTTGTTTCATTTGGTTTTTTGACAGTTACACATTAAGAGGGGGGAGGCGTCTTGGACCTGAACCCAGGAGGACACTTGGAATCTGGACCAAATGAGATGCAAAACACAATCTAACAAGCTCTGCTTAACATTAATTAATTAATGCTTAATTGGGGGTTGGAACTAGATGATCTTTAAGGTCCTGTCCAATGCAAACCATTCTACGATTCTATGATTCTGCCTACTTCATTGGAAGGTAAGTAAAGAAATGGCAGTGCTGGGATTATTGAGGCGAGTATGAGGAGCTGGACAAAGCAGGGCAGGGAAAACAAGCATTTGTGAGAAAATTGCCAAGGTAAAAACATTCTGGAACCACTAAACCATCAGGTAGTAGCATCCAGCATACTTTGACTCACTCCAAGCAAAGCCAATACCCGGTTTTGAAGTCTGGACCTTAATGCTCAATCCTTCTCCTTGAGCACTGCTCATGCATGATGGTCTAATACAGATCTCTTGCTTCTATAAAAATTCAAAGCTTCATTTTATATTAATCCTTTTAACACAGGTCAGATAGAATGCCTGCATTTACCTAAACATACCTCCTTTATTCATCTTTAATTTTTAAAATATTGCCCCAGAATGAGAAATAGTCTGAGATTTAAAAGGGGGTTTTTTCCCCATCCTGTTCAATAGATAAGTTGTACAATAATTTGATCAGCTTCATTTGCAGAAGTTTGATTTCTTGTTCCACAATTCAATCAGTGTCATGGTTTAACCCCAGCAAGCAACTAAGCACCATGCAGCTGCTCGCTCACTTCCCCCCACCCAGTGGGATGGGGGAGAGAGTTGGAATGAAAAAAGTAAAACTCGTAGGTTGAGATAGGAACAGTTTAATATAACAGAAAGGAAGAAACTAATAATGATAATATAACAATAATAAAATGACAATAATAAGAGGATTGGAATATACAAAACAAGTGATGCACAAAGCAATTGCTCACCATTCGCTGACCAATGCCCAGTTAGCTCCTGAGCAGTGATCTCCACCAAGGCCAACTCCCCCCAGTTTATATACTGGGCATGATGTCACATGGTATGGAATATTCCTTTGGCCAGTTTGGGTCAGTTGTCCTGGCTGTGTCCCCTTCCAACTTCTTGTGCCCCTCCAGCCTTCTTGCTGGCTGGGCATGAGAAGCTGAAAAATCCTTGAATTGGTATAAACACTACTTAGCAACAACTGAAAACATCAAGTGTTATCAACACTCTTCTGGTACTGAATCCAAGACATAACACTACACCAGCTAACAGAAAGAAAATTAACTCTATCCCAGCCAAAACCAGGACAATCAGAAACTGGTATTGGTCTTTAAAGATGTCTAGAACAGCAGCATTGTCAACTAGGTTTGCCTTCTATATGAAACAATGTTTATTATTAAACTACCTGCTGAAATTATAGTGTACTCAAAAATCAAGCTGGAAATTACTTTTTCCTTAATTTATTTAAAAAGCTACCCAAACCAATGTTTTATGCAATTCAACAGCAGCTCTCAAGAACAGTCCAACTGTATTGAGTAAAGAAAGCAAAATTTTTCAGTTGTTTAAATTCCTTCTGTTGGATCATTAAAGCATCTTATGACTGATATTCTAATTAGAAACTTAACAGAAGATCTCCTTTATGAAATAGGTGTTTCTCAATAAGGAAATAAAAGTTTGTGGATTTCTTTCTTAAGCCTCAGTTATCGGGAAAACATACTACCAGTCTTCCAGAGAACAACTCTTGTCCTTTATTGGGTTCTTGCCATAACGAACATCTGCTAAGTCTATAAATTAATTGCTGAAAACATCTTGTGCTTCTAGATGATCCAGGCAATCATAGCTGTTCTGGGTTACTAGAGAACATTACCATTTTTCTCTTTCACCAGGCACACATACACACACACGTCCCCCTTTACAATATAGCATGAAGCAAGAACAATTATTTGGCATTATTTTTAATGTCATAAAATAAATCTTTAGTGCTATTCAAGTCATCAGAGCAGCACTCTGTTTCACTAGATGATTTAAGCAGTACTTTTTGTACCGTGACAGCCTAAGGATATGAAGGGCGCCTCATCTAGCTGACTGAAAATGCTCTCTATCTTGAAATCAGGAATTCTTCTATCAATCTTCTTGGTGGGTCAACAGCAGAATTTGGCAGGCAGTTGCAATGTGCTCTTTCCAGTTCAAAGAAAAGGCTAGAGTCCACTTTAGAAAATTCTTTGCATGTAACAGTATTTCTCTTATTTCCCCACAAAAAGGTTCATCAGACTAAAATTTCACCTACTTGCTCCATCTTCAAAATCTCCCATTCTTCCTGGCTATATTGACATACTATGGTACATCATCTCATCTCATGGCCAGCTGTGATTGCTCTGTGCTTGGACCTCACAGTTCAGCAATGAGAAATTGGCTTGGTTTAATACTAGTAACTTCTACAGATGGAAATCACCTACCTAATGAATATTTTATACAAATCTCCTGTATTTCCTTTTGGTGTTCCTGGTCTCACTGACCATTCAGGGCTCTGATGAATGATAAGGAACCAATCTCTTACCAAGACCTGCCAGACATATTTTCCAAGCAAACCTGGAAGTTTATTATTGACTTAATTTGGAAAGAGTAGCAAGGATGCTGTCTCTCCCAAATGGCAGATTTCTGGATGCCAACAGCAGAGATAAGCAGATACCAGACTGTAATCATTTTGGGTCACATTAGCCAGCTGGCATCTCTTTTCTTTCTTATTTGTAATCTGTGTTCATTAAAGATGCTGCAAGAAGGTGGGGGTGGTGCCTGGGCATGCAACACCCTTCCATGTAGGAGGGGATTGCAATGATACAAACACTATGGCTTTCTATTGCCTACTTAAAAAACAACAACAACAAAAGGTAAAATTTTAATTCTTCTTAAGAATTTTCAGATCTGTCCCATGCACAACTTGAGGGAGACAAATTACACATACAAGTCTTCTCCTTTCCTCAGGTGGAAGCATTCTCATATACCTTTGAATTTAAAAGTGTATCTGAAGGGAACAGTTGCAAATGCACATTGTTTCTGGTGAGAACAAACAAATGGGCATGCCTGGTTACACCGCATTCCTCCCAGGTGCACACACACGTCATGGTCATGTTTTCCCCCCCGTCACACCATATCGTTAGTCTCACTCCCTTCTCCCATGCTCCAGAAAACACCTGTGTGCTCCTTCCAATTCTACCATTCTATTCATTCCCACTTCTGGACCTCAACCTCTCCATTAATACGTAGCAAGTACAGGAGGAGTTTGTGGAGTAATTGGTTCCCTAAACTTTAAGTTCCAAGTAAGCAACAGAATTGTCAAGATACTGAAGAGCAGCAGATTGTCACAGCACAAGCTATGTGGTTGCTTTGTATCTCCACAAAAATTATTTGCATTACTCACACATATGAGGAGGTTGACTTGTCGTGATCTGTCATTTGAGATGCAAATATTTATTGATGGCACAGAAGTATTCCTACTTTGGGGTTTTTTACTCATTATTGTAACACCGTTAGTTAAGAGGCTTTGGAGCACCAAAAATCACTCAGCCTGTTCTGTAGCAGGACCAAAAGAACTTACATTTTATCACTATTTCATTTATACCATAAATAATCCAACTGCAGGATCAAGATCTAAACCTAAAACTATGAGCTGAGAGCTGAAGTACACTGCAGTAGTGTGTCATAAATAAAGCCTGAGAGTAAATCAAGTCCTTAATTAAAATTACAATTATAGGGCAATAACTTTGTAAATACTAACTTTTTATATCCTGTCCTAAATAGCATTCAGGTGTCGAAAAGCAATACTAAAATATAGATTTTTATGCATTCCAAAATTTATTTCTTCTTAGCTGAATAAAGAGGACACGTCCCTTTGGCATAGAGCACTGCCACACACAGGAGCCCTCCTCTACTGACAGATCTTCATGCCAAGCGCTATACTGCGCTTCCATAGAAAAGCATCAGCATTTCCTTCTGCCAGTTTTCCAGCTTTACACAGCCTTATTACACACAGCCAGCTACACAGCCATCATATTATTACTCAGACCTTTTTCAACTGTTCTTATGCATTAAGTCCCCTTTACAGACCTGCATCTCAAAACACTCTTTTGGAACAGGCAAATATTATATCATCATCATCATCACTATTATTATTATATTTTCAATACAATTTTAGAGGTAAGGAATGAGGAAGGAAGAAAACCCAACCCTGTGTATGATTTCTGGACACACTGTAAATGGATGGCAAAACAAGGCGATACCATTAAAAATAAGATAGTCTGACCGTTTAGACTTTACTAACGTGAAGAGTATTTCTTTTGTTTCTTTTAAGTAATATGCTGGAAAATTTCCCAGCAAGACAATATTTAAGAAGCTATGGAGAAGTAAAAAGAGCGAACTCTCCAGTGGCTGCTAGAGCTTGCAGCTGCAATGCCTTTTTTCAAGATTTGGGTTCTCCAAAACAGATTTCTTTTAAGGACTCGCACAAGTTCTGTATGTTTTGTAGTTAATTTCATCTTGTTTCAGGTCTCTCCTTGTCAAAGCAGGAATGAGACTGATCAATGGTATTTCTTTGGAAGCGGATGCTTTATACAGTTGATGGCAATTGTCGTTCACTGGAACTTTATACTTAGTCTTATTTAAGAGATGGAGAGAAAAATATCCTAGAAAACTCAAGTGTGAAGATGAAATTTTCCATCTTCCTTCTTCCCCTCTATCTTCATTTATCCCAGCCACATTTTGAAGTTATTCCAGACCAGAAGTAACTGCACCTATAAGACTGTAAACTGTCCAAGGGGAAGGGGGTTTAGGAGTTCAGCAGAATGGCTCACCTTGCAGTAAGTTCTGGAAACTTTTTGCTATTTTTGATAGTTCTCATTAAACAATGTGAAAACACTTTAGAAGCAAGAAGCAGTTACTGTTCTTACGCTCATATTATAAAAAAGGATCCCAGGCCCCAAGACTACACAACAGATCACTCAAAATAATCAGCAGAGAACATGAGCATGCTAATTTTCAGTCCTCTGCTTTACTGTTAACGCTCAAAGTTAGACCTCCTGAGACCAGGAACCTTGCTCTTTCAATGTGAACAGCAAGACCAGACCAGGATACTTCCAATCGCTGTCCCACAGGCTTGTGGAGGCTCTGGAGGATGCAGAGCCCACTTCTGTGATTAAGCTTTCTGGTTGGTAACTGCTCTTCTGTGAGCAAAGCTCAGGGGGGACATTTGCCAAGCCTTCACTTTGAGTTTGGTTAAAGGGGAACTGTAAGAAAATACAGGGTGGATCCAGTGTGCTCCATTTTCTTATTCATTATGCAAGTGTACTCATTCAGAGGCCTCTTTATGTCATTCAATATAAATAAATACCTGCAGCACTACCAGGCAAGGCAAAAAGAGCACCCTGTTGTGAAGCAGAGTGGGAGACTTGTTAAGACAGTTTTGGAGGTCATTATTATAACCTATTTAAAATCCACGTGTACACACACACCCAGTTGTACTCTCTGAATCACAAAATCACCACATCTGGAACAAACATAATCATCATTAAGGATGACACTTTTCTTTTTCTGTTTGTGTGTAATCAACAGAGCTCTTAATAGATGCTTACATTGTAACTCGGGCAGTGAGTATAGTTTACATAGAACACCTGGGTTGGCATTAAGCTGCTTGCCACTCAGACTGACAGCAACACAGTTGCAGCACAGTACCTGTTAGGGCAACCCCAAGATACTCCTTCCAGGCCACCCTACACTTGTTGACAGGCGCTACAACCACTGCACAGATGTATCAGACCTTCTTCTCTACCACGAAGTAGCTTTGTGCAAGAGCAGACCCAGGGCAAGACACAAGAAAGCTGTCTACAAGGTGCTTACTAGTAGCCTGTCACCGAGTTGCAGACCTGATGCCTTAAGTCAGTACTAGAGATGCTCTTGTTCAGAAGGGACTGAGGGAAGGAGTAGCAAGGCTATCAAGTGATCCCCTTGACTGATCGATCACCTTACACCATGCAGAAGCAGAGGCCCACATCCTACTCTGTCAAAAAAAGGATAAGTCTTTCTAGTTAACATCAAATGTTAACTAACCTTCTATGATCAAGATTTTCAGACAGAACAATACTGCATGGGTACATACATACTACTAGTCCTGAAAAAAATGGGGGAGGGAGAAAATGTGGCACTTAATCAAGGAAAGAAAAATGCAATTTAAAAAAAAATTAATTTTTATATATATATATATATATATCTCTTCTTGATTTCTACCTAGGTGTACAGATTGAATGGCTTCTGCTTCTTAATTACTAAAACAGTAATCAGATGGCTACATATGACCATTCATAATGACATACAATTTCTGGTCTTTCATACAAGTTTTATGCTGATATAACACCAGAACTCAGCAGAAGCTATTTTGTAATTTATATTGGCAGAAGATCAGATTCAGGACTTTTGTGAGTAAATAAATCATATTCAAGAGTAATATAGACCCTCAACTGGTATAAATCAGTCTGACCACCCTCAAACAAACTGTGATTTATACCACCAGCAGACCTTACTATATGCAAATAATCAAATAAGACTGTGTGACAAAGCTGTCTTTATGCATGTAATACAGTTTCACAAAATTAATGCACTCTTTACATTAAAATTCATGTAGGAAAGCAAATGTTAATATTACGAGAGAGACAGCTCATCTGATGTAAGGACTCCAGGATGTTTCATAGGAAACTGTAGGAAGTCATTGGTTAGGGAGCATGAAAAACCCTGACCACTGTAATCTTATTTTTTCCATGTATGACTTAAGATTTACTGGTCCATGTGCAGCAGGCAGGCCTAAAGCTTTGGAAGAGATTCACAGGATCCCCAGATGAAGTTAATACAAGTCTGAAAGAGAAGACCAGATGCAAGTGGTAACACCTGGATTCCAAAGACCATTTTTATATATGAAGATGAACTAATCTAGCATTTTATCTGGAATCTCTACATGGAGCTATATCAACGAGAAGAAAAGTTAAGATGCTGGAAACTACTGCCTTGGATTTTCATTCCAACAACCCTTCCCCAAGACAGCAGGCCACCAACATGAACAAACAAAAATAAAATCAAACAACAATCCATAATAACACCTTCCTATTCTGGTCAAGAACTAAAGTCAGCCACAGTTATTCAAGGGAAGCAAAGGTCCTTTGGAGATTGCACACAAAGCACTGGATATGGAGGACTGAAATTAAGGTTACCTTCTCCTTGTTCTGTGAATCACTTTATGGACCACATCGCTGGCAACATCCTTGCTTTGATAGCTACCTCCTTCCCTGTATATGGTGTCTGTTCATGTTGTGCTCCAGTCTGAGAGCTGAGAGAGGATGACAGATTATATAGCAGATAACGTCATTTTCTTAGTCAATGCACTTGGTTTATTTCCAAACCATTTTTCAGGGAATATTTCCTTGTATGGATACAGGACTTTGTAGAAAGAAAATGTGAAAGAAGCTATGATTTTTCCTAATAAACACTTTGAGGGTTTTGTGATTAAGATGACCAATGTATTCTTTTTCCACCAAACTAAGAAAGATCCTTGATAAAATTATGATCAGCTTGAAACCCTTCCGCAGCCCAAACACGTCGTCCTACATACCAATGCACTCAGCGGGCCTTCCTCTATGGCTGCTTTTACAATTAAATGCCATTTTAAAAGCTAAGTTAGGAGTCTGTAATACTCTTACCACTGCTCTTCAATAAAGGTGCAATGGAAGAGCAGCTCACCTGAATGACAGAGTCACTACACGCTCCAACAGCACTGAAGAGGGGCAAAAGACTTTGCTTCCTCTCCATTTCAGTTGCTGCCTCTTCCATACACAAGAGCTGGGCAGCGATGGACAAACCTCAAGACAGAAACTCCAGATTTCCCTTTGCCACCAGCAGCTCTGCAAAACATCATGCATGAATAGACAGCTTTTGTTCAAAGGGGGGAAAAATAATCAACAAAATGGCAAATAAAAAGAAAAAAATAAGATGGGAGCAGATGCAGGACAAGAAAACATTTCTGGGGCATAATGCATAGCAAGAAATACTGGAATAAACCTTAATTTTAATCTAAATATGAGACATGTGAGGGAAATTTATTCTGAGATGAGGGCACAGCTATAAGATGTGAAATGAGAGAGTTAAATGTCATAAATCATATGCTTTGCCCCCCCAAAATGTATTCTTTTTGAATCATTAATAGGGAGCTTCCATAGCAGATGTGAAACAATTAGAATCCTAAATTCTACCTGTATATTCATACAGACCTGGTGCTTCAAAGATGTGATGGCTGTCATGTTTTGAGTTATAAGTGAAAGCATGGTAATAAAATAAAAACAAACAAAAAAACCCTGTACCACCACTAAATCCACCCTCCAGAATAGGGAAAATGATTTAACTACAATGCACTTAGAAGTAAGTGTAAAAGCAAATGCTTCAGGGTAACTTTGCAGTTTTCTATTCTTTAAGGCACCTCACTTGAGAGATTTGTTATTAGTATCTAAAGCTCTAAGCCACTCTGGTATTATGCCTAAAGTATTCCAATCAGGAAACAAGGCAAAACACAAGTAATACTATGGTGATGGATACAAAGTGCTACTTTCTCTTCAAACCTTGAAGTCAGCTCTCAATTGAAGAGTAAGCAAGATGAAGTAGTGTTCTTCCATTTCTGCTAGTGCACTTTTCATCCTGACAACTGAAGGTAAATGCCAGACTACAGGTTTGAGCTTGTGCCATAATTCTAGCAAACCGTCAGCCTATTTTCAAGAAAATCGACCTGTTCAGAGATTTTTTTTTTTTGTTAAATAAAATAAAATACAAAACAAAAAACACAACAAAACCTTCTGCACGCCATGCGTACAGATACAAACTGAGTAACTCTTAAGAACTGGTCAAGAATGTATGCTTCTGGAGGCTGATAATGCTACAGAGATTTATTTTTTATCTCTACATAGTTGTCTTGTAACCAGACCCATTTATCAGTGCTGGCTGAAAGTCAGGACATCTGTTCCTGACGAAATTTTGACATTTCTAATTTCCATTTCATTCCAAACCGGAAGAAAAGCAAATATTTTTCACATTTCCTGTAAATGCTCTAGAAAATAACAATTCCAGGTTAGGACACACACGAGTTCCTCTAATTAGGATCAAGAGTTCCTCCAATTAGGATACAGGGTGCATTTCTTCTGTCAAATATCAAACTGTTTCATTATCACACTAACAACTGACATTTTGAAATATCTCATTTTCTAGACCAGTCTATATTTTAGAGCTGCTGTTAAAGATTTTCTTTTTATTTAATAATTTGATGTGATGCCACTGTGATATACAAATTACTCTGTCACACACATGTATATATATATTTACAACTATACATATATTACCTATATAAACAATTAGTGAATGTGGAACTAAAGATTGGCTTCTCTTGGTTTTTTTCTAAGACTGATTTGCTCTTATTATCTTGAACACAAAGGGAATAAAAGCTTTTCCAGTAAGGCATGTGATCACTGTTCCCCATCTTCTAAGCACCTCTTTCTGTGAATTTTTTTCAAAAACAAAATTATCTTGAAGATATTGCAGTGTGGAGAAGAATCAACTTAAGGGGAACAAAACTAAAATTATCCTCAAAATTGCCTGGTATAATCAAATTTAATGCTGTAGGAGACTCAAAGTATTGATCCTAGAAGGGAACAGAATGTGTTTATACCACAGCAACTCAGACTTCATTTTGGGTACCCACAAGGTAATTCCTGTCTTAGGTAGAGGAGGTCCACGTCTATTTCTTGATTTACGTCCCGTCTGCTCACATGCCAGACTACAATAAAATCAAAAGACCCATTCTACAGCAAATGGAAAATCCAGATGTCTATTCAATCAAGTGTTATGTGTCCTGCACTAATTAAGTTTCTCCTGCAGGCTTACAGAGAACATCAGCCTAATCCTCACCTATTCAGGTTTCCAATACAGTTTACAAACTTCATACAGACGTAGGATCCCGTGAGCCCCTTGGAGCCCTGCATTGGGAAAGCATGCCATTTAGTGAGGTTTATGATTTCACAGAATCACTGAGGTTGGAAAAGACCTCTGGAAATCACCTAGTCCAGCCCGCTACTCACAGCACAGTCAACTAGAGCAGGACCATGCCCAGCTGGTTTTTGAGTATCTCCACAATCTCTCTGAGTAACCTGTCCTAGTGTTTCACCACCATCCCAGGAAAAAGTTTAAACATGTTTAAACAGAATTTCCTGCATATCAATTACTTGTTGCCTCTTGTCTTTTCACTGGACACCACTAAGAAGAGTCTGGCTCTGTCTTCTTTACTCTCCCTATCAGGTATTTGTACACACCGGTAAGAACAGTCCTAGCTCTCTCAGCTTCTCCTTGTATGTCAGATGCTCCAAATCCTTAATCACCTTAGTGGCCCTTCACTGCCCTCACTCCAGTATATTCATGTCTTGTAGATGGGAGACCAAAACTGGACTCATCACTCCAGACATGGCCTCACCAGTACCAAGTACAGGGAATAATCCTTTCCCTCGACCTGCTGGCAACACTCTCCCCAATACTGCTGGTACATTTCTGGCTCATGTTCAACCTGTTGTCCACCAGCACTCTCAGGACTCCATTTGCAGTTCAATTTGTCATAATCATGTCTGTGCAATCACTGCAAAGTTAATTTAGTACAAAGGGTGTTGTAATCCTGGGGAGCGTTTGGCGCTGGAACTGTTTATATTTTCAGGCTACTCTCTTATCATATCAGTTCTCTCCCTTCTCTCACACTAGGTGTGTGGGAAAAGTTGACAGATAAGTATCAACCACCCAATTACCACCCAATTATTGCTTCAATACATACAAAACACGCTCCTGCTTGTGGTCTAACCACTTGCTTTTCTTTTTCTCAACGGCTTCTTTCCAACATGATGCTGGTAAGAGGAATAAGTACTCCCAACTGGACCTGATCATCTTGTCCAGCAGCATGCTTTGGACAACCACAAGTAGTAAACAGCAGGACATTCAAGAAAATCTGATGGACAACTACAGAAAAGCTTGTCAACAGGCATGTTCCCACTCATGACCCACTCATTACCTAAAACTTTGTTTTCAACAGAAGCAACTGGTCTCACCAGTTGCAAGGGGGATTCCGGTCTTGATGACTCACTGGTCTCATCTGCTACAGCAGTGCCCAAGAAAGCCACAGCCCTGACAGTCAGCTGGTGAGACGCTGGAGCCCTCCAAGCTCCCCAACTGAGCAGGTCTCGTCCTGGTTGAGAAGTGCGTCAGAGGAGCTCACCATCACCTGAGTTCACCCACCACTCCCAAAATGTCTCAGCTCACTTTTCATTTCACATAGATGTAATTTTGTCTGCTTTATCACACTGTAATTTAGACTAACGTTCCATGTTTATGCTGCCCACCTACAAAGTTTCAGCAGTTGCCATGTCAAGGCTAACTTCTGTACTTCTTAAGGAACATATCTTGTTCAGACTGACCCCTTCACGATGGCACACCAGACAGTTTGTCTCCAGCTATGTGGACCACTGCATTTCTCAGCAACAGATACATCACACAGTCACAACAGACACAGGCAAAAGCAAGCACCAGGGATATTACAGTGTACCACTCTAATCTTTTCACATTACTCACTTTTGTGATCAACTGCTTTTGAGTAAGCAGGGTCTCTCTACTTTGCACTGTACAACACACACTTATTTCCAAATAAGCAATTCCCTGCCACCACATGAAAGCGTCTCTCACTAGCCTAGGCAGTTATGCTCGTTCGTACCATTTGTCCAGGTAGACAGTATTGGTGCAAAAGCAGCTTTCATAGTTCAAAGTTCTATATAACTACAGGATGCCAAACATCATAGCAAAGTAGAAGCTGAGAGTAGCCTCTGCTTCCACTCTCTTCTCAGTAAGGATGAGAGTCCGAGAGACATAGTACATGACAGTCCTAGTGAAAGTTCAGGTATCTATACAATGTCATATAGAACTGAATTCAGTCAGCAACAGAGGCGAAAAGGGAGTGAAGAGATCCCAATTCCAAAGTGAGGATTTCAGCATCATTTCTATCAAGCCCTCTTCTCCTTCTGCTTAAAGAACTAAAAAACATTAAGTTTATCTCGGAGGATGGCATGTGATGACACCACTTGTAATAAATAAAAGAGCCACTTTTTCCTCTGGGTCACCCCATTACTGTTAAAAATAGAGCAACTAGCCTGTTACAAAGTATAGGCAAATACTACTGCATGCACAAATACTTGTACGGCCTCAGGAATAGAAGATTTTATGCCAGTGAACACCCTCTGGACTCTAACCTCTGGTTTTTTGCACCAGTGTTAACTATGTCAGCTAGATTATTTTTTTTTATATATATAGTACTATAGATATTCCCCTCCATCCCTACAGGAGAAACCAAGACAGGGAAGATACTATTAAAAGGAGGCTTTTACCACACTCATACTGAGAAAAAATGCAAGTGATTTAGATATATTGCTTTAACCATCCTAGTGTGACCTGCAAGTACAAAGAAGGCTTTTCATTGTTTCAGATCAAACTTTAAAGGGCATGATTTATAATATTAAAATGAGGTTTAGGTTAGTGAACTTGAAAGATACTTCATTAATATCAGGTAGCCTGGAAAACTTTAGCATTCTATTCCTCCCCGTGCAAAAGGTAACTTGGATTAATAGCTGATATACAAATATATATATATCTATCTTACATATTATAAAATACACAACATGGCTAACTGGATGTTATGCTTCTTTATGGCTCTTAGACATTCTTAGTAACTGTACAGACAATTACCTTGAGAGTTAAAATTTGATTATGCTACATCAGTAACAGTTACATGAGGCTTCACAATTGCTCAGCAGCATGAAAGCTTACCAACAGCAAAATTTGTGACTATGAGAGGTATTAACTACATAGGAGAAAAATCATTACAGTTTACCCTCTGCTTTTGGTACAGAAGTTACAGCTTTGTGTTACAGGCATTATGAAAACCATCTCTAAGATTATAACTGGCTATGCTAAATACTCCAGCTTTCCCACCTACACCACAATTTGACTACTTCAGAATAACCAGAAAGGTATCATCCTTGCGAGAAATTGATAGATGCCTGATGGTGTAGAGTTAGTCTTCTGTAAGGACCATGTGCTAAAAAGACTTCCTCACAGAGAATGAAAGTTCTCAGCCCATCTGATTGTCAGAAACTTTGCTCGCTTTAAAGCAAGACATCAGTGATTCCTCCTCTTTCAAGTGACCAGAGATCCACACATTTCTCTCCCTTTCCCTTGACCTGGATGCCCATCTCTTCTGCACCCCCAAAACCCATAAGTGCTCAATGAGTGAAGGGAGTCACTGGTGTGGGAGACCACAGAGCAATCAAGGTGTTAGATAAACACCTCCAAGGAACTGTTGATACACATCATATGCATCTGACTGTCCATAAGATGCCAACTACAGTCTTAAGCATACTACTGAATATTATATAAGGTTACATCACTTAATGAAACCTACATACTTTTATGCTGTAATTTTAACTTTCTTTTCAAAACTCCAAGACCACTTTGAGACAGGCACAGAAACCCCAAATACTAATTAACTGTCAAACTACTGTAGGCATGGAATATTTAACAATTGGGGAAAAAAAGAAACAAACCGACAAAACACAAATATGGTCAAGTAAGCACCGTTCAGCTTAGGCATCCCCTTCCTCTCTACCCTGTTGACAGATAACAGAGATAGAGTCAAGGGAACAGATTTCCCCAAATGTTAATTTACTAAATACTTTGTATGGACTAATAAGACACTGGTCTGCAGATGTGTAGAAAGAGGCAGCATACCAGAAGCTCTTCCTTTTCTGAGAACAAATTCTTAGCAAATGCCTGTTAATCAGAGGCAGAAGTAGGAGCAACCAAAAGAGCCAAAGGCAATTTGGATCCAACCGCGCAATTACAGGAATACAGGCAGGAACCAAATAGGAGTTTCTAACAGTAACTGGAACCTGCACTCAGACAAAACCCCACTAATGGCAGCTCTGCCCCAGTAATAAGCTCCCAGTACCCACTAGTGACCTAGTACCCACTGAAACCTTTTCCTCAGCTGAGCTGTGGTTTGGCTGTCATAATTCCGTCACCTGGATATTTTTGAAATCAGTTTTAATGGCATTCTCTACTGGAACTCAACACATATTTCCCATTTAACTCCCAATTTTAAGATTGGCACTAATGTGCACCTATAAATGGTCCTTTATGAAGGACTTTTAAATAGTATGTATTTTATCCACTCTTACCTTCTTTTAAAGGAATGCTCTCAGCTTACATCTGAACATACAACTACATTACAAAATAGAGATGTGTACCAGCCAACACAGACACCATCAAGGTGGGTGAGTGTACACCACATTGGTCAGGGCTAGTGAGAAGGAGCTCCATCCATGCCAAGGCAGACAATGGCTCTCCAGGTAAAAAAAATCATTTTGTTGTCAGATATTGAATTGTGTTAGTGGCTGAAGCTCAAACACTGCAACCCTAGGAAACAAAAACTGGTTACATAAAGGAAAATATAAATGACAGAAAATTAATAACTAATGAAAAGAAACACAGATAAATGGATACTACAATCAGCGAGAGAGAAATTTATTTTAAAGCTATTTACTGCTAATGCTCTATTGATACTATTTTAAAAAGAAATTGGCTTAAAGTTTAAAAAAAAAATTGCTTTTTTGGTTATTTTCTTTATATCGCCTGTGTCTTTTCATAGGAAGTTACCAATTCCAGTGTCCTATTCCATTTCAACTGAATTAAGCATTTATTAAATAGTAATCAAGCCAAAAAAGACATTAGAGGCCATCTTATGAAAAAAAGAAATTATAAAAAAAATAAAGAAAAAAAACGGAGAAAGTTATTGCCAGTGAACACATGCATCTACTTACACACAAATGACTTATACCTGAACAATCAGATTTTGCTTAACACACAGGGAACTAAGCAAGAAATCTACAAATATCACAGCCTACAAACAGGTTTTGATAGAAATAACAATCATTGCCCCACCCAACATCCCCAGATGAGGTTCTGGGCTGCTGGAAATGCACCAAGTTTGTACAGCCTCTTCCAACTACTGTACCCTGTCTAGCCTCCTTATTGTTGTAAGGAAGCACCGATACTAGATATCTTAGGGATTACGAAAATCAAATTTATATGTATACACCACATACCAGAAACACTTGCAAGACTTTAATGTATTGTCACCTGAATTACTTTTTACAGTTAGCAAAATATATATATATACACACGTGCACACACAGAGTCATTGTATTATGTCACCCTGATCCACTAGGAATTCCCTGATCCACTGTGTCATACTAAATGAGAGTCAGTTGAGGTTACCTTTGAGGCTGAATTATCATTATAAAAGCAAAATGTCATACAAAAGCCATGAATTTCCATACGCTCAATGTCTAGAGTATCTTGATCTGACTGATAGTAAATGATGAGGCCGGCTCAGTTTAAATCAGCACAGCTGGAAGGCTGTTCCTATACATAATCAAGCAATCCGTGACCATATGAGCCATTCCATCAACTGAGGAATATCAGCTTCACCTCTGAGAACTGCGGCCACCCCCCACCCCGTCAAGGCCAGAGAACAATAAAGGCATTTTAAGCCTGATTTGCAGATTTATGGAGCAATCTCATTAGATTTGAGCCCAAACTGCTGCTTACAAGGTGAGGGAAATGAAGTATACTGCAACTACAATGCAAAGATGAGATATGAGAAATTTCAGTAGATGAGCCAAGTGTAAAGAAAGCAGTAATATCAGATTACTTGACTCAGAAGATTGCTGGACCATATCAGAAATCTGTGTAGTTAGCACTTCTTTTGGAGGATTCAGCCAACTTGTCGCTTGAGAGAAGTCCCTAAAGCAGAGGTGTATTATCCTCTTGTTTTGTGTCCAACAAGCACACCGACTGCTGAGCAAACATTGTTTTCATATAACCACAGGCCCCTCACAGAGGATGTGCTTGGGAGGATAGGAAAGGATGCTGTTACTGAGCAGCGAGGTCTAGCACAGAGGGTGAAGAGCTACGTGATCCCATAAAAGAAAAAATTTATTTGCCCAGAATAACAGATGTTTCTTTATCTTTTTAGGCCAACCAATCAGAACTACAACACCCTGCTATTAGCAAGACTATTTTCAATTCAGCTTTAACCTGTCTTGCCCACACTAGAACTGGAAAGGATCCGGGGAGAAAGACGCTGGTATTATTGAGAACTTATGTTATCTCCTTAAAGCTGAAGGTGTTGTATAGTACAGGAGGGGATCCTTAATTGCTTACATGCCTTTAAAAAAATAGTAAGTCACAAAAAACGAATGGATACTATGAAGAAGTATGTCCCCACATTACCACTGCATTGCTAAACTCCTGCCATCTTCCAAATTACTAGGTAACACTATCTTTGCACTTAGTTATTATAGTTTTCTAAAATGTACTTTGTGTTTAAAGAAAGAGATGAATGAGAAGGAAGGGAAAAGAGAAAAGGCTGTTAAGGTATTTTAGCACTTCATCCATAACCATGATGGCCTCAGCAGACAGATCCACTAAATCTCATGTTTACGAGATTATACCTCAGAGCAAAGCTTACTTCAAGAGCACCCATCATCAGATCCAACTGCTGAAGTGATTCAGCGTACACTTAATGTTCTAATCTACTTTTTTCCTTTCATTCAAGAGTGCTGGTCAGGGATGGCAGGACAAGAAAATCAACAAAAAGTATTTTATTTGGAAGGAAAAAAAAAAAGAAAAAATATTTCAGAAGGATCTAGATTCTCTTCTTGACTTGGTTAATTGATTTGTCAAACCAGTAACAAAAAAAATCCCAATAGGATTAACTGTTAATAATAGGTGAATATGTATAGAACAAAATTCCCAAGTTCCATCTTTTCAATTGCACCTGCAAATACGTACGTACAAATATATATGTATATACAATATAAATATATATATAAATGAAGTCAACTTTAAACCCTTAGCATGACAAGTTTTATTCCTCAGACATATCAAGAACTTTGTAAGCAAAGACACATGAAGTCCAAATCACAGCTCCCCCTGAACCACATTTCTTACTATTGTGAAGATCCATGGAGTTAGTCACCCTTGATAGCAAGGGAAGCAAACCCATACTGCTTCAGCAGCCTAGCAGTCAGCTGCTGTGAAGGAGTCTGAAAATAATGGATATAAAATACTTAATCAGGTCTTAACACCTTGTGGCTGCTTACCTACCAGTATAAACAATTACAAGGGCACCTGTATTATGTATCTTACAAAACAAAATAGAGAATAAACTGATGTTACAAATATTGCACTACAACCACGGGTTTAACCTGGTTGGTTTTTTTTTAGTGTATTACAGCACCTATTTTTATTCTTTTCTTCAGTTGCTACCATCTGCAAAAGCTTGTTCCATGATGTAGCACGTACAACATCAGTCATCCACAACTTGAGTTTTGAAAGGAAAAAGTGTAGCTGTTTTAATACACAGAAGAATGAAAAATTATCAGTTTAACAGATATTCCTCTCTTTTCCCTTCTAGATCTTGTATAGCTTTATCAATTGAAATAATTGCAAGCCTTCAATTAATTATGAGCATGAGACATTTCTGCGGCTCCCAAACAAAGCAGAGGTCTGACAAAATACATTACTAATGAGCAATAATAAAGTCAAAGACAATCCCATGATTTGATCTGTGGAAGTGGGTCCAGTCACTTTTGCTCAGCCTGCTTTAATAAAATGCCCTACATGAAAAATCACAATTGTACCATGCCATGTGGATTAACCCCACACAAAACAGCCTGATCCTACTCTCACAGTGGAGTTTTGCAATTGATTTGAAATTAAAAAGGAAAAAACACATACCTAAGTAATTGTTAATAAAACCTCTTTGGGGGTCTCTCACCTACTATCAGGCTAGCAGAACACATTTCCAGATCTAAATTTCAAAAGTAGCCCAATGAATATAAGAGAATTATGAAAACGTATTGATTTTCTCATCTGTATAACTAACACTTAAAAATATAATGTACTGCAAAATTAAAAATTACTTTAATTGAATGAAGAAAAATAACCAGAGGAAGTGGATACAAACTACTAAATAATCAGAGTAGCTTCTATAACGCTAACAACAGCCACATCAGAACTAGCAGAAACACGATTGTAAGTTTAGGCTGAAATTGTCTGACTAACTGTTCCTTCATCTAAACACAGCCCTGCTGAGATACATATTGCAGTTCAGATGGCAAGGGATGCAACATCACATACCCACTTTCAGCGCTTGAAAGTACACATTGTACAGACTGCAAATGAGAAGAAAAAAACCCTAGTCACTAATGATTTGACATTATCTAAATAATACTTGGCACTCAAATTGTAACTATATTGCAGTATTTAACTTAGCATAAGTGTTTAAATTAACTTTTGATAACCTCAGATTTTCAGGCAGACCATAAGTTTTGCTGTCTTTTTCAGTAAATCTGTAGAGCAACACAGAAGTTAACAACAGCCCACGACAGCTCATTTTTCAAAACAAATAAGGTCCTCTCAACTGAGTCATGAAAACAGCCAAGTTTTTCACAAACCAACATCCCAGGTGCCATATTCTAACCAGGGTGAGGGAATGCTTAGGAGATGTGGAGTGCTAACCTGACAGATCGGCTGTTTCATCATTTTTAAAGCATCTTTATAGCCTTTCTCAGGCGTGTGGTAACTACTGGTCTTCCTTTATCTTCCTCGACTACCCTAATAGCATTGCCTACGAAGACAGCACTGAAAACACGTAGGTGTTGGCATAGGGAATCATTCTTTTGTTCTCTGCAGACGGAGGGAACACCACCTTTGTCAGGCAGCACAGAAGCGCGCGCAAGCGAGCAACCCACTTCGCTTCAGCTGCCTCCCCGTGACGGGCGGCCTCTGTTAAATACCCGTCAGGAAACACAGACAATAAATAAATAGCCATCGCTGACCAATCACTGGTTTGACGTCTTGTGTTTAAATACACATATGTACCTATCCGTATGTTTGTGAAACGTGCATTCAGCAATCTCAAAGAACGGCGAGTTTGGTTCGGCAACGAACAGCGTCCGGAGCGCTTCTTCCCTGAGATCCTACCTCCTGGCAGCGCCCGGGGAGGGCTTCCGACGCGAGGCACGGACCGGTCGCGCCGCTACCACAGACGCCGGCCGAGCAAAACTCTGCTCAGCCACACGACAGCGCCTTCCCCTCAGGCCGGTGCCCGCCATCCACCTCCCGTGCCGACCCGACGCCCGGCCGTAACGGCCGCCAGCGCTTCGCGCCGCCGGCGGGAGCCAGGCCGAGTCCTGCCCCGCGGCCCCGCAGAGGGAGGGCAGCGCGGGCTTCGCCCCTGTTGACTCTCCGGAGAGCGGCCCTGCGGCGGGGGCGCGGGCGAACTCTCCAGCCGGCACAGTTTCTCGCCCCGGCCCAGCCCCACAGCGCTTCTTGCGGGGCTTTCCTGAGGGGGGCGGCCACGACCCCCGCCGCAGCCCGTGGGTCGCGGCCGGCCGGCCGGCGGGCGGGCAGGCCCCGGCCCGCAGAGGTGCCGGAGGGCCCTTCTCCCCCGCGCCACCGGCGCCGGGGCAGGGCGCCGCGGGCCGCCGCAGGTGGAGGGAGGGCTGCGCCCATCGCCGGGGAGACCTCGCCTCCTAGCGCCCGCGCCAGGCCGCGCTGCGAGCAGCGGGAGAGGAGCGCCGGCTGCCTCCCGAAGCCCCTCCACCTTCCTGCATCGGGCCCGCTACGTGACCGACCGAGGGGCGAGGGAAAACGTGAGAGCCCGGCAAGGCCGCGAGAGAAGCGCCGGCGGAGGAGGCCGCCGGGCAGCCGAGGTTTCCCGGCTGCCCCTCAGCGAGCGGGCGCCGCAAGCCGCACGGCCCGCCCAGCCCCGCCGAGCCCCGGGCGGTGCGGCGTTACCTTTCGAAGAGCAGCCGGATCATGAAGATGCAGAAGGCCAGGGGGAAGGCGAGGTAGAGGTCCTCCGCCTGCGGGAAGGCGGCTTCCTCTGTGCTCTGCAGGTCCGCCCAGGTGACGTTGTGCGGCAGCCAGAACCGCTCGTTCCAGAACCAGGCGAGGATCCCTGCCATCTTTGCTTTGTCTGCCGCGGCGCCCCCCGTTCCGCTCAGCTCCGCTCCGCTCCGCTCCGCCCGCCGGCCTCCCTCGCCGCGGCGAGGCGTGTGCGAGCGGCTGCCGGAGGAGAGGAGGATGGAGGCGTGTGTCAGCCCCGCAGCCGCGGATGATGCTGCCGAGCGGCGCGGCGCTCTCTGCCGCCTCCCCGCCCCGGCCGCCCGGCGGGGGCAGCGGCCGCCCCGCCTGTCACACGGCCGCGGCGGCCCCCATTGGCTCCCGCCCGCGCCCCGCCGCCCGCCTGCTCGGCTGCCCCGGGGCGCGCCGTGCAGGTCCTCAGGCGGCCACCGGGCTGGCCCCGCCGGGCGGCCGGGAGCGGCCTTACCCCGCCCCCCTTCACCTTCCGAAAAGCCTCACCGAACCCTGCACCAGAAGCTACGCGGCCCGAGCGAGCGGGGACCCCGTCCTGGGGCCACTCACCGCGGCCGAGGCTGCCGGCAGCGGCGCGCTGCACCCGGCCGGGACGCAGCCTCCGCTTCAGCGCCGGCTCGCCGGCCGGCCGGCCGGCCTGGCGGCGACGCGGCTCCGCGCCTCGTCCCCCCGCCCGGCCGCCGCGGCCCTCCCTCCCTCCCTTCCTCCCGCCGCTCGGCCGGGCCGGGCCCGGCCGGGCCGGGCCGGGCCGACCCGCGGCGCGGTACTGCCGGGCTCCCGGCGAGCCTGGAAAGGCTGTCGCCCGATTGAAACGGGCAGATGGCAGCGACCAAAAAGCCCTCCTCTCCTGAACTCTGCACAGCCGCACGGACCGGCATGGGCTGCCTCCGGCTGGTCCCCGCGCCAGTGACCCCTGCCAGGAGCGCTGCTCTCTGCCCTCTCCTGCTGAG
Source organism: Buteo buteo (assembly GCF_964188355.1). Classification (NCBI taxonomy): domain Eukaryota; kingdom Metazoa; phylum Chordata; class Aves; order Accipitriformes; family Accipitridae; genus Buteo; species Buteo buteo. The sequence goes on from NC_134175.1 coordinate 32,442,887, forward strand.
GCGTTTACATGGGAGCCGGACTGTGCTGGGCGAGAGGGCCCTCTGCAACACTTGGTGACTTAACATGTCCAGCAAGCGGGCGTAAACGAGGCACGAAAAGCGTCTGAGAGCAGACCTCTGGTCCGCGACAAAACTGAGGTTAGGACCGTGGCTTTGCACCGCAGCTAAAGAAAATATTTTTGTGTTTATGTACGTTTTTATTTTCAGTTCATTATCTCGTTGCACAGTCCCGCTAGAGGCAAGCTGCAAGAGGAAAACTGTAACTGTCTCCACCAGACTTTACAGCAAAGGCTTTAGCGTAGCTGTAGCCGCTGGTCTATACGCATGGTGGTCCGAGCACACACACAAAATTACTTGAAGTAGTGGGTATACCGCTGCTGTAACATCACTATTTTGTCTGCCCTGCCTCATGTTATTTTAGCGGGCCTCAGTTTTCTCCCCTGTATCATTGCGCTGTCCAGCTGGCTACTGAATACCAAGAGACGCTGACTTCTGCACATGGCATACTCCAGAGTTTTATCATCCTGCCTTTAGATTTTCTGCTAGCTTGCTCTTTTCCCCCACTTGCCCTTCCTGAAAAACTAATTGCACAGCTCCTCACGTCTGTGCTGAAGAAAATTCTAAGTTAAACACATGACCCTGATGCTGTGAAAAATGCTATACCTAAACAAAACAAGCCATTTCTGTATATGGAGAGAATTTCCGTCTAGGTTGTTTCAGGGAAGTTTCAGAGAATGCTTTGGCAGGATGGCTGAGGAGCCTGGATATTTGTTTTATTGCTGAGCCAACATCCTAAGTGTCTGCAAATACTCAGATTCAGTTCTTGTGGTTGCTTCCTGGGGAGAGACTAAAGAGCTGGTAGCTGGAGGCTGCTCCATGGACACCTAGTCCTTCAAATTGTCTGAAAAAAATTGTGGGCTCTAGCACCACTGCCAGATCTGCCTGCCCCCACCTCTTCCTTCACTGCAGTTAGCACGGCGCTCACTGCCTGTGTCCATCTGAGCCCTCGGCTCCCCACTGGTTCCAGCCCTGTGCGTAATCATCTCAGGATCCTACTATGGGTCTGACATGAGCTATCTGTCAAAACCCAGGGCTTTGCTTTGATTTCAGCTCAGAGGGAAAACGGACCATGGGAGTTGCACACCTCTAATGCAGCCTTCTTCACTTACAAATGATTTTCTGAGCAGAAGAAAACATTTCTTTGCTCAAATCAGCACGACCTTTTTTAGCCAGTGCCAAAATGGCTAATACCTCCCTTCTTCATTCCAACCTTTCTGCCTTGTTCTCACAGCCAGATTTCACCCCTCTGACCTAGAACCCTCCTAGAACTTCCCCTGGGAGTTCATCTTCCAGCACTGTCACACAAACACCTGAGCTGGCTCCTGCACATAGACATATGCCTCTCTTCAGTTACAATCATCCAGATCACTCCATTTTCTGAATGGACTTGCATAAGCCAGTCTCAAATGGAGATATGAGTGTGTGTCCTCAGAATGACCTCAAAAGCATAAACTTTGAAATCTATTGATGAAAAGCTCTTTAGATACCACTTTAATAGCTGCTAATATACAGATAACCATTTGCTTCATTAAAGATAATTGTTTAAGGCAAAGTTAATTTTAATCAGAAAATTGGTATCATTATTCTGCACCTGAAGGTGACCCATCTTTTTTGCAGCATATTTCAATATTCCAATCAGTTTAGAAGTATATTGAATATTTATGTCTGTTTCCAATACAATTAAGTAGTTCTTTCCCAGCCAGTACCTCAGCTCCCTAAGGCTTACAGGCGCTGGTGCTTGGCATTGCTTATGTACAGATATAGGAAAGGAACAGATCTTTGCAAAGTGAACCTAGCAGCAGAAATAATCTGATGATGCATAAGAGGTTAATTCCTGCTGAACAATTAGTGTAATTGACTTTTGTGTCAGACTAAAATTATGTTAGGATGACAGATCTCTAAGCATATCTGAAAATGAATGACATTTCTGAAATGTTTGGGAGGATGACCAATTAAAAGCTTTTAATTGAATTCAAATTGTAGCAGCAATTATGTAGATGTAGCCAAGACAGGACTATGGAATGAGGATGCCTGAATCTTGTGCTTTGGAGGGAGATATTACCAGGATTTGTTTTTCTGCCTCCTAAAACTGTTATATCACAAAAGTGAGCCCAACAGAACTTTAAAAACTATGGTTTCACATGTGGTCTCATATCCTGAAGCAACTTATTCCAAGATAGTCCTAGAACTTGGCCAAAAAAAAAAAAAAAGTAAAGGAGCGGAAGTGAGTCTGTTTCCTTAAAAGCCCCAAATCCCAGCCTGGGCACTCTTTGTAATATGCAAGAGTTAGTAATAACTAAACAAACACATATACACAAACTCCCCCAAAGTTACTAAACTTCTGTTTCTACTCCAAAAAGGAAAAGAGAAGACTGACAGACTGCGCATTGCTAGGTCAAGACCTTGAGCATCCAGCAGAGTTGCCACTCTACAATGAAGGACTTCATCATTTATGTCTTGTTTGTTTAGTATCAAGAAGCCAGGTTAGATCTCAGGTGCAAAATAAAAGATTCCTTAGCTTTAGGAATAAAATTATTGTTCTTAGTCTAATGAAGTTCCTCCTTCACACTTAGAACAAGTGTATTAAATGCATTTTCACACAGCAGAAGACATCCTTTGCCCACCAGCCTCACTTCTCCCCATGGCCACAAACCTCCAGTAGCCTCTTCACATCAGATTAGGAGATTGCTAGTACTTACTTCCTCACAGATCAGAATAAACCACGTGATACTTTCCAGTGTAGATATGTTTTAATACATGAAATTTCAGAAAGTTTTCTGGAAAATTTAAATTTGTTTTCTATCAATATTAAAGTGCTTAAAATAGGCCGTGGTTTTTGCTGGTTTAGGCTTCCACACAGATATAAACACACACACACACACAAAGCAAAGATTAAAAATAAAAATGAGCAGTATTTAGACATCACTCTAAGTTAAGAGAGTCCCTTTAGGTAATGGGACACATAAGATACCAGTTGATCAGGACAGTGTTCCAACAGGTACTGCAAAAATTGCATAGAAAAGCAGCATGCTGTTTAAATTCGGCTGTTTAGCACAGAAATGCCATCTAAAGTTTTCAAGCACTACATTCGTGCTGCAAATGTGGCTCAAGTTACAAGCTCATAACAAAACCTCAGAGGCTTCCTTGAAGGATATTGACAGCAATCTTTCCTACTGGGGGGATGTCTCAAAAGCAGCTTTACTAGTTTACAGTGGGTAATAGCCCACTATTTTTATTTACCTGTCATGGTTTATTTATCCATCTGCAGCCAACAGGAGCATGTATCGCACCTTTAAAGTGCTTTGAGTAAGTTTGGTAACGTGTATTTGGTAATGTGTATAGTACCAATGCGTCTGTGCCGTACTGCTGCCCACCTGGAGGAGTTCCTCCACCAAAACAGGAAAAGCTGCAGCAAAACCTCTTGATTTTAAAGGAATGCTGAAGAATTGAAAGGAACCAGCCAAATTTTTTATCTCATTTAGTCTGCTGTAATTCTGGAGTAGCGCCAGGCTCACATGCAAGGAACTGTGATCAGACTCTGGGCCAGTCTATTTAATGGACCGGATAGTACAGGTGCCAATAACACAATCCACTGAGACTTTTTGTTATCCAAATCTGAACCGGGTTGTTCCTGAGCAGAAGACATGGCTATGGCTGACCCGTGTAAAAGCAGTGGTGCCAGTCCCATTTCCATAGGTCCATATCATTAGGCCACTAATGATGCACCTAGCAGAAGGGCAAGAACTGCCCGAGTGTTGCACGACTGTTCTGTGCCCTCCTGGGAAGGGTGGAGGACCACGGGCACAGGGGAAGCAGCAGTGTGAGGCATGGCCCTGAGCTGTCATTATTCTAATATGCCATCTACCTGCTGGTCCCAGAAGCTGTGGGGACCTCCAGTTTCTTGTGCTGCTAGTTTTGCCAGCTTCTCTAATAATTTCACCTAAGAAGTAAAATCACACTAACAGAGCACCAGTCTTCCTTACAAAAGCTATGCTGGGCCAGTCAAATCAGTCCTGACTCCTGCACAGGGTTGTATTTTTCTGAAGACACCCATCTGACTTCACCTAATTACCAAATGATGTACCCTGAATTCAAATCACTAGCAGAGCTCTGTGTAATAGTGCTTAAAATACATCAATACAGTGGGTGTCCCCAGGTTATATCACTTCACAGCCTTCCAAATTTTTTATCTTGGCAGGCAAGCAACTTTTGTCACTTGGGAAGACATGCAATGGTAATTAATTTGGCTGTTGCGAAAAGACGCGTAGACAAGTAGCTCTAGCTGAAAGAGAGGTTTACAAGCCTCAGGAGGGTTTGTGCTTTGTGCTGGGCTCCAATTAAAGTCAAGACCTGAAGCAGAACTGCTCCACGAGGACTGGTCAGAAGGAGGGGAGGAAGCAGGGATCACCTGAGTCACTGCATGTCTCCATGATTCATTTGTCTCCATTGTTCACTTAGGTTTGGCTTCCTGCTCTAGATTTAAAGAAAGCGTGGCAAAGTGTACATCCTAATTATGATACGGTCATAGTTCACTTGATTTCAATGTTGCTTAACTACCTGAGCTTATGCTAAACTGAACTAGACCCTATTCAAACTACAGTTAAGAGTACTCAGAATCTTCTGCACCAATTTTAACTAAATTATCCTGAAAGAAAACTTCTAATGAGGTTTTGCACAGCTCTTAGCATAGGCAGACGGCTGGAAAAAGTGCTGGTTTTATCTCAGACTGGATACACTGCATCACACTTCATCTGGCATTTCAGAAATATCTACTTCACACCTATTCATGTGGCCAGGTTTGGACTATAGAGTCACGTTATAATTTACTTAGCAAAGGGACTTTTCAAAGCGGTTCAAGCGGTCAAAATTTACTGTTCAGGGTATCAGCCAGCGTGGAGCTGTATGGATCTTGTCTCCCCAGCATCCAGACATGCTCTGGGGGACTGCAGGCTTTCAGTAGCCAGGCCTTGTTTCCACACTCAATAAAGTCTGGGCACTGACCAACTTCATCATTGTGCCTGACTCAACAATCAACATGCAATCTGGAGTCTCTGCCAGCTTTGTGTCAGCTGCTGAGGGGACAGACAATACCTGACCCTCCATGCAATGAGCGCGCTAATCTGGCATAAAAAGTCAGCTACTACAGCACTGACCCGTCACACTGTTCACAGGACATTTGCATTGCCAGTGTGAGCTTCTGCAAGATCAGTACCTCCCATCTCATGGCTGCAAGCTGTGCCCCAGTCCTGGCAGCCTGGGAGTTATTCACTGTCCTATCAAACCACAGTCCTGAGAACTCCAGAAATTACTGTCAGAACTAAACTCAGTTATTTACCAATCATCTTCAGACAGCTTCCAAGGTAATTATATTCTGCCCAGAAGAATGTTCGCCTGGATGTCTCACCTTTTTCTTCAAAGCTCTTTTAATATTACTGTCACGATGTCCTCTGTTAGTCATCTGGTAACACTTTGTGTTCACACATGAATGAAGCCAATGCTATTTGGTATTTGGTTTAAAGACCCCACATAGATGTAAATTATTATTTGCCTAGGAGCTAGAGGACAGGTAACTTGTTGGCAATCGATTTTTGTTTTCTTATTACATAGTTTTAAGCATCCTCCTTATAAATTTCACAGTAATTACTTCACAGCTGTGCAGGGAAATCTGAGCAGAATCTTTTTTTTTTCACCAAAACTGTACATTTGACTTGACTGAAACTATCACTGAGTTCATAGTGAATTTATCAAATTAGCATTTTCATTTCCCTAAATCATCAAATATATTATTGTAACATTTTCAAACCAAAGAATCCGTTTTTTTAATTTTGTAATGACATTGCAAGAGTAAGGTTATTTCACTTTTTAAGTGAATTGGAAGTAAAATATAAATCAGAGGATTGGGTAAAATCAGACACATCATAATTGTATGATAGAAGTATATCTTTAAAGCTCTAAATAGTAATTAAAGATTCCCTATAGCTATACTGACAGTGTCAAGGCTCTCAAGATTATAGGTTGTGTATTATTGCACTTAAATCGGTTAAGTGGAAAAGGTACCAGAAAACTGAACTGATAACAAAATGGGCCACAGTCCCTGCTGGGGTAACTCTGGCACTGCTTATGCTCTGTAGTGAACATAACTCCCTGCGTCCTGTAAATACAGTCATAACTCCGCAAAAGGAAGCTGACACACCATCTTTTTCTCCTTCCTCTGTTACAGACCATAGCTATTATGGGCACTGACACAGTAAATTAGTTAGGTATGCCTTTAAGCATTTTCTGAATTGGAGGTACAATACTCTCTTTCTCTGGAGTTGTGGAGAGGCAAAACCAGAGAACAACACTTCAAGCTTTCCCGGCTTTATTTCTGCCCCAGTGTGTGTTCTCTCTTTCGCAAGTTGATGCTGGATAACTAACCAACAGAAAAATAAGAGGATTTTCTTCACCCCAGTTAAGAAAAGGGGATTGCTTTTATTCCTCTATGAAAACAAAAAGCACCAACATACTTTGTCTGCCAGATCGTGTACATAGGTACTTTATTATTATATAAAACATTTAAATACCTTGATTTAAATGTTATCTTTAATCTTTGGCCAGTGTCATCATTTTACCTTTCCTAGTGGGCTACACTCTTATTCAAATTAGTGGCCGCAGCCCATTTGTATTCCCCAGAGCCTTTGTCTCCCTCTTGACACCCAAAGCTGCCACCTGCCCTGCCAAGTCAGCCGGTCAGCCCAGGCTAATTGCTGCTTTGTGTCCAGGCAAAGTAACATGGACACAGCAGCAAAATCTATCCAGGGATTTATCATTCCTTCAATTTATTCTCATCCACAGTCCCTTTTGGGATAAATAGTGGCTTGTTTAGCAACTGTCTTTTTGATTAAAAAGTGTAAAGATTTCTAAATATCAGTCCAAGCATCCAGAAGAGGAGACGAGGGGGTTTGTTCACCCACACATCAATCTTGCCTTATACAGAAACAGGAAGCCTGCACAAATAATGTAATGCAAATACAGAGTAAGAATGAGTACATTGGTTTGTGGAGTAGACCGGTAAGCCTCCTCATCTGGGAGTAGAGATGTAGAGGAATCCAGGTGAATTTGTCCCCAGCTGTGCTAGTAAAAGAGGGAACAACCTCAACCATCCCTCCTGTGCCCACCAAACATGACAGGTGTGATTTGCAGAGTGTCAGAGCTGACCTCACTGTTCTTTTGTTTGCAGTAAGGGACAGAATTTCACAGAATTTAGTGTAATTGGAATAATTAATGTTGGACATGCCTGAAAAACCCATGCAGTAGCTACTACCTCACTCTTTGATGTATAAACTGAATACTGAGGAACTAAATGAGTACAGAAGGTCCTCAGCCAGAAGAGCTGAATTGCCAATTTGTTACTAGACTATAAAAATTCCAGCAAATAAGCTGGTATGCTGATACTGCACGACATCTCAACACTAGTCATATATCTCCAAAGACTCAAGGAAAAATACCATAATGCTGTTTTGGTGGATATTTACCAGAAGGACAAGGCAAACTTACAGAAGTTTTTTCAAGGATTTTATATTTCACAGGGCTCCAAATGAATCACTAAAATTGTTTTATGGCAACTTCACTATGAATTAATTTATCAAAAACTTATTTGCTGGCATTATGCTGGCTTTTTATATGCTCGAAACATCAATTCATAAAAAAGATGCAGAGAACATCAACCAACAGGAATGATTTTTCCTGGACCTTTGTTACTAAAAGTTTTCTTATTTGTAAGAAAGACTATATTTTCTGAAGTAATACTTAGTCTTGAAAAGGTTGAATTGGCTCCATTACTTGGTGATTATTTTGAGGGGTTTTCCCCATTACATTTCACACCAAGAGAAAGAAAGAGATCCTGGCAATTTTGCCTTGATTGCTTACTTCTCTCTTGTGTAGGGGAGAACCGTGGTGTGATCAATGCTCCTCCTGCTCTGTAAAGTGAGGCCATTTGTAAAGCCGCTGCATCACAGACAGACATCCTCAGGGAATGGCACAGAAGATTGCAAAATCTGTAAGTGAACTCAGTGAACCCCACAAGAAGTACTTGCAAAGACATACAGCTCTAAGCTTATAATCTGCATACCATGATCTAACTATATAAGCATTCTACCAAACAGGATTAAAAGTGGTTATTAGAAATATATTTTTAGCATAACTGATTGTATTCTACACATATATGTAGAGTTGAGATAATTTTTTTTTTTAGAAAAGATTCCAAACCTGTAAGGCCTTTGTCTCTCTCGACCTAGAAGCCAGAGTTCCTAAAAGCATACAGTGTTGAGATGAGAAAAAAACACTAGGCTTTTGTTACAGTGCTGAGGAAGCCTTCTGCACAATGAAGGGGGGCAGGCTATAATCTGGGAACTTTACAAACATAAATTGTACATTGGAAACTACTTTTTGTTAGCTAACCCACTTCATAAAAAAAACAGAATAAATACAGCTGCAAAAGCTCAGGAGCTTCCCTGGTGGGTGAGGTCTATATCAAGACAACTAAATTAAATAGGAGAACACCGAACCAAGCAAATGAGGGTAGCTGAATAATATCAATTAACATTGGCAGGCTTTAAAAAAAAAAAAAAAGTTTCAGTCTAAACAATGGCTTTTACTTGGAAAGGATACTCCATGGGAAAAAATAAAATTGGTATCACTTAATGTTAAACATATTCTTTTAACTAACATGCTTATCACTGTCATTATTTGCTATTGTTTATCAATAAAAGAGGTTTTCATTTACTAAAACCCCAAGTAATTAAACCTCAGGAAGAAAATGCTGCTTCTAGAAATAAGAACTCATCACAGAAACAAGCAAATGAAATAATGCAAACCACAATGCACTCATTTCTAACTATGCATTTTGGATATCAACAGAGGATGATGATCCAGCTGGCTGGGGCCCAAAGTGTTGGTGGGGGGAGTAGGAAAGGGAGTTAAAGGGACATAGTTTAAAGTAAGGAAAGGATTATCTTTCTTTATCCTGTTGCACCTTCCAGTGGATTTGATCACCAAGTACAACATATTTTTGTTCTGCCCTCAGGGGCAGACAGGGGGTGGAGAGAAATGCTCTGACATGATTCCAGCTGAATCCAAATCACTTGGATGAGGCCAGTGCTTTCTGGTCTCGCCACAACAAGTTCTAGTTCTTCAGTCTTTTTCTTTGGAGCTCAGTTTCTGCTCCTCATGAAATCTCACAGCTGTGGTTCAGGGCAGAAGAAAAGCTGCAGCCCTTAGGAATGGGGAATGGAGCTGGGGTGGGTTATACCCCACTGCCTCAATTATGGAGTGAAATTTTCCTGCACCAAAGCAGCACCATAACAAGCTTTTTCAGGAAACAATAGGGGAAGGCAGGCAGCATGCTGTAGCTGCACAATTTCAAACACACAAAACTCTTCACGGAAGCTGTGGTTAAGCAGACACACACAGCTGCATTGCATATCAAAATACAACCCCACCCTCCAATTTGCCTGTCTTCAAATAAATGCCACTTCTTTAAAACACATTGTCCCCTGTGTATATGAAAATGTTGTGTAGTTTCTACTTTGAATTTCCACTTTAAGGCAAAAAAACCCACTCCCCAGTATGTTATTTTGGGTCATATGTTGTACTTCCTGCTACCTGGGTGTTTAGATCCCATTCGAAGTCAGTCAGCAGATGAAGTCACGATACAATGGCTATAACCTTCTGCTTGCTGCAATACGTATGTAAGACTTTCCTTGTGCCATAATAGCATGCTTGATGTATTTATTTCACTACAATAATATTTTATAAGTCAGTCTGAAAGCAGAGGGAGTCCAAACAAAGTCTTGGGATTAAATCTTTAACACACATCTTGTAAGGTTTTACACTCTACAGTATATTGACTCAGGCCCTGTAGCATTATAAAAAGTAGAAAAACTCCACTTCATAAATACTAACATTTTGTCAATATTAGAAGTGGTCAGCATCTATACACTTAAGTTTTAATGACTTTTAAAATTAAAGTTAGGAAAATAGTTTACTGCTTTCCCTTTAGTAAATTTAGTTTATTGTGTTGAATTGTGTTTTACCAAATCCATTACATGACATAGAACAAACAGAGGAGGAATTAAGAATCGTAACACTCCAGCGCTGAACAAAGTACAAGCATCTGCAAGGATGGGCTGAGTTAATAACAGTGTGGATAGTCACCATGTGAGGGAGCACTTAGTGTCAATTTGTCAACCCCTTTTAACTGCAGTTGGCAGTAGCAATTTTCTCCTTTTTTTGTCTTCTACCAATCAATAACTGTAAAAAGACACAGTAGTCAATGCTTTGCAGGTGTTCTTTTGTAACAAGATAATATTAATTAGGTATTTAAATCCCTAATTGCTGTTTATTTCTTTGACTTTCTGCATCAACAGTTTTTTAATGCTTTCCTTTTGCAGACTTTTTACTGTGCTCTAAGCCATTTTTTTCCTCACTTGACTGCCTCTCTTCTGTCCTTTCCTGTGTATGTGGTCATTTTTCCACTCACTTCTTATTCAAACTCAATGTTCACTACATTTAAGCTGTGAAAATGTGTATATTTTTACTGCAGTATTATTTGAGATAGTTAATGTGTTTATTAGTGCACTCACAGAATTATGATGTTCTGTTTGGTTTCATGCTGATTTGATTACAAAATCAGTCTAGGAACTGAGAGAAACTAGCAAAGAGTGTATAGGCAGGGGCTGTTTCAAATAGGAATTAGGAGGGTGCTAAAATATGCTTTAAAAATCACTCACCCACAAATATTGAAGATAGTCGGCATGTTTACCATAACATTCTCAGCATGTTTAGTCATCTAGTAAAACACAGCATGGAGCCAGGCAAATACAAGCACTAGCAAGGATTTCACCAGTACCAATTGGATTTGGAACAACACTGCCAGATTTTCAGCTTTAGGATGGAAAAAAGTACCAGTCATAAGGAGTGAATATTGCTAAGGAGATAAATGGATTTGTGTTTTAAAAAAACCCTCATCTTTCATTCTTCATCTACCTCAGCACTTACTGCTTATTCTGCAAAAGGCTCAGGTAACAGGAAAAAGAGTGACAGAAAGGGCTGTCAGAAAGGCTACCAGCAGCAGAACTCTGTAGCTGCTGACTTCAGAGGAGCAAGAAGCAGTAGTCGTGGAAGTCTGAGCTCTGCTGGCACTTCTGACTGACTCAGGGATCAGGTGAAGCAGCTATGAAGGGAACTGCACCTGGCAATGGATGATTTAAGGATGATTTATGGTCTCCCTGGAAGGAGTAGAGATCAGTGTCTTGTCCACAGCACATCACTTACATTAAGGGCCACTTCATATGGTATTTTCCAATCCAGTAGCTCAAAACAACAGAAAAGTATCTTACTTAACCACCAGTCATGAGTGAGATTTGCTAGTAGACTGACTACAAGTTACCCCTTCTCAGGCTGGCCATGCCATAACATTGGGTTGGAGGCACAACATTGTGACAGGGAACTCCTATGCTAATAGAAACTGGAACCCAAAGGTTGCTGGAGAGACCAAAACCAATCTGCTCCCACCTCCACCTCTCTATGCCAAGACTACATAGATCCAGTTACGTCTATGTTACCTGTATGGAAGTACTGTAATCAGAAACAAGATCCACCTTAGATTAGCAGTTAATTATTCCCCTGTCATTGCATAAACGATAAAGTTTCAGGCGAGTACCATGGCATTTTCCAGCAATCTTTTAACAGCAAATTCTGGTTTCTTCTCAGCTTGTCTGTTTCTGATGACACTTATCAGGATGGATGTTGAGAAGAAGATTCTTTAACAGTATTTGCTTTCCCAGGCTAGATATTAAAAGCCTTTAAAAAAATTTTTGTATGTATAATTTGAAGATACTTTGGTGGTTTTACAAGTAGAACAAACACATCTCCGTACGTGGCTCAAACTACAAACTACATACCTATGCCAATCACATGCCACTATTCTTCCCCTGCTGTAGTAACTGATAGTGTGCCAAAGACGACTGTCTAGCAGCTTTAACTTCTGAGTTTGCTATTTTTCTAAGCTTAATATGCCTAATCATTAAATCCCATGACCTTCTACTTTTAACGTCATTCCATCTTAAACAGATGACTCTAATCAACTGCTTCACAGCACCCCTCTAATCCTATCAATTTTGCCCATTAAGTCACTAGATGTATTTCCTTCCATAGACCTCCTATAGCATTGTCAGCTGGTGACTCCTAGAGATCCTTTTGTCACCATGACTCACGGCCTTATTTCCCAGCACATTGATTCTTGCCTTCTCCATCATTTCACTTAGCTGTAGGTTTCTAGCTCTCCTTGATGTCAGAACTTAAGGGAATGTTTTACTAATTTTAAGACACCTCCTGCTTAACAAATGGGCTACATTCAAAGAGGTGCACAAGGGAGCATAGCATTATAAATATCCCAGCTGGTGGGACAAGATTTCCAAGCCAAAACACAGCTTAGTCTTCCTGTAACTCTGAGCAGCAGCATAAGCATCCTATTACTTTTGAAGTTTTCCTGTTGCCTCAGTGAAGCCCTACTGCCTCCCTTAAACTTAATTTTTACACTTTTAAAAATACCGGAAATAGTATACTGCATTTTTTTTGTTTTCAAGGACACACAAAGTTCTACCTTCCTCTTTATTTTGAGACTAAACCTTAAGTAATTTGACAGAGAAAAAAACCCCATTGTAACGAGCTTCTTCACTAACCTGAATCCTGCATTACTCACAGCATTTGCCACAGCCACCTAATGCTGGCTCTGAAGTCTCTCAAAGCCTCCATTAAACACCCTTTTCTCCCTGATAGTCTTGAGCTGTGTGGTAATGCTGGTAGCTCCAGCAGGACTTGAGCAGTTTCAAATATCCTCCTAGTCAGCTAACCACATGCATCTGGAGCTCTGCTCAGTTGCCTGGCTCCAGTGACAGCTGTGTGGCCCTGGAATACATACCAGAAGCAAAAGGTGCCTGAAAATTTACGCTAATCAACAGCAAGTGGAGTCAGAACAGTAGATTCTTACTTTCACTTATGTGCCTCTGGAAACAAGGGGGGCATCATTGAAGCAATCACTTCTGTTCCCTATTAAAGTATTTTGGTCATCCTACCCTGAGCCATGTCTCTGTTACTGCAGACGAGGCTGTGAGCCCTTCCTTCTCAGCTTCTGCTCCACACACATCGGGGTGTTCTCCATAGTCCTGCACTGCATCTTGTACTTGTGGGCCAGCAGGCGTCAAAGAGCAAAACAAAGTGTGGAAGGGGTGACACTAAGAAGAGGAGACATAATTCATGTTCAGAAATGTGCAATGAAAACAAATGTATGAGAAATACGAGCTGGAGACCTGGTTGGTTACGTGCCTTGGCATTTTCTGCATAACTGGAAATTTATTGCACTTATGCAGGATGGTCGTATCCCGTCCCCCATGCCCCCCAGCTCATCAAGCCTTGTCAGGCAGCCCTTGCAAATCTGAAGTCAGATCTGAAAGAATCAAGAAAGCACAAGCTATCTGTCCTAATTGCTTGAGCAACAGAGATCCAGGACTGGAGATAAGGGATTAATAAAAAGAGAAAAGGCACTCTACTGGTGAATTTATGTTAATTACAGGCAAAGGAGCTAATGATACAATTTTCAGGTCATCGCATGTCTGCTATTCCCATGGCTGTAGGGACTTAATCCTCATCTATCTTGACTGCACATTGTGTGGGTTAATTGGCATTTCTGCATAAACTATAAGATATGAAGTGTGCTAATAAATTATAAGAGTCCTTAAAAAGTATTAACTGCTTAGAAAATTAGTAATGTATGAATAACTTAGTTCTGAAACTCATACTACGTTTAAGCATTCATTTTAAATCACTTCAAATTTCAGCAATAAACACCTACAAATCACCCTTTCTCAGAATCAGCAAAAAGACAGGCCAGAAGCTAAGGAAGATTAGCAGTTGGAGGAAAAAATAATTGCCTTGCCACTCCATTATGCTTCAGGCTCCTAACACTGGGATTTACTTAGAGAAAAAAATCTGTTTAATGCTGCTTTTGAATTCTTTGTCTTCTGATGCCATAACCCAGGGGAGAGCAGGCCACGGCTCACTGGGCAGCTGGGACGCACAGAAAGAGTCTCCTGAATGACTTCCACCTGGCACTGCCGCAAGGGTGCCCAGTCCTCCACAGCGGGGGTGGCCCTGGTGGAGCACCCGGTAAGATGGCTTCGGTGAGGGGCTGCCCACACTGCCGTGTCCTCCAGGCTACCCCTGGGCTCCCGTGGGTGCTGCCTTGTTGCCTTCCGCGCTAATGGCAGATACGCCAGCAGGCGCAAGGTGCAAGGTGCGGGGGGTCCACTTGCTTTTGCAACTGATGACAAAAGAGGAATACAGCAATTAGACGTAAACAATTAGTCACACCCTTCCAAAGAAAACTGCAGACTGCAATGCCACCTGTGCGAACACGCCAGGAGGGAAATGCGCCACAGGGATGAGCAATGGCTGCAGCCCACGTGCTGCCACCATGCCCTGTGGTTCTGGAAGGCGCAGTGGGAGCGTCCCACGGTCATTCACTCGGGTGGACTCTTGGACGTGTCATTACACGTGTAAGTTCCTTTCTGAGCCAGATTCTCCAGGGGAGAAGCTGTTTTGCTCCAAATGCTTTGCATACATTCACTTAGCAAAGACACACACAGTCTTCTCCTGGGGCACTCCTCCTGGCTTCACACTAGCAGACAATTTACCAAGGAATGTGCAACATCTACCATATGTTAAAAGTTAATCCAAGGGCCAGATGTCTAGGAGTGCATTATGCAAAATTGAGGCCACAATTAAAATAAAGCCAAACCATCATCCCTAGGGAGTCTGGTGACCATGTTCTGGTGGGAAGGTAGCAAGCTGGTAATGAATCCTTGACACTGCATAACCCCCTGGAAGTCTGAGTGATGCGGCCCCACCTGTGAGACAAACTCTGCTCTTTGGAAATCTGGCCTCCTTGCACACATGCTGTGTGGAAACTGGGTGCTGCAAATAGTCAGCTTTCTGGCATGCAAAAGTTTCAGGCAGTGGCACATGCTGGCAGCCAGATCATACCCATCTTGCCAGGCTGGGAACTGGGAGAAAGGGATATCCCACCATGAAATATCTTTCAGCTTGCTTGGCAGCTGTTATCCTTATGTACCCTGTGGCTGTGCTTACTCCACTGAGACTCTGCTAGAAAAAACTTTAATTTAACAGGCACTGTTTACTAACACCTTTTCAAATCCTAGTGTAAACCAAGCTGTTAAAAGTTTGCAGTCATGAGGTGGTTAAAGTTAACCCTAGCATAAAGCCCAGGGACTAGCTTGAGAAGCTAACAGGTGATAAACCACAGACTGTCATCGCACCAGAACAAAAGCAGTTACTGGGTGACTGTTCACCATTTAAATGCCACATTAGGAATATTATATCTGGATGAAGTGTATTTGTTTTTAAATAACTGCTTTGTTTTGAAATATTATTGTAAGCAGAGCAATTTGTATTCTGATGGGTTTTAATCCGAGACAACCCAAACAGAAATGGTTTCAAACTGCTTCCTTCTACCCTCAGCTAGCCTGCTCCTCACTAAAATGGACTTTCCCAGCACCCTGCCTTTGTCCCAAATATGAAGCAATCTCCCTGTGGAAAAAGAGCAAAGATACCTCAAAAATTCAAGCACCTACAGCCAGAGGACACTTCCCTTTGACAAGGTTTTACAGAGGCCTCTCCTGTTTGAGGCTTCAAGACATTTACCGCACAACAAATCCTTTTTGCTGGGAGAACCTCCTGTAATCCTTATGCTCACTGTACTGCAGGGCCTGGAGGAGGACAGAGCGGAGGCTCTGGATCAGAGCTGATGACTGCAGGAGGCTGAAGAAACATAGGTTGAGTCAGACCCGCTGAGAATCCTGTCCAGAGGTTTTGGGGCAGGTACAGCCTTTGCGGGTGGCCTGGGAGGAGGCTCTGCAGCTCTTCCTCTTCTCCTGACACATAGTGCAGGTCATAGCAAGCAGGGCTTGAAGGAGAGTTCTAGCCTTGTAAAATCATGCCTGAAACTCATCATCAGGCACATGCTACTTTAGTATTTTGCATTACAACGATTGCCAATGCATTTGAGGCAATTAATTCATGTGCAAAAGGTAAGGTCAAGAACTTAGTATTTTGATGTGTCCCAGAACAAACCAAGAACTTGGCAGCCTAATCAGATACAGGATTCAATCTCCCTGTCAGCAGTCAGTACAAGGTATTTCTGAAGAACATGTTAAGACCTCTGCAGACCGCAGGTGAGGGAAACATTGTGTCTTCCACTGTCCCCCTACACATGTTTAAATTTCTTCCTGATCTAATGCAGATTTTGTGAATCCCCCAAAAGTACCTTTCAGAGAGCTTTGTCCATAGTTACAACTCTGGCTATTTGTTATCCAGTGAAACTCTGACTATCACATGTCAGCCTTCATCATTTTCCTCATGTTGGTGAATACAAAGGTTATATTAGCTGTCCAGTGTAGAGACTTATTACTTTTGTATGCCCGTCCTTTAATTTAATTGAATGTTGCCTTGTTTTTGTCTATAAAAGTAGTGCAGACAGAAAGGTTGAAGCTAGTTCATAATAATATTTTTATCTACCATGCTCTTATTTATCTCTGCATTAAAGCAAAACATTCTTGTCTTTTTAATTTGCCTCCATGGGAGTGTTTTTTCCATTGCCTTGATTGATCATCTTTTTCTGATTCACCCCTTTTCCTGAAACCACTCTAATTAGCTCTGTGGTATCCTTTTTGACATGGAATTACCAAGACCACGCAGCTGATGCTGCAGTGTCAATACAAACAATGACTTTTCTTTTTTTTCCATCCCAGTGTAGCTGCTATTCTTTTCTTTCCCTTTAATAACTTGTTTGCTCTTTTGGCCACCGATGCCCATTGAGAAACCTGTAGCGATACTTCACTTTAAGTTTTAAATTAGTTTGGACTCCTGTGAGACATATGATTAGTTTAATTTTTCCCTTCCAATCTACAGTAGATTGCATACCTCAGCACTGACAAAATCTGTTCTATCTAATCTGGGGAACTTCAAGGAGACCATTTGTAAAAATTCCCCTCTCTCTTCATAAACTGTGCTTTATTCTCCTAGATAATTTCCTAAATGACAGCCTCCTAGATAATCTCAGCTTCTTTTCTATTGCGGAAGTAAACTGGGATGGTAAAAAGCAAACATCAGGTTTTTTAATACTTCTCTATTCACCCTTATGCTGCAGTTTCACAGTATAAAAAGTGCAAGAAAATTGTAAGTTTGGAGGGAATGTCAGATAAGTTTTTAAAGCCATTTTAATACAGTCTTTTCTGGCAACTACCAAACAAGCCTGTTTGCTGTAAGTTTTTTAAAACCTTACATAAAAATGTATTTAGGGACCCCAGCAAGTCAAGTATATTCGATTAAGTGAAGGTACTTCAGCCTTTCTTTAAAAGCATATGGCAAATAACTCTTTATTAGTTACCTAAATTAAACATAATGATGTTGCTTTATTAATATATTAATGGGAAGATTCTGATGATTTCAGTAACACCAGATCATCTGTGCATACCCTCCTTGTTTGATCCTTCCTGGACATATCAGCCATGATGAGTCTTCAGTAGCACTTATATGAACAACCCGATCAAAGATTTCTTTGAAGTCGAGAATTAAGTTCTTTGCTTTACACAAAATGAACCATTCAGCAGCACTTCTCATCATGAATACACTATGAAATACTTCTGTGAAATAGGGTTAGCAGGGCTGCCTAACAACTGGCCACATAAGTACTTGTATCAGAAGAGTGAGTTCCTTCTTTATGTTCACTTTGGCTTTCAAAAAATGACTTTGGCTTTTATTTCAAGTACATTCCACTGGCATCTCAAATCTGAATATTACTGAGCTACATAAATGCTTGCACCCATTTATTGCTATGTCAGGAGGAAAATCTGTAAAAACATAGAAAAATAGTCACTTGACTAAGGTGTGAGAATAAGAATGGGCACAAGAACTAGCTTGAGAGTCAAGAAATAAGAATTCATATCCTTAGGTCTGCAAAAGAAACACAACATGGCCTTAGGCAAATCATTTCACATTGCTGTAGTCTGCTTCCTCTCCAGCTGTTAAATGGGGATAATTTTAGTCTGCAGGACAGGAAAAAATAATGAAAATACAGTCATTTCCACAGTAAATAGATAGTGTGGTAGTGTATAGAATTACAAAACTGGCAGAGTCCTTCAATTGTCACCAGGATTCTTGGTAATTAGACCTGAACTTTGGATCTCATGTGCATCCAAACCATCTTGGTCTGGGCAGAGTTCAGGCACTGTTTCTAGCTCAGTCTCTGTCATTTTCAGAGGAGACGGGACCTGGCAGCTCAGGTCTTCCATGTTCTTAAACCACCCCTGGGACCTGCTAGGACAGTCCTTAGACATCTTTCTCCGACTGGCAAGCTGCTTGATAGATTTGACCTCCTGCAATATTAGTCCCACATAGTAACTTGTAACCCTCAGTCATACCAGATTCATTGATCATGGAGAATAGGAGCCCCCCAGGACACTTGTTAGAAGGACCATTACACCAAGTGAAATTGTTTCTAATAAAGCCCACACGCTTCTCCAGAAGCATATAGTCTGGTCAGTCTGTGCTTACCTTCCTTGTGAGCTGGGTCTACTGATTGTCTTAGATGAGCAAACTCCAAATACTGCCCAGCAGCAATCAGCTACTGAGAAGAAATATATCTCTGAGAATGTATCCTTATGTAAGCCAGTTATCACCTGCTCTACACCAGCTAAAGAAGGGAGTTTTAGCTTCCTGCAGCCTAATTTAGTACATGTTTGTGCATGTCTTAAGTGCTCAGACCAAGGGTGAAATAAAAGCAGCTGTGTGTGTGTGTGTGTGTGTGCGTCTGTCTCATTTTCCTGCACTTCTCTTGCACGGTTTTAGGGGAGGAGAGCTCTGCAGAGATCTCTAGAAAGGTGGCATTGGTCCTGCTGCCACTGCTGAGCCTTCCAGGTGTGCGGCACATTCCTGTCCACCAATTGATGCTTGTTGGAACTGACACCAAACAAAGTGAGTTTGAATCAAAAATAATTCCTTCAGAAGGAGCTGTTTCACATCCTTCCCTTTTTTCTTTCTCACAGTCCTCCTACAGCAGCTGCAGGCAATGTAGTTTTTGGTGTTGCTGCCAAAAGTCACTCAGAAGCCTAATCATTGATTTGCAAAAATTGCTGTTTGACTGTAAGATGTCAAATACTCATCAACAAGCTGTAGCTTGTCTGCAGTGATCAGCACTGTGACTTGGAGCACCATTCATGCCAGCCATGGTGTTAAAATGGTATCATTGAATTAAAAAGAAGGGTAATGGGATGGTAATGGAGTAGTTGCTCTTTATAAGGTTGAGCAGTCATTCCAGGGTTTTGGAATATTAACTCAACTAATAGGAAGACAATTCCTCTTATGAGGAAGCAATGTTTTCTATAGTAATATGGAGGGGCTGGATGTATGGAGTCAACTGCAAGATAACTACAGCTTGTTGCAAACGAAGGTCTTTCAAACAGGCAGCCTCCCAAAACCAGCTTCTTTCTGGACACTGACGAGTGCAGGGAAGACTGCCCATTAACGTGCAGGATGTATCTCTGAAAGCTGGACTGCCAAAAAAACCCAACCCAAAACAAACACATGAGACTTCCATCTGGCTGATGATACTTATTTTCTTTGAAGCTTTCTTGCTTATCTTGTTTTATTCTCCTTTTTAAAATGCATTTGAACAGGAAAAGTTTGACTTTGAATTCCACTTGCTACACTGTCTTTGGATCATGCACCAGTGGTATACCACATGCAGATGAAAGTGACTTCAGTGATGATTCTTTATCAGTAATGTGGTCATACCAAATTTACAGCTATATATACTATTTTCTAAGTATCTTAGCAGGAAGCAACACTGACGTTTTGCAACCTATTAACATGGGAAGCCAATTATAGTTAGTTTTTCCTTCCTTCATACGCTACAGGAGAAATACACTTCAGGTGACTTTTAGCATCCCTTTAACTTCTTGTTTGTTCATTTGGTTTGTTTATTTGTATGAAGAGTGCTTGCTTTTCATGTGTAATAAAACTGTCTCAGGTTTGATCATCACGTTGAAAAGTCAAGAACTCCAGAGATACAATACTGGTATCAGATGCAGTTTTTGATTGTCAGTAATTTGAAAGAAAGCTGTTATTAAAAATAAGACTCAAGTACAAATTGATGAGATAGTACATCAGCCCATATCCGTGTGTTTCCATGTAATGCTTTATGGCAACCTGGACAGTTCCTCATAAGTCACAGTACAGAAGACATGTGAGCACTAATAATTCAGGATTCTATTAGCTTTTTTCACCCAGACATAACGTGCTGCAAATACTAATTAGGTCTCACTGTACCCCTTTAGGATAGCTCAGTACTATGAAATCAATTCCAATGTACCATAAGAGATGTTTATAAGGAAGTATCTTCAGCCACTATTGTTTTAATATTTTGTTGTAGCCGTCAGTTAGCACTTCCACTCTGAAGTATTCATGTACTGACGTGCATCCACTTATACTAATGCTCATACATCAAGGCGAAAATAGACTCTGAGATTAAAACTGAATAGTTAACCTTGAATACTTGAGGCAGACACCCTCCATATTTTCCAATGTGTGAATTTCTCCTATTTACTGGCAGATTCTTACAGATATATTTTATTGTCCATGTTAAAATGCATATTCAGGGTCCTTTTAAAATGCACATTACTGATAATCTAATTTGGTAGCTCATGTGCTTTATTACTTTTCCAAGAGCTAGGGAGGGTGTCTATGCTCTCATGGCCAAATATAAACGTTCATCCAGAGCTGACACAGGTTCTTTCATTTGCAACCAATAAGAGATACTGGACTGCCATATTGGTCAAACACTTCATGTATAAATATGTACCGAGGACACCTATGTTAATTCATGTGTGCACTAAAAGCTGTATTTTCCTGATGACAGAAACATCTTGTCATCTTCCATAGATGCAAGACTAAGCCTTATCTATGCATTAAAAATCTAATGGGTTTTGCTGCATACATATCTGAGTAAGAGCTTGAACTTAATGTCATTTGGGTCAAATGAAAAAAATCTCCCACTAACTTGAATGTTCAAGGTTATTACGTTCTACAATGGCAAACTACTGTTTAAGAAAAATGAGTCTTTTTTTCCCAGTATAAAATAAGCTCATTGATCTCAGTACAGATATATAGCCTAAAAATGTATTTGATTTGAAAATCACTTAACATAATGTTGGAAAATTCTCTATATTGTCTTATCTGTGGCATTTCAATATTGGATCTATATTCAATATTTAATATTTTTAATTAGGATCTAATTTCACCTGGATAGGTCCTAATCTAGATATGAAATGGAGCATACTGCTGGGAAGAGCTAGTAAAAACACAGAAGTGTAAATGGTGCTGCCTCATAGCTGTAGGTGAGTTCTTCTTGTATCTATTCTGTTGAATTAGCTTTCATAATGAGTAGCTTCTGCAGGGTGCTGAGAAGCCCATGTGCACATGGAAGGGGAACTTAACACCTTGTTATGAGCAGCTGGTTATTCTGAAGGAATAGCATCTTCCAGCATATTTGAGATGGAACCTACAATGTGACGTGTTTGACTTCACTCATTTAGAAAAAGTTGTGGGGAGAAGATTTTCTATTCTTTTCATATTCAAACCTTTGAAATTACTGCTTGCCAGGTCTGACCTATGGTCAGCAGCACTACTTGCATTTGGCTGCCCATCTGGAACGTCTGTGTTTATCTTAGTCTCTCTCTAGCAAATAACTTTCGAGCAGAGCGGGTACCAAACCTCACTCTCCCTCCCACCAAATATTGTCTTCGTATAGGAGGACTTGGTGACTTACACCTGGAAGACTGAAGTACATGGGAAGTTAAAGCTGCATTCACACAGACTTTTCCTGGGAGCTGGCATTTTCTGGCCACCTTAGGAACAGTGTGAGGTATCAGCTAGTTTCCTTCTATTTTGTAGTGTAAGAGGACTGTGTAAGGGAGTAAGACATCTTGCATCAGTTTCCTTTCATGGAAATCAAGACACAATAAACCATTGATTACTTTCTGTAATAGACACATTTTCTAATACAGAAATATTTTCTTGCCAAGACAGAGAATTTGACTTTTTCACAAATACTGTTCTAATCTCATTGATACAAACTCCTTCATAACATCAACTTTACACAATAGAATCAACAGTACAGAGACAGACAGGAGGCTAATTTTGTTTCTTTAGCTGCTGGTGTGCTGCTGTTACTGCTTATCAAGAATTAGTTGTCTTTTCATTTCTTGGTGCCACTGTACAGTTTGGGAAGTCACCACTAAGATGTTTATACACCAAGACATATGGAATGCCTGAAAAATGTAGGGCAAGAAATCAGCAGATTTAACTTCTCTTGCTTGGAGCAGAGTTTTGAAAACAAGGTGGGAAAGGGATGAGAGGGCAGATGATCACAGGCTGGGCTGCTAAGGAGAACTAGCAACAGAGGTGGCTAAATCATCTTTAGTGAAGTGTACTTTTACATCTCACTGGCAAATTTCCTGGAGAACTTTACTTCACTAAATCACTAACAAAAACTACACAACAAGTAAATAACAGTCCTACACCTTAGATGCTGTCTCAGGTAGAGTTTTACATTATATGGTCTAAAGGAGTAGTTCTTGCAAATAATTCTTTACATAATAATTAAGTAGAATTTGGAAATCCACCACAAAACACCGAATGCTGCTTTTACCTGAGTTTACTCACTGTAAACTCTGTTTTCAGCTATAGTTTGGGCACAAGATGGAGCCTCCAATTCCTTCCAAAATAATTTAAAAAACCTTAAGAAATCTGCATTCAGATATTCACTCTCTTGTTTTTTTTGGTTCTTCCTATAGAAATGAGGCATCGATTCAAGTTGTTGTCTCAAACCTGGAGGACAGCATTTTCTGCTGTCTCTCTGTCTTTACATGATTATTAGCCGACATTTTCTGAACTAGGATAACCTTTTCTATTGGTATTGAGGCATATAAAGTTGATAATCATAGCAGAGGGAGACAGAAAAAATCTATTTGGTAAGCAAGTCCATTCTCCATTAAGGACAGACTGCAGTCCAAATGACTGATGTATCAGATTAAATTGTCACTATAATTTGATTTTGCCAGGCATCTGCAAAAATTATTTATTTATGTAAGGGAGACCTTCAAGTGTAGAAATGGGAGTAACAGCTCTCAAAAAAAATCAACTCTCTTAAAATTGTTTTTTTTCTTGTGGATGTTTTCATTCTTCCCTGAAACAGTTAAAATATTTTAATTATTAGTGAAACTGCAGAGGTTCAGTGTCTCTGTATAGCCACCACAGTATGTACCCAATCAAGAGCAGGAAGACAAGAGATAGAAATAACAGTGAATCAGGGCATAGACAATTAAGAATCCAGTAGCACCACTTAATTTTTCTAGGCTGGTTGATCACTTTTCACTATGAGGGAAGAGAAAAATTTCCATCTTTTAAATTTGAGTGATGTTTTCTAGGAAAAGCAAAAGCTCACTTAATCTGTGAATTCATTACCAGAGACATAAAGGTTGATCAAAGCATAGAAAAGGAGGACATTTGAGACAGAGTGAAAAAGCATACCAGTGTCTCCTTAGCATGTTACCATGGATCAAATAGGAGTAAATCAGTTAAAACAATAGGACTATACGGCCAAAAGCTTGCCCAAGCGATCACACAGGTAATGATGTTAACCAACAGGAAATAAGTGATGTGCAGTATGTGATGGCTGTATCAGTTGGTGAACTACCTGCTATTATGTAATGCAAGAAAAATATTTACTGAATTTTCCCTCTGTGATTTCAAAGATCACGCATTAAAAAAATCTGTATGTTTTGCACATAGGAACTCTTGTGATAAAGTATCCTATCCACTACGCTGCAGGAACTGATATTTTGCCAGTATCCAAATAAGAGGTCTTATTGATTGTAGATTTGTCTCAAAGAGTTTTGCACTGCTATTGCTTTGAGACCACTACTTTTAACTGCAGAGAGCCATCATCTGAACATAGAGCTGGGAATCATGCTTCAGCTCCAGCCTCAGCATCAACTCTGTAAATTTTAGCACTTCATTTTTAGTCAAAGCCTGAAGAACTCACTGAAGAAAACAAGTATTCATTCCACAAAGATTGTAATACAAGTGCGATAGGAGTTTTTAATGGCTGGAATAGGGTTAGTAGAATACAAGAAGGAGTGTTAGTGGGTTTTGCAGAAAAAGACCAGGATCAAAGATCAATTAAAAAAAAAAGTTGCTTCAATAAGGGATTCTGAAATGCAATCTGAAAGTACTTCAACAAGAGATTGGGTAGATTCTTCTTCCCTTCCTTCCGTGCAGCTATAGAGGTTTGTTAAAATTGCAGTGCTTATGAAAAGTACTATGGTATATCTGCTCACCAAAGAGACTACAGCATCCTTTTAAAAATCCAGTTTTATGGAAAAGTTAGGAGGAGAGGTGGCTACCCTACTGCCTGTTTCTTTGTGTGCCTTAGCCACTGTGTCATTGTACCTCCCTAAATTCCCTCTGCAATTTCAACATCAAAATGCAAAGTTCATACATAAAATTGCTTTACTGGATACTTTCATCCACAAAATATAAATCTTATATACTTAGAAATCTAATTTAATACATCAAGATCATACAAGCAATTATCTCTCCAGTACCATAGGAAAAAGGTCAGGAAAAATGACAGAGATCAACCCTTACACATCTTGATTGCCCAGAGGAGTGGAGAAGGAGGGAGGGAACTACTTGCTTGAGTTCCCAGGAGGTCCTTCTCCATTGCTGTGGAGGTCAGGCAGGTGACAGCCACCTGATTGCTACCTTCAGCCTTCCTCTAACGAATCAGCTGATTGGCTCCCAATGATTTGATTTTCATTGCAGAGGTAAAATGAGCATTGGTCTTAAAAGTAATCTGTGGCCTTGGATTAGTCTGGCAGAAGAATAGCTGAAAAAGACTGTTGTGACATGATAGATTTCAGGTGAGAAGAGCATCTGGAGGCATTCTGGTGCCATCTGAACCAAAGATGACTAGACTGAGGTTTGGAAGGGGTAAGAGGCTGGGGAGATACAGATACCGAAGTGGCAATGGGGGGAAGGAGTGTTTAGGCAGCAGGAATCGGGTCTCAGGATTTTAATGTGAAATTCAATAGCTGAAAGCTTGACTGTCCCTGTACAGGACATAGAGAGGTTAGAAAAGTGCAACTAGAACTATTAATTGAGTTAGAGACCTTTTTTCTGTTACCTGGGTGTTGAGAAGGGGAATTACATTATCCCTGAAGGAGGCTCATTTGCATCTTGTATAAGAGCCTCACTCTGGTATCACGCTTTGATCTAGTGTGATCCTATCTGCCTTTTTAAAATAACTGTGTGGTGCAGAGCAGTGTCCATACCCAGGGTTACTTCCTGTTTGCCTTCCCAAATGGGGCCAGTGGTGGTCGGGAACAAAAGAATTGGTTCGGGACATGAGTAAAGTCCAGGATTCCCTCAACAAATTCCTGGGACATCCCACCCCGAAAAATTGTATTCCAAAACCAAAATGCAGACAAATGGCAAGAGACAGGTTTTAGATAACCTTGGTGGAAGTTACAGTAATGCTGATTAAAATAAATACATGTCTTCAACTCTATGGTTTTGGAAAAGGAAGTGATTTCCATTTTCTCTTCTTTCCCTCACTCTCTCTAAGACTTGAATCATAATAATCATGATTGGAACAGAAAAGGAAGTCTTTTTTCTTTTTAAATTTTATGGCAGTCACTTAAGTTGCCATAATGACATTGCAGAGAGATTACCTGGTTGATCCTAAGATTTGTGGCATATGATAACTATGTCAAGGCACTTCTTACAGTAAAAGACGTAAAGAGACTTAAAACATAGACCACAAAGAAAAACTGGAGACATACTTCTCAGAGCTGGTATTTCATTAAAAGTTGTTACTTCATTCTCAGCTCCTATTTCAATAGTTTATCACTTCAAGTGTTACATGGTCCACAATTTCTGCTTTCTGATAGAGGATTTTATTAAGTCACTTAATAATGAAATAGATATAAATTTCAGCTCCATCATCCTAATTTAACCAGTTGCTTTGCCAAGGGACTGTCGGTACAATCAGAGGAAATCACAGCCCTGCTCTGTTTGATAGTGCCAGGTTGGAAGACTTTCCCGCTCGTGGCAGTGCCTGGTGCAGTGGTGATGCCCCTGTCTCAAAGAGACTGAACAAACTGCCTCTAGGCAAGGGCATTCAATGGGAGCAACATCCAGCCTCCCAACGCCCCAAGCAGTAGCTCCCACAACCATTGGCATATCTCAGCAAGCATACCATAGGACAGTGTTAATGGAAGGACGTGTATTTTTTGTGAATCTGTTTTATATTTGTCTCACATGCCTGTGCCTCAGCTTGCCCCTTCCCCACAAAGGCAGGAGGAGTGGGCTCTTCTGGGAAGACCTGGGTCTCTGTTCTCCAGCTCTCTGGGCTCTGGGGAGGGTTTGAAGTCTGAGGGTAGGCTCTAGACATCTTTTTCAAGGTATCTTTTTCAAGGGAAAATCAAAGCATTAGAAATAGTTTAAACGAATCACTCTTATGCCAAATATTGTATTTGAAGAAAGCTAAACTGTGGAAGGTTTTATCTTTTTGGTATGCCAGCATGATAGTGGCGTGGCTTTTTTTACACTTCCAAGGAGCTGTGCAAAACAACTATTTAACCCTCCAAAGTGAACGTTAGGAACAGAAGGTGATAGGATAATTCCAGTAACTTGCAACTTCTTTGAGTGCCTTCACATTAGCAGTCCATCTGTTTTTGCAGTTCTCTTACAAAGAGCTTTGTTTACTGCACTGTATACCAACCAAAATATGTTGCACGTTCATTACGCAAGCACATACACACCAGGGAATAAAGCTGGTGTGAACGAATACACTGAAAACTTCCTTGAACAAGCAAACCTTCAGTGATTCTCTCTCCCTTTGTTCTCTCTTCCTGTCCATCTGAATAAAAACTTTTATACGAATTGTTTAAAAGACACATACAATTTAGATGTCCTTTCTGATTAAAGGAAAATGTTTTAGTTGGTAGTTCTCAGCACTCAGATTCTGCTGTTAATGTCTAATTTTTTTTTAAGACAAAGAAAAGACAAGGAAAGATAGCTTAAAAAACAGGTAACACGATGAAATAAGATAAAGACTACAAATAAATAAAACAGCATTGGAGAGGATACAGATTAGGAGAAACATTATATTGACACACAATTTCTGGCCACCCTTCCTGTCATATCTGGTCATGTTTCAGAGCTAGGAAGAGCCAGGTACAGCTGTGAACTGACTGGATCCTTGTGTGTGATGAAAATTTTGAAAAAATTCACTATAATTACACAAATGACAACTGAATTTTTCAGTTTGATCACCGTTAAGCCCAACAACATAATTCGTACAAACTGTTAACATGCATCAGCTTCTCTTCAACTACTACAGCACTTGTGAGGTTCTGGTCCTAAACTTTAGAGCTCTGGTAGGCGTGATGGACCCATGTCAAGGAGCACTGCATCTCCTTTGACTACGGGTTGTGTCAGCGGTCCCTATCCTTTGCAAAGCTGAACTCCTAATGGACAAAACTGAGTTAAAACAAAGCCATAGGACTGTCAGGGCCCTGAATGCATCAGGAGGCAATGTCTCCTTGCAGAGGTTTCGCTGCCCGTGCTCGAGGCTCGCTCCCAAGCAGCGTGGCTTGGTGACCTGGACCAGCCTGCTGTGAGCGTGCGTCGCCTCACCTAGGGCCTCTGGTCCTCGGTTGGAGCCTGCGCCTAACCCCAGGCCCTTGCCTAAGCTGCGGATTTGCCTGTGCCAGGCTTGCTCCTTCCCCATCCTGACCCTGCCTTGCAGCCTGGACTTCCTGACTCAACCTTTGACCTGCTCCATCCCCGCTGATTCACCTGGCCGTCACTGGACTGTCACCCACCCTGGCTGCCATCCCGGGGCCAGCCCCCCCGCCTGGCTGGGGTCCTGCCAGGATGCCCCCTCCTCGGTGCGGCCGCTGGCCCTGCGGCCTCGCTGGCACCAGTGGCTCCCGGCCCACCTGCCCTCGCAGGGCAGCCCAGCCCTCGCTGCTCCCTGACAGACACAGCTTGTACACAGTCACCTCCAGAAAGCTCCAAGTCTGGGAATACAGCCAATGCTAAAGCCAAACACAAGATGTATTCTCCCTTGCAGGCACCTAGCTGCATGTGCATTCCCCCCCCCCCGCCCCGCCCCGGTCTGTGATAAATCTCAGAAATAGCCCATGGGGAAAAGTAATCAAGGTATATGGAAGAGTAAGGAGTGGTATCGTGAAGCTATGGTGCAATAAAGATGAGAGATCACATCTTCTATAGAGCGCCGATACTGCTGGGGAGAATAAACGAGTGCTTGAACACATGGACATTCTTCAGTCCTGGAAAAGAATCACTAAACCTCAGGCAAAATACAGGTAGGGAGCAACTACTCAGAGTTTAAACCCTTTAAACAAATTGAGGGATAAGGGTAACTGGCACCTGTAAGGCACAGGTGCCTGACAGAAAGGAGGGAGGCAGAGAAGCTGTCAGGGCTGTAGGATGTAGTCAGCAGCTTTGGAACAACAGCAGGCATGGTATGGCAAAAATTGTCTGTACTGAATTTATGATTTTTAATAGGCAGTGAAATTATGTTTTGCTCTTCCTAGACTCATCTCTGGAAAGCAGCCCGAGATGAGACTGAGAGGCCAGAGCTGCAGTGGCTGTTCCCTAGAAACTTTCTCCTGAAGGCAAGGGGCATTTCTGTCCTCGCCAGCTGTCTCCAGCTCTGACCTGCACCCATCTCCAAGCTTGCTGCTTCTGCTTCAGAACTGAAGAACTTGTGACCTAAAAACTCGCCTTTCATTTTCATACCGCCAACAGTATCAATTAGAATGATAAGAGATTACTCCCTCCCACAACCTTGTTTCTGAGAGTATAAAGACACATATAAGCTATAGTCTAACAAAGCCTCTCTGACTCTGAACAGACTGTAAGTAGCAGAAGGATGTACACATCCACCTGCTAAAAATAATTCAAGCTTCTGCAAATTGCTTAGATAGCTGAACTTAGAAGCAAACTGCAGGCAAGAGTGGGAATTAAAAATTAAGCTAAGAATCTAGAAACTGATGGTGCATTTGTCTCTGACTACAGTGTACTTGGCCCTGTCACCTGGGTGAGTGAGTGGCAGCTGCTTTGAAATCAGTTAATTGTCTCCTTGCAGTTTGGGGCTGTTGCTAAGTGGTGCTTGGTGGCATCCTCTGCAGAGAGACTGAAGACTGATGGGGTGGTGGAGTTTGAGACTGTGTTGACTCTGCAGATGGAGGAAGCCTGTCTGCCTACCTGTGGTATTACTCTTCTTCTGTTAAGCAAGTGGTTCTAGCATCCAGGCTAGCCAGCTTGGCAACTTTCAGGGGCACAAGGTTAAAATATTTCAAAACTTGAGAAAACATAGGCTCTTTCTGTTATAAAATCTCTCATTTGAAAGTAATAGTTCTTTGGGTTTGTCTGGCTTGCCTCTGCAAATGATAGGAACTCACCATTCATCAAGAGAGTGGAAATGGCACCTGAACCTCGCTGAGGAATATGAGATCAGCACTAATACAAATCAATGCAGGTTACTTTCCTGATTCATAATGCATGTGTCAGGTTGCAATTCCCCTGGCTGAAGGCAGTCTGCCTGATATATTTATCTAATACTTGAATCAGTGCCCAGCTCTGCAGAATATAAGATTTAAATTTAAAAATAATAGTGAGTTTTGAACCTTGGGTCTTGTTCAGAGACCTCGCATTGCCATCGGGGTGCACAGGTGTTTAAGTATGGTTGGATATGTGCCCTAAGAAAAAAATGCTAATGGTGGTGGTGAGTGAGCAGCTCTATTTCCAGCTCAGGGTCCATCACAGTCACAGCAGGGGTAGTTTCCTGAAGGATCTCAGCATTCATATGCTGACGCTTCACTTGTACTAATGCCAGAGAGCCTTAGACACTAGGGATGAGTCCTGCACCTCTTGTGAATTGTCTTTATGTTCTCTGCAAAAATACCTGGCAAATGTTTTCTTTTTTTTTTTTTTTAAATCTGAAATATTGGTCAGTTGGGGGTAAAAAACATTTAAACTGATTTAAATTCTTCCCCCTGCTTTTGGACTAGTTCATATACCAATGCTTCACAGAAGTTACAGAGTTGGATACTTTGCCAGAATTCCAAAGCAGCTTTGAAGAGGACTAGTCCTATCTCCAGTGCAAATGCTAATTTAAGCAAACAAACCACAAACTATTTTATTCATATTGCGGGAGAATCTTGTGTAAGCCTAGAGTAGTTACTTTACAGCCCAGAACTAAGGCACTAATTAAAAGTATAAGTCTTTATTATTTCATTTAAGACATTTGGCGGACAAGTTCTGAATTGAAAAAGTAAATACCTTTTCTAATTCCTCTCTGTCTCTACGTATACTGTTGTTTAATTGTTCAATACAGCATTCATACAGTGAACTGTATCAGAGAATATCAATAAACATGCACACAATTAATGTAAAAAGAAACCTTTCCTGTAGTTTGCTTAATTAAAAATAGTAGCATTTTACTGCAGTAGAAGAAACATGTCTTGCAAATGTTATAACTCCTACATATTTTGAGTTTACATATTGCACCATTTCAAGCAGTGAAAAATACCCTTATATAACTTCAGAAGTACAACAAAGAGAAAACATAAATTTGCTCCTTTAAGGGAGAGACAACAAAAAGCCCTTTATGTATTGTCACTTGCTGGGAATCTTGGGAGAATTAACAAAAAAGAACTCGTACTTTATTCCTTGTCTGACAAAGCAGCAGAGGAAATATTCACTTCCTTTCCCATTATTAAAGGCTACCATGTTTCTGCCTATTAGGGAAAAACTATCAGATGTAAAAGCAAGTGCAAAATCTGTTTGGTCTTCCTTAACCACAGTATTAATAGATTTTTGGAATACATTCAGACATCTGCTTGCTAAAAATCTTGTAGCAGAGAAATGAGTTCCTGCCCTTCAGTTGAGGTGGTGTAAATGACCATAGGAAAGTCCTTAGCCGATTTTAGTTCTTCAACTTTTTTTCTGGACAACATTTAAAAATATATGGGTATTTTAAAAATTTCCACGTGATAAATGGAGCCTATTTAGATGGCTTACAACTTAGAAATGACAGTGATTCTCCGTTGAAATATTACTGTCACTGTTGATATGAAAAATTCATTTGTTCCCTTGTTGTATATCAGGGGATTTGGTGGTCTTGCCTCAGTTCTCCAGCAAACCATCACTCTTACATCTCATTCTGTACGTGTCTGGTCTTCCTCCTTTCTGGGAGCTGGGTAAGGTGCCATATGTTCCTTTCACTGTCTCTGGCTGGAAATGACCTTATCTGTCATCTCTGGTATCTGTGATGACTTATTTCCATTTTTGTCTTTTTTCAAAGCGGCATTAATTCCTAGGTACTCACCACCTTTGCTATTTGAGGTTTTCTACTTCTTTACAGGTTTGCACATCCCACCTTTTTTTCTGCCTCCAGCTTCTTCCATTATTAGTATCCTAGTTTGGAGTTTTCTATCAAAAATGTCCGCAGGTTAACAACAATGATGCATTGTTGGAACTGTTAAATTATACTTTGCACTATTAAATAAAAGGATATGGCATCAATGAAACTGAATCTGAAACTGTTTCATTACAATCCCTTTCAGTATGGATGGTATTACTTTAGAATGACTTTCAGCTGTCCCACTGAATTAAGGGAAAAAGATGACCAACTTTATTGTGACCTGCTCAAACTTGTGCCATGTTAACTGCAACCTAGAATATTTATCTAGCTGAACAAGTCTGACTTTGTCAATCAGCTGCTTAGCTGAGATACTCCTTTTGCATATCTGTTCCAGCAAATTGAGAATATTAAATCATATATTTTTGCCACCAACATAAACAAGTCTGTGAAAGATTTTACCCATGGCCCTTTTTTTTTGTCACCAGGACATACTCTTGTCTCCACTGAAGTTGTGCCCCTGGCATATCACAAACCTCCACAGTTAATCTGATATCACAGAAGCTACAATGAGACAATACAAAATTTTCCTAACTGTTTTGTTTGCTTTTTAAATCCACACATAGCCTATAATTTTTAATACATTTTCCTCTAACATCTAAAAATCAGTGCTCTGCTGTCTTTTAAAAAAATGTTGACATAGGCGTGGGATCTTGCTCCAGAATCGGTAAGCGGAGCTGCACACCTCCTGTCCCAACCTGTGCTAATGGCATTAACTTTGCAGGCTCTGCTCTTCAGATATATTTTTGGCAATCACAGTCCATGTTTTGTTTAAGTCAATAATCTGGGTTTTTTTAATCTAATTATTTATCTGCCTGCCTTTTGCTTTTGTTCATTCACGGAAGCAAAGGCTTTCATGGCATTTCTTTGGTTTCGGTATGTTAGGTATTGCCCTCATTTGTGCTGCTGTTGTTAGAACCACCTGCAGGTCTTGCTGGATTTTGAGCTGTGCCACCTTTCTCCCCTCAGGGCGGTGCTGGTTCTCAGTCCCATGTGGAACATCAGGGCGTTTTCCACCCTCTGCAGATTTCTTCATGGAGAGGACAACTTCAGTTGTCTCAGCATGTCAGCAGGCTAGCCAAGATTTTGGACTACTGAAAGACTGGGAATTAAGTTTTTGTTCACAGTTCCAGCCACAACCCAATCCACTGTAGGAAACCAGAGCAAGCTCCTAAAGGCGCACAGCTTAGGCTGCATATTGCCTTTTAGTTCCACTTTCCTTTAGTTAAAAGACATCGCACTCCTGCATTTCAAATATGTGTGTAGCACATTGCTCAAGTCTTCATAATACAACTTTGTAGCAAACTTATTCTAAGTAATCAGTGTCCGATGCGCATGATGTGTTGAAGAGTTCTTAGTTACTATAGGAAATGAGGTGATACTTCAAGCGGGTTTTTTTTTCACTGACACTGCAGATTGAGATGAAAGGTCTGTTTAAGTATCTTCCTGTTGTCTTTTGTACTGTCAGGTATTCCGTCGTCCCAGAGCTTCCAGCTGCCCCATTCTTCCCATCAAATACTATTCTTGCCCTTTGGCTGGTACCCAGCAACACGCACCCCGGGCGCTAGGCAGCCCAGAGCGAGCGGTGCCTGCTGCCCTGGTTTGCAGCATCCTCTTCCCGTACGGCTCCCTCTGGTGCCACTCCAGGGTCACATCCCAGAACTACACCGCTTCAGCTGCTGCTTTGGGTAAGTGGTATGACCTGTATCAGTGAGTACTTTCATAGCAGCGCTATGCCACGTGTTGGTGTAATCACTGGTAAGACAAAGCTGTGCCCAAGCCAGGGCTTCTTTACCAACAGAGGAAAAACTGCATTTTATTGGCACCATTTCCAAATACGTTTTCCTGTATATTGGCAAAATTAGGCTTTTATTTTAGTAGAATAAGCACCCTTACATACGCACAGCAAACAGAACTAGTCCAAGTATGGTATCTGCTGCTATAACTGGTTTTGTAGGTGCAATCATACTGGCCGGAGTACCAGGTCAGAGCTCTGACTTTGATCACTGTATTTGCGGAGGACACATTACACACTGTAACAGCAAAACCTGCTTATACCAGGGTATCTCATTTTCACGCACAGTCGATTCTACTATTGGTAATGATTGAAACAAAATTAGGAGTGCTTTCTTGGCATGTTACACCTAGTGGTATATACTAAATGTAGGGCTTTTATGGGTACAGCTTCTGTGAATAATGATGTGTGCTGGGGGGGTCTTTCGTTTATTTTAATGATATACCCATAAAACTTAAAAATAGGTTGTGCCTAAACTGCCTAATTTCTGTTTCTTGTCTATTAAAAGCACAGTATTGATGAGTTCAAGTTTCTGTCATTCATGGATAAATTAGAATTTTAAAAACAAAAAGGGATGCATTGGAAATATTAGAAAATAATGTTGTTTATATTGCTCCATTTAAATCGCTCCATTTAAAGCCTCCTTTTCTTCAATTAGACAATTGGTGTGAGACCCAAAGCAATTGTTAAAGGTCTTTTAAAGAAGACTAAAATCTAAATATTTGAGTCAACAAATGTTTTTTTAATACTGTGAACATTCGAGGAGATTATTACTGTATGCTTTAGCTTTTCTTACAGATAGGAGAGAAAGGAATTAGAGTGTTTAGGAATTTTAAAGCACCTCATTGTTCTGAGGAAGAGAGATTTTTCTTTAGATTTGAGTTTTATTTTTAATGCCTTAACAGGCATTTTAATCTTTCTAGAGTGTAGGCTACTCACTTGTTACGACATTTTTGTTTCAGACATTATTCCATAGCTTGTCTTGGTACCAGGAAGCTTTGTGAGCTTTAATTGATAAATAGGAAAGGATGGCAACTTCTGACCTTTCCCCTTTGGGTAGATTGCCATGTTTCAGCACATTATTAGAGTAGAGGGAATTAGAGCAATAGGCAGTTTTCTGAATCCACATCTGAAGCTATGCTGACATTACTTTTCCTCTGTCCTGTGACTCTGGAAATTAATGGTGGCTATGGCAAGCGCTCCCAACGAGAGAAGCACTTGAGTCTTCTTGATGCTAAGCCCATGTTGCCAGGGCTCTGAGCACACCAGCTGGATTTACAACCTCTTTCCTTACTCCTAGGGGTTTCGCTGCCTGTATTCAAGGCCAGCTCGGTCATGGTGCTGCTCTGTAACCTTGGATCAGGGTGCTGTGAAAACAGCCAAGTTGCAAGAAAGAGCTATGAGAAGCCTTACCTGGGCCCTCTGCTGTGTTCAAGCTCAGGCCGTTGCCCATGGTCCTTGCCTGAGCCTGCTGTGCTGTAGTAGAGCCCAGTCTTGCGCCCCGCTGATCCTGACCTTGCCTTGCTGACAGAGCTTTCTAGCTGCAGCCTGGACCTGCCCTGTCCCTACAGACTCACCTGGCCGTCACTGGACTGTCACCCCCCCGGCTGCCATCCCTGGGCCAGCCCCCCCGCCTGGCTGGGGTCCTGCCAGGATGCCCCCTCCTCGGTGCGGCCGCTGGCCCTGCGGCCTCGCTGGCACCGGTGGCTCCCGGCCCACCTGCCCTCGCAGGGCAGCCCAGCCCTCGCTGCTCCCTGACAGACACAGCTTGTTCAACCAGGAGCTCTTCATTAACCAGCTTTCTTCCTCAAGGATGACCTAGGCTGAGGAGCTCTGCCAGTGCTGTGAAAGCGGAGCAAGCTGCCCTGAGAGACAGGAGCCTAAGCTTTTTATAATGCTCAAGCTGGACTGGGAATCTTGTTGAATTACTTGAGGGGAAATTTAGGCAGCAGCTCTGGACAGTTTAATTTCTCATGTGATAATCATAATGCTGGAAATAGAGCATAAAGTATGAGTGAGGTTTATTTTGTTTTTAACTGCCATTTTGATTTCCCAGGAAGTGCTGCCCATCAGACCCCAGGTTTTCTAGCAGAAAAAAAAAAAAAAATTGAAAATTTTAAATGTAATCACAAATTTTTGTTTAATGGTTGGGTTTCACATACAGGCACACTTATGGCATTTAGATTACAAAATCATTTCAGCTTACATCCCCCAAAATAAAAGGAAAACATTTAAAGTGTCTCTATCCCAAGAACTCAAGCACTTTATAAATATTGCTGAATTGAAGTTTGTAGCTTGCCAGTAAAGTATGAACCATTCCTTCCCTGATCCTATAAATAGAAAACAAGGAAAGGCTAGGGTCATTTACTCAAATGATGAATAGCCTTTTATAATTAAGGTATTTGTTTTGGACTTCGTGTCATTTCAACACCA
Source organism: Buteo buteo (assembly GCF_964188355.1). Lineage (NCBI taxonomy): Eukaryota > Metazoa > Chordata > Aves > Accipitriformes > Accipitridae > Buteo > Buteo buteo. Next base: position 32,478,868 of record NC_134175.1, read on the forward strand.
TCTAACAAAGCTAAAACCGTGCTCCTGCTTAAATGGTGGCATATCCCACTCCCCGCTATTGGCAATATTTTTCTCCTGTCTCTCCTGTTTATCCTCTCTATCAGTTGTTTGGCTGCCTGGTGAACTAGCTAATGTTTTCAGCTGAACCAAACAAGGAATTAGATGTCAGCCACGTTTGGTCCCTGATCTTGCTGAGAGGCTGTGTGAAATCTCATCCTTAGAAAATATGTGTTACATTCCCAGTTTTGCTACAGACTTCTTTTATGACCTTTAGCAAATCCCTTAAGCTTCCTCTATTTCCAGTTGTGAAATTGAGGTAACTATATTCCCCAGCTTTTTGGTATGTGAAGATTAATTTATTAATATGCATGAGATGTTCATATCCTACAGTGATGAAACTGATGGAAGTTCCTAGATCAACTTTTTTATATGTTTGAGTTTTATTCATTCACAGCTACAGAGAGTTCATTCCTGCTAAAAGCTTCAGTAAGCCAGACACCTTCACAACATTGTAATGATATTAAACTGGAGTTCAAAACCAATAATAATCTTTAGTCCATTGTCATCTTCATGGTGACTATATCTGAAATTCATTCAAATCATCATAGCAGAAATTGTGATTTCTGGAGGTGCCAAAAGGCATTTGTTGCAAAAGGGCTGTTGTTGCCAATACATGAATGGCTAGTGTGTAAATATTCTAAACGTATGAACAGTTCTGAATTTTGAATGTTTGAAATGTATAATCATTGGTGTGTCATCATGATTTAGGTAATGAGCCACTGGTGCTTATGGTGCTGGAATGAGCTAGCCAATTTTGAGCTGCTGACTTTTGAGTTTTGGCTGGTTTGGTAGCAACAGCAAGTTAACTGCAAAATGTGTTCTCGTGGTCTCATCTGAAAAACTGGATGGGGAGGATGGGAAGACTTAACTACCTGTGGTGGGTTAACCCTGGCTGGACACCAGGTGCCCACCAAAGCCGTTCTATCACTCCCCCTCCTCAGCTGGACGGGGGAGAGAAAATATAACAAAGGGCTCATGGGTCGAGATAAGGACAGTAGAGATCACTCATGTCACAGGCAAAACAGACTCAACTTGGGGAAAATTAACTTAATTTATTGCCAATCAATCAGAGTAGGATAATAAGAAATAAACCCAAATCTCAGAACACCTTCCCTCCACTCCTCCCTTCTTCCTGGGCACAGCATCACTCCCGCATTCTCTACCTACCTGCACAGCGGCACAGGGGGATGGGGAATGGGGGTTATGGTCAGTTCATCGCATGTTGTCTCTGCCGCTTCATCCTCTACAAGGGCAGGCCTCATCACACTCTTCCCCTGCTCCAGCGTGGGGTCCCTCCCACGGGAGACAGTCCTCCACAAACTTCTCCAACATGGGTCCTTCCCACGGGCTGCAGTTCTTCACGAACTGCTCCAGCGTGGGTCCTTTCCACGGTGTGCAGTCCTTCAGGAGCACACTGCTCCAGCGTGGGTCCCCCACAGGGTCACAAGTCCTGCCAGAAAACCTGCTCCGTGGGCTCCTCTCTCCACAGATCCGCAGGTCCTGCCAGGAGCCTGCTCTGGCGTGGGCTTCCCATGGGGTCACAGCCTCCTTTGGGCACCCACCTGCTCCGGTGTGGGGTCCTCCATGGGCTGCAGCTGGATACCTGCTCCACCGTGGACCTCCATGGGCCGCAGGGGGACAGCCTGCCTCACCATGGTCTTCATCATAGGCTGCTGGGCAAACTCTGCTCCGGCGCCTGGAGCACCTCCACCCCCTCCTTCTTCACTGACCTTAGTGTCTGCAGGGTTGTTTCTCTTACATGTTCTCACTCCTCTTTCCAGCTGCCATTTCTGTGTGCCCTGCAACTTTTTTCCTTCTTAGATATGTTATCCCAGAGGCGCTACCACTATCACTGATCGGCTTGGCCTTGGCCAGCAGCAGGTCCGTCTTAGAGCTGGCTGGTATTGGCTCTACTGAATATAGGGGAAGCTTCTAGCAGCTTCTCACAGAAGCCACCCCTGTAACAGCCCCGCTACCAAAACCTTGCCACCACAAACCCAATACAGTACCTTAACGGTGGTTCCTACCATGCAATGCTAGCTGTGATGTTGAAGAACGAGCTCTATTGAGACTGAGGCTGTGTCTGCTCTCCACCTCTGCAGAGAAGTTCACATAGGCTCCATTATTCTTTCGAGTGATGTCTTCAAAATGCCTGTCAGGGCCCCTCACATTCGGAGTGGTTGAGACAAAGATGTGAGCATTTCTGATATCTGTGGCCTTAAAAATAGAATGGTCAAATAAGAAAATACTTTAGAAAAAGGTTTGGTGCTTACATGAAAGAGAACAGTACTTCATTCTGTTTCTAATAGAAAGAGTCACTAATTACAGTGGCACGTATTGTGGCACTGGCTCTACTTACCAGAAAGGCAATGGAAGTTTCTATTGCAAGGACCAGCAACAGCTTGGGGTATGGCATAAAAGGAAATAATTAAAAGGCGCATTGGACTATATAACAATAAACTCTAGTTTAATGGTTACTGGTTCAACAAGCATTAATATCCAGAACACAAAATCTTCCTACCTGAGTTTAAGGAGTAAATTTTCTGAATGGAACAGTTTGCAAAAGTTTACAAGGAGGGGGGGAAGAAAAGAGAGAAAAGCATCAAGGCCTTCAACCTAGGGGGAAAAAAAAAAGTGGTTTATTTTGTAAGGTCAGTATGCTCTGATAGACATTAACTTCAGTGAGACTTAGTAAGAACACAGCTGACCATGACTTCTGAATCAAAGGTTTTCCAGTGTATTAAGAAAGATGCTTTTTGTAATGTGAATTGCCAAGAAGATTCTCCTGTCTCCTGTGTGAGCAGAAACTAACCTAAGCTGCAAGCGCTGATGAAAGCAAGCATTCTAGTGACAATAATGGGCATATTACCTATTTATCTATACATTCACTAGAAGAGAATGGGAGGTTGAAAGCATTTAGTCCACTCTCATCAGCACCAGCTGCTGTTGTGTCAGCCTTCACATCTCATGATGTCATTTAAAGCACAGCCGTCCCTCACTGCTACCAAATTACAGGCTTTCAAACTTTACATACATAACTGTGGAGAGCTGTGCTACACCATGTGATAGCAATAACAGGCCATTTTTGGGGAGAGAGGATGGTTTTACTTCACTTGCTTCTCTGAGGTATAAGTGACGGTAGAGAGAATAGTTCTTTCTTACTCTGGTTTAGTCTATGCTAGGTTATATGGGTGTTTAGGTTGCATCTGCTGCCTTGCTACTCAGAATAGAAGGACTGGGTGGATGCTATCCCTTGTGCATGCTACTAGTGTATGTACCCCACTGCTCATGCTTGTCTTTGATTTTATATAGGTATGTTTAAAGCTAATTAATTGGTCTGAGATGTTATTGTAAGCAAGTGTTATTCTTGTCTAAATCCTTCAAACCTAGAAATGAAGTCTGGGTTACTTTGTGCTAAACTTTTTTTTTTTTCCTTCGATCTGCAGAGGGTACTGCTGGGGACTGTCAAAAGATCTGAGCATTGGCTTAACTCTTTGCCCATGGTGGCCTACAGACTTTTAAGTATTGCCAGTTTTGATTGTAGCCTGGCTACGTAAAGCCTTTTTTCACTTTGGAATCAATCATTTGGTGACTGGACTCAGTAATGCAGACAATTTCTTGGAGTTGTATATCTTCAAGCACTAGGCAAGGCCAAACCAGGTTCAGACAGGACCGTTCTGAACTGTCTTCTATCGGACAATAGTGTGATTCTAAGCGAGCCCTAGCTCTTTCTCTGGAATCTCCAAAATCTGCAGATTGCTGTTCTTTTCGGCATCTGAAAAGTCTTGTGGAAGAACTACTTGCTGCCCGTAATGCTTTGAGCAGCAGAGCCTTCGGTACTGCAGGGCTCTTCTCTATGTCTCCAGCAGGGGACCTGCTTTCCAAAGGCAGCTTGGCCCACCGGCACCGACCAACGCTGCAAGGTCTTGCTGTTGCTTCCTTCTCTCTTATCCGACTCGGACGCTGTGACACTTTTTTTGAGTTGTACTCTGAATGCACGGAACATTTCCCACCGGTCCCACTGTTTATAAAAACGCTGTCCTGGAAAGTTCTTCCTATAAAAGCTGCTCATTTCAACATATTGCAGAGTGCAAGTGCGCTCTAGAAATTCCCAAAGTGGTAGGATTAGTGGGAAAAATTGGGACAATAACCAGGACAAAAATTACTACGATGGTATCAGATGTAAACCAGCAGTTTAGATAGTGATATGGCAGGAGCATCATAGAAATTCATGGCTGGGGAACTAACCACCCTCTACCCCCCTGCCACCACCCGCAACAACCAAGTATAGATGGAGAAATTGGCTGTTTTCCATCAATAGTGAGTAACCCATTTTTCTGTGCTGATTGATTTGGCCTGTGCTGTTGCTGTCTTACTCAATTTTTTTTCATGCTATTGCTGGCAGGAAGGTCTTCTCTACTAACAACAAGTTTGTCTAGTCTTGGCGTTAAGCTTAATATTGAATGACAATTTAATACTTCCTCTTCCAAGTCTTGCTGACCTGTAGTTTTGCGGCAGATAATTTCTCATGTGAGTATATGAAAATATTTTAATCACCCAGCTTTTAAAAATGAGACTGAGAGGAATCATTAGTTTAGCACAAAAAAAGCGCAACATTTTTCTTCTATTACTAGGAGCCTCCATACTGAGCTCAACTGTTGCTTGTGAGAAAATGGAAGTTCAGCGCACAAATGATTCCGTATTTGCAAGCTGTCAATATACTTTCTCATGAGATGTGAAGCAGTAGTGAGTTTATTCTTCCTTCAGCTTTTTCAGCAACACAGGAAAACAGAATTAACTTGCTTTCCTTTTTGGAATAACTTTCTATCGACTGAAATTCTTCACTGAATAAAAAGAGGGTTATCCTGAACTGAACTAGGACTGAACAAAGTATCTAACAGGTTGTGTTATGTGTATCTTTTCATAACTTTAAATCACACTTCCTTATACTTCCTAACAATTTATGAGATTCAGTTCTGCTTTTGACTTTGAAAGATTTCCTGCACATGTATTTTCATTATTAGTTCTAATTACCTTAAATTCCTGCTGTAGTAGGAAGTAAGATTTTAAAATCTATGGAAATCTTTTATTGCCACTCTTCCAGACTGCCATACATCTTAAAATACAAAGCATTCAAAGTAGGAGTGAGATTGCAGACTGCACAAACAGCTGTATTCTGAATTATCTCACAGTAAGTAAAATCCTGCTGATATTACACAAACACCGACACTACTAGGAAGGTGGAAAGAAAATAAAATTACTGTACTAATATTAACAGCAGAGTTTCCTCTAACCACAGATTTTTTTTAATCTCATCTTGTATAGTGGGAAGCAGTAGAGAAGTTTAACAATGATTCTTGTCTTGACTATTTGTTTGAATCACTTGGTTCTGGTTAGCCAAGGGGAACGTTTCTCAGCTGCGCACTGGCCGCCTTGGTGGCGTGAGCGGAGGCAGCGTCCACGCTGAGGTGACGTGGCACAGCTCCGCTACCCTCCCTGGAAAGGGCCACTCATGTCAAGTGGCAACTTTAGTGCTTTGCAGGACTACGGCCCTCATCGCTGGTGAAAACGAGCGTTTTGGGTTTTTTTTTCCCCCCACATCCTCAAACTAAAATACAAGTACTCTTGCAGCAGCAGCGCTCTCGGCACTAACAGCTGTAGTCTCGGGAGCCGTGCTCCGGCGAGGCCCGTGTGCTTGGGCTGCCGGCCTAACAGGTGCTTTCCAGCATCCCCGCCGCGCCACGCAGCTTCCTTCAAGCCCCGGCCCCCACGCTCAGCGCTGGCGGCGTCCGGAGGGGCGCCGGGGGTCTGCCGGCAGGGCCGCGGCCTGCACACGCTCAGCCCCGCCGCCCTCTGCGGGACCACCGCCGCGGAGAGCCTCGCACGGAGCCGCGGGACGAGCGGGGAAGGAAGATGGCCGGAGCCGCGGCCAGCCGGCAGGCGGGTTACGACGCGCTGGGGGGGAGGCGGCGAGCCCCCGGCGTTAGCGGGGCCGCCCCCCCCGCCTCCCGCGGGGCGCCTCCGCCGGAGAGCCCGCGCTTCTCCCTCGGGCGGAGGCGGGTGAGGGGGGCGGCCGCCGCCGGCCGGGGGCCGCCGGGCCCAGCCGCCGCTCTCCCTCTCCCCTCAGCCGCGCGGGGCGAGCGGCCGGCGGCGGCGGCGGCGGCGCCCGCCTCTGCCTCCTCCCCCTCGGTGCCCTGCCCCCTCCCTCCGCCGGGCGGCCGGCTGCGCGGGGAGGGAGCGCGGCCGAAAGGTGTTGCTGGAAGGGGAAGTTTGAAGAAGGTCGTCGGGTGCCTGGGCGCTCCGGCAGCATCATGGCGGAGCAGGGCGAGTCGCCGGTCCACGTCCAGCAGCCGCAGCCGGCGCCCGCCGCCCCGGCCGTCGGCTGGCCCATCTGCAGGGACGCCTACGAGCTGCAGGAGGTTATCGGTCAGTGGAGCGGGAGGGCGGGCGGCGGGGGGGGGGGCGCCGCGGGGCGGAGGCAGGGGATGCCACGGCGGGATGCCGCGGCCGGCCGGCCCCGGGCCTACCGGCGTTCATCCTCCCGCAGGCTGGGGCTCGCTCACTGCGGCGGATGCGCCCGGCACTGCAGTGGCGCCGCCGCCGGCTGCTGCAAACTTTATCCGCCCGGCAGCGGGCGGGCGGCGCGGCCCCGGGGGGCGGCGGCTCCTTCTAGAACCCGCCGCGCCCCGCCCGGTGCGGCCCGGCCCGGCCCAGCCCGGCCGAGGGTGCTGCCGCCCCGGGGTGCATCGTCAGCCGCCACACCGGTGGCTGCCGCCTCAGCCCTGACCCGCCGCTCTGCGCTGGGACCTCGACAACTCTGCAAATGCGCTCTCTGTGCTTTGTGTGTGTGTCTGTGGATGCACACGTGTGCATGCATCCGCTTAGATTACTCTGCATTTTTCCGGTGGTTTCATGGGGGAGGTAAATCTCACCCCTAGATCTGCTACTATCGTGGTGACTTCCTTTTAATTTTATTTTTATATACATATATATTTAAACCCTTTCCTCTTCTCCCTCACTGTTTAATCTTGCTCCCGTCTCCTTGTGCCCCTCGGCCCAGCTCCCTGTGTCCGTCGGTGGCACATAAGGCCAGGGGGGGATTAGAGCTTCGTTTCACCCCAGCCAACCTGCTTTTCTCCCGGTTTGCCGTGTGAGGTTTAACCCGTCTGCCGCCTCCCTTCCTGAGTCCCTGTAGGTAGGGCGCTTTCTGGTAGTGTGCTTCAATGCTTTGTTCATGTGTCCAGCTAATGCAGATCAGATGTGTTCGGTCTCCATCCCCTATATTTGGATTGGATTATTTTGAATTTTGCTGTGTGAAAAGGTGACTGTTGTTAACAGTATGTGTGATGGAAAGTTTTTCATCTCCTGACCTAGATGTTGCTTGTTGCTAATGAACTACTTTGGGAAAACTCGCTTTTATTTGTATGTAGCATTCTAAACCTCCAGCAAATACTGCAGATGGTAAAGGCCAGCTCTAAGACTGTGATTGCTATTGCTTATGAATGAGGCCACTTAAATGCAAAAAATCCAGAAGTCTTGCCTGCTCGTGCTGTTGGTTGTCTTCAGCATTACACACCAATTGCTAATTGTCGTCAGGCTGATGACAACCAGAACTGCGTGTTATTGGTCTGGGTTGCAAGTTGGGTGTACTCAGCTTCTTCATTAAGCTTTTTATTTTCCACAGACAGAAACGAAATAGCTGAGAAAAGTACTTCTTCCTTAAAATGGGATGGCTTGCTGTTGACCCAGGTGGTGCCTTTGCGTTTCTGTTTGCACTTCCTAGGCTGTGAAAAGGGGCTGAGGAGGGATGAGGGTTCAGGTCTCTGGAGGTGGCTGGCATGGACCAGACTGGTGCTCAATGTCAAGCGAGTGCTGCCAGCGGAGGCCCCCCACGGGTGTGGGTTTACTGGCCACAGGACTTTGTCTTACTTGGTCTGGGGAATGGATCAAATTTAGCCAAGTGGAAGTGATTCTACTAGCATAAGCTATATCTTTGCTGAGGAGTAAATTCCTCTTCTAAGGTAAAAAAGGCCTCAAAAGTGTTGGATTAATCCTGGTCTAGGGTGTGATATGAATCATATGAGTTTTTAAAGTAGTAGTTATTTTCTATTGCAGTACCTGTAGGATGCCTGGGTGAGAGTTTAATTTGGAAACTCCCCCCCCCCCCCCCCAAGCTTGTATCTTTTGATATGTAAAATGTATTTCTAAATATTTATGTATAAGCATACATCCATTGTACAGGTGGATGCTAAATCAGAGTAGCAAATAACTATCTTTAGAGAAACTTTATGGCTAGTTACCTACTGGTGCTATTAAATGTTGATACTATTTCTTTAACTGAAGTGAATGCCTAGTGAGGAAATTGAGGTCAGGTTATATTGAATCAGCTTCTTGGACACACTGAACTTGTCTGACTTCAGTTGAGCTTTCACTAAGCTTAGGTTGCTTATATGATTTTCAAACTCACTGAGATTTATTTTGTACCACTTAAAAATCTTTGTGCTTAGTCAAATATGTATTTTTTCTTTAAGACCTTGTATTTGGTGTCTTAACTGATAGGAGACCTACTATGAGATTAAATTTAGTCTTGATACTATTAAAATTAGTAAAAAAACCAACCAAACACACCCTACCCCACTTCCTCCCTCAAAACCCTCTATACATTCTATGTATTTCACCAAACGTGGACATGTTGGATGAATGTTGTTGGTTTTAATGAACCTAGTGAGGGACTCTTAAAGCATCTTTTTTTATACCTGAGGGAGGAGAGAATGATACAGTCTGAACTTGGTTCAGCAGCAATTTATATCGCTTTGCATTGGCCATGCCAGGGTTAATTGCATTGTGAACATGAGTAGTTACCACTTGCTGAAACAGAGCCGTTCACCTCTGGAAAATGATACAGCTTTTTTTCCTTTTCTGTCCATTGCTTCCTTCATGATGGTTGGAGGTTCAAGTGCCTGTTAAAGACAAAATGCTGGCTTTAAGCACTGCTTCTTATGAGATGTTATTCCAAGTTTGCTTTATTTTTGAGATGGCTAGCCAGTTCTCTGTAAGCTCTTGATGTGCAGTTTCATGATAAATTTAATCTGCTTTAACAGGCTGCTGTTGAAAGGATCGCATTGATCTGACAGAGAACTGGTTCTTCTGCTGGGTCAGTTTTCTGTTGGATCAGGTTCCCTATTTGACTTGCTGCATGGCTGCCTGACTGATAGGTCTGAAGCAAGGAAGAGGGTCTTCCATTAATGCCTATATACAAATCTTTTCTGGAGCAGGAAGAAACCATTCTGATTGCTATTTGTAAATGTATAGGGTAGAGTTAAGAGAACAGGAAATTCTTACACTAATTCAGATTGATGCAAGCTGTCCCTACACCAACCCATTTCGAAGTTAGAAGGGGATTCCTAACTGTTAGGACAGGAGGATCCAAAGCAACCTTCTGGTAGGAGTTACGGAGTTACAGAGATAAGAACTGTAATTGCTATTAAGGGAGAGCCAGATTTAATTTAGTAAAGACCTGGGAGATCTCTTTCTGTGATTTCAGTGCATTAAGTTAAAATGTGCAGTGGATTTTAATGTATGCGCTGGGTTTTTTTTGTAAGCTGTGTGTAACATTAAAAAAAAGCTAATAAAGGCATTACTGAGAGAGATGTTCTTATTCAGTTTGGGTTTATAACCAAGTTTTCTGAATAAAATAACTGAAACAGATTTCTCTGAATTTGTCACTTACACGTGTGAGGTTTTTTCCTCTTCAGAAGCAATATAAATCTTCACAGAACAAATGTTTAAATGGTAATCAACGTAAAAACCTGAAAATTGGATAGTGTTAAAATTGTATTTGTACCTTTCAAATTGTAATGAGCCTTACATCACATGGATGAGACAAAGCAGCATTAAATTTCAGTTTTTTTTTTTTTTTGTGTTGTTTTGGGTTTTTTTGGTTTTGTCTTGTTTTTAAAAAGTTTTCTTAAATTGATGTGAACAAGTGGCTTTGCCTTGTTTTTGGAAAACTACGTTGGAGTTGATGTTCTTCTGCTGGATGTAACTTAACGTTTGTCAGCCTGCACTGGTAATTGTGGAAGGAAGGTTCTGTTATGGAGAAGACATGGATTATTTTGTGATTAGGCTGGGTGCTAGCTTTCATTATAAAATTATATTTTTATCTCTTCTGCTGCAACTGACATGGAAAATTAATTTGACTAGAAACCAGCCAGAATTAGTTGGAAAATAAAGGGTTACTTCCATGTGATGGATTATTTATATTGGCTGCAACTCATTAAAAAAGTTACCTTAGTTGAACTGAAGCTTTCATGTAGTTTTGCCTTTCTAACTTTGAGCTCAAAATTATCTTGTGGTTTGTTGCCTTATAAGGTGCAGTGTTGCCAGGTCAAATGTGTTGGGGTTTTGAGTAGAACAAGTTATCATTTGAGACTGTTCTGCTGATTTTATAGTTCTTATTTTAAGTGGCCTGTGAGCCACTCTTGCGTTAATAGCTCTGGGGTCTTTGTTGGTGTTTCTATGGTATGTTATTTACTTTTTTTCTTTCCTCCCCTGCTGCATGTGTATTGCTAATGGCTCTTTGTCTGACAGAGAATAGACTCTCCTATATTTGTTGTTATCAGACATCTTTGTAGGGAGGTCTCTGATTTTGATGCTCAGGAACTGATGTTCAAGTTTGTAAGCATGGTGTATGCTGTTTTAGAAAGCCTCTCTATAGTTAGAGGTGACATTACAGTTCTGTGTTCTGTTAATTAGACACTTGTGTCTCATTCACACTTTCCAAAATTTCTTACCCCTATGTGTAATCAGGATTGTTTTTTGAGTGGAAAAAAAAAATAGTTGAAGGGTTTTGTTTTGCAGTAGTTTTTATGTATATGCTGCAAATTAGATCAGACTGTGCTCAGTGAAATATCACACAATAGCAGCTAAAGCTGTGGAAAACTATGATACTTGCTCTTGCAGAGATTTATTTCCAAAACCCCTATAATTCTTGCATAAGAAGCTGCATAATTTCATAAGTAATACTTAACACTACTGAAGAACTTTATACTAAAAACTAAAAAGAAAGATGTACCTGCCTTAATCCTGCTCCAAAGCAAATTCTATTCTTTCTCAATAAATCTTAAAAGTTACCACAGTAGCTAACCATATTGTACACGCGCTTATTAAATATATCCTTCATAACATTAATCATAACTCAGTACAACTGTAGCTTGACAGCAAGAGTTTATTATTTTGTAAATTAAAATTTTATGTTTTGAGAAGTAATTGGTCAAGATTTTCTGACAGCTAATAACCATTTGAAGAAACTGTAGAATTGTTAAATCCCCATTTAGTATTTTAATAAGGAGTGGCTTTTAATTCAGTCGTCAGAGTAAAGATGGTCATGGTGCAATTTAAAAATACCTTGTAGAACACTCACAGTGCTGTGCTGCTAATGAGGCTATGCAGAGCTCATAGTTGTTAATTATTTGCCTTGTCTCCACATGACAGTGATAGTGTTGGGAAAGGGAGCTCTGTCTTGGCTTTTTTGAATGAAAATTAACTTTATGCATTAGAAATAACCAGACTGGAGACAAGGCTGTAGTTTTCATTGCTTCAAAGAGGTTGGACTTTGTAAGTGATTCAGTGATCAAACTTTGTTATATAATTTAGTGACTTTTTGAAAAAAATTTAACTCATGCAATTGGAATTCAGACTTGTCGGGAAGAAAATTAATTATATTTTACAAGAACCTGAATGGTGTGAAAATACCCCCCCCCTCCAAAAAAAAAAAAAATTATGCATAACTTGCTTTGGGTTTCTTGTAATTGCAAGTAACTAGCAAATAAAGCTTATTTTAAGGTTAATTTGTTAACTGGAAGGGTAAAGGAGCATAATCAACACATCAGGCAGTTGGCTGGTGCTATGTAAGGGTAATTTACAGAAAGTATGCTATGCTTTCCTGCTCTTGGAATCTGCCTAGCTCTTTTATGCTTGGCCTTCTTGTGCCTATGCTTTCTCTCTCCCTCCATCCAAGTTCTTCCTACAGATAAGGTCCAAAAGCTCTGAGACCTGGAAAGTCCTGGCTCCACAGGAGTTGCTTGAGTGCTAGAAGAGGAGCAGTTCTGCTGGTGAGCGTTTGGGAATTTGAAGGGATTGCATGATTTTCATTCTCACTAAGCCTTACAACAGCAAGGCTTTGTGTCTTCAAAGTGGAATCACCGCTTGTAACCAGCATTGTAGTTTGATAGCAGGGGCCAAGTTCAGACCTGGGAGAGCAATTTTAGGTTGGGTAATGTGTTGCTCTGAAACAATATTAGAACTGTTTTACTTTTTTTTTTCTTTCTTTCAGTGAAGAATCATTTTTCCTTAGGTTAGAGACCAGTTGTTCTTTTCCAGAATATGCTTGTCAAATGGAGCTTCTCTTTGTTAAATGGAAACAAAACGACATCTGTTCTGATTGGCTTGAGGGTAAAAAACAGTGAGCTCTTCATGCAAAGGAGATGTGGGTGGCTCATATCGTGGCTACATATGTAGGCCATACTTCATTTTTTATGTGACCCTTTTGGTTCTCTCTCTCTTCCCCCTTCGCCCCTTCCAAAATAATTCAGAACTATAAGGCGCCAGTAGGTAGAAACTGGTTTTATATCCGATAATAATAGCAATTCTTGGCTGGCATTTAAAGAATGGACCTTAAAAATGAAGTTAAGTGAGTTACTCTTGTTAACTTGGGTTTGCTGAAGTCATTGGGATACTGCTCAGCAGCAGCAGCAGAGGAGCAATCTACTTGCAGAACTTGGAAGATAAATATGTCACTAAGAAATTTACTGGTGCTCAAAATTAAAATTGAGATTTCCACCCCCCCCCCCAAAGGAAATCACACATGACAGAAGTTGATTCTGCTTACCCTGTGTAAATAAATAATTAGGTTTTTGAATGAGTGGATTTTTATTTATTTCTGCCTTTTGCAGCACAGCCTTGCTGCTGGGGTGAAATCCTGACAGCTCTGCTAGATTTCACTGTTTCTTGCTATGTTTGAAGGTCTTTGGGTGTGTGTAAGGGTAGCATGGTTGAAGCTGGTGGGTGTAATCTTATCATCAAGCAGTGGCAGAATGAAGCAATGCTGGTATGAAATCCCTGAGAGAAGAATTTGCTTTAAAACTTTTCTTTTTACTCCTTACATCAGCCTCTATATGCATTGTACTAGGTTCTGTGTGGTTGTGCGATCAACTCCATAATGGAAGCAACCAGTACATGTTGAATGGTTGTCTCTTGCCTTCTTTTGTGGGGTTTGGCTGCTGGGTTGTGTGGCGGTGGTGCAGCTCTTCTTTCTACCACCTGCTTCCTCCTTCATAGTGTTTCTGGCTGGAGACCATGCCGTGGTATTTAACAAGTGCCTGGGGGACTAGGAGTGCTAGACTAAAAAGATGTGGAAAAAAACCCCACACGCTGCCCTGGGACAGAAAAAGTAGTAATGAGAAAAAACAGGGAGAGGATACAGGGAGAAACAAGAAATCATGTGGTACCTGACAGTGCAGGAGGAACCTAATTTTTCCTGGAACTGCTGTCAAGTCAGAGTTACTTTATGAGAGTTGGTTGCCTTCCAGGAGAGATAGTTGGGGGATGGCAGTAAAGGGGAAGAAGCTTAATCTTCATGGAGAAGCGTGCATGCTTCCTGGCAGTTAGGTAGACTTCAGCTGGCTGGTGACTGTTTTGTAGAAAGTTTCCACGGCAGTGGTAAGATGCTGACAGTGCTGATGAAGGTGGTGGGTTTTTAAAGAGTCCCTCTGAACAACTCCCAGGTGCTATTTTCCAGGGCTGCTGTTTGTGACAGTCTTGCTGCTTGCTCCCGAGAGAAGCTCAGTGAAAAGTTTGAACACTGTTCTTTGTTTGTTAGCTGAAGTATTAAGTTTGTGGCATTGGTGGAGTTAATATTTCCAGTCCTTTGCCCCTAGGTATTTGACTAGGTATGCAACTTTACTCAACAGTTTGGTGAAACCCCAGTATGATAAATTAGCTGTCTCCATTAATCCTTTGTCTTTATGATTAAGAATTTCTGAATAATTTTATTAGCCTAATTATTCCTGTGGATGTCTAACTGCCTCTGAGGTATTCTTATCAGAAGTAAAATATAGGTGAAATATGAGGATGTCCTATAAGGCTGATGTAATTATTATGTTACATAGCTTTTAAGCTGAGCTATGCTAACACAGTTAAAGAGAAAAGAGGTCTAGAAGCAGACTGAGAATTGGAAGCTTTTCTGTGTTCCTAGTCATTCTTTCAGTAGTGTGAACTTATTGATCTTGACCTTCGAGACCTTTGTCGAATGTCTGAGGGTTTTCTTAATAGGAACAAATAATTATTATAGATGTAAGTAAACTATGTGCCAAGTATACCTGCTTCAGGGTAGTGGTACAAAAATAGTTAATTTAACTGACCAGAAAAATATTGTGTATTTACTTATTGATCATGGTTTCTGTCCTGTAGGAGTAAGATGGACAAGATCGTAAGCTTGAGCTATTGCTTTAGACTTCTGAGAAGAAACATACTCAGATTCAGAAGGATCACAATTCAGTTATAAAGTTGCTTTTCCCTTCTCACTTCTTTGCTTCAAAGGCATTTTATTACAGGGACTGAATTTAAACTTATAATTTATTCCTGTTAGTGTCTTTTGCTTCCAGCCCCTGAGCCACTTCAGACTAGTAGTAGGAACTTCATTAGAATTAAATTAGAACCACCTGATGAAAATTTGATTACATGATAGCATTTTTATTGCTCCAACTCTTCCATTGTTTCATGAGAAGCAGGATGAGAAAAAAGCTAAGTTTTTTGCTTATAGTGTGTGGCCATGATGGATTCAAATTCTAGCAGGCACATTCTGTTGGGGTGAACTAGCTGAAGATGCTTTGTAGCTCAACACTGCAGTATTAATTAGAGATCTTCATGACAGTGCAGTAGCAATACTGCCTTTGTTTTGGTAGATTGCTGTTCTTCATTCTCGGAAGAGAATGATGCACTATGTGGCGACATCCGGAAGACTTGGAAAATATTGCATTCATGGTATTAGAATTGTTCCAAGTGTTTACTTTCAAACTAAATGAGAAACAATAAAATATGCCAGCTAAATCAACACCAGCATTTGTTTATAGTGCTACTTCAGAAACGAACAGTAATTCTCTTTTAACAGCTTTTTTTCTAGGCAGGAAATCTGGTTCAGCGTAGTAAACCTTCAACTTATCCTGCTTGTATAAGGTGGAGTGAAGCAGAATTCTTTGGAGTTCATATGATACCCTGGTGGTGTGGTTTAACCCCAGCCAGCAACTAAGTGCTATGCAGCTGCTCGTTCACTCCTTCCCACTTGCAGTGAGATGGGGAGGAGAATTGGGGGGGGGGGAGGGGGAGTAAAACTTGTGGGTTGAGATAAGAATGATTTAATAACTAAAGTAAAATAAAATATAATAATAACAATCATAATAAAATATAGTAATAATTGTAGTGAAAAGGAATATAACAAAAAGAAGAATAAAACTCAGAAAAGACAAGTGATGCACAATGCAATTGCTCACCACCTGCTGACTGATGCCCAAGCAGTCATCTGCCCCCAGCCAACTCCCCCCATTTATATACTGGGCATGATGTTCTATGGTACGGAATATCCCTTTGGCTAGTTCTGGTCAGCTGTGCTGGCTATGATCCCTCCCAGCTTCTTGTATACCTGCTTGCTGACAGAGCATGGGAAACTGAAAAATCCTTAGCTTAGGATAAGTGCTACTTAGCAACAACTAAAACATCAGTGTGTTGTCAAGGTTGTTCTCACACTAAATCCAAAACACAGCACTGTACCAGCTACTAGGAAGAAAATTAACTCTATCCCAGCCAAAACCAGGACACCTGGTAAGGTAACTTTTGGTCCCACAGTGAATACCAGATATCAAGTTCTTGTGTAGTTGTGCAGAGCCATTTCCAGTGTGAGTTTTGCCTTCCAGGTGTCAAGATTTGTATGTATATTGAATAATGGTTTCTGTACTGATGATGAAACAACAGGGAGAATGAAATTATCACAATCCATGTTTCTTTTCTGAAAATATTTTAACTAAAAATTAGATCTTTCAGTTCATCTGAGGGGGAAAAATATCTGGCCGTGTAACGTAATAGAGTATTTAAAGACTGTAGTAGAACATAAGATAGGAAAGGGGTTTTGTTTTTATTTTGCATTTCATTAGGAAGAACTGGTTCTGTATTAGAAGAGTGCTGGAGAAAGAAGTAGTTTCCTTACATCTGTGAACTTTGAAGGAAAAGCTTTATTTCTGAGGCAGTGTCATGCACCTGTATTTGGTATAAGATGCCATTGCTATTGTAGAATAGGGTTCAAATTAACTGCTAGGTTAACTTTTTTCTTCCTTAATACAAAAAGGTAATTTACTTTGATTCTGTGTCCCCCTTCCCCCCCTTATAGATCTTTGTTACATAGGCAGCTGTAGCTCAAAATAGCTGTTTCTTCCAGATATGTTATTCAGAGTATGTTACTCTAGGGCTTTTCTTTGTGGTGTTCTGAAAACTCACAGCTGAATGAGGTTCGGACAGGCAGGTAAGAAGGAGACAGGAAACAGCAGAATCCTTAGTCCTGCTGGTCATGTCTCAACTTGGACAAACTAAACCTGTTCAGGGAGTCTCTCTTAACAGAGATTTTCCTCGTCTTTGTGCTTCAGGCGTGAGCCTGCAAAACTTCAGCTGTCTGTGGCCACAGACTTGATTAAGGGATTGGAGCATCTTTCATTTGAGGCCGAGAGCTGGGACTATGCAGTCTGGAGAAAAGAAGGCTCAGGGGGATCTTACCAAGATGTATAAATACATGATGGGAGGGAATGAAGAAGTGGGAGCCAGACTCTTCTCAGTAGTGCCCACAGACAGGACAAGAGGCAATGGACACAAATTAAAAATGATGAATCTCAATCTTAACACAAGAAAACATACTGTGAGGGTGATCAAACACGACAACAGGTTGTCTGGAGAGGTTGTGGAGCTTCCATCTGTGGAGACACTGAAAACCTGGCTGGGCAACCTGCTTTAGCTGACCCTGTTGGAGCAGGGGGGTTGGACTAGATGATTTCTAGAGGATACTTTCAACCTAAATGATTCTGTGGTTCCATGGTTTGAAACAATTTTATTGGTGGTCTGAAACAGCAGAAAAATACTTGGTTGGGGCTTTGTTCTTTAAAAGATCATCTTAAATTTAGGAAGCAAATCTGACAAAAGTGTCCTTGCTAACAGAAAGGCAGATTTGGAGAATGTTTGTGGATTACAAATTGTTCCCACATTGGAATTTCATTAGTGTCTTAGTTATGTCTATGTCTGTAAATTTCTGGTGAAATGGGAGCAGATAAGGGGAGTGAATCAGTTAATGTTGAGGCCTCTACAATGTATTTGGGTTTAGAGTTTTACTTTGAACAAGATACACACTAGTTCCTTGGACAAAACATCCTAGCTGTCCTTGTTTTGTGAAAATATCCGAAGACTAGTCTGAACCATTACATCTTTCAGGGGTTAGAACATGTTTCTGCTGGAGCAGAACTTCCAATTCAGGTTCCTCCAAAAGGAGTTTATTTTGCACACACAAGAGCTGCTCTGCAAAGCAAACTAAAGCTCTGTGAGGAAGATCAAGTAGAGGGTATTTGCTTCAAAACTGCCGTGTTTGCTCTAAACCAAAATGCAAATGTACAGGCAACCAAGTAGTACTAAGTGCAGGTTGATGCTCTTCTTTGAATTTCCCTCTGAGTTCAATTACTTTATCCTCTGTCAGTTGTTTCTCTGTTTTTTCTACTGTCCTGAAATTTTTAATTTCTCTTGTGTCTGACGGGAGGCTTTGCCCTTGAGTAAGAACTGCATCCTGATACATGTATTTTTAAATTGTATTGTTGGTCTTATAACAGTAATACTTCCAAGTATTAAAGACATTCCTGTGAAACTCTTGTGTTGACTGTTCGCTGTAGGATAAAACTCTAGACCCTTGAAACAACAAATTTGGGTACAAAATTTTTAAGGAAAGAATGATTTCAGCTTTCCCTTTATCTTCTAGATAAGCTGCTTTGGTTTAAATTGAGATTTATTACCTGATGTTCTTTTGTTGTGCAGCTGAGTGAATGGTGAGGAAGTTTATTTTAGCAACTTTTCAAATGAATGTAGGAAAAAAGCTACTTTTTGATGGTGCACGTGTCTGAGTGAAGTGTTTATGCTTCTTCAGATCAATGAAGGAAAAATGAAATGCCCCTGCTGATATGCTTTCTGGAGGGCTAATTAGGTAGAGGCGGATCTCTCGGATTTCTTGTAAAAACCCCCTCTTCTACAAAAGCCCTGGAGATTTTGCTTTTTCTTTTTGATAATGGATAGTTTGAAGTGATGTGAATGATGTGAAAAATAAACTTTTGGATTAACCTGGTAAGAATAAATTTATAATTCTCCTAAAACCAAGCAAAATTCACCTAGCTTTATGAAACCCTGTAAAAACAGAAACTGTCGAGACCTCTTACACATACTTCAAGGTTTTTTCTTCCGTGTAACTATGAATGATGAGGAAAAGTTTAAAATAAAAAAAAAAGAAAAAGCGAGACCTGTTAGGTCACTTATGTAGTCTTTCACCTAACCACAGCATATTAAAACAGCAACAAACTGTCTTTGTTTTACACAGGTGTTCTTCTGTATGGCTTTTGGGTCTGTGAATTTGATTGCAAGTTTTTGGTACAACTGTAACTAACAAAAAAAAAAAATCTGAATAAAGAGGTTTACATTATTATCTGAAAATCTGACCTACATTGTGAGGATGAATGGATAATAACATGACAGACAAAACCCATTTCAGTGTTTGTAGTAAATTCTTAAACCAAGTTGTATCCTTCCCTTCAACTGTTTTTCATGCCTTCTGTTGGGAAAATGCAGAATGAATAGGGATTTGTTGAATTCATTAACATGGAGTACAGTACATCCACATTTCTCCTTATCACACAACAGCACCAATGTGATTGTACAACAGGAGCTGACTCCTGCCTGCAGTGTGCCAGCAGGGTGGCTGTGCAGCACAGCTGTGCTGCTGACCATGCTGCAAGAGCAGTGGAAGCGTGGGTGAAAAAGCCTACTGCAAGTTCTTTGGCTGTTACTTTTTCTGTTTCTTCTTCCCTGACAAATTTGCAGTGTGAGTGAAGTTGGATTCTTTTTTGTTTTGCAGAAAGCCAGTACAGATCTGATTACAAAACTAATGTTAACTGGAGAAGGGCTCAGTTGCCTCAGAGCTTTTCTCCCCCCACCACCTGTAAGCTAGTTTAATACCTCTTACACATGTGCCATTATTACCTGTGGGTCAGTTCTTTGTTTTGGTCTTCTCAAGAGTCCTTTCAGAGAACCTTTAAAGACGATCCATGCTCCTGCCAGCGTATTCTTTTATATCATCTAACCTAATGACAACCTAACAGAGAAGATCTTCCTTTTTTTTCCCCTAGGTGCTGTGCTCAAATTTATTTATTTATTTAGTTATTTATTTTTTTTGTCATGCCCAAAGAAAGGTGTTCCTTTAAATCTCTTTAAGTAACGAACTGTTATGTGTGATGGTACTCATTGTTCAATGGCACATGTATCTTCTAGCCCATAAGTTTGGTGAATTCACAAGTTACTTTTATATATTGATATGAAAGTGGAGGCATTTTAGGTGTTCATTAGGTGAGTACAGCTAAGCAACCTCTTTGCTCTCTGACGTGATATATGCTGTTTCTTGATGGCATTGAATTCCTAATTCCTGTTCTGCAACTTTTGTGAATTATAGTAAAATTAATATTGAAACATTGTATATTTTATTTTACTCTTACGCATAACACCTTGTTTCACTTTTTTTTTTTTAACAATGGCAGCTCATACGGAAGGTAACGTGATTGAGAGGAGAGATCATTCCAGGTATAGAACTTGACTTTTCACTGCTAAGTTCAGTTTCATACTCTTTAGTTCATTAAGCTCTTAAAACGCCGTGTTTTAGATTACTTCATAATCACAATCTTGGAAAAATGATAGTGAAGGGAGTATAAGTGGACTAGGTATATAGTGATGATAAGATACCCCAAGCAGACCTGAAAGCCAGGGGACTTGTGAGGAAGATGTTAAGTTCTGCAAACTGGAACAGAGATACTTTGTTTCCATGTCACATTTGATGCCCATTCAAATTGATATAGGGTAGGTTTTAAGTAGCATATTTTAGGAGAGATTTGATGCGGTTTGGGGTCAGAACTGAATGTTTTTAGCTTGTTCACTTGTTTGTTTTAGGTTCAGCTGTATTTCTTAAGTTGTCTCTGTGTGTTGGTTCTCCCCCCATACCCTTCTTTTTTAGCACACATGAGCAGGATAATTTTGTGGTGTGTGAGAAGTGAATTCTGCATCAGAGGATAATATCTATTTACTCCCAAGAATCTGTTAGTCAGGCTTATCAGCCTTTAGGGATCCTTGGCAGAGTGATGCTGGCACTAAAATGTAGTTACAATTAAAGCTTTATTTTCTTAACAAGATATTATGATTAATATAGCACAGAACTTATGATTAGAATGGCACAGGATTTCTACAAGCAGAATCAATATAGTACAATTTATAAGCGGTGTAATACAGAATTTATAATATGACTTAAGTTACGATTTCTAATCACCTAAGTAATACAGAATTTATAATACAACTTATTATTTCTAATCACCTGGACCCTCTGCAGATTGGGTCAAATCTTAGTACGTGGTTTGCTGTATCAATATAACAGTCATAATCTAGACTCAAAAATAATATGAAAGCATATGAGTCACTCAATCCTTGGAGGAAGCAGATGACAGTGGAGGCATCCCTGGCCACAAGGGTCATGGGTCTCCCTGTCCAGCAGCAGCTCCAGTCCAAGTTCCCCACTCAGGACTTGTAACTGCTTGATTTTATGGACAGTGCTCTGTGTGCTGTTATGCCTCCCTTTTCTGTGACAAGGTCATCACCACCACTGGGTTGACTGGGTGCCTGGGACCTTCAAGGCTTGTTAAGGAAGGGAGTAGTCAGGCTGGTGCCCAGGAATCTTGAGGCTGGTAGGGAGGGGAAGAAAAAAATCTGTTTTGTTTGTCTACTTGGTTCATGGGATCTTCAGGGCCTGATAATAAGGGGAAAGGGAATGAATATGTGACCCGCTTAGTCGTAGAGAATGGCTGCTTGCCTTATAAAATGGTGTTAGTTATGCTAACCACGTTACCAGGGGTCGGGAGCAATGGGTACCAGTCACACCAGTCTTACCCTGACACTTCCGCAAGGCAAATTTCAGTACTGATGACTGCAAATTCTGAAATAGTGGTGATTGTGGATTTTTTTTATATAAATGTTTTTCACTTATAAATAACACTTCTTGTGAAGATATTGAGATGTGCAGCATTGCAAAAGGAATTTAATCTTGGGTAGTGTTTATAATACAGGGTTTGCCTAGACAATCTTATTTGAGTTGCTATAGTTCCCTTTCAACTTCTTTATTTAGACAACTCATATATTTTAAATGACAAGTCAGGGAGAAGATAACACCTGCTGAAAGTGGACTGCTTTTGTTTAGGTTTTCCTTACCTGCTGTGGTGCTGACATTTCCTTGGCATGGATTGCTAATGAATGGGAAGATGCTCTCATACCAGTTCTGGAAATGTACCAAGCTCCCTGTGAGCTCCAGGACTAGCATGTAAGAGGACTCAAGGCCATGGAGTACTTAGTTAAAAGATCATTTTGGTGATGACGCACGCAGATGGACATTAAACTGCCTGGGTGTTTGGCATCACTCCACTTTCCTTTGCAACACATCTACACTTTTCTTTCAGTGTGTGTGTATATGCTGCTTCCTGTTCAAAGACAGGCAAAAGTAGAAGCATTGTGGTTGCTCTCTGTTTCTGATGCACTTCTCAGAGTTGATCCTCAACTTTGTTAGCACCTTATTTTACCCAAAAGAGTTGAATTCCTTTCTAGGTACCTTCTTAAAAAAAGGCCAGGAACTGTGTTTTTGTTATGTGCCTTATCTTATTTTTGTGATTGATAGGGCTAAAAGTTTTCCAGTGTTGAAATGTGGGGCTGTCAGGTAGGTTGCTAACTGTGTCTCCTGCTGTGTTGTTGTCACTTTAAACACTAATAATGATAGCACAGCGGGATAAAACCATGTTCTGCACTAAATATAGTATATTGGATTGGAAAACTGGGAAGGCAACTGGGATACTGACTGTCTTACTCCTGTTGCTTCAAACGCAACACTGTGTGCAATATATGACATGACTGTATGGGGTAACAGGATGTATTTCTCTAGTAGTGAGGTATGGCTTTATTTCTACTGAACTTCAACAGAATGTGTGTTCTTGATCCACCTGTAAGTTACTGTTTCTCCCATGTGCTTAACAAACACAGTGGCTATATTTTTAGTGGTTCATTTATTTTACTTGTTCCAATAGAGTTGCACTAAATAAAGCCCCTCTGATGAACAAACAAACAAAAAAAGAGTCTCTCAGGCTGGGTTTTAACATCAGCAGTTGTCAGTCTCTGTTGTGAGAGCTGGGATGGGAACAGAGGGAGGGGGCAGTCGTGAGGTAGAAGGAGGTAGTGGGCATAGTCTCTGTTTTTAATTTCCTCCCTTTCCAAGCTGTGTGTTTATTGCTAAGTTTGCTTGAATCCCCCAAACATAGTTAATGGTCATCCTTGGACTTTCCAATCTGATCTTAGTGTGTTGACAGCATTGTACAAAGCTGACAAGTGCTGAGCTCTGTATGATCCTAGGCAGAATTCTCCTTACCAAGAAAGTGTCTGAAAGAAAAAGCCATCATTTAGGCTGATACTTTATTTAAAAGCTGAACACAGTCACTATTAAATAAACCTATGTCTAATCTAAATATATCTGGTTTCACTTTCTAGCCACAGATTTCTTTAATGCCTTTGTCAGAGTAGAGCTCTTATAAAATTCTTTTAACCATAACTGGTGGTGATAGCTGATTATTCTTCAGATAAGACAGACATCTCAGAAGAGTTCCTGCAATATAGTGTGTCTGGGCTTACTAGTGGAGGGAAGGAAGACTTTTATGTTTTCCAGATCATCAGTATAGGTACTTCACTTTCTTATACAGTATTGATTTGTCTTATTTCCTGAATAATTAGTTCATGATTGATAGCTATTTGCTGTACTCTGATGCCAGAAGCCTCTGTGTTCAAGAAAGTAGATTCCTGTTCTCATGTGCTTTTGGCAGAAGAATTTCTTTATTCTGTTCTGCAGATTTGACAGGGAGTTGTAACATAAGAACATAGGAAACCTCAAACTACTTCCTATAATTTGTAAAGTCAAACCACCTGATACAACTAGTCCTTTTACTATTTCAGCAAAGGTGGTGGGTAATAAAGAGAATTGTTCAAAAAGCCTAGTCATTGCCACCTGCACCTGTTTTTCTTTTATGTGTGGTTTTATTGCTAATTGTGAATCCCCTTGCCTTTTTTTTTCCTGCATGGAGAATATGATATCTGGTTAATGCTCGAGCTTGGTGTACCTTAGCTTTAATACAGGTTGGCTCAACGCTTGCATAGAAATTCTCTTGTAGATTTTCTATAACACATTATAATTTTGACATGGACATTTAGGCTACTTCTCTAAGACTTCAGTGGGATCGCAGAAGTATTTGTAGACCTTTATCATCTTTGGAGAGGTTTTTCTGGATTATTTATGCAGCGTGCTTTTGAAAAGTAGTATGGGATAAGCTAGACCTCAGAGACTTTGTCTAAGCTACTCTCCCACAAAAAGGTAAATGCATGTCCTGGTTTCAGCTGGGATAGGGTTAATTGTCTTCCTAGTAGCTGGTGCAGTGTTGTGTTTTGGATTTAGTATGAGAATAATGTTGATAACACACTGATGTTTTAGTTGTTGCTAAGTAGTGTTTATACTAAGTCAAGGGTTTTTGAGCTTCTCATGCCCAGCCAGCAAGAAGGCTGGAGAGGCACAAGAAGTTGGGAGGGCACACAGCCAGGACAGCTGACCCAAACTGGCCAAAGCGGCATTCCATACCAGGTGATGTGATGCCCAGTATATAAACTGGGGGGAGTTGGCCTTGGGAGGGTGGATCACTGCTTGGGAACTGACTGGGCATCTTTTGGCAAGTGGTGAGCAATTGCATTGTGCATCACTTGTTTTGTATGTTCCAATTCTTTTATTATTATTATTGTCATTTTTTATTATTATCATTATTATTTTCTTCCTTTCTGACCTATTAAACAGTCTTTAACTCAACCCATGAATTTTACTTTTTTTTCTGATTCTCTCCCCCATCCCACTGGGTGGGAGGAGTGAGCAAGCAGCTGTGTGGTGCTTAGTTGTCGGTTGGGGTTAAACCATGACAATACAGAACCCAGTGATTCTATAGCCATAATGATGATGTTTTTAAATGTCCAACTGCAGAACAAATTCATTTTGTATAGCTCCATGAAGAGCTAATGAGATTAATTGTTGAATGATGAAAATACGGAAGTTCTATGTATGGGCATAGATTTCATGGAACAACACTTCGTGTATTTTTAGTGAATTATGTCATAAGCCTAATGGATAGGATAAACAAACTAGTATCCAAGTGAGTTATAAGGGGAGAGATTTGATCCCAGCATGAATTAAGAACACTAAGTGGGCAGGAATTGTTAGTAAATGTATTTACGTGATTATTGTGAAGTTCTTAAGAACACAAGCATTTATGTTGTGTGAAGATGGAGAGAGAAATCATGAGTTCATTTTCTGTGAAGAAGTTCAGTTTCAGAAAGATTTAGAGTTTAGTATGGTGGTCTAAATGAGCTTTAACGAGCAGATTTATAGCTTACTTTGAATCAATGGAAGTAATACGACAGAAAATGAGTAATACTGAAAGAAATCTGGAGTATTGTGGGGTAAAAAGCTAGAAACCGAAAGAAATTAAAGGTTCTTTTTTCTCTGTTTCTTTACCAAAAGTGTTGCTTTGCCGCCAACAGAATTGATTCTTTCAAGACTAAAGAGACTAGTTCTGCACATTGCCGCCATAGAATATGTTTAAGTACTGATCAGTTCATAACACTTATGTAGTAATGCTGGAAATATGCTACACAGTATTGCATGCAATATACAACATAGCTTTCAAGCTTGCATATAAGCACAGATGCTTTGTATGTTACGTAAAAAACCCCACATGTTTTTATGAGTGGAAACCTAAGCTAGATTGCATTTGTGCAGGCACGGTTTATGTGTACTAGTGCATTCTGCTCTATGCAAAAGGAATCCCGCAGTTACGTTGGGTATGAGCTGCATTACCTAGGGGACTCTGTTCTTCAGAACTGGACTGTCTGAGAGATTAAATAAAAATACTTTTGTAGCTGCTTCATCCATTTTCATAGATTTTATTCTATTTGGTACTGGCTTCTTTTATGGACAGTTACAATTTAGTCCTGGATTTGAGGCTGACTTAAAATTTGTGTGCCGTAATCATCTACATTTAATAGGAGGTTTCTATATGTCGGGGGAGCAGAAGAGGTATGTAAAAACACAGATTATACAGGTTGGTGTCTAACACTTCAGATACCTAGTCAACACGTAAACTTACCATTACCAACAAATTACATCCTCCTCTTCAGAGATTAGGTAGAACCACCATGGCGTTGGGGAAGGTGTCTTTGGGTAGAGCGTCTGAAGGGACCTAATGAGTGCAGAAATCTTTAAAATAAGTTCTTGTTGGAATACTGTAGAGTAACACTGAGCTACTAAAAAAATACTTGGTATTATGGGGTAATGAGGTTACTGTCTTGTTTTTGAGGAGAAAATTTAAAGGCATAGTTCTAGATCTATTTTGAATAGAGTTACTGTGCAGTGATGAAAGAGTGGAAAGTGTCAGATGTTTATACATAACAGGGAATAAATGAAGTGTCACATGCTTGTATGAAGAAGGGTGTGTACATGTGAGATGCGCAAGTGATATGGTCCAGCCATCTCACCTCATTGTCTTTTTGAGACTTGACTAGTGGAGGGTAGATAAAACTAAAATGTTAATGTCAGCTGTTGATCACACTTGTTAAAACATCCTTCTCTTTGCCAGCTGGAGAGAGGTTCTATGAGGGTTACATTCCTGTAATTAAAAAAAAAAAGAGAGAGAGAGAAAAAATACCTTTATGTCAGATTTAGAACAACTTGAAGGAACTTACTTAGATAAGCTTAAATCCTGGATGAGTATTTGTGTTTGTGGGGTTTTCATATGCTTTCTGTGAAGCATGTGCGAAGTGGAATGCAGAAAACTGCATCTAGGTTTTATCCTTCAGATGAAGTGAAATGTGGCCATATGTAAATAGCTCTTAAGAAGGTTTCTATTGCATGAACCCAGATAGTTAAAAGCAATTCTAATGGCTTTGCTGCTCTGAGGGCAGGATGGTAGGGAGTGCATGGTTCATAGCATGAAGAAATAGGTTTGCTGTAAGGGAATGCTTACACTGGAGAGGATAGCAGCAAAAATGTGAGGACAAGATGAAACTCCTGACTTGTTTTATATTGTGAAATGGGAGTAGTAGGCATCTTGATGTGGACTGAAATTGCATTATTTCACTGCTAACTTTTGAAATGGGCAAAGAGAACTTGTCTGTAGCAGGAGAACAACTTTTCCAGTAGTGGAAAAACCCCATCATTCTTACAAAGCTGCTTTTTGAGTCTTACCACTGGTAATCCTTTGTTTTGTTCTTCTGCAGGAGACAGCTGGATGTAAAGGCTTCATGGTTTGTCCAACCTGAGCTTTTATTATACTAGATCAGTTTTCTAAATAGAGACTGGATGCTAAAACCAGTCTGTGCTTTGGTTGTGGTGTAGTTACTATGTTCTCCACTGTGAGGGTTTTGGAGGACTCGTAAGGCTCAGCATACCTGAAGAGGTCATGCCTTCTAACAGTGAATGGTTGACTGTAATCTATTCTATGCAATCATTTTCTGTGACCCTAATTTGTTATGTTAAATAGTTGTCTGTGATAATTTTGTTTCACTGTATGATAGTGCATTACTCATGTAGTCTGTTATCTCTCGCCTGAAACGATTATCTGGGTAGTCCTGTTTGTAACAGCTACTCCTCTGGAACACTTCACACTTCTACTTGTTTAGTAGGCTAGAGAAGGGCATCTCTTTATTGACACAAAAAGAGTCTTCTGACCAGATGGAAAAGCTGCAGATTTTTCTCGTCTTTATTGCCAGTTGCTTACCTGTGAGCCAGAGGAGGAGAGGGGAACATCTTTTAAGAGGAAGGAGGCATATAGCCCCTAAGTGCCTGGCTCCCACTTCAGTACCTGAAACTCCTTTTTCAAACCGGTTTTATACGTAGGTCCCACTGAGAATGCAGGCTGCACAGATTGCCTTTACTATCAAAATACTTTATTGTGTAAGAGTATTCAAAAGGCAGGAGAAAGAAGAAACCAAGTAGATTGGCTTTATACTAAACATAGAAAGCTTTTTACATTGTCAGTGCATCATATTCTTGTGGTGAAGAATATCCCATTGCATGTCTGTCTGAGGAGGAAACACAGGAAAATGCACTGAAAGACTTTTCATATAAATAAACTTCAAACTCTGGTTTATGTCCTAAAATCTTGCATCTCTTCCTCTTTCAGTAGGCAAAAGAGGAACAGATCTTCAGCTTGTGCATAATGATAGCTCAGGATTAATTTTGCAATCAAGAGGTTTGAAATAGTAGCAAGCACATAGTCTTTGGTTTGGGGTCTCACAGAACTTAAGCAAGTGATATAGTGGGCTGGGGTCAGGGATGTGACAGGACTATTTTTTTTGTAATCTAATTTTTCCAAAATGTTTTGAAGTGTTACTTACTGTCATTTTACTTTAACTTGAGGAAGCAGCCAGATTTCATCCTGGCATTGGCTGAATAATTTTTCTGTGTGCTTTTTCTGTTTGTCCTTTATGTGGTCTTTGTATATGAATCTATTTTGAAAGTGAAGATCTGGTTGTTTCCTACAAGTAGATAAAACTACTGGCATAGATGAAAAAAGATACATCAAGGAAAATCTTGGTCTTTGTTCCTGTATCGTTAATAGCAAAAAAAATTGGTTTCTTCCCCTTGCCTCAACCTACAGTTGTGTAGCCAGTGTAACGAGAGGATTTGTGTCTTGATGGCTACCGAATAAGGACTTCATTAAAGTGATGTAGATAAGTTTTAGCTGAGCTGAATTATGCTGACTTGGTGGTTCTTTCCTTGGGATGTCTTATTTAATTTTTAAAATTCCTTTTAATTCTTTTGTTACTTATATTATTGGAATTTTCAAAGGCTTTGTTCTGTAAGCAGACAGAACAGGACATGTCAATATTTGTCTGTGACCACATCCTGCAAATACATGACTAATTAGTCCTGTTGAGACTTTTTTTTTTGAGATGAGCTCAGAATTTTGTAATGAAATTCATACACTGAGTTAAAAAGCTTTGTGATTTGAGTGAAAACATCATGTGAACAAACAATACATGAATATAGCTAAGCAAATAGCAATTAAAACATGGACAATAACTTTCAGTCATGAGGTATTGTCGGTGCTGTTTTCAGATGTGCAGAGGGAAAAGCTCTCAATTGTTCTTAAGTCGGCTGGTAACTGAATCCACGTTTGTAGAGCTTGACAACAAAAGGCTTTTTGTTCACAATTTGTATTCATCTAGGACGTGCCAATTACCGAGCATAAATAGAACATAGTGTATGAGCAGGCCAATATAACATGTTGCTCAATTTATGACTTACCAGAAATCCATAATTTATATTAAAATATTTAGTATTACAGGTAGAAGCTACTTGTCGGGGGATTTTAGATTTCTGCATGAATGAGCACGATGTGATTACTTTGAGGAAGCACACACTGCTGTATTTGGTGTGACAGCAAGATGTGCAACCCCGTCAAAACTCTTTCTGAATATTACTAGCAATCATTTCACTAATTTAGTGAGGTAATACTGACTGGGGCAGTCAGTGGGTGCTTGATAAAGGAAGCAACAAGACCTTATACTCCCACTGTTTGCAAATAAAGCATACTAAAGAAAATCATTCTAATGTTTTCCGCCGAATTTGTTCAGTTCTACCAAACTTTGTTATCAGTGTAGTTGTATGACCACATGTGATTTGCATGTCAAGTAAGCATGACTGACTTTCTCTGCTGGGCCATTCAACAGCGTGCATCTTCTTACTGTTGGTGTGATACTTGCGCCTTCCATGCTCTTTACAAGAATTAGCATGCTTTTTGTAGGATGTTACCCTAATCACGATGAATGAGCAGGAACATAGGTGAAACTGTAGAAGTTTGGCATGTACAATTTTACTTGTATTTTTCTGTTCATTGCATACTGGGAAAAAAAACCTGCTTAAACAGGGTCTGACCTGGAAGAACAGAAAGAAATAACGTTTGATAAAGCACACACTCCCCACCCCTCTTCGTAATGTTTTAAATTGTGTTAACTGTGCAAGTCATGTTCTTGATTAAAACAGATGTGTCCAAAGACAAAAGTGTAAAGGTTCCCAAACTATGAAATGCATTGAGGTGATGGGCGTGACTTGATAAATGAGCACATCATTTTAAGTTGTTGGCTTGGGAAGTTTTTGTGGCATATGGAACAGAAACTTTGAGGTTTTTCTCCATTTGAGAAGTGTGAAAGCTGTCTTGCTAGTAGAAAGGTATGCATGTGGGAAAAGCACCGAAAAAGGATAAACAGCAGATTTTAAGTTCTTCGTCAGTGTGGGGTTCTTATGTTGGTCACTGGTTTAAACTCCTGTTATATTAAGACTGTGTTCCTTTTCTGCCCTTTTTCAGGTAGCGGTGCTACAGCAGTTGTCCAGGCAGCGCTATGCAAACCCAGACAAGAACGTGTAGCAATAAAGAGAATCAACTTAGAAAAATGCCAAACCAGTATGGATGAATTACTTGTAAGTAAATCAGAGGGTAACATATTACATGGAGACTATCTTCTGTTTTGATTTTGGTTTTTGCTTGGTCTAAGAGTGAGGGTAGAATTTTATGAAGGATAACAGTGAGAAAAGGATTTGAAAATAATCTGAAAGAAGCATGCCCTTCCGCTAAAAATGTATTTTACTAATGTGTATTTTCTAATGCCACAAAAACAAGAAGTGCAAATTTGAATCTTGGGATAACCAGCTGTTGAGAACTGTGGGAAGAACCTCACCCCTTGCTTTCTGGAGACTCAATTTTCAAGAGATTACTGTCTGGTTGTCTGTCTTTTCTTAATACCAAGGAAAGATACATTTTCGTTTGGTTAAACACTGATTAAAAAGAAAAAGGTAAAATTTAGTAGGTCTCCTTAAAATGTCTAAAGCACCAAAACATGGCAAAAACTAGTTGTTGGATCATTTTGTAATGATAACATTTGAGGGGAGAAGTAGGAATGGCTACGCTGCCATCTACACAAGGAAACTCTTGTTAAAGATAATAACATGCATCTATCTGATAGGCCGTAACAAGCCATTTGAGGAATGCTGTTTGTTTGGGTCACTGATTAGAGGAGGAAGGGACCTGTAAGAGGGCCTTTGTAAAAGGGACTGCAAGAGTTTTTCATCTGCACTGGTTATGGCAATCCAGATGAAGTTGCAAAGAACTGTTAAAAACCAAAACCTGTTACTTTCTAATGCTCCTAGTCACGTGCTTATGACTGATGCGTATTTATATATAAGCAGCATAACAAGGGTTGAAGGACACAAAACCATTCTAAAAGTGAGAACACTCTCTTCTGTTCCACAGGTTATACTACTGCCTAGAGACTGTGGGCTTTTTCTAATGCAGAAATTCCTGCCTCTGAAGGAAATGATCTCCTCAGCAGGGAATTGCCAGTGCAAAAGATATCTTGAATTTGATACAGAGGGTATGGTCCATCCAGTTTCTTCAGATAAAATGGCTTGTTTACAGTGGAGGACCCAAAATGTTCTTCCCCTGGTGATTGATGGCATTTGCCTTCAGTTTATGTAATAGCTTGTATGGGACACTGTTGTGTTTTTTAAAAGAGGATTGTGGAAGTGGAAGTTACCTCTGAGGTAGGGAGACTTCTGTCAACTGAAAACCCCCCAAAATTCTGAGCTGTGTTTAGAAAGAGAACAGCCTGAGGTGAGATGTTGTGCATGATGTATTAACATCTACAGTCCATAAAGAACATTTGTATAAAACCAGAAATACAAAATCATTGTAATATAAAATGGTCAAACTTTGATCTTTTTTTATTAGAATTTGAACAAATAATTGGAATTAAGAGTTAAAAAGTTACAACAAATGAAAACAGACAAAACTACCAAAAAGCTGAAAGAGGTATTCAGGTGATCTAGAGATTAGTTACCAGCTTGTACAAAGTTATCTTAGCAAGTGCTTGAGTATCTTTACTGCTGACATATCTTTACTGTCTGCCAAATGAGGCAATAGGTCTTGAATTTTTGGTCCCATATTGCTTTCTTTTGGTACAAAGACCACTGTCCATACCATCTTTTTTATTTTTTAACATAAGTCGATTTCTGCTTTTCTGTGTTCAGATTTTGTGCTTCTTTTATTTGTTGATCTGTTTTGATCTGAACATAAATTCTGGCTGTCCGAATTCCTGGTTAGGAGGGTAAAAAAAAAAAAATAAAAAAAAATGCCATGCATGATTCCTTTTAGTTTTATATGTGCATACACACATGTGTATGCACACACATATGTAATTTTTTTTTTTTTTTCTGTGAGGGGAAGGATACTTACTCTGACTCAGCTGTAATAGATTTTTAAATTTTGTTTAAAAAATAGAGATGTTATTCTGGAAAAGGGCATCATCGACCTTCAAAACTTTTTACAACTGTACTAACATTTTTCTTTCAGTTGATAACACTTAAAACATTCTTGCATTTTGTGTTTTTTAATACCGTTTTTGAGTCTGCTCAGTTTTCAGTCACTTATTTTTCTGATCAAACAGTTTCCATTGGCACAGGAATGTTCTAAAACTTCCCTCTGAACATGCTGTTTTGTAAAATACTTCTGCTGGGTGCTTATGGATGTTGTGCAAAGGCAACCTTCACAAATTCTCAGCTGTGTGGCCTTCAGAGAGCTAGAAAATGCAGCAAGCCTGGTGCCCATGTAAGTGGACTTAGGATTTGGGCCAGTGTCAATTAAAATAGAAAGGCAGTGTAGGAGGGAGTTTAAATAATACTAAGGTTACACAAACTGCCAAACTCCTGAAATTCAATACTCTGTTTCCTGCAGTGTCCGGTGTTCTCACTATTGTAAGCTAAATGTAAATTAACCCCATGAGCCAAGGAAAAAGTTCCTGTCCTTAGTATTGTCCTGACTGGGTATCATCCCCTTACCTCCAGTTCTTTAAAACAAACAAAAACCTCAACACTACAAACCAAAGAATATTCTATAGAATGTCTTATTTGATCAAATAGATTTTCTAAACTGTTTGCATTTCTGCTCTGGATAGCCCTTCGAGCAGGCTCTCTGGAGGTGACCCTCGCATGTTGTACCCAGCCCCTCAAACAGCTGTACCCAGGGTGTCTGTGGAGGAGGCCCTGGGGAAGCACCCACAGAGCTGTGGCACCTGCCTGGTCACTGGGAGCTGGACCTGGCCCCGTGGGTGCTGCAGCTGAGCACCGAAAGGAGCTGTCTCGCAGTTGCTTATTAACCATGTCACCCACCTGCCCTTAGGCCGACACACATTTTTGTGCAGCTGCTCAGAGAAACTGCATCAGAAATAACCTGGCCAAAAAGAAGTTAGCTTTTAACCTGGACATATTTCCTGATGTAGTGCACAAACACTTGTGCTAGCACAAGGGAGGGAGAAGCAGAGGGATGAGGGAGAGACTTAAAAGCTAAAGTGTTGTTACAGCTTTGGTGTTGTCAAATGTCTAAAGTGACGTGAATGTGAAGAAGGTTCTGGGGCATTCTGCTGAATGTCCTGCTGCAAGCTTTTCCTCTGACAGTGTATTTTAAGTGAATGCTTTTCTCTCTCACCTGTGCATATTGTGGGCCTCAGCCAAATAACTGAAGTTTGTGGAGGCTTTCCATTCTGTGTGTGATGGGGGCTCTCCAGAACTGCAAGTGTGAAATTAATACTTTCCTGACTAAAATTCAATCCCTTATCTCTCACAGGCTGCTTTCTGTTTTTTTGGGTTTTTTTTAATTTATTTTTGTTTTACAAAGACTCTCTTTGGAAAAAGTTACCAAAGCTGAGGCACAAGGTGCCTTTGGCCATGGTTAGTGCGATACCTCAATTTTTGCCAATGAGTTGTTGCGGGCAGACAAAATATTCAAAGCACTTTTCAGTTAAAGATAGTGAAGATTACCACAGTCAGTTAGTTACATTTCTGCACTATTAATGTGTGAGTAAAATAGATGACGTGTATTTTTGCCCAGCAGTGGCAGGTAGACTTTTTGAGCTGTTATTATATTACCAGCATAGGAAAACAATTAAACAATATAAGAAATGAAATAGTAATCAAGAGTGGGAGAGTTACAGTTAAGATTTAGTATGGTTAGCTGAATTAAGAACCTGAGGCAGTAATTTGACTTGTGTTTAAGCTGACACGTCTTCTGGGAAAGGGAAATGTGCCCCACATATTTCTTCTGTTTTCCACCTACTGTCTCCCAGGGAGGCAGGGAGCTATTTTGCAAATTGCTCAGTTATTCAGGTTCCTTGCATGACTATCCAGGCATTCATCCTTCTGTGATTCACAGCTCAGAAGTTGTCTAGGGAGGAGGACTTTTGACAACAGGACTAGCTGAAATGTATGTCAAACTATGGCCTGACTTAACAGTCACCAACAGGCATCATGAGATTAAATCACAGTCTTTAATACATATAATTAGCTTTTTATTATAAAGCGGCTGTGATCTTGAGTGCATTGCAAATAACAACAATACCCCCGTCCCCTTTCAAACACTTGCTGCATTGAGGTTGAAAGTTGAAAATGGCATCTGTGGCAGCTTTAATCAATCTAAGTGGGACCACCATAGTGCCTGCCTTGCACCGATGCTGGTGAGTCAGCATGTAACATGGGTCCACCTGAAAGCAGTTGCTTTTCATGGCAGGAGGGGAGGTGGAAGAGTTTGGGTTTTAGCTGGATTGGCTCCCTGCCTGGCTCACCCTCCAGGAGCATGTCTTTAGCACCAGGGATGGATTAGGGCTCTGTGGCTGGAGGTGGAGAGGGAGAAGGAATAGGGTTGTGGGAGCTTAAGTTGGTATGAGCCAAACCCTCCAGTACAGAGGAGGCCTGAATGCTCCTATGTAAAGGATTGACAGGATAATGAGAGCTGCCAGAAAGGTGTGAAAGAGCAATTATGTGAAAGAGTGAATAGAAAAAGGGCTCTGCTAGAAATAACAGGTACAAGACAGTCATTCTTAATGTGTATAGCTGTGATGCGTCATAGATGGTGTTACTTGGTAGTGCCACATCGTGAATCCATTGGTGATGACTGTGTGCTCCTCTAAATTGTTTCCTCTGACTTTTGGTCCGTAACATTGCTTTTTCCTCTTCCACTTCTGTTTGATTGCGTGGCTCTGGTGTCTACCTGTCCATCCCACAGTAGCTGACGATGTCCGTTGTCCGACAGCTTCCTTCCTCCTTTCCCACCTGCTCCCATTCTACACTTTTCATATCTCTTTTGAACAGGAAAGGCAGTAGGTTTTGGTCTTCACTTGCCTTTTGTTGTCCAGCCTGTACCCACACCTTCAGCTCTTGGAGGCTGCTCATTCTTCATTACTCACTCTGAACTGGGACTTTAACAGTAATTTCTTTGCTGCTGTCAGAAGAAAATTGATGTAGTTATGCCTATATCTCCTGGCCAAACCTCCCTCGTGTTCTTTGCAATAATGTGTTGTCTTGCATGCAGATCTATAGGTAAATTGAAATGTTTTGGTGCCTTGATGCATATTCTGTGCATACTTCAGTTCTGTTATAGTATTTCACTTTGGAAATTAAACTTTCTTTCTATAGAAGCAGAACTGATAGCTGGCTGTGTTATGTTGGGCTTTGTATTTCTTACAGAAAGAAATTCAAGCAATGAGTCAATGCAATCACCCCAATGTGGTGACTTATTATACATCTTTTGTGGTGAAGGATGAACTTTGGCTCGTTATGAAGCTGTTAAGTGGGGGTAAGTTACTGGTTTTACTTGTTTAGCAGCAAGGAAATGGTATGATTTTTTTCTAATGTACCTTCTTTGAGTTAATTGACCTAAACCAAGTAAAAAGGGGGGAGAGAGACTACATAGGATGAACCTTGAGACATAGGTGTGTTATAGCAGAAATGTGCAAGCTCAAAAAGTTTGCATATTCAGATTGATAGTACAGGCCAAGAATTACTGAAATAAATTCTGTTGATCTAACTACTGTAATTTTTTATTCTGAATCAGTTCTCTGTAAAGGCTATGTAGGGAAAACTGATGAGAATTAAGTCAGTTCTGTGAGTGTGGCCTTGTTTTGAGTTTCTCTGAATCCACTCTATTTTTGTAAAAATGCATATATTTCTGATTTCATAATGAATGTTTCTCATTCCTTATTCAAGGAAGATTCTTCCTAGGACAGGCATTATACATGTTGCATCCTTTTGCATTATACATGTTGCATCCTTTTTATTGCTTAAACTGACTAAACACTCATTACAGTTTTTATGATGATGGTTAATGGTATAAAAATCTTACTTGGTTCTGGGAGAGGAAAAAGAGGCTGAACTGAATGTGCTTTTAGCTTAGAAAAGTGAGGCTCCAAAATAAGATGTGGTGGTACTGATTGCTACACGATGTTCTTCAAGATCAGTCTTGATGGCAGCAGACTACTGCACCCTCATGCTGGAAAGCAAGGATGGGAAGTGCTCATGAAATAACACTTGTTAATGTCACATTTGGTTGAACTGTTCTGTTCCATCAAAAGCAAGCATAGATGCTGAGAGAAACCAGTGATTCATGACAGGAATTTACTGTGAGCTGTTGAAAAATGCTTGGATAAAAACAAAATTTTGCTATTAAATTCCTTGAAATTTATAATAGCTTAAGTTCAGTGTCAAACTAGGTGTCACTAGAAATGTTGTCATCGTTTGTTTGCAGAGAATATCTCCTTCCAGTCTTGAAGCTGCATGTTTTATGTGAACCATAATCTAAGCTGGATAATAAACTAAAACCTTTGCTGTGCATGTCTGTTTAAATGTGGGATATTCCTGAGTTTTCAATAAATGGTAGCTTAGCAAGCTGTTAGTGGATCTTTCTAATGGATCATTAAGTGTTACAGTATTCTTGACAAAAAGACGGCACACAGTGCTGTTTCTCATTTGAATGAGGTAGCAGTGTGCTTTATTGTGAGAGCTAGTTACGTGAGGCCTTTACACATACATGCAAAGATTTTAAATTGCAGTAGCCTAGAAAGAATGAAGAAATATAACTTTCTCAAGAATCTGATATAATGCTGTATATATGCTTTTTTCCTTTCCTGGATCTGCAATATAGGTTCAATGCTTGATATAATAAAGTATATTGTCAACAGAGGAGAGCACAAAAATGGTGTCCTTGAAGAACCCATAATAGCAACAATTCTTAAAGAAGTTTTGGAGGGCTTAGACTATCTACACAGGAATGGGCAAATTCACAGGTAAAAGCATTTTCGAAGTTGTGTGTATAGTTCGTTGATACTAGTCAGCTGCAGTTGCTTGGCTAAGCAAATTGTATTGCCTCTTTCATCTACTGTAAATGCGATCAGTAATTATCAAATGATAATGCTTGGGCAGATGCTGTAATCTTGACTGCAGTTTGTCACAAATACTTAGTCCTTGCCTGGTCTTTATTCTGTCCATCTGTCTTATATTTAGGATAGGTCTGTGCTGCTCTAAGTATGCCAGAACTGTGGTCTATACACCTGTGCCTACTGGTACTCCAAATATATAATCTGAATCTAGTTTATGCAATATGGTCTGTGACTTCGTTGTTGTGTTGCACAGTAAACCTGTAATCTTGGGCACTCAGGCACTGCTGTAGAAATGTGAAATTTATATATTCCTGGTAATCAGTAATGTCTCTTACAACTCTACAGACCTGTTTATGACCACACATGAAGCTGGGATTAATACTATGGAACTGCATCTTGGTGTATATGCATCTAATGATTGTTCTCTTGTATATAATCTCTCTCCACTGACTTCCTCAGTGTAAACTGTGCAGGTGCCCCAGGGTGGTCTATATATATCTGCTGTAGCAACCCACAGGTTGCTTCCGCTGTTTGGATGTTGGAAGTGCTGTACTCTGACCTCCCTAATTAATTTTACTGAGGTGAATTTGCCTTTTAAGGAAGGTGCCTACAATAGGCTCTCTGTCTGTTTCAAGCATTAGCCTTTCATAAGGGAATCTTTTAAACAAAAACCAGATTTGCTGCAGACGGAACTTTGGAGAATGGAGGTACTGCAGATGTAGCACAGTAATTGTTCTTTATGTGTACTTCTTATGTCTCATCTTATAAATGAACTGCCTCTGATGTAGATCAAGAACTATTTTCTCCTTTTGCAGAGAGAAAGTTGAGATAAATGGAGAAATAAAGAACAATTATCTTGACTTCTGGTCTGGAATGCCAAAGATCTGCCTCAAACCTTAATTCATAGTCTTCTGTTAAGCTGATATTGTTGCAGAAGGAACA